>NC_039363.1:105295187-108034905 GCF_003573695.1 Papaver somniferum | reverse complement strand
TTTTTTTTTGGAATTTTTCAATTTTTTCAAAAAGATGGAGTTTTGTTTTCAATTATGGCATATTATCGTGGTATCTACTCTATACCCCCAAACCTGAACTAAACATTGTCCTCAATGTTTAAAAATATGGAAGGAATTAAAATACAACATATGGAAAGGGACATGCTGAGTAGAGTAAAAGGAGAGAGAATACCCGATTTCGTCGAAAGCAGAATTAAAACTCCGTTATCCAAGGCAAAACTCCAACATATTCGGAGTCACAATGGATGAGCACAAAATATATACAAAAGGAAATAAAATATTCGACTAACATATTATCTACAAGAAAATTTGGTTTTTAAAGGGATTGGACTTTTTGGGAAAAATTTGGTTTTGTCGGGAATGAAAACTTTTTGGTTATTTAGGGAAAGAGTGGACCAGTTTAGTCCACATAGACCGGGTCCTCCAGGTTGGTTGTTTCAATGTCGGGTGGAAATGGCTCAAGGAATGGCTTTAATCTCTGCCCGTTGACTTTGAAAACGTTCTTGTTGGAAACATCCTCCAGCTCTACAGCTCCATGAGGAAAAACTGTGCGTACTAGGTACAAACCCTTCCATCTGGAACGCAGTTTTCCTGGAAAAAGATGTAATCGGGAGTCATACAGCAAGACTTTCTGACCAGGAGTGAAGGATTTGCGTAGAATACGCTTGTCATGAAATATCTTCATCTTCTGCTTATATAACCTGGCACTGTCATAAGCCTCATTTCTCAATTCTTCCAACTCGTTGAGTTGAAGTTTCCGTTGAATTCCAGCTTCGTCCAGAGAAAAGTTCAGTTGCTTAATTGCCCAATAAGCTCGATGTTCTAACTCCACAGGAAGATGGCACGGCTTTCCATACACTAAACGATAGGGGGACATGCCAATTGGTGTCTTATACGCTGTTCTATAGGCCCACAAAGCATCATTCAATCTTATTGACCAATCTTTCCTAGACGGGTTAACCGTCTTTTCTAGAATGTGCTTGATTTCCCTATTAGATACTTCCACTTGTCCACTGGTCTGAGGGTGGTACGGAGTAGCAACCTTGTGAGTTATTCCATACTTTCGTACTAAAAACTCGAAGTGCCTATTGCAGAAATGTGAGCCACCGTTACTGATGATAGCTCTCGGGGTACCAAAACGTGAAAATATGTTTTCCTTTAAAAAGGAAAGTACCACCTTGTGGTCATTTGTTCTGGTTGCGATGGCTTCTACCCACTTGGAGACGTAGTCAACGGCGACTAAGATGTACAACTTGCTGTCAGACATGGGAAATGGACCCATGAAGTCGATCCCCCAAACATCAAAAATCTCAACAATCAGAATAGGATTCAATGGCATCATGTTTCTCCTTGAAATGCTTCCTAGCTTTTGACAGCGTTCACAAGCAACACAATAACCATGGCAATCCTTGAACAATGATGGCCAATAGAATCCACACTGCAAGATCTTTGCAGCGGTTTTCTTGGCACTGAAATGGCCTCCACATGCTTGGTCATGACAGAAAGATATCACATCTTTCTGTTCAGTGTTGGGGACACATCTCCTAATGATTTGGTCCGGGCAGTACTTAAACAAATATGGGTCATCCCAAAGGAAATGTTTAACTTCAGCCAAGAACTTATAGCGGTCTTGTCTCGACCAACGTGAGGGCATCCTACCTGTAGCGAGGTAGTTAACAATATCAGCAAACCAAGGAAGGTCTGAGATAGACATCAGCTGTTCATCTGGGAATGATTCTCTAATCAGCTCAAATTCATCAATAGACTCTAAAGTTAATCTAGACAAATGATCAGCAACCACATTCTCGCAACCTTTCTTATCACGGATTTCGAGATCGAATTCCTGTAATAATAGTATCCATCGAATAAGGCGAGCTTTAGCATCCTTCTTGGAAAGAAGATACTTCAAAGCCGCATGGTCTGTGTATATGATGATCTTAGACCCTATCAGATAAGATCTAAACTTGTCTAATGCGAAAACGACGACAAGCAATTCCTTCTCGGTAGTTGAATAATTGAGTTGGGCATCATTAAGGGTTTTGCTAGCATAGTATATCACATATGGTAGTCTATCAACTCGCTGTCCTAAAACAGCACCAACAACATAATCAGAGGCATCACACATAAGTTCGAACGGAAGCTTCCAATCGGGTGGTCGGACTATAGGAGCGGTGGTGAGAAGGGTTTTTAATTCCTCCCATGCCTTCACACAAGCAGCATCGAAATTGAAGGCAACATCTTTGGAGAGAAGACTGCACAGAGGTCTGGAGATTTTGCTGAAATCTTTGATGAATCGCCGGTAAAAACCAGCATGACCTAGAAATGATCTGATCTCCTTCACAGAGCGACGTTGTGGTAGATGTTGAATGAGGTCAACTTTAGCTTTATCCACTTCAATTCCTTTTTCTGAGATGATGTGTCCTAGAACTATTCCTGAATTCACCATAAAATGGCATTTTTCCCAATTTAGAACAAGGTTCTTTTCTTTACATCTGGATATCACGAGGGAAAGATGCTTCAAACATTCGTCAAACGAGGAACCAAAAACAGAGAAATCATCCATAAAGATCTCGAGAAAACTATCTATCATGTCAGAAAAAATGCTCATCATGCAACGCTGAAAAGTAGCAGGTGCATTACACAACCCGAAGGGCATACGTCTATAAGCAAACATCCCAAATGGACACGTGAATGTAGTTTTTTCCTGATCTTCCGGAGCAATGTGAATTTGGTTATAACCGGAAAAGCCATCTAGAAAACAGTAGTGACTGTGTCCAGACACACGTTCTAGCATTTGGTCAATGAAAGGGAGCGGGAAGTGATCCTTCCTTGTTACTGTGTTCAACTTCCTGTAGTCGATGCATACTCGCCATCCTGTGGTTGTACGAGTAGGGACTAATTCATTCTTGTCGTTCTGAACTACAGTAATGCCTGACTTCTTAGGCACAACTTGAATGGGACTAACCCATTTGCTATCAGGTATTGGGTATATGATACCCGCATTAAGTAGTTTCAGGATCTCTCCTTTGACTACATCTCTCATGTTAGGATTAAGTCTCCTTTGCATTTCCCTCGATGGTTTGGCATTCTCTTCAAGGTTAATGTGGTGCATGCAAATGGTGGGACTAATTCCTTTGAGATCTGAGATGGTCCATCCTAAGGCCTCTTTGTGTTCCTTAAGTACTTCTAAAAGCTTACTTTCCTGTTCCGTGTCTAAACATGATGAAATAATGACAGGTATAGTATCAGAAGAACCTAGGAATGCATACTTCAACGTACTAGGCAATGTTTTCAATTCAAGCTTGGGTGGCTCAACAATGGAAGGAAAAAGCTTGGAATCAGAGAGTAAGGGTGGTTCCACTTCATATCTTCTTTCAGTGACGTCCATTTGAGGTACAGATTCGAGCAGAGATAGGACGTCACTACAGTATGCATCATCATAGGAATCTGAGTTAAAGTTCTCCATACATGCTTGAAAAGGGTCGACGGATAGAATGTTAGTCAACGAATCTTGTATTAATCCTTCAATCATATTAACTTCATGCACATCATCATCATCAAGATTCACAGGTTGTTGACTAATATCGAACACATTCAATTCTACCGTCATGTTGCCAAAAGACAGTTTCAACACTCCATTACGACAATTAATGATTGCGTTGGACGTAGCCAAGAAAGGACGTCCTAAGATGACAGGAATGTGACAGTCTGGGTTTTGTACAGGTTGAGTGTCTAAGACAATGAAGTCTACGGGAAAATAGAATTTGTCAACCTTGATCAAAACGTCTTCGACCACTCCACGAGGAATCTTGACAGATCGGTCTTCCAGTTGTAGAGTGATAGATGTTGGCTTCAACTCCCCAAGACCTAACTGCTCATAAACAGAATATGGCAGTAGGTTAACACTTGCACCTAGGTATAATAACGCTTTATTGACCGTGTGTTCTCCTATAGTGCAAGAAATTGTTGGACATCCTGGATCCCTAAACTTGGGTGGAGTTTTGTTCAGAATGATGGAACTCACCTGCTCAGCTAAGAAAGCACGTTTGTGCACATTGAGCTTGCGCTTTTGAGTACACAAGTCTTTGAGGAATTTGGCATAAGCAGGGATTTGCTTGATTGCTTCAAGAAAAGGAATGTTGATGTTGACTCTCTTGAACAGATCTAACATCTCATTGTAATGGGTACTTTTCTGTTGATAGATCAATCTTTGAGGAAATGGGGCAACAGGAGAATGAGTTGGCAAAGGGACATTCACAGCAGTAGAATTGTCAGGCTTTCCAACTTGCTCAGATTCTTTGGTTTTCTGGGGTTGTGGAGACAGCGTGGAATTTGTATCAGATTCATTAGGTTCGCCCACTTTGTTCTCGATGACTTTACCACTTCGGAGGGTGGTAATGGCATGGACTTGATCTGGAGAGGTTTCCTTGCAGGATGAAGAGCCTGTTTGAAATACACTCCTTGGATTTTGTTGGGGTTGGCTCGGAAGTTTACCCTTTTCTCTCTCACCTATGGAATCACATATTTGACCCATCTTTTGATCAAGACTTTTCTGACTTTGCACCAGACTCTGGAACATTTCCTCTAGGGCGGATAATCTCTTGTCGGTATTGTGTTGAGGATATGATTGTTGTTGAGAGTTTGATTGTTGTTGAGGGTTCCTCGGGTGTTGATAACCTTGATTGTTCTAATATCCCTGATTGTTTTGATAGCTCTGATTGGGTTGAGATGGTCCTCCCTGAGTGGGTCCTTTTGACCATGAAAAGTTAGGGTGGTTTCTCCATCCTGGATTGTAGGTCTGTGAATAGGGGTTATGTTCTTGTTTTTGAAACATGGCATGTGCCTGGTCAAGCCTAGATTCCTGGACTGCAAGCAAATCGGGACAATTTTGGAATTGATGGTTGGGATCGTTACAAGAGGCACATACAGACGAAGCGACATGTTCTCGGAGAGTAGTGGTGGAAGGTTTTGAAATTTTATGTAGTTCTAACTCTTCTAATCTCCTAACTATTGATGCCATGTTTGCTCTTCCCTCGAAATCTGCTTCAATCCTAAAAGCCTTCGCTTCGGATGTAGTCTTTCTGGGTTCACGGATGGATTCCCACTGTTGCGTCTTTTCAGCTACTTCAATCAAGAAGTCCCAAGACGCATCAGCAGTTTTGTCTACGAATAGACCATTACACATCGACTCAACCGTTGTTCGGGTGGACACATCTAGACCTTCATACAAAATTTGCACAAGTCTCCATTTTTCAAAACCATGATGGGGACATTGGAGCAATAATTCATTGAATCTCTCCAAGTATCTAGCTAAGGTCTCACCCTCTAATTGCACAAAGCTATTCAGACTTTGACGAATTGTCGCAGTCTTGTGATTCGGGAAAAACTTTTTGAAAAACTCCTTTATGAGGTCATCCCATGTCATGATGGATTGAGGCTGTAAAGCATAAAGCCAGGCCTTTGCCTTATCTTTCAGGGAGAAAGGAAAGAGCCTTAACTTTAGGGTTTCGTCGGACATTTGAGTGAAACGCAGAGTTCCACAAATTTCCTCGAATTCTCTCACGTGGTGGTACGGGTTTTCATGCTCAACACCTCTAAAAATAGGAAGCATCTGTATTGTGCTCGATTTCAGCTCATAATGGCCATTATCCTCGGGTAGCACAATACAAGAAGGTTGACTGGCTCTAGTTGGGTACATATAATCCTTGAGGGTACGGGGTTCTCCCATTGTTTCGGTTTGATCTGGGCTGTCTACCTCAGAACTCAGAATTTCGATAGGTTCTTCTTGATTAATTCTAACAAGTCTGTTTGTTTGGTCTCTATAGGTCACAGTCATGTCCTTGTAGGTACCTCAACTAACATGTTGGTCAGACAGAGCAATCGGAAACAATTTGGCCCACAAGGGTTACGAAGATTTGGTTTTGAATGGGTTTTGGTTTTAATAAGGGATTTTGTTTTCGGTTTAAAATTGGGCTTTGGAAAAAAAAAAATTTGAACTAAACCTAGCATAAATTAGCACAACCCATAAAAGAAAATAAAAACAATAATAATAATTAAGACAAGCCCATAAAAGAAAAAGAAAAAGAAAAATAAAAGAAAAATAAAGACAAAAAATAATTACAGTCCCAAAGAAAAAGAAAAAGAAAAAGAAAATAAAGGAAAAATAAAAATTATTACAATCCCAACTAAATAATTAAATTAATTATTACAAGCCAGAATTTGAATTCAAATGAGGCCCAAGTGGGTTAACTCATGGGTTAGGCTTACTTGATTTTTGGAGGGAAGCCCAAAAATAGGCTTTTGGTCCCCTTTTAGTTGCACAGCCCAGTTGGGCTTTAGGATCGTCCTAAGTAGCTCACGCAGCAAGCCCAGCAACAGCAGTTGGGTTTAGCAGCCCAGCAGAAGCAACAGCAACGAAGCCCACCTCAGTTGGACAAGCCCAGCAACTTGTTGAGATACAGCAGCCCAGGAGCAACAGCAGCACAGCCCAGCGGCAGAGATGCACTAGCTTTGGGCTTGGTCTGGCAGCAGCAGCAGCTTCCTTGGCCAGGTTCAACAGCAGCAGAAACTCACCAGTCCCAGCTGCAGCAACAACAACAGACAAGGTTTCAGCAGCAGCAGCAGCTCAGGTGGCCAGCAACACAGTTCTGCAGCAACTCAGTGGCACCTGTAAGTGAACAAGAGTGCAATGATCTCAGACAACTCTGCAGTGATCTTGTGCAAAGATTGCAAAAGCAGTGTGCAATGATTGCAAGGCAGAAGCTGCAATGATCTTGACAGAGATGCAATGGTAGATGAAAGACAGCAAAGGAAATCAGCAGATGGCAGCACCACTCCCCGGCAGCGGCGCCAAAAACTTGGTGTGGTTAGAAAAGACACACAGAACACTTGCAAGTATACAAGGCCAAGTTTTAGTATAGAAGGTAAGCAAGGGGTTAGTCCACAGGGAGTGGGAGCATAAACAAGTTAAACTATGCTGGCAGATGATGTAGAACAAGATGCAAGATCACAATGTTATAGTGGCAGTGAAACAAAGAGGGCAAATGGCATGAACCAAGGCTGTGAGCCAAGGGCAGGGGTGAGTTTGTGCACTGATTTCAGTGCACAACAGCTACAGATTGCAGGAAATTAAACAAGTAAAACAGGTAAGGAGATTAAACAGGTAAGGAGATTAAACAGGCAAAGATTAAACAGGTAAAGACTAAACAGGTAAGGACTAAAAAAGGGATTGTGGCTAAGCTAAGGCTTAGTATCCACCTTGTGTCCTAATCAAACAACATATTTCTAGGTTGAGTTAAAAATCCTATGCATACATCTAGAATGGGAGGAAAACTAATTTGCTCACTAGTTTGCCCCTAGCATTGACTGTCTTTTGACAGAACAATCAATCACAGGCACTATGAGCATTAACCTCTTCCCATTGCTCAAGCAAAACAGGGCAAGGAGTTAACTATCCTAGCAACTTGTCATTTGACAGTGCATAAGGCTTCAACTGAGCCTTAACTTAATGCTACTTAGCTCATGCTCAACATATTACTTACACAAGCATTCATCATACAAGATAATTTAAATAACATACACATAACATTCAACTGTCAACTATGATAAAGGGACTGAATTTGAAATTGTAATTAAAATTTCTTCAAATGTCTACTGGCTAGTCCAGAGATCCCCTTCTATTACACACTCACCCATCTATTTATACAAACAATAAATTTTAACCTAAAATCCCCCAAAACAGTGAACTAGGGTTCTGACAAAAAGTGAGATTAAATCACCTCATACATTGAAAACTACTCGAGAACTTTCACCCATGCTTCCTTGTCGTCTGCTGATGCTACCCATGCCTTCGATTTATCCTCTAACCTCACCTATTTCATCAACTCCTAACCTAGGGTTCCTGTGAGATGAAACGATTAGGAGGTGATGTAATAAGTGGCTAGAAAAGTAGGTCTAAGTGATGATGGCTCGAGTGGTGATGGTTGAATGATTTGGGGGGAGAAGATGGTGGAGTGATTTGGGGGGAGAAGATGGTGGAGTGATTTGGGGGAGCGTCGCTGTTGCAGAAGAGGGGAAGAAGGAGATGGCTCGATGGGTTTTGGTTAGGGTGCGTTTGGTGTGGGTAATAGGATTAGGTTGCTTAGGTGTTAAACGGGATCATCAAATTTGATGTTTTGTGAAGGGAATCCGTGGGATGATAACTTCTGAAACGGATCTAACGGGGAGATGGAGACAAATATGAGCGACCGTTGGATGCAAAAATACAACGAAACTAACGGCTCAAGATGGAGTTAGGTGCTGTAGTGTTGGTACGGTGCGTCGAAATCTGATGCATGATGACGCAGCGACCGTTGGATGATGGAATGGATCCAATCTTACGGTTAAGAAGGAAAACGGGTTTGGGTATTGAATTTTGGGTTTAGGATATGGATTTGGGTTTAGGAATTGGATTTGGGCTTAGGTAATCTTGAGCCCACTTCTTCTTTAAGAACAATTTCTTCCTTTTTAAGCCCATTTTTATCCTTGAGTCTTCCATAACACATTCTTCACTTCTTTTCCGCTAGAGATTCCACCAGCTTTCTCCCGTGTCTTTGCTCTTTTGGCTCCGCAACTCATCTAATCTTTATTTGGTACCTAAAAATACAAAATTAATTAATAAAAATATTTATTCTTGAAAACAATGAAAATACAGAATATGGGATAAAATGTAGAATTAATGCACAAAAGATGAGTTAAATGCCAAGAAAAATATATATAAATATGCACTTTTTAGCACTCATCATGCATACAAATATGCGTATCACAAATCTGTAAGTCGATATATAGCTACTCCGCTACGTTTACGAGTACAAGTAATACGGCTTCAGACTTATAACAGTTATCTCAGTTTGTAAGACTGATCATACTGTCTTGTCTCCGAATATAATAGTTTTATATTTTTCTCCGAATCGATTCAAAACATTCCAGAATAACATCAATGACACGTGTCACTGTTCCAGGCTATTTTCGAATGATAAAACTCGAATCATGATTTTGATTCCGAACAATAAATTGTCATTAACCTAAATTCATCAAGTATGAACAAATGTTCATTAAGATTAGTCTTTATATTTCGAGAACTAATTATCAAGATTAACTTGACTCGAAATTCTTGTATGTGCATGATAGTCTAATTAGTTACGCGACAAACGTCTCAAGGATAAAAAAGTGAATATAACTTGAGAAATAGGTGGTTCAGTCTTCACTTACCTTTTTTGATGAAGTTCTCCAAAAGCTTCGGTTGATCTTCGCCTTCAACGGTAGAACGCAACGATCAATTTTTTCGTTTCTCAACTACCTCTATCCTAGACCGAGACTTAACTAATTGTAGACTAGAAATCAATATATAGTTTTGACAACTAAATTTGACAACCAGCTTGAGATAGCAACACTTGTGAGTTCGACCGAGCAATGCTCTAACAATCTCCCCCTTTGTCAATTTTACTAAAAAAATTATCAATACATATAGATAATAAAATAAAGCTTTGACAACTTCTTGAATCCAACATGTCTTGATTTCCTTTGCATCTTCCTCCTTGAACTCTTCGTAATTCAAGTTGCAATGATTCTGAACGTGTTCAACTCAGCATCGTTGTTGTTGAAGAACCGATTACATAGTGATAACAACTTTTGAAAACAAATATTCTCAATCGTCGTTATACAGAAACATGGTATTATAATCTTCTCTCCAAAGTTCAATTGTATCTCAACACTGAAGTAATACTACGGTGATATGTTTCTCCCCCTTAATCAATACTTACATCTTTTTCATAATTGATTCACTCCCCCTTACATAATGATCCGTAAACCATATGTATGTAGTATGAAACTACTAAATAATTAATTATCCCCCTTTTTGTGAATAAAATTAACAAAGGTACGAAAATTGCGGGATCGTAATGAATACAACCAAAAGATATCTCAAGTTTTAAGGAAGTTAGAGATACTACATAATAATTAGATAACTCAGTTATTATGAAACTCCTCATATCAACTTATTTAGATGATATCACATAGTAATAAATGTTAGAGCACTGCTTGATCTAACTCGCAAGCGTTGCTATCTCAAGCTTTTTGTCAAGTTTAGTTGCCAAAATAATAAGTCTTGATTTCTAGTCTACTTATAGCTAAGTCTCGGACTAGGATAAAAAGTGTAGTTGAGCTCTAGACTCCATGGAGATCATCATACAAAGACGAAGAACTACTCAAGTAACTGGTTGAACTTCATCGACTAAAAAGTTATGTGGAGACTTGAACTTATCTATCACTCAAAATTCTATCTACTCTATCTCCTATCTTGAGAAAAACGTCGTATTGCTATATAAACTTTGATTATACACATTTGCTATTTCTAGCCGAGTTTATCTCGCTTATCTATTTCTCGAAATATTTGTTGGTAAGCTTTCTCTTTAGCCAAGTTCATCTTTACTAGTGACAAAAGTCATACTAAGTTTCAATTACTTGAAAATTGCTTTGACGAAAAATGGTTTGTGAACAACAACTATATAACGTCCTCTAAGAATATTTCAATGATTGAAATGAGAGTTTAGAATATATAACCATAGTTGGATATAAACATTGTGTGGTAACTCATACGTATGTAAGTCCTTATTCCTTGAACCAAAGTATGCGTATTTTGAACGTGTTCAACTCAGCATCGTTGTTGTTGAAGAACCGATTACATAGTGATAACAACTTTTGAAAACAAATATTCTCAATCGTCGTTATACAGAAACATGGTATTATTATCTTCTCTCCAAAGTTCAATTGTATCTCAACACTGAAGTAATACTACGGTGATATGTTTCTCCCCCTTAATCAATACTTACATCTTTTTCATTATTGATTCACTCCCCCTTACATAATGATCCGTAAACCATATGTATGTAGTATGAAACTACTAAATAATTAATTATCCCCCTTTTTGTCAATAAAATTAACAAAGGTACGAAAATTGCGGGATCGTAATGAATACAACCAAAAGATATCTCAAGTTTTAAGGAAGTTAGAGATACTACATAATAATTAGATAACTCAGTTATTATGAAACTCCTCATATCAACTTATTTAGATGATATCACATAGTAATAAATGTTAGAGCACTGCTTGATCTAACTCGCAAGCGTTGCTATCTCAAGCTTTTTGTCAAGTTTAGTTGCCAAAATAATAAGTCTTGATTTCTAGTCTACTTATAGCTAAGTCTCGGACTAGGATAAAAAGTGTAGTTGAGCTCTAGACTCCATGGAGATCATCATACAAAGACGAAGAACTACTCAAGTAACTGGTTGAACTTCATCGACTAAAAAGTTATGTGGAGACTTGAACTTATCTATCACTCAAAATTCTATCTACTCTATCTCCTATCTTGAGAAAAACGTCGTATTGCTATATAAACTTTGATTATACACATTTGCTATTTCTAGCCGAGTTTATCTCGCTTATCTATTTCTCGAAATATTTGTTGGTAAGCTTTCTCTTTAGCCAAGTTCATCTTTACTAGTGACAAAAGTCATACTAAGTTTCAATTACTTGAAAATTGCTTTGACGAAAAATGGTTTGTGAACAACAACTATATAACGTCCTCTAAGAATATTTCAATGATTGAAATGAGAGTTTAGAATATATAACCATAGTTGGATATAAACATTGTGTGGTAACTCATACGTATGTAAGTCCTTATTCCTTGAACCAAAGTATGCGTACTTTGCTGCTTAGGAAAACCGGAATTAAAGTCCGCGTACCAGTACACGTACTATCAGAAGTTTATATCCCGTGAATTTCTGCTGGAGTTTGTGAACTGAAAACAAACTTATTCCGGGTACTTAAGTCCACGTACCAGTATGCATACTTAAGGTGGTTATTTTCTAAAAACGATTATTCATAAACTTAAACTTATATAAACTAAGGAATGCATATGTGCAAACCGTGGCTATAAAGTTCATGAATCGATTCGAGTGAATCAAATCATTTTTTCTTCTATTGTGTCTTGTATACTTCTATAAGATCTAAGCAATTGAACAACTCTCTAATTAGTTCATTTGAGTCATTTGAACTAGTTGTGGTAAAGAAGAATATGGTTGATATGAACGTGCTCATATGGCTAACCATTTGGTTAACTACTGTTGAACCAACTAAGTGTACATGTTTGGATACGGTTACGCAAACCTAAATAAACGTACATTTCATTTATGTGTAACAAGCTAATTTTCGATCTAACGGTTGAAAGATATTAGCTTGAATCTAATCAGGTTTTCATCTAACAGTGAATATTGAATGCTTTGTTACTAAGCTAACATTGATTGCAAACCCTGATTTGAAAGACTATATAAAGGAGAACTCTAGAAACTGGGAAAACTAATCCCCACACCTCTTGTGTGATACTAGTTGTATTATCTAGAGTCGATTCTCCTTTAACCTTAGATTTCTATCGAGATCCTGTAGGTTAAAGACTTGAATACTTCATTGGGATTGTGAATCCAGACCGATACTACTTTTCTTGTAATTGTGTGATCTGATCTTGCTGTTTCTTTCGTGTTTGAGTACAATCGTAAGATTGGATTGAGATTGAGTTCTACGATAGGCAAGATATAAAATAAGTCACAAACATCTTCGTCTCATAGTTTGTGATTCCGCAATATCTTCTTTCGCTAGTCGATTAAGATTATTTTGAGGTGATTGATAATTCTAGGCTGTTCTTCGGGAATATAAGTCCGGGTTATCAATTGGTTCCTGTTCACCTTGATTTATTAAAATATGGAACAAAAACCCATAGGTATTTCTATGGGAGACAAATTTATCTATTACCGTAGACTATTCTGTGTGATACAGATTTGTTTATTAAAGTATTCGACTTTGGGTCGTAGCAACTCTTAGTTGTGGGTGAGATTAGCTAAGGGAATCAAGTGCGTAGTATCCTGCTGGGATCAGAGACGTAAGGAGCGCAAATGTACCTTGGATCAGTGTAAGATTGATTGGGGTTCAACTACATTCCGGACCGAAGTTAGTTTGTAGTAGGCTAGTGTCTGTAGCGGATTAATACAATGTGTTTTCAATCTGGACTAGGTCCCGAGGTTTTTCTGCATTTGCGGTTTCCTCGTTAACAAAACTTCTGGTGTCTGTGTTATTTCTTTTCCGCATTATATTTTGTTATATAATTGAAATATGACAGGTAGTGCTTTGAATCGATCAATTGGGAAATCCAACCTTTGGTTGTTGATGGAAATTGATTGATCCTTGAAAATTGGTCTTTGGAACCGTTTAAGTGATTTCTCTTGTATTCAATTAGACTCGCAGATTTCTATTTGCTTGAGTAAGAATTGAATCGAGAAAGTGAGATATAACTCATTGATATACTTTTATTAAGATTGAGTCTGACTGTCTAGTTGATTCTCTTAAAAGTATATTGGAGTTAGTCCGTACATATTGCTAAGCGAAATATTGGGTGTGGTTGTTAGACCCCCTCTTTTTCAATTGGTATCAGAGCAAGAAAACACGTTTAAAGACCTTACAAGTCTGTGTTTGTAGCGGTCTGACTCTATGGACAGTAAAGTCTCTATAAACGCTTCACCAGGGATAAATTTTGATTGTAGAGAAAGTTCTGAAAAACTAGTTATTCTCCATAAGAAGTTGGATGAACAAATCCGGATCAACACTGATCTTGTTGCAGAAATTGCATTGTATAAGGATTTGAAGTGTGTCAAAATTCCTTCAATGGATTTAAATAACTATGTTTATTCTTCTCTGAAGAATGGTCATAAGTCAGATGATAAACAAGGTCTAGGCTTTGTAAAACATGATAGAACTCAGAACTACTCTTACGAGATTAAAAATGTTGGTCCATGTATGTTCTATGACTCTTACAATCACTTTCAACATACTTGTATGTCCTTCCGGAAAATCCTAAAAGTTGCAGTAATCTTCAAAAGAAAGCTGAACAACGGTTTGCTTCTCTGAAAGGATGTATAAAACTAACAAGAAATCCTAAACATGATAGTAGTGTTAGTATGGGATCTTTTGCTTTAAAATAAAACATCTCCCTTTCAATGGTTTCTTGATAGTGGATGTAGCTGACATATGAAATGTGATCTCACGTGGTTTGTTTCTTCAAATGACTATGAAGGAGGTCCCGTGACATTTGGAGATGGGAGTTGCTGCTACATAAGCAAGAAGGGGACAATCAAATTTCCCGGTGTACCTGAGATCCATGATGTAGTATACGTAAAAGGTATGAATGCAAATCTTCTTTCTATTAGTCAAATCTGTGACAAAGGCTATAGAGTTGTCTTCAATGCGAATGGATGTGACATTGTAGACAAAACTGGGAAAGTAATTTTTCAGGGAACTCGTGGTAAAAACAACTGTTATCTTCTGGATACTTAGTTCAGTAATTGTTGCAATTTGACTAAGGTGGAATCTATACATCTTTGGCATGAGCGTTTTGGTCACATCAATTACCGTCTTCTAACTAAGATCATTAACAAAGAACTTGTTAGAGGTGTTTCCAAAATCAATGCAAAGATTGATGGTGTATGTAGTGCCTGTCAAAAGGGTAAACAAACAAAAGTTCACCATAAATCATCTCGAGATATTCTCACTAAAGCTCCACTTGATTTAATTCATATGGACCTCTTCGGACCTATTCAACAACCCACGGTTGCTGGTAAGAAGTATGCTTTAGTTATGGTAGACGATTACACCAGATTCACTTGGGTTGCATTTCTATCTCATAAGAATGAAACCCTTGATGAATTCAAGATTATTGTTAAAAGAATCCAGAACGAACAAGGTCGCAAACTAAATAAAATTAGAAGCGACCATGGAACTTAATTCAAGGACACTAAGGTGTTTGAATTTTGTGACGAACTGGGGATTATTCAACGATATTCACCACTTATTACTCCTCAAGCCAATGGAGTTGCTGAAAGAAAAAACAGGAACATTCAGGAAATGGCCAGGGTAATGCTCCATAACAAAAACTTACCGTTAAGGTTTTCGGGAGAAGCTGTCTTTACAACATGTTGATAGACACATTTTTATGTCTGAATTGTCCTCAGCGTCTATATTGTTAGTGCTCGATTTTTGTACTAATTTTGATGTTTTTATGTTGGTTAGGTGTTTTTGGAGAATTACACTTGTGTGGAAAAATTACTCGAAAAGTGCTTTTCGGACACCCGGAGAAAAATTACTAAAGGCACTCTCACTTTGGATAAGGGGCACCTCAGTTAGGCACCTGTTATTTGCACCCCCGTTTTGGTTAGGGGGAGGTCACCTTCTTCACCTTTGAATTTGGAAATTGGCGGGAAAACTTGGTGCTTTAATGGTAGAATTAGGGTTCGAGTTTTGGTGCTCTTCCGTGGAGACTCAATGGCTGAAACTGATGGCAAGCATCTGTTAGAGCATAACAGGGATAGTAGGAGTGATTTTGTCGATTGAAGTTGGATACAACTCGATTTGGAAGGAAAAAGAGGTGTGAATTTTTCACGGGTATTTCAGGCAAGATTTTGCTGGAGCTTTGGACGGATTCAATGAGTTCTTTGGATTGTATATACCCTGTTATGACTAAACAGGGTTAGTAATCACTCCAGATTCGATAAAACAAGGTTTAATTCTTGTGTCAAGCAAAACAGGGGAAGAATATTTACTCGAGGATATCACGGGATTTCTGGTTTTGTTTGGGAAGAGTTCTTGTGGCCTGAGCGTGTTTGACACATGCTGGGATGTGTGGAAGAGTGTTTGGATGGAGATCGACTACAACAGACGCATGAAGAAGACAAGAATGGAAAGAAAATATTCCCGAGAATATTTTCTTCACTGCCGAGTAAAAGGAGATTACTGTGAGTTATTACACATGATTTTCTTCACCTGTTGAGTATAAATAGCCTCTTGGAGTATCATAGAGGGGGACGGAGAGTTTGGGAGATTACAGAGCATCACAGAGTCGAGAAAATCAAGTTGCAGAAATCATCATTTCTGCTGCTGCGAAGAACACGAAGAACAAAGGACCCATAGAGACAGTCGTTTATCAACAGTAACAACGACAGAGGGGTGAGGGTCGTACGCTACAGCATCAGCGACAGTTTACATATATCGTTCTCTGTAACAGCTGGTTTATAACAGAAATAAGTGTTACAAACCCGGTTTTTAATTATTTTCTCCCATATTATCATCCTTGTAAGCACGTTTTGAGCAATGAATTATCTTTTTGAGTGCGTTTGCATCATGAGAAGCTAAACCCATCACTGGGACGATGGAGGAAGCTGTTTTTCATCCATCTGGTAATTAAATTAATTCTTTTATAACTATGTGCATAGAATTTAATTGTTTTATGATTTCAATTAATTATTTGTTATTTTGTGTGATGTCGCATGCTTAGTTTTGATTACTTTTGATGCGTCATGCTCACAACTTACAACTAATGTTTTATGAAATCAACTTTGGCAAAGAATAAAGTTAATATTTCTTTTATTTTGAGCTATAATTGCCTAGGATTAATTTCTGAACCACTTGAGTATGAAAAACAGTGAAATCCTGAGTCCCAGTAAATTCTTCATCCTGTGACATATTTTGTATATATTTTCTTATTTTTAGTATTTTCATATTTAAGCCTAGAATCAATCTCAACAAAGTCCGAGTGAACGACAACCTTATTTACCACTATTCAAAATTCGATCAATTTTTGGCGCCGCTGCCGGGGATTTGTCTTTAGGCTAGAGTTTTTAGATTTTTTTTTTTTTAGGTTTTTTTTATTTGTTTGTTCTACTTTACGTTTTTGGGTTTTTTTGTTTTGACTACAGATTCTGGAATTTGGAGCGAAAGAAAAATTTGCCAAAGCTTTTGGTGAATACTTAAAGATTTGGAATTAAAGACAAAGCGAAAAAGCGAAAAAATAATAAAAAGATAGAGAGAGAGAGACATTTTTTTTATTTTTTTTTGAATTTTTTTTTAGATTATCTTTTTCTTTTGCACTATATTTTTGGACTGTGGACTTTGGGACTTTATTTATTTTTTTAAACCCTAAAGAAGGGTAGTTTAAATATCAATTGTTTGTAGAGAAGGATAGAGATTACGATATCGCATCGGCCCCTCGGGTTCGTACATGATATAGAGTCGTGGTTCGAGTCGACTACAACGATTCATCCCCCGTCTGGTACGGGAGGTAAGTTTGTCGAAACACTCGCGAATCCCCTGTCAGCGAGTTACTGTATTCCTTCGTTTTCATATATGCTGAGGATTTGAAAACGGATGCTTTAATTTCCTAGTAAAGGGCAAGGACTGGCCATACAAGATGAGGGTTCGGATTTCATCACCGTTCCCTTCTTGCCCGCCTTAGGAAAACAAAACCAAACGCGAACCTAAGCCTAAAATTCGACTAGAACGAGACCTATAAGATAACGAGCTTAATAGGAAAGTCATTCGAAAAATATTGGTTACTCTTTTAAGCATGCTTCAAAGTTCATGATGGTTTCTGTGAGTTGAATACACCGCCTTGTAACGCTGGTGAGGCCTTGGGCATCATATCTCCACTGAGCTTCCCTCGTCTCTATTCAACTTACTTTAACTCGGATTGATTCCAGAGAGGTTTGCTCAGATTGTAACGAATTCCTTTTCGAAATAATAAAAGCTGGTCTAAAAACAATCTAAGGGAGCCATCATGCTTTTTTTTGGTAGATAAAATAGGCTTGTTGTGGTCGAGTCAACCTTCTTTGTGTTTGTTTAGAATTCTCTTGCAGTTAGGATGTCGAACTGGTATAGCCAATACAATGATTATTCGACTGAGAAACATGAACATTATTATTCTTATGACCATAGTGTGAATAGTGGTTGGGAACATCAAACTTTTGAAGGTTATGGCTCATACCATGGTGAGCCCAATTACTATTCACATGAATACCGGTGATACGAGAAAAATTCCTATAATTCCTCTTCTCTAGATGAGGCACGTAAGATACTTGATTCAACGCGTAAGTTACATGAATCGACACATAAGTCAGCGGACACATATGACTTAGTTATAGACGAAAAAACTGTAACAATGAGTGAACCTTCTTTAGAAGATAACCTCAGGATGTTAGCTGAGTCAACATGTAAGTTAACTGAGTCCACACGTGAGTTTGCTGAGTCAACACGTAGGCTTGAGTTAGAGACGGAAGAAAGAATTGCTCGAATTGCACTGAATTGCCAATACATTGCTTCAAAAATCAACCTTGAAAGTGAGGAAATTTTTTATTTACATAATCAAGATGACAAGGATAGAATTGGAAGGAATACTTTAGATGAGGTTCAACCATTTTCATGTTATTATGATTATGATGAGGATAGTGCTGATGAAGAATCTGAAATATTTAGGCATAATGATCAGGAATTTGTTACTCCAACTGAGCTTTATAATGATAATATTATTTCTACTTAAAATCCAAATAATTTTAATAATTATTCATCTATTCAAAAGGACGAGGATTTGACTAAAGATAAGACTTCCTTAGATGATGTAGTATTTCCTTTTGATTACGAAGGCGATGATAGTTTAGAGGAGCGGGTTTATCCTGAGAATATTGTTTTCGAGTCTAGTGATTTAGAAACATTAGGCTTAGAAAAACAAAATGAAATCGTAGAGATGAGTGAGTATGTACCTGACTTAGAAGAATCAATTGACCATTTTCAGGAATCTGATGACCTTGAAACTAGGGAAGTTGTGACTAGTCTTTATAGAGACACTGAAAACTCTAAGTTTGGGGGTGATTTTTATTCTCCATGTGCTTTAACTCTTACAAAGGTCCCTCACTTGGAACTTAACATATATGCCTCAACCATTTTACAAGATTATCTTCATAAACGTTTTCCTGAACTTAATGATATCCAGAAAGAAGTTCAGTTGTTAGAAACCCATCCTCTGGTTGATGTGGTTAACCCAGGATACGATACCTCGATTGACTTTGTTTTCCCACCAAAAACTTTTTTTTTCCAATTGTGGGAACTTATGAAATTCAAATGTGTCAGATTTTAAGTTTCGAGACTAAACCTAATTACTTTAGGAGATTAGGGTCGACATATTTGTTTAAGGAAGACCACCACTCTCTTTGTGGTCAGTTGTGTAAGTCAAATTTGATTGAATTTAAGGATCCGCAATTATTTAGGTTATTGTTATGTGCTTCTAAGTTTTTGTTTGAGACTCTAGAACCTGAACATTCGGATCTAACTTTTGAGGAAATGCAACCCAGGAAAATATGTTATCTAGACCCAGTTATAGAACTTGAACCTGAACCACAACTAGATGTAGTTGTATTAAACATGAAACTAGACAAGGGTGTGCTTTATTTGTTAACTTTCTTGTCTTGGTGCAGATTTTTTTGTACTTGTGATAGCTCTATTTTTTTTTGGTGATCCGCAGTTATTCCGGCTATTACTTTATGATTATATAAGGTGACTAATCCTTTCTTAGTCTGGCTGAAGACTTTAAACTTATCACTTCTTGGGAGGTAACCCAATCTCATGCAACACGGTAATATCTTTCCTTAACTCTTTTGCTTCGAGTGGTAACAGTTTTTCCTTGTTCATGCTTTTAATTTTATCTTTAGAACATTGAGGACAATGTTAGATTTAAGTTTGGGGGTATGGGAGAAACTTTTTAGTTGCAATAAATAAACTCCAAAGCCTAGAAATTTATGTTTATTAAGGTTGGCACTAACCAATCTAAGTGGGTGGGAACATCTTGGTTATAGGAGTTGAGGAACCAATCTGATTAGATGGAAACATCTAAAGAGTCTATTCATAAAAGCACAGAGTTCAGGTGTTAGAATAAAAAAAAATAAAAACATGGTAGTTTCGCCATATCTCGTTGAATCCTAATACCTTTTGTTTTTATTTCTTAAGTGATTTGATTGGGCACACGATTCAAGTTGTTACCATTGCTAGGGTGAAATAGAGTGATTGAGATACAAAAAAAAATTGAGACCAGACCATCAGACCAACCGGAATAAATCCAATAAAGTCGACCACTGGTGCCCTTGTATATGCCAGTTGTGTTGACCTAGAGTTAGGTTTATCGACCACTGGTCCCCTTGTATATGCCAGTTGTGTTGATATTAGTCAGACCGGTATCTCAGTACATTAGGATATGTTAATCTTGGCACAGGCCTTCAGACAGATATGGGAAACACCATTCACTTTAAACCATATATTTTTCTCTTTATCCATCTTCTTAATCTTTCCATGTGATTGGTTGACTCCGGTTATGATGTCTAGAAACTATCTGAGTAGAGATCTGTCACTTATATATGAATTATAGTATGCTGAGTGTAAACTCGTGTACAACAATTAGAATTTTGCATCAGGGTACTTCCTCCTATAGTCAATGTTTGTATGCCAACCAAGGAGATTCTTTAGTGCCTTCCAAGGTTCTGCGTAGATAGCTAGGGTCTGGAGTTAAGGTTTCTTGGGTACACCTCTGGTAAACCCTCTCGAGATTAACTCGGTCGCTAGGGCCACCTAGCGAGTTAGGATTTTATTTTCTAGATTAGTTTTGCTCGAGGACTAGCAAATAATAAGTTTGGGGGTATTTGATAGACACATTTTTGTGTCTGAATTGTCCTCAGTGTCTGTATTGTTAGTGCTCGATTTTTGTACTAATTTTGATGTTTTTATGTTGGTTTAGGTGTTTTTGGAAAAGTACACTTGTGTGGAAAAAGTTGCTCGAAAAGTGCTTTTCGGACACCCGGAGAAAAATTACTAAAGGCACCCTCACTTTAGATAAGGGACACCTCAGTTGGGCACCTGCTATTTGCACCCCCGGTTTGGTTAGGGGGAGGTCACCTTCTTCACCTTTGAATTTGGAAATTGGCGGGTAAACTTGGTGTTTTAATGGCAGAATTAGGGTTCGAGTTTTGGTGCTCTTCTGAGGAGACTCAATGGCTGAAACTGATGGCAAGCATCTGTTAGAGCATAACAGGGATAGTAGGAGTGATTTTGTCGATTGAATTTGGATAGAACTCGAGTTGGAAGTAAACAGAGGTGTGAACTTTTCACGGGTATTTCAGGCAAGATTTTGCTGGAGCTTTGGCCGGATTCAATGAGTTCTTTGGATTGGATATACCCTGTTTCGACTAAACAGGGTTGGTAATCACTCCAGATTCGATAAAACAGGGTTTCATTCTTGCGTCAAGCAAAACAGGGGAAGAATATTTACTCGACGATATCACGGGATTTCTGGTTATGTTTGGGAAGAGTTCTTGTGGCCTGAGCGTGTTTGATACATGCTGGGATGTGTGGAAGAGTGTTTGGATGGAGGTTGACTACAACAGACGCATGAAGAAGACAAGAATGGAAAGAAAATATTCCCGAGAATATTTTCTTCACTTCCAAGTAAAAGGAGATTACTGTGAGTTATTACACATGATTTTCTTCACCCGTTGAGTATAAATAGCCTCTTGGAGTATCATAGAGGGGGACAGAGAGTTTGGGAGATTACAGAGCATCAAAGAGTCGAGAAAATCAAGTTGCAGAAATCACCATTTCTGCTGCTGTGAAGAACACGAAGATAAAAGGACCCATAGAGACAGTCGTTTATCAACAGTAACAACGACAGAGGGGTGAGGGTCGTATGCTACAACATCAGCGACAGTTTACATATATCGTTCTCTGTAACAACTGGTTTATAACAGAAATAAGTGTTACAAACCCGGTTTTTAATTATTTTCTCCCATATTATCATCCTTGTAAGCACGTTTTGAGCAATGAATTATCTTTTTGAGTGTGTTTGCATCATAAGAAGCTAAACCCATCACTGGGACGATGGAGGAAGCTGTTTTTCATCCATCTGGTAATTAAATTAATTCTTTTATAACTATGTGCATAGAATTTAATTGTTTTATGATTTCAATTAATTATTTGTTATTTTGTCTGATGTCGCATGCTTAGTTTTGATTACTATTGATGCGTCATGCTCACAACTTACAACTAATGTTTTATGAAATCTACTTTGGCAAAGAATAGAGTTAATATTTCTTTTATTTTGAGCTATAATTGCCTAGGATTAATTTCTGAACCACTTGAGTATGAAAAACAGTGAAATCCTGAGTCCCAGTAATTTCTTCATCCTGTGACATATTTTGTATATATTTTCTTATTTTTAGTATTTTCATATTTAAGCCTAGAATCAATCTCAACAAAGTCCGAGTGAACGACAACCTTATTTACCACTATTCAAAATTCGATCACATATTATTTGATTAACTGTGTCTACCTACGGTATAAAACCCAAACACTCCTTATGAGTTGTGGTACGGTAGAAAACCCAACTTGCACTATCTAAGGGTGTTCGGAAGTAAGTGCTACATTCTAAAAGATCGAGAACAGATAGGGAAATTTGATACTAAAAGTGATGAAGGTATCTTCCTTGGCTATGCCTCGGATAGTCGTGGTTTTCAAGTGTTTAATCTCAGAACCCAAGTTATGATGGAGTCCGCTAATGTTATCATCGATGATATTAGTAATTTTTATCATGATAATCCTCCTGTTGAATTGCCTCCAACTGAGACAATTGAGAAAGTCACAGAAATCCCAGAATCAGTTGAAGTCATTCCAACTGTTACTGATCCTGATATTTCTAGTGACGAGGAGAAAAGCACTGATCAGGCTATTCCTGTTGAACAAGAACGTGTCCCTCCTCGACACCTCTGGGTTCAAAGGAATCATGATCCCAACAATATTATTGGAGGTAGAGATTCTACTGCTAAGACAAGAGGACAACTTCAAAATATTTGCAATTTTGGTTGTTATCTTTCACTAGTAGAACCGAGAAATATTGATGAAGCTCTTAGCGATCCCTTTTGGGTGAATGCAATGAATGAAGAGTTAAATCAATTTCAAAGACAAGATGTATGGGAACTAGTACCTTGTCCCTCCAATATCAATATTGTTGGTATTAAATGGATATTCAAGAATAAGTCTGATGAATTTGGCACAATTGTCAGAAACAAATCCAGACTTATCGCTCAAGGATATTCAAAGATTGAAGGTATCGACTTTGACGAAACCTTTACTCATGTGGCACGCCTTGAGTCCATTAGGTTTTTATTATATCATACTTGTTTTCTTAAGGTTAAGCTGTTTCAAATGGACATAAAATCCGCGTTCCTAAACGGAATTTTAAAGGAAGAGTCTATGTCGCTCAACCTAAGGGTTTGAAAACCCTGATTTCCCAGATCATGTTCTTAAGTTTAAAAAGGATTAAATGGGTTAAAACTAGCACCTAGATCCTGGTTCAAAAAACTTACTAATTCTCTTCTTAGGAAAGGTTTTTCGAGAGGCGGAGCTGATAAAACCTTGTTTACCAAATAGAGTGGGAAAGATGTTGTCATTGCTCAAGTCTATGTATATGATACCATCTATGGTTCAACTTTTGAGAAACTTGCAAAAGATTTCCAAGTCTCTCTTGGAAAAGAATTTGAAATGAGCAATGTTGGTGAATTAATGTTCTTATTAGGATTGCAAATTCAGCAACATAAGGATGGAATTTACTTATCTCAAGAAAAATATGCAAAGGATCTTGTCTCAAGGTTCGGTCTGGATAAGTCAACTCCAAAACTGACACCTATGCCCACCACCGGTAAACTACACAGAGATGAGAAAGGAGTAAATGTGGATCAAAAAATGTATCGATCTATTATTAGTAGCCTTTTATATCTTACAACTACTAGACCTGATATTTCTTTTAGTGTTGGTTCTTGTGCTAGATTTCAGGCTAACCCAAAGGAATCTCATCTTGCATCTGCAAAAAAGATCATATGATATGTGAATCACACGGTCGGGTATGGTCTATCTTACACTTTTGATACTAACACTGACCTTTCTACTTATTCTGATGCTGATTGGTCAGGATGTGTAGAAGACATAAAAAGTATATCAGGGGGTTTCTACTACGTATGACCGAATCTTGTGGCTTGGCATAACAAGAAACAAAATTCACAATCCCTGTCAACATGTGCAGCAGAATATATTGCTGCCGGCTCATGTTTGTACTCAACTTCTCTGGATGAAACGAATGTTGGCTAATTATGGAATTGATACTGGAATAATGAAGATCTTTTGTGATAACTCTAGTGCGATTCGAATTACTGAGAATCCCGTTGAGCACTCAAGAACAAAGCACATTGATATAAGGTGTCATTTTATACGATATATCTATGAAAATGCTATCATAAATATGGAATTTGTGCATTCCGAACAACAACTGGCTGATATTCTTACCAAAACATTAGACACTATTACATTTCAACACTTAAGGCAGTCTATTGGTGTTGTTTTGGTTCATTAGCTATTCCTAAAACTCTTGCCCATGTGCTTATCTCGATCTTTTAGGCAATTTAGTTTGGAACTCCAGTAAGTGTTTACTTCAATTCTGCATTTGTTTCAGTAGGTTGATTTTCTGTCAGGATTCTTAGTGTAATAATCCAAAGAAATCCTTCTTTTCTTGTGAAAGTAATGTCTCTCTTGTTGTTCTTTCGGGAATGACATTTTGTGGGGGAGAGTTCTTAATTGAACTTGTGCTTAGTTGCCAAATCTTTGTGGGGAGTGCGGTTGTGGAATATTATAGGGGTTATCTTGTATCTTTATAAACTCCTTGATGAAAGCCTTTAGCTTCGGCTATATGATTCACCTAAAAAGTTGATATGTGCTTTCTTTTGGTCATGAAATGTCTCTATGGAAATTTCATTAGGATGCCACTAGTTTTCGTACCTTTGCCAATTTATTGACAAAAAGGGGGAGAATTAATGTGTAGTTCACACTACAAAAACATATGATTTTCGGATCATTATGTAAGGGGGAGTGGTTTCCATGTGAGATGGAGTATTGACTAAGGGGGAGTGATACATATCACCATAATATTGTTGTCGAAGTTTTGATACAATTGAACTTTGATGTTGTGTAAGAATACTATGACACTGTGTAACAATGATTGAGAATTCTTGTTTTCTCATTGTTATAGCTACGGATTTTCATCAACGATGATGCTGAACTTACAACCTTTGGAATCATTGGAGTAATTGGAAGTGACGAAGATTTCGAGTAATGTTGAAGAACCAAGGAGATCATGCATGTGGAAGAGAAGCTACAAAAGTTTATTTATTTATTTTGTATTCCATTTCTATTGATGTTTTGTCACTAAAATTGACAAAGGGGGAGATTGTTAGAGCACTGCTCGATCAAACTCGCAAGCGTTGCTATCTCAAGCTTGTTGTCAAGTTTAGTTGCCAAAACTATAAGTCTTGATTTCTAGTCTACATATAGTTAAGTCTCGGACTAGGATAGAAAGTGTAGTTGAGCTCTAGAATCCATGGCGATCATCATATAAAGACGAATAACTACTCAAAGAACTGGTGGAACTTCATCGACTAAAAAGGTATGTGGAGACTTGAACTTATCTATCACTCAAAAGTCTATCTACTTTATCTTCTATCTTGAGACAAAAGTCGTATTGCTATATAGACTTTGATTATACACATTTGCTATTTCGAGCCGAGTTTATCTCGCTTATGTATTTATCGAAATATGTGTTGGTAAGCTTTCGCTTTGGCCAAGTTCATCTTTACTAGTGACGAAAGTCATATTAAGTTTCAATTACTTGAAAATTGCTTTGACGAAAAATGGTTTGTGAACAACAACTATATAACATCCTCTAAGAATGTTTCAATGATTTAAATGAGAGTTTAGAATATATAACCATGGTTGGATATAAACATTATGTGGTAACTCATACGTGTGTAAGTCCTTATTCTTTGAACCAAAGTATGCATACTTTGCTGCTCAGATAAAACAGAAGTAAAGTCCGCGTACCAGTACGCATACGGTTGGAAGTTCACATCCCGTGAATTTCTGCTGGAGTTTGTGAACTGAAAACAAACTTATTAAGGGTACTTAAGTCCACGTACCAGTATACGTACTTAAGTTGGTTACATTCTAAAAACGATTATTCTTGAACTTAAACTTATATAAACTATGGAATGCATATTTGTAAACCGTGGCTATAAAGTTCATGAATCGATTCGAGTGAATCAAATCGTTTTTGCTTCGATTGTGTCTTGTATACTTCTATAAGATCTAATCAATTGAAAAACTTTCTAACTAGTTCATTTGAGTCATTTGAACTAGTTGTGGTAAAGAAGAATATGGTTGATATGAAAGTGCTCATATGGCTAACCATTTGGTTAACTACTGTTGAACCAACTAAGTGTACATGTTTGGGTACGGGTACGCAAACCTAAATAAACGTGCATTTCATTTGTATGTAACAAGCAAAGTTTCGAACTAACGGTTGAAAGATATTAGCTTGAATCTAATCAGGTTTTCATCTAACGGTGAATATTGAATGCTTTGTTACTAAGCTAACATTGATTGCAAACCCTGATTTGAAAGACTATATAAAGGAGAACTCTAGCAACTGGGAAACCTTATACTCACACCTCTTGTGTGATACTAGTTGTATTAGCTAGAGTCAATTCTCCTTTAACCTTAGGTTTCTATCGAGACCCTGTAGGTTAACGACTTGAAGACTTCATTGGGATTGTGAAGCCAAACCGATACTACTTTTCTTATAGTTGTGTGATCTGATCCTGTTGTTTCTATCGTGTTTGAGTACAATCGTGAGATTGGCTTGAGATTGATTTCTTCGATAGGCAAGATATAAAAGAAGTCACAAACATATTCGTCTCATAGTTTGTGATTCCGCAATATCTTCTTTCGCTAGTAGATTATGATTATTTTGAGGTGATTGATAATTCTAGGATGTTCTTCGGGAATATAAGTCCAAGTTATCAATCGGTTCTTGTTCACCTTGATTTATCAAAAGACGAAACAAAAACTCGTAGGTATTTCTGTAGGAGACAGATTTATCTATTACCGGAGACTTTTCTGTGTGACACAGATTTGTTTATTAAAGTCTTCGACTTTTGGTCGTATAAACTCTTAGTTGTGGGTGAGATCAGCTAAGGGAATCAAGTGCGTAGTATCCTGCTAGGATCAGAGACGTAAGGAGCGCAACTGTACCTTGGATCAGTGTGATATTGATTGGGGTTCAACTACAGTCCAGACCGAAGTTAGTTTGTAGTAGGCCAGTGTATGTAGCGGCTTAATACAGTGTGGGTTCAATCTGGACTAGGTCCCGAGGTTTTTCTGCATTTGCGGTTTTCTCGTAAACAAAACTTCTGGTGTCTGTGTTATTTCTTTTTCGCATTATATTTTGTTATTTAATTGAAATATCACAGGTTGTGCGTTGAATCGATCAATTGGGAAATCCAACCTTTGGTTGTTGATTGAAATTGATTGATCCTTGAACATTGGTCTTTGGTACCGTTCAAGTGATTTCTCTTGTATTCAATTAGACTCGCAGATTTCTATTTGCTTGAGTAAGAATTGAATTGAGAAATTGAGATATAACTCTTTGATATACTTTTATTAAGATTGAGTCTGACTGTCTAGTTGATTATCTTAAAAGTATATTGGAGTTAGTCCATACGGATTTCTAAGCAAAATATTGGGTGTGGTTGTTAGACCCCCTCTTTTTCAATAAATACTTAGCGCTCATCTTAGGAGATTAAAAATATACAAGAATCCCCTTTTAAATTCCATATCTACACACCCACAAAGATATAGCAACTAAGGACAAGTTCATTTAAGAACTCTCCCCCATTAGATGTCATTCCCAAGAGAACAACATGAGTGACCTTGCTTTATAAAAAGAAGGATTTTGTCGGACATTAATAAATCACATGTATTTGTATCCAAAATATCGACATAAATTAATCTCAATGCTAGTTACGAACGAATGAACAATTTTACTCGAATTGACTCAACATAAGAAAATCTTACGGAGTGTGTCAAGTAATAAAAACATAAAAGTGTGATCACGAGTAGATCTAATGCGAGAAAATTCTCAAAGAGTTTGTTTTATTCTCCGTTTATGAAAAACATAATAGATTTAACTTCTGAGAATATATGAAATATTGGCTCGATTCAGGAAAACATAAAGACACATATATTTCATAATACTTTTGCAATAATTAAACCAATGATGATTATATACTGCAAGTTCATCTTCCAACAACTCTAGAATTTAAATAAGTAAATCTAAAAATATGCAAGATGAAAATCGTTGGAAATAACTTGTGTAATCATAATTTTTTTTATACCAAACCCTAGTTATCCTTCTCAAAAATAAGAATAAATTCTCAAAAGAAGTTTCCTAGTATTTAAAATCTTTGAAGAATTCTTTATCATCTCCAAACTCCTTATTAGTGATTCGCATAGAGCATATGGTTCATGAATTAAAGAGTTAGTGTTAGAGAATTACTCGGTTGAACCCACCAAGCGTTGGTATGTCAAGTTTGGTTGTCATATTTTAGTGAATTAAAACTCATGTTAAGAGTCGCTTGATTATGTACTAGACTCAACTTAGTATAGGTTAGCTTGAAAGTATTAGGATATGAGACATTACAAGTATTGCGAAGTCTTGAAGATGTGAAGAAGCAAGGATCTACAACGACAAAAATCATCCTTCCACTTGAGGTTAGTGATATTTGACTTGAAATGTTTCGTTACCTAACGTAACTTTCAAGTCGTGCATATTGAAAACATAACTGTGGAGCATATTTGAACTCTAGATATGCATAGTATTAAGGAATGCAATACGAGGTTTATTTCTTAACCACTAAACTATGTAGATAAGACATCTCCATAATCATTTGAATGCTATTGTGATTATGTATGGGTATGAGGTGAGGATTTCATCCTAGGGAACAATGTTTACATTGTTATAAGGAAGTAAGTTCATAAACTTGCTTGTGGACCGAAAAGGAAATTGCCAGGTGTTATTGGTTTTGTTATTCATTGCATATCTTATGAACAACCAATATGTGTGATAGAGTATAACCGCCACAACTTGTTGTGTTCTTGGTAGAACTATTCACAAAGGCCTGACTTATGTATTGGTATAACTTTTATTAGTAAAACCGATATTAAGTAATCACCTGTGGTATGATCGGATTTTGCATGTATGACCAATTAAAAGGAAATGGGAACCGATCCTTGTAAGGGGTGCAGTACATCAAAGGGAACCGATCCTTGTATGGGGTGCAGCAAGGTTTATAGCAGAAAGGGGAACCGATCCTATGGACATGTGCAACATGTTTTTAGGGAAAGGAGAACCGGTCCTATGGACATATGCAACACATATAAGTTACATACCATATATATGTAGGGAACCGATCCTAGTACCTAGTCAACTGAATTTTTGGAAAGCTAGTGTGACTATGCACAGTACTCACATGGAAGTGAACCGAAACTTGTTTTGGTAGAACCGTAAACCCATGATTGTGATTGAATGTTGGTTTGATCAATCACATAGTTCTTGAAATTCAGATGAACCAATTCTAAACTTGTTTGGAAGTGTGGCAAATCGGTTTCAAGGTTGTAAGTGTGAAAGAGCACTTACAAAGTAAAGATGCCGACAAACTTTGAACACGTGCTGTGAATGTTTATTTCTTTAATTGTTCAAAGATATTCCTTAATAGCTAAGGGAAGAGAATCCCAGGATCGAAACATAAGTAAGTTAAGAATCTTTTAATTAAGGTTATTAATTTAATTTGTAGGAAAATTACAGAATTAGTAATGTGCATTTACTAATTAGATTTTCCGAGAGATTTCGATCGTTATTTTTGGACAGAGCATTTCCAGGAATTATAAAAACAGAATCTGTGCTTTAATGAATATCTTGAGAATATTTTAGGTTTTGGAAATTCCTTGGTGTCTAAACTTCCTTGTATATGAATACTCGAAGTTTGCCTTTCTAGCGAACTAATCCTTCGTAACAACAGATTTACTCTTTTTTTGTTGTTACTGGTGTAGCCGCCTATTCGGAGATCAGAGTAACCTAATTAGGCGAAATCTCTTACGGCCGCTCAGTTTAAAGTCTTCTTTTGGATTGAGAATCTCTAGCGTGTACCGTTGGTTGGAAACTTGATAATTGTGGTTTATCTTTTGTTTTCGATTGATTTGATTGACTAACGGTGGTTGAAATCTGATTGCACCTAGTTTGTTTATTCTTGAGAATATTCTCTTCTAATATAAGATTCACTCAAACTAGTTCAGATTTTCGACATGGATCTTTAGACTGTTGTTAGTTCTAAAGACGATCTTGTGATAATCCATTGTTAACAGACTCCGTTCTGTGCGTGATTGATCACAAGAGATTTAAGTGATTGTGTGCAGGTTTTTATTGAAGATTTAAGAAGATTTGAAGACAAAGAAGATATTGAAGATCTGACTTGGGTTTTATAATCTTTGGTGTGCACAATACTTGTTTGGGTAAAAGAGGATCCAATTAATAATCGGTTTATCCTTGTGGTAGATTGGATTGATTAATTGAGTAGATCGGCATCAACATGATTCTTCGGATTAAAGGTGTTGTTGGCTTAATATTAAACGATTACCTTTGGGTGATTGAATATAAGATAGATCTAAAGACATGATGAAGGAGTTTATGTTAAGATAAACGGAAGAGCCTTTGTCCGACTCATACTACTTGGTTGAATAGAGTTGATACCAAACATATTTGTTGTTCCTTTACTGTTTGGAATACGAACCAAAGGAATTGTTCCAAGTACGTGACTTATTTATAAGTTGGAGGCGTTGGAATATAGAAGGAACTAGGTGAACTATATGGTTAGTTACTTGGTCTCAACTATACGAAGTTAGTGTAATTTTGTGTGGCAGCTTAATCCTAAGAGTATTCAATTATGGACTAGGTCCCGAGGTTTTTCTGCATTTGCGGTTTCCTCGTTAACAAAATCTTGTTGTGTTATTTACTTTTATATTCCGCATTATAATTGTTTTATTATAATTAAAGTAAATTACACAAACATTAATTCCTATTTACTTGATAATAAATCCTATTGTGTTTGGTTAAGTCTGAACCTTTGTATCAAGTAAACATACTTCGTTGTTGTATTGTCTCGATATCGTATCCATAGACGATCACACGAAGTGTGAACCGATTAGTTGTATTGTCTCGACTCAGTCCATAGACAATCACTTTCGGAGAAAGGATTTATAGGTAGTAAAAGTTTTAGCTTGAGGTATATTTGGGTACCCTCACCTTTTCAATTGGTATCAGAGCAGGCAAACACGAAAAGATTTAACAATCTTTGTTTGGTGCGATCCAACCTATAAGAATGAACTCGAGTTCTCATGAATTGACTTCAATTAACGTACCGCCAAGATTTGATGGAACAAACTATCTATGGTGGAAATCTGCTATGAGATCTTTTCTTCAATCATGAGACTTTAATACTTGGTTATTATTCGTCGATGGTTATACTCTTCCAAAGAGAGAAAATTCATAAACTGAGCTCAAACGCTTCGATGAGTTTTCGAACGAAGAAAAGGCACTTTCAAAGCATAATTCAGATGGTTTGAATGCTATTATTCATGCTGTAAGTCTTTATTTACAACATCATGTGTCAACATGTAAGACTTCGAAAGAAGCTTGGGATAATCTTCAGATCGTATTCGAAGGAAATTCTTCAGAGAAAGAAGCTACACTTCAAACCCTCACTTCCAAGCGGGAAAACCTTCGAATGAATGACAACGACACTTTTGAGGAGTTTCACGTTAAACTCTCTGAGATAATTAATGCATCTTTCTCGTTAGGAAAGACTATTTTTGAAAAAGATATAGTATGCAAGATTCTCAGATCGTTTCCATCAAGATATGATTTTAAGAAACATGCAATCATAGAAGCAAGCGATCTTTCAACTCTCACACGAAGCACACTCATTGGTAAGTTAAAGATATTTGATCATGATTCACAGTCTATTCAAACCAAAGGAATCGCTTTTAAAGCAAAAATTCCAAAAGCTCAGATGGAAAGGAATAGACAGTTGTATGATTCAAATGAACAGATTGCAGAAAATTCTGATGATGAAATTGAACAATCATTGTCATTAATTACTAGACAGTTTCGAGATCTCTTGTAGAAAAGAAACAAGAGATTTGTTAAGGATACTTATCGATCTTCTCGACCGCATGATCGAGTTCCTGTCAAAAAGGATTGGTAATAAGATGAATATCATCCACAGTGCTTCAAGTGTAAAGGTTTTGGTCATATTGCTAAAGACTGTCCCAATCTTAAGAAATACACTGGAAGCAAGGAATTGGTGTAACTCTAGACGAGTCCTCCTATTCATATGATTCTGAAGGAGAGGAAACATCTGATGTTGCATTAGTTGTCAATCTTATTCCTTCATCCTCCATTAGTGATTTACCCATTTTAAAAATGGACATGTCTTCCAATGTTATTAAATCATCTAATGGTAAAGGGAGAAATAAGACAAGATGCAAAAACTATCTTAAAAACAGAATTGTTAAAAGTTGCGTTTGCAATTTCAGTCTATCCCAAGATACTTCGTTGGTTCGAGGTAACCGAAAGAGATCTTTTCGTACTATACTATATCAAGAACACCATGGTTGTTCAAAATTCCATAGTGAGAGAAAATCTCATACTAATGCCACTTGATCGGTATTAGAATTCTTTCCTCATCTAGTGTGCCAAATTTTGAGTGAGGAAGAAGAAAATTCAAGGCACTTTTGTGTAGATAATGGAAATAACATCTAGTATTTTAAGATATTTGATATATTCGTATTTTAGGAATATTATATTTTCGGTAGTATGAAAAATATAAAAAGATTCTTCTCTCATTTTGATCATTCCTTGTCCGAACTATGGGTCTGGATCAAATGGTTTCTCTGGAGAAGATGCAGGATCAGAAAGATCATCCTAAAACTAAGTCCAGATTATCTTTTGATATTAAGGGTAAAATCAGAAAGAGAGATTGGCTTAGCAAGAAGGAAATAGAGAATACTCTGAAGAAAGATCAGTGTATTGAGGCATTGACACATTTTTGTGTTCAATCAAAGACAAAATTACATTGTAAGGACCCTCAAGCTCGTCAACGCTATTAGACTAGTCAAGAGACGTCTTAGCCACTGATAAATCGATTAGTTTAACACGAACGTTAATTATTAGAAATTAATCTAACAACAAACTAGATACGAAAATAGTACCATTGGATAGGTCTCGAAAAGTTACGCAGAATGGACTACTCGAACGTGTCAATTGGACATCGGACGAAGAAGATATCAGCACATGAGTTGAAGGTCAAAATAGTCTTTTCGTAGTTAGACCATCCAGGGATTCCCTTATCATTTTCTCGGGTTCCCTTATAAATTATAGTTAACCTTATCCCTAGTCGAGTTAATAAACTCGATCCCTCTTTTCTCTTTCATTCTTATTTCTTCTTCTTCTTCTGCTCTTTCGTTTTTTTCTTCTCTCCTTCTCTGTTGCTGCTCGAGAGATGAATTGAGAATGATTTCGTATGAGTTATTCATCGGAAGCTTGGTTGATTATTGAGTTAGAGAAGGCGGTGTTGTTTATGAAATCCGATTAATTCCTGGAAGAAGGTGAAAAGGGATAAGTGAGGTTAGGGTTTTCTGTGATTATGAATTGGGGTTTCGAATTGGTGATAAGATGAAATTGAATATGGGTTTGTTCTCAATTAGTGTTTGATGAAAGTTGTGGGGTTGTTCTAAAGTTGATTTGAAGATGAAATCATAGTTTTGAGTAATCGGTTAAATAAGGTTGCTGCTAGATGAAGAATAAAAGGGTTGGAGTTAAATTGAATGTTTGAAGTTGATTCAGTGGCGATTCATTGATGAGAATTGTTAGGGTTTTTAGCAAATTGATTTGGAATTCGATTAACAGTAAATTTAGGAGTTACAAGATGGATTCGTGTGGGGTTTATCACGAATTAGAATACAAGGTTGAAGAGTTGATATCTCATAGGTATTAGGGTTTGTTCTTGAGGACTTCGGGTGAGTAGAAATAGAGGAGATGATTCTGGTGGTTGAATTGGTTGAGACAGAGTAGATGTTTATGGTTTGGATTGATCTTGAAGAAGAATGTCTTGAGGTAATTGTCTTCCTCTGTAAATTTAATGAAGTTATTATTCTTTATTTTGATATTCAATTTGAGTTGTTGGTATTGTTGATTGAGCTGAGTTTAGCTGTGATGGTGATGTGTTGGTGTTGAGACATAAGATGGCTTGTGTTGTTGTTGTGTGTGTGTTAATGATTTGGGTTACTTGAAAATATTGGTGAAGTGAGTTGTTGGATGTTTCCGTGATAGTTTAGATGGGTTATTGTGGCTGTGGTGCTAAGGATTACAGGTTTGGTTGTAGGGTGAGTATGGATCAGAAATTGTAGAGTTTGAAGTACAATTGCAAGTAATTGTGGTTGTTCAGGACTTATTGTGGTTGAGATTATAATTTGGAGTTGTGTTAAATCTCAGGGAGGAGAAATTGTTTTACAGAGAACTGTTGGTGTTTGCAATGAAGAACTAGAGACGATGTTTGGGTTAAGGGTAAATGATGAAGGTGGTGAGGTGGTTAGGAATGAAGAGGCAGTGTGTGGAGTTGAGTATTTGGTGAGTTGTTGCAGGTGGTATCTACGGATAATGGAGTTGTAGGGAATAGTAGTGTTGTATTGGAGTCGTCGGTGTTCATAGAATGGTTACAATGGCTGTGACTGAAAGAAGATTAGTTGAATGTTGTTGTTGCAGCTATGAAGATTGTGTTTATGATACGAGAATGAAGTTGAATTCAGGTTAGATGGTTGAAGTGTTGTACAGTTGGTTGTGTTAAAGATAAATGATATACAATGGATGATGATATCGAGTCTGACGGGTAATGCAGTTGAGAGATATAAGGTGAAATGTGTGTAGTATTGTAATGGTGTTTGTACATAATGTTGTGATATTAAGTGGATTTGAACTGCAGGTGGTTTTGGTATGTAGAATGATTGTGGCTTAGTACTGCATTTGCAGGTAAAGCTTAAATTCCATTTGTATATTGAATTCTGTTAAAATGAATAGATTGAAATTGAAATATACTCCCTCCGTTCCATTTTAGATGAGTGTTTAGAGTTATTTTTTTGTTCCACATTACTTGATTGTTTTCATATTTTTCCCACAAAATTACCATCAATACCCTCACATTTTGTCTTGGAATCATAAGTTTATTTTTAAACACACAAATAGCAATTAATGTTTGAAGACTTTTTCAAGGGCATAAATAGAATTTTTTTATCTCTCCATTCTTAATCTGCGTGAAAACTCCAAAAATATCATCTAAAATGGAACGGAGGGAGTAGTTAAGAGTTTCAGGTGTATGAGAACTTTTGATCTGTCTAACTGAACTTATTCAGTCTGACTCGTTTTGCTTAGCTGACTCAGTCTTTCTGACTGAGTTGAATCGGTGTAGACTCACCAAGTTCCCTGTCTAGGACCGATTTGACTAGTTAACCCTGGACTTGACCTTGGACGAACATTGAATGTTAGTTGACTTGTAACTGTTAGTGACTGTTTGTTGATCAAGTGGACTAGACCTTGGATTAATGGGCCAGAGTAGTGGACTAGGGCTTAGGGTCAGTTTTCTTAATTAAACATTTTGGACCTCTTGTGGTCCGAATTAGCATTGGGTTCCTTCTACAAGTTGTAGATGTTCATAAGACTTAGCTAATAGACTACAGAACCAAACTAATTAAATTAGTAAACCTTATATTTGCTAAAGAGAGATAAACAAAAGGTGTAGAACCTTAAATGGGCCTAGAATCAAACTAGAATCATTAGAAAGACTTGTATGATTCTTGTGTGAGTCGTTTTGAATATATTCTTAGAGTTCTTGTGTGATTAACAGTTAGTTATTAACAACGATCAATTCAAATGATGAACCAGTGGATCGTGGATCTCAAGGTAGGCGAGGCTTGTCATCAAAAGAAATGGGAATCGATAACGAACTCTCTTATATTCATTATTGTTTTACAAATCAATCTTTGTGTTGTGAAATTCATGCATATCTTTGTGTGCTCTGTGTGGTATGAGATTTGTGCCGACACAATATCAGTATTCTATGGCTAGGGCGATAAACCGCAATTTTACACGGCTACGGCGATACACCGCAATATTATTCTTCCTTATGTGTGGAAACACAAATCTCATACATGGATGTTTACTGTTATTCATGGATGTCTTTGAAGAAGTTTCTATATTATCTTTTATTGTTTTCCTTGTTTTATCTTTTTTCAATTAAACCTGCATTGTCTGCAAATCATACTGATGATTACTTGATAGCTAGTTGTTATTCCTACGGGGCACCCCTTTTAGGGATGATGTGCTCACCCATTCCCACTTTCAGTTTCAAAGACAGAACAAGATGTACATGTGACGATGAAAGCTTCGAAGAATTATTTACGATAGTTAGTCAGCTTCCGCTATGTACAGATTGATCTCTCGAATCAAAAGTACTCCCGTGCAGTACATTGTTTTGGGTTTAGATTTGTTTCTCATCCACACACCCAAAATTACCAAAATCAGCAGAACAGTTTTCACCCATAAACAGTGTCCTTCTCTTATTTATACTCCTCAGTTTTTTTAAAAAATAGCAGAAAATCTTAACGTACCGCACACAAAAACTCCCCCAAAACCGTTGTGACACACAAGTGTGGTCCCAACTCATCTTTAAAGGGGTCCCCCTGCAAGTTCCCAGAGGGGGAGGGCCATCCGCCCACTCACATGACGATTTTTGTGTAGTTTTTGTTGTGGCGGTACGTGGAGAAGCTCTGAAAAAAGAGATACTATCACTTTTTTAATTTGCCCTATTTTTAGGCTAAAATAAAAAAGTGATCTCTTTTTTAAGAAACGAATGTAGTATATAAAAATTTGAGTTTTTCTTTTAAAAAATGGAAACAAATTATATTATTTACTAGGTATCACCCCGGCCCTAACGTCCGGGGCTCAACCTTTTGTTATAGGCATTCTCTTCGGTTTATTACAAATAAGGCATGTATGGTCAAAACTTGGCGCCATCTACTTTTTACTAAAATATATCTCAATAATGCTTACAATTTCAAACTAAAATCTCTTTAAAAAAAGAGCCAAAGAAGAGAATAAGGCCTTCCATTTAGATGGGCTCAAATATTCATGGCCGTTAACAAAATAGAAACTGTATGTGAAATTTTAGTTTTCACACGAATCACAAAAAAGGACAACCATAATGCATGCTAATATTTTGGAGAGCTTCCTTTTCCCTTGGCGGATTTCTGCCCTTTTTTATTTTATTTCAAAGCTTGAAGCTATTAATGAAGATGCATCAGATGGCGCAATCTCTACCAAAATTTGTAAGCACTCAAATATTAATAAAATGCAGCATGTCTCACCTCCTAATATTCTCTGAATGGGTACTACGTCAGCTGCCTACTTTTTTTCTTGAAATAACAAACAAAGCGAAGTTCAGTTGTGCAGTTTCCAGTGATGAGCAGATTCCTTAATTGATTGCCTCGTTTGCGGACATGAATATACTTGTTTATATGACTATGTCTAATCACTTAGGCCTTTGATGGCAGCAAATATTAAACAGATTAAGTTCATCTACACGTGGCATCTTTCCCTTTGTGTCGCATTTATTAACTCGTACCTGCACCACAGGAGGATGCATCAACAATTATTAGATGCGGAGGTTAACCCAAATCAAGTAACACGTAGAGTCTCGGAAGACCCATTGATTGAACCATGAAAAATTATTTGCATGCAACTTAGACAGAATAAGTACTAATTAGAATCGTACCATAACTGTATCAGAAATTAGAAATTGATAGTAAATTCTCGTTGCCGAGATCTTTATGAAACAAAATGAAATGATAAAAATTGCACTGAGTTAACTTCTCTGTCATATTTATAACTAAACAAAAGCATCAGAAAATTTTGATATTATGTTATTGACTTGACACTATCCTCAGATTTAATATGAATTACAAAAATGAAGAGTAATATATGTTCCTATGACTATATATCAAAAGGAGGTCGTATTCCACCAACCTGGTCTCAACCTTGAGCATTTTAGCTCTATTGAGTGTCGAATCCACTCTGACTTCCCAAGCCACTGGCTTTGTTCCTACCTTCCGTTTAATCTATTGTGCTTTCATTGGATTGACTCACCCATATGCCTTAACAACCTCAGAGTGGTAATATTCTTCTTCAAACTCCCAATTGACTCCTCTCCAGATTCGAAACACTGATTCGAAATCATAGAAAATCGATTTTAAAAAAAAAAAAAAATAGATAAGAGCGGTTTACAACAAAGTATAACCAGTGAACACCAGTAATATTCACAGATTTACAACAGAGCATAATCGATTAAACTACATGCTCTATCATTCACAAAAACTACTGCTATATTCGTTGAATGAATCTATTACACGCAGAAGCCCAAAAATGAGAGGTCCATATAACTAAAACCTTTAAAAATTGGAGGTCTGGGTATCCGAAACCTCAGACGGTTGAACCTATCTCTTCTACAAAAATGGTGGTGGAGGCTTGGGAAAGAGTCTGATGCTTTGTGGGCTAAGGTGATTTTTGACAAGTACGGAATCGCTGATTTGGGATGGAGAACCAACCAGCCTAAGGAGAAGCATGGGGTTAGTCTCTGGAGAAATATATATACAACTGCCAAGGAATTCTTCAAACTTTATCAGTTCAAAATTGGCAGAGGAGACAAAATTAGACTTTGGGAAGATAAATGGAATGTGAAAGTCCCTCTTTCTCAGTTATGCCCAAATATCTATCAGCTTACAACCACTAAAAACATCTCTATTCATCATGCCCAGCAAGTTGGAGATGAAGGTATAAACTGAAATCTTGGCTTACTTCAGCGAAGACGTCTCTATGATTCTTAAATTGCTGAGCTAGCGGTTTTAATCCCACTGGTTGAAGATATTATCCTTGATCCAGCAGAGAATGATCAACTTATTTGGCTTGAAGACAAGAAGGGCATATTCTCGGTTCGGAAGGCGTATGAAAACTACTCGCAAGGTACTCTCCTCGTTGCTCCTTTCCATAAAAGAAAAATTTGGTCTAGAGCCTGGCCTCAAAGAGTTGGCTTCTTCTTGTGGCAGGCTTGGCTAGGAAGACTGCCAATAATGAAGAATCTCCATCTTAGACATTCTAACCTGAATAGTTCTATTATGTGCAAGTTATGAAATTGTGTTGAAGAATCTGTGGACCATTTGTTAATTAGCTGTACTTATGCTCTTCAAATTTGGAACTACTTCCTAGATAGTGCCAATATTAATAGATTTAATGCCTTACAACAAACTGTTAGGGATGTGATAACCAGTGGAAAGATACTAATTTCTCAGAAAGGGGGAAACAACTTTGGAAAATACTTCCAGCTGCAATTATGTGGGGTATATGGAAATCTCGTAACGCGATTGTTTTTGATGATAAAATCTTTAAGCTCCATGAGGTTATAAGAGACATAAAGATAGATGCTTTTAATTGGGTTAAAGATCAAGCTTGTTTTAAAGGTATTAGCACTTCAGTTTTAATAGTGGGATGGGAAAGTTTCTTCTTAAACCCCCACTGAATTTAGTTATGTTTGGTTTTTTCTATTTCTGAGCTTGTTTAGCTCTGGGTTTTTTCTTGTCTTTGGTTTTTTTTTCCTTTGTCGGCTCTCATGTCTGACTCTTTCTAGCCTCTTGGCTAGTGGGTTTTGTATTCTTTCATTCTTTCAATATAGTTCCTTTCTTTTCCGAGCAAAAAAATAAATAACTAAAACCCATAAACAACAAATTAAATTAAAAACGTAAAGTTGGGAAAGTTTCTTATACAACCGTAGAGAAATTGAGAAAACATTGTTTGTGTATGAATTGGTGTAAGCACTAATGAAATGTCCAAGGACAGATGAGTACCTAATGCAATAAGCAAACACGTTCATCCTCCAATGGATTTTGGTGTCGCTGATTCCCTCACAATTTCAGAACCCAATCAAAACAATAGCCAATCGCATCAAAATATGGAGGTTCAAATTCAAAATTCGAACAATTCTGAAATTGTTTTAATTTTGGTTGAACAATTATGTGGTATTATTCCCAGACATATGTCAATTTCTTATCTATTCGATATCAATGAACAATTTAAAGCATACATTTCTTAATTGCCTTCTCTTCAACGGTGTTTTTTTTCTTTTTAATACGGAGCTGGAACGAAGAATATGCAGATAAGGAAATAGGACCACGTTTTTCTTTCTTTTTTTTGATAAAAAGAAGAAGATCGTGGTGGCATCACTGACCAACCCGTATTTAAGCTGAGTGGTCGTTATTAGGGTTAGCTTTGGTCGGACCGCGGCATAATCTCTAACGTCAAAGGTAATAAGATGCTTAAATCAACGATCATCTTTGACTTTGAGTCAAACATCTAACAATCAATCTCTGACGTAGGATTTCATAAATCAAGGGTCTTAATTGACCCATAGACAGACAACCTTCTTCCTTATAATATAGATTTAACACCATTTTGTTGTTTAAACATGAATTCCTTCAAATAATGTTGTTTCGAACAGGGCAACTATTATTGCCAATGGAATGGACCAATAATGTTCATACCACCAAATCTCGTTTACGCGTAAATATTAATTGTTTATTCATATTAAAAGATAAATTTGTTTTCCGTAATCCAGCTCTTTCGGCATAATGATTCTTTCAACAACTACATCACCTCAATGTTAAAAATTCAAATGATTTCTTAAAACTCAAGTTTTACATTACGGATATCTCTTAATCATCTACCCCATCCAAAATATAAAAAATAATTGTATGAGGTCATACTTTAATGTCCATGTTGTTGGGGAAATTGGTATCTAACCTAATGCTCTGATACCAATTGTTGAGGTTCAGAGACATCTACGTGCTAATCTTGCGGAAACATATTAGCTAACAAGAAACACTTGATCTCTCGGATTGCTCCATGAACCTTACTATGATCTAGGATAAGAAGAAGAGAAAGAGAACCACATATATGCAAGCCATAAACAAAGCAACAAGAAGTAAAGTACTCACGGATTTAACGTGGTTCAATAATATACACAATATGTGTAATACTGTCTACACCCACCAAACGGCTACGACCTCTTTATTCATTATAGAATCACCACTGAGAATTACACAACTGATTGACTAAATCAATCCATCGACTTACCACAACGTGACCGAACATAAGAACTCTCACAAGCACCCTATAAGATCCAAAGTAGCATCTTCACCCATACGAGATAATGTTTACCACATTATCTACCACAACGAGACGATTTTCTCTGCACACCCTGATATATATTATCATGGACTCCTTTAGCTCAACACCAATAATCTAATCCAGCACCACCAAGATGATTTTCTCCTCAACAAGATGTCTTACCAACATCTCCATACGAATACTTCATAACGACATATCTTCCAACATCGATAAGTATCCCATAAACACCATAATGATGTACTCCTTCCACCACTAGGTCTCTCACATAACCACCTCAATAGGTGGGATGAATCCCTCACATCTCTACGAGATTTACATTGAGGATTGCATGACTAAAAGACTTAGCCTAGACCTCCTTATATATGAGTCACAAACTTGGTTCCCAAGTATTAGCCTCATTGGTTTAGGAAACCAACTCATCCTAGGAAACCATGGTCCATTAGGAAACCTATATTATATATGGAAGTTGACCCAATTTAGGAAACCCATCGTTTCCTTACAATTCTCCACCTCGGATCATGCATTCATGCATGGGACGATCAACTGTTATCCCTTTATCTTCTGAAAATCGATTGCACCATCACTGGTTGCCTACATATCCTCAATAGGAATCAAACCGAAATGTAGTTCATCCAAATTGTTCCATAGAACCTCCACCAGAAGAGAGCAAACCAAACTTGAACGTCACCAACTCAGACTTAACAATCCAACCTACCGGTGATTGTACAAATCTCCAGCACGGTGAATAATCTGACCATCTCAACAACTATCATCGTATGATCATCCGTTATGCAACATCTTGATAAACACCTTACTCATTTATGTTCACAACTCCACATTGATTGGCACCATTCTAGGTGTATTGCATGTCAACTCAATCAGACCATACACGATCGTTGTCCATATGCTACCAATCGAACTTAGTTACAGTCATTATGCTCCTTTGAGACTTCGCTACCTCTTGAAACTTTCTCCACCATGAGCGCAGCTCCATCTTGGTCTGCCTTGCTCCACCTAAGTTAATGTTCCATTATTCTGAGACACTAACTCCAAGTTGCGCACCACATCCGTTAGGGCTGACATCCATAACTACTCGATAAGAAAATGAAACTACCACAGTAGCCTCCATGTGTCTGCCTAAGCATTACCTTAGCAGAACCATAGTCTTCATCTTCGTCTCTAAACTCCAGCCGAGTCAATTGCTTATTTAAACAACTGATCACATACTTGCTCCTTTCCACGAGCATGTCCACCAAAGCGAGTTAACGAGATACTTTTTGTTAGTTTGTAACAAACCAACCTCCATGTTAGCTTCCAAGAAACTAACCATCTTGTATGTACCAAAGCATATTGAGCATAACTCTAACCGCGCACCAAATACAACCAATCCACGGATCATTTCCACTGCGTTCCAATCTCGAGCTCATCTCTATGAATCTTGCTTTACAAGCCTATCTCCGATTGGATCATGATTCTACGACCATATTTCCCCAATTGAGTTTTACTCCTTTTAAAAAAAGCTCATCATATCTTCAACCATTGCATACATACCAAACATGTGTCCAGCTTCACAGAGACTTCAACAACTGACACACCAATCGTTTTACTACACCACTTCAACAACCTCAACAGGCTTTGACAAAAATGTCCCTTTTACAGGCATAATTGTCAAGATAGTGTTTTATCAATTTCTTAAACAAGCATGTAGTTTCGACTTCATGACAGTCAAACCACAACACAATCAGACTCGGATAGAACTGTGACCATCGTCGAAGAATTTACTGTTACCCTTGTAACAATACATAATGTCACACATTCTCTCTTGTGCATATCCCTTTTCTAATCTTGCTCCAAACTGGTACACCAACGTTCGAAATCTGATAATCCGTCCTCACACAAAGACCCAATCACACCCAGCCATAATCTGAAACCTTTGGTAACTTCCTAAAGCTCCAAGCAATTCAAGACGCTGTTGTGTTTATCTTCTCATGCTTCGTAGAGAAAATAAATTTACGGAAACTATACCATTTCTAAACAAAATTTCTCAATAGAAATTTCTACCTTCATCTCTACATGCTCTGTCACTATTAAAATCAATTTCAATAACTATAGCAGATGAGCAAACCCCAAAATATTATCATTGCTATAATGTTGCTCTCTCCAACAGAAAGTCTCGCACTGATCATCGGGAAATCAATTAGCCAATGCATAATAAAAGGTTGATGGAAAAACACGCCGAAATTGTAGCCCACTCGAATTCATGCACCGTGTTTTCTCCAAGTAGTATGTGCTAGCTCCTAGCCACACCACCATACACATTGTAGTATTGTATCTTTATTCTTTAAACTTTTGAAGTGTCCAAGCGATACCTTTTAATTCCTCACAATGGGTCTTTACCAAAATAAGAACGTATCCGCAACACAAATAGACCAACCTGTTTCTCGCAACGGTCTTGCACTTCAACTAGCTCTGATCGACTTCAAATGGTGTATAACAAAAAAAAACTCTTCGATTGAACGTCAACAAGAATCAAAATATCACAAACTATCTAGCTTCTCCATTGGAAACAGTATGAGAGAAACTCCAAAAAACATTGTTCAACTCGACCTAATGTCAAACTTCAACACAGATAAACGAACCCTAACAAACTGTGTCGACAAACTGCTTCTTATACAATAATAAGAATCCATAGCTCCACCACAAACAATATCACATCTCATCCAATGATCCATGTCCTGCAACTTATTTGTAGCCACATGCTTCAAATACTAAGACTGAAAATCAAACTCTTCACTTCTGAAACATATCAATTCCTGGCCAACGGTTAATACTTCCAAAACGAAACCTACTACTAGATTTCCCCAAATCCTTATTGCAACAATCAACTAAGGAAGAAAGAGTATGAATTTATTTTCATATTCTTTAACTTCAGGTTAAAGATAATCAATAACATAATCCAACTGATGACGATTGATAACCAAATTATTGTTTCCTTGGTTTGGAACAATAATGAGATTTTGACATGCTTATATTCCGTCTTTACTTCCACAAACATACAAATCAATATTTGTATCCCAACTACAATATTCTTGCCTTCTTGTGTCTTGCCAAGCAAACACCGATTAATTGAAAACCAATCTACGCAGGTCTTTCAAACAGTTCCAAGAATAGTACGAAGTATAGAGAATAAGTAAACTTACTTGAAGCCATGCATAGGGTTTACGCTCCAATTAGTATCAATGTCAAATCTCCAATGTAGAGCATCATAAACATCAAGACAACAATTCTTGACCATATCGAATGCTGATCACCTGATATAATCCCATTCCTTTCGAAGTACACTTCACTTTGCTTTGTTCCCAAAACAGATGAAATCAAATCTCATATTAACTTGAAAACATCAAACTCTGCATCTTCGGAAACTGTAACAACAAATTCTCACATAATTGATGAAACCAAATCCTTCATCTTCAAAATTTTCTTCCAACCAGAAAATCCAAAACTTTCTCTTCAAATCTTTTACCCAACCTATAGCTCTGATACCAATTGTTGGGGCAATTGGTATCTAACCTAATGCTCTGATACCAATTGTTGGGGTTCAGAGCCATCTACGTGCTAATCTTGCGGAAACATATTAGCTAACAAGAAACACTTGATCTCTCGGATTGCTCCATGAACCTTACTATGATCTAGGATAAGAAGAAGAGAAAGAGAACCACATACATGCAAGCCATAAACAAAGCAACAAGATGGAAAGTACTCACGGATTTAACGTGGTTCAACAATATACACAATGTGTGTAATATTGTCTATATCCTCCAAACGGCTACGACCTCTTTATTCATTATAGAATCACTACTGAGAATTACACAACTGATTGATAAAATCAATCCATCGACTCACCACAACGTGACCGAACATAAGAACTCTTACAAGCACCCTATAAGATCCAAAGTAGCATCTTCACCCATACGAGATAATGTTTACCACATTATCTACCACAACGAGACGATCTTCTCTGCACACCCTGATATAGATTATCATGGACGCCTTTAGCTCAACACCAATAATAATCCAGCACCACCAAGATGATTTTCTCCTCAACAAGATGTCTTACCAACATCTCCATACGAATACTCCATAATGACATATCTTCCAACATCGATAAGTATGCCATAAACACCATAATGATGTACTCCTTCCACCATTAGGTCTCTCACATAACCACCTCAATAGGTGGGATGAATCCCTCACATCTCTACGAGATTTACATTGAGGATTGCATGACTAAAAGACTTAGCCTAGACCTCCTTATATAGGAGTCACAAACTTGGTTCCCAAGTATTAGCCTCCTTGGTTTAGGAAACCAACTCATACTAGGAAATCATGGTCCATTAGGCAATGCATATTATATATGGAAGTTGACCCAATTTAGAAAACCCACCGTTTCCTTACACATATTTAGCACATGATAGGTACAGCAGGCTTAATGCGGTTTCTTAAACGGTATATATCATGTAATGTGCAGCATATAGCCAGAGATTGGTAGGAAACAGGTTGGTTGTGTGAGAATGGAAGAAATTTGAAGTCTCCGAGGATCGAGTTGCAAAGGATAGCTGATGAACAAACTTGGTATCTAAATATTTAGTTACAGATAAAATGATTTTTGACTCCGACAATAAAATGGATATACTACTCCAAACAAATGCATCAACTTCGACTGCAAACAACTTCTATCTTCAATTCTAGGGACGCGTTTCTATTTTGTCTAACATGTGAACCACGGCCGTCTTCTGATAAGATCCAAAAGAAACAAGATTCTCCATGCCACAATATTACTAAGTGCTTATCATCAGCAAATAATTACACACTCCATTGAAAAATATACTTTATTATCTTGAAGAAAAGGCCAATAGAATTTTAAACAACACCAAATGGGTCTGACTGTTTCTTGTAGCATATGACATTATATGGGTCAGAAACTTCATATTTCTGGATAATATCTTCTTACCTTACAATATACCAGAAGCTTTTGACTCGGTGCCGTTCCACTTACCTAATTTTTACGATATTTTCAAAATTGATTTTTCGAGCCAAAGTTTATTTTCCAATTATATGTTCCAATATTCAACTTCTCTTTCCACCTGAGATGAAGAAGATTATTAAAGCAAAAATATGCTACAATTGACACTCTACAGTGACAAAGCAGGTGGAGAAAAACATAGACAAGAGAACAAAGATGAGTCATGTGCATAGAAAGAAACAGACTCATGTTTTGGCGGTCAATTTGTACGCGTAAATCATTAAGCACGTTGGATTTAAGCTCCTCGTTTTTCAATATGTAAGCTCCACGTTGACACAGGTCCCCTTTCATGTCGTATTCTTCACTCTCAAATAATAGACACTTTCGTTTTTACTTGCACCAAAATATCCATTGTTGAGAGGTATCAAAGTATCAAAATACCAGTGAGTATTCCTTGAGTGGATAAGAGGACCAACAGCAACAGCTCCTTTGCCAAGAACTAAAGAAAAATCTTATCACTTTGTACACTTCTACTGTAAAGTACAACTATCAAAGAGTTATCAACATGCATGTCGGGAAGCAGACTTCTTTATCACTTTTTAGAGTTACATCCTTCGTTCATTCAAAATTAGGTGAAAACTAAAGTCAAAGGTTCACATAGGCATTGCAACAGTGTGTTCAGTCAGTCATCATAGTTTGTCTATAAATAAAGCTCCTCATCTCATCTTCATTTCATATCAAAACCAAAGAGCAAACATACAGAGCTAAAGCCTCAAAGGTAAAAGCATCTGGATTTTTTAGCGAGAGAGAATTAGTAGACTTTAAGAGGGGATTTAAAGTTCGTGAGAGTCTGGGAGATATGGGAGTTTTGCAAAAACAAAATGTTAGCAATTCTGCTTTGCCATTGTTATCTCTAAACCATGTATCATACCTTTGTAAGTCAGTTACCGAATCAGCCAAGTTTTATCAAGAAGTTCTTGGTTTTGTTCTCATTAAAAGACCCTCTTCTCTCAAATTTGAAGGAGCTTGGTAAGTTACAATATAAATTAGCCATCCTTTTTTGTATCACAATCTATTTGGATTTTAGTTTTGGTCTAATGAAATTATTGGAATTTTACAGGTTATTCAACTATGGAATTGGGATACATCTTTTACACTGTAATTCCATTAATGATGTCCAACAAATGCCAGTAAAAATCAACCCCAAAGATAATCACATTTCTTTCCAAGTAAGCTATTTTCTTCCGGATGTGCATATTATTAAATTGCTCATGTTGGCCAACATGTATAATCTTTTTTGGATTCATGTGGTAGTCATTCAAGACTAATTTCTTATGTTTTGTTAATCTTTACAGTGTACAGACATTGAACTTGTAAAGAAGAGACTACGGGAGATGGGGATGAAGTATGAAACTGCCCTCGTCGAAGAAGGTGGTGTGTTCGTTGACCAGCTCTTCTTTCACGACCCTGATGGTTATATGATTGAAATCTGCAACTGTGACAACATTCCGATTGTTCCACTATCTGCAAGTGCATGTCCCATACTTAATAAGCCCCGGTCCTACGTAGCTGCCAAGAAGAGTAAAGCACTTAATGCTGTAGAGATGGAGACGCGGATGATGGAAAGCTTGTTTGCCAACATGATTGATATTGCCATGTAGAGATCTCAAATTAAAATACCATTTAAAGTTCTAAATGTCTGAGCTTTCATAATACAAATTTCATTTTTGAACAATTTTAGGGTTTGTTGATAAATTATTTTATTCATAAAATGGGTCATTTGTCCAAATAATTTTAAAACATGGTTCAAATGGACGAGTAAAAATTATTATGGATGAAATGGACACCAAAAAAAATTAACAAGGATGAAACTGGATTCATCCTGACTTAAACTTAAAAAATAGCAAGGATGAAACTGGATGCATCCTGATGTAAATTAAAAATAAGAAAAAATATTTAAAAATGGGTAGGATGAAACTATTTACATCCGGGCTATTTTTACATTTTTGTCCATTTAAACAGTATCAAAATCTTAATGTCCTTTTCACCCAGGAATTGTTTGATTTTGGTCTTTAGTTTTATTTATTTTCATCTCTAGCAACTTCTGTAAGCCAATTATATGGTTCTTATGACTATACATGCGCTTTGTTTGATTGCTGCAATGATTTCAATTATACTAGAACACTGCAATAATTGGATTGTAAAAGAAAGTTTGTGCCTAAAGTGAATTTGTGTTTGAAGTGAAAGTATCATTTTTCCTAAAATGGATGGAGTACATCGTTTTATTAATTGTAAAGAAAAATTAGTTGATGCATAAATCAAAATATGGCTACATAATGTGTTATGCATCTTTTGTGGTGGTTTGCATAATCGCAATGAAATCAATTTTTGAAAATTGTGCCTAAAATGATAACACCTCCGGATTTTTGAAAATTATGCCTAAATTCGATATTGTTGTTTGTAGTCATTGTGTAGATCTCTTTAAAATCTTTTTAACGAGATAAAATTTGTAAAATTCCAACACACGAATTTTTAGATATGTTTGTTTCTAGTTTTCTTGCCAATTATACTCCTGAAAAAATATGATACATAACGAATTATAATACAATTTGACTCTTATACCTATTTACCCTTCCTCCTTGGTTTATTTACGAAATACCTATTTTCCCTTCCTCTTCGGTTGATTTACGAAAATGTCTGATACCTATTTGCGCTTCCTTTTCGGTTTATTTACGAAAATGTCTAAAAGAAGAAAAAAAAAATTTATTCAGGTGGACATTTTTGGTTTTTCGGTTCGGACCATTTCCAATCTTTTTGTGTCAATTGATCACTTACATTTTAGAAAAAAAGTGACCATATAGAAGGTACTCCCTCCCTCGCTTCGCTCGGTCGGTCGACCCAATCATTGAGTAAGACTTATCAAACGTGGTTATGATCTACATTTCTACTATGAAAATCAAAGGCTACTCAAGCGATTTGGACTTCCATCGGGAATATATACTTTCCGTAAAAATCCAACATTTTATTTGGATTTTTTTTTTGTTTTTTGGAACAATGATCTTGGACTACATTTTTAACTCCTTCATGAGTTATTTTATGACAGTTACGGGGTTCAAACCTCTACCTCCACAGCGGGAAGAAACATGTCAACCGTCAGACCACTTGGTAGTTGGTTGGAAACGTATTCATAAATGCCTTCATGTGAAAGATATAATTGCTAAACATAACCCTGACATTGACACTGTTTTCCCTTATGCTCTAATCAAGTGACAAAAAATATCATTGGTACTATGGATTTAAGCTTAGGCTAAGTTCTATGGGCTAGATATCTGGATGCTAGATTGGCCATCCACGTCAGTTAGGGCAACCTCCTATGTCCTATCGGCTAGATATCTAGCAGCTAGATTAGTCATCCACGTCATCTGGGACCATTATAGAACGATGTTTGGTTCAGCGCTGAGCGCTGTTTGGTTCAGCGTTTTAAATCTTAGTCGTTAGATCATAAAATTTATCTCCCAGCGTTGAACCGTTCAGCGTTAAAAACAATTTTTGAGCGTTGAAGCATTCAGCGTTTCAATCTCGCTGCTAGTTGAACTGCGAGCATTTGCTAGGAGAGAGAACTATCTAATGCTAGTGTTAACTTTTTTCCCACACTTTTTTCATGATTTACAATATTTTTTGGCCAATCTAGCAGTTCAATCTAACCCATTGGAATTAGCCTTATTTCATCTGTTGTCGGGGAAAATGCTCATGAATGGGTGAGCAATTACAGGTGTATAGAGCAATTATAACAAAAAAAAAAAAAATGTGAAAACTCGTATGTCAGATTGGCAAAAAGTTAACACTATTCATAATAGCAGTTCTGTGAATAAATCTTTTACTCGTATATGAAATAGCCACGACAACAATAAAATTAAGATACATTTTGATGAAGCTTTTTGTAAATTTAATGGGAAAGCAGGAGTGGGACTGATTTTGAGGAATTTTGTTGGTGCTTTCAGTGTAGCTAGATTTGCTCCAAAATTAGCAGTAGATCCTAAGCAAGCCGAAGCACTGGCATCTTTAGCAACAATTAAATGGGCAAGAGCTAAAGGCCTCACTAATATACACCTAGAGGGTGGCATCCAAAGTCTGGCCAATGCCATTATCAAGATAGAGGGCGCAGTTAATTGAATTAATTCAAATATCTTCTAGGATTGTTGTTTTTTCTTAAACAAGTTTGATTTTTGAAAATGTAGTTTTGTTCATAGAGATGCAAGCAAGGTTGTTGACTCTTTAACAAAGCATGTTTTATCGTCTTGTGTAGCAGAAGAATGGAAAGAAAATAACCCCTCTTAACCGTGGATTTAAGCTCCGTGCAATTTTCTCCGTCTAATAAAATCCTTCTTTGACTTTCATATTAAAAAGAGAAAAAAAAAATGTACGCACTTTTATTTTAATTAAATTTCTTTAATTTGTTCCAATAATAGAACCAAGATTACAACAATGGTTATATATATTGGTCCAGTTCATCATGCATAGGATCAATTAACTTAGGTCCCTTAAATGTGATTTCATCCCGGTTTAAATTTAAAGGAAACAAATCCAAATTCAATCAACAACCATGTGCAGTTAAAATTGTTGGGAATAAATAGCAATAATGCAGTTTTATGATTTACATAACAGCCTTTTGTTGTTTTGTTATTGCCAATGGAATGGACCAATAATGTTGGTACTAGCAAAACCAAATCTCGTTTACACATAAAGATTAGTTGTTTATTCATATTAAAAATTCAATTCGTTTTTCGTAATCCAGCTCTTTGGGCATATTGATTCCTTCAACAACTCAATGTTAAAAATTCTGATGATTCCTTAAAACTCAAGTCTTGCGTACCGATATCTCTTAATCATCCACCCCATTTTCTCTTAAACCAAAATACAGAAAATAATGGTAGGTGATAGTTTAATGTCCATGCTTAGCACATGATAGACACAGCGCTTATTACGATTTCATAAATGACTTACTTAAATTGGGATTAAGTTGAGTTTACTATCATATAGTGCGCAGCATACAGTCAGAGATGGGTAAGGAAACAGGTTGGTTGTGTGAGAATGGAAGATATTTGAAGTCTCCAACATGTGCTTACGGTTATCACTTATGCGGCTCACGACTGTTATGAAAATTTCACTCTTGACAAGAGCAGGAGAGGATCACAACTGAATAAGCTAGTTGCTGCCCATTTTCGAGGTGGCTGAGGATCGAGTTGCAAAAGATAGGATGGTAACTTGGTATCTAAATATCTAGTTACAGATAAATGATCATGATTTTTGACTTGTTGTATAATAAAAGGGATATACTGATCCAAACAAATGCATAACGTACAAAGCTGTACCAACTTCGACTGCAAACAACTTCAACCTAATCTTCAACTCGAGGGGACGCGTTTCCATTGGTGCAACATGTGAACCACGGCCGTCTTCTGATAAGACCCAAAGGGAACAAGATTCTCCATGCGACTATATTATTCTGCTACGTACTTGTCGTCAGCGAATAAGTTTTGATTCCTAAATTATCACACACTCCATTGAGAAAATGTGTACTCTATTATCTTGGAAAATCAACTCTAATTATTGTGGTTAAATTTTTAAGCAACATCAAACGAGATCGACTGGCTGGCATAATATGAGTCAGATCAGAAACTTCATATCTTGGATAATGTCTCTTACCTTGCCATATAACAGAAGCTCTTGACTTGGTTCCGCTTGTCTAATTTTAAGATATCTTCAACATTTATTTTTTTTGAGCCAAAACCGACTATATTTTTGGGAATTCAACATCTTTTTCGTCCTGAGGGGATCTTTAGTCTAAAGTGACAAAGCAGGTAGAGAAAAACATAGGCAAAAGAACAAAGATGAGCCATGTGCATAGAAAGAAACAGACTCATGTTTTGGCGGTCAATTTATACGCGTAAATCAGTAACCACGTTGGATTCAAGGAACTCCTCTCCTCATACACGTTTACACACGTCGTGTTCTTCACCCTCAAAAGGATAGGCACTTTCGTTTTTGCATGCACCAAAATATCCACTGTTGGGAGGGTACCAAGGTATCAAAGTATTCCCATGCTGGATAAGATCACCAACACAGCTCCTTCGCCAAGAATCTGAAACCTTATCGCTTTGTGAAATACGTGCAAAACTAATGCGAGTAGTTATCAGCAATCATGCAGGGAAGAATTCTTTTGTCACTTTTTGGAACCACATCCTTCGTTGATTCAAAATTACTTTCACGTATTAGGCGACAACTAAAGTCAATGGTGACTATGCAGACAGCACGCATCATAGTTTTTGTCTATAAATATAGTTCGGGTTTTGTTAATTTTTGTATATCCATGGACCACGTACAAGAAAATATTGAATTGGAAATTACAAAAAAACATTAAAAAATAAGAACAATGGTGCTGATTTGCATTGGAGAACGCCAATTTTATGAATTTTTAAAATTATGTTCCCTTCGTCCTAATTTACTTACCTAAATTGGTTTTTGCATGAAAATTAAGGAAAGCAGAGAGAAGAATCTTTTTTCCAAAATTACCCCAAGCTAGTATTTAAAATACATAGTTTTTACATATCTAGTTTTTCGGTCTTTCCTTGGAGAATTCAAAACAAAACAAAAAAAGAAAAATCTTAACTCAAGAGAATAAAGGATATATAGAAAGAGGATTATTTAAGATTGTGTATAGCAAATAGAATTACACAATTCTGAATACCATGACCAGATTCCAACATAGGGGTAGATTAGGATAAAATGAGGAAAAATATGAAACCTAACAACTAAATTTGTAGGTCCACAAAATAGGTTTGCCACGTGGCCGCACAGGAATGCACGAGATAGGAGTGAGGATCTCACTTAAAAATCTCGGTCAGTGGCTTGTCAAATCAAGTCCGGATCGTCATTATTGAACAGTCAACGAAATGAAAAACCAGGCACGAGATATCATATTGAGACGAGGTGACTCGTTTGAAGAAGTCTAAATTGCGAAGGATCAATTGGAGTTCCCGGCAAGATACCAATCACGAAATGAAGTTTGGCGAAGTAAGGTTACTTGGATGGAAAAATAATCAACGAACTCAGTAAATTATGGAGCAAGAAAAGGGACGGATGTCCCGACATACATTCAAAGTTGTCAGCGAAAGAAAGGGGAAAACTTTATGGAAAATGACCTCGGCGAAGTATAAAGCATATCCACGAGATCCTCACGAAGTAAAATGAGTTGTACACCATTAGGGTCGATTGGTCTATATATAGGGGTCCTGGGGTAAATGTAAGGGGGTCGGATTCGGTGAGAAGTGATAACTTTGTTTAGGGAGATATTAGGGTTTCCTTGTACTTGAGAACTTGTATTTTCATTGCTTGGAGTGGTTAATTAATAAATAACTTCTCATCTAAACATTTATCATGTCTTAGATCTGTTTGTTTTCTTACTTGGGTGTGCTACCGGATTTTCGGTAGTTACATTTTGGCGTCCAGAAACAGGGACTTAGATTAGGGATTCATCCTCATCTAAGAGTTTGAGAAAGGTTGAAACTGTTAAAGTTGTAGAAGCTAAAGATTTTGGGGAGTTGTTTTAAAATTAGGGTTTTGTAGGTATTAAACGATTCATTCGTAGTTAAGATCAGAAATCTAGGAAGGGGAGTAATCTTAAGGTGTTGCATTGAAAGCGGAAGTAGATTTGGAGATATCGAGTCAAAGATTAGTTGATGGCCAGAACACCAGATCGAGCAAGACACTTGATAGCGACGAGGAGTAGCAAACGTTTGGAAGCGAAAAGAGGAGGAAGAATGGAAAGGGGAGAAACATCAGTTACAGGGGAAAGACAAGACGTGAACCGACGGCGGAATAATCAGACTAATGAAGATGGATTTATGGAAGGCTCGGTACACACTTCTAACACAGACATCGTTGCAGAGGAATAAATGAGCCACGAGGAGTTGGAAGAAAACATTGGTGAAGAACACATGACGTTAGAGCAGCTAAGGGAGACACTTCTCCTCGAACGGGAACGAGACAGGGATTTAGCAGAGCAATATGCCCGGCTGATGAGACAAAACGCTAGGTTGGAGCTACAAAGTCGCCAACTTAACGAGGAAACGGAAGCTGGCGCCATGGACTCGGGAGGAAACGCGATATCTTCAGAGGAAGAAGGGCCACGATGGAGGAGATTTTCACATGAGGACGACGGAGGAGAACGACGAAAAAGACGGCAAAGGGAAGGCAGTGAAGAGAGAGATTTGAGAAGAGCGTTAGAGGCAACAAGATGGGAAGATCAAAGACAAAGACATGAAGAAGAGAGGAGGAACGAAGATGAAACGAGTCGAAAGGAGGAAAGGCAATATGATGTAAACCGGAGACACGAGAAAGAAATCAGACGTGGGGAAGGGAGGCTTGGCGTGGTGAGAGGAGACCATCATGAAAAAAACGAAGGAAACCTGAACCACGAGGTCATGAATGAGCTACGAGATATGAGGAAACTGATAAACAATTCGCGAAGAGGTGGTAGGGTGCAGCTGGCAGAGGCGATAGAAGAGGAAGATAAATCTTCATTGACTTACGAGATAATGTACGCGAACATTCCTGATAAGTGCGTGTTGCCAATATTTTCAAGCATATTCGGCGGATCGGAAAGTGTTGTGCAACACTTGAAGCAGTATACTCTGTAATTGATGTAGTTGGGACGAAACGAAGCAGTACTCTGTAAATACTTCCCGGCGAGCTTGACCGGCGAAGCATTGGCATGGTTCGACGGACTACCAGAAAGATCGAGTTGACGAGAAAATTTTTATCCTAGCCTTCGTGAACGCCTTATTCCCGAATGACTTATTGTACATCCAAATATTTATAATCCGAAATTCCTTGACGATGAATGAGTTAAGGGAGTATCAAGAGGAATACATAGCGTTGGAGGAGAAGCATAGGAAAGTCAGCGAAGTGACACCACTTCTAGCAAAGGAAGGAAATTCAAGGCTATTACCAAGAACAGTACATATCATGGAGAATGATCTGAAATATGAGAAAGGGGAACCTTCAACCCCAGTTCCGACGAAACTTGTAGTTGTGTCAAGCGGAGACCAAGAGTTGATCGACCAGCAGAGATACGAGGAGTCAAGACGAATGAATTATGAGCCCCGAAGCAGTAACACAAGATATCATAACATAGGAAATCAAGGACCTAGGTTTGGAGAGCGAAGACCAAATGCACCAGCCTTTGAAGAGGTAAAGCTTCCTAGACTTAATACAACTGTGGAGAAGGTATGAGAAGCGATACTGCTGACAGAAGAGATTTCGCCTCCACCAAATCTGGGAAAAGAACCACCTTCTATTACTAGGAGTCATGAATTTTGCAGGTATCATCGGTTTCATGGTCATAACACGAATGACTGCCGAAACATCCGAAGGATCATACTTCGTCTACTGGAACAGGGGAAGCTCGCTCATTTTCTGGAAGGATATGTGCAACCACCCCCACCCCCACCTTGCGACAATCAACAAGTGTACCGAATCGAAATAGATCGAGGAACCTACAAACTGAATTGTAATTCGATAATACATTCAGCCAAGAGCATTCAAAATTTCCATGATAATATACTCAAAAGAGTGCATAAGAGGGACTTCGAAGGGAATGAGATATTTAGCGTGGAAAAGAAGGGGTCATTGGAATAATGGCAAAAGAGGGAGATAACATTCTCAGCAAAGGACACACCAGAGGGAGGAGCTTTACACACAGAGCCGTTGGTCGTAACCTTAAATTTTGGGAAATATTCAAGGTGGGAGGAAGACGAAGTCAAGAAAGATAAAATTTGGGCAATAGACATAATCCTGGTGGATACGGAGAGTTCAATCGACATACTCTTTTATCATGAATTTAGGGGTACAAAGATTCAGACCTTGTACCCTCGACATATAACATATACGGGTTCAACGGGGTTGCGTCAAAACCAAAGGGAGAATTAGTTGTGAAGATTTTTGCGGGCGAGTTGGAAACAAAGGTTACTATTTGTTTGATAGATATAGACTCTCCTTATAATGCTCTTATAGGTCTTCCATGGATACATGGGATAAAAGGGATTGCATCTACGTATCATCAGGCTGCGCGGTTTCCGATGCCAAGTAGAATAGGCGAGATTAAGGGAGATCTAAAGGATGCGCGAGATTGTATCGCAAAGGATGTCCAAAACTATGAGGAAAAACTGAGAAGAAAGATAGAACAGAAGAAGGTATGCGAAGCAAAGAGAGCGTAGCAACTGATGGTGTTCACTATTGGGATAAGCGAAGAACAGATCGCAACACAGAAAAAGCATGGAAGAGGCAGGAAAGATGGCGATACCCAATGAGAAAGACCGCGAAAAGACTCCAGAGGAGGAAAACCAAGCCGAGATAAAGCAAAGCGGGAAAACGAAGAAGGGAAAAATAGCTGAAGGAAGCGTAGTAGTGATAAGCGAGAAAGAAACCCCAATCGCCAAGGAAAAGCGAACCCCGCAAGGCGGAACAAAGTCAAACAATTCCAAGCGCAAGAAGGTATCGATACAAGAGGTTGAGGAAAGTGTTGAATTGCCCGGTTATCTTGATAAGGAAAACGAGGCATGCGACGAAGGCAAGGAAATGGAATAACTAAAGGAGGATCTCTACCAAGAAAGACGAAGAAAGAAAGACTTGATAAGAGAACGAATTAGGCTAGAAAGGCAAAACGAGAAGCTCTTGATTAAGAACAATCACCTAAAAGGAAAACAAATGGAACGTAACACCAAAAGAGGAGAAAATACTTCGGGAAAGAAATTGGAAGCTGAAGAATATCATGAGTATCGGCGAGATATGAGGGGGAGAAGGGAACAAAGTGAAAAGGAATATTTGAAAAGAGCCATAGAAATCAGCAGGAGGGAATTCAGGGAAAAAGAATATCGTATGCAGCAGTTGATGATGACAAGGGTAAAAGGTGCATCGAGCAATAACCCAGTGACGGGGAGGAAATCTGGAATGCAGGAAGGACCAGAAATGATGAACATATGTGCGATAAGTGAGCTATGAAAACCAGAAATAGCAGCACTGTTTTCGTTGAAACAAAGGGAAAATGAAAGCTTGAGAAGTATTGTGACAAGGTGGGATACAATTTTCAAAGAACTAAAGGGAAGGATATTAGAAGAAGATTTAGTACGATCGTTTATTTATGCACTGTCAGCCAGACACCCCTTATTTCAACATTGTTCAAGATCAGAAACGAAGTGAAGAAGAAGGAATTGAAAAGGTATCAGTCAGAGCATATCCGCCTAGAAAAAGAACGCTAAATGTTGAGAAAGAATCATAGAAACGAGAAAATGTACTTACAAACTTATCATTAGAAAATGTACCAGATTCACAAAATAATATCAATAATATTTTCAAGTTTGATGAACCGATTCAAATAAGGCATCTAAAATAACACGAACTACAACACAGGCGAGTAAGACCTCATATTAGGAGGCGAATAAGACCCACGAAATGAATGGTTTCTAGAGAAACGTAAACCCTTCTCCTAGAAAGGCTGAGAATCCACGGCATGCTCCCTAGTTCGCATGAAAGTGCAAGAGGAAAGACCTAACACATGTCATGAACAACTCTCAGAAAGGAAGCTAGGGGCAATGATAAGACATATCCGCTGAGTGTCCCTTTTATGATGGCCTTCGGTAAGGGGTGTGGAGTATGACCAAGGCGCCGACGTATTTGGTTGAGCTGCGGATGCCTGGGACATCTGGAGCGTTACCGGCCATGACTGTATGGCAAGTATTGGCTACAAAGCACTCGATCCCAAAGAAACCTCACTTAGGGTGTGACTTCGTAACCTCGAGCCATATCAGCGAAGGGAATAAAAAGTCACGAAATCAACTGAATGTCGTAATAACTGGATGGGAGGAGACCAACATACATGTTAAGGTTAACCTCCTTGAAGGGGAAATCATGGAGAATATAAAGGGATGGAACCCTCCAGATTAGGGAGATGCGTGACCAAAAAAGACGGAAATGTCATGGGGATAACATTCATGGGAATGGCTAGGCCCGTCACACTATCGCGAAATGGGGTTCATAAAATGTTAATACGAGGTAGATGGATCATTATTTGAAAGAATGATAAGCTCCTGATACTTCATCGAATAAAGATCATTCAGAAAGGATGAGGCACAATAAGACCTTAATTAGGAGGCACAGTAAGACCTTGGAAAGTAACACATGAATGAATAACACAAGAACAATACATAAAGCAAAGATTATCATGAAATGAGTAAAAGGACAAAGGCAGACAAAGGGCAATGGGGAAAGGTTAAGCAGCTAGAGTAAAGACAACATGAGAAGCATAGGAGAAAAATTAAAGTAAGAACACGTAACGAAGAAAAAAGTTCAAAGCTTATACGCAAAATCAAAATAGCGGGATGCCAACCTTTCATTCTATAACTCGAAAAGACACAAAAGAATAAGAGGCAAGTATATACTTTAAATTTTGTTATTCTTTTGAGTATTCCCTCGGCGAGTATATACTTGACGAAATAGAAAATCACAATATTTAAAGTATTACTTGATGTTTAAAGTGTTACTTAAAGACAATCAGCAATATATAAAAGAAAAAAGTCAAGGTGTTTTGCCCCCCAAGCTTGGGAGTGCCCAGATAAAGAGATTGTTATAAAAACTAAATTTGAAAAACATGGGAGAAGGGAAACTCAGATCGTTGCTGAAGAGGAATTCCATCAGCAACTGTTTCCTCAGGAACCCCACCACCAACCCCACCAAAACCATCTCCAGTATCTGCACCAAGGTCCGAAGGTTGTCCTGGAAAACTCGAGGAAGCAAAGGCACACTTGGACTCTTCCTCCTCGACCTCGGTCTCATTGATTTTTTTCCCCTCGTAACCCTCAGTAAGCTCCCCTTCTTCACCTAAGACAGTTCCGCGGTTGATTGGTTGCTCGTCATCAGAAAAGACCTCAAGAGGAAAGGTATGATAAGGAATGCCATGCTCGTCACAGAAGCTGTTGAAGAGAGCAATCAGGTGATCCTGGGTATTCTTGCGAGATAACTTCGCTACTTTCCCATAATCCTCTATCATCTCATCGAGATGAACGTTCAAACCTTTGACCTCATCCTTGAGACAAGAAACCTCTTTGCGGGACTCATCTCTCTCACGGGAAAGGTGATGAACTTGATTCTTGTAACACTCCTCGGATTCTGCAAAAGCAAAACAAGATTTTATTAGAAATATGAAATTTTACATAACTGATAGTATCTCGAATTACACCTAGAACTACCTTCCATCTGTAAGATAGTGGTATTCAAAGTTTCTTGGATATCGGAGTGCAAATGATCCAGCCTGAAGATTTCTAGATCTGAATTTTGGAGTTGAACGCATAGATCGTGATATGCATTATCCCAACCTTCACCATGACCAGACTTTGAAGTATCCTTGCTAGGTTGAATAACGAGAGCACCCTTGTTCTTGCGAAGATCTACAGACTTTACTTGGGAGGAAGATTTGACAGACTTCGAGCGCGAAGGGTTATCCAGCTGAGCCTGAAGAAATTCCACCTTTTTCTTTAGACAATCAATTTCTTCATTTAAACCAACTACTTTGTTACGAGATTTGCGAAGATCAACCACAACCTGATTTTTCCTACTGATCACACGCTCATTATCTTCCTCCAGTCTCTTATAGGCAGATAATAACGAGGCATGAAGATTCCTCGAGGTAGTAAGGGAATTTTTAACTCCCTGAAGTTCTAACTTAAGGCGCTCGTTCTCGTCGTGAAGATGAAGGTTCAGCTCTTCGTTATGAGAACAATCGGTAGACAGACGGTTCATTTGCGAGAAAAGGGTATCGACCTTCTCGTTCAAGATCAAGTTTCCAGACACATAACAATCATTCTGAGTCATGAGGTTCAAATTTTTATTTCGGATATCTTCCAGCGAGGTGGACACTTCAGAACCCATTTGGCATTGCATGCATCGAGCTTGACGAAACCCAAAATAAGAAAATAACAGAAGTAAAAACAAAGGCAAGAAATGCACCTACAAGGGAAGAAAACTTACTTCGAAGCTTCTCCATCTTATTCTCTTGATTGCTGGAATACTCCTTCTCCTCTCTGAGCTCCTTCGTCAAAGACATTGATTTGGGAATCATCCTTCTTCATCTTCTCTCGGACCAACCTAGCCTCCACTAAGCTGGCCATATGACGATTGACCTCCTGAAAATTGTCGAAGCAGAATTTAATAATAAATCACGAAATACTGAAAATATGTCGTGGAAAAATATGCATGGCTCACCAAATTCATTAAAGAGGAATGTTGTTGGAGAGTCAAATTCATGGAAGCATTCAGTAACACGGAAGAATCTTGGGAAAAAAAGTCGTCAGCACTGAAAGTCACCAAAGATTCGAGTGTGCGAGACCTTGTAGCAGGATCTTTGCAAGCCTTGTTATAGATATATTGAAGGAACTTCATATCAGGATCATAGATGGGGTTGTACGTCACAGAAGAAGTCGCTTGCTTCCCCTTTTCGTGATAAAGGGGTTTCATTGTGGGTATCTCAGGATGCTCGCCTAGAGGAGGAGGAATAGAAGAATCAGCAACCTTGGGAGAAGCGGTTGTACGGGACTTGAAAGATTGGTGCTTAGGAGCTGTAGGTTGACTCGGAGCAGCAACATAGCTCCTAACTGTTGTCAAAGCATCCAAGTCCAAAACCTTGCGTCGCCTTTTAGGCTCGCTATAAGGAAGAGCATGTGGAGCATCAGACTGCGAAATAAACAAGTTCAGTAAAACTAGTACGTGGATGAGACAGAGTATACGAGATGATGATTTGGACGAAGTAAAGATACCTGAGCAGGAGAAATAGGAAGAGTAGGATGATCGCGCCTTTTCCGTCCCTTAGCTAAGTCATAAGAGGGTTGTCTAACAAGGGAAGTATCACCCTACGAAGAGTAAAGGGTTAAAACTTAAGTTTATACCACAAAAAAGTGAGTGATGGGCGAAATGGTTACTTGTTTAAGAGCATGAGAGTCAGCAGTGACATCCCCTTCCTTGCACGCTTTGAGAAGACCAACAGCAGGCATCTCATACTAAATAAAAGGGAAAAGGGGTGTGAGAACAAGCAAAACCCAAAACTAGGTAAAGGTTTAAGGGACGAAGCTATACCTCAGTTGGCACAGACCAGCGAAGCTTCCAAGGATCACAACCGGCGAGATAATCGTGTTTATAAAGGGGACCTTTGCGAGGAATCCCTTTCTCATCGACACCCCAGACAAAGAGACCTCCTACCACTAGAGGTAACTTCGCCCAGTCTTCGTCTTGCGACAGGTTGAGAAGGTCCACATTTAAAAGAGGAGTCTTGAACGAGGCCCAGGTAGTCTTATGGATGAGATCAATGCCCCACTCCTGATACTTCTTAGTGCTTGTAAACCTTGCGAAATAGTTAGCCGCGAAGGAGTCCACACTATAGTCGCGAGGGTTGAATTCCTAAGCTGTTGATGGAACCAGCGAAGTACCTTTTCATGAGCGAAGTACAAACTCGTTGGAAATACGAATTGCATTACCAGAAAGCTAAAAGATCCCACATTGAAGCTTGTTCAAAATCTCGAGAAAAATGGGATTAGAAGGATCGTAAATGGGAAAGGACAACACGGCTCTTAACTGACCGACGGTGACAATTATCCTGTGTGCGGACCAAGTTTCGGACAGAATCCATCGATAGTTCAGTTCCATATCAGGAGTTGCAGGGATGGGAGGAACCACGGAGGAGCCAATGGCAGGGGTTAGAGACAAACCCATCTTCTGGAAATCTGCTTGGAAATCCTCAAGGGTTTTAAGTTGAGTAGGGGTTAATACCTTCTTTGGAGCCATAAAAGAAAGGTAAGACAGTTGAGAGAAATGAAACAATAAGGACATAGACTGAAGCAGAAGGAAAAATGGCTTGAGTTCACAAAAAAAGAAGGTATTAAAGAAGAAGAAGGAAACCCCAAACTAGAGCCAAAACGAGGTATTTATAAGCAAGTGGAAGGTTACCGGAAGACCAGGTTGACGACATGTTCGAGGAAACTTGACCGGTAGTAATCGATTACCAGGAAAACGTGGCCACGTGGAAGCCAGAAAGTGGAGAACGTGGCGGCCAAGGAATCTCAACCGGTTCTTATTCCATTCTCATAAAATTCGAACGAAATAAAAAAAAGGCAAAATGTAGGTACACAAAATAGGTTCGCCACGTGGCCGTACATGAATGCACGAGATAGGAGTGAGGGATCTCACTTAAAGATCTCAGTTAGTGGCTTGTCAAATCAAGTCGGGATCGTCATTATTGAACAGTCAACAAAATGAAAAACCAGGCGCGAGATATCATATTGAGGCGAGGTGACTCGCTTGAAGAAGTCTAAATTGCGAAGGATCAATTGGAGTACCCGGAAAGATACCAATCACGAAATGAAGTTTGGTGAAGTAAGGTTACTTGGATGGAAAGATAATCGAGGAAGTCAGTAAATTATGGAGCAAGAAAATATACAGTTGTCCCGACATACATTCAAAGTTGTCAGCGAAAGAAAGGGGAAAATTTATGGAAAATGACCTGGGCGAAGTATAAAGCATCTCCACGAGATCCTCACGAAGTAAAATGAGTTGTACACCATTAGGGTCGACTGGTATACAAATAGGGGTCCTTGGGTAAATGTGAGGGGGTCGGATTCGGTGAGAAGTGATAGCTTTGTTTCGGGAGAGATTAAGGTTTCCTTATACTTGAGAACTTGTATTTTCATTACTTGGAGTGGTTAATTAATAAAGAACTTCTTATCTAAACCTTTATCATGTCTTAGATCTTTTTCTTTTCTTATTTGGGTGTGTTACCGGATTTTCGGTAGTTACAAAATTAGGAAAAAAAAAATCCCCAATTTAGACAAGTAAACTAGGACGGAGGGAGTATTCATAAAGAGCGAGGTTTTGTACTATCCATATAGAAAGTGAAGTTTTCCATACAACTCATCATCTCATTCTCATTTCATCTCGGAATCAAAACTAACATACACAGCTAAAGCCTCAAAGCTATATTATATAGCATAATTGCTAAAGATGAATACAAGTTTTGCTAGGATTGTTATGAGTTTAGTAGCAGCCATAGTACTGCTGATACCCACCTTTTACGTGATGTATAGGGACCATAGGATAAATCAATTTAGGTCACATTATATATGATTTCATCCCGATTTACATTTAAAGGGATCGGGTCCTGAAATCCAAATTTAATCAACAACCTTTTACGATGAAATTGTTGGGAAAAAAATACAATAATGCACTTGTATATGATTTATATAATGGGGGGATTCATGCACATTCTTAGATGGACAAAGTCAGACAAGATTTGCGCCAATTTTTTCGCAAAACTCAAAAGACAATGAATTTAAGTGTAATATTTTGATGATATGTTCCTCTTATAAGACTCTACATTCCTACAAAAAATGAACACAATTGGAGATGAATAAAACAACCATCTACCTCTTTGAATATTAGACGTTCAAATTTAACGGTTGAAATTAAGATTGGTAGATGGTGAGGTTTGTTATGTCGAATTACGTTCATTTTTTTGTAGGTATGTACAGTCTTATAAGAGGAACATATCATCAAAATATTACAAATTCATTGTTGTCTGGATTTTGCGGAGAAAATGGCGCAAATCTTGTTTGACCTTATCCATCTAAGAGTGTCCATGGATTCTACCTCATATATAATTTATATAGCACTTGTTTAAATTTGAATTCCCCGACTATCATTGCCAATAGAATGGACCAATAATGTTGATACCACTAAATATCGTTTACACATGAAAGTTAGTTGTTTATTCGTGTTAAAAAATGAATTAGGTTTTCGTGGTCCATCTCTTTCCACAAATTGATTCCTTCAACGATTACCATCACCTCAATGTTAAAAATTCAGATGATTCCTTAGAACAATTTTTTATGGCAATGGCCAAATTGTGTTGAGACAGGTGGATGGCCAAACACGTTTCTTCACTTGGGAAAAGAAGTGGACGGTTGATCATCAAGCACCAGGTAAAAGAACACTCGTCAGCGTGTGTAGCTCAAACTCGGCGTTGGAACCACAACCGCGGGCGTTTGAAGGTTAAACACGGTGTGCTTTCTACACACGCTGGCGCTGAAGAAAAATTGCAAATGGATAGTTTTCTTAAAAATTCATAATTCACTTTTTTACCTCTATAATTTACCATCATCTTCAAAAAATTCACTCATACCAAAATTCACTTCTCTTGAATTTTCTCTTTTAAACATATTTCAATTTTTTAGTTTTATTACTGGTGAAATGGCTGAAAAGGTGATCACACTTTTTTGCGATGCAAAACTTGAAGCTGTTATTTCTAAAATATGTGGGAGTTTAAAGATTGAAAATTGTAAGAGGGAAGTGCAAGTTTTTGAAGTTGCTCCAAGAAAATGTTCCGCTAAAAGGCAAAGAAGAGCTCCAGTTTTGAAAATTAGTAACAAAAAATTCAAAAACAAATGCGAAACTGTAAAAGAGCGCATTGAATGGAAGATAAACAGGAGGCCAAAGCTTGTACTTGATTTTTATTGAAGTTGTTTAGTACCTTTTATTATTGTCCAAGTTTATATCTTGTAGAAGAATTGGCAGTAATATCAATGAATGAAAATATTTAGAATTTAAAATAGATTTCCACTTCAGATTAAGCGATATTTATTACATTTTAAACTTGCATATAACATCAAACTACATTTTAATAAATGACAACAAACCCAATTCAAACTACATCAAATCCGGCGATATTTTCTCTACAGAGTTCATAGCAATCAAAATGCTTAAACTCTCTTCCGGTTTCTTCAGTAAACTTGGTATGAGCGATGGTTTTTTGTGAAACAGATAAACAACAAGTTAAGATATTTGTGATGCAGTTGATCAGGGAGAACAAAGGTAAGATACTCACCAGTTCTTCGTTGGATAATCCAGAATTGCTACGGTGAACCATCCACAAAACTTCTGTATAATGTTTGACATCATTGGTGATAAATGATAATCTTAGTTCTAGGATCTTACTGGTTCTTATGGTTTCGTTCCACGACGCTACAAAATGTTCCAATACTCTTTCCCAGAAATAATCATTGTTCATTGGTCTCATCATACGATGTAACCAACATCAAACAAGAGTAACATCTTCTTCCATTTTAAAGACCGGGAGAGGCATTAGAGTGCATAACGATGTGCTTGAGATGGACCATCTTTAAGAATGTGGAAACACGCTTCGTTCAGAAAAGATTTACCGTGGGATTCCTCCCAATTATCAAGAGCTGTTTGGATCACTTCAGCTTCAGTTACACCGATGAACTTTTCTCGATCAATTTCCATTACCAGAGAAACAAATGGTTGGACTTCAAACCTAATATATTAAAAACGAGCATATAATCGACGAGCATATCGGCTTCCCGGGTTTCCCGTCAGTGAGACGAACATTGTAAAAATGTTCTCCCAAAAAGGACCGTCTTGAAAGCCGTATAAAAAAAAATATGTTTTGCGTATAATTATATTCTCTTCTTCAGTAACCTTGGGACCACGATTTCTAGAAGACATTTCTGCAAAGTGAGAGAGATTAAGAGTTTTAGAAAGAAAGAAGAAGATGGGAATTTGGAGATGGGAAGAATGGAATTTATAGAGTCAGAAAGAAAATCGAGTCGTTGAAAATTTAGTCGTTGGTGTTTGTGGTAAAACCGCGCAGCTTAACCATGACCGCGCAACTTTATCATGACCGGGCGGCTTTACCATGATCGCTCGTTTGAATTACCAACGACTATTTTTTTTGTTATAAATACAACACTAAGTTTGATTCTTAACCAAACCAACAAATTTCTATAAATCCAATAACATCCACCATGTTTTCTAAGGCAAAGCGAAGCAAATATTATGTATCGAAGAAAAAGAGGTTTGTCCATTATGTTTCATGGATAACCACAGTCTTATGCAATGCCCTTGGATGTATTCAAAGTGTCCACGGGAAGGTTGTTCACGCATCAGAATGGTGATTGAATCACAACCGGAAAAGCTCAGGTGTTTGCAATGTCAAGATCCCAACTGTCCAGAGGAACCACATATGCTAGATGATGTTATGAAGATTAAAAAAGAAGAAGAAAAGTTTGCTACACTCTGCAAAAACTTCAAACTTAAAGCCAAATTGAATAACAGGTTATTACACTGCAAGCATTGTAGTTATGGAGATCATGAATACAAACATTAATTATCCACAGAGAATCAGTGGATGCTCAAAGCACGGTTGCAAGACTTATATGCATTCGTGCACTTCTTCTGGAGAAGACACATATGGAAGGCATTTCTGGAAATGTCCTACGTGTTTTTTGGTGGAGTGGACTAATTGAAGTTGAAGGAAAAATCGATTCATTATGGTATTATGTTATTTAGTTTGGTGTTTAATTTGTGTTATTATGATTATCTAAATCAAACATGTGGATGTCTTCGCATTTCCACCATCAATATCATAACTAATTTAAATCTTTCTTGTATTAAGCATTGGATTAAACATTGCACCATCAATATCATAAATAAAAACATACTGCATTTGATTAAACAACTACATCATACATGAGAATAAAGGAAATACATTAGATTAAAACAACTACTACATAGGCGTCAATTCTCGTCGGGTGGTGGAATTCCTAGGACGATGTAGGGATCGTATCTGTTGAGCACCCTAAGAATGTTGAAACAAACTTGGAAGTCCAAAGGACGTCCGTCGTGAGATACTTCCCACATCGCTAGTATTTTGGGTTCCACTTCATTTACAGCTTCACCGTTGAGTTTATTTTTGTGATTGTGCACTAGTACAGCTATGAATTCCGATACATGATGACTAATTACACTAAAAAGATACGACAATCCGTGAGAATCACCCCCATAAATGTTCCCCATTTCAGCGACAAACATTCTATAAACTTTCTCCCAGAAACAAAACGTCGATTCGGCTACATTCCTAAAAATAGCTTTTTGTGTGTGAAAAACAGAGGCTCTACAAATAGCTTAATCCTCTTGTTGAGTGAATCTAACATCACGATCTCTGGGAGGAATTTTTGTAGATGATTTGAGAGTGAAGAGATTTAGAATATGGGAATTTGGAGTTGAAAGGAGGAGTATTTATAGAACTGAAACTTCTAGCCGTTGGATGACAAGATTTTTCAGCCGTCTAGATGTAGCCGTTCGCGGTTTTGGTTTACACGCTGGAGGATTGAGTTCAAACGCTGGTGTGTGAAGGAAAACCGTGCGGTTTTGGAACACACGCCAGTGTTTGTGGTTCAAACGCCAATGTGTTTGTCACAGCCGCCCGTTGTTCCATCAAGCGTGTTCATGTTCTTCCGTCTCACTCAACAAACCAACAATTTTATTGGGTTACCCATCAGTTTTTTAAGTTCGTTGAGTCCATAATAAGAACAAAATAAACAAATTTCATATTTATTGAGTCCATAGAAACTGCCCTTGTAAATTCAATGTTCGCGGTATCTCTTAATCCAAAAAATAAATTTCTTCCTTTTAAGTATCAACAAATAACATTTTTAGTTTATTGTTTACTAATGATTTATGTGGATCTCTGCTGGAGACAACGTCTGAAAATGAACATGATTCTTGTTGTATCAATCAACCTCGAATCCTAGGCTACAACCTCATCCTAATCAACTCTACTACTCCAAGGACGCGTTTCGACTTGGTCCAACATGTGAACCACGGCCGCCATCTGATAAAATCCAAAGACAACAAGATTCTCTCCTTTGCGAAAAAATAAGTTTCCATCACTTGTTGTCAGCAAAATAAGTTCTGATTACTAAATTATTACACACTCCATTGAAAACATAGATCGTACTGTATGTATCTGTATTAAAGTATCTTGGAAAAGAAAGGCAAATCAACTCTAATTTATTTTGGTTAGATTTTTAAGCAACAGCAAATGAAATGAGACCGACTGTTTCTTGTAGCTTAAGGCATGGTATAGGTCAAAAACTTCGTACTTTGGATAATATCTCACCATATACCAGAAGCTTTTGACTCGGTTCCACTTTCCTAATTAGTACAAAAATATTACCAACTACACTCTAGAGTAGAGAAGAAAACAGACAAACGAACAAAGATGATGAATCATGTGCATTAGAAAACAGACTCATGTTTTGGCGGTTAATTCATACGCGTAACTCGTTAACCACGTTGGATTTAAGGAGCTCCTCGTTTTCCAAGTATGTTGGAGCTACTCATGTTCAGAGGCATCAAAGTATTCCCTTGCTGGATAAGTTCGCACACTACAACTATCGAATACACTCATGTCCACGTAGATAACAGTGGTCAGGACTCGTCATAGTTTTGTCTATAAATATAGCTCCTCATCTCATTCTCATTTCATCTCAATATCAAAACCAATATACAGAGTTATAGCCTTAGAGGTAGAAGCATACTAACGTTGTTGAGAATTTCAATTAGCGAGAGAGAAGTAGGTGTTAAGAGGAGATTTAGAAAGCGAAGGTACTTTTAGTTTTGATATAAAGTTAGTAACAGAGTTTGAGAGAGATGGGAGTTTCGCTAGAAAAAAACGTAAGCAATTCTGCTTTGCCATTGTTATCTCTAAACCATGTATCATATCTTTGTAAGTCAGTTACGGAATCATCCAAGTTTTATCAAGAAGTTCTTGGTTTTGTCCTCATTTAAAGACCTTCTTCTTTCAAATTTGAAGGAGCATGGTAAGTTGTAATATAATTCACCATAATTTTTGGTATTACAATTTAATTTACTTGGCCTATAGTTTTGGTCTAATGTAATTATTGGAATTTTACAGGTTATTCAACTATGGAATTGGGATACACTTGTTACAGTGTAATTCCATTAATGATGTCCAACAAATGCCAGTAAAAATCAACCCAAAAGATAATCACATTTCTTTCCAAGTAAGTCCTTCTCTTCAGATGTACATATTAATTGCTTATAGTTGCAAACATGTATTATATGTTTCGGATTCATGAAGGGGTCATTTGAGACTAATTTGTACCTGTATGTTGTTCTACACGGTGTACAGATATTGAATTTGTAAAGAAGAAACCACGAGAGATGGGAACGAAGTATGAAACTGCCCTCGTCGAAGAAGGCGGTGTTTTCGTCAATCAGCTCTTCTTCCACGACCCTGATGGTTATATGATTGATATCTGCAACTGTGACAACCTTCCAATTATTCCACTATCTTCAAGTGCATGTCCCATGCTTAAAAAGCCAAAGTCTTACGTAGATGCCAAGAAGAGTAAAGCACTTGATGCCGTAGAGATGGAGACGCGAATGATGGAAACCTTGTTTGCCAATATGATTGATATTGCCATGTAGAGATCTCAAATTAAAAAACCATCTAAAGTTCATGTTGTTTGGAGGTTTTATACCTTTTTTTTTTCAAGTATTGCTAATATTAATCTAAATTTCCTTTTTAGTTAATCTTTGGAACTTTTTTTTTGCGTACACCAATTACACATCAAAAAGATAACTAAAGCTAACAAAAATGTATCGAAAGATGAAATAAAACCTCATAGGCTTACAGTGAACCTCTCCCGTATCGATGGACGAGCATAAAAGTCGTATTCCTCATCTTCGTTCTCTAACCTCGATTTTCCAGGAATGAACGGGTCTTGCCCCATGGTAGTGAAAGGCATTAGGCCAAGAGCTCTTGATATCTTGATCTCCCTAGCAATTTTTCTCTGGGCTTTGGCACTAATCTTGAACTGCAAAATGAAAAAAGGAAAAAGCAAAGGCAAAAATCAAAAAAACAAACAGATGAAGCATCTGAAAGAATAAGCCAAGGCACTCTACACTAGTCAAAACAATTTTAATCTGTATTAAACAGAAAGTCTGAATCTGAACTCTGTTACTTACCTTGCTTCTTTTTTCAATGATACCAGCTTCAGTAATAAAGTTGGCAAGGAATCTAAGGTTCTGCAATACGTCAGTAGCTTCAAACATGAGTACAGTTGCATAAGATTGTTACAGCCAGCTAAACATTGCAATTCAAAATAACAGTTCTGTCATATTTAATTATGAAAAGATTTGGCACAAGTGCCACACAGGATGTAGTGAAAACAACATGAGACTAAGATCAATTGTAGACTAATCATAATTTGGTTTCCCTGGCACTTTCTTGATTCCAGATCGTTAATTCTGTCATATTTAGTTATGAAAAGATTTGGCACAAGTGCCACGCAGGAGGTAATGAAAACAACAAGAGACTAAGATCAATTGTAGCCTAATCGTAATTTGGTTTCCCTGGCACTTTCTTGATTCCAGATCGTTGATGGGGTGAACTACCTGTTGTGTAAAGGTTGAGCCAAAAAAAGTCAAGTCCGAGTTTCTTAATCATCGACTTGCTAGTCTCTAGGGCACAAAAAAGAAAGAGAGAAGATAAGGGGGAAATGATCTTGGAAGATAAAGAGAAATCAAGGAAAATCTTGTTTTAGAAAAATCTGCAATGAGTACCAACAATAATCCTATACCGTCTGTCAATGTAACTATAAGAAAATCACAAAGGTGAGAAAGCTGGACAGTCGCCTATGTTGAAATGTCTTAACACATTTGTACGCCCAGATATATCGAATTCGACATTACTTAAAGTATAAGAGAAAGGTTGCTTTGGAGACGTTGCATTTTCAACTAGGCAGATACCATACAGAAAAATCACATGATTTGATGTTAACAAGTAAAACACAAAAATGATAGCTAAAACCCTTTTTTCCACCATTAATCAACCACAGAAATTTAATAAACGAAGTAGTAAATGCGCACCCGAAAATCAGCATATTTCAGCACATCCTCCGTTGTAGTAGTGAATTCCTCTCTCTGAAAGGGTTTCCACACTCCTGCTCTTCTAATATCAAGATCCTGCACAAAAGACACAATCAAGCTCTATATTGCAAGACAGAACAAGAGCACATGCACAAGGTAAAACAGAAGATCATGGCAGCAAGAAGAGACTTGCAAACTCAAGTACTATAGCTGAAGATATATCTAGTCTTTTTTTTTCCATATTATGTTGCTTCTCATTGGAATACATATTAATCTCACACATACAACTTATATTTGCATGTACATAGCAGTTGCAACTTTAACGACTACGACAATAATTAGCACAACTTCATCATGACATTTGCAAGATTCTTTCTCTAACTCTAAACAGATGAAAGGAGGATCAAACAGCTGCCTCATACCAAAATTTCCCAATTCTACAACTCCATGCATAAATTACTAAACAGAAGGCTTACGTTGTCCCAGGTCTGAAGTTCACGTCTGGTCTATACGCATAATCTTCTGTCTCTAGCTCGTCGTAATTAAACCCAAAATAGTTGGCAGCTTTCTTCAATTTTCCATCCATCCCATCTGATAATGAATTGAAATTCTCATCCAGGCTATCCACAGACTGGTAATTACTACGTGCACCAAACCCAGATCTACCACGAGGGCCAAGTTTATCAAGTTTCTAGTAGAAGGAATCTGTGTTTCGAGTACTGTCAGGAATCTCACCAAAAATCCTCCGCTCAAAATCATCAGACGATTCGAAGGACTTCCTAATTCTGTTGTCATCATTGAGGTAACCTGTTTACGTGTACATTAAAATGACAGGATTTAGATTTAAATCTTGAGTAATGTAGTAAACCTATTAGCACTGATGAAAACAAACAGTAAGATATTTATCAGGCCAGTGAAGTGAGTCTAAGATGCCTGACTGGCAATTGATATCATCTGATAATAATCGTCTGTACATTCATGAAGGTATCAATTAAACATTTACAGATAACATAACAGTCAGACTTTTTATTTTTAAAATAGTTTATTTTGAGTGAAGAATGAATGCATATAAAAGCAGCACCATCAGATAAGGATTGTGGTATAATATCAATTGAGCCTCAATCATCAATTGGCTAAATATATATTTGCCTTCTTCCTCATTAGTCTTCATTAAAATTGAGAGATATGCCCTCTCGGATTCGAGGACTTTCAGATTTAGACAATTTACAGTTCCAACTGAGCCCTAATCTTACACACACCTACACAAGTTCCTAGATTAATATTTACACAAACAAACCACTTATTAAGTGTCTAATTTATCTTGAGCTCATATCAGCAGCTTTAACCAATAATATTGAACTGAGGAAAACCAATAACCCACTGTACCGTATAGAAAGATGATAGCATAAACCTGAATGTCCAGCAGAAGAAATATTTCTGATCATCCATGGTTGACGACATTGCCCAGATAAGCCACCATTAACGGATCTAGCTCCAACCCGTATAAGATTCATCTCTGCACAAAACAAACCCATATCAGTAACAACACAATCACGATCGATGACAACCAAAATTAATCAATTCAAACCAACTGAGGCAATCTGAACAACAGCGAATAAACTTAATCAAGAAGAAATGTTCAAGGAAAAGAAACAGTCTTCAGTATCAGATACTAAGATTGAACACGGCTACAAAACAGAATGATCTGATTTTGCTTCATTGGTTATTTGATTCACAAAAAAAACTTGGAAAATCCGAGAGATTCTATTAAAATCAACTATTTCAAATACCACCTTTTTTCATGTTGTTTTGCTTTCTAATAACAAAAAATACAATCAAGATGAAGAGGTATATGTGTATATGTGCCATATGAGATTAGGGGTTTTGATAAATCTATAAGAAATTTCTATTTTTACAATCCCAAAACAAAATAACTTTTTTTTTACTTAAGAAGGGTGATTCATGGAATTGCATGAGGAGAAAAAAAACATGGTTATAGAAAAGGAGATATTTGGTTATAGAAGCCCAACTAATCCTTCTTCTCGTAAATCCGGCTATTGTTCATTGCATACACTTGAATTTAGGAGACTAAATGACTAAATAAGTGACAGCTGAACTACTGATTGAGGATGAGTAGAATCTATTTAATCAATAATTAAGAACTCGTCATGAACAACTTCAAAATTAAACAAGCAACTGTATTCAAATCGGTAACAAAGAATCAAACACATACAATTATACACCACTACAGACAACAAACTTACAAAATTACAAAGTACAAACAACATACAGAATAAAATTCAAATTTGAACTTTAAGCCACTACCGCTCATTAAACATGACTTGAAAAGATGGAAAGGTGGAAAATATTATCAAGAGGAGAAGTAATTATGCAGGTGACTATAACAAAAAGGCAAGGCAAGGTAAGGTGGCCTGAAAGACATCATCGAGAACCAGATACCAAACACAGAAGACTTGCAGAACATATAGGAATACATTTAACATTCAGTTAGTCTTGTCTATATGGTACCTAAAATTGAACTTCTGAGATAATTGATCTGATAATTAAAACAAATAAATACAAACATTAACCTTTGAAGTAAGATAATATAGAGCTGTTTCAAAGCCATGGGAACATTTGCAACTACTGGACAGAAGCTTGAAGAGTTATATATATATATATAATGCATAACAAAGTCAACCAATCAATCCAATCGCATCAAATACTTCTGAGTTGTCGGACATTAGGGTGTACTATGCTAGCTACCAACAACAATAACTACATAACAGCAATTACAATTTCAAACTGAAAAGCTTCACAATTTTAGTAGAGAATGTGCTACTCCATTGTGTGGGTGTACCAATAATGAAACTAACAACTCATATTCACCATGAGTCACGTAATTTGATAATACCATAAAACACATGCACTAAGGGACCTGTTCAGCAAGGATGGATAGGTGTCAAAAAGCTAGAAAAGTATATCAACCTCTAATTATACAAATCAAATATCTGAAGTAGAGTGGAATTCCAACATACCTGTTGGCAGCTCCTTGAAAGCAGTGGAATAGCTTGTGAGCCTTTGTTATTGTTATACTGCCAAGAGCAAACGGAAGCAAATTCAATACGTAACACCGAAAAATCTAAAACAACCAGCACAGGAGTATCTTGAAACCCTAAAAGTAATTCCAACATCATAATTCCTATACTTGAAAAATATATAAACAAAATTCAACACCATTAAACATAAAACTAAAGCTGAGAAAACATTGATCCAAGTTCAATTTATAACTCCATTTCAGTCGATCATGAAGTAAATTAAACGTAACATCTAATGTGTGGCACATTTCGTCTACAAATCATGTGGATGGTTGAAAAGTAATATATACATTTTCAGATTTCCCACAGATCACATGCTAGTAGGTCCTTCTGAAATTTCTTGGGCCATGTTCTAAGTTAAAATCAGAAGAGTAAACCTTACTATTAGCTGAAATGTAATTAATGGTGTGACTCAAAATGGTAACCAGGACCCTTGGCCAAAATCACTTGCAATGATTTGATTCACTTGAGCTAGGAAATCGCGCACCTGCAGTAGCTTACAATGTCAAAACTGGCAAATCTAAAGATTGTGTATCAGAAACCATATCCATAGGCTAAAGAAGGAACCTTCAAGAACTACTATTATGCAGCAGGGGAGCAAAAGATTTGAGACCATACCCCTAATAAAACTGATAACAAGTTAGCTTAATAGTAGTAGTAGTTTTGCGTTCGGGTTCAGATGAACCCTAGACTCCATGATCAGTTGGATTATCTTTTACAATATAAAATATATATCAGTAACTCATTTGTGTGGTCACAGAACCATAAACGCAGAATCACGGTCCCAGCCATCCACATGATTTGTGGGTACATTCTACCTGGCAGCACCAGGGCCTAGCATTGATACTCCTACAGCCAAGGTGCTTACCAATCCCTTCTCCTCATCGTAGTTACATATGATTTCTAGCACTGCACCTATTAATAATCCTTCTAAAGCAACTTTCTACTTTAAACTGCCTGATGCTCAAATCTCCCACAAGATGTGTGTACAACATCGATAAATACAACACACAGATGCAAGCATGCGCAAAATGTAGAAGAGGTCATGCAATAAAACCTATACAATTTTTTGCATCCAATGGATAAAGAAGAATATGTAATAACTAATAAACTATTGTAGTCAGTTATGCAATAATGATAAAAAATGGTTCCGTAACTTCTTGTAACATCTTACATGATTTCTGTGAGACAATCATTTGATGTAGACTCGGAATGTCTCGTATTGATCATTCGATCACTTGAAAATTGCTTTGAATCTAATAGCTTGTGTGAGACATCTATTGTCGTCTTCTAAGAATGTTTCAATGATTAAAATGGAGTTTAGAACACTTAACATTATTTGGACTATAGACATAGTATGCGTACTTGCATATATGTTGATCCAAGAACGGTGTAGTATGCATACCCGTATGCGTACTGGCAAGGTCAGGTGAAGTCCGGGAGCCTTGGTATGCATACCCGTACACGTACTGGCGAACTCAGTTGAAGTCCAAGAAATTTGGTATGCGTACCCGTACGCGTACGGATTTCAACTAAAGTTTGGATGTGTAACAGTATGCATACCCGTTTGCGTACTGTCGAACACAATCCAAGTCCGGCTACTTAGGTATGCGTACCCGTTTGCATACTTGAGTGAGTTATGTTCCAAAATCGGTTATGTCATGAACCAATACATTAATATAACAAGGAATGCAATCTTTTGCAAACCGTGGCTATAATGTTCATGAATCGATTCGAGTGAATCAAACCGATTTTATTTCAATCGTGTCGTGTATACTTCTATGAGAATATAAACAATTGAACAACTCTAGAACTAGTTTCATTTGAATCATTTGAACTAGTTGTGATTAAGATGAATAAGGTTGATATGAAAGTGGTCATATGGCTAACTTCAGTCAACTATTGTTGAGCCAACAAGGTGTACACGTTTAGGTACGGTTACTCATATCTAAATGAAGGTACATTTCATTTGTGTGTAACAAGCTAAGTTCGATTTAACGGTTGAAAGATATTAGCTTGAGTCTAATCAGGTTTTCATCTAACGGTGAATATTTGAATGCTTTGTTACCAAGGTAAAATTGATCGGAAACCCTGATTTGAAAACTATATATATAAGGGAGAACTCTAGCAACTGGGAAACCTAATCCCCACACCTCATGTGTGATACTAGTTGTGACTAGAGTCGATTCTCTTTTAACCTTAGGTTTTTTCCAAAACCTTGTAGGTTAACTACTTGAAGACTTCATTGGGATTGTGAAGACAGACCCAACTATTTTCTTTGTAGTTGTGTGTTCCGATCTTGCTGGTTTCTATCGTATTAAGTACTATCTTCTCTAAGATTTGCTCGAGATTTAATCTCCGATAGGCAAGATAAAAAGTAGTCACAAACACCTTCGTCTCATCGTTTGTGATTCCACAATATCTTGTTTCACTTCCAAACGATTAATATTATGGTGAGGTGATTGATAATACTAGGTTGTTATTTGGGAATATAAGTCCGGTTTATCAATTGGTTCCTGTGCACCTTGATTTATCAAAAGACATAACAAAACTAATAGGTATTTCTGTGGGAGACGGATTTATCTATCTCAATAGACTTTACTATGTGAGACAGATTTATTTATCAAGTCTTCGACTTTGGGTCGTAGAAACTCTTAGTTGTGGGTGAGATCAGCTAAGCGAATCAAGTGCGTAGAATCCTGTTGGGGTTCAGAGACGTAAGGAGCGCAACTGTACCTTGATCAGTGTGATATTGATTAGGGCTCAACTACATTCCAGTCTGAAGTTCATTGGTAGTAGGTTAGTGTCTGTAGCGGCTTAATACAGTGTGGTCCTCAAAGCTGGACTAGGTCCCTGGGTTTTTCTGCATTTGTGAATTCCTCGTTAACAAAATTTCTTGTGTTTGTGTTATTTCTTTTCTGCATTGTATTTGTTTATATAATTGAAATATCACAGGTTGTGCATTAAGTTCAATCAGTTCTTGAATCCGGCTCTTGGGTTGTTGACTGAATTGATTGACACTTGGATATTGATTTGTGATACCGTCCAAGTTATTTCTCTTATTCAATGGGGCTCACAAATTCCTATTTGTTTGATTGCGGATTGAATTGAGAAACTAAGATATAAACTATTTGATATACTTTTCTAAAGATTGAGTCTTACTGTCTAGTTGATTCTCTTAAAAGTATATTGGAGTTTTTCCATACAGATTGTTAAGCGAAATATTGGATGTGGTTGTTAGACGCCCGTTTTTTCACTTGTGGAAGTTAACCTACGCAAGAATCGCCAAACGCATGAGAAACAAGAAAGATTTATAATGGATCTTAGTAATATTTCCCAGTTCAACGACCATTTTAGCAAGAAAATAAAAGAAAATTTATGAAAAACTTGGAATAATCAGTATCTTTGATTCGGGCATTGGTGTATCTTGATTAGAAGATCTAGTTTCAATTTCTGCTAAGAGTTAGTGTCTTTTCTTCTTTTTTTCTTTTTTTTTTTCATTATTAATTTTTAACTCGACGGTATAATTACTATTGAAGTTTTTAATTTTTATTTGATTTGTTTATCGTTAGTGTAACTTGATTTGTATAATGATGGTAAACCTTATATTATGGGGTAAACTTGATTTGGTTAAAGTTTAAATGAGCTTTTGTATGTGAAGAACCGGTTTAATTTGTGTGATCAACTGTGAAACATGAACAAAAAAAAAATTTGAGTAAAAATAGTGCTGGCCGAAAACTCCATTCTCTACTAGGATGGAACCTCAGTTTCCGTACACTCATCTTCTTTATGGGATCCGAATGGATCTATTTTGATAGACGTTGCTGGATGAAAAATTCAAACCTCATAACGGCTATAATTTCATTTGTATATTTTGTGTTTCTTTCTCATATAACCAAACGTCTTTCCACTATTCTCAACAAGTACATAACAATTAGAATGATGAATGTAAACACCACAATTATTGAAAGGTTTGTACAAACACGACAATAAATTATTCATCAACAAAAAGATGCACAAGATACGGAAGTCATGGATAAGGATCTACGGTCTAACCTCGATAAATGAATGTTCGATAAATGAATAATCTCGGCAAATGAATAATTTTATACGGTCCCGTCTTGGACCAAGGTGATAAATGAATAACCTCGCTTAATGTATTAATGGATAAAAAAATTGTACCCTTAAAGGCCCCATAGAAATATTAACGAATAATTACTAAATTTCATATAAAAAAATATATATGAGAATAAACCAAAATACATAATTATTAAATTTTGCATAAAAATATATGTAGAAATAAACTAAAATGTGAAGTTAATTCTATGGTTAATGTCTTTTTCTTCCACCCAAACCAAAATGCACCTCATCCTTAATTTTATGTAATGCTTGCATAATTTCTGAAATATTTTTCTCATGTTGTAGCAAGTAATTTTTTATGGTGATCATCGCTTGAAATGCATCTTTGGATGGCGCATTCGGCACGATGCTACTATCATTTGGTTTGGGATCATTCTCATATATATTGCTGACTCAATGATCTCTACGTCTATTGGAGATTCCATAATTGCATCATTTTCGTTAAGATAGTTTAAAAGATGTTCGACGTCCATCACATTTCTATAACGTGAATTAAAAATAACACCAGTTAATCCTTGGTTATCTTTCTTCTATGAACATTGAATTATTGATAAGAATTTTACCAATACCCTCTAGCTACATTTGTACATCTTCTCTTATACAATTTAACTTCTTAATTAAGAAAATACGATTTTAAATAAATAAATATTCATTAATCGATAAATGAATAATATATTATCGACAAATAAATAACACCTCTAAACGAATATTTTTTCTTGGTCTTGTGGCATTCATTTTTCGAGGTTAGATTGTAGTAGTGTTTCGCTAACAACTAGAAATTACTATCGGTACAAAATAAAAAATCATTGGAAGATTCGACATGTTTCAAGAAGAATGGATGTAGACGACATCCAATTGCTCATATTTACGAATTTAAATTATAATTTTGTACTAATTATAAGATAATTTTTTAACTATTACGCGTTTATCATTATTATTTTAATCTTTATTTAAGTAAATTTGTATTGTAGTTATTGTTTCAATTAATGGAAATTCCAAGATCAAAGAATTTTCTTTATTTAATTTCTAAAACTAGTAGATTTGCTTGAGGATAAAAATCAAAATTGAAAGATAAAAAAAAATCACCTTTGAATAGAGATGAAACCCTTTTAGTGGCACACAAAAGTTCCACGTAAAACATGTTTAAGATCAAAAGTTAAAAAATGTGACCTTTCTTTGAGTATAAAGAAAATGGACAAGGGAGAAAAAAAAAAGTGTGTTCCTGTTAGACATAATTTTCGTGTCGGAAACCAATTCAAACTAAATAACCTAGCGTTATAGTGGTTGATTTTCCTGGCTGAATTGATTTGACTTCGAGAAAACTGGATTTTCACCCCCCCAAATAGCCTAGCATTACCGTGGTTGATTCCCCTCTCCCTGGGCTAATCCAGAAACCCTAACTCTGGCGTAGCCTATGCTCAACATAGTGATTGGTCAAAATGGTGCTTGACTCTATGGGACCGGAAACTAGACTGAGTATCAGGCCAATATATTTTATTTCAGATATCCTAATTGAAATCGGCTAATCAATTGAACTCAAACTCATATCACAATTATTTAGGAAACTAAGAAAGTCTTTTCTTTTTAGTAAAACAATTAGCATGGAGAGAAAGAATCAAAATGGTGAAATAAAATTATGAGAAGTTTGAAAAATTAGGGAATAAATAACTAAAATATCATTAATTTAGAAGAAAGTTTAAGTTCCTTCTTCATTTAGTTCTCATCTGTAGCACAAACCTCTCTAACCATTTTCAATACATTTCCTATTGTATTTGAATGAATGTATCTGCTTTAGATCTTTTTATACCACTCAATCACATATTTATATTTAGCCTTATCATACATTGCTGAATAATTAAGACACCCTTCTGGTATTATTTATCTTATGGAGACTTTTGGTGAGGTAAAAAAATCAAGGAGAAATTTATATAAAAAGGTGGCAAGGTGTTTGCACTCACAAGCATATAGGTGGATTAGGGTTTCGTGACCTTAGGAAATTTAATTTAGCTTTACTATTCAGAATTGCTTGGAAATTAATCCACTGATCAGATGAGTTGCGGTTTAAGATTATAATTATTTTTATAGGCACTAAAAGAAAATAATAAATGAAAATTGTTTACAATCTTTTTTATTTTTTTCATAAAAACTATCCAAACCGAATTTTTCCTTATAAGAACTAGTCAGCAGATATAATAAATTGAAAGAAAAATTTTCAGGCCCCGAACAAATAAAAAGTATCTAAACCTCAATAAGCATGATAATAAAATTAAACTCGCACACACATAAAAAGAAAATGTAATAGATATGATTCAAAAACTCTAATTTAGGGGAAAGAAAAAAAACAGCTAAAACTTAGAGTTAGTTAATTTTGGCAAATCCAAAGTTTTCTCTAAATAATAAGAGAATGTGCATAAACGAAACTCCATGCTAAAAATGACGAGTTAAATAATAAATTATTGGTAAACAGAACTTTTCTAAAAACCAAAAAAATTGACTTATGAGGTTCTAAGCAATTGAGTTTGACTGAGGCATGAAAACTCTGAAGCATGAGCTACATGTCTTATTGGTCTATTTCCCATTACAGTGGACTTTTCTCGAGCTATTTTACGAAAGTCCGGTCTTGAACTTATAAGTAGGTTGTTGCATGCTGGTCGACATGAAAAATGGCTTAATGCCATCTAACATATTTTTTTCCTGAAATTAGTAACACAAGTTGAGAGCACGTGCAATTGCATAGAAAACTGCGAGCTCTTAGAATTGTGAGGGATAATTTTGAGACGAATATTTGCGTGCCTAAATTATTAGTTAGAGTTATTTGGTCACCAAAATCTTAATTTATACTCCCTCCATCGCACCGTTAAATAACCTAGTTCAAGTTTGCACAATTCTTAAAACAAGGAAGGGAAAAGAGTACTTTTAAGTTTTTTCTTTTTACAATTATACCTTTATAGATAATAACTAGTGAAATTTTGAAATGATTTATCTTCCAAACTTCACGGATGTTCGCAAATTTCATACCAATACAAACATGCTTATCAAATTACATATATCTCTTATGATCAATTAAAAGGATAATTTTAGAAATATCTCCTTGTTTAAAGATATAAATCATCTATTATGAGACAAAATCTAAAAGTAAATAGGTCAACTAATAATGAGATGGAGGAAGTATAAGTGCTCTTGATGGAGAGCTACATGTAAGAAGTTACAGTTTCACTATATCTTCAGGAACAGATACAAGCGTTCAGTGTTGAAAAGTGTGTTAGACCGTGGCAATCAAAAATACGTGTGCCACACACCAAAACTTGGGTTGTACATAGGGCTGCACAACGGGTAGGGTGGGTAGGATATGGCCTATACCCGCCACCCTACCCGTTTACTGGCGGGTAAGAAAATTTTTACCCGCCACCCTACCCGCCATTAAACGGGTAAGATCCTACCCAACCATTCTCTGGCGGGTCGGGTAGGGTAGGGTGGCGGGTATAACCGTCTATATCACCTGCAATACACAGCAACAGAGCCTGCTCCTGCCATCTCAACAGAGCCTCAACCACAAGTATAAACATGTAAAGAAGACCAATGGACATGCGAAACACAGCAATGATGCTAATAGACCAACGATGAATTTAGAAACAAAAGCATAACCATAAAAAATGTACAAACAAAAGTATTCTCAAGAAAAGAGTTGTATTCTTCATATAACAATATCATCACCAAAAGCTCTTCATATTGACCTTCTTCTTCAATCATCATCTACGATGATGGAATAAGTACTAAGATCACCAAATAAATCTGCATACAAGTTATCTCTTGTTAGATTCAGTCATAATAGTGAACGATTTGATTCAAAGTTCAGTCATAATACCAACATCAAGTAAGAGATATCACAACATCCTACTATGGAATACAATATCACAACAAGTTCAGACTTTTGGTTCAGTCACAATATCAAGTAATATCACAATATCAAGTGTTGTTTTAAAGATATTTATAAGTATACACATGCATAAGTTTTCCAAATTTTAGTGAAATATCACATTGCTGCTCTCGACAATTTCTGATATCATAAAATCTAAAATTTAGGTACTCATTCAACATATATAATCACTAATCAGGTTGCCAGATATGAGTAACAATACTAATCTGGAGCTGGAAAAATTAGACTTCAACACATGCCAAGAACAGCATCAGCTCGAGTGGCTCAACGTACAAAAGTAAGCAACTAAAGTTGTGACAAATTATCAACTGAGCACGGTAGCGTGTTTCCGTTTAACATGCAAGTTCCTTGACTAGAAATGGAAAGTTCTAAACAACATTCAAACTTCCACCAGTACTTCCCATAAAGAAGCACAAATGGATACAGACAGATAAAGAAAATGCCAACTAAGTCGTTTCGCAAACATAATGAAGACAGATTAAGAAAAGCAAACAAAAGAGTAAGGAAACCCAAATGTAGGAAAGTTGTTTACCTGATTCTAAGACGTCATCCTCCTTCTCTTCAGCTCCAAATGTAGATGGATCTTTATCAATCGGTTTCCTTAACCAGTTTTGTAAGAATCAATGCTTCCACAGTTCGGGGTTTTAAAGAACTTCGGAAATGACCAAGTATTCGCTTTCCAGTACTGAAAGCAGATTCACTTGCAACTGAAGAGACGGGAATAGCAAGTATATCTCTTGCTATAAGTGATAGAATATCAAATCTTGCAGCATTGATTTTCCACCAAGTGAGTATATCAAACTTCGAACCATTTTTGTTGTCTTTTGTTGGTGAGTAAATCTGTTCCGATAAGTATCTGTCCACCTCTGATTTGTCAACATCCTCCGTTATAGATAACTTTGTTTTACGTTCTTCTCTATGGGCCTTATGTCTTCTCTTTCTATGTGACGTAGAACTACAACTCTCTTGACTAGGACTACCACCAGTATCACCTACAGACTCCGACGAGGCTAACACACTTCCTACACCTATATATTCTGCCTTATAAGCTTTGAATAATTCATTAAAATCCTTTTTCACTTCATCTAACCAATTGTTTACCAATCTTTGTTTCGTCCAAGGAATATCATGCACAATCAGGTCTTCTAGTATTACTTGCAGTCCACGTTCTTTTTCTCTTGGGTCAAGAAGCACAGCAATAAACAATAAAGGATTCATGTTCTTATGCTCACCCCAATACTTGTTGTATTTAAGTAACATCTTCTCACCCATATGGCTTAAGTGAGGATCATGATGAGCATTTTGCCATTCTTTTAACTCTCCACGTACATCACAAATTTCCCCCAAAAATTTATGCGAAGTGACATACGTAGAACCAGAAAACTCAACAGTGGCTTCAAAAAATACCTGTAGAAACAGTTTTAATTGTTATTGAAACTTCATATACAGATCATATTAACTCGTAAGCAAAGACCAAAACATCTAGACAACCACATATTATTGCAAGACCAAGAAAAGCAGTTCATCTGAGTGAAAGAATTACCAAGAACATCAACAGCAATGAGTACATATTATTGCAAGACCAAGAAAAGCAGTTGATATAACAGCCTTCTTTACACTATAGAACAAAAGCATCGCCCAACAAAACTCATGAAGAAGAAACCTATGCGTGTTACTTAGCTGTAGAATACATGAGCACGAAACAAAAACGAATTTGAGATCACTCTGCCTGTAATGAAATCTAGTTATTATAAACCCCTTCCATTTGTAACTAACCAAAATAGAGAAAATAGTCCAACCAATACTGTGAACTATAACCTTGTTTCTGTTTTTTAAATGTTTCTGAAGCCAAACTAATTTTATCATGCCAAACTCCATGCATCCATTTTTTGTAAAGGTTTGTGTCATTTGATATCCCATAACTAAAACATAAACCTAACAAACATAACAGCGTCCAATGTTTGTTCTTACAGTCTATATCAGCAGGGTAAAATTGTAAATAAATTTTTGCTCAGATATTCTTATGGATCATTGAGACCTGACATCTGGCAAATACTTACTCCTCATTGCAACAAATCCGTAGAATTAATGGCAAATAGACATCACAGATATGAAACGAAATAATTGAATTCCAGCAAAGAAATTTTAAGGCATTCTTAGAATGAATAAAATTGGGGTGTCGGAACGATTCATATAGAGGAGATGATAGAAATGCAACACAATCTTCATCACATCAGTTGTTAGAGGTTTCGAGAGGAGCTCAAAATCTGAACCATATGATTGATTCATGGTCAAATGGGAGCATTATGAATGGGCAGCATTCAGATGATATTGCAAGAGAAGCTTCGAAATATAAACTACTGATAAACTAACCAAAGAACGAAATATAAACTACTGATAAAATCTTTAAAATACCTGTATAAACTGAACTAGGACTCGAGCATTAGCCCAGTCATACTTTTCAGGAGCATGCACGCGAGGCTTTTTCTTCTTGGCTTTTCTTCGACCAGATAAGGGAACTTCATCAGCATCAGAATCAGAAGAACTGGATTCATTAAGAAAATCAGTACTGTCAATATCATCAACATTAACACCCATTATTGATTCATCGGGAATATCGAAGATAAACCTCTCACGAAATGATTTATCAGATCGTCCTAGCCTTATAAAGACTTTTTCGTATTTTTTTGTTGCATCCAACATCAAATAAATGGAGTTCCATCTTGTTTTCACGTCTAACACTAATCCCTTTTTGTATTCCATTCTTTCAAGAAATAAGGCATCTAAGAATTTATTCATTCTAGCAGGAGAGGCCGTGACGTATTTAACCACCGACCTGATTCTGCTCACTGAAGTATGATATTTCTTCAACCCATCCTTAACAACTAAAGCTAATACGTGGGCAGCACACCTTACATGTAAATGTTTACCTCCTATAATTGACGATCCCCAACTTACAACTTTCTCTTGGACATATTCAATTGCTTTTTTATTTGCAGATGCATTATCGAGCGTGATGGTGAACACTCTCTCAAGACCCCACTCTATCAAACATTTATCCAATGCTCTTCCAATATGCTCACCTCCATGACTAGTAATTTGACAGAAACATATTATTCTTTTGTGTAACTTCCAGTGGTCATCGATGAAGTGGGCAGTAACCACCATGTAGTTGTAGTTCTGAATGGATGTCCATGTATCGGTTGTGAGACAAACTCTAACCTTGTTCGACTTGAAATAGTTCACCAAATTGGCTTTTTCACTCAAAAACAGTCCACAGTTATCACGATAGACGGTCATCCGCGATGGAAGTTTGAACCTCGGCTCAAGATATCTACAAAATGCTATAAATCCTTCTCCTTCAACCATTCGGAAAGACTGTTCATCTGTGATGATGAACTTTATCAAGGCTCTCCTACATCCATCTTGACAGAACGTAACCCCAACTGTTTGCTGCTGATCTCCCAGATTGCTAGGATGACCGAGAGAGTCCAACTGCGCAGCTTCTAGTGACTCCATATACTTCCGACACTTGGTCAAATGCCAGTTCAAATTTGATGTGCCATACTTCTTACCACCAGCCCTATATTTACCACCTTCACAGTAGTTACATTTCCCCCATTTAATACCAGCTTCATCAACACTCTTTTGGAAATGCTCCCACACCGAAGATGTTCTGTTCCGCTTCATACTTTCCCTGACCTCAGGTTGAGAAGATGGTGGAGGTGGAGGTGGCGGAGATATAACAACACTGACCCTTTGTTGCACAGATTGATATGAATCTTGAGAGGGAATAGGAGGTCTCGTTGACATCAATTCTGTAATCTCAATCATGCTTCCTCACTAGTCACTTCTGCAACCAGTAAAGAATACTGCAGCTAGAGAAAAGGTTCTCAATAGAAATAGAGGTTATAAGGCAAAGAACAAGTGATATGAATAGAAAGCAAACAATTAAGAAAGCAAACATTTAAGCAGAGAGTAACAATTGATATGAACATTCCTAAAACACATGAAAAACTGAGAAAATTGACCAATTACTCTTAGGCATGGATGGTATTCCTTTTTCCTCATCAAATTTTATTGTTATAGTTCAAAATGAAATCCGTATGAAAAACTAACGTAAAGACATAATGAAGAATCAACCTAAGAACTGCTAGAATCATCATGTTTATAAACCCACAAAGAGAAGCTGAAAAATGCGTTGAACAAATAAAATTAGAAGTACTAACACTTGCATTGTTAGAATCAACAATCCGCAAGTTCGTCCTCTTCTTGATAGCAGTACCTGCAATATGATGAGCACCATAACACAATAAAATGCATCCAATCAAATAACTCTCTATGTGATTACCAAAACAATCTGTATAGGTTTTGTAACAAGGTATAAGCTCTGCTCCCTGAAATGTGTCTATAAAGGATGGAACCAAACCTGATAACGGTACTTAATAGTTCAAAGCCTAAGCAGATTGCAAGTGAGGGAAAATGGTCACCAACATCGTTTCTCTTAAGAAATATCTGTATGCATAATCAAATAGATGAAGCAAAGAGTTAATACACAATAAATCAGGGCAGCCACATAGCAATCTAATTCAAAACACTTACATTATGGAAAACCAAGTATAATCAAATAGATGAAGCAAAGAGGGTTTTATATAACAAAGCAAACAAACCCAAGCAAAAGAATACAGAGAAATCCTAATTCCCACGTTCTATTTCAGTAGTATAGGGTTTTTCATAAAAATTTCAAAATCAGTTACTGATATATAAATAGAAAATCTAGGTTTGTACTAATCAACGAAAGTAGTAATAGAGAATATCAGTGTGTACTAATCCAATCAAGAGTTGTAGTAATGATAGCAGCAACTTAAAAGTGGACGGATAATAAACCCCAATAGTTTCAGGACCTTATTCTCTTGCAACCCAAAGGTACAATGAGCAAAAAGACAATGAAAGCACAGTGAGTCCCATTATAACCTAGAAACTCTACAAGGTTAACCATGGTAAAACTAGTATGATAAGAATCACCAACTGAGTGAAAGAAGACAAACCCACTCCAAGTACTACTAGACCAGTTGCCACAACAAGCACAGAAACTTGAAAGGGTTTTATTCTTCTAAAAAAAGACGAAATCACCGAACTGACATAATATGTGGAATAGAAACGAACACTACAAGATCCTAGTTACTGAATCATAGCATACAATGAATCTATTAAAAGAAAGAAGAAAGATGATTTACATTCCAAAAGAAAACGAAGCAACCAGCATGTGAAAACTAATATCATAAGAACCTTATGACATATTACCTTCACATCATACCATGAATGACCTTTAACAGTTTTACTCATCAACCACTATTTCAAAGGATCCATAAGTAATTACTAGAAAGAGTAAGATACAATATGATCAGTAGACATCCTATATCATCAGTAGTAGTCTAATTAGTTAAAAAGTAACCCCTCAATCCCATAATCGTAAGCTTACTCATAATTGGGGATTACGTGATAGCCGTTTTTGATAATATTAGAAGATCACTAACTAAATTAAAATCAACTTTTAGTAAATCCCAAAATCAATTTAGAAAAACCTAGAAATTACTTCAAATAACTTCGCAATTAACTTCGAATCAGAAAGAAACCAACCTTTGATGAATTTGGAAATGTACTTCAACTCGAGGTCGTATCCTGCCACATGCATGAAACAGTAAAAACCCTAATATTTTTTCAATCAATTTAACGGAAAAAAATAAAATGAAACAGAATCAACTTTGCAGTTGGATCTTACCTTGAACCAACCGATTAAAGGGTTTTAAACGAGACCCTGAAAGATGAACATGAGATCGAGTAATGGTTGAAGGAGAATACTGCAACCAAATTTTTTGATAACGAAAAGTTTATTTCACAAAAGAAACGCATTAAGAGATTTTGTTTGTTGAAGAAAATCCATTTACTTTCTAATTTACCCCTATTATGTTTTAAAATAACAAAAAAAATAGGCAGGAGGAGAAAACAATACAAGGGTTACTTTGTCTTTTCAGTATTAGACGGGTAGGCGGGTAGGGTAGGATAATTTCGAACTTTATCCGTCACCCTACCCATCTAACGGCGGTTAAGAAAATCTTTACCCGTTACCCTACCCGCCAAATAGTGGATAGGATAGGATACGGTTAAAACACGGGCGGGTAGGGTAAGGTTGGCGGATATGAGTAGGATATGTGCACCCCTAGTTGTACATGAAAAATTCCGCAGCACACCAAAATTGTTAGTATTTTAAATCTGGGCTGTTGTCCCGTATTTGATGGAATTACACGTCTCCGATATTTTTCGTTGCTTCTTTATTTCGTTATGTGTGGCGTGGGACAAAGAGAAAGCAGAGATGACATAAATCCAACAAAAAATAGGAATGAGTCATGTACATTGTGCATAGACACGGCCACATCTCTGTCACGTTGGTTTTACAATTTACCGCGTACAGTGATGTTGATTCCTCGTTGTTGATGTTGGTCCCCAAAATTACAACCTTATTATAGGGACCGCAAGGTTTATTAGAGGGACGGCATTTCAATAGGACAAAAAGGGTTATTACATGGTCATTCAAGGTGTCCCTTATTTACAAAACTGGAAATAAAAAATTAACCCTTATAATTGATAATGTAGTTTAGTGATGATAATCAAGTTTAATGTTAATGATTAATTTCACTTATATTAACTTAAAATCAAAATAAAATCAGATTTTAGAGTTTAAAAAAAAAGTTTGGAAATGGTAGAGAAATTTTAATCCAAAGTGAAGGTCAATCTCAATCAATTGAAGAAATTAACCAACAAAGTGAAAACCCAATGTCTAAAAATGACCAGGTATACTTCTAAATTAGTCCTAACTAGCTTTTTGTTGCTCAAATACGTAAAAAAAAATCAATTTCTTACATTTTCGGAGCTAATTACAGTTGCATTTTGCTCGTAACCAACCGTAATTCATAGTTACGGTTCGTAAAAGATGAACTACCAACCGTAACTGGTTAAATTTGGGGAAAACCCAATTGTAAAACCAGTTAGGGTTGGTAACCAAATGCTATATACCAACCGTAACTCAGTTACGGTTGGTAACCAAATGCTCAATACCAACCGTAACTGAATAAAATTCTCAGATACAAGAACATACGGTTGTTAGTTGAACTATTACCAACCGTAACAACATCAAAATCTCCAATTACGGTTCGTAATAGAATTAAAATCAACCGTAACTCACATAAACCCAGAAACTTTAATTTCAATTTTCATCTAAAACCCTAATTTTTGATAGAAATTAAACTCAAATCGAACAAGATAAACAAAACCTTAATTGGATTTTTCAAAACATACTTCATATAAGTCATTACACTATACTTGATTAATTTTCGAATCGTCGATTATCGAAGACGATGAAATTTGAGTTTTAATGGAGGTTATGGTCGATGGTAGGAGCAGAAGAGAAGAAGAAAAAAAAACAAATTTTCAATTTAGTTTTGATTTAGGTTAAAAAATGGGGAGGGTAATCTAGTCAATTTACATCTCCTTTAGGACATCTCATAATCAACTAAAGAGACATTACTATCACACTAATAAACATACCGCCACTATAATAAGCTTGCAAAATTATGTCACACTATTGGTTCTCTATGGTCCAATACATTTTAAACCTATTTATAGAAAAAAACACATGGTATCTAGTATCTACGATGACTACTACAAAGGGAAACTGTTTTGGTTACCTAAACCTAAAAGACGAGAATTTACTGATAACATAATCGTATCAAATCCAAGTTTTTTTAGGTTTTGAATGAATTCTAATGGGCGAATGATTTTGTAGCTGGTTCGTCCCTTAGAGTGTTTCAAGAGATCAGCCTGAGCTCATTTTGCCGCGCGCATGGCAAACCCCATCACATTAAATGTGATGGGCCTGATGTTAACGTATTTTTCTACCATAGAATAGACATTCTTTTCTTTTATTTTCTTGGTTGGGACCCTTGATTAACCAGTTCTCTTGTCCAGATTAGCGGGAAAATAATACATTTTAATTTGTTGCCATTTACTAATTCAATCATGCTTCTGAATGCAACTTTTCAGTAATTCAAAGGACTCTCCTTTGAAAAAAGAACAACGTAAGATCTCAACATGCAGTAAGAAAGCTGTTTTTTCTTTGACAAAGTGGGAAAGATATATCACCATTATTTTTGTTCGAACTGACACTTCAACTCACTGTGTTGCAACATTTCCTTCCTTACACATTACAAAGTAGACCACCTTAGACAATTTGCAAAACATATACTAATTAAGCAGAAACATCGAGAGCCACATAATTCAACCTGCTATGTTTGGCATATAATGCTTAGATCTAGAATCAAGGATTAATAATTTGTTTAAGAAGAGAATTATTTATAAATAATGCTACGTCGTCATGTGGCTTACCGTTTTCATAATATAACAGTATATTAATTTCACCTACTTAACCAGTGTTTTTCAACTAAAAGACGATTGTGCGGGAGATTTCCATGTGACACCTGATTCTTTGTAGAATGAAAGAAACTTGCATGTGAATATTTTAATTAAACTCGTTAATTCTTAGTCTCGTTGAATGCTAAATCGACTAGGTTCGGTGGTTTTCTCTGAATAAACTAGCAAACAAATGATAGCTAGCTAGGTCGTAGTATCAACACTACTTATTCCAGCTTCCTCGACAGAGCCGAATTTGTCACGTTTAATTCCATTTCATACAGATGTTTCTCGATTTCCCTCACTGTATGAGATTTTTTTCTTCTCTCGAAATAGTTTATCGATCGGATGAGTGGATATTTTATCCAATAAGATGCTGTTTTGGTCACACATCGATCGCTATTCCTGATTTTAATTATCATTCATTCACATTAATGAATGTAAGTTGAACTTAGTTAATGTTATTGTCTCGCTTTCAGGTGGCATGCGTGATGCATGCATATATGTTTCGGCTATTTCACTACAGTGGTATTTATTAAGAAATATTTGTCCTGCAATGCTGTCTTCGTCTAATCATTTGCTTATAAGTCATTCAAACGTACATTAGACCCTATTAGACTAATGCTGCAATATTGCACTTGAAATTTGGAAATGGTAAGGCTGCGTCACTCCAGAACACCCACTTTAGTGCCTTTGTTACGTACTAAAAGAATCTAGCTAGCACTAGTATAAAACATCCATCCTACAGTATGAACTGAAGAATAAAGTAACATTTTAAAAGAAGCTCTAGAAAAGTTAAAAACAAAGTAGAACGAATGATCTATAAAGAAAATAGAAGAATGAGCTTTCTATATTCCCTCAAATCATATAGATTATAGAGCTAGGAGGATCCAAACTCAGTAGGTGGTTCCAGGTCATCAAACTCAGTAGGAGGATAGCACGATCCATTTAGATCAGGATCACCCCCTTCCCTTAGCTGATACATACAGACCCATGTTGGCATTGAGTGTGTATCATGCATGTGTACAGTCATTGCTTGGTCATCAATACTACTACTGCTGCCTCACATGTGAAACAAACAACCAATCAAATTAATAATGGACACCAGCGCATAATAGGGGCCAGCTCCGCGCAGCCTTATTAAAAAACACAAACTTGGTTAAAAATACCAAAATCAACAATTTCTGGGTGAAATGGACAGTTAAATTTTGATACTGTTTAAATGGACAAAAATGTAAAAATAGGCAGGATGTAACCAGTTTCATCGTGCCCATGTTCAAATTTTTTTTCTTATTTTTAATTTACACAGGATGTATCCAGTTTCATCCTTGCTATTTTTTAAATTTAATCCAGTTTCATCCTTGCTATTTTTTTTTGGCCATTTCATTCAAACTATTTTTTACTCGTCCATTTGAACTGTGATTTAAAAATATTTGGACAAATGACCCATTTTCCGATTAAAAAAAAAGATGCAAGTTGCCCAACACTCTGGGCAGGTTGAGAAGCTGACTTTCTTGAGAATCTTGCATTTTCTCAAATTCCTGGTTGCACCCTTTATTGGTTCATAATATTATCTAATGCTCCTCAAAAAAAATTATGCTCTTGTCATTTTCTGATAAGAAGACTGAAGTTAAAGGTCTTTGAAGGCAGCTCCTAACATACAGTACAAACAAGGGGTGGATCTAAATATATACATTCTCAAGGGAGTTTATTCAGTAAAGTTTGGCTATAAATATAGTTCCTTATATCATCCTCATTTCATATCATACCAACGTATTGAGAGCTAGATAAAGCCTTGAAGGCAGAAGAAGCATCAAGAGATTTGAGAAGAGACTGCTTAATTTTGAAACAGTTCTTTATATATTTTTTTTCATCATAGAAATTTTCTGTTAATTTAGTTAGAGAAATGGGAATTTTGCTAGAACAAAATGTAAGCAATTCCACCTTGCCATTGTTATCTCTAAACCATGTATCATACCTTTGTAAGTCAGTTGCCAAGTCAGCCAAGTTTTATCAAGATGTTCTTGGATTTGTTCTTATTAGAAGACCTTCTTCTTTCCAATTTGAAGGAGCATGGTAAGATTATAACTCCATATACCATTAATATGAAATAGCTTCAGCATTGCAATTTAGTGTACCCTAGTTTTGGTCTAACGAAATGATGGGATTTTACAGGTTATTCAACTATGGAATTGGGATTCACTTGTTACAGTGTAATTCCATTAACGATGTCCAACCAATGCCAGCAAAAATCAACCCAAAAGATAACCACATTTCTTTCCAAGTAAGACCTTTTTCTCAAATATTATTACTAATTGCTAATAATGGGCAACATGTATCATTTGTTCTGCATCCATGAAGTGGTCATAAGTCTATAGGTCTGACAATGATAGCTCCAAATATTACTCTTACTCTTATGTTTAAATGGGAAAGACTAGTCATTATGTTTTATTTACACAAATTTCTTGGTTAAATATTTACAGTGTACAGATATTGAATTAGTAAAGAAAAGACTAAGAGAGATGGGCATGAAGTATGAAACTGCCCTCGTTGAAGAAGGTGGTATTTTCGTTGATCAGCTCTTCTTCCACGATCCTGATGGCTATATGATTGAAATCTGCAATTGTGAAAACATCCCAATTCTTCCACTATCTGCAAGTGCATGTCCCATTAAGAAGCCCCAAATCCAATCATATGCAAATAACAAGAAGAGTAATCAAGTGCGATCTGCGGCCACCACAAAAGCGCTTAGTGCGGCAGAGATGGAGACACGGATGGTGGAAAGCTTGTTTGCCAATATGATTGATATTGCCTTGTAGAGATTCCAATTTCAACCGAAAATTCATATTATTTGTAAAAAATATTTCTCTTCCTTTGTTATGTCGGTTCAAGTTCATATATATATATATACGTTATTATTTTATTGTTCTTCTTTACTTTTTCCTGTGCTCATTTTATTTGGAAATTAATAAAATGAAAAAGGTGTACATTTGCAATAAATCTTGTAGATAAATTTTATGATCAGCCATCGGTCGGCGACAGATAAAAGATTCATCAAATAAAAATTACGTGGAGTAATCTGCGAAATATAAATGGACTTTTGTTATATCAACCAAAGTTCCTCTGAACACTTCGATGTCCTCCAAAAATACAAATTTTTTTTGTGGAAAACAATCAATGAGGGTCTCCTAACCCTCGCCATTTTACACCATATCCACCTCACCGACTCAGACATATGCCCACTATGCAATTGTCATCCAGAAACTGTTGATCACATTCTCCTTCATTTTCAAGTAGCTACAGCCGCATGAAACACTCTCATCGTGGGACTTCCTGATCATTCAAGAGCCGGACAAAATCTTCCAAACCTTCCAAACCCTCAAACGACAATCTCACAAATCCTACAGTTAAAGGTACACGGTTCTATCAATACTGCATTTTGTTTCCTTTTCTGGTCCTTATGGATAGCCAGGAACGACTACATATATCGTCAAAAGCAACCAAACCCGGGAAACATAAGACATATGGCTCTCAGTCTTCAACAAGAATTCTCTTGGGCACAAACGAACCTCCCTCCCGTGCTACCTGGAATGCCATCTTCTATCAATCCTGGAAATGTAACACGAGCCTCCACTACGATCATGGTAGGATGAACAAAACCTAATTTGGGCTGGATCAAGATCAACACAGATGGCGCAGCGAGAGGACATCCTGGAATAGCTGGAGCAGGCTTCATATGCAGAGATTCATCTGCCAACACTCTGATAGCGGTAGCACAACCGTTGGGAATCACCACTGCGTTGATTGCTGAATCTTAGGCCATACTCATAGCGTCTAGAACGGCAAAAGAACGAAGTTGGGCACAAGTTCATTTTGAAATCGACTCGGAAAACCTACTTGGATTCCTATATTCAGATGCTGAGCCGCCTTGGTACATTTCGGGTATGATCTCGGAAACCAAGCTAATCATGAGCCAACTACTGCAATGCATCATTACACACATCTACAGGGAAGGTAATCAAGCTGCAGATAGGATGGCGAACCTTGCTGCGGACCGTAGCCACCTAGGAAAACTTTCAACCTTGGTGTGGGATGCATAGTCCCATCTTGCATTTACCAAGTTGTAATGGATGACTCTCTGGGTAAAACATACCCTCGTGTAATTCCATCTTAATCTTAATACAATCTCATGCTTCAAAAAAAAAAAGTTCAACCAAAGAACTTCATCTCAAATCTTTGATTGCATGTTAAGGCTTGTTGGTCCAGGACATAAATTCCACCACAATGGTGTATCACCCTATCTGGAAGCTATCCAAGTCCAATGTTGTATTATAATGGTGCATCAGTCAGTTGAAGGTTGGCCAAGTGCAGTAGAACACATCGTGGTGCTTCACGCCAATAGGAGGCTGGTCGAGTGCGATGCTGCACCATCACTATGGCGCCATATTCAAGTTGGCCATCAGGAAAGACTTGGAAATACCAATATCATGAAGTTCTCTTGAGTAAGAAACGCGCCATAATGATGCTTTAGCAACATATAGACTTTATCGGCTAAGCTATAAAGCTTAATAACACATTTCTCCTTAATATGCCTTCAACCAACTACCCTTTCCTATATATGCCTTACTGACATTTCTACAACTAAAAATTGGGGTACATTTTGACATTCTTGTTCTACTGTTCATGGCCATGTGAGATTCTCCCTATAGTAACGCATCATAACTAAAAAAAACTATATGTTCCTTTCCTTCCACGTATACCAACCCGCAACATATATATACAATCTCAAAATGGGTTGTATATTGGACGGGTAAAAGGATGTCTGGGTGAAATGGTCAGGTTATACGAACATGATTCTATTAACATTAATCGGGCTTCTAAAAAATGGATAGGCTATATTAACACTTTCCTATTAACATAAAACGAGATTTTAAAACCAAAACAGTTACTAACATGGTATCATATCGAGGTATTAATAACGTGATATGTAGTATATATGCGTACACATTTATTATCTTCAAGAATCCCCGTATACCTTTTCACCAAAAGTTATCCTAGTTATAGCTATTGAGACTTCCTATTAGGGTAAAATTATGGTTTAGTTTATCCTTGATGTAGTCTATTTTACAGAATCCTGGAGAACGTTTTATTTTACCTAATCTAAGTTGGTGAGATAGGTCTAAAATGTGGACTTAAGAATTAAAATGGTTAAGCTCAACGAGCATGGCAAGCCCCTCCATGCTGGATTTCTAGTTCTGTCACTATTTTCAGGATTTATAAAGACTGTGATGTAGGGATGATTAAAAAGAAGGGGAATTGCTTATTTTGAGAGGTGTAAAAGAAAATATATCGTATCATATATTCAGTATATTTCAATTATTATAAATTGATTGTATATATGGTAGGCTTGCTGTAACTGGATTGATTGGTGCATCTTAATTGATATTCATTATGTGTAATTATTATAATTGTTGTAATTGCTCTTTTTTGATATATATAGAATAGACGTCTTCCTCGACCCTTGAAAGGGTAAGAGAGAACCAAAACCTGTCATGGTAATAGAGGAACCATTGAGCCCACTTTTCAAATAATTTTCTCTCTCTTTTCTACTGCTTCATCTCTTTTCTCTTTCATGGCATCTTATGTCACCCCCATTTTTTCAACTACCACCCCTTTTGATAAACTCATTCAACTTGTTTCAATCAAACTTGATGAGAACAGTTTTCTCATTTGGAAAAAGTAACTTGTTCCTCTCTTGAAATCTCAAGATTATTATAAGTATATCGATCCAAGAATCCTCTCCAAAAGAAATTATTAACACCAAAACAAAAGCGAGAATCCCAAACTCCTTGTTTACTGAATGGAAAAAAAAAGAAGATCTTTTTCTTGTAAGTTATCTTCAATCCACTTACTCTTCTAATGTTATGGATCATATCCCTATTTTTCTCTCCTCTAGAGAACTGTTTAACCATGCTGAATCTAGCTACATTGTTCAAATCACATATTGTAGTCACCATCTTCATGTTCAACTGTAGAGCATTCGAAAGCTCAACTACACTATCACTGATTATGTCAATCAAATAAAAACCCCTTGTTGATTCTATTGTTTCAACCTCCTCTCATATATTTGATTCTGACTTAGTTCTCAAACTCTCCGAGGTCTTGGACCTGATTATGATAGATTTGTAATAGTCATTGAAACTCGTGAAAATCTTCTTACATTCTCTCAACTCTATCCTATCCTTCTTAGTCATGAAAATTTCTTACCCAATTAAAAAAGCGGGGGTCTAACAACCACAACAAATATTTCGTTTAGGCGATCTGCATGGACTAACTCCGATATATTTCCAAGAGAATCAACTGGACAGTCAGACTCAATCAAGGAAAATACATCCAAGAGTTATATCTCTATTTATCAAATCAATCTGCAATCGAACAGATAGAAATCTATGGGTCGGATTAATATGAGAAATAACTTGGATGGTACCAAAGACCAATATCCAAGCGTCAATCAACAACCAAAGGTTGGATTCACCAATTGATTGAACTACGCACAACCTGTGATATTTCAATTATATAAAAATATGATGCGGAAAAGAAATAACACAGACACCAGAAATTTTGTTAACGAGGAAACTGCAAATGCAGAAAAACCCCGGGACCTAGTCCAGATTTGAACACCACATTGTATTAAGCCGCTACAGACTCTAGCCTACTACAGGTTAACTTCGGACTGGAATGTAGTTAAGCCCTAACCAATCTCACACTGATTAAGGTACAATTGCGTTCCTTACGCCTCTGAATCCCAGCAGGAATCTACGCACTTGATTCCCTTAGCTGATCTCACCCACAACTAAGAGTTGTTATGACCCAAACTCGAAAACTTGATAAACAAATTAGTCTCACACAGAAAAGTATATTGAATATAGAAATTTGTCTCTCACAGAATTACCTACGAGTTTTTGTTCCGTCTTTTGATAGATCAAGGTGAACATGAACCAATTGATACACCGGACTTATATTCCCGAAGAACAGCCTAGTAATATCAATCACCTCACAATAATATTAATCTTATGGTAGCGAAACAAGATATTGTGGAATCACAAACGATGAGACGAAGATGTTTGTGACTACTTTTTATGTTTGTGACTACTTTCTAGCTATACGACTTCTGTCTCAATAGGAGATGGAATATAAATAGACTTCTGAGTGATAGATGAGTTCAAGTCTCCACATAACTTTTGTTTATGAAGTTCCACAAGATCCCCTTAATAGTTCTTCGTCTTCAATCGATGAACTCCGTGAAGTTTAAAGTTCAACTACACATTCTATCTTAATCAGGACATAGTTATAAGTAGACTAGAAATCAAGACTTATAGTTTTGACACCTAAATTTGACAAACAAGCTTGAGATAGCAACACTTGCAAGTTCGACCGAGCATTGCTCTAACACCAATATCGTTCCCAATCTTCAGAACCAGCTGCCACAAATTTTTTGGCTAAAAATCAGACTTCAAACATACCTAATATAACCCTTGCTAGTCCTAACTCGAATCAAAATTTAACTAGAACAACTAACTACAACCGAGGTGGTTATAGAGGGCATGGTGGTTATCATCGTGGTTGTGGAGGTCGTTTTTAAGATTATTCGAATTCTAACAGATCCATATTGGGCCCTACTCCAAATTATTGTCAAGTGTGCAATAGAGCAGGTCATCAAGCTCTCGAATGTCAATATCATTTTGATTATTCCTATCATCCGAATGATCTTCCATAATCATTCAGCAATACAATTTAATGGAACGCCATATTATCAACACTGGTATGCGGATACAGGCGCTACGAACCACATGATATTGATACAATGTCAATGGTGAATCGTACTGCCTATCAAGGTATGGAACAAGTAACAAACGATAATGGTAGTCTTATTCCCATTACTACTACTGGTAATATTATGCTACAAACACCACATGCTCTTATTACTATTAAAAATGTATTCCATGTTCCGAAATTAACCAAAACTTTGCTCTCAGTCTCTCATCTCACTGCTAATTCTGATTGGTGTATCACTTTTAATAAATTTGGGTCTTATATTCAAGATCAAATGGGGAGAATGGTGTTCCGAGGCTCCTAATAAAGATGGTTTATATCAGTTACAAAGTTCCCCCATTCGTTCTAGCATCTTACATGATTCTTCTTTCTGCACAAACTTTAGTGATAAAACTCCATTATCTGTGTGGCACATGCAATTGGGTCATCCTCATCATCGAATCTTTGTTTTTTTTAGAGTCCAACAAGTGTATCCTTCCATACAATAAAAACTCTAATTCTAGAGTGTGTGAAACTTTTGCGAGCGGTAAACTTCATCATATTTCGTTTGTTATGTCAGAAAAAAAATCAAATAAAGTTAGTTCTAAGATTTTCACAGATTTATGGGGCCTTCTCCTGTTGTTTCAATTCTGGATTTCGATATTTTTTGTTACTTGTGGATGATTGCTTTAGATCCAGATGGACTTTTGCTACAAAAACAGAAGTTTTCAACTCTTTTAAGCATTTAAATCCCTTGTCATCGTTTTAACTCAAAAATTCAAATCTTGCAATCTGATGGAGGTGGAGAATATGTCTCTCATCCCCTACGTGATTTTCTATTAAAATATGGAATTTTTGATCAATTTTCTTGCCCACACACACCCAAAAGAATGATGGAGTTGAACGAAAGATTCGTCATGTAGTTGAGACAGGACTCACTCTCCTCCATCAAAATATCTTACCCATCACATTTTGGCCAGAAGCTTTTGTAACCTTTGTTTATCTCATTAACCAAAGATCAACTTCAATTTTAAAATGCCATTCCCCTTACTCGGTTCTTCTTCAACGCCGACATGATTATGGGTTTCTTAAAGTCTTTGGTTATCGTTGTTATCCATATATTGTACCTCGTAGGCACAATAAGCTTGATTATAAAACTAAACCTTGTATTTTTATTGTTACAGTGATCAACAAAAGGGTTACAATGTTTAAAGCGTCAAACAAAGCATGTTTACATCTCTCTCCATGTAATCTTTGATTAGCAATCATTCCTTTTTCGCTTGGAAAAATCGGATTCTTCTCTTGATTTAACTACATCGTCAATGCTTAAATGAGTGTTTGTTGCGCCAAAGCCTGTGGAAGAGTTTAGGTTTGCACTACTACGAGGTAGCTCAATATCGCCAAGAACACAATCACACACACAAGAAGAACAAGTATTTAACGAGGTTGAATCCTCGGGAAGGAATAGCAATTTTACATATCACCGTATAGGTTGGAATATACAAAGCTCAAGCAGAGAAGAAGAGAACTCTTTCATTAGTTCTGGTGTGTTTTTTCTAGTTCTCTCTATGGCTATTTATACACATCAATATGAATGGACACATTCCTTAACAAGGATTACTTTCCTACAAGTATAGGGTTTCCTAACTTAGCTCTAAGAGACAAACCTCTTAAGCTTCTATACTTAGGACACAAGTACTTGGTTTCCTTAACCAACTAGATTTCCTAATCTAGTCCTTGACCATCCTACCAACAATTTTCCACCTCGGATCATGCATTCATGCATGATACGATCAATAGACAAAATCACCTCCATATTCCAACGTCGATTGAACCATCACTGGCTTCCTACGTATCCTCAATAGGAATCAAACCCGACCGTAGTTATCTTAAATGGCCTTACTAGAAGACCTCCACCGGGTTCTTAAGAACCTCTACCCGAAAACAGCCTTTCACCAAACCGGAAGGATGTGGATCAATTTCGAACAATGTCGAAATTTGATCCCAGATACTACTTTAGTCAACATATCAGCTGGATTGTCTTTGGTATCGATCTTCACAAGTGCAATGTCTTCTTCTTCAAGAATTTCTCTCACAAAGTGAAACCGTACGTCTATATGTTTGGTTCTAGCATAATGCACTTGATTCTTAGCCAAATAAATTGTACTTAGACTATCACAATGCACATGCAGTTGGTATTGTACAACTCCTAAGTCATCTAGTAAACCTTGTAACCATATAGCCTCTTTAAATGCCTCAGTCACTGCCATATACTCCGCCTCCGTAGTTGAAAGCACCACAGTAGACTGCAAGATTGATCTCCAACTTACTGGTGCCCCTTCTATGGCAAATACATACCATGTAGTTGAACGTCTCTTGTCCAAATCACTAGCATAGTCAGAATCCACATACCCAACACACAACTGATTGTTACTTCTATCCTTCACAAACTTCAATCCAACATCAATTGTACCATAAAGATACCTCAAAATCCATTTCACATCATGCCAATGTCCCTTACCAGGACAATGCATATAACGGCTGACCATACTAACTGCATGTAAAATGTCCGGCCTTGTACATACCATCGTATACATCCAGCCTCAGCATATGGGACTTGGGCCATATACTTTCGCTCTTCTTCAGTAGTGAGAGACATACGAGCATTCAACTTAAAATTAGCAGCAAGGGGATTACTTACAGATTTAGTTCCTTCGTAGACACCAAACTTCTGTAACACTTTCTTCAAATATGCCTTCTGAGACAAACAAACCTTACCCTTCTCTCTGTCACGTTGAATCTCCATACCAAGAATCTTCTTAGCCTCTCCCAGATCTTTCATCTCAAACTCATATGACAACTTGCACTTCAAATTATCGATCTCTTTCTTGTTATTCGATGCAATCAGCATATCATCGACATACAAGAGCAAATATATGAAAGATCCATCACGTAGCTTCTTGAAGTATACACAATGGTCATAGTGACTTCTTGTGTATGTCTGTCCAATCATAAAATGATCAAATCGCTTGTACCACTGTCTTGGAAACTGCTTCATCCCATACAACGATTTTTTCAGCTTGCATACACAATCTTCTTTTCCAGCAACCTTGAACCCACTCGGCTGAGTCATATAGATCTCCTCTTCTAGATCACCATGTAAGAACGCCGTCTTAACATCTAGCTGAACTAGGTCTAAATCATATTATGCTACCAAGGCCAACAAAATACGGATTGATAAGTGTTTTACCACCGGAGAGAACACCTCATTGTAGTCAATCCCTTCTCCTTGGGCATAACATTTTGCAACTAACCTTGCCTTGTAGCGTACTTGATTCACTGAAGATCCTTCTTTATTAGCATATACCTACTTGCACCCTATGGCCTTCTTACCGTTCGGAATCTTCATAAGAATCCATGTGCCATTCTTGTAAAGAGACTCCATCTTGTCCTGCATTGCACCTTCCCGTTCTTTACACTCTACATTGCATACAACTTCTAAGTATGAAGTAGAGTACCATCTTCAACAACTGGTAATGCATAAGCAATGTAATCATTCATCCAACCAGGCTTCCTGGTTGATCTTTTCGGTTTGCTGGTTGTTATGGTCTCCGTGACCGTAGCTTCTGTATCTTCTACTGACTCTTGTTCCTTTTCCTCAACAGTGTCATTATCATTTGGAACTTCAGTAGTTACCTCTCTTGCAGATCCAATGTCTTCAGAAGTATTCTGAACAGATACAGACTTAACTGGAATTTGTGCAGTTGCATCAATCTCCACCTGCTGCAAAGGCTCACTAGTACTCACTACAAGAAAACATGGCTTTGGTGACGATAGTTTTTGCGGCGAAGAATATTTCATCGCTGAAGCTTAGTTATTGTGACCAAATTAATTTTTGTCACTGTTATTCGGTTTTCAGCAACGAGACTCGGGTTTCGTCACTCATAAGTTTTTAGTGACCTTATTTAGAGACGAAATAATGTCTACTCACTAATGAATTTTTTGTGATTATATATGTTTGTCACCATTCAATGCTATTGTGATGATGCTAAAAAATTGACATAAAATATTTTTGGTGATAATCTATAAATTTCGTTACAAAATAAATGTTTATACTGTCAAAATTAATTCGTCACTAGCTAATTTTATAGTGACGAAACTAAATGTTTGACGCTATATTTATTTTTAGTGAGCATCAACTTGTTTGGTTGCAAATATTTATATAGTAACAACTTCTAATCGTCACGAGACAGAACATTCGCAACGAACTAGATTTTGTCGCTTTAGTCATTTTCAGTGACACTATAACTTCACCGCAGTTCGTGATTTCAGTGATTACTGAAATGTTGTCACCAAGATTTTTTTATGGTGATAAAAAAATACGTAGCTGCTAAAGAATAAGTTTGTGGTAACAATATATTTTATCATGTAAAACATAATACTTAAAAATAATGTAATAAAGTAGAGAGAATCAATTCACTTGTCGTAGTAATTTTTCATTAGGGGAAACATACAAGTCGTCATTTGTTTACGTCGTTTAATGGGAAAAGATCGAAAAGAATGCTCTATAAACCAAAGGCTGATTCTATAAGATTGGGTGCAACGAGCCTTCCTTTTCCTGGACAACAATTTCGTGTTTTGCCATTTCAAGTTTAAACCGGGGAAACGAGCACCTTAAGTTATGCTAACAGAAAAGATCACCATGCACAAGGAGAACAGAAAAGACACAAAAAACACATGAAGAAAGTGGATTCCCGGACTGCATTAGAAAAAAAATTTGAATTTGAGACAGAATATTGAAATCCAACCAACAACTAAAATAACCAATCCCTTTGTTCAAAAAGAAAAAAAACAATCTCTGAATCATTGAAAGATAGAGAGCTATTGTTCTCATCAAAATAATTATCAAACCAAACAACTATTTTTAAGTAAATAAAATGCAAATAACTAATCCTCTAAATCTGTATCATTGTCAACTGGCTCATTGTCTTCCTCATCCACCTCTGAGTCATTATAATCAACCAATGTATCATCTTCTTCCTCGACATCAACATCATCCTCGTCAATATCAACTGCACATACAATCTCTGCATCTACCAACTCTACCTCCACATCATCTCTATGGAGTTCATCTAGTCCAACATTATTATCTTCTTGTATGACTGATGATACTGTTACATCTCCAGTTTGTTGATAAACATCTTCTTCTTCTTCTTCATCAGCATCATCATCCATTTCAAGAAAATCCCATATATGTCTGTGATGCATCTTTAGAACCACTTTCCAGTCTGCTCCGAATTTATGATCATCCAGGTAGAACACTTGCCGCGCGTCCGATGCGATAACATATGGGTCTTTCTGATACCACGTACTACTCACATTTAAACATGTCAAATCATAATCTGTTTTAAGATTTTTCTTCCGTGGAGTCAAATCGAACCAGTCACACTTGAATAACACAACCCTATAATTGTTCAGGTATTTTACCTCAATAACATCACATAATGTACCATAAAACTCAATTTCCTTGCCTTCAAATACTGAATCAACTACCAATCCACTATTTTGGGTTGTTCGGCGAGCTTCACGTTGTTTCGTATGATACCGAACTCCATTCAGGTTGCAAGATAAATATGAGTTTGCTCGTAACTCAAACCCCAAAGCCAATGAATACAATTCGTCAGTAGCTTCCGGTGAATTGATAGAACGCAAATCAAACATCTGCAAATTGTTTGAAAAAGACTACGTGAATAAATATACAGCAGAGATCATAATGTATTAAAACTTCAGACAATGAAATTTTCCACATACCCGATTCTTAAACCAAACAGGAAACTCTTTTTGTTGCCGTTGTGACAGCAATTTATCATTATTCGTCTCTTCTTTCAACTTCTTGAAGTGTTCCCTATATTTTAAAACAGAAAAGTTAATCGCATAGAATCTGAAATACACATACGACACTCCAGTGGAGTCCCTCTCTGAAACGTTCATTCCATGAGCTACACTTGTTTTAATCATTCTTTAAATAAAAGCATGGGACTCTGAACTCATTCAAACAAATACACACACATTCACAAAAACAAACAAACACCGATAAACTTGGCACACCGAGTGTCTCTGCCACAACTACAAGTAATAAACGTGTTTGACGCTATGGCTCAACTATTGTCTGAGACTACTGGCGTTATAAGCAGTTCTTTCAGATAAGATTAAATATAAAAATAAAAGATGTTCATACCCAACTATAGGATTAAATTTCCAAAATAGTGACCAAATACTAAAATTGAGATATCACTTTGGTAGATACTACTTAAACAACTGAGGTTACAAAGAAACTATGGAATTTATCTACCAACCTACCTAGAATAAATACTAAAGAGTGTACATGTTTACGAACAGCATCGAATAGAGGTCCACTTCATTAGGTCCTAAGCCATGCTCCTAAGTTCGGAACTAATGTGCAAACATAATAACCACTGAAAATAATCTTAGAAACAACTTGATAGTTTTACTTACTTCATGTAAGGCTGCACCTCTTTGCAATTGTTAAGGATGTACCAATGTATCTGATCTCGTTCTTCTGGTGACAATGACTTTATTTCTGTAGCGCCAGTTGGGCAGACTTTTTGAGCGAAAACAAATATTGTTCCTTGGTGTCGTAGACTGCCATCTAATTCATCATCATTTCGTTCTTTCCTATTAAATTTACTTTCAGTTTCGGTGAAGTGCATCGAGATGAATGTCAAGCATTCATTAATGATGTAAGCCTCTGCAATTGAACCTTCTGGGCGCGCTTTATTTCCCACGTAGAGTTTAAGTGTTCCTAGGTACCTTGATATATATACAAGAAGGTAAACATCAGTAACTATACATATAATTATTGAGAAAACAATCATTACAGAAAAGTTATAAGTGAAGTATGACATAATTGAGAGCTCTGTACACTAGAAAAAGCATTAAAAACAAGTAAAATACCTTTCGATTGGATACATCCAACTATATCCAACTGGTCCAACAAGTTTTGCTTCCCGTGGCAAGTGAACAGCCAAATGAACCATCACATCAAAAAATGCCGGTGGAAATATTCGCTCCAACTTACAAAGGATCAATACAATATCCTTTTCTAATTTATCCAGGTGACTCACAGTCAAAGTCTTTGCACATAAATCATGAAAGAAGTTACACAAATCAATTATGGAAGTACACACATCTTTGCGAAGATAAGCACGAATTCCAACATGAAGAAGTCTTTGTAACAAGATGTGGCAGTCATGGCTTTTCAGACCATGTATCTTTCCATCAGCAATGTTAGCACACCTCGATATGTTAGCCGCATAACCATCTGGGAACTTCACCGACTTCAAAAACTTACAAAAATCTCTTCTTTGTTCTGGTTTTAATGTATAACATGCTGGGGGTTTTTCGAATTTATCTCCCTTAGGCCGTAGATGCAATTCTTTCCTAATGTTCATATCTTCGAAATCTAACCGAGCTTTCTCTGTATCCTTGTTTTTCCCATCAATACCTAACATCGTTCCGACAATGTTATCACATATATTCTTCTCCACATGCATAACATCAATCTTATGTATGATTTTGAGATGTTTCCAATATGGAAGCTCGTAGAAGATACTCTTCTTCGTCCAACTCAGTTCTTCCTTGGAACGCTTTCTTTTCTTAGTTGAGTAACTCGGATGTTTTCCGAAACGATTGATCCCAAGATTCTGCATTTGCTACAACAGTTGATCCCCTGTTTTCTCTTCCGGTGGATCCCGTTTTTCTTTATGTCCATCATGAAGTCTGCTATCTCGCCAGGTATGACCAGGATTCAAGAACCGTCGGTGACACAAATAACCTATCTTGCTTCTCAGTTTCCGTGAAGGCGGATCATCATTACACACGGGACAGGCGAGATACCCTTTTGTACTCCAACCAGATAAATTAGCGTATGCCGGGAAGTCATTTATGGTCCATAACACAGCTGCACGCATACAAAAAACTTTTCCTGTCGAGACATCACGAGTTTCCACACCGACATCCCACGGCTCTTTTAACTCATCGATTAAAGGGCGCAAATATACATCAATGTCATTGCCAGGTGCTTGCGGTCCAGGAATAAATAACGACATCATGAAAAAAGGTTGCTTCATGCACTTAAAAGGAGGGAGGTTGTACGGCATCAGCACCACTGGACACAAGCTATACGCATTGCTCATATGTCCAAAGGGATTAAACCCATCAATAGCAAGACACAACCTCACATTACGAGGTTCTGCCGCAAACCATGGATACCGCGCATCAAAATCCTTCCATGCTTCAGCATCAGCTGGATGCCTTAAAACACCATCTTCGACATGTCTGCCCTTATGCCATCTCATGTCACGAGCTGTGTGTTTTGACGAAAACAGTCTCTGCAGTCTTGGTTTTAAAAGAAAATAACGCAGCACCTTGTGTGGGATCTTCTTACCTTTACCGTCATTAAACTTGTATCTAGATTCACTGCATACCGGACATTTGTCTTCCTTTTCATACTCCTTCCAGAATAAAGCACAATCGTTTTTACAAGCATGAATTGACTCATAACCCAATCCTAAACCCTTCAACATTCTTTTAGCTTCATAATATGAACTGGGAATGCTGTTGTTCTTTGGAAAAGCTTTTTTAAGTAACTCCAGATTCATCTCGAAACTTTTATTACTCAGGCGGTTAAGAACTTTGATATGCATTAACCTTACCAAGAATGTTAACGACGTAAAGTCCTTACAACCAGGATATAGCTCTTGCTTAGCTTCATCTAATAATGCGGAAAATATGGATAAATCAGCTTCAATATTTTTCTCCCCTCCATCCTTCCCATCAGAAGTTAAGGATTCAACATTTTCACGTAACATCTCAAGTATAGCCTCATTTTCATTCCCAATAAAAGTTGTTTCATCATTATGGACATTGACAGAACTTGACGCTGACTGATCTTGTGCAGGGTTGTCTTCTTCTCCATGATCATACCATATTGTATATCTATAACTAACTGCCATTCCATATTTAAGCAAATGATTCTTGACCAAATCTAACGAAACTGGGTCGTTTCCATTCAAGCATTGTTTACAAGGGCATCGACACTTGTCCTTTTTGATTCTTATGAGATGATTTTTGGTCATCTCAATAAAGGAATCAACACCTGACCGAAACTTTTTACTCAATTTGTCGGGCTCCTCTGTCCAACTTTTATCTATCTTCAATTCAATAAGGAAAAAAAAAGGTATCACAAACACATGCTAGCATATGTGGGCAGAAAGAACATGTATGTATGTATGTATGTGCAGATATGGTGTTGGAAATAATACCAACACAGATAGGTAAAAGAGTGGTAGTAAAACAAGTACTTACCATGGTTTCTTTGCTTTATTATACCAGTGAAAGATCCTGACCAGCAAACTTACAGCAGGCCCTTGGAGCCAGAATAGTGATTCTACAATACCCTGCATCAAGAGACAGCTGCTTAGACACACAAGTAATAAATAGTAATCATACTTAGTCAGATAGAGATGATAAAGTATAAAGTCTTGCATAATCATAATCACAATAATGGAACGGCGAGCAGATGAGATAGAGATGATAAAGATAAGGCAAAACCTAGAGTTGTGAGCCTCGAAGAGCTAATAGGATTTTTTAAAGTACAACTTTTCATTATTTTTTTTCCAAATCATTATTCAAGGGAGCCTGTATAGTTAGATTGGTCTAGCATACATTTAAATCCACAAACAGCTAACTAACAAATTATGGCCAAAGTAATCAAGAGTCTTATCCGATCTGACTTCTCTAAAAGTGATCAAGCATGAGTTCAGTATATTTCCAGAATTTCAACATCACATCAATCCAATCTAAATCAAATTCGCAGCACTTCATCAGCTGTTTCCAAATCTTTTCCCAACTTTCTTTAGAAATCGAAAGTCGGAACCCAATTCCTAACCGTTTCAAAATGTTAATAAAGAAAACGAAACCGAAATTACACAAACAAGCACCATTCACCGGAGGTATATATTTTCACCGGCACATTTTAGCAGCGGATTATCCCAAATTGCACAGAAAAATTAAAAATAAAAAAATTCCATACATATTTTTCAGAAGTCATTAACTATTTTGCGGATGGAGTATCCGGTGGAGAAGCAGGTAATCGTGAAGAAAAATTTCTCATAGGAAACTGATCTTGATAATAATCAGAATGCATATCATCAGAAACACCTTCATCAAAATTAAGCGCATAACTAACCGAATCATACCTGAAATCAGCAGAATGTCTTCGATTCCTACCCATCTTACCCATTCATCATCGATTTCGATTTCGTTTTCTTTATTTTACGGAAGAACAGAGAAGAAAGAAGAGATTTCCATTTTTCCCTTTTTCTATGAAAGCCCTAGAAACTAGGCATATGGGAAACTCCGTTGGGTTATAACATAATGTATCCAAACTTAGTATAATAAGTTGCTCCATAGTTACTAAACCGTTCAGTTATCCAAGAGACCCACATGGAGCCTTGGTATGCCTAAACTAACTTGGATGGATCGTAGTAAATTCTTACCTGGGAAAAATATCTTCTTTTTAGATTTATTTTTTGAAGCATTTTTTATTTTATTTTTTCCAGTGAATCACATTTTTTATTTTTTTTTGTAAGTTAAGTGCATTAAGAAAGAAGGCTATTATTGGGGCGTCACATTCCATTAGAGGGGCGTCATCTAATAGGACAAAAACGGGTCATCCATAAGTAATATCAAAAACCCCTTATCTTAAATAATTTTGTAATGACTAAACAACCCTTATTTAGTTAATTTTAATTTAATTTAATTAGATAAAAATTAAATTAATGAATTCTGTTGTATACTTGGTGAATTCTGGGAAAAAGTTTTTGTGGGAAGAAAAACTGGCCGTAAAATAAACTTCTACGGTTGGAAATAATCCAAATCTAGACGAAAATTTACTTCTACGATTGGAAATATTCCAAACCTGGATGTAAAATCACTTCTACGGTTGGAATTAAAAGGAACCTGGACGTAAAATGAGCTTCTATGGTTGGAACTAATTCAAACCTGGACGTAAAACTACATGCAAATAAAATTCTACAGTTGGAATTAATTCAAACCTTGACGTAAAATCACTTCTACGGTTGGAATTAAAAGAAAACTGGACGTAAAATCGGATTCTACGGTTGGAATTAAAAGAAACCCTGGACGTAAAATGAGCTTCTACGGTTGGAATTAATCCAAACCTGGACGTAAAATTACATGCAAATAAAATTCTACGATTGGAATTAATCCAAACCTGGACGTAAAATCACTTCTAGTTAAAGGGTAATCTGACATTTTGTATATGTGTTAGGATATCCCATAACCACTTTTTTGGACATTAAAAATCCAAGTGAAGCCCCTCTATTGGAGTGTGACGCCCCAATAATAGCCTTCTTAAGAAAAGACTAACTTAGGGAGTTAGTAACCCTTACATTTCCGAGAGTGGAGCCATCTAATGTAGAGTTATGGGAAAGTACCCTTACATTTTTTTTGATTGAGAAGTTGACTACTTCAACATTCTGCATCCGTAAGTGGTCATTATGCATATATATATACACAAAGTATATCGTTGTTTGTAACCAAAATTTTCTTTGTGACTCGTTTTTTCATCAAATTTAAATTTAAGTTAACTATAAGCATAAATGTATTACAAAGTTAAAATTTATCTTGTGAATCAAGAATTTAAATACCAACCCTAAAATTTCTGGTGTAACTAAAATTTGTTAACACGGCTTTATATTTGTGAACTCGCCACTTAATACAAATTTCAACCACAAGTGTAATATAATCTCTAGGTGATTTAAAAATTTACTTTCCAACTCGAGATTTATCAGTGCGCACTTGAAATTTGTTAGCACGTCCTAAAATGCACCGGGTATCTTAAAATCCTTGCACAAGATCATTTGCTTAGTATCAAAATGCATTTTCTCTAAGAGATAGCGGTCCTCCAGGAATTTCAGATAAATCATCGGATGTTCACGCGCCAAAGGCGCGCTGGATTGTAGAAAAAACTAGGGTTTTAATTTAATATATTTTACTGTCTGAAATAAAAATAGGACTACCCTTGGGATCCTACAATTTTGTTATAAATTTTCCAGTTTCACTTTAATTTTTCCAGTTTCTTCTGATCGAGAAGTTGTGTTCCCATCGGCCTCCCACAACTAAAACGACCATTTAATATACACAAATTTCAGTTTGCTAAAGGATGACAAACCTTGATTGCACAAATATGCTTGGTTTGTTTATATATCAAATCACTTTATGTTGTTGTAACTCGGTATCATTGACGCATTGTATCGATCTTGTGTTTTGAGGCCGTTATGACATTGGTACTTGATAAGGTGAATCATGGTTGGAAATCGCTAAATTTGGTTGTTTATTATTAAAACCTCTATGGTTGCAGTCGCCAAATTCGAATCACTGACAAAAGTGATCCCCCTTTTTATTCAACATATATGCAAGAACATATTAAAACATATGTTTATATGGCCTCAATTTCAAAAATATCTTGTACATGTACCCAAAACACTATTATCTATAATTAAATTTTTCTTCGTGACTCGAAATTTACGCCAAATTCAAAGTTAAATACAAGAATAAATGTAGTACTGTGCGAAAATTTATCTTTTAACCCAAGAACGTACATCCCAACTCCAAATTTTTTCGGTGTGATAAAAACTTGTTAACTCGGTTTGAAATATCCTCGTTATCTTCTTATTTCTTAGAGTAATTCTACAATCTCACTTTAATTTTTCCAAGATCTCTCTGATATATATCCAAATTTATTTCTATCGACAAGTTGAGTTCTTTATTGGCTACCAACCGTAAATGTGGTCATATAATATATAAATAAAACAAAAACATTACATATGCATAAAATTTTCTCAGACTTCACTCTAATTTGTCCAAATTTCGTTTGATTGAGAAGTTGAGTATTTGAGTATTTCATCTGCCTCCTATCCTGAAAGTGGCCACTTAAAATAAATTCCAACCACAAGTGTAAAGAAATATGCATCCCAACTCGAATTATTTCGATTTTGGGTAATCTTCAATTCTTTTTGGCGCCATGTAAATCAAAAGGAAAAAATGCTAGGCAGGATTTTTTCCCGCTTGATCTTCCATTTTCTCTCTTATAAATACAGTCCCAAAGTTATCAAGTTTTGCTCACAAGATACCAATTGAAGGTAATTTTTTTCTAGATCTCACGTCAATCTTCAATTTTATATGTTAAATCATATATGCAAAGCCCTAATTTTGTAGTTGTTTGTTCTCCAGGATGATTTTATCCCTTGGTTATCCTAACTTCAAGGATTTTCAGAACTCTAGCTTAAGGTTTGTTCCGCGACTTTGAGTTCCCTTTGTATTCTGTTGTTTAATTGTATTCCTTTACCAAATTTAAAATCTCAAGTAATCACTGCAGTGCTCAATCCCTATAAGTATACTTTATTTTATGCATTTCTGTAGATTTAATGTTTGATTATTTGTGCTATGGAACCAAAAGTTGTTTCAATCAACTTTCATTAATTTCAGTAGGTTAATTGTTTGATCTATTGTTTTATTGAACATAAAGATGTTTTTCTCAAATTATTTTAAAGTGTTTCATCAATTTGTATTTCTGAACAAGCTGTATTTTTGTACTTTGTCTTGTTTAGTAGTCTGTAAGTTAATTGTTTGATCAATTGTCTCAACGAATAAGCAAATAATCGTAATATCCATTGTGCTTATCTCTCTTTTTGTTAATGTAAATTGACCTAAAAGTATCCCTCTTCTATTTCTCGTGTAGTTTGGTAGTCAGTATTTGAGTACCGTAATTTATCTATTTTTGCTCGATAACTGAGTACCGTAATGCAATCAAATGTCACCGCTTCATATAGCTCAGGACCTCGTAATCTGTACTTTTTTCCTCCATAAGTAGGTTGTTTGAATATGTTCAGTTGGTGCTGTTATTTTTCCATTGTTTTTTTTAACCCACCCAAACATGAATTCCTGATTCTGTAGTTGGGTTTCTTGGCTGTTCTTTTAATCATGGTGTTGTTTCATTTCCCAGGTTAAAAAGGGTGAACAATAATGAACAACTAGATTCAACAACATCATCTTCTGAGGGTACCTGTTACTTCTCCCCTTTCTCTTCTTTTTGGACTTTTACTTCATTAATCTCCACAGTTAGATGGGTAATTTTTGATCCCTTTTATACTTATGTATGGAACTTGATTGACTTCACAATTTTGTGTGCTAGCTGAGACTTTGTTAGCGTTATTTAATTGAGTTGGTAACTTAAACAGTTAAAATTAGCATTAAGCACTTTTAAGTCAGCAACAATCACAGAACATAATTTAGGTCTGCAATTTATAACCTTTTTTATCTAGGTTAATGCAACACTCACAAAATATGATTATTTAAGGTTTTCTCGTTTTTCAATAACTCAGATCACCTTGTATATGTGTCAGTAGGTCGATTTGGTAGCTTACTTGGCCCCTTCCTTCTCTAACTGATAGCAGTAGTGTTTGAAAGTTCTTTCTGTTACTTGGAGTCTGAAAACTAAGTTGAACAACAAATTTTTTTTCATCTTGTTAATCACTTTAGTGTTTACTGCTCTCACTTTTGCATAATATGCCTTGTTATAAAATACATGTAGAGTATCACTTTTGTAGTATTCACATTATCTTTATTACCTTCCCATAAAATTGATCTTTTTCACATTTGTAGACACAACAACAACATCAAGGAACGTGAGGGGCCCGACACGAGGGCTGAAGCTGGATGCATTGATTGCAGCTAACAAAGGGAAGCTTTCTGTAAACTTCTCTGAATTATAAGGAAAGCCGTACTGTGAAAACGCCAATCCACTCGCAAGCGAGTGTGGGGTGATTGTTCGCTCGCTTGCCCTGTTACAATATAAGTCATGGACCAAAATACCTCTGCGCGAGAGAGATGCGTTGATTGAAAGACTCAAGGTAATGCACTTCTGTTAAGAATACTTCAGTTAGAATTAATAGGTGAATAATAATAAAGTTTTTTTGCAGAATAAATTCATCTTGGACACTTCTTTGCCGTTGGTGAAGGAATTCTTAATGAAATCTATGGGCGCAAAGTACTCAAATCGTAGGAATAAAATGTCAATCCATTTTAATTTGTCCTTAGAAGCTGGAACTTATGAAGAGGCCAAGAAAAATCCGTATAAGACCGTGTCGCTAGAAGATTGGGACTGGTTGTGCGACCCTGTGTTTTCCAGTGAAAGTTTCAAGGTATTGTCTTTATCATCTTCTTCTTTGGTATTGTCTTTATCATCTTATTCTTTTGGAACATGTTTTTAATTGTCTTTATGTAAGTTGTTAATTTGCTTTTTCTTTATTTAAAATTTGCAGAAGCGCTCTGCATCAGGTGCAAAATCTAGAGAATTTGTTCCGTTCAACCATTGTGGAGGTTCTAAGTCACATGTGGTCCATAGGGCGGAGGTATGTTCCTTTATGAATAAGAATATGATTTTCTCTTACAGTGATGTTTGTGCAGATGTATAAATTTTTTAAGTCCTTTAGAAGCTTAGGATGGAATATGGAATGTGATTGTCTAGTGTTTACTCTTTTTCTGTTGCAGCATCAACTCACTTGTTTTTTATTTCCTGTGTAAAACAGAAACGGAAAGATGGATTCGAGGAAGGAGACATTCAAACATTCTATGACACCCATACATCTACCAATAAAGAAACGGGCGAAGTTCTTTGGATCTCTGATGAAGCTCGCATCAAATGGGTGAGTATAGACAGTATTAATGTTACAGTTTGTGTTGTATATGTCTAAACCAATAGGATTCAGAAACACACCACACCCAATAAGTTTTTGTAATTTCTTACTTATACAATTTTATATCACTAGAATTAAACTACTGGTTTGACATTCTGGTGTAGTTGCTAATTATTCTCTCTATCATGCATCTCTATATAGGAGACGATGAATGAGATAATGCAACAAGGCAGCGAAGCGGGAGCTACACCACCCACAGAGGCAGAAGTATGTGCTCAGGTTTTAAAGAAAAAGCAAAGACGACGTCGTTCTGCGACCACTGTTTCTAACAATGAAGGAATTCATGAAATGCTGCAAGCGCAGGCTGATAGAATTCAAGCTCAGGAAGAGCAAATACGCGCCCAGAATGAGGCCTTCAAAAATATGAAGGAAGACAGCGAAAAGGTCATAAGAAACATGCAGGATATGATGATGCGTTCTCTGGGGTTGAACAATATTACCGCTAATGGAACTGAACAACATTAATGTTTTAGTCTTAGTATTTTTTTTCTCTTTTCTAGTAATGATGTTTATTTATTGGTAGAGTTTAATTATCAGGATTTTTCTAGTTTGGATTTTATCTAAACAATTTATTTTAATGGCAATTATTTTTTATTCAATTTATAATTTATATTTTTTTTTATATTAAATCTAGGCTAGTCACCAAAAAAAAATGGTGATGAGTTTGGTTTGATGATGGTTCGATGAGAAAATAGTTATGGTGAGGCAGTGAACTTTTTTTGGAGACTATTATATTTGCAGGTAAAATTGTTTCGGAGACGATGAGATTCGCTATTGAAATAACCATACAGAGACAATCCTAATTGATCACTCTACTAGTTTTCAGAGACGACTGAATTTTGCTATTGATTTTTTATTTTTGAGAGATGATTAAATTTATCCTGCTGCTAAATCATTATTTCTTCAGAGATAAAAATATTTTGCGGCTAAAACTATTTAGATGAAGTATTTGTTTCTTCACTATAACTGTATTTTATGGCGAACAAATTTCGCTGCTAACACTATTTATGTGATGATTTTGTTTCTTCACTATAAGTATATTTTGAGACGAACAAATTTCATGGCTAACGCTATTTTTTGTGAAGAATGTGTTTCTTCACAATAAGTATATTTTGATACGAACAAATTTCTCGGCTAAAACAATTTTATGTGACGAACTTGTTTCTTCACGATAAGTATATTGCGAGACGAACAAATTTTACGGCTAAAGCTATTTTAAGTGATAAAATATTTTCCTCACCAATAATTCCTAGAGTGACAAAATTCTTCATCACAAAATTAGTGAACTGTGTCAATTTTATTTTCTCACAAAAGGAGAGTTTTGGTGGCAAAAAGACTTATGTCGCTAATTCAAAAAATTCGGTGACGATTTCTTAAGGACGTCACAGAACACTTTCAACGACTCGCTATAGGTGATGAAACTTTTTGCACCGCTGAATTCTTTTTGCAACGAAGAAATTGATTTTCGTGACACAATATTTTACCACTAAAAGTGACTTTTCTTGTAGTGACTGGTGCTTCTGTCCTCCACCTGATGAGAACCCCAAAACTTTACCATAGACATCTCATCAAATGTGACATCTCTACTCATGACTATCTTCTTCTCAACTGATTCCAAATCTTGAACCCTTTTACTCCACTCTTCATACCCACAAAGATTACTTTTACAACACAACTATCAAGCTTGTTTTTACTAACATGATACCACGTAGGACAACCAAAAATATGAATTTGAGTCATAATCATAAGCTGGTTTACCAAACCACTTCTCCATATGAGTTTTACCTTCTAATGCATCTGATAGCAACTTATTAATGAGGAAGCACGCATGCGTAACTGCCTCAGCCCAAAACGCCTTACCTAATCCAGCATTAGATAACATACATCGTACCTTCTCCAGCAAAGTACGATTCATGCGTTCAGCTACCCCATTCTGTTGCGGTGTCTTCTTAAATGTGAAGTGCCTCTTTATCCCCTCATCCTGACATACTTGCAATAACGGATCACTCTTGTACTCTCCACCATTGTCCGAACGTAGTACTTTGATCTTTCTTCCAATTTGAGTCTCAGTTGCCTTTTTCCACCTTACAAAGATTTCTAGGACTTCATCCATATGCCTCATGGTGTACACCCATACGCGCCTAGAATAATCATCAATGAACGACACAAACCAATGTTTGCCTCCCAGTGATGCATTCTTGGAAGGACCCCAAACATCTGAGTGGACATAGTCAAGAACTCCACTAGTATTGTGGATAGCTGTGCCAAAGCTTGTTCTTGTTTTCTTGTCCTTAACACAATGTTCACAAAATGCTAACTTGCAGGCAATAACACCTTTCAACAAGTCTTGTTGAATCAACCTATGCAACGACTTCTCACCTGGATGTGCAAGTCTCATGTGCCATAGCTTCGTCTTCTCCGTAGATGCTCTCTCGATGTGTTCAGAAATAGACACATCCCCTGTTGTTGTACTCCCAATCAAGTAATACAAGTTATGATGACGTGTGCCCTTCATGATTACCATAGATCCAGATATTACCTTTAGAACACCATTTTCAGCGACTATCTTATAGCCCTTAGCTTCTAAAGTTCCAAGTGAAATCAGATTCTTATTTATGGCAGGTACAAATCTTACCTCCTTCAGCTCTCTAACCATACCATCATGCATCTTGATACGAACACTACCAATCCCAATCACCCTGCAGGTATGATTGTTTCCCATACGTACTTCTCCATCAAGCTCTTCAAACCTTGAGAACCAGTCCCGATATGGACATATATTATACGTTGCTCCATTATCCAATACCCATGTACCATCTGTAATAGCACAAGCTGATGGTGTCATAATTAGCGAGAAATCAGAAGCATCATCTGATTCTTTATTACTTTTAGCAATGTTCACCTCGGTATTACCGTTATCTCCTTCTGTCGCCTTACGCTTGGTACAATCCTTATCCCAATGACCAAAGTCATGGCACCAAGCACACTCATCTTTCTGCAGTCGCGTTCTACTCTTAGAACGTCCTCTACCTTTACCATAACCACCAGTCTTCCTTCTCCTGTTTGTTGAACGACCTCTTGCAAGAAGCACATCATTATTAGCTTCACTTGCAAGGTCTTCACGGTCCATCTTCCTGAACTCCTCACTACGCAGTGTTGTAGTGACCTCAGCGTATGTTATCTTATCCTTGCCGTGCATTAATGCTTTAATCACGGGTTCATACTTTTCAGGTTGAGAGTTTATCAGACACAAAGCTTGTTCCTCGTCGTCGATTATCTCATCGTAGTTAACCAACTCAGCAAGAAGTTTATTATATGAATATAGGTGCTCGGTTAGGGTTGCACCTCTCTTCATGTTATAGCGATAATTCCTTTTAAGATGTATCCTATTGGCCACGTTCTTCACAAGGTATTCCTTCTATAGCTTTTCCAAGAGATCCTTAGCTAAAGTCTCGTGATGATAATTAACTCTTACTGTAGTTGCTAAACACCCTCGTATCGAAGCAAGACATAATTTATTCATCTTGTTCCACTGCTTTTCAGACATCTCCACTGTCTGACCTTATAGAGCTTCTTCTAGGTAAAGATGAACAAGAGCATCCATTACGTCCGTTCTCCATAAACCAAAGTTATTGGTTCCTGTAAACTTTTCTACCTTGAGTTGTGATCTATGTGAATGAAGTATTTCTTCTTTTGTTTCTTTATCTTTATTTGTGGAATCCGAATGTTCTCCTAAAGGATTTTCCGGATCTTCGTCCCCGTCAACCATTATTCATAAACAACCAAATATAGATAAAAAACAGAACCTTTGAGATTTGTATTACCTCAATCAATCTTCAGAAAAATACCTTCACTTCAACTTCAATCTGAGTACCCGTATCCAAGAGCGTCTTCTTGCTCTGATACCAATTGTTGCGCCAAAACCTACGGAAGCGTTTAGGTTTGCACTACTACGAGGTAGCTCAACATCGCCAAGAACACAATCACACACACAAGAAGAACAAGTATTTCAAGAGGTTCAATCCTCGGGAAGGAATAACAATTTTTATATATCACCGTATATGTTGGAATATACAAAGCTCAAGCAGAGAAGACGAGAACTCTTTCTAGTTCTGGTGTGTTTTTTCTAGTTCTCTCTATGGATATTTATACACATCAATAGGAATGGACACATTCCTTAACAAGGATTACTTTCCTACAAGTATAGGGTTTCCTAACTTAGCTCTAAGAGACAAACCTCTTAAGATTCTATACTTAGGACACAAGTACTTGGTTTCCTTAACCAACTAGATTTCCTAATCTAGTCCTTGACCATCCTACCAACAGTGTTTTCAAATGATTTCGGTCCCTGAACCTATACTTCAACTTAAAACCATGTCATTCTTCATTACTTTTTCTTTCACTGGTTGTAATTTTCTTCCACACACTTCACCATCCTCTCTGTTCAGATTCCCCCCCTTCGTAGGAATCATCACATAATGGAGACTCGTTCTCATCTAGTCAATCACATGTGCCAACAACTTCTGTTGATGCAACCAATATTGAACCAATAACACAACTATTAGAACAGACAGTTAGGGTAGATTCTCTTACTGCCTTAACAATGATATTTAACCATCTACTTCGCTAGCGATAGTACCGAGCTCTTCGTCAATGATGTTAATAAATTCTCACACCATGGAAACTCGTGCTAAAGCTAGTATAGTCAAACGTACAATTATTCTTGTAACTAAATATCTCGTTTCAAATGCTCTTTTATCTACTATTTCTTCAATACCAGCTGAACCAACGTCTTTTACAAGTGAAAATAAAGATCATAAGTGGTTAGATGTTATGGTGAACGAGTTCAGTGCAACTTTAGTAATAAAACCTGGTTTCTTATTCCTAAACAACCAAATATGAATCTTGTTGTTTGTAAATGGGTCTATAGTATCAAACAAAAATCTAATGGCTTAACCGACCGCTAGAAACTCCGGTTAGTTGCTAAAGGGTACTCTCAACAGTATGGCTTAGATTATGAGGATACTTTCAGTCCAGTTGTTCGTCTGGTTACCATTCGTATTGTTATAGACCTTGACGTCTCTAAGTCTTTGTCTATTCGACAAACTGATGTCAAAAACTCCTTTCTTCATGGTTATCTTAAAAAATAGTTTTAAATGTTACAACCACTTGGATTTGTTGATCAAGCTTTTCCTAATCATTTGATTAAGATACACAAAGATCTTTATGAGCTCCCCATTCTTGGTTCACTCGCTTCACCTCTTATTTAACTGAATTAGGTTTCAAATCATCAAGCTTTGGTCATTCTCTATTTGTTCGTAAATCCTCTATGGGTATTCTCATTCTTATTTTATATGTTTATAGTATTTTATTCATTGGATATGATCCTTGCCTATCTTCCATTAATGATGCATTTAAAACTCAATTTGCAATGAATGGCTTAAGAAACATTCATTATTTTCTAGGAATGGAAGCAACTAAAACTCCATCTGATATTATGTTAAGCTAAACCCTTTACGCTTTTGCTTTGTTTGATCGATTTGATTTAATTTGCTCTAAACCTGTTTCAACGCCTTCATCTTCAGGTGGTAAATTATCTGGTTTTAGTGGTGCTTTGATTGATAATATTACTATATATATCGTAGTATTATAGGATCTTTACAATATCTAATGATGACTAGACCCGATATATGTTATTCTGTTAACCAAGTTGGTCAGTTTATGCATTCTCCTACTGATGTTCATCTTCGTATTTTACGATACCTAAACGGAACTCTTGGTCGTGGTTGCATTTTACTTCCAACTGTATTTTTTAGGTTCGAGAGATTTTAACGATGCTGATTGGGGTGGAAATCCATATACTCGTTACTCTACTACTGGCAGTTGTGTATTTTTGGGATATAACTTATTTTCATGGTCGTCTAAAACACAACTATCGGTATCTACTCGAGTTCGAAAGCTGAATATAGATCAACGACTCTAGATGCTGCTGAAATTGCTTGGATTCAATAACTATTATGAGATTTGATGATATTCTCCTCCTTACCTCATGCCCTTTATTGTGACAACATCAGTGTCACATATCTCGGAATGAATCCCATCATTCACTCATGTTAGTTATTGAAGACTAATTATTATTTCCTAAAGTTAGCCATGGTTATTTAGGGAAGGGGTTTCCTAAACAGGCTAGGATTCTTGGTGGCCAAGTTTGTAACCTGTATAAATAGGTAATTAGACCTTGTAGAATTGTATTGTGAAGAAAATTGTTTTAGAGAGAAAAGAGAGTTCTTTCTTGTATAGCTTTTAGGGTAAAAAGTTAGGGTTTAGTTGTGAGGAACAAGAGACAAGGTTATCGTCTCGGGTAATTGTTGCGGTGTAACCAAGGGTTTGCTGGGATTCACACGAAGTTGTAATCGTTTTTATTCATAGTGGATTTGAGTTGGTGCGGCTCAAAGTGGACGTAGACAATATATACAAGCTGTATGTATTGGTCGAACCACTATAAATCTTATGTCTTGTGAGTTGATTTATCTTTCTCGTATTATTATAGTTGCTTGTGTTTGGTTTACTTATTATTCATCATAATATCTCAAGATCCATTATTCCGCGATTGTCAGTGATTCCATAAGCAAATCCTGATAAATGGTATCAGAGCTCGGGTTAGAGCTTTAGGGTTTACCGTAGTACGATTGGAGTGGAAGTTATGGGTGATAATAACGAAAGTATGGTAGCTAGGGTTAAAGTTTTTAATGGGAAGAACTTTGCATTTTGGAAGTCTCATATGGAAGATTACCTATATGATAAAGACCTTGCTGATCCATTGGTGGAGTTGCGAAAAAGGGAGCACGCAAAGACGATGAATGGACAACTCTTGATCGCAAGTGTGTAGCCGTGATCCGTAGATGTATAACGAAGGAATTATACAATAACGTACAAGAGGAAACTAGTACGAAGGATCTTATGGATAAAATTGAAAAGTTGTATCAAAAGTCATCAGCCTCAGGGAAGATTATGTTGTGTGAACAACTATTTAATCTGAAGATGCAAGAAGGCGAAGTGATTTCAGCACATCTTGGGAAGTTTAAATCAATTATTTCTCAACTTTGAAAAGTTAGTATTACTTTTGATGATGAAGTTCAAGCTTTACGGTTGTTTTCGTCATCACCAAAGAGTTAGGAGACTGCAAGGACAACCATTAGCAATTTCACAGGGAGCGAGAAGTTGAAGCTTGATGATGTGCAACAAAGGTTAATTGCTGAAGAGGAGAGAATAATAGAACAAGGTTACGGTTCTAGTACTTCAAGCTCGGCCTTAAGTATGCAAGAAGAAGACAGAGGCAGGAGTTCAAATCGGAACATCAACAACAAATCTAGATGGAAGTATAGAGGAAAGTCTAAGGGGAGATCTCAATCTCGGACTAGAGGTGTTGTTGAGTGTTCGGCGTGTAATAAAGTAGGAAACTTAAGCGCGATTGTCCGGAAAACAAAGGTGCTAATAATGGTGGAAACAAAGGTAATCAAGAAGAGGTCAACGTAGTTGCAGCTGCGGAACCGGTGAAGGTCCTTGTTGATAACAAGAAGGTGATTACGGAAGGTTTTCTACTACTCTCTGAGGACAAGCAAGATGAGTCTTGGATTATAGACTCGGGAGCTTCTTTCCATGCAACGGGTGATAAGAGTATTATGATCTCTGATAAAGAAGGATATTATGGCCAAGTATTCTTAGGTGACGGTGAAGCATGCGACATCATTGGTTTGGGTGATGTGATCTTGAAAGTCAACGGTTCGACATGGAAATTGAAGGATGTACGACACGTTCCAAATTTGAAGAAGAACTTGGTTTCTGTGAGCCAAGTTTGTGATGATGACTGTAAAGTTGTGCTTACGAAACACAATTGGAAAGTGAAGAAGGGAGCTATGGTATTACAATATATACAAGTTGCGGTGTAACCAAGGGTTTGCTGGGATTCACACGACATTGTAATCGTTTTTCTTCATACTGGATTTGAGTTGGTGCGGCTCAAAGTGGACGTAGATAATATATACAAGTTGTATGTATTGGTCGAACCACTATAAATCTTGTGTCTTGTGAGTTGATTTATCTTTCTCGTATTATTATAGTTGCTTGTGCTTGGTTTACTTATTATTCATCATAATATCTCAAGATCCGTTATTCCGCGGTTGTTAGTGATTCCCTAAGCAAATCCTGACAACTCACACTCCAAATATATTCAGATATATCATTTTGTTCGTGAAAGAGTTGCTCGTGGAAATTTAAAGGTCTTGTACATCTCTATGTGCCATCAAATAGCAGATATCTTCACTAAAGGTCTTGCTAAAGCTCGGCATCAATATTTATCGTCCAAGCTATTACTGATGGATTCTCCATGTTCTGATTGAGGGGGTGTAAAGGAAAACATATCGTATCATATTTTCAGTATATTTAAATTATTACAAATTGATTGTATATATAGTAGGCTTGTTTTAGTTGGCTTGATTGGTGGATCTTAATTGATCCTTATTATGTGTAGTTGTTGTAATCACTCTGTTTTGACATATATATATATATATGTGTGTGTGAGAGAACCAAAACTTTTCAGGAGAGAATGACAGTCAGTGGTGGACGGAGCTAGAAATCTTATTATGTGGAGTTAAATTTTTTTCAAGGTTTAACAATTTAATATAAATTGATTTTAGAATCTAAATTTTCAAAATTGTTAAAGTTGGGAGCCAGCCAGTCAGGTGAAAAATTATCAACCTAAAATGGGCTAGCTTGGCCACAAATGCAAGTTCGGAAGTTTTGAATTAAATGGTTTTTTTCTTGTAAAAAGAGAACATTCATTCAAAACTAAACCAAAATGTTAAGGTTACATGATGTTACAGTAGTAAAATCCAGAGATTCTGGTACAGAAACACGAGAAATTACATTAGCTTGTTCTAATACAAGATAAATGTCTAATAACAGATGGAACATGAATCCATGTTTGTTGAGTAAACCTGGAAGATCTAGCCTCTTTTGCGAGCAGATCCGCTGAAGTGTTTGCATGTTCTATAAAAACAGCTAGAGCTTCGACCTCTTCAGCAGACGTATCCATACAACTTCCTCCCCGTGCTCCTTGGTATCCCAGCGCATTCCAGATAACAACCCATATCCTGCATTTGTATTACTTGAAATCCACGCACCATCCACGTTTATCTTAGACGAATCACCCAAAGGACTAGTCCACTGTCTATTAGGTAAAAGCAACCTAGTACTTAGAATAATCATAGCCGCGATACATTTACAGCAATCCTAGAGGGAGACCAAAACTGGATGTAACTCTGAATTTGTATAGACAAACTTATACTAGTGCTACTTTTATTAGAGAAAAGCCTATCACATCTCTCTTTCCATATAAACCAAACTTTTTTTGAAGCTATTTCTAAAAACAGAGTAGAGGTATCATCTTTAATCCATTCATTATAGTAATCTAAAAAAGAGTCACTACTATGCACATTGGCAATATTAGGCACAGGGGTAGAGCCCAAACCGATTTGGCAAAAGAACAATCAAAGAAAATATGAGTCAAAGACTCCACAGCAAAACCACGGAAGGGACGGGAAGAATCAATCCCCATCAATTAAACGACAAGTTTTGCCTTGTTGCAAGAGAATTGTTTAGGCATTTCCAAAGAAAAAGTTTAATTCTTTGCGAAACATTGAGATTCCAAAGATTTTTCCCCAGAATTTTTTCCTACCGACAGTGTTAACATTCACATTTCTAGGATCCAACTGTTTGGCATAAAGGCTTTTAACTGTAAACATTCCATTTTTTTCAAGTTTTCATCGCAGTTTATCTTTATATAAGATCCCCTGATGAGAGCAGAGATATCTAATATTAAGAATCTTACTTGCCACAAAGGAAAAGAATTATTAACCAAATCAACATTCCAACCCAAAGTCGAACCATCAAATCAAATACCACGGAAAGTTCAGAATCAAAATTTGGACAAATGTCCGCTATTTTATCCTCTAAGCCTGGGATCCACCGATCATTTCTTATATCAAGGGAACAACCATCACCAACTTTCCAAATTGAGTGTTGTCTAACTAGAGTTAGACCTTTCTTAATACAAGACCAAATCCAAAAACCCGTCTTAGTCGGCTTTGCATCAAAGGCAGAACATTTTGGGAAATATTTGGCCTTAAGGTCTTTTTCCCATAAAGCACCAGGTTCATCAAATAGTCTCCAAGCCACCTTAGAAAGCATCGCAAGGCTGGCCTCATCGGTATCTCTAAATCTTAGTCCTCCTCGTGTAATTGGTTTACGAGAAAAGCATAAAATTTTATATAAATACCTTTAGAATTGGAATCCTTACTCTACCAAAAATCTCTTTGAATGTCGTTCATTTTCTTAGTAATCTTCATAGGAATTCGAAAACACCCCATTTGAAACGTATGAATATTAGATAAAATGCAGAAAATACTTATAGCATAGTCGTATCAAATGTGAAAGTTTTTTTTAATTAGTTTATTGCTTATGATATTTTATTAAAAAACTTTCTCATTTGAGAATTCTAATGGGACAATGATTTTGTAGCAAATTCGTCTCTTAGAGTGTTTCAAGAGATCAGCCGGACCGCCGGAACTCATTTTGCCGCGCGCAAAGCAAACCCCAACACATCTAATGTGATGGTAATATTACGTATGTTTTCAGCACGCAAAGACATTTTTTTCTTTTATTTTCTTGGTTGGGACCCTTGATTAACCAGTTCCCTTGTCCACATTAGCCAAAGACTAATTTGTTGGCGTTTACTAATTCAATCATGCTTCTGAATGTACCTTTTCCGTAATTCAAAAGACTCTCCTCTGAGAAAAAAAAAGAAGAACGTAAGATCTCAACATGAGTAAGAAAGCTTATTTTTCTTTGACAAAGTGGGAAAGGTTAAAGATATATCATCATCAATTTTGTTGGAACTGATACTTCAACACACTGTGTTGCAACATTTCCTTCCTTGCACATTATAAAGCAGACCACCTTAGACAATTTGCAAAATATTAAATAAAATATGATTAATTAAGAAGAAACATCGAGAGCTACATAACTCAACCTGCTATGTTTGGCGTATAATGCTTAGATCTAGAATCAATAAGCTTAATCATTTGTTTAAGAAGAGAATAATTTGTAATTAATGGTACATCGTCATATTAGACCATAAACTAGTCCTCATTTTAAGGCTTACCAATTTCATATTTTGTTTTGTAATCCAGATATGTTGTACTACTATTAGTTTTACCTGCTGAAAGAGTGTTTTTCAATTGTAAGACCTCTAGAAAGCATGTGATACCTGATTCTTAATTAAAATGAAAAAGCTTGCATGTGAATTTTTTAATTGAACTCGTTAATCCTTGGTTATGTTCGTAAAATACTAAGTTGATTAGTTTCGGTGGTTTTTTGTGAATAATAAAAATGCTAACAGATGATAGCTAGGTCGTAATATCAACACTTATTCCAGCTTCCTCGACAGTGGATATTTGTCACGTTTAACTTCATTTCATTCCATTACTACTGATATTTCTCGATTCATGTTTTCTTCGTAAAATTTTAAAACAGATCTTTTTCTTCATGAGATTTTTTTCCTCGAAGTAGTTTATCGGATCTCATTGAGTTGATAAGATGCTGTATTAGTCACGCATCGCGATTCTTGACTTTAATTATCATTCGCATGCATCAACTCATGTAAGTTGAACTTAATGTTCTTGTCTCGTTTTCAGTTTGTATGCATGATGTTTTCAGTTTATATGTTTCGGCTATTTCGTCACAGTAATACTTATTGTTGTCTAATCATTTGCTTAAAAGCCATCATTTATACGAGAACAGTGAACTATTAATCTATACCGGACATAATAATGCCAGTGGAAGTTATGACGCCCAGTTATCGTGCGGCTCAAGGCGATTACGTGTCTTTTCTTCGGCTGCGAACGGCAAACCAATTCTACAGTTATAGGTCGTTGAAACTTGTATCCTATGAAAGAAAGAAAAAGTAACATTTTAACTGTACTTACAAAGAAGTAGAACGAATGATCTGGATCTTGCTGGACAGAAAATAGAAGGATAAGATACCAGATTCCCTCAAATAAGCCAGGAGGATCCACAACTCAGTAGGTGGGTCCAGCTCATCAATCGTGCATGACCGACCAGAACGATTTAGATCAACATCAGTCCGGCCCTAGCTGATACAATGTGTATCATGCTGCATGTGTACAGTCAGCGCTTAGTCATCACTAGGACTGCTTCCTCGCATGTGAAACAAACAAACAAACAATCATCCAGCGCATAATAGGGGCCAGCTCCGCGCGGCCTTAATAAAAAAAAAAGAGATGCAAGTTGCTCGCACAACACTTTGTGCAGGCCGGTTGAGAAGCTGACTTTCTTAAATTTTTACCTTTTCCAAGTTGCATCCTTTGTGGAGTGGGAATATTATAAAATGCTCCTCTTGCGAACGTAAGCCCTTGTCATCTTCTGATAAGGAGACTAAAGTCAAAGGTCTTTGAAGGCAGCTCTTGCATACAGTAGATCCTTTTCAAACAAGGGGTGAATCTAAAGTTTGGCTATAAATAGAGTTCCTTCGACTCATCCTCATTTCACGTCAAACCAATGACGGACCTATAGCTAGGCTAAAAGGGAGTTTTAGTCCGGGTAGGTTTCCCAGTCCACAAGTCAATTTTTTTTTTTTTTTGCTCAATCAAGACTTCTAGCCCGGACCTTAAAAGGAAATTTATCTTTTCTGAGTCCGTCCCTGCATCAAAAAACATATAGAGCTAAGAGCTAAAGCCTGAAAGGTAGAAAAGAGAAATTTAGTTTTCAAGAGGATTTAGAAAGACAGAGTGCTTTAATTTTGAGAAATTCTTTATATTCTTTTATCAAAGTTTGTTTATTTAATTAGTTTGAGACAATGGGAGTTTTGCAAGAAGAAAATGTAAGCAATTCTGCTTTGCCATTGTTATCTCTAAACCATGTATCATACATTTGTAAGTCAGTTACAGAATCAGCTAAGTTTTATCAAGATGTTCTTGGTTTTGTTCTCATTAAAAGACCTTCTTCTTTCCAATTTGAAGGAGCATGGTAAGTCATAATATAATTTGCCATCATTTTTGGTATAACAAATATACTTGGACTATAGTTTTGGTCTAATGAAATGATTGGGATTTTACAGGTTATTCAGCTATGGAATTGGGATTCACTTGTTACAATGTAATTCAATTAATGATGTCCAACAAATGCCAGCAAAAATCAACCCTAAAGATAACCACATTTCTTTCCAAGTAAGTCCTTTTCTTCAGAAGTACATACTATTAATTCCAAATAGTGGGGAACATGTAACATATTAATTGCTAATAATGGGCAACATGTATTATTTGTGTTGTATCCATGAAGTGGTCATGAAGATCGCCTATGGTCTGACAAAGATAGCTCCAAATATTATTTATATGTTTAAACGAGAAAGACTAATTACTTACTCAATTTTCTTTGTCAAATATTTACAGTGTACAGACGTTGAACTTGTAAAGAAGAGACTAGGAGAAATGGGGATGAAGTACGAAACTGCTCTCGTTGAAGAGGGTGGCGTTTTCGTTGATCAACTCTTCTTCCATGATCCAGATGGTTATATGATTGAAATTTGCAATTGTGAAAACATCCCCATTCTTCCTCTATCTGCAAGTGCATGTCCTCTTAAGAAGCCCCAAATCCAATCTTATGTAAATGACAAGAAGAGTAATCCGCAACGATCTATGGCCACCACAAAAGCGCTTAATGCCGCAGAGATGGAAACGCGGATGGTGGAAAGCTTGTTTGCCAGCATGATTGATATTGCCTTGTAGAGATTCCAATTTCATTACAAAATTGATATCGTTTGTAAAAAAGAAAAATTCTTTTTGATATTGTTCAAGTTCATACATATTTTCTTTTTCAATCATTCTTTGTGACTTTTTTTTTAATATTTATATTATTTGGAAATTAAAAAAATAGGTGTAAATTTGCAATACCTTTTATAGGTAGTCGGATAAATTATAGAGGGGATCCGTGGACAATCTTATTTGTACACTATCTATAATGTTTCCACCAATTTTTCTATTGAGCTCAAACACCAATGAATTTGAAACTAATATTTTGATGATACATTTTTCTTGTTAAATTTTAGATATAAAAAAAAATGAGCACAATTAGAATATCAAACCTTAACATCTACTGATCTTAATTTCAACCATGTATTTTCAACGGTTGATTTTCAAAAATGGTAAGTGGTGATAGACTTCTCATATTGTGCTCATTTTTATACAATTTTCGACTCTTATAAGCAAGTAAATATAAAATAGAAAGATCAAGATATCAAGAAAATCGTACCAAATTATTCTTTGGAGGGTAGAGAAAAGTATGGTGTAAGGAATTATATATAACTATTTTTTCATATTGCGGAGTGTAATCGGGAAAAACCCTTGTCAATCTCCACAATACGCGAACCTGAATCAGCGAATCTTGAACATAATTTCAAAGAATCTCATGAACAGGAAAGGATGGAGTCCCACAAAATGGGAAGGAGAGAATTGCACAAAAGCAAAAACCTAACTAAAAATAAATAACTACAATATTTAATCTAAATAAAACTGAAAAAGCTATAAGTCCTTGCTCAGGTCTAGTCCTAAATAGATTAACTTTGAGCGAGAGGTTGAAGGAGGCTAGGTATTCTTAATTTAACTCTGTTCTAGGCGTTTCAGAAACCTTTTTACCAAAAGTTATCCTAGTTATAGATACAAACACTTCTTAGGGGGTAGAGCTAGGGCATGGCTTAACCCGGCGTTAGCCCCCTTTGCAGAAACTCAAAAAACATATGCTTCGTACATAATCTAAGTTTTCCGCTGAAATAGGTCTAAAATATATATTAGTAAGTAGGGTGTGAAACAAGGGTAGTCTAACAACCACATCCAATATTTCATTTAGGAAATCTGTATGGACTAACTCCAATATATTTCCAAGAGAATCAACTTGACAGTCAGACTCAATCAAGGAAAATACATCCAAGAGTTATATCTCAATTTCTCAAATCAATCTGCAATCGAACATATAGAAATCTGTGATCTGGATTAATATGAGAAATAACTTGGATGGTACCAAAGACCAATATCCAAGCGTCAATCAATTTATATAAACAACCAAAGGTTGGATTATCTAATTGATTGAACTATGCACACCATGTGATATTTCAATTATAAAAAAATATAATGCGGAAAAGAAATAACACAGACACCAGAAATTTTGTTAACGAGGAAACCGCAAATGCAGAAAGACCATGGGACCTAGTCCAGATTTGAACACCACACTGTATTAAGCCGCTACATACTCTAGCCTACTACAATTTAACTTCAGACTGGAATGTAGTTGAGCCCTAACCAATCTCACACTGATTAAGGTACAGTCGCGTTCCTTACGCCTCTTGAACCACACCGGATTATGCACACTTGATTACCTTAGTTGATCTCACCCACAACTAAGAGTTCCTACGACCCAAAGTCGAAGACTTGATAAACCAATCTGTCTCACACAGAAAAGTCTATTGAATAGATAAATCTGTCTTCCACAGAAATACTTACGAGTTTTTGTTCCGTCTTTTGATAAATTAAGGTGAACATGGACCAATTGATACACCGGTCTTATATTCCCGAAGAACAGCCTAGTAATATCAATCACCTCACAATAATCTTAATCGTATGGAGGCGAAACAAGATATTGTGGAATCACAAACGATGAGACGAAGATGTTTGTGATTACTTTTTATCTTACCTATCGGAGATTAAATTTCGAGAAAATCTTAGAGAAGATAGTACTCAATACGATAGAACAAAGTAAGATCAAAACACACGCAACTACAGAGAAAATAGTTGGGCCTGGATTTAGAATCCCAATGAAGTCTTTAAGTCGTTAACCTATAATGGTTTTAGGAAAAAATCTAAGTTAAAGGAGAATCTACTCTAGTCGCAAATAATATCACACAGGAGGTGTGGGGATTAGGTTTCCCAGTTGCTAGAGTTCTCCCTTATATAGTCTTCGAATAAGGGTTTGCAATCAATGCTACCTTGGTAACAAAACATTCAATATTCTCCTTTAGATGAAAACCTGATTAGAGTCAAGATAATATCTTTCAACCGTTAGATCGAACTTAGATTGTTATACACAAATGAAATGTGACTGTAGGGACAATATCGGTAGAGGATCGGGTCATTACAAATGGTATCACAACCGACGGCGAGTCACCCTTCGAGGGTGGGAAGGTACGTTGTACGTGTTAGGTTAAGTGCTTATCTCATGAGGGGAAGAGACGCCAGAGATATGGGCTTGAATATATTTCGTAGCTAAGGATGGTTCTAATTTAAGGTGGTGTTATTGCAATACACTGATTCGACAGGTAGGGTTCACGAATGAAATATAGGTAATGGTTTGCCATTTCCTAACATCGAGACCTTTTCAGCACAATTGGATCCAAAGTTAACAAAAATCTCTACAGTTAAGCATGATCAGACTCGAGTAATCCAGGGATGAGTGACCTCTCGGAAGTTGTTGTTAGATGATTGTAGTGGATAAATACAGATAATATGGGTGGAGGGTCGGGTCAATACAAGTGGTATCAAAACCGACGATGGGTCACCTGTCAAGGATGAAAAAGTACGCTGGATGAGTTTTGAAAGTAATGGTTTTATGAGTGGCGGGATACGTCGGTGATCTGAGTTGAATATATTGCGGATCCGAGAACAACTCCAATTTAAGAGGGTGGTATTGTGAAACCTCGATTCGGCATGTATGGTTCGCGTGAAAATAAGGTAATGGTTTTTCTTTTCCTAACATCGAGAACTTTCATCACAATGTACTCCAGAGTTAGCAAAAATCTCTAGAGTTAAGCATGCTCAGGGCAGGAGTAATCTAGGGATGGGTTACCTTCCGGGAAGATGTTACTGGATGATCGCAGTGGTGTCCATTAAAAACCCCACGCTTCTGAATAACCGCAGTGACTAAGTGGGGACGACATCTACGGATGGTCGAGTCGTTATAGGTGCTTCACCCGTCAATCTGGATTGTTTGCCAGATACTAGAAGATGGTCTTTACACAGTCCAGACATCTTCTCTGTCAACTCATCATACTCCATATTAGTCGTTGATGCTGGTTTGGTAATTTCCGATATATACACGTTCATTTGAAAGTCTGTTATACCTCCAAAGGTTAACTTATGATGCTAATTCATGGCAAGCTGAATAATTTGGTTATGTTACCGTGTATAGGAATCAATCCCTACAATTCTTGTGTTCTTTGTGGTAACAACATGGAGACTGAAAACCATTCATTTCTCCATTATAAGACTGCATCTCAAAGTACGGTCTATGGTCTCACCGGGAAAAATTGGGATAGATTTTTCCCCTCTCTATGTATCAGCTGGCTCAGTGTTGGCATTTTCCCAAACTTTCAAGTTCTGGTAACTGCATTTGGAGTCTAATTTCCACTACTGTTGTATGGACTATCTGGAAAAAAAAGAAATTGTGAATCTTTGAAGCTGATTACAAGTATAAAACAAATATTAACTTGGGCATAGAAGCTAGACTTTAGTTTTATCTTCGGGCATACTTACGGGTAAAAGAAAGCACCTGAACTTTGCTAGTTCAGTCCTCGACAATTGGCAAATCTCTTCGCGCATATCCCCTTTTTTTTTCTTTCTTTCTACCACTGGTAGACTTCCCGTACATTCCCTTTTATCTAACATATCTTCTCCTTTGATCAAAAGAAAAATACATAAGATAATTTCGAAGTGGTTTCCATTTAAACATAGTACCATTGCACAGAGAATCTATCTTAACAAGCACCCTTGCGGAAGTGAAACAAAGTTTCTAGGTGTAATCCATAAAGACTAATAATAATAATCGCAATCATAAAATTGAGAGCTCTCTTTCTGTGTACACATATAGTCATTCAAGCCCGAAGAAAAGGGGCAAATTGTGTACACATATATCTCACTATCAGACACGTGTATATAAAAAGATACGTGGAAAGCATGCAGGCCAAAACATCAAAACATGATGCGTCACGAAACACCAAATAAACCCCGAGGAGTTACTTTATATCATCCCCAAAAGAGAAGCTAAGATCAACGGTGGAGAGAAAGTTAGCTGACACGAACTGACAGGGGCAGAAGACACTTGTCTGACATGAGCAGACCCCTCAACTACCCGCATTAAACACTCTGAGCAGTGTACGTGTCGACCAACCTGTGGAACGAGCAAGGATTCCTCTGCGGGATCAAGGGGCAAACGCAGACCTCCGCGTGATGGACGCAAGGACACAAGAAGATAAGGTTCCAACGGTCTTCAGAGATGGGTCCCACATTCTAACCTTATAAATACCCCATCTCCACCAAGAGGAAGGGGGATGGGAAAAATCAGGAAGAGAAGGAGAGAGAGAGAGAGAGATTGTAAGGGTAAGTTAATCACTTAGAAGAGAGAAACATGTAAACCCAAAAGTCATTCGACTATTCGTGTAACCGTGAAGAACATAGTAAAACAACAAACCCCGTGGATGTAGGCCTTAGTGCTGAACCACGTAAACCTTGGTCTTATTTACATTTCAGCACTTTACATTTATTTAGCTCCATGGATGTTTACTTATATGTTTTGTTTTCCTTAATACTTATATCCCATGCGCAAACGCCTCGCATGGAGTTGTTAGATGAGGCCATGATAAACCCGAAGGTTTTGAGCCAATGAATCAACACCAGGATATCATCATCACAATCTCTTTAGATGATAATGATTGATTGTGAGCGTTCGGACCCCCTCGTGGTTTGTGTGCTCACAATTTGGCGCTAGAAACAGGGACTTCGTCCCGGTAAAAGATTTATCTTGTCCTGTGATTTCATTTTAAATTGGCATATGATTGCTCTGATTTATCAGCTCGGACCGTATAGATCATTCATTAACTGTATTGTGTTCAAAAACCCACCTTTTATCTTCGATAAGAGTTATTGTTCTAATCCGCGGATTTACAATTTTCGTAGTTTTTATACTAAGGATCTCCTTTAATAAAACTTTAACCCGTATATTATAACTTGCGTGTATTAATTCTCTCCTGGAAGATTGTATTTCGCCAACTAACCCGCTTCACGCGGATATTCCCGTTTTTGTTGTTTGAAATAACTTATGCAGAAAGAACGTATTGTGAGTAAAGAAGGCAAGTTTCGGCGAGATTTCATTATCAACAAAAGGGCACGTGATGGAAAAGACGCAGGAAGCAGGAAAATCCAAAGCTTTGTCAAAAGAAACACCCAGGACAACCCCGGTCATCACCCGAAGCAAGCATAAAGGAGATAAAGCTAAAATGACCAATCGAAGGCAAGATACTGCGGAAATCACTTCACCATGAACGCTAATTCAGTTGCAGCGGCGGCTCTCAGAGCAGCAACGAAAAGTACGGGGAGGCTGCGGTAGTCCCGAAGGCTGCGGAGGCTAGCAATACCTTCGCCATGAGTCAACTTAATCAACCAAGAGAAAGGGTGGATGAATCCAGAACATTCCAACCCGCGCACCTTCTAACTTTGGAATGCCGCTAACAAATAATCAGAATCAAACCATACCGGCGGCTCTGGCACCGCAGAGGGGCGCTCACCCAATTTGGAAACACCAGCAACCGAAGCTGAACCCCTGCCACCTTTAGTACAGACCATGGAGGAGGGCGGCACCATGGCTGTAGTAGCACGCGCTGGGACTCCCAATCAGGGGTCCAACCAATCACACCGACTAATGGCTGAGCTTGAGGAACTGAGGAAGACCAGCAGGTTTACGCAGAAGCTGTAGCTCTGTTGGCCAGAGAAAATCAAGATTTAAAGGAGCGGATTGCTCTAAGCACGAAGACCAGCCAACAACTTGATGAAGCAAGCTCCAAAGCACCAGAGCCAAACCAAGACTGTAGAGTCGTCTAGCGGCTAATGAAGACGCGACAAGGAGACGTAGCGTATCCGACCCGGATTATGACGATGGAGAGTCAGACGGTAATGAGCGAAGAATTTAGAGCACCAACGCGCAATGGAGGAACTACGAGATGAGATGATGGCGAGATCAGGCAATTAAAAAATAAACAAGGGGGGGAAGGTTAGAAGAGGTCATGAGAGAAGCTAACTCCACGCCCTTAACGCATCGCTTGGCCAACACCCCTATTCCACTGAAATGCCCTGTCCCGACGTTCGAATGCTATGATGGATCCAGCGACCCTGCTGCACATATTCGGTACTACAACCGTGTCTTAGCTAGATGGGGTCAGAACGACGCCGTACTCTGTAGATACTTCCCGTCAAGCTGAAGGGATCGGCGTTATCATGGTTTGATAATCTGCCACCAAACTCCATCCACTCATACGACCAACTCGCAGAGAAATTCTTAAGAACATACATGTACAACAAGACTGTAAACACCGGGATGGATAAGCTCTTTTCACTAGCAATTGGCTACAAGGAAACCACGAGGGAGTACAAACAGATGGCATAAGATCTGCCAAGCCATAGGGAGCGTGGACCCAGTGGTAAGCATCAACTGCTACAAATGGGGCTTAGACCGAATGAGTCCCCTATTTGTTGAAATTCACGGGAGCGTGCCCAAGACAGAGGAGATCTCCGAATAATTATCGAAAAGCACGCTCGACTTGAAGAAATTCAACGGGAAAACCCGAGGGCATATCCGCAGAGGTCTCACCGCACCAATTCAGCGGAACAAACCAATGGGGCCAAAAGGGTTGCTCAGGAGAGACCTCACGAAGATAGGAAGGAACGGAGGGATGAACGAAGAACAGGCGACCGAAAATTCGAAGATCAAGTTTACACGAAACTCAACGCTAGCTATGCTCGTATCCTACGAGAGATCAAAGGGAGGGAAAACTTAGAGTGGCCATGGTCTAAGGGAAAGCAGCCCCCGAGATCCGAGAAGTCTAAAGATTACTGTGATATCACTGTTTCAACGGACACCAGACCGAAAATGCAAGAACCTTAAAATAATGATCCAAAAATTAATTGATGCGGGAGAGCTCAAACATTACATACGAAAGGATGTTACCGAGGACAGATCCAAACGAACCAAACCAGTCCAACTTCCGGAAGAAACCGAACAATCAACACCATCTCGTGTTCCGAAGCCACAGGACCCTCACTCACAGCGCAGATTGGAAAAAGGTTACGGAAGCAATTCGAAGACCGCTGCGAGTTATATAAGGTCGATGGGATAGCGGTGGACGAACACGAAGAATGGATGGAATCTCCTATCATCTTCGATGCCGAGGATATCGAAGAAGATATGGAAGACCATAACGATCCCTTGGTCCTAACATTACCAGTAGCTGGATGTAACCTCAAAAAGATCCTCATAGACGGGGGAAGCTCTGTAAATGTCCTATTCTATGATGCATTCAAACGGATGAAGCTCCATGATGAACAGTTAATGACCTCTTATCACACCATCTACGGATTCAATGGAGCAGCCACGAAGCCCTTGGGAGACATCGTGTTACAGGTTAACGCAGGGCCCATGAAACTGGAACCCGATTCAGTGTGGTGGACACCCCTTCCCCCTACAACGCATTATTGGACGAAATGGGTACACAAGCTCAAAGGAGTTGCGGCAACATACCACCAATATCTCAGATTTCCAACACCTGAGGGAATAATGGAGATCAAGGGAGATCGAATCACTACGCGAGAGTGCCAGGCCACTCAGGATCATATCAACAATGAGCAAGAAGAGCAGCGAAAAATCCGAAGAGTAAAAATCAAGAAACCGCGAAAGAGAAGCCGTAGACCTGTTCCTTAAGGAAACTACAGGAAAGGCTTGACGAAAGATGGTAATGTCCAAGCTCGGAAACAAGTACCTCAACAACCAGCGAAGAACAGAAACACGCTAAATAGCAATTAAAGAGCGCCCCAGTCCTCGGAAACCCGAAGCCTGTGTTCACACCAGTAGAACCCGTAAAGGAAATCAACATAGGAACGGAAGAAGACCCGAAGATGTCAAAATGGGACCATCATGGACGAAGGAAGAGAACATTCCTTAACCAAATTACTTAAGGAATATGCGGATGTGTTCGCCTGGAAGTTAGGAGATATGCCGGGGATTGACCCAAAAGTAATCCAACATGAACTACGCATCAAACCGGGCACGCCCCCGTTCAGGCAGAAAATACGAAAAGTGGCTCCAGATATCATGAGGCAGTAGAAACAGAACTTCGGAAGCTACTAGACGCAGGATTTATCAAGGAAGTCAAGTACCCTACCTGGATCTCCAACATGGTCATTGTTCCTAAGAAAAATGGAGGGGTTAGAATATGCATCGACTTTACTAATCTCAACAAGGCATGTCCAAAGGACAGCTATCCCCTACCGAGCATAGATCACTGGTGAAGCAGTTGAAGGATACGAAGACTATCATTCATGGATGGACATTCTGGTTACAACCAAGTAGCCCTGGCAGAAGAAGATCAGCCACACACAGCGTTCTATACCCCACATGGCCTTTATTGCTATACCAGAATGCCTTTCGGGCTCGAAACGCAGGGGCAACATACCAAAGGATGGTCGATGCTATCTTCAAGCCATGGATTGGAGGAACCCTAGAAGTCTACGTGGACGACATGCTCGTCAAAAGCAAGCTGCGTAAAAATCACCACCAGGACCTGAGGAATATCTTCGAAGCAATGAGACAGCATCACATGAAAGTGAATCCGGAGAAATGTACTTTCGGTGTCACCTCGGGGAAGTTCCTCGGGTATCTGGTGACGAAAAGGGGCATCGAGGTAGACCCAGCAAGATTCAAGCCATAGTAGAGATGCCGTCCCAAAGAATCTGAAGGAAGTGCAGAAGCTCAATGGGTCTATAGCAGCGTTGGGCAGATTTATTGCACGGTCTTCGGACAAATGCAAACATTTCTTCAATATTCTTAAAAAAGGGAGCAGGTTCGAATGGACCGCTGAATGCGAGGAAGCATTCCAAAAAATCAAAGAACATCTAGCTTCAATCCCGATCCTGCAGAAGCCAGACCCTGATGAAGTTTTGGCACTGTACATAGCAGCAACGGAGGACGCAGTCAGCGCGGTATTAGTCAAAACCAATACAAAGGTAGAACAGCCTATCTATTACGTCAGCAAGACACTCAATTCGCGGAAAGAAATTATACTAAGATTGAACAACTCATCCTCGCACTGGTATGGGCTACCCAAAAACTGAGAACCTACTTCCTAACTCACCTCGTCAGGGTACCATGCAAAGCACCATTGGAAGCAGTCCTCAAAAGCACGGGAAAAGTGGGCCGAATAGCCAAATGGAACACCCATCTGGACCAATTCAACATCATTCATGAAATTCAACATTCTCAGAAGTCCCAAGTTCTGGCAGATTTCTTAGCAGACCTCCCCCTTGACAACGACGAAGAGATTAAGGGAATACCAGAAGCCGAGGAAGAAATCAAGGATCCAATGGATATCCTCGAACCTGCGAGTCAAGACAATGGGAAGTCTTTGTCGACGGATCTAAAAATAAGGAAGGAGCAGGAATAGGCATTGTCATTATCACCCCAACTGGAGAAAGGATTATACAGGCACTTAGATTGGAATTCAAAGAGCATACCAACAACATTGTTGAATACGAAGCTGTCGTACATGCCCTACGTATAATAATAGAGATGGGGGTAACCGATGTAAGGCTGACAAGTGATTCGCAGCTTGTCATACGGCAAATAGGGCTCGAGTATAATGTGTACGATGACACCCTTCAGCTTACATGGCCTTGGTCCAAACATTGGCATCACAAATCCCGAACATTAAGTTCCGGCACTTATGCAGAAGGGACCTCAGGCACGCGGATGCCCTAGCATATATATCATCCATGCTGAGGGATAAAAATGCCGAAGTATTAAAATAGCAAGGGTATACGAGCCTTCGATTGCATCTCAATTCTCCTTCGCTACCAATCAAGATGTGGAAGAAAATATCGAAGACCAGGTAGGAGAAGACATCCATAATGACTTTGATGAAGAGGACATCCTGTCAAGAGCAAATCAAGACGAAGACTTCAGCAACGAAGATGACTGGAGGGTGACAATACATGCCTTTCTCGAAAAAGGAAGCTTACCTGCGGATCGGAAACAAGCTAGGAAGATACTCTCCAAAGTGGGAAGATATGATCTTCGGGAGGGGGTCCTGTATAGGAAATCCTTCCTTGGACCATTACTACGCTGCTTGTCCCGGAAAGAGGGGCATCGAATTCTAAATGATATCCATTATGGTGACGCGGGGAATCATAGCGGCATGAGATCACTAGCTGACAAAGCAAAAACGCAAGGATATTACTGGCCGACAATGATACAAGATGCCGCGAGGATGTCCCGACGATGTGAAGAATGTCAGCGCTTCGCAAAAAAGATCCACGCGCCGGCAACAATGTTAAACTCGTCGATAGCCCGTGGCCATTTGCAAAATGGGGCGTAGACATCGTCGGGCCTTTCATCGAAGGATCAGGGAAGAGACGATTTTTGATAGTAGCCACGGACTACTTCAGTAAATGGGTGGAGGCTAAGGCCTTGGCCAGGATCAGAGACGCGGATGTGTTCACTTTCATATTCCAGAACATCATTTGCAGATTTGGTATACCTGCTGAAATTGTATCTGATAACGGCAAGCAATTACAGGGAAAAAATATAGACATGCTCTTCGACACTTTCAAAATAAGAAAGAACAAGTCCACCCCCATATACCCTCAAAGCAACGGACAAGCGGAAGCTACCAACAAGACCCTCGCCCTTATACTCAAAAAACAATTAGACGAGCATAAGGGAAGATGGTGCGAACAACTGCACAATGTCTTATGGGCATACAGGACAACACGAAGATCCGCACCGGGGAATCCCCGTTTCTTCTAACTTATGGAGCTGAAGCAGTCATACCTACGGAAATCCTCATGCCAACCACGAAGACCGAAGCTTGGGAGAAAAACCTCACAACAGATATGATGTTAGAAAGGTTGGACGACTTGGAAGGAAGAAGGGAAGTAGCATTGCAAAAGATGGAAAATTATCAACGAAGACTAGCAAGGGAGTACAACAAAAAGGTAAAGCTACGGAATTTTGTAGAGGGACAGTATGTGTTGAGAACAATCCCACGGTATCAGCAAGAAAAGAAATGGGGAAAGTTAGCACCTACATGGGGAGGACCTTTTATAATCCACGACTTGCGGGTAACGGTTCCTACTACCTTCGTAATCTAAAAGGCGAGGTCCTCCGGCATCCTTGGAATGCTAAATGGCTCAAACCATACTTCCCATAGAAGCAACGCAGATTTGAATCTGCTTGGAGTGTACCAGAAGAAGAAGGGAGCCTGACCGCTCCACATGTTTCTATCTCTGGAAGAGGAATTGCAGCCTCAACTTATCAATCAAACAAGCTTTCAAATTATCAAGTCAGTGGAATCTACCTACAATATTGGGGAAAGTAGTTAATCTACAATCTCTCAGGGCTCCCCCATCAGTGTCCATAAGTGTACCAGGGGGAAGGCACCCAGCAGAAAGAGATACCCAACCAATCTTAAGGCAACGGGTCGACGGAATGGGTGTGTAAATATTTTAATCCCATATCCTAGAACGTTGCCCCGGCCCCCACCGTCTGGGAATCCTCTGGCCCAGGATTCGCCAGCGGGGTGACAGGTCTCAAGACGATCACGAAGGTACCTTCCTTCAGTATCGCAAAACACTTAAAAACTTTTGTTTTGTTTTTCACAAATACTTAAAATAAAAACAAACAACATTGTAGGTATATCAAGAAGAGGATTCATTTCATAAAGGGTGATTACAAGAAGTGAAAGGCCAAAGTCAAGGATACACAATCAAAAAATATTCCTTTTACAGGATCATCAGCAAAAAATATCCTTGTTACATGATTAAAAAAGATAATGATGCCGCGGACCCTACAAACGCTGCGGTCTCTACCTAGTGGCGGCCCCATCGGCAGGATTATTCCGAAGACTTGATGGGACGCTCCCACCAGAAGAGGGGCCCGAGGAGCTGGGCAAGGCAGAAGGAACGGGACGACGAGGATAGTTCTTCACGAGACCATGTTCTCCTTAGGCCAAGTTCTATCCTCTCCAGCATCTTGTTCGTCTCCTCAGCCAATTGACAACGAGCCTTGTGCTTAATAACTGTTGTCCGCTGTTGGGCTTGGGATAATAACGAAGATAGCCGATTCACTTCTCTAGAAGCAGCACCAACGGCCTCCTCGCGGGTTGCTGCTAAATTCTTGAAGTGATTGGTCTGTTCTTCCTGCTGCGCTAAGGAAGATTGAGCCTTTTCAAGTTTTTCATTTGTGACGCGAAGGCGTCCCTCGAGCTCTGAAAAAGACAACACCACGGAGTTAGCGTAGAAAAAAACAAGGTCACACTCGATGAAATGGGATTATACCTTCGACACAAGCCGAAGCCTCTTCATACTCATTAACAACCGCATCTCGCGCTTCATCAAGATGATCATATTCCGCGGATAATTTCTTATAGTCTAGTTGAAGGTTGGTGAGAGTAAATTGACAGGCATCTAATTCTACCTGCTTCATCGAGTCCATATGACGAAGGTGGTCGACCTCTTTATTTATCTCTGAGACCCCTTTGCTGAGTCTGTACATGCACACTTCAAGATTCCTCTCAGACCACATGACGAGCTACGTCGGCACGGACGCGGAAAGAGCATTGCTGAGAGCGTAGACTTCAGCACGAGCATCATCTCTTTCTCTGGCAAGACAGAGCATATTATCCTGGACCCCTGAAAGAGGAATGGATCGAGCCGTCTGTAATTCTTCTTCCAAAGCTGAATCCTAGATTCCAACAAGGAAGTACGCTCACGGGCTTCCCGCAGATTATCACGGGTCCACAGCAGTGTGCCATTAAATAAAGCACGATCATGGTTGTACAGATTTTGCATGTCGACCATCTGAACATGCCGCGCGCGCCATACCTCAGCCCGAGCATCCCATTTCTTAGCTTCACTCTTAATTTTCTCAACCAAATCTCTAATACGATTTTTGCCGAGCTCTTTCGTTTCGAAGCCATATCAGCTCGGGGACGCCACCCACTGGAGATAGGGTGGGGAGACTCAGACAGAACAACTAAGAATAAAGAATGACGACATACGGCGAGGGAAAAGAACCAAACCTGTGAAAGTGGAAACTTGGCTACGAGTTTGCTCTAACTCAGCGCGCACTGCAACAAGTTCTGAACGAAGATCAGCCTCTGCTTCACCCAGCTTTTCTTTCTCCTTAAGGCTTTTCTTCAGCTCTTCTATTTCCACCTCAGCCGCAGATAATTCCTTTTCTCGGTGACGAAGCTTAGCCTCGAGCTTCAGAGATTTCGCTTTGAAGAACTGATACAGCACGTGGTTACAATGCTCTCCTCATCATCTACACATCAAGATGACAAAACATTATTTCACCGAAGCGTTGATCGTCACGTAAAGTATGTACGAAAATTTACCTCCAGCACACGCTGCTGCGGAAAGCCATATTGATACCCGTCGGCGATGGCCATCATATCGGCAACGGAAGTAGGAGGCTCCGGCACAAGGGTAGCTTCGGGAACAGTCAACCTTTTTCCCCAGGCTTCAGACACCTGCGCCTTAGAAGACATCTCCATCATGCGACGGGTATACGCGGTTGATTCCTTTTCCCCAGCAACAACAGGAGCGGGATGAGAGACAAACAGAAGATTCTTTTCCTTAAACCAATCCATGATGGCGTCCTCACCCTCAGACGTCGGCGACTGGGAAGACTATCGGCAGGCGCATCAATGACAGATTTTCCTTCTCTGACGACCCCCTCAGCACAATGTTGGCATGCTCCTCCGCGCCTACATGCACAGCAGGCTCCTCCGCACCAACATCTTCTACAGTAGCATCCCCATTACCATCACCACCAAGAACATCCCAATCATCATTGGGGGAAAGTAAAGAGAAGTCCTCGGGAAAATCGAGGGCTTCGTCAAAGAACTCCCCCGTGGAATACATCCGATCAAAAGAAAATTCTTGAGAAGTGGGAAGGGTATCCGCGACATCACCAGCAGGGACGGAAACATCCCCGATAACAACGTCATCAGCCACCACACTTTGTTCCTTCCTTCATCACCAGCATGACCAGCGAAGACCTCTTCTTCGACATTGATAGGGGAGGTACCAGTACGTTCCTCCCCATCTGTAATCTCGTCCTCAGCAAACTCTTCGTTCACTGGACTAGTAACTTCTTCTTGGGCTTCAACCTCGCCCATCACCGTAGTAGAAGACTGCTTCGGCCTAATCTTTTTCTTCTTCAACACCTGAAACCAACACCACAAAAAGAATTATTTTTCCCGACTGATGGAAGTTCTAAAAAAGAAGCGCAGCTAGAATCGCGTACCTGAGCAGCTGAGTATTCTTCGGTGGGAGTATAGCACCGGAACCATCCTCCTCGTCCCTCTACGACGTCCAGGGCATAAGGAAAATTCATGCCCGCAAAGTTCAGACGCCAGGGCAGAAATCTCCATAGCGAACAGGAGGAGACTCGCGCGGCTTACTATTCTCGGTAGGCCGCCAACCGCGGGGACCAGGAATCCAACCGTAAGCCCACGGACCAACTATCTCGATAACGGTGGCGTGCCACTCGTAGTCATGATCGCGCTTGATCCTCTCTCGCGCGGGGAAGAGTTTCCGACGACTGGACGCCTCCGTGCCAGGAACATACTTCAGCTTGGCATCGCTGACCTCATTTAACAGACGAATCTCCCCGAGGAGCAGGGAGATTCCGAAGGCTGACACTCCACGGCTTGCGATTCCTACTATTGACGTAATCACCGAAGGAGTTATTGAAATTCTCAGGAGTATACCATTCCTTCTCCATGGGATTGGGGACGTAACAAGTCATCGACGTTTCCCCCTTACTCCGCAGATAGCATTCCTTCAGGGCGCGGAGATAATTCCCCGATAGTTGGGATACGGAACGGCTATGAGTATTGGTGGAAGACCCTCACGACTAGCGAGCACGCATAGTAGAAGGAATCACCTGATTTGTACAACGGCAGCATAAGACCAGCTTCGAATGCCCCAACCGTCGTTAACAAATGAAATTCATCGAACTCATACTTGGAGATAAGCTCATACGTAATATCATCCTCAGGGGCATAGAAACGAACCCCGAAGGCTTGAAGCTCATGCTTTTCCTTGAATATTTCAAGATCGATATGCTTGAAGGTTACTTTTTTCCTGCTAACAGACACTGCGTATCAAGGGAGCAGCCTCATCCTCCTCGGCGGGGCCGGATGAACTAACGAACGCTTCCGAAGCTTTTCTCTTCACGGGGGGATTCTTTGAAGATTCAACCCTAGGAGCTACACCCTTCGTATTCTTCCCTTTAAAAGTTGGAGAAGACCGTAGATGATGCTCGGGCACTAACGAACGTAGAGGAGGAATGTCAAAAGCAACAGCGCGGGGCGGAGCCTGCGTACTCCTAGTATCATCACGAGGACGCCACTGAGCGATCAAAGACTCTTCGGAACCAGACGGAATTCGGAGGAATCTCTTCCCTAGAGGACGAGGCTTTCGCTCCAGAAGAAACTCGACTCCGACGAACATCATCTTGAGACTCTACGCGGAGGAGATCTCGATACCCAGAATCAGGAGTCTGATAAGTAGCCGCGGACGGTCAGACATGGCTGCGAAAGAATAAAATCAAGAACAAGTTACACACAATCAAAAACATTACCAAAATCAAAAAACACATCCATAGCAATACACCACGATAACGAGAAACCCTAAAATTAGTATACATGCTCAATCATAAAATTCACCCTCGAAGTAATGGCTTCCTTAATTTAAGATGAAGAACAGGGGCAAACTAGTATGCAAGCATCAGAAGAAGTTCTTCATCACAAACAAGGAACAACAGTAGCAGAGAATTCACAAATCAACACAGTAAAACAGTGGAAATAAAGAAAAGAAAAACTTACCGGCAAAAACAGCAGTAGAAGAAACAAACAGGGAAGCGGGCGTGATTAATGCTAAGGGAGAGAATTTAAGATCACAGGTGCAATGAAGACTGACAGAGAATTTAAGATCACAGGTGCAATGAAGACTGACAGAGAATTTAAGGTCACAGGTTCAATGAAGACAGACAGAGAATTTAAGGGCTGAAAAAAGAATGAAAACTGAGAGAGCGTTTAAGAAGAATGAAATTAAATTTTATTTCTATCCTTAAAATACCCGAAAGAAAGAGGAGGAAATTAAGGGAGGAATGGGAAACGTGCCCGTTACATAAGCAGTTAATGCACGAATAAAAGACGTGCCCAAGTATCTAGGAGAAGTTATTAGGAGTGAGAAGAATATGCGACGATAGTTTTTCTTCAAGGCACCCATTAGTCATTCAAGCCCGAAGAAAAGGGGAAAATTGTGTACACATATATCTCACTATCAGACACGTGTATATAAAAAGATACGTGGAAAGCATGCAGGCCAAAACATCAAAACATGATGCGTCACGAAACACCAAATAAACCCCGAGGAGTTACTTTATCTCATCCCCAAAAGAGAAGCTAAGATCAACGGTGGAGAGAAAGTTAGCTGACATGAACTGACAGGGGCAGAAGACACTTGTCTGACACGAGCAGACCCCTCAACTACCCGCATTAAACACTCTGAGCAGTGTACGTGTCGACCAACCTGTGGAACGAGCAAGGATGCCTCTGCGGGATCAAGGGGCAAACGCAAACCTCCGCGTGATGGACGCAAGGACACAAGAAGATAAGGTTCCAACGGTCTTCAGAGATGGGTCCCACATTCTAACCTTATAAATACCCCATCTCCACCAAGAGGAAGGGGGATGGGAAAAATCAGGAAGAGAAGGAGAGAGAGAGAGAGATTGTAAGGGTAAGTTAATCACTTAGAAGAGAGAAACATGTAAACCCAAAAGTCATTCGACTATTCGTGTAACCGTGAAGAACATAGTAAAACAACAAACCCCGTGGATGTAGGCCTTAGTGCTGAACCACGTAAACCTTGGTCTTATTTACATTTCAGCACTTTACATTTATTTAGCTCCATGGATGTTTACTTATATGTTTTGTTTTCCTTAATACTTATATCCCATGCGCAAACGCCTCGCATGGAGTTGTTAGATGAGGCCATGATAAACCCGAAGGTTTTGAGCCAATGAATCAACACCAGGATATCATCATCACAATCTCTTTAGATGATAATGATTGATTGTGAGCGTTCGGACCCCCTCGTGGTTTGTGTGCTCACACTTTCCTATAAATTAAGTATTGCGATTTAAAAAGATGTTGGGGCACAAATTGTTGCTAGGCTCTCGATCAACACCATGTAATTTTTTTTATTATAATAACTATATATAATAAATTAATAATCATAATTAAGAAGTTAATGAAACACAAGCGTCCCTTTTTCCTGAAACAGGACAAATCTGTGAGAAAACTAATAAGGCAGCTCATTTTGTAGCTAGTTCGGCTCTTAGAGTATTTCAAGAGATAACTCGGACTCTTGAAAATCGATGAGGAAAATTAGATGGTCACATAAAATTGTTTTCACAGTTGAGACCATTGGTTAACCCGTGCATTTGTCCACATTAGACTTGGAATACTTTGTAATTTGTTTGCATCAACTAAGGTAATCATGCTCCACATTAGACTACAAAGACTTTGTAATTTGTTTGCATTACAACTAATAATCATACTTGTAACATCATTATTCCGTAAGAAATCAATAGACCCTCGTCAAAAGAAGCAAATCTTAATTAGGATTTAGGAGATTTTAAACATACAAGTGAAAAACTTTTAAATCCATTTTATTCGAATGTTTTGGAAAGATGTACCAAGTTACCAACATCAACTTTGTTCCATCTGTTTTTTCAACAAACTTTTTATTTTGGATAGAAAGGTAAGCTTTATTAGATTTTCAAACCACTGTGATTGGATTTCCTTTGTTCCGGAATTTGGAATATGTCTCATCACCTTTGTAAAGTAGACCTAGACAACCATCAACAAACAAACATAATTAATGAAATGGTAGCTTAATTTCATATAATTGAAGTTATTGCTGTGTTTGGCAGTTAGTGTTTATAGAATCAAGGATCAACTAAACTATTGCTCTTTCCTTAATACGTCGTCATGCATGGTACAGCATAAACAAATCCTCAAATTTAAGGGTTACCATTTTTCTATCTTTCTTTTTCTTTTCTTTTTACCTGCTACGGCTGCTACGTACTCGAAGAATGTTATTTATTTAGGTAAAAGATGATGACGGCTGGAAACAGAGTCCCAATTAGAAACCTAATTCTAAGAAAAAACGGATATGAGTTTTTTCCATTAATAAAACATCCAGAAACTCGTTATTTCTTGGTTCATTCCACCAAGTGGGTAGTTTTCTTTGAACAAAACCTAAATCAAGCTAGGTCGTAATACCAAATCATTAGCACCTGCTACGCTCACCAGCTTCCTCGATCGAACAGGTATATATTATATCACGTTTATGAGAACCTGACGAAGTCCTAATCGGCAATTCTTGACTTCAACAAACTTTCACTGGACATGTACGTAATTAACATTAATTACCTATTCTACTGTAGTTTTTAGAAAATTCCAAAAAAAGCTTTAGACGAAACTGCTGTAGAAAGTAAAAAGGACAAGAAACAGAAGAAACCTACCGAAGTCGAATGATCAGAAAAGAAGGATAAGAACAGATACTAGATTCCCTCAAATCATTTTGGTGGGTCCAGTCCATATAACGTGTAGAACCGACCAAACAAAACGATCCAGATCAACGTCTAGCTGATACGATTTGATCCTCCCTCCGGGTGTGTATATCGTGCATGTGTACAGTCAGCACTTAGTCATCGCTAGTACTCCTCCATCCCATGTGAAAATCCAATAATAAATTAGTAATGAAGATCCAGCGCATAACATGGCCAGCTCAGCTCCTCCATATCTTATTAGAAAAAAATCTTTATGCAGGTTTTTGAAACCCTGTTTGCATGGATGTTGTGAAGCTGACTTTCTTAGAGTTTCTGTTTTTGTAATGACATCCCTCTTTGTTTCACAATATCACGAGTTTACCCTCCCAATAATGCATGTATTTTGTCATATTAGTATTTGATAAAGAGGACTAAAGCTAGGCAGCTGAGCTGAGTGAGCTCTATCATAAATCCTTTTCAAATGGAAGGAGGTAAAGTTTAATTATATGCATTCTCAAGGGAGTGTAATTCCTACAAGTTCGTCTATAAATAGAGTTCCTCATCTCATATCAGAATTCAGAGCTAAAGCCTTAAAGGTAAAAAGCATCTAGATTTTTTAGAAGTTTAGCTTCAGAGAAGTAGTTTTTTATTAAATTAGAAAGCTAAATTGCTTTTAGTTTTGAGCTAATCTTTCCATTTTGATCAAAGAAAGACAAATTTTGTTTAAAGTGAGTGGGAGAATTCGAGATAATGGGTATTTTTCAGGAACATGATTTAAGCAATTCTGCTTTGCCATTGTTGTCTCTGAACCATGTATCATACCTTTGTAAGTCAGTTGAAGAATCAGCCAAGTTTTATCAAGAAGTTCTTGGTTTTGTTCTCATTAGAAGACCTTCTTCCTTCCAATTTGAAGGAGCTTGGTAAGATTACCACAGTAATTAACGTCAAAAATTTAATTAAAACCAACATAATACTAACATGAATTTGTCGCCAATTTTTCATTGTATTAACGAATTTGATTATAATTTAACAGGTTATTCAACTATGGAATTGGGATACACTTGCTACAGTGTAATTCGACTAATGATGTCCAACAAATGCCAGTAAAAATCAACCCAAAAGATAATCACATTTCTTTCCAAGTAAGCCCCTTTAATTGTAATAATGAGTATAATTCCTTTGTTTTGGACTCATGAAGTGGTCTACCAAAAGAAACCCTACCGATTCGTCTTTCCAATATACATAAGTGATGAAAAGGGTAGCTCCTTTATTAGCAATTAATTCCGTTGTTAAATCTTTACAGTGTACAGACATTGAACTTGTAAAGAAGAGACTACGTGAGATGGGAATGAAACATGAAACCGCCCTCGTCGAAGAAGGTGGTGTTTTCGTCGATCAGCTTTTCTTCCACGATCCAGATGGTTACATGATCGAAATCTGCAATTGCGAGAACATCCCAGTTCTTCCATTGTCAACAAGCGCATGTCCCATAAGAAAACCACAATCTTATGTAGATTCAAAGAAGAGTAAGCTAATTATCCCAAATAATTGAATTCTAAATCGTGCTCTTTATAATGAAACGAATAATGGCCTGTCAATGATCGTTTTCAATTATCATGGCCAACCTAACGCATCATTTTGAATTACGTTTTTTTTCTTGTCACGATAGCTAGAAAATCCAGCCTAGTTTTTCATTTTCGTTGCGTATGTAGAGATGATGACACTTTACATCACATTTAAAATTTGTCTATTGAGCCCGCCCCGGTCAAAAGATAAGGGTGAGTTTATATCACACACTACCACCCATTAGACGATGTTAGATGCCTAACAAGTCCCTTTCGAATACTTTGAGCATCCGTATGGCTAATTAGTTTCTTAATAATTTAGTTAACACTTGATTATTTGTGATGATTATTAACTAATAATTTTTAATCTTATTTTATGAAATATAGGTAAGCCTCAACGATCTATGGCCAGCTCGAAAGCACTTAATGCGGCAGCAATGGAGACACGAATGATGGAGAGCCTGTTTGCCAGTATGATTGATATTTCCATGTAGAGGATTCAAATTCAACCCACAATTCATATACTATATTTTAGTATTCTTTTTGGTTTGAAAACATTTTGTTGGAGAATATATTTTCATTTTCTTTCTTTGTAATCTATCTTGTAAACTTGTATCTGGGAATTAATAAAGTGGTACATTTGTGATAAAAATTTGCAAGAAATTGGTAATGACTCAATGTTTGCGAACAACCGTCATTTGGGGCACACCAAAAACTTTTGGGGTCTATAGAATAGGACAAAATCGGGACGTTAAATAATGTTTTTGTAGTGCCATTTATCTGGCTATTTTTCATAATGACAAAAATGTTTTTATTATTTATATTTTTTTAATTATTTTTAACTAATTAAAAAATATAGTTATTTTTAAATTAAAAAAATATTTTCTTTGAGATTTTCTTTTTTATTTTTAACTTTTTTTGTTTAGTTCGGCTAACAAGTGATATGTCGAACCTAAGTTTTTTCAAAACATATGTAGGTTCGGCTGATATGTGAAAACATGCTTAGGTTTGGCAAATTCGATAAAATAAATAGGACATCAGAACTTAATATTATTCTTCAGAAAGTGAAGTTCGGCTAACATCTTCGTGTTTAATTATCAGACGAACTGGTCATCGACACTTTCAAGATGAAAAAAAATAAGAAGTTGGGCTGATAATTTGATTTTATCGTTAGCCAAACTTTGCTCTGTAATTGTCGTAAAAAAAATTTCCATGCAATAAGAAAAGAAAAAAAATCAAAATATTCAAAAAAGAATTTAAAAATTAAAAAAATAAAAATAAAATAAACATTTTGTTTTTGATATTATTTCGTTACTGGATAAAGACTATTACATTAACTCTGAACAGGTTGTTGTGCTAGCCTACCAGCGAGCCTCGTGGGTAACCTAGCCAAAGGAGCCGAAGCGGGAGGGCAACTGAGATTGTGTCACAAGGGGAACAAGCTAATTCTACCTTCCATGTTAATTCCTGCAATATTACGCCATTCGGGACTCGAACCTAGGACCACCTGGAGCGCATGAAACTTTTTGGAGAACGGGGATGACCAGCTGAGCTAGGGGCCCGTTCCTGAAAATTAATTAATTAATTAACATTAAAAATTAATTAATTAATCAAGAGTATCTAAGTAATTTAACCACTCATTAGATAACCCTTATCCCCCACGCTAGTTAGGATCATCCATTTGTATGCCCCAAAATTTTTGGGTATATGCCCAAATGATGGTTCTTTACAAATCAAAAGCAACCGAATATATGAGCGCTGGTGAAGCCCAGGTTTAAAGAAACATTCACGGCCCAAATGTCGTCGCATAAGTGAATCTTGTGATAAACCAGTTTAGTCTTTTATCTCATACTCTCTCTCTCCGTACCAATTATATACTAGCTGTTGTGTCCGTGCAGCACAAAGCATGAAAAAATCTGAAATAGTGAAAAATAGATTGAAAAGTGCTAATAATAATAATCCTCGCGTTTTTAGGGGCCACTCGAAAGGATTTAGGGGCCAACAATAAAACAAAAAAGGTCACCCAAAGGGAAAATGTAGCCAGCCCTTATCTCGCGTAATTCGTAATGGCGAAATTACCCTTATATATTCGGAGGATATGATAACATTGTTATCCTCCGATTGCAATCGGAAGCCAAAATATTTCCCAGACTTCCGATTGTAGTCGGTGCAGTATTAGAATGATTTGTGTTTCATTTTTTCCATTTCTTTTTCATTTTTGAGTTGTTAGAGTTATAGAGAAGAAGGTGAAGGAAAAAAAGAGAAAACCCATTTTATCACTACAAAAATGGATGGATATGAAGAAGAAGGTGAGAATCATGACGAAGAACAAAATGTTGAGGGTTCACGACCGTTTAGAGAAGACGATTTGGGGTATATGTTGAATGATCCAAACTTTTGTGGAGAGGAAAACATAGACGACCCTTTCATGGAAGAAAATGGAGAATCGCCCGATATTGAAGCTAACGATGCATGTAAAACACAGGTATTGTGTTAAGAAACTCAAATACTCGATTTGCATGCGTTTGTGTGCTTTTGTAAACAAGAAAAACCGATTATTGCATGCATTGAATGCCATGAACTACCCAGATTCGGTAGATAATTTGTAGAATAAACCTATGAATATAACACACTGAGTACCAAATATGTATATTCGGTAGTTACAAGATACTAGTTTACTGCCGAAGATGAGAAAAAACCCCAAACTGGTTTTCCAAAAATATCTACATTCGGTAGTTATGTAGAGTTATTTACCCCCGAATGGCCCCAAAAACGAATTCCTCAGAAAATTTCAAAACTCGGTATTCTTATCCTTTACAATCGGTAATAGTTTAACATTCTTTGACTGCCGAATATAACAGTGGCCTCGAAATAAAATTTCCGAAAACTTGAAAATCGGATGTTTATCGATTAAAGTTATCTTCCGGTTATTTATATTCGGCTGGTTTACTATATATTTTAGCTTCCGATTATATCATTTTTTGCACTCAGTAAACTGTGTACATTCATTTGCATAAATCGGGTGTTTTGGGTAACCGATAGGATTCCGAATATAGAGTATTCGGAAGTTTGACTTATTTAATAACCTCCGATTATTGTATAATAATTTGTTGCTTTCATATGCAGGCCGTTGAAGAGTTTGTTGATGACTTCTATTTGAGGCCCGACACTTCCATATACTATGCAAACGATTTGGTATACTCATTACTACTTTTTTCTTTTTTTCAAAATTTATATGTTAAATGGTTATGCTTATTAGATTTGTTTTGTTTTATTCACGTTTAGACATTTGGAAGTAAGAAGGAGGCAAAGGAATGTCTTATGAACAAGGCAAAAGATAACATGTGCGTGGTAGTTCAAAATAATCATGTTAGTTACACTCGATTTGAAATGATTTGTGAGCGAGGTGGGACGCGAAAGAGTCACGAGGGAAAGAATAGTAAGTACATACGGAAGACGAATAGGAAATACCGAAGCAATACCAAGAAGATAGGATGCCCATTTAAGATTGTCTTCTATAAGCCCGATGGTATTAAAGGTAAAGAGTATAAAATGTACAAAGTTGATAACGGTTGTCACAACCATGATGATCCGTTGGATTTAATTGGACATGTAATGGTTGCCAAGTTAAAACCACATCAAATGCATACGGTGAGGTCTATGCGGATCCAAAAAGCGAGTGCGATCTTAAGTAAAATAAAGGCGGACGATCCCGACAACTTGTATTCTTTGTCTACAATTAAGTCGGCCCTAGCTACGATCAAAAGGACTGGTTGGGATGGTAGAACGGTCATGCAACAATCGGAGTGGTTAGCGGAGTTACACGGCTACACCTTGAGAAGGGAAGAAAAGGATGGTATAGTGGTTCGTATTTTGTTGGCACATCCCGAAATGATCCAATTGTCTCAATGCTTTCATCAAATTTTGTTGATAGATGCTACTTATAAGACAAACAAGTATAACATGCCGTTGTTGAACATTGCTTTCCATACTTCGGACAAAAACACGTTTACGATTGCATGGGGTTTAATGGATCATGAGAACAATGTGAGTTTCATTTGGATGTTGGAGACGTTGAGGTCCATTTATAACAGTGATAATTTTCCAAGGGTTATTGTAACGGATAACGATCAAGCCTTAATGCATGCAATAGCGGTAGTGTTTCCGGAAGCCCAAAACTTGCAATGTACGTGGCACATTCCGATTTTTTACTCAATAATAACTGAGAGGGGTTACCCTCCTTATATAGATTAGAGTTCCAACGGATCTAATTTTTGAAAATATGGCCATTGAGGTTTCTGAAAATATGGCCGGTTGAGGTTTCGTATCATTGGTGCACTACAATCGGTTGTTAACGATACACGTATTACCCCCGAATAAGACATTCGGTGGCAAACTTAAATTCTTATCTACCGATTCAGTTGGAAGTTACCAAAACTTAATCGGAAGTTAAATTAGTTACCAAAACTTCCGAATATGGGTTGTCTAACCTTCAATATTGGCCCTTGGAACCACCTGGAGCCATGGTGTGGTTTGTTTTGAACTTGTAATATTCGGAGGATAATTTTTTTGTAAAGTTCTGAATGTACGATGGCCCAAAAATCAGAATTTGGGAAAAACTTATACTTTTCAAATTTTGTCTTTGAATTAATCGGAAGTTAAATTAGTTACCAAAACTTCCGAATATGGGCTGTCTAACCTTCAATATTGGCCCTTGGAACCACCTGGAGCCATGACGTGGTTTGTTTTGAACTTGTAATATTCGGAGGATAGGTTTTTTGTAAAGTTCCGAATGTACGATGGCCCAAAAATCAGAATTTGGGAAAAACTTATACTTTTCGAATTTTGTCTTTGAATTAATCGGAAGTTAAATTAGTTACCAAAACTTCCGAATATGGGCTGTCTAACCTTCAATATTGGCCCTTGGAACCACCTGGAGCCATGGCGTGGTTTGTTTTGAACTTGTAATATTCTGAGGATAATTTTTTTGTAAAGTTCCGAATGTACGATGGCCCAAAAATCAGAATTTGGGAAAAACTTATACTTTTCAAATTTTGTCTTTGAATTAATCGGAAGTTAAATTAGTTACCAAAACTTCCGAATATGGGCTGTCTAACGTTCAATATTGGCCCTTGGAACCACCTGGAGCCATGGCGTGGTTTGTTTTGAACTTGTAATATTCGGAGGATAGGTTTTTTGTAAAGTTCCGAATGTACGATGGCCCAAAAATCAGAATTTGGGAAAAACTTATACTTTTCAAATTTTGTCTTTGAATTAATCGGAAGTTAAATTAGTTACCAAAACTTCCGAATATGGGTTGTCTAACCTTCAATATTGGCCCTTGGAACCACCTGGAGCCATGGCGTGGTTTGTTTTGAACTTGTAATATTCGGAGGATAGGTTTTTTGTAAAGTTCCGAATGTACGATGGCCCAAAAATCAGAATTTGGGAAAAACTTATACTTTTCAAATTTTGTCTTTGAATTAATCGGAAGTTAAATTAGTTACCAAAAATTCCAAATATGGGCTGTATAACCTTCAATATTGGCCCTTGGAACCACCTGGAGCCATGGCGTGGTTTGTTTTGAACTTGTAATATTCGGAGGATAATTTTTTTGTAAAGTTCCGAATGTACGATGACCCAAATACTGGCCCCAAAATGGGATTTTTCCTATATCAGAAATTTTGAGATTTTTTCAATATATACATTCGGTAGTGAGTGTTCTTCCGAATACTGTGCGTCTACTTAAATATATTCGGTAGCCAAAAAATTCATTAAACTACCGATTATTAGCAGTTTGTATCCAGGAAGATATGGCCACCAATATTCGGCAGATAATTATCAAATCTTTCTCCCGAATACTGTCGATGTTCTTGAGAAATGAAGAACACGACTACATTCGGAATTAAATAAGCATGAATATCACCCGAATCTTGATAAATAACCGAAAACCCTAGAATTTTTTTTTTCTCGATTCGACGAATTAAAGCGAAATAAACCCCAAAAATGATAGATTCTTACCTAATTGGGGCCATTTGAAGTTGATGAAATGTTTGACTATCGGAATCGCCACCACCGACTACATTGCCGGGTACGCCTTCTTCGCGTTCTTATACAGTTGAAATGAGTAGAATTTTTTGATTTGGTTTTTATACAGTTTTACCAGAAAGGCATTTATGTAACTTCAATATCATATAGGGTACCCCTTAACTAGAGTCTTTGGCTGGGTATAAATTGATGACCCTTAAATCTTTTCGGGTGTCCCCTAAAAACTCGAGGATAATAATAATTGAAGTAGCAAATAGAATTGTATGAAGGTCAGATTGGCATAATGGATGACGCAGTGGTTTGAAAGATTCGCTGTTGAAGGGGGATTCATCCATAAGAAAAGGAAAGAGAATTGTATTGCCATACTCTTATACTGGAGGTCCAAAATATATGATGCAACAGTACCAGCACTACCAAGACGCTGTAATATCAGTCTCATTTCGAGCAACCTGCATCATTCATAACAGTCGTCGAAGATAGGACAACATTTGATGCTAATGTGGATCACCATACAATTTAACTAAGACAGGATTTAACGAACCTTAGTAAAACAGGCCTTTCCATATCTCCAGAAGCGTCTTCCAACCCATTAATGTCAGAGAGATTAATGGTTGTCTGTCTCCACGATTCTTGGGTTCCCAATATCTTACCCGTAATCCATTTTTAATCCCAGCAATTGATACCCTAACAGGAACACCAGCATCTTGGAGAGCCAAACAACCAATTTTCATGCAAGCGTCACGTAACCAATTTTCATTTTAGAGAAAGTCTTATCATGGAATCCAAACTATTCCATGTGTGGAAAAATCATGAAATGTCAAGTCTAGTGGCTTCCAAGTTAGGGTCTTCCACAGAAAATCCAAGCAAGGTTCCACGGTCTCATGGAAGGGCTCGTGGAATCCATCTGAACACCAATAAGAATAGCGTTAAACGCAATTAAGAATTGCGTTTTTTTTTTATCCATAGATTTAAAATGAGTTGTTGAAATCTAACGGGTGAAAAAAAAGCTTCATTCTTAATTGTGTTTTTTTAGCTCAATTTTTAATTGCGTTTTTTTAGCTCCATTAAGAATAGCGTTTCTACCATTCCACCATTACATTTGCGCTTCCATCCACAGTTCCAAGTGCTGAGGTGGCGTGGAAGATGGAAAATGGGTGGATTCCACCATAAGACTTGCTCTTATTAGGTGCTTCCATATACCCGACCTTTTCGGTCCATGACGGTGGAATGAATGTTGAATAGATCATTGAAATTAAGCAGACAAAATTTAACTACTAAGGTTGCAAGAAGTCCTATTCTCTTTTTACAATAAATAACCTTATGAAAAAGCGCGCAAGGAGCAAAAACATACATTTGTATAAAGGTGGCATGTAACAAAAGCATTATATTGGTCCACTATGCAGCACCATGGGAATCTCATTGACCAAAGATTGTATAGTAACTAAATAAAATAAAACTCGGTATTTGACATAAGTTTACTTCACCGTACCTTACGTTCGGCGAATGTGTATAACAACCGAGAAGTAGCAAAATTTGATAAACCAAAAGAAATTAAACTTCACTTCAGTAGATAATTACCTTCTCTATCATCTCTAATGGTTGATGCCCTTCTCTTTAGCAATCCTACTTTGTGTTTGTGTATATTTGATTACTAACGGATCTGGAACAAATGAATAAGTATGAAACAAAAGCCAACGTTGGCAAACCTGGAAGTTTCATACTTTATGTTTGGACTGAAGCTTGTTGCAATGGTGCATTGTTGTCACAAAATTGTTGGTAAAACTTTTATCCACAAAAGAACAGGCAATTGTTGCTAGATATGTATTTCATTAAATCCACAAAAGCATATGTGCATATTTACAAAATTTATGTTAAGTACGGAATGTTCACCCAAAACTTCTGCCCAAAATTCAAAATTAAAAACATGGGATGCATTGTTCTGAATACCCTACTTATGTCAGTAGTTCTGGTTTACCACCGTCTAGTTTGATTTACACATTTAATCTATTAAGAAACAATAACTCGGCCGCTAATTTAAGTAGCACACATTTAAGTTGGATTGTTCTTCATACTACAAAATCATCTATTCTTGCCAAGACATCAAACCAACTTAGGAAATTTGACACATAACAAAAATAGTAGTCACAAAGGTAAAGATAAAGATTATCATTTCACTTCAATCAGTCTCTAAGACTATTTTAGACTTCTTTTTTTTTTTTTTTTTTTTTTTTTTGTATTCGGATATTTGTTTTAGAAAAAAAAAACTGTTAATTACAATTTGGTTTATATGTCTATTATGTAGGATGATGAATCAACCATTGAACTCTAATCTAGAGTTCAGATTGTCTTTATTAATCTATTGGTTCGAGATTATCAGCTCGTACTTCGGTAAATACAGCTCATACAGATGATCGAGATAGTATTAAGTTAATACTATTAACTAAAAAATCAGAAAATTTCAGACCCGAAACAAAAAGAAATCGACCAAAAATCCCAACAAAAACCAGAGGCTGCTGAATGACAACTAGTTATACATTGAACACAACATAGATAAACACTCTCCTTGACTTTATGGGTTTATCTGAGCCTAAAATTTGATGATCTTTTCACCAGAACGAACCCAACAGAGGTAAACCCTCGACAAAAAAAAATCAAATACTAACAAAATCAATACAGAACATGAGAGATAAACCCTAACCTGCAAAAAGCCAAAGATCAAAAGAACATAAAAACAAAGAAACAACCGCCATAAGTATCTACACAAGAACCTTTATATATCTTTGATTCTGTCTTCATGCTTCCATATATTATCATCTGCAATAATTAAGAATCAGAACAGAGAATGAAAAATAAAAAGAAAGGAGGCGGTAAACAGGGAAAAGAGAATTATGTTTTGATAATTGTTGCTGCAAGGATCGAAAGAAAGCGATGGGAAAATAAGGTCAGAAAGAAAGAGAACTGGGAGAGAGAGCCAACAGTGAAGGTTAGGTTTTTTACAAATTAACTGGAATTTTTTTACATTACTGAGAAGGTATGAAATAAATCGGTGGTTTGAAAAAACTGGAGATTATTATTGGTCGAAATATTTTCCGGTGGACCAGAAATTCTAAGAAGAGAGCTTTGTTCAGCTTTTAACCACAACAGAGGAAATTCACCTGAAATCATATTATTAATTTTTAATATATAGGCGGAATTTTCATTTTTCCTTGTACCACTATATAGACGGGCCCAAATTCCAAAACGACTTTTTACTTATATTACCCTATTTATTTGCTTGGGAATCATCACAATTGAGTATATGTCTCTGACATTGGGAATATAATTAAGGGTAAAACAAAAGAAAAAAACATAGAAATGTATAAAATCAAAAAGTATCTCTTAATCTAAGAGAATTAATCCGTCCGCCTATATATGTGGTACGGAGGGAGTACTTGTTTATTCTCAGTGAAATCCTCTCATAGCAACCTGACTAGAGATGTTTGGGTGGTTTTTAATAATTTGAACTCTAATCAAATATGTAAAGCTTTATGGAAAGCATATTTTCTTCCCAAATTCCAACATTTTTTTTTTGGAAATACAATACCCAGTAAGACTAGTCTTTCTCAATATGTTGGTAACCGTGACATTTCATGTTGTATGTGTGACAGAAATGAACCAGAAACTACTCGACATATCATTTTTCATTTTCAATTTGCTAGAGTCTGTGTGGTATGTTATCTCTAATGGCTTTTTAGTTTTGGAAGACAGCGAAGACACGGTCTATAATCCTAGTATAGAGGAATGGCTAGAGAAATGGTTAAGTAACAGCTAATATGACAAGATCCAGATAGAAACTCTCACCACTACTATTTGGTGTATATGGAGAGAATGGTATTTCGTGGTTTTCCAAGAAAAAACAGTTGACTTATTTTTAGAATAAGAGTGAGTAGTTTATTTGTTTCAGCTGCTTATTTGTCTTCTCTTGAATATGGATTGGTCGAGTGTACTACGTCTAGTACTATTTTCTGGAATATTTACTGCACATAGCCAAGTTTTAATGGTTGCTTTTCAGTCCCACGACATGTCAATACTTCTGTACTCTATTTCTTTTTTTTTGAAGTTATATTTCTGTACTGCGTAGTAGGGTTTTCATACCAACTCTAATCCACCAAAAAAAACCCGTTGCCAGAGCACCTAACAGATGGATCAAAAGAGTCAAAACTTCAAAATCTATTCAGCATCAATCACAATCACCAAGATGAGTCTAATGGAAACCTTCTCTAGAATGTTGCAAAACCAAATTAACAATGGTTTTCTTAAAGGAATCAAGATTACTAATCACAGTCCTTCTATCAATCATCTGTTTTTTGTAGATGATTGTCTGTTATTCTTTCAAGCTACTTCAACTCAGATGAGTCTTTTGCAGGAATTACTTCATTTGTTTGGTCAGGATTCAGGCCAAGTTATCAACATGCAGAAATCCACAATTGTTTTGGTAAGCATACCTCTTCTGCTCAGAAATCTTCTATTTCTGGAATTCTTGGTATGAAACAGCTTGGTCTTGGAGAAAAATACTTAGGTATTCCGCTGTTAATGCACAGATCAAGACAAAAGAACTGTCAAGGGATTTCAGATAATATGAATAACAGATTGCAGGGATGGGAACGTAAGCTTGTTAATCAGTCTGGGAAGACGACTCAGATTAATGTTGTGTTGAGCACAATGGGTATGTACCAGATGCAAGTCTTTAAATTTCCTGATTCAACAATTCAACAAATGGACAGGATTCAACGTCGGTATTGGTGGAGTAATTATACTTCTCGTCCTTCTCGGCCTTTGATTTCTTTGAGTAAAGTAAGTTTACCTAAGAGACTTGGTGATTTAGGCCTTAAGCAATTAAATCACTACAATTTAGCCTTTATAGCTAAACTTGCTTGGCAATTACTTCATAATCAAGATGCACTTTGGGCTAAAGTTTTGAAGGGCAGTTATTTTTCTTATCATGATCTACGTTTTCATCCGCCACCAAATAATGTTCATTCTAGCTGGATATGGCAGGGTATTAGTCAAGGACTTAACATTATTCTTAAATATGCAAAATGGCAGGTTGGGAGTGGAAATCAGATAAACATTTGGACTTCAAATTGGATTCCTTCAACGATGACACCTTTACAAGACTGGAATGAACTTCATCTTAGTGACTATAAATGGGTGGCTCAACTGATTGACTCCAATACAACACAATGGAATATACCCCTTCTTCGGCAACTTTTTACCCCAAATCAGGTGAATTCTATCCTTACTATCCCTCTTCAGTTAGATCAACCTGATAAACTCATTTGGCCTTTCACGGCCTCTGGAATATTCACCACTTCATTTGCATGTAAACTACTTTGTGAACAACATCTTACCACCGACTCATCCCTTGGTTTATCCCCTCAATTTTGGTTAAGATTCTGGAAGTTTAAAATTCCTTATAAGCTTCAAATCTTTATGTGGAAATGTCTTCACAATGTTGTCCCTGTTAAAGCAAGAATTTTTCATCGTGCTGACCCTGACATAAGATACTGTGTTCTCTGCAATACTCAACAACTTAAAGATGTAAATCATCTTTTTATTCACTGCCCCTTTGCTCAAACTGTTTGGAGATATTTCTTTCCTCAGCATTCTGCTTCAATTCTGCAGCACAACTGTTCTTTCCTGGGTTCAGACTTGGCAGAGAAAGGATTCTCAACTGAATATTTTTATCTCTTCTAATTCCATTCATGTCATCTTATGCATTATTCATAACATCTGGAAACTTAGATGTAGGGTTATATTCAGTAATATTACTCCTAATCATAACATTGTCATTCATCATGTTAGGTCTTACATTGCATATCATCACATTAGCACTACATCTGACACTGCTATGAGTACTATTAGCTTGGAAACCTAAATATGACTTGGAAACCTAAGTATGACTTGAAAATAAATGTTGATGCTTCCTTTAATAGTAACACTCTTTTGGCTGCTATTGGGATTATAATAAGAGATTCTGCAGGAATCTATGTGGGTGGAAAAGGATGTTTGAAAAGAGCTCAGAATATACATCAGGTTAAAGCCTGGGCTATGTTAGAAGCTATGCAGTTAGCTATTATCCATGGTTGGTCTCAGGTTGTCTTTAAAACTGATAATCTTAATATCAGTTCTTATCTTCAGCATCATTCTCCTCTTCCTCCTTGGCAAACAGTTCCTCTACTTCGACAATGTGTAAACATATGTAATATTAACTTAGCTTGGTCGTGTGTTTTTGTTTATAGAAATTGTAATAAAATAGCTGATGCTTTAGCAAAAGTTGCTCGCAAATCCAAGTTATGTGGGAATGATGATCGTATTCGCCTTACATGTTAATTCCTCGCATTGCTTGCGATGTAAATTTGCTTCAGATGTAATATAAGTTTCCCTTGTTCAAAAAAAAAAATCACAATCACGAAGACACCAAACAAAAAAAGAGGACCCACCAAACTCGTCGTAGGCACGACCGTGTAACTCACATGCTTACGTCAAATGGCGCGTGGATATTATATCCCAAAAAGGTACGGGGACCGCATGTCAGCCGGAATTCCGGAAAAACGTTACTCATCAAACTAGACTTTAATTATAGTTACAGTACAAAGCACAAACACTAATCATTTACTACACTATTGAACCCTTTTCTACTTCTTAACAAGTGAAATCTCGCAATTGGAATTTGGAAGAATCAGAGAAGATGAAGAATCAATTACTTGTTTCCTTATTATTCTTCTTCATCATCATCTCTCATGACTGCGTTGAATCTCGTATGCCTCATCTAAGAACAAATGGTCTCGCCAGCAGCAACAGCAAAAATTACTTGACTCGAAAAGCAATCTGGTTTAACCAGACACTCGATCACTTTTCCCCAATTGTTAGTATATGTCGCTCCAATGAATTTCCCGATTTTTTTTTTCTAATTAGGTCTGCTTTTATGATTGAATTGGAAAATTGAAGTTGTGTTTGTTTTGATTGGGCAGAATCATATTAGGTTTCAGCAGCGTTACTATGAGTTCCTTGACTACTTTAGAGCTCCTGATGGACCAATTTTTCTGAAAATATGTGGTGAAGCTTCGTGCAATGGAATTACCAATGATTATCTCGGTGTAAGTCTTTTCATACTCTTTTTTCTCCATCAGTTTCAGTTCATAATGGTTGTAAACTGCAAAATTAGATGGTTTTAGATATTTGGGAACATGCATTGCATATGTCAATATGGTTTAATTGGTAGGATACTTGGATCAATGTGTAAGCGCTGTCGAGTGACTAGTTCACTTTGGTTTTTTTTTTGTGAAATTTGACTCAATGAGGTTAATTTTATGTTTAATTTGTCTCAAATCCAATTTATTTTGATTTGGAATTGGAGTGTAATTCTGAGTAGGTATTGGCAAAGAAGTTTGGTGCTGCTATTGTGACTCTTGAGCATCGTTATTATGGGAAGAGTTCTCCTTTTAACACACTGTCAACAGAAAATCTGAAATATCTCTCCTCAAAGCAGGCTCTTTTTGATTTGGCAGTTTTTCGTGAGTTTTATCAGGTAATATTATTTTCGATCATTTGATATGCAATTGGCTCTCCTGCATCAGGGAGTTGTTCTAATCATCTTAAAAGTGTACCATGGTCATTGCCTTGTATTCTTATGCATAGGTCTTTCTGCTTAATATATTATTCTTGTGTCATAATTATCTGCAGGAATCCTTGAATAAGAAATTAAATCGATCAAAAACTGATAATCCTTGGATTGTTTTTGGTGTCTCTTACGCCGGAGCGCTTAGTGCTTGGTTTCGGTTGAAATTCCCACACTTAACATGTGGGAGCCTAGCGAGTTCTGCAGTTGTTCAGGCTGTTTACAACTTCACCGACTTCGATAAACAGGTGCTCTAGTATATTATGTTACTATCTGTCCTATTATTATCTATGTGATTGTGTTTTCATATTCAATTTGCTTCCATTCCGTTTTAGCTTATGATTATGCTGTATTAGTCCACTGACTGAAAATCGGCCTTTTTCGGATGTGCAACTTGTAGATCGGAGAGTCTGCTGGTCCTGATTGTAAATCAGCATTACAAGAAACTACGAAACTTGTTGAAGAAAAACTAGCATCAGATAAAACAGCAGTGAAAACTTTTTTTGATGCAGCTCAGGTACATATTTCTACTCCCCTTTGAGGTTTCTTATTAATCAACATCATATAGCACTAGTTGTGTAGTTGGATGAAATAGTTCTACATTTTTTTTTGATATGTTCCTTCAATTGTTTCTCCTCGTGTACAGTAGCTAAATCACTCATTTCTTTTCCCGATAACACCTACATGTTATCCTAGTTCCTGTAAATCCTTACTGTGATCTTTCATCTCTGCCTGCAGCTAAAAAACGATGGTGATTTTCTGTACTTTCTGGCAGATGCTGCAGTTACAGCGGTACTGTACCTATCAATGAAAGTCAGAAAGTTGTGATTGGAATAGTAATTAAATAAGTGGTTGATACATTTTTACTGTTTGCAGTTTCAATATGGAAACCCAGATATACTATGCTCCCCTATGGTCGAAGCAAAAAAAACCGGAAAAAATTTGTTGGTATGCTCATCTCTCGCTATTAATGTTCATTGTGCAATCCATGTGCAATCTTTTCTGACCAAGTTCTATATCTTATATGCAGGACACGTATGCCAGCTATGTGAAAGATTATTATCTTGGTACCTTAGGTGTTGGGGTTCAAACATATGATCAACAATACTTAAAAAGGACTGCTCTAAGTGAAAATAGTGGCGATAGATTATGGTGGTTCCAAGTTTGTACCGAGGTTGCTTATTTCCAGGTTGCACCCTTAAATGATAGCATCCGCTCATCAAAAGTTAATACAAGGCATGTCAACTCGCTTGAGTCCTCAGTAAATTTATCCTTAGATGTGTTTTCATGTAAAATGGTCCCAAAACAAATTGCAAAGCGAAAGTGTCTAATTACTACAATTTCATGATTTTTTTAATGTCAAGAGATCACAACTGATTAGGTATACTGTTCAGACTGTTTGTCGTGGATGAGATACACTTCTGAGAAGTACAAATTTTTCTGCTCCTATTTTGTAGATATCACTTGGACCTCTGCAGAAATGTATTTGGAGAAGGCATTTACCCTGATGTTGATGCGACAAATATATACTATGGAGGCACAAAACTTGCTGGTCAGCTCTTACCCATAAAACCCTTTTCATTTCTATTCTATACATTGTAATAGTTTGAAAGCCAGAACTGTCTGTTTATTGATGGTTTTGGCTATTTTCGACGAGCTATTGTCATTTAAAGTGATAACTCAATGTACCATAACATTTAACAGGTTCGAAGATTGTCTTCACAAATGGCTCACAGGACCCCTGGCGCCATGCATCCAAGCAGACCTCATCTCCTGATAGTTAGTGTTCATACCCATCTTCTTAACTTCTCATGAAAGTGATTTTTGTCCTTCAATACAAAGTGTGTTTTCTATCGTTGTCTCAAAAGCATGTTTTTTACTCTCCGCTCCCAAATCTGTGTTTTCTCTCCGCTGTCTTAAAATCTATGGTTTATGCCGTTCATAATAAGGTGTTCTTGCTGTTGTTGCCATGATTTGGTTTTCCACAAACTGCGGTATTCACTACAATATTATTACTTGAACTTTGATTTCCTTGCAAAAGCTAGATTGCCAAAACGACATTAGAAGTATGGGTACTTGGAGATGACATAAGGCATAATTTTCCTAGTGATGACATAAATGCGAGTTATAGTGGCAATAGTTTGTTTTTCATGAAAATGATATTTCCCAGATCATATAATGCGGTTTCTGACCATTTTATTGACCTGTTGGTCCATACCCCAATAAGATACACATGTTGGTTCTTTAACCTAGTGGTGTCGTTTATGTTAATAGATGAAGTAGTTGTATTTTGTGCAATATCATTTTGGTGCACCTTCAAAGCATCACTCGTTGGATGGTTAGATGGAAAGCTATTAGATTTAATTTCAATTGTTGATGCCAAACACATTATCCTCGTTTGTCTATGTGAATAATAGGGTAGCATGGTCTTAATGTGTTTGCATTAACCAAAGATGTTGAATCCAATATTTGCATCGACCAAAGATGTTGAATGTGATAAGTTTCCATCTAGGCGTCCTGTGAATCAGGTTTCGAATGTGTATCCGTGCTGCATGCTAAGAGTACCAGAATATTGGTACCAGCAAAGTTTTTATGTTTTTGCGTAGTGTCCTGACAGTCCGTGAAATGTAATTTTAAGTCTCCGACGTTCTTCTAATGTATTTATCTAACTTTTCATTTTCAACAACCCAGTGCCATCCTATGTCATTTCTTGTCACAATTGCGGTCATGGGACAGACCTGAGAGGGTGTCCCCAATCTCCATTAAGGCTTGAAGGTACAATTCATATTTATGTCTCTAACCAAATGGAGGTGTACATTTTCCTAATAAAAGTGAAAAAATTTGTTGTCTGACGGATTTTAAATTAGTAAACTAATTAAGTTGTTTCTTGTACAAGTTTGATGTGGTCAATTTGTAAATTGTGGTTACAGGTGATGCCACGAATTGCAGCTCCCCGGATGCAGTGCAGAAAGTGAGGCAGCAGGTTATTGAACGCATAGACTTATGGCTCTCTGAATGTCAAGATGGTGGTAGGAGTTATATCTGAATAATACTATATGATAGAGAGGAATGGGAAAGTTTTCAGTTATTCTAAATTTCTAATCTCGGAATGTACTTTTCGAACAGATAAGTAACTGCCCAACTCTGTGAGACATGCTTCTATGGTCCATCATCTTGTGCTCAGTCGAGCTGAATTTCTAATTGTTCTCACATTTTTTTTGCATTTCTGGTTTACAAAACAATCAAATATAGGGGAACATAACAATGCCATTATCAAAATGATGTAAATGTTCAACGGACCTTATATCTGTGCATACCATCTGTACCTCACGATAGCATTTTTGTAAAAACCCTTACTTGTACTGTGCCCTTCAGTTCCAGAGAATTCGAGTCTCTTAGATTGAGCTATCTAGAAATCAGTTTATGATATTGTCTTGCGGAGAGGAAGGGTCACAAAGACATTAGATATCAGAACTTTTACCTCATATTTTGGCCTTCTTTGGTGCTAACACCACTTGATGCATCAACTGGTAAAACTTTTGCTGGTTAATCAATTCTAAAAGTCTAAATGGAAATGGTAAGATACATGGCATGGTTGCAGTCTTTTTTTTTACTAGGAAAAGAAATTCAATTGATGAATGCTTAATGAACAATGTGTTTCTCCAGAGAGGATTTTAACCATACAGGCAAATCAGAATTAGCAACTAATCTGACTAAGTTACTTGAAGTATCATAAGCTTCCTTGGCTAAAAGATGTGCCTTATTATTTGCTTCTCTTGGAACATAGCTACACTTCCAAGAACTAAAAAAAGAAAGAAGAACTAAGTTATCACTAATAACTGAATTCGTAGTCCACTTCACAGCCGTAGAAAATTCACTCAACGCAGCCACCACATTTATGTTGTCTCCTTCCAGATTTAAGGTATGTTGTTTATGATCTTGTGTAAACGGTCTCTAACTGAAATACATTCCTGAATACATTTCCATATGATAAACATGATTTTTTGAGGAAGTTGCATGAACGATTGTGAAAGGAGAGGAACCACTAGGATTAAAATAGGAGGATTGACCACGACCAGTAGACGGAGCACCAGCAAAGAAGGAGGTTGGATTTTGTATTTCAGAAACATTATGTTGGAGGTTTTGAAGGTACTGCAGGTGACACTCATGGTGTAAAAGTAAAGCATGCAGTTCAGTGAATGTTGGTAGGGTTGTTCTAGCAATAACGCAGTGTATATACTAGTCCAATCAGCACCCAAGCCACGTAAAGTAGTAGATACGAGCTCAAGATCAGAGACAGGTTGGAGGAAAGCAGCCAAGGAGTCAGAAATTTCTTTGATCTTTAAGATATATTCAGAGACAGTAGAGTTACCCTTTTGGATGGTCGAGAGGTTAGCTTTTAGCTGGAGTATACGAGCAGGGTTGATGGTTGCATAAGTTGTGCGAAGATATTTCCAAACTTCACGAGAGTTTCCACGACGAACGCATTCAGATTGAGAGGTTCAGTAAGGGAGCAGTTGATCTAAGAGATAATGGTTTGATCAATAACCTCACATTCTTCATATTCAGGATTAGGAGTTTTGTCTTCAGTAACCGTATCGAAGAGCTCTTTTGGGGGTATAACAAACGAATCTTCAAGATACTTGTAGAGTCTTTGAGATTTTAGAATTGGAACTATTTGAGATTCCCAGAGAAGGTAATTAGTTATGTCCAAGAGAACTATTTTGGTAGAAGATGGTAGATGCGGTGCTTTGTCAGAAGATGACAGAAGAGAACCAATACAAACAGACATAGAGGCAACAATTGTTGGAGATCCAACTTAAGATATAGCTGGACTGGTTTGCGATGTAGTTGACATGGTAGGAGAAGAAGAGAAACGAACGAAGAAGATTAGAATAGGGTTATGCGAAGGAAAAAAAAAGATTGAAGACTAGGGTTTGTGCAGAAGAAAAGTTTTTGAGGCTAGGATTTAAGGCAGAGAGATCGTTCTGGCTCTCGATACCATGAACGATTGTGAAAGCTCTCTTAACCTGTAGGGATACGAGACATGTATATTTATAGTATATCATATGGATACAGGACGTTATGGACTCAAATACATATGGACAGGGCTTACATACAGACAAGCCTAAACATATACATTCTACATTGCACCTGCCAAAACTTAGACCAAGGAAATTGGTTATTAGGAATAAAAGACATATCAATTCTACTATTAAAAATAAATTTATAAGCAGATTTCACATTAAAGCACCAATTATTTTTCAATGCCCATCTAATCCTATCAATCCCCTGTTGAGGAATCCTAGTTTGGGTGATCTGACTAACGGTTAGCTCATTAAAAAGAGCACTTAGCACATCAACATTCCAAGACTTGGTTTCACTATTATAAGGTCACTTACCTTGTTGATGCTCATAGACCATCAACTAGAGTCGACTCTACCATTTAACCTTGGAACCCACTTGTGTTTCCACACATTAACTTTAGAGTCATCCCCTTGTTCCCAACAGTAGTTGGATTTTACAATCTATAGACCTTCCCTAATGCCTCTCCAAACCCAAGTACTGTGAGTAGTAAGGTCATCCGTAAAAAGGTCTAGATTCATGAAGTATTTATACCTCGTGATAACTGCCCAAGGAGCGTCGGGATGATCTAACATCCTAAAAGCAAGCCTGGCAAATAAGCAATATTAAAAATGTTAGATTTTACCATTTTTTTTTTGGTATTGCAACATAATCCCATTTCCTGAGGATTAAACCTCTAGACTCATAGTCTTGATTCCACCAAAACTGCATCCGGTAAGAGTCCATTTTCCTAGTCAGATCTTTAGGCATAGGAAAGACAGCCATATGATGTGAAGCTAATGATCGGATCCTAGAACAGTTTGAGACATAACTACTTTACCAGCCAAGTTTAAATGATTAGGTTTCCAAATATCTAATCTGTCTATGAATTTTCCTAGTAAACCAGCCAAGTTTAAATGATTAGGTTTCCAAATATCTAATCTGTCTATGAATTTTCCTAGTAAAGGTTTAAAAGACTCAATTTTGTTTCTTTGTAACAGCAATGAAATCCCTAAATTTTTATCTTGTAAGCTCATTTTCTTGATCCCTAATATATTTTCAATTTCATTCTTAATCTTATTATCAGTTTAAGGACTGAAAGCTAAACCTGATTTATCAAAATTGATTGATTGACCTGACAAGTTACTAAACTTTCTTATGATATCATGTAACACTCTAGCTTCACTATACCTAGCATTTAGGAAGATCAAACAATCGTCTGTGAAAAAATGTGACTTATTGGGGGAAAATCAGGCGTACAGTAGAACTTCGATAAATTAATCCTCGATTAATTAATTATTTCGCTAAAATAATAAAAATTATCTGGTCCCAATTAAGCTTGGATAAGATAAATTTTAACTCGATAAATTAATAACTTCGCTAAAATAATAATTTTTTTTGGTCACAACGCTATAACTCTAATTCCATGCAACAAGCCTTTACTTTCAGCAGTCAACAAACATTTCTAAAAAAAACTTCATACATGGGATAAAAAGATATGGACTTAGAGGGTCTCCATGACGAAGACCTCTCCAAGTGTAGAAGATATCACTTGGGGATCCGTCAAGCAGCACAGATGCAGGGATTGTTGAGATACATTGCTCCATAATTCTGCAAAATGAATAAAAAAACACCATTCAACGCGATCAAAGGCCTTAGACATATCTAATTTTATAGCCATCATTCCTTTTTTCTTGTTTTTATTCTTTTTCATAGTATCTACCAACTCATGAGCTAACACTATATTATCAGACATTTGGCGACCTTGTAAGAAAACGACCTTAAATGGACTTATTATTTTGTCTAGAATGGGCCTTAGATGATTAACTATTATTTTCGACACAATTTTGTAAGATGTGTTACATAGGCTTATAGGTGAGGCATTTCTAGGACAAGTAACTTTTGATATTAAAGAAATAAAATTAGGGTTACATTGTTTAAGAATGTACTTAGAATGAAAGATAGCTTGCACCATACGCACAGTGTCATTACCGACGATATCCCACATTTTCTGGTAAAAACATGGTGAAAAACCATCCGGACCTGGAGAGGTCCATGGCTTCATCTTGAAAACAACATCTCTGATTTTGCCACTACTAGGAATAGCCAATAACCTCATATTATCCTCATTGCTAACACAAGCCTGAATATCATTCATACAATCAGAATAATAATCGTCCTAGTAGATTTACTTATTTTAGAAAAGTGAGTAGTCAATTCACAAGCAATTTCATGCATTTCAGTCAACCAAATGCCCACATTGTTTTGTATGGTTTCAATATATGTTTTCTGTCTCCTATAATTGGCTCTTTTATGAAAATACCTAGTAAGTGACCAAAAGACAAGTTTTCATCTTGACTTCTCTGACTCCAATAATCATTCTCAATATCATACTAATATTTCAATTTATCATTTAAAATAACCAACAAATCAGCATTAGTTGTTGAATGAGGGAGACTATTAACCTTTTCAATTTCTGCTTTAGTATCTCTAATATGCACATTAAATACTCTTATATCCTTATATGACCATTCTCTTAGGCCTTTTTTAACATAGAAAACAGATTTAGAGTGTTTAAAAGCATAAGAGTCATGTGTATTATTCACCCAGTTTCTAGCAATAACTTGTTTACAATTATCATCTCTAACCATGCATTTGTTAAACCTAAAAGGTTTTTTAGCAACACCAGAATATTTAGCACTAGCAAGCATAATAGGCACATGATCACTACCAAACGGCATTAAATGATAAATAACAGAATTTTGAAAAAACTGGAACCAGATATCATTGCCAAAATCCCTGTCCAATCTTTCTAAAATAAGCTCATCTTGACCGTTTATTGGAACATGTGAAAGGATTATCTGAATAAATGATGTCAGACAATCCTACTGAACCCACAAGATTTCCAAAATAGTCCATTTGGCTTGAGATATTGGCGAACCCCCCTGTTTTCCTCATTAGACAAAACAAAGTTAAAATCTCCAATAACTACCCAACTACCTCTGTGCACATGCCAAGCACTCTGCAACATATCCCATTGCTCCTCTCTAATGGAGTCATCCAAAGCACCATAAATACAGGAAAAAAGAGTTCTGTCACCCCTAGCATCAATTTGGACAAGACAATTAATAATATTTAGCTTAGCTTCTGTAACTCGAAGACTAGTGCCATCTTTCCATAACAAACAAGAACCCCCATAGTATCAAATGGATTTAGATACCACGCATCAGGAAAATTCAAATATCTAATGAATCTTTCCATCTTTTTGTGGTGAGTTTTGTTTCACATAGGAAAATGATGTCTGGGTCATTAGATTTAATAATATCCTTTAGGTAGTTCCTAGTGTCCTTGTTGCCAAAACCTTGGACATCCAAAAAAGAATCTTCATAATGCTATATAGATTTTCAGGAAAAGCTAAACTTAACTTCTTCCAAGAGTCAATTTCTTTACCAGTAGCCAAATTATAACTACGCTTATGGTTCACGGAATGAGCGGGACTGAAAAGGAGAGGGTACCTAAATATACCTCAAGCTAAAACTTTTCCTACCAATAATTCCTTTCTCCGAAAGTGATTGTCTATGGACTGAGTCGAGACAATGCAACTAATCGGTTAGCACGATCGTCCATGGATACGAGATCGAGACAATACAACAACGAAGTATGTTTACTTGATAAAAAGGTTCAGACTTAACCAAACACAATAGCATTGCTTATCAAGTAAATAGGAATTAACGTTTGTATAATTTAATTTAATTATAATAAAACAATTATAATGCGGAAAATAAAAGTAAATGACACAGCAAGATTTTGTTAGCGAGGAAACCGCAAATGCAGAAAAACCCCAGGACCTTGTCCGGAATTGAATGCTCTCCGGATTAAGCCGCTATACAAAATTAAACCTAACTTCATATAGTTGAGACCAAGAAACTAAACCTATAGTTCACCTAGTTCCGTCTGTATTCCCACTCCTCCAACTTATGAATAATTCACGTACTTGGAAGAATTCCTTTGGTTCGTATTCCAAACAGTAAAGGAGCAACAAATCTGTTTGGTATCAACTCTCTTCAACCAAGTGATGTGAGTTCGAAAATGGCTCTTCTGTTTATCTCAATAAACTACTTCGTCATGTTCTTAGATCTATTTATTCTCAACTACCAAAGGTAATTGTTAAGATTTTGCAATCAATGTTTTTAATCACAAAGAATTGTATTGATGTCGATCTACACAACTAATCAGTCCAATCTACCACAAGGATAAACCGATTATAGTTGGATCCTCTTATACCGAAACAAGTATTGTGCACACCAAATATTATGAACCCAAAATCAGAAATCTTCAATATCTTCTTTGTCTTCAAATCTTCTTAGATCTTCAGTAAACACATGCACACAACAACTTGGATCTCTTATGATTAATCACGTACAGAATGGAGTCTGTTAACAATGGATTATCACAAGATCGTCTTTAGTACTAAAAACAGTCTAAAGATCCCTGTCGAAACTTCGATCTAGTTTGAGTGAATCTTATATCAGAAGAGAAGATTCTCAAGCATAAACAAACTAGGTGCAATCAAAATTCAACCACCGTTAGTCAATCGAATCAATCGAAAACAAAAGATAAACCGCAATCATCTAGTTTCCAACTAATGGTACTAATAGAGCTTCTCAATCCCAAAGAAGACTTTAAACTGAGCGACCGTAAGAGATTTCTCCTAATTAGGTTACTCTCCTCTCCGAATAGGAGGCTACACCAGTAACAACACAACCGTGGAAGTTTGTTGTCACGAAGGATTAGTTTGCTCGAAATGCAAACTTCAAGTATTTATAGACAAGGAAGTTTGGACACCAAGGAATTTCCATAACCGAAAATATTCTCAAGATATTAATTAAAGCACAAATTCGGTTTCCATAATTCCTGGAAATACTCTGTCCAAAATTCACCCCCTTCAACTACAAAATTCGGTTGACTAGGTACTAGGATCGGTTCCCCACATATATATGGTATCTAACTTATATGTGTTGCACATGTCCATAGGATAGGTTCCCCTTTTCCTAAAAACGTGTTGCAGATGTTCATTGGATCGGTTCCCCTTTCTTCTATAAACTTGATGCACCTCATACAAGGATCGATTTCCCTCTGTGATGTGTTGCACCTCTTACTAGGATCGGTCGCCCTTTACCCAGATTCGGTCAACCACAAAATCACAAACTCGATCATACCATCTTAGGTGATTACTTAAGATCGGTTTCACTAATAAAAGTCATACCAATACATAAGTCAAGCCTTTGTGAATAGTTTTACCAAGAACACAACAAGTCATGAGCGGTTATACTAAATCACACATATTGGTTGTTCACAAGATATGCAACGAATAACAATACCAATAACGCCTGGCGATTTCCTTTTCGATTCATAAACAAGTTTATGAACTTATTTCCTAAAAACACATGTAAAACATTGTTTCCTAGGATGAAATCCTCACCTCATACCTATACATAATCACAATAGCATTTAAACGATTATGTCAATGTTTTATCTACAAATTTTAATGGTTAAGCAATAAACCTCGTATTGTATTCCTTAATACTATATCTATCTAGAGTTCAATCATGCTTCGCAGTTATGTTTTCAATATGCACGACTTGAAAGATACGTTAGGGAATGAAACAATTCAAGTTAAATATCACTAACCTCAAGTAGAAGGATGATGTTGTCGTTGTAGCTTCTTACTTCTTCAATTCTTCAAGTCTTTGCAATACTTGTAATGTCTCATATCCTAATACTTTCAAGCTAACATATACGGAGTTGACTCTAGTACATAATCAAGCGACTCTTAAAATGAGTTTTGATTCACTAAAATATGACAACCAAACTTGACATACCAACGCTTGGTGGATTCAACTGAGCCATGCTCTAACAAGGACAATTTCTAAGTCTAAACAAATAGTAAGTTACAAAACCTCTATGAATCCACAGAATCACCAGAAAACATATTGAAACCCTAGAATTAAATTTATTCAAAACCCACAAATTAACCAGAAAACAGTTTGAAACCCTAGAATTACTCAAACAAAACAAAGAATACGAATCTATATGAACTGAATTAATGAAGGAAAGAGTTGTAATAAAAAACATGATGGTAGATAGCAGGATTACTATAGAGATTTTATGTTATCGTCCCTCCGGATCCAACCTGGCAGCCTCTAAGCTATCAATTGGTTTTGAACCATTCTCCTCAACATGATTGAGTTGGTATCCATCCTATTTTCAGCTGGTAGGTCATTAAAATCAGTTTCTTCCTCAGATCCGTGAATCACAGCTTGACAAATGGGGTTGTTGCGAGTATTGATTGAATTGGCAGTCTGAGTTTTTTCTCTAGTTCTATTGCTTTTCCTCTTATCAGATTCATCTGACTCTGGCTCAACAATTGGGTCGTCTTGATTATTAGATACCGACTGATTCTGGATAGAATTACTAAATCCACCCCCTTCAACTACAACACTATCTTCCAACATAGGAGCACCTGTTTCTGTGATATAGGAAGCCAAGTTTTTTTTTCTCTCCTCAGTTTGACTCCATACAATATATTAATGATCCGTCATAGATTCGATTTTTTGTTCTTGAGCAAGTCGTTTACGGGTCGCGTCAACATGATCTACCACCCAGCAATCCTTACAGATTTTATACGGTTGCCTTTCGAAATGATATATTACCCAGAGTCTTTGTCCTTTTGGTGTATCAACCCACCCTCCTCATTTTGTGGATCTTTAAGCTTAACTAGAACATATACAGTGTTAGAAACACTGCCTCTTGGCAATCTTTTCCTGCCTTCTGGTTCCACTTTTGTGCCTATATCCTTACAAATGTCAATGAGCAGTTTCTCAATAAGAATAATATTCAAAGAATTTCTTAGCTTTAGACTCCTTGTATGATGTTCAGAATCGTGTTCCTTAATTGGTATGTTTGGATGATATTGAATAAGGGACAACATATGACCCATAATATCCCAGGTTTTTGCACATACCCCTTCAGAAGATTTTTTTTTGCTGGAAACGAAAAAGGAAAAGGTTTGTTCCTTTTGTAATGATTTCATATTTTATGTAACTTCTCCAATGGGAATTGATTTCATTCTTCACATCTTCATGATCTAATGGTTTTTTGAACAAGATTTTACCCAGCAGGTTGAAGGTATATTCCCCAGCAACACCTTGAGCTACTTGAGAAGAAGCGACAATCCTCCTTAGTGGTCTAGGTTAGTTAGTACCAATGTTATCTAAATGCGTCCTTGAATTAAGATTTTCTATTTGCATGCTACTTTGAGAAGACATATTTTCATAGTAGAGATTGCATAGATGAAGTTTCTTGAAGACACCACTCTTCACGCTAGGGTTTGTACTGTATCCGGGATATCTAATAGGGTTATAAAAGGTTTGGAGATGGGAAATATCTTTGAGTTTCCAAATTTGTTGGATATGAAGCTTGATATACGGGTTATCATTTTTGACCATTTTTTAAAATTTGAAATAAGGGAAATTCCTACAGATAATGCTATAATCACGGAATGAAGTTATGGACGATTCAAGAAGGATAATTTTCTGAGTTAACTTGGTGAATTTGATTAACAGCGTGATGAAGAATAGAGACTAATCCAGTAGTAAAGATTTTAGGGTTTGAGAAAAAAAGGAAAGAATACCAATGAATCAAACGACATTTGAAACCACAATTATGCTGAGAAGAACCCAAAGAAAACTACTGTTTAACAAGCAAACACCACTATGAAAAACATCAAACAAGCTGAATCAAATTGGAATCACTACTGATAAACCACCACTGGGACTACACAGAATCAACTATAGGAACCTGCAAAAACAAGTTAAAACATCATCAGGATACAAATGAATTAACAGTGAAAGTTATTTGCATCACAAAAAATCATGAATCTGGTTTTCAAACCTTCTACAAGCGTTTTAAAAAACATTCAGATAAATATACTAAAAAACATGAAAGATTGAATCTTAGAACACAAAGCAATTGAAAGAATCATACTAAAAAAACAAGAAATCAAGGATTAGAGATCATTCGAGAAGAGGAGAAGAGTATGAAAATTATGGAGACTCAGAGCTTTTGGCAGAAATTCTTTCGGGTTTATAGTCTAAAAGGAGAAACTTTAGAATTGGAAATAAGGGACGCTTGAGAGGAGTAAGATATAGATGTTAATAATTCCCTTGAGTTTTCTCTTGATGTTATTTATTTTGTGTTAGTTTTTTCAGAGCTTTTTGAGTTATATTTGCAGGTTTTTTTTAACCCTTTTGGTTTATGGGGGTGGGGGACCTTGAGCCCTCCTTGTAATTCTTATAATTACGTTTTTTGCTTTAATAAACTATTGGACTTAGAAAAAAAAATATCATTCGGGAAGGATGAGACTCGGTCTCGATTTGATATGTCTCTCTAAATCAACACGAGAAGCTAATCTATCATTTCTCAATCCCTTTCAGTAAATGCCAGATTGAGTGAGTCGCATGGTTGCAGTCTGAGCTGGTCATTTGATGATCTAGCTTAGTGGATTATTAATTTTCTCCGAGGATCTGTTCATACTTTTATTCTCACACTTTAGGAGTTTTTTTTTGTGAATAAAAAATAAATAGTATCGAATTTCAAGTTAATATTTTAGGATATGTTTTTATTGCAAAGCTCTATGTACTTACCAAAAACGAGTGCATTCCAAGACGTATAATATCACCATCGACTACTTTGTAAATAAGTTGAAAGTCAGAAGATTTTTAATCATTAAAATTAAGACTGGTAGATGGTATTTCGGAATGCGCTCATTTTTTTGTAGGAATTTAGAGCTTCGTAAGAGGAATATGTTCCCAAATTCTTAGTTTCAAATCCGTTATTTTTTGGTTTTTCTTCAAATAAACGACCTACAATCTGTGAGATAATGTGAGAATAAACATGTAAGGGGATCCCACCCTCATTAAAAAAAAATCTTGAGAAACTGAAATTTGTTGGGCCGGTGGGCGTGCTAGGTATTTCGACATGGACTCTCAAATTTCTTAATTTATTTTTATATTCTTAATAGAAAAAAAAATCATTTACCTCAATAAGCTATGAGCCTATGACATTGAGTTTCTCTCGGATGAGAGTTTTTAACCAAACAGGGGAAACATTTCCCCAAAACACTACACTACAGATAAGTTTAGCTTCTTTTATCAAACAATCGGCCGCTTTATTTTTATCCCGTGACACATGAACATATATCCACTTGGTACAAAATTTAAGAAGCTCTAAGTCCTAAGCAATCCGATAAAAATTATAATGAAATTATTTGTCCATGTAACAGTGTCTATCGTACCAATTATTTCCCTGCCTATAATAAGACTAAGAACCACAGTAGCAACCCAATGTAGGGACATTCCCAATGATGAATTTTTGTAAGACAAGACCTCGGAATCTGTTTCGTTCATGAATCTAAACCTGGTATTTCCGTTACAATGACTCTCATGATTTCCTTGAAGGTAACAGGTTGTGTTGGTTATTTCCTCGATATAATTAACCAGAACACCTGGTATGTCGGTCGAATCTGCTACACAAACATATGGTTAAGAATATGATTTAATTGAAAATAAGATTATTTAGGATGCTTACCAAAAGATGTAGCAGCAGTCATCTGTTTTCTATAATTGGCTGACATCCTGACACATTGTTGGAGTTCATCATTAAATCAGGGTTTCTGTAATTCACTGACACATTGATGTAATCCTCCACAATCGTACTGTCCATAAAACCTGAAAATTTCGAACACGAAAATAGTTTAAAACATATATCAAGTTTAAAATTTGCAGAAATTAATATGCATAGGAATATGGGTACATTCCATAAAAATCAGTAATTAACCAGATATGTACTTTTGTTAACAACAATATTAAATATGATGGAAATGAATTATACTATTCCATGATATTTCGAGTTCCAACAAATGTTTAAAAGGGATCAACATCAATCCCTAAAACAAATGTTTATTATAATATATATCAATGCTTACCAAAAGATGATGTAGTAGCTTTGTTCATCGTTTGGGTATAATTGACTGATACAATCGTACTGTCTGTAGGATCATTACCCGTAAAAGAACCTGAAAACAAATTAACATAGTACAAATTTAAAATTTGCAAACATGAAAAAAGTTTAAAACATACATCAAGATTAAAACTTACAAAAATTAACATGATAAGTTTAAAACTTGCAAACATTTAAAAAAAAAAAGAAAAAAAAAAGATGTTTACCAAAAGATATAGTAGCGTTGTTCATAAATTGGGTATGATTGACTGACACAGCCGTATGATCTGTAGGATCATTTCCCCTAAAAGCATAAACCTGCAAACATGAAAATAGTTTCCACTGTACAAAACAAACAGAAATCGATGTGAAAAGAAAGGACCATCACCATGTAGTTTTCCAGAAGAGGAGAATATCATAAGTAAATGAAGGAGAACTAAATAAAAACGCGGTTTTTTGTTTTTTTTTGATCGATCAGTTGCAAGAACTAAACCCGCAACCTATAGGTTGGGAGTCCAACCCCTGGCCAACTGGAATAATTCCAGTCGGTTATAAACGAAGACGAGACATTAAGGAAAACTGTAATGTTATTTTTTTACGAGTAAAAAACTGTGGTACGGTAAAACCTTTGTACAATAATTTTCTAGGAACCACAAAATAATATTCTTATATGGAGGCTATTGTCATACAGAGGTCTACTTAGAATAGACCAAAAGATTTTCTTTTCATATGTGTACTTGGGAATATTCATGCATATGCATAGAAAACACAAATTTTTACTAAGTACATACGAAAACTATTTAAATGAGGATTTTGTTATATGTTTGTGTGTATATGAAATTTGTAATAACAAAATTCACATAAAACATAACTATCACATTGAAAGTTGACAAATAAAATCATATGAGTGAATGATATTTATATCAAGTTGTGCACAAAAAATTAAAAAATCCATTTTGAAGTAAAATGAACTTGTGAATCACTACACCATATGGCCGGATTTGAGACATATCGATTTTTGGATTCGAGACACATATATATGTCTTTAGTGCTTCTACTCATATAAGAGTCTCAAACAAAAAATATGAGTAGCTTTAATTCTGATTTTTCCACTACTCTTACAAGTGTCTTAAAATGTGTCTCTACAAAATTTAATAACTTTAATATATATCTAATTTATCATTTCTTTTTCATTGTAATTCCATTTTATTTCCCTCCAAAACTCTAAACTTCCCCCCAAAATTCCCTCCCTTTCTAATTTTCTAAATCTCTCACATTATTTTCCCTCTCAAATTTCCCCCAACATTTATTTCCCCTCAAATTTCCCCTCCAAAAATCTGTCTCACACCAAATCATTTTGAAAGATGATTTACATTAATTCCCACCATTTGTTTTAGTTCCCACCATTATTTTGGGTTGTTTTGAAATTTAGGCAGTATTTAATTTAATAAAAATCTGGTCCTTAAATAAAACGCACTCGTCGAACACTCTCTCTCTCTCTCACTTGTTTTCATCGCCTTCTCTTTTCTTCTCGAACCTTACTTTTCTCAGCTAAAAAAAAAACCAAAGAAAGATGAGTGAAATTGATTAATAGAAATCGAGCAAGAGAAACCTAATCAATCGAAACCAGAAATTAAACCAAAAAACTTCAACTGGTGTATGATTTTCTGACCTAAAAACTCGTATAAAAGACCCTAATTTACAAATCTTTGGCTCTTAGCTTGAAACTCTCAGTAGAAGATTCAATTGAAGAATTAGAAACCTTAGAGATCTCTATCCTCAGGTAAGAAATATAATGTTTACAGAAATCGAAATTATTTGGATTGATAAACCCTAAAATTTTGATTTCTAATATATATGTTTGAAATTTGCAGAAGAAGATTGAAGTAAAATCTTTGGAGATTCAGGTATTACCGCTAACCCTATTTGTTTGTTTATTTCTCTTTATAGATCGAAATTATTTCTATTGATGAATCCTATAATTTTGATTTCTAATTTTTGTGTTTGAAATTTGCAGAAGAAGATTGAAGTAAAATCTTTGGAGATTCAGGTATTACCTCAAACCCTATTTATTTGTTTTTTTCTCTTTATAATTTGAAATTATTTTGATTGATAAACCCTAAAATTTGATTTCTTCTGTGTTTGAAATTTGCAGAAGAAGATTGAAGTAAAATCTTTGGAGATTCAGGTATTACCTCAAACCCTATTTATTTGTTTTTTTCTCTTTATAATTTGAAATTATTTTGATTGATAGACCCTAAAATTTGATTTCTTCTGTGTTTGAAATTTGCAGAAGAAGATTGAAGTAGAATCGTTGAAGGTTCAGGTATTACCTCTAACCCTATTTTTTTTCTTTTCTCTCTCTATATTTTTCAAGTTGTGTGTTTGATTTATGTTTTTATGAACTGATTCTATTTAAGGGTTAATGTCTTTGGGTTTTCACTGTTGGTCTGTGAGTTTTTGTAAGTTAAAAGTGTTTGATACTTAGCTTAGAGAGTAAGGTTCATGAGTATGATACATGTGTATGATCTTTAACATGTTCTTGTTGTTGTAGAAGTGTTGAGTGCACTTATTTTTCTACTAGTATTTTAACATGAGAGATGTTGCTTTTGTGCACAACTTCATCATGTCTTTTCCATGTTTTCTGGTGGTTTTTAGTTCATGTTAGTGTAGCTGAATAGCATATTCTTAATCTGATTTTGTTTTTGAATCTCATAGAAATTCAACTCTTTCTCAAACTTGGGTTTTTATCAGATTTCAGTTTAAGTTTGTGGAACAATAGATTCAGATTCATCATTGTTTCTCAAGGTTAGTAAACTACAATCATAAATGTTGAATATTTTTTATTGTAGTTGATGTAGAGACCAGATAAACAAGTTAAACATGTAAGGGTTTCAGTTTTTCGTGTTTTTCTTAAAATCTATTAGATCTCAGATGAACTGTAAAAAAAAAATTTGTTAGCCGATTCATTGTGATTTAAGCATGGTCCGAGTTTTGCTAGTTCTGATAATAACATGTTTGATCTTTAAGAACGGTTATGAGTATGGTAGAAGATTGTTATTACATGTTTTGATGGTTACTATAACATGTTTCAGTTGACAGCCTTTGGTTATTCAACGATGTTTTATAGATTGATTGATGTGTTTTTTCTTATGTATACTCTGCATTATTCATTTGAATTTTAGAGTGTTATTATATCTGGGTTTGTCTTGTTTTAGTAATGTATTAAAAAATAACCCTTCTGTTGCAATTTTAGTTCCTGTTGGTGTTGATGCTTGTGTGCAGATTGTTGTGTTTGGTCCTTGATTAACATACTATGTTATGTTGTTGTAGAATGGTGAAAGTAGGTGACAAACGTTGTATGAATGAAGAAGATAGGTTTAGTGATGTCTATAGAAAAGGGGTGTCTGATTTTATCGATTTTGCATACAGTAACAGGATAAAAAGTTCACCATTATGTCCATGTCCTTGCCGTATTTGTAGAAATAAGTATTCTTTTTCTTTTGCTCTAGTCAAGTATCATTTATAAATACACTTAATAGACAAGTCATATGTACTTTGGTTTCTACATGGGGAGAAGTCCACCACATCATCACAAGTAGTGCTGGAACATGTACAAGAAAATGTGGATATTGAAAATGTAGGTGTAGACAATGTAGAGGAAGAAATTTCTGTTGAGGAACATGTAGAAGAGGACATTAGCGATGAACAATGTAGATTAAGGGATTTTGTCGACAAGGCGTATGGAGTATTTGAAGGGTTAAATAAGGATGTGAACGAAGGTGGTGAGGAGACAGACCTAGGTAAGAAATACCACAAGTATAAGGAGTTAGCGAAGGAAAAGATTTATCCAGGTTATGAAGGTGATGAAACAACACTTAGTGTAATTGTAGAACTACAGCATATGAAAAAGATGTTTGGTTGGTCAGGAAATAGTGTTACATACCTCTTGGGACGATTGAAAAATTGGTTCCCAAAAGGAAACACTTTTCCAGCAAAATTTCCAATAATGAAATCTATGTTGATAGATCTAGGAATGAAGGCTGGATCCATTCATGCGTGTCCTAATCATTGTGTTTTGTACGGAAAAGAAAATGAAAAAGAAATTGTGTTCCCAACTGTGGAGCATCTAGGTATGTAGTGAAACAGGGTAGAGATGGACCAATAACTACAAAAGTTCCTTGCAAGGTATTGAGACATTTTAAGCTTTCTCTCAGACTTAAGAGATTCTATAGTAGTTTTCTTGTTTGGTAATATAAGTTTAAATAGTAGGTATAACATTATAAGACTGAATGATTTGGAACCACCATTATGTTGTGCATTTTGTAACTGGATATTGCTTTTGTAATTGGGTGTTGTTGTAAATGCAAGAAGAAGTGTGGACACAACAACTAGGTATTGCTTTTTGTACTTTTTCAATAGATTTTTCCATCTATTTCCATTTGTGGTATGTAAGGTTTCTGATATTCTTTATGATTATGCTCAAACTGGTTCCTTATTTGCTTGTTTGAACTGCAGTTGAGACCAAAGAAAAAGATCAAGTAGATGCAATCCTGAAAATTTTGGTGGGTGCAGAGCCTAAGAATTTGTTTTCTAGCTTCTCAATTGGTACTTTTACTTCCAAACAATTAAAATTATGTGTTTTACTCTAAAATATCGTATTTGAAATTTGTGTAACAGGTCTAGTTCTACTATCTGTTACTGGTAATCACAGATTGAATTATATATGTCTTTCAAGCCAGACAAAATTCTTGAAATCAGCTATTCTTCTGTGATGTTCTTGGTATAAGGATCCCTTTGATCTGATTTGAAATTTCTTTGTTTGTAGGTGTAAAAGATAATCCTTTGAAGCAACCTATGGCACAACAGAAAGAATATGATCAGGTATCACTATGTACTTTCTTATCTTGGAGTTAGTACAGTAATTGTTTAAGTACAATAACTGTTTTAGAAGCTTGACTGTTCTGTTACCACTTACCATTAAGCAACACATCCACGTATAACTAATCCGTTTGATGTGCTTCAACCAATGAAATTTTAGATATTTGAATCTGAATCTGAATTTTAACATACCTATTTCACATCATTGGGGTATTGATTTCCTGTATGTTTCCACAACTGTTTATCCACTTTATGAACTGAAAACTATCTTTTGACCTTATTACTTTACATATAGCACCAAGTCCCTAACAGTTTTCACTAATCTATTGTCTTTCTTTGCAGACTGACTTATCTTCAGGAGAAGAAAAAGGAAACTTTAAGTTTGGTGATGCTAGACTAAACAAAAGTGGAAAGATCGGAACAAGAATCTATAGTAAAGGTATATGTCTGGAAATTGTTCCCATTTGTTCTGTTTCTTTGGTATGTAAACTGACTCCTAGAGATGTTCCGTTTACATCAGGTGGCATTATAAGGAAATCAGAAGACAAGGTTGGATAAGCGTAATACGATTTGAGTGCACAAGTTGTAGGTAATTTCTTAAATTCTTGTAGAAAATGTATCCACTGTATATGCATGATGAAGTCTGGTGGCATTGATTGAACAAGAAACTCTAAATATGCTCAACCTTATCCCAAATCATAGAGACAAACCTGTTATCCACAGTTTGTTTTGTTAAAATTCAAATTCAAATCAAAGAAATAGAATTGATTGATTGTATGGACGGATTCGTATGTGATAATAGAATTTTGATTGAATAATGGTTTCATATTTAATTGGGAATGGAGTGGCTAGATATACCTTTATTCTGGTGCCGGAAATCAAATGTGCAGGTGGGGAAAATTTTAAATATAATATATTTTTTTTAAATATGAATTTTATTTGAGACGAATATAAGCGTCTCTTAATTTTTTAATCCGTCGCTTTAAATAACCAGAACAATAAAATTGGTTCACTTAATTTACCGTGGGTAAATAATTATGAGACACATATAACGTCTCATAATTTAATTAAGAGACGCTTATAAGCGTCTCTTAACATGTCTCAAAACGTTCCCTACGCCAAAATTGAGACTCTTATATGTGTATCATAAAATCAAGGCAACATATATATATGTCTCGAAACCGTTGATTTGGTGGTTATATTAATCTCTTCGTCTTAAACTTTGATGTATGACAAGATCTATATTTTTGTATTATAATGTCAATTAATCTTATATGGAGGTGGTTCTTTAAGAAAGGGCCATAAACAAATATGACTTATCCCAATATGGAGTTTATTCTTAAATATAACTGGTCCAAATCGGGAGCGGAAAATTTTATTCTTATACGGTGTATTCGTGTATTCCTCAGGAGAGGATTTAATGTATAATGATGGTGTTGGTTAGAGGTGTATATATAATGGAGAACCCAGAAATCCCAATGGAGTATTAATGTGTTTGGATTTTGCCTACTCACGGAGATTAATTGTGGTGGTTGTAAGTAAATGAATTTTGGATTTTCTTTGTTGTGAGCATTGAAATAAAAAAGATGTGTTTCCTTATATGCCTATAAGTCCATTAAAGATAGACTTGCCATCTGAGAAAAAAAGATGGTTGATTTTACACGTGAAATTTTGTGTGCTGCCCTGATGGGTACATCAAAATAGAAATAAAAGATAGATCAAAAGACTTGGATCGTAAAGTGAGTTGGTTTTCTACTTTTTACCCTTTATTTATTTTTGGTTTATTTTTATTTTTTCCAACAAAGGTGAAAACGAGGGGTACCAAAATACACCACCAACTTTTTCTTAGGTAATCTGTATGTACAAATTGAAACACAATTATAAGAGTTCAACTTAATGATTTTTATTAGGAATAATATCTAGAGTTGTATCTCTTTCTCTCATCATCATAAAGTTTACAGAGACTAGTTTGTGAACCTGATTTACGTGTGAGAGTACTTCGGTGATTCCAAAGATCAATTTCCCGAGTAATCAATAAAGTCGTATCCAACAAACAAGGATGGATGCATCTACTTTGATTGATTGACGCACAACCTGTGATATTTCAATTATAAAGATAAACAATATAATGCAGAAAAGAAATAACACATACACCAGAATTTTGTTAACGAGGAAACCGTAAATGCTGAAAAAACCCCGGGACCTGGTCCATATTAAACACTAAATTGTATTAAACCGCTACATACACTAGTCTACTACCAATTAACTTCAGTCTGGAATATAGTTGAGACCGAATTAAACCCTCGTAGGAATTCAGTTACAGACGCGCTCCTTACGCCTCTTGAATCCCAATAGGACTCCGCGCAATTGATTTTCTTAGTTAACGTCCTTTACAGCCTAAGAATTGCTTCAACTCAATTGAAGACTTCAAACCAACTTGGCTCCCACAGATAAGCCTATATGTGTTATTTCTTTTTTGATCGTAGATCAAGGTGATTGGAAATCGATAACAATAGAAAAAGTCTAGATAACCTCAAAATATGGACTTATGCAACCCGAAATGCAGCCTAGATTATTATTCACCTCACAAGTATTAAACTTGTGGAATCAACAAAGTCTGAGAAGAAGATAACTTTGATGATTTCTATCGATCTTGTTCAAGTGAGTAGCTCAACAATCGATCAAGATCAGGTTACTCGAGCTATCAGATAAACAATAGCCAGACCTTGCTTCACGAAAAGGGTTTTAGAAAGAGGACGACTCTAGTTTTACAATTAGGACACACCAAGAAAATTAGTGTCGGTATTCAAAGATTCCAGTTGATTGAGGATCCCCTTTATAGACATTCAAAGCATAAGTTTCTTTAGGTTTTGTTTGAGGGTGAAAACGGTTTCTGCTAATTTTGGTAATTTCGTGTATGGATGAGAAACGAGTCTAAACCCTAAACAATGTACTGCACGGGAGTACTTTATATTCAAGAGATCAATCTATACAAATCCGGCCTAAACCAAGAAACGGTCGTTCCAGACTTACTTAGGTCACAAAGTGAAGGAGAAGGGTTGGTCTTGGGGAGGGAAGCGAAGAGAGTGTTGAGACTAGAATAGTTGATTCTGGAAGAGTGGTTGTTTTACGACTTGTATCAGAAAGTGAAACGCTAGCAATGTGGGAAGCTAACAGGTGATTTCTGAGTATTGTATTCTCTTGACAAAAAACCTGTTGTTTGGTGGAAATAGGTGAGACCTATTTATACAAGTCGCAATAAAACGTACCCTGGCCTTGTAAGAAGTGGAAACGGTTGAGTAATGGAAGAGAATGGTAACGGGTAACGCCTGGAATTGATGTTTCCATAATGAAGGATACGTTTTACCATTATTTCCTGTCATTACTAACCGTCTTACTCTTATGACACTTTCTTGTAACTGGCGTATTGCACACCGCATGTTGTAAACCTCCAGACCAATACCCTGATGAGCATCACCCAATTTGTGAAATGTCTTGATGTCTCGAGTGTTTTCGTGGAAAACGTGTAGCATGTTTCTATTGTTTGGCAAGTTAAAATTGAGAGGCTTGCCGGTTCAGCGGCGACCTTCGACGGCCGAGATTTTGCATCTTGAGAGGAAGGGTAGCCATTGATTGTGGCTATCTTCCGTTGGTAGCCAGTGTCGTGGCCACGGTGCTAGCATGGATTTCGCATGCTCTTGGCGTGGCCAGTTATGGTGTCGTGACCAAAGAGTTGGCAGCGTAGCCAAAGGGTTGCCACAAGTCGTGTGGTTTAGCGGCAAGCTTGTACGGCTGAGATCTGCGTATCAGGAGGAGGGGTAGCCGTTGATTGTTGCAACCCTCCGTTTGACAGCCAGCGACATGGAGGCATGGCCGGCATGGCTCGTGCATGCTCTTGGCACGGCCAAATTATGGTTTGGCGCAAACCGCAGAATTTTGGCATCGCAGCCAAGAGGTTGCCATAAATCGTTTGGTTTGGTGTAAAGCTTGTACGGATGAGATTTGCATCTCAGAAGGAGGGGTAGTCGTTGATTGTTGCAACCCTCTGTTTGGAAGACAGTGGCATGGAGGCATGGCCAGCATGGCTCGTGCATGCTCTTGGTGTGGCCCAAATTAAGGTTTGGCACAAACCACAGAGTTTTGGCATCGCATCCAAGAGGTTTCCATGCGTTTGGTGGCGAACTTGTACGGATGAGATCTGCATCTCAGTAGGAGGGGTAGTCGTTGATTGTTGCAACTCCGTTTGGCAGCCAGTGGCATGGAGGCATGGCCAGCATGGCTCGTGCATGCTCTTGGCATGACCCAAATTAAGGTTTGGCACAAACCACAGAGTTTTGGCATCGCAGCCAAGAGGTTTCCATGAGTTTGGTGGCGAACTTGTACGGATGAGATCTGCATCTCAGGAGGCGGGGTAGCCGTTGATTGTTGCAAACCTCCGTTTGGCAGCCATCGGCATGGAGGCATGGCCGGGCATGGCTTTGGCATGTTTTAGGCGCGGCCAAATTAGGGTTTTAGCATAAACCGTGGAATTTGGCATTGAGCCAGAAGTTGCCACGCGTTTAGTGGCGAACTTGTACGGATGAGATTTGTATCTCAGAGGGAAGGGTAGCCGTTGATTGTTGCAATCCTCCGTTTGGCAGCCAGCGGCATGGCCGGCATGGCTTTGGCATGTTTTAGGCGCGGCCAAATTAGGGTTTTGGCATAAACCATGGAATTTGGCATTGGGCCAGAAGTCTCCACGTGTTTGGTGGCGAACTTGTACGGCTGAGATTTGCATATCAGAGGGAAGGGTAGCCGTTGATTGTTGTAACCCTCCGTTTGGCAGCCAGCGGCATGGAGACATGGCCGGCATGGTGGTGCGACTGGCATGGTTGGGCCTTTGGCGCATGAGGTGTGGTTGGCATACCGTTGGCACGGTGGTGCGGATGGCATGGTTGGAATTCCTTTGGCACAGAGGTGTGGTTGGCATGCCGTTGGCACGGTGGTGGGGCTGGCATGGTTGGCATGCCTTTGGCGCGGAGATGTGGTTGGCATGCCGTTGGCACGGTGGTTCGGCTGGCATGGTTTGCATGTCTTTGGCGCGGATATGTGGCTGGAATGTTTGGCATGCCGTTGGCACGGTGGTGCGGCTGGCATTGTTGGCATGCCTTTGGCACGGAGGTGTGGCTGGCATGCCGTTGGCACGGTTGGCTAGCATGCGTGGCTGGCATGTGCGGAGATGATGTCAGTCAGTACTGAGGGTTCTGTCGTGGAATATAACATATATGTAAAAAAAGGTACCCTGGTTAATTTCTCGTAGACGTATTGAAAGGCTCAATAAATGTGCTAGTGGAGACATTAGTACTCAAGATCCGTTTCCTTATAGAGTGACGTCACGTCAGACTAAGGTTTTACGATTTTAACCTTAAGCTAAAAACCACCATCAACATTAAGTCCCTTGTTTGCACAGAAAAGGGGCATTTTTGCGAGGTAAGCATAAGATGGTGACAGACATGGACAAAATCGAAACAACAACTCATGAAAAGATGGTCAGGAAGATCTGTCTAACCTTTTTCGGAGGCAAGGAACATCTGCGATTCGCATGTTGCCGGCTTTGTGCAAATTTGGATCGGTGGGGAGCCGCTTGCATTGCTTGGCGCGAAGTTAGCCGCTGACGTTGCTCATCTTGGAATGGAGCCTTTAGCATCGGTCGTCTTGGAATGGAGCCGTTAGCATCAGATTGGCTTGGAATGAGCCGTTAGCATTGACTTGGCGGGACGTTGGCTTGGGCCTGGCACGGCGTGAGAACTGGTTTGGCGTGGGCGCTGGCTTGGTGTGGGGTGGGAGCTGGCATGGCGTGAAACGCTGGCTCGGCGTGGCGTGGGCGCTGCTCAACTGGGACGCGGACTTTTGGCCTCGTGTAGCTTGCCATTGAGGGCCCGGTTGCTTCTTTCCATTCTTGGCTCAAATGGGAAATCCTTTCCTTATTCAAATTCTAAAGGTGTCGTGGCTACAAAAAGGGCGTCACTCCTCCTCATGTCATATCCCCGGTTTTTGCTTCCGAGTCTCGGTGCTGGCGGCAGAGCAGTAGCAACAACGTAGGCAAGAGTGTCTCAAACACGTGCTTCCACGTTTTCTTATCAAACCCTAATTATCTCGCATAGACAAACATATGTTCCATCTGATGTAACGCCTTAAATTTACGGCCAGTAGAAGGCTTTACTATTCCAGACTTCATAGCTTTGCTGAATATAAGAGGCGATCTTGAATCCTTCATTCGCACAAGTCGTCCTAAAATCGCGACCACCCTCTTTATAGGTATCGTCTCGTGTTTTCTCCTGGTTCCATATTTTGTTTTCTTTCTCATGTAGATTGCTGGTGCAGACAGAGCGAAAACTTATCCCCTCTTTGGTTTTGTAGCATATAATGGGATCTTCTAGTGACAACCGCACCTCTGACTCTTTGGAGAGAAGCTTTGGAATCGGCGAAAACCAGTTTTCTGCTCATGAGGAGGCATTAGACAGAATTGATTCTCTGTTTCGTGAGGCTGGAGAAATCATTCAGGACGTGCCTTCCACCTATCTATGCGGAGTGCGGATGCGTGCTCAGGCTTTCATGGCTTCGGTGGGGATGGAGGAGAAGCGGGGAGGTGATGAAGCATCTCGGCGCGTTGAGAGATTTGAGGGCAACGAAACTTCTACACAACACAGTGCTACGGCTGAACAATTCGCCTCTCGGTTGAAACGGCGGAAGACTGAGTCCGTGAATCTCCTAGGGAAAAGCTAGATTAATTTTCCAGTCCAGGTTGGTGTCATAATCCTTGATCCTGATGTGGATGAACCAGGGTATCCTCGAAAGATTACTGAAAAAGCTTTCGAGGAAGATGACGCTGAGGTTGATGAAAATGAAGCAGCTTTTGGAGTGGACGCCGAAACTGCTATCGGTGGCGTTGGAGAAGTTATGGTGGCATATGTTGGGACGGATGTTGAAGCGGATGTCGGGCAGGAGGCGGAAACTGTTGCTGCTGAGGCGGTTTCCGGGTGGGATGCTGAGGTTGCTGCTGCTGAGGCGGTTTCCGGGTGGGATGCTGAGGCGGATTCTGGACGGGATGCTGGAGTCGTTGTTGCTGAGGCGGCTTTTGGATGGAACGTTTGATGCCCGAGAGATTGTTGGAGAAAGTGCTTGAAAGGGTTCTGACAGAGGCGTTGGCGATCCGTGCATCTGCTTTCGATGACCAGTTTCCTTTTTTTTTCTTTGGCATGTAGCCGTTTTGATGTTTCATAGATTCATTTTTATTTTCCTTTGTATTCATGGCGAAGTCAGGGCTTCACCAGGTAGTATTCCATTCATCTAGTTTCCACGGTTTCACATTTTTGAATGAATAAACCTCTTATTTGAAAGATCCAATCCTTCCATCAGAATAAGGTGTTTGATATTCCATATCTTTTCTGTCGTCTCATGGTTTCTTGTATATTCTTCCCTTCAGATCTTCGAATAAGGTATTTCTTGCAGGGTTTCGGCTTTTCTGGTCGTGATTTGATGGGTAATGGATTCACGATGATTCGGGATTTATTTGGTGTTTTTTGTTTTTTTTTTGAGATCCGGAAAACTCGTTTGAAAGGAAAGGTATGCTTTAAATAGAAATCGGAAACCTAATTAAGAATGCAAGTGGTGCATTCATCTCGGAGGGAATACAAATATTGAGTGGAAAGGAAAATGCTGAATAAAATACTAAAGGAAGAACGCTGGAGGAGGAAGTAGCACAATGATTTAGGTATTGAAGGGCTTGAGCCATCGCGAGTGAACCGTTACGCCTTCCAACTTTTCGGTGTTGATGAGTTTGCAGTAACCGCCCAAAAGAACATTTACCACCAGATATGGCTCGTCTTCCCTTTCTTCGGGTGAATCAGTTTGAACAGCTATCTTCACCGTTATATTTCCGACTTGAAATGAGGTTGCCTTGACTACCATGTCTTCAATTTGAAACTTTGGGCGTCGTGTAACCGCTTGACTCTTGGTCTCGTCATCTTCGACCGCAGCTTCCAAATTCTTGGTGAAACTATTGAAAGGCCCAACGCCCCACTCACATCTCTTAACAATGTCCGTGCTGATAATCGGACTGAGTTCCCATGACGGGCTAAGAGAAGAAGTGACTGGTTGTAGAGAAGGTTGTTTGACCAGACTTACTTGTGTTTGGAATCTATGAGCGAGCGCCAAGGGGCTTTCTCCGGGTGATCGAGTTCCATTGGTAAGTTGTTGATACGGCAGCAGGTTGGATGGCTTGTTGGAAACTCTTTCGGGTGTCGACACTGGCAGAGGAGATGCTACCAATTTTTCTTTGTTGTCAAATACCCACGAGCGCCCAGGATCATGTCATAACTTAGTTCTTTGACAATGTGGAATTTGCTATGCGTTATAGCGTCTTCCACCTTGATCTCGAGGTTAATGTATCCATATGTGTTCATTGCTTCTCCTTCCGAATTCTTGACCACGGATGGGGAGTGGGTAGCCTCTTGCTTCAAAATTCCTGCAGCTCTCAGAGTCTTGATGGTAACGATATTGAAGTCAGAGGCCGCGTCGATCAGTGCGTTGTCGAGCTCAGCGCCTCTTAGATAGGTCGTGATCAGCAGTCCCCAGTTGTGTTTTTCGGCACCGTTCCCTGAGACAGCTTGGGATGCTGGCATGGCTTCCGTAATAGGAAAAAGTTGTTATCCCGGCACAACACGATTGAGTGTTGTAAAGATATCTTGACGCTGCGCCTTGGAAAGGTAGAGAATTTCGCATACATGCTGCATCGTGGATTGTACAGTCTCGTGTACGGAGTCCTCAGACATCCAGAAATTCCTGACTGGAATTGGATCTCTATGTATTCCCTTGTTTCCCAGCTGAAGTTCCCATGATTCTACCTTCTCCTTGAAGGTATGCTTCAGTCTGTTGCAGTCACTGGTCGGGTGGTGAACAAACCTGTGGTAACGGAAGTATTTTGGGTGTGTCATCTAGGCTTCGGTCGGTGGGCGCTTGGGAGGTGGTAGTCTGATGACATCATCCTGGATCCATGCCTCTAAGAGTTCGATCACCTCCTCGATCGGTAATGGGAAATCTAGGACATCTTCTTCATCTTCGTGATGACGCATGGGAGCCTTGGCGGCGGCCCTCCATGGAGGAGTCGTCCGTCGTTCTTGAGTCGTGTGCTTAGGCTGTTGGTTTGCCTTTGGGGCCTTCCTTTTTCCTCCTTCGTCTACTACGCTCACAGAGGAGGGGCTGGCGTTGTATTGCTTGTTGACGAGACGTCTACTTCCCCGAGTTTCGCGCGCGTCTTCGCCTCTGGTTTGCCTAGTTCTCTCTAACAACGCTGGTGCTGTCGTGGCCGATCGTTTGGATGCCTCATGGAGTTCAGAGAATGTCTGGAACCGCAGGTACTCTAGTAATGCACGATAGATGGGAGCCATACCGTTGATGCAAAAATTGACCAATTGCTGTTAGGTCACGTTTGGGTCGTGACAGTCTAGCGCTTGAACCCGGAATCTCTTGACAAAATCATTTGGATGTTCGTTATCTCGTTGGAACATCCTTCCTAGATCCGAGAAGGTAACTTGCTCAGACACGAAGAAGTTCTTCTTGTAGAAAGACGTAACCATGTCACCCCAGTTGGGGATGATGTTTGGTGTGATGTTGTTGTACCATGTGTATGCTCTTCCGGTAAGCGACTTCGAAAACTCCTTCAGACGGAGAATGTGATTGCATTCGTGTTCGCCTAGGGACTCCAGGAATCGAGGGATATGTTCACGTGCATTCCCGGTGTCGTCGTATAAAGTGAATTGAGGAGAAGAGTATCCTCTTGGAAGAGGAATTCTTTTTATTTCAGGCGGGTAAGGGGGTTGATGCTGATGCATGTCCATATCATCACTTTTGATTCGATTCCGAAGAAGTTTCTCCAAATCTTCTTGCGTGACAAAATTGGACGGTTGATTTCTCTCCAATGGAGTTCTGGCACGAGTTTCTTCGTCTGCAAAGGTATTCCCTGCTGAGGTGCCGGCGCCAGGGGTATTTGAGGTGTTCCTCATCGACTCTGGATGTCGCGACTCCTGTGGTGGCCGCTCCGTTAGGGCCTTGAGAAAGACAAGTACCTCTTTATGAGTCGAATCCATGTCCATCTGGGCTCTAGCAAGAACTTCCTGTCTTTCCATCAAATCAGCGATGGTGATATAGGGTCGGCTTCCTCTGGCTTCTCAGGTTTCTCGTCCTGATGGCGGAGTAACTGGAGGTGCCATACTCGACGAAACATTAGGGGCGGTGGCAGCAGCTCTGGCCCTGGTGACCGGTGGTGTAACACCTGAAGGAGCGGTTTCCGTGCTGCTGGGATTAGTAGGCTGCGTAGAAACATTAGGGGCGGAAGCAGATATGGCCCTGGTGATTGGTGGCGTAACACCTGAATGAGCGCTTTCTGTGCTGCTGGGATTAGTAGGTGGCATATTGATGTTACCATAAGGAGTGTTAGTACCAAGGACGGGTTCCGCGCTGGTGTTCTCAGGGCTTGTTGCTGACCCGGATATGAGTTCTACCATGTTGAAATTGGAATTAAAAGGTGAAACTGGAAATTGGAAATCGATATTGCAACCGAGAGATTGATCTCCCACTGTGGTCGCCAATTGTTTGAGGGTGAAAAAGGTTTCTACTGATTTTGGTAATTTCGTGTATAGGTGAGAAACGAGTCTAAATCCTAAACAATGTACTGCATGGGAGTACTTTATATTCGAGAGATCAATCTGTACAAATCCGGCCTAAACCAAGAAATGGTCGTTCCAGACTTGCTTCGGTCACAAAGTGAAGGAGAAGGGTTGGTCTGGGGGAGGGAAGCGAAGAGAGTATTGAGATCAGAATAGTTGATTCTGGAAGAGTGGTTGTTTTACGACTTATATCAGAAAGTGAAACGCTAGCAATGTGGGAAGCTAACAGGTGATTTCTGAGTGTTGTATTCTCCTGACCAAAAACCTGTTGTTTGGTGGAAATAGGTGAGACCTATTTATACAAGTCGCAATAAAACGTACCATGGCCTCGTAAGAAGTGGAAACGGTTGAGTAATGGAACAGAATGGTAACGGGTAACGCCTGGAATTGATGTTTCCATAATGAATGATACGTTTTACCATTATTTCCTGTGATTACTAACCGCCTTACTCTTATGACACTTTCTTGTAACGGGCGTATTGCACGCCGCATGCTATAAACCGCCAGACCAATACCTTGATGAGCATCCCCCAGTTTGTGACATGTTTTGATGTCTCGAGTGTTTTCGTGGAAAACGTGTAGCATGTTGCTATTGTTTGGCAAGTTAAAATTGAGAGGATTGTCGGTTCGGTGGCGACCTTCGACGGTCGAGATTTTGCATCTTGAAAGGAAGGGTAGCCGTTGATTGTGGCTATCTTTCGTTGGTAGCCAGTGTCGTGGCCACGGTGCTGGCATGGCTAGCGCATGCTCTTGGCGTGGCCAATTAGGTCGCCATGACCAAAGAGTTGGCAATGTAGCCAAAGGGTTGCCACTAGTCGTGTGGTTTGGCGGCAAGCTTGTACGACTGAGATCTGCCTCTCAGGAGGAGGGGTAGCCGTTGATTGTTGCAACCCTCCGTTTGACAGCCAGCGGCATGGCTGGCATGGCACGTGCATGCTCTTGGCGCGGCCAAATTAGGGTTTGGCGCAAACCGCGGATATTTGGCATCGCAACCAAGAGGTTGCCACAAATAGTTTGGTTTGGTGGCAAGCTTGTACGGCTGAGATTTGCATCTCAGAAGGAGGGGTAGTCGTTGATTGTTGTAACCCTCCGTTTGGCATCCAGCGACATGGAGGCATGGTCAGCATGGCTCGTGCATGCTCTTGGCGTGGCCCAAATTAGTGTTTGGCACAAACCGCGGAGTTTTGGCATCGCAGCCAAGAGGTTGCCATGCGTTTGGTGGCGAACTTGTACGGCTGAGATCTACATCTCAGGAGGAGGGGTAGTCGTTGATTGTTTCAACCCTCCATTTGAAAGCCAGCGGCATGGAGTCATGGCCGGCATGGCTTTGGCATGTTTTAGGCGCGGCCAAATTAGGGTTTTGGTATAAACCGTGGAATTTGGCATTGGGTCAGAAGTTGCCACGCGTTTGGTGGCGAACTTGTACGGCTGAGATTTGCATCTAAGAGGGAAGGGTAGCCGTTGATTGTTGCAACCCTCCTTTTGGCAGCCAGGGGCATGGAGGCATGGCCGGTATGGCTTTGGCATGTTTTAGGCGCGGCCAAATTAGGGTTTTGGCATAAACCATGAAATTTGGCGTTGGGCCAGAAGTTTCCACGCGTTTGGTGGCGAACTTGTATGGCTGAGATTTGCATCTCAGAGGGAAGGGTAGTCGTTGATTGTTTCAACCCTCGTTTGGCAGCAAGCGGCATGGAGGCATGGCCGGCATGGCTTTGGCATGTTTTAGGCGCGACCAAATTAGGGTTTTGGCATAAACCGTGGAATTTGGCATTGGGCCAGAAGTTGCCACGCGTTTGGTGGCGAACCTGTACGGCTGAGATTTGCATTTCAGAGGGAAGGGTAGCCGTTGATTGTTGCAACCCTCCGTTTGGCAGCCAGCGGCATGGAGGCATGGCTTTGGCATGCCGTTGGCACGGCGGTGCGGCTAGCATGGTTGAGCCTTTGGCGCGTGAGGTTTGGCTGGCATGGTTGGCATTCCTTTGTCACGGTGGTGCGGCTGGCATGGTTGGCATGCCTTTGGCGCGGATATGTGGCTGGCATGTCGTTGGCACGGTGGTGCGGCTGGCTTGGTTTGCATGCCTTTGGCGCGGAGATGTGGCTGGCATGCCGTTGGCACGGTGGTGCGGCTGGCATGGTTGGCATGCCTTTCGCGCGGAGGTGTGGTTGGCATGGTTGGCATGCCGTTGGCACAGTTGGATAGCATGCGTGGCTGGCATGTGCGGAGATGATGCCAGTCAGTACTGAGGGTTCTGTCGTGGAATATAGCATATATGTAGAAAAAGGTACCTTTTTCTCGTAAATGTATTGAAAGGCTCAATAAATGCGCTGGTGGAGACATTAGTACTCAAGCTCCGTTTCCTTACAGAGTGACGTCACGTCAGACTAAGGTTTTACGATTTTAACCCTAAGCTAAAAACCACCATCAACAGGTTTAAGCTAAGATATATTTGGAACAAAGCAAACAATATCCACCGTTAGATGAATATTTGAATCTGATTAACATAACAAGATATACACTCTGGTTAGGATGAACCGTAAACGAACCGTGCACAAAGACCATATTCATGAATGGTTGGTCTAAACAAGCCGACTGAACTATAAGCTTGAGTATTTTCATATAACACTTAGGACTTAACTCAAGTCATAATCATGTGATTAAATATGTCTATAATGTCTTTAGATATTATTCAAATACTAATTATCTCGGAGAAATATTTTATGTGTACCGGTATGTATATAATATAACATGACCGAGTTCTGGAGTTCACAGAACTTTTACGGTACGTGTATTGCTATGGATACCTTAAGACAATAACTAGTTCCGGAGTTCACATAACTTTTTTGATACGTGTACCGGTATAGATACCAAACCGGTTCTGGGACCAACGGTTCTTTTCTAGTACGCGTACTAGTTTGCGTACCGATCTACTTTCACGAATTCACAAACTTTTTAAAGTGTGCATACAAGTATGCATACCAAAAGTTGTTTGTCAACAGATAGCTACTCTGTTACGTGTACATAGTACATGTATTACGGCTTCATATTTGTAACAGTTTTCCAAGTTTGTAAAACTGATATATATATATATCTGAATCTACAGTAGTTCCATATTTCTCTCTAAATTGATTCGAAACACTTTCGAATAATATCAATGACTCATATCACTGTTCCAAGCTATTTTTGAATGATAATTCTTGAGGTATGATTTTGATTGCGAACAATAAATTATTCTTAACCGAAATTCATCAAGTATGAAATGTTCATTAAGCTTAGTCATATTTCGAGAACCAATTACAAGATAAACTTGACTCGAAATTATTGATATGCTTATGATAGTCTAGTTAGTTATGCGACAACGTCTTATAGGTAGAAAGGTGAATATATCTTGATAAATAGGTGGTTTAATCTTGACTTACCTTTTGTTAAATAAGTTCTCTAAAATCTTCGGTTGATCTTCGCCTTCAAACGGTAGAACGCAATGTTGACTGTCGGATGTTCGTTTCTCAACCATATTTTTATCCTAATCCGAGACTTAACTAATAGTAGACTAGAAATCAAGATATAGTTTTGACAACTAAATTGAACATCAAGCTTGAGATAGCAACACTTGTGAGTTCGACCGTGCAATGCTCTGACGAAAGGAAAGGAACACCCAAAAAAACCAACCAAGCGTGCATGACTACGTTAAAGTGGACGATATTATTAAGCAGAGAAGTGGATGGGATGCCTTACCAAACTCTTATGTTATTTAACTTATTTTTACTTTTTCTTACACTCATATACATCATGGATGATGATGTAAAATCAATCTCCACCGTTGATGATTTATATATGCATATTCATTGACTTATGAAATTGACTGACATTTATTGATTTCTTAGGAATTATTTTGCAAAATCTAAACTAGCTTATTTTACTCGTCTAAACCAACTAACGTATTTTCATAATAATTCTTTTTGTCACACCGTTTAAGGTCAAAACCAACGAAGCTAAGGAATAAATTTTTGATGGGGGATTTTTTTGGATGGGGGCATAGGTAACGAATAGGAAGACGCCATTTGACTTTCATATTAACGGTTTCCAACTAAATTCAACTTCAGATTAGTCAAAGTAAGGGTTATTTCGGTGTTCATCTAATATATGCTTCTCTTCTAACACCTCCATATTTCTCATGCACTTTTTCTTTTATATCCACATCCACCATTACCACTTAACTCTACTAATATTTTACCAGCTCCGTACCACCATTCAAGTCTTGTTCACTGAGGAATCAAGAATTAGCTAACAATACAATCAAAAAGTGGGTTATAAATGCAGTAGCATATTCAAATCGTATCATCAAGTTTTAGGGTTTGGATTTGTGAAGTAGATATATGTTGGTTATGATCTAGCTTCCTGGGTTAGTCTTTATAAACACTTGATGGGGTTGAATGTGATTTTGATCCCTGATTTGAGGTAAGAAAAAGACTGGGTGACCCAATTGCGTTTTTTTTGTTGTAAATTACTATGATTTTTAATAAATATGGAATTCTGTTTCAATTTTTTTTCTTCAGGAATGCCCATAAGATGAATTTTTGGTTTACAGCGCGAAGATCTCTTCATCTTTTCTGGTTGGCGTTGGTAAATTCTCTGAAAACTCGAGTAGTTCACTAGAGAAGAAATCTGAGATCCGAAAGTGACCTTTCTTAAAATAATCATAAGTTGATTTTGGTTAAAAACTGTTAACAAGAAAATAAAATGGCGTCTTCGTATTCATCTCCCATGTCCCCATCAAAAACCTATTCTTAAATAATAATAAAAAAAAGGATTGTCTTACGAACCCCCTTAGTGATAGAAGAATCTGAAGATTGATTGTTCATTTTTTTGTTTATTTTTTGTTTATTTTTTGTTCAATGCCTATAAGTTTGTAAGCTTCCTTCGTATATGGCAAAGAACCCCATTCTCTATTCATGATTCTTTAATCCTAGGTAGAGAGGAACAGAGACAAAGATAAAGTATGGAGATTAATTGAAATAAAAATTAGTGAGAGATATTAGAAGTGGATGAGTAAAAAGTGGGTGGAGTGGTTGTATACATCATACATGTGATGAACGTGAGCATAGACGGAAACTATGTAATAACTTTCTCTGTCTTTAGATTTTTCTACTTACATTGGTACATTATTATGTTGGGGATTTTAATAAAATGCAAAATTTTCAATTTCATATTTAAAAAAGTGACACCCAATTTTTCAGAACTAATTAAACACCACGAATGTTTTTGATCTTTTCCATTCAGTTTTTTTTATCGGTTAACATCTGTTAGTGCATAGGTGACAATTATTTAGCCTAGTTAAAGACATTTATACCATTTGATTGTCTTATTGTAACTGAGTTAAATCGTGACTCATACATGGATGAAAAAAGGGAATCGCGCTACTGGTCCGACTCGCTACTGTGTGGATCTGACTCGTTGTGCACGAAACTGTTTTATTCATCATATCTTTCAGCCTCACACATGCATGAACCCTAATTCTACAACAACAATACTTCTTCAACTACATGTGTCACTGAATCCAACAATTCATTACATCAGATCCCCAAATTCCAAGTCAAACCCCATATACATCAATACCCATTCTCTCCATTAAAATCAGGAACTCACCAATTTCTCTTCAACTTTCTTCCATCAGATCAGAAATACTTGTTAATCACCAAAAAAAATCTAAAATTATCTGATGGGTAATGAAAAGAAAAACTTCTAAATTCAATTAAAACTTCTAAATTCAATACCAACTTCTAAATTTAGAAAATTTAGAAAAACTTCTAAATTCAATTAAAACTTTCTTCCTTGTCACTATCTTCTTTTTCATATTTCAAATTAGATTTCTATAATTGAGTTCTAGGGTTCTAAGATGATTCCAATTGCTATCATAACCATAAAAAATCAATCATACAAATCGAAATATGAGGTAAACTATTATAAATGATCTTAAATATGAGGTTTTAATCTGTTCCGATGTCGCCTGCAACAACAATGACATCCAGAATGAAATTACAATTCAATATTAGTTGATAATCAAAACGAGCAAAATCCGTCATCAATCCAATACCAACTGTGATTTCTACAAAAAAAAATCAAAAAAGGAAGACATGTTATGATGAAATTTTCTGAGTTTTATTTTAGGGAATTAGCTTCTGCAAGTGAAGAGCTCGGAGAAGAATATAAGGGGGAGGCAACAGTGACAAAGTGGTTTTAGGTTATATATGGATAAGGGTAACAAAGTAATTTTAATTAGATATTAACCAGTTCTAACAAGATTGACCAATTGAGGTGGGTCCTGACGGCATTTATAATAGTTGTGGCACTTTATATATTTTGAAAAAACAGTGCCACTTTCTTATATCGGATAAACAAAGTGTGGTAGTTCTTTAAAATTCGTTGGGTTCAATGCAACAGAACAAAGTATTTTTCTTTTGAATTCAATGCTGCTGAAGTAAAGAGTTTTAGACTTTTTGGTGCATATATATATTAAAGATAGTTTTACGCATGGGCAGAGTAGTAGTAAAGTGAAAAGGCGGGGGTATAACAACCACACCGAATAATTCGTTCAGCAATCTGCATGGACTTAAATCTAATATAATTCCGAGAGCACCAACTAAAAAGTGAGACTCAATCAAGAATATATCAAAGAGTTTTATATATGTTTCTCAATGCAATCAGCAAATCGAACAGATAAAAATCTGTGAGCCTGATTGATATGAGAAATAACTTGGACGGTACCAAAGACCAATGCCCAAGTGTCAATCAAGTTAGATCCAACAATCAAGGTCGGATTTATCAACTTATTGAACTACCGCACAACTTGTGATATTTCAATTATATAAACAAATATAATGCGGAAAAGAAATAACACAGACATCAGAAATTTTGTTAACGAGGAAACCGTAAATGCAGAAAAACCTCGGGACCTAGTACAGCTTTGAACACCACACTATATTAAGCCTCTACAGACACTAGCCTACTACAAGTTAACTTCGGACTGGAATGTAGTTGAGACCTAACCAAGTCTCACACTGATTAAGGTACAGTCGCGTTCCTTACGCCTATAGAACCATGTCGTATTCTGTGCACTTAATTCCCTTAGGTGATCTAACCCACAACTAAGAGTTGCTACGACCCAAAGTCGAAGACTTATAAACAAATCTGTCTCCCACAGATATGTCTATTGTTTATTCGGTTTTTGTTCCGTCTTTTGATTAAAATAAAGGTGAACATGAACCAATTGATAATCCGGTATTATACTTTCAGAGAGCAGCCTAGAAATATCAATCACCTCACAATAACCAACTGATTAACTAGAAAGAGTTATTGCGAAATCACAAGATTCTGAGACGAAGAACTGTTGTGATTACTTTTTATATCTTACCTATCGGAGATAAATCTTAGAGAAGATAAAACTCAATACGATATAACAAGTAAGATCATAATACGCAACTACAGAGAAAATAGTTGGATCTGGCTTCACGAATCCCAAATGAAGTCTTCAAGTCGTTAACCTATAATGGTTTTGGAAAAACCTAGGTTAAAGGAGAATCGACTCTAGGTTGCAACTAGGACACAGGAAAGTGTCAGGATTAGGTTTTCCAGTTGCTAGAGTTCCCCCTTATATGGTCTTACAAATCAGGGTTGCTTATAATCAAATCTAAGATAGCTTAGTAACAAAGCATTCAATATTCACCGTTATATGAAAACCTGATTTAAGATTCAAGCTAAGTCTACTTAGAAATTAAGAAATTAATCTCCACCATTAGATGGTCTTACCTTGTTATACACAAATGAAATATACCTTCATTTATATATAGGTAACTGTACCTAAACATGTATATTGAGTTGGTTCAATAACAGTTAACCGAAGTTAGCCCAATTAACACTTTTGTCTTAACCATATTCATTTATCATCTCTAGATCAAATATGATGATCAATCAATTATGAAACATAATAAAATGAATCTAATTCTATTTCAAATAAAGTTGTTCAATTGTTCACTATCTCATAGAAATATATATGACCAAATTGAATCAAAATCGGATTGATTCGTAATCGTACAAAGTACTTATACAAGAATCAATTCATGAATATTAAGCCACGGTTTGCAAAGATTGCATTCCTTAATTCATAAAGGTTTTGGTTCATGAGTATGAGAATCATACATTACCGATTTTAGAACTTAACCACTGTGTTCGCAAACCTGGTACGCGAACATCAGCTCCAGACCTTGGCCTGTCAAGCCTTCGCAAACCCGGTTTGCAAACAGCCATCCCGGACCCAACTCAGGTGAAACCGTTCACATACTAGGTACGTAAAAAGGTTCTCGAACCTTCTCAAGTAAAACAGTTCGCATACTAGGTACGCAAACAAGGTTCCCGGACCTGAATCATTACAAAACAGTTCGCATACTAGGTATGCATACCATATTGCATCCAGACATAGGTAATTGTTCTAAACTCCCATTACAATCATTGAAATATCCATGGAAGACGGCAATGGTCATATCACACATACCATTATCTTCAAGTAATTTTCAAGTGATCTGATGATCAATACGAAACTTCCCAAGTTAAAATCAAATGACTGTCTCGCACAAATCATGTAAGATGTTCAAGGTAATTTTCACATGATCATCTTTTGACTCAACATTTAGTTTCCAACAAATAGATTGTTTCCAACTAAATTCGTCAAGAATACGATGAACATAGTTAAAGCAAGAATCTTCCAACACATATTTCGATAAATAGATAAGTGAGATAAACTCGTCTCGAGATATCAAATGTGTATAATGTAAAAGTCTATATATCTATAAGACTTAGTCTCATTCGAAGATAGAATAGAATAGACTTCTGAGTGATAGATAAGTTTTAGTCTCTGCATACCTTTTGTCGATGAAGTTCCTTCAAGATCCTCAATATATATACGTTTTCAATTGGTAAATTCCGTGAAGTATATAAAGCTCAACTACACATTCTATCCTAATCGAATATGTATCTATAAGTATATTAGAAATCAAGTATATAGTTTTGATCATCTAAATTTGAAAAACAAGCTTGAGATAGCAATGCTTGCGAGTTCGACCGAGCAGTTCTCTAACAGAAAGTGCGCGTCATAATCCTATGTAACCTTATTCATAAATATATATATATAGGTTACATAAAGCATATGAAATTTTAATAATTTCTTGTCCATACAATTTTGCTATGAAAACCCAATCACAAAGCTCTTACACGTATTGCCATGAATGAAACTTAGATGTGCAGCACCATATGAATTACCAGTTCAACAATGATATTTTTATATCGTGACTCATGAGACCTGGAAATCGTATATACTCAAAATGGTTTTTTCAATACAACACAGTGGGTACCTGTTTGTTCGTAAGAAGTATCAATCAAATGAGATAGGATAATAGAAAAATGAGATGATGGAGCAAACTGTTACAAGCCATTTGATATTGTACGATTGAGAATCCTAACAAAGGAGAAATGTAATTATCGGTTGACCAAATATATGTATGAGAAAAGTCAAACTGCGCTTGATTTTTTGGGTGCCATGGTAGCAAAACTGTGCTTGACCAAATAATGTTTAATTGCAATAACATTAGTTTGTAGGATTCTTTTTTACCACAACTTTTCTCATCATAAAATAAATAAACTACGCCAAAACAACCTCATTTACATATAAAACACTTTTTCACGGCCCCATAATGAAAACCTACCCGTCCATTTTTTGATTAACCATTCCTTTTGGGAATATGCCATTTGTGGGTAGTTTTTTTTTGTGTTGTATGTTTAGAACTCAAATCCCTCGCAACACAAAGACAAAGCTTTTATCTTTGTTATGAATGTTCTACCATTAAACTTAGTTTGACTAATTCTTTGTAAATAAAACACAAAGTCCTCATTTGGCATGTAATTTGGATGAACGGAAACATAACAAACAATAACAGCTTGGTTCAATGCCTTAAATCTAACAACCTATATATATTATACTAGATATTTTTGCATTTGAAAGAATTAAACTGGTAACCAACGTTGTATAACGGCACAAAGCAAGTATTCTGGTATGTCAAGTTTGGTTGTCATATTTTAGTGAATCAAAACTCATCAAAGAGTCGCTTGATTACGTACTAGAGACAACTTCGTATAGGTTAGACTAGAAAGTCTAGGAATATTGAGGCATACAAGTATTACTCGAAGACCTGAAAAACGTGAAGAAGTAACGAGCTACAACGAAGACATCATCCTTCCTCGTGAGGTTAGTAATATTGAATTGTTTTAATCCTAACGTATCTTTCAAGTCGTGCTATATTGAAAACATAAATGCGAAGTTGTGAATGCATATTTTACTCTAGTAGTGAGACATGATCATATGATCATAGTATTAAGGAATTAGACTACGAAGTATAACACTTATTTTTTGAACTTCGTAGATATGACATCGACATAATCTTATGAATGATGTGATGATTATGTGAATGGGTAAAGGTAAAGATTTCATCCTATGAAAAAATATTTTACATTTTTTTTAAAGGAAGTACATTGATGAACTTGTTTTATGAATCGAAAGGGAAATCGCTAGGCTTATTGGTATGGCTATTCATTACAAATCTTTGGATTACCAATATGTGTGAGATGGTAGAATCGATCGTAACTTTGTTATGTATTTTGGTATAACTAATCACAATGCCTGACTTATGATTTGGTATGACTAGTTTTGATTAAATAGTGTAACCGATCCAAAGTAATAACATGAGATGGTATGATCGATATTTGTAATTGGTATGACCGATCCTAGTAATCACTGTGACGGATCACAATATAGTTGTATAATCGATCCTTGTAATTGGCGTAACGGGTCCTGGTAATTGGTGTAACCGATCCTAGTGACTGGTGTGACGATCACAAGCAATATTATGTGTGTATGGTAACTGGTCCCGGTAATTGACGTAACCGATCCTGGTAACTGATGTAACCGGTCCTGGTAACTTGTGTAACCGATCACAAGTGTTCCATAGTAGGGTATAACCGATCCCAGTAATTGGTAGAACCGATTGAACCCATGAATGTGATTTGATATTTGATCAATCACACAGTTATCTTGGAATTCAGATGAACCAATTCTAAACTTGTTTGGAAGTGTGGTATAATTGATTCCAAGATTGTAAATATGAAAGATGATTTACAAAGGAAAGATGTCAACATACTTTGAGCACGAAGAATAACTCTTATCTTTTATTGTTCAAAGATATTCCTTAATTACTCAATGAGATCTCGTTCCAAAATAAATTAAGAATCTTTTAATTAAGGTTGTTAGTTTTATATGCTTTAATTACCAGCAATTAAATGCATATCTCCAGAGAATAAAAATTAGTAATGTGCATTTACTAATTGGATATTTTCTATTGAGAGATTATGGGAAATATTGGACAAAGCATTTACTGGAATTATGAAAACCGAATGGGCATTTATTACATATCTTGAGTATACTTTCGGTTTTGGAAATTCCTTGGTTTCCAAACATCCTTGGTCTACAAATACGTAAGTTTGCATTTCTAGCAAACTATCCTAAGAGCCAGGAAAACTTAATCTTTTTGTTGTTTCTGGTGGAGTGGTCTATTCGGAGAGGAAAGTATCTTAATTAGGCGAAATCTCTTACGACCGCTCTTTTGAAGACTTTTGTGGGATCAAGAAGCTCTACGAGTACCGTTAGTGGGAAAATAGATAATTACAGTTTATTAGTTTTCGATTGATTTGATTGACTAACAGTTGTTGAACTTTGATTGCACCTAATTTGTTTATTCTTGAGAATCTTCTCTTCTGATATAAGATTCACTCAAACTAGATCGAAGTATCAACGAGATCTTTAGAATTGTTCATAGATCTAAAGAAATCTTGTGATAATCCAATGTTAACAGACTCTGTTTGGTGTGTTATTGATCACAAGAGATTCTAGTGGTGTTGTGCATGTTTTAATTGAAGATTAAAGAAGATTTGAAGACGAAGAAGATTTCTTATTGGTTTCTCATATCTTTGTGTAGCAAAAACCTTGATTGACTGGGATCCAACTAGAATCGGATTTATTCGATTGTTTAGTTGCGTGAGAATGGTAACGCCTAATAGTTCTCTTGAGATCCATTTTGATTGTTACAAATCCGAATTTTATTACTTAGGTAATATAGAATGGATTGATCTAACCAGGCAAAGGAGTTTATTAGTTTAAACGGAAGAGCCTTTGCATATGACTTGAGATATCTTTATCTTAAAGAATCAATAGAGTTGTTACCAAACAGACAGAATTGTTGTTCCTTTACTATTTGGAATAAGATTAAAAGGAATTGTTCCAGTGGGTGCACTCATCAAAGTCGGAAACGCAGGAATACTGAGGAAACTAAGTGAACTAGGGTTAGTTACTTGGTTTCAACTGTACGAAGTTGGTTTAGATTTTGTATAGAGGCTTAATTCTGAGAGTATTCAATTCTGGACTAGGTCCTGGGATTTTTCTGCATTTGCAGTTTCCTCGTTATCTAAATCTTGCTGTGTCATTTACTTTTTCTTTTCGCAATTTTAATTGTTGTTATTATAATTTAAAGTAAATTACACAAACGTTAACTCCAATTTACTTGATAGTTATCCCATAGAGTTTTGTTAAATCCGAACCTATTATCAAGTAATCAAACTTTGATTGTTGTATTGTCTCGATATCATATCCATTGACGATCACACAAAGTGAATACCGATTTGTCGTATTGTCTCGACTTTGTCCATAGACAATCACTTTCAGTAAGAGGATTTATAGGTGGATAAATTAAAGATTTTGGTGTATTTTTGTACCCTCGGCTTTCCAAGAACTACTTGAAACCCTTAACTACAGTATGGAGATGAAAAAAGAAGAGAGATTTGTAATGACCCGTCCCTCCACCGATACTGTCCCCACTTAACCACTGCGGTTATCTGGCAGTGTGGAATTTTCAACGGGCATCGCTGCGGTAATCCAGCAGAAACTTCTCGGATGGTCACCCATCCCTGGATTACTCCCGCCCGAGCACGCTTAACTGCAGAGTTTTCTGCCAACTCTGGAGCCAATTGTGCTGAAAAGGCCTCAGTGTTAGGAAAGGACAAATCATTACTTATATTCCATTCGGCCAACCACTGCCGAATATCGGGGAATTACAATACCACCACCTTAAATTGGAGTCGTTCTCGACTCCAGAATATATTCATAAGTCAAGATCTCCGACGTTCCCTGCCTCTCATGAGAAGTACCTGGACCAATCCCGCCAGCATACCTTCCCACCCTCGGCAGGTCAACCGTCGTCGGCTCTGATACCATTTGTAATGACCCGTCCCTCCACCGATACTGTCCCCACTTAGCCACTGCAGTTATCCTGCAGTGTGGAGTTTTCAACGGGCATCGCTGCGGTAATCCAGCAGAAACTTCCCTGATGGTCACCCATCCCTGGATTACTCCCGCCCGAGCATGCCTAACTGCAGAGTTTTCTGTCAACTCTGGAGCCAATTGTGATGAAAAGGCCTCGGTGTTAGGAAAGGACAAATCAAAAAAAAATAGGGCTTCTATTGAGCCAGATTTGACCCAATGGATCAATCCCAAGCCAACTAGCAAGACCGGATTCTTGAGACATGACTATGGAACATGCTTTTTTTTTTTTTTTAAGAATAATAATAAAACAGAATACAAATACAAAATGAATAAAGACAGCATAACTTAATGTCTTTCCAAATTAAATTCCAATAAAAGAGGTTTCAAATAATAATCACCAAAAATATTCCAAAACTCATAAAGTAAAAGAAATTATTTAAAAATTGTTAAACTGAAATGATGTCTCTTAATAAAATAATTGAATCAAAATCCAAGAAAATGATAAAATGATAATCAATAAAAATATCCAATATCCATGTGATATCATATAGTAGTGTCTTGCGAGAATACTAACATCTGAGTACTATGCTGTAAGCTTCCAAGTCCGCTTACTGTGCTAACTGCTCCTCAAACTCTGTGGATAGAGGAAAAAGGAATTTGGGGTGAGAAAACCACGGCTCAATAGGAATTTCAAAAAATAATATAGTGCATCGAAAATTAAACCATACAGCGGATAAAATAATAAAATCCATACCAACCAAAATCATCAGAAATTACTTACACCTTTTACTCACATAACCAACCTCTAATTGTAGGTTCCTAATGTAGTGTCAGAGTTATTCCGGTAACAAACCATATTGTTCCCCGAACAGTCTTTCCAGAGTTACCATCAGTGATGGGATGCCATAAAGACCTGACATTTCAACAACAGCAGAGATTGTGTATCCAAAATTCATTTCCTTACCAGTACACTTAATTCCTTGCGAAACTCAAACACGCCCATAATCCGATAAGAACAATTCAATGCATTTATATATATAATATTTATAGTAATAGGAAAAAATGCAGTTACACTCCAAAACAGTAACCATCTCCGTATGCCCTGACCATTTACCGCGTCACTAGATAGAGAGTTTACAGATGAAAATATCGAACAGTACCATCCATTAGTTCACTGAATTTGTATTGGGAAAGAAATCAAATCATATAATTTGGTTAACACTTAAAACGAGAAGGGGTTTTGACTCATTGGAAAGTGGCAGTAAGAACCTATTTTTAAATTACAAGGTAGACTAATTTCTTAACAGGTAATGGAGTGAATGTACCCCAATTTGGTTTTAAAATGGACCACACAACTGATTATATAATAAAGGGAAAAGTGGAGGTACTAAAAAGAATCAGATGGAAAAACATACCCCTAAGAGCAACCACAGTGGTGACCAAATTTGGGGACTATACCCAAATTTGGTCCCTAATTCATCCGTAATGTAACGGACTAAAACCATATTTAGTCTGGTTTATTAGGGTTTGCGACCAAATGTGGTCGCCAACCCAGACTAAAAACATCAATAGTGGGACGGAAGTATAGTGGGCGTATGATTTCAGACGGAAGTATAATGAGCGCTTCACATGGGGCGTACGTATAAATAACGTATGATATTGGGACGGAAGTATAGTGGGCGTATTAGTTAAGCGTTATTATAAACACCGCCGGGCTATACGTAGATAAAACCTACGACCCATAGCAGGCGCAGTTATTAAACACGCCTGGGTTGGGCGCAGTTATTAAAAACGCCCGGTCTGGGCGGATGTATTATGACCGTCTGTCGAAGACGCATGTATTATGAACGTCTCACAGAGACGCATGTTTTACGATCGTATGATCTAGGCGCATGTATGACGACCGTCTGTATTGGGCGCACGTAGAATGATCGTCTGTATGAGACGCATGTTTTATGAGCGTCTGGGATGGACGCACGTATTATGAGCGTTTGTTCGCAGCGCATGTATTACGGGCGTCTCTTACCAGGCGTAGAACCAGACGTGCGCCAACGGTTATATTTTGGAATTCTGATTTTGCAATTGATAACGGTTATATTTTGGAATTCTGATTTTGCAATTGATTTTCTGATTTTCCGACCGTTTGATAGATTGCAACGGTTCTTTCGTATATCTATATATAGCATTTGACAAATTTATTTCTGCATAATCTTATCATTTATAATTTCTATTTCAAGAAATATAGAAATATGGCACCACGCGGTCCCAATTTTACAACAGAAGAAGATACAATGATATGTAGAATCCATTTAGCCATATCTCAAGATTCTGCTACCGGAACCGATCAACCAGAAAGAGTATTATGGAGTCGGATCAAAGATAAGTTGGAAGAAGCCCTGCCTTGTAAACCAAAACGTACTTGGACTTCTATCCAGAGTCGATTTCAGGGAATAAGTAGACAGGTTTCACTTTATTCTGCAAAAGTGTTGGAAGTTGATGGTGAATATCATAGCGGATGGAATGAAGTCTTGAGGGTAAGTAATCGTCAATTTTTGCACCCTTAATAATTATATACATGTAATTGGAACTGATGAGTATTGAAAATAATAACAGGTTGAAGAGATAAGAAAGCGATTCAAAGAAAGTAATGGTAACAAAAAATTTAAGCACGAAGAGTGCTACGAAATTCTAAAAGATAGTATCAAATATTCAGGACGGTCGACGTTTGTGTTTGATTCAGGCCAAGAAATGGAAGATTCTCAGAGTGGTGAGGAAAACGCTGATATTGAGGAAACAATTCCAGGCAAGTCCAGTGATGATCTAGATATTGGAGATATAGAGAACACACGTAAGCGTCAGTTGGGGAAGAAAGCATCGAAACAACTAAAGAAAACAGGGAGAGCAAAATCCAATGCCCAGGAGGAAATGCTAGAGGATATAATTAAGGAGCAGCAAAGTTTCAATGAACATTACAAAGCACAATCACTAATGAAGATGGGACAGAGACAAGCTGAGTTTGAAGCAATACAAGCTAAGTCTGCGGCAAAGTTTGCGGCGAAACAAGCTAGGCAAGAAAAACTCGATTTAAAGAAAGAAGCGGACGATGACTTGGCCATAATGTTGAAGGATGTCTCTACATTGGACCCTGTAACAAGAGAGTACTTCGAACTTCGAAAGATGGAAATACTACAACGCAAAAGAAACCAATCTTAAAGCATGACCGAATTAGTTGAACCTTAATATTTATCATTAATAAAAAAATTAGTGAGTTTTAGTCAATTTTAGTGAATTTTAATTTTTATATGATAAATAGTACATTAGTAAGCAACGTTACAACATATTTTCCGATGAAGAAATACGATACAACATATTTCCATCCCAACTTAATAATTATCTCCAAAATTTGACCATATGTGTTCGATTAAATCTTGACGCAAGCGAAAATGTGTTTCTTTATTGTGTATAGCATGACGCCGATGTGCAGCTCTCATTCTGGAAAGTTCCTCAGTACCTACCCTCGATATATTCACCGGTGCCGACCTGCTACGTGAGTCATATTCATGTGGCCAATCACCGGGAAGACGCTCATCCTCCACTATCATATTATGTAAAATAATAACCGTTTTCATTATATAGGCAAGCACATCCGGGTTCCACATTCGTGCAGGTTGTTTGACAATGGCAAATTGTTGTTGCAGTACACCAAATCCACGCTCTACATCTTTCCGTGCTCCCTCTTGCATCGATGAAAATTTATATTTTTTCGGGGAATCTGGTTGTTTAATGGCCATCACAATAGTAGCAATCTGTGGATAAATGCCATCACCGAGATAATATCCCATATCATATGCATGCCCGTTTACTTCAAAGTTCACCGGTGGTGTTTTCCCGTTGATAAGTTTTCGAAAAATATAAGAACGATTCATTACATTAATATCATTGCAGGAGCCGGGCATACCAAAAAACGCATGCCAAAACCAGAGATCATGTGACACCACTGCCTCTAGCACAATACTTTCACTCCCTTTATACGCGGTGTATACTCCTGATTCTGCTGACGGACATCTATCCCATTTCCAATGCATACAATCCACGCTCCCCAGCATCCCAGGAAATCCCCTGTCTTTGTTTTCTTTCAGCAACAGTTCAACATCACCCGCAGTTGGTGAGCGTAAATATTCTTTCCCATATAATACCACAATCGTCTTGCAAAACCGACGGGTTGCTTCTAAAACGGTGGTTTCTCCAATGCGTAAATACTCATCTATTGCATCTACTGCACATCCATAAGCTAACATTCGGATTGCTGCAGTTACTTTCTGATGAGGGGATAATCCAAGAATGCCACAAGCATCTCTTTTTTGAGCAAAATAAGGATTTCTAGACACCACATCTGCCAATATTCGGTTGAACAATTCTCGCCGCATTCTGAATCTCCTACGAAATATGTTAGCTGGGTAGGTGGGGTTGTCAGAAAAGTAGTCATTCCAGAGAAGTATATCTCCGGCTTCACGATTTCTTGGTATTTTTATACGAGTATGAGACCATGTCATACTTGTAATGGCAGTTCCCAAACTAACTGCTAGATTATTTCGGCTCAATGCAACCGCATCTTCATCTGATGAGTAAAAGCTGTTATCAGAGATCGCAGAAGAAGAAGTAGAAGAAAATTCGGAGTCCGAAGAAGAAGAAGATTCAGCGTTATTGTCACAGTATTCCATTGGAATGTATAGTTTGAGAAGTGATTGGGAGAGTTCGAAGAAGAAGAATATTTGCAGTGTTGGTTTGTATTCACCGAGATATGTAGTATTGGTTTTATAGACACATGATAGACACTTATGGCATTGCAGATTGAAAATGCGAGTGAAAAGAATTGACACTGCAAAGACTAAGACTAAAGCTAAAAAGAAGCGACACTGACCGATTGAAAATGAAGGCTTAAAAAGAAATAACACTAATTAAACTACAAGTACCGAAACGGAGGCTGAAAAGAAATCAACATGTCAGAATGAAAATGGAGTCTGAAAATGGAGGCTAAAAAGTAACCCTATATAGAGATAAGATAGGATATTGTAGACTTACTGAAAACGGAGGTTATAAAGTACGTATCCAAAGTGGAGGCTAAAAAGTTACTTATTCATCAGTAGGAGTATGCGATGGTGTTTGCCGTGGTGGGATAAACGTCATTCTCGGAGGGGGTTAACAGACGACATTGTTGATGCTTGACTCACTGGAGCCCACACCGCTGGTGGGATAGTTTCAGAAAAACTGCCGAATCCAATAGGGGGACGCGGCGTTTGTTGCATACGGAATTGCATCTGATCCTCCAGGTAATTGTTACGAGCTGCAAGGCCTCGTATTACTTCATCTTTTGCCTTTAAACGTATCATCCTGTCTTCCGTTTCATATAATACAAACTCGCGAAACGCACGATTAAAATCGGCATGTTCTTGAACCAGATTATAAGCTTCAGGCTGTCGTTTAAAAAAAAATAATTAAGAAATGAGATTACCATATATTTTATTATAATGACGGGATGTACTTACGTATGATAATTGTTGTGGTGGTGGAATAGGTACATGCTGAGCAGGTCGTTGAATAAGGTGTTTAACACGGTCACCATCAACCCCGTGTAATTCAACTACCCAATCGACTTTGGTCACGAATTGATGGAAGTTAGTTACATGTCGCCAATATCGCAGATACATATTATATGAAACAGCTTTCACAAACATATTTGCATCTACCCATCCAGCTTCTTTCACAAGTTTTGCTTTCTCATGACTGACCTCGCCAATTTTAAATGGTGGATTTCTAGGAATTCCAAAAGTAGGATGATTTTGCCTCCAAGATGGTTCTCCTAGGTACCACATATTCTGTCAAATTACCAGTAATCAGAGAAAATAAGTTCTTCAACTTAGGATAAAATGATAACTTTGAAGTAATAGTTAAGATTCGATTACTCTCACTTTATGGAATTTGAGATGTCAAACAATTAAATAGTTAAGATAATAAAGGCAAAGGCTATGAGTAGAAGAAAAAAATAGAGTAGGACAGAATACAGTAATGAAGGAGCAGTATTGTCACGGTTTTCGAAACTGATATGATGTTTAAAAGTGGTAGCAGGCGATAATATTTGTGTGAATTCTCAAAGGAATTTAGAGTACACTCCACTGACATTTATTTAAAATACAAATTATGGGGTACTATTGTGTCAGTGATAAAATTGAAGTAATACAAAGCAAGTTTATTGACGTCTCTTTCTTTCTTTCTTTCTTGGGCTTTTTAATAAAGTGGCCATCTTTTCGACACATAATTAAGAAAGTGACCGTTTTTTTGAATCTTTTTTATAAAATAGCCGAGATAGAATTTTTCCGTCCCGTTTTTTTAAAAAAACAGTAATGGCAGTTAAGTTAACACGAGTCAAGGGTATTTTAGACCTTTTATAACCTAGTCAATCCGCGACTCGACCGTGTTAGAGAAAAGCACTCATCATCTTCTTCTGTTCTTCTCCTGTAATTTTTCATTTCCATGGAACGCTAGCAAATCATTGAAATCAAACCAAATTGAACAGAAATCCAATGAATGATTACCCAAAATTTGTCTACGTCTCCCGAATTAACCTATCTTAATTGAAAAAAAAATCATCTAAGAAATGAACAATTATGAACCCTTACTCGAAACCAACAAGAACCCATCTCTAAATTCTTCAAAAGCCCTCAATTCATCTCTTTTAATTCGTCTCTGGATTTAATTCGTTTCATAATCTCAAATCAACATCATCCCATCTGTTCTTCTTTTTATAAGAATTGCAGCAGAGCTTCTTCCCAAACCCGTGACCATATTCACCATCATGACCTCAATCTTCTTCTTAATCTTGATTCACTAGAGCATCGAATCCCCATATTCAGAATCTCTCCATCAAATCCTTCGATTCCCCAAAGATATGAGATCGATTCGACAGCAGAAACAACAATTCTTTACTTTTTTCTCGAACTAACAACAACCCAAGCTTAAATCGGAAGTCTAGAGACCACCAGACCCGATCGACTTCACTTACTCTTCTCTCAATTCTCTGTCGGTTCCTCGATCTGGTTTGGGGTAATAATAGCAGCAACTGCTGTTCTTTCTTTTCATCTCATTTTAAGGGAACTGGAACAATGAATGAATGAATGATATTAACACATCTCTCGATTTAGGATATGATAGTAATTTCAGCACAAAAATTGACTAAGTCCGCTTGTTGGGCCATTTCGGTGGGACCAGGTGAAAAACTTAACGGAAAGACCAGTTTATAAAAGTTTTAAATTTTTTGGCCGGCTTATTAAATATATGGATGGAAGCTGGTCAATTTATTAATTTGCCCTTCTTTCTTTCTCTCTTTTTTTTTCTTTCAAAATTTTTGGGTTATCACAGTAGACGAGAAGAAAAATAGGTGAAGGTAGAGACTAGAGACAGACAATGTATAAAGAATCATCTTTTTTTTTATTTCCAAATGTTTTCTTCCATGTACCAGTGGACCAAATGGTTATTTTGAGGTTTAAACATCAGATCACTGACTAAGGTCAGAAAAACAATGAAGTTATTTATAAATGAGACTTACAAGACAGCCTATGGACATCTGACAGGTACGAGATCATAAAAGACATAGTTTGAAAACATCATACACAACTAATCCGAAAATTAAATCATGAGAAATAGTTTAGTTTTTAGTATTACGAGAAACCCCTACCTCTGACGCGATCCAAGAAAAATTCTGAAATCCTTACCAATCCATGCCAATCAGTATTCTAAACCAGTAAACTAACAAAACAGATTTTTTTTTTTTGTAAAGTAGCATAGATGAAAAGAGGAAGAAAGATAGGTGTTTCTTTTTCTTTTCTAGGGTTTTCGGAAAATGACAAAACAATATATATAATAACCCTAAAAGTAGATGCAAAAAGAGAGAAAGACTTATTCTGTTTCCCACACGTATTACTACACATAAAAATCATGTGCTCTACTAGGTAGTGACCCCATCATTTCATGTGCTAACTATTTCCTTTTAGCCACCTATTAATTTGAGCTATATGCACCCCTAAAACCATCACAAAATTATAAAAAATTAACTAGGATTTGTACACCCACATATATACAAATTACTATGTCAACTCTTATGAGTTGAAACGGGCTTTAAGCCTGAGTTCAAAAATGCCAGGAATTATACTATTAACCCCTAAAAAAAGAATTTCTCCGGAAATTCGAGCCGTAGCTAAGTTTAAGAATTACCTCTCAGTAATTCCGGATATTTGTCTCGTATCTCAGACTCCAGCTCCCAAGTTGCCTCTTCAGAACCATGATGTTGCCAGAGCACCTTCACAGTTTTGATAGTTTTCTTCCGAAGGACTTGTTCCTTTGAGTCGCCTACGCGCAACGGTTTTTCTTCATAAGAAACATTGTCGTTCAGTTGCAAGTCTCGCCATTCGATGATGTGAGACGGATCAACATTGTATTTACGAAGAATGGATACATGAAACACATTGTGTATGTATGCAAATTTTGTTGGTAGAGCTAGTCGATATGCTACTTCTCCAATTCGTTGAAGAATTTCAAATGGCCCAATATAGCGTGGCGCCAATTTACTTTTCTTCCCAAGACGTTTAATGCCTGGTATAGGACTAACTATTAGAAACACATTCTCCCCAACCTGGAATTCCAATGGTCTTCTTCTTACATCTGCATAACTCTTCTGGCGACTTTGTGTCGTCCTCAAACGGTCTTGGATAATTCCTATCTTCTCTGTCGTCTCTTGAACCATCTGAGGTCCTATGACACTTCTTTCACTAACCTCAGCCCAGCACAACGTTGTACGACATGGTCTTCCGTACAACGCCTCATAAGGTGCCATACCGATGCTGGAATGATAACTGTTGTTGTATGCGAACTCGATAAGGGGTAAGTGATCACTCCAATTACCTTTGAAGTCGATCACACATGCTCGTAACATATCCTCTAAAATTTGAATCGTTCGCTCGGACTGACCATCAGTCTGAGGGTGGTAAGCAGTACTCATACACAGTCCTGTTCCCATTGATTGTTGAAAACTCCCTCAAAACTTGGATGTAAAAAGAGGATCTCTGTCGAAAACGATCGATAGTGGAATTCCATGCAACCTAACTATCTCCTTGATGTACAAGTTACATAAAATGGGAACATTATCTGTCTACTTAACTGGAAGAAAATGTGTCGATTTGGTGAGACGGTCGATGATCACCCATACGCCATCCTTTCCATGCTGGGTCTTAGGTAATCCTCTGACAAAATCCATGGAAATGAAATCCCATTTCCACTCAGCTATTGGTAAAGGCTGAAGAGGTCCCGTTGGTCGCTGGTGTTCAACCTTCACTTGCTGACAAGTAAGACACCTGGAGACAAACAGTTCGACATCTCTTTTCATACCCTTCCACCAGAACTGGCGCTTCAAATCTTGATACATCTTTGTGCTTCCCGGATGATGTGTCAATATAGACTTATGAGCCATGGTCAAAATTTCCTTTCGCAACTCTTCAACATCTGGTACACATAACCGACCTTTATAACGAATAACCCCATTGACTCCCAATGTCCATCCTTCTTGTTGATCCGTGGTACCCATATTCTCTTTGACTTCCTGCAAACCGTCGTCTAATGCCTGCGCCTGAATGACCTTCTCCACAATCTCAAGTACTGCAAAAACATGCCCAATTATGCCCTTTCATCGTTCCACTCAATAATGAAATCATATTTTTCCACAACCTTCACCATTCTCAATAATGCTATGGATCCAAATTCCTTTCTACTGAGTGCATCCGCTACAACATTCGCCTTCCCAGGATGGTATTCCAATGTAAACTTATAATCCGTAAGAAGCTCGAGCCATCTTCTTTGTCTCATGTTCAAATCCTTCTGAGTGAAGATGTACTTTAGACTTTTGTGGTACGAAAATACCATAAATTTTTCTCCATAAAGATAATGCCTCCAAAGCTTTAGCACAAACATCACAGATGCTAATTCCAGATCATGAGTTAGGTAATTCTTTTCATGATTCTTTAACTGTCGAGAAGCATAAGCTACCACTTTCCCTTTCTGCATAAGAACTCCACCCAAACCACTTCCCGAAGCATCACAATAAACATCATAACCTAATCCTGGTTCCGGAGTAACTAAGATGGGTGTTGTAGTCAATCGTCGCTTCAGATCCTCAAATGCTTTGCCACACTCAGTAGTCCACTCAAACTTCACCCCCTTTTTAGTCAAACGAGTAAGAGGAACTGCTATCTTCGAGAAATTCTCAACAAATCTTCGATAATAGCCTGCCAAACCCAAGAAGCTTCGAATCTCAAAAACACTCTTTGGGGGTTCCCATTTTGTTACGGTCGATATCTTTTCGAGATCAACAGATATACCATCCTTGGAAATAACATGTCCTATGAATAATACTTTCGTCATCCAGAAGTCACACTTACTCCTCTTTGCATACAACTTGTGCTCTCTTAGAGTTTGTAAAACCATCCTCAGATGTTCCTCATGGTCTTCCTTAGTCTTAGAATAAATGAGGATGTCGTTAGTGAACACTACTACAAACTTGTTCATAAAAGGTCGAAGAACCCGTTTCATCAGATCTATGAACACTGCAAGTGCATTTGTTAACCCAAACGGCATCACGAGAAATTCATAATGACCGTAATAAGTTCCAAATGCGGTTTTACGAATGTCCTCCTCTCTGACCCGCATCTGATGGTACCCAGATCGAAGGTCAATCTTTGGTAAATAACATGCTCCCTTCAATTGGTCAAAAAGGTCATCAATTCTCGGCAAGGGGTACTTATTGTTGATTGTAACTTGGTTCGGTCTTCGATAATCGATGCACATTCTCATTGATCCATCCTTTTTGAGCACAAAGAGAACATGATCTCTCCATGGTGACGTACTTGGTCGAATAAATCCCAGTTCTTCCAACTCATCAAGTTGTTTCCTTAACTCCTTCATCTCTTTGGGTGCCATACGATATGGGTGAATCGATATTGGCATGGTTCCCGGTTGCACTTCGATCTCAAAATCAACCTCTCTCTTTGGTGGTAATCCAGGTAATGCCTCTGGAAAAACATCGGGAAAATATTGAACTACCGGTAACTCTTCATCTACCACAATGATATCCTCTTCTTCACGCAGGTGAGCAAGATAAGATATGTGCTCTTCGGTTTCGTCCCGCCTCTTCATCCCTGGTAAGGATGGATTCACAACTTTCCACCTTTCTCCTTGGACAGACACTCGACTTCCATCAGATGATTGGAAATATACCTTCTTCTCAAAACATTCCAGGATAGCTTGGTTTTGTGAGAACCAATTCATACCAATAATGGTATCATAATCTTGGAGCCTCATCGGTATCAAGTCTATTTTCACTCTATAGTCACCAAAAGTTATTTCACAATCCTTGCAAAATTTACTAAGGGAAACTACATTTCCTAGCGGTGAAGAGACATTCAAAGTGAACCCCATGGGTACAGGTTTCAAACCAAGATAAGCAGCTAAATGTAATGATATGAACGAATGATTATCTCCAGAATCAAACAAAACTTTAGCACTAGAACTAAAGATCAGGAAGTTACCCTCAATCGCGGTATTTTCTGTCCTCTTCTCAACATTAGCAATATGGTTCAGCTGTCCAGGAACATTTGGCTAACGCCTTGGCTGGAAGGGTGGTGCATTGTTTCGCGGCTGGTATGGATGTCGTGCTTGGAAATTCGGCCTTGGAGCATTCTGAAACTGATTCTGAGTTGGAGGCCTAGGTGGTGCATGTAAAGGACATTCCCTTATAAAGTAATCATCCTTCCCACAACGATAACACCCTGAGATTGCATTTAGTTGTCCAGGTGGCTTTGATTTAGGACAATCCCTCGCGTAGTTACCCACAACTCCACAGTGAAAACAAGGTTTTGGTGCAACGACTTTCCCAGAGTTATCTCTACGCTGACACTTTCGACGAGTCGATGGGTCCGTCTTCTGGTTCCTCTTGGGATCTCATGGCTCCCTTTCCTTTTGGTTCTTGATCCAGTCCGCTTCTATAGCTAATGCAGTATCAAGAACATCATCATAAGTAGTGAGGCGACATAGTACTAACCTAGCACGGATGGCAGGTTTCAGTGCTTCCTGAAGTTTTCTTGCTCTTCGTAACGGCGTATTGACCAAGTTATCCCCAAAATGTTCCAATTCACTGAACTTCTTGTCCAGTTGAGAAACCGTTATGTCTCTCTGAGCTAAGGTTACAAATTCAGCACACATCTGGGCTTTGACTGTCTCAGGAAAATACTTGTCAAAGAACAATGTTTCAAACTCTGCCAAACTGTAAATTTCGGACTCGTTTTATCGAATCCCACCAATAATCAGCAGCTCCAGTGAAAAGATATGTAGCAAAGCGGATCTTGTCATTCTCTTCCACTCTTAAGGCTAGGAACTCCTTTTGTATCCCCATTAAACACCTTTCAGCTTCAAGAGGTTCTTCAGTCCCCTTAAATTCTTTCCTTCCAACTACATTTAAGAACTTCTCTAAATCCGCTCTACCCTGGCGTTGGGTCTCAACAACTTGTACCAGTGTTCCCAATGTCCCAACAACTCGGTCAAGGGTAGCTTCCATCCTCTCCCTCTTTTCCATTTGGTTGAGGGCCGTTGACATCACGGCGAGGTGGCATCTTCTAAATAAAGAGAAACCCGTACTAATGTTAATATCTAAGTCGAAAACCTAATTTAACTAATACATACAACATTTTATTTTATAAGGCTTTTAGTTATTCACCCCAACCCAAACGTAAATTAAACGTCCAAAAATCCGATGAAAACTAAATAAATTTAATTTTCCAAATAAAATAAAAACACAACACACTTTTCAAAAACTCATTTTGAATCAAAAGTCGCAAAAATAATTCAGAGTGCAAGTTTTTTTTTTTTAAAACAAAACTTTCAAAACTAGTGAATACACACGCACAGTCCGAGTAAATCGGAACCATGCTCTAATACCATTTGTAATGACTCGTCCCTCCACCGATACTGTCCCCACTTAGCCATTGCGGTTATCCGGCAGTGTGGAGTTTTCAACGGGCATCGCTGCGGTAATCCAACAGAAACTTCCCCGGATAGTCACCCATCCCTGGATTACTCCCGCCCGAGCACGCTTAACTGCAGAGTTTTCTGCCAACTCTGGAGCCAATTATGTTGAAAAGGCGTCGGTGTTAGGAAATGACAAATCATTATTTATATTCCATTCGGCCAACCACTTCTGAATATCGGGGTATTACAATTTATAGGTGGATAAATTAAAGATAGTGGTGTATTTGTGTACCCTCGTCTTTCCAAGAACTACTTGAAACCCTTAACTACAGTATGGAGATGAAAGAAGAAGAGAGATTTGGTATGACATCTAGGGTTTCTGAATATGAGAGGAAAATGATAGAAGAAAATCCTCTCTACTTTGAGGCATGTGATGTTTATTTGAGGCCTATACAAATTTTGTGCCCAACTAGAGGAAGAAAAATAGGTTTCTAAATTTGATGAAACTACCAATTTACCCTCCATTAAATCATAATACTACAAAGTTACCCTCCATTAAATAATAATAATAATACCCAAAACCATAACTTTACATTTCCATTTCATTTCTATTCCTCCGACCACCGATTGTCGTTCTTTTCTTCTCCTTTTTTTTTCATTTTCAAACGAAAACATCATCGGTTATGGACGATCCAAAAAACGATTAATTTTTTTTTCTTTTGTATAAAACGACGAATCAACCACGATTGAAGCAAGCGACTAGAATTACTTATCCTAGTTCGGACTGTAAGGACTCACAAGCTCATCAACACTATTTGACCGGTCAAGAAACTATTTGGCCGCTAATTACTTGATTGATTAAATATCAAGGTTCAACCATAGTTAGTCAATCAAATCAATAATCAAAAACTAAAATAAAAAATGTGAATTCTAGTTTCTCATCAACGGTACTATCTAGATGCTTCTTGATCCAAAAAAAAGTCTTTAAACTAGCGGATGTAAGAGATTTCACCTAATTAGGTTACTCTCCTATCTATTATAGTATTGTAAGTAATATCATTAGTAGTCTGCAACAGTGACTACAAAATAATGTTGTCAGTCTGCCTCAAGATAGGTTTGTAAGATGAACAAACTTCACTATTTTTAAATCAAGGTAGTTTGGATACCAAATAAATTTCATAACCGAAAATATCTAATAGACATGCAATATATTCCAACTATACTACCGAAATCCCTCATGAAAGACAACCAAATATTAGTTGGTATACAAGTATACTAATATAGATTTCAAAGATATGTTTTATTTTCTGGAAAATATATACATTCTACAATTTCACTAGAAAATTTTCAAATTTTTCGGTTTGGGATCTCACCTTGAGTATCAAGGAATATATTTGAACAATAAAAGATAAAATTCCATCACATGTTCAAATTACTCATTATATCGACATCTTGAACTTTCTTATTTAGCAAACCCTGCAATCCAAAAGAATGCGTGGAACCAGAAATATTAGTTTGCTATGGGAATCAGTTCTGGAATGGATTCCCAATAGGGACCGGTCTTGCAATGTATTTCCAATAAAAACCGGACCACCAATCCAACTGATTTCTTTAAACCACGAAACAAGTTTCGTATTTGTACTTTCTTAAACTCATGTAGTCAAATATGGTTTTTCTAGGCATGAAATAGTTCAACACAAAATGTAGTAACAAGTTATAAAGATTATGTTTATGTCGCAATTACGAAGTTCAAAAATAAACGTTATACTTCACAATTCAATATGAGCGATAGTTGTAAAAAAACTTGTACATACTTCCTTGACACTTTGATCATAAAGTAATGATCAAGTCTCTAATACTAGAGTATTATATGTATAACTTCGCGTGTTACGTTTTCAATCTTAATAACTTGAAAGTAACGTATATAGAAATGAAAACAAGTCAAGTTTTGTATTACTAACCTTAAGTTGAAGGATGATGTGTTCGTTGATGTCGATATGTCTTTGAATTCTTCAGGTCTTCAGAGTAATACTTGTATGTCTCAATATTTCTAAACTTCCTAGTCTAAGCTAACGAAGTTGACTCTAGTAATCTAATCAAGTAACTTTGAATTTTGATACTAAAATATGACAACCAACCTTGACATGCCGACATTTGGAAGGTTCAACCGAGCAATGCTCTAACAATTTCATTTCTCCCAATTAAGAATAAGCTTAGTGTCTATGCATCTTTTAAGCACAAGTTCAATATTTTCTAAGCAAATATCAAATGAATTTTCATAAACACTAAAATCATCCATAAATATCTCAATGGTGTGTCCCACATACTCATAAATTACACTAACCATACATTTCTGAAAAGTGGCAGGCGCATTGCAAAGACCATACGACATCCGTCTACAAGAAAATGTACCAAAAGGACAAGTAAAAGTGTTATTCTCTTGATCATACGATGCAATAACAATATGATTATACTTCGAACAACCGTCCAAAAAAGAAATAATGATAATGTCCAGCTAACCCCTCTAATATATGATCAATGAAAGGCAAAGGAAGGTGATCCTTGTGGGTAGCCGAATCGAGGTTTCTGTAGTCTATGCACACTCTCCATCATGTTTGAACTCTTGTAGAAACAAGTTCGTCATCTTGATTTCTAACAACGGTGACACCTGATTTCTTAGGCACCACTTGTAGCGGACTAACCCATTTGTTGTAAGAAATTGGATCTATCACCTTCACACTGAGCAATTCAAGGATTTTTTTCTTCACGACCTCCATCATTGGGGGGTCAAGCCTACGATGAGAATAACATACTGTCTTGATATCATTTTCCATAAAAATTCTATGCATTAACACATATGGACTAATGCCTTTGATGTCAGTAATTGTCCAACCAACAACCGTTTTGTGCTCTTTCAGAACCCTAAGCATTCCTTTTTCTTGTACGACAGTGAGGTTTTTTACAATAATCATCGTAAGCTCTTCTTCATCACCCAAGTATGCATACTTTAAGTAATCGTGAAAAGGCTTCAATTCTTGTTTAGGTGCCTATACAATATAAGGTAAAAGAACCTCATCAGGTACGGGTAAAGAAATATTACCTGTTCGAGCTTCTTATAATGTTGTTAAAGCGATAACGTTTACTCCATCAGAGTTGTGCGTAGCATCAGTGGTTTCACTATCACTATGCGTAGTTGTGTCTTTCGCAACAGTGATTTCGACCTAGCAGTGCTCTAACATGAAGTTATGCAACGGGCTTACAAATGAATTGTAATAAAGTTCTTGTACAAACAGATAATAAAGACGTGGTTGAAGTTTTATTTTACTTTTTTTTCTGTTTTATAGTTGTCGAAAAGAGGAGGTCAATCTTTTTACCCGTATTAGTGTTATGGTGTCTTATTTGCCTTCTTGTGTGGTTGCATTGTAAACAGAGTGTGTAATAAACCAGCTAATAAGATAACAAAGTTTGCTCGTAAAAGTATGTATATAAAAATATGGTATGTAAATCCTACTAATGTAAATAGGGTGCAGCTTCTGCCCAGGGACGGAGGCAACAAGGGACAAATAGGGTCCCTTGACCCCACTTAATTTTGAGTTTTGGTTAGAAAAGGCCTGAGGTTTTGATAATTATAACGAGTTGTGGGGGCAATTTTGTTGTAAAGTTGAAATTTTTATGGCTAATGGGTCATAATGTCAACTACACTACTCACTTAAATCCTCTTGTATCAGCCGCAAACCCTCTAAACTAAACTACAGAGAATATATATACTTATTAGTTTGTGTTGTAAGGGTATGGGGTTTGTTAATGATGACCTGAACTTAAAACATAGCGTATTATTGGCTTATTCGATTGCTAGTGGATCCTTTACATTCTGAGCAGCTTTTGCAGAATTTTTTTAAATATAAAGTGGACTGATTGAACCAAAACTCTATTGTATCGCTGCCTTGGTTGTGTTAATTTCTGTAAGTATATTAGACTTGCAATTAGGACTACGCACCATTTGCAAAATGTTTATAGGTCTGTATTGAACTGATGGGACTTGGCATTACTGCACTTAAAGCTTAGATATTGTTTACAGGTGATAACATTTTTTTCTCAAGTATGTTTATTTTTCTAAACCATAATTTCTGTTTTCGAAACAAATTTTGTTATTAAAATTTTGTTCATTATAATATTCATTATTCTATATGACGAGTACTTTTATAAGCAAATCACAGTTGTCCTATGGTATTACGATTTGTTCTAAAAACATCGTCGCGGCCTTCAGCCGCATAGCCAATTACTAACATTCTAATCATTTTGTATCTAAGAAAAAGTTACGAATCCATTCATGTTTTTGTATAATGGTTGCTGTAGATTTATTTCATTTTTATACTATTGTGCAAGGCTTTGTAGTACCTTAACTATAATTTAAATATATTTTGGAAAAAAATTGGTAAGTGCGAGAGTAAATTTTACTCGGCCCCAGGACATAAAAGCGTTGGCTCGGTCGCTGCTTCTGCCTGACCGAACCTAACTTGTAAGTTATCCTTACCGTGGAATAAAGCTCGACTTTTTCCTGGAAAAGAAAAAAGAGTACACCATCAGTAAACAGAGTGTTGCTAATGTGTTCACTGTTCATTACATTCAAGCCCAAGCCTATCTTTCCGTTGATCAAGATCAAGAGTGGTCTGAAAACTTTCAAAGGGGTAAACCACGTGTCACTTCCACAACACTGCTGTCTCAAAATTTTGATGAAAGACATACACCAAAACTTAGTGTATTAAAAAACCCTAATTCCCCCCTAGAACAACACTGTTTCAAATTAGGGTAAGAACAAGAGCATCCATTTGCCCTAGTTCTCTGCTCAACACAAATTTCGCAATGAAGAAGAAAATGAAGCTGAAGGGTTCTTCTTGTTCTTCACTTCCCCAAAGGGTTACCCAAAACTTAACGGAGGATATCTTGTTTGAGATTTTACTTCATCTTCCTCTTATTGAAACCTTCAAATTGAAGTGTGTTTCAAAGGTATGGTCATCTCTTCTCTCAAATCCCAATTTCTTAAGACAATGGTATAAACTCACGCCTTAAGTAAGTCTCTACCATGGGGATTAGTTTATACTATTATGTCCCATAATAACCGGCTGAGAAGTAAGTTTACAATTGCATGTCCTGAGTTGCATTCACGATTTATAACTGGTCATCGAAATGAGTTTTCGCTTAGGTTCTTGTATGAAAGACTAAATTCCAGAAAAGATGGATTATACCTTATATGTTCAAGTAATGGGTTGGTTCTCTGCACAACAACCAATTTTAATCCAATGATTTATTATGTTTGCAATCCACTCACTAAGAAATGGGTTTCGCTTCCTCCACCACCACCACCAAGAGAAAGAAATTGGGTTGTGACTGGTTTCCATTGTGACGATCGTTCTTCATCATCAGTCATTTCTACTAGTTACCAGGTTTTTCGTATACCCAAGTTTGAACCAGCAAAACAGTTTAAAGTTGAAATTTTTTCTTCTGATTCGGGTGAATGGAACACCCATCAAGTTTCAAGTCCTAAAGACATTACTTGGGATTACTCCAGTTATAACAATGTCATTACCCATAATGGTGTTTTGTATTGGATCCAAACGCAAAACAGGGTTCTAGCTTACAATTTCAGAAACAGCAGCAATGGTGACTCTTGTGGTAATCAGTGTAGATTGATTGACTTGCCTGATGTGGAGTCAACAGAGAATGAACCAGATCATGGTGATTTTTACTATAGCAGACAGTGTCTTGGGGTGTCGGAAGGGATGAACTGTTACGGTAGAATTACGAGAATGGACATGACTTTAAGTATTTGGGTGCTCGACGAGGAATGGAAATTGTTACACAAAGGTGAAGTACCTCATGACATGTTAGCAGAAATCGAGTCTCGGTTGACTGGTGGATATAGCTCTGATACTATTACACAAATCCAGTTTTTAGGTTTCAACCCAGTCGACCAAAATGTGGTTGTACTTGGTCCCAAGAATAACATTTGGTCTTACAATATCAGAACTCAGGGGTATCAACAGCTCTGTCATCCTTCTTTTTTGGCTACCTATCGTTCCTCCCGTAATCAGATGTGGCATACTTTCGCGTTTTCCCTGAAGCCTTGGCCAACAATACTTCCACCAGCCTCCTGGAGATAGACACATTTATGGATCTTGGATGTTCGAATATTCAATAGAGAACAGAAAGATGAAGATATAGTAGGAAATATTTGCAGAACCCATTTTTGCCTTTTAAGTTGGATGTTACTCTGCGGGTTTTCTTGTTCAACAGTTGAATGGTGGCCATGAACTTGTAGTGTCCTGGCATGTCACTTGGTTGTTTCGTGAGTATGCTATAACAGGTTTTGGCTTTTGAAAAAGAGATTCTGTAGTTGGAGGAATTTATCTTTCTATCACTTTCATCGGAATCCAGATGCATAAGAAGTTTATAAGTTACTATCATATTCAAGGAGATAGAAGATCGGAAGTTTGAAATTTGCTTATGCTCAAGGGAGAGGATGGTGACTATTCCGGAACAAGACATGAATTTGAAAATATAAATAGCAGAAGTGGACCAATTTTTATTGGATCTATTCATGTCTTATTATTTGTATCTTGGATGGCTGCTTTCTCATTCCGTGCTTACAATTTAGAACCGAAGGAATGTAAGTTCTTGATTAACGTATTGTTTTGTTTTTTTTGCAAGATCCATTTCCGTTGTGGTAGGTGTGCTTTATTAGGACTACAGTCCGTCAGGTGTTGCTGTCTTCTACAAAATAGTTTGTAGAATTAAAAGTGAAGACTAGTTAGGAGATTAACTTGTTGCAGATAGTTAAGATGCTGGTGGAACACTGGAACTAATCATAAAGGTAAATAGATATTCATAAACCTTTTAATTTTGAAGTCAGGGAACTGACTAGAATTAGTTTCTGCTATCTTTTAGAGGTACGGGTGTACCAAGCAGGTAATTTCGCTCTCCTTAGTGTCGGTTACACAGTAATTGTTGAGACAGTGGAATCATATGTTATCACTTGCATAAGTTGGTCTTAGTATTTTAGGAATTGCATTGCATAGGGATATTTGACAGGCAGGGGATCGAATACACTGTAGCTGCATTAACTGGATCTTTTGCAGAGGTAACTGACTAGCTGAAAGACTACACATCTCCTTTTATGCTCTTAAGGCGTCACTTGGCAATTCCCTTTTTTATAGCGATGTAGTGAATGATAAAATCATTATGATCCTCCACCACCACCATCAACTTAACTGAAACACGTGACCATTAGTGTAGGTTGATTGGCTTGTCTGATTAGGATTCAGGTAGTATTGTGCAATAACAATGTCACTGTGGGTCAGAAATGCTGATCTATTTTGCTAGTGTTTAGTTGCTTCGGAAGGATTGGAATTTTCTCTAATGGGATATAAAATTTCATGACATCTTTGCAGAAATGAACTCTTCAAGTTATTTATTATCGCTTGTAACTTGTACGAATATTTTATACTTGATGGAAGAGAAAATTTCTTTGCTTGCCGTAGTGCAAGTTGTGCGAGGCTCGGACAGGCCGGCGTAAAACCTATGATCTACTCTTAGGAGATATTCTCTAATCGACCCGGTACTTGCTCCTGGAAAAGATTTTGGATTTGGATTTGGTAGAGAAATTTCTTTGGAGTTTTCTACTAGTGACGACTCGGAATATCTCCAAACCCATTGCATAATACACGCTAGTGACGACTTACATGGTGACTACTTGAACAATTGAAAATTAGAACACTTGTTAAGAACTAATGGTGCATGAACCAATTCAGAATATGGGTGTACCTTCTTGTTTATATGCAACGATAAATCACGTTGATTTTGTGTTACAAAGTAGATTTTGGGTCAAAAGTTTGAAATTACATGGAGGATTTGAGATTACTTAGCAGAGCTGGGGACGAAGAAGTAGATTTTGGCATAGAGTTTGCTCATGTTCATTGCGGATCTTGGATTTAGGACAGGGTTGAAGCCTTAGAGCAATTCTTATGGTGGAATCCATCCTATTCCAAGTGTGAAAAAATTATGGAATGTCAAATCTAGTGGCTTCCAAATTGGTGTTTTCCATGAAAAATCCAAGCAATGTTCCATGGTTTCGTGTAATGGTCTGTGGAATCCATGATAGTGCTAATCAGATTAGCGTAAAACGCTATTCAGAATAGCGCACTAGAAGACGAAAAACGCTAATCAGTATAGCGCTCAACGGTGATCAGAGCAACACAAAGCGATATTCAGAATAACATTTTTTTTGATCCGTAGGTTTAAATCGAGCCATTGGAAATCTAATGGCTGAGGAAAAAACGTTAATCTTAATAGCGTTTTGTGCTATTCTGAATAGCGTTTTTTTAGCGCTCAACGCTATTAAGATTAGCGTTTTTGTTGTTCCACCACTACACTTGCGCTTTCATCCACAATTCCAAATGCTGAGGTGGCGCGGAAGATGAAAGATGGAACTCTTCCACCATAAAACTTGTTTTTAAAGGTCATAGACAAATTTTAGGGCAGTTTTGGGTGGCACGTCAGATTTTGGGCCACGGTCCATTTCCAAATCTCGCCTTCAGAGCCATATGGGAATTTGCTAAGGGATGCACAATGGCAATTGATCTCACCGACCGGATCAGCCGAAAATGCAACCAATGAATAAAAGGAAGAACAACTGCCAGACAGTTGTTCAAGGAACCTATCCAAATTGCTAATTCCTGAGATTATATCAGTCAAACCTAAAAAAAAAAATGTATTGATTTGGTAGCTCAGTCCACACTAACTTTGGATTCTCATGGTTTTTATTTTCCATATAAAATTGACAGCACAAACAATCACTGTTACTAAAGAATTTCATCTTCTTTTTATCACCATTCCCTTTTCGAAGACTATGAGTGTTACAGCTATTACCTGAACTGAACAAAGATGAAAAACAAAAAAATATTGCACGAATTATTATAGTTTAAAGAAAACCAAAAACAAAGCCGATTCTCAACTAACTTGAAAATAGATTTAAAATAAGGAAGAAACAACAACCTACTAATGGCAATCAAGGTCCGCAATGATTAAAATATAATCATTTGGCTTAATTGCTCATCATATGCTGGTATCTAACAATATTATTTTTGAGTATGTGGGATACATCCAGTGCATTATGTATTGTCTTTGAATATTCTTTGCTCATTGCCAAAGATTTGTAGAGTAATATACTCCATTGCTAATGAGAGTGATAATGTTTTTATTATTTCAGCAGACAGCTAGCCAACATACATACTGATACTGTCATGACTTCGGATTTAAGAGTAAAATCTTTGAAGTTTTCTCTTTTCTGCTTAGTAAAATCTGTGATGAGCTCAACTCCAAGCCTTTCCCATTACATAATGAAGCGGGTAGGGAGTGACAACTTCCATTTGACAATCTTGCAGGGGGAAAATAGTGCACCCTAAACACCAACAACTGTACTGTGAAGAAATACTTACATTTGACAATCTTGCAGGCTAAAATGCAATGCTATCCTTTAAGAAATCAAAAATGTTATGTTTCACCTTTTGGATTGCAATGGATTTCAAAGAAAGAATGTCTCAAACGGGATAAAAAGGGGATTAGTCAAACTAGTTCATGATTACTAAAACAATTCAGAAGATCCAGAAGGACACAGGCTAATAATGGTGTGTTTACCAGAAGAAAAAAATATGAAGGGCGATATAATTGAAAATCTAGGTGACCTAAAGTTAATATTAGGATGACTAAGGAATAAGATGAATAGAGGGGAAGGAGAGTCGAGGCGATTTTTCTTGCGGCGTTGACTTAGATTACTTCTTCGTTTTCTCTGTTCAATCTAGGAATTTTTTTCTGTATTCTTTGACAAAATCATGGTTTGTTAGTATACTTATCCCCTAATCCCGATTTTTATGTACTAATTTTATCTCAATTTTTTGTTTTACGGCCGCGTAGTTATGACCTAATTTGTCCAGTTATCGTTTTCTTTTGCAATTGTTGTTTATACTTTGTTTTCAATCATGATATTTTAGATCTGATATTGCAAATCTTCTAACCATCTCACTAATTCACTAATTCGCTTTATTTCAGTTTTTACTTTCTATTTGTTTTTATCAATTTAGGTCATGAGCTAATGGAGGTACAACCATAGAGTTCGGCACAATACATCATGAGATTCAAGAATCAATTGGGTTATAAGACAAGATGGGTTATTTTGGTTCTTGGTATGGTATTCTGAATCCTGTCTTCTTGAAATCTCTCGTCAGACCATAATCTCTTTTTGTAAGGAAGATAGTAGAATCACTCTAAGAATTTGGGGTTTTTTTGAGATCCTACTCTATATAGGGATTGGATGATATGTAGAGTTTTATTCTTTTTAAGTAAAGATTCCTGCTCCTTGTTTAGATAATTTCAGAAATTATTCTGTTTTTGGAGTTGTTAAATCTGCTTTATTACTGTGAAGGCATTCCATAATGATGATTATAATGAGACTGTTAGATAGAAGCATAGGCTTTATTCTTGCATTAATCCACAGGGGGTTGCTTGTTGGAATTAAAAGTGTGTTTTGCTCTACATTAAAAGTTGTGTTGGTATCTTATCTCCCCATTAACCAGTTAATTTTATATTAAGAGAGAAAAACTTTTAATCAGAACACTAATTCTCTTTATTAAGGTTGGCTGCCTCAAAAGTTTTCATACACTTGGCATGATTTATTTCCAATCTCAGCTGCTCTTTGATCTTCTGTGTATTGAGAATAAACATAATTGTGTTGTCCGCTACATGCTATTAATGGTTAATTCTTCAAGCGTGATGTTTATTGTCAGATGAGCAGTTCCTTCATATGTCACTTCCAAGGACTGAGTTAATGTATTGTCTTACTTATTGTTCTATATATATAATGTTTCTTCAGGTTTTTTCTCATTGCAATCCTTTGTTTCTTCTTTACTTTCTGAATATTTCTGGTTGTTTCTGCTATGGCTTATTCTGCTGATCAAGTTAGAGTTTTATACCTAGATGAGGATGTTGAAGAATTTCCTCACATATTTGTTGCTTTACTATGTGATAACTCACGTAGCTACTATAAAACTTCAGTGAAACATCATCTTAACAGAATCTGGACCATTAATTCTCCAGACTTCAAGCTTGCAAAACCGTATATCCAAGGAATGGGTATTCAAAACTTATTTGTGGTCATGTTTAAGAAGTCTCATGATAGAGATATTTCTTTTGATACTAGACCTTCTTTGTTGTTTGGTCAGCTGTTTGCAGTGCAACCTTTACGCAATCAGGAGTCGGTGTTTGATCTGGTCTGGGACACTACACTAATGCCGGTCCAAGTTGTTATCCCAATTGATCTTGTGAACAAAGGAAAAGTGAGAGATGTATTTGATCAGATAGGTACTTTTGTTTCTGGTGAATCCCCAGCTGGAAATAATTATGAAGCCAAACTTATGGTTCCTCTTAACTCTCCTTTAATAAGAAAGGTAATTTTTAACACTAATAGTAAGACTTACTATATGACTGCGTTTTATCTAAAGCTACCTTTTCGTGCTTGCAAGAGATGTTTTGTACTCCTCCATGATGATGAAAGGTGTATGGAGATTCAGTCGAGATCTATGTCACAACTCTTCATGATCCAACTCCAAGAGCTACTCATGTTGTTGTTCCAAATCGGGGGTTGAACCTTACTGGTGGTGGGGGATCCAAGGTGACAAGTCCTGCTAATGCTGGTACTGATGCTAGCAATTCTCAAGGACAATCCAAGCCGTCTGCTTTTTCAGTTTGTCTCCAGCCATCGGGGTTTTAGGTAACAGGACTTCGACACTCTCTTCTCATACTTTTTCCTTTGTGTTGCCATCAGGCTCTCCTTTGACCATTAGAGAAAACACAAATACTGGTTGCTCCTCGCCTAGTCCTACTCCTCTTAAGTATTCTACTTTTTTGTCTCCATTTGATAATTTAACTCATGCTCTAGGAAAGGAAAAAGGCCTAGAACTGTTTTCGAAACAGCCTCCATGCTGCTTCATATGGTTCTTCTTCCTTTTCTTTCATGCCTACGCCCCGTTGGCCTCCTATTTCTTCGTTACCACCTTTTACCCCTCCTTCAGATGTTTCTTTTAATGTGGGGAATTTAGGTGAATCCTCTAGTATGGGTTCTTCGGGAGGCAATGTTATCTGGGCTACTTCGTGTTCCTCCTTTTCTCAGACTGTGGTCTCGTCTTCGGGTTTTGTTTTTGGTTCTACTTCGGATATGAATTTCTCCTCAGATACTTTTTTGTCCCTCAGTTCTGAAAATGTTTTTATGAGTGATATTGGTCTTAATGATGATTTCAAAGACACTGTTATCCTTGAACCGACTCCGATTTCTATGCTTCCTCCTGAACCTGTTGTCACCAATGAAGAATTTGAAAAGGAAATCGATCTCATGATGTTAGACTCGGACTCTATGGATGCTGAAACCTCTTCTGCTCATGACCTAGTAAGTTTATTCTTGTTATCCTCTTATTTCCTGTTATTGAAGTAATTTCAGTGTTTCTCTTTCTTTTTCATTTCTGTCTTGATTGCTTGATTGTTTTTATTCTTCTACTGCTGCTCTTTTTGTGTTTTTTTTTTAATTATGAAGTTTTTATGCTGGAACATAAATGGTTGTTGCTCTGATAAGAAATGAAGACATTTGTTAATTCTTGTTAGGAAATATAAACTTGATAGTGTTTGTCTTCTTGAAACTATGTTTGATGATGATATAGTTAGAAAATACACACACCATCTGCCTTTTGATGCTTGGGCTTTCATTCCTGCTGTTGGTAAATCGGGTGGTCTTGCTTTTGGTTATTTTGCAAAATCTAATATTGAATTACTAGGTTGTTCTCTAAACATGATCCATATTTTGTGTGACATTACGCCTGCTATTAAAAAAATGTGTCATTACCTTTATCTACGGATCTTTAACTCTGAGCGGAAAGAGAAATCAATGGAATTTCTTAAATGACATGTTAGTCAATAACAATAATCCTTGGTTACTTGTTGGGGATTTTAATTTCATCTTGCATAGCTCTGAGAAACAAGGAGGGAATGCTGATAGCTCTTTCCCTCCTAATTTTGTTAGAGAATATTTAATTAAAATGAATATGAATAATTTTTTGCATATGGAAATCCTTTTACTTGGTGTAATCGAAGGTTCAAAAACCCTGCTGAATTGATTTTCGAGAAGTTGGATAGGTCTTTTATGAATGATAAGTGGGTCTCAGTTTTACCCCAGACTAGAGTCACAAATCTAGGTAGAATCTACTCTGATCACAGTCCTATAATGGTGAAGTGTTTGTTAGAAGTTGTCGATGTTTTACGAGGTTCCAGAATTTTCTAGAACCATCTAAAAGTGTTTCCTTATTTTGGTATAGCTAGAGGTTTCCTGTTTTAGTTAAACTCAAGGATTCCTTTCTTAGCTATGTTTAGGTTTCCTAGTATAACTCATATACTTGGAAGACAAGTTTGTAACCTATATAAATAGGTGTACAAGTCTTAAGGAAATACATACAACAGTTTAGAAAACAATTCTCACAATTAGGAGAATTTTAGGGCTTATAACGTTTGTTCATAGAGAATTAGTTTGGTGTTTGTGAACAGCAACCTGCTGCTCATAGTTGTGATTTAATTCTCTGTAATTGTTCTGATAAGATTTGATCGTAGCCGTTTGTAGACGTAGTCACATTGCCGAACCACGTTAAATCTTGTGTCTTTCTTTGTTTCGTTTAGTGCATCTTATTTCTGTTTTCTTTAGTTCTACGTTGATCCAAAGAACTATTAGTGTCTTGTGAGGTTAATCCTAAGGCATTAATCCTAACAAGTGGTGCGGTGAGCGCGAAGAGGATCACAGTTAGAAGTGAAGATGTCTAGTTCTACATCAAGTGGATTTTCGAAGGTGCATGGATTTGATATTATCAAGTTCAATGGGAAGAATAATTTCACATCATGGCAAGATGATGTAAAAGAAATTCTTGTTAGTATGAAACAAATCAAAGCAATCAAGGAGAAGCCAGCAACATTGCCAAAGGATTGGAATGATGAGAAGTGGGCTGACCTTGATTTAGAGGCGTGTTCAACTATTCGTTTATGTTTGTCAAGGGAGATCACTCATAATTTTTCGAGTGAAACCTCTACAAAGGTGTTGTGGGAGAAGTTAGAGAAGCTCTACTTACAAAAGGATTTGACTTCAGAACTTTACTTGAAGCGTAGACTCCATGCCTTTAGGATGTCTTCTGGTAAGTCTATGATTGATCATATTAATGAGTTTAATAAGATTTATTCTGATTTGTCTAATATCAGTGTCAATATCTCTGATACAGATAAATCCATGATATTATTATGTTCTTTGCCTTCATCGTATGATGCTTTCGTTGAATATTTGCTGAGTGGGAAAACTGATGAAGACGACAAAGATGAAGAAAAGTTGATTTTCGATGATGTTGTCTCTGCTTTACAAGCTAATGCATTAAGGAAGCAAGAGTTCAGCGATGAAGCACAAGTCGAGGGCTTGTTTGTTGATAGAGGAAAGAATGGTAATAAGAAGTCGAAGTCAAAGAATCGTTCAAAAAAGAGCGATATTGAGTGTTATTATTGTCGAAAAACTGGTCATATTAAGGCTGATTGTCTCAATCTTAAGGCAAGAGATGAGAAACGTGAGAAATCAGATTCGAAGAATATTGTTGCTTCGGTTGTTGAAGGCAGTGAGGTTTTAGAAGACCCAATGTGTGGTTTTGATGAGGAAGTGTTAACCGTTACATCAAATATTTATCTCAATGATGGTTGGATGCTTGATTCCGGTGCTTCGTATCATATGTGTCCATCAAAGGATTGTTTCACTACTTACAGAGAAGTGAATGGTGGTACTATTATGATGGACAATTCTAATGCCTGCAAAACAGTTGGAGTTGGTACGGTACAGGTTCGTTCGCATGGTGTTATCACAACACTTTCAGAGGTTAGACATGTTCCAGATTTGAGAAAGAGTTTGATTTTGTTAGGAGTACTTGAATCACTTGGATACAAGTATGTTGCTGAATATGGATTCTTGAAGGTTTTCTACAATGGTAGTTTGAAGATGACCGGTGAAAGACATGGTAATCCATATTTTCTACAAGGAAATATAGTTTGTGGTGGAGCTATGGTTTCTCAATCAATTAATGAGAAACAGGTGGAGTCAACACGTTTATGGCATATAAGTCTTGGGCATATGAGTGAGAAAGGTATGTCCGTGTTGAGTGGTAAAGGATTGCTTGGAGGTGAAAAGACTTACAAGCTTGATTTCTGTGAGCATTGTATCTTCGGGAAGCAATGTAGGAGAAGTTTTGGTATCGCTGTACGCCACACGTAGGGTATGTTAGATTACATCCATTCGGATGTTCGGGGTCCCTCTCGTACAGTTTCTAAGGGAGGCACTAGGTGGTTTGTGACCTTTATCGATGACTTTTCGAAGAGAGTTTGTCTTTACACCATAAAGCATAAGAATGAAGTTACCGAGGTGTTTAAGAAGTGGAAGACCATGGTAGAGAAACAAATTGGTCGTGTGGTTAAGAAGATACGTTCCTGTAATGGCGGTAAATACATCGAAGACCCACTAAAGGAGTTTTGTGAAGAACAAGGTATCGTTAGGAACTTCACAGTCAAGGGTACACCACAACATAATGGAGTAGCGGAGAGAATGAATCGAACGTTACTTGAGAGAGCACGGTGCATGTTGTCAAACGCAAGTTTAGACAAGATTTGGTGGGCTGAAGCAGTGAATACGGCGTGCTATTTAGTGAATCGATCACCATCAACAGCTATTAAGTGTAAGTCACCTATGGAGGTATGGACTGGTAATCCCGTGAACTATTCTAATTTAAGGGTGTTTGGTTGTCCATCCTATTTTCATGTGAAATAAGATAAGTTGGGTGTTAGGGCTAAGAAAGCAATTTTCTTAGGTTATCCATTAGGTGTGAAAGGATATCGTCTATGGTGTTCAAAATTGAATAAGTTCATAATTAGTCGTGATGTGACCTTTAATGAGAAAGCGATGCTTGATTCAAAGAATTTCACAGGCTGGGACTCTCAAATTGAAAGTGAGAGTAGTAGCGGTGTTAAAGATGATTCGATGCAGGTGGAGCAAAGAGTTCCTAGTTCATTTACTATAGAAGAAGAAGAAACTCTTGTAGAAGATGAAGTTGAGTTTGAGGTTCCTAGTGAGGAATCTACACAGCAAGAAGTTGAGAATATTCCGTCCTTGATGTCTCAACGTGAGAGACGTGCACCAGTACGTTATGGTTTTGATGAGTATGCGTCTTACCGCATTATCTATTTTTGAGGATGAGTCGTTACCTTTGAGGAGGAAATGAGTAATACTCATGCCATTGAGTGGAAAACAACCATGGATGAGGAGATGAAGTCTCTTCACAAGAATCACACTTGGGAACTTGTTAAGTTGCCTAAGGGTCGAAAGAAGATTGGGTGCAAGTGGATTTATACGGTAAAGGATGGAATTCCTGATTCTAAGGGTATCGTTAGCGGTGTACGATACAAAGCAAGGTTAGTGGCTAAGTGATATGCGCAAAGGGAAGGTGTGGACTATAATGAATTTTTCTCCCCGGTAGTTAAACACACTTCTATCTGAGTCCTTTTAGCATTTGTGGCGCAGTTTGACTTGGAACTCGAGCAATTAGATGTCAAGACAACGTTCTTGCATGGAAATTTGGAGGAAGGCATTTATATGTCATAGCCCATTGGTTATGAAGTTGCTGGTAAGGAAGATTATGTGTGTCGACTTGAGAAATCATTGTATGGTTTGAAGCAATCGCCAAGACAATGGTACAAAAGGTTTGATACGTTTATGTTGCAACAAAAGTATACTCTTAGTAAATACGATCAGTGTGTGTACTTTAAGAAGTATCCAGATGGAAGTTTTGTTTATCTTTTACTCTATGTGGATGACATGCTCATAGCTGCAAAGACCAAGTCATAAATTGATGTTTTAAAGAAGCAATTGAGTTTAGAGTTTGAGATGAAGGATTTGGGTCCAGCTAAGAAGATTTTCGGTATGGAGATTACTCAACATAGATCTAAGGGAAAGTTATGTCTTACTCAGAAATCCTATCTTGAGAAGGTTCTTCGTCGCTTTGGAATGCATAACTCCAAAGCTACTAGTGTTCCAATACCGCCTACAGTTAAGTTATCAAAACAGTTGTGTCCTACTACAATTGAGGAGAAGGAATTTATGTCAAAGGTTCCCTATGCTAATGCGGTAGCTTCTTTGATGTATGTTATGGTTTGTACTCGTCCGGATATTTCACAAGCAGTTGGTTTAGTTAGTTGTTATATGGATAATCCTGGGAGAGCACATTGGTATGCAGTGAAGGGAATTTTGAGATATCTTCAAGGGACCTTGGATATTGGTTTAGTGTTTGAGAAGGAGCAGAATTTAAAGGTCTATGGATTTTTTGATTCTGATTATGTGGGTGATAAGGATAAGTGTCGTTCTACTTCGGGGTATTGTTTTACATTGAGTGGAGGACTTATCAGTTGGAGGTCTATGTTTCAACCAATCGTACCTTTGTCTACTATGGAGGCAGAGTATATTGCTATGACAGAGGCTGTTAAGGAAGCGTTATGGCTTCATGGTTTAGTTAAAGACTTGGGGATTATACAACGGAGTGTTGTTGTGAACTGTGATAGTCAAAGTGTTATTCATTTAGATAAGAACCAAGTTTATCATGCACACACCAAGAATATTGATGTTCGTTATCATAAGGTTCGAGAAGTGGTTGATAACGGATTAGTACAACTATTGAAGGTTGATACTGAAGATAATCCAGCAGATATGTTGACAAAAGTCGTTCCGAAGGTCAAGTTTGAGAGGTGTCTCAGCTTGATCAATACTGCTCGTTGTTGAGGCCCTAGGGGCATTAGAGGCTACGGTTAACTTGTGAAGATCAAACTCAGTTTGGTGGAAACATCGGCAAGGTGGAGAATTGTTAGAAGTTTTCGATGTTTTAGGAGGTTCCAGAATTTTCTATAACCATCTAGGTGTTTCCTTATTTTGGTATAGCTAGAGGTTTCATGTTTTAGTTAAACTCAAGGATTCCTTTCTTAGCTATGTTTAGGTTTCCTAGTATAAATTATATACTTGGAAGACAAGTTTGTAACCTATATAAATAGGTGTACAAGTCCTAAGGAAATACATACAACAGTTTAGAAAATAGTTCTCACAATTAGGATAATTTTAGGGTTTAGAACGTTTGTTCATAGAGAATTAGTTTGGTGTTTGTGAACATCAACCTGCTGCTCGTAGTTGTGGTTTAATTCTCTGTAATTTGTTCTAATAAGAGTTGATCTTATGCGTTTGTGGACGTAGGCACATTTCCGAACCATGTTAAATCTTGTGTCTTTCTTTGTTTCGTTTAGTGCATCTTGTTTCTGTTTTCTTTAGTTCTACGTTGATGCAAAGAACTATTAGTGTCTTGTGAGGTTAATCCTATGGCATTAATCCTAACAGTGATTTCATTACGACAAGAATGTAAACATTCCTTATAAGTTTTTTAAGTGTTGGCAACTTAATCGTGAATTTAAAGATGTTCTGAATAATTCTTGGTCTCGATGTGTGAATGGTTCTCCTTCTTATGTTGTTGTCAATAAACTCAGTCATGTTAAGGATGTATTAGGAAAGTGGAATGTTAATTCTTTTGGTCACACTAAAACAACAATAGGAAGATTAAATACTAAATTAGAAAAGCTTCAAGCATTGCCTTACACTCCTCAGATCGGTGGTTATATTTTAAACTACTCTAAGCAGCTGGATTATTGGTATGAAATAGAATATTGTTTCTACAAACAAAAATCAAGAATAAACTACTTCACTCATTATGATAGGAATACGATTTTCTTTCATACAACTTTCAGGCTTAGGAATATGTATAATACTATCCATACTATAAGAGATGATCAGGGTAATTGGTTGGAAAACAGAGAACAAGTTGTTGATTTGTTTGCTAGGCATTTTAAGAAAATTTATACTTCCTCGAACCCTTGTGAAAGGGACATTGAAGATTCTCTAAGATTTATCTCTCCTATCATTACTGAAGACATGAATACCTCCTTAATTGTCATTCCCTCATGCCAAGAAATCTTGAATACGGTTAATATGATGGCTCCTTGGAGTTCTCCAGGACCGGATGGTTTCCCGCCTGGATTCTTCAAGGACAATTTTGGAACTGTTCATACTGAAGTGGTTTTGCATGTGCAAAGTTTTTTCATGTGCAAAGTTTTTTCATGAATAAGTACCTTCTTAAACAAACTAATTTTTCTTATATAACTTTAATTCCTAAAATTAAGAATGCTGCCACCCCTCATGATTTCAGACCTATCAGTCTGTCCAATTGTGTTTACAAAATCATTTCAAAAATTCTAATTAATAGGCTGAAGCCTTTGTTAGAATCTATGATATCTCCTTTTCAATTTGCATTTATTGCAAATCGTCAAATTCATGACAATATTGTGATAACTCATGAAATTCTTCATTCCTTTAAAGCAAAAAAGAAAAATTCAAAAAAATAGTCATATAGAGATAAAACTTGATCTTTCTAAAGCTTTTGATAGATTGGAATGATATTTTATAATTGTTGTCTTTAAGAAATTGGGCTTCTATGAGGATCGGTGTAGGTTGATCTATCAGTGTGTTAGCACGGTTTCATACTCAGTCTTGGTCAATGGCTCTCCTGGTGAGACTTTTCTTCCTTATCGGGGCATTCGACAAGGGGACTGTCTTTCGCCTTATATCTTTATTCTTTGTATGGAGGTCTTATCTCAGTTGCTCATTAAAGCTGAGGATGAGAAACTGATTCAGGGTTTCAAATTCAGAAAAAAATAGCCCCTCTATTTCTCACCTGTTTTTTGCAGATGACTGCATGCTGTTTTGCAAAGCTTATGTCACATATGCTAAGAACATCCTTAAGGTTATAAATGTTTTTGCGAAGGCATCAGGTCAGGCAATTAACTTCGATAAATCTGGTTTTATGACTAGTGGAAAAATGCATCATAGACACATTAAGATCTTATCTAAAACCCTTAATATGAAGTTCCTTAGTAGCTCTGAAAAATATATAGGTACTCCTTTGTTTATTGGTAAAGATAATACTATATCTTTTTCTTTCCTCATTCCTAACTTTTATGCTAGGCTGAACTCTTCAAAGAAATCCAACTTGAATATTGTAGGTAGAACTGTGGTAACTAAACATGTTTTGTCTAACCTTTCTACTTATCACATGGCTTGCTTTCCTCTTTCGAAAACTGTTACTAGTAAAATATACATTATACAGAGAACTTTCTGGTGGTCTAAGAAGAATCCTAAACATGCAGCTTATTTTAGATCCCGGGGTGATATAGGAAAGTCAAAATTAAATGGTGGTTTGGGAATTAGGAATTCTTTTGCTACCAATAGGGTTTTTATTTGTAAACTTGGATGGAGACTTTTAAAGAATCAGAATAATTTGCTTTTTTCTTTTCTTAAAGACAAGTACTTTCCAAATCAGAATTTGTTGGAAATTGACAAGGCTGTCGATTCTTCCTCATGGATCTGGAAAGATATTGTTAATGGGCTGCAATTCATTAAGGATAACTCAGTTGTTAAAATAAATAATGAGGCTCGCACTCCAATTTGGAATACAGTCTGGATTCCAGGGAATAATAACCCTCCTATTCCATTACATCCTAGATGCAATAATTACTTTTTTGTCTCTAAACTCTTCGATTATTCTAACAACTGTTGGAACATTAATCTTTTGAATCAATTATTCTCGCCTGATGAAGTTACTACGATTAGAACTATTAGGATTAATCTAGCCCAGTCTGATTCTATTATGTGGGATCATACCAGGAATGGTAATTTCACTATTAAGATTGCTTATAGAATCTACATGAATGATATTGCTTCTTCTGAAGACTCTGCTTTCTGGAGAAAAGTTTGGGGTATTGATTGTTTACCGAAAATCAAGTTTTTTATGTGGAAAATCTTCGCATATATGCTCCCTCTGTCAACTCTTTATTGCAGTTTTATAACCCAAATGTGGATGTGTCTTGTCCTCTTTGTCATGCTCATGAGGAAACTATAATGCATCTTTTTATAAATTGCCCGGTGGTCTCTCATATTTGGTTTGGTCTATCCCTCCAGCATCTTGTTCAAACAGATCTTGTCTGAATTGATGATATTTTCCTTTATTGGCATGAAACTATTCTGGGAATATCCCCATATAAAGTCTCCTGGCCTAGTGTTGGAGCTATTGTTTTATGGTGTATCTGGAAATTGAGGTGTGATGTGATTTTCAATAATGTTGTTGTGGATTTGAACATGATCATTTTGGATATCAAGAGAATGATCTGTTCCTACATTGCTCCGCAATTTCGTTCTTATTCTTACTGTTATGAAGTTAAAATTCCAAGGAGTGAAGTAGATCATATTATGTTTGTGGATGGGTCTTACAAGGATTTTAAAATGGGTATTGCTGCTATTTGGTGTGATGTTGCAGGAACAGTAAGAAGGTCTAGATCAGACTTTGGATGAATTCAAGATGCAGTAGGAGCTGAAGCTGCTGCTCCAAGTTTGTGGATCTCTTGGGAAGAAGAGATGAATCTTTCCAAAGTTACTTTTTCTACTGATTGTCTCCAACTGGTGGAATTTTTGAATGGCCGCAACTCTAGCATGGATTGGAGAAGTGTGGATCTTTTAGAGCATTGTCGGAATTTACTTTCTAGTAATGTGTCCTTTAAGGTTGTGCATATAAAACGGTTGAATAATCCTCTAGCAGACCGGCTTGCACGTCGGGCTAGAATCAGTAGTCTTAAAGGTCTTTGTTTCTCCCTTCCAAATTTTCTGAACTCTCTAATTAGGAAGGTAAACCTGAATGTAATATGTAACTCTTTCTTTTGTTAATACATGGCGTGTTTTCTTAAAAAAAAGACTAAGGAATAAGATTCTAGGAGACTATGTTTATTTTCAAAAAACGAAACCCCTGAAAACAGGTTTTCATGTAAATTTCAACAATTTAGAGGTTGCTCAGCATACAATGTTTCCATTAGTTTTAGAGATTATGACCAAGTGTTAGAAAGAGAAGTAGTTTGTTCGATTTCTCATAGTGCTGGAAATCAACAAGAGAGTTTTCAATTGTTTTATCTTATAAGCTTTCCGATAAGAGTTTTCTGCTAGCACAATCAAGAGCTGGAGTCGCGAAACAACTTAAAGAGAGCGACCTAGTCTTCAAATCAGTTGTTTGAGAATTGTTTTGTGTGATTGTGATTTTATTTTGTGCAATTATTTCCATAAATTTCAAATGTTCTTTCTGATATGGTGAATGAAAAGAAGCATGTTGATGATACCAACAAACAAGTTTGAAGTGTTGCATTTTAGAAGATGAAAACAAAAGATTTCTTTTATCCCAAACTTATGAAGTTGCATTTGATTGTGTCGTCTTTTCACCGTGGAAGTATTTCTGCTGCTAATGATGCTGGGCTGTTGATACTCCTACTGGTGGTGACAGAAAATCTGTTTCCCGAAATCCTGATGAGGAATAAAAAGCTATGAACAAGATCCTTGATGATTTGGTTGCAAAAATTATATCCCTAATACTTTATCTGATGATATGTACGAATATATTTCTACCTTTGAAACTGCTAAATGTATAGGATACTTTACAAAAAAAAAAGCATGATATTGAGGAATCTGGTTCAAAGAAGTATGTTTTAAGCCAGTATATAAAAATCCAAATGGTGGATGATAAATATGTTGCTGCACAGGCTCATGAACTCAGAAATTTGCTCATGAAATTCTCACCGAATGTGTGAAAATTAATAAACAATTTCAAGTAGTTGTAATGATTGACAAGTTACCACCTAACTAGAAAGATTTTCGTAATTCTTAACGTCACAACCTAAAGAATTTTCTCATGAAAGTTTCATTGTTAAGCTCAAAGTTGAATAACAAGTTAGGAAACAAGACAATAAAGAAGGGATTCTTATTATTTCTAATGATAAAAGTCAGCCTCCAACAAGTCTAAAACATAAAAAAAAAAAAGGAATATGAATATGAATATGAAGCCTCACTAGAACCACAAGAACGAGAAACCTAGTCAAAACAAGAACCACCCTCCATCAAGAAATGAGCAGAACTCTAATGGTATTTTCATTAATATGCATGTCGTAAACCTTGCCATACGGCTCAGAATCTCAAAAATAACAACGACAATAATAATGCACAAGCTAATATAAAGGTGTTATAATTGCCATGGTCTCTGACCCAGAGTTTTATATGATTGGTGGATCTGATGGGTGGTGTATTGACGGTGGTGCCTCGCGCCATTGTGGTTATGATAGGTATATTTTCAAGATCTATGCAGAGATCAATGATAAGAGAGTGTTGCTAGGAGATTCTCAGACCACTAATGTTCAAGGTTCAGGCTCGGTATAATTGAAGTTTACTTACGGAAAAACACTGATGATGAAAGATATTCTTCACACTCCTGGAATAAGAAAGAACCTTGTTTCCATCTATCTTCTCAACAAGGCAAGTTGTATCAAACTGGGTATGATGTTCGTACGAAAGGGTTATTCTGCTGATGGTATGCTTTAGCTTAATATTGATATTGAAATGAATAAAATTGATTCTTCTGCTTTGCAATTTAAATTTCTAACATGGCAGAGTTTTCCATGTGGGTAAAAAACTAGTGAATAACATGAGCAAGTTAGGTGTTCTTCCTGGATTTTCTGAGAATGAATTTGAAAAATATGAATTCTGTAGTCAAGCAAAGATAATTATGACTTCACATAAATTTGTTGTCAGAAAATCGAAACCTTAAGACCTAATACACTTTGATTTGTGTGAAAATGAAGGCATCCTAACTAGAATGGAAAGAGATAATTTTTTGTTAGAAAATCGAAACCTCTAGAGATACACTCTTGTGTGAATGTGAAGGATTCCTAACTATAATGGAAAGAGATAAATCATGAATTTCATTGATGGTTATTCTAGTTATACATATGTTTATTTGTTGAGCTATAAGAATGAAGCTAATGAAAACTTTAAGATTTTTATTGTTGAAATTGAAAATAACTTTGGTATGAAAATTAAGAGATTTCGAAGTGATAAAGACATTGAGTATGATTTTGCTCCTTTTAATTAAATTTATGAATCTTGTGGGATTATACATGAAAGAACCGTTATAATCCTCAAATGAATGGGAAAGCTGAAAGAAAGAACTGTATGATTTTGCTGACTTATTACTGCTTGTTTGCTTTGTTCTAGTATTGCTTCTCATTAGTGGGATGAATGTTTATTAACTGTTTGTTATGTTTTGAATCTCAGTTCCAATAACAAAACCATGATATCCCCTTATGAAGTTTGGAGATATTAAAAACTTAATGTGTCTTATTCTATAGTTTTGGGTTGTTCAGATTACGTTCGAAAAGCTGATCCTAAATAACAAGTTAGAGAGTAGAGCTTATGAATGTATTTTTGTTGGTTATGCTAAAAAAAGTAAAGCTTATAGTTTTTTTATATTAATAATGAAGTTACAATTGACTATATATGCTGATTAATTTGAAGAGAAATTTCCTTTTAAATATAGAAATAGTGGGGGATCTTTGCCTAATACTTTACCTAGCGTTGATTTTGAACTTAGATTAGAAGAATCTAGGGTTCACTGAAGTTCAACCCATACGCATTAAAAGAGCTAGGTGATGATATTTTCAATGATGTTGTAATAAAGAGTTCGTTGAGGCTTGTGAAGGCAATGAATTCTAAACTTAATAGAACTTAAAAATATAGAAAACTTAACTCAAAATTGATTTCAAGTGATTGGAAAATAACCAAGACACTAGAGTCCACTATTACACGTGAATGATGTCAAATATTTCATAACTCTAATTATCCTTTTAATCCTTTATTTCTTAATCCACAAATAATCAAACATATTCTCAAAAATTAATTGTATCCCCTAAGCATAGATTATCTAACCAAAGCATAACTTATCTAATGTCACAACTAATGAAGAAAATTATGTAAACTTTTAAGAACTCTGCAAAAGCAGTGATTGAGTGAATTATAATTAATATTAGAGAAAATGAAATAGTTACCCATTGTTCATGTGTGAATAGATTCATCCACTGCCTTGGTTACAAGAGAATTAGCCGCTCATCATGTTGGAAACACGCTCAAAGTTGATTTCATTTATGCTCAAAGGGTTACAAATGATGAATAAGGGAGAATTGTAATAAAAATCGGGTTTGCAACGCTTATAACTGTTGCAAAAACCGTTACAAAGAGCCCTACTGTTGTTGTTGCGTTTTTAAGTCTGCCTGTAAACTGCGACCCACAGAATGAGTTGTTGTCACTGTTCAAAAACGACTGCTGGTGCAGGTCCGTTCTTCGTGTTCTTCAGTTTTGCAGCAGCAGAAATGACAGCTCTGCAAATTTGATTTTTCGCTCTGTGGTGCTCTTTTTCTCTCCCAATCTCTCCGTCTCCCTTCTCTATGATCCCCTCACCCTATATATACTCAACGGCAGCAAAATATCACGCCATAACTCTCACAAATTTTCATTAAACTCGGCAGTGAAGAAAAATATTCTAGGAATATTTTCTTCCCTGTTTTAGCTTCTCACGTGTTTCTACAGCTGCAAAATCTCCTCATTTATCTTCTTCACGGTCAAGAGTGTTGCTAGAGTCATCATACACGAGCAGAACACGCATAAATCTTCCAAAACCCGTGAACTATTCTTCTCATGCACGGGCTGCCCTGATTCCTTGTCACGGATTTTCCAGCCAAATTTGATCGAAACAAACACCCATACCATCTCTTTTATGACATATCACAACTACCCATGAAGTTTCATCCCTTTAGTCCACCTAGAACATCTTCAAATTTTGATCGAAACATTCTCAGAGAGTTGCCACATTTTTCCCGCCAATTTTTAAGTTTCAAATGAAGAAGATGGTGTCCCCCTAACCAGCTATGGGGTGCGAATAGCAGCTGCCTTTTTGGAGGTTCCCCTTAGTAATTGAGGTTCCCCTTAACCAAATCTGGGCTCCGTATAGCAAGTGTCCTCCAGGGGTGTTCCGAGTGATTTTTCGAGCCGATTTTTCCAACAATATTTATTTTCCGAAAATACCTAAAAATACACAAAACACCATAATAAGGACGAAAACGAGTACCAACAATACGAAACATTGAGGACAAATTAGATACATAAATGCGTCTATCAAATACCCCCAAACTTATTATTTGCTAGTCCTCGAGCAGAACTAATAAAAAATAAGTAAAACCGAGTTAATCTCGGGAGGGTTTACCAGTGGTGTGCCCACAAAACCATTACTCCAGACCCTAGCTATCTATGCAGAACCTTGGAAGGCACTAAAGAAGCTCCTTGGTTGGCATACTTATTGACTACAGGAGGAAGTACCCTGATGCGAAATTCCAATTGATGTACACGAGTTTGCACTAAAGCATACTAAAATTCATATAAAGTGACAGAGCTCTACTCAAATAGTTTCTGGACATCATAAACCGGAGTCAACCAATCACATGGATAGATTAAGAAGGTGGATGTAGAGAAAAATGTGGATGATGTTGACTAAGGTGAACCTATCCTAATGGATTGAGATACTGGTCTGTACTAATATCAACACACTGGAAAATACAAGGGAACCAGTGGTCGATAATCCTAACTCTAGGTCAACTCAGCTGGCATATACAAGGGTACCAGTGGTCGACTTTATTGTATTTATTCCGGTTGGTCTGGTGGTCTGGTCTCAATTTTTTTTTCATCTCAGTCACTCTATTTCACCCTAGTAATGGTAAAAAGAAGAAAAGAAAAAGAAGAAGAAGAAGTGATCAGGATTCTTTCGATGTTTCCATCACGAGGATATGGAGAAACTACCATGTTTTCTTTTCTAACACCTGATCTCTGTGCTTTTATGAATAGACTCTTCTAGATGTTTCCATCTAATCAGATTGGTTCCTCAATTCCTACAATCAAAGTGTTCCCATCCACTTAGATCGGTTAGTGCCAACCTTAATAAACATAAATTTCTAGGCTCTGGAGTTTATTTATTGCAACTAAAATCTAACAAAAAGTTTCTTCCCCACCCCCAAACTTAAATCTAACATTGTCCTCAATGTTTCTAATGAAAGAGCAATACCAAAAAGTAAAGTAACATGAGGAATCAGTAAAGAGAGAAGTCGGAAATATAGTACCTGGGTGAAGAGAGAAATCAAAAACTAATATACAACATACAATCGCCTCGATGGTCAATCAAGGGTAAACAGGGTCCTCCAGAGGGACCTCCTCAACATCACCTGTTGGAAAGGGCTCTAAAAAGTGTTTCAATCTCTGACCGTTAACCTTCGAAGAACTACTACCATCCGGTGTCTCGATCTCAACAGCTCCATGAGGAAAGACAGTGTGAACAATAAAAAGACCCGTCCACCGAGAACGTAACTTCCCAGGGAAAACATGCAAGCGGGTATCTTACAAAAGAACTTTTTGACCTGTAGAAAATGACTTCCTTAAAATATTTCTATCATGCACAAGTTTCGCACTATCGTAAGCATCAATACGAATCTCGTCCAACTCATTGAGCTGGAGTTTCCTATGGGCTCCTGCCTTGTCAAGAGAAAAGTTTAGCTGCTTAACAACCCAATAAGCTCTATGTTCTAACTCGACAGGTAAATGACATGCCTTTCCATACACAAGCCGATAAGGCGACATTCCAATGGGGGTGTTAAACGCAGTACGGTAAGCCCATAAGGCATCAGTAATCCTAGACGACCAGTCTTTCCGATTAGGATTAACTGTTTTCTCTAATATACGTTTTATCTCCCTATTGGAAACCTCAACCTGACCACTAGTCTGTGGATGATACGGGGTAGATACCTTATGTGTAATACCATATTTCTTCATCAAAAGCCTAAAAGGTCCATTACAAAAGTGCGACCCACCATCACTAATTATAGCCCGCGGTGTACCAAAACGTGTAAGAATATTATTTTTCAAGAAATCAATCACAACCTTATGGTCATTGGTTTTACACGCAACCGCCTAAATCCACTTAGAGACATAGTCTACAGCGACAAGGATGTATAGGTTACCAAAATAATTAGGAAATGGACCCATAAAGTCAATACCCCACACATCAAAGACCTCGACAACTAAAATAGGGTTCAAGGGCATCATGTTCCTATTGGAAATGGTTCCTAATTTCTGGCAACGTTCACAAGTAACACAGTAACTGTGGGAGTCTTTAAACAACGAAGGCCAATAGAATCCACACTGCAATATCTTAGCAGCAGTCTTCTTAGCACTAAAGTGACCCCCACACGCATGATCATGACCAAAGGAAATAATACTGGACTGGTCACTCTCAGGTATACATATCCTAATAATCTGATCTGGACAATACTTAAACAAATAAGGATCATCCCAAAAGAAGTGCTTAACCTCAGCTAAAAATCTAGAACGCTCTTGTTTACCCCAATGTTGGGGCATTCGACCAGTAACAAGATAGTTCACTATATTCGCATACCAAGGTAATTGGGTAACAAAGAACAATTGTTCATCAGGAAAGTTAACCCTTATAGGAAGGGAATCATTAAGGGTATCCACAACAAGTCTAGACAAGTGGTCTTCTACTACATTTTCTGCACCCTTTTTGTCTCTAATGTCGGGAGAAAACTCTTGTAACAACATGATCCACCTAATCAATCTAGGTTTCGTATCCTTCTTAGACAAAAGATATTTCAAAGCAGCATGATCAGTATATATTACGATCTTAGAACCTAAGAGATAGGGTCTAAACTTGTCTAAGGCAAACACAATGGCTAACAGTTCCTTCTCCATAGTGGTATAGTTCAACTGGGCATCATTCAGAGTTTTGGTAGCATAGTAAATTACATGAAGTAACTTGTTTTCTCGCTGACCTAGCACAACACCAATAGCATAATCTGAAGCATCGCACATGATTTCAAAGGGTAGGTTCCAGTTGGGTGCCTGGACTATGGGGGCGGTAGTGAGTAAAGTTTTAAGCTTCTCGAAAGCCTCTAAACAAACATCATCAAAGATAAACTTAACATCTTTTGCAAGAAAATTGCAAAGAGGTCTATAAATCAAGCTAAAATCCTTAATGAATCGACGATAAAAACCAGCATGCCCTAAGAATGACCTAATACCTTTTACGGTTTTTGGGACCGGTAAAGTTTTAATAAGGTCAACTTTGGCTCTATCTACCTCTATACCCTTTGAAGATACGATATGCCCTAGAACGATTCCTGAACGAACCCTGAAGTGACATTTCTCCCAATTAAGCACTAAATTCTTTTCCTTACACCTAGTCAAAACTAATGACAAATGATGCAAGCACTCATCGAAAGACGAACCAAACACTGAAAAATCATCCATAAAGACCTCTAAGAACCGTTCTACCATGTCAGAAAATATGCTCATTATACAACGTTGAAAGGTCGCAGGGGCATTACATAGGCCGAAAGGCATGCGTCTATACGCAAAGGTACCAAAGGGACAGGTAAAAGTGGTTTTCTCTTGGTCTTCTGGGGAAATAGGAACCTGATTATAACCGCAGTATCCATCTAAAAAGCAATAATGGCTACGTCCAGCTAATCTCTCTAGCATTTGGTCGATGAAGGGAAGGGGAAAGTGGTCCTTCCTAGTGACCTTGTTCAATTTTCTATAGTCAATACAGACACGCCAACTCGTGGTCATTCGGGTTGAGATTAACTCATTGTTATCATTCTGGACTACAGTAATACCGGATTTCTTGGGAACAACCTGAACGGGGCTGACCCACTTACTGTCTGAAATGGGGTAGATAATGCCTGCATCTAACAGCTTCAGAACCTTGGTTCGAACAACTTCTTTCATATTAGGGTTCAGTCGACGTTGCATCTCCCTAGAAGGTTTGGTGTCACTCTCTAAATAGATATGATGCATACAATCAATAGGACTTATACCCTTAATGTCTGCTATGGTCCACCCTAAAGCTTCCTTGTTATTCTGAAGGACAGTCACTAGCCTACTTTCCTGATCACTATCCAAGTCGGATGCTATAATCACAGGTAAAGTTTCAGAGGGGCCTAAAAACACATACTTCAGGGTATCTGGTAATGGTTTAAGGTCCAACTTGGGAGGCTTTTCCAACGAAGGAACTAGGGTAGACTCGGGAACGGGTAAAGGTTCGAACTTAGGTTTCCATCCATTACTAGTGTCTAACAAAGGGGTTGAATCTAACAAAGCATTCACCTCATTAATCACATCATCATCATCAAAATCAATCCCAAAGTGAGCTAGGCATTTCTCTAATGGATCTTCTATCAAAGTGTTTGGTAATGACTCCTCTACTAAGGTGCCTATCATGTTCACCTCTTCTACGCTCGAGTCGTCCAGTTCCTGGGGTAGCTTACTAATGTGAAAGATGTTCAGCTCAATAGTCATATTACCAAAAGACAAATTCATAATACCAGTTCGACAGTTAATGATCGCATTGGATGTTGCTAAAAATGGGCGACCTAAAATCACCGGTATCTGGTTCTCTGGGTCAGGGACAGGTTGGGTATCTAGGATAACAAAATCCACTGGATAAATAAACTTGTCGACCTCAATAAGAACATCCTCGATCACACCACGAGGAATTTTAACGGACCTATCAGCTAACTGGAGTGTCATCTGGGTAGGTTTCATCTCACCAAGTCCTAGCTTAAGGTACACATGGTATGGAAGTAAATTCACACTGGCTCCTAAGTCAAGCAAAGCTTTCTCAACACGGTGTTTACCTATTGTGCAAGAAATGGTAGGGGACCCTGGTTTATACTTAGGAGTAGTGGTATTCTGAATAATGGAACTCACGTGACTAGCTAGGAAGGCTTTCTTTTGGACACTAAGCTTACGCTTTCGTGTACACAAGTCCTTAAGGAACTTGGCATAAGCCGGAATCTGCTTAATCGCATCCAACAATGGTAGGTTGATAGTAACCTGCTTAAAAACCTCTAATATATCATTAAAGTTGGACTCCCTCTTAGTCGGAACTAGCAGCTGGGGAAACGGGGCTCTGGGAACAAAGGGCTCAGCAGGACCCTCATTGGTCTCTTTGGAGACTCTATCAGTCTTCTCATTCTCTGGCTCAGAAGGGTGAACTACAGCATGTTCACTATTAGGCATGGAAACCTTGTTGTCTATCTCTCTACCGCTCCTAAGGGTTTTAATAGCATTTACATGATCGGATGGTCTTTCACCTATTTCATTAATTCCTCTAGGGTTTGGTTGAGTTTGACTAGGAAACTTACCTCTTTCTCTTAAAGACTCATTTATATGACTAACCTGGGTTTTCAACTCGGAAATAGCCTGAGAGTTAGCCTGACCTATTCTCTTATTTTCTTCTAAACCTTGAGCAACAGATTGCTGAAACTGCATAGTGTTACGAGTTAACAAAGCAAGAGACTCTTCTAAACTCATAATCTTCTTATCCGAAGGGTTCTGAAACTGTGCCGGGGCTGAAGGATTCTTAGGATAGCCAAAACCTGGGGGAGCTTGAGAGTTACTAGACTGACCTTGATTCTGGCCCTTAGACCAAGAAAGGTTGGGATGGTTTCTCCAGCCAGGGTTATAGGTTTCTGAATAAGGGTCAAACTTCTGACGGTTATCGAATCTAGTGTTGTTATAAAGAGCATTGGCTTGCTCTTCAACAGTATGGTCTTCCCAAAAAGGCTCTATTCTACCACTAGTACCACTAGAATGACCTAATTCCAACGCTTCTAACCTTTTGGCTATGGCTTCTACCCTATGACATTTCCTCTACTCTCATCGGATCCTTCTACCCTATTGACATTTCCTCTACTTAGAAGAATTGTTTTCTGGGGTTCCCTATTATTTTCCCATTGTTGGGTCTTATTGGCGATTTCATTCAAAAATGTCATCGCCTCATCAACAGTTTTATTCTCAAACCCACCTGTGCATAAGGACTCAACCATGGTTGTTGTTGAATAATCTAAACCCTCGTAGAGGATCTGAACTAACCTAACCTTCTCTAAACCATGATGAGGACATTGAGATATTAAGTCATTGAACCTTTCTAAATACCTATATAAAGATTCTCCCTCTTGTTGAGCAAAAGTACAAATTTGTGTCCTAATAGACGATGTTTTGTGCCTTGGGAAAAACTTATGTATAAAGGCAGATGTAAGTTGTTCATAGGTTTCAATTGACTCAGAATCCAAACTATACAGCCAAGATTTGGCTTTATCTTTTAAGGAAAAGGGGAATAACCTAAGTTTCAGTGCATCATCACTAAGGTTTTTAATTTTCAGAGTACTACATACTTCCTCAAATTCCCTAACATGAAAATAGGGGTTCTCATTCTCTTTTCCTAAAAAGGTTGGGAGCATCTGTAAAGTCCCAGGTTTGAGTTCATAATTTGCCTCGGTTTCAGCTAACTTGATACAAGACGGACGAGAGGTCCTAGTTGGGTTCAATAAAGCTTTTAAAGTTGCCATTTCTGGCACTACCAAAGGACTAGGAGTACTTTCTTCACAAAGAAGCAGATTCTCAAAACTGAAGTTTCCAAAAACGGGGCTCTCTAAAGAAGAGTCTTCGAGCTCCCCGCCTTCACAAGAAGAACTACTAGGTTTATCACTAATCAGACGACCTAGAGTGTTTCTTTTCCAAGCCCGTTCTCTAATGACCTCGGGCATACACTAGAAAAACAAAACTAAAACGAAAAGCCCTAAAAGGGAAGGGAAGTTATGCAAACACAAACAAGGCTGACTCCACCACAGCAAACCTACTGAATTCTAGCAAACAAAAAGCATGATGGCTCCACTTAGATTGTTTCTAGACCAGCTTCTAATCCTTCGAAAGGGAATTCGTTACAATTTAAGCAAACCCCTCTGGAATCAATCCGAGTCAAAGTAAGTTGAATTGAGGCGAGGGAAGCTCAGTGGAGCTTTGATACCCAAGGCCTCACCGCTATCACAAGGCGGCGCAGTCACGCATTCAACTCACAGAAACCATCATGAACTTCGAAGTATGCTAAAAGAGTAACCAATATTTTTCGAACGACTTTCCTACTAAGCTCGTTACCCTATAGGTCTCGTTCTATTCCAAATTTTAAAGCTTAGGTTCGCGTTTGGTTTCGTTTTCCTAAGGCGGGCAAGAAGAGAACGGTGATGAAATCCGAACCCTTATCTTGTATGGCCAGTCCTTGCCCTTTACTAGGAATTTAAAACAGCCGTTTTCAGTTCCTCAGCATATATGCAAACGAAGGAATACAGTAACTCGCTGACAGGGGATTCGCGAGTGTTTCGACAAACTTACCTCCCGTTCCAGACGGGGATGAACCGTTGTCGTCGACTCGGGCCACAACTCCTATGTTGTGTACGAACCCGAGGGGCCGAGGTGATATCGTAATCACCGTCCTTCTCTGCAAACAGTTTAATATTTAATCTACCCTTCCGTAGGGTTTAAAAAAATTAATGTCCAAACGTCCAAAGTCCAAAAGAAAGGTCCAAAAAATAAAGTGCATAAAGAAAAAGAAAAATACAAAATAAAAAGAATTCCTAATACAATCTAATAAAATAACACTCTCTTTTTTTTCTCTCTTTTTCTATAAAATAAAAAAAATTCTTCTTCTTTAGCTCCTTTCGCTTTGCCTTTTACTTCAAGTCTTTAAATATTCGCCAAAAGCTTTTGCAAAAATTTCTTTCGCTCCAAATTCCCAAAATCTGAAAGGAAAAGACAAAAACCCAAAAACGTAAAGAAGAACAAAAAAAACTAAACTAAATAAAAATAAATCTAAAAACTCTATCCTAAAGCCAAGCCCGCGTCGGCGGCGCCAAAAATTGATGATATTTTCAATGATGTTGTAGTAAAGAGTTCGTTGAGGCTTGTGAAGGCAATGAATTCTAGACTTAATAGAACTTAAAAAATATAGAAAACTTAACTCAAAATTGATTTCAAGTGATTGGAAAATAACCAAGACACTAGAATCCACTATTACACATGAATGATGTCAAATATTTCATAACTCTAATTATCCTTTTAATCCTTTATTTCTTAATCCACAAATAATCAAACATATTCTCAAAAATTAATTGTATCTCCTAAGCATAGATTATCTAACCAAAGCATAACCTATCTAATTGAATCACAACTAATGAAGAAAATTATGTGAACTTTTAAGAACTCTGCAAAAGTAGTGATTGAGTGAATTATAATTAAATAATAGAGAAAATGAAATAGTTACCCATTGTTCATGTGTGAATAGCTTCATCCGTTGCCTTGGTTACGAGAGAATTAGCCGCTCATCATGTTGGAAACACGCTCAAAAGTTGATTTCATTTATGCTCAAAGGGTTACAAATGATGAATAAGGGAGAATTGTAATAAAAATCGGGTTTGCAACGCTTATAACTGTTGCAAAAACCGTTACAAAGAGCCCTACTGTTGTTGTTGCGTTTTTAAGTCTGCTGTAAACTGCGACCCACGAAATGAGTTGTTGTCACTGTTCAAAAACGACTGCTGGTGCAGGTCCGTTCTTCGTGTTCTTCAGTTTTGCAGCAGCAGAAATGACAGCTCTGCAAATTTGATTTTTCGCTCTGTGGTGCTCTTTTTCTCTCCCAATCTCTCGGTATCCCTTCTCTATGATCCCCTCACCCTATATATACTCAACAACAACAAAATATCACGCCATAACTCTCACAAATTTTCATTAAACTCGGCAGTGAAGAAAAATATTCTAGGAATATTTTCTTCCCTGTTTTAGCTTCTCACGTGTTTCTACAGCTGCAAAATCTCCTCATTTATCTTCTTCACGGTCCAGAGTGTTGCTAGATTCATCATACACGAGCAGAACACGCATAAATATTCCAAAACCCGTGAACTATTCTTCTCATGCACGGGCTGCCCTGATTCCTTGTCACGGATTCTCCAGCCAAATTTGATCGAAACAAACACCCATACCATCTCTTTTATGACATATCACAACTACCCATGAAGTTTCAGCCCTTTAGTCCACCTAGAACATCTTCAAATTTCGATCGAAACATTCTCAGAGAGTTGCCACATTTTTCCCGCCAATTTCTAAGTTTCAAATGAAGAAGATGGTTCCCCCTAACCAGCTGTGGGGTGCGAATATCAGCTGCCTTTTTGGGGGTGCCCCTTAGTAATTGAGGTGTCCCTTAACCAAATTTGGGCTCCGTATAGCAAGTGTCCTCCGGGGGTGTTCCGAGTGATTTTTCGAGCCGATTTTTCCAACAATATTTATTTTCCAAAAATACCTAAAAGTACACAAAACACCATAATAAGGACGAAAACGAGTACCAACAATACGAAACATTGAGGACAAATTAGACACATAAATGCGTCTATCACTAGGACTGAGAAAGATGATGCTTATTTTTAGTTTTATGCATTAGAGGAAGAACCTTGTACTTTACAAGAGGCACTTAGTTCTTGAAATGGGATTCTCATATATATATATATATATATACATATACTTAGCGTGTAATAGATTTACCTCATGGTTGTAAGTGAGTTTTTAAAAGGAAACTCAAACCTGACAAAACAATAGATAAGCACAAGGCTAGATTGGTTGGTAAAGGATTTATGTAACAAGAGAACATATACTCCCTCCGTTCCAATTTAGATGATGTTTTTGGAGTTTTCAAGCAGATTAAGAAATGGAGAGAGATACAAAAAAATTATATTTATGCCCTTGAGAAAAGTCTTCAAATATTAATTACTATTAGTGTATTTAAAAATAAACTTATGGTTTCAAGAAAAATTGTGAGGGTATTGTTGGTAGTTTTGTGGGAAAAGTATGAAAACTCTCAAGTAATATGGAACAAAAAAATAACCCTAAACACTCATCTAAAGTGGAACGGAGGGAGTATTTTTTTGATACTTACTCTCATGTTACTGGATTAACTTTTATACGTGTTTTTATTGCCGTTGCTAATGCTCATAATCTTGTTATTCACCACATAGGTGTTAAAGCTGTTTTTTGAATAGTGAAATAGAATAGGAAATTTACATGGACCAACCTAAAGGTTTTGTAATTCATGGACAAGTATATAAAGTATGTAAGATAAAAAATCTCTTTATGGTCTGAAACAAGCTCCTAAGCAATGAGATGGGAAAATTCGATAACTTGATGATTTCAGATAGTTTAAGAATAAATGAGGGTGGAAAATTTAATATTGGGAATCAAAATTAGTAGAACTAATAATATTTTTTTAGATCAATCTTACTACACTGAAAAATTCTGAAGAAGTATAATTATTTTGATTGTAAACCTGTTTGTACATTCTAGTGTGAAATTGTTTAAGAATACCGGTGAAAGTATAATTGGAAGTTTGCTTTTTGCAACTGATAGTTCTAGACCAGACATTGCATGCTGTGGGAGGTTTTGTAGGTTTACCAGTAATTCTAGTTTGGAACATTGAGGTTCTATTGAGAGGGTTATGCGCTATCTGAAAAGAATCACCAACCTAAGATTAGACTATCAGAGGTATCCCACGGTCCTTCAAGAATTTTGATGTGCTGATTAAAATACCTTTCATATGATTCCAAGGCCACCAGTGGATATGTTTTCACTATTTTTGGGGGCGCTGTATCTTGGAGATCAAAGAAGCAGACAATTTTTAGCTTAATCTACTATGAAGGCTAAATTGTTAATACTAGCATAATCTACTGAAGAGGTAGGATGGCTGAAAAGCTTGTTTTTAGACATTAATTTATGAGAAAAAATGATACCAGCCACTTTGGTCCACTGCGATAGTGTCGGGATATATATCACATTAGTGCAAAATTGTTAGAATTGCAAAATTGTTAAAATAACAGCAAGAATTGACATATTCATGGAAAACACAACACATTAAGAGAGTTTCTCGTAACTGGTGCTGTGAGAGTAGATCATGTAAAGTCTGAAGAAAGATTTTCTAATCCATTGACGAAAGGACGAGCAAGAGAACAGATGGGAATACCTATAAAAACATGGGACTTTTGCGTACTAGGAGTTGAGTCATTTGTGATGGATAACCAACCTAGAAGTAGGTTCAAAGGGACTAGACGATACTACAAGACAAATTCATACATTCTCAAAGCATGTATCCTAAAGCGGAAACATGTTGAGTATATAACTTTTAATGATGTCGATAAGCTCTTAACTAAGAGTGGGATGCTTAGATACATCAATGTGTTTGGTAGATTCACCTATACGAATGTGAAGGTGTGGCCGCCTTCTATGAGAATCTGGGAATTTCTCTAAATCGTTCATTAAAAAAGGGATAAGCACGTGGCCTTAATGTGTAAACTTTAAAACTTTACTCTAGATATAGTTGTGTGTTGAATAATCTAGTATTAGTTAGACTTCAAGATATAAATCTCTCAAGACACCTGATACTTAGAAAGTTTAAAGACACTATTTCTTACGCACCGCTATAGGATACTTGCTCAATAATTCGAATAAAAGTGAGCGTTGTTGGGGTATATGTTTAAAACCATAGTTTTGTGTTATTATGTCTAACATAAAGTTTGTGTGGTGGTATTACTTTGGCCCTCCAAATAGGGTATATACATATATATACTTTGGAATGGATTTGAACCCTTATCAAAGCGATGGATCCCAAAATATTACTATCACACCAGCTTGTTTTTGACATTTATAATATAAAACCATGTTTTTAAACATATATCCCAACCAATTGTATATAACAATAAAAACTTTCATATATTGGGTATGACTAATTATTTTTTGGCAGGCAGGAAATTGGACTCACATTGCGAAATGTTGTGTTACACATATTTACAAATTTTTGGGTAATATTATTATTTGGAGATATTTTTATTGCATTACTTGTTGATCTATTTGAAATGAGCGGAATAAAATCGTTTTTTTTTTGTATATTAAAATCGAGTAAAGAGCCATTTGTGCTGAAAATACCTCAGTGTTAGGAAAGGAAAAACTATTACCTACATTACATTCAGCAAACCCTATCTGCCGAATCGAGGTATTGTAATACCACCACCTTAAATTGGAGTCGTCCCCGACTCCGAAATATATTCAAATCCAGGTCTCCGACGTTCCCTGTCACTCATGAACCAGTACCTGATCTAACCCTTCCAGCGTACTCTCTCACCCTCGATAGGTGACCCGTCGTCGGCTTTAATACCATTTGTAATGACCCTACCCTCCACCGATATTGTCCCCCATTGACCATTGCGGTAATCCGGCAGTATGGGATTTTCAATGGGAACTACTTCGGTCGTCCAACATCAACTTCCAAGGAGGTCACCTATCCCAGGATTACCCCACCCCACCCACCACCCGAGCACGCTTAACTGCAGAGCATATTGCTAATTATGGATCCATTTGTGCTGAAAAGGCCTCGGTATTAGGAAAGGATAAACTACTACCTATGTTCGTTCGGCGAACCCTACCTGCTGAATCGGGGTATTACAGGACGCAAAACCACCATCGGGACCTAATGTTAGATTTTTTGTTACAAAGTATAATTTTGTGTCACGTGTTATGTCTTGGATCTTAATGGTGGCAGTTTGGGTTCGGAAAAACTTCGGATAATGTGTCAGAGCATTGCTCGGTCGAACTCATAAGTGTTGCTATATCAAGCTTGTTGTCAAATTTAGTTGTCAAAACTATATCTTGATTCTAGTATACAATTAGTTAAGTATCGGTCTAAGATAGAGGTAGTTGAGAAACAAGCCAATCATCATTTGCGTTCTACAGTTTGAAGGCGAAGATCAACCCAAGCTTTTGGAGAACTTCATCAACAAAAGATAAGTGAAGACTGAACCACTTATTTCTCAAGTTATATTCACCTTCCTATCTTGAGATGATTGTCGCATAACTAATTAGACTAGCTTGCCTAGACAAGAATTTCGAGTTGAGAACTAATTATTTATTTAACGAATTTCTCGAAATACAATGACTAAGCTCAATGAACACTTGTTCATACTTGATCAAATTTCGGTGGAGAATAATTTATTGTTCGAAACCGAATCATGATTCAAGGTCATCATTCGAAAATAGCCTGGAACACTGATATGTGTCATTGGTATTATTATTCAGGAATGTTTCGAATTAATTTAGATAAATATAGAACTACTATATTCGGAATACAAGACAGTGCTATCAGTCTTACAAATTGAGAAAACTGTTATATGTATGAAGCCGCATTACATGTATTCGTACACATAGCGGAGTAGCTATATATCGACTTTCAGATTTGTGTGATATGCATATTCTTATGTACATCATGGGAAAATCTGTTTGTTTCGTGATCCGGATAGGAGTGCATATTCCTATGCAAACCATTTTGGAACTGTGGTAAGGGAACCGGGTTAAAATAATCAAATCGGTATGCGAGCCAAAACAGTTCTATGTTCTGGAACCAGTTTAGTACCCAAACCGGTACGTGAACTGAAAACGTTCTGTCAACTTCGGAACTCGTTATTGCATATAAGTTTGCAAATAGGTCCGCGTACTCTGACTCAGCCAATTCACGAACGATTTAAGTAATTGTACTTTGTATATTTAAAAATGATGTCGAATATGATTCAAGTGTAATTAAATTATTTTTATGAAGTGATTTGCATTTGATCAATTCTCTAATTAGCGTAGACTCATTTGATCACATAATTGTGACTCAACATTAATGTCTTAGTGAACATGAAAATGAGTGTTAAGCTTTTAAAGTTCAAATCATCTAGTTTCGGCTAACCATGTTGGACATAGTATTTATATACGGTTCGGTTACGGTTCTACCTAACCATAGTGTATATCATGTATATGTAATTAATATTCAATATGCTTTCATCTAACGGTGAATATTGATTGCTTGGTTCCAAAGTTATCTTAGCTTAAACCTAAAGCAACCTAGGCTTTGAAGTCTATATAAGGGGAACTCTTGGCAACTGGGATCTTTGAATCCTGACACTACTTTTTGGTGTGTCTTAGTTGTATCTAGATTCTTCCTCTCTAGAAACCCTTTTAGGGTTTTGCGACTACAAATACTTCATTGGGATTCGTGATGCCAAGTCCGGTTATCTTTTATCTTGATAACTCGAGTATCCTGATCTTGATTGTTTGTAGAGATTGCTCTAATGTTCAAGATATATAGTAATCAAAAAAGTCTCTTCGTCTCATACTTTGTTGATTCCACAAGTTTTATAGTTGTGAGGTGAATAATAATCTAGGCTGCACTTCGGGTTGTATAAGTCCGGATTTTGAGGATCCTCAGACTTTTGTCAAGTTGATATCGATTTCCATCACCTGGATCTTTCGTTTGATCTGATCATTTGTTTAGATCGTAAATCAGGAAATCAATCATAAGCTTAATTTATGGAAGGCATATTTGGTTTAAATTATTCAATTGAGTTGAAACAACTCTTAGTTGGTCTGAGACCGTCTAAGGGAATCAATTGCGCGGAGTCATGCCGAGATTCAAGAGGCGTAAGGAGTGCGATTGTACCTGAATTAGTGGAAGACTGAGTTCAGGCTCAACTACGTTCCAAACCGAAGTTAATTGGTAGTAGGCTAGTGTCTGTAGCGGCTTAATACAGTTTGGTGTGGACTAGGTCCCGGGGTTTTTCTGCATTTGCGGTTTCCTCATTAACAAAATTTCTGGTGTCTGTGTTATTTCTTTTTCCGCATTATATTGTTTATCTTTTTAATTGAAATATCACAGGTTTTGATAGCCAGGTCCAACCTTATTTGTTGTATAAGACTTGATTGATCCTTGGATATTGGTCTTTGGTGCCGTCCAAGAACTCTTTTTGTAAATGGTTCACGGATTCGGTTTTGAAAACGTTCTATCAACAAGAGAGAAAGAGATATAACTCTAGACATTTTCCTTGATTGAGTTTTTACTCTCGGAGTTGTGTTGAGTTTGTCCATACAGATTGCCTACGAAAAAGTTGGTGGTGTATTTTGTTACCCATGTGTTTTCAATTGGTATCAGAGCAGGCAAACACGCTAAGACCTAATAAGTTTTTGTTTGAAGCAGTTTGACTATATGGACAGAGACAAAATCTCTAAAAATGTAACACCAGTTCGGAATCGTTCAGACATGATTCAAGAGATAGGTTCACATGAAAAACTGTCACATCTATTGCATCATCTAAAACTGTGGATAACTAGGAAACACACCTAGAAGAACAGCTGGATGCACTTTCTCATGAAAGTGATTTTGATATTGATGAAAATGTTGATAAGTGATAGACGTATTTATATGTCTATTTTATTCTCGATTTTCTATATTTTTAGTACCCATTTTTGTACTTATTTGATTATTTTATGTTTTTGTAGGTGTTTTTGGAGAAATAAGCTTTCGCGGCAAAATTTACTCGAAAAGTGGTATTTGGACCTCCAAAAGAATCACTAAAAGCATCCCAGAGGACGCATTAGAAGGCACCCAAGAAAAGTTGATAAAGGCACCCGATGGAGAACTGCTAAAGGGACCCTATTTTGGATAAGGGGTACCTAAATTATAAGGGCCACTCAGGGCAAGTACTAGCAACTAACCGGAACTGGATAGGGGGATGTCATCTTCCCAAATTCAAAAACCAGGTTTTGACGGGAAAATTCAGGTGCAAAAACAGTTTCACCAGAAATATTATCTGGAGCAGATTGGACGAGATTTACACGGGTTCTTTCATGGATTTTCATTGGTTTGGGCCTGTCCTACCGAAACAGGATTGGTAATGATTTTGGTTTCGTAAAAAAAAAAAAGAGATTTACATGGGTTTTGGATAAAACAGAGAAGGGTGGAGTCTCTCGGTTTTTCTTGTGTGGTTTGGAGATTACGTGAACATATTTACGCAGAGATTGACGTGGATTTGGGTTGATATGGAATTGTTTAACCGAATCAGGCAAGATAATGAAGTTAGTCTCGATAAAAATGGAGGTATAATCTATTCACGGTAAAACAAGAGAGAAAAGGAACTCGGGATCTGTTTGGTTTAAAAAGGGAAGTTATGTATAGGGAGAAGATATTCTCCTAACATGCAGTTATACTGAGTTTAGGAAAGTTTTGGGTAATAACAGAAAGTTGTGTGAAGAAAAAAGGAGAAGAATTATTCCGAGACTTGGGAGGAAAGAAATGGAAGATTTTCTCGAGTATTTTGGTTCTTTTTTGATATAAATAGAGTTGGAAGATGGTAGAGAGTTAGGGGTTAGAATAGAGAAGAAAGAATCGTTGCAGGAAAAGTTGCAGCAGCGGAAGAACATCAAGAACATAATGTTGCATAAACAGTCGCGAAGTTTGCTGCATAATAAAACAGTCGTTTAGTAAAAGTTGCATCAGTTATAACAGTGGCATGTAACGCTTATAAACGTTGCAGATTCATTGACTTATTTATTTTGAATTCTTTTCTTCTTCTCAAGCACTTTTAATCCATGTATCAATCTTTTGAGAGTGTTTTGAGCCTAATGCGCTAAACCCCAACACTGGGACGACGGAGGAAGTTTTATTTCATCCATGTGGTAATTTAGTTAATTCTTTATTTACTTTTCGCATCGATTTCAATTGAATTAAGATTTTGATTAATTACTTATGACTTTGTTTGATAGAGCATGCTTAGTCCTAGGGATTCTTGATGCGCCACGCCTATAATCTACAAGTGATATTTTATGGAATCTACTTTGGCAAAGAATAGAGTTAATATTTGTTTTGTTTTGAGCTATAATTGCCTAGGATTAATTTCTGAACTACTTGAATATGGAAAACAGTGAAATCCCGAGTCTCGGTCAATTCTTCATTTCGATAACTTTTGTATATATTTTATTGTTTTTTAGTATATTTTATTTTTAAATCTTAAATCAAACCCTCAATGAGTCCGAGCGAATGATACTTTATTTACCACTTCTACAATTATACTAACTTTTGACGCTGCCGACGCGGACTTGTTTTTAGGTTAAGTTTTAGATTTTATTTTTTAGGTTTATTTTATTTTGTTTCTTTTGTTAGATTTTACTCTGGGTATTTTTTTTTTGGTGTACAGGTTTTGCCGGAAGCTAAAGGTGGAAAGTTGGACTTGCCTAAAAGAGCAGAAAATCCCAAAAATTTTGATTTTATTTATTTTTGTTAGTTTTTATTTTTAGAACTTTTATATTTTGTTTGCTTGTTTGTATATATTTTATTTATAAAAAAAACACACACACAAACACGAAAGCACACGTGCACTTCATATTGCATCATATGGCACCGATTAGTAGGAAAACACGTGGTTTAGTAAGGTGAATCCTCTAGGAGTTATCATCTGAAACACCACAAGCCGTAGTCTCGTACCTTTGACCAGTCTCTGACTGTAGGTATATATTTGCTAAATTAACCCAAGCCTAACCGAAATAGTCAACCCCAGCATTTGCATTTGCATGTGTACAGATTATGTCGAACTAGTATTATAATAGTCAATACAATGATTATTCGACTGAGCCACATGGACATTATCCTTATTATGACTATAGTGTAAATAGTTGTTGGGAATTGCCATCCTTTACAAGGTTATGGTTCATTACAGGGTGAGCCCAATTACTATTCACACACCCACCAGTCATATGAGCAAAACAATCCTTCTATTTCTCTAGAAGAGGCTCTCAAGAGTTATTCCTTATTTATGAAGGAAACCTTTAATATTCCTGACGAGTCCCTAGATCAGTCAAAGATGTCTCTAGAAGAGTCTCTCAAGCGATTTACTGAGAATACAAATACGATTGTGGAAAAACTGGCTCAAGATAGCAGTCTTAATTTCCAATATAGTGTTTCCAATAATACCCTTAAAAATGAGGATAGTTATTTGCCTAATCAAGATGACGAGGTTAGAATTGGTAACACTACATGTTTAGATGAGGTTCAACCATTTTCATGTTATTATGATGATTATGATGAGGATAGCGTTGATGAAGAATTTGAAATATGTAGGCATAGTGATCAAGAATTTTTTACTCCAACTGAGCTTTATAATGATCATCTTATTTCTAGTTCAAATCCAAATAATTTAAATGATTATTCGACTATTCAAAAGGACGAGAATTTGACTAGACATACCCTCGTTTTAGACGATGTAGTATTTCTTTTGATTACAAAGCCAATTATGGTTTAGAGGAACGAGTTTATCATGAGAATACTATTTTAGAGTATGGCGATTTAGAAACAATAGTCTTAGATAAAGAAGATGAACCCTTGAGCTTTTAAGTTTGCCTGAGGATGCATCACCTGAGTATAACCTAGAAGAAGCAATTAACTATTTTCAGGATTCCGACGATCTAGAAATTAGGGAAATTGTAGCTAGTCTGTCTAGAGACACCCAAAACTCTAAGTTTGGGGGGTGATTATCATTCTCCATGTGCCTTATCTTTAGCTCTTACAGAGATCCCTCACTCGGGACTTGACATATGTACCTCTACCATTTTGAAAGATCATCTTCAGACACGTTTTCCCGAACCTAATGATGTCCAAGAAGAAGTTCAGTTGTTAGAGACCCATCTCTGGTTGATGTGGTTTACCCAGGCTATGATACCCAGGTTGATTTTGTTTTCCCACCAAATATTTTTTTTCCAAATGTGGGAACGTATGAGTTTCAAATGTGTCTGTTATTAAGTTCTGAGACTAAACCTAAATACTTTAGGAGATTAGAATTGACACATTTGCTAAAATTGACCACCACTTTTATCATGGTCAATTGTGTGAGTCAAACCTGGCTGACTTTAAGTATCCACGGTTATTTAGGTTACTATTACGTGCTTCTAAGTATTTACTTGAGTTTTTCCAGACTCTAATACCTGAATCGGATCTTAGCTACGAAGAAATGCAACCCATGAAAATATTTTATTTGGAACCAGTTATAGAACCTGAACCTGAACTAGATGTAGTTGTCTTAAACAGGAAACTAGACAAGGGTATGCTTTATTTGGGTTATTTTCTTGGCATGTTGCAGATTCCTTTTACTTGTGATGGCTCTATTTGGTTTTTATGACCCACAAATATTTCGGCTATTACTTTATGATTCTATGAGGTGACTAATCCTTTCTTAGTCTGGCTGAAGACTTTAAATTTAGCACTTCTTGGGAGGTAACCCAATACTCGTGCAACATGGTAATACCTTTCCTTAATTCTTTTGCTTCAAATGGTAAGAGTTTCTCCTTGTTCATGCTTTTAATTTCATCTTTAGAACATTGAGGACAATGTTAGATTTAAGTTTGAGGGTATGGGAGAAATTTTTTAGTTGCATTAATTAAACTCCGAAGCCTAGAAATTCATGTTTATTAAGGATGACACTAACCAATCTAAGTGGATGGAAGCATCTTGGTTGTAGGAGTTAAGGAACCAATCTGAGTAGATGGAAACATCTAAATAGAGTTTATTCATAAAAGCACAGAGCTCAGATGTTATAAATAACATGGTAGTTTCGCCATATCTCGTTGAGTCCTTTCACCTTCTGTTTTTGTTTTATTTTCTTTTTAAAATATGTTTCTAAGTGATTTGGTGGGGCCCACACATCGAGTTGTAACCACTGCTAGGATGAAATATAGTGATTGAGTTACTAAAAAAAAAAGACCAGACCAATCATACCTAACGGATAATTCTCAAAAATAAAAATAAATTAACACTTGGATAATAATATGTGTGTGTTCTCTCTGTCTTCGTTGCTTAAAAAAGCGTGGAACGCAGGATCCACGGGAATTACCATGTAATCTGCTGACAAGAAGCATGCGCTTGGATCCACAAGATCTAATCATGTTGTTAAAAAAAATAAAAAATAAAAGTTGTTAATGTTCAATAAACCGACCACTGGTTCCCTTGTATATGCCAACTGAGTTGATATAGAATTAAGATTATCGACCACTGGTTCCCTTATATATGCCAGATGTGTTGATATTAGTCCAGACCAGTATCTCAGTCCATTAGGATAGGTTCATCCTGGAAGTGGCCTTCAGACAGATATGGGAAACACCGTTCACCTTAGTCAACATCAAAACCATATATGTTTTTTTCTATATCCATCTTCTTAATCTATCCATGTGATTTGTTGACTCCGGATATTGATGTTCATAGTGTGACTATCTGAGTAGAGCTTTGTCACTTATATATGAATTTTAGTATGCTTGAGTGCAAACTCGTGTACAACAATTGGAATTTCGCATTAAGGTACTTCCTCTTGTAGTCAATGAGAGTATGCCAACCAAGGAGGTTCTTTAGTGCTATTCCAAGGTTCTGCATAGATAACTAGGGTCTAGAGTATAGGTTTTGTGGGTATATCTCTTGTAAACCCTGCTGAGACTATAACTCGGCCACTAGGGACACCTAGGGGGTTTAAAGGCTTGTTGCACACGCTAAGTGCAATCGTGATGCCTGCGACAGTGAGTTAGGATTTTATTTCGTAAATTTGATTTGCTCGGGACTAGCAAATAATAAGTTTGGGGGTATTTGATAGACGCATTTATGTGACTATTTTGTTCTCGATTTTCTATATTTTTAGTACCCATTTTTGTACTTATTTGATTATTTTATGTTTTTTGTAGGTGTTTTGGAGAAATAAGCTTTCGCGGCAAACTTGGATCGAAAAGTGGTATTTGGACCTCCAAAAGAATCACTAAAAACATCCCAGAGGACGCATTAGAAGGCATCCAAGAAAAGTTGATAAAGGCACCCAAATGAAAACTGCTAAAGGGACCCCATTTTGGATAAGGGGTACCTAAATTATAAGGGCCACTCAGAGCAAGTACTATCAACTAACCGGAACTGGATAGTGGGAGGTCCTCTTTCCAAATTCAAAAACCAGGTTTTGGCGGGAAAATTCAGGTGCAAAAACAGTTTCACCTGCGATATTATCTAGAGCAGATTGGACGAGATTTACACGGGTTCTTTCATGGATTTTCATTGGTTTGGGCCTGTCCTACCGAAACAGGATTGGTAATGATTTCGGTTTCGTAAAAAAAGGAAATTTACATGAGTTTTAGATAAAACATAGAAGGGTGGAGTATCTCGATCTTTTTTGTGTGATTTGGAGATTACGTGAACATATTTACGCGGAGATTGACGTGGCTTTGGGTTGATATGGAATTGTTTAACCGAACCGGGCAAGATAATGAAGTTAGTCTCGATAAAAATGGAGGTATAATCTATTCACGGTAAAACAGGGGAGAAAAGGAACTCGGGATCTGTTTGGTTTTAAAAGGGAAGTTATGTATAGGGAGAAGATATTCTCCTAACATGCAGTTATACTGAGTTTAGGAAAGTTTTGGGTAATAATAGACAGTCGTGTGAAGAAAAAAGGAGAAGAATTATTCCGAGACTTGGGAGGAAAGAAATGGAAGATTTTCTCGAGTATTTTGGCCCTGTTTGATATAAATAGAGTTGGAGGATGGTACAGAGTTAGGGGTTAGAATAGAGAAGAAAGAATCGCTGCAGGAAAAGTTGCAGCAGCGGAAGAACATCAAGAACATAATGCTGCAATAAACAGTCGCGAAGTCTGCTGCACAATAAAACAGTCGTTTAGTAACAGGCGCATCAGATGTAACAGTGGCCTGTAACGCTTATAAACGTTGCAGGTTCACTGATTTATTTATTTTGAATTCTTTTCTTCTTCTCAAGAACTTTTAATCCATGTATCAATCTTTGAGAGTGTTTTGAGCCTAATGAGCTAAACCCCAACACTGGGACGACGGAGGAAGCTGTATTTCATCCATGTGGTAGTTTAGTTAATTCTTTATTTAATTTTTGCATCGATTTCAATTGAATTAGGATTTCGATTAATTACTTGTGACTTTGTTTGTTGGAGCATGCTTAGTCCTAGGGATTCTTGATGCGCCATGCTTATAATCTGTAAGTGATATTTTATGGAATATACTTTGGCAAAGAAATGGAAGATTTTCTCGAGTATTTTGGCCCTGTTTGATATAAATAGAGTTGGAGGATGGTACAGAGTTAGGGGTTAGAATAGAGAAGAAAGAATCGCTGCAGGAAAAGTTGCAGCAGCGGAAGAACATCAAGAACATAATGCTGCAATAAACAGTCGCGAAGTCTGTTGCACAATAAAACAGTCGTTTAGTAACAGGCGCATCAGATGTAACAGTGGCCTGTAACGCTTATAAACGTTGCAGATTCACTGATTTATTTATTTTGAATTCTTTTCTTCTTCTCAAGAACTTTTAATCCATGTATCAATCTTTGAGAGTGTTTTGAGCCTAATGAGCTAAACCCCAACACTGGGACGACGGAGGAAGCTGTATTTCATCCATGTGGTAGTTTAGTTAATTCTTTATTTAATTTTTGCATCGATTTCAATTGAATTAGGATTTCGATTAATTACTTGTGACTTTGTTTGTTGGAGCATGCTTAGTCCTAGGGATTCTTGATGCGCCATGCTTATAATCTGTAAGTGATATTTTATGGAATATACTTTGGCAAAGAAATGGAAGATTTTCTCGAGTATTTTGGCCCTGTTTGATATAAATAGAGTTGGAGGATGGTACAGAGTTAGGGGTTAGAATAGAGAAGAAAGAATCGCTGCAGGAAAAGTTGCAGCAGCGGAAGAACATCAAGAACATAATGCTGCAATAAACAATCGCGAAGTCTGCTGCACAATAAAACAGTCGTTTAGTAACAGGCGCATCAGATGTAACAGTGGCCTGTAACGCTTATAAACGTTGCAGATTCACTGATTTATTTATTTTGAATTCTTTTCTTCTTCTCAAGAACTTTTAATCCATGTATCAATCTTTGAGAGTGTTTTGAGCCTAATGAGCTAAACCCCAACACTGGGACGACGGAGGAAGCTGTATTTCATCCATGAGGTAGTTTAGTTAATTCTTTATTTAATTTTTGCATCGATTTCAATTGAATTAGGATTTCGATTAATTACTTGTGACTTTGTTTGTTGGAGCATGCTTAGTCCTAGGGATTCTTGATGCGCCATGCTTATAATCTGTAAGTGATATTTTATGGAATATACTTTGGCAAAGAATAGAGTTAATATTTGTTTTATTTTGAGCTATAATTACCTAGGATTAATTTCTGAACCACTTGAATATGGAAAACCGTGAAATCCCGAGTCTCGGTCAATTCTTCATCTCGACAACTTTTGTATATGTTTTATTATTTTTTTAGTGTATTCTATTTTCAAGTCTTAAATCAACCTTCAACGAGTCCGAGCGAATGATACTTTATTTATCACTTCTACAATTACACCAATAAGGAAGTCTCACAATACATTAAGTTGTTTGACCATCTCTTAAGAAGACTGACATCTTGTATGACCCTATATCCGACTCCTCTCTGCCAAGAAAACAAAAGATTGAGAAAGATCTTTAAAGGTTATGATTATGATTATCACCTAAACAGTCCCTTCTTAAAGATTGCGAAGAATAAGTACGTTCAAAGAACTTTGAATGTGAAAGACTACGTAGTAATCTCATTATGTTAGAATAAAAACTTGCAAGGAAGGAAGCAATGTTTAACTCTCAACATATTTGTTCTAAAGACGGAGAAAGTGTTTTTCTCGCTCGAGAAAAACAGCTCGAGGCCGATTTAACTGCTGCTAATGATAATATCATGTTGTTGGAAGAAAACTTGAAAATTTTTATTGTTAGGTCAAACAAATCATCCACTGTGCTAGGAGAAAGTAAAAATCTTCGTAACACACGAGGTTTGGGCTATAAGGGAATAGATGTTCCAAGTATTAGCGTAGAGATAAAATTTGTCAAAACTAGTACTTCCTTTCAACCAAAAGTTTTCACTAAATATTAAATACCCAAGTCAACAGATGAAGGTCAAAAGAACAAATATCAACCTCCGAAAACAACACACGAGGTTCCAGATAATAACACTTTTTATAAGTGCTACTATTGCGGTAAAAATAGTCACCTACAAAAGGAATGTCGTTTTCGCATAAGGTATGAAAATTTTCATAATGTACTTGTTTGGGCATATCAAGAAGTGATCAAACCTAAATCATATGTTAAGACTAATAATCTTGACACTAATGGTTGCCATCCCTCAACCTTTAGGCAAGTGAACCAGTGCTGTTAAAAACTGATTTTTGCCTGTAAATATTCTGCAGAGCCTTTTCATAATTGTAATGATTTTCAAAAGGTCAACCTTGTAGAAACAAAGGCAAGATCTGATGCTCTCATTTGGATAAAGTCTAACATGAATTGTCATCAAAATACTTCCCTGAGAAGTATTGAAAAAATTAACGGGAAGAAGAGAATACTGAAGGAATCTGTCTCAGAAACTCGTAATAATATTGTTTTGAACCTTCGCACTAAGGTTGAACATACAATTTCTGTCTTTCTGGGCTCCGAAAATAGATTAGCAAAATCAAAAACTTCAGGAAGACTAAGAAAAAGTTGAATTCAGGTAAGAATGTTACATCCTCTTCCATTAAAGATAAAAATTATTTATTTATTAAAACGGGTACAATCACGGGTGTTTACCAAGGAATCTTGTTGTTAGTGATAGTCATTTTACTACCATAACATAATTTGATTATGGTAATTCGTGCCTGCTCCTGAATCATGGAAAGGTAGGAGCACAATACGTTCAAAAATGGTATTCTTCTTTAAACATGGCGGTTTTGTATTATGTACCGTGTTTTCTGTTTTAAACTTCACTAAGTAATTTTTCATCTTTATTTTCAACTGTCTCTTGTGTTCAAGATTTTTATCTTTTGAGCTAAGAACAAAGTTGATTATAAATGTCTGGTTAAATGTGTCTGGACGCATTTCTTATGCTCGCGGACTCATATGCGTTAAGTTCTGATACCGGTCCATCTGTTGAGTCAAAGCCTGTACAAGAAGATTCTAAACCAATCTCTTTTCCTCTAGGGTTCAAAACCTAGAAACAAGAATATTTGTAGAAGGTTCTCTTACCTTGTATTATATTCAAAGGTGCTTGGATAACTCACGAACGTTCGCGAACCATGGATGCTTCTAAGTTTTCAAACAACATAAAGGAAGATAACAAGAAAAAAGAGGATGATAGGTGTTCAGGTATTGTTGGGTTCTACGAGAATCATGTCAACATATCATGTTACTTTCTCAAGAACACTAAAGATCATGACCGGTTCAGATGTCGGTTGGAAACATTATGAGTGACATCAAAGTTGTGTTCGAAGAATTGTATGTTACCAAAAGGGGTCTCAAACTTCTCAATTCAGAACTGGGAAAAGCCTCTGAAGACCCCGGCTCTCTCAAAATACAAGTCGCAGACTACATATAATATTATTTCTATTTGGTTATCTAGGAAACTTCTTTTGAGGATTTTATTCTTGAGAAGGATGACTAGGGTTTGGTATAGCAAAGATTGTGATTACACATAACTATTTCCAATGTTTTTGATCTTGCATGTTTTTAGATTTATTTATTTCAATTCTAGAGTTCTTGGAAGATGAACTTGCAATATGTAATCATTATTGGTTTAATTATTGCAAAATTCTTATGAAATTGTGCCTTTACGTTTTCTTGAATCGAGCTAATGTTTCATATATGCTCAGAAGTTAAATCTATTATGTTTTTATAAATGAAAAATAAAAAAAACTCTTTGAGATTTTTCTCGCAGTATTGATCTTTTTGTGATAACACTTCTGTGTTTTTGCTGCTTGACACACTCCGTAAGATTCTCTTATGTTGAGTAAAACCGAGTACAATTTGTCTCGTTGTTCATAACTGGCCTTGAGATTAATTTATGTCGATACTATGGATACAAACCGTTGTGATTTTTTAATGTCCACCAAATACAAAAGTAAGGTCACTCATGTTATTCTCTTCGAAATGACATTTATTGGAGGGGGGGGGGGAGTTCTTAAATAAACTTGTGTTTAATTGTTATATATGTGTGGGGAGTGTGGTTGTGGAATTATAAAGGGGATGCTTGTATCTTTTTAATCTCCTAGGATGTGCGCTAAGTATTTATTATTATGTGATATCATCCAAATAAGTTGATATGAGGAGTTCCATTTTAACTATGTTATTATGTAGTATCTCCATCTTCCTTAAACTTGAGATATCTTTTGGTTGTATTCATTATTATCCTGCGATTTTCGTACCTTTGTTAATTTTATTAACAAAAGAGGGGAGAATTATTTAGTAGTTTCGTACTACATACATATGGTTTACGGATCATTATGTAAGGGGGAGTGAATCATTTAAGCAATAGGTTTACCTATTAAACAAAAGATGTAAGTATTGATTAAGGGAGAGAAACATATCACCGTAGTATTACTTCAGAGTTGAGATACAATTGAACTTTGGAAAGAAGATAATAATACTATGTTTCTGTATAACAACAATTGAGAATATTATTTTCAAAGTCGTTATTGCTATGGAATCGGTTCTTCAACAACAACAATGCCAAGTTAAACACGTTCAGAATCATTGCGACTTGGAACAACAAAGAGTTCAAGGAGAGTTGGAAAAACCTAAGAAATCAAGGCATGATGGATCAGGTAGTTTTTCAAACTTTATTTTGTTATCCATATGTATTAAATAGTTTTGTCACTAAACTTGACAAGGGGGAGATTGTTAGAGCATTGCTCGGTCGAACTCACAAGTGTTGCTATATCAATCTTGTTGTCAAATTTAGTTGTCAAAACTATATCTTGATTTCTAGTCTACAATTAGTTAAGTCTCGGTCTAGGATAGAGGTAGTTGAGAAACGAGCCAGTCATCATTTGCGTTCTACCGTTTGAAGACAAAGATCAACCGAAACTTTTGGAGAACTTCATCAACAAAAGATAAGTGAAGACTGAACCATCTATTTCTCAAGTTATATTCACCTTCCTGTCTTGAAACGATTGTCGCATAACTAATTATACTAGCTTGCATAGACAAGAATTTCGACTCGAGAACTAATTGTGTGGGTTAGCCACCCCGGTAGGAACCGGCTTTGCAATCGAAACAAGACAGTTGTTACATTACAACTTGACACATGGACAATGGTAACCTAATGCACCAAACAAGTAAGTATGGCATTTGACTATCGGTGGTTCTTAACGGACAATGAAATAAACCACACAAAAACCAAAATTCCGTAAAGCTCTCACAGTTTTCTTCCGTGGATCCTGTGAGCCCCGCGGAGAACAGCAGGGAGGTCGGATGTCTGTGAGAGATTTATGGCGGTTTTTTTTTTGCTCGGTTTATTTCATTGTCTGTTTAGAATTTTTGTTTGACTATCGGTGGTTCTTAACGGACAATGAAATAAACCACACAAAAACCAAAATTCCGTAAAGCTCTCACAGTTTTCTTCCGTGGATCCTGTGAGCCCCGCGGAGAACAGCAGGGAGGTCGGATGTCTGTGAGAGATTTATGGCGGTTTTTTTTTTGCTCGGTTTATTTCATTGTCTGTTTAGAATTTTTGTTTGACTATCGGTGGTTCTTAACGGACAATGAAATAAACCACACAAAAACCAAAATTCCGTAAAGCTCTCACAGTTTTCTTCCGTGATAAGTGATGTCACAAAAATGAAATCAAGAATAACAAGTCCACTACTAAGACCAAACCAAACACCCTTCACAGACTGGCGGACCACAAAATAACAAACCAATGTCCCCCACATCAACTCTCATTTACCCTATTTTAATCCTATCTCCTTTCAGATTTTTACTTTTTCCTCTTTCACGTCTTTCAAAAACACAAAAGAAAAAATGTCTGCAGAATAGAAAAAAAGAAAAACTCTCTGTTATCCACCACTTCATCTTCTTCTCTCCTCTCTTCTTCTTCCTCTTCACAGATCTGAAGACAACTGAAAAACCCTAATTCTATTAGCATTTAATTGTGTTAAACCCCCAGAATCAAACCCTAGTTTTTTCATCTTCATTTTCATTTCCATTTTCTCATTTCTCCTCTTCCTGTTAACAACAGAGAGGAAGAGGTAGAAACCAAAAAAAAAAATGGCATCTTCAAGGGGTAGCAGAGCAGAGAAAGTGAAGAGGATATTTCAACAATTTGATTCAAATAAAGATGGTGGTTTGAACAGAGAAGAAATGGCATCTCTCGTTGTTGCTGTAAACCCTAGGGTTAAATTCAGCGAGGAACAAATTAGTGCAATTCTTGATGAAGTTTTCAAAACGTATGGTGAATTTATTGATGGTGATAAAGGGTTAACTCATGAAGGTCTTTTACGTACTTATGATGACGGTGCAGGTGATGTTGATCGTGATTTTGACGCTTTGGGCTTGGAACTCAATCCAGATTCTTCGTCTGTGCAAATTTCTATGGTTTCTGATGAAGCTTCTTCGTCTTCAATTGTGGATGAAAGAGGAATTATTGATCAGAATAAGAAGAAAACTGTTGCTGCTTGGGCTGCGTCTCCCAACCATGGGATTGTATTCGATGATACATGGAAAATTGTTGACGATTTGGAGATTTTGATTAAGAGGTTGAAAGTAAAACAAGCGAAAGAAGGGAAATTGAAAGGGGATAATGTCGATGTTTATTCTGATGCTGGTTGGTCAAGAGAATTAGGTCCTTCTACAGAAATGTCTGAGAAGAGAATCATTTGGGATGAATCAGGGAATGATTATGCTCAATTTGTGAAAGAATTGGGAGTTTTGAGAACTAGAGCTGATGCATCTAGGTCAAGAGAAGAAGCGTTTGACGGGCAAATGGCGATTGGGCGGGTTTTGTATGAGCATCAATTGTTTAGGGAGGCATTGGTGAGCTTTAAAAGAGCCTGTGAGCTTCAACCAACTGATATTAGACCACATTTTAGAGCTGGGAATTGTAATTATGTTCTTGGGAAGCATAAGGAAGCGAAGGAGGAGTTTTTATTGGCTCTTGATGCTGCGGAGATAGGTGGGAATCAATGGGCTTATCTGCTTCCTCAAATTCATGTCAATCTGGGGATTTCTCTTGAAGGTGAAGGTATGGTTTTGAGTGCTTGTGAGAATTATAGAGAGGCTGCAATTCTTTGTCCCACACATTTTAGGGCTTTGAAACTTTTGGGTAGTGCTCTTTTCGGTGTAGGAGAGTATAGAGCAGCTGAGAAAGCTTTAGAAGAGGCAATTTTTTTGAAATCTGATTATGCTGATGCACATTGTGATCTTGGGTCTGCTTTGCATGCCATGGGAGAAGATGAAAGAGCAATTCAGGAATTTCAGAAGGCTATTGATTTGAAAACAGGACATGTTGATGCATTGTATAATCTAGGTGGGCTTTATATGGATATGGCTAGGTATCAGAGAGCTTCAGAGATGTATACTCGAGTTTTGTCTGTGTGCCCGAACAATTGGAGAGCTCAGTTGAATAAAGCTGTTGCCTTGTTTGGGGCTGGGGAATCTGATGATGCCAAAAAAGCTTTGAAGGAGGCTTTTAAAATGACCAATAGGGTTGAATTACATGATGCCATTGCTCATTTGAAGCAGTTGCAGAAGAAGAGACCTAAACTCAAAGCAAATGCTGGTGCTGATGCTGAGGCGCCTTTTCTTATCGTGGAACCATCAAAGTTCAAGAGGGTGAATACTAGGACTACACCAAGGCAGGATTTAGCTAATGCTTTGGAAATTAGGTCTTTTCAGAGGCTCACCAGATTGAGTCGCTGTGAGGTTGAGCTTTTGAAGAAGGAAATGAATGAAACTGAGGTTCCAGTCTCTTACTCTGGCAGTGGTATCCCTGAAAAATCAATCAGAAAGGCTGCATTGGAGGTAATTCTGCGCAGGTTGCTTCATTTTCTGAAGCCCGAGACATTCCAAGGAGCTGTTAAAGTAATCAATGAGAGAATCTTGTCTGTAATGGATGGTTCAGGTGTCGGTAGAGTCGATTTGGGCATGTTCTTTGCTGTTCTTGCCCCCATCTGTGGTAGCTCCCCTGATAAACGTAAAAGGATTGTGTTTGATGCGCTCATGTGGCGGCCTGTGAATGAAGGTGTTGGTCAGATTAGAAGAGTTGATGCCCTGGCATACATGAAACTGTTAAGAGCAGTTTATATTCCTTCACAGGGTGTCAGTGAGATGTTGGAGGTTCATGGAGACGATGATACCTCGGTAATCTCCTTTCCTGAGTTTGTGGTGATGTTTGATGATCCAGATTGGGGTTTTGGGATCATGTCCACTCTTGGGAAGCTTGAGAACAAAGATAGAACTCGTCATGGAAACCATGCTTGCTCAGTTTGTCGCTATCCTGTTATTGGATCGCGCTTCAAGGAGGTGAAAGCTCATTTTAGCTTGTGCAACCAATGCTATAGTGAAGGAAAGGTGCCATCTTCCTTCAAGCAGGAAGAATACCGATTCAGAGAGTATGGAACCGAGAGAGAAGCTATGAAAGATAAGTGCATGTTCTTTAATTTACATTCGAAGAATTCCTCCGAAGATGAACTGTAGTTAGTCCTTGTCCTCCTTGTGTGAATTGTTTAAATACCCTGTAAAATTCCTATAAACTATTCTAATTTCTGTGTGAAATATGGATCACATGTGTTTGATAAGCATGCCCTGTTCTTGTATAATAATCATCATTGAGAATGTCCTCGAAATTTTCTGCTTAGCAACAACTTGCGCAGATAGATATTCTTTGTTCATTTCACAAAATAGGAGAAATTTTATTGTGCTTATTTGGTGCCATCAGTGATTTTTGTATGATCTACATAGCAATTTTATTTTCCTTCTTTTCTTGCAATTTTCCCCTCTTGAGTTTCCATCATTCCATAAGAGCTTGTAATGAACCCATGCATATTATGAAGTGATTTTTGCAGCTTTGGTTGATGCCTTCTAATTGTTGCTTCTCGTCATGCTGCGATTATGACAGTTCAATACTGAACCACCTTTCTTAGCCAGAGACTTCTCTTTATTTCAGTATCATGCATTGGTCCAGTACTACATGTTCTCTGATGATGTGAAAGAATACTTGTTTCTCTTCATATAACAGAGAAGTAAAGAAAGATTCTTCATAATTTTGTTGGCAACTTAAAACCCTTCTTTACATCAGTTAAAATCTGAAATGAATCGACCATGGTACAATCCATCCTCTCTTTAGTTGATTTTTGTTCTTAGAGAAATCTGAAATCTTAAAACACAAGCTAAATATTGCTGAAATTCAGGTAACAATCACTTTCCTTGCAACAGTTGATTTAGGATCTTTGGAACACTGCTCTTGATCCTGAACCAACCAAAGAGCTGTCAGGTTATATCAAGAATCAGCAGCAGTAGAAATTAGTCCGAGTAGAAAAGAGATGGACAAGACCATGTGTTGTTGTTTTGTACTCTTGCTTGATTGACGCTACTAAGTAGGCTACATGATCCACTGGTCCCCTTCCCCAAGAATTCAACATTTCGACTGTAGTAGTAAAATGTTGTTATATGCCACTTACTATTTATTGAAATTTCTCTTGCCAATAAAGTTTTGACTGGAAAACAGGCACTAACTGATTTTTTTTCCCCTCTGTAAACTATCAAAATTACATAGGAATCAACCCCCGTTACTCTATCCGGTTAATGTATAGGTATTAAGTCCTAATCAAATCTCTGATATATATATGATACAAACAGACCAACATCTCCGTTGTAGTCTAGGTGGTCAGGATACTCGGCTCTCACCCGAGAGACCCGGGTTCAAGTCCCGGCAACGGAATTTCCTTTTTTTTTTTTTAAGCTCCAAGCAGCTTACTACTACATAAGTTGAACAGGTTGCCGAGGGAGCCGAAGCGGATAGTGTGGCTAATGTCGTCGCAAGTGGGTCAAGCTAACTCTACCGTCCATGTCAAACTCTGTAATATTGCGCCATCTGGGACCTCCTGGAGCGCATGAAACCAGCTGATCTACAGGCCGTTTTTTTTTACCTCTTTTTCTTCTCTTCTACATTTTCACTTCAAGCAAGTTGCTAGTGTTTACACGATCAAGATCCCCTGCAATGGAATTTCTTTTGTTTTTTTTTGGTTACACTTTCACTTCAAGCAAGTTGCTAGTGTTTACACGATCAAAATTCAAGGCTCGATAGCCACGTAAACCCATGATTTAAATTTTATATTCAAGGTAGTTGATTCAATCAATTGAAACCGGAAAATGCATCTTCCATGACCAAGTCATGTTTCCAGTGTGATGCGCAGTTTCTATCAAAGCCTGTCTTTAAGCTTTGTTACACAGGAAGGGGTTAGAGACCAAGTAAGATCCTAGTATGACAGGGAAAAAGAAGATGCACAGTTACATGTGTGTGACAATTACCATCCTCTTAGTTCTTCACAGTAGTAACAGTAACGTTACATCTGCGATTCGGGTCTCTCAGAAGGATACACATTTAAAAACGTCCCCTGGTCCCAAGAAGATGAAGCTATTGAAGTGATGTTGGGGGATCAACAGGAGGAAGATGATTACTTGCTCATCGACCCAACACCAGCCTCTCCTAGCAGTCATCCAGCTCCAGTTCCGCATACGCATAATTAAGTCATATCTATAACTACTGCTACCTGTTGAATGGTTACAGTCATAACTTGGGACTTATATATATCTTGGTTCAGTAACCTGATCTTCATCAAAACTAGTTAGTTCATCCCATGTTACAAAGGTTATACTAAATATAATGCTTCTCCTCTTTTCTTTCTTTCCTTTCTTTCTTCTTTTATTTTTTGAAGATTGATCGCGGTTATTTTCTTAAAGCCCTTTTTTTTTAAAAAAGAACACTATCAAAAGCATTTGCAGGTTCGCAGAATTGTTAACTTACAAGCAACAACTAGAATTCATTTTACTGAGCTCTGTTGTAACCTTGCATCATCTTTAAGTTACGCAGTGCTGATATAAAAGCACATGAATTCTTGTCTTGATCTGTCAAATATAACTCTGCAGCCTACATGGTAGAAATGAGCTGCTAGCAATAGGGATGTGAAGCATTTGGAAATTCAAAACTTACTATAACCATTATGCAGGCAAGTTAATCTAGAACTATCTATTGAAGGTTATGTTGGATATGATAAATACTCCTCACCAATTTTAGAATTAAAATAATTTGCTGGAAAAATGACGATTTTAGGGAATCAATTCTATTAGTTTTGTTTTGAGCGCGCACACACACACTCCTCTAGTGTCAACAAACTTGGACTCTACATAAGGTGGATAGAAGATGGCCCACAGACAGCAGCAACCCTTTGAGCTTTCTGGGTTTCAGATTTATAGACTACCCTCAATTCTTTCTTTGCTTTTCGCGCCTCCCGCCGCTCCTCTTTTACAGCAGACTGCGATAAGACAAGAAGTTAGCAGTCAGCGTCTAAAGAATGATGATAAAATAATGAATATTGTAGATTGTCAAACTCGAGACAATGAGACATCCATTGGGGAACTCTTTCTGAAACTCTTTCAGCAAAACAACAGGTTTGTGAAGAAAACAAAGAATTCGAAACAATTAATAACATTTCTGAAACATGTGATCTTAGGCATCGGACAATATTTACCTTCCTTTCTTTCTTTTCCTCCTTTGACTCCTCACCATGAGGTTTCCTCTTGTAAAGCTCACTTTTCAGGCCTGGAACCTTGGTGACCTTCTCAGCAACAACCTTTTTGCTATGAGGCAAATAGTCTACAGGAAGCTTCTCCCTTCCTTTGAGGATAATCCCATGAGCGCCGTTACTAGGAATTGCAGCTGGGGCATCTGCTAATCTCTTCTTCCTTCTTGTGCTTACTGGAGCTTCTATTTTTCCAGGGTGATTTTCAAGATTTGTATATGTTGATATAACCGACTCACAATCAAACTCCTCTGATTCTTCACTACTTTCCTCCCAAATTACCACATCCTCCTTATCATAGCTTTCATCATCAAACTTCTGCCCATACTCTGCGCAACGCCGAATCAAATCAGCAGCTGAGTCCTTAAGCTTCTCACAGTTTGATCCCTCATTCCCATGAACATAATCGGCAGGAACTTTGTACGCCAAGTCAAAATCTAATTTTTCAATCTCTTGGTCTAGAAATGGGTTATTAAGCTTAGCTGCTAATGGAACTTCTTCAGATTCGGAGTCTCCATATCCAGAACCTTCATACACGTCATCTTTATTATTATCACTGTCCGTGGCATACTCCTTGAGTGTAAGCTGCAAAGTGAACAAGGAAAAATGCTAATAAGCTGGCTGCACTATCTAAAACCATGTGAGATTTAGAAAGGGTTGAAAAACTAACAACTGCAACATAGATGCAAACATACAAATTAAGTGAACCACTCGGAAAGGCGGATGATAGCATAATAAATGATCAAGGATCCATACTACATAAGCATAATAATGTTTGGTCAAGATCATAGCATACAAGTTGGGTGCACATGCAGTAGTTGAAATTCTAGTCAAATTTAGTCAGTCAGCATTTCAGAACTTACGAAAGAACATAAATCAAAAGTAGCAGATAGAGTTGCGGCAATCATGGCCGAAGTAGTGAGGGGGGTAATGGATGGTTATTGGTGATAATACCAAACTATTGCTACTAGACGTGTCATTCAGGAGGTGCTCGACTGCTCGTCTTCTGTTGGTGGCTAGATATGCTGGCAGCATAAACAGGTGCTTGCTTTTAGAGCTAAGCAGTTACTACAGAAATTATGTAAGTGAAAGTTCATTTTCCGAAGTAAGTTTAAACTATGTAACAAGTTTTCCTAGTTTGCATCACCATCGTACAGTTAACAGGGCCCTTGAGCCTTAATGAGGTTGACTTCCAAAAACAGACCTAAAATTAAGATTATGTTTCTTAGCTGAGGTTAATTCATAATATTAGCCTTTATTTTAACCACATCCAGAATTAAAAGGTTATGCTTCTCATGAGACACTTCGGAAACAATTAGACGTGCTACTCAGTAGTCAAACTAGAAATAAGGGAGACAGACAAAAGTTGTTCTATCAAATTGTTAATTTGTGGTACAGAATCAACCTCTTGGTTTTTCTAGTCTAACATGTCATGTTATTGGAGATAATGAAGACTAAGGCCAGAACTACCATCACAAACAGTTAACAAAGACAATACTCTTTCGTAATTAATATATCTTAATAAACAAAATACACTGTAATTTCAGACTGAGGTGGTAAATATTTGCCTAAAAGGCCATAGGCGATCGATAAACTAACAGCGACCTAATAAAGATTCATCATCAGATAAAAAATGAGAACTAATAAATTCACTAAACTATTACAGATATCATATGATTCAATGCACACAAATGCAAGGTTGTGCAATTTGGAAAAAAAAATAGGGTGTAGATAATTGGTTGCCGTGATATGACAGCTGAACTCTTACACGTACATGATCAAAAACTCACAACTATTACCAACGACAAAAACAACAACAATCCTATAATGCAATTTCAGCAATTCATTGAAGAACTACGTATAAGTAAGAAACTAGTCAGAAATTTGGATAATTCATTGAAGAACTACGTATAAGTTTTATATTCCCAAAGTTAAACACGTCAAAAGACATTGGATCTCCAATTTCTCAGATTATTCAGATAATTTAAATTTCCTTCACTGATGTAAACACATTGCTAATTTATCTGGTCGATTTATGATACACTAATTTAGAGCCCAGTACAACAGATCAAGCTGATTATAGTTGTGAATTCAACGAATTTGTCAAGCATTACATGTTTATATAGACTCAAAGAGTCTAGACACTCTTGACGGCAAAACATAGAACTAGATTGCGCTCAAACTTCAAATTTCCCATCAGACCCAAAAAAGAAGAGAAACAAGAAACGGATCAAGTGTTTTTTACTTGCATTGGAAATGGGAACAAAAGTTCAAGGACGACAGATAGTTAACTACACCGTTCACCCAATGTGTTCAGGTTTCAGTTTAACACCTACATATTGTCTACTGTGAAAAATACTATAACCCCCTACTATATGGGTTCAAACATATAGAAGCCCCACCAAATGGATCATCCACTGTCAACTCCATACTTTCATGAAATGATACTACTAGGCCCAGAATATCAATATTTCTTCAGATCTGGCCCATAATTAATTATTACGAATTTTAATAATGACAAAACTACCCTTTAGTATTTATACAGGAGGAATCCCAGAAGATATTTTCATTTCTCTTTTCTTTTTCTCTCTCTTCTGCATTATTTTTCTCTCTCCGCTCCTGCGATTTTAGATCTGTGAAGAAGAAGACGAGACGATTTTGCAGGTAATCATCAGTTAATCACCAATACGAATCAATCTTTGAATGGATTTCATTTGAATATAGGTTTTTGTTGGTTTCAAGATGCATCAGATTAGGTTTTCTTTTGTTCGATTGGGTTTTTTGAAGATTTTGAATCGAATCTAAGTTTCAGTTGATTCGAAGCAGCAGAAATCATTTCGGATTAGGTTTTTGATTAGGTTAATCATTCTTACTGTTATTAGTTCAATGTTTGATTAGATTTTTGATTTTTATTTTAATTGATTCTGTTCAGATCTGAGAAGAAGAAGAACCTGATTTTTTTTTGAATCAATCGAATTTCTTCAATGTCGTTTTAACCCTAATTACTTACTTTTTGTGCAAATTCAACAATTGAATCAAGAAGATCTTCAACAGCAGCAGAAATGAAATCGCTGTATGGGAAAAGATCTGAAAATCAATAAGATTTCTCTCGTTTTTAATTGAATCAACAAGTTTTAAATCTATGCATGCGTTTAGAATATTGTTGTTTTTGTTGTTGATGGTGATTACTTGTCGTCATCGTAACTGTAGAGGGTACTAATGTTCATCAATAGTGTTGGTGGTGGATATGCAGGTTCTGGTGGAAGATGAGGAGGTTGTAGTGGTAGAGGTGGTGGTATTTGAGAAGTTTTGGAGGAGGATCTAAAGTCAGTGGTAAGTAAGATGATTCCTTCTTTCTAATTTTAGATAACTTGCTTTATTTTCAACATTTTTATGAATAGATGTACTTTGTGTACAAATTTATAGCAATATGACATGTTATGTGTTGTTTCATTAATGTGTATGGATATCTTGATACTTAGAAATTATTGTACAAGTGTATGAGTCTTAGAATTTTGATGCACAACATGTGTAACTTGCGTCTACACATCCAAATTGCATGTGTAACTTTCGTATACACATGTGTAATTAGGAGTTACACATGTTAATTGAATGTTTAAGTTATAGTTACATATGTGTTTTCATTGACTGCTGGATACACATGTCATATATGGATGTGTAATTCTCAATTACACTAGTCAGGTGCATGTATAACTCATAATTACGCATGCTAAGTTAAGTTATCAACTGCCTTTCTTTGATCTTTTATACTATGACTGTTGTGGCTAAACAAACAAAATCAATTGCATGCACTTTCCTACCCCTATTGTTGAGACATTACTTCCAAAACACCTAAGGTCTTATCTTCGTGTAACCGCTAGTTAATGGTGGTGTTTTGATATGAAGCTAAGAGGTTTAGTATGGATAATTTGTATTTGGAGTTAGTGGTGGTGTTTTGCTATGAAGCTGAGAGGTTTGGTATGGATGTTGGAGCTGTGTTAGACACTTTAGGTTGGATATAGGTATCGAATGGTTTCACTTAACTCATTTTTCCTTTTACATCTGTTTAAATGCGCATTACACAAGCTATATGCATGAAAGTTTGCACGTTTAACTAGCATTCGCAGACTATGGATGTGTAACTAGTAGTTACACAAGCTAAATTGATGTGTATATATTAGTTACACATGCAAATTAGATGTGCAACTTCTAGTTACACAAGCTAAATTGATGTGTATATATTAGTTATATATCCATACCAAAACTAAATTTTTTCATTTTTTTGGTTGAATATGAGGATTTGTATCGCATATGAGATAGTAATGGTTATGAACAAGCTGTTGTTGCTAATTACAGGTTATGGGGGAGTTGATTTCAGAGTATGAAAGTTCACAAAGAGCTGTTGGAGTGTGAAGTGGTACAGATGCAGATTTGGCGTTGGTTTGGAATGAACTGGTGTTGTTATTGCTGTGATATAGCTCAAGTATGCACTGGTTGAAGAATCAGAATAGTTTGAGTTGATGATGCTCAGATAGATGTATGTTAGGAGTTAACATTACAGGTACTGGTGCAGCTGCAGTTAAGACAGTGGTAATGGATAGATGTGTTTTGGTATGGATGCGTAATTTTTAGTTACACAAGCTAAATAGATGTGTAATTTTTAGTTACACATGCTAATTAGATGTGTAACCTTTATTTACACATACTTCTTCGAATCTATTTTCTTCACTGTATTAATGCATTTGGTTTTATTTTGGATGTATTTGAAGGTAAATTTGATCGCGATTGAAGATTTTTGGAGTCTTTCACTCTCACGGAGAATACGAATTTGAAGATTCAAGATAGTACTAGTATAATAATTTTCGGTTGCTAGGAAACAACATTCATATGAGGTTTGTGCTGCTCAAAAACTGTTTGTTTGTGCAAAAAATTTCAGTTTTTTGGTTGAATATGAGGATTTGTATCGCATAGGAGATAAGAATGGTTAAGAACAAGATGTTTTTGCTAATTACAGGTTATGGAGGTGTTGATTTTAGAGTATTAAAGTTCACAGAGAGTTGTAGGAGTGCGAAGTGGTACAGATGCAAATTTGGCGTTGGTTTGGAATGAACTGATGTTGTTATTGCTGTGATATAGCTCAGGTATGCACTGATTGAAGAATCAGAATGGTTTGAGTTAATTATGCTCAGATTACACAAGCCAGATTCAAGTGTATCTCCTAGTTACACATGTTGTATGCATGTGTAACTATCAGTTACACAATTCAGATGCATGTGTAATCCAGATTCAAGTGTATCTCCTAGTTACACATGTTGTATGCATGTGTAACTATCAATTACACAATTCAGATGCATGTGTAACTGCTAGCTACACTAGTCAGATGCTTGTGAAACTGAATATACATTGTTGTATGTACTGTTCATTTTAATCGTGTAAATACTGATTGCTTGTTGTTATATTTCAGGTTTCAGATAACTTCATAAAAGCTAATTGCTTAAACGTGGTAACAGTCTCGCTGGAACTGGAGTTGACGCTGAATACACAAGTTAGATGCATGTCAGTTACACTAGATAGACAAATATGTAACTCTCAGTTACACTAAACAGATGTGTGTGTAACTCTAGTTACACATGCTAAAAAATTATTGTAAATGAATATTAAAGTAATAATTGTATATACAAGTGTAACTTTGCATTACACATGTCATAAGGATGTGTAACTTCTTGTTACACATGCCATATGCATGTGTAACTTCTGTTTACACATTCGCACTGTATTGTAATAATTTCGGGCCTAGATTTAATAATTTTGGGTCTAGATTTAAATTTTATTTAGTTATGGGCTTGACAATATGCATAAGGGTATCAAAGTCTTTTAATAATTCGGGGCCTAGATTTAAACTTCTTTTAATTAAGGGCCTCATATTATGGGTTATCCATGGGTGGGGCCTGAGCCTAATTTCCCCTTGTCTACTAGAAAAATCTTCACTCAAAACTGAGACAACTAACCACCTGGATACTTATGACTTATTCAGATCTTAAGCATGTTTAAGGACACAACAATAAGTCAACTTCTATCAATAGTTCCTCCCTCAAACTAGTATTGGTTGTAACCTATAGGGTGTATCATAGTGGGTTAGTTGCCATATCAAGAGCCTTAAGTAATGTAGTGCTCATATAAAAGCACATTAATTCTTGTTGTAATCTATCAAAGTTCTATTAGAATGCAGTGCTTTTGGCTTACTCTGTTTCACTCCTACTCTCATCTTTATCAGATAAAACCCAACACTAACTATACGTCATAAACAAACAGAATGAACAAAACCCCAAATTCACAAATCAAACACAAACTGGAATTAGATAGGAAACAACATATATAAATAAATTGGCGACGAAAAGCAAGCAAACTTACCAAATCAAACTGCTCATCCAAAAAACGAGGAGCTCTTGGTTTCTCATCTGTTTGAGGTTCCATGTCAAACTCATCATCATCAGCATCGTCAAACACACCAGCGGAATGAAGTAACTCGCTGGAGTCAACATATTGTCTCTTAATAACTTCAGGCTGTTCATTAATCTTCTTATCAAAGACAATTTCTTCATCTTCTTCTTCTCCTTCTCCTGGAAGATTAGCCTTTAAAACAAAATCCTCTTCCAACTCCAAGTCTTCGTCATCTGATTCGAACCTAGATAAATCATTGTCAGCAAGTAAAGCAGCAACTTCCTCATCAACAGCTCTCTGAACTTTCACACCAACAGTCTTAGCTGCAACTTTATAAATTGAATCATCACTTGGTTCAGTCTCTCCAACTTCTAAAACCCTAACTCTTGACGCATCATAAGCCTGTAAAAGGAAACCACAAAAACTAATCAAAACTTAACAAAACCGAAAACCTATATTTCTTATTCTGAATGCAAAATCAGTGTAAATAAGACTAGCACAGTGTGCAAAGATGTAACTCAAAGATCAATTTTTCTTATTCTGGAAGCTTTGATTTCATGTCAGCTGACCAAAACATGAATACATAGCATCCATTGAAACATCAGATAACCCCCTTCATTACAGAAACCGAAGTCTTAATATAGTTTAGTTGTTCATTCCCTGGTGGTCATCTCACGAAATTAAGAAATCACACCCACAAACTATAAATCCTTGAGTTCATTTTCTTCTCCCCAACAATTTTATCTAATAAGCAATGAAATAATCAATTTGAAGAGCCAACTCTTACCAGAGGATGTTAGTTAACATAAGCTTATCTAGAATCTAAGCATCCTTTCCAACCAAGGTCAATTAACACTCTTACCAAGGGATGTTAGTTCTGATTAAACAAATTCAACCTAATTTTGTATCCGCAAACATACCACAGAGTTTAAACAACCTCAATGCACCAGATGAACAATTTAAGCAGCCTCAATGCACCAGGTGAACACAAATGGTCCAGCAAAATAAAAAATCCTGCCTAAACCCATTTTTATTCTAGTCCAAAATCATTAACCTAACCTAATTTCTAATATTTTGTATTTCTCATGTTACAAACAGATTAAAACACAAATAAATTAACATCAAAGAATGTGTAATGAGCAGGATTTCAAACACGATAAAAACTTATCCGCACCTTAACATCATGAGGAACTTCATCGAGCTTAGCTTTACTATTCTGATAATATGCAGTACCAGCACCAGTGTTCTTAATTTCACGTAAATGAGCAAGATAATTATAACCATCATCAGGAAGACCTAATTCCAAAATTTCTTTCCTTACACTAACAGGTAAATTAGAAGTAGAAACACTAGTATTGATTGGATTCGGAACAAGATTCTCATCACCATCTTCGTTTGCATCCTCGAAAATTGGATTTTCATAGGGATTATTATCAACTCTAACGAAAACTCGATCACCACCTGGTCCATCTCCATAATTAGGATCTGATGTATCCCTTGCGTGTAATTGAAATACTGCAGATTTTTTCTTGTCTATGAATTTCTTCTTCCCCATTGATTCTGACTTGATTGCTTACTCTGAGTTCAAATTTTTGGAGAGAATTCGAAGAGGGAGAGAAGGAACAAGGAAGGCTGTGTAACGATAAAATCGTCTGAAGAGTGTGGAGATAACTGACAGCAAAAACCCTAAACTAGAAAATAAAACCCTAGTTAAGTGACTCCTTGTTTATGGGCTCGCTAGTAATGAAAAAAATGACTATGGGCTTGTACCCGGATTCGTTTGAATCCAGTTTATTCTAGAGAACTGTTTTGAGCCCTACTAAGATTTTTTGAGGCATACAAAGTAATGACAAAATAGAGTCATTATGTGGTAAAATCAATAACTCTTTATCCATCATATTTTTATCACGATAATAATGCTCCTATTTCATTAGTATTAATAATAATAATTAGAATCTAATATTAATGATTAGTAGTTAAGAATGATTAGTGCTTAATGTCAATGATTATATGGTCTTAATTTAAAAGATTTTTTTTTCTTTGAGGTTATGGTTTGTTAAAGAAGAAGAGTAAGAAATTAGGCTTTTGAGATTTGTTGAACTAATGGATAATTAAGGTTTTCTAATACAAAGGTAAACTTCTAAACAGGGTTTAAATCTCGTTTGGGATTGCTTTTTTCCCAGCAAAAGCACTTTGTAACAAACTTTTTAGTAAAATAGTGTTTGGTAAACTTTTTTCAAAGTGCTTTTCTCCAAAAACATTTCTGTTTAAGGCCAACTTTTAAAACTTGGCGAGATTGGGGTATACCCAGATTTATATGGACATAGTGCCCTTACTAAGGGGATGCCAAATATGGGTGAAGTTACAATACTACCCTTACCCTTTATAATTTTAATTACCCTAAATCAGATTTATTCTTTTCATTTCATCTTCCTTCTTCTCTTCTTCTTCTCCTCCACAACCATACCGGCTCTCCATCGCACCACCATCAAAACTCGTCGATTAATTCGTCGTAATCGTCGATTCGAAAATTCCGATTAATCTTCAAATATGGAGCCACCATGGCCGAAACCTAGTCGGACGAAAAACACAAATAGAAAACCCAACGAATACAACCCTAGAATTTCTTTGTTAGTTCAAAAGAAAGAGAAGAAAAAAGCGGTTGAAGAAGAAGAAATCAAAGACGTTGAAAAAGGAGAAATGACGCGATTGAGAAAGTAAGGGTCTACTTAAACTCACTCTAGTACTTCAATTTCATGTTTGCATGTCAAATTAGGTCAGAAAAATCAAAATTCTGAATTTGTAGTTATTTAGCCGTCAAGGTGTTCGTTCCACGACCTTTCCGACATTTCATAGCTAGGTTTAGTCGGCAAGCTCTTAGGTTGAAGATCTTGCCGGTTGTTAATATCTGTAAATGCTACTTACAGGGTCGGCAAGGTATTCAACCTAGGAGCCTGCCTACCGGCGTTAGTTGTTTTTTTTAGCCGGTGGGTTATAAATTTTTACCCTGCCGGTTGTATTTCAATTTTTTAGTATCTCCTGATGCCTTAAATTTTGAAAGTAGGAATGGTATTTGAATACCACCCTGTCGGCTTTATGTTAGCCGGTATTGTTTTGATTATAGAGCCTGCCGACTATTGATGTTGAAAATCTTGTGTTCAAGTTGTTATAAGCCAGCATGTTATTGGAATAAGACCCTGCCGACTATGCTTTAGCCGTCATGTAGTTTAGATATCGACCCTTCCGACTTTTGTGTCGCCGACAAGGTTATATTTGTCGACCCTGCCAAATTTTGATTATTTTTTTTTACATTGTCCTTGTTTAGGTCGCAAAAGGGAAAGAAAAAAACTGCAACTCCTCCTTCAAGACCTCTTCGTGTTGGTGAAAAACTCTTGACTGCAACACATCGAGGGGAATTTGTTGAGCCGGGGACGCTCAAGATCCGTGTACGGAATGATTCTCAACCACCACCGGAACCAGATGATTCAGATGAAACTCCAGATGGAGACCAATCAATTCTATCTGGTAGAAGAGGTGATGATGGTGATGTTGTTGAAATAACTTCGGCTGATGGAGGAGGTAACAATGATGATGATGATGGTGATAAAGACATGCCACTTGATGGAGGAGGTAATGATGATGATGATGATGATGATGATGGTAATGGAGATAAAGATAAGGATATCGAGGAAGAAGAAGAAGAAGAAGATGAAGAAGAAGAAGATGGAGAACAAACTCAAGCTAATGTTCAACAAACCCAAGCTTCAACTTCAACTGAAACTGGAAAGAAGAAGAGGGTTATCACTAAACCAGTTGATTCCCACATGCCTCTCCCTCACTTGAAGGTTAAACTAAAACCAGGTGAGCCTCCAAAAGGGACCCCATAAGATGGTGGAGATATTCTTTTTGGATACGAAGACTCATGGGCATGTCAAATCCAAAATACTGTCGTAAGTAATCTCAATCTGACTTTGTTTTTTATTTAAGTGTATCTATCTTAAATTTGCGTCAAGTGTTTGTATTTTTTTTATTTTATTTTTTTGGTATTTAGGATCACAAGCATGCCATCCGTCTCATGAGGCGCCAAGATTCGTGTTCAGTGAGTAAGAACTGGGATCTTGACAAGGAATGTGACGAGGTGCAAGTGATTGTCAAGAACTCCGGGTTGTGGCCTGCGGTGGAGAGTTCGAATATTGAGCATGAGAGAGTTACCGTATCTGCATTCTGTGAGAGGTTCTATGGAGAGACTGATACAATGTTATTCCCATTCGGTGAGATGGCGATAACTCCCGATGATGCTCATCAAATTTTAGGCCTCGAGGTTGAGGGAAAAGCAATCAGTGAGGGCTTCGATAATAGCATTTCTTGGGAGGATATCTTCAAATTGACCAAAACTTTGTTCGGTTGGGATCATATTGAGACGGAATCTATGCTTGTGATGAAGGATGGTCATCTAAGCAAGAAGTTTAATCTGAAGAAGTTGAGGGACACATTATCTGGGACCAAGAAAATATATGATGAGGAAGGAAGGGTGGACTTGGTGCGAATCAATGCTACCACGTCAGCTTATTTGTTATACGTCATGGGCAAATGTATCTTTCCCGACAGTTCTGGAAGCTTGGTCGACGTCAGGTATATGCAACTATTGGATCCCTTAGATAAGATGCATGAGTTTTCTTGGGGTACTGCGGTGGTCGCCTACTTGAACAATGAGTTGACAAAGGCTTCAAGGGCACTCACTGCGGAAGTCAACGCAAATCTATGTCTCTTCCAGGTAATTTTATTGTCTAAGTCATTTATATTTGCAAAATGCTCGTAATGTAAGATTTTTACTAAACTTTGTGTTTGCATAGGTTTGAATATATGAGTACTTCCATACTTTAATGAAAGCCAACCCCTACGTCAAAGTGAATGAGAATCTTGCGACTAGTAAGCCAAGAGGACAAAGATACAATTTTAAGGATGATCAGGATAATGATATGTCGCAGCTTCTTATCAATGTGCGAATCGCCTTGGAAAAATTGACTGCGAAAGAGGTAATATTTAATCCGTATCGAGCTGCTAGAAATCAAGGTTTAATCTAAAGGAGAGATGATGTTGCATTATACTACGGTCCCTTGATGTGCACCCATGGATTTTCAGTGTACGATCCACATCGAGTAATGCGACAATTGGGTTACGTCCAAGAAGAACCACATTTCGATGCTCATCCGTTCTTTAATGTGTTAAGGGAGGAGTGTAGTACGTCCCAAAAAGGTATTGACGTCCGTTACGCTCCAACGCCAGTTAACGATCATTGGAACGGAAGACCTGACCGTAAAGTAGATACGAGTCTTTTGGACGACGTGACCGAAGGTCATGAAGCTCATGAGAGATACATGCCGTGGTACTTGGGTTGGGCTCGTCCTACTATGATTAGGGAAATGACTGCTGAACAATTGGATCGTAAGAAGAAGATGGCAACGAAAGACCCAACAACAAGTCTTAAGTTCTTTATAAGTACTTTAGAGTTGCTCTTACTGTTTTTAAAATTACATTGTCGAATCATTCTATTAATTGTTTGTTGTTTAATTGAAAATAGAAGGAACATTTGAAGAGCCTTGTGAGGGTGATGTGTTGCGCGAGAGAAAGAGGAGAGCCTTTGTCGTTTGAAAAGAAAACCAAACACATTGACTATGCTAGCAATGTTGACAATGAGAATGCTTATGAATTGTTCAAGCAAGCTGATGCTGAAGTAAAGAGGGAAGAAAAATCCAGGAGGGAATCACAAGCCAAGATGAATGCTGACAAAAAGAGGGGTCGTTTCCGTGGTGGTGAATGTAGTAGTAGTGGTGGTGCTCCTAAACGGGGTCGTGGTCGTGGTCGTGGTGGTGAATGAATACATTCCTAGTTTATTTTTTTAATCTTGTGGTATACAAATGTTAAGGTTAATGGTTGGACAAATGTTTTTTTAAGGTTTATGGGACATGTTTTCATATTTTGGACAAAAAATGTTGGATTTCTAGTTGTTGAATGAATGGTTTGTTTACCTATGTAAAGTTTTAATAGTTCCACCGGCATGCTTTTGTTAAGTTACATTGCCGACTAAACCAGGGCCGGCAAGATTGTGAACTGTCAGACTGCCAGCCCTGACAGCAGAAATGGTGTAGTTACCAGGGTCGGCAAGGTAAGTAAATTACCACCTTGCCCACTGTTTGACTGCCGGCAAGGTATTAGATTATCGACCCTGCCGACTATCTGTTGCAAAAAATACCTTCTCCTGATGCCTTAAAAGAATAAGGTCGGTAGGGTTATAAAATTACGACCTTGCCGACTGTAATCAATTCGGCACGCTAATGACCAAATACCATTTCGACGGTTAAACATAAGAAAATGAACTCCTGATGCCTAAAATCATAATAAGGTCGGCATGGTAAGAAAATTAAGACCCTGCCGGCCAAACTTAGTCGGCATATTGGGGAAACAAAAACCACGTCGGCGAATTCAAAATTCAAATTTTTTGCAAGTACAATTGCATTGACTGACTTGTACTTAGGCACTATAACGGCCAAATTTGGGCACTATCCTATAAATACACTAGTTCTATGTACAAAAAAGCACACACCTATTTCCATATACTCTCCAAAGCTCATATCATCATACACTCTATCTAACTCTCCTGATACCTCTACATACAACAATGACATCATTTGACTCAAATGAAGATTTGGCAATCACCAAAGCGTGGTACGCGGAAACTCGAGTTAGACATCAGTCCTCCGTAAGGGTGGATGTTGTAACCTTTTGGGATAGGGTACACAACAAATTTAGGCAAGAGTTTGGAAATCCCAATGGAAGAAGTGTTCAACAAGTCCATGATAGGCACCTAGTCATCGAAAATGCGATACTTTCTTTTTTAGCTCTCCAACCCCGGATTTTCAACGCTACCAACTTCAACTTGTCTATTGAACGATTTGTAAGTATGTTTGTGGTTTATTTTACGTGCTCCATATTATTTGGTCTTCCTACTAAACACCACTAACAAAGTAAGTTTATGTTTTGCTTTTGTAGCATGAAGTCGTCAAAGCGCGCTACTTTGAGGAAAAGGGGGAAGCATTCGCATTCGATGCAAGCTATGAATTTATGATCTCCAGAATCCCGTAGTATGCCCTGGACTTCACGCAGGCCGGAGATGACTGGGATTCCTCCAACGAAGATTGATGGTTTTAGTGTAGGTTTTGTGGGTAGATCTCTATGTAAACCCTCACGAGACTATACTAGGGTCGCCTAGGGGTTCAAGGCTTGATGCACATGCTAAGTACATTCGTTTTTCCGTCGACAAGGAGTTATATTTTATGTTTCAATCAATGTAGTAACCAAAATTGCATGAATAAAGTGGATTACATCTTCCCATATTCTGTTTTCTGTTGGGTATAACTAAAAGTCGGCAAGGTTACATTGCGGACTTTTCAACAGCCGGCAATGTTAGAAATTATTTGCATGCCGACTATAAGTCAATCGGCAATGTTAGAAATTATTTGCATGCCGACTATAAGATAGCCGGTATTGTAGGAAATATTTACATGCCGACCATAAGATTGCTGGCCCAATATAATCGGCATATTCTTCATTCAAAGAGCCTTCCGGCCTACAAATGGTTGGCGTCTTCTTCATCCGCGGACCTTGTCGGCTATACTTAGTCGACACCTTATTCAAACGTCGACGATGCCGACGGAACTTAGTCGACACCTTATTCAAACGTAGACCTTGCCGACCTTTCACATTTTCAAATCCAAATTTTTTTGATCGAAATCGAACTCATAAGACAGATAAAAAGTTTTATCTCATAATTTCAAAGTTTTAATCTAAACTCAATTAATTAACCTAATCAGATTTTTTTAGTGTTAATTAAACAACGGTATATTAACCATTTAGAAAATATATGGTTAAGGGGTGGCCTATTTTACTTCTAAATGTCCTGGATTTTGTCTCATTAGGTATACCCTAATAATTTGGGTATACCCCAATCAAGCCAGGTTTTAAAAGCTACACATAAGTAGTTTTTAAAAGCAGTAAAAGCAGAAGTTGTGGATCCACTCAATTTTAATTCTTTAATTAATTGATTTTCTATTTTAACCTTGTTATTATGTTAAAATGACAAAACTTACCCTTAAATATTTGTTTATATATAATTATTCACTAATCAATATTTTTTTTTATAAAATAATAATAATAATATTTAAAGGTAAAATTAAAAATTAAATGATTAAATGACTAAATGATTAAAATACGAATAAGGATTATTATTTTTCCATTTATTTAAATAATATTAAGAATAAAAAATACTCTTTTATTATTATTAGATGTCATTTAAAAATAATTTTTAAACCATGTCTATTTTCGTTATTAGCCACATCATAAGCATTTGAACATGATAATTTACCCAACATAATTTACAGTTTATTAGTTCCACAACACTTTATATATTATAGTTTACCAAACGTCTAACTATTTTAATTTTACAGCACAACATAACAACGTACATCACAATACAACAAAAAAACGCTTTTATAAAACTCATAGCAATACCAAACTCGCCTTTAATGTCCTTTTTATAAATTGAATTTGTCAAAAAATTGAATTTTTACATCCTAGATCTACTGATCAGATGAACGATTCGACTGATAACTTGTCAGTCGAACCTATTTTTTCCGAAAATATGTCTAAGTTAGGCTGAAAAGTTATCAGCCGAACCTCTGAGTTATCAGCCGACCCTAGGCAAATGTTCAAAAAAACATAGGTTCGGCTGACAAGTTATCAGTCGAACTTTACTCTGTAACTGACGAATTTAGGTTCGGCTGATGCGAATGAAAAACTTAATAGCCGAACTAAGTGTGTTTTTTGACAAAATGAAGTTCGGCTATCATTTTCATGTTTATTTATCAGCCGAGTTGTTCTTGTGAAACATAAAAAAAAAAAGGGAAGAACAAAGATATGGGTTCCAATATGCGGATCTGAAGCTAAATCTCTTTGCGCAACGCTTCACGCGACTCATTTATATTTATGCTTTTAACCAATGATTAAAGATTTATGAATCAACAATTAATCACCGACGAAAACAAAATCCAAACGGTTTGATTATTGATTAAATTAGGTTAGGAACGAAAATGATTTTGGATTTTAGTCAGTTTAGGTTTATGTTTTAATTTTAGATGAAGAATATGTAAGTAAATAATAAAATAATTAAGGGTAACTTAGTAAGCTACCCACTGCTAGGACACCCCTTATAAACCCACCATAGATAGGAAAATGATTTTGTATGCCTCAAAACATTTGAGTATGACTCGGGTTTCTTATTCAACCAAGTACTAAGGAATGACCCTGCATTTCTCTCGTGGAAACTCCTCCACAGAAGCCTTGAGTAAAGGGTGAGGCCAGTCACTGACAGTGACTCTCGGAATTCAAATTCATGCGATTCATATCCACTGCAGTGACTGCACCTGAATAAGGCAGATCCCCTGTGCAACACCATCTGGTAAAAAGCCTGACAGGGTGCTGCTAGTGCTATTGCTTAAGATTGTGGGAGTTATACCAAATGGCTAATGTCATCGGTTTGATTCATTTCTGTGGACACAAAAAGATCAGCCAAAAGGAAAAAAATAAAACAAAAAATGTCTAAGGCTAGTTGCAGCATTCTCTCTTTGTCGACAATCACAATGACTTAAAAAACACTATTCACCAACCCCACTGAAACATAGAGTCAGTCTGATATATTCCATGGTGGTATCAGCATCGGATTAGCATTCAGCTCAATAGAAGAAATTAGGTTTCGGATTTCATTCTTTGGATTGCATAAACGTTGTACTTTGATCACTGGAATCTAATCAAATAAATAATATCTCCCGGACATTGAACTCACTTAGTCATGTATTTTTTTGTTGAATACTCTCTCTGAGTCATGCATCACTGTGTCTGCCATGTACCATTGCAAACCAGTAGTAAAATTGGCAGTATTTCTCCAGTTAAGTTCAATTTGTACTGTTAGGAATGTTTGTTGATCTCTTTCAAAAATATAACGGCCAGTCGGACGGAGAAAACCTTGTATGGAATTCACTTAAAGTTTCACATACCAAATTACCAGAAAGAGAGAGTACACATAAAACATCTTCATGACATATTATTACTCTTGATAATATTGCTTGAAAAACTAGTACAGCTACAGCAACCAAAAGAAAACCAAAAATACAAACTCACTCTGAAAATCGAAACAGACTTACAGAAACAAAAATTCTGTGATTTAAAAGAAGCCTCTACTATCCTTGTCTTCCCACAAGATGAGAGGCACTAATTAAGTTTTTCTATTTATTACCACCTTAATCAGATTAGTTTAAGTTACTAATAACCATATTTGGTGGTGTATATGTTGTATATTTATGTACCTATGGTCCTATGTGCACTTCAACAAGGGTTTTCTTTAATGTGTTAATTTGGGTTAGAAACAAAGTAAGCCAATGCACCAACTAATGGAGCATTGATGTATGTAGTAGGTTCTGATTTTCGAAAATCAACCCGGTCGTCGTCGTACACATCATCTTCTCCTGGACCGCCTACCACTGCTCCAATTAAGGTATTAGAGTTGGGGTTTGCTGAATTGTAGTATACAGAGCCTTCCTTACATGTAATTGCTTGAGGATGGTCTTTTACTGATGGTAACGATGAGCCGCGGTGGTGAATTCTCTGCGGGTACTTGTTTCCGTATCCTACCATGTATGACATATTCATTGGGTTGTCTCCTAATATGTAATCAATCTGCAAAATTATACAGCCTAGCGTAATGAGTATGTGTGTGCAATGCTAACTCGCAAAAGTATATGCCTATAGAAATAGAAACACATAAATGCCAATGAGATAAGTACCTGTTGCTTAGCTTGTCGATGGAGAGAAGCGGGGCCAACAGAGATGCTCCCACAGTTAACGGTTTGTGATGTCCGCGAAAGGTAATTCGCGTAAACTAGGAGGAGGAAAGAGATAGAGGTAACGTGTTGCATGTTGCTACCACCAGGTTTGTATATGAGGCCACCAGGAGTGTACTCAATGTGTGAAGATGATGATTCGTTTATCAATGTACACATGAAACTATCTGCAGATAATTTATACGATTCGAGCGAATACACATTTCCTTCAAGGAATTCCTGCATCAGTATTATGGATCATGTATCAGTACTTGAGCGTGTAGTCATTTTATGTCAGACATGTCACGTCAGGTGAAAACATTACCTTGGAAATGAGCACATTAATGCCGGCATGTTTATTATCCCAGCCGAATTCGTTAATACTGTCTTCGGCCCCTAAGGTTTTACCATTGTACTGTATGTATTCAAGAAATGAATCATTTTGTGAGGCCCTTCTTAACCATGCAGCACCCCATAATAATTCATCCTGGAAACAAATCATTTTGTGTTTATTCTGTCAGGAAAAGAATAAACACTGTCCAACATTCTGCATATACTGAAAAATGAAATGCACATTATATCAGGTGTCTTACCTGATATCCATTAAAATCACAATAGAAAGGGCAAGCACCGGATCTAACACCGTCATTATCACTATAAGCACCTTTATAGTTATCTGCGAATTCAAATGCTTTGACTGAATTCCTTAACAGCGTCTCGGAGTAACCAGGATCAGACGATCGAAACGCCATGGATGCGGCCGCAAGTGCTGCTGCTGTTTCACCAGCTACATCCGAAGCAGTTTGCGGTGCTTCTACGCTATAAACTGTCCGAGCCGTGTCCATATCTTCCGGCCTTTCCCAACAGTTATGGTCTGCAATTGGATCCCCAACCTGACATTCCAAAAAAATCAAAACCAAAACCAAAATGAGATTAAAAATTGTTTTATCTAACAAGTAAAAAAAAAAGATTTAATTAATTTCATGGGTCATTTTTCTTTCTAGTGATGATGTCAAAATGATGCACTGTTTTGGTAAGTTCCAATAGACATGGGAATTTCTTGTCTTGATTCTTTTCTTCTTGCTAGTGAACACTTAGCAGCCATCCCCATCCACTTTCTTCATTGTTTATTATGTGAGGTGGTGGGTCTAAGTGAGTGCCTTTATCAGAAAAAGCATTATGGACCTACTTCTTCATATTTTGCTCACGGGGGTTTTAGAAAGAAATTATACATGGAGCCCTGCTGAATTTTGTCCTAGTGAAATAGGATTTCCACTGGGTTAGGTTTATAGTTAGTAAATGATCATCAGACTAGTGTTTGACATTTGTCAGTGGTTAGTAAAACCAAATTCCTCAAAGTCTAAAATAAAAACTTAAATTCAGTAAATTTGGTTCACGGGTGTGCCTTGAAATATCGTACAAAAGTAAAGAAAACAAAAATAGTAATCTTCATCATCACATTGTGAAAAGACAGAATTTACCTGAACAAAAATCTTGTTAGGATGTGAAATTGTTTTGAGAAGATAATCAGTCCCCCATCTTATAGCAACCAAAGCATTTCTGAACTCATTTGGAGGCATAAGTTCACCAAACTCAATAACACTCCATGATAATAATGTGGTACTGAATGCCATTGGAAACCCAAACTTAATGTTGTCTCCTGCATCATAATATCCACCGGTTAAATCTACGTTGTGCTGCCAACCGTCTCCTAAACCGGAATTCATCCGCCAGTTTAGACGTTGATCGTTTGGGAGAAACCCGGACCTTTGGCCTTCGAAAAATAGTATGCATTTTGATAATGCATCTTTGTAGTCATGGTAATCGGACTTGACAGAATGGAAGTTAGTAACGAGAAAAACAAGAACAAAGAGAAGGGAGATGAAATTACTATAAGAAGAAGTAACAGTAAATGAAGAAGAAGAAGAAGAAGAAGAAGAAGAAGAGAAACTGAAGAGCCTCATGTCAGGCTTTTTGAGAGTTACAGTTTCTCTGTTAGAGTGATGTAGTTGGATGGTTGTAACTAGAATTTAGTGATGTAGGTGGAGTAATTGGTTTCAGTAAGTATTTATAGAAGCACCACAAACAAAGTGTGGAAGAGAGGTAAGAGACTCACAAGATAGGAAAGGGAGAAGATGAACAAGAGTGGAGTTGTGGGCCCTACCACTTTGTGAAACCGCAGTCATAATTAACCGTAAAATGGTTAGTCAAGGATCATCATTATTACTGCAACAAATGCAGTAGTTATGCTGCTGCCACTATTACTTAGACTACTACGTGTACCATAAAACTGTTACCAAATTTCGCTGAAGGCATTGATGAGTAAAATCATCCATCAATCATGTAGAGTTCAGTTTATCCCGTCGAGGTGGCCTGCTCCGTTTACAAATGAAATTTCGGCACTGTGACATAACGCAGTACAGGCGTTAGATGGTAGAGGGGATTGGTCACGAGAAATAAGGTATAGGAATCCAAAGGGCTGTGCCAATACGCCGACAGTATAGTGGAATATTAAGTGTCAGTCACATGTGAACGATGTACAAAAAAAAAGGATTAAGTGGGTCCTCGGAACTACACTAATAAGAGCAGTAAAAAACTGCTTTTATGCTTTTCTTAGATCCTCACTGTCAAGGACCAAGGTTCTAAAGTCCCAGCAAAATTAAAAGCTCGTATTAATAACACTCATAATTAATGGAAAAATGAATATCAAGCAAGGGTTCTTCACTCTTGAGACTCTTCATTGCCATTCTTGTATATGAAAAGCAGTTCTAGGTACTTTCCTTGCATTTTGTAATGGCAATTTGTCAATTTACTAACAACTGCTTGTCCTTGAACAACCATAGGAAGTTTCATAATGAAGTCATTCTTGAAAATATTCCATGGATTTAGAGGTAACGTGAAGGTGTGTGTTTTACACAGGACATACATGGTAGTAAGATAGAATTCTTTTAGGATTTCTGACGTACTATCAATCTACTTTCTGTTGTTTCTCTCAATATCCTTCTCATATAAGCATAAACTGCCAGGCTTCTTTCTTCACTCTGTTTCTACTACTTTCTCTTACTCAACCAACTGCAAAATCTTCTCTTCTAAAGGGTAAAAAGAGGAAGTTATATTATTCAAAGTGTAAAGATAGGATTCTTCTTTCTGTTTTGTGAGCATTTAAGTAATGCCCCCACAAAATAGGGCAACAACACCTTAAACAGCTAGACAACTAACCTATTGGCTTACAGTTGCGGTTGAGGAAGAAAGACGTGAAGTAGTGAACATAAAGCTTTCTTTTAAGATCCTAAAGGGAGAAAAAGAAAGAAAACAGAAGCCAAATATATGCAACTGTTAACTAAAAAACAAGGTTAGTAACAAGGAAGTTAGTTTTTTCTTGTCTTCAAGCTTTTACCAACTTCTTTCCTGTCTAAATCTTAACTTAATTTACTGAGTAAAGTGTCAGATTAGTATTTCAGCTTTACTTGTCATATAAGTTAGCATATCAAGGCCTTGTAAAGATGTGGGGTCCCACAGAAATGTTACAAACAAAAAGTACTGCTTCTACGAAACAGGGTTATTGATCAGTTTGGCTCAAATCCTATTCGGTCATGTAACTACAGCTCCGCATACTGTTGTAATTTCCATTTTCGTTCAATTCCGATAAAGGGCTTTCTGTTTCCCCCTCAAATAGTACAGAATGGAAAACCCTCTTACCTAAGTCCTCACCAAGGGACTGTACTAGACTCGATGTGTACTAAACTCAATTGCCATTCCTATCGGATGGGCCCATGATGTGGGATGTTACTAGCCTTGATGTCAGAACTCAAAGGTAGTCGTAACTATTTCAAAAGAAAAACGCCCGATGAAAGACCAATAAAAATGCTGAGAGCAACAGAAAAATAACATTTTCATTCTAAACAAATAACATAGTATCCAACAACTGTACATAGTATTTCGAATATAACACTATACAAGCCCATTGGTGTTTAAACAACTAACCTCGACGATTAGCAGAAGCATAAAATGGTAAAACATAAATTGTCTGTACAAAAGGAATCACCCCTGTGAAACGCTAAGCAGTGTAAGCTCCCAACATGTGACTACTAAGATAAACTCAAGAGCACAGGAGGTTGATTTCCAAATTCCCAAGAGATTGAGTGTTAGAGGCAAGCAAAAGCGCGTACCTAATTGAATATATCTACAGCTTAAAGAGAGTCACAGTGGCAATATAGCCATTTTTCATCACCTGATAGAATCATACAAAAACAGCTCTTATTAGCTAACCCTCTCATGCATCCATAAATAAATAGAAGAAAGAAAAGACAGTCAAATATTCTCACCTCAAAAGCAACATTTTGGTAACCATATACAAAAGTCGATCCAAAGGGATTGCTCGTGGATCCTTGGGTTTGGATTGCAGCTCGCCCCGAATCCCCGAGGACATCCTACAATAAATGGTCTCTTGTTATTACCAATAAATAAGATCCAACCATTCATACGGTAATAAACTGTAAATGAAATATACAAGAAACCAACAACTTAAACTCCCAGCTATTTGTTTTGGAATCACAGAGAAATCATTATGAGAAACTCTGATCAGCTAGCTTTGGCAAAGGAATTGAAAAATAACACTAGTCACCATTCAGTAACACAAAATAAGCATCAACTTATTTTTTTGGTCAACCATCTTGTAGTTTACGCTGAAGCCAGAGAACCGTTAGGCATGGCAGAACTCATGATTTTGTTACTCAAGAAAAATGGAAGTAGGAGAAGATATCTGCGGAAGGTCCAAAGACTTGGGAGTCTGGGACCTTTTTTTTCCTTTTCCGCTTAACATTCTACCCATCAGAAGAGTGTGTGCCTATAGACAAAATATGGATGGTGATAGTGCCCTAATATAGTTTGTTTGTTTTTTTGCCACTGACAGCTGATGAGACCCCACCAGCTGGACCGGCCCTACTGCCGATCCAACAGATTCCAACTTGCCATCCCAGCAACAAACCCAACAAATCACAACCTCTGCCCTATCCATAGAGGAGGTGGGAGAAAAGGAGACTCAAGCTAGTTGGATCTGATCCCCCTACCTCTTCATGAGAAAGAACAATAGACAGAAAAGGAAGAGAAATAATGCTAATATGCTTTTGGTGGTGAAAAACATATCTTGATAAAATAATTACCTTTACTTGCTCCCATTTTGTGCTTGGGGTGATGCAATGCTTCGTACTAATGGTATTGGAGTCTTGAAATGGTCCTCCAACTGCAGAGGAAGGTATTTTATTTAGTGTTTCCCTTGAATGTTTTTAGCAACTAATTGTATCTAGAACATAGCTCAAGGACATTAAGGGAGAGCTTGCCATCTGAATCATAGATAACAAAGTTGCATTTCATATAAGAGTTGAAATCTGCATGTCCTGGGTAGTTCGTATGCAAAACGAACTTCTTGATTTTATGAGTCTGCACATCAAACAAGGTATAGAGAAAGTTTCAGCACTATGATTGAGGGATATTATGAAATGGAGTTTAACATCAAGGTAGGCGAAAACAGCACCTGTCCATCGAATAATATGTCCACGCCACGAGTGAAATAATTGTAAAAGTAATCACCACAAAGAGTTGTGCGAGGGCGTGGGTCTGAAGCTGAATGAATTACCATCTGATCAACCTGTGTAACCAGAAATGATAGGTGGTGAATCTTAGTGACCGAAATTTCAGGACCCTGTTGAGTAACCTATTGTTCCAATGGCTTGGGGGCCGTGTCGGTCAGATACTGGACACGCGTCCAGACACAACATAGTTATCCAAAAATATATTAAATATTTTATAAATTTAAAGCACCTAAAATAGAGGAGTTTCACTAAGAGTATTCAACAGTCAAGATATCTCATATCTGTAAATTTATACTAGTGAACTAAGATATCTTTTGATTTACCGTCAGTAAGTATAAGATATTTGTACCAACAATAGTGATCTCTATTAGAATTTTCTAATTCAAGTTTTCCATTTTTCTCTCCAAACCAACAAAGAAGCAAAATGCGTAGGAAACGCAAAGCTGGAGCAGTGGAAGATACAGATAACTATTTCGACGGCTTTCTGGACAATCATCCATATATGTATGCGTTTTGCTAACTTTGCTATCTTATATATCCATTTTAAACTACTTATATTTACTGAGTACTCCGTGTCCCTGTTTCCTAGATTTTAAGTTGTCGTGTCACAGTACGACACACGACACCGATCCCCATATTGTTATACAGGAATAAACCTTTTTGCTTAATTTCAATCAAATATGCGCTCCTACAAAATGCACTATGGAACTTCCAAAAATGACCAAAGAAGAACATGCACAACAGGCTCATTATTATACAACACTACTGAATTTCAAGTTCATTTCACAGGTTTCTAAAACTGAAAGCATAGATCATGAGTTACGGGAGTTCTTATTTTCAAAAGTTCTGATGGATGTTTCTCAACTGCGTCTTAATTCCTTATACAACTCACAAGATTAACATATTGAAATTAATTTGTAGCATACCTGCTTTTGGTGTATTCCACAAGGACGACCTAATTCAGTCCACACGTCCTGCAGAGGAACAAGTAAAAAGTTTAACCCCAACATTGACAACGTATAACATGGAATAGAAGCATATGTAGCTGCCCAAATGAAAACCAAGACATATATTAATGTATATACATAATCAGAATCATACTGTTTCCCGAGTAAGAAACAACCACCTTATTAAGCAAATTCTAAGAAAATATAGTCCTGGTAAAATACTCATGCCTTATCTAGAACAATTTTAACTTTTAAGGACCGGTGAACACAAATGAACCTAAACTGATGAAGAACTGTGAATGAGAAACTCTACTGACCTGAGGTGATGCACCAAAAGGAATATGTTGACCACCCACGGTGAACCATAACTCTTCTCCGAGCTACATTGAAAATCATCCAAAAAGTGAGGTATTTTTTTAGCATCAAGATGAAAGTTCTACTTATAATACAATGCTAAGCAATGGAGTGGAGAAATCTATGCGAACAAGACCGAAGATACAATGATGACACAAACTGGTAATAGGGAGCCAATATGACCCACTTAGACTAGCGATAGGTCATTCTTCTTAAGGACATCTAAGGGAATAAGAAATTGGTACCTTAGCATGGACTTCTTCCATGTAGAGACTGCCAGCAGGCAGTGGTGGAGCTAAAGCTTTCGTCATAAGGGCTCCGACCCCGACTTTACTCTCTGAAGATTTGTCATATATGGAGACACGCGATGTAACTGGAGTAGTCCCATCAGGAAACTCAAGAGGCAACTCCGCTGTCAAAATAGGGAAGGGGAGATTTAAACAGTAAATAAAAAAGGAAGATGAGGAAGAGAGAGAAAGCAGAAGCAAAGAAGATAATACAAAAAAACAGTACCTACCTTCTCCATCATGGCAACAATCTGTATACTGCAACGGTATAGGAAAGGCAAAGGATAGTCCCTAAAATTGCAGATACCAATTAATATATGGCAACAAAATAATAGAAGTAAAGTGAAAGTTTTAACGCTGGTAAAGGATTCATGTCACATACCGGATAGAATAGAGAGTAAACTCCTCTATCTTTGTCATAAGTTCCAGGAAATGTTGGCCCAAACAGTGCATATACAGCTACGAAAGTAGCCAAAGTGGAAGGTCCACTGGAAGTAAAAATAACTAGCATAAAAACACAGGAAGGGGATAGGAAGATGAAAATTTAAAGTAATTTCAATTAACCTACCCAATAAGAGATTTAGCATATCGCATTTGAAGCCTTTTGACATCAAAAACTTCAATCAGCCGCAGCCTCTGGAGAAGAACCAAGGTTAGAAAATGGGGGAATTGTAGACATTATGAATCATTACAATGCAATTAAAGCATCAAGCGATCAGGTGTTCATATTCTCGATATCTCGATGAACAAGAGGCAGTAATACTTGCAGCAGATCTTACTAGTACTAACAAATCCTGAAAATAGTAAATGAAACACCCTGATTTCACAAACGAGTTAAATATGCACAGATTGGGCTGCAGGACATAGCTATGGCAAAGACTTTCAATACGTAAAGCTAAAGAAATAAGAGCGATAGTGTGGCAAACACGTTAGGGAGTGAATTGACCACATAGGGTTATTAAGACATGTAAAAGTAGAGTTTACGTCCGAAAAACATAAGAAAATTCCTGACGGTCAGAAGTGGAATCTAAACCATGTTTTAACATTCTTTACAACTCCAGGAAACAGATATGGGAGAACTAGTAATTGGTAAATTCCCTGCTAGTGTTTTTAGTTGTCTATCTTTCACATCACTCACCATAATAGCAAGGCAAATTCAAACTCCTCCCCTAACCATGAATATACTATACCAGTTCTGTTCTTTACAGTTTACACTAATACTAAGTTTTTCAACTAACAAAAGAGAGAGAACGGGTCAAAAACAGTCCTTAGGACATACCTGTGACCATGGATCAAATCGTAGATGAAAACCGTGATCAGGAAAGCTAATAACAATATCCAACTTCAGCGGTTCCTGCAATACGATAAGAAATGATCAACAAGCATTTCACTGATCCCTAAAAGTAAACTAACTAATAAACAAATTAGTGCCACAAACCTCCTCAAGATACTTCACATGAACTACATCATATATATTCGGCCGCTGCTCAATCTGTGCAAATGCTTCTGAAATTGGCATCCCTGTAATAGAAAGAGCTTTTAGCAAAACAGATCAAGAACACATGATTCTTGCCCAAAATCAATTCCCTATCAATTATTTAGGTACGATTCTATTTACCTATAAAGTCCCCAAAATTCAAATTAGGTAAAAAAACAAAACTAAAAAAAAAATGAATTTGCATCATGGATAACTCAATTCATTTCTAAAAATGATCAATTTTGTTTGAAAAAATCATTAAAAAAGAAACTAAAAATAGTTAAAAGAAAATGAAAACTGAAATTAGTAAAGTATGCAATATTTACCTAGATTAAAAGGACCAATTCCAGCGCCTGGACGAAGATCAATCACGATGGCTCCCATCGCCGTACCTTCACACCTTCTCACGGATCTCTGGATCATCTCTCTTTTCTCTCGAATGGACTCTTGATTTTGGATTTCGTGTTATTTGATGTTTTCGTTTCCTCTGATGATACGCGCGTCAACGGTGCAGGATTATGTGGTGGTTTTATGCGGGATTTTGTGAATCGTAGCGTGTACTGTATTTTTTCCGAGTGACACTCTTATGTACGAAAGCTCTTGTGTTCGGATTCGGAATATCAGATAAGAACTAAAATTGTACGCATTCCCTGACATAATGGAGTCATTATTTTCCCATTAGCTTACATTTACGGCCGAATTTGAAGTTAAATTCTCGGTGATATATGCCTCTTGTAAAGCTTTACATGGGTTATTCAAATGAGATTTTCAATGACTTTCGGAGAGTTTTGAATGTTGGATATTTTCAATAATATAGAAGAAAAAAAATGGTTTTCATTTTTGGTTTGCCACTACGATGGGGAGCATCCTGCGCCTAATAGATGTAATGGAATTTTATTGGAGATGAAAAGACATCTTCAAAGGGTGTGATGGTTCACAAGAGAACATCCATTCCCAATAGACACTATTGGTGTCTTTTGAAAATGAAGAGGCATCTCCAATAGGCATGAGTCCCCTATAAGTAGTGATGATTTATTTCCATTCAAGTATGGAAAACATAATAAAATCTATGATTTATTTTTTCTCTAAGCATCATCAGAAACTAAATATTGTGTGTTCTTGGTTGGGTCAAGGGAGTACAACTCTTGAACCCAACAACGTTGTTAAGGCTTCATTGTATCCTGAAAGCAATATTTCGCTGACCGATTGTACTCGCCAATTATTTGGGAATGGTATTGCTGAAAAGAATCGCAAGGCCTTGAAGCTCAAGTGATACAACATTCTTTTCGTTCTTAGATTTTTCATCCTCTATTTTAGCCTAATTTTCCAACAGTTTTCAGCAATTAGTTTCCGACAATGGAGGGTGGAAATGTGGCGAATTTAAAGAATGTTTAATTATTTTGGAACAAAAGAATCTCGACACCATTGTAATCTTCTAGAGTACGTTTGAAGTACAACGACAACATGTTGGCGATTTAGACGAAATCATATTCGCTTCTGTATTATTCTGTTTGATGCGTTGGTGGACCATTAGTCTTTTAATGGAAAGGAAACAACTCCAAAATCTTGTAGAGACGTCAAGATTGGATACATGTATGGACGTGAATAAGACAAGAGATGTTGGAAGTTAAACCAAGATATTGTGATTTGGTTTGTGGATCAACTACGAGAGTTGACACAGTCTTAGTGGATCAACAAGTGTTGTTGACATAGTATGAAGAAGAGTATGGATCAACTGCTGCAGTTGACGCAGTCAAGTTGGATCAACATGAATAGTTGACACAGCGTGTTATATTTGGAAGACGAGCTTACTTGAGAAGAAAGATGTTTGAGTCTAGAGAGTTCTAGAAGAGTTCTATTTAGAGTTTGGTTTATGTTAGGAAAGTTTCTTTGCTTAGAGTTTTGTCTTTGTTAGGAAAGTACTTTGAGTGATCGTCAAGTTTGTGAGACCATAAGTAGGCTACTGAGCCATAAGAATTATACACCAAATTTGATTATCAATGTAGTCGTTTATTTGCTTCCGCACGTGTGCTATCCTCTCTCTTGCTCGATCCTACCTTGGTATCAGAGCAAGGTGAGAGGAAGGGAGAGGAGAATCAGAAAGAGCTAGATAATTTTTTGAAGGTCTGAAAAGTTGTGTTGGTGTGCGTTTTTTCATTAGGTTTTGAGAGTTATAAAAAAAAAAAGAGAAAGAAGAAGAGTTGTTGTTGTTTTCAGAGGAAGGAATGTGCTTGTTGGATGTTGAGCAGTGTTCGTGAAGGTGTTGAAGGAAAATAAAGACTTGAAGCAAGGCTCGAGAATTAAAAAGAAAGAAGGTTGCGCAAATTTTTGGTGATGATACCCTATCTGGGGCTATGTACGTAGAGATATGGATGCTGACGTTGCTGCCCTAGGTTTCGTGTGTGTGTTCGATTTTTGAAGCCAAGGCTCACAAGGTACAACATAGACTAGTGAGAAGAACCCGCATCCTAGATTGTCACAAGTTTCAGTTTCGAATTTGTTTTGTGCCAAAGTTTCATTTCGTAGAGTTTTTGGTTCGGCGCTAGAAAACAATGAAACTAGGTCAAAGCTAGGTTAAGAGTAAGAAAACCTGGAGTCTGCGATACTAGCAGTGGTTGATTGATGAAGCTTGGGAGACTTGGGTTTGTAAGAATCTGATTTCCAATCTGTTTAAGGTTCAACAAGTTGCGAAGAGACGATGCTAGTTGTTGTTTCTTGACAGAACGACAAGAAGGAACCTGTTGGATGAACAGAAGATGAAGTTTGTGGGAGATAGTAACTGTATGGGTGTTACAAAGGTTAATGTCACTGTTGTAGGATAAAATTTATCGAAGCGTAACAGAATAAAGTGTCACAGGTGATAACCCTAACAAAAGTGTTATAACAGTGGAGAAGTGTGACAGTTTTCTGGCAGAGGCGTTGCAGATAACAGATTTGACTTTAGAAGGTGAAGAAGCTTCGGGTGAGAGGATTATTCAAAGGGTTAAGTTATGGATTAGAAATAAACACAACAGAAGATCAAAGTTGGGTACTGCAGTCAAGAAGGACTGGTACGGTTTGATTAAGGTGATCGAATTCAGAAACTTAGAATGACAAGGAATGTTGGGTAGTTATGTTTGAGCTTAAGGGAGGATGGTATCATGTTAAGCTCAAACATGGTGATTGAAGAGTAGTATCATGGTATCATGTTAAGCTTAAGGGAGGATGGTATCATGGTATCATGTTAAGCTCAAACATGGTGAAAGAAGCTGAGGAGTAGAAGAGGGTTACGGAATTCTCGTTAAATGATATCTTGGTTTAAGGGAAGATGTTGGAAGTTAAACCAAGATATGGTGATTTGGTTTGTGAATCAACTATGAGAGTTGACACAGTCTGAGTGGATCAACAAGTATTGTTGACACAGTATGAAGAAGAACATGGATCGACTACTGCAGTTGACGCAGTCAAGTTGGGTCAACAGGAACAGTTGACACAGCGTGTTATATTTGGAAGACGAGCTTACTTGAGAAGAAAGATGTTTGAGTCTAGAGAGTTCTAGAAGAGTTATATTTAGAGTTTGGTTTATGTTAGGAAAGTGTCTTTGCTTAGAGTTTTGTTTTTGTTAGGAAAGTACTTTGAGTGATCGTCAAGTTTGTAAGACTATAAGTAGGCTATTGATCCATAAGAATTGTACACCAAATTTGATTATCAATGTAGTCGTTTATTTGCTTCTGCTTGTGCTCTCCTCTCTCTTGCTCGATCCTACAAGAGCGAACATTTTGGAAGCAAATAAACCTTGAAAGGTTATGATTGGTTGGATTCATCAATTTAGGAATTATGTACTGGGGTTTTCATTGAGTATCGATGTTAATCCAAATATATGGTATGACTTCGCAAATCCGGATATACCGTTTGGAAAGAGACATCAAAAGTTTGAACACCAGGAAAGAACAATGTGCACTGCTTGTAATGGAAACCTTGACATGGTTGCGATCTTCATCTATGACCCTAACAAGAGGAGAAGAAAACCGTTCTGACTCCTCTCTGCCGCAAACGATTACAAGAATTATTCTTATGTGGATCAGAATCATTAAATTGAACTGTAACTGCGAAGAAAGTTCAGTATCAATAAGGTTTTATCTGTTGATAGCTTTTAATTTTTTTATATCGTTTTCTACTGATCTGTGGAAGTTATTCCTAGAAAATGTTATAGTCTTGAACTTGACATATAGTTCTGAATCATGTGATAAACGATCATTTATCGCCATGATTATGCATCATAACTGAATACAAAATCTATTTACACCATTAGAGGCTGAGTGCCAAATCCGAAAAATCGTAACTGTGTCTGTATGACTTTATGGGATTTGATGTTTTTCTTGATTTTAAGAACTATGTGAGGGCATGGATACTACAGTGAGATTCATGTGTCTATGCCATATTTGGTGATCTAACTGAGTCTATTAAGGATATACTATATAGGGTTGTGGGGCGGTATATTAGTAGTCCTTATGGTTCATATATTTTGATTCAAGTATATGATTTTGGTTGAGTATGGTGGAACTCCAAGTTCTCCACCATTGAGCCAAATCCGAAGAGTTAATAACTTGTATTACTATATAGTTCGATTTGAAGATTTCCTTCTTACATGAATTGAGTTTGAACAGTGAGGTTCATGCGATGATGGTTTCCTATGGGATTGTATGCAAGTTGGTTTATTTTTTATCCATGCGAGATGGATATAAAATTGATCAAAACGGTCTTCAAAGTTTTAGTTTAAAACTAAATTTTGACGAGATATCTGTATGGTCATTCCTAGTGGGAATTACGGAAGAGAATGATATTCTAGGACCGTAAATTGTGATGTTCCAGGCATTGAAAAACAAACGTAATATTAGATGCATGCTGGCATTGATAGAAAAGTTGTCAAAAGAGAGCCAGACCCAGAGAGTAGTAATAGAAATGACATAGGGTTTGAAGTTTTCCTTCATTAGGAATTATGTGCAGGCATCGATTGGAATGTTTGGAAAGGAAATCCAAATCCATAAAGATAGTATTCGTACTGGTATGGGTTTGAGGATTTCTACTCGGAAACTATGTGAGCCATGTGCTTGACACAAATCAATAGTGGGGGCACATGTTTGATACAAATGAAACATGTATGCAAATCCACTAGCAATTGTGTTTCACGACAGTTAGTTCTTTTCAGCATTTAAGAATTGTCGCGAACGGTGGGATAAATTATATGACAATATCATAAAATTTTCTGGTTATTACAACCAAGATCGTCATAATTGTCGATATAACAATTGCAAGTTATGAGCATAATCCTTGCGATAAGGTTATAATATTTTCAAAATTTGGAAATTGGCATGTCTTAAATGACAACAAGAGAAAAGTGGAATCCCGATTAATATGTAACGTATTGGAAGATTGGGCGCCCGACCAAATATCCAACGTTGAGGTGTTACGATATTACCGACGCATAAATTTTGACTCTTAAATTGCATGGTGTCAAATGTTAAATAGACATTGTCTATGTTTCTATGTATTTTAGTAAGAATTTGTAGATGGTTGTGCATGAGTAGAGGAGTTACTCATCGTGATAATAATTGTCAAAATAGCAAGTAAGTTTCCTACAAATTTTCTATGCCTCTAGTGTATGCAAGTCTGTAATGACTTCTTGTGAATTAACGTAAATGTTAATTAGGATCACTAGAGAAGTTACAATTATTTTGTAAAATCAAATAGAAACATTTTTAATAATGTTTTCAGAATTGATTGCATGAGTAGATGCTGTTAATGAGGAAGAATGGCTTAGAACATAACGTGTAGAGATCCCATTTCTGGAAGAAGTCATCTCAAGCATTCTTGATTAATTGTGAATCAGGCTATGATCTATAACGTCTCTTACGAGACTTATAATGAAAAGTCAAGGCATGTAAGTCTTATAAATTGAACGGTAAGTCTATTAATTGCAGTTAACCATTGAAACGAGAAAAATTTGGAAGACTATTTATGAAGAGTCTCCGAAGGAAATGTTTTCAACGAAGTATACAGAAATGGGACTAAGGTATGTGAATGAAAGTTCGATCACCCATATCAGAAACCCAACTATGTTTTGAAAAAGATAAACAAGGTTCAATGTGGTACCAACAAATTATGGATGTGATTATGGTGCACTAAGTAAAAACTTCTCATTTCTGTTTAGTGTAGTGATTCTGCAAGAAAACAGGATGGATGAAAATCCTTAATAAGTCTAACTTTTATCACAAGGTGTATCGCAGAAACACCTTCGAGACTTACCTATATGAGTATGGAAATCAGGTCGTTTTCTAAGAGAATAAGACCGTTCTCTAAAGAAGACTCATGAATCCAGGATAAGGACGGGGCCATTAATGTGTTGAGCTACAGAACACACAATCTATGAAATCAGTTTGTGTGGAGATTCCGGTTTTATCACATGGGGTACTTGGTTCAAGACTGGCTTCACCACTGAACCCCGATAAGGCTTTGAGTTTCTCACACTAAGTGAAGGTTCAAATCCAAAAGATACCTATCATTTATGTATTGATTTCAAGGATGATGCTTATTTTCAATTGAGCTTGAACTACGTTGGCTTGATCCCACTCGGGTACGTAGGTAGTCACTTGAGTGATGCAGCCACTCCATTTTTGTAAGTTTTACTTTGTTTTATTTTCATGTTTTTTGGTTATTGAAAATATGGGAGATTGTTGGATATTTTCAATAATATAGAAAATAAAATGGTTTTCATTTTTGGTTTGCCACTACGATGGGGAGCATCCTGCGCCTAATAGATGCAATGAAATTTTGTTGGAGATGAAAAGACATCTCCAAAGGGTGTGATGGTTCACAAGAGACACATCCATTCCCAATAGACACTTTTGGTGTCTTTTGAAAATGAAGAGGCATCTCCAATAGGCATGAGTCCCCTATAAGTAGTGATGATTTATTTCCATTCAAGTATGGAAAACATAATAAAATCTATGATTTATTTTCTCTCTAAGCATCATCAGAAACTAAATATTGTGTGTTCTTGGTTGGGTCAAGGGAGTACAACTCTTGAACCCAACAACGTTGTTAAGGCTTCATTGTATCCTGAAAGCAATATTTCGCTGACCGATTGTACTCGCCAATTATTTGGGAATGGTATTGCTGAAAAGAATCGCAAGGCCTTGAAGCTCAAGTGATACAACATTCTTTTCGTTCTTAGATTTTTCATCCTCTATTTTAGCCTAATTTTCCAACAGTTTTCAGCAATTAGTTTCCGACAATGGAGGGTGGAAATGTGGCGAATTTAAAGAATGTTTAATTATTTTGGAACAAAAGAATCTCGACACCATTGTAATCTTCTAGAGTACGTTTGAAGTACAACGACAACATGTTGCCGATTTAGACGAAATCATATTCGCTTCTGTATTATTCTGTTTGATGCGTTGGTGGACCATTAGTCTTTTAATGGAAAGGAAACAACTCCAAAATCTTGTAGAGACGTCAAGATTGGATACATGTATGGACGTGAATAAGACAAGAGATGTTGGAAGTTAAACCAAGATATTGTGATTTGGTTTGTGGATCAACTACGAGAGTTGACACAGTCTTAGTGGATCAACAAGTGTTGTTGACATAGTATGAAGAAGAGTATGGATCAACTGCTGCAGTTGACGCAGTCAAGTTGGATCAACATGAATAGTTGACACAGCGTGTTATATTTGGAAGACGAGCTTACTTGAGAAGAAAGATGTTTGAGTCTAGAGAGTTCTAGAAGAGTTCTATTTAGAGTTTGGTTTATGTTAGGAAAGTTTCTTTGCTTAGAGTTTTGTCTTTGTTAGGAAAGTACTTTGAGTGATCGTCAAGTTTGTGAGACCATAAGTAGGCTACTGAGACATAAGAATTATACACCAAATTTTATTATCAATGTAGTCGTTTATTTGCTTCCGCACGTGTGCTATCCTCTCTCTTGCTCGATCCTACCTTGGTATCAGAGCAAGGTGAGAGGAAGGGAGAGGAGAATCAGAAAGAGCTAGATAATTTTTTGAAGGTCTGAAAAGTTGTGTTGGTGTGCGTTTTTTCATTAGGTTTTGAGAGTTATAAAAAAAAAAGAGAAAGAAGAAGAGTTGTTGTTGTTTTCAGAGGAAGGAATGTGCTTGTTGGATGTTGAGCAGTGTTCGTGAAGGTGTTGAAGGAAAATAAAGACTTGAAGCAAGGCTCGAGAATTAAAAAGAAAGAAGGTTGCGCAAATTTTTGGTGATGATACCCTATCTGGGGCTATGTACGTAGAGATATGGATGCTGACGTTGCTGCCCTAGGTTTCGTGTGTGTGTTCGATTTTTGAAGCCAAGGCTCACAAGGTACAACATAGACTAGTGAGAAGAACCCGCATCCTAGATTGTCACAAGTTTCAGTTTCGAATTTGTTTTGTGCCAAAGTTTCATTTCGTAGAGTTTTTGGTTCGGCGCTAGAAAACAATGAAACTAGGTCAAAGCTAGGTTAAGAGTAAGAAAACCTGGAGTCTACGATACTAGCAGTGGTTGATTGATGAAGCTTGGGAGACTTGGGTTTGTAAGAATCTGATTTCCAATCTGTTTAAGGTTCAACAAGTTGCGAAGAGACGATGCTAGTTGTTGTTTCTTGACAGAACGACAAGAAGGAACCTGTTGGATGAACAGAAGATGAAGTTTGTGGGAGATAGTAACTGTATGGGTGTTACAAAGGTTAATGTCACTGTTGTAGGATAAAATTTATCGAAGCGTAACAGAATAAAGTGTCACAGGTGATAACCCTAACAAAAGTGTTATAACAGTGGAGAAGTGTGACAGTTTTCTGGCAGAGGCGTTGCAGATAACAGATTTGACTTTAGAAGGTGAAGAAGCTTCGGGTGAGAGGATTATTCAAAGGGTTAAGTTATGGATTAGAAATAAACACAACAGAAGATCAAAGTTGGGTACTGCAGTCAAGAAGGACTGGTACGGTTTGATTAAGGTGATCGAATTCAGAAACTTAGAATGACAAGGAATGTTGGGTAGTTATGTTTGAGCTTAAGGGAGGATGGTATCATGTTAAGCTCAAACATGGTGATTGAAGAGTTTATGGCAGAAACTTAAAAATCTTACAAAGTGTGGTAGACTTTGTGATAGTTATTGCTTGTGGCAGAAGCATAACAAAAAAAATATTATGAGAGAATCTTGAAAAAGCAAAGAAGTGTGAAGGTTTCGCAACAATAGCGTTACTGAAACAAGACAAGAAAAAACAACAACAAGGTTATAAAGAAAGAGAAGAAATCACCAAGGGTGATCGTGAGAAGTGAAGCAAGTGATCACGAGAAGTGAAGCAATCCTAGTATGGGGATTTGGCTAGAGAAGTGAAGAAATTCCAGTGTGGAATTTGAGAAGTGAAAACAACAATAGTGGGTTAAAATCCCATGAGTTGTAGAGAACAACAATAGTGGGTTAAAATCCCATGAGTTGTGGATGCCAATGATGCCGGAAATATCAGAAGACGAGGTTAGCTGGACCATTGCAGTAGTGACAAAGAGTAAATAAGAGATGAGGTTGATCTACAACGCTCAGTGAAGAAAGTAGAAGATGAGCTACAATGCTTGGTGATGAGTTAAAGAATTTGTTTTTTGTGTTTGGTTACCAAGTTGAGTAGAGCACAAGAAGGTGTTTCTAGCTTGTTAAAGTGTTCCGCTGCGATGAAGAAGAATGTGAAGAGAATTTTGATGATTTCTATTAAATAAAAGAAGAAGTTTGTTTTGTGTTTATGAATTGAGTTTGTTGATTGACGAAATTCCGGTAGAATCATGAAGTTGGGATAAGTATAATCGAGTATCAAGGAGTAAGGGTTTGTTGGTGGTATCTTTGAAGAATGATAAAAGACAAGAACGTGCTACTACATATCTTTGTATGTTGACGTTTATCAATGAAATAAGAGGAATAAAAAATGATAAAATACAAGGATGTGCTAACGTTGATCGATGAAAGAAGCTGAGGAGTAGAAGAGGGTTACGGAATTCTCGTTAAATGATATCTTGGTTTAAGGGAAGATGTTGGAAGTTAAACCAAGATATGGTGATTTGGTTTGTGAATCAACTATGAGAGTTGACACAGTCTGAGTGGATCAACAAGTATTGTTGACACAGTATGAAGAAGAACATGGATCGACTACTGCAGTTGACGCAGTCAAGTTGGGTCAACAGGAACAGTTGACACAGCGTGTTATATTTGGAAGACGAGCTTACTTGAGAAGAAAGATGTTTGAGTCTAGAGAGTTCTAGAAGAGTTATATTTAGAGTTTGGTTTATGTTAGGAAAGTGTCTTTGCTTAGAGTTTTGTTTTTGTTAGGAAAGTACTTTGAGTGATCGTCAAGTTTGTAAGACTATAAGTAGGCTATTGATCCATAAGAATTGTACACCAAATTTGATTATCAATGTAGTCGTTTATTTGCTTCTGCTTGTGCTCTCCTCTCTCTTGCTCGATCCTACAAGAGCGAACATTTTGGAAGCAAATAAACCTTGAAAGGTTATGATTGGTTGGATTCATCAATTTAGGAATTATGTACTGGGGTTTTCATTGAGTATCGATGTTAATCCAAATATATGGTATGACTTCGCAAATCCGGATATACCGTTTGGAAAGAGACATCAAAAGTTTGAACACCAGGAAAGAACAATGTGCACTGCTTGTAATGGAAACCTTGACATGGTTGCGATCTTCATCTATGACCCTAACAAGAGGAGAAGAAAACCGTTCTGACTCCTCTCTGCCGCAAACGATTACAAGAATTATTCTTATGTGGATCAGAATCATTAAATTGAACTGTAACTGCGAAGAAAGTTCAGTATCAATAAGGTTTTATCTGTTGATAGCTTTTAATTTTTTTATATCGTTTTCTACTGATCTGTGGAAGTTATTCCTAGAAAATGTTATAGTCTTGAACTTGACATATAGTTCTGAATCATGTGATAAACGATCATTTATCGCCATGATTATGCATCATAACTGAATACAAAATCTATTTACACCATTAGAGGCTGAGTGCCAAATCCGAAAAATCGTAACTGTGTCTGTATGACTTTATGGGATTTGATGTTTTTCTTGATTTTAAGAACTATGTGAGGGCATGGATACTACAGTGAGATTCATATGTCTATGCCATATTTGGTGATCTAACTGAGTCTATTAAGGATATACTATATAGGGTTGTGGGGCGGTATATTAGTAGTCCTTATGGTTCATATATTTTGATTCAAGTATATGATTTTGGTTGAGTACGGTGGAACTCCAAGTTCTCCACCATTGAGCCAAATCCGAAGAGTTAATAACTTGTATTACTATATAGTTCGATTTGAAGATTTCCTTCTTACATGAATTGAGTTTGAACAGTGAGGTTCATGCGATGATGGTTTCCTATGGGATTGTATGCAAGTTGGTTTATTTTTTATCCATGCGAGATGGATATAAAATTGATCAAAACGGTCTTCAAAGTTTTAGTTTAAAACTAAATTTTGACGAGATATCTGTATGGTCATTCCTAGTGGGAATTACGGAAGAGAATGATATTCTAGGACCGTAAATTGTGATGTTCCAGGCATTGAAAAACAAACGTAATATTAGATGCATGCTGGCATTGATAGAAAAGTTGTCAAAAGAGAGCCAGACCCAGAGAGTAGTAATAGAAATGACATATGGGTTTGAAGTTTTCCTTCATTAGGAATTATGTGCAGGCATCGATTGGAATGTTTGGAAAGGAAAGCCAAATCCATAAAGATAGTATTCGTACTGGTATGGGTTTGAGGATTTCTACTCGGAAACTATGTGAGCCATGTGCTTGACACAAATCAATAGTGGGGGCACATGTTTGATACAAATGAAACATGTATGCAAATCCACTAGCAATTGTGTTTCACGACAGTTAGTTCTTTTCAGCATTTAAGAATTGTCGCGAACGGTGGGATAAATTATATGACAATATCATAAAATTTTCTGGTTATTACAACCAAGATCGTCATAATTGTCGATATAACAATTGCAAGTTATGAGCATAATCCTTGCGATAAGGTTATAATATTTTCAAAATTTGGAAATTGGCATGTCTTAAATGACAACAAGAGAAAAGTGGAATCCCGATTAATATGTAACGTATTGGAAGATTGGGCGCCCGACCAAATATCCAACGTTGAGGTGTTACGATATTACCGACGCATAAATTTTGACTCTTAAATTGCATGGTGTCAAATGTTAAATAGACATTGTCTATGTTTCTATGTATTTTAGTAAGAATTTGTAGATGGTTGTGCATGAGTAGAGGAGTTACTCATCGTGATAAATAATTGTCAAAATAGCAAGTAAGTTTCCTACAAATTTTCTATGCCTCTAGTGTATGCAAGTCTGTAATGACTTCTTGTGAATTAACGTAAATGTTAATTAGGATCACTAGAGAAGTTACAATTATTTTGTAAAATCAAATAGAAACATTTTTAATAATGTTTTCAGAATTGATTGCATGAGTAGATGCTGTTAATGAGGAAGAATGGCTTAGAACATAACGTGTAGAGATCCCATTTCTGGAAGAAGTCATCTCAAGCATTCTTGATTAATTGTGAATCAGGCTATGATCTATAACGTCTCTTACGAGACTTATAATGAAAAGTCAAGGCATGTAAGTCTTATAAATTGAACGGTAAGTCTATTAATTGCAGTTAACCATTGAAACGAGAAAAATTTGGAAGACTATTTATGAAGAGTCTCCGAAGGAAATGTTTTCAACGAAGTATACAGAAATGGGACTAAGGTATGTGAATGAAAGTTCGATCACCCATATCAGAAACCCAACTATGTTTTGAAAAAGATAAACAAGGTTCAATGTGGTACCAACAAATTATGGATGTGATTATGGTGCACTAAGTAAAAACTTCTCATTTCTGTTTAGTGTAGTGATTCTGCAAGAAAACAGGATGGATGAAAATCCTTAATAAGTCTAACTTTTATCACAAGGTGTATCGCAGAAACACCTTCGAGACTTACCTATATGAGTATGGAAATCAGGTCGTTTTCTAAGAGAATAAGACCGTTCTCTAAAGAAGACTCATGAATCCAGGATAAGGACGGGGCCATTAATGTGTTGAGCTACAGAACACACAATCTATGAAATCAGTTTGTGTGGAGATTCCGGTTTTATCACATGGGGTACTTGGTTCAAGACTGGCTTCACCACTGAACCCCGATAAGGCTTTGAGTTTCTCACACTAAGTGAAGGTTCAAATCCAAAAGATACCTATCATTTATGTATTGATTTCAAGGATGATGCTTATTTTCAATTGAGCTTGAACTACGTTGGCTTGATCCCACTCGGGTACGTAGGTAGTCACTTGAGTGATGCAGCCACTCCATTTTTGTAAGTTTTACTTTGTTTTATTTTCATGTTTTTTGGTTATTGAAAATATGGGAGATTGTTGGATATTTTCAATAATATAGAAAATAAAATGGTTTTCATTTTTGGTTTGCCACTACGATGGGGAGCATCCTGCGCCTAATAGATGCAATGAAATTTTGTTGGAGATGAAAAGACATCTCCAAAGGGTGTGATGGTTCACAAGAGACACATCCATTCCCAATAGACACTTTTGGTGTCTTTTGAAAATGAAGAGGCATCTCCAATAGGCATGAGTCCCCTATAAGTAGTGATGATTTATTTCCATTCAAGTATGGAAAACATAATAAAATCTATGATTTATTTTTTCTCTAAGCATCATCAGAAACTAAATATTGTGTGTTCTTGGTTGGGTCAAGGGAGTACAACTCTTGAACCCAACAACGTTGTTAGGGCTTCATTGTATCCTGAAAGCAATATTTCGCTGACCGATTGTACTCGCCAATTATTTGGGAATGGTCGAAACAATTGCTGAAAAGAATCGCAAGGCCTTGAAGCTCCAGTGATACAACATTCTTTTCGTTCTTATATTTTTCATCCTCTATTTTAGCCTAATTTTCTAACACTGAAATCTACTGTTAGTCCATAAAGATTTCTGGAGAGTCTCCTAATTTATCTTGTTATTGGTTACAAACTTTTTTAAAGTCATTTAAATTCTCTGAAACTCCATGTTATTGGATTAGGATTTCATAAGAATCACTATAACACCCATGTTATTCGATCGAGAATTGAAAGTTATTGATTTTTGGTTTTCAGAGATATAGAGAGATTTTTTTTATGAAAATAGGCATGAATGAAATCTCTCCCCAAGAGGTGATATTTCGGGAGACTTGAAAACTTGGGGAATATTTGTTTTTGCGAGTAGGGCTAATTTTTTTGCTCATTTTTTGTTCGAGCTGATGAAAATAATGGGCTATTTGCACAGTAAACCAGTGGCGAGATAGCATAGAAAATAAAAAGTGGGATGAGTGGAATAAAGAGAATGAAAATGCAATAAAGAGAATGAAAATAAAGGCATGGGACAACGGTGAGATTTATTTTGACGATGAACACATATTTTACCAGGTATTTATGGTAGTTTTATTAAGAGTATACGTGCATAATAAAATAGATGTTTTGATATTTTTTTATTAGATATTATACATTTTTTGTCTCTACAAATCACAAAGTCTCTTTACGAATCTCAAATTTTTGTCTGTACAAGTCACAAAGACTCTCTAATATACTCTCAGAGAATCACTAGAAATCTTTTTATTTTCAGTGACTCTCCGGGAGTCACTCAAATAAAAAGTCTATTAAAGTCTATGGAAATCTCAATTGACTACCTCCCTGTTACATTCATATTTTAGTATATTCCAAAAAATTGAACATCACCGCCCACTCATTTTAGTTTCAATCGTTGATTTTTAGTAGTTAATTTTTAACATGGTATAAACTGGTAGTATGCGTTACGGATTGGGATCATTTCCGATAAGAGATTTAGAGAAGTGTAAGAGGAACATATCTAACTTCAAATTTATTGTTGTTTGGGTTTCGTAAGGAAAAAACATGGCACCGAAATTGTGAGATAATGTGATAATAATCATGTCAACGGGATGACGTTATTGTAGTTTGATGGTAAAGTTGTTGGGTGATGATACCGTTGACCGAATCTCAAATCCCAAATATGAATCCAAAGGCCTTTTTTCCCGAAACAAGTCCAGGGTAGGCCAAAACTGGAATGAATTCCATCTCATAAAAGTATGGTAGATTTTACGCCAGCTTGCCAGCCTCGACACAACCTGCACAAGATGGAGCAAATTCTTGACACTTCTGGCCCCGCGTTCGTTTTGCTACAGAGGATGAAGTAGTCACCACTTAATGGAATTTCGTATTTACGACCATCAAACCGGGTATACCCACATCCTTGTTCGAGCTGCAGGGTTACGGGGGATTTCTCTCCTTCACAATCATGCTAGCCACAGAGCTACTGGGGGATACCCCCGCCCCTTCACATTTTGCTAGGATAACTTCATATTTTCGCTGGTTAAAGGATAAATCCTCATTCAAAGTTTAAAAATCTTATCCCAGTCCAAGTTCAGAAACCTTATCTCTTTTAAGTGGATCGCCGCTCTCCTCTTCCGTCTTTCCAACGCCGGTTCTCCTATAAATTCTGCTTGCCCATGTCCTACTTCACCACCTCGTCCCATGTTAGTTTCCGTTTTCCTATGTGCTTCATCCTTCCTTCAGCATGCTTGATGCGTCTTACGAACCGGTGCATCAGGCGGCCTTCGACAGAGATGCCCAAAACCAACACAGCCAATGTTGGGTGAGCATGTCCTCTATTGGTACTACCCCAAATTTCTTGCGTACATATTCATTCCTGATTCGATCGTGCATCATATGCCTGCATCAGCACCAATTCTTTATCAATCAAAAATAATTATCTCAACAGATTCTTCAACTGTTGATTATAAAATAATAATAATTATTAATCCATATGTATTACATTTTATACGGCATGTATAATATGATGTATAACGTGTGATGAGGAATAGTGTATAACACTTGATTATATCTACTCCATACCTAGTTATTTATTTGTTTTTACAAATTGGATATGCAATAAAATGAAATGAGGGAATACAAGTAAAACAATGTCAGATGGTTACCCTTATGATCCTTATTTCTAGGCATATGGATCCCTAAAAACATGTATGTCAACTGTTAGTTTCCTGACCTTGGTATGAAGTCTTCTTTTTTTTTTTTGATAAGTCGAAAAATGTATTAATATGAAAATATTTACAAGGTAGCTAGAGAGAAAAGAGGTCACAGCAACCCCAAAAACTCTCAAAGACTACTTAAAACGAAAATAAGCAACATTTGGTAATTCAATAGAAAGTAAAAAATCAGGTCGGCCTACATAATGTATTCCCACACCATGATCCAAATTACAACCTCTTCTAGCCATCTTATCCGCAGAAAAATTCGCTTCTTGATACGAATGAACGAACCTGATAGAATCATAATGATTAGACACTGCTTCCCATCTTTGTTGAACAAACCATGGTAAACTATTATGCTCCAAAATACCCAAAACACTTGCTGAGTTTGATCTAATGAGGATCCTACGAAAACCCCATTGTCTATCCCACTCAAGCCCAACTACAACTCCATATAATTCGGCTGAGAAATTAGACGTGATACCCAGCCCAATTTCCATAGCACCCACCACTACATAGCTCGCGTCTCTTGCAACCACTCCAGCACTAGCGACGCCTGGGTTGTTCCGAGAGGCCCCATCACAGCAAAGAAGCAGTTCTCCTTTGCTCCGGCGGAACCCAATCACACTGGAAAGGTACACAATGTTTAACCTTTCTAAACTTCACACGGAAGAAGTCCAGCACACGTAAATCATCACATGTATTCTTCATGAAACCTTTCGTGCGATCTGAGTATTCATGAATAAGATTGAAAACCCTTTTCTGAAACACTGACCAACACAGATTCCTTTTCTCATAGTTTTTTTTGTTACAAGTATACCATAGCTCCGATCTAATGACCAGGTTAGCCACCAGCCATAAATCCTTAAACATCCTACTGCCATTCTTCGCAGCTTTGATAGAAGAAGTTAAATTATAGTGTGGCTGAATGTGGAAAATATCTGATAACCATCTCCAAGCTTTCTGCGCAAAACATCAGCTCCAAAGAACGTGCTCTAAGGTCTCCTCTTCAGTCTGACACACACAGCAAAACGATGCCAGAGAAATCTTGAATCTGCTACGAACTTTGTCCAGAGTGGCAAACACACCTCGGACAAACTTCTAGTTTTGTGCAGCCAACGAATGGTGCACAACTTTCCTCTAAATCAAACTAGCTTCTTCCAATACAGGATATTTAGCCCTAACCAACTCCCGAGCAGACTTGACAGTGAACTGACCCCTCAAGTCCGGCATCCAAGTTTTTCTATCCTGTCCTCCCTGAATAGTTGGAAGATCATCCATCACAACCCCAGCATTCACCGGATCATTGTAATGATCCCCCTGCAAAACCCATTCACCCTGCACTATAATATCGCTAACACGAGCTTTCCTGTCCAAATCTGTACGATCCAGAATATCAGCCAAAGCCTTAACACCATACCACACGTCATAAAAGAGAGACGTAGCCATGCCATCTCCAATTAGGCATTTAGTGTTGCGCACAACCTCTGAGTGAACCCAACGAATGCCTGGAAGGATAGTCGATTTAACACCAACCAATTTAATGCGACCATCTCTGCAAGTATACTTCGTTTCTAAGAACCGAGCCCAATTTTTCCTAGAAGACTTAATACTCCACTAGAGTTTCATTAGAAGAGCCTTTTTCATGGTTTTCATACTAGCCAGACCAAGAGCACCCTCCTTAGCAGGACATCAGATCTTATCAAAACCAACCACAAAATCTCTCGACAAGTTTGAATCCCCCGACCACAGGAAATTACGAATAACACGTTCACATTGATGAATGAATTTAACGAGCCATTTATACACAGCCATATTGTGTATAGAATATCTAGAGACAACATGTTTTATAAGAACAACTCTATCTTGAAAATAGAGTAACTTACCTTTTAAGACTGACAACTGATCTTTTAGCTTGTCAGTCACGTTGCTAATGTACCTATACTTCACAGCTCCATGCATGACTTGAACTCCCAAATACCTATCTGGAAAATAAGTAATTTCCATTCCCAAAAAATTGGCAATAGTCTAGCGCCTACTCAAAGACCCACCACCAAAATAGATTTTACTTTTCTCCCTACAAACACGTTGGCCCGAAGCAGGGACGGAGCTTAGTGGAAACCAGGGGTGGCTCCCGCCTCCCCTGAAATTTTTATAATCTATTAAAAGCCCAAAGTAATTCCCATTATTTCTAAGAAAAAGCTCTTGTTAGCCCTCCCTGAAATTTTAATTTATTGATTAGCCCCCCTTGCACGGAATTTCTAGCTCCGTCCCTAGCCCGAAGCACGTTGATAATCATCAAGCAACTTCACCAAGTTTGTCGTACTCTTCATATTTCCCTTGCACGTTGGTATGAAGGCGAGCCCCAAAAAATTATCATAAAAGTAGACAAAATCTGCATTGCCTCGTTCCGTAATATCTGCTTTGCTACTTTATTAAGCTTTGTTTTCCCTCGGAAATGTTAGTATTCTTTTATCATTTTCTTTCACCCAAGGGTTGGTAAAATTTATCTATTTTTCACACTTAGCTTCTTGAAGAAGAGTTATAGCATGTGCATTTCGTCGTAAAGAATCTGTATGCAGCTCCCTCACTTGCTCCTACGAAATTTCTCATAATTAGATAAAACCCTAAGTCAAAAATAGATGAAGACCCGACATCTTCAAAATTTAGTTTCAAGTGCTTATGTGATTGAACAATGTTCTGATCCATGATACAATTACTTTTGCTATATTTAGTAGCAATATTTGAAGATATATGACATAAATAGTGAATGTATCTCTGAACTAATATCGATGGATCTGCAATATTGTGCTGGTTTCGTTTTTGGAATATTCTAAGCATATTTCTTTCCAAATAACCAACACTTAGTTGATGCCACTTTCATACTTGGATAATTACATGTACCTTAAATTCATTTATATTAATATTCCGCAACAAAAAATTAAGAAGATATAAAGGGTAGAAAACGTTGTATAGGCGGTAGCATCCAAATACTTTTAACAAAAGAAGTTTCTGAAAGTAAATGACATGTATATTCAATTTCTACGTGACAAAATATACATTTTTCGTTCAATTGTAAATGAACCTTATATTTATTTTATATATGCAATGCATCATTGATACATCAAAATAATTATCCTTTGCGGTAAATCAAGTTTCCAAAAGCATTTTCATAACTTAGTGCTTTCAGCAGATACTGAATCGAACATATTGAGCGTCATATAGAGAACTGACAAAGAATTCATCACTACTAATTAACATTTATTTAAGGATGTGATCAAATTTTTACAGTGGTAAGAAACAGTGGTTTGTTAATACTTATAGAGATTCGGTTCTAGATTTAATTTTAAATACTAAAATAAATAAAATTAAACAAAGATGATATCAAAATGATTGAGAGTACTGAGGCTAAGGATTCCACCATTCACCAATATTTATGTGATTTAATATTAATTTTTATCATGCAATTCCAGACAATATATTCCAATAAAAAGAATTTTGATTATAAATTATTGTCTATATTAGATTTTCAAAACATCAATTGTTAATCGCAAGCATGATGCATCAAAAGCCCTAGATTGAGCATGCACCATTAACAGAAAACACAACTAGTTAATAAAAATCATTCAATCAATTTTAACTTAGTGCAAATAATCATAAAAGAATTGCAGAAAACTAATTAAATTAAAATTACCACATAATTATTGGGAAAATGGCTTCCTCCATCACCCCAAGTGATGGGGTCTAGCTCAGCATGTTGGAAACATGTTCAAAATATTGATGCATTGCTCAAAATGTTTACAAATGATGAAAAGGAGAAAAAATGATTAAGCGTTGCAAACCCACAGTTACAAAAAACGATAAAAACCCTATGCTGCAGTTACTGTTGGACTATCGCTGAATGACCGTTGAAAAACCGATAAAATACCACGATTTATTAACAACTATCTTTGGCAGCACTTTGTTCTTCCTGTTTTTCACAGCAACAGCAGCAAAAAACAAATTTGTAACTCTCGATTATTGTTCTTTACTCTCTCCAAATTCTTTGTACCCATTCTATGTTACCTCAACACCCTATTTATACTTAACAGGGTTAAGCAATCGCGCGTAATACCTTAGAATAGTATTCTATCCTTTTACAGAGAGATACGAGAATAATTTATATTTTCTCTCTTTTTTTCTTCTCTTTCCCTACACCCTCCAAACACGTTGAGAATAAGTCTATGATGGAGTCAAGCTCCTTGCAGACACACGCCAACCTCTCTAAATCACACAAAGAACACAGGAAAGCACAAAAGATAACTCGATATTCTCGTGTCTCTGTTTTCTTTAAATCCACATCACAAACCCAAATTTTTCGACTCCAACAAACTTACCAATCTTGTTTAGTCAAAAACAGGATATTACCAATTGATCCTTGCGATTGTATCTGCCTAAATCTTCTCCATAATCAATAAAAGATAATAAGTATCTTCAAAAATTGTTTTCCCGCCAAAAATGACTTTAAAAGAGGAAGAATGATAGCCCTTATCCAATAGTTGAGGGATGAAATCCACATGGGTGCCTTAATCCAAGTATTGTGTGCCCTTAATAATTTTAGGGGTATCTTTAGTAAAAAATCTTGGGTGCCTTTAACGCTTCCTAGGGTGCTCTGAGTACTTTCTTCGAGGTGTTTTGAGGGTGCTATGAGTAATTTTTCCGGGTGCTTTTGGTAATTTTTTGAGCCGATTTTTCCAAAAATATTTTTTTTTTCTTCCAAAAGTACCTATACACGTAAAACACCATAATAACTACAAAATCGAGCACTTACAATACAAAAAATTGAGAACAATTCAGACATAAAAAAAATTCTATCAGTTTGCCTGTTTCTATTTAATTACCAGAGTTAACAAAAATCTTGATGTTTAAAATACTTTGAGCAACATTATAAGGAATTAGGGTTTATGTTATCATGGTCCCACTTCTTAGTATCAAGATCAATAATATCTGACACAAGTATTGCCAAGTTGTATCGATATATATATATATATATATATATCGATCAGTCCATAGATTGATAGACTGACCATCTCCTTCCAGCAAGTCCTAGATTGAGGATCCCCCATTATTGTTACCTCATAATATTTATCATTAGAACTAAAAACTAAAATCATCTTTCATCAATCAAACGAGTCTAAAAAGGTTATGCAACAAGTAAGTACGTGAACAACAAATGTTTGGTCCATACACCGCACCATTTTTCGCTATTGAAACAAAAAAAAATTATTACAAAACGAGGTTGTAACTGTTAAAGCATTGGTTGGTTGAACCCACCAAGCGTTGGTATGTCAAGTTTAGTTCCAAAACTTGAAGCTTCTTGATTTTGATTATTGGAGTCAACTTTGTTAGGTTATACCATGAACAACAGAAATATTGAGACTTGATCTTGTTACTCCGAATAACTTGTAGACGTATTGGCATCAATGAACGCATCAGCTTTCCGTTCGAGGTTCGTAACACAAACTTAACTTGTCTCATTTATATATATGTTTCTTTCAGATCGTTTATATTGAAAACATAATACTACCTCCGTTTCTAAAAAAGAGGTACTATCACTTTTCCATTTTAGCCTAAAAATATGTCAAATTGAAAAATTAATAGTAACTTTTTTTTAGGAATTGAGAGAGTATATAAAATTTGTTTACATGTCTCTAGTATTTGTGACGTGATCATTTTATTATGATCAAAGTGTCAAGGAATGAACTAGTTTTTTCTTACAACTTTGGTATATGGAGTTACAAAGTATACTTTATCTATTGGACTTCGTAGATTCGACATGACACTGTTTGGTAATTCGTTATTATTTGGTATGTTGAACTTTCAGGTTGATTCCGTACTTAGAAAACTATGTGAAAATGAGAGGGTTCAAGATCAATCTAGTCGTATCTAAATAAATAAGGGGATAAGATTTAAAGTAAAAAAAATATAAATATATTTATCTCATACACAATTAATTAGAATTACTTCTACCGTCCCTCAAAATTTCTTCAAAGCACACAACTATACACCAATATTTAAAATACGTTACTCGTCCTTCTAAAACAAGTCAAGGTTAATAACCTAATTTAAATTCAAAACAAACCCATAAGTTCACCCTTAAATTATCGTTACTAAACTAAAACTCACTGAAACTGATCACATTCAGAACCATTTTGTTTGACTTTCCATCCTTCACCAGAAATCAATATACTCTTAAATACAAATAACCATAATAAAGAGAAGATATACAATGATCTAGCCTAAAATTTAATGAATAATCTAGTTGCAGATCCTTATACTTTTCTAAATTACTCAAATAATTACGTGTGACCTTATGAGAAACAAAAACACATAAACTTCGTTACTAAGTAGTAAAGAAAATCAATCTCAAAATATTAATTGGGATATCTAGACTTGAGTATCAAAGAACATATTTAATATTTCTTTGCATATGAACTTCCCACATCAAACTTACACATTTCAAAATCTGTAAAAATCAAGAATGATAAAACAAAATCATTGGGACAATATCAGATTTCTGATTTGGTAGTAAGTTGGAAGAATCAAACAGTTTGGCCTTTAATAGTTGGTTACTTGATTACTCTAATGATATCAACCATGAGATTAGTTATCATTCGACATTATGAGGACCAAGTTGTTATCATTACAACTCATGGACTGGTACCAAAATGAATCCTGGTAGACAACCATATGGTAGAGATGGAGGATTAACAGGTCATGGCAAAATACATGTAACAAGCATCTCGGTATTGTATATGACACACTAGTGGAATTCAAAAAATGCTAACAACATGTTATGTACAATTTTTTTTTTTTTTTTTTTTTTTGTATCCCAACACATCTTATGTAACTACAGAAAAACATCTTATGTAACTACAAAAAAATAAAGAGAAAAATTGATGAGTTAACACAAATCTTTACTATATCAGGACGAATTATGTCTCTTTGTATGTTATTCCATGAAAAACTTACTTAAAAATAGCGTTGCAACATCATATCAAGATATCACTCGTTGAAAAAAACCTATATTTTGCTTCATAATTTCACACAATCCCTTTTTGTCATGACACATTTCTCGTATTCTCGGAATTTTAGTACTTCCACCAACAAGAATAACTTACGTCCTTGAATCTTGAAGTCATAATTGGGCAACTGCTTCTTAACATCTAAAGACAATCCCTCAATTAGCTCATGCACGCAACGTTAAGCATTTAGGGAACCATTCAAAAGGCCAGAAGTTACAAAACTAACTATACTATTGTTGTATGTTGTACTTGAAGTCCTTGCAAAAGATAGAGTTGAACGTACTTAGGTGCACATAAATTTTAATAAAGCACCTCCAATGAGCGAGAAAATTTTTATGAAATTTGCATCAGTAAAATTCAAATCAGTGCCTCAATTTTTCCCGTAGATATTCAATTTGATTAGAACAAACCTTTTTTCTGTTTGATATGAATTTTGTTTCTTTTTACGCCAAGCCACAATATTGAGTGAGCACTTTGCAAGAATCCCAAAATATTGGGTGTCTGAAAACGTGAATTGGATCTATGTAATAAGCTTTAGTGCACAGATCATCCCTGGAAAAAAAAACATCAGTATACATTTGTTTATTACCAAATATAATAAACTAATTAGGGAAACAAATCATAAGAAATATTATTGGGGATTAATTAATCGGGTAAGGAAATCCATCGCTTCTGGATATTCACTGGGTTGCCCTTTGAAAAGAAATATGACAATTCTAGCCAGCCCAACATAATCTGTAACCAAAGAAATGGATAATGGCCCAAATGGATAATAATACATAGTAATTAAAAAAGATATAAAACATTAACAACCAAAATCCAAATTTTATTACAATCCACAGACTTTGCTTCATGCCCTATCATATTAGTGTATTTGACAGATTTAAATTTTCCCCCATTGTATATAATAACTACGTGTTGTGGATCAAGAATACCGTGACCACCTAGATTTAGGGTTTTTAAATTGGATAATCCCCAACACATCCTCGGTTTAAAACAAAACAAAAAAAGTAATCATAACAGTAGTTTAAATTTGAATCTACCAAAAAAAAAAAGTTACACGGCAACAATTGTGAAATCATCAATAATGATATTATTGACAGGATCAGAAAAGGTTTTGTCTGGAAAATCTTGAAAAAACTCACTTAACAATCCCTCGTAATGTTCATAGATATAAAAATAAGTCTCAACCCCCTTAACATATTGAAGATGAAATCCATGATAGAGAAGTAGATTGTTATCCCATCGAGGAGGTGATACAATTTGAATGAGATGATTGATATTTGGGTTAAGATATTGAACCGCAATAATTGGTGGGTTCATATAGGACCCCCTAAATCTATCTTTGTCACCATCCATTTTCAGTGGTTGATCTAAATAAGTTGTTACATCGTTGAGATCCATGATTTTCTTTCTTAGATTTCAGGAAAAAAATTCTGTTTGAGTTTGAAGTAAACGGAAGATGAAGAGATGAAAGCAGCAGCTACAATATTTTTGTTTCGGGAATTTCTATTTCACTCTCTCAAAAACGGCTACCTTTTTGAGAGACGTTTATCATTGATAATCCTACATAGTAGAAACCCCTAGATGTACTCTTTCTGTCTTCCACACGTCCAGCCTAATCAACATCTGAATAGGCAGTAAGATCAGTGTTAGTATCAAAAGTATATTTTGATAAATAGTATGTGACCATAACTAGCATACAAAATATTTGTAAATAGTGATCATAGGATGGTATAAATTCATTTACCAATATTAGTGAATCTTTATTGATGAGTTAAATTATTTTTTACCAATCTTCTTTGATAAAATGAATCGAACAATTAATTACTTATTTATCTAATGTTATCAAAGAAGAAACGATCAAATAGATATCATTCAAAATTGTTGGTAATATTTGACTTAGGAAGACCAAGTTGGTATCAACTTATTGTCTGGTACAAAAATCGTGGTGGTAGATAATCATACAATAAAGATGAAGGATTAACGGTCATGACAAAACACATGTAACAGACATTTTGGTATATATTGTATATGATATACTAGTAGAGTAAATGCCAATAACAGATTATGTGATTTATTTTTTCTTCCAATCACGTCTTATGTGAAATTATAGGAAAATAAGAAGACGAATTGATGAGTTAACATAAATATTTATTATTCAATCAGGCCGGATTTTTTCTATTTGTATGTTATTCCATGAAAAGCTTACCGAAAAATAACATTGTAGCGGCTTATCAAGATATCAATCAAAAGATAAATAATATGTGATCATAATTAGGCAACTAACATACAAAATAGTGATAAATAGTGATTATAAGATGGTATAGATTCATTTACCATGACAAGAAGTCAAATAATATTCATTTGTCACACGACATACTAAATCATTAACTTTCCTAATCTTGCAAAGCATTTGTATGATTATAGGATCAATAATCAGTATGTATATATCATATCCATCTTCCTCCTCCCTTCAAGCATAGACTAGAAGATATAGGGAAGAATAAGATGGGGACCAATATGAAGAATAAGGTTAAAGATCGTTTGTTTGAATTGTGGAAATCGAATGAAAAGAAGTGTTACTTTTGCGAGGAATTGGTCCATGAGATTAACCAAATCCATTCTGACAACAGCGAACACATCAATATAAAAAAGTACAAGACAGTTATCAAAGGGATTTTTAAGTTTTTGAATGATCAAGATGGTACCCAGGAAGCCTCAAAGAATAAAGCTGACGCTGGTGCGTAAAGTGGTGATGCATAATTCGATGGTGCCAAGAGTAAAAAATTCTAGAGGTCATAACAATTTAGTTGGATGAATGTAATTTGGTGATCTTACTGTCGTTCCATATGTTGTTTACTTGCAGTAGGAATTGACTAAGTTTTGAAAAAAAAATCAATATGTATAATGTTTATACCACGCATGTCATATATTATATAATGTGTGATGAACAAAATTGCATAGCATTAGATGATACAGGATATCAATTGCATACCTAATTGATACCATTACTTGCAAATTGGAGAAAGTAAAAAGACAAAACCAAAAAAAAATTCTTAAATTTTGAAATAATTTAATATTACTAGGGATACAATTTATAAATAATATAAAATATTTTGATCTTTTATCTGTTACTGAGTTTGTAGCAAATTCGGACGCCAATGGACAATCACAATTTGTCTCCAAAAGGTTTACATAACTAATCTGAAATTGACTATATATTCTTATTGAAGAACCCTCGACCTGGAACCATGATAAAGGCACAAACATGCATTTGCCAAATAATAGTTCATATCGTGAAGCCAAATAAAAACTAGTTGAGGATATCAATAAAACCATCAAGTAGACAACCTGGTTTAGCGATTTTTGAATATTCACTTTTGGAACTGAGATACTTGTGGAGGAATCAAGGGTACTTTCATATATGGAATTTTTAGTCCTGAATTCGGAATATGCATGGTTGTGCGTGAAGCTTTAAGTTACACTAAATAAAATCGTTAAAACAATATTCACATGGAGGATGATCTTGAAATGATTATTAGATTTATTATGAATAACATATCTCCTATTCACTAAGAGAATAAGAATATCATCAATGAAATACAACACTTCACTTCAGATTTTAATTCATCATGGTTGAAACTACAAAATATTTTTGTAACAGGCAAGATTGCCATCATTACGCGGGGAAATGAAATCCGTTAAAGTATTGCTCTCATCAACCATGTAAACTGGCATGGAAAACAATATAAAGCGGCAGCGAGGACCGCGACGGTGGTGATAGCAAACAAAAATTAGGTTGAGATCTGATTATGCTTGTTCTAAAATACTAATCCTTTTTAATTTCTGATTTGAATATCTATAATCATTGTTGGATTCTTTTGTTGTATCCATTGAATATTTCTATTTCTAGTTTCTTTGCATTCGAGTTCTAAGATTTGTTCATCTGTGTTTCTAGTTTCATAATATCCTGTTGTATTTTTTAATTATCTATTGGATATTTGGATTTTAGATAATCATATATATCAACCCTTTGAAACAAACACTCACAAAACCGTTTCGAGAACAATAAAAGAATTCCAGTCATTTAAGTCACAACACAATAAATCAGATAATAAAACAATATCTTGAGCAAAATGACCATGGCGATGAAGCTCTAAAGTTGGTAATATGAGACAGATGAGCTAGTGGTTGTTAAGTAATGATCATACAATAGATTGTATGATGCTTCCCACAAGATAAAACTATTGATTCATGTTATTTTTCACATGTGGGAAGGGATGGTAATTTGGCTGACGACACAACTTAACGTGTCAGAGCTACTAAAATAATTTAAGAGTTTATTTTTGTAGTTTCCCTTCTTCGGTATCTAGTATTTTATCCAAATATATAACTAGGCTTGGAACGGGGTACAAACTTAGGGTATGATCCCCCTCCTATCTAAGAGACACACGCACCCTTCTTACTAACCACATTCCAATTAATAAATAGTTGATAATTCAATTCAAAAAAGAAGTTTTATTGACAATTTATTTGTTTGTTAATATTTTACATGTCAGAGAAAACTGTAAACTACTCAAAAATAATTAAGTGCATATAAATTATGATCAACATATTTTTGTTTTTGCTAGAAAATAAACAATTCTATTAAATGATTAAGGTGCAAAGTTTTGAGTAATGAAATGTGGCTTATAAGACAACCATTCACCATTTACTTTGTTATGTCTACAATATTTGGCTACTTTATCATCCAGTGAATTAAAACTTTTATGGATGTTCTGAAAATCAAAAAACTGAAAAGACTCAATTCCTAGGGAGCAGTCATATAGAATGGTGCTACTATACCAACTGATTTGATATTGTTTATTGAAAAGATAGGAAATAACATTATTGGAGTCACTCAGAATGCAAATGTTCTCCATCCTTCTTGTTTTGGCCAAATTAATTGCTTCCCAAATCGCTAAACTCTCAGCTTCCTCTGCATCTTGTGTTATTGTTGGAAGAGATTTACATCCCTTGTAGTTTCATGTAATATCAGTAGCTACAATACCAATTCCAGCTTTGTTAGTGTTCACATCAAAAGAAGCATCACATAAAAGTAACACACAATCCAGAGGTATGTTTTCAGTTCTATGGTGTCTTAATGTATTTGGGATTATGTCACCAGTCTACGTATTTGAAGAAACACTTGTATCTTGTTGCATTCATTCACTAACTTTATAGCATACCTAGCAGTAGAGTCCTTATTCAAGTTTAAATTTTAAAAAACATGCATACATCTATCTCTCCATATACACCATGCAATTGTGATAATAACACATTTCTGATCCATGAATAAGATGATATTTAGAAGATCTTTAACCCAACTTTTGAAGTGACAGCAGGATTTTGATACTGCTGAATAGTTACCCCACGGGAATGAATTCCACACAGAAGCATCAAAATCACAATTCAGGATGATATGGTCAGTAGTTTCAGTATCATTGTTTTGGCACATGCTGCAAGTAAGATTGTGAGAAGGATTATATCTACCAACTATATCTTTAGAGGGGATGATGTGTTCATAGCATTTATACAAAAACAACTGAATTTTAGGAATAACAGGAACATACTAAATGGTTTTATAAATTGGATCATTAACTAAAACATTAGCATTAATGTTTGTTGTCCTAGAGACGATATTATAACAAGACTGAACCGAAAAAGAGCCAGATTTAGTATGAGGCCAAATTAATGTATCAGAGCCCGTAACTGAGATTCTAGTATCAATAAGCTTATTGATATTATCAGGGGTGCATAAAGCCTCCACCAATCATGATTCCAGATAGAATAAGGAGTGTCAATAAAATCACTGACCATATAATCTGGATTAGGGTAATCAAGACACATTGGCTCAGACTTGTCATGGATCCAATTATCACTATAATCATGAATGTTTAGACCGTTTATAAACTCCCATATTGAGTGTTTCTTGAGGATTTCAATACCAACACAAATACCTGTCCAGACCCAAGAACAATTCTTGGGTTTAACATATTGCAAGGGGTGAAAGTTTTTGAAATGTTTACACTTCAAGATTCTGACCCACAGTGCATCAGGGATATGGATCATACGCCAAGCAGTCTTAGTAAGCAAAGTAGTATTGAATTGCTTAAGATTCCTAAAACCTAGACCCCACATACCAGATCAAGGTATAATTTTTAAAAAATATTAAATGTTTTGATCGTAATTTTTTTGAGATGCGAGTATTTTTATTTAACCCCGCTATTTGAAAACTATTGAGACACCTTGATTTTCATTATTGTTTTAAAGTATAAATAGTTAATTAAGATCGACATTCAATAACAATACAAATTTGAAGTCAACCAAATTCGGATGAATGCAGATGACACTTTAGTAGATCGTGGTAGAGCCGATGGATGATGTAATGACACGTCCCTCCATCGATATTGTCCCCACTTAGCCACTGCGGTTACGCAGTGTGGGATTTTCAACGGGCATCGCTGCGGTAATCCAGCAGAAACTTCCCGGATATTCACCCATCCTTGGATTGCTCCCACCCGAGCACGCTTAACTGCAGAGTTTTCTGTCAACTCTGGAGCCAATTATGCTGAAAAGGTCCCGGTGTTAAGAAAGGACAAGCCATTACCTATGTTGCATTCCATCGGCGAACCACTACCGAAATCGGGGTATTACAATACCACCACCTTAAATTGGAGTCGTCCTCGGCTCCGGAATATATATACAAGCCCAGATCTCCGACGTTCCTTGCCCCTCATGAGAAGCACTTGGAACAACCCCGTCCAGCGTACGTTCCCACTCTCGGCAGGTGAACCGTCGTCGGCTCTGATACCATTTGTAATGACACGTCCCTCCACCGATATTGTCCCCACTTAGCCACTGCGGTTACGACAGTGTGGAGTTTTTGACGGGCATCGCTGCGGTAATCCAGCAGAAACTTCCCGGATGGTCACCCCCCTTGATTGCTCCCGCCCGAACACGCTTAACTGCAGAGTTTTCTGCCAACTCTAGAGCCAATTGTGCTGAAAAGGCCTCGGTGTTAATAAAGGACAAACCATTACCTATATTCCATTCCATCGGCGAATCACTGTCGAAATCGAGGTATTACAGATGATGTTATCGATGTTATATGTTCATAACTCGTCAAAATCATTCTTACTTCTTGACCAAAACAAAATCCTAGTGAATTAGAATTATTTTTCAAGATAGTTTTTGCGGAGTATTGGTGTTTAGCTTCCTTTAACCAACACAGTGGTGAAATCATGGAGTGAAAATTTAATTTACCTTCTAGTTAATTCGCTGGTAATATCATGGAGTGAGTATCCAATTTAACTTCTAGCTAAATTCGCTAAAAATAATTAGAAAACTGAAATTTATACAAAATGTATAAGCTTTAGATGAAAATATGTCCAAATTGAGTAGCTTGATTTTTTTTATTTTTTTATAGAGATAACTTGTAGTTTAGAATTACAAAAACTAGATCCATAGTTATCATCAAATCAAACTTCTGCTTGATCAACAAAGAATAGATCTATACAATTTTTTGATTTTGATATACTTCATATTTATTGATCAACAAAGTTGAAGGAACACCCAAATGAAAGTGAAGTCTTTAACAATGACACAAGAGGATAGAAGAGAAGTAGTTGCAGATGACTCTGGTAATATGATCATTTTTCTCCATCTACGTCTTCAACTCTTCTTCTGTACCTCTTTAGCTGTTTTCTCTTGCAAAAATTTATGCAAGGAGCCTCTTTAGCGGTTAAGACCTGTCCATTGTGAAGTTCCAATGCGTGTTTGACATGATTGTCGTGCCTTGTCAAGTCACCAACACCACAAAACCCTCACGCCTTGGTAAGTTTCCAGAATCATTTGCTTAATTAAAATTTATCACTCTCTCATTATGTTGATTATACATTGCTTGTTCATTATGTTGATTATCCATGCGATGAAGAATCAAAGTTGCTTGAGTAGCTTGATGCTGGGACCCTACACATAGGAATAATTTCTTATTATTCTTTTCTTTTTGCTTCTTTCGGGAGAACAAATTGAGATATTAACACAAGAAAAAGTAAATAAATACTAAGGTTGCAATGATCAAATTTATTTCACAATTGAAACATAATCACAACTAATTAGCGGGCCAAAAATAAAATACTCCTTAGATGATATATTTATGGAGGGAGGATCTATTGACAGCCTCTTTTTTTTTTTTTACAATATCTGACGTGGTTGATAAGTCGTTGGATAACAACATATAAACGGTATACTGAGGCAACCGCATTCGGAAATTTTCTTTACCATCTGCCATATTTTAACATTTTCTTTCTCTTTTCTCTAATGAAGATAGATCTAACCCTGAACTTTTGTATTTGAGATTAGTGAACATACTCTGTAACCATTTGCTAAACCAGAGTTCTAAAAATATAACCAATGAAAACAACGAAATTCTGAACTTGTTGATAAAAAATGAAATCGTGATTTTCATAATTTAGAAATTAATTGGAAATCTATTTTTGTTCTGTTCATATGATTTAGACATCTCTAAGTGATGACAATCAAAATAGATTTCCGGGTTGGGGAAACATTTGGATTCAGGTGTATGGTTGGTCTCAATCCAATGATTAGTTTCACGGACATAAAGCAAGCAGTGACTAGCATCAATTTTTAGTTTCAAAATTTTGTAAAACTCGTAACGGCGAGAGCGTGTTACAACAATTTTCGTAATGGCCATTCATAACGGGATTTCGTAACGGCCACTAAGCCGTTACGAATTTCTGTTACTAATTCGGGAATTTGGTGTATTGTATATCATTACCATTCCATGGACCGAATACCTAATTTTATGATAATAACTATTGCTCAAATGGTTGTTTAATCCTTAATGAACAAAACCTTATACATTAGTCATCTGTTTAGAAAAATCAATCGTCCTCATGATCCATGATTTAATCTCAATGCAATAAACGATAAGTTTGTCATTTGTTTCCTCATAATTTCCTTTCAAATGACAAATTATCACAACTGAACTTGATGTGATATGCATGAAATAAAATTCACAAGAAAGGGATAGAGTTGATATAGAATCTCGTGAGAACAGAAAAAAAGAAGTTGAAAGGTGTATCTGGTATCGGGTCTCCTTGGCCTACTCGGATTAGTTTAATGTAATCTAGAAAATCTACGTCGTTTATGTGTTGTTATCCAACGACTTATCAACCATGTTAGATATTGTAAAAAAGGAAGCTGTCAATAAATCCTCCCTCATAGTCATGTTTAGAATATATAATTTCTTGTTTATTACTCCCTCCGTCCTATTTTGCTTGTTAAAATTGGGCATTTTTTTTTTGTCCTAATTTACTTGAAAGGTATACCGTTTTGAGCAAAATCTTAGAGGATAAAGTGTTTTATGGATGAAGAAATTAGCTCATGGTAACATAACAAGTTAAGGGTAGTAATAACTTGTAAAATTAAGAGGTATGACAATCCCGAAAAGGGAGGCTCAGTAAGCGTAGTATTAAGGACAAAGGTACCAAATATATCTATTTAAGAGAAGAGGGTGAAACACTAAGAAAGGTTGTGATATGCAAATGGAAAGATAAAACCTCAATTTATATTTTCACTACTCTAAACAATTACTACACTACTTTTAATTTCTGGAAATGCTATTCCCCTTTCGTTTCACCACTCTGGTGACGTAGCGGAACAACTGTACTAAAAACGTGGGAGAGAAAAGTGCACTCGAACAAACTGTATCCTCGACTTTATTATAATTTACATTTTTTGTCTCTCTATCTTTTATGATGAAAATTGGTGGGAAAATTTAATTTAGGAATTTTGAAAACAAGTTTAAAATTGATTTTGTACGAACTTTTGGTGAACTTCTTTACCGAAACACTATTGTTTTTCTAAAACGTTGGTAAATCAACATTGAGCTTTTAAGAAGATGCATATAAGTGAAGTAAAGTAAGAATCTTCCAATGTAAATGATGTGTTTAGTGAAATCTATCTGGAACCCGTAATTATATTATTAAATGTAGTTTTGGGGAGTTTTATGCTTAAGCTTAGGTATCACATAACAATGTTGAAAAAGCGTAGGTCTAACAACCACACCCAATATTTTGTTCGGAAATATGTATGGAATAAATCCAATATAATTCCAAAAGAATCAACTAGACAGTCAGACTCAATCAAGGAAAGATATCCAAGAGTTATATCTCTTTCTCAAATCAATCAGTAAATCAACAAGAATGTATCCGTGAACTGATTGGTATGAGACTAACTTGAACGGTACTAAAGACCAATGTTCAAGTGACAATCAATTTATATCAACAACCAAAGGTTGGATTTACCAATTGATTGAACTACGCACAACCTGTGATATTTCAATTATATAAACAAATATAATGCGGAAAAGAAATAACACAGACACCAGAAGTTTTGTTAACGAATAAACCGCAAATATAGAAAAACCCCGGGACCTAGCCCAGATTTAAACACCACACTGTATTAAGCCGCTACAGCACTAGCATACTACAAGTTAACTTCGGACTGGAATATAGTTGAGCCCTAAACAAGTCTCACACCGAAGGTACAATAGCTTTCTTTACACCTATGAATCCTAGCAGGACTCTACGCACTTGATTCCATTAGCTGATCTCACCCACAACTAAGAGTTGCTACGACCCAAAGTCGAAGATTTATAAATAAATCTGTCTCCCACAGAAAAGTATATTCTGATAGATAAATTTATTTCCCACAGAAGTACCTACTTTGTTCCGTCTTTTGATAAATCAAGGTGAACATGAACCAATTGATAATCCGGTCTTATATTCCCGAATAACAGTCTAGAAATACCAATCACCTTACAATAACATAACTATATGGTAGTAAAAGAAGTTATTGTGGAATCACAAAGAATGAGACGAAGAGCTTTGTGATTACTTTTTATATCTTACCTATCAGAGATAAATCTCGAGCAAATCTTAGATAAGATAGTACTCAATACGATAAAACAAGTAAAACCAGAACAAACAACTGTAGAGAAAATAGTTGGGTCTGGCTTCACGAATCCCAAATGAAGTCTTCAAGTCGTTAACCTATAATAGTTTTGGAATAACCTAGGTTAAAGGAGAATCCACTCTAGTCACAACTAGGATACATGAAAGTGTCTGGATTAGGTTTTCCAGTTGCTTGAGTTCTCCCTTATATAGTCTTTCAAATCATGGTTTGCTTTCTAAGATAGCTTAGTAACAAAATATTCAACATTCACCGTCAGATGAAAACCTGATTTAAGATTCAATCCAAGTTTGCTTAAAACCAAAGCAATATCTCTCCACTGTTAGATGGTCTTAGCTTGTTACACACAAATGAAATATACCTTCATTTAGATATGGGTAATCGTACATAAACGTGTGTGTTGAGTTGGCTCAATAATAGTTAACCGAAGTTAGCCATATGAACACTTTTGTCTTAACCACATTCATCTAACACTTCTAGATCAAATATGATGATCAATCAAATATGAAAGATAATCAAATGAATCTAATTGTGTTACTCATAGAGTTGTTAAATTGTTTATTTCTCATAGAAGTATACAAGACATAATTGAAGCTAAATCAGATTGATTCGTAATCGTACAAAGTACTTATACTGAAATCAATTCATGAACATTAAGCCACGGTTTGCAAAGATTGCATTCCTTAATTTATTAATGTATTTGTTCATGAGTATGAGAATCATACTTAACCGGTTTTAGAACTCAACCAACTAAGTTTGCAAACGGGTACGTAAACTATAGTTCCGGACTTTGATCTTGTCCAGCAGTTTGCAAACGAGTACGCATACTGTTGTCCAAGACCTTAACTCAGGTAGAACCGTTCGCATACTGGTACGCAAACTTGGTTCCCGGACTGTAACAGTTAAAACCGTTCGCATACTGGTATACAAACTTGGTTTCCGGACCCGAATCATACCACAACAGTTAGCATACTGGTATACATACCGTGTTGTATCTAGATAATGGTTAATTGTTCTAAACTCCCATTTTAATTATTGAAACATCCTTAGAAGACGACAATGTGATAGACACATTTTTGTGTCTGAATTGTCCTCAGTGTCTCTATTGCTAGTGCTTGATTTTGTACTTATTATAGTGTTTTTATGTTTGTGTAGGTGTTTTTGGAGAAATACACTTGTGTGGAAAAAGTTACTCAAAAAGTGCTATTTGGACCCCTGGAGGACATTTGCTATACGGACCCCAGATTTGGCTAAGGGACATCCAAGGTTATGCGTAGCCCAAATTCATCCTCATTACCCAAATTTGTCCTCGACACCCATCTGCTATTCTCACCCCAGAAAAGGATAGGGGCACTTCATCTTCAACATTTCAAAAATAAAAATGGCGGGAAAAATATTCACTTCACTGGCAGAATTTCGATCGAATGTTTGGAGGAGTTTTTGTGTGATTCAATCGCTGAAACTTCATGGGTAGTTGTGATATGTCCTAACAAAGCTGGTATGGGTGTTTGTTTCGATCAAATGTGGCTGGATAACTTGGTTTAATCCAAACAGGGAGTTGGAGGAAAAACATGAGCTTGCACGAGTTGTGGGGAATTTAAACGTGTACTGCACGTGCTTGGAAGAGTTGATTGATATTCTGGAGCGTGAAGAAGGTATAAAAGGAAAGATATACAGCTGCATACGCGTAGGAAAACGATTTTTGGAAACAATATATTTTCGAGAATAAAAGAAATAATGGGGTTAAATAAGGAGATTTTAGGAGATTCAATGTCGCCATGATGTATAAATAGGTTCCTAGGATCACATAGAAGGGGGACGGAGAGTTTGGAGTCGAGAGGAGAGCTCAGGAGGCGTGAATCAAGAGTTTTCTGAACTCTGTTTCTGCTGCTGCACCAAGAACACGAAGAACAAAAGACCACCAGAGGCAGTCGTTTATCAATAATGACAACGACAGCCACACGAGGGTCGCAGAGATACAACAACATCAGTTCTTTTTTATCGTTCTTTGTAACAGTGATTTGCAACAATTATAAACGTTGCAAACACCCGATTTTCATCATTTTCTCCATTTCATCATTTGTACACCTACTTTGAGCAATGAAATCAACTTTTGAGCGTGTTTCCAACATCATGATGAGCTAAACCCAATCCATGGGGCTATGGAGGAAGCCGTTGTTTCGGTAAAAGTGATATATTTCTATTAATTAATTACAACAACTCTATTATGATTTTTGCATTGAACTAAAAATTGTTTATATGATTTTGATTAGTTAGGTGTATTTTCTCTTGATAGAATATGCTTGCTTTAGGGTTTTGATATTCTATGCTTGGATTAACATCTATTTTTTTTAGACTTTCTTTTTCTTTTGCACTTTATATTTTTGGACTTTGGACTTTAAATTTTGGGACATTATTTTTAAACCCTACGGAAGGGTAGTTTAAATATAAACTGTTTGCAGAGAAGGATGGTGATTACGGTATCACTTTGGCCCCTCGGATTCGTACATGACATAGGAGTCGTGGCCCGAGTCGACTACAAAGGTTCATCCCCCGTCTGGTACGGGGGGTAAGTTTGTCGAAACACTCGCGAATCCCCTGTCAGCGAGTTACTGTCTTCCTTCGTATGCATATATGATAAGGAATTGAAAACGACTGCTTTAATTTCCTAGTAAAGGGCAAAGGACTGGCCATACAAGATAAGGGTTCGGATTTCATCACCGTTCTCTTCTTGCGCGCCTTAGGAAAACGACACCAAACGCGAACCTAAGCCTAAAATTTTGACTAGAACGAGACCGATAGGGTAACGAGCTTAACAGGAAAGTCATTTGAAAAATATTGGTTACTCTGTTAAGCATACTTCGAAGTTCTTGACGGTTTCTGTAAGTTGAATGCGTGACTGCGTTGCCTTGTAATACCGGTGAGGCCTTGGGTATCAAAGCTCCACCGAGCTTCCCTCGCCTCTATTCAACTTACTTTAACTCGGATTGATTCTAGAGGGGTTTGCTTAAATTGTAACGAATTACCGTTCGAAGGATTAGAAGCTGGTCTAGAAACAATCTAAGTGGAGCCATCATGCTTTTTGTTTGCTAGAAATCAGTAGGTTTGTTGTGGTGGAGTCAGCCTTGATTGTGTTTGCATAGAGCATCCCTTCATTTTTAGGACTTTTCTTTTTGATTTTGTTTTTCTAGTGTATGCCCGAAGTTTTTAAACGGGCTTGGAAAAGAAACACTCTAGGTCGTTTGATTAGTGAAAAACCTAGTAGTTCTTCTTGTGAAGGCGGGGAGCTCGAAGACTCTTCTTTTGAGAGCCCCGTTTTTGGAAACTTCAGTTTTGAGAATCTGTCTCTTCGTGAGGAAATTACCCCTAGTCCTTTGGTAGTGCCAGAAATGGCAACTTTGAAAGCTTTGCTAAACCCAACTAGGACCTCTCATCCGTCTTGTATCAAGTTAGCTGAAACCGAGGCAAATTATGAACTGAAACCTGGGACTTTACAGATGCTCCCGATGTTTTTAGGGAAGGAGAATGAGAACCCCTATTTTCATGTTAGGGAATTTGAGGAAGTTTGTAGTACTCTGAAAATTAGAAACCTAAGTGATGATGCGTTGAAACTTAGGTTATTCCCCCTTTCCTTAAAAGATAAAGCCAAATCTTGGCTGTATAGTTTGGACTCTGAGTCAATTTAAACCTATGACCAACTTACTTCTGCCTTTATACATAAGTGATGTGATTTGTAGAGCGTGGTAATTGTGGTTCGCTTCTCAGACTTGTGAAGGATATTAATTAGACTTAAATTCTCATATTAAAATAGAAAACTCACTAAAAATTATAGCAAACTCAATCAAAGATGATATAAATACTAAAAGAAACACTGAGGCTAAGATTCCACTATTTTCCAAGTTCAAAGTGATTAAACCAATACTTATATTTATGCAATTTTCTTGTTTAATTTGATTCTAAAATATTGCAACAAGTAGAATTTCAAAAGTAATAATTGTAAATACCAAGTATGAAGCATCAAAAGTCTTAAAACTAAGCATACTCCATCAAAATAGATCACAATCACTCAAATAAAAATCATATTCAATAATAGTTCAAGGCAAATAATCATATAATTATTGCAAATAAAAAGATAAAATAGAATATACCACTTTTTGTTGGAAAAATAGCTTCCTCTATCGCCTCAGCAATGGGGTTTAGCTCCTCATATTAATCATGATCTCAAAATGTGTGTTTGTTGCTCAAAAGATGATTAAAAGAGTGAAAAGTAATAACACAGACTGTTTGCAACAGTGTATTGGTGTTGCAAAACAGTTGTTACAATGGAACTGTTACAGAAAAACTGTTGCTTTGTCGCTGATTTTAAGACCCTAAAATAAGACTGCCCTGAACAGCTTAATGTTCTTTAGCTGTCAAACAACGACACTGTTCTGCGACTGTTTACCGAGCGTCAATGTTCTTCGCGTTCTTCTTCTTCACCAGCAGCAGCAGCAGAAACAGAGTTTGGTAAAGCTCTGACTTGTTCTTCTCTGGCTCTCCTTAGGTTCCCAAACTCTCGACACCTCTTCTATATGACACAAGACATCTATTTATATCAAAAATACTGATTAAATCTCTCTCAAATCTTCCAAAATCTTTTTCCTTCTCTTCACGGCCAAGTTGCGGCAACTTCTTGTTTTAGGATTTCTACGCGTTTCTGAGCTTTCCTTTTTATTCTAAACTCTTCCTTAGATAGATACAAATCTTTGGGAAGGTTTACAGCGTTTTAATCTCTCTAAAATTCCCTAAAACAGGTCACACACGTGACTTTCCATATTTTCTTGTTGCGAGAAAAATCCGTCGATTGAGCCCAGTCTAATCGATTTAAACACCCATATCAGATTCCTAGACCCATAAGGAGTCTATCCTATGAAAATCAGAGGTTCAATCGACCTCAAACTCCTCCAAATCACGATTGCCAAAACTGTTCTTTAACTGCACTTTTTTCCCGCCAAAATCCTGGTTTTTGAATGTTGAAGATGGTTGCCCCTTATCCAGAGTAGGGGTGCGATTAGCAACAGTATGGAAATGGGATGTCCCTTAGTAATTAGGTTACCCCTTATCCAAAGTGAGAGTCCGAATAGCAAATGTCCTCTGGGTGCTTTCCGACAACTTTTCGGGCCAATTTTTTCCAAAAATGTTTATTAGCCAAAAATACCTACAAATAAATAAAACACCATAATAAGTACAAAAATGATCCCTAACAATATATAGAATCGAGACAAATCGGACACAAAAATGTGTCTATCAAATACTCCCAAACCTATTATTTGCTAGTCCTCGAGCAAAAATAAAATAGAAATAAAATCCTAACCCACTGTCGCAGGCATCGTCGATTGCATTTAGCGTATGCAATAAGCCTTTAAACCCCTAGTTGTCCCTAGTGGCGGAGTGTTGTCTCCGGAGGGCTTACCAGAGGTATACCCACAAAACCTTTATACTCCAGACCCTAGCTATCTACACAGAACCTTGGAAGGCACTAAGGAATCTCCTTGGTTAGTATACTTATTGACTACAGGAGGAAGTACCCTGATGCAAAATTCCAATTGTTTTACACGAGTTTTCACTCAAGCATACTAAAATTCATATGAAGTGACAAAGCTCTACTCAGATAGTCGCACTATGGACATCAATATCCGGAGTCAAAACTAATCACATGGATAGATCAAGAAGATGGATATAGAAAAACATAGATGGTTTTGATGTTTACTAGGTGAACGGTGTTTCTCATATCTGTCTGAAGGCCTCCGCCAAAATGAACCTATCTTAATGGACTGAGATACTAGTCTGACTAATATCAACACACTGGCATATACAAGGGAACCAGTGATTGATAATCCTAACTCTAGGTCAACACAACTGGCGTATACAAGGGTTTCAGTGGTCGACTTTATTGAATTTATCCCTATTGAATTATTATTTTTTGTATCTAAATCACTCTAATTCACCCTAGCATTGGTAACAACTTGAATCGTGAGCCCCACCTAATCACTTAGAGAAACATAGTTTAAAAACAAAACAAAATAAAAACAGAAGTGAAAAGGACCCAACGAGATATGGTGAAACTATCATGTTATTTATAACACCTGAGCTCTGTGCTTTTATGAATAGACTCTTTAGATGTTGCCTGTTGTAATATTAAGATTGCGGTAAATAAGGATTCGATGCTCGGACTTGAATAGATTTAAAAACAAAAATATATACAAAATTGTCACAGGATCAAGAGATACTGGGACTCAGGATTTCACCAATTCTTATACTCATGCGATTCAATTATTAATTCTAGACAATTAAAGCTTATATTGATAACAAATATCGACTCTTACTTTGCCAAACATAGATTTTGTAAGTATTATATGTAAATCATAAGCATGATGCATCAATAATCTCATGGATTAAGCATACATCATCAGACAAAATCACAAATAATCAATAAAATCATAATTCCATTCATAATAGTGCAAATAGTCATAAAAGAATTAAATAAAATTACTCATGCATAAAGAATGGTTTCCTCCATCATCCCAGTATTGGGGTTTAGCTATTCATATCAATCACGCACTCAACATATTAATTCAAAGCTCAAAGTGTAATTAAAAGAGTCAAAAGTTATAAAATAGTAGTTCTGAGACTCACAAAACACGTCCAGAAAAGAACGACAACAGAAAACTGCAGCGAACTGCGACACCTCTCTTCTGTTGTTGAGCTGCTGAAAATAAGACTGTTCTGAAGCTGCTGAAAATAAGTCTGCCCTGGAGAGTCTGAATCTTCGTGTTCTTGAAGCTTTTTAATGGCAGCAGCAGCAGCAGGTGAACATTGCTGTTTTTCCTTCTTCTTCGCTCCTCCTGGCTCTGGCTCGACCCCAAACTCTTCATCCCCCTTTATGAGACTTGTATCCTCCTTTATATACTACCCAGATCCATAAATCTCGAGAAATCTTTTTCTTTTTTTCTCCCTGCCAAGTTACGGTTTTTCTTTTCTACACGGCTGCTGACCCTTTCCAAACTCTCGTACGCGTCTTCTGTTGTTACAAAACTTTCCCAAGATATAAGGGAATCGAATAAGAGAAGATATCTTCCCTAATCCTCCACGTAATCTCCAAAATTATCTCCACAGCAGACCCGTGAAAACATCACCTCTGTTTTGCTTGATATCGACGATTCAGCCCAATATGCTCGACCCAAACGCACACATAAACCCTGTTTGGTCCACTAAAGTCCATCCCAATCGAGTTTGGCAATTGAATCTCCATAAAACACGTCCAACAATTCGAACCCTAAACTGCCAGAGTTGAAAACCAATTTCCCGCCAAAATTCTGTTTTAAACGTGAAGAAGAAGGGTGCCCTCCTATCCAGCTCCGGTGTCCCTTTAGCAGCTGTCTGGAAATGGGTCACCCCTTAGTAATTAGGTTACCCCTTATCCAAAATTGAGGGTCCGTATAGTGAGTTTTCTGGGACATTTTCCGCACTTTTTCGGGGTTCCTCCGAGGTATTTCTGAGGTGCTTCCGGTACTCTATCAACGGAGGTCCAAACGCCGCATTTTCAGCCAATTTCGCCGCAAAACCTTATTCTTCTAAAAACACCTACAAATAAATAAAATAACCAAATAAGTATAGAATCGAGCACTAACACTATATACAATTGAGATATATTAGACACATAAATGCGTCTATCAAATACCCCCAAACTTATTATTTGCTAGTCCCGAGCAAATCAAAACTACAAAATAAAATCCTAACTCACTGTCGCAGGCATCGTCGATTGCATTTAGCGTATGCAATAAGCCTTTAAACCCCTAGGTGTCCCTAGTGGCCGAGTTATAGTCTCGGGAGGGCTTACCAGAGATATACCCACAAAACCTGTAATCCAGACCTTAGCTATCTACGCAGAACCTTGGAAGGAACTAAAGAATCTCCTTGGTTGGCATACTTATTGACTACAGGAAGAAGTACCCTGATGCGAAATTCCAATTGCTGTACACGAGTTTGCACTCAAGCATACTAAAATTCATATAAAGTGACAGAGCTCTACTCAGATAGTTGCACTATGGACATCATATTCGGAGTCAAACTAATCACATGGAAAGATTAAGAGATGGATATAGAAAAACATAGATGGTTTTGATGTTTACTAAGTGAACGGCGTTTCCCATATCTGTCTGAAGGCCTCTGCCAAAATGAACCTATCCTAATGGATTGAGATACTAGTCTGACTAATATCAACACACTGGCATATACAAGGGTACCAGTGGTCAATAACCTAACTCTAGGTCAACACAACTGGCATATACAAGGGTACCAGTGGTCGACTTTATTGAATTTATTCCTTTTGGTCAAATGGTCTGGTCTCAATTTTTTTTTTTTTTTTTTTTTTTTTTTTTTTTTACTTTTGGTAACTACCATTTTTTTTTCATCTTTTTTTTTTTTCATCTCTTTTTCTTTTTTTTTTTTTCATGGTATCTCAATCACTCTAATTCACCCTAGCATTGGTAACAACTTGAATCGTGGGCCCCACCTATCACTTAGAGAAACATAGTTTAAAAACAAAATAAAATAAAAATAGAAGTGAAAAGGACTCAACGAGATATGATGGTGAAACTATCATGTTATTTCTAACACCTGAGCTCTGTGCTTTTATGAATAGACTCTTTAGATGTTTCCATCTAATCAGATTGGTTCCTCAAACTCCTACAATCAAAATGCTTCCATCCACTTAGATTAGTTAGTGCAATCCTCAATAGGCATAAATTTCTAAGCTCTGGAGTTTATTTATTCATACTAAAAAGTTTCTCCCATACCCCCAAACTTAAACCTAACATTGTCCTCAATGTTCTAAAGATGAAATTAAAAGCATGAACAAGGAGAAACTGTTACCATTTGAAATGAAAGAGTTACGGAAGGATATTACCTGGTTGCATGAGATTGGGTTACCTCCCAAGAAGTGCTAAGTTTAAAGTCTTCAGCCAGACTAAGAAAAGTATTAGTCAACTCGAACCGTATAACAGTAGCCGGAATAACTGTGGGTCTTTAACACCAAAAAGAGCTGACAAAAGGAAACTGCAGTGAACCAAGAAAATGTACAAGACTAGCATGCCCTTACCTAGTTTCCTGATTAAGATATCTATATCTAATTGTGGTTCAGGTTCAGGTTCTATAAAAGGGTCTAAATATATTCTTTAGGCTGCAACTCCTCAAAATTGAGATCCGAATTATTAGGTCCTAGAGTCTGTAAGTACTTAAATAAGAACTTAGAAGCACAAAATAATAACCTAAATAATTGAGGATCCTCTAAGTCAATCAGGTTTGACTTACATAATTGACCACAGTGAGAGTAGTGGTCATTCTTAAGAAAATGTGTCGATTCTAATATCCTAAAGTAATTAGGTTTAGTCTCAGAACTTAATAATTGACACATTTGAAATTTATACGTTCCCACAATTGTTTGAAAAATATTTGGTGGGAAAACAAAGTCGATCGTAGTATCATAGCCTGGTCTAACCTCATCAACCAGAGGATGGGTTTCTAACAACTGAACTTCCTTATGGACATCACTAGGTTCAGGAAAACGAGTATGAAAGTAATCTTGTAAAATGGTTGAGGCATTGATGTCAAGTCCTAAGTGTGGGGACTTTCTGAGAGTTAAAGGTAAGGCACTAGGGAAGTGATAATCACCCCCAAACTTAGAGTTTTCAGTTTCTCTAGATAGACCTCTAATTTTTTCTTGAATTTCCGTATCTTCAGAGTCCTTAAAATATTCAAGAGATTCTTCTAAGTTATTATCAGGTAGTGCATCTTTACTCATCTCTACTCGGTCTATCTTCTTCTTCCAAGACTATTGTTTCTAAGTCGCTAGACTCTAAAACAGTATTTTCGAAATGAACCCGTTCCTCTAAACCACTATCGGCTTCGTAATCAAAAGGAAAAACTACATCGTCTAAAACGGTGGTATCCCTAATCAAATCCTCGTCCTTTTGAATAGGTGAATAATCATAAAAATTATTTGGATTTGAAGTAGAAATAATATAATCACTATAAAGCTCAATTGGATTACTAGATTCCTGATTACTATGCCTACATGTTTCAGATTCTTCATCACTACTATCCTCATCATCATAATAGTACGAAGATGATTGAACCTTATCTAAATAAGTAGTGTTACCAATTATAACCTCGTTATCTTGATTATGTGAAAAAGTATCTTCATTCTCAAGGGTATTATTGGATACTATATTGGCAATTCAAGTTATTTCGAGCAATACTTTCATTCGTCTCTAACTCAAGTCTACGTGTCGACTCAGCTATCCTCTCAAGGGTCTCTTCCAAAGAAAGTTCCCTTAGTGTAGGATCTAAGTTTGAGTTAATCTATTGAGGATATCTTCTACAGATTCAGTTGTTGTTGCAGTTCTTTCGTCCATAACTACATTATTCACCTCATCTAATTTATACGTCGATTCAGCTAACTGACGTGATGACTTAGCTAAATTCCTGAGAGTCTCTTCTAGAGAAGGAATAGGAACTGAAGGATCATAATAAGGACTACTTTTCAAAAGTTTGATTGTATCCTCTAAGACGAAGAACTAGTATTATAATCTTCTTGCTCGTATGACTGATGCAGTGCGGATAGTAATTGGGCTCACCATGGTATGAACCATAACCTTGAAAAGGTTGGCGTCCCCAGTCACTATTCTCACTATGGTCATAATACTGATGATGTCCATATTCAAATTCAGGTCGATATTCATTGTATTGGCTTCTATCATACCAGTTCGACATTCTTAATTGCAGGGGAATTCTACGCAATCACAAACAAGTCCGACTCGACCAAATCAAACCTATAGAATCTAGCAAACAAAAAGCATGATGGCTCCACTTAGATTGTTTTCTAGACCAGCTTCTATTCCTTCGAAAAGGAATTCGTTACAATTTGAGCACACCCCTCTGGAATCAATCCGAGCTAATATAAGTTGAATCGAGGCGAGGGAAGCTCAGTGGAGCTTTGATACCCAAGGCCTCACCGCTATCACAAGGCGGCGCAGTCACGCATTCAACTCACAGAAACCATCATGAACTTTGAAATGTGCTTAAAGAGCAACCAATATTTTTCGAACGAGTTTCCTATTAAGCTCGTTACCCTATTGGTCTCGTTCTATTCAAAATTTTAGGCTTAGGTTCGCGTTTGGTTTCGTTTTCCTAAGGCGGGCAAGAAGGAAACGGTGATGAAATCCGAGTCCTTATCTTGTTTAGGCCAGGCCTTGCCCTTTACTAGGAAAATAAAGACGGTCTGGTTCGTCCTCAAACAATTATCACCTTAAGGCAGACAGTAACCCGCTTGCAGGAGATTCGCGGGTGTTTCGATTGGACTTACCTCCCGTACCAGACGGGCGATGAACCGTTGTCGTCGACTCGGGACACGACTCCTATGCCGTGTGCGAACCCGAGGGGCCGAGACGATATCGTAATCGTCGTCCTTCCCTGCAAACAGTTTGTATTTAAGGATACCCTTCTGTAGGGTTTAAAATTAAAATAAATTGTCCAAAGTCCAGAATAATGTCCAAATAAAAAGTCCAAAATTACAAAAATTATGAAAAATAAAGCCTATTTACAAATTCTAAAAATAAATAAATAAAAGCTATATACAAAAAAAAAATAATAATAAAAATTAAATCCTAAAAAAAAAAATTATGTCTTTTTCTTCTTCTCTTTTAGCTTTTAACTTTTAGCTTTAAGCTTTTTGTTCCCAAGTCCTTAGTATTCCACTTCGAACCTGTAAATCAAAGACACAAAAAGAAACGTAAAAAGGAACAAATAATAATAAAAAAAAAATTAAACCTAAAAACAAATCTATATACAAGTCCGCGTCGGCGGCGCCATTTTTGTTGTAATATTAAGATTGCGGTAAATAAGGATTCGATGCTCGGACTTGAATAGATTTAAAAACAAAAATATATACAAAATTGTCACAGGATCAAGAGATACTGGGACTCAGGATTTCACCAATTCTTATACTCATGCGATTCAATTATTAATTCTAGACAATTAAAGCTTATATTGATAACAAATATCGACTCTTACTTTGCCAAACATAGATTTTGTAAGTATTATATGTAAATCATAAGCATGATGCATCAATAATCTCATGTATTAAGCATACATCATCAGACAAAATCACAAATAATCAATAAAAATCATAATTCCATTCATAATAGTGCAAATAGTCATAAAAGAATTAAATAAAATTACTCATGCATAAAGAATGGTTTCCTCCATCATCCCAGTATTGGGGTTTAGTTATTCATATCAATCACGCACTCAACATATTAATTCAAAGCTCAAAGTGTAATTAAAAGAGTCAAAAGTTATAAAATAGTAGTTCTGAGACTCACAAAACACGTCCAGAAAAGAACGACAACAGAAAACTGCAGCGAACTGCGACACCTCTCTTCTGTTGTTGAGCTGCTGAAAATAAGACTGTTCTGAAGCTGCTGAAAATAAGTCTGTCCTGGAGAGTCTGAATCTTCGTGTTCTTGAAGCTTTTTAATGGCAGCAGCAGCAGCAGGTGAACATTGCTGTTTTTCCTTCTTCTTCGCTCCTCCTGGCTCTGGCTCGACCCCAAACTCTTCATCCCCCTTTATGAGACTTGTATCCTCCTTTATATACTACCCAGATCCATAAATCTCGAGAAATCTTTTTCTTTTTTTCTCCCTGCCAAGTTACGGTTTTTCTTTTCTACACGGCTGCTGACCCTTTCCAAACTCTCGTACGCGTCTTCTGTTGTTACAAAACTTTCCCAAGATATAAGGGAATCGAATAAGAGAAGATATCTTCCCTAATCCTCCACGTAATCTCCAAAATTATCTCCACAGCAGACCCGTGAAAACATCACCTCTGTTTTGCTTGATATCGACGATTCAGCCCAATATGCTCGACCCAAACGCACACATAAACCCTGTTTGGTCCACTAAAGTCCATCCCAATCGAGTTTGGCAATTGAATCTCCATAAAACACGTCCAACAATTCGAACCCTAAACTGCCAGAGTTGAAAACCAATTTCCCGCCAAAATTCTGTTTTAAACGTGAAGAAGAAGGGTGCCCCCCTATCCATCTCCGGTGTCCCTTTAGCAGCTGTCTGGAAATGGGTCACCCCTTAGTAATTAGGTTACCCCTTATCCAAAATTGAGGGTCCGTATAGTGAGTTTTCTGGGACATTTTCCGCACTTTTTCGGGGTTCCTCCGAGGTATTTCTGAGGTGCTTACGGTACTCTATCAACGGAGGTCCAAACGCCGCATTTTCAGCCAATTTCGCCGCAAAACCTTATTCTTCTAAAAACACCTACAAATAAATAAAATAACCAAATAAGTATAGAATCGAGCACTAACACTATATACAATTGAGATATATTAGACACATAAATGCGTCTATCATTGCCATCTAGTAAGATTGGTTCCTCAACTCCTACAACCAAAATGCTTCCATCCACTTGGATTGGTTAGTGCCATCCTTAATAGGGATAAATTTCTAGGATCTGGAGTTTATTTATTGCAACGAAAAGGTAACAAAAAGTTCTACCCCACCCCCAAACTTAAATCTAACATTGTCCTCAATGTTTCTAATCAAAGAACAGTACCAAAAATATAAGTAACATGAGAAAATAGTATAGAGAGAAGTCGGAAAGATAGTACCTGGGTGAAGTGTAACCAAAAACCTACAAAAATATTATACAACATACAAAATCGCCTCGATGGTCAATCAAGGTAAACAGGGTCCTCCAGAGGGACCTCCTCAACATCACCTGTTGGAAAAGTCTCTAAAAAGGGCTTCAATCGCTGACCGTTAACCTTCGAAGAACCACTACCATCTGGTGTCTCAATCTCAACAACGCCATGAGGAAAAACAGTACGTACCACAAAAGGACCGGTCCACCGAGAATGCAACTTCCCTGGGAATAGATGCAAACGAGTGTCATCCAGAAGAACTTTTTGACCTGGATAAAATGACTTTCGTAAAATATTCCTATCATGCACAAGTTTCATTTTGTTCTTATACTCCTTAGCACTATCGTATGCATCTCTACGAATCTCGTCCAACTCATTGAGCTGGAGATTTCTTTGAGCTCCTTCCTTGTCAAGTGAAAAGTTTAAGTTCTTAATAGCCCAATAGGCTCGATGCTCTAACTCAACAGGCAAGTGACATGCCTTGCCAAACACTAACCGATAATGTGACATTCCAATGAGTGTCTTAAACGCAGTACGGTAAGCCCATAAGGCATCAGTAAGACTCGACGACCAGTGTTTCCTATTTGGATTAACTGTTTTCTCTAGAATACGTTTAATTTCCCTATTGGAAACCTCTACCTGAGCAGTAGTCTGAGGGTGATATGGGGTTGCTACTTTATGGGTAATACCGTATTGTTTCATTAAAAGAGAAAACGGTCTATTACAAAAGTGTGAACCTCCATCACTAATTATAGCTCGCGGCGTACCAAAACGTGTAAGTATATTCTCTTTCAAAAACTGGACTACGACCCTGTGGTCATTCGTTCTACACGGAACCGCCTCAACCCACTTAGACACATAGTCTACAACGACAAGTATGTAAAGATAACCAAACGAAATAGGAAATGGATCCATAAAATCAATACCCCACACATCAAAGACCTCAATCATTAAAATAGGGTTCAAAGGCATCATATTTCTACGGGAAATGGTTCCTAACTTCTGGAAACGCTCACAAGAAACACAATGACTATGGGAATCTTTAAACAATGAAGGCCACTAAAATCCACACTGCAAAATCTTAGAAGCAGTCTTCTTAGCACTAAAATGACCCCCACATGCATGTTCATGACAAAAGGAGATAATACTAGACTGGTCACTCTCAGATAAACATCTCCTAATAATCTGGTCCGGACAATACTTAAACAGATAAGGATCGTCCCAAAAGAAATGCTTAACCTCGGCTAAAAACCTAGAACGATCTTGCTTACCCCCAATGTTGAGGGGTTCGACCAGTAACAAGATAATTCACTATATTTGCATACCAAGGTGACTGGGAAACAGAGAACAATTGTTCATCAGGAAAGCTATCCCTTATAGGAAGGGAATCACTAGGGTGACTAACAACTAGCCTAGACAAGTGATCTGCTACTACATTTTCTGCACCCTTTTTGTCTGTAATATTTGGGGAAAATTCATGTAAAAATAGGATCCATCTAATCAATCTAGGTTTGGTATCCTTCTTATATAAAAGGTATTTCAAAGCAGCATGATCTGTATAGATTATGATCTTAGAACCTAATAGGTAGGACCTAAACTTATCCAAGGCAAACACGATGGCTGAAAGTTCCTTCTCGGTAGTTGTGTAGTTCATTTGGGCATCATTCAGAGTTTTGCTAGCATAATAAATCACATGAAGTAATTTGTTTTTTTGTTGTCCTAAAACGACGCCTATAGCATAATCTGAAGAATCACACATAATCTCAAAGGGTAGGTTCCAGTTAGGTGCCTGGAATATCGGGGCAGTAGTGAGTAAAGTTTTAAGCTTCTCAAAAGCCTCTAAACAAGCATCATCAAAGACAAACTTAACATCTTTTGCAAGCAAATTGCAAAGAGGTCTAGAAATCAAGATAAAATCCTTAATGAATCGACGGTAAAAACCTGCATGCCCTAGGAATTACCTAATATCTTTTACGGTTTTTGGGACCTGTAAAGTCTTAATAAGGTCAACTTTGGCTTTGTCTACCTCTATATCCTTCGAAGAGACGATGTGCCCTAATACAATTCCTGATTTAACCATGAAATGGCATTTATCCCAATTAAGCACTAATTTTTTTTCCTTACACCTAGTCAACACTAATGTCAAATGATGCAAGCACTCATCGAAAGATGAACCAAATACTGAAAAATCATCCATAAAGACCTCTAAGAACCGTTCTACCAAATCAGAAAATATGCTCATCATACAACGCTGAAAAGTTGCAGGGGCATTACATAGCCCGAAAGGCATGCGTCTATACGCAAAGGTACCAAAGGGACAGGTAAAAGTGGTTTTCTCTTGGTCTTCTGGGGCAATAATGATCTGATTATAACCTGAGTAGCCATCTAAGAAGCAATAGTGACTATGTCCAGCTAATCGCTCTAGCATTTGGTCGCTAAAAGGAAGGGGAAAGTGATCCTTCCTTGTGACCTTGTTCAATTTCCTATAGTCAATACACATACGCCATCACGTGGTCACTCGGGTTGGGATTAATTCATTATTATCATTCTGGACTACAGTGATACCTGATTTCTTGGGGACAACCTGAACAGGGCTGACCCACTTACTGTCTGAAATTGGGTAAATAATACCCGCATCTAACAACTTAAGCACCTCTTTTCGAACTACCTCTTTCATGTTAGTTTGGTAAAGCTCTGATTTCTTCTTCTCTGGCTCTCCTTAGGTTCCCAAACTCTCCACACCTCTTCTATATGACCCAAGACATATATTTATATCAAAAATACCGATTAAATCTCTCATAAATCTTCCCAAATCTCTTTCCTTCTCTTCACGGCCAAGTTGCGAAAATTTCTTATTTTAGGATTTCTACGCGTTTCTGAGCTTTCCTTTTTATTCTAAACTCTTCTTTGGGAAGGTTTACAACGTTTTAATCTCTCTAAAATTCCCTAAAACAGGTCACACACGTGACTTTTCATATTTTATGTTGTGAGAAAAATCCGTCGATTGAGCCCAGTCTAATCGATTTAAACACCCATATCAGATTCCTAGACCCATAAGGAGTCTATCCTATGAAAATCATAGGTTTAATCGACCTCAAACTCCTCCAAATCACGATTGCCAAAACTGTTCTTAATTGCACTTTTTTCCCGCCAAAATCCTAGTTTTTGAATGTTGAAGATGGTTGCCCCTTATCCAGCGTAGGGGTGCGATTAGCAACTGTCTGGAAATAGGATGCCCCTTAGTAATTAGGTTACCCCTTATCCAAAGTGAGATTCCGAATATCAAATGTCCTCCGGGTGCTTTCCGACAACTTTTAGAGCCAATTTTTTCCAAAAATGTTTATTAGCCAAAAATACCTATAAATAAATAAAACACCATATTAAGTACAAAAATGAGCCCTAACAATATATAGAATCGAGACAAATCGGACACAAAAATGTATCTATCAATAAGTTTTTCCCAAGGCATAAAACATCGTCTATTAGGACACAAATTGATAGACACATTTTTGTGTCTGATATAATCTCAATTGTATATATTGTTAGTGCTCGATTTTGTATTTATTTTGGCTTTTTATGTCTTTGTAGGTGTTTTTGGAAAAATAAGATTTTGCGGCGAAATTGGCTCGAAAAGTGTTTTTTGCGTTCATGGGAGGACATTTGCTATTCGGACCCTCACTTTGGATAAGGGGTAACCTAATTACTAAGGGGCATCCCATTTCCAAGCATCTGCTAATCGCACCCGTACTCTGGATAAGGGGCAACCATCTTCAACATTCAAAAATCAGGTTTTGGCGGAAAAAAAAGTGTAGTTAAAGAGCAGTTTTGGCAATCGTGATTTGGAGGAGTTTGAGGTCGATTAAACCTCTGTTTTTCATAGGATAGAATCCTTATGGGTCTAGGAATCTGATACGGGTGTTTAAATCGATTAGAATGGGCTCAAACGACGGATTTTTCTCACAACAAGAAAATATGGAAAGTCACGTTTTTGACCTGTTTTAGGGAATTTTAGAGTGATTAAAACGCTGTAAACCTTCCCAAAGATTTGTATCTATCTAAGGAAGAGTTTAGAATAAAAAGGAAAGCTCAGAAACGCGTAGAAATCCTAAAACAAGAAATTTTCGCAACTTGGCCGTGAAGAGAAGGAAAGAGATTTTGGAAGATTTGGGAGAGATTTAATCGGTATTTTTGATATAAATAGATGTCTTGGGTCATATAGAAAAGGTGTCGAGAGTTTGGGAATCTATGGAGAGCCAGAGAAGAAGAAATCAGAGCTTTACCAAACTATGTTTATGCTGCTGCTGCTGTAAAACAACTGAAGAACATTGACCCTCGGTAGACAGTCGCAGAAAAGTGTCGTTGTTTAACAGCTGAAGAACATTAAGCTTTTCAAGGCAGTCTTATTTCAGGGAAGTCTTAAATCAGCGACAAAGCAACAGTTTTTCTGTAACAGTCCCATTATAACAGCTGTTTTGCAACCATTTTCATGTTATTATAATGATTATGATGAGGATAGTGTTGATGAAGAATTTGAAATAAATAGGCATAGTGATCAGAAATTTGCTACTCCAACTGAGCTTAATAATAATATTATTTTTTGTTCAAATCCAAATAATTTTAATAATTATTCACCTATTCAAAAGGACGAGGATTTGACTAGAGATACCCCCGTTTTAGATGATGTAGTATTTCCTTTTGATTACGAAGCTAATAATGGTTTAGAGGAATGAGTATATTTTGAGTCTAGCTATTTAGAAACAATAGACTTAGAAAAAGAAAATGAACTCGTAGAGATGAGTGAGGATGTACCCGACTTAGAAGAATCAATTGACCATTTTCATGAATTAGATGACCTTGAAATTAGGGAAGTTGTGACTAGTCTTTCTAGAGACACTGAAAACTCTAGGTTTGGGGGTGATTATCATTCTCCATGTGATTTAACTATTAGAAAGATCCCTCACTTGGGACTTGACATATGTGCCTCAAACATTTTACAAGATTATCTTCATACACGTTTTCCTGAACCTAGTGATGTCTACAAGAAATTTCAGTTATTATAAACCCATCCTATGGTTGATGTGGTTTACCCAGGCTATGATACCCAGATTGACTTTGTTTTCCCACCAAATATTTTTCTTCCAAATGTGGGAATGTTTGATTTTCAAATGTGTCGAATATTAAGTTTTGAGACTAAACCTAATTACTTTAGGAGATTAGAGTCGACATACTTGTTTAAGGAAGATCACCACTCTCATTGTGGTCAGCTGCGTAAGTCAAATCTGATTGACTTATAGGATCCTCAATTATTCAGGTTATTATTATGTGCTTCTAAGTTCTTATTTGAGTTTTTCCAGACTCTAGAACCTGAACATTTGGATCTAACCTATGAGGAAATGCAACCCATGAGAATATTTTATTTGGACCCAGTTATAGATCCTGAACCTGAACCACCACTAGATATAGCTGTCTTAAACAGGAAACTAGACAAGGGTGTGCTTTATTTGTTCATATTCTTGGCATGTTGCAGATTCCATTTACTTGTGATAGCTCTATTTGGTTTTGATGACCCACAGATATTTCGGCTATTACTTTATGATTTTATAAGGTGACTAATCCTTTCTTAGTCTGGCTGAAGACATTAAACTTAGTACTTATTGGGAGGTAACCCATTCTCATGCAACACGGTAATATAATTCCTTATCTCTTTTGTTTCAAATGGTAACAGTTTCTCCTTGTTCATGCTTTTAATTTGATCTTTAGAACATTGAGGACAATGTTAGATTTAAGTTTGGGGGTATAGGAGAAACTTTTTAGTTGCACAATTAAACTCCAGAGCCTAGAAATTTATCCCTATTAAGGATGGAACTAACAAATATAAGTGGATGGAAGCATTTTGGTTGTAGGAGTTGAGGAACCAATCTGACTAGATGGCAACATCTAAAGAGTCTATTCATAAAAGCACAGAGCTCGGGTGTTAGAAATAACATGATAGTTTCACCATATCTCGTTGAGTCCTTTTCACTTCTGTTTTTATTTTGTTTTGTTTTTAAACTATGTTTCTCTAAGTGATTAGGTGGGGCTCACGATTCAAGTTGTTACCAATGCTAGGGTGAATTAGAGTGATTGAGATACAAAAAAAAAAAAAAAGACCAGACCATGACCAACTGGAATAAATTCAATAAAGTCGACCACTGGAACCCTTGTATATGCCAGTGTGTTGACCTAGAGTTAGGATTATCAATCACTGGTTCCCTTGTATATGCCAGTGTGTTGATATTAGTCAGACTAGTATCTCAGTCCATTAGGATAGGTTCATTTTGGCGGAGGCCTTCAGACAGATATGAGAAACACCGTTCACCTAGTAAACATCAAAACCATCTATGTTTTTCTATATCCATCTTCTTGATCTATCCATGTGATTAGTTTTGACTCCGGATATTGATGTCCATAGTGCGACTATCTGAGTAGAGCTCTGTCACTTCATATGAATTTTAGTATGCTTGAGTGCAAACTCGTGTACAACAATTGGAATTTCGCATCAGGGTACTTCCCCTGTAGTCAATAAGTATGCCAGCCAAGGAGATTCTTTAGTGCCTTCCAAGGTTCTGTGTAGATAGCTAGGGTCTGGAGTAAAAAGGTTTTGTGGGTATACCTCTGGTAAGCCCTCCGGAGACAACACTCCGCCACTAGGGACACCTAGGGGTTTAAAGGCTTATTGCATACGCTAAATGCAATCGACGATGCCTGCGACAGTGAGTTAGGATTTTATTTCTATTTTATTTTTGCTCGAGGACTAGCAAATAATAGGTTTGGGGGTATTTGATAGACACATTTTTGTGTCTGATATAATCTCAATTGTATATATTGTTAGTGCTCGATTTTGTATTTATTTTGGCTTTTTATGTCTTTGTAGGTGTTTTTGGAAAAATAAGATTTTGCGGCGAAATTGGCTCGAAAAGTGTTTTTTGCGTTCATGGGAGGACATTTGCTATTCGGACCCTCACTTTGGATAAGGGGTAACCTAATTACTAAGGGGCATCCCATTTCCAGGCATCTGCTAATCGCACCCTACTCTGGATAAGGGGCAACCATCTTCAACATTCAAAAATCAGGTTTTGGCGGGAAAAAAGTGTAGTTAAAGAGCAGTTTTGGCAATCGTGATTTGGAGGAGTTTGAGGTCGATTAAACCTCTGATTTTCATAGGATAGACTCCTTATGGGTCTAGGAATCTGATATGGGTTTTAAATCGATTAGATTGGGCTCAAACGACGGATTTTTCTCACAACAAGAAAATATGGAAAGTCACGTGTGACCTGTTTTAGGGAATTTTAGAGTGATTAAAACGCTGTAAACCTTCCCAAAGATTTGTATCTATCTAAGGAAGAGTTTAGAATAAAAAGGAAAGCTCAGAAACGCGTAGAAATCCTAAAACAAGAAATTGTCGCAACTTGGCCGTGAAGAGAAGGAAAGAGATTTTGGAAGATTTGGGAGAGATTTAATCGGTATTTTTGATATAAATAGATGTCTTGGGTCATATAGAAGAGGTGTCGAGAGTTTGGGAACCTAAGGAGAGCCAGAGAAGAAGAAATCAGAGCTTTACCAAACTCTGTTTCTGCTGCTGCTGCTGTTGAAGAAGAAGAACAGCTGAAGAACATTGACCCTCGGTAGACAGTCGCAGAAAAGTGTCGTTGTTTAACAGCTGAAGAACATTAAGCTGTTCAGGGCAGTCTTATTCTAGGGTTTAAATCAGCGACAAAGCAACAGTTTTTCTGTAACAGTTCCATTGTAACAGCTGTTTTGCAACACCAATACACTGTTGCAAACAGTCTGTGTTATTACTTTTCACTCTTTTAATCATCTTTTGAGCAACAAACACATATTTTGAGATCATGATTAATATGAGGAGCTAAACCCCAACTGGGATGACGGAGGAAGCCATATTTCATACGTGTGGTAATTATATTTAATTCTTTTTATGACTTTTTGCATTAATTTAATCGTTTTATGATTTTTCTTAATTAGTTGTGAAGTCGTATGATGATGTATGCTTGGTCTAAGTGCTTTTGATGCATCATGCTAGTGATTTACAGTTAATCTTTTTAAAATCTACCCTGGCAAAGAATTAGAGTCAATAAACAAGAGCTATAATTGTCTAAGAATTGATTTTTGAACCACATGGTATGAGGTTTGGTGGAATCCTGAGTCTCAGTAATCTCTCGACATTGTGACAAACCTTGTGTATATATTTTCTTTATTTTTATTGTTTTCTATTATTAAGTCTGAAATTGAGTCTACACAAGTCCGAGTTGAACGAACTTTATTTACCACTTAAAAAACTACATCAATTTTTGGCGCCGCTGACGCGGATTTGTTAGATTTGTTTTAGGTTTATTTTTTTATTATTTTTTTGTTCTTTTTTACGCGTTTTGGTATTTTTCGATTCTTTTCAGATTTGGAGCGAAGCTACAAGGAAAGAAAAGCTATAAAAGGAAAGCATCGCCAAAGAAGGAAAGAAAAGAGGAATCTGAAAGGAGTGAAGAAGAAGATTTTGTATATAGTTATTTTGTTTATTTTTAGAAACTGTAAATAGGTTTTATTTTTGTAATTTTTCTTTTCCTTTTTGGACATTTTTATTTTTGGACTTGGACATTTTTATTTTAAACCCTAAGGAAGGGTTAAAATTAAATATAAACTGTTTGCAGGGAAGGACGACAGTTACGATACTGTCTCGGCCCCTCGGGTTCGTACACTGACATAGGAGTCGGTGGCCTGAGTCGACTTCAACGGTTCATCCCGTCTGGTACGGGAGGTAAGACTCTATCCACCCACGAATCCCCTGTCAGTGGGTTTTATTTTGTGTGACAACTCACACCCCTGCAGTAGAATGTCGAACTGGTATTACAATAGCCAATACAACGAATATCCGACTGAGTTTCAAAATGGACGTTACTACTTTGACCATAGTGAATAGTGGTTGGGAACATCAGCCTTTTGAAGATTATGGTCCATACCATGGTGAGCCCAATTACTATCCACATACGCACCGTCATATGAGCAAAATCTTATATTTCTCCTTTAGAAGAGTCTCTCAGGAAGTTAGAAGAGTCGACACGTAGGATAGCTGAGATGAATAACTTAGTTTATGACGAAAGAAAACTTTCTTTAGAGGAATCCCTCAAGCTGATAGCTGAGACGAACGAAAGAATTGCTCGAAATAATCTTAATTTTCAATACAGTGTCTCCAATAATACCCTTGAAAATGAGGATAGTTATTTGCATAACAGGATGACGAGGATAAATTGGTACACTACTTGTTTAGATGAGGTTCAACCATTTTCATGTTATTATAATGATTATGATGAGGATAGTGTTGATGAAGAATTTGAAATAAATAGGCATAGTGATCAGGAATTTGCTACTCCAACTGAGCTTAATAATAATATTATTTCTAGTTCAAATCCAAATAATTTTAATAATTATTCACCTATTCAAAAGGACGAGGATTTGACTAGAGATACCCCCGTTTTAGACGATGTAGTATTTCCTTTTGATTACGAAGCTAATAATGGTTTAGAGGAACGAGTATATTTTGAGTCTAGCGATTTAGAAACAATAGACTTAGAAAAAGAAAATGAACTCGTCGAGATGAGTGAGGATGTACCGACTTAGAAGAATCAATTGACCATTTTCATGAATTAGATGACCTTGAAATTAGGGAAGTTGTGACTAGTCTTTCTAGAGACACAAAAACTCTAAGTTTGGGGGTGATTATCATTCTCCATGTGATTTAACTCTTAAAGATCCCTCACTTGGGACTTGACATATGTGCCTCAACCATTTTACAAGATTATCTTCATACACGTTTTCCTGAACCTAGTGATGTCCACAAGAAATTTCAGTTATTAGAAACCCATCCTCTGGTTGATGTGGTTTACCCAGGCTATGATACCCAGATTGACTTTGTTTTCCCACCAAATATTTTTCTTCCAAATGTGGGAATGTTTGATTTTCAAATGTGTCGAATATTAAGTTTTGAGACTAAACCTAATTACTTTAGGAGATTAGGTCGACATACTTGTTTAAGGAAGATCACCACTCTCATTGTGGTCAGCTGTGTAAGTCAAATCTGATTGACTTAGAGGATCCTCAATTATTCAGGTTATTATTATGTGCTTCTAAGTTTTTATTTGAGTTTTTCCAGACTCTAGAACCTGAACATTTGGATCTAACCTATGAGGAAATGCAACCCATGAAATATTTTATTTGGACCCAGTTATAGATCCTGAACCTGAACCACAACTAGATGTAGTTGTCTTAAACAGGAAACTAGACAAGGGTGTGCTTTATTTGTTCATTTTCTTGGCATGTTGCAGATTCCTTTTACTTGTGATAGCTCTATTTGGTTTTGATGACCCACAGATATTTCGGCTATTACTTTATGATTTTATAAGGTGACTAATCCTTTCTTAGTCTGGCTGAAGACATTAAACTTAGCACTTCTTGGGAGGTAACCCATTCTCATGCAACACGGTAATATCTTTCCTTATCTCTTTTGCTTCAAATGGTAACAGTTTCTCCTTGTTCATGCTTTTAATTTGATCTTTAGAACATTGAGGACAATGTTAGATTTAAGTTTGGGGGTATAGGAGAAACTTTTTAGTTGCACAATTAAACTCCAGAGCCTAGAAATTTATGCTTATTAAGGATGGCACTAACCAATCTAAGTGGATGGAAGCATTTTGGTTGTAGGAGTTGAGGAACCAATCTGACTAGATGGCAACATCTAAAGAGTCTATTCATAAAAGCACAGAGCTCAGGTGTTAGAAATAACATGATAGTTTCACCATATCTCGTTGAGTCCTTTTCACTTCTGTTTTTATTTTGTTTTGTTTTTAAACTATGTTTCTCTAAGTGATTAGGTGGGGCTCACGATTCAAGTTGTTACCAATGCTAGGGTGAATTAGAGTGATTGAGATACCAAAAAAAAAAGACCAAACCATCTGACCAACTGGAATAAATTCAATAAAGTCGACCACTGGAACCCTTGTATATGCCAGTTGTGTTGACCTAGAGTTAAGATTATCAATCACTGGTTCCCTTGTATATGACAGTGTGTTGATATTAGTCAGACTAGTATCTCAGTCCATTAGGATAGGTTCATTTTGGCTGAGGACTTCAGACAGATATGAGAAACACCGTTCACCTAGTAAACATCAAAACCATCTATGTTTTTCTGTATCCATCTTCTTGATCTATCCATGTGATTAGTTTTGACTCCGGATATTGATGTCCATAGTGCGACTATCTGAATAGAGCTATGTCACTTCATATGAATTTTAGTATGCTTGAGTACGAACTCGTGTACATCAATTGGAATTTCGCATCAGGGTACTTCCCCCTGTAGTCAATAAGTATGCCAACCAAGGAGATTCTTTAGTTCCTTCCAAGGATCTGTGTAGATAGCTAGGGTCTGGAGTATAAAGGTTTTGTAGGTATACCTCTGGTAAGCCCTCCGGAGACAACACTCCGCCACTACGGACACCTAGGGGTTTAAAGGCTTATTGCATACGCTAAATGCAATCGACGATGCCTGCGACAGTGAGTTAGGATTTTATTTCTATTTTATTTTTGCTCGAGGACTAGCAAATAATAGGTTTGGGGGTATTTGATAGACACATTTTTGTGTCTGATATAATCTCAATTGTATATATTGTTAGTGCTCTATTTTGTATTTATTTTGGCTTTTTATGTCTTTGTAGGTGTTTTTGGAAAAATAAGATTTTGCGGCGAAATTGGCTCGAAAAGTGTTTTTTGCATTCATGGGAAGACATTTGCTATTCAAACCCTCACTTTGGATAAGGGGTAACCTAATTACTAAGGGGCATCCCATTTCTAGGCATCTGCTAATCGCACCCGTACTCTGGATAAGGGGCAACCATCTTCAACATTCAAAAATCAGGTTTTGGCGGAAAAAAAGTGTAGTTAAAGAGAAGTTTTGGCAATCGTGATTTGGAGGAGTTTGAGGTCGATTAAGCCTCTGATTTTCATAGGATAGACTCCTTACGGGTCTAGGAATCTGATATGGGTGTTTAAATCGATTAACGACGGATTTTTCTCACAACAAGAAAATATGGAAAGTCACGTGTGTAACCTGTTTTAGGGAATTTTAGAGTGATTAAAACGCTGTAAACCTTCCCAAAGATTTGTATCTATCTAAGAAAGAGCTTAGAATAAAAAGGAAAGCTCAGAAACTCATAGAAATCCTAAAACAAGAAATTGTCGCAACTTGGCCGTGAAGAGAAGGAAAGAGATTTTGGAAGATTTGGGAGAGATTTAATCGGTATTTTTGATATAAATAGATGTCTTGGGTCATATAGAAGAGGTGTCGAGAGTTTGGGAACCTAAGGAGAGCCAGAGAAGAAGAAATCAGAGCTTTACCAAACTCTGTTTCTGCTGCTGCTGCTGTTGAAGAAGAAGAACAGCTGAAGAACATTGACCCTCGGTAGACAGTCGCAGAAAAGTGTCGTTGTTTAACAACTGAAGAACATTAAGCTGTTCAGGGCAGTCTTATTTCAGGGCAGTCTTGAATCAGCGACAAAGCAACAGTTTTTCTGTAGCAGTTCCATTGTAACAGTTGTTTTGCAACACCAATACACTGTTGCAAACAGTCTGTGTTATTACTTTTCACTCTTTTAATCATATTTTGACCAACAATCACATATTTTGAGATCATGATTGATATGAGGAGCTAAACCCCAACACTGGGATGACGAAGGAAGCCATATTTCATATGTGTGGTAATTATATTTAATTCTTTTTATGACTTTTTGCATTAATTTAATCGTTTTATGATTTTTATTAATTAGTTGTGAAGTCGTATGATGATGTATGCTTGGTCTAAGTGCTTTTGATGCATCATGCTAGTGATTTACAGTTAATCTTTTTAAAATCTACCCTGGCAAAGAATTAGAGTCAATAAACAAGAGCTATAATTGTCTAAGAATTGATTTTTGAACCACATGGTATGAGGTTTGGTGGAATCCTGAGTCTCGGTAATCTCTCGACATTGTGACAAACCTTGTGTATATATTTTCTTTATTTTTATTGTTTTCTATTATTAAGTCTGAAATTGAGTCTACACAAGTCCGAGTTGAACGAACTTTATTTACCACTTAAAAAACTACATCACAAATATGTACTTTTGCCCAACAAGAGGGAGAATCTTTATATAGGTGCTTAGAAAGGTTCAATGAATTGATATCTCAATGTCCTCATCATGGTTTGGAGAAGGTTAGGTTAGTTCAGATCCTCTACGAGGGTTTAGATTATTCAACAACAACCATGGTTGAGTCCTTATGCACAGGTGGATTTGAGAATAAAACTGTTGATGAAGCGATAACATTTTTGAATGAAATCGCCGATAAGACCCAACAATGGGAAAATAGTAGGGAACCCCAGAAAACAATTCTTTTAAGTAGAGGAAATGTTAATAGGGTAGAAGGATCTTATGAGTCAGATGCCAAAATAGCAGCTATAGCCAAAAGGTTAGAAGCCTTAGAATTAGGTCATTCTAGTGGTAGTAGTGGAAGAAATGAGCGTTTTTGGGAAGGCCATGTTGTTGAAGAGCAAGCCAATGCTCTTTATAACAACACTAGGTTTGATAACCGACAGAAGTTTGACCCATATTCAGAAACCTATAACCCTGGATGGAGAAACCATCCAAACCTTTCTTGGTCCAAGGGCCAAAATCAAGGTCAGTCTAGTAATGCTCAGGTTCCCCCAGGTTTTGGCTATACTAAGAATTTTTCAGCTCCGGCACAGTTTCAGATCCCTTCAGATAAGAAAATCATGAGTTTAGAAGAGTCTTTTGCCTTGTTAACTCGGAACACTTTAGAATTTCAGCAATCGGTTGCACAAGGATTAGATGAAAATAAAAAGATGGTACAAGCTAACTCTCAGGCTATTTCCGAGTTGAAAACCCAGGTTAGTCAGATAAATGAGACATTGAGAGAAAAAGGAAAGTTTCCTAGTCAACCACAACCCAACCCTAGGGGAGTCCATCAAATATCTTTAGCTGGTGAGAAATCATCAAACCATGTGAACTCGATAACAACCCTTAGTGGTAAAACGGTAGACAATAAGGTAGCCATGCCTAGTGGACATACTGTAGTTCCACCTTCTACTTCCCAAGAGGAGCCCGTAGACGAGGAAATTGAAACAGTCTCTAAGGATTCCCAAGAAATTCCTGATAGGTCTAAATTTGTGCCTAGAGCCCCATATCCACATTTGTTAGCCCCAACAAAGAATGGGTCGACTTTCAACGATATAATGGAAACATTTAAGCAGGTGAACATCAACATTCCGCTATTAGAAGCAATTAGGCGGATGCCTGCTTATTCCAAGTTCCTTAAAGATCTTTGTACACGAAAGCGTAAGCTTAATGTCCATAAGAAAGCTTTTTTAGCTGGTCAGGTAAGTTCCATTCTTCTGAACCAAACACCCCCTAAGTATAAGGATCCTGGATTCCCCGCCATATCTTGTGCGATTGGTAATCACATGGTCGATAAAGCTTTACTTGACTTAGGAGCTAGTGTTAACTTACTCCCGTATCATGTATACACCCATCTAGGTCTTGGTAAGTTGAAACCGACTAAAATGACACTACAATTAGCTGATAGGTCTGTCAAAGTCCCTCGTGGTGTCATAGAGGATGTTATGATTGAGGTTGACAAGTTTATTTATCATGTGGATTTCGTTGTTCTAGACACCCAGCCTGTTCAGGACCCAAGTCGTCAAATCCCAGTGATTTTAGGTCGCCCATTTTTAGCCACAGCTAACGCTGTCATCAACTGTAGGACTGGGCTTATGAACATATCCTTTGGTAATATGACCACTGAACTAAATGTCTTTAATGTTACTAGACAACCTTCTGAGAATGATGATTTAGAAGAAGTGAATATGATTAGCACTTTAGTTCAGGATTTGGTTCAGGATAATTGGCTTGACACTTTACTGGTAGATTCTTTAGATGATTTTGAGGAAACCATTCTCTTAGATCAGATATGTGATCAATCTTTAGAAGAAGCTCTTGAGTAATTTAAAGATTCTATGGACCCAGAAATTCAGGCAATAGTTTTAGGTTTTTCTGAGAATAATGATGAACCTAAGTTTGGGGGTAGAGAACTAGAAGAATCTCTTGAGTATTTTAAGGACTCTGAAGATCCGGAAATTCAAGAAATAGTTAGAGGTTTTTCTGTGAACCCTAAGTTTGGGGGTAGTGATGGTTCTTGTGATTGTATCGTATCCCTAATTAGAGTCCCTAACTTGGGACTCGAGCCTTGTACATCTGAGATATTACTTGAGTCTTTTCAGACTCCGCAACCCGATCCTCCTGATACTGTCCAGGAGGTAACCCAGGTATTAGAGACCCATTTTTCGTATGAATCTATTTATCGAGACACACATATGAAGTTCAATTACGCGCCGCAGATAAACCCAGTTGTCTTGACAGAAACCTTAGATGAGGACGTGCTCTTTCTTTCGTTTTTCTGAATCAGTGCAGTTGTCTCATACTGGTGTCAGCTCTATTTGGTCTTATGGACCCACAATTGTTTCGACTATTGATATATGACTTTGGAAGGTGACAATCCTTTTTGAGGTATTTGATGTCTAGCTAAAAACCTTAAATTGAGCATTTCCTGGGAGGTACTCATGCTTACGGTAATATCCTTCCTTATTTCTTTTTCCGTCCATCAAGTGGTAACGGTTTCTTATTGTTCATGATTTTAATTTCATCTTTAGAACATTGAGGACAATGTTAGATTTAAGTTTGGGGGTGGGGAAGAAACTTTTTGTTAGCTCTTAGCTGCAACAAATAAACTCCAGAGCCTAGAAATTTATGCTTATTAAGTTTGGCACTAACCAATCTAAGTGGATGGGAACATCTTAGTTATAGGAGTTGAGGAACCAATCTGATTAGATGGAAACATCTAAAGAGTCTATTCATAAAAGCACAGAGATCAGGTGTTAGAATTAAAAACAAACATGGTAGTTTCGCCATATCTCGTTGAATCCTAATCCTTCTGTTTTTATTTTTTTTAAGTGATTTGGTGGGGCACAAGATTCAAGTTGTTACCTTTGCTAGGGTGGAATAGAGTGATTGAGACAACACAAAAAAAAAAAATTGAAAAAAATAAATGAGACTAGACCATTAGACCAACCGGAATAAATTCAATATCGACCACTGGTGCCCTTGTATATGCCAGTTGTGTTGACCTGGAGTTAGGTTTATCGACCACTAGTCCCCTTGTATATGCCAGTTGTATTGATATTAATCAGACCGGTATCTCAGTCCATTAGGATAGGTTCACCTTGGCAGAGGTCTTCAGACAGATATGAGAAACACCGTTCACTTTTAACCATCTCTTTATCCATCTTCTTAATCTTTCCATGTGATTGGTTGACTCCGGTTATGATGTCTAGAAACTATCTGAGTAGAGCTCTGTCACTTATATGTAAATTATAGTATGTTGAGTACAAACACGTTTACATCAATTGGAAATTCGCATCAGGGTACTTCCTCCTATAGTCAATGTTTGTATGCCAACCAAGGAGATTCTTTAGTGCCTTCCAAGGTTCTGCGTAGATAGCTAGGGTCTGGAGTAATGGTTTTGTGGGTACACCTCTGGTAAACCCTCCGGAGACAACATTCCGCCGCTAGGGCCACCTAGCGGTTTAACGGCTTGCTGCACGTGCCAAGTGTAGTCATTTTATATTAGATTTGCTCGAGGACTAGCAAATAATAAGTTTGGGGTATTTGATAGACACATTTTTGTGTCTGAATTTTCCTCAGTGTCCCTATTGCTAGTGCTTGATTTTGTACTTATTATGGTGTTTTTATGTTTGTGTAGGTGTTTTTGGAGAAATACACTTGTGTGGAAAAATTTGCTCAAAAAGTGTTATTTGGATCCCTGGAGGACATTTCCTATATGGACCCCAGATTTGGCTAAGGGACACCCAAGGTTATGCGTAGCCCAATTCATCCTCAGCACCCAAATTTGTCCTCAGCACCCATCTGCTATTCGCACCCCAGAAAAGGATATGGGCACTTCATCTTCAACATTTCAAAAATAAAAATGGCGGGAAAAATATTCACTTCACTGGCAGAATTTCGATCGAATGTTTGGAGGAGTTTTTGTGTGATTCAATCGCTGAAACTTCATGGGTAGTTGTGATATGTCCTAACAGAGCTGGTATGGGTGTTTGTTCCGATCAAATTTTGGTTTAATCCAAACAGGGAGTTGGAGGAAAAACATGAGCTTGCACGAGTTGTGAGGAATTTAAACGTGTACTGCACGTGCTTGGAAGAGTTGATCGATATTCTGGAGCGTGAAGAAGGTATAGAAGGAAAGAAATACAGCTGCAGACGCGTAGGAAAACGATTTTTGGAAACAATATATTTTCGAGAATAAAAGAAATAATGGGATTAAATAAAGAGATTTTGGGAGATTCAATGTCGCGATGATGTATAAATAGGTTCCTAGGATCACATAGAAGGGGTACTGAGAGTTTGGGGTCGAGAGGAGAGCTCAGGAGGCGTGAATCAAGAGTTTTCAGAACTCTGTTTCTGCTGCTGCACCAAGAACACGAAGAACAAAAGACCACCAGAGGCAGTCGTTTATCAACAGTGACAACGACAGCCACACGAGGGTCGCAGAGATACAACAACATCAGTTCTTTTTTATCGTTCTTTGTAACAGTGTTTTTCAACAATTATAAACGTTGCAAACACCCGATTTTCATCATTTTCTCCATTTCATCATTTGTACACCTGCTTTGAGCAATGAAATCAACTTTTGAGCGTGTTTCCAACATCATGATGAGCTAAACCCAATCCTTGGGGCTATGGAGGAAGCCGTTGTTTCGGTAAAAGTGATATATTTCTATTAATTAATTATAACAACTCTATTATGATTTTTGCATTGAACTAAAAATTTATTATATGATTTTGATTAGTTAGGTGTATTTTCTCTTGATAGAATATGCTTGCTTTAGGGTTTTGGTATTCTATGCTTGGATTAACATCTATCCTTTTGGAAATTTACATGTCTAGGCAATACTATTAGAATCAATTTGAATGTTGAGTTGCATAATTATTGTTTTATTAAATCACTAATATCAACCAATGGTGGAATCCTAGCCCTATTCTCTGCATAATTTTCACAACATCTTTTTAATTTAGTTCGCTATTTTTATTTATTAAAAAAAATATAAAAATCCGCTTTCACAAGTCTTGAACGAATCATATTACTACAACACAATGGCTGTCTCATACATACCATTAGATTATAAGTAATTTTCAAGTGATCGAATGATCAATACGAAACATTTCGAGTCGACATCAAATGATTGTCTCACACAAATCATGTAAGATATTTCAAGAAAATTTTCACATGATCATCTTTTGACTTATTATTTAGTTTCCAACAAATAGATTGTTTCCAACTAAACTCGTCAAGAATAATGATGAACGTAGCTAAAGCAAAAAGCTTTCCACACATATTTCGAGAAATAGATAAGCGAGATAAACTCAGCTCGAAATATCAAATGTGTATAATTTAAAGTCTATATAGCTATACGACTTTTTCTCAATATGAGATAGAATAGTAATAGACTTCCGAGTGATAGATGAGTTCAAGTCTCCACATACCTTTTGTTGATGAGGTTCCACAAGCTCCCCTTAGTAGGTATTCGCCATTTCCTCTTGATTCTTTCTGCCGTTATCCAACCTCCCCTTGCTCATCTTCTCTACTGAAGATGGTCGTCCAAGATTCTTGTTTGCGAACCCCCATTACCGCATTGAATATCTTCGGCAGGAAAGGAAATCAACCGAGACCCCGTTATTCGCGGCGAACTAAAGCGGATTAGAGATTGAAAAGAATACTAGCTTTCATTCAAGATTGGATGGATCGATCCGTAACTCTATGGAGCCAATCCAACGCGATGATGTCATTTAAATCGACAACCAACTCAAAGGAAAACCCTCAATTTATCTAGTGAATGACCTCGCTGATCATAGACGCTATCTCAGGATATGTTTACAGCTAGTTGAGATGCCACCTATGAGACATATCAGTGGGAACGAGGAAAGGAGAGAAGTCGAAAGAAAGAAGGATGGCATTATTTGGTCGATACTTCAATTATTTATAGTCCAGTTATGACTCAGATGCTTACACCTACAACCATATATTGTCATAAAAGGATTCGGGACACATGATATCACTCATAATTATTACAAATATGAAGCTATTGCACTAAATCTCAAAAATGAGAATCGAGCGAAAAATATTAAAAAAAATGAAAGAAGTATATTTGATAGAACAAAAAAAATAAGTAAAACTTGCTTAAATTTCGAGTATGTTGATCAAATTTGAGAAACTCGATTATTCTTCTTCAAATTTCCATGGTGAGAAAAGTAACAAACAAAACCTAACTTCTATGGAGAGACTACAAATAATTGTAAATCAAATACAAGATATTAATCTAAGAAAACGAGTAGAATCACTTATTGATTTCAATTATTCTTCAACAAATAAAGAAAAAAATTTCAACTGATATTCATTTTTTTTATGTATCAGAAATAAAATTAGAATTGAGGATCTAGTTTTTTGTAACACCCTCTCAACTACAACTGACGATATTGCCACCCTTTGGACACCCACATGGGTAGGTGGTTTTGTTCCTAGGGCTTTTTAGGACCCAAAAGGCCTCATTAACATGGATAATCTGAGATGCACCTTATTAGCGCAGTCTCTAAATGCTTCCTGAATGATATGATACTATTTCACACACACCCCTAAGAGAGCCATCCTTGGTTCTGATACCAAGTTTGTAACGCCCCCTCGACCATGCCTGTCGATATTTCCCACCATTTGGATACCCATACTGGTAGGTGATTTTTTTCATGGGGCTTTTGGGAGCTCAAAAATCCTCGTCGACATGGAGAATCCGGAATGCACCTTAATAGCCCATACTTTAGACACTACCCGAGCGATATGGGACTATTTCCAATACACCCCCCAAGAGAGCCGTCCTCGAAATCCTCCATGTTGACGAAGCCTTTTGGGGTCCTAAAAAGTCCTAGGAACAAGACCACCTACACATGTGGGTGTCCAAAAGGTGGGCAATACTGTCAGTCGTGGTCGAGGGGGTGTTACAAACTTGGTATCAAATCCGAGGACGGCTCTCTTGGGGGTATGGGTGAAATAGTCCCATATCGCTCATGAAGCATCCAGACCCTGGGCTAATAAGGTGCATCTCGGATTCTCCATGTTGACGAGGCATTTTGAGGTCTTAAAAATCTCTAGGAACAAAACCACATACCCATGTGGTGTCCAAAGGGTGGGCAATATCGCCAGATGTGGTCGAGTGGGTGTTACATTTTTGTTGTTAGATTTCAATGTTTAGTTTTTACACCCGTGGTGTTACACCTGCTAAACTGGACTAGCCATATCTCATTTATTCCTTACAAGTGACTGCCTTATCTCTATTATGCCATGTCCAGTAGAGGTGAGAAAACTTGATACCACCATTAAACAACTTAGTAAAGCCTCTGAGAAAGCTATACACTATGATAAATCTGGTGTGGCTTTTAGTGATAAAATTGTAATCATATTGAAATTGTTATTACTAACATTCTCAACATTAGGAAAATTATATTGCAAGAAAAATACTTAGGAGTCATTCTCTTGCTTCAAAAAAAAAAAAATTAAATCTTTCAGTGGACTGCTAGACAAGTTTGATGCTAGGCTTCGCACTTGGAAATAGGCCTGTCAATATTTGTCCGATATCCGGTATCCGTTTCCGAGTATTCGAGATCCTATAGGATTTTATCCGTTTTATCGGATATCGGATCAAATATTTTATTGGATATTTCTTCCTTAACATATCGGAAACGGATTAGACCCCATCCGAAATGTTAATATTCGATATTCGATAGTATAAGAACTTATTTGTAATTTATCCTAATTTCGAGTCTAGTATCGGATATTACCTGATATTGTCGGATAAATATCTGATAAGTGTCAATTATGAAAATGTTTTACAAGGGTTTTTAAGCATTTTTGTTATAATCGGATATTATCGGATATCCGACAGCTTAGCCTATCGGAATCGATATCTGATTTTGATATCCTATAGGATATTATCGGATATCGAATATCCGGTAGTGCTTAACCTATCGGATATCGGATTTCTAAATATCCGACGGATATTCTTCCATTGACAGGCCTACTTGGAAATCAAAATTCCTAAATTCAATAGGTAAAACTACTCTTACTCGGACTGTTTTGGGTTCCATGAAAACTCATCAAGTCTCCTTAAGTTACGACCGATAGGATAGACTCTATTCAGAGAATATATTGGTGGGGGTAAAGAGTCTCAAGCCATAAGTTCATGTCAATATCTTAGGACACTATTTTTGCCCTTAAAATCCATGGTGGTCTGAACATTAGAAAGACATCTGCTTTCAATAACTTGGTCATTAAGCTCGTTTGGAAGATGCTTGAGAACCTTGAAGCTTTAAGATTTCAAATGCTTGAGCATAAGTATTTTCCTAGTTGAAAACCTAAACGAAATGCACCAAATTCTTCAGGCTCTTGGATGTGGGGGGGAACCAATTAGGGTCTGAATTTTGTTAGGATGAATTATTGTTGTGAAGTAGGTACATGGGAACACATTAGTATTTGGAAGGACATATGGGTCCATGGTTATGACGGTTACTTACCATCCCAATTTGCTTCTACAAATATGAAAACTGTAAATCAATTAATCAATCATGATACAAAATAGTGAAATCTTAATCTTTTGAATGCTCTGTATGATACTACAGAGGAAAGGATAAGCTAATATTGAAGAGGTAATATAAATGAAATTTTCACTGTAAAGTCAGATTATAATTTCATTTTAAATAGTGAGGAACCAGGTAACATTTCTTTTGCAAATGCATACATAACTACCTGTCTACAAGAGATATAATTGGTAGATTTAAACAAGGAGTGGACATAACTTGTCTTCTTTGTCAGTATTCTAATGAAATAATCCAGCACTTGTTTTCATATTTTCCAATAACTCGGCGAGTTTGGTCTGCTTTAGATAGTAATCTCTTTAGTGATGTGATTAATAACCCTTTTGATTAACGGTTCTTGATCTTTTTAATGACAGTAACTACTACACCACTAATGATGTAATTTTATAGTGGTAAAAATAGAGTTGTCGTTCACTCGGACTTGATGAGATTAATTTCAGATTTAATAAACGAAAATACTAGAAATAAATAAAATATACACAAAATATGTCACATGATGAAGAATTTAATAGCACTCTAGATTTCACTGTTTTTCATATTCAAGTGGTTCAGAAATTAATCCTAGGATTATATCTCAAAATAAAAGAAATATTAACTCTATTCTTTACCAAAGTAGATTTCATAAAACATTAGTTGTAAATTATGAGCATGACACATCAAAAGTAATTAAAACCAAGCATGCGACATCAGACAAAATAACAAATAATTAATAGAAATCATAAATCGTTAAAAATCGGTGCAAAAATTAAATAAAGAATTAATTGTGAAAAAGCGGGGGTACAACAACCACAACCAATATTTCACTTAGCAATCTTTATGGACTAACTCCAATATACTTTTAAGAGAATCAACTAGACAGTCAGACTCAATATTAATAAAAATATATCAAAGAGTTATATCTCTCTCGATTCAATACTTACTCAAGCAAATAAAAATCTGCGAGTCTAATTGAATACAAGAGAAAACACTTGAACGGTACCAAAGACCAATGTTCAAGGATCAATCAATTTCAATCAACAACCAAAGGTTCGATTTACTAATTGATCGATTCAAATGCACAACCTGTGATATTTTAATTATATAACAAAATATAATGAGGAAAAGAAATAACACATACACCAGAAGTTTTGTTAATGAGGAAACCGCAAATATAGAAAACCCCGGGTCCTAGTCCAGATTAAAAGTATTAAGTCGCTATAGACACTAGACTACTACAAACTAACTTCGTTCTGGATTGTAGTTGAACCCCAATCAATCTCAAACTGATCCAAGGTACAGCTACGCTCTTTACGTCTTTGATCCCAGCATGATACTACGCACTTGATTCCCTTAGCTGATCTCACCCACAACTAAGAGTTGCTACGAACCAAAGTCGAAGACTTTAATAAACAAATTTGTATCACACAGAAAAGTCTACGGTAATAGATAAATCTGTCTCCCACAGAAAGACCTACGAGTTTTTGTTCCGTCTTTTGATAAATCAAGGTGAACATGAACCAATTGATAACCCAGACTTATATTCCCGAAGAACAACCTAGAATTATCAATCACCTCACAATAATCTTAATCGACTAGAGAAAGAAGATATTGCGGAATCATAAATGATGAGACGAAGATGTTTGTGACTTCTTTTAATCTTGCCTATCGGAGAAACCAATCTCAAGAAAATCTTACGATTGTACTTAGTACGATAGAAACAATAAGATCAGATCACGCAACTACAAAGAAAATAGTTGGGTGTGGCTTCACAATCCCAATGAAGTCTTCAAGTCGTTAACCTACAGGGTCTCTGTAGAAACCTAAGGTTAACGGAGAATCGATTCTAGATTATACAACTAGTATCACACAGGAGGTGTGGGGATTAGGTTTCCCAGTTGCTATAGTTCTTCTTTATATAGCCTTTCAAATCAGGGTTTGAAATCTAAGTTACCTTGGTAACAAAGTATTCAATATTCACTGTTAGATGAAAACCTGATTAGATTCAAGCTAATATCTTTCAACCGTTAGATCAAAACTTAGCTTGTTACACACAAATGAAATGCACGTTTTAGGTTTGTGTAACCGTACCCAAACATGTACATTTAGTTGTTTAAACAATAGTTAACCAAATGGTTAGCCATATGAGCACTTTCATATCAACCATATTCTTCTTTACTATAACTAGTTCAAATGAATTAGTTAGAGAGTTGTTCAATTGATTAGATCTTATAGAAGTATACAAGACACAATCGAAGCAAAAATGATTTGATTCACTCGAATCGATTCATGAACTATATAGCCACGGTTTACAAATATGCATTCCTTAGTTTATATAAGTTTAAGTTCACGAATAATCGTTTTTAGAAAATAACCAACCTAAGTACCCGGACTGGTACACAGACTTAAGTACCCGGAATAAGTTTGTATTCAATTCAAAAACTCTAGCATATTTTCACGGGACGTGAACTTCCGACGGTGCGCGTACTGGTACGCGGACTTTAGTTCCGGTTTTCCTGATCAACAAAGTACGCATACTTTGGTTCAAGGAATAAGGACTTACACATGTATGAGTTATCACACAATGTTTATATCCAACAATAGTTATATATTCTAAACTCTCATTTCAATCATTGAAACATTCTCAGAGGACGTTATATAGTTGTTATTCACAAACCATTTTTCTTCAAAGCAATTTTCAAGTAATTGAAACTTAATATGATTTTCGTCACTAGTAAAGATGAACTTGGCCAAAGCGAAATCTTACAAACACATATTTCAAGAAATAGATAAGCGAGATAAACTCGGCTCGAAATAGCAAATGTGTGTAATCATAGTCTATATAGCAATACGACTTTTGTCTCAAGATAGGAGATAGAGTAGATAGACTTTTGAGTAATATATAAGTTCAAGTCTCCACATACCGTTTAGTCGATGAAGTTCCACTAGTTCCTTGAGTATTTATTCGTCTTTGTATGATGATCGCCATGGAGTCTAGAGCTCAACTACACATTCTATCCTAGTCAGAGACTTAGTTATAAGTAGACTAGAAATCAAGACTTATAGTTTTGATCACTAACATTGACAAACATGCTTCAGATAGAAACGCATGTGAGTTCGACCGAGCAGTGCTCTAACAAATTGAATTACCACAGGGATGAAAAACAACTTCCCCCGTCGTCCCAGTGATGGGGTCTAGCTCCGCATACTGAAAACACACTCAAAGGAAATTTTCATTGCTCAAAAAGGTGTTTTTATTGGAGAAATATAATAAAACAGAGATTCGCAATACTTTCTGACTGTTACAGAACTCACTGTTACAAATTGGTGACTGTTACATAAAACTATAGGCCTAAACTGTCACAGAATGACAGTCGTAAAGAAGAGAATAAATGACACTTTATAAATGACAGAGTAGAGGTGTAGTCTGTTCTTCTTCACTCTGCTGATGATGAACATTTCACATCAACTTAATTTTTACACTCGATTTTACTCCCTAACTCTCCATAAACCTTTCTCTGACCATGTGAACCCTTTTTATACTTGACAGCGACAAAATCTCCCGTTATAACTGCTCTGAATCTTCTCTTTTATTCCTTTGCAAAATACGGGAATAACTTCCCTTTTTAATCTCTGCACGCGTCTATTGGTGATTTTCCCGTGGTGATTTGAATCTTACACACTCAAACACGATGCTACACGTCTGTTTATTGAGTATAAATCGGCGCAACACATGAAATCCTCAAGAAATATCTCAACTCGTGTCCTGTTTTTCTTCAACTCGAGGTATTCATCCAAACTTAGTCGAACCAAATACACATATGACGCCTGTTAAGCCCAAACAAACCTTCCCAATGAATTTCAGCGATTTAATGTCGCTAAAACCCCTCCAAATCAAATCCAGATAATCCCGCAGAATATCGAGTGTTTATCACTTTCCCTGTTTCATCGAGTTTCCGATCCTCCAGCCCAACTCTTTCGAATACAATGACTATACCAAGTCTGTTTAGTGCTAACAGGTTCAATAAAACTGAATCCAGCGATTGAATCTTCTTTAATTGCCACCAAAAATCGAACCCTAAAATTGGCTGCCATTTTCCCGCCAAAAACCAGATCCAAATGGGGAAGATGATGGTCGCTCCTTAACAGAGATGGGATGCGAATAGCCATGGGATGTAAATAGCGAACAAGGTGCCCCTTAGTAATTGAGGTTCCCCATATCCAAAACTGGGCTTCATTTAGTAGTTGTCCTCCGGGATGCCTTTCACAACTTTTCGAGCCAATTTTTCCAAAAATGTTTGTTTCTCCAAAAATACCTACAAAGACATCAAATACCAAAATAAGTACTGAATCGAGCACTAACAATATACATAATTGAGATCAAAATAGACGCATAAATGCGTCTATCAAATACCCCCAAACTTATTATTTGCTAGTCCTCGAGCAAATCAAATAAAATCCTAACTCACCATCGCAGGCATCGCGATTGCACTTAGCGTGTGAAACAAGCCTTTGAACCCCTAGGTGCCCTAGTGGCCGAGTTATAGTCTTCGGAGGGTTTACCAGAGGTGTACCCACAAAACCTTTACTCCAGACCCTAGCTATCTACGCAAAACCTTGAAATAGCACTAAAGAACCTCCTTGGTTGGCATACACTCATTGACTACAGGAGGAAATACCCTGATGCGAAATTCCAATTGTTGTACATGAGTTTGCACTCAAGCATGCTAAACTTCATATATAAGTGACAAAGCTCTACTCAGATAGTCGCACTATGGACATCAATATCCGGAATCAAACAAATCACATGAATAGATAAAGAAGATGGAAATAGAGATAGATAGTTGCAAATGGACGTCAATGCCAAGATGAATCCTATGACCTAATGGATTTAGATACTGGTCTTGACTAATATCAACACAGCTGGCATATACAAGGGAACCAGCGGTCGATAATCCTAACTCTAGGTCAACACAACTGGCGTATACAAGGGTACCAGTGGTCGACTTTATTGAATTTATTCCGGTTGATCTGATAGTCCGGTCTCAATCAAATTTTTTTTCTTTTTTTTATCAAAGTAACTCAATCACTCTACTTCAACCTAGCAGACATCAACATAAAAATTTTGTAAAAACAAAAACAGAAGTAATAAGATGATTCCGAGATACGGTGAAACTACTATGTCATTTCTAACACCTGAGCTCTGTGCTTTTATGAATAGACTTTTTAGATGTTTTCATCTAATCAGATTGGTTCCTCAAATCCTACAACCAAGATGCTTCCATCCACTTATATTGGATGGTGCTATCCTTAATAGGCATAAATTTCTAGGCTCTAGAGTTTATTTATTTATACTGCAACTAAAAAGTTTTTCCCATACCCCCAAACATAAATCTAACATTGTCCTCAATGTTCTAAAAATGAAATTAAAATCATGAACAAGGAGAAACTGTTACCACTTGAAGAAAAGAGTCGAGGAAAGATATTATCGTATTTCATGAGCATGGGTTACCTCCAAAGAAGTGCTAAGTTTAAAGTCTTCAGCCAGACTAAGAAAGGATTAGTCACCTTATAGAATCATAAAGTAATAGCCGGAATAATTGCGGATCATCAAAACCAAATAGGGATATCACAAGTAAAAGGAATCTGCAACATGCCAAGAAAATTAACAAATAAAGCACACCCTTGTCTAGTTCCCTGTTTAAGACAACTACATATAGCTGTGGTTCAGGTTCTATAACTGGGTCTATATAAAATTGAAAAAGCGGGGGGTCTAACAACACCACCCAATATTTCGCTTAGAAATCTGTATGGACTAACTCCGAAATACTTTCTAGAGAATCAGCTAGACAGTCAGACTCAATCTAGGTAAAAGTATCTCAAGGAGCTAAAATCTCTCTCTTGTTTTGATTTACTTGAGCTAATAGAAATCAGTGAGTCTTTAATCAAACACAAGGAATAACTTGGATGGTACCAAATACCAATATCCAGGGATCAATCAATAACAATCAACAACCAAAGGTTGGATTACTCTAATTGATGATGCAACGCACAACCTGTATTATTTTAATTATAAAGATAAAACAATATAATGCGGAAATTGAAATAACACAGACACCAGAAATTTTGTTAACGAGGAAACCGCAAATGCAAAAAAAAACCCGGGACCTAGTCTAGATTGAACACACATTGTATTAAGCCGCTACAGACACTAGCCTACTCCAAGCTAACTTCGGACTGAACTGTAGTTGAACCCCAATCAGTCTCCCACTGATCCAAGGTATAGTTGTACTCCCTACGCCTCTGATCCCAGCAGGATACTGCGCAGGTGATTCCCTTAGCTGATCTTATCCACAACTAAGAGTTGCTACGACCCAAAATCGCAGGCTTTGACAATAAACAAATCTGTCTCACACAGACAAGTCTATCAAAGGATCAATCTGTCTCCCACAGATAAACCCTAAAGGTTTTTTTTCCGTATTTTAATAATAATCAAGGTGAACAGGAACCAATTGATAATCCGGTCTTATATTCCCGAAGAACAACCTAGAGTTATCAATCAGCTCACAACAATCTTAATCGTATGGTAGCGAAACAAGATCTTGCGGAATCACAAAGAATGAGACGAAGATGTTTGTGATTACTTTTTATATGTTTCCTATCAGAGATATCAATCTCAATCCAATCAATCTGATTGTACTCGTACGATAGAAGATTCAAGATCAGATCTCACAACTACGATAAAAGTAGTATCGATCTGGCTTCACAATCCCAATGAAGTCTTTAAGTCGTTAACCTGGTTTTAGAAGAATAAAACCAAAGGTTAAAGGAGAATCGACTCTAGCACGCAAACTAGTATCACACGTAAGGTGTGGGGATTAGTTTGCACAATACTAGATGTCTCATTTATATAGTCTTTCAAATCAGGGTTTGCAATCAATGTTAGCTTAGTAACAAAGCATTCAATATTCACCGTTAAATGAAAACTTGATTTAGATTCAAGCTAATATTTCTCAACCGTTAGATCAAAAACTTAGCTTGTTACACACACTTGACAATGCACGCTTCTAGGTTTGTTAACCGTACCCAAACGTATGCACTTGTTGGTTCAACAACAGTTAACCAAAAGGTTAGCCATATGAGCATTTCATATCAACCACGTTCTTCTTCACCATAACTAGTTCAACTGACTTCAAATGAACTAGTTAGAGAGTTGTTCAATTGCAAGGAAATCTTATGTACTACACAAGACACAATTGAAGCAAAGATGATTTGATTCACTTGAATCCGTTCATGAACTTTTATAGACACGGTTTGCAAACTGCATTCCTTAGTCTTTTTAAGTTTAAGTTCAGAAATCATCTTCAGATATATAACCTTCTCAAGTTCGCATACTAGGTTCGCGGACTTAAGTTACCAGGCAAAGTTTACAAACTCCAACAGAAATTCTCGGGTATCAGAACTTCGCCGGTTCGCGGACTTAGCTTCACGCAAGTAGTTTGTCAACTCCAGCAGAAATTCTCTGGTTTGAGAACTTCGGCAGTTTGCGGACTGAGTTCGCAGACTTGGCTCACGCCATTCTTCCGGTTCTCTTGATCAACAAAGTTCGCAAACTTTGGTTCAAGGAATAGGACTTATACATAAATGTGTTTCCACAACAATGCTTATGTCCACCGTTGGTTATGTAATCTAAACTCTCATTTCAATCATTGAAACATTCTTAGAGGACGTTATATAGTTGTTACACCATTTCTCGTCAAAGCAATTTTCAAGATGATTGAACATATTATGACTTTCGTCACATGGTAAAAATAAACTTGATCGAAGTGAAAATATTACCAACACATATTTCGAGATATAGATAGGCGAGGTATACTCGGCTCGAAATACCAAATGTGTATAATCAAAGTCTATATATATAACTTACGACTTCTTCTCTCAAAGAGTAGGAGATAGAGTAGATAGACTTTTGAGTGACAGATAAGTTCAAGTCTTCACATACCTTTTTGTCGAGAAGTTACACCGATTAATTGAGTAGTTCTTCTACTTGTATGATGAATCGCCATGAAGTCCTTGAGATCAACTACACTTTCTATCCTAGTCCGAGACTTAGCTATAATAAACTAGAAATCAAGACTTATAGTTTTGATCACTAACATTGACAAACATGCTTGAGATAGCAACGCATGCGAGTTTGACCGAGCAATTCTCTAACAATCTCCCCCTTTGTCAATTTTAGTGACAAAACTATCAATACATATGGAATACAAAAAAGATAAAGAAACTTTAGTAGCTCCTATTCCACATGTCTAATCTTCAACATTCCTCGAAATCTTCGTCACTTCCAAGTACTACAATGATCCCAAAGGTTGTAAGTTTAGCATCACCGTTGTTGAAGATCCGTAGCTATAACAATGAGAAAGCATCGGTCTCGATCATTGTTATACAGTGTCATAATATTATTACACAGTGTCAAAGTACAATTGTATCATAACTTCAACAATAATACTATGGTGATATGTATTACTCCCCCTTAGTCAATACTCTATCTCACATGGAAACCACTCCCCCTTACATAATGATCCGAAAAATATATATTTGTATTATGAACTACATATTAATTCTCCCCTTTTTTGTCAATAAATTGGCAAAGGTACAAGAACGGGATCATAATGAAATTTCTGAAAGAGACATTTCATGACAAAAGAAAAAGTACATACCAACTAATTTAGATGCAATCATAAAGCCGAAGCTAAATGCATTCATCAAGGAGTTTAAAGATACAAGATAACCCTTCTAAAATTCCACAGCCGCACACCCCTCAAGATATGACCATTAAGCACAAGTTCAAAAGAACTCTCCCCCATTTGATGTCATTCCCGAAAGAACAACAAGAGCGACCTTAATTTCAAAAGAAAAGAAGGATTTTTATTGGACACCAAAAACCATGAGAATGATTTTATATATCCAAAAACTCAATCAAATTAATCACAAGTAAACCCATGATTAATTTAATCGGAATACGCAACCAAATTAAACACAAAAAGTGATCAATTCAATTGATTGTGCTCAACATAAGAGAACTTATGGAGATACGACTAAGTTAACCATAAGATAATGATTAGCTTAACCGTTCATATACTCAACACAAGAAAACCTTATGGAGTCACGAAAATACTCAACTAGATTAATTACAAGAGAACCCATAATTAATCTAATTGGAATACACAACCAAACTAGTTACAAAAGTAATCAATTTAATTGTCATTTGTTTTGCTCGACATAAGAAAACTTACGGAGCAATAACTAAATAACCAAACAAGATGATTAATTTAGTTCAATATGCTCGACATAACATATCTCACGGAACAACAACTAAGCTAAGAAAATCAACTTGGTTGTATAATGCTCAACATAAGATACATTACGAAGCCTCACAGTAATACATAAAATATGGATCAGGGATGATCAATACATCGGAATACACAAGGATTTATTCTAACTTCAATCACTATTTGCATAACGACAATTAAGAGACATAATCCTTGAAAACAAAAGATTTTAACCTATGTTCCATCAAATAATTGACAATATAGGCTTAACTTTTGTATTTGTCAAAAGTCCATTCATTATTTTACCAGTACGTGAATACCGACCATGAACGACTTTACTTTTGACAAAGTATGGGACACATATAGTTCATGGACGTAAACACTAATCCCATAACCCATTGCAATATAACAAATCATAAAAATTAATATTGCAAAAACTATCATCTTCCAAATATTTTTAGAATTTAAACCAATAAACCTAAAAGGAACAAGAAGATGAAAATGATAGATATGTGTTGTCACAATTATTGCTATTCAAAGCACTAGTTATTCTTCCAACTAAACCAAAGAGAAGACATACTAGGCAACAATGTCTTTGAGAAATTCCTTATCATTCCCGAACTCCTTGTCGTCAACATCCATTGTAATATAAGGTTCATGGAGGAAGGAGTCAATACCAATAAACCGTCTTGGTTGATGATGTCGAACCAGGACCTTCTGAATTTCCAAAGATCTTAAAACGCAAGTGTTTGAGGGTGAAAACGGTTTCTGCTGATTTTGGTAATTTCGGGTGTGTGGGTGAGAAACAAGTCTAAACCCTAAACAATGTACTGCAAGGGAGTACTTTAGATTCAAGAGATCAATCTGTACAAATCCGGCCTAAACCAAGAAATGACCGTTCCAGACTTGCTTCGGTCACAAAGAGGAGGAGAAGGGTTGGTTTTGGGGAGGGAAGCGAAGAGAGTGTTGAGACCAGAATAGTTGGTCCTGGAAGAGTAGTTATTTTGTGACTTGCATTAGAAAGTGGTAAGCTAACAGATGGGAAAGCTAGCAAACGTTTTCTGAGTGTTGTATGCTCCTGACCAGAACTTGTTGTTCGGTGGAAATAGGTAAGACCTATTTATACAAGTTGAAGTGAAACGTACTCTGATCTCGTTAGAAATGGGAAACGGATGAGTAAATGGGAGGAGGTGGTAACCGGTAACGCCTGGAACTGATGTTCCATAAAAGAAAGCGTTTTACCATTACTCCCTGTATTTACTAACCACCTCATCCTTATGACACTGTCTTGTAACGGAGAGTTGTGGTGTTGGTGGCCTTGCATAGATTCTACTTGTGGTGTTGTTGTCTAGACCGTGAAGTGGTGAGATGTAGATTGTCATCTTGGAATGGGAGCCGCAGGTGTTGGTCGGCTTGGAATGGGAGCCGTAGGCGTTGGTCGGCTTGGAATAGGAGCCGCAGGCGTTGGACGGCTTGGAATGGGAGCCGCGAGCGTTGGTCGGCTTGGAATGGGAACTGCAGGTGTTAGTCGGCTTGGAATGGAGGAAACTGGCTTCGGTCAGCGGAATGGTGGAAACTGTCTTCAGTCCGCAGAATGGTGTAAACTGGTTTCAGAACTTCGGCTACCAAACGATGGTGATGACGCTGGAACTTCGGTTATCAAATGGTAGTGATGGCGCCTGGTAACTTTGTCGAAATCAGGGTTTGGGACGTCGAAACCCTAATTAGCGCTCCTTACTAAAATCGTTGTAGAATTCTCGTACGAACTCGGATTTTGACGGTCCGCCCCTCCATCTGACCGGAAAAGAATTTCCTATCTTCTCTCGCGGGAATATTTAGGTTTTGAGCTCGTTTAGATGGTGAAAACGGCCCGACAGTGAAACTCAGGAAGAATTCAGGAGGGATGTCGCGGGCCCGGGATAGCATAGTCGCGCCGAGTCATCTGTTCCCGTTCATGGAGAAAGAAGGGAATTTTATTCTGTGCAAAACTCTAGAAACTCCGTCCGTATGAAAAGAGGTATTGACCTTCTTCTGTTTTCTGTTGCTCGTTTGTATCCGCGCTTTCGTCTGCAGTGTCTCTCCAGTGGATTCCAAAATTTACCAAACTCCATTGCATTCTTGGGACGAATAAATGGAATATATGCTCGACAACGATCATGTCAGGGTTAATCTTTGAGATTGTGGTTGCGGTATCGGTCCATCCTCGGCTTTAGGTTGTTCAGTGCCTGGACCTTCTGATCGTGATGATGATGTGATGTGAATACTTGTATGGTCAAAAACTTCTGGCGCCCCCGGATGAAATAGGGAGACGTTCCGTTGCGGATGTGCTGTTATCAAGTCTTCCAGGACTTTGTTCCAAGCGACATCCTTCGAACCATCTTCTGAATCTTGGACTATCGTATGGAATGAGATGTGGTAAGAAATACCCAGTTATACTTCCATTTGATCCGATGGCATGGATGAATATGTGAATGTATCTTTGTGGAGTGCTCTTGAAGTCTTCGGTGTACATGTATGGCTTCGTGTTGAGAAATTTCTGCGGCTCGTGAAACTTCGACAGTGATGATGTTGAAATCAGAAATAACCTGGTTGAGGGGAGTGAAAGCGTCTCATGCTGGTAGTCCCCATGTGTATCCTATTTTCATCGCATCTCCTTGAATCCACATCCACGTGATTTGATACAAGCTTATCGTACTCTTCTAGATGTGACGCTGGGATGCTCAGGATATCGCATGAACGAAATATTCTGGATAGAGAATATGTAGAAATGAGAGAGTTATGTTGTTTATCATGGATACTTCTGTTTCTTCAAAAAAATGTTTCAGCCGCGTCTCTGGAGTTATCTCATGAGTCTTTGATGGTCGTCGATGGACCCCGAAGAGAAGTCCTCAGTCGCATTTTTCTTCAGAATCTGAAGTTGTTTTCCTCTGAGAAGTCTTGGGATTCTCCGAGGCCTCGTAAAGTGTTGAAGGCGTCTTCTAGACAGAGAGGTGATGATATTCTTGCACTGCACCTTTGAAGAGTAGATGACCTTGTTGCGGCTATGGCCTTTTGCTTGACTGTGTCTTCTGAGCTTTGACAATGAAGGGATTCCGTGTATATCCTCAGTCCTCAAGTATGGTTTACATGTTTCCATATTTGTAGTGATTTCCGCTGTGGTGAAGCTCTGGCTGGTATCAACAAATGAGCGGCAAGAATTCTTGGTAGCAGATGTAATCAGAAGAGACTACATTGTCGTGGTAACAAAATAGGTTGAATGGAATTGTATGGGCATCCGTGGAAGTAAAAGGATTAGCCGGAGTTGTACGGGCATCCGTGGAAGTAAAAGGATTGGATGGATGCGTAAGCGAGCAAACTGTTCATGACTACGAAGATTGGTTGGCTGTGATCATGATCCTTGACATGAGGAGAGTGGTGGTACGACCCTTTGCAGGAAGAAGCGTCGTTGAAGCAGCTTCGGCTCTTGGAGAATATGTTGAAACGAATGCTGAAGCCTCGTCTTCCGATCCTGGAGAAGCTTATGGAGAGAACGCTGAAACGGAGCGGCTGCTGGAGCGAGCGTTGAAGCGGAGCGGCTGTCGGAGTGATCGTTGAAGCGGAGTCGCTGCTGGAGGATGTTGAAGTGGAGAGGCTGCGTTAATCAGTGTGCTGTCAAACTGGACACCCTTCAAGCGAACAATGGTTAGGAGTCCCCAGTTCCATCTATCAATCGTGCTTTCCAGGAGAGGTTGGAGTTTGGGAACGACTTCTCTGGTTGGAAACAGCTGCTTCCCTGATGCAGTCCGGTTGAGGGATGCAAATATGCCTTGACGTTGCTCCTTGGGGAAATATATAATCTCACATAAATGTTTCATCATAGACTTCACGATTTTGCGGGCGAAGTCCCCAGAAATCATGCATCTCCTGACAGGGAAAAGAGTCTTTGTGAACTCAGGGGGGTTGCTGATTTTTCTTTGCTTCAATTTTGGAGACGTCGTTCCTGATCTTTTCGTGTAATGAAATTAGATTGCTTATTCCCTTCTATTGGGCGTTCAAGAGCAACGCTGGAAGGATGCAAGCTGCTGTAAAGATGCAAGATGTTATGCAAGTTGTTGGCGCTGGAAAGATGCAAGCTGCTGTAAAGATGCAAGTTGTTAGCGCTGGAAGGATGCAAGCTGCTGGCGCTGGAAAGATGCAAGTTGTTAGCGATGGATCGGCTTGGAATGGGCGCTGGCTTGGCATGGACGCTGGCTCGGATTTGGTATGGCGCGGACTGTCGGCTGCACATGGCTCGGACTGTTGGCTAGGCACGACGCTGGCTTGGCGTGGCGAGGACTTGTTCTTGCGGGCCCGGTTGCCTCTTTCCATACGTAGATCAAATAGGAAATCATTTCCTTATTCAAATTCCAAAACTGTTATGCGTATGAAAGGGGTTGACTCTCCTTTTTATCTCGTATCTTTGTTCTCACGTCCTGGTGTTAGCGGTAACGCGGTAGCAATAAAGTGGGAAAGAATATTCCAGCTATGTACTCCAACGTTTCTCTTTCAATTTGTTTTCTTATTTTCTTGTGTTGGTGCAAACCCTAGCCATAGGTATTCCTTCCATAAATCTGTAGAAATATTGTTCTTCTGAACTGGTGTAAACCCTAACCGTGGGTATGCCTTTCATAAACTTGTAGAAACACTTCGTCATAAACAATTCCTCTTCGAATATCACCGTAGTAACGTCGGCTACCTCATGAATAGTGACGGGTAATCATTATTATGCAAAGTAGGTACGTACAGGTAGGTGACTGTTTTTTTTTTGAAAGGCAAACAAAGCGCTTGGTTTATGGTTTTGATTTTCTGGATTTTTGGGTTGATAGACAAGTATTACCCCTGAGGGTTTTGGATTATTATTTGGAATGAACTGTTTTAGAATATTGATGTTTTTGGTTATGAATATAAGTGGCATGAGTACCCTAGGGAAGTCAGGGAATTGTGAATGTTGTGCGATAGTAGAAAGCATGAAACACGGGAAAAATATGGTTATTGGTTTTTTATCTCCCCTGTGAAGATTTGAAGTAGTAGACCATGTATTTTGTCTATCAAGACTTACTTGGTTTTTCGGATCTCCTGATGAAAAGTAATCTCCCGTGTGTAAGACCGAGTTTTGTGGGAAGCACCGCCGTGACTGTGGAAAGTCCCCAGTCATCCCTTGTTGTGTCATGACTGGTAACCGGGCGGTCTGGTAACTGAGTCGTCGATACCTGGGCAGGTCGTTTGGATTCTACCGTCCTGACGTCTGGGTCGAAATATGAGATCGAGGATTGAAAGTTGACATTGTAACCGAAAGATCAATCTCCCACTGTGGTCGCCAATTGTTTAAGGGTGAAAACGGTTTCTGCTGATTTCGGTAATTTCAGGTGTGTGGGTGAGAAACGAGTCTAAACCCTAAAAAATGTACTGCAAAGGAGTACTTTAGATTCAAGAGATCAATCTGTACAAATCCGGCCTAAACCAAGAAATGGCTTTTACACACTTGCTTCGGTCACAAAGAGGAGGAGAATGGTTGGTTTTGAGGAGGGAAGTGAAGAGAGTGTTGAGACCAGAATAGTTGATCATGTAAGAGTAGTTATTTTGTGACTTGCATCAGAAAGTAAGAAGCTAACATATGGGAAAGCTAGCAAACGTTTTCTGAGTGTTGTATGCTCCTGACCAGAACTTGTTGTTCGGTGGAAATAGGTAAGACCTATTTATACAAGTCGAAGTGAAACGTACTCTGGTCTCGTAAGAAATGGAAAACGGACGAGTAAATGGGAGGAGGTGGTAACCGGTAATGCCTGGAATTGATGATCCATAAAAGAAAGCGTTTTACCATTACTCCCTGTATTTACTAACCGCCTCATCCTTATGACACTGTCTTGTAACAGGCGTAGTGTACGCCGCATGTTGTAAACCGCCAAATCAATAACCAATGAGCATCCCCCAGTTTGTGACATGTGTTGATGTATCGAGTGTTTTCGTGGAAAACATGTAGCATGTTGTTGTTGTTTTGCAAGTTGAGATTGGGAGACTTGCCGACTCGGTGGTGACCTTTGACGGTCAAGATTTTGTATCTTGAGAGGAAGGGTAGCCGTTGATTATTGCAACCCTTCGTTTGGTAGCCAGTGGCATGAAAGCATGACCGACATGGATTTAATATGGCCTAGTTTAGGCGTGGCCAAAAGCTAGGGTTTTGGCATTGTTTGGACGCGACCAAAACTAGGGATTGGCGTCGAGCCAAAAGGTTGCCATGCGTTAGCTGGTAACCTTGGATGGCTAATATCTGCATCTTAGATGGAAATGTGGCCATCGATTGTTGCAAGCTTTCGTTTTAGAATACATGAAGGGAAGTCCGGCATGGTATGGTTTAGGCGCAGCAAGGTGGCTAGCACGACATGCCATTTGCACATGTGGCAGGTCGGCATGCCTTGGCGCGGTTTAGGCGTGGCCAAAACTAGGGTTTTGGCGTTGGGCCAAAGGTTACCATATGTTGGTTGGTGACCTTGGACGGCTAAGATATGCATCTAAGATGGAAGGGTGTCCATTGATTGTCGCACGCCTTCGTTTTGGCAGCCGTGAGGGGAAGGCCGGCATGGTATGGTTTAGGCACGGCATGCCATTGGCACATGTGGCATGGTCGGCATGCCTTGGCGCGGTTTAGGCGTGGCCAATACTAGGGTTTTGGCGTTGGGCCAAAGGTTACCATGCGTTGGTTGGTGACCTTGGACGGTTAAGATTTGCATCTAAGATGGAAGGGTGGCCGTCTATTGTCGCAACCCTTCGTTTTGAAAGCCGTGAAGGGAAGGCTGGCATGGTATGGTTTAGGCGCAGCAAGGTGGCTGGCACGGCATGCCATTGGCACATGTGGCACGGTCGGCATGCCTTGGCGCCGTTTAGGCATGGCCAAAACTAGGGTTTTGGCATTGGAACAAAGGTTACCATGCGTTGGTTGGTGACCTTGGACGACTAAGATTTGCATCTAAGATAGAAGGGTGGCCGTTGATTGTCGCACACCTTCGTTTTGGCAGCCTTGAGGGGAAGACCGACATGGTATGGTTTAGGCGCGGCAAGGTGGCTGGCACGACATGCCATTGGTACATATGGAATGGTCGGCATGCCTTGGCGCAATTTAGGCGTGGCCAAAACTAGGGTTTTGGCGTTGGGCCAAAGGTTACCATGCATTGGTTGGTGACCTTGGACGGTTAAGATTTGCATCTAAGATGAAGGGTGGCCATTGATTGTCGCAAGCCTTCATTTTGGCAGCGGTGAGGGGAAGGCCCGCATGGTATGGTTTAGGGGGGAAAGGTGGCTAGCACGGAATGCCATTGGCACATGTGGCATGGTCGGCATGCCTTGGTGTGGTTTAGGCATGGCCAAAACTAGGGTTTTGGCGTTGGGCCAAAGGTTACCATGCGTTGGTTGGTGACCTTGGACGGCTAAGATATGCATCTAAGATGGAAGGGTGGACGTTGATTGTCGCCCGCCTTCGTTTCGACCGCCGTAAAGGGAAGGTCGGCATGGTATGGTTTAGGCGTGGCAAGGTGGCTGGCACGGCATTCCATGGCGCGGTTTAGGCGTGGCAAAAAGGTATTTGCGTTGGGCCAAAGGTTACCATGCATTGGCTGGCAACCTTGGACGGCTACGATTTGCATCTAAGATGGAAGGGTGGTCGTTGATTGTCGCACGCCTTCGTTTTGGAAGCCGTAAATGGAAGGCCGGGATGGTATGGTTTAGGCACGGCAAGGTGGCTGGCACGGCATGCCATTGGCACATGTGGCATGGTCGGCATGCCTTGGCGCAGTTTAGGCGTGGCCAAAACTAGGGTTTTGGAGTTGGGCCAAAGGTTACCATGCGTTGGCTGGCGACCTTGGACGGATAAGATCTGCATCTCAGATGGAAGGGTTGCCGTTGATTATTGCAACCCTTCTTTTCGTAGCCAGTGGCATGAAAGCGTTGCCGGCATCGCTTTAATATGACATAGTTTAGGCGTGGCCAAAATCTAGGGTTTTGGCATTGTCTGGGCGCGACCAAAACTAGGGCTTGGCGTCGAGCCAAAAGGTTGCCCTGCGTTAGCTGGTAACCTTGGACGGATAATATATGCGCCTTAGATGGAAATGTGGTCGTCTATTGTTTCAAGACTTCGTTCTGGAAGCCGTGAAGGAAAGGCCGGCATGGAATGGTTTAGGCACATCAAGGTGGTTGGCACGGCATGCCATTGGCACATGTGGCATGGTCGGCATGCCTTGGCGCGGTTTAGGCGTGGCCAAAACTAGGGTTTTGGCGTTGGGCCAAAGGTTACCATGCGTTGGTTGGTGACCTTGGACGGCTAAGATTTGCATCTAAGATGGAAGTGTGGTCGTTGATTGTCGCACGCCTTCGTTTTGGCAGCCGTCAGGGTAAGGCCGGCATGGTATGGTTTAGGCGCGTCAAGGTGGCTGGCACCGCATGCCATTGGCACATGTGGCATGGTCCGCATGCCTTGGCGCGGTTTAGTCGTGGCCAAAACTAGGGTTTTGGCGTTGGGCCAAAGGTTACCATGCGTTGGTTGGTGACCTTGGACGGTTAATATTTGCATCTAAGATTGAAGGGTGGCCATTGATTTTCGCAAGCCTTCGTTTTGGCATCCGTGAGGGGAAGGCTCGCAAGGTATGGTTTAGGCGCGGCAAGGTGGATGGCACGGCATGCCATTGGCATATGTGGCATGGTCGGCATGCCTTGGCGCGGTTTAGGCGTGGCCAAAACTAGGGTTTTGGCGTTGGTCCAAAGGTTACCATGCGTTGGTTGGTGACCTTGGACGGCTAAGATTTGCATCTAAGATGGAAAGGTGGTCGTTGATTGTCGCACGCCTTCATTTCGGCAGCCGTAAAGGGAAGGCCGGCATGGTATGGTTTAGGCGCGGCAAGGTGGCTGGCACGGCATGCCATTGGCACATGTGGCATGGTCGACATGCCTTGGCGCGGTTTAGGCGTGGCCAAAACTAGTGTTTTTGCCTTGGGCCAAAGGTTACCATGCGTTGGCTGGCAACCTTGGACGACTAAGATTTGCATCTAAGATGGAAGGGTGGCCGTTGATTGTCGCACTCCTTCGTTTTGGCATCCGTAAATGGAAGGCCGGCATGGTATGGTTTAGGCGCGGAAAGGTGGTTGGCACGGCATGCCATTGGCACATGTGGCATGGTCGGCATGCCTTGGCTCAGTTTAGGCGTGGCCAAAACTAGGGTTTTGGAGTTGGGCCAAAGGTTACCATGCGCTGAATGGCGTCCTTGGACGGATAAGATCTGCATCTCAGATGGAAAGGTGGTCGTTGATTATTGCAACCCTTCGTTTGGTAGCCAGTGGCATGAAAGCGTGGACGGCATGGCTTTAATATGGCATAATTTAGGCGTGGCCAAAAGCTAGGGTTTTGGCATTGTTTGGGTGCGACCAAAACTGGGGCTTGGCGTCGAGCCAAAAGGTTTCCCTGCGTTAGCTGGTAACCTTGGACGGATAATATCTGCATCTTAGATGGAAATGTGGTCGTCTATTGTTGCAAGCCTTCGTTCTGGAAGCCGTGAAGGGAAGGCCGGCATGGAATGGTTTAGGCACAGCAAGGTGGTTAGCACGACATGCCTTGGCGCAGTTTAGGCGTGGCCAAAACTAGGGTTTTGGTGTTGGTCCAAAGGTTACCATGCGTTGGTTGGTGACCTTGGACGGCTAAGATTTGCATCTAAGATGGAAAGGTGGTCGTTGATTGTCGCACGCCTTCGTTTCGGCAGCCGTAAAGGGAAGGCCGGCATGGTATGGTTTAGGCGCGGCAAGGTGGCTGGAACGGCATGCCATTGGCACATGTGGCATGGTCGACATGCCTTGGCGCGGTTTAGGCGTGGCCAAAACTAGTGTTTTTGCCTTGGGCCAAAGGTTACCATGCGTTAGTTAGTGACCTTGGACGGTTAATATTTGCATCTAAGATGGATGGGTGACCATTGATTGTCGCAAGACTTCGTTTTGGCAGCCGTGAGGGGAAGGCCCGCATGGTATGGTTTAGGCGCGGCAAGGTGGATGGCACGGTATGCCATTGGCACATGTGGCATGGTCGGCATGCCTTGGCGCGGTTTAGGCGTGGCCAAAACTAGGGTTTTGGCGTTGGGCCAAAGGTTACCATGCGTTGGTTGGTGACCTTGGACGGCTAAGATTTGCATCTAAGTTAGAAGGGTGGTCGTTAATTGTCGCACGCCTTCGTTTTGGCAGCCGTGAGGGGAAGGCCGGCATGGTATGGTTTAGGCGCGACAAGGTGGCTGGCACGACATGCCATTGGCACATGTGGCATGGTCGACATGCCTTGGCGCGGTTTAGGCGTGGCCAAAACTAGGGTTTTGGCGTTGGTCCAAAGGTTACCATGCGTTAGTTAGTGACCTTGGAAGGTTAATATTTGCATCTAAGATGGAAGGGTGACCATTGATTGTCGCAAGCCTTCGTTTTGGCAGCCGTGAGGGGAAGGCCCGCATGGTATGGTTTAGGCGCGGCAAGGTGGATGGCACGGTATGCCATTGGCACATGTGGCATGGTCGGCATGCCTTGGCGCGGTTTAGGCGTGGCCAAAACTAGGGTTTTGGCGTTGGTCCAAAGGTTACCATGCGTTGGTTGGTGACCTTGGAAGGCTAAGATTTGCATCTAAGATGGAAGGGTGGCCGTTGATTGTCGCACGTCTTTGTTTCGGCAGCCGTAAAGGGAAGGCCGACATGGTATGGTTTAGGCGCGGCAAGGTGGCTGGCACGGCATGCCATTGGCAAATGTGGCATGGTCGGCATGCCTTGGCGCGGTTTAGGCGTGTTCAAAACTAGGGTTTTTGCGTTGGGAAAAGGTTACCATGCGTTGGCTGGCAACCTTGGACGGCTAAGATTTGCATCTAAGATGGAAGGGTGGCCGTTTATTTTCGCAAGCCTTCATTTTGGCAGCCGTAAAGGGAAGGCCCGCATGGTATGGTTTAGACGCGGCAAGGTGGATGGCACGGTATGCCATTGGCACATGTGGCATGGTCGGCATGCCTTGGTGCGGTTTAGGCGTGGCCAAAACTAGGGTTTTGGCGTTGGTCTAAAGGTTACCATGCGTTGGTTGGTGACCTTGGACGGCTAAGATTTGCATCTAAGATGGAAGGGTGGCCGTTGATTGTCGCACGCCTTCGTTTCGGCAGCCGTAAAGGGAAGGCCGGCATGGTATGGTTTAGGCGCGGCAAGGTGGCTGGCACGACATGCCATTGGCAAATGTGGCATGGTCGGCATGCCTTGGCGAGGTTTAGGCGTGGCCAAAACTAGGGTTTTTGCGTTGGGCCAAAGGTTACCATGCGTTGGCTGGCAACCTTGGACGGCTAAGATTTGCATCTAAGATGGAAGGGTGGCCGTTTATTTTCGCACGCCTTCGTTTTGGCAGCCGTAAAGGGAAGGCCGGCATGGTATGGTTTAGGCGCGGCAAGGTGGCTGGCACGGCATGCCATTGGCACATGTGGCATGGTCGGCATGCCTTGGCGCAGTTTAGGCGTGGCCAAAACTAGGGTTTTGGAGTTGGGACAAAGGTTACCATGCGCTGGCTGGCGACCTTGGACGGATAAGATCTGCATCTCAGATGGATGGGTGTCCGTTGATTGTTGTAACCCTTCGTTTTGGCAGCTAGCGGCATGTAGGGGGCCGGCATGGCTTTGGCATGGAATCGTGGATGGCATGGTGGCGCGGCTGGCATGGTTGGCATGCCTTGGCGCGGAGGTGTGGCTGGCACGGCATGCCATTGGCACATGTGGTGTGGCTGGCATGGTTGGTATGCCTTGGCACGGAGACGTGGCTGGCATGGTTTTCCAATGGCACGGTGGCGCGGCTGGAATGGTTGGCATGCTTTGGCGCGGAGACGTGGCTGGCATGGTTGGCATGCCTTGGCGCGGAGACGTGGCTGGCATGGTTGACATGCCTTGGCGCGGAGATGGGGCTAGCACGGCTTTCCATTAGCACGGTGGCGCGGCTGGCATGGTTAGCATGCTTTGGCACGGAGACGTGGCTGGCATGGTTTGCCATTGGCACGGTGGTGCGGCTGGCATGGCTTGGCGCGGAGATGTGGATGGCACGGCAGCTCGGATGACATGGTTGGTATGCTTTGGCGCGGAGACGTGGATGGCATGGTTTGCCATTGGCACAGTAGTGCGGCTGGCATGGTTGGCATGCCTTGGCGCGGAGATGTGGCTGGCACGACATGCCATTGGTACATGCGTCTGGCATGGTTGCCATGCCTTGGCGCGGAGACGTGGCTGGCATGGTTTTCCATTGGCACGGTGGTGTAAGAATTTAGGGTTTGGTGTACGAAGGTGATGTCAGTCAATACTAAGGGTTCTACCGTGGAACATGACACATATATATGTAAAAAAAAAGGTACCCCGGTAATTCTTACGTAGGCGTGCTGAATGATTCAATAAATGTGCTAGTGGTCCTAGTGACGTCATGTCAGATGTAAGGTTTTGCGATTTTAACCCTAGACTAAAAACTACCATCAACAGCAAGCCTTTATTTCACTAATCTCCTTTCTTACTTCCTTCAACTCATCAAGAACATCAGAAAACTTCTGAGAGTTAGAAGGGACAGCCCTTGGCTTTCTTGTATTCCTCCTCTTTCTTTTCAAGGAAGGAGTACTGGAGATTTCTCTTTTTCCTTGATTGATGGCTTAACAATCATATTGACATCTTTTCCATTCAAAGACATGATGCTTAGAGAACAGTTATAAACAACTGGTTTTTTTGTGAGTTGAATTCACAATCTCATCAAGCAGTCTTAAGATATAAAAGATATCATAGAGGAAAAAGGAATGTAGGGTTCGCAACCTTTAAACAGGTTCGTGGACGCCCAACTCTAAACCCTATAAAGAGCAGAATTGTCGATAATAACCCTTTCTTTTATTTTGGTAGACAAACAACTAAGAAAAAAAGAAGAAAAACTTTTCCTAAAGCCTGATTGGTACACAACCTTGTCTCTTTTGATCAGGCACATGAGACAATATTTACCTAACAACACAATCAATTTTTGTTGTGGTGAACAAAAATTTGTCCACCATTTTCCTCTAGAGAAGAATCCCCATACTTCTGTCTATCAAAGCGATTTGACCATACTTTCTTCTCTAATGGTGTTATTTTGTCTTTGGAAACCAACTTCTTAGACGAAGATAAAATCCTACATACCTCAGCAGTCTTCTGAGCAAGTTTAAGCTTTCTTGCCAATCGATTTGCTCTTCGTTGAAGTTTGTTGGCGTGGCTCACTTGATGTTTGTACATGTAACATCTTGATAGTTCATGACCCTTCTGAGAACAAAATGAGAACGTCAAACTTGGATAGTATTCAGGCATCTGTGGTGTGAAAGCATCCAGACACATAGTAGATCCTGAAACATTACAAACAGAGTCTCCAAAGGATGGGTCAATTGATCCTTCCAGCTTGATTGGATTCTCTTCTTCACCGAAACCATCAAGGTTGATATATGTATTGCTACAATTATCAAAATCAATGTTTTCACATAGAAGACCAACACTTGATTTCCTATCTTAAACAGACTCATAGATCTCAGACATCTCATCAAGTGTTACAGCAAGAACTTTGTTCCCAGTGTATTTTCTAAGATTTGGGAACTCAAAATGACCAAAAACTTTACGCTTAAATCACTGTGGCATGTTCTCTTCATCAGCCTCGTCAGCATCCCTGTTTTAAGGAGGAACGCGGTTGTGAGGTTTATCTGATGACCTAGGTTTGTCTCTTGAAAACCGTTTACTTCTCTTCAATAGAAGATCCATAAACTGTCTTGTGATCAAGGAGACTGATTTGTCAAGATCTTCATCCGAAAAATCACCCTCAGACTGATCATCCTCAGAGACACATACACTTTTACTTTTATCAAGTAACTTAGTGTTCTTATGTGATTTAAAGGCAACATCCTTTCTGATTTTGGATGTATGCTCATGATCAAAGATCTTTAGATTTCCAACCAATTTATTCATGGAAAGATTGTCAAGGTTATTTCCCTCAACGATGGCACGCTTCTTAGACTCGTATCTAGATGGCAGTGATCTGAGAATTTTCATCACAATGTCATTTTCAGGAATAGTCTTACCCAATGCAAAAGATGCATTAACAATTTCATACACTCTGTGATTAAACTCATCAAATGTATCTTCATCTTCCATACGAAGGCTCTCTCAATCAGAATTAAGGTTTTGAAGCCTAGATTCCTTTTCACCGGAATTACCTTCAAATACGGTTTCTAAGATATCCCAAGCATCTTTAGACCTAGTGCAATTTGACACATGGTGCTGAAGATTTGGGGTAATGTCATGTATGATGGCATTCACACCATCGGAATTTTGCTTTGCCATCGGAATTTTGCTTTGCAGCAAGTATCTCGGCAGGATTATATTCACTAATATTCTTGGGAATGTTTACATCTCCAACTTCCACAACGGGAGCATCATAGCCATTAACAACATATACCCATGATTGAAAATCACGTGCTTGAAGAAAAGATCGCATAACAATTTTCCACCATAAGTAATTAGAGCCATCGAAGACTGGTGAAACGTTAATAAAGATAACACCTCTGTCCATAGAGTCAGATCGCTACAAACACAGACTTGTAAGGTCTTGAACGTGTTTACCTGCTCTGATACCAATTGAAAAAGCGGGTGTCTAACAACACCACCCAATATTTCTCTTAGAAATCTGTATGGACTAACTCCGAAATACTTTCTAGAGAATCAACTGGACAGTCAGACTCAATCTAGGTAATAGTATCTCAAGAAGTTAATATCTCTCTCTTGTTTTGATTTACTCGAGATAATAGAAATCAGTGAGTCTTTAATCAAATACAAGGAATAACTTGGATGGTATCAAAGACTAATATCCTAAGATCAATCAATGACAATCAACAACCAAAGGTTGGATTACTCTAATTGATGATCTAACGCACGACCTGTATTATTTCAATTATAAAGATAAAACAATATAATGTGGAAATTGAAATAACACAGACACCAGAAATTTTGTTAACGAGGAAACCGCAAATGCAGAAAAACCCCGGGACCTAGTCCAGATTGAACACACACTGTATTAATCCGCTACAAACACTAGCCTACTCCAAGTTAACTTCGGACTGTACTGTAGTTGAACCCCAATCAGTCTCCCACTGATCCAAGGTACAGTTGTTCTCCATACGTCTCTGATCCCAGCAGGATACCGCGCACTTGATTCTCTTAGCTGATCTCACCCACAACTAAGAGTTGCTACGACCCAAAATCGCAGGCTTTGACAATAAACAAATCTTAATTGTATGGTAGCGAAATAAGATGTTGCGGAATCACAAACAATGAGACGAAGATGTTTGTGATTAATTTTTAAATCTTGCCTATCGGAGATATCAATCTCAAGCCAATCAATCTGATTATACTCGTACGATAGAAGATGCAAGATCAGATCACACAACTACGATAAAAGTAGTATCGGTCTAGCTTCACAATTCCAATGAAGTCTTTAAGTCTTTAACCTGGTTTTAGAAGAATAAAACCAAAGTTTAAAGGAGAATCGACTCTAGCACGCAAACTAGTATCACACGCAAGGTGTGGGGATTAGTTTTGCACAATACTAGATGTCTCCTTTATATAGTCTTTCAAATCAGGGTTTGCAATCAATGTTAGCTTAGTAACAAAGCATTCAATATTCACCGTTAGATGAAAACCTGATTTAGATTCAAGCTAATATTTCTCAACCGTTAGATCGAAAAATTAGCTTGTTACACACACTTGACAATGCACGCTTCTAGGTTTATTAACCGTACCCAGACGTATGCACTTGTTGATTCAACAACAGTTAACTAAAAGGTTATCCATATGAGCATTTCATATCAACCACGTTATTATTCACCATAACTAGTTAAACTGACTTCAAATGAACTAGTTAAAGAGTTGTTCAATTGCAAGGAAATCTTATGTACTACACAAGACAGAATTGAAGAAAAGATGATTTGATTCACTTGGATCGGTTCATGAACTTTTATAGCCACGGTTTGCAAACTGCATTCCTTAGTCTTTTTAAGTTTAAGTTCAGAATTCATCTTCAGATATATAACCTTCTCAAGTTCGCAGACTAGGTTCGCGGACTTAAGTTACCGGGCAGAGTTTACAAACTCCAACAGAAATTCTCGGGTATGAGAAGTTCGCCGGTTCCCAGACTGGGTTCGCAGACTGAGTTCGCGGACTTAGCTTCACGCAAGTAGTTTGTCAACTCCAGCAGAAATTCTCGGGTTTGAGAACTTCGGCAGTTCGCGGACTGAGTTCGCAGACTGAGTTCGCAGACTTGGCTCACGCCATTCTTCCGGTTCTCTTGATCAACAAAGTTCGCAAACTTTGGTTCAAGGATTAAGACTTATACATAAAAGTGTTTCCACAACAATACTTATGTCCACCATTAGTTATGTAATCTAAACTCTCATTTAAATCATTGAAACATTCTTAGAGGACGTTATGTAGTTGTTACACCATTTCTCGTCAAAGAAATTTTCAAGATGATTGAAACATATTATAACTTTCGTCACATAGTAAAGATAAACTTGATCAAAGCGAAAATATTACCAACACATATTTCGAGATATAGATAGGAGAGGTATACTCGGCTCGAAATACCAAATGTGTATAATCAAAGTCTATATATATAGCTTACGACTTCTTGTCTCAAAGAGTAGAAGATAGAGTAGATAGACTTTTGAGTGACATATAAGTTCAAGTCTTCACATACCTTTTTGTCGAGAAGTTCCACCGGTTCCTTGAGTAGTTCTTCTACTTATATGATGAATCGCCATGAAGTCCTTGGGCTCAACTACACTTTCTATCCTAGTCCAAGACTTAGATATAATAGACTAGAAATCAAGATTTATAGTTTTGATCACTAACATTGACAGACATGCTTGAGATATCAACGCATGCGAGTTTGAAGTACTTAGGTTTAGTATCAAAACTTAATATCTGACACATTTGAAAATTGTTTTGGTGGGAAAACAAAGTCAATCTAGGTATCTTAGCCTGGTCTAACCACATCAAGCAGAGGAAACTGAGCTTCTTTCTGGACATCATTAGGTTCAGGAAAACGCGTATGAAGATAATCTTGTAAAATGGTTGAGGCACATATGTCAATTCCCAAGTGAGGGACCTTTCTAAGAGTTAAAGCACATGGAGAATGATAATCACCCCCAAACTTAGAGTTTTCAGTGTCTCTAGAAAGACTAGTCATAACTTCCCTAATTTCTAGGTCATCAGATTCCTGGAAATGGTCAATTGATTCTTCTAAGTCAGGTTCATCCTCAATCATCTCCACGAGTTCACTTTCTTTGTCTAAGACTATTGTTTCTAAATCTCCAAAATCAAAATGAACTCGTTTCTCTAAACCATCATTGGCTTCATAAAAAGGAAATACTATATCGTCTAAAACTAGGGTATTTTTATTCAAATCCTCGTCCTTTTGAATAGGTGAATAATTATTAAAATTATTTGGATTTAAACCAGATATAGTACTATCATTATAAAGCTCAATTGGAGTAACAAATTCCTAATCACTATGCCTAAAAACTTCAGATTCTTCATCAACATTGTCCACATCATAATCATCATTATAATAACATGAAAATGATCAAACCTCATCTAAACAAGTAATGTTACCAATTCTAATCTTGTCATCTTGATTATAAAAATTGTCCTCATTTTCACGGGGGATATTGGAAAGAATGTATCGGCAATCAAGATTAATTCGAGCAATTCTTTCTTCCGTCTCTAATTCAAACCTATGTATTGACTCAGAAAACTCACGTGCTGACTCATATGTTGACTCAACTAACTTCCCGAGGTTATCTGTCTAAAGAAATTTCACTCATTGTTACAGTTCTTTCGTCCATAACTAAGTCATTTGTGCCCGCTAACTTATGTGTCGACTCAAGTAACTTACGCGTCGACTCAAGTATCTTACGTGCCTCATATAGAGGAGAGGAATTACAAGAACTTTACTCGTATAACCAGTGGGCATGTGGATAGTAATTGGGCTCACCATGGTATGGGACCATAACCTTCAAAAGTTTGGCGTTCCCAACCACTATTCACATTATGGTCATAAAAAGGGTGATGTCCATATTGTTCAGTTGGATAATCATTGTATTGGCTATTATTATACCAGTTTGACATCCACAGTCTCAACACAAAATAAAACCCACTGACAGGGGATTCGTGGGTGGATAGAGTCTTACCTTCCACACCAGACGGGCGATGAACCGTTGAAGTCGATTCAGGCCACCGACTCCTGTGTCATTGCACGAACCTGAGGGGCCAAGACAGTATCGTAACTGTCGTCCTTCCCTGCAAACAGTTTATATTTAATTTATAACCCTTCCTTAGGGTTTATAAAAATAATGTCCAAGTCCAAAAAGTGTCCAAAAATAAAAAATTACAAAAAATAAAACCCTATTTACAATTTCTAAAAATAAAATAAAATAAGTATATACAAATTCTTCTTCTTTACTCCTTTTGGATTCCTCTTTTCTTTCCTTCTTTGACTTCGCATTTCTTTTCAGAACTTTCCCTATTTTTCCTTAGCTCAGCTCCAAATCTGAAAGCAATCAAGAAATACCAAAACGCGTAAAAAAGAACCAAAATAACAAAAATAAAAATAAAACCTAAAAAACAAATCTATAAACAAGCCCGCGTCGGCGACGCCAAAAATTGACATAATTTTATAGTGGTAAATAGAGTTGTCATGCACTCGGACTTGATGAGATTGATTTCAGATTTAATAAATGAAAAATACTAGAAATAAATAAAATATACACAAAATATGTCACAGGATGAAGAATTTACTGGACTCAGGATTTCACTGTTTTACATATTCAAGTGGTTCAGAAATTAATCTTAGGCAATTATAAATTAAAATAAAAGAAATATTAACTCTATTCTTTGCCAAAGTAGATATCATAAAACATTAGTTGTAAGTTGTGAGCATGACGCATCAAAAGTAATTAAAACCAAGCATGCGACATCAGACAAAATAACAAATAATCAATAGAAATCATAAATCGTTAAAAAAATCGGTACAAAAAGTAAATAAATAATTAATTGAATTACCACAGGGATGAAAAACAACTTTCTCCGTCGTCCCAGTGATGGGGTCTAGCTCCGCACAGTGAGAACACACTCAAAGGAAATTTTCATTGCTCAAAAAGGTGTTTTTATTGGAGAAATATAATAAAACAGGGATTCGCAACACTTTCTGACTGTTACAGAACTCACTATTACAAGTTGGTGACTGTTACAGAAAACTATAGGCCTAAACTGTCACAGAACGACAGTCGTAAATAAGAGAATATGTGACACTTTATAAACGACAGACTAGAGGTGTAGTCTGTTCTTCTTCATCTTCTTCACTCTGTTGATGATGAACATTTCACAACAACTTAATTTTTACACTCGGTTTTACTCCCTAACTGTCCATAAACCTTTATCTGACCACAGGAACCCTTTTTTATACTTGACAGCGACAAAATCTCCCGATATAACTGCTTCGAATCTTCTTTTTTATTCCTTTACAAAATACGGGAATAACTTCCCTTTTTAATCTCTGCACGCGTCTATTGGTGATTTCCCCGTGGTGATTTGAATATTACACATTCAAACACGATGCTACACTTTTGTTTATTGAGTATAACTCGCCGCAACACATGAAATCCTCAATAAATATCTCGACTGACTCGTGGAATACCTCGTGTCCTGTTTTTCTTCAACTCGAGTTATTCAGCCAAACTTAGTCGAACCAAATACCCATATAACGCGTGTTAATCCCAAACAAACCTTCCCAATGAATTACAGCGATTTAATCTCGCTAAAACACCTCCAAATCAAATCCAGATAATCCCGCAGAATATCGAGTGTTTATCACTTTCCTTGTTTCATCGAGTTTCCGATCATCCGTCCCAACTCTTTCAAATACAATGACTTTACAAAGCCTGTTTAGTGCTAACAAGTCCAATAAAACTGAATCCAGCGATTGAATCTTCTTTAATTGCCATAAAAAATCGAACCCTAAAATTTGCTGCCATTTTCCCGCCAAAAACCATATTCAAATGTGGAAGATGATGGTTTCCCCTTAACAGAGATGTGGTGCGAATAGCCGTGGGGTGTAAATAACGAACAAGGTGCCCCTTATTAATTGAGGTGCCCCGTATCCAGAACTGGGCTCCATTTAGTAGTTGTCCTCTAGGGCGCCTTTAACAACTTTTCGAGCCAATTTTTTCAAAAATGTTAATTTCTCCAAAAATACCTACAAAGACATAAAATACCAAAATAAATACAGAATCGAGCACTAACAATTTACATAATTGAGATTAAAATAGACACATAAATGCGTCTATCAACTAATCGTCAAATGTCCCTGAGATTATTAATTTGTTTATCCTTTTGGGTTGTATAGAAACAAAGATGCACGGTTGTGTTTGACAAATTGCAGGTAAATCCATCAGAGATGGTTAACATAACCAAATGTGAGATTTCTGAGTGGGAAAGTTTCATTCAGAATAATGATGCTAATCTGAATCAAAATTCTCCTATTAGGGAAGCATCAATCAAGCCAGTATCATATTATAATTATATAAATGCCGATGCTTCTTATAAAAAGTAATTTTTTTTATGGGCATTAAACTAATAGAAGTAAACTATGCAGGTTTATACAAGGAGCTAAATGCAAATTTACAATAACAACTAATGAGGAGCAGGTTGAAGCTGCAACGATGCTAGAGGCTGTGTAATGGGGTATAACAAGAGGAATTCAAAAGATACATCTGGAAAGTGACAAAAATAATGTAGTAGCTTATATCAATTGGTCAATAAGTAGTGTCAAATGTACTGCATCCAGTATTAGTCAAGATTGTTTATTTCGTTTTGACCTAGTTAAAGAGTGGAAATGTACTTTTGTAAGGAGAGAAGCTAACTCTTGTATTGACACTGACAAGATATGTTAGGTCTGAAATAGTTAGTGATAAGTGGTCTTGTCCACCAGATTTCTTGTTGGTTGATTCGGAGACTGATACTCAACTTCGAATACTTTAAATTATTTCTTATCTAGTAAAAGCATTTCTCTCCTATTTATGGATAGAGTGTTTTTCTAAACATATGGTTTGTCCAGAAGTCCCCAAATTTAAAAATCACTTGATGCGGGTTCAATTATTTATTTCTTGATGGAATGGGAGTTTATCTTGATACCCAGTGTTTACCTCCACTTCACGGAATTATGTCCCAATTGTATCTTTTTTTGTAACATAAAAGATGAAAATATTAAATTATATTAGGATTATACGAAGACAAATTACCCCAATAGAGTCATTTAGTACAATCTGCGTTAAGAAATTAGATATTATAAGATCTCATATTACTCAGAAGAATATTTCTTGCTCATTATCATCTGCCACATGATTAAATTCTTTGTACATATATGATAGAGAGTGCATGGTACGATCATGGGAATGGTCGATTTCTGGGTGCTCTTAAAAATATATGGGAATCGGTGAATCCATTTTTTTATATAGAAAAACTTAGGCAAAGTAGGTCTAGGAGGAGTACAACCTAGAGGTAGTGACATATGGAATACCACCACTCCCCGAAATTAAATTCTTATAAGCCACAACTAAGTTAAAGGAGTCCAAGTTTGTATGTAATCTATGGATAATTTTAAGATTTACTAGACCAAAGGAAATAACATTAATTCTACTTTCATTCTCTTCATTTACTTCTTTTCAAATTTTTTCATGGTAGTCGAGGTGAATTCTTCCTTGGACTGCGGTATGGTAGAGCATTTTCAAACAGACTAGAACTTCCATGGATTCAACATGAATTTTAACTTTGGTGTGCTTCAATCCTTGACCCAATCAAAATCACAGTCTGCTCAACCTGTTTCTCCCCATTCTTCATAATGTCCTGGATGTCCTCTAGTCCTAATGATGTTTCCTGCAAAGTCAAAAGCTGTCAGGTTATCATATCTTCATTATGAAGAGCAAAATTAAGGATATGGTCTTGCAAGTGACGAGCTCTATTATGATTACTCAGATGTTGATGGATACTGGTAGTGGTATGTCTGGCATTTAACTTGGTGTGTTTGAATATAAATCACACCTATCTTTCCATATGTACCAACAAGCAATGGTATAAATGTTGCTACTAGAATGAGTGTTTCCAGAATTGAACCATAAATTTAACCAGTCCAGGAATTTTTTGGTGGAGTCAAATATTCCATGGGTTGGTCCAAGTAATAAGTGCTAGACAGAAGTTGCGGCAGGGAAATTGAGGAACATGTGTGTCATAGTTTCCTCCCACTATTGCATAGCTTGCAGATGGGGTCAATGTAACGCAGGATGCTATCAGTTTTAGCATTTATGGGAAGGATTCAATGGACATATCTCCATAAGAAAATATGGATCACTGGAGCAATATCCATGCTCTATAGAGCTTGCCAATTGCTAGTCTGGACATCATTTATGTAATATTTATCCATCTTGGCTTTGTATAGGATTTGACTACAAAGTCCCCAAAGTCAGTTAGGTTCCACAAGATACTTTCCTCTTCTCCTGGATGAATAATATTATCCAGAATAGTTTTAGCAGTAGTAGGGTTGAACCAGTTTTTAATCAGAGGAGTCACCGAAGATTTGTAAAATATCCATTAAATTTTGACTCGCTATCTTGCTGGCTTTGCAGAATATCATACAGTCATCATCAAAGGGGAGATGGTGATGGATGAAGCATTCTTGCAGATTTTGATACCAGAAATGAGACCCATTTCTTCAGCTTGGATGAGAAATCTAGAGAGAGCTTCCATACAAAAAAGAAATAATAGGGGGATAAAAGGTCACCTTGTCTTAGCCTCCTAGATGGTTTAAAGAATTTGCCAGGAGAACCATTGATGAGCACAACAGAAGTGGTTATGGATATACATTAAAGTATTTTTCCACACCAACGGTTATTGAAACCAATTTTCTTCACTATAGTGACTAGGAAGTTCCAATCAACTATGTTAAAAGCATTAGCCATATCAATTTTGATGTCCGTATTACCATTTACCGTGTTTTTCCTCTTTCAGATCTCATGGAATGAATAATTTCAAGGACTATAACAATATTGTCAAAAATCTGTCTTCTAAGTATAAATGCAGATTGGTTTGGGGAGATGATCCTGCTGAGATAAAGTTTCATTCTTTGAGCAATAAGTTTAGATATGATCTTGTAAGTAGTATTGCAGAGGCTTATGGATCTGAAATGATTTGGGGATGATGGGTTATCAATTTTAGTATGAAGAAAATGAAATTAAGGTTCATTTCTTTGAGCATGTGGCCATAGTTGAAATAATATTGGACCATCTTGGCAATATCTTCTCCCAATATATATACCAGTTGGCTTGAAAAAAGTTAGTAGGAAAAATCAGTCCAGGAGCCAGATGAATGGGTTATCAATTTTAAGGTCCATTTTATAACAACCAACCCTGGAACATTGTCCCAACTGTACCTTGTAGCTGATGTATTCAGGACTCATGTGCGCTATGCTGCCCGGGATATCCCGACCGGTCAACATATACTGTAATGTTCAAGTGAGAATTTGGGCGGAAACAACCTGTCTTTTCCTCCATTTACAAGTTGAGGGCGGTTTTAGAAACAAGAAGAATTCGACCAGGTTTTGCAGAATTGACACATTTTCTTTCTTCTTCAATACTTTGAATGTTTCGATAATATCTCCCACTAGAAATAGTATCTTGGAGATCCTAATTTTGGTTACAGAAACCATCAAAGAAACCCTAATTTTCAATGAATTAAGGTGTTTCGGAGATGGCAATATCAGCATTATTACCTACACATAGATATGCAGCGGCAGCTTTACTTTCTCTTGCTTTACATCAGGCGCAGATTCATCAGACTCGTCCATTAGGTTCATCTAAAGATGATGATGATGATGGACAAAATGAAGAACGTGTTAGCAGTAGTAGCAGTACAGATTCAGTTTCAGAAGATCCTTTGCTATGGATTCATGAAAATTTTGGTTTACTTCGACCAGTTTTCAGGTTTTTCTTCTTGTTCTTTTTAGTTTTCTTCTTTTTAGTAATTTTTAATATTGGTGAAATTCTTTCATAATTTCTTGTTCTATTATCAAGTTTGATCTCCTAGTTTTCTTGAATTTAGGATCACTTCTGCAATTGAAATTAGGTTATAACAACCGACTGTATTGTGTAATTGTGGTTTGATTTTCGTTATTGATTGTTTTGGCACAAACAGGATTCTAGAGATTGATCCTACTGCTTGGCATGGACTCGAAGAAACTGGTTTCTCAACTTCTGCTAAGCATCACATTGGAGCTGTAGGTGTTTGTTTCTTACTTTTTGGTTATATGTGCTTTGATAAATACTAAAATGGAAACTCATAAATTAGAACTTCTTTACTTTAGCGTTTTAATTATCGAATGATGTTTGAATTTCCTTCCAAGTGAAAGCAAAGAAGTTACTTAGGCCATAAATTCTGACCTCATTCGCAAGAGGAACCACATGTGATCTTAACTGTGGATTGCTGGTGTCACTCACGGGTCAAATCTGTATGTTTAGGATCTCAGCTACTAGTTTGAATATAGGCTCATCTAGTGGTATTTCTTTGATGTTAAGATAGCAAGGTTCAAGTTAAAATGGTGTTACGTTTAAGAGTCTATTGGTGGATTCTTTTTTGTGGAGGGTCCTTGTTGCTAGATTTTATCTACTATGTTTAACTAAATTTTAAGGTTACAGGTTCAACCTGAGCCTTACTATAGTTTACCTTACCAAGAGGTGACTGGGTCTGCCTAAACCCCTAAGACTCGGATAATTGAACCGGAATATGTATTCACATCATGTCATTGTTACAATATCTGGTAATCCTATTATCATTTGTCATCCCAACTGCCTGAGCTCTCACCTGCTTTAGACTAAGTAATATCATGTTGTCAAAAATTAAAATTGCACTCCAGAGTAGTTAGTTTTAATGCTTGGGAATCATTTTTGGCTCTGTACGTTAATGGAGAATGAGTTTAGGTGTTCGATCCTGTCCCCTAACTTAGAATTCATGATGATATCTGAAAATACGTAAACGACTATGTATGAAACACATAGACCTTTTTATAGTTTGTATATCTCTTTACTTGCTCGTTCGTTTTCCTTACTGAGAGATTCTAACTTTGTGGCATAATGATTATCTACGTCCAACTGTAGTTCATAAGGTTACTCTCAGAAGAAGGTGGTGAAAATTCTTCAGAAAGATCAGATCAAGAACTTGCTTTGACAAAATCCGTTGATGCTCTGGAGATGAGCTTGGAAACTGCTCCTGCTTCTTTTGAGGCTGCAATGGAAAACTATCGGAAGCAAGAAAATGACTTCTCAAAGAATAGTTCCAGCTGTGAGAAGCAACCAGCACCTGAAGCAGGAAATATAGCATCTGAAACCTTTCAGCAGTTGTGTTCTGAGACGTCTATCAAAGAGGACACATCTACTGAATTTGACAGCAATTTTACTGAGGAACCTGTGGAAGAAATTACACTGCTTAGCTATCAGAGGAAAGTTGCTGTTCTGTATGAGCTTCTCTCTGCTTGTTTAGCAAGTTCAAACGAAACTGACAAGAGGTCTTCTCATAAACGAAAGGCCTATGATGCCCGGCATCGTGTGGCTCTACGGTTGCTGGCAACATGGCTCGACATCAAGTGGATAAAAGTGGTATGTCTACTGAAACTAGCTATTTCTGGTTTTGTCCCTTTTTTTTTGAAGCATAATTTTGTCCCTTCTGTAGTAGTGTTTAGTTTTCATCATCTTTTTCTTGGATTTGAGACTGATGCCACATAGGGGTGAGAAGAAATTGATCCTTCTGTACCGTGGTTTAATTTTTCTTGTAAGCTTCACTTCACGTAATGGGTCTTGCTTATGCCTGTGGGCTGTGGCAGGGTGTAAGCCAAACCATATATATTAACTTCTAGCTATGGTTAAGGTATATATATCATATCTAATAGAACTATTTTCAGGAAGCTATGGAGGTAATGGTTGCTTCTTCTGCGATGGCTCTCATGAAGCAAGCAGAACCTGCTGAACAAGAATCAAAATCACCAAAAGGAAAATGGGCAGCATGGAAACGTGGAGGAATAATTGGTGCGGCTGCAATAACTGGAGGAACCTTGTTGGCCATTACTGGTGGTATGGCATCCTCAATTTTCGTCGCAAGAGCTTTGAACCGATTATTGAGGGCATATAAGATTTGATCGTTCTGTTTTCAATTTTCAATAGGGCTAGCCGCTCCAGCAATTGCTGCGGGATTTGGTGCTTTAGCACCAACATTGGGCGCTATTGTTCCTGTCATAGGGGCAGGTGGATTTGCTGCTGTAGCAGGTGCGGCAGGATCAGTTGCTGGTTCTGTTGCTGTTGCTGCATCATTTGGAGGTGAGTTAAGTGTTTTCAAGGGCTAGTATTTTCTATATTTTTGCGTCTAACTCAACTTTTCACATGTCTTAGCAAATTAACACTAAACTTGCAACCTAAAAAATTTAAGCTGTTAAATTGTTCGGCTCCTTATAGTCAGGATTCCAGAATTTGCCGCTTAAATCAATTATCTTTACCGTTGTTTTTATCTTTTCTTAATTTTTTTCTTATTGTTTTTGCTTCTTAAGCAATTTTTTATATATATACTACAGGCGAAGGAAGCCTTTTCTTGCTCCGTCTAATATCATGTTACTATTTGTAAACTCTCCCCGAAAGTATTTTGCAACATAAAAAAATTTAGCTGCTAGATTGTTCGGCTCCTTTCAGTCAGGATTCCCTAATTTGTTGCTTAAATTAAATCTCTTTACCTTTGCTTTATCTCTTCTTGCTCAATTTTAGGTCATGTTACTATGTGCAAACTCTTCAGGAAAGTATTTTTGGATCTTTTAACTCACACTTGATTTGTGCAACCCAGCTGCTGGAGCTGGACTTTCAGGGGTCAAAATGGCTAGGAGGACAGGAAGTGTTGATGAATTTGAAATCAAACCTGTTGGAGACAATCATAATCAAGGAGTAAGTTGTCTAATTTTTTCAACTTTTTCGAATTTATCTCTAACTTTATACTGTTCAAGATCTTTTCAGAAGGAATGTCTTTCCTCTGGCAATTTTATTGAGATCTTTTATCGAAAAATACTTTTTTTCAGCGGTTAGCAGTTGGCATTTTGGTCGCTGGATTTGTTTTCGAGGAGGAAGATTTTATAAAACCGTGGGAAGGAAAGGATAACTTGGAGAGGTGCAACTACTCAAGCTTATCAATATAAAATAAATGGGACAAAACAAGTTTATTTTGTATGTTCCTTTGACTCTTCCATATTAAGTATTCAGGTATGCACTTCAGTGGGAGTCCAAAAATTTGATTGCAGTCAGCACTGCAATTCAAGACTGGTTAACTTCAAGTAAGTGGTTTTGGTTGGTCATTGTGTAGAACTCGTTATATGAAGCTGCATCCGGCATTTACGTTACTTGTCTTATGCTGCAGGAATTGCGTTCGAGTTGATGAAGCAAGGTGCTATGATGACTGTGTTAAGCACGCTTTTGGCTGCATTGGCTTGGCCAGCTACATTACTTACTGCTACTGATTTCATAGACAGCAAGTGGTCAATTGCAGTGGACAGGTTTATTTCTCACTTGCATATTGGCATCTACATTGTGTAAAAGACCAGCCAGTATGGATCATATTTAAGTGCGCTCACGGCAAGATCGTCCGTTCCAGATAATCCAAACCAGCTGATAACAGCTTCCGATCTTTTAACGTTTCTTAATGTTATAGTGTGTTGCATTCCAAACGATCTTGACCTAGAATTGTAGAGTATATAAGTTACGGCATAACCACTATTCCTGGCTATTCAGGGTTGGAGGACCACCCTTTTTCTATCGTAGTTCAAATCCAGTTCCATCGAGAAACATCTTTTGAAATTAGTGTTCTACTAGATTTTCAATTCATGGAACCCTTGGCCTAATATTCCTTTTTTCTCTTTCCCCCTTTCAGGTCAGACAAAGCGGGTGAGATTCTTGCTGAAGAAGTTTTATTGAAGGGATTGCAGGGAAACAGGTATCATATTAACATCATTACTTCTAATACCACGGCCCCTGTATTTCTAATGTGAATAACATCTCCGAACATTGACTTGAATTTCTGTTAATTTTCAGGCCTGTCACACTGGTAGGTTTCTCATTAGGGGCGCGGGTAATTTTCAAATGTCTACAGATTTTGGCTAAATCAGAAGATAATGGTACTTGTTAGTGATCCCTTCATTTCATTGTTGGAGAATACTTTGTTGACTCTAATGCTGCCCTCCTATTGTTTTTTTTTTTTTTTTTTTTTTTTTTTTTTTTTTTTTTTTTTTTTTTTTTTTTTTTTTTTTTTTTTTTTTTTTTTTTGCAGTTGGAATAGTAGAAAGGGTTGTTCTTCTGGGAGCACCACTTTCAATCAACAATGAAAATTGGAAGGCTGTTAGAACGGTTAGCACAAACAACAGCAGGTTTTCATTTCACTTTTTGTTTCCAGAGCTATTAGTGAACTTTACTTCTCGTGTGCAGGTGGTTTCTGGGAGATTTGTGAATTGTTATTCTACTAGCGACTGGACACTTGGAATTGCTTTCCGAGCCAGGTATGACTCAGAACCGAGTAAACAATGTGTTCTCTTCCCTCTTCACCACTCCAGCGCAATTTCAAAGAGAAGATTTCCATGTCTTGCCTCTTGCGTTTCTAAATCACTGTCTTCTGTGGAACTATATCTGGTTTCAGCCTTCTTACTCAAGGATTAGCTGGAATTCAATCTGTTGATGTCCCTGGAATTGAGAATGTAAAGTCACTTATCCTCTATACTTTGTCTGCTGTTCTGTCTAATCTCAGTTTTGTCCGTATGTAGTCCGTAACTTCAATGGCTTTTTGTTTGGTGACTCAGGTCGACGTTACAGAACTTATTGATGGTCACTCCGCCTATCTTTGGAAGACGAGAGCAATCTTAGAACATCTTGAAATGGACACCTACTATCCCGTTTTCAAGAGCTTAAACTTTCCTACTACCGATGTACCCGAGGAAGTAAAGGGCTCAGCAACCTAGTTCTTCAATGCATTTACCCCCAACATCCCACTGAGAATCACATCCTACTCAACTACCCTAGAACTATTTTCAAACCCTTTGATGCTGTTAAACACAAAATATAATCAAATCTGCTTTGTATTTGATCAACATTTTGTTGAATCCTAAAAATGTAACAGAGAGAACCTGCGAGATGTGTTTTGTTACTTGTACACAGCATATAATAAACAAATTAACCCGTATAGAAACAATAATGGATTCTTGCTTTTTCCCTCCCTTCTAGTGTGCTTCTGTAAGGTCACTACAATACCAAAACAAAAAGACAGTAAATTGATGAGTTTATCCAATCGACTCCAAACATGCTCTAAACTTAGCTCTGAAATCCTTCGGTATGGGGTGTAGATATCATGTCATATCCAACAACAGACAGCATCAAGCAGGCCTTTCACTGTGTAGATTGCGTGCGGACCTAGCGTGCCAACTATTTCCCAAGTCCGACGCCATTTCTGTGGCACAATTTAGGTCGGTCCCGTAATGCCTGACCCTGAATGAGCTTATATTGTGTACACGCCTTACAAAAACATCAAACACGAAGAGCTTGAAGTAAAGCTTGGACAGAGAAGATTATGGGACAATAACTCGAGGGGCATAAAGGAAAAAACAGAGGACACAAACAGAAGGAAGAGACAGAAAAAAAAAACTCGAGAGAGGTAGTGATGGAGGGATCTCGAAAGAACGAAAAACTCCAGGTGAAAGAAGGAGGAATTAAAGGGAAGTCATGTAAGGGATGTTTGTATTACTCATCTGTTCATAAATCCAAAGAACGAAAACCTCTTTGTGTTGGCATCAGTAGAACTCTTCAAGGTATTTTTCTTTCTTTGTATTTTATTAGGGTTTTATGGAAAAAATAAAGATGTTTAATTTCATTATTTGGCCCATTTTTATGAGTCATCTAATTGCTATAAGTCTGTTGTATTCTTCAATTTTAGCATGGGTTTCATTATGGGTTTGTGAAAATTTTGCTAAAAAATGTCATTTTTTTTTTTATTTCTTAGAGATTCTTGCACAGTTGCTTCTATCTCATGTTGCACTGAGACTAACAAAGATAAAGTTTTGATTTTTGAGTTTGATTATGTTTCTGGTTCTTTTAAAAGAAATTGAGTTTGTTGAAAAAATGAATTTTTTTTTTCCATGATTGTGGAATTCTAACTTTCTTTGTTATAAAGATACATCTTTGCTTCATGGTGTTATCAAAATAGTCTTTGATTTTGGATAGTTTTTTTTTTTTTTTGGCCAGTACCTAGTCACATTGTTGGAGAATCTGAGGTGGAAGCTTCTAAAGAGCAAAGAAGGCTGACAGATTTTAAGTATGTATGTGTGGGCTATTCAGTGCACATGGATAGCAAAGATAAAGATCCATCTACTAATCCTGATGCAGGGGCAAGAAACCCATCAAATCCACAAGGGAAACGCTCTGAATTGCCGTTTTGTATTGGTATTGAGGTTAGAATTTGTTCATTTCTTTATGTGTTTTATGCTTAAATCCCCTTAGTAGTCTTTATAGTGTGTAATGATCTGTTCACTATCCAACTCTATACTGACGACATTTTTACACCAAATTGGCAAGTGGCAACTGAAGTATCATCTCTGAAATTCAACGACTACACATATTAATGGCACATGAAAACTTGGAGCCTGCTTCTTGCAAATTCAGTTAATACTTTGATTTTGTGTTGAATGTCATTAATCTGTTTGTGGGTACTATCTTAACCTTCCTGTGACTAATAAATTATATAACTAGGTACTTCCTTCTGGAGGCCGCGGTCAGGGTTATTAATCAGTATGTCAGTTTTCAACACTTACTTACTGTGTAGTTTAATGTCCTTGGTTGTGATTACATAAACTTGAGTCATTTTTTGTTGACAACTGCTCACTCTATAGTCTAAAAATTTGAACTGTTAACCACCCTCTCAGGCATGCTATATGTTCAGAACCCATGACCTCCAATGGTTTCCAGCACTGATGTTAATGTCTTTAGTGTTTGTGCATTTAGAGCGAGAATATTCGTCAAAGGGTCAAGGCTAGGGTTGTCATCAGGCAGCCCCACAGGCCACAGGAACTAGCACACTTGTATTAACTATTGTTATTCTCACACGGATTATTCTTCTTGCAGCTTTTGGTTGATAAAAGACCTGCAGCAGCAACAGCAACAGCAACAGCAGGCCAAGCTCCAGGACATGTTCCAGGCCGTGCTCCAGCCCATGCTCCTGCACATGCTCGTAAAACGGAAGGTAACCAAATGGTTATTTGATATAGAGACATTTTATGCCTGTCAGCAATCATAAAACATCTCTACTCGTCTCTTATATGTGTATATAAAGTTCATTCCTTTATTACTATTTGTAGATAACTTGAAATTTATTTAGTACTTTAAATGTAGCAATTTACCAGGAAGTCTCTTTTGTTTGTTAGTATTGAATTCTCTTCGTCTTGGAACTGTAACCTTTCCGTACATGCATAGTTAGAAAACTCTATGCACACTCATCCCATAAGGGTATCCGAACGCCTACTGTTGCAGTTTGCCATATTAAATGCATGTTTAAGCCTTAAGGTTCAGCTTCCCCATCAGATAAGCTACTCTTCCCCGGAAAATTCAATTGAGTTTGATGTGCACTAAGTCTTTAGAACATGGTCCTGTTTATGCACTTCTCAATTTTTTCTTCTAGTAACTGATTAGTGATTGTCTCTTGTTTTATTTTGAAGATGGTCAACCTTTGTCGCAGCCGCAACCAAGCAAGCCACCACAGCAAGCAGCAGAGGAATTCTTGCCCAGGCAAGTTTACGGAGTTATTTTATGTTTCTTCACAGTTACACGACTGTGTTTGTTCTGTCAAAGTTATGCATATAGAGGCTATGGCACGAAAATCTGAAGTTTTTTCTGAGTTGTAATAATGTGTATCTTGTTGTAGGTTTACTCGTAATGCAAATATAGTGGCGTCTGGTGTATTGAAGAACGTATATAGAGTTGGCAACTACATCAAGGCTAACGTTGATGATATGATGTACCCTTACCGTAGGAGACCCAAGTAACTAAGTTCAGATGACAACTTTCCGCTGAAATTGTATAATAGAAAGAGAAAAGTATTATTTAAGAAGCCAAGTTTGGATGAATATTTATTTAAGAAGCCAAGTTTGGGTTCGTCCATTTCATTCCATCTTAAACTTAAGTTCTCTTCCTCATCTTCTTCCTTTACATTTTTTTTCCTTGTATTTTGTTCGAGTAATAATGTACTAAATGTTACTGGAAAAAAGTTAAAATTATATGATTATTTGAGTAGTAGCTTAGATTTGTTTTTCATGTCATATATACATATATATATTGGTGGGTCGGCTCCTGTCTAATTCACTAGTAGTTGTCAGAAGACTCAGAGACTCAAAAGAAACCAATGTGCACTCACCATGACACTGGCCAAACATATACGATTGTTAAGAATCTCATCTCTTGCAGTATATGTTTTAGAAATCTTTTGTTGGGTGCGCGCATTCAATGTTCGTCGCCTGTGCGGCTGTGCTTGATCAAGGAAGTGACTAGAACTTGATATAGAACCGTATTGTCAGATGGGTGCTCTTCTTATTTTTGGTCCAGTACAACAATTTTTACTTTTGTATTCGTCCTGATATCTTATGTCCGTACAGCATACCACAAGCTACTTTGCACTTCTGCAGTAGCCAATTTTGCGAGTTACTGAATCATCAGTTATGTACTGAATTTTTTCATTCAAACTATACATTCAGATATTATCTGTAACGAGCATGCGCCTACGGCTACAGGTAAGCATCATTTTGTCCAGTACTACCTACTGGGCTTGAGAACATAAGAAATCAGTTTACTATTTTATTCCTTTCCCAGTTTCCCTGGGTGAAGGGTAAGTGAACCCTGTTTTAGGGCCTACCTAAAACTTTCAGGGCATACAAAACAATAGTCCCACCTTGAATGACCTTATAAGGGTACCCTATGGGTAGTTCAATTACCTATATATTTTTAAACCTTTTAAATTACTAATCTACACTTATCCCTAATACAAAAACCTAAAATCAATAAAATCAGTTCCAAATTAGTCTTCTTCTTCCTCCCCTTCCCTGCCTGAGCCGAACCCTCACGATTTTTTTTTTCATCGCATCGTCGTGAAACTGATAATCATCGATTCGTTAAAATTTGATCGACGATTAAACTCAACTCAACTATATAATGGGTCAGTCGTAATAAGGTAACGCATTCTAAGAAATCAATTGAAGAACCAATTGAACATGAAGATGTTGTAAAAACTGAAAAACATAGTGAAATCCAACCGGAAGAACAAAGTGAAGAACCAACTCCTGAAATGAGAATAAGAAGGTAAGTTCTACAAAACCATCTCGTATTTGATGTTTTTGATTGGTATAATAGGTTTAATACGTCAAAAATTAGGGTTTTGCGGCGGTTACAGTGTAGGTTTCGTCTTAAAAGTATGTTCAGATTTGCGCCTAACTGTTCTTGAAACTGAACTCTGAAAGTGCATATGAACAGTTCGGCTTACCAATTCATATTCGTTTTGAGCCGAATTTAGTTATGTAGAAGCCCTGTATTTAGAATCGGCTTATTCGATACTATTGGTTTTGAGCCGAATATGTATTGTTAGAATTTCATAAATTGTGCTAATGTATAGGTTCGGCTAATTCTATGATTTCATTATGCGCCGAATATGTGTTACAATTCATAAGTATAGATTCGGCTTATTCGATACTATTTGTTTTGAGCCGAATATGTATTGTTAAAATTTATAAATTGTGAAAGTGTCGGGGTCCGGCTTATTTTATGAATTCATTATGCGCCGAATATGTGTTTCAATTCATAAATATAGATTCGACTTATTCGTTTTGAGCCGAATATGTAGGATCGGCTTGAAAGTAATTTGTACATGTAAGCCGAACCACACTCTGTGTATAATAATCAAAAGATTAAGACATAGTTCGGCTCATTTGTGTTACTTCGGGTTAGTCGAACCTGTTGATTTGTTGGTAAATTTTTGGTATTTCAAATCCATATTTCATATAGTTAGTTTTCCTTTGTTGTTCGAAATATTAGGCTTATAAGTTTTATACTTGTGTCAGGAACAATGCAGCTAAAAACAGGAAGAAGATGGAGGTAACGCTTTATACTTCTAAAACTCCCGATCCATCGAGGAGGAGCCACCAAAAAATTAGGAGAAAGAGGTAGAGGAACTGACATTTTAGAAGAAGAAGATTAACAAGGAATAGATAGAAGACAAGAAGAAGGAATAGATGATGATGAAGAAGTTGATGATAATCAAGAAACACACCCCCAACGAAAACCTGAGAAAGGAAAGAAGGTTGCAGAACCCGAGAAAGAGAAGAAAGTTGCAAAAAAATGGGCTACAGGTTTACACATTCCTGATGAAGATGACATAATTTCACCTCGATCGGATGGTTTGCCTCATGGTATTCCGAAATATGGAGGAAATGTGTTGATTGGGTACACCGATTCTAGGGCAAAAAGAATTTATGAGACTCCTGATCACAACCATGCAGTCCGAGTATTGAGACACCAAAAGGGCGGCGGAATGGAAACTTTCTGAAGAGGTTCCTGAGGTGCTTGCTTACGTACAATCCTCTGCTTTATGTACTGCCATTCAATATGGACATCAGGAATATGATAGTGTGAGGGCCTCTGCCTTTTACGAGAGACTTTGTCCAGAGACTTTCACATTTCAATTACCTTTTGGAGAGATGGAAATCACTCCTGATGATGCGAGTAACATTACAGGACTTAAAGAAAGGGGGGTAAGCGTGGATGCTGATTATTATGACATGAGTTGGGAGGATCTCTACCAGTTTTACGAGGAAACTCTTGGTTGGGATGCATACAAAGCTGAGTTGGAGTTTTGTCAATCCGTTATAGATGTCGACTCCGTTTTCATACCCAGTGGGGAAAATAAGAAGAATAAGAAGATCAAGCTAACTAACTTGAAAAAGGAATTTGAGGGCACAAAGGAGAAAGTGAATGATGGGATGTTGGTAATGGACGAGATCAAAGTGAAGCAAACTGGAACCGCACTTGATTTATGCTCTTGGTAGAGATATCTTTTCCGACCTTATTGGAAACAAGGTGAATGATAATTATCTCCAATTGGTAAAGAATCTTGCTACCATTAACAAGTATGCTTGGGGAACGGCTGCGCTTGCTTTCATACTGGATCAACTTGCGAACGCCTCTAGGTTGACAAGTAAAAACACTGGAGGAAACTTCACTATGCTTCAGGTAATTCTCGACGATCAAACTTCAAAATTTCTGGGTCATCAGTGTCTGGTTCGGATTATTACTATAGTCACGTACAAGCTAAACATTGTACTTGTCAGGTTCGGATTATAAGACTTGTTAACTATAAGCCGAACCATCCACTGAGTTTTCAAATTTCATTCTTACCTTGTTGTGTCCAAGCAAACAATTTCCAGTGTTCTGTTTCTATTACTTCAATTCCTTTAATTTTTGGATGTGGTTATTTGGATGTAGGTATGTGTATATGACCATTTCCAAATTTTGGAATTGGCCAAAACATTTGAAAAGGATGTCGAGTGGGTTGATACAGAGCCAACAGCATCAAGGTACGAGTACGAGGACTCGAAGAAAAGGAATAAAAAACAGTAGGTGGCAAGTTTGAGAGAGAAGTTAAACACAATGGGTGTTGATGACGCTGTTTTTCTTCACAATGTGTGAAGGAAGATGAAGAAGATGAATTTGTTGAAGATGAGGATATGCCTGTGGGTATATACCATGGGCCATTGTTTTATCCCGGTGGTTATGTAATATACGATCCTCGACGAGTACTCCGTCATTTAGGATGCATCCAAAAGGTTCCTTTGTTTGACGAGAAATTCAGGTTGATGCCTGTAATGATCCTCAAGGACATCAACGCTATTAGACTAGTCAAGGGACGTCTTAGTCGCTAATTACTCGATTAATGTAACTCGAATGTTAACTAATAGAAATTAATCTAACAACGATTCAGTTACGAAACTAGTACCGCTGTATATATCTCGGAAAGTTATGTAGAATGGACTTCTCGAACATGTCAATCGGATACCGTACGAAGAAGATATCATCGGAATTATGAGAAGGGCAGAATAGTCATTTTTTGGCTTAGTCGGCATGGTCTCCCCATATCATTTTGTAGAGTACCTGTATCATTTGTCTTTGGCCTTATCAGATCCAGTCGAGCAGATAACTCATTCAACCTTCTTCTTTCTTTCTTTCTCGTTCTTCTTTCTTCTTATTCACCCTCGCTTTCTATGTTCTTCACCGTTCGTGTTTCTATGAGAGGCTTTGACGATTATGAGATCGGAAACTTAGGGAAAACATCAGGGAATGATTCATGGTGTTGATGTTGAAGTTGGTTTAGCTTTGAATGAAGAAGAAACGATGGATTGATGAGAAACAGAAAGTTAGGGTTTTCATTTGGGTTTAAGATATGGAGGAATTGATTAATTAAAGGGGGATTTGGTTAGTTAGTGATGCAGAACGAAAGGGGTTGGTGTTTAATCGAAGTTCTGAAGTTGATTCGGTGATGAATCGATGAGCTAATGTTTTTTCAAGATGAACTGGAATTCCGATTGGAGATGAATAACAAGAATTAAGGTGTGGATTTGTTGATTGATGAACATGGTGAAGTTATTTGGTTGTTCATGGAGCTGTTCATGAAGAATTGAAGAGTTAGGGTTTCAAGAGAGGAATTCATAGGAAGAACTAGAAGATGAAATTAAGAGTTTAAATGAAAGATTTAAAGATGGGTTAGTTAGGAATTGGGTTTAGGCCGAAGAATTGTTTGAGATCGACAGTTACTGTTCTGAAAATTGTGATTGAAGCTGATAAAGGATTAGGGTTTGATTCTCGGTTTAACAAAGTGATGAAGATGATGTTGGTGTTGATTCAGATTTCAGAGATTTTCGAAAGAGGTGGAATTAAATGGTGATGTTGTAGTCTATTGGAGTATTAGTTGTTTGATGTGAAGTCAGAGGTGTTGTTGGTGCTGAGATAGAATTGCTGATGATGTATTATTCAGGGGATAGATGGTGGTGTTGCAATTCCTGGGTTTGAGATGCTGGTGACAATTAAATGGATGTTGTTACTAGGGTAAGTTCTTAGTTGTTGAAATTTGAATTTGAGTATTGAATTGTCTTGATGATGATATGTTTGTTTAGATTGAAGTGGAATTGGATCTTATGGATTTTTGATTCACTTTAATTGTGAGTTGAGAATCACAGACTAGGATTCCTGAGTTGGAAAATATAGATGAATATAAAGTTAGGTGAGGGGATGACATGGTTATGGGATTGTCAGTGATTGAAGAAGTTTGCTGGGAGTTGGATGAATGAACTAGGCAGATGTATGAATTGTACAGATGAAATGCAAGGAGGATGAATCTGAGTTGTCATTGATCTGAACTACAGATGTTGTAATTGAGTTGGTAGTGTTTTGTGGAGTTGGATGTGCAGAGTGTCTTGAGATTGAGAGTTTTAGATGAATGAATTGGGTAATTGGTTGTTGTTGATCTCAATGGAGATGTGATTGTAATCTGTGGTGGTGTTTATGAATGCAAGAAATATTGCAGGAATGGATGAATCTTCAGCAGATACATTTTTGGTGTTGTGCATGAGTAATGGGAAGAGTCAGAGAAGCAAGGAAATGTTTATTTCAGTAAGTGTTAGAGATGGTGGTGGTTGCAGGTGAGAACTGTTGTTTGAGTTGATTCAATAGTAGTGAATTTTACATGTATTGTTATCTCAAGATAGATGTATTCTGGAATGGGAGTTCTACTGAGTTTGTTGTGAGTGTAGAAGTATGGATGTAGAAAGGTGAAAGCTTACTGCTACTGCAATTGCAGTTAGTCTGTATTAACAACGATCGATTCAAAGGACGAACCAGCGGATCGTGGATCTCGAGGTAGGCGTGGCTTGTTATCAAAAGAGGTGGGAATACATTTGACTCTTTGGTAACCATTATTGTTTTCCTTTACAAAAGTTTATGTTTAATAAACTCATGTATTTCTGTTTGTGCGTTCTATGCATTGTTTAACTTTTTCTACGATAATTCTGTTGATTCTGTTAATCTTTCCATGTTTTGGAAAGGACCTGTAATGTGTGGTGGTCAATATGAATTGTTATGGGAAATAATAATTTCCATGTGTGGTATATAGGATACGCTCCTTCACATTTATACTTATAGATTTTATGATATATTGGTCGACAGTTTGTGAGTTCGGAATTGTCAACATCCATATTTACGATTAGGTGTGGATTTGCGAGTTCGGAATTGCACAACCATAGTGTACATTGTTTGAGGAAGGAGTTTGTCCATATACATGTTTGTATACTTCTGTGAGGATATGCTCTTTCGCATTTATATCTACATGAATTCAGCTTTTATGCTTATATCGGTCGACAGTTTGCGAGTTCGGAATTGTCGACATCCATATTTACGATTAGGTGTGGATTAGCGAGTTCGGAATTGCACAACCATAGTATACATTGTTTGAAGAAAGAGCTTGTCCATATTCGTGTTTGTGTATTTCAGTGACTTGGTCACTATTTAATGTCTGGGAAAACATTATTGTTTTTCTTAATCTTGTTTATGATTATTTAGAAGTTAAATGTTAATTATTCCCACTTTCAATTTTCAGAGACAGATCAGAGTTGCGCAGCGAAAGCCACAAGTGTTGACTCCGATAATTAGTTAACTTCCGCTATGTTTATTATGTTGTTTATTGTATCTGTAAACCAATTGAATATTATATATGTATCATTTGAGAGAAGTTCATGTATATATATTTTGAGCGGGGTTAATTTTGGGATAAGTGTTGTAGCAGATTTCTTAATTGAATGTTTAAGTATTTGAATTAGAATCGTGGTGCATCTTTATTTAGTTAATCTCTTGGATTAGTCAGCTGCTAGCTTAGGGGGGCTACAGTGTTGGTATCAGAGCTCACAATTAGATCTTATATGGGTGACAATAGGAATAGCCAGTGCCAGTTGGTGAAATAAATTAGTTTAGAACTGGGTTGGGTTGTGAGATAAATCATAATCATTAAAATCTATCAATAGTTAAAAGATTTATTTGATTGATTAATTTGTTTGTTTGATTGTTTGCGTATGTAATGAAGTAAAAATTGTAGGGTACTCCCATAACTTTAGCTAATAAGGATTTGAGAATAATTAATCTAAAAACTGTAAACACGTAGACAATTCAATACTAAAATTAGTGAAATCAGTATTATTAATAAATTTTGAAACTCATATAGAAACTTACCGAGTGCTTTGACTTATATGTAGAATCAACAGTCTATAATTACGTAAATGTTAATAATATTTTTGGGGACTTAATAATATCTGTAAAAGTAGTTAGAATCATAGTTTGATCATCAGTGTTAATAATAAAAATATTATAACAATAATTATAGATGACAATAATAACAATAATGTTTTTAATAAAGTAATGTTGACATTTATAAATTAGTACCATATTGAACTTAAATTAACTAAAATTTCAATAAGGATATATAACGGATAAAAAATAAAATAAAAATAATTTTGATTAACTAATTATGGAAAATGAATAATGCTTGTGTACGATGAAGTTTTGTAAATTAGACTAATTACAAATAAGAGATATATGTTTTTTCTTCTAAAGTAGATAATTAATATAATACTTATAGGGCGTTAGACTTAAAAAAGGGAGGAGATATATAAAATAAAAATAAAATGACTCAACTTGTTAGTAATCTTATACCTAAAATTATCTTTAGGCTAACAAATGATCCAGTAAATCTTTAAAATGAAATAAATATATAGAATTAGTAATAACAGCATTCAGATATTTAGTGTACTATTAGAAAAAAATAAATAGATTCATATATAGTTAGGATCCTTCTTCGTAAATAAATTCGATCATTTTGAAATGGAAAATTAGTATGATGAAGTTAAACTGTTAGAATTTAAATTAGTATTAAATGGAGCATAACTTAAACTAAGATATAGTTAACAAATATATTTCAATAAAAAATAATTTAGATTAAATAGTTATTGAAAATTATTATGCTTATCCACGATTAAGTTTTGCAAAGTTAATTAATAAAAAAAAAATTATATGTTTTGCGTTTAAACCAGATAGTTAATATAAGATTTATTCGTTGGGATTAAGAAGATGAGGTTATATAATGCATAAAATAGAGACTAAACTTGTTAACGATCTTATACCCAGATTATCTTTAGTCCAGTAAACGGTTCACTAAAACACTAAATTACACACATAAAGTGATATTTATAGTACTTGAATGCTTAGAACAATATTAGACTTAAAGGACAATAAATTTGCCTATGAATAAGATACTTATTAATAATATCAAAATCTAAGACAAGTTAGAATTTATATAGACTCAAATATAAATCATATTAAATTACCGACGCCAACATTTAACAGGATATACAAATTCAATCTGAATAAATAAAATCAATTATATCAATATTTACGTGGAAGTAAAATTATATTTACAAGATTAGGGATTAATAAATTAAACAAGTATCATTACTAGATAGTTATTCTGGACATATTTTAATTATGCTAGTAACCAAATAGGAAAAATTGATAAAAGAATAATGAAAATGGTAATATAATTAAGACAATAACTTTTGATAAAATAAGCAAATGATAATACTATAGAATACTAATTATTATAAAATTTAGAGTTATTGCAAATATCATTTTTATAATAATTATAGGATAGTAATAGCAAACCGAATCTAGTATATCTTGGACAAGCAAATGATAATACTATGTAATTTTTATTAAGAGTACAACTTAAGGATTATTTAGCAATAAATAAAATTTTAGGAAATAAAGTTAGATCAAACCGAATCTAATATTAATAATAAAATTAAACCTGACATGACATTATGATTAATTACGATTAACTTTTATCGGCCTAAGAAATAAAAAATAAATGTAATAACAATGATAAAATATTAATACCAAATGACTATGGAAAATTATTAGTGGTTATTTACTTATATCAAGGCACATAATGAAATAAACAAATGGATACGTTGAAATTAATATGAAGTAAATTTTTTAAGTCAAATCAGTTACAATAGAATTTAGAAATTAGGTAGTCATAATAAGTTAGTACTTAGTTAATCCCCAGTGCTGAATAGTGAAGGTTGTGTTTTCTCTGTTCGTAAGAAGGCATTGTTGGGCTTGGCCAACCTTGACAGGGCAACTGCATTCAGAGATGACTGATCATAGAAGTATAATTTAGTTCTTTTAGAAAAACTAATAATTACAAATTCAATTAGAAAGATTCGTAGGGAATCTCCCTTGTAATTAGAGACAATTATCTTATGAAATAGAAATTAGTATAATTGAACCTAGAGCCGCAAATCATAGTAGTAGAAATCCATATAGGTTTGTGTTTTGTTTTATGTTGTTTGCGCTTAGAAAAGAGTGGATTATTATTTAAGGTGGGGAGTTTTGAAGACCAGAAGGTGGTTCGATTTTTGAGGACGAAAATGATACAAATTGGGGAGAATGTAAGGACCCTCAAAGACGTCAACGCTATTAGACTAGTCAAGGGACGTCTTAGTCGCTAATTACTCGATTAGTGTAACTCGAACGTTAACCATAGAAATTAATCTAACAACGATTTAGTTACGAAACTAGTACCTCTGTATAGATCTTGGAAAGTTATGCGGAATGGACTTCTCGAACGTGTCAATCGGATACCGTACGATGAACAATCATCGGAATTATGAGAAGGGCAGAGTAGTCATTTTTCGGCTTAGTCTGCATGGTATCCCCATATCATTTTGTAGAGTACCTTTATCATTTGTCTTTGGCCTTATCAGATCCAGTCGAGAAGATAACTCAATCAACCTTCTTCTTTCTTTCTTTCTCGTTCTTCTTTCTTCTTATTCACCCTCTCTTTCTATGTTCTTCACCGTTCGTGTTTCTATGCGAGGCTTTGACAATTATGAGATCGGAAACTTAGGGAAAGCATCGGGGAATGATTCATGGTGTTGATGTTGAAGTTGGTTTAACTTTGAATGAAGAAGAAACGATGGATTGATGAGAAACAGAAAGTTAGGGTTTTCATTTGGGTTTAAGATATGGAGGAATTGATTAATTAAAGAGGGATTTGATTAGTTGGTGATGTAGAACGAAAGGGGTTGGTGTTTAATCGAAGTTCTGAAGTTGATTCGGTGATGAATCGATGAGCTAGGGTTTTTTCAAGATGAATTGGAATTTCGATTGGAGATGAATAACAAGAATTAAGGTGTGGATTTGTTGATTGATGAACATGGTGAAGTTATTTGGTTGTTCATGGAGTTGTTCATGAAAAATTGAAGAGTTAGGGTTTCAAGAGAGGAATTCATAGGATGAACAAGAATATGAAATTAAGAATTTAAATGAAAGATTTAAAGATGGGTTAGTTAGGAATTTGGTTTAGGCCGAAGAATTGTTTGAGATCGACAGTTACTGTTCTGGAAATTGTGATTGAAGCTGATAAAGGATTAGGGTTTGATTGTCGGTTTAAGAAAGTGATGAAGATGATGTTGGTGTTGATTCAGAACTCAGATATTTTCGAAAGAGGTGGAATTAAATGGTGATGTTGTAGTATATTGGAGTATTAGTTGTTTGATGTGAAGTCAGAGGTGTTGCTGGTGCTGAGATAGAATTGCAGATGATGTATTATTTAGGGGATAAATGGTGGTGTTGCAGTTCATGGGTTTGAGATGCTGGTGACAATTCAATGGATGCTGCTACTGGGGTGAAATTTGAATTTGAGTATTATATTGTATTGAGGATGATATGTTTGTTTCGATTGAAGTGGAATTGGATCTTATGGATTTTTGTTTCACTTTAATTGTTAGTTGAGAATCACAGACTAGGATTCCTGAGTTGGAAATTATAGATGAATATAAATTTAGGTGAAGGGATGACATGGTAATGGGATTGTCAGTGATTGAAGAAGTTTGCTGGGAGTTGGATGAATGAACTAGGCAGATGTATGAATTGTACAGATGAAATGGCAAGGCGGATGAATCTGAGTTGTCATTGATCTGAACTACAGATGTTGTAATTGAGTTGGTAGTGTTTTTTGGAGTTGGATGTGCAGAGTGTCTTGAGATTGGGAGTTTTAGATGAATGAATTGGGTAATTGGTTGTTGTTGATCTCAATGAAGCTGTGATTGTAATCTGTGGTGGTGTTTATGAATGCAAGAAATGTTGCAGGAATGAATGAATCTTCAGCAGATACATTTTTGGTATTGTGCATGAGTAATGGGAAGAGTCAGAGAAGTAAGGAAATGTTTATTTCAGTAAGTGTTAGAGATGGTGGTGGTCGCAGCTGAGAACTGTTGTTTGAGTTGATTCAATAGTAGTGAATTTTACATGTATTGTTATCTCAAGATAGATGTATTCTGGAATGGGAGTTCTACTGAGTTTGTTGTGAGTGTAGAAGTATGTATGTAGAAAGGTGAAAGCTTGCTGCTACTGCAATTGCAATTAGTCTGTATTAACAACGATCGATTGAAAGGACGAACCAGCGGATCGTGGATCTCGAGGTAGGCGTGGCTTGTTATCAGAACAGGTGGGAATACATTTGACTCTTTGGTAACCATTATTGTTTTCCTTTACAAAAGTTTATGTTTAATAAACTCATGTATTTCTGTTTGTGCGTTCTATGCATTTTTTAACTTTTTTTACGATAATTCTGTTGATTCTGTTAATCTTTCCATGTTTTGGAAAGGACCTGTAATGTGTTGTGGGCAATATGAATTGTTATGGAAATAATAATTTCCACGTGTGGTATATAGGATACACTCCTTCACATTTATACTTATAGCTATTATGATATATTGGTCGACAGTTTGCGAGTTCGGAATTGTCGACATCCATATTTACGATTAGGTGTGGATTTGCGAGTTCGGAATTGCACAACCATAGTGTACATTGTTTGAAGAAGGAGTTTGTCCATATACATTTGTGTATACTTCTGTGAGGATATGCTCTTTCGCATTTATATCTACATGAATTCATCTTTTATGCTTATATCGGTCGACAGTTTGCGAGTCCGAAATTGTCGACATCCATATTTACGATTAGGTGTGGATTAGCGAGTTCGGAATTTCACAACCATAGTATACATTGTTTGAAGAAAGAGCTTGTCCATATTCGTGTTTGTGTATTTCAGTGACTTGGTCACTATTTAATGTCTGGGAAAACATTATTGTTTTTCTTAATCTTGTTTATGATTACTTAGAAGTTAACTGTTAATTATTCCCACTTTCAGTTTTCAGAGACAGATCAGAGTTGCGTTGACTCCGTTAATTAGTTAACTTACGCTATGTTTATTATGTTGTTTATTGTATCTGTAAACCAATTGAATATTATATATGTATCATTTGAAAGAAGTTCATGTATATATATTTTGAGCGGGGTTAATTTTGGGATAAGTTTTGTAGCAGATTTCTTAATTGAATGTTTAAGTATTTGAATTAGAATCGTGGTGCCTCTTTATTTAGTTAAATCTTGGATTAGTCAGCTGCTAGCTTTGGGGGCGCTACAATGCCAAAGGGTGATAATGGAACTAAAAGCACCACTTCATCGTGGAAACCAAAGTATGAAACCGAACCTACCCTTGAGCATTGGAAGAAATTAGATATCAACAAATTTGATGTTGCCAAGTTAGCACCTTTAGGTGATGTTCCATGTGAAGAGGATCCAGGCTACATGGATTGGTATAACCAAATTTCTCATCCCTTCATTATCAATAAGAAAAGTCAAAAGGTAGATGATAAGGGGAAGGCGAAGGCAACCAAGATCTCCGCTAAGTCTACTTCCGAAGAGATAATGATGGCTTTCAAGATAATAGTAAGAATGACTTCACTTTATACTCTTGCATATATTAGTTCATGGTAAAAATGTCTTTAATCTCACGGTTGTAAGTTGTTGAAAAATGAAAATAGGTTGCCGCGAGTAGGGAGATGTTGAAAAAAATGAAGACCAAACTTGGTTGCAAAACACCTATGACTGTTGAAGAACAAAAATACCTCTACAACAAGTGGGATGCAATTACAAACAAAGGACAAGGACCCGAGGAATCCGAGGTACCTACACAAAGGCCTACCACTAAGAGGTCTCGACAAGTTGGTGAAGGTACAAGTGGAGGTGGTACTAGCGGCCCATCCGGTAATAATGATGCGTCGGAAGATGAACGCCAAGGAGGAAAAAGACGTGGTCGTGGAACTAACAAGAAGGGTCGTCGTTAAGTTCACTTTTAAGTTTGCAAGTTCTTTTTAATGTTTTATTATTAAGTACACTTGGATGGTGTTCCAAACACCTTGAATTTTAGGTGCTGAACTATCTTTTTAATATTTGCGTAAGTTGTTAGAGCATTGCTCGGTCGAACTCGCATGCGTTGCTATCTCAAGCATGTTTGTCAATATTAGTGATCAAAACTATAAGTCTTGATTTCTAGTCTATTATAGCTAAGTCTCGGACTAGGATAGAAAGTGTTGTTGAGCTCAAGGACTTCATGGCGATTCATCATACAAGTAGAAGAACTACTCGAGGAACCGGTGGAACTTCTCGATAAAAAGGTATGTGAAGACTTGAACTTATCTATCACTCAAAAGTCCATGTACTCTATATCCTGCTCTTTAAGACAAGAAGTCGTATGCTATATATATAGACTTTGATTATACACATTTGGTATTTCGAGCCGAGTATACCTCGCCTATCAATATCTAGAAATATGAGTTGGTAAGCTTTTCGATTTAACCAAGTTTATCTTTACCATGTGACGAAATTCAAGATATGATTCAATCATCTTGAAAATTGCTTTGACGAGAAATGGTGTAACAACTGTATAACGTCCTCTAAGAATGTTTCAATGATTGAAATGAGAGTTTAGATTACATAACCAATTGTGGACATAAGCATTTTTGTGGAAACAAATTTATGTATAAGTCATATTCCTTGAACCAAAATTTGCGAACTTTGTTGATCAAGAGAACCAGAAGAATGGCGTGAGCCAAGTCAGCGAACTCAGTCCGCGAACTGCCGAAGTTCTCAAACCCGAGAATTTCTGCTGGAGTTGACAAACTACTTGCGTGAAGATAAGTCCGCGAACTCAGTCCGCGAACCTAGTCCGTGAACCGGCGAAGTTCTCATACCCGATAATTTCTGCTGGAGTTTGTAAACTCTGCCCGGTAACTTAAGTCCGCGAACCTAGTCTGCGAACTTGAGAAGGTTATATATCTAAAGATGATTTCTGAACTTAAACTTAAAAAGACCAAGGAATGCAGTTTGCAAACCGTGGATATAAAAGTTCATGAACCGATTCAAGTGAATCAAATCATCTTTGCTTCAATTGTGTCATGTGTAGTACATGAGATTTCCTTGCAATTGAACAAATCTCTAACTAGTTCATTTGAACTAGTTATGGTGAAGAAGAACACGGTTGATATGGAATGCTCATATGGCTAATCATTTGGTTAACTATCGTTGAATCAACAAGTGCATACGTTTGGGTACGGTTAACAAACCTAGAAGCGTGCATTGTCAAGTGTGTGTAACAAGCTAAGTTTTCGATCTAACGGTTGAGAAATATTAGCTTGAATCTAAATCAGGTTTTCATCTAACGGTGGATATTGATTGCTTTGTTACCAAGGTAACTTAATTGCAAACCCTGATTTGAAAGACTATATAAGGGGAACTCTAGTATCTGTGCAAAACTAATCCCCACACCTTAGTGTGATACTAGTTTGCATGATAGAGTCGGTTGTACTTTAACCTTTGGTTTTCTTCTTCTAAAACCAGGTTAACGACTTAAAGACTTCATTGGTATTGTGAAGCCAGACCGATTCTACTTTTATCGTAGTTGTGTGATCTGATCTTGCATCTTCTATCGTACGAGTACAATCAGATTGATTGGCTTGAGATTGATATCTCCGATAAGAAAGATATAAAAAGTAATCACAAACATCTTCATCTCATTGTTTGTGATTCCGCAACATCTTGTTTCGCTACCATACGATTAATATTGTTGTGAGGTGATTGATAACTCTAGGCTGTTCTTCGGGAATATAAGACCGGATTATCAATTGGTTCCTGTTCACCTTGATTATTATCAAAACACGAAACAAAACCTTTTAGGTTTTATCTGTGGGAGACAGATTGATCCTTTGATAGACTTGTCTGTGTAAGACAGATTTGTTTATTGTGAAGTCTTCGACTTTGGGTCGTAGCAACTCTTAGTTGTGGGTGAGATCAGCTAAGGGAATCAAGTGCGCAGTATCCTGCTGGGATCAGAGGCGTAGGGAGTACAACTGTACCTTGGATCAGTGGGAGACTTATTGGGGTTCAACTACAGTCCAGTCCGAAGTTAACTTGGAGTAGGCTAGTTTCTGTAGTGGCTTAATACAGTGTGTGTTCAATCTGGACTAGGTCCGGGGTTTTTCTGCATTTACGATTTCCTCGTTAACAAAATTTCTGGTGTCTGTGTTATTTCAATTTCCGCATTATATTGTTTTATCTTTATAATTGAAATAATATAGGTTGTACGTTAGATCATCAATTAGAGTAATCAAACCTTTGGTTGTTGATTGTCATTGATTGATCCTTGGATATTGGTCTTTGGTACCATCCAAGTTATTCCTTGTATTTGATTAGAACTCGCAGTTCTTGCTTGAGTAAATCAAATCAAGAAGAGAGATATAAACTCGTTGATATACTTTTAATTGATTGAGTCTTCTTGATTCTCTTAAAAGTATATTCGAGTTTGTCCATACAGATTGCTAAGCGAAATATTGGGTGGTGTTGTTAGACCCCCGCTTTTTTAATTGGTATCAGAGCAGGCAAACACGTTTAAGACCTTACAAGTCTGTGTTTGTAGCGATCTGACTCTATGGACGATAAGTACATCTCTGATGACGCAACAACAGTTCAGAGTCACTCACGTGAGTCTCAAAGGGTTGAAACTTCTGAGAAAAACTCAAAAACTTGTCCATTGACTGAATCTGCTTTCGAATGGAAAAAATCTCTTGAGGAACAGTTGGATGATCTTTCAGATGATTGTGATTCAGAAGAAGGACAAAGTATTGATGAGGAAGTCTCTCAATATATCAAGCTGTTTGATCGTGCCTTGAAAGAAAAGAAGTCAACAACCTGCTTGAGTAAACACATGGGTCCTATTTGTCAAGAAAACAGAAAGTTGAGAAAACTCTTTAAAGGATATGATGGTGGATATAAACTCTTACAATATATCATTAAAGATCGTGAAGAAGATGTACGCACAAAAAAAATCTGAATGTGACAATCTTTTTCGAAATCTCTTCGTGTTGAAAGAAAGACTTGCAGAAACCGAAGCAAGATATGACTCTCAACAAAAACGTTTTAGCGAAAAAGAGCGCAGTCTTCTCGCCAAAGAAAAATCCTTGGAGAGTGAGCTTGCAGCTGCTCTTAATAAAGTAAAATCACAGGAATAGAGTCTGAGTAGATTCAATTCTAGCTCTACAAAATTATCTTCTATGCTTGGAGCATGTAACGAACACCGTGATACACGTGGCTGGGCTATAAAGGAATAGACGCTCCAAAAACTAGTAAGATCAACTTTGTTAAAGCTAGTGATAATTCTCCATGTGAAAAACCTTTGGCATCTCTCAATGGTCCCAAAAGCAAGAATTCCTTTAACTGCTATTACTGCGGGAATAAAGGACATTCTGAGGGAAGATGTCGTTATCGGTTGAGAAATGAAAAGCTTCATAACATTCTTACTTGGATGTCTAAAGAAGTCATTAAACCGGTTTCACACATTGTTGGAAAAGGCATTTTAAACACTCAAGGAATGTACTGCGATAAGTCCTTTCTTAATTGTGTGTTCAAAACAAAAAAATGCCTACAATGGAAGAAGGAAGAGTGGCGAAAGGGTGACTGACCCTGCAAAGAGAAAAAGGCATTGGAGAAAGAAAGAAAAGTTGAGTTCCTCATCTCTCCCTGAAGAAATCTGCAAATCCAATACTTCCACTCCAGATTTCCTACATATCAACAATCGAGTCTCAGATCTAAAAATCAGTGTAAACAGACTCAAACGGAGCATCAAGAAAACATGGAAAACAGTTGACTCAGGTACTCCTAACCCTTTTCTTGATAAAACTTCTTCAGCTATGACGAGTAATGTCTCTCTAAATACCCTTGATAAAGGAAGAGAAGAAGTGAATATTGATGAGCAATATGCTCATCTTAATACATCATGACTGCTTAAGGCTGCATTCCTCTTTTATGTAAAAGATGGATGCTCTTTGTTCTAAAGATGTTCATCTTGAGAAAGTTGTTAGGATTGTATTAACTTCTTTGTTAAGTTTTTTTTTTTTAAATAATTCTTCTCTTGTCCTCATGTTCCTTCATCCCTTCTCTGAGTGTCTGTCTCTCGGTAATTCTATGTGTATAATTGAGCTTCTCCTTTCCCTGGGTCTCACATGTGTGATTGACCAAGTACACATACCTGACCCACACGAACGTCATAGTTCCTAAGGTTTCTTGGAACACCTTATAAATACAACGTTCCATAAGGTCAAAAGATTCTACTCGACTCTTTTTGTACACAATGGATGGAAGCAACAAGGTTGATGAAGTTGAGAAGGGAAATTTTCTTGAGTTAAATCCTGTTTCTATAACATGATTTCATGTTGTTGATCATGAAAACAAACTACCAGTTCAGATGTCATGACAACTGGTAGGAAATCTTCTTCGAGACTTTGAAGTAGTATGTGAACAACTCGGAATTGCAACAAGGAATCTTGATTTTCTGAAAAACAAACTGAAGAAGGCAACTGATGAGCTCGTCCATGTTCAATCTCTAGTTGCTGACAGAGTTTAGGGTGTTTTAATCATGTTTCTTGTTTTTGTTGCCTAGTATGTCTTCTTTTTGGATTATTTGGAAGAATAACTAGTGCTTTGAATAACAATGATTGTGACTACACATAACTATTATTTTCATCTTCTTGTTTTTTTAGGTTTATTGGTTTAAATTCTAAAAACTTTTTGGAGGATGATGTTTTGCAGTATTAATCTTTATGATTTGTTATATTGCAATTTGTTATGAGATATTTGGGTTTACGACCGTGAACTATGTTCATCCCATACTTTGTCAAAAGTAAAGTCGTTCATGATCGGTATTCACATATTGATAAAAGAATGAATGGACTTTTGAAAAATACAAAAGTGAAGCCTATATTGTCAAATATTTGATGGAAGATAGGTTAAAATCTTTTGTATTCAAGGATTATGTCTATTGTGTGTCATTGTGCAAATGGTGATGGAAAATAGAATGAATCTTTGTGTATTTCGCAGTATTGATCATCCCTGATCCATATTTTATGTATTACTGTGAGGCTCCGTAATGTATCTTATGTTGAGCACTATACAACCAAGTTGATTTTTTTTTAGCTTAGTTGGTGTTCCGTGGGATATGTTATGTCGAGTATATTGAACTAAATTAATCATCTTGTTTGGTTATTTAGTTATTGCTCCGTAAGGTTTCTTATGTCGAGCAAAACAAATGACAATTAAATTGATTACTTTTATGATTAGTTTGGTTGTGTATTCCAATTAGATTAATTATGGGTTCTCTTGTAATTAATCTAGTTGAGTATTTTCGTGTCTCCATAAGTTCTCTTATGTTGAGCATAATCAATTGAATTGATCACTTTTTGTGGTTAATTTGATTGCATATTCCGATTAAATTAGTCATGGGTTTACTTGTGATTAATTTGATTGAGTTTTTAGATATAGAAAATCATTCTTATGGTTTTTGGTGTCCAATAAAAAATCCTCTTTTCTTTCGAAATTAAGGTCGCTCTTATTGTTCCTTCGGGAATGACATCAAATGGGGGAGAGTTTTTTTGAACTTGTGCTTAATAGTCATATCTTGAGGGGTGTGCGGCTGTGGAATTTTAGAGGGGTTATCTTGTATCTTTAAACTCCTTGATGAATGCATTTAGCTTCGGCTTTATGATTGCATCTATATTAGTTGGTATGCATCTTTTTTATTTTTGTCATGAAATGTCTCTCTCGGAAATTTCATTATGATCCCGTTCTTGTACCTTTGCCAATTTTATTGACAAAAAGGGGGAGAATTAATATGTATTTCACACTACAAATACATATGGTTTTCGGATCATTGTATAAGGGGGAGTGGTTTCCATGTGAGATGGAGTATTGACTAAGGGGGAGTGATACATATCACCATAGTATTATTGTTGAACTTATGATACAATTGAACTTTGACGCTATGTAATAATACTATGACACTGTATAACAATGATCGAGAACTATGTTTTCTCATTGTTATAGCTACGGATCTTCAACAGCGCTGATGCTAAACTTACAACCTTTGGGATCATTGGAGTACTTGGAAATGACGAAGATTTCGAGGAATGTTGAAGATTAGACATGTGGAATAGGTGCTACTAAAGTTTCTTTATCTTTTTTGTATTCCATATGTGTTGATAGTTTTGTCACTAAAATTGACAAAGGGGGAGATTGCTAGAGCATTGCTCGGTCGAACTCGCATGCGTTGCTATCTCAAGCATGTTTGTCAATATTAGTTATCAAAACTATAAGTCTTGATTTCTAGTCTATTATAGCTAAGTCTCAGACTAGGATAGAAAGTGTTGTTGATCTCAAGGACTTCATGGCGATTCATCATACAAGTAGAAGAACTACTCAAGGAACCGGTGGAACTTCACGACAAGAAGGTATGTGAAGAATTGAACTTATCTATCAATCAAAAGTCTATCTACTTTATCTCCTACTCTTTGAGACAAGAAGTCATATGCTATATATATAGACTTTGATTATACACATTTGGTATTTCGAGCCGAGTATACCTCACCTATCTATATCTCGAAATATGAGTTCGTAAGCTTTTCGCTTTAACCAAGTTTATATTCACCATGTGACGAAAGTCATGATATGTTTCAATCATCTTGAAAATTTCTTTGACGAGAAATGGTGTAACAACTATATAACGTCCTCTAAGAATGTTTAAATGATTGAAATGAGAGTTTAGATTACATAACCAATGGTGGACATAAGCATTGTTGTGGAAAACATTTATGTATAAATCCTATTCCTTGAACCAAAGTTTGCGAACTTTGTTGATCAAGAGAACCGGAAGAATGGCGTGAGCCAAGTCCGCGAACTCAGTCTGTGAACTATCGAAGTTCTCAAACCCGAGAATTTATGCTGGAGTTGACAAACGACTTGCGTGAAACTAAGTCCGCGAACTTAGTCCGCGAACCGGTGAAGTTCTCATACCCGAGAATTTCTGTTGGATTTTGTAAACTCTGCCTGATAACTTAAGTCCGCGAACCTAGTCTGCGAACTTGAGAAGATTATATATCTGAAGATAATTTCTGAACTTAAACCTTAAAAAAACTAAGGAATGCAGTTTGCAAACCGTGGCTATAAAAGTTCATGAACCGATTCAAGTGAATCAAATCATCTTTACTTCAATTGTATCTTGTGTAGTACATGAGATTTCCTTGCAATTGAACAACTCTCTAACTAGTTCATTTGAAATCATTTGAACTAGTTATGGTGAAGAAGAACATGGTTGATATGGAATGCTCATATGGCTAACCATTTGGTTAACTATTGTTGAACCAACAAGTGCATAGGTTTGGGTACGGTTAACAAACCTAGAAGCGTGCATTTTCAAGTGTGTTTAACAAGCTAATTTTTCGATCTAACGGTTGAGAAATGTTAGCTTGAATCTAAATCAGGTTTTCATCTAACGGTGGATATTGATTGCTTTGTTACCAAGGTAACTTAATTGCAAAACATGATTTGAAAGACTATATAAGGGGAACTCTATCTGTATAAAACTAATCCCCACACCTTATGTGTGATACTAGTTTGCGTGCTAGAGTCGATTCTCCTTTAACCCTTGGTTTTCTTCTTCTAAAACCAGGTTAACGACTTAAAGACTTCATTGGGATTATGAAGCCAGACCGATACTACTTTTATCGTAGTTGTGTGATATGATCTTGCATCTTCTATCATACGAGTACAATCAGATTGATTGGCTTGAGATTGATATCTCCGATAGGCAAGATATAAAAAGTAATCACAAACATCTTCGTCTCATTGTTTGTGATTCCGCAACATCTTGTTTCGCTACCATACGATTAAGATTGTTGTGAGGTGATTGATAACTCTAGGCTGTTCTTCGGGAATATAAGACCGTATTATCAATTAGTTCCTATTCACCTTGATTATTATTAAAAGGCGGAACAAAACCTTTTAGGGTTTATCTGTGGGAGACAGATTGATCCTTTGATAGACTTGTCTGTGTGAGACAGATTTGTTTATTGTTCAGTCTTCGAATTTGGGTCTGTTGATGGTGGTTTTTAGCTTAGGGTTAAATCGTAAAACCGTACAACTGACAGGACTTCACTATGACCATTAGCACATTTATTGAATTGATCAGCATGCCTACATAAGAATTACCAGGGTACCTTTTTTTTATGTGTCATGTTCCACGACAGAACCCTTAACATTGACCGACATCATCTATGCCAAACCCTATCTCTCATGCTACCGCGCCAAGGCATGCCAACCATGCCATCCTCACCACTGTGCCAATGGAAAACCATGCCAGTCACATCTCCGCGCCAAGGCATGCCAACCATGCCAGCCGCACCACTGTGCCAATGGCAAACCATGCCAGCCACATCTCCGCGCCAAGGCATGCCAACCATGCCAGCCACACCACTGTGCCAATGGAAAACCATGCCAGCCACATCTCCGCGCCAAGGCATGCCAACCATGCCAGCTGCATGTGCTAATGGCATGCCAACCATGCCAGCTGCACCACTGTGCCAATAGAAAACCATGCCAGCCACATCTCCGCGCCAAGGCATGCCAACCATGCCAGCCACACCACTGTGCCAATGCAAACCATGCCAGCCACGTCTACCGCGCCAAGGCATGCCAACCATGCTAGCCGCACCATGCTCCAATGGAAATCCAAACCTTTGGCCCCACCATGCTAAGCCAACCGCACCTTTCCTTGGCCCCACCATGCCAAGCCGTCCGTACCAAACCCTTGGCCCCACTATGCCAAGCCATCCGCGACATTGGCCTTGGCCCCACCATGCCGACGTTCCCTATGCGGATACCAAAACGAAGGCGTGCGACGATCAACGACCACCCTTACATCCTAGACGCAAATCCTAGCCGTCCAAGGTCGCCAAACGACGCATGGAAACCTTTGGCCCAAAACCCTAGTTTTGACCACGCCAAACCGCGCCAAGGCATGCCATGCCACATGTGCCAATGGCATGCCAACCACCTTGCCGCGCCATACCATGCCGGCCTTCCCCATGCGTCTACCAAAACGAAGGCGTGCGACGATCAACGGCCCCCCTTCCATCCTATATGCAAATCCTAGCTGTCCAAGCTCGCCAAACAATGGATGGTAACCTTTGGCCTAAAACCCTAGTTTTGGCCACGCCAAACCGCGCCAAGGCATGCCATGCCACATGTGCCAATGGCATGCCAACCGCCTTGCTGCGCCATACCATGTCGACCTTCCCCATGCGGCTACCAAAATGAAGGCGTGCGACGATCAACGGCCACCTTTCCATCCTGGATGCAAATCCTAGCCGTCCAAGGTCGCCAAACAATGCATGATAACCTTTGGCCCAAAACCTTAGTTTTGGCCATGCCAAACCGCGCCAAGGCATGCCATGCCATATGTGCCAATGACATGCCAACCACCTTTCCGCGCCATACCATGCCGGCCTTCCCCATGCGGCTACCAAAACGAAGGCGTGCGATGATCAACGACCACCCTTCCATCCTAGATGCAAATCCTAGCCGTCCAAGGTCGCCAAACAACGCATGGTAACCTTTGGCCAAAACTAAGCGCCAAGGCATGCCATGCCACATGTGCCAATGGCATGCCAACCACCTTGCTGCGCCATACCATTACGGCCTTCCCCACGCGGCTAACAAAACGAAGGCGTGCGACGATCAACGGCCGCCCTTCCATCCTGGATGTAAATCTTAGCCGTCCAAGGTCGCCAAACAACGCATGGTAACCTTTGGTACAAAACCCTAGTTTTGGCCACGCCAAACCGCGCCAAGGCATGCCATGCCACATGTGCCAATGGCATGCCAACCACCTTGCCACGCCATACCATGCCGGCTTTCCCCATGCGGCTACCAAAACGAAGGCGTGCGACGATCAACGGCCACCCTTCCATCCTAGATGCAAATCCTAGCCGTCCAAGGTCTCCAAACAACGCATGGTAACCTTTGTCCCAAAACCCTAGTTGTGTCCATACCAAACCGCGCCAAGGCATGCCAACCACCTTGCCGAGCCATACCATGCCAGCCTTCCCTATGCGGCTACCAAAACGAAGGCCTGCAACAATCAACGACCACTTTTTCATCTAAGATGCAGATCTTAGACCGTCCAAGGTTACCAGCTAACACATGGAAACCTTTGGCCCTAGTTTGGTCGCGCATAAATAAAGTTAAAACCCTAACTTTTGGCCGCGCCTAAACTGGGCCATATTAAAGCCATACTGATCAAACTTTCATGCCACTAGATACCAACCGAAAGGTTGCAATAATCAACGACTACCTTCCTCTTAAGATGCAAAATATCGACCGTTGAAGGTCACCACCGAGCCGGCAAGTCTCCCAAGCTAAACTTGCCAGAAAACAACAACATGCTACATGTTTTCCATGAAAACACTCGAGACATCAACACATGTCACAAACTGGGGGATGCTCATTGGGTATTGGTTTGGCGGTTTACAACGTGCGGCGTACACTACGCTTGTTATAAGAAAGTGTCATAAGGATGAGACGGTTAGTAAATACAGGAAGTAATGGTGAAACGCTTTCTTTTATAGAACATCAATTCCAAGCGTTACCAGTTACCACCTCCTCCCATTTACTCACCCGTTTTCCATTTCTTTATGAGACCAGAGTACGTTTCACTTCGACTTGTATAAATAGGCATTACCTATTTCCACCGACCGACAAGTTCTGGTCATGAGGATACAACACTCAGAAAACATTTGCTAGCTTTCCATCTGTTAGCTTCCCACTTTCTGATACAAGTCGTGAAACAACTACTCTTCCAGAATCAACTATTCTGGTCTCAGCACTTTCTTCGCTTCCATCCCCAAAACCAACCCTTCTCCTTCACTTTATGACCGATGCAAGTCTGGAACGACCATTTCTTGTTTTAGGTCGGATTTGTACAGATTGATCTCTCGAATCTAAAGTACTCCCTTGCAGTACATTGTTTAGAGTTTAAACTCGTTTATCACGCACACACCCGAAATTACCAAAATTAGCAGAAACCGTTTTCACCCTCAAACAATTGGCGACCACAGTGGGAGATTGATCTTTCGGTTACAATGTCAGGTTTCGACCATTGATCTCATGCTTCAACCCAGACATCAAGGCGGTAGAAGCAGACGATCCGCTCAGGGATCAACGACTCAGTTACCAGACGACCCGATTATTAGTCTCGACACGACGAGGGATGACTGGGGACTTCCTAGAGGTTAAAAGCGAGCGATCGAACCAGGGATCGACGACTCGATTATCAGATGAGGTGACTAGGGACTTTCATCAATCACGGCGGTGCCTCCCATAAAACTCGGTCTTAAACCCGGAAGATTCCCTTTTCATCAAGAGACCTGAAAAACCGAGTAAGTCTTGCCTAGAAAAAAATACATGGTTTGCTACTTCAAGTTTTCACGAGAATGATGAAACCGATAGCCATGTTATGTTTCACCCCATGTCATCTGCCGACACGCAACGCTCACGGTTCCATGGTTTTCCTGGGATGTTTACGTCACTTGTAATCGTAACCAAGACAACATCATTCCCAAAACAATTCATTCCAAAAGAATAATCCAAAACCCTCAAGGTAACATTTGTCTATCAACCCAAAAATCCAGGAAATCAAAACCATAAACTAGGTGTTTCATTTGCCTTTCAAAAAGAAAAAAACCTAAAAATAAGAAGTTCAAAAGACAGAAATGCATTCAAGGAAAGTTTTTCAACAATGGATTGCTCTTCTTAATAAGAGCCTCCTTCGTTCTTTGGAGAGCCGCCATCTTCAACTTCAGCTTCCTGTACAATGTTTCGAATTCCGCTTCCTGCTTATTCACCATATCCGTAGAAGGACTTTCGACTGTTTGGACCAGCAACTTTTCAACCTCAGAGAAACCTTCAGCGAACCATGGAACATTGAACTCGAAGTTTACACACATGTCACGATGGAACCTCCAGCTTGAGAATACATCCTCATAAACAGTATTACCGGTCACGTTGCACATGTCGTCAATCGAAGACAAAGCTGTCTGCACACGCTTAACCAACGAAAATCGACTAGTAACCTTCTTGGTCGTGGCGATATGTCCGTAGATTTCATATCTTGGTATATAGCGCCGCATGTTTGGATGGCACGCTAAATCCCCCGATCAACACATGATCCGGATAAGGAACCAGGTATGGAGGGTTGAAAGTGGTGCCCGAGTTTACATCAGCAACCGACAAGAGATTCCTAACGATAATTGCACGTGCGGCCACTGGAGTACTCCCCATTGTCTAAGTCACAACGACGTTTTCATCTCGATCAACATCCATTCCAAGGTCGCCCGGTGCGGCTGCCACAATTGGAGACAAAGATGTATCACCACCTGTCTCCATCTCAGGGCCATCTTCAGAAACGGTTTCCCCCTATGACATCACGGATTAGATATTTTCCAAAGAGAAAGAAAGAAAAAAAACATGCGGGAGACTCACTGATTCGCTTTCAGACTGGATAGAGGAAGATTCAACACTGCTGTCGGAAGAACAACTCTCGCCATCACTGAACTCTGAGCTTTCATCCTTCTCGGGTTCCCCATCGCCACAGATAGGCTCAGCACCGCCACCCTCCGTCTCGAGAAGCGATGTTTTCTGACTACTTGCAAGTTTGGTAAAGGCGTTCACGCTGCTAAGACCCTAGGCAAGATACAAAGACGGATACTCAGGAAAGAAACAAGGATATACACGATCCAACTAAAATCAAGAGGAAAATCACACGTACCCGCATATTGAACTAACTGAAAGTCGGTAGGGCTGTCGAAACTGACTGGGAACCATCTGCACGGCTTTTAGATCTTCGCTCCTTCACTTGGGGACTATCTGCATTCGGGCTAACGGATTTTCGCTTGGGAGAAGAAGGATCCCTCAGCAGTGGATGCTCCGCTAAAACCGCAGGAGAAGGCTTACCGCGACGGTTTTCTACCACATCATTCACGAATCCATGGAAAACGAGAAACTCATCCTGCCAAAATATGTTATATTTGGAGATTGTTGATGTATTTCGTTCTTCAAGCAGGAAAGGGAGACTTTTACCCGACACAAGAACAGTAGCATCGAGAAAAATTGGCAACGAGACTTCTGGAACAACCGGCTAACGAACAAGTGGGACCCCTTGGTAAAAACCCATATGACGAGCCGCCCTATCGATATTGTAAGAGACTGTTTTGCAAGATCCTCGAAAGAAAGACGGCACATAACCGGGCGTGCAGCTTCGCATGAACACCATCTCTCCAACACTCATATCCTCTTTATCAGAAGACAAAGACATGCGCGGAGCAGGAGCAAAGGTACTGATCTGAGTTATGGACGCATGCACCGGATCCCATGGACGAAAATTGACCGTGTGTGAGTTGTCAAGGAATCCAACCAGGTTTGAACCAATCTTTGGGCGCCTATTCGACCAGCGCAATATCCTAGCGCCACCCCAAGACTCGGGAAGTACGGCCAACGTTTTTGGAGCATACCTTTCGAAGTGCTCCCACAGTCACGCTTGGAGAAAGAATCCACTTTCATGTAACCATTTGAAGCACACATGTCCACGACCAGCTGATCCAAGTGTGTGTACATAGAACCAAGAAACAAGCCGCCAATAGGGATAACGACACCTTTTGCCAATTTTATGGCAAACTTGATAAGTTCCTGTCTTATCTCCTTCTTACCCGAGCCGTCATCGAAAATATCTCTGGATAACCAAAGAGCCAAGAACGCCGCGACATGAAGCGTACTATTCTTCTAATTCGGCTCCAACTCATCGGGAAACCACTGAGACACCCACCAGCCATAGAAACATCTCCTCTCGTTTTTTTTCCGAACGAATCCTTTTGATTTGGCAACCAGAGAGGCGCGCATTTCTTCTTCATCTGCAGACAATTTGACGTCGAGGTTTCCTATTACAGGAAGGTTCAGCAACACGGCCACGCTCTCTAAGGAGATAGTCATTTCACTCCACCTGCATATGGCCGTGTGAGTGTCTGGACACCATCTGTAAATAAAAGCAACCAATCCTGGAATATCTTTCCTAATTTGAAGCACTGCGGAAGCCGCGACAACGCCAATGATATGCGCCTTGGTCAAACTGGCTTTTACACATTCCTGGCTCATCGTGAATCGCATCCATTTCTCAAAGAGACGCAACGGACTCACAGAGATTTTAAAGTCAATAGGAGAAGCATGATACTCTTCCTCTGAAGACAAAACCTTATTACACCTCCTGGCCGAACCGACCGGGCCTCTCCTTCACTTTCCGGACCAGTCAGAAGAATCGACACATACTTGGGATGAGTTCTCCTAATCGTGGCAGATGTTATAAAGAACTCATCATCTATATTTGTCTTGGAATTGCCAACATCTTTCGGTACGGCAAAACTTTTCTCAAATGACATCCTAACGAAAATTCTCTCACGCTACTTCCACCTTCGAAATAACTACAATGGAACAATACGAAGAGAAATTATTACGGAAAGTGCATGGAAATTATTTTATCATACACAGGAGATCCATCCTGGATGCAAGACAATTTGTTTCAAAGTCATAATGTGCATAGGAAAATAAATGGGGACTGACAGACCCTGCATCACCACCTCATGCCAAGACCATACCCTGCAGGGGGAAATTTGCGTCCGGTTGAGGAGGCGCGCCACACCATGGGAACCATATACACGATCACACCAGGAAAAATGAGTAAACCCTAGAAGCTAGGTTTTTGCTGGAAGGGGATGACAATCACCAGCTCATGCATGCCTGCTTTGCACGGTAATTGAGGCGGCCAACATCACTACGGTATTCACGCCTAAATGTTACTACAAGTTCATGCAAAGCATACCTATGGCTAGGATTCATACCAACGTATAAGGACAACATTTTTACAAGTTCATGAAAAGGTACGTCTACATCTAGGGTTTGCACTAACACAAAAAAACAACAACAAGAAAAGCAAGTTAAAGAGGAAGTGTTGGAAGACATACCTGGGATTCGCTCGTCCGCGTTACAGTTACCACACGGCCAGAATAAAAAAAAAATAGGTGTGAAGTAAAAGGAAAGGTTGGCCCTCCTTTTATAGGCGTGATACTTGGGAGTTTGAATAAGGAAATGACTTCCTGTTTGTGTCAAGTAAGGAAAATAGGAAACCGGGCCCGCGAAGACCAATCACCGTGCCAAGACCTTCCGCGCCATTGCCTTGGCCCCACCACGCCAAGCCGTCCGCCATGCTTGCCTCGTCAGGACCGCGCCATGCCTTGACCCCACATGCCAAGCCGTCCGCGCATGCTTTGCTTCACCAAACTACGCCATTGCCTTGGCCCCACCATGCCAAGCCGTCCGCGCCATGACTTTCCGGACCAACACCGACAACTTGCCAAGCCAGCGTCATGATATTCCCTAACCCATCCAAGGTGATGCATAGACAGACTAAGCCGACGATCTTCATCTCACCACTTCACGGTCTACACCAGAAATGGAATCTATGCAAGGCCGCCAAACACGAGGATCATGGACTCTCCTTACCTCTCAAAAAGGTTAGTCGGGCATTCCTGACCATCTTTCCACGACTTGTCGTTTCGATTTTTGTCCTTGCGCGTCACCATCTTATGCTTACCTCGCAACAATGCTCATGTTCCGAGCTAAGCAGGGGACTTAATGTTGATGGTGGTTTTTAGCTTAGGGTTAAAATCGTAAAACCGTACAACTGACATGACGTCACTATGACCATTATCACATTTATTGAATCGATCAGCATGCCTACGTAAAAATTACCAGAGTACCTATTTTTTATGTGTCATGTTCCACGGAAGAACCCTTAACATTGACCGACATCATCTATGCCAAACCCTAATTTTCATGCTACCGCGCCAATGCATGCTACCGCGCCAAGGCATGCCAACCATGCCAGCCACATCTCCGCGCCAAGGCATGCCAACCATGCCAGCCGCACCACTGTGCCAATGGAAAACCAAGCCAGCCACATCTTCGCGCCAAGGCATGCCAACCATGCCATTCGCACCACTGTTCCAATGGAAAACCATGCCAGCCACGTCTACCGCGCCAAGGCATGCCAACCATGCTAGCCGCACCATGCGCTAATGGCATGCCAAACGCTTGGCCCCACCATGCCAAGCCAACCACACCTTTCCTTGGCCCCAACCATGCTATCCGTACCATGCGCCAATGGCATGCCAAACCTTTGGCCCCGCCATGCGAAGCCAACCACACCTTGCCTTGGCCACACCATGCCGGACTTCCTAATGCGGCTACCAAAACGAAGGCGTGCGACGATCAACTGACACCCTTCCGTCCTAGATGCAAATCCTAGCCGTCCAAGGTCGCCAAACAACGCATGGTAACCTTTGGCCCAAAACCCTAGTTTTGGCCACGCCATACCGCGCAATGGCATGCCAACCACCTTGCCGCGCCATTCCATGCCTGCCTTCCCCATGCGGCTACCAAAACGAAGGCGTGCGATGATCAATAACCACCCTTCCATCATAGATGAAAATCCTAGCCGTCCAAGGTCGCCAAACAACGCATGGTAATCTTTGGCCCAAAATCCTAGTTTTTTCCACGCCTAACCGTGCTAAGGCATGCCATGCCACATGTGCCAATGGCATGCCAACCACCTTACCACGCCATACCATGCCGGCCTTCCCCATGCGGCTACCAAAACGAAGGCGTGCGACGATCAACGGCCACCCTTTCATCCTGGATGCAAATCCTAGCCGTCCAAGGTCGCCAAACAACGCATGGTAACTTTTGGCCCAAAACCCTAGTTTTGGCCACGCCAAACCGCGCCAAGGCATGCCATGCCACATGTGCCAATGGCATGCCAACCACCTCGCCACGCCATACCATGTCGGCCTTCCCCATGCGGCTACCAAAACGAAGGCGTGCGACAATCAATATCCACCCTTCCATCCTGGATGCAAATCCTAGACGTCCAAGGTCGCCAAACAACGCATGGCAAACTTTGGCCCAAAACCCTAGTTTTGGCCACGCCAAACCGCGCCAAGGCATGCCATGCCACATGTGCCAATGGAATGCCAACCACCTTTCCGTGCCATACCATGTTGGCCTTCCCCATGCTGCTACATAAACGAAGGCGTGCGACGATCAACGGCCACCCTTCCATCCTAGATGCAAATCCTAGCCGTCCAAGGTTGCCAAACAACGCATGGTAAACTATGGCCCAAAACCCTAGTTTTGGCCACGCCAAACAGCGCCAAGGCATGCCATGCCACATGTGCCAATGGCATGCAAACCACCTTGCCGCGCCATACCATGCCGGCCTTCCCCATGCGGCTACCAAAACGAAGGCGTGCGACGATAAACGACCACCCTTCCATCCTGGATGCAAATCCTAGCCGTCCAAGGTCGCCAAACAACGCATGGTAATCTTTGGCCCAAAATCCTAGTTTTTTCCACGCCTAACCGTGCTAAGGCATGCCATGCCACATGTGCCAATGGCATGCCAACCACCTTGCCACGCCATACCATGCCGGCCTTCCCCATGCGGCTAACAAAACGAAGGCGTGCGACGATCAACGGCCACCCTTCCATCCTAGATGAAAATCCTAGCCGTCCAAGGTCGCCAAACAACGCATGGTAACCTTTGGCCGAAAACCCTAGTTTTGGCCACGCCAAACCGCGCCAAGGCATGCCATGCCACATGTGCCAATGGCATGCCAACCACCTTGTCGCGCCATACCATGCCGGACTTCCCTATGCGGTTACCAAAATGAAGGCCTGCAATAATCAACGACCACTTTTTCATCTAAGATGCAGATCTTAGCCGTCCAAGGTTACCAACTAACACATGGCAACCTTTGGCCCTAGTTTGGTCGCGCCTAAACAAAGCCAAAACCCTAACTTTTGTCCGCGCCTAAAATGGGCCATATTAAAGACATACTGATCATACTTTCATGCCACTGGATACCAAACGAAAGGTTGCCATAATCAATGGCTACCTTCCTCTTAAGATGCAAAATCTCGACTGTTGAATGTCACCACCGAGCCGGAAAGTCTCCCAAGCTCAACTTGCCAGACAACAACAACATGCTACATGTTTTCCACGAAAACACTCGAGACATCAAAACATGTCACAAACTAGGGGATGCTCATTGGGTATTGGTTTGGCGGTTTACAACGTGCGGCGTAAACTACGCTCGTTATAAGAAAGTGTCATAAGGATGAGGCGGTTAGTAAATACAGGGAGTAATGGTGAAACGCTTTCTTTTATGGAACATCAATTCTAAGCGTTAACGGTTACCACCTCCTCCCATTTACTCACCCGTTTTCCATTTCTTAATGAGAACAGAGTACGTTTCACTTCGATTTGTATAAATAGGCATTACCTATTTCCAACGAACTACAAGTTCAGGTCAGGAGGATACAACACTCAAAAAACATTTGCTAGCTTTCCATCTGTTAGCTTCCCACTTTCTGATACAAGTCGTGAAACAACTATTCTTCCAGAATCAACTATTCTGGTCTCAACACTTTCTTCGCTTCCCTTCCCAAAACTAACCCTTCTCCTTCACTTTGTAACCGAAGAAAGTCTGGAACGGCCATTTCTTGGTTTAGGCCGGATTCGTACAGATTGATCTCTCGAATCTAAAGTACTTCCTTGCAGTACATTGTTTAGGGTTTAAATTCGTTTCTCACCCACACACCCGAAATTACCAAAATCAGAAGAAACCGTTTTCACCCTCAAACAGGGTCGTAGCAACTCTTAGTTGTGGGTGAGATCAGCTAAGGGAATCAAGTGCGCAGTATCCTGCTGGGATCAGAGGCGTAGGGAGTATAACTGTACCTTGGATCAGTGGGAGACTTATTGGGGTTCAACTATAGTCTAGTCCGAAGTTAGCTTGGAGTAGGCTAGTGTCTTTAGCGGCTTAATACATTGTGTGTTCAATCTGGACTAGGTCCCGGGGTTTTTCTGCATTTGCGGTTTCCTCGTTAACAAAATTTCTGGTGTCTGTGTTATTTCAATTTCCGCATTATATTGTTTTATCTTTATAATTGAAATAATACAGGTTGTGGGTTAGATCATCAATTAGAGTAATCCAACCTTTGGTTGTTGATTGTCATTGATTGATCCTTGGATATTGGTCTTTGGTACCATCCAAGTTATTCCTTGTATTTGATTAGAACTCGCAGTTCTTGGTTGAGTAAATCAAATCAAGAAGAGATATATAAACTCGTTGATATACTTTTAATTGATTGAGTTTTGTTGATTCTCTTAAAAGTATATTCGAGTTTGTCCATACAGATTGCTAAGCGAAATATTGGGTGGTGTTGTTAGACCCCCGCTTTTTCATAAGTGCACTGAAATCGTGTTATGGACACCTTGAATTTCATGTTTTAATCAATAGCGTAATAATTAATTATTTAAGTGGTTTTTCTGGAAATTGTTATGTTCGACTTATCTTGTAGTTTCAGTTGCAAACCGAATCTGGTATTCCCAAGGTTCGTCTTATCTTATAATCTCAGTTGCAAGCCGAATATGGTATACCAAAGGTTCGGCTTATCCTCTAATTCGAGTTATAAGCCGAACATATTATTTTGTAACTTTCAGGTTCGACTTATTATATAATTTGAGTTTTAAGCCGAACCTAACAAATCAGATTTCCCTAACGGTTATTTTTTGTTTTTTTAAGCAATGATCCGTTGGGGGATCCTATATATAGTGTTGCCCCTCTCTAACAAATTATTTACTAAACTTAGTGTTGTTTCTCCAAACCAATTTTTATTTTTTGCATTTCCACTCAAAAATGAAACCATTCACCGTTGAAGATGATAAAATTCTCGTCAGAGCTTTCATTCGAACTTATCGTGAGCGGCCTAATAAACAATATTCGATATTTATGGAAAAGATTTAAAGAATTTCATTTTGAGTTAGATGGGAATACAAAACGTCGTAAGTGGATGGAATTATCTGAAAGATTTGAGAGTATCCGTTATGCTATGCGAGATTATAGCAGAATATTAAGATGGGTCAATCAATATCATCCCACTGATATTAATGAAGATAAGGTTAGTATTCCAAATTCCACCGCGCTTATAGATACGCTTTTGTTTTAATACTAACTTTCATATTCTTCTTTTTTAAGGATGCTAGAATTCAAAGCCTTTGGGAAATATGCCATGGAGGAAGATACGAGCTTGGAATGTGTTATACATGGTTGAGGAGAAGAATTCTGAGATTTATTAGAGAACTAGTCGCCGAGATTCGGTAGAGATATATCCCTCAAGATCCATTGAACTATTATGTAAAACAGAGTAGTAGAGGATAATTTAAGTTTCTAAAGCTCGGGCCAATCTTACGATTGTACTCAATCATGATAGAAAACAACAAGATCAGATCACGCAACTATAGAGAAAATAGTTGGGTCTAGCTTCACAATCCCAATGAAGTCTTTAAGTCGTTAACCTACAGGGTTTCGTGAAAAAACTAAGGTTAAAGAAGAATCGAATCTAGCTTATACAACTAGTATCACATAGGAGGTGTGGGGATTAGGTTTCCCAGTTGGTAGAGTTCTCCTTTATATAGATTTCAAATCAGGGTTTGCAATCTAAGTTACCTTGGTAACAAAGCATTCAATATTCACCGTTAGATGAAAACCTGATTAGATTCAAGCTAATATCTTTCAACCGTTAGATCGAACTTAGCTTTTTAGACACAAATGAAATGCACCATCATTTACGTTTGAGTTACCGTACTAAAAGTGTACACTTAGTCGGTTCAACAATAGTTAACCAATGGTTAGCCATATGAACACTTTCATATCAACGTTATTCATCTTTACCATAACTAGTTCAAATGACTCAAATGAACTAGTTAGAGAGTTGTTCAATTGCTTAGATCTTATAGACGTATACTGTTAGAGCATTGCTCGGTCAAACTCGCATGCGTTGCTATCTCAAGCATGTTTGTCAATGATAGTGATCAAAACTATAAGTCTTGATTCCTAGTCTACTATAACTAAGGTTTCAGACTAGGATAGAAAGTGTAGTTGAGCTCAAGAACTCGATGGCAATCATCATACAAGACGAAGGACTACTCAAGGGACTGGTGGATCTTCAGACTAAAAGGTATGTGGTGACTTGAACTTATATATCACTCAAAAGTCTATTTATCTCCTATCTTGAGACAAAAGTCGTTTTGCTATATAGACTTAGATTATACACATTTGGTATTTTGAGCCGAGTTTATCTCGCCTATCTATTTCTCGAAATATGTGTTGGTAAGCTTTAGACAAAAACGATGTTTGTGAACCCAGTCCGCGAACTTGAGTAGCTTATATCTAAAAACGATGTTTGTGAACTTATTCATATTAACTAAGGAATGCAATTGCAAACCGTGGCTATATAGTTCATGAACCGATTCAAGTGAATCACATCGTTTTTGCTTCAATTGTGTCCTGTGTAGTACATAAGATATCCTTGCAATTGAACAACTATCTAACTAGTTCTTTTGAGTCATTTGAACTAGTTATGGTGAAGAAGAATATGTTGATATGAAAGTGATCATATGGCTAACCATTTGGTTAACTATTGTTGAACCAACTAATGTACAAGTTTGGGTACTGTTATACAATCCTAGAAACGTGCATTTCATTTGTGTATAACAAGATATGTTTTCGATCTAACGGTTGATAAATATTAGCTTGAATCTAATCAGGTTTTCATCTAACAGTGAATATTGAATGCTTTTTTACCAAGCTAACATTGATTGCAAGCCCTGATTTGAAAGACTATATAAGGGAGAACTCTAGCAACTGGGAAACTTAATCCCCACACATTCTGTGTGATACTAGTTGTGCTAAGCTAGAGTCGATTATCCTTTAACCTTTGGTTTCTTCTTCTAAACCAGGTTAACGACTTATAGACTTCGTTAGGATTGTGAAGCCAGACCGATACTACTTTCTTGTAGTTGTGTGACCTGATCTTGCTGTTTGTATCGTACGAGTACAATTGTAATAATTGGCTTGATATTTCTATCTCCGATAGGCAAGATAAAAAGTAATCACAAACATCTTCGTCTCATCGTTTGTGATTCCACAATATCTTTTTTCGTTGCGTCGATTAAGACTATTGTGAGGTGATTGATAATCCTAGGCTGTTCTTCGGGAATATAAGTCCGGATTATCAATTGGTTCCTGTTCACCTTGATTTATCAAAAGACGGAACAAAACTCGTAGGTATATTCGTGGGAGATGGATTTATCTATTACTGTAGACTTTTCTGTGTGATACAGATTTGTTTATTAAAGTCTTCGATTTTGGGTCGTAACAACTCTTGGTTGTGGGTGAGATCAGCTAAGGGAATCAAGTACGTAGTATCCTGCTGGGATCAGAGACGTAGGAGCATAAATGTACCTTGGATCAGTGTGAGATTGGTTGGGGTTTAACTACAGTCCATACCGAAGTTAGTTTCGAGTAGGCTAGTATCTGTAGCGGATTAATACAGTGTATGGTCAATCTGGACTAGGTCCCGGGGTTTTTCTGCATTTGCGATTTCCTCGTTAACAAAATTCTGGTGTCTGTGTTATTTCTTTTCCGCATTATATTTTGTTATATAATTGAAATATCACAGGTTGTGCGTTGCTCAATCAATTAGAATATCCGACCTTTTGGTTGTTGATTTAAATTGATTGACAATTGGATATTGGTCTTTGGTACCATCCAAGTTATCTCTCTTTGATAAAGACTCGCAGATTTCTATTTGCTTGAGTATATATCAAATCGAGAGATTGAGATATAAAACTCTTTGATGTACTTTTATCTAGATTGAGTCTGAATGTCTAGTTGATTCTCTGGAAAGTATATTGGAGTTTGTCCATAAAGATTGCTAAGTGAAAGATTGGGTGTGGTTGTTAGACCCCCTCTTTTTCATATACAAGACACAATCGAAGAAAAATCGACTTTGATTCATTCGAATCAATTTATGAACATTATAGCCACGGTTTGCAAAGGTTGGATTCCTTATTATATAAATATTTTAGTTCATGAACAAACCGATTTTAGAAAGTAACCTACTTAAGCATGCAAACGGGTACGCATACTTAAGTAGCCGAATCGAGTTTGGTTAAGCCAGTATGCGTACGGGTGTGCATACCAATTCACACTTCCAAACTCCAGCAGAAATTCACGAACATGAAACTTCCGCCAGTATTCGTACGGGTACGCATACTTACCCGGATTCCCAATAACCGCCAGTACGCGTACGGGTATGCATACTTTAGGTTCCCGGTTTTGGACTTTTACACAAATGTGATAACACACTATGTTTATATCCAAACATGGTTACTTGTTGTAAACTCTCATTTCAATCATTGAAACTTTCTTAGAGGATGTTAAAATAGTCGTTATCCACAAACTATTTTCATCAAAGCGATTTTCAAGTTATAAAAATAATCAACAAGACTTTCGTCACGAGTAAAGATGAACTAGGACAAAGAGAAAGCTTACCAACACATATTTCGAGAAATAGATAAGCGAGATAAACTCGGCTCGAAATAGCAAATGTGTATAATCGAAGTCTATATAGCAATACGAATTTTTTCTCAAAATAAGAGATAGAATAGATAAAATTTTGAGTTATACATAAGTTCAAATCTCCACATACCTTTTGTCGATGAAGTTCCACAAGTTCCTCGAGTAGTTCTTCGTCTTCATTTGATGAACGTCGTAGAGTCGAAAGCTCAACTACACTTACTATCCTAATCCGAGACTTAGCTATAAGTATACTGGAAATCAAGACTTATAGTTTTGGCAACTAAACTTGAAAAACAAGCTTGAGATAGCAACCTTGCGAGTTCGACCGAGTAATGCTCTAATAATCTCTCCCTTTGTCAATTTTACTGACAAAACTATCAATACATATAAAATACAAAATAAATAAACTTTGTAGCTTCTCATCCAAATGCTTGATCTCCTTGGTTCTTCAACATTACTCGAAATCTTTGTTACTTCCAAGTACTCCAATGATTCTAAAGATGTTCAGTTCAGAATCATCGTTGTTGAAGATCCGTAGCTATAACAATGAGAAAGAAATATCTCTCGATCATTGTTATATAGTGTCATAGTATTATTATACATCATCAAAGTTCAATTGTATCACAACTTCGACAACAAACTATGGTGATATGTATCACTCCCCCTTAGTCAATACTTTAACTCACATGAAAACCACCCCTTCTTACATAATGATCCGAAAACCATATGTATTTGTAGTGTGAACTACACATTAATTCTCCCCCTTTTTGTCAATAAAATTGGCAAAGGTACGAAAATTAGTGGGATCCTAATGAAATTTCCATAGAGATACTTCATGACCAAAAGAAAAGCACATATCAACTTTTTTAGATGCAATCATACAGCCGAAACTAAATGCATTCATCAAGGAGTTGATAAAGATACAAGATAACCCCTAGAATATTCTACAACCGTACTCCCCAGAAAGATTTGGCAATTAAGCACAAGTTCAATTAAGAACTCTCCCCCATAAAATGTCATTCCCGAAAGAACAACAAGAGCGACCTTACTTTCACAAGAAAAGAAGGATTTCTTTGGACATTAACAAATCACATGAAACATGAATTTGTATCCAAAATCTCAATTAAATTAACCATAAGAGAACCCATGATTAATTTAATCGGAAATGCTCACATAAGAGAACTTACGTAGCCGCACATTATTTACATAAAGATATGGATCAGGGAAGATCAATACTGCGGAATAAACAAAGATTCATTCTATTTTTCATCACTATTTGTACAATGACATATAATAGAATTTAATCTTTGTAAACAAAAGTTCATCATACGTTCCATCAATATTTGCGTAATGACATAATAGGCTTAACTTTTGTTTGTCAAAAGTTCATTCTATCTTTTATCAATACTTGCATAATGACATATGAAAGAATTAACTTTTGACCACGTATGGGCCAATCATAGTTCACGGATGCAAACACACATATCTCATAAAAAGTTGCAATATATAAAACCATAAAGATTAATACTGCAAAATCATCTTCCAAGTAAACTTTAGAATTTAAATAAATAAATATAAAATTATTGCAAGATGAAAATCATTGGGAATAGCTATGTGTACTCACAATAATTGCTATTTCAAACCCTAGTTATCCTTCTTAAAACATAAGAATAAATTCTCATTAGAAGTTTCCTAGATAAAATCAAGACAAACTCGTAATGCACATACAAGATGATTTTGTCCTTATAGGGTAGAATCAATATTTTTCGCACGGATTTACACCAAGAATAGCTACCAAAGGCGTAAAAAAATATTTTCTTAACAAAGATAAACATACAAAGTCATTAACAACCATGCACCATAGTTCACATAAGATGATTGTGAACATTCAAGAATCCCATAGCAATGCGTACTACTGCCCATTCTTGAACTTCGTTCTTTGTGATTCACCAACAACATTTTTGTAAAAGCTACAAATGAGCTTATAAGAGTAATACTCCAAGAATCCAAGTGCCCAAGTCCAAGAGAAGTGGAACAAGTGCGACGAAACAAAGCAACACACTCAAAAACAAGAGAAGGGACAAAGACTAATCCTAACTCATCCAAATTCAATAATTCTCATCTCCATTTTTAAGATAATTCAAATAGGAATAGAATGCAAAAAGAATGAGGTCATTCCGAGTTCGGACAAAGGAGTTACGGCCAAAACAAGTTTACTGAATATTGACGTCTACAGGCAAGTATGCATACGAGTTTGCAAACGAATTTTCATGACATGGAGCAGTATGCAAACGGGTATGCATACTAAAATCCCTGGATTTTGATTTTAAATGATGGTATGCAAACCTGGTATATGTACCATGAAGTCCAAACATCCCGAACTTCTATTTTCAGACCTAAATATTTAAGAACCAAACACATATCAAGTTAGGTAGAAATGAACGATAAGCAAGGTAACGGATCATTATAAGTACTCTAAACAAATAAAAACACAAATGTTGCTCAAGTTTATAGACATACCTTTTTATAAGAATCCAATGGAATTCTACAACCTTGCCGAACATAATATGTGTGCCCAAATTCTCGTGCTTCCTTCACCGTATACATAGCAGCGCATTCCTTGATGGGGATGTACTAATAACACACTCAAGTTTTGTTGAGGTGAGCAATGTCTTTCTCACCACAAGTGACTTTTGGATTATCATGAAAGAGATCTCTTTTAGAGCCTTTCACATCCAAATCCATCTTTCCAAAGAACTTGTTAAGTTCCAACATCATGGGTACTTCCTTCTCCATAGTCATGGAATTTTCTGGGAGATCATTCCTTTTCACACTAAAAACATTATTGACTTTCTTTGGTATCCACTTCCAAGTATGTTTAGGAACAATCGGAACCTTATTCCCATTACTCTCTTCTCGAATTCTCGGAAGAGAATCAGATTGACTATTCTTTTGCAAGTTAGTCTTTCTCCAACTGGGAGCATCGGATGTTGTCTTCGTCTTTAAGAAGTTATCCTTTTGATAACCATTACGATTGTGAAAAGAATTCGTATGACTTTTATAGGCAAATCTAGGTTTATCACAATACTGATTCCTTTGCCTAAAGGTTGGACAGTTACAACCTGTAACGTTAAGGGGATCAGTCTTAACATATGATCTTGGTTTCACAACTTCTTGTGATGCCCAAACAAGAACATCATGAAGTTTCTCATTCCTTATACGGAAACGACATCTCCTTTCCATGTGACCTTTATTTCCGCAATAGTGGCAAATATAAGGAATGTTCTTACCTCGATCCGTGTGTGCTGACTTTGGAGGTTGATATACTTTGATCTTTTGAACCTTAACTGCCGGTGAAGGTATTTCGCTTTTTCCATTAGCGGAAACCTTTTGTTGAGAAGAATCACCAGCCTTGACAAATTTTACCTCTTTGCTAATACTTGGAGCATTTATACCCTTATAGCCCAATCCTCGTGTATCACGATGATTTTTACTTGGTCCTAGCATAATGCTTAATTTGCTTGAACTAGTATTGTAATTTTTCAAGTCATCTTCCAACATTTTGATTTTATCAAGAACAACAGCTAAATCATCCTCAAGACGTTTTTCTCGAGTGAGAAAAACACTTTTCTGTCATCAAAACTTGCTTGCTGGGAGTTAATCCTTCCTTCAATTTCTGCAAGTTTCTCTTCTAACAAGAAGTATTTTTATAATCACGATCATATTCAAGTGACTTTCTATTCAGGTTTTCCTCGGAATCTTTGAGGATCGATTTGCAAGAGCAATTCCAACCATAAAGACCTCCGTAAATCCTTTTCAATTTCTTGTTTTCTCAACAGAGAGGAGTCAGAAGAGGTGTGACATGAGAAGTTGTAATCTTCTTCATTTTTAATGAATTCAAAAACTTAACATACTCTGAGACTTCCTCATAAACATCTCTATCAATATCTGAATCACCTTCATCAGAAAGTTCATCCAACTGTTCATCTAGGCGTGTTTCCCAATCAACAGTTTCTACATTCAGAGAATGTTTAGATATTGACTTAGATGTGACAGTTCTCTCAGGTGAATTCAAGCTTTAAAAATCATCTGGTAATTTCTGAACTGGTACGTTATTAAAGATAGACTCATCCATAAAGTCATATCGCTAGAAACACAGACTTATGAGGTCTTGAACGTGTTTGCCTGCTTTGATACCAATTGAAAAGGCGGGGGTCTAACAACCTCACCCAATATTTCGCTTACAAATATGTATGGACGAACTCCAATATACTTTCAAGAGAATCAACTAGACAGTTAGACTCAATCTTACGAAAAAATATATCAAAGAGTTATATCTCAATTTCTCAATTCAATCCGTAATCAAGCAAATAAGAATTTGGGATCCTGATTAAATATAAGAGAAATAACTTGAACGGTACCAAAGAACAATGTTAAAGGATCAATCAATTTCAATCAACAACCAAAGGATGGATTTACCAATTGATCGATTCAACACACAATCTGTGATATTTCAATTATATAACAAAATATAATGCGGAAAAGAAATAACACAGATACCAGAAGTTTTATTATCGAGGAAACCGCAAATGCCGAAAACCCCGGCAGCTAGTCTATATTTGAACACCACACTGTATTAAGCCGCTATAGACACTAGCCTACTACAAAGCTAACTTCGGTCTGGAATGTAGTTGCACCCTAATCAATCTCACACTAATTCAAGGTACATTCGTGCTTCTTACGTCTCTGATCCCAGCAGGATATTACACACTTGATTCCCTTAGTTGATCTCATCCACAACTAAGAGTTGCTACGACCCAAAGTCGAAGACTTGATAAACAAATCTGTATCACACAGAAAAGTCTATTGAATAGATAAATCTGTCACCCACAGATATACCTACGAGTTTTTGTTTCGTCTTTTGATAAATCAAGGTGAACAAAAACCAATTAACCCGGACTTATATTCCCGAAGAACAACCTACTATTATCAATCACCTCACAATAATCTTAATCGATTAACGAAACAAGATATTGTGGAATCAAAAAAGATGAGACGAATATGTTTGTGACTTCAATCTTGCCTATCGGAGATATAAATCTCAAGCCAATATTACGATTGTACTCAATCACGATAGAAAACAGCAAGATCAGATCACCCAACTACAGAGAAAATAGTTAGGTCTGGCTTCACAATCACAACGAAGTCTTTAAGTAGTAAACGTACAGGATTTCATGAAAAACCTAAGGTTAAAGGAGAATTGACTCTAGCTTATACAACTAGTATCATACAGGAGGTGTGGGGATTAGGTTTCCCAGTTGCTAGATTTCTCCTTTATATAGATTTCAAATCAGGGTTTGCAATCTAAGTTACCTTGGTAACAAATCATTCAACATTCACTGTTAGATGAAAACCTGATTAGATTCAAGCTAATATCTTTCAACCGTTAGATCGAACTTAGCTTGTTATACATAAATGAAATGAACCATCATTTATGTTTGAGTAACCGTACCTAAACATGTACACTTAGTCTGTTAAACAATATTTAACCAATGGTTAGCCATATGAACACTTTCATATCAACCTTATTCATCTTCACCATAACTAGTTCATATGACTCAAATGAACTAGTTAAAGGGTTGTTCAATTGCTTAGATCTTATAGAAGTATACAAGACACAATCGAAGCAAAATCGATTTTGATTCACTCGAATCAATTCATGAACATTATAGCCACGGATTGCATTCCTTATTATATAAAATGTTTGAGTTCATGAACAAACCGATTTTAGAAGGTAACCTACTTAAGTATGCAAACGGGTACACATACCTAAGTATCCGGACTGAGTTTGGTTACGCCAGTATGCGTACGGGTGCGCATACCAACTCACACTTCCAAACTCCAGCAAAAATTCACGGACATGAAACTTCCGCCAGTATGCGTACGCATACTTTCCCGGATTCCCAACAACCGCCAGTACGCGTACGGGTACACATACTTTAGAATTTCGATTTTGGACTTTTACGCAAATGTGACAACACACTATGTTTATATCCAAACATGGTTACTTGTTCTAAACTCTCATTTCAATCATTGAAACTTTCTTAGAGGATGTTAAAATAGTCGTTATCCAAAAACTATTTTCATCAAAGCGATTTTCAAGTTACTGAAATAATCAACATGACTTTTGTCACGAGTAAAGACAAATTTGTCCAAAGCGAAATCTTACCAACACATATTTCGAGAAATAGATAAGCGAGATAAACTCGGCTCGAAATAGCAAATGTGTATAATCGAAGTCTATATAGCAATACGACTTTTGTCTCAAAATAGGAGATAGAATAGATAAACTTTTGAGTGATAGATAAGTTCAAGTCTCCACATACCTTTTGTCGATGAATTTCCACAAGTTCCTCGAGTATTTCTTTGTCTTCATTTGATAAACGCCGTGGAGTCTAAAGCTCAACTACACTTATTATCCTAATCCGAGACTTAGTTTTGGCAACTAAATTTGACAAATAATCTTGAGATAGCAACGCTTACGAGTTCGACCGAGCAATGGTCTAATACAATCCATCGAGTAATTAATTTCAAATCTAGGCCAAAATGATGGACTCATCAAGGGTGGTAATCGGCAATCGGGTCTAAGTTTGAGGCCGATAAAATGACAATTTTGAACAAAACCAATAACAAGTCTTCTATCTTTGACAACAACATGGCAAGGTTTTGTTGGAGGCGTGTAATTAAAACTACTACCCGTCCACCCGAAAAAATATACGACACAATCGAATGTCTCCGCTATTAAAAACCCACAAACGGGCATTGACATCGAATATTCTTGGGTGATGATTAAATCCCGATGTAAACGACGTTCGAATGCAATGTGCTCCGCTGCCACCCCTGCATCTCCTCTTGGACCTCCTCTCATCATTGTCTTGTATAATTCTTTGTTCCAGCGTAGGGTTTGTTGGAGCATTGCTCGGTCGAACTCGCGTGCTTTGCTAGTGATCAAAACTATAAGTCTTGATTTCTAGCCTATTTAGATGTCTCGGACTAGGACATAGATTGTGTAGTTGAGCTTTAGTCTTCACGGCGTTCATCATTTGAAGACGAAGAACTACTAAGGGGATCTTGTGGAACTTCATCAACAAAAGGTATGTGGAGACTGAAACTTATCTATCACTTGGAAAGTCTATTTCTACTATATCTCCTATATTGAGACATAAGTCGTTTTATGATATAGTTTTCTATTATACACATTTGAGATTTCGAGCTGAGTTTAACTCGTTTATATATTTCTCGAAATATGTGTTGGCAAGCTTTCGCTTCGGCCAAGTTCATCTTACATTCGTGACGAAAGTCCGAATAAGATCATATGAAAATTTCCGAGTAACATCCCATATGGTTGTGTGATACAATCGTTTGGTGAAGTCTTGGAATGTTTCATTATGAGAATTTCAATAACTTGAAAATTGTTTCGATGAAAAATAGTTTGTGAATAACGACTATATAACATCCTTTATGAAAGTTTCAATGATTGAAATAAAGGGTTTAGAATCATGTAACCATGTTTGGATATAAACATAGTGTATAAATCACATTATTGTGCAAGTCCAAAACCGGGAGCCTGAAGTATGCATACCCATACGCGTTCTAGTGGTTGCTGATGTCTGGGCAAGTATGCGTACCCGTACGCATACCGGCAGAAAGTTCACGTCCGTGAAAATATGCTGAAGTTTGGAAAGTGTTGTAGTATGCGCACCCGTATGCGTACTGGCGTAACCAAACTCAAGTCCGGTTACTCAATTATGCGTACCTGTTTGCATACTTGACTGGGTTACTTTCTAAAATCGGTTGTGTACATGAAATTAAACATTTACATTATAAGGAATGCAATCTTTGGAAACCGTGGCTATAATGTTCATGAATTGATTCGAATGAATCAAAAAGATTTTGTTTTGATTGTGTTCTTGTATACCTCTATGAGAATATAGCAATTGAACGACTCTTTAACTAGTTTCATTTGAGTCATTTGAACTAGTTATGGTTAAGATGAATATGGTTGATATGAGAGTTATCATATGGCTAACTTCGGTTAACTGTTGTTAAGCCAGCATGGTGTACACGTTTGGGTACGGTTCATAAACCTAAATGAGGGTACATTTCATTTACGTGTAACAAGCTAAGTTCGATCTAACGGTTGAAAGATATTAGCTTGGTTGAATCAGTTTTTTCATCTAACGTGAATAATGAATGCTTTGTTACCAAGATAACTTGGATTGCAAACCCTGATTTAAAAACTATATAAAAGAGAACTCTAGCAACTGGGAAACCTAATCCCCACACCTCCTGTGTGTTACTAGTTGCATAATCTAGAGTTGATTCTCCTTTAACCTTAGGTTTTCCTAAACCTTGTAGGTTAATGACTTGAAAGAATTCATTGGGATTGTGAAGCCAAACCCAACTGTTTCTCTTGTAGTTGCGTGTACTGATCTTGCCCGATTCTATCATTTGAGTACTATCTTCTATAAGATTTTCTCGAGATTAATTTTTCTGATAGGCAAGATAAAACATGATCACAAACATCTTCGTCTCATCGTTTTTGATTCCACAATATCTAATTTCGCCATCATACGATGTAGATTATTATGAAGTGATTGATAATACAGAGCTGTTCTTCGGGAATATAAGTCTGGTTTATCAATTGGTTGCTGTTCACCCTGATTTATCAAAAGACGAAACAAAAACTCTTGGGTATTTCTGTGGGAGACAAATTTATTCAATCCTATAGACTTTTCTGTGCGATACAAATTTGTTTATCAAGTCTTCGACTTTGGGTCGTAGCAACTCTTAGTTGTGGGTGAGATCAGCTAAGGGAATCAAGTGCATAGTATCCTGCTAGGATCAGAGATGTAAGGAACGCAATTGTGCCTTGAATCAGTGTGAGATTGATTAGGGTTCAACTACAGTCCAGTCCGAAGTTCATTGGTAGTAGGCTAGTGTCTGTAGCGGCTTAATACAGTGTGGTGTTCAATCTGGCCTAGGTCTCGGGGTTTTTCTGCATTTGCGGTTTCCTCGTTAACAAAATTCTGGTGTCTGTGTTATTTCTTTTCCGCATTATATGTTTTTATATAATTAAAATATCACAGGTTGTGCGTTGTATCTATCAATTAGGAAATCCAACCTTTGGTTGTTGATTGAGATTGATTGATCCTTAAACATTGGTCTTTGGTACCGTTCAAGTTTACTCCTCTTATATTCAATCGGGCTCGCATATTTCTATTTGCCGATTGCAGATTGAATTAAGAGTTAGAAATATAATACTCTCCTATATAATTTTCTCTAGATTGAGTATGACTGTCTAGTTGATTCTATAGAAAGTATATTAGAGTAAGTCCTCTCAGATTTCCAAACGAACTGTTGGGTGTGGTTGTTAGACCCCCGCATTTTCAGAGTTTGTAACAATCGTTGCCTAATGTAATTGACTTCATTTTCATGGGTCACCGGATTATTCCCTTCCTTAAAAGGACCAAGTTGTTCCGTCGTGACGTAATATTCACAATTTCCATCACCTTGTACGTCGTACATTGTTACAATATGCTCATGAATTATCGGCGATAGATCTTCCAAGTAGTTATCGTATATAAAATTGATAGGCCTCAATTAGTTACCAGACTTATCTTTTTGAGGTCCTCTCATCCTATCAATTTCATGTATGGTCCTTTTCTCCTTTATCTTGGTTTGTGAAGGTGTTTGAGGGTGAAAACGGTTTCTGCTGTTTTTGGTAATTTCTTGTGTGTGGATGAGAAACGAGTCTAGACCCTAAAAAATATACTGCACGTGATTACTTTTGATTCGAGAGATCAATATGTACAAATCATGCCTAAACTAAGAAATGGCCATTCCAGGCTTGCTTCGGTCACAAAGTGAAGGAGAAGGGTTGGTCTTAGGGAGGGAAGCGAAGAAAGTGTAGAGACCAGAATAGTTCATTCTGGAGGTGTGGTTGTTTACGACTTGTATCAAAAAGTAGAACTGGCTAGCTGAATGAAAAGCTATCAGGTGATTTCTGGATATTGTATTGCTCTCCTACCGAAAACTTGTTGTTTGGTGGAAATAGGTGAAACCTATTTATACAAGTCGTAGTAAAATGTACCCTGGTCTCGTAGGAAGTGGAAACGATTGAGTAGTGGAGTAACATGTAACGTCATAATTTATGCTTCCATGATGAAGGAAACGTTTACACCATTACTTCTTGCCATTACTAACCGCCCTTCTTCATGACACTTTCTTGTAACGGGCGTATTGCACGCCGCACGCTGTAAACCGCCAGACCAATACCCTGATGAGTATCCCCGAGTTTGTGACATGTTTGATGTATCGAGTGTTTTCATGGAAAACATGTAGCAATTTGCTACGTGTGTCAAGTTAAAATCAAGAGGCTTGCCGCAGAAAAATAACATGTGATGCTATTAGGATTGTCTTGGCTGGTCGCCTGAAACTTGCCACAATCCTGCCGGCTCGGTGGCGAACTTTGATGGCTGAGATTGCATATCATGATGAAGGGTATACGTTGATATTGGATACATTCTGTTGGCGCCTGGTAATGGCGCAATGGCACCTTTAGTGCATGTCAGTGGCACGGTGGTGCAAGTGGCGCCTGGCGTAGCCATGGCCACTAGATTTAGGCGGGGGGTCGCCTAAAAGTTGCCACAAGTCTTTCGGTTCGGTGGAAAACTTGGATGGCTGAGATCGCATCTCATGAGTAAGGGTAGTTGTTGATTATGGCTACCTTCTGCTGGCGCCTGGTAATGGCACAGTGGTGCCTTTAGTGTATGCCAGTGGTATTGCGGCACAGATGGCATAGTTCGTGCATTCCAGTGACACGGTGGAATGAATGGCATAGTTTGTGCATGCCAGCAACATGATGGTGTAAGTGGCGCCTAGTGTAGCCATGGCCACGAGATTTAGGAGGCTGGTCGCCTAAAAGTTTCCACAAGTCTGATAATTTGGTGGCAAACTTAGATGGCTGAGATTGCATCTCATGGGGAAGGGTAGCCGTTGATTGTGGCTACCTTCCGTTGGCGCATAACAATGGCACAGTGGCATGCTAGTGGCGTCGCGGCATAGCTGGCATAGTTTGTGCATGCCAGCGGCGCGATGGTGCAAGTGGCGCCTGGCGTAACCATGGACGCTGGATTTTTGGACGTTGGTGTTAGATTGAAATGTGGTGGGGCAACATCAGTTTTAATGGCCACATTGATTCCCATGTTCTGTGGAGCATTGTTCGGCTCGGTTGGCGCGACAACTTTGCCTAAATTAGGGTTTGGCATGTCGAAACTCTAATTAGCGTATATGGCATGTAGTATGCATTAGGTGGCACGTTTGGCATGTGCACTTGATATGCCTGTTTGGCGTGTGTGATTGGCATGCTTTTGGCATGTGCGCGCGGCATGTTTGTTTTTGGCATATTTGACATGTCGTTGGCATGTTAGCATGGTTTTGGGAAGCCAACTTGGTAGGGTAACCTTGTGACACAATTTCCACCCTTTTTAAAGTTGTGGCAGGTTTAGAGCAACCTGATTGGTCAACGAAAGCAGGGAGACGGCCAAGCATGGGCGTGGCCACCCTTTTGGTGCACGTGGTAGGTTTAGTGCGACCTGATTGGTCAATGAGAAATAGGGCCGACAATTATGGTCTCATCCACAACTTATGTAAGTGTGGAGAGTTTAAAGCGACCTGATTGGTCGAGGGAAGTAGGGCCGGTTTAGGATGGGGCGTGGCCAATGGAAAATGGCGCCGGTTGGCCTAAGGCATGTCCACGCCTCTCTTTGTTGCTGATCCTATCATGCGGCTCCTTGTTTTCTGATTCTGGGAAAGATTTTGCATCTGCTAATCCATGGAGGATTAATTACCTAGTTTTCCTAGGCTTAATTTCGACAAGCAAGGTCTGGTATACCTTGCTTAATTTCGACAAGCAAGGTCTGATATACTGCAAGGCGCAAAACCCTAACTTTTTCAAATTAGTCAGGATAATTGATTGAATTATATGTGTTGACACAAAGTTCTTTTAAGTTCATTGCCAGAGAGTAGCATGATTTCTGATTTAATACCATATACAAAGACCTTATCCTTGATACTTGGAAATTCGTGCTACTCTGCTGCGAGTGAACACAAATTGTCATGCCATATAAACATTAATGGTTCAGTCGGGGAACGTACCACAGAAAGCATTCAAAGAAACTAATATTAATTGAATGTAGGCAAGGTGCCAAAATTTACAGAATACCTGGGATTGTTGCTACATGCACCATTCTGGGTAAATTTTGTGAGAGAATATTGAGTTGTTCAATAAGTATGCCAGTGAAGAGGTTAAACACCCATCACCTTTAAATGGATCCGTCTCTTTACAGAGTGTCGGCCTATTAGATGCAGGGTTTTACAATTTTAGCCCTGAACTAAAAGCTACCATCAACATTAAGTCCCCTGCTTAGCACGTAACATTGGCATTGTTGTGGGGTAAGCATGAGATGGTGACATACAAGAGTAAAATCGAAAGGGCAAGACATGAAGAGATTTCCAGGGAAATCCGACTACTTTGGAAGGAGGCACAAGTACTCTATGATCCTTGTGTCGGCGGCTTGGCTTATTTTAGACTTGGCCACAGGGTGCTGTCGAGCTTTTCTTACTGGAACATTGGTGCCAACTTGAGCCATGGGGATGATGCTGACGCCGCGTCTTCGACCGTGGAGCGGTAACGATGGCGTTGCTGGCTTGGGACACGAATCGGTGGATGGCGCTAGCTGGCTAGGTCACAGAACGTATGGAGACGACGCTTGGCTTCAGTCTGTGGAATGATGGAAACTGGACTTGGAACTTTGGCTATCCAAACAGTGAGGATGGATCCGGCTAGGTCACAGGATGGGCGGAGATAACACCGCTTTGATCACGGAGTGCTGGAGTCATGGCACTGCTTGTTAGGCCGTGGAGCGGGAAGATGGCGTTGCTTTGGCTGGCTGCGTAGCGGGAAGATGGCGCCGGCTAGGTCATGGAATGGCAGGGATGGCTGCTGAAACGACTTCTAGATGGGATGTTGAAGCTACTGCTGAAACAACTTCTAGATGGGATGTTGAAGCTGTAGCTGAAACAACTTCGGGATGAAATGTTTGTTTTCGGAGAGGGTGCTGGCGAAAATGTTTGAAAAAGCTCTGATGGAGGCGTCATTGACCAAGGTGTCTTGTCATTGACAACTGGTTATCCATTTTGTGATTTTCTTCCGCAGAGAAAACAATCTTTTCGCAGATCGTAGATGTTTTTGATACTTCAGTTTTTCTTTTTGTTCGTGCGACTGAAGCCATGTTTCACCAAGTAATATTCTTTCATTTATGCTGCTTTGATAATTTCACATCTTTGATTGAATGATAAAATCTCCCGGAAGAGACCTAAAACCCTTTTTGCGAAAAACAAGTTCTTCCACCCTTCCAAAGCGATTCAGCGGATGGGAACCAAATCACATAAATGACACAACAATAATGCTAGTAGGCGTGTCACATTCTCTCGTTTGGCTACTTCCATGGGAACGCCTCGCATGCCGTTGGCAACAGTAACTCAAAACAGGGAAAAAACAGTAGCAATGATTAAGGATTTTGACCAACCTTTTATTGGATTTTCCTTTGCAAATTACACAGGTCGTCTGAGACATGCCGCTTGGGTATGTAGAAGTGTGAGCCGTCACAATCTAGGAAGAACATCGTGAGAAGTAGAGAATCCTCGTCGGGCAAAAGTTGAAGCCAGATGTTCTTGAAGGAAGGCGTCCGTACCGCCACTCGATGATCTTCTTCCTTGCACATTCCCTTCTTCAGTATTTTTTTTTTCGAATAAGATATTTCTTGTAGGGATTGATTTTTTCTTGGTTTTAATTGATGGGTAATGACTTTGTGGGTTTGCTGGATATTTTTCCATTGAGATGATTTAGGAAAACTTATTTTGAAATAAAGATGCTTTTAATTAAAATCGAAACCCTAATTATGAATGCAAGCAGTGCAATCATTTTAAAGGGATTACAAATATTGCAGGAAAAAGGGAAATTACTGAAGGAAATACTTAAAAAGGAAAACGCTGGAGGAAAAGGTAGCACAGTGTTTTAGGTATTGAAGGTCTTGAGCCATCGCGAGTGAATTGTCACGTCTTCCAGTTTTTCGGCATTGATGAGTTTGCAGTAACCTCCCAAGATAACATCTGCCACCAGGTATGGATCGTCTTTCCTTTCTTCAGGCGAATCAGGTTGAGCGGCTAGCTTCACTGTTACATCTCCAACTTGAAACGCGGTCGCCTTGATTACCATATCTCCAATTTGAAACGGGTTTGGGCGTTGCGCAACCACTTTATTTTTGAGCTCGATATCTTTGACTGAGGAAGCTTCTAAATTTTTGACAAAGCATTTGAAAGGCCCAGAATCCCATTCACATCTCTTAATGACGCCCGGGTTGATAACTGGACCGAGTCCCCATGCCTGACCGAGAGGAGAAGTTACTGGGTGCAAAAAGGGTTGTTCAATAAGACTCACTTGTGTTGAGAATCTTCGGATGAACGTCGACGGGATTTCTCCAGGTAATTGAGTTACCTTGGTAAGTTTTTGATACGGCAACATGTGATCTTCAGGGTTGGATGGCTTGTTGGAAATTCTTTCGGGTATCGACACCGACAGAGGGGATACTCCTAATTTCGCTTTATTGCCATGTACCCATGAGCGCCCCAGAATCATGTCGTAATTTGAGAGTTCTTTGACAATGTGGAATTTGCCATGTGTTAGAGCATCTCCCACCTTAATATCAAGGTTGATGTAGCCATATGCGTCTATTGCTTCTCCTTCCAAGTTTTTGACCACAATTGGGGAAAGAGTAGCCTCTTGCTTCGAAATTCTCGCAGCTCTCAGAGTCTTGATGGTAACGATGTTGAAGTAATAAGACGCGTCGATCAATGTGCTATCAAGCTCGGCGTCCCTCGGATGAACCGTGGTCAGCAGTCCAAGTTGCATTTCCCAACACCGCTTCCTGAGAGAGCTTGAGATTCCGGCGTGGTTTCTTCATTAAGAAAAAGTCGTTTTCCCGACACAACGTGATTAAGGGATGTAAACATATCTTGACGCTGCGCCTTGTAGAAATAGAGAATTTCGCATACATGCTGCATCATGGATTGCACGGTTTTGTGAACAGAGTCTCCAGGGAGCCTGCAACTCCTGACTGGAAGAGGATCTCTGTGAACTCCCTCATTGCCCAGTTGAAGTTCCCCTGCCTCCACCTTTTCTTTGAAGATATGCTTTAATCTATTGCAGTCACTGGTCAGGTGATGGACAAACCTGCGGTAGCAGCAATACTTAGGGTTTGCCATTTCCTCTTCAGTTGATGGGCGCCTGACAGGAGGCAGCTTGATGGCGCCATCTTGTATCCATGCTTCCAAGAGTTCAATTACTTCTTCGATTGGGAATAGGAAATCTAAGGCCTTTTCTCCGACTTCTTGATGTTGCGCAGGAGCCTTAGCTGCGGTCTTTCGCGGTGGAGCCGCCTGATGTACTGGCATTGCGCGCTTGGATTGTTGTTATATTTATTGTTGATGAGACATTTATTTCCTCGAGTTTCATGTGCGTCTTCAACCTTAGCTGGCCTGGTTCTTTCCAACAATGCTGGTGCTGTTGTGGCCGACCGTTTAGCAGCCTCATGAAGTTCAGAGAATATCTAGAACCGCAGATTCTCCAGTAAGGCACGATATATGGGAACCATGCCATTGATACAAGAATCCACTAATTGTTGTTCGGTCACATTTGGGTTGTGACAATCCAGCGCTTGAATTCTGAATCTTTTGACATAATCATTTGGATGTTCATTGTTTCGTTCGAACATCCTTTCTAAATCTGAGAAGGTAATTTTCTCAGACAAAAAGAAGTACTTTTTGTAGAAAGCCATGACCATGTCACCCCAGTTGGATATGCTATTCGGTGCAATGCTGTTGTACCACATGTATGTTCTTCCGGTAAGTGACTTCGAGAATTCTTTCAAACGGAGAACATGATTGTATTCGTGCTCTCCCAAGGATTCCAAAAATCGAGAGACATGTTCACGCGCATTACTGGTGCCGTCATACAGGGAGAATTGAGGAGAAGATTATCCTCGCGGAAGAGGAATTCTTTGTACTTCAGGAGGATACGGGGGTTGATGCTGATGCATGTCCGCAGAATCGTTTTTGTCTCGGTTTCGAAGAAGTCGTTCCAAATATTCTCGTGTGACAAAATTGGATGGTTGATTCTTCTCCGCTGGAGCACCTGAACGAGTCTCTTCATCTACAAAGGTGCGCGCTGTTGAGTTATCGGTGTCAGGAGTATTGAAGGTGTTCCTCATTGGCTCTGGTTGGCGTGATGCCTGTGGTAGCCGCTCCGTCAGTGTCTTGAGGAAAATAAGCACTTCTTTCTGAGTCGAAGCCATGTCCTTCTGAGATCTAGAGAGAACCTCCTGTCTTTCCATCAAATCATCAATGGTGATATGGGATCGGATTCCTCTAGCTCCCTCAGTTTCTCGTCCCGAGGGTGGAGTAGCAGCGGCTGTGGTGACGGTTGGAGGTGTCACACTTGAAGAAACGTTTGGGGTGGCGGAAGCGGCCCTGGCTCTAGTGACCGGAGGTATAGCGCCTAAAGGAACGTTTTCCACGTCGCTGGTGTTGATAGGTGGCGTATTAATTCCACTGGAAGGAACGTTAATACCGAGTGTATTGTCAGCGCTAGTGTTTTCAGGGTTTATTGCTGATCCGGACCTGAGTTCTACCATCTTGAGATCGGGATTGAAAAATGAAATTGGAAATGGGAAATTGATATTGCAACCGAGAGATTAATCTCCTACTGTGGTCGCCAATTGTTTGAGGGTGAAAACGCTTTCTGTTATTTTTGGAAATTTCGTGCGTGTGGATGAGAAACGAGTCTAGACCCTAAACAATGTACTGCATGGGAGTACTTTTGATTCGAGAGATCAATGTGTACAAATCTGGCCTAAACCAAAAAATGGCCGTTCCAGGCTTGCTTCGGTCACACAGTGAAGCAGAAGGGTTGGTCTTAGGGAGGGAAGCGAAGAAAGTGTAGAGCCAGAATAATTGATTCTGGAGGTGTGGTTGTTTACGACTTGTATCAGAAAGTAGAACTGGCTAGCTGAATAAAAAGCTATCAGGTGATTTCTGGATACTGTATTGCTCTCCTACCGAAAACTTGTTATTTGGTGGAAATAGGTGAAACTTATTTATACAAGTCGTAGTAAAACGTACCCCGGTCTCGTAGGAAGTGGAAACGATTGAGTAGTGGAAGAGTGGAGTAACGTGTAATGTTAATACCCAAATTCTCGTTAGGTTCTACCCATCCTAGCTAACCAAATGACCTCAACTTTTCTAATAATAGTAAGAGAGAGAGTTGTCTTTACATTTTGCCTTGTCCTCCTTTATATAGACTTTCCAACAGCCCCTTCCTTTTATGATATCATGCCATGTGTCCTAAACTTCTTTAATTACTGCTAATGCAATTAATTCTTTAATGAAACCTCCTTCTTTCCTATTAATTCATCCTTTGTCCTTTCCATCTAATAGACACTTTCTTGGTGGACTTGGGCTTTAGCCCCTAAGTCCCCACGTCTCATGTTGGACTTGCCTCCTCCTTGAGGGCACACTAACCCGGCTAAATGGGTGATATTTTTAATGTATCAACATTAGTCCCCTGACTATTGGGTCAATTGTTAAATGACCCGATAGTCAAATCATCATTTACTCTCGATAACCACGCGTCATAAAAAGTGTGACGGTTGCTATGTCGCTTATGATGACACTTCCTCTATGTATAGATATTGTTCCTTATGTTCGATTATCCGTCTCAGACACCTCATTTTCCATTTTTGCTTCTCCGCGTAGGATACTTTATTTAGATGGATCATTCCCTTCATGAATACGTTTTAACCTTAGTGCATATTCCTGCGCTGTTCTCAATGTTCAAAGAGGCGGAACTGGAGCGCCTATTGTTAGTAAAGGCCGAAGTTGAGGCGCTTCATGAACACAAATTAGCGAGAAGGGACTCCATGCGTGTTCAGTTTGAGGAACGTCATGAAGTGCATCAGGCGGCTCAGATGGCCGGACGCATGACATCTACCCTTAAACATGCTTTAGATGACGCTGTCACATCTCGGTACGCTTCCAATTCGCTTCTCATGGAGTCCTCACTAATGGAAGCGACCATAGACCAATCCATCACAGATTGTCGTTCATGTACCTCTGATCAAGTGACTCCGCGGCTCCCGGGGTACACTCTGTCCTTAGCGTCTGTCTCAGCGCTCGTAATTTTGATCTATCCCAAAGATGAGCTCGCGCCTCTACTAGCGTTAATAGCAAAGGTGGAGGTACAGTGGGCTCTCAGGAAGGCTCGTTTAGACAAAGCACGTAGAGAGTGTGATGAACATGAAGGCACTCTTGCGCTCGTTCTTAATGCAAGAGGCAAGGGAAAAGTTATGCGGGACATCCTCAGCTTGATAAGCGAGGCTAACTAGGAACTATCTCAGGCCGCCATTTAGTGTGACGAGGGGCGTTTAATGGTGGAAGTCTTGGATATGGGCATCACCCGTTATCGCGAGATGATAGTCTGTTAATGCTGCGTGTCGTTTTTGCTAGCTTTTTCTTTCGTACACTTGTTTTGGGATTCCGTATCTTGTGGACTTCTTTTTGATATTAGCACTATTTATTGCTTGCCTTTATGCTGCTTTTCCTTATTGATACTTTCCCTACCTTTTTTGTGTTGTGGGTATTTTCCTGCTAGTTGTAGATGGGAAAAAACGAGCCGCCGGTTTTTTGGGAAAGTGGAGAGTCGAGCGTGCTGTCGAGACTCCTCAGCCAGGCATAATGTTATTACTCAAATAGATGCACCGCTGCAAAGGGGGTGCTTAGATTCGAGAAATCAATCTGTATGACTCCGGCCTAAACCAAGACAATGGTCGTTCCAGAGTCAATTCGGTCGCAAAGAGGGAGATGGGATGATCTGTAGGAGGGAAACTGAGAGTTGTGTGGGATCAGTGATGATCAAGGATTGTGGTTGTGTTGAAGGTTTCTGCAATATTGCTGAACTTCTGAAGTTGATTTATATGAATAAGTTTACATCGAGTTGTTGATGGATAATGATAATAATCGATGATTGATGATATACGATTGATCCCCTCTGATGTCCTCGATTTAGACTTATTTATATTGCCAAAATGATGTACCACTGATCCCTGTAAGTGTGACGGTTTCTTGAGTGAAAGAGTGGGAAAGTGGGAGATCGTGGTAAAGTCAGTTCCATGTCGTGCGGAGACTTGACTGATAGTGCACCCACTACTTTGCTAACTCCTTCCACCGTTTACACGACTTATGCACATTTCTCATTGTGGATGAATCCACGTGCCGTAGACCGCCAGACCAAAACCCTGAGTGATATCCTCTATTTGTGACGTGATTGAGATTTCACGAATCGTGGAGTCTGCAAGGCAGACGTGTATTAGTTGGTCAGTTGTTGACTGATTTAGACTGTGAGTCTAATTTTGTTGAATCGAGCATAAGTGGTGAATGCTCGGCGATTCATGGATTGAACATGTAGTTCTCTGAGATGTCAATGAATTACTGACTAGAGACTGAGCAAGTATTGCTCAAATCGAAGAATTGCCGAATATTGAGAGTTTGTCGAGCAACTGAGCAAGTATTGCTCAATTCGAGGAATTTGATAATTTTGGTGTGCAACTGAGCAAGTGTTGCTCAATTCACCAAAACACTGAATATTTATAATTTGACGTGCAATTGAGCAAGTGTTGATCAATTCGACAAACTACTGATGAATTACCGAATATTGATGGCTGGATTAATATTCGAGCAACTGAGCAAGTATTGCCCAATTCAAAGAATTATTTACTAGTGCTGTGATCCAATAAAATATTAATCAAAAATATTGGTGAATTACCGAATATTATTAATTTGGATGTTGATTGCTGAATCAACATAATTTTGTGTTTGAATTTGCTCAGAATGGTGATTCATGGAGCGTTTGTTCGAAACCCTAATTTTTTGATCAATACTTCAACAATTGGTGAATTGTTGAAAATTGGTCATGAGTGAATAGGGACCGACCACATGGGATGATGAGCGTCCATGTGATGCTCAGTGCTCGAGTGAGCACGCACCAGGGTTCCCAATTTGAGAGTTGGTGAAAGAACGATGATTAAATGCAGATTTCATCATTTATTGAAATATTTCTGGATTCAGCGTTAGGTGACAAACCTAGGTGTGAGAGATGAGGACCGACCAAGAGAGCATGGTACCGGTTCTTGGTGGTCACGGGACCAATTGTTGGTCATTTGAAGGGTTCTCCAGTTGATTGGAGAGAGTTCGGGCACAGTATGAGCAATTGAACAAATTAAGTCAGAATTATGAAAACATGTGGGACCGGCTTTGTGCAAGCCCTAGGAATGACTCTGGTCGGTCATGGAGGCATGCACGTGTTACCGTGGTGTCCGTGTTTCCATACTGAGAGTTTCAGTATTTTCTGATGCGCGTTCGAGCAACATAGTGAATTTTCAGAAGAGTTTCATCTTGACTGAGAATTCTCGATTTTTGTTGGAATGAGCATGTTTGCTCAATTCATCAATATTTTGAAAATATTAAAATAAAATTGTTTTAATATTTAAAATTGCCGTGAGAGGCTAGCAAGTCGTGCGACTATGTTGGCTTTTGATTTTTCGTGATTTGAACAATATTTGAGAAAATATGGAGAAATCATGAATTTTGCTCAAACCCAGGAGTTTCATGAATTGAGGAAAATAATAATTATGCAAGATTAGGGATTGCAAGTTGTGGGACCGACCATGGCTAGGGCATGGCCGGCCGGCTAGGTTGCCCGGTCCTGCACACCTTTCCCTATTTTATTATTTTTCATGAATCCTTGAAGTTATGGAGAATCCACGAGTTTTTGTTGAAACGGAGGAGTTTCGTGAGATTAGGGAATAATAATTATAAAAGTCTAAGGATTGTGAGGTGTGGGACCGGCCACGGCTTAGGCATGGCCGGCCGGTTAGGTTGCCCGGTTCCGCACACCTCTCCTTATTTTATAATAATATTATTTCGTGAATCCACCAAGTTATGGAGAATTCACGAGTTTTGCAGAAACAAGAAAAGTTGCTAAAACCAAGGAGTTTTCGTGAGTTCGCGAAATAACAAAAAATAAGGAAAATAATGGGAGAGGCACGGGCCGACCATGGCTAGGGCACGGCCGGCCGGCCCGGCCTTGGGTGCCTCTTATTATTTTATTAATATTCATTGCTTTCTCTTGTTTTGCGAAGGATTCCTCATTATTTCATATTTTTTGGACACTCGTTCGTGCATCTGGGTGCTCATTCGTGCATCATTTTCGAGTACACTCGCACCATTTTTGTGGGGCTTACTCAGTGATGGTCCAGATGCTCAGTTGTTGGGTATTTATTACTGATTTATGAAATTCAGTGGAGAATAATTGATGAAACTGAGTAATAAGATGAGTAGTTATTTTATTATCAATCCATAAAATCAACATCGAATTTGACTATGGATTCAGAATAATAAAATGATAATTTCATCACCATCTCATGGAATCGTAGATTTGACCATGAAATCAGAGTAATAAAATAAGTGGTGATATTACCATTTCATGAGATCAGCCGTGGATTCGACCATGAAATTGGAGTAACATATATTACCATTTCATAAGATCAACCGTGGATTTGATCATGAAATCGGAGTAATACATTTATCTATTACCATTTCGATCATGAAATGGGAGTAATGAGATAAGATAGATTATCTTCTAGGAATTCAATGGTGAATATGACCTAGAATTTAATCTCCTGCGTATAGTCAGTAAATCAGTGAGTGTTGCTAATGTCCCGAAGACGTTTTGCCCTCTCAACATTTCATGTATGGAGGACGCCTGAGTCTATACACGGGTCTCTCTATATAGTCAGGAACAGTGAGTATCACCGTCCTGAAGACGTTATTGCTCTCAATATTACGGAGAACCACCCAATTGTTCTTCTATGTAGAGGCAAATTCCTCTATGTAGTCAAGGAACAGTGAGTGTCACCGGTATCCTGAAGGCGTTAAGCTCCCAATTTTACGAAGAACCGCCCAATTACGTTATTCTACATAGAGGCTATGATGAAATGCCCGGTGTCGAACGCTCCGGAGAGGCCTTTCGAGCGACATATGCATCATACTTCGTAAAAAACGAATCGTCACATGGATCTCTGAAGCCGTGTCAGAAACATGCAGTATCATGATTTTACAGTTTTGACCTTTGTTGAAAATCCACCATCTACACTGGTCTTTGATCCCTGAGTCCCTATGACTCATTCCAAGTTTTCCTTCCCTCTAGGAGGTACCCCAGTGCTGCTTGGGGAGGCGTTGTCTCCTGTACTTCATTTTCAATGTGAATCAACACGTATCTCCACGTGTAAAAGAAAAAATGGGGGAATGGATGGTAACTGCATCGTGATTCACGCCCCTTACCTTTATATACAGTTCTTCTCCCTAGTATTCTTACTGGTTTACTTTTAGTTTCATTTTCTCCTTCTCTTGGTCAATTGTATTGCCTGCATGGCCAACTCTCTTCATGAATATGTGTTATCTTTGGCGCCTATTCCCATGTTGGTTTCGGCGAGATTCATACGCTATGAATTGAAGCGACTTCTTCTTTTGAAGTCTGAAATCGAGGAGCTTCCAAAGCAGAGGAATGTAAATAGAGATGCCAAGCGCGAGAACTTCAGGTTACAACATGAGGCGTATCAGACTGCTCGGCAAGCTGAACCGTCAGGTCGTGTACCATTAGAGATCCAAAGAGCGCTGGACGAGGCTACTACCGCTCGTGACGCGGCTAATCAATTATTCGCAGATTCTGTGATGCTGATGGCTACTATAAATTGCTCCATTTCCAATTACCATCTCTGGATTTCCGATCAGATAGCCTTACCGTTTCTTGGGCATACACTGACCTTGGCGGCTGCGTCTACGCTCGTACCTTACCCCTATATTGAGGATGAGTTGGCGCGCTTATTAGTCTTAAAGGAAGAAGCGGGTTTGTTGTGGACGCTTCGGTTAATTTATCAGGATAAAGCTCGTAAAGATTACGATGATCATGAGGACACTCTTTCTCTTTCTCGTGAAGCCGGGGCTGAAGGTGAATTTATTCAGGACATCCATCATTTAGTGCATGAAGATGATCAGGATCTTCGCTTGGCTACTTCCCAATGTGATGACGGACGTTTGACGGTGGAAGCTTTCGATGCGGATATTGCTCGTTGTCGGGCGTTAATGACTGATTAGGTTGCGTGTCCCGCTGCAGGGTTGTCTTTTCATTTTGACGTTTGGTTTCCCTTTTATGTTTGTTCTGAATCAGTATGAATAGTTTTTGCTTTTTAAGTTGGAGTTGTTTTCTTCCCTTTCTCTCTTCTTCTCTTCTCTTCACTTTTTTTTTTGAATGTGCTCACTCCTTCCCTTTCATGTTTCTCTTTGTTGTTGTCTATTTTTTTTATTTTTTTTTGTGAGAAGGGTGTGCGTACTCCCTCCCTCTTTTATGAGGGGGTTACCACTGATAAAAGAGGGTTAACGCCCTAGTAAAATGCGCCTACTCTTCCCCTATTTATTTATTTATTGAGAGGGTGTTGGGTGAGGAGGTCGTTGGTGAAACGCGTCTACTCCCCCCTTTCTCTATGAAAGGATATTGGGTGAGGTAATCCTTAGTGAAACGTGCCTACTCCCCTTCTTTTTGTTGAAAGGATGTTGGGCAGGGTGGGCGTTGGTGAAACGCGCCTACTCCTCCCTCTTTTTATGGAAGGGTGTTGGGTGGGGCGGGCGTTGGTGAAACACGCCTGCGCCCCCTCTGTTTTTGTTGAAAGGGTGTTGGGTAGGGAGGGCGTTGCTGAAATGCCCCTACTCCCCCCTTTCTCTATGAAAGGATATTGGGTGAGGTAAGCGTTAGTGAAACGTGCCTACTCCCTCTCTTTTTGTTGAAAGGGTGTTGGGTGGGGTGGGCGTTGGTGAAACACGCCTACTCCCTCCTCTGTTTTTGTTGAAAGGATGTTGGGCAAGGTGGGCGTTGGTGAAACACGCCTACCCCCTCTTTTTGTGGAGAGGGTCTTGAGTGGGGTGGGCGTTGGTGAAACGCGCCTACCCCCCTCTTTTTATGAAAGGGTGTTGGGTGGGGCGAGCGTTAGTGAAACGCGCCTACGCCCCCCTCTGTTTTTGTTGAAAGGGTGTTGGGTAGGGCGGGCATTGGTGAAACGCGCCTACTCCCCTCTTTTTATTGAAAGGGTGTTGGGTGGAGTGGGCGTTAGTGAAACGCATCTACTCTCCCCCCTTTGGGCATTAGTCGATCGGGTGCCTTTGGCTTTCCTGGGACCTCTGTGAATGTCAATCAATCGGGAGCCTTTGGATGTTCCAAGAACTTTTGTGAATTTTTCGTTCAATCAGGCGCTTTTGGCTGCCTGAGACCTTTTGTGAATGTCAGTCGATCAGGCGCCTTTGGCTACCTGAGACCTTTTGTGAATTTGTCAGTCGATCAGGCACCTTTGGCTACCTGAGACCTTTTGTGAATTTGTCAGTCGATCAGACGCCTTTGGATACCTGAGACCTTCCGTGAATTTTTCAGTCGATCAGGCGCCTTTGGCTGCCTGAGACCTTTTGTAAATTTGTCAGTCGATCGGGCGCCTTTGGCTGCCTGAGACCTTTTGTGAACTTTTCAGTCGATCGGGCGCCTTTGCCTACCTGAGACCTTTTGTGAATTTGTCAGTCAATCAGGTGCCTTTGGCTACCTGAGACCTTTTGTGAATTTTTCAGTCAATCAGGCGCCTTTGGCTGCCTGAGACCTTTTGTGAATTTGTCAGTCAATTAGGCGCCTCTGGTTGCCATGAGACCTTTTGCGGGTACGCCGTTTTCACAAACTTACTTTTATTGTTCTAGACGGATGTTTACATCGTGTGACTTATGCGTAGAATTTTTTCAACCACTTTCCATGGATAGGCGTTTTGACTTTGGTTCTGTTTAGGAACCGTCTGAGCTTATAGTACCCGCTTTCTGCCACTTTCCTTATCATAAACGAGCATTCCCAGTTCGCAGCGAACTTCCCGGTCCTGGCGTTCCTTTGTACATGCGGGGCGATTTTTAAAACCATCTCATCCACCTTGAATGTTCTTTCCTTTACGCTCTGGTTGTAATAATTAGCTGTGCGCTTTCTATAAGCTTCTGCGAATCTCTCTGCTCGTGCTCTCCTTTCCTCTAATGTGTCTAAGTGAGCGAAGCGGCTTATTTCGTCGGGTGTAGTGTGGCTAGCCATTGCTATTCTTGCATAAGGGATCGCTATCTCTGCAGGTAGTATTGCCTCTTCCCTATAAACTAGTGAATAACGTGATGCTCCTGTGGAGCTACGTTTTGAAATCCGGTATGCCCAGAGTGCCAATGGCAGCTGCTCGTGCCATTCTCTATGATGATCATGCACTATTCTGCTAAGAATGCGGATGAGCGTCTTGTTTGTTGCTTCCGCCTGCCATTCCCTTTGGGATAATAAGGGGTTGACGTGTGAAGCCTTGTGTTGTATTGGCGGAGCAAGTCGATCACGTCTTTATTCAAGAACGACTTAGCGTTGTCTTCTCTGATTATCATGGGCGCGCCGAACCTGCAAATGATGTGCTTCTTGATGAACGCGGCTATTGTGTCTCTTGAGTAATCTTTGAGGGGTATTGCTTCGACCCACTTGGACGCATACTCCGTTGCGGTTATTATGTATTTATGAAGGTTTGAGGACGTTGGGTTGATTGGTCCTATGAGATCAAGTCCCCAACTATAGAACGTCCAGGGAGTTACTATGCTATGCAGCAGGGCATGGTATGCTTGGATCAAATTTCCATGTATTTGGAAGTGTAAGCATTTTCGGACGTGTTCCGCGGTATCACTCTCCATGGTTGGCCAGTAGAAGCCTCCTTATTATAGCTATAGGAATAGTTTCCGCATTCCTTGATGTTCCGCATCATGGGACCGGGTCATGACTTCTACCGCTTCCTGGTTTGACAGACACCGTAACGTAGCGTTACCATAGATTCTGCGATAAAGACACCCTCGTGTATGAAGAAACTCGTCGCTTTTATTTGGATTTTGAAGGACGTCTGTCTTTCTCTCGGTAACTTCCCGTGCTGGATAAAATCGAAGTAGGGTTTCCTCCAATCTACTTCTTCGATGGTGCAGACTTCCGCGAGTTGTTGTTGTGCTTGGCAATCGGCGCAGCTGTCTTGGAGTGCTGATGCTTGAGCTGATATACTTGGCCAGTACATGCCCTTCCTCTGAAGTTTCCTGTAGAGGTGAACGACGCCGGTTTGTCCACATGTTTCCGCATGCAGTTGTTGTAGAAACTTCTCAGCTTCTGTTTTATTTACACATCTCGCGAGAGATCCTCCGGCCACCCTGTAATACAAGGCTCCTTAGATCATAACGAATTTCTTCAGATCTTGGGTGGGTATCACTCGTCCTTCATCCATACGAGTCAGGTCTTCAATTTACACTCGCCTCCAGTTGCCTGTTTCCTCGAAAGACAAGTCTTTTTTCCAAGTGTTAGGTAACTCCTTTCTCTTTATCGTGACGGTACCTTCTTCCTCGCCATTCAATTGCAATTTTCTTTTCAGGGTTGCCAGAGTGTCTGCGTGCTTGTTTCCACCCCTGCCTGTATGATCCAGGGTCAACCCCGTTTGGTTCATCAATCTTTGGGCTTCTGCCCGATAGGGCGCTAAATGCGGCTCTTTGACATGAAAGTCGCCATTCACTTGGTTTTTTACGAGTCTTGAATCACCCTTGACTTCCATGCTTCCTAGATTGATCTCTTTTGCCATTCGGAGTCCCAAAATCAAGGCTTCATATTCTGCGACATTGTTACTGCATGGGAAGTCCAATTTAAACGAATATGAGAGCAGTTCTCCTTGAGGCGCTTCGAATACCACCCCGGATCCTCCGACAGTACCATATGATGACCCGTCAAAGAAAATTTTCCAAGGCTTATCAACATCCGCGGTTGCCACTTCTCCAGGTATGTATTCGTGTACCTCATCATCGCCTTCTCCCGGGAACATTGCCATGAGATCGGCTATTTCTTGTCCTCTCACCGCGTTCGGGCGTTGGTATTTGAGCTCAAATTATGATAGATGTAGCAGCCATCAGGAAGCCCTTCCTGTTAAGACAGGTTTCGAGGCTAGGTAGGCTATGGGGTTCGCCGCCGCCACCACGATAGTCTCGTGTATCAAGATATAGGGCCTCAACTTATGCGCCACATACATGAAATCTAGACATGCCTGTTCTACACATGGGTACCTTAATTATGCATCTCGCAGAACTCGTCTAACATAATAGATAAGCAACAGCTCGTCTCCTCCCATGTCTTGTGCAAGGACCGCGCCTATTGCCGAAGCAATGAAGGTCGTGTAGAGATAGAGGGGGACTCCTCGTATTGGGGGCCTGAGGATTCTGGGGATGACGAGGCACTTTTAATTTTTCGAACGTGGTGCATTGTATTTCTCCCCACACAAAGGGTGTGCCTTTCTTTATAAGGGGAAGGAACGCAGTCATTAGCTACGCCAAACCATGAATGAAACGTCGTAAATATGATATCCGCCCTATGAAAGCTTGCATCTCTTTGGTGATGGATGGCGATGCCATAGTTGTGATCGCTTCTACTTTACTTGGATCCACTTGGATTCCTTCGCTAGTTACTATGAAGCCTAGGAACTTCCCGGATGTCACTCCGAAGGCGCACTTGAGTGGGTTCATCTTGAGTTTGAATTTTCTGCACCTCTTGAACATTGTTTTCAAGTAGAGATATGGTCCTAGGCTTCTTGTGTCTTGACCACGATGTAGTCGACGTACACCTCCACCGTTTGGTGCAGTAAGTCATGGAATATGGACGTCGAGGCGCGTTGGTACATGGCACCATCATTCTTTAAGACAAATGACATTACCACATAATAGAAGTTGCCATAAGGAGTTTGGAAGGCGGTATTTTTGGCGTCTGAGGGATCCATCTTCACTTGATTGTATCCGCTGAAGACATCCATAAAGAAATACCTCCCCTTTCTCCCTGTCGCATCCAGCGTCATTTCGATGTTTGGTAGCGGGAAATCGTCCTTTGGACAAGCCCGATTTAGGTCTCTGTAATCCACACAGCACCTGACTTTCCCATTCTTCTTGGTTACTGGCACAATGTTTGCTATCCAGGTAGGGTGCTGGATAGGCTTGATGAACTTGGCTTTAAGAAGTCGCTCCACTTCTTTTTTTATTGCGAGAGCAGTGACCCTGGGGAATTCCCTGCTTCTTTGTTTCACGGGTTTGAATTCAGGTGATACTCCGAGGTTGTGTACCACAAGGTCGCTATCTAGACCCATCATCTCTTCGTAATCGTAGGCGAACACGTCCTTGTAATTTCTAAGCAGCGCGATCAAGGTTTCCCTATCCTCTCTGTCCAGATTCTTACTTATCATGATTGGGCGCACATCTCCTTGCGTTCCTATGTCGACTTCTTCCATTTCATCCATAGTATGGTCTTCTGGTGTTCGTTCTTCGGCGACCTTGGTGATAGTATCCGCCTATTGGTTTCGTAGCTCCTCATCATCAATCGTGCTATAAGGGATCTCGGACAAACTTTGATTAATGCCTTCATCGGGAGCTTCTGCTTCGTTCATTCGTACATCGGCATAGTCTTGTGTGCTAGCGGGCACTCCCTCAGCTAATTGCTATAAGCGATACATATGTCCCCCATTTGGCTTGGAGAAACGTTAAAAACCGGGTTGCTCGCCTTGTTTCCTCTTGTTCTCCGTTGGGAACACCAACCTGGACGGGCTAAATACGGACTTGGTTGATTCTGATTTTTCTTCTTCTCCCCATTTTGGTAACGGGATGAGTTGTACTTCTGGCACCTCGTCTTCCTTCTTAGGCTCATCATAGAAAATTGCGTCCGCCATGTATGCTTCCTCTGGCCCGAAGGGGTTACTCGTAGCGGGAAATTGGTACTGATTACCACCTATGTTAGTCTTTACACACTGATGATATGTTGATGCGAACACCTTATGATTAAGCAACCATCCTCGTCCTAGTAACACATGGAATGTAGTGTCGTCTTCCAGCACGTAAAACGGCGTTGGCCCTCGAATGGGACCGACCCTCATGACCAAGCTGACGATCCCGATGGCTGTCTGAGCGTGGCCTCCGATCCTTTCACTGTTATAGCTTGCATTCTGATGGAAGACTGTTGCACGCCTAGGACTTCCAACGTGTGCATTGATATCAGGTTCAGGGACGCGCCCCCATCGATGAAAGCACTCTTTAGCGCTTGCTTTTTGATGTGCACTGTGAGGTACAAAGGCCTAAGGTATTCTCCCGGGTAATAAATATCCTCATTTGTGAACACGATTGCTTCCTTGGGGAGAAGACCACAAGTCTTCCCCACCGCTATGGCTGCTATAGCTTTGGACGCTTATCTGATTTGGTCTTCGCTGAAACCGAGGGAGTCGAAGAATTGTTGGGCAAGCACCGTTTTAGCGAACTGGACGGATACGCTGTCTGTGTTTGGGAATGCTGGGTTTTCCGCCTCGACTTCACACGCTTCTTCCTCCTCGTCGTCCCACGGCTGCCAAATGCCCCCGCTTGGGTCATGGGATAATATCATGATTTGGTGTTGGGTCGTTTTGCCGCTTTTCGAATTGTTCATCTCAATCTCGCCTATATCCAATTTTTCGGAAACATACTCCGAAGGTTGAAGCAATCAATCGTGGGATGTTGTACCATGCGGTGGTAGTGACAATACCTGGCGTCGTTTGTGTCAATAGCGATGGGGTCTATCTTTGTTGGAGAAGTTGGATTTCTATGTTTGCTATTTGAAAAAGTGAGGGTCTAACAACACCACCCAATATTTCGCTTAGCAATCTGTATGGACTAACTCCGAAATACTTTTTAGAGAATCAACTAGACAGCCAGACTCAATCTAGGTAAAAGTATCTCAAGGAGTTAATATCTCTCTCTTGTTTTGATTTACTCGAGCTAATAGAAATCAGGGGGTCTTTAGTCAAACACAAGGAATAACTTGGATGGTACCAAAGACCAATATCCAAGGATCAATCAATGACAATCAACAACCAAAGTTTGGATTACTCTAATTGATGATTTAACGCACAACCTGTATTATTTCAATTATAAAGATAAAACAATATAATGCGGAAATATAAATAACGCAGCCACCAGAAAATCTGTTAACGAGGAACGTAAATGCAGAAAAACCCCAGGACCTAGTCCAGATTGAACACACACTGTATTAAGCCGTTACAGACACTAGCCTACTCCAAGATAACTTCGGACTGGAATGTAGTTGAACCCCAATCAGTCTCCCACTGATCCAAGATACAGTTGTACTCCCTACGCCTCTGATCCCAGCAGGATACTGCGCACTTGATTCCCTTAGCTGATCTCACCCACTACTAAGAGTTGCTACGACCCAAAATTGCAGGCTTTGACAATAAACAAATCTGTCTCCCACTGACAAGTCTACCAAAGGATCAATCTGTCTCCCACAGATAAACCCTAAAGGTTTTGTTCCATCTTTTGATAATAATCAAGGTGAACAGGAACCAATTGATAATCCGATCTTATATTCCCGAAGAAAAACCTAGAGTTATCAATCACCTCACAACAATCTTAATCGTATGGTAGCGAAACAAGATGTTGCGGAATCACAAACAATGAGACGAAGATGTTTGTGATTACTTTTTATATCTTGCCTATCGGAGATATCAATCTCAAGCCAATCAATCTGATTGTACTCGTATGATAGAAGATGCAAGATCAGATCACACAACTACGATAAAAGTAGTATCGGTCTGGATTCACAATCCCAATGAAGTATTTAAGTCGTTAACCTGGTTTTAGAAGAAGAAAACCAAATGTTAAAGGAAAACATACTTTAGTATGCAAGCTAGTATCACACGTAAGGTGTGGTGATTAGTTTTGCACAATACTAGATATCTCCTTTATATAGTCTTTCAAATCAGGGTCTGCAATCAATGTTAACTTAGTAACAAAGCATTCAATATTCACCGTTAGATGAAAACCTGATTTAGATTCAAGATAATATTTCTCAACCGCTAGATCAAAAACTTAGATTGTTATACAAACTTGACAATGCACGCTTCTAGGTTTGTTAACCGTACCCAAACGTATGCACTTGTTGGTTCAACAACAGTTAACCAAATGGTTATCCATATGAGCATTTCATGTCAACCATGTTCTTCTTCACCATAACTAGTTCAAATGACTTCAAATGAACTAGTTAAAGAGTTGTTCAATTGCAAGGAAATCTCATGTACTACACAAGACACAATTGAAGCAAATATGATTTGATTCACTTAAATCGGTTCATGAAATTTTATAGCCACGGTTTGCAAACTGCATTCCTTAGTCTTTTTAAATTTAAGTTCAGAAATCATCTTCAGATATATAACCTTCTCAAGTTCGCAGACTATGTTCGCGGACTTAAGTTACCGGGCAGAGTTTACAAACTCCAGCAGAAATTCTCGGGTATGAAAACTTCGCCGGTTCGGCAGTTCGCGGACTGAGTTCGCGGAATTGGCTCGCGCCATTCTTCCGGTTCTCTTGATTAACAAAGTTCGCAAAATTTGGTTCAAGGAATAGGACTTATACATAAATGTGTTTCCACAACAATGCTTATGTCCACCATTGGTTATGTAATCTAAACTCTCATTTCAATCATTGAAACATTCTTAGAGGACGTTATATAGTTATTACACCATTTCTCGTCAAAGTAATTTTCAAGATGATTGAAACATATCATGACTTTCGTCACATGGTAAAGATAAACTTGGTTAAAGCGAAAAGCTTACCAACACATATTTCGAGATATAGATAGGCGAGGTATACTCGACTCGAAATACCAAATGTGTATAATACAAGTCTATATATATATATAGCATACGACTTCTTGTCTCAAAGAGTAGGAGATAAAGGTAGATAGACTTTTGAGTGACAGATAAGTTCAAGTCTTCACATACCTTTTTTTCGAGAAGTTCCACCGGTTCCTTGAGTAGTTCTTCTACTTGTATGATGAATCGCCATGAAGTCCTTGAGCTCAATTACACTTTCTATCCTAGTCCGAGACTTAGCTATAATAGACTAGAAATCAATACTTATATTTTTGATCACTAACATTGAAAAACATGCTTGAGATAGCAACGCATGCGAGTTCGACCGAGCAATACTCTAACAATCTCCCCCTTTGTCAATTTTAGTGACAAAACTATCAATACATATGGAATGCAAAAAAAATAAAGAACTTTAGTAGCTCTTATTCCACATGTCTAATCTTCAACATTCCTCGAAATCTTCGTCACTTCTAAGTACTCCAATGATCCCAAAGGTTGTAAGTTTAGCATCACCGCTGTTGAAGATCCGTATCTATAACAATGGGAAAGCATCGGTCTCGATCATTGTTATACAGTGTCATAGTATTATTACATAGTGTCAAAGTCCAATTATATCACAACTTCAACAATAATACTATGGTGATATGTATCACTCCCCCTTAGTAAATACTCCATCTCACATGGAAACCACTCCCCCTTACACAATGATCTGAAAACCATATGTATTTGTAGTATGAACTACATATTAATTCTCCTCCTTTTTGTCAATAAAATTGGCAAAGGTACAAGAGCGGGATCATAATGAAATTTCCGAGAGAGACATTTCATGACTAAAAGAAAAAAATACATACCAACTAATTTAAATGCAATCATAAAGCCGAAGCTAAATGCATTCATCAAGGAGTTTAAAGATACAAGATAACCCCTCTAAAATTCCACAGCCGCACACCCCTTAAGATATGACCATTAAGCACAAGTTCAAAAGAACTCTCCCCCATTTGATGTCATTCCCGAAAGAACAACAAGAGCGACCTTAATTTCAAAAGAAAAGAAGGATTTTTATTGGACACCAAAAACCATGAGAATGATTTTCTATATCCAAAAACTCAATCAAATTAATCACAAGTAAACCCATAATTAATTTAATCGGAATACACAACCAAATTAAACACAAAAAGTGATCAATTCAATTGATTGTGCTCAACATAAGAGAACTTATGGAGACACGAAAATACTCAACTAGATTAATTACAAGAGAACCCATAATTAATCTAATTGGAATACACAACCAAACTAATCACAAAAGTAATCAATTTAATTGTCATTTGTTTTGCTCGACATAAGAAAACTTACGTAGCAATAACTAAATAACCAAACAAGATGATTAATTTAGTTCAATATGCTCAACATAACATATCTCACAGAACACCAACTAAGCTAAAATATCAACTTGGTTGTGTAGTGCTCAACATAAGATACATTACGAAGCCTCACAATAATACATAAAATATGGATCAGGGATGATCAATACTGCGGAATACACAAGGATTCATTCTATCTTCCCACCACTATTTGCATAACGATATTAATAGACATAATCCTTGAAAACAAAAGATTTTAACCTATCTTCCATTAAAATAATTGACAATATAAGATTAACTTTTGTATTTGTCAAAAGTCCATTCATTCTTTTATCAATACGTGAATACCAATCACGAATGACTTTACTTTTGAAAAATTATGGGACGAACATAGTTCACGGACGTAAACACCAATATCCCATAACAAATTGCAATATATCAAATCATAAATATTAATACTGCAAAACATAATCCTCCAAATATTTTTAGAATTTAAACCAATAAACCTAAAAAAAAAGGAACAAGAAGATGAAAAATAATAGCGATGTGTAGTCACAATCTTTCCTATTCAAGCACTAGTTATTCTTCCAACTAAACCAAAAAGAAGACATACTAGGAAACATGAAGTGTTCCCAAGGCCTCTTAAGAAAAATCCTTCTCGTTGTTGAAAAAACCATTGATAATGGGATCATCCAATTCCTCCAACTCTTTGGAAATAAATGTCAACTTACTAAGTTCTCTTTTCAGTTTACGTACGGTGTTCGTTGTTAGAGACAACATCCGTTCATAGTGAATTAGCTCTTCCAAAGATGAAGCGATTTGGGATTTTAAACTGTTTCTTTTGCTGATGAATTCTCTTACCAGATTCCTGAAGTTAACATCACTTTGATAAAAGGAAAAGAACCAGGTTGATGAAGAAACTTTACCATCATTTGAAGTATTCACTTTCTTCATCCTTGTGGTAGAAATTCCTTTACACCGATATACGTTAGCTGCTTCAACTGCATCCTTGCTTGTTGTTCCTCTAGTCATCGGTGCCATAACCCGTATCTTATTATGGAATGAAAAGACTATAACAAATACATAGCCCGTGAACGACTAAAACCCTAGAAGAACAAGTCTTCTGTAGTTTAAAGATCCCTTATTGTTAGAGGAAATATTTTCTTAAAAAAATACAATACTTGAGCCACAAAGACGCAAAAACCCATTTTCTCAAGTTAAAGATAAGGATGCGAACGTCTCTGGTATTAGATAGAGATGTTGTGAGCCAATCGCTCCCCTTTCTTACCACATAGTGGTTTACCAAGGTTTGTTGTATAACCAGATTTCCTACCTCTTACGATTCTAGAAGCATTGGTTTCCTGAGACCCATGTTGATTATCCAGATTCATCTTTTGCATGTTCCTTTGCAGTATGGAAATTATTTTGTTGTACCTCTTGAAACTCCAACACGTGCTTTGAACATGATTTGCATTCCCACAGAATGAACAAATCAAGCATCCTTTGTTTTGTTGAGATTCCTTCTGTTTATCAAAACTGTCAACCTTTATTCCATGATCAATAGAAACAACGGGGTTGACAAAGCCAACAATTTTGCCTTTAAATCCTAAACCATTTGTGTTTCCAAAGGACTTCTGACCAAATAACATTGCTGAAATTTTTTCAGAGCTTCCAGATAATCTTTGTAGATCATCCTTAATAGTGTTAATCTCTTTTTACTTTAGAGCAATGGTTCTGGTGAGTTCATCATTGAGACAGTCTATCTCAAGAGTTTTCACCTAGATTAATGATTCTAGTTTCTTAAAAGAAGCTTTTTATTGAAGATTTTCTTTAAGAACCTCTTTATTCAAGAATTCAAAAATCTTTGTGTCAGACTCAAATTCTGGATCAGAACTTGAGTATGAGGATGTTTCTGTTGCATGGGTTGAGGGTTCATCACATCCTTCAGACGTATTCAAAACGTTGACACATGAAGATTTTTCTTTATTAGAATCATTAGCAGTCAAAACTGAGAGTGGATGTTTATCACATCTAATGCTCCTTTTTACAAATTCATTGATCCTTTCTGTTAATAATGGTTTATCGAACCATTCACCATTTGAGCAGCATTCATCAGCCCAAGACAAGTTAGAGGTTTCACTTGTGTCGGAAACGGCATTGAAGGCAATGATTTGAGTAGAAATTTGATCAAATTTTTTTACCTTTCCAGAAGAAGCATTTTTGGAGAGGGTGTTGAGGTTATTTCCTCCATCGATGGCATGCTTCCTAGAAAAGTATCTATTGTCTTCAAATACAGTCTCTAGGATATCCCAGATATCTTTATACTTAGTGCAGGTAGACACATAGTGCTGAAGATCTAGGGTAATGGCATGTCTGATAGCATTCAATCCGTCAGAGTTTTGCATTGCAGCAAGAGATTCTTCAGGACTGTAACTACCAACATCCTTAGGTAAAGATACATCGCCTTATGTATTTACCGGAAGATCATAGCCCTTAACAACACATACCCAGGTTCTAAAATCACGTGCTTGAAGAAACGCATACATAGAAACTTTCCACCATGGATAGTTTGAGCCATCGAAGACTGTGGTACGTTAATAGAGATAACACCTCTGTCCATAGACTCAGATCGCTACAAACACAGACTTGTAAGGTCTTAACCGTGTTTACCTGCTCTGATACCAATTGAAAAATTGGGGGTCTAACAACACCACCCAATATTTCGCTTAGCAATCTGTACGGACTAACACCGAAATAATTTTTAGAGAATCAACTAGACAGTCATACTCAATCTAGGTAAAAGTTTCTCAAGGAGTTAATATCTCTCTCTTGTTTTGATTTACTCGAGCTAATAGAAATCAGCGAGTCTTTAATCAAACACAAGGAATAACTTGGATGGTACCAAAGACCAATATCCAATGATCAATCAATAACAATCAACAACCAAATGTTGTATTACTCTAATTGAGGATCTAACGCACAACCTGTATTATTTCAATTATAAAGATAAAACAATATAATGCGGAAATAGAAATAACACAGACACCATAAATTTTGTTAACGAGGAAACCATAAATGCAGAAAAACCCCGGGACCTAGTCCAGATTGAACACATACTGTATTAAGCCGCTACAGACACTAGCCTACTCCAAGCTAACTTCAGACTAGACTGTAGTTGAACCCCAATCAGTCTCCCACTGATCCAAGGTACAGTTCTACTCCCTACGCCTCTGATCCCAGCAGGATACTGCGCACTTGATTCCCTTAGCTGATCTCACCCACAACTAAGAGTTGCTACGACCCAAAATCGCAGGCTTTGACAATAAACAAATCTGTCTTCCACAGACAAGTCTATAAAAGGATCAATCTGTCTCCCACAGATAAACCCTAAAGGTTTTGTTCCATCTTTTGATAATAATCAACATGAACAAGAACCAATTTATAATCCGGTCTTATATTCCCTAAGAACATCCTAGAGTTATCAATCACCTCACAACAATCTTAATTCGGTAGCGAAACAAGATGTTGCGGAATCACAAACAATGGGACGAAGATTTTTTGTGATTACTTTTTATATCTTTCCTATCAGAGATATCAATCTCAAGCCAATCAATCTGATTGTACTCGTACGATAGAAGATGCAACATCAGATCACACAACTACGATAAAAGTAGTATCGGTCTGGCTTCACAGTCCCAATGAAGTCTTTAAGTCGTTAACCTGGTTTTAGAAGAAGAACACCAAAGGTTAAAGGTGAACCGACTCTAGTATGCAAACTAGTATCACACGTAAGGTGTGGGGATTAGTTTTGCACAATACTAGATGTCTCCTTTATATAATCTTTCAAATCAGGGTTTGCAATCAATGTTAGATTAGTAACAAAGCATTCAATATTCACTGTTAAATGAAAACCTGATTTAGATTCAAGATAATATTTCTCAACCGTTAGATCAAAAACTTAGCTTGTTATACACACTTGACAATGCACGCTTCTAGGTTTGTTAACCGTACCCAAACGTATGCACTTGTTGGTTCAACAACAGTTAACCAAATGGTTAGCCATATGAGAATTTCATATCAACCATGTTCTTCTTCACCATAACTAGTTCAAATGACTTCAAATGAACTAGTTAGAAAGTTGTTCAATTGCAAGGAAATCTCATGTACTACACAAGACACAATTTAAGAAAAGATGATTTGATTCACTTGAATCGGTTCATGAAATTTTATAGCCACGGTTTGCAAACTGCATTCCTTAGTCTTTTTAATTTTAAGTTCAGAAATCATATTCAGATATATAACCTTCTCAAGTTCGCAGACTAGGTTCGCGGACTTAAGTTACCGTGCAGAGTTTACAAACTCCAGCAGAAATTCTCGGGTATGAGAACTTCGCCGGTTCGCAGACTGAGTTCGCGGACTTAGCTTCACGCAAATAGTTTGTCAACTCCAGCAGAAATTCTCGGGTTTGAGAACTTCGACAGTTCACGGACTTGGCTCACGCCATTCTTCCGGTTCTCTTGATCAACAAAGTTCGCAAACTTTGGTTCAAGGAATAGCACTTATACATAAATGTGTTTCCACAACAATGCTTATGTACACTATTGGTTATGTAATCTAAACTCTCATTTCAATCATTGAAACATTCTTAGAGGACGTTATATAGTTGCTACACCATTTCCCGTCAAAGCAATTTTCAAGATGATTGAAACATATCATGACTTTCGTCACATGGTAAAGATAAACTTGGTTAAAGCGAAAAGCTTACCAACACATATTTCGAGATATAGATAGGCGAGGTATACTCGGCTCGAAATACCAAATGTGCATAATCCAAGTGTAGATGGTGGATTTTCGATAAAGGTTAAAATCGTAAAACCATAATTATACATGCTCCTGATCCGGCGATCAGATGAGTATTTAGGCTCATGTCTGTCATTAATGCATGAAAGCTCATGCCATAAAATCTCTGACTGAGAATGTTGTATCTCAGAGTATATGAAGATGTGTAGTCTCTCAGGTGAGGAAATGACACATCTCATGAATACTGGGAAATTTCAGTAATTGTTTATATATAGAATCGAAAGATTGGACCAATCCTAGACAGCATGCCTGCTAGTATAGAACAATAACGTCTTCAGGATGCAACAAGGTTTTCCATGACTATATAAGAGAAATATGACGTTTCAACAAGCTCATATCTCTCAATTCTCAGATAATTAATGCTCCTAGACAGCATGCCTGCTAGTATAGATCCATAAATTAATTATCTCTAATCGTTAACTGAATAATCAACAATATTCTACTACTTTTCGTAATATTTCGTCATTTCAATTTGTGGTTCTTCCCAGCAGAATTCCACTTAATGATAAATATTCAACGTACGGGCATCTGAGCAGCTCTCGAGTAAGCCCCGACCACAATGGTGAAGTGTACTCTTAATTATGCACAAACGAGCACCTGAATACACAAACGAGCATTCCAAAACACGAAGGAACGATGAACCTATGCAAAATAGGAAGAAAATAATAAATAATAAAATATTAATCGAGGCGTTGGGAGACTGGGCCCACCGGCCGGCCGGTCGTGCCGTGGCCAGTCCCACACCCAATTTTATAATTTATCATATTTTTATTATTTTCCCTGATCTCATGAAAATCTCTTCATTTGAGCAAATATCCTTCGTTTCATGAAAAATTCCCTGATTTCATGATATTTCCCTAAATCCATGAAAAACAATATAAAATTAGGGAAACTCGTGGGACCGGGCCCTAGCCGGCCGATCATGCCCTAGCCGGTCCAACACGCCCCTTATTTTGTTATTATTATTTTTTATGTTTCCCTCATCTCATGAAACCTCCTTGATTTCAATAAACTCCTTGATTTTATGATATTTCCCTAAAATCATGAAAAATATTGTAAAATTAGGAAAAATACCCTTGGACCGGGCTCTTTGGCCGGTCGGCCGTGCCTTGGCCATAGCCGGTCCCACACTTCAAGATTCCTTCATTTTTTATTATTATTTTCCTTCATCTCATGAAGCTTTCACGGTTTCAGCAAAAATCTCTGATTTCTTCATATTTTCTCAAAATGTTGCTCAAACGCACACCTGAAAATATCAAAATTCTCAGGACTGAGACGCGGACACTTTGGTGACGTGAGCACGGTACCTTGACTGACCAAGGTTCGCTCTTTCGCTTGCAAGGAGACGGTCCCATATACTTTTCATGATTTGACCTAATTTGCACAATTGCACGTATTAGGTCTAAAACGCTTCCAAACAACTTGGAACTTCATAAAAATGATAAATAGACGATCCCATGACCAACCAAGGCTGGTTTCATGATTCCTTGGTCATTTTTTCATCTCTTCATAGTTAGGTTTAAACACCTGATGCTGAAATAAGCATTATTTTTCAGCAACAAATGATTAAACCAGCATTTAATTATCCTTTCACCAACAGGTCTTCAAGAGACTTTAATATTTTGCTCACCTCAGCATCTGGGCGCTACATAGTCGATTCATCATCCCATGTAGCCGGTCCCTCCTTTATTTCATAAATAATTTTCAATAAATCATCAATTCAGCAATTGATTAAAATTAGGGTTTTGAGTTCAAGGTTCATAATTCAAGATTCAAACACTAAATTTTATGTTGATCCCATGATCAGCACTCTAATTGATTATATTTGGTTTGGTCGCTAGTATTTTAATTTAATATTTATTTGGTCATGCTACCAATACTTCATCAAAGAAGCAACATTTGCTCAGGCGAGCAATATTTGCTCAGACTAAGGAATATTGGTTCAACTATCAATATTCAACAATTCATCAAATGAGCAACATTTGCTCATATGAAAAATATTTGTTCGTACTGATGAATATTGGTTCAACTATCAATATTCAATAATTCATCAAATGAGGAACATTTGCTCAGACGAGAAATATTTGCTCAGTTTATGAATAGTGGTTCAACTATGAATATTCAATATTTGCTCAGTCCATGAATTCTGGTTCAACTATCAATATTCAATATTTGTTCAGTCCATGAATATTGATTATCAACATTCAACAATTTATCAAACGAGCAACATTTTCTCATACGAGCAATATTTGCTCACCTTAACAACCAACATAATTATACCTCGGTCTCAACAGACATGTTCAATTCATGAGTCTCAGAACATTTGCAAAGTCACGTTCAACTCAGCAACACAAGGACTCATCGTCCCATAAAGTCAGCAACTGACTCCACAATCACGAGATGTCAATCGTGTCACATGGGGGGATATTAACTAGGGTTTTGGTTTTGCGGTCTACGACACGTGTGTTCATACACACGATGAGAATGTGGGAAAGTCGTGCAATTAGTTGGAGGAGTTAGCAAAGTAGTGGGTGGAAAGTTAACCAAGTCTCCGCACGATGAGAAGTTGGTTTCAACACGATTTTTACTTCCCCACTCTTTGACTCCAGCAACTGTCACACTTCATGGGATCATGGTGTTTTCGATTCAGCAATATAAAAGGCCTCCGAATCATGATTGAAAGGAACAATATTCGTCTAAGACAAGAATTTCTTGACATGTTCATACAGACAATCTTTCGTCTACACGAACTCATCGTCTGAGCAATCACTCTTAACTGAGTAAATTCAATCATTCAGAACTTTCTTACGCAGAATACACAATACACCTACAATCTCGATCACCATTGATCTCACACATTTCTCAGCTTCCCTCCTACAGGTCAACCCATCCTCTCTTGTGACCGAATTGACTCTGGAACGACCATTGTCTTGGTTTACGCCGGAGTCCTACAGATTGATATCTCGAACTTAAATCACTCCCTTCTTGCAGTGCATCTGTGTGAGGTTGAGCATTTGCTCGGTTCAAGGAGTCTTCTCCGCACGGTCATCTCCTTAATTATGTAGAAACCAGCAAATCGTTTTTCCACATCTACAGATTGGCGACTACAGTGGGAGGTTAATCTCTCGGTTTCAATATCAAAATTTCACAAGATGGTTGGCCTTAGGACTAATTCAACTACTCCAAACCCAATCCAGAATCCTTCAAATAGCAACGCTCCTCCTTCTAACGCTACATTTGACAGCACGGAAGGTGGAGAAATCCCGACTCTGACTGAGTTGGCGCGAGTCTTGGAGATCCACACCAGGAACATGGATCCGATGAAAAGTACAATGAACCACATACTCGATTTTCTCATCAAACTGACATCCGAGTTAGGCAGTATCTCCGCTTCAGAAGTCCCAGCGCTAGGGACTGACTCGTCACATGGTGACCCTCAAACCAACAGTTTCATTACTTATGAGAAGCCGGTGGACCATGAGGTTGCACAGTTGGTCGAAAACTTGTGTGAGCTTTTACACTTTTCCAGAGAACAGCGTACAGGCACGTTTGCCGCACTCAACCGGGTATCATCTGATGTGCAAGTAGCTTCGTTGTATCCAGCATTCGAAGAAATTTCCATGATGTCTGAGCACTCAATCAATAATATCACCTTTGGAGAAGAAGACCGCATGGCAGATGAAGGCCATAACCGCGCCTTGTATGTGACAAGTTTTATCAAAGACTTTGAATTCAAGAGGGCTCTCGTTGATACAGGCACTTCTACTAATATTATTACCATGAAGACTCTCAAAGCAGCCAAATTCCCACAGAGTAAAATTGTTCGCCATCCCATCTTGATGACGGGCTTTGAAGGAAGTCAGATCCATACATATGGGTATGCATACATGGACCTGAGGGTAGGGCCTATTCAATGAAATGCCAAATTTCACGTGATCGAGCAAGAGCCTGATTACCACATGATACTTGGAAGACCGTGGCTCTATGCCAATAAAGTGGTTCCTTCAACATATCATCAATACATGAAAGCTCTGCTAAATAACAAGATTTTTCGTATTGCGGCTTCATCATCTCCTTACGTCCCGGTCTATGACGCTGAATTCCTTGAATCTCAGAAGGACATCCCTGAACCTCCCAGGAAGATCTACAGTACTCCACTCCCGAATTGGGAATCCATTGAGAAAGTTGCTGACAAACCATCATCTTCAGGTACTAAACCGATTAAGTCATTTGATACACCAGTCAAGCGCCGTAAAGATCAGGCTATAACGCCAAGATCCAACTTCATATCCAGTCATGATGCAGAGGGAAGGGTCACGTACCGCCGCCGCAGAGATTAGCAATTAACAAGGGAGAACAATGAAAAGTCTCCCCGCCCTGAAGAATCATATCAGAGTGAACAATAACATGATGAAGAGATTCAAGATGCTCCATGAAAATTCCAAGATGGCACTGATTCTACTACTGATGACCTCGAAACGATCAACATCGGGACGGAGGATGATCCAAGGCCAATCTTGATTAGTTCTGCATTATCATCGGAAGAGCGAGCGGGACTGATAAGTCTGTTGAAAGAATATCAGGATATCTTTGCTTGGACCTACGAAGAGATGCCTGGTCTTGACGAAAAATTGGCCACTCATCATCTGCACATCACTCCTGGCTCCAAAGTTGTCAAAAAGTCGCCTAGGCAGTTCAGACACGAAGTTGAGGATCAAATCAAAGTCGAAATTCAGAAACTATTGGCAGCAGGGTTTATCAGACCTATTCAGCACCCAACATGGCTGGCAAATGTTGTTCATGTCAAGAAGAAAAATGGTCAAATCAGATGTTGTGTTGATTTCAGGAATCTGAATAAATGCTGCCCAAAGGATGATTTTTCTCTACCCAACATTGATATGCTCGTTGATGCAACCAGTGGTCACGGTATGTTCTCATTCATGGATGGTTACAGTGGCTACAACCAGATCAAGATGTACGAACACTATGCCAACAAAACTGCATTTCGCACTCCCATTGGGAATTTTCACTACACCGTGATGGCTTTTGGATTAAAGAATGCAGGTGCTACTTATCAGGGAGCTGTGACTGCAATATTCCATGACATGATGCACAAGCAGGTGGAGGACTATGTTGATGACGTGGTGGTGAAGTCGAAGACTCGAGCATCCCACATAGAAGTTCTGAGACAAATCTTTGAAAGATGCAGAGAATATAAATTAAAGATGAATCCTCTGAAATGTGTATTTGGTGTCTCCTCCGGAAATTTTTTAGGATTCCTAGTCACTGCAGAAGGAATTAAAGTTTATCCAGACAAGACGAAATCTATTACTACCATGACTCCTCCATGCACTGTGAAAGACCTCCAAAGTTTTATTGGGAAGGTAAATTATATTCTACGCTTCATTCATGGATTAGCTCAACTCATTGCTTCATTCACCCCTCTGCTGAAGAAAGGAGCAAGTTTTACGTGGACAACCGTCCAACAAGAAGCATTCCATAAAATACAGCAGATACTATTATCACCCGCTGTCATGAAATCCTCGGTGCAAGGACGACCACTGATACTTTATACAGCTTCCATTGATGTCACTATTAGGGCACTTCTTGCTCAAGAAGACGAAGAAGGGATCGAACGAACGATCTACTACTTCAGCCGTACAATGAGAGATGCTCAACTCAAATACCCAAAAGATGAGAGAGAATTTCTAGCATTAGTGCATAGAATTCAGAAATTCAGACACTATCTTCTATCTGACAGATTCATGCTTGTTTCCAAAGCTGGCCCTATAAAGTTTTTATTATCAAATCCAGCCTTGATAGGGAGACCAGCAAAATGGTTACTTCAGATGTCAGAATTCGACATATCTTGTGTACCGCCTAGAGAAATTAAAGGCCAAGCAGTTGCCGACTTGCTTGCTGCTTTCCCAGGTGAAGATACGACAACGTTACATGAAGATGTACCTGGTGAGTTTTCAGAGATATTAGCTATCAAAGAAGAGACATGGCTCTTATACTTTGACGGGTCCGCCACTCCTAGCAATGACACCGGAGGAGCGGGCATGGCGCTAGTGTCTCCATCTGGTGAAGTCTTCTCGCATTCATTCAAACTGGATTTTCACTGCACCAACAATTCAGCAGAAAATGAGGCTTTCTTATTAGGGTTGTCCCTGGCCAAGCAAGCAGGAGCATCACACCTTGAGATAAAGGGAGATTCAAAGCTACTGGTCAACCAAATGAATGGAACATACTCTCTTAAAAAAATCATGCTCGCCCCATTCAGAGATGAAGCCCGAAGGATATTAAATCATTTTGTTGATGCAACAATTGTCCACACTGGACGGACCAACAACAGGCATGTTGAATGCCTAGCAACTCTCGCTTCCAAGCTGCAATTCGAAGGATAAGAGAAAACAATCACGGTACAGAGGCGAGCTGTTTCTTCTACCTGGCTTGCTCAAGCTGAAGATATTCAAGCAGACGATTGGCGAGCCCCTATTATCCACAAACTGAGCAGTTCTCTTTCAGAGGGGAAAGTCAATCTCAAGTAATTAAAGAATTATTTCCTGCTTAATGGAGCGCTATACTACCGAAATCCTGATGGTCTTTATCACGATGCCTTGGAAACGACGAAGCAGGCGAACAACTCAAACGCATACATGAAGAAATCTGCGGACAGACATTAGTAGTAACACTTTACAGAAAACTTCAAAGGATGGGATATTACTGGCCTTCCATGGAGGCCCAATCAAGAAATCTGCAAAGATCTTGTCCTAATTGTCAGACGCCTCCTCATCACTTAGAATCTTTGACAGTCCATCACACCAAGGACTGGAGGGAGCCTTACATCAAGTACCTACGGGACAATGAACTTTCGCTGGAGAAAAGGGAGACAATCAAACTCATCCAGAGAGCCAAAAGATTCGTTTTCCTTGACGGAATCTTATACCGTAAAATCTTTGGTGGGAATTTACTGAGATGCTTAGCTGAGCATGAAATCCCAATGATTCTAAAATAAATGCACGATGGAGAACATCAAGGCAAAAAGAAATTATTTCTCCAGATTCATGAGAAATATTATTGGCCAACCATGGAAGACTACGCAGCTGCGCACGTTCAGAGGTGTCATCAATGCCAAATCCATGGTAATCTCATTCACACTCCTTGTCTCCCGTTGAATTCTGTGAAAAGTCCATGGCCTTTCTATAGCTGGGGACTGGATATCATCGGGAAAATCAATCCAGCATCTTCGAAGCAGCACGAATACTTCATCACCGTAATTGAGTATTTCACTAAATGGGTCGAATCTATTCCTCTTCGAAGTACTACTGGAATCACAATTGCAGCCTTCATCAAAGAATACATAATATGCAGATTCGGTGTTCCTAAAAACATAGTCACCGATAATGGAACTCCTTTTTCCAACAAGCATGTGACAGAATTGCTCGAGGAATACGGCATTAAACAAGTTTTCTCCACACCGTATTATCCCCAAGGAAACGGACAAGTAGAGAGCACCAACAAAACTTTGATCTGGATTCTCAGCCGAACAATTCATGATAATCCTTGAACGTGGCATGAACAATTGCTTATGGATTTGTGGTCTTATCGAACCGCGCCAAGGATCTCAATCGGGACTTCACCATATTCCCTCGTCTACGGAGATGACGCCGTACTTCCAGCAGAAATCAAAATTCCTTCAACAAGGATCGCAATATCCAGTGGAGTACAATGGGATGAAACCGAAGTGTCCAATTCAAGAATTTTTGAACTAGACGTGATCGAGTCAAGAAGGTCTAAAGTAGAAAAATATGTGGAAGCGTACAAGCAAAGGATCTCCAGAGCTTACAACAAAATGGTAAGACCTCGAACATTCCAAGTAGGAGATTTGGTGCTAAAGACAGCAAAACACGTTATATGTCTGCTTCTAAGTTCTCTCCGAAATGGGAAGGACAATATGTCATCATCAAGGCAGTGTCCAGTGGATATTACAAGATCCTAGCTATTGATGGAGGAGTGGAAGGAAATATCATCAACGGTAAATGGCTCAAAGCATATTATGCCTGATCCATAGAAATTCCTTACCTTTTCATCATTTCAAGCATTTCTCAAAATGTAATTTATATTCCTCCAAAGAGTATGCAAAATGCTCCTTTGTTCATTAAACATTTCATAAATGAGCAAAATTCTTTCATACCATGATCAATTGTTTTGCCTAAAGAAAATCATAAACCTATTTTAAAACAATAATCATAAATGCTCACTCAGAGTAAACCATCCAGCAGAGAGTAATTTTCATAGACAACCATGTCAAGCTTCTTTTGAAAGTTTTGGGTCTTCACCTTCAAGTCCCGGACAACTTTCTCAACTTTTTCCGATTCCAAGGCGAGTGCCTTCTTCTCTTCCAAGAAAGCAGTTGTGGTAGAAATTGCATCAGCAGCAGTCGCTGCCCTGTCGATTTTGATCATCTCGAGTTGACGGAGGAGCCAACTCACGTTGAACCGCAGGGTCTCGCAATTCGAGAGCATGTCATCCCACCTATGAAGTTCATGATTCTTGACATCTCGCAGATTCATCTCGTTCATCTCTTCGATGATTGGTAACAGTCCGGCCACCGTAGTCAGAAGGGTTGGGATAAAGCCTCTCCATATTTCTGTCGTAGCAATATGCCCGTACAATATCCAAATTTTAGTGTACATAGGTGTGTGACATTTGGGAATGACCAATCCACCGACGACCTCATTATTTGGGCTAGTATTAATCATGGGAGCTTCAAAGAGGAGTCCAGTTGTTGGATATTCATGAACATGAGATCTAATCACAACCTCCGTGGAATCAGTTGAGTCTTCGTCAACACGGTTACTGCTATCGTCAACCACGACCATAGACTCCCCATTCCTCCTCTTTCCAGCATCAACAACAACGTGTACATCAACCTGTCGTAAAAAAAAGTTTGAAATTTTAGATGAAGATTGGATAAACCGTTGAGTAGAACTTCAATCAAGAAGCCATAAAATCACTTACAAATGTGCCGGATTCAGTATGAGATGATATATACCGAGCAGAGGATCTAACAGTCCGCTTGGGTCTCGAATTATGAGAAGAATACAGACTCTTCTGATTATCCTGCAACAAGTTATTTTCCTATGATCAATAACTCTGATCAAATGGAGATGAAGAAAATATACAACTTACTGAGACAGACGCTTCCACTTCATGCTTCGACTGAGGTTCGTTTCGAGAAGACATAGTACTGCTGGACATAGCGACGAAAGGTATGATAATCAAAATTTTCTCTGCTCCATGAAACTAACGCAGGAACGGAAGAATTATTTGCGTAAATGCTAAACCCTAAGTCTTGGAGATATATATGAGATACGGTGGGTGCTTATCTTCTGTGAATAGTCAATTCAGTTGCGAGTTTTACTGAAACCCTAAGTTTCAAACAAGATCAATACTGGAGACGCGAAGGAAAATAACATACTGTGGACTGACCAAAGCTGGATATAGTCACACGGCCTTGTGTATGTCGCATGTTTTCTTAGCATATGCTGCGTATCCTAGTATTTTGCAGATGGAAACCGCCAAGGCAAGTCCAAAAGGATCATGATGAGTTTTGGTGCATGAGCATTGGGTCATTCTGTTTGATTCAATCAAGAAGAACCAACATTATTAAAAGGATTTCTTATTCAAAAGGAAAATCTTAATACTGAAGTGAAGCTATTCAAATAAAGAAGATGCCTACTACGAAGGCTAAGAAAAGATTCAAATGTTTAAGTAAGATCAGGAGTAAAACTACTAGTCAGATTCATCTGAGTTGTCAGATTTATCAGATTCATCATCATTGTCCTTCTCAGAATCTTCTTCTTCGTCAGAGTCACTATCAGGGCCATTGATGAAGTCTGGATGGATATTAGGATCGTTCGATTCCGAGTCCTCTTCCGCTTTATCCTCGACTCGTTTCGCAATCTCTCTGAGCTCTCTGGTACGACGATCTGGCTTAATCTTGCGATCGTGTGGCACCCACACTGGTTCATCTTCTAAAGCATCATAGTATGAAGGTACACCGTCGGCAAATCGACGTCTTTCCTCAGCCGTTAGTATTCTGCGCCGGATTCGATCCTTCCTACGCCCACGGTCGTCCGCCTCATCATCCTCGGCTTTTCTCTTCATAAGCTCAGCATAAGTGACTCTTAAGTCATTAAGGGGTATGTCAGGCTTTGCCCCCTCAGCATGATTTGTATTAGTTTTCGATTTGGCTGCAGAAGCTCTGAAATCCTCGTCAGAGGAGCTGGAGGAATAACTATAATCATAATCGCTGCTGCTGGAAGTCACAATTTTCTGGAACCAGGAGCATAAAATTATGGACATGCTGATAATAAATTAAGTACAAAAATGGTAACTCTTAACTCTTACCTTTTCACGATTTCAGTAGTGATTGTGGTGCAAGAGTTAGCACTCCAAGATTAGTTCGTTCTTTAAAACCTGCAATAACGAACAAAACCTTATCATTTGAAAATTGAAACTGATTTTTCATAAAATTATGAACATAATTTTCATAATATAAACATCCACAGCTGGGCTATGAAATTTACACCAAGACAATATTTCATCATAAATAAATTGTCTAATTTCGAGGGTTACTCAAAACCCATGTTTTGATTTTACGAAATCATAATTAACGTGAATAACTCGCGTAAATTTTCAATTTTTTTTTATCTAACGTGAGCAAACTCACATAAATAAATATATGACATTTTATTTTATTTCACGATTCCATATATAAAAAGAAAAAAAATCTCTTTTCCTTCGTATGAGCATTTTTCTTTGGAACGAAGGTTTATTTCGGTCTTGTGAAAAGATCGCATCTTTTAAAATGAAGTTTTGGTTTCCATGAAAGCTCGTAATAAAAACTTTATCACTGGACACAAGTCTTTTTCAAAAGAAAATCTCTCTCAAGTTAGGGATTATTGCTAGTCTCTTGAACTAATGATCGAACGAACATACATTAAATAAAATAAGGGTTTTTCTACAAAACTCACACTCATATATACGCATGTATAAAATTTTAACATGATCAAAGCATGAACAACTCATGAAATCAGCAAGCAAAAAAATAAATAAATCACGTACCTGGTCGGCGCCGACCGGAATATGGCCGGACAGTGATCGGACGGTGGCTGCTCCGGCTGGAAAGCTCCGGCGAAAATTCTCTGCTTCCTTCCTCTGCTTGGGCGTGAAGAAGATGAAGGGGTCAAGGTGGTGGCCGGTCATGGGAGAGAAATAATAAAAAAAAGGGATTAATTCCCTTTTATGTCAATTTTATTTCCAAAACCTAATTCCATAAGGATTTCCTTTTCGGGCCCGGCCCGTGAATCCTAAACCAACCAAGGTTCCACCATAAAATCAGCGGTTATACACCAATTTTTGCTCATTAGACGATGCTCTATCGTATCACTGGGATCTTCTTTTAAGCCATGGTCTACTCGCGCAGTCGAAAATCCGGTAACGTCTTATCTTACTACTAAGTTCAATTACTTATTCTCGTTCATAACTGGAAAATCACCATTCAGTGTTGACTGAGGAACATGACTGTCACTCACTAAGCAAGGTAATTAATGTATATGGTGGATTTTCGACAAGGGTTAAAATCGTAAAACCATAATTATACATGCTCCTGATCAGGCAATCAGATGAGTATTGAGGCTCATGTCTCTCATTAAAGCATGAAAGCTCATGCCATAAAATCTCTGACTGGGAATGCTGTCTCTCAGAGTATATGAAGATGTGTAGTCTTTCAGCTGAGGCAACGGCACATCTCATGAATACTGAGCAATTTCAGTAATTTTTTATATATAGAATCGAAAGATTGGACGGCTCCTAGACATCATGCCTGCTAGTATAGAGCAATAACGTCTTCAGGATGCTACAAGACTTTCCATGACTATATAAGAGAAATATGACGTTTCAACAAGCTCATATCTCTCAATTCTCAGATAATTAATGCTGATAGACAGCATGCCTGCTAGTATAGAGCCATCAATTAATTATCTCTAATCTTTAACTGAATACTCAACAATATTCTACGATTTTTCGTAATATTTCGTCACTTCAATTTGTGGTTCTTCCCAGCAGAATTCCACGGGTTAATGGTAAATTTTCAACGTACGGGCATCTGAGCAGCTCTCGAGTAAGCCTCGACCACAATGGTGAAGTGTACTCAACAATAATGCACAAACGAGCACCTGAATGCACAAACGTGCATTCCAAAACACGAAGGAACGATGAACCTATGCAAAATAGGAAGAAAATAATAAATAATAAAATATTAATCGAGGCGCTGGGAGACTGGGCCCACCGGCCGGCCGGTCGTGCCGTGGCCAGTCCCACGCCCAATTTTATAATTTATCATATTTTTATTATTTTCTCAGATCTCATGAAAATCTCTTCATTTGAGCAAATATCATTTGTTTCATGAAAATATTCCCTGATTTCATGATATTTCCCTAAACCCATGAAAAATAATATAAAATTAGGGAAACTCGTGGGACGGGCCCCTAGCCGGCCAGTAATGCCCTAGCCGGTCCCGCACGCTCCGTATTTTGTTATTATTATTTTTTAGGTTTCCCTCATCTCATGAAAACTCCTTGATTCGACAAATTCCTTGGTTTCAACTAGGGCTGCACATGGGCGGGTTTGGGCGGGCATTAGCTAAAACCAACCTCGCACCCACAGACTGCGGGTTTTTATTTTCATAACCAACCCCGCCCGCTACGGGTTGGGAGGGTTTTGGTTTAAACCCGCTTAAATCCGCTTTATATTCAATAATCATTCACACACATACACACATGTTTTAAAGTTTAAATAAACTACTTACTTAAGTTCTTAATAACTTAAAAAAACAAACCATAAACATAACTACATAAGTCTTCATTATTAAGCTTAAACTAGTACTTCCAATAAAAACAAGTTTAAACAGTACGACTACTTCAAAGTTCAGATTAAAACTTAAACAATAAAAGTTTCCAGACCAACAGTAAGTGACTCATGTCTCTTCTATCATCCTCCTCCTAGAAAGTGGAGACAGAGGGTTATCTACAACCTAAATAGTACCACTAGGGTTTTACTAACGGACGGATAGGATTAGTTGTAATCAATGGTGTATATTTAGCGGGTTTTTCGGGCGGGTATGGGCGGGTTTTAGCTAAAACCAACCTCGCACCCATAGACATCGGTTTTTTATTTTCATAACCAACCCCACACCCACAACGGGCGGGTTAAGATTAAAAACCCACGGGTTTAGTGGGTACCGGCGGGTTTGGGTATGATGGGCGGGTCTTGTGCATCCCTAATTTCAACAAACTCCTTGATTTTATAATATTTCCCTAAAATCATGAAAATATTGTAAAATTAGGAAAAATACCCTGGAACCGGGGCTCTTTGGCCGGCCGGCCATGCCTTGGCCATAGCCGGTCCCATAATTCATGATTTCTTTATTTTTTATTATTATTTTCCTTCATCTCATGAAGTTTTCACGGTTTCAGCAAAAATCTCTGATTTCTTCATATTTTCTCAAAATGTTGCTCAAACTCACACCAGAAAATACCAAAATTCTCAGGAGTGAGACGCGGACACTTTGGTGAGGCGAACACGTTACCTTTACCGACCAAGGTTGGCTCTTTCGCTGCAAGGAGCCGGTCCCATATACTTTTCATGATTTGACCAAATTTGCACAATTGCACGTATTAGGTCCAAAACTCTTCCAAACAACTTGGAACTTCATAAAAATGATCAACAGACGATCCCATGACCAACCAAGGCCGTTTTCATGATTCGTTGTTCGGTCTTTCATCTCTTCATAGTTAGGTTTTAACACCTAATGCTGAAATAAGCATTATTTTTCAGCAACAAATGATTAAACCAGCATTTAATCATCCTTTCACCAACGGGTCATCAAGAGACTTTAATATTTTTCTCACCTCAGCATCTGGGAGCTACATAGTCGATTCATCATCCCATGTATCTGGTCCCTCCTTCATTTCATAAATGATTTTCAATAAATCGTCAATTAATCATCAATTCAGAAATTGATCAAAATTAGGGTTTTGAATTCAAGGTTCATAATTCCAGATTCAAACACTAAATTTTATGTTGATCCCATGATCAACACTCTAATTCATTATACTTGGTTTGGTCTCCAGTATTTTAATTTAATATTTATTTGGTCATGCTACCAATACTTCATCAAATGAGAAACATTTGCTCAGACGAGCAATATTTGCTCAGACTAAGGAATATTGGTTCAACTATCAATATTCAACAAGTCATCAAATGAGCAACATTTGCTCATATGAACAATATTTGTTCGTACTGATGAATATTGGTTCAACTATCAATATTCAATAATTCATCAAACGAGCAACATTTGCTCAGACGAGCAATATTTTCTCAGTCCATGAATATTGGTTCAACTATCAATATTCAATATTTGCTCAGTCCATGAATACTGGTTCAACTATCAATATTTAATATTTGTTCAGTCCATGAATATTGATTATCAACATTCAACAATTTATCAAACGAGCAACATTTTCTCATACGAGCAATATTTGTTCACCTTAACAACCAACATAATTATACCTCTGCCTCAACAGATATGTTCAATTCATGAGTCTTAGAACATTTGCAAAGTCACGTTCAACTCAGCAACACAAGGACTCATCGTCCCATAAAGTCAGCAACTGACTCCACAATCACGAGATGTCAATCGTGTCACATGGGGGGATATTAATTAGGGTTTTGGTCTGGCGGTCTACGACACGTGTGTTCATACACACGATGAGAATGTGGGCAAGTCCTGCAATCAGTTGGAGGAGTTAGCAAAGTAGTGGGTGGAAAGTTAACCAAGTCTCCGCACAATGAGCAACTGGTTTCAACACGATTTTCACTTACCCACTCTTTGACTCCAGCAACTGTCACACTTCATGGGATCATGGTGTTTTCAATTCAGCAATATAAAAGGCCTCTAAATCATGATTTAAAGGAACAACATTCGTCTAAGATAAGAATTTCTCGACAAGTTCATACAGACAATCTTCCGTCTACACAAACTCATCGTCTGAGCAATCACTCTCAACTGAGTAAATTCAATCATTCAGAACTTTCTTACGCAGAATACACAACACACCTACAATCTCTATCACCATTGATCTCACACATTTCTCAGCTTCCCTCCTACAGATCAACCCATCCTCTCTTGTGACCGAATTGACTCTGGAACGGCCATTGTCTTGGTTTAGGACGGAGTCCTATAGATTGATCTCTCGAACTTAAAGCACTCCCTTCTTGCAGTGCATCTGTGTGAGGTTGAGCATTTGCTCGGTTTAAGGAGTCTCCTCCGTACGGTCATCTTCTCAATTCCTTAAAAACCAGCAAATCGTTTTTCCCCATCTACACCAAGTCTATATATATAGTATACGACTTCTTGTCTCAAAGAGTGGGAGATAGAGTAGATAGACTTTTGAGTGATAGATAAGTTCAAGTCTTCACATACCTTTTTCTCGAGAAGTTACACCGGTTCCTTGAGTAGTTCTTCTACTTGTATGATGAATCGCCATGAAGTCCTTGAGCTCAACTACACTTTCTATCCTAGTTCGAGACTTAGCTATAATAGACTAGAAATCAAGACTTATAGTTTTGATCACTAACATTGACAAACATGCTTGAGATAGCAACGCATGCGAGTTGGACCGAGCAATGCTCTAACACTACCCATTGTTCCAATAATACCACAATTTGTTCCTTGCTGCAGGGCAAGGGTGGTGGAAGCATCTGTGTTCCCCAACCATCTCGACTGTTATTTGTGCGGGTGTTTATGGGCGCGGTTGATGCGGTGTTCACCGAGTTTCGCCAGATGTAGTCTGAGTTCAGCTCCTCATTGCACTCAGCGATCCTTGCAGCCGCTTCTTATAACTCCACAAAAGTGGAGAAGCGGAAGTTGACCAGGCTATTCTTAAAGGATGGGGTCATCCCTCATACGCAAATTTTCACTAGCGCTTCTTCCCTGACGTCCTCATGGAAATCAAGGGTGAGCAGGCGAAACCTGGCGATGTATTTTCACATCTCTTCGCCTGAGCGCTGATTGCACTTACTCAGGTCTATTGTTGTGACTTTCCTCTTTGCTGAGTAGAATTTTTTGAGGAAGAGCGTGGACATGGTTGACACGAGCTGATGCTTCCTGACTTTAGGTTATCATACCAAGTGAATGCTGTATTAGTTAGCGACTTTGGGAACTCTCTTAAGCATAGTTTTCCATCAGTCGCACGATCATTCATAGCGGATAAAAACCTGTTGAGATGCTCTCTTGCGTTTCCTTGACCATTATAGATCTTGAATTTGGGTGAAACATAGTCCTCCGGGTATTGGTATTCTGTTATTTCAGAGGAATAAGGACTCGCCATGAAGTTGTAATTGTCTTGATTTACAACTCTATAATTCGTTTCTAAGTATCTTGCCATCGCCTCCTGCATCGTAGATACGGTCTCTTCTTCTTTCTCCTCTGCGTTCTCCATTATTTCTTTGGCGCTCTTTTCGGCATTGGCTGCCTTCATGAGTAATCTTAGTTCTTATTCCCCGCGTATGTGGCTTTCTAGTTCCTTCTGTAGATCCTTGAGGGAAGCATGGTGGGTGGCGCTTCCTCAGTTCTCTGTTTTTCATCTTCTTCACGTGTGGTTCCTGGTTTTCTCACTTGTGTGATCGGGTCTGTCACTATCCATACCCTCTCGCATTCTTGATTGAACGGGGGAACGTTTTGGCTCTCTGTCGCGCCTGAGTTAGCGCCTTCTGTGTGTGTCATGATGAACTAGGAACGAGTCTCTGGGTGTGGTCACCAAATGTTAATACCCATATTCTCGTTAGGTTCTACCCGTCCTAGCTAACCAAATGACCTCACTTTTTCTAATAATAGTAAGAGAGAGAGTTGTCTTTCCATTGTACCTTGTCTTCCTTTATATAGACTTTCCAAAATCCCATTCCTTTTATGATATCATGCCATGTGTCCTAAACTTATTTAATTACTGCTAATGACATTCCTTCTCTAATGAAACCTCCTTTTTTCCAATTAATTCCTCCCTTGTCCTTTCCATCTAATAGACACTTTCTTGGTGGACTTGGGCTTTAGCCCCTAAGTCCCCATGTCTCATGTTGGACTTTCCTCCTCCTTGAGGGCACACTAACCCGGCTAAAGGGGTGATATTTTTCATGTATCAACATGTAACGTCAGAATTTATGCTTCCATGATGAAGGAAACGTTTACACCATTACTTCTTTCCATTAATAACCGCCCTTCTTCATGACACTTCCTTGTAACGGGCGTATTGCACGCCGCACGCTGTAAACCGCCAGACCAATACCCTGATGAGTATCCCCCAGTTTGTGACATATTTGATGTCTCGAGTGTTTTGGTGGAAAACATGTAGAACTTTGCTACGTGTGGCAAGTTAAAATCAATAGGCTTGCCGCATAAAAATAGCATGTGATGCTATTAGGCTTGTCTTGGCTGGTCGCCTGAAACTTTCCACAAGCCTGACGGCTCGGTGGCAAACTTTGATGGATGGGATTGCATTTCATGATGAAGGGTAGCCGTTGATTATGGCTACCTTCTGTTGGCGCCTGGTAATGGCGCAATGGCACCTTTGGTGCATGCCAGCGGCATTGCGCATGGATGGCATGGCTCGTGCATGTCAATGGCACGGTGGTGCAAGTGGCGCCCGTCGTAGCCATGGCCACTAGATTTAGGCGGCGGGTCGCATAAAAGTTGCCACAAATCTGTTGGTTTGGTGGAAAACTTGGATGGATGAGATCGCATATCATGAGGAAGGGTAGTCGTTGATTATGATTACCTTATGTTGGCGCCTGGTAATGGCACAGTAGCGCCTTTAGTGTATGCCAGTGGCATTGCGGCATGTATGGCATAGTTTGTGCAAGCCAGTGACACGGTGGAATGGCTGGCATAGTTTGTGCATGCCAGCGGCATGATGGCGTAAGTGGCGCCTGACGTAGCTATGGCCACGGGATTTTGGTGGCTGGTCGCCTAAAAGTTGCCACAAGTCTGTTAGTTTGGTGGCAAACTTGGATGGCTGAGATTGCATCTCATGGGGAAGGGTAGCCGTTCATTGTGTCTACCTTCCGTTGGCGCCTGACAATGGCATCCTAGTAGTGTCGCGGCATGCCTGGCATAGTTTGTGCATGCCATCGGCGCGATGGTAGAAGTGGCGCCTGGCGCAGCCATGGCCGCTGGATTTTTGGCACGTTGGTGTTAGATTCAAACGTGGTGTGGTAACATCAGTTTTAATGGCCATATTGATTCCCATGTTCTGTGGAGCATTGTTTGGCGTGGTAACTTTGCCTAAATTAGGGTTTGGCATGTCGAAACCCTAATTATCGTATATGGCATGTAGTATGCAGTAGGTGGCACGTTTGGCGTTTGGCATGTGCACTTGGCCTGCCTGTTTGGCGTGTACGATTGGCATGTACGCCTGGTATGTTTGTTTTTGGCATATTTGACATGCCGTTGGCATGGTTTTGGGAAGCCAACTTGGTAGGGTAAACTTTTGACACAATTTCCACCCTTTTTAAAGCTGTGCCAGGTTTAGAGCAACCTGATTGGTCAACGAAAGCAGGGAGCCGGCCAAGCATGGGCGTGGCCACCCTTTTGGTGCGCGTGGCAGGTTTAGTGCGACCTGATTGGTCGATGAGAAATAGTTTCGGCAAGTATGGGCCCAGCCACAACTTATGTATGTGTGGCGAGTTTAAGGCGACCTGATTGATCTAGTTAAATAGAGCCGGTTTAGGATGAGGCATGGCCAATGGCAAATGGCGTCGTTTGGCCTAAGGCATGGCCACGCCTCTCTTTGTTGCTGCTCCTATCCTGCGACTCATTGTTTTCTGATTCTGGGCAAGATTTTGCATCTGCTAATCCATGGCGGATTAATTACATAGTTTACCTAGTGTTTGAGGGTGAAAACAGTTTCTGCTGATTTTGGTAATTTCGGGTGTGTGGGTGAGAAACGAGTCTAAACCCTAAACAATGTACTGCAAGGGAGTACTTTGATTCGAGAGATCAATCTGTACAAATCCGGCCTAAACCAAGAAATGGTCGTTCCAGACTTGCTTCCATCACAAAGAGGAGGAGAAAGGTTGGTCTTGGGGAGGAAAGCGAAGAGAGTGTTGAGACCAGAACCGTTGATTCTGGAAGAGTAATTGTTTGACGACTTGTATCAGAAAGTGGAAAGCTAACAGATGTGAAAGCTAACAGGTGATTTCTGAGTGTTGTATGTTCCTGACCAAAAAACTTGTCTTTGGTGGAAATAGGTGAGACCTATTTATACAATTCGCAACGAAACGTACCCTGGTCTCGTAAGAACTGGAAACGGTTGAGTAAATGGAAGAAAATGGTAACGGGTAACGCCTGGAATTGATGTTTCCATAATGAAGGAAAAGTTTCACCATTACTTCTTGTATTTACTAACCTCCTGACCCTTATGACACTTTCCTATGACGGGAGTAGTGTATGTTGCACGCTGTAAACTGCCATAACAATACCCTGATGAGCATCTCCCAGTTTGTGACATGTTTTGATGTCTCGAGTGTTTTCTTGGAAAACATGTACCATGTTGCTACGTGTGGCGTGGCCAAAGGATTTGGCGTTTGTAGCCAAGTTGGTGTCGGGACCAAAGAATAGGCATCGTAACCAGGTTGGTGCCGTGACCATAGAGTTCGCATCACATCCAAGTTAATGCCGTGACCAAGAGTTAGCATCGCAGCCGAGAAATTTCCACGAGTCGTTTGGTGGCAGGTTTGTACGGATGAGATCTGTATCTCATGAGGAAAGGTATCCGTAGATTGTTGCAACTCTTCGTTTGGCAACCATCGGCATGGTTGCAGCGCTTGCATGCTCTTGGCACGGCCAAATTAGGGTTTTGGCGTCATGGCCAAGAATTGGCGCCGTGGCCAAGAGATTGCCATAAATCGTTTGGTGGAAAGTTTGTATGGCTGAGATTCGTATCTCAGGAGGAAGGGTGGTCGTTGATTTTTGCAACCCTTTGTTTGCAGCCAGCGTCATATGGTAGGGCCGGCATGGCTTTGGCATATTTTAGGCGCGGCAAAAATTAGGGTTTTGGCAAAACCGTGATGTTTGGCCTTGGTCCGGAAGTTTCCATGCGTTAGGTAGCGAACTTAGACGACTGAGATCTGCATATCAGATGGAAGGGTGGCAGTTTATTGTTGCAACCCTTCGTTTGGCAGCCATCGGCATGGTGGTAGGGCCGCATGTTTTAGGCGCGACCAAAATTAGGGTTTTGGCATAAACCGTGATGTTTGGCCTTGGGCCGGAAGTTTCCATGCGTTAGGTGGCGAACTTGGATGGCTGAGATCTGCATCTCAGATGGAAGGGTAGTCGTTGATTGTTGCAACCCTTCGTTTGGCAGCCAACGACATGGTGGTAAGGCCGCATGGCTTTGGCATGTTTTAGGCGCGGCCAAAATTAGGGTTTTGACATAAACTATGATGTTTTTCCTTGGGCCGGAAGTTTCCATGCGTTAGGTGGCCAACTTGGACGGATGAGATCTGCATCTCAGATGGAAGGGTAGTCGTTGATTGTTGCAACCCTTCGTTTGGCAGCCAGCGGCATGGTGGTAGGGCCGCATGGCTTTGGCATGTTTTAGGCACGGCCAAAATTAGGGTTTTGGCATAAACCGTGATGTTTGGCCTTGGGACGGAAGTTGCCATACGTTAGGTGGAGAACTTGGACGGCTGAGATCCGTGTATCATATGGAAGGGTAGCCGTTGATTGTTGCAACCCTTCGTTTGTCAACCAGCGGCATGGTGGTAGGGCCTCATGGATTTTGGCGCAGAGATGTGGCTGACATGATATGCCATTGGAACTGTGGTGCGGCTGGCATGGTTGGCATGTCTTTGGCGCGAAGATGTGGCTGGCATGGCATGCCATTGGCACGATGGTGTGGCTGGCATGGTTGGCACGCCTTTGGTGCGGGGATGTGGCTGGCATGGCATGTCATTGGCACATGTGGTGTGGCTGGCATGGTTGGCATGCCTTGGCGCGGAGGAGTGGCTGGCATGTCATGCCATTGGCACATGTGGTGCGGCTGGCATGGTTGGCATGCCTTGGCGTGGAGGTGTGGCCGGCATGGTATGCCATTGGCACTGTGGTGCAGCTGGAATGGTTGGCATGCCTTTGGCGCGAAGATGTGGATGGCATGGCATGCCATTGGCAAGGTGGTGCGGCTGGCATGGTTGGCATGCCTTTGGCGCATAGATGTGGCTGGCATGGCATGTCATTGGTACATGTGGTGCGGCTGTCATGGTTGGCATGCCTTGGCGCGGAGGTTTGGGTGGCATGTCATGCCATTGGCACATGTGGTGCGGCTGGCATGGTTGGCATGCCTTGGCGCGGAGGTGTGGCTGGCATGTCATGTCATTGGCGCCTGTGGTGGGTATTGCTTGGTTGGCATGCCTTGGCGCGGAGGTGTTCCTGGCACGGCATGCCATTGGCACATGTGGTGCGGCTGGCATGCCTTGGCGCGGAGGTGTGGCATGCACGGTATGCCATTGGCACATGTGGTATGATGTATTTTCAAATGTTGTTGTAGATAGTGGTGAAAACTGGGTTCTTTTCGAACTTGTGAAGGTAACTCTTTTTTTTTTTAAGATTTAAAAAAATAAATAAATGAAGGAAATTAATAGTGATGTCAAGATTTTAGAAAGATTAAGGCTCAGGATTCACTATTACTTCAAGTTGATTGGTTATAAATAATATTTCAGAAATTATTATTAAGCTCTTTTTCTTATTAAATCACTTTTTAATTTAAAAGGTTTCCAAATATTAAGTTGTAATCCTTAAGCATGATTTATCAAAGAATATATTCTAAGCATAAAACATCAAACTGATTCACAAATAATTAGAAAACCATTTTATTCCTTTTTTTTTATATTTTTCCCAAGTGGATTAAATAAAATAAATAATTAACGAAATTATAAATAAAATATTACCAATCTAACACATGAGTGAATAGTCCTCCATTGCCTCAATCACCAGGTATTTTAGCCGCTCATCATGTTGGAAAACCTCTCAAAATATTTCATTGATGCTCAAAAGTGTTTTACAATGAAGAGAAAGACAAGAAAATGATATAAAACAGGATTCTGCGACCCACAAAGGCGTCCAGAATCAACGATAGAGATAAAGTGTTGTTGTCGTTGAAAAACTATGACCCACGAACGACAGTCGTTGTCTTTGTTGGTAAACGACTGCCTTTGGTAGTCTTTCTTCCTCTTCTTCTTCTTCCTCCTCAGCAGCAGCAGCAGCAGAACCAGAATCTCTGCAACTTCAATTTCTTGCTCTGTAGTGCTCTAAACCTCTCCCAATTCTCTCTAAACTTGCTAGCCCTCCTTCTCGACATTAGGGACCTATTTATACACAACAGGTCACTCAAATCTCGTAATAATTCCAAGAATATCCGGCCATTAAAGAAAATATTCCGAAATATTTTTCTTTAATTCTCTGATTTGTTACGGATTGTTCCCTGTTTTATCTCTTCTCACGCGTCATCCTTGAGCTGTAGGGATTGTTTCCATCATAGAATCAACCCATGCACGTCTCTTCCATCCAAGAATCCAAGAATAGATTTTTCCTATTTTAGAATATCTTCCCTGATTTGATTCCACCGGTTATCTAACCAATTTTGACCGAATCCAACACCCATACCAGCTCTATCTAGGCCCTAGGAACAAACCCATTTAATTTGGGCATTGAATCTCACTGGAACACCTTAAATCCTCAACCCTAGTCACGCAGTTCAAGAACAATTTTTCCCGCCAATTTTTGGTTTTTGAGTTTGGGAAGAAGATGTCTCCTCCCCTAACCACTGGGGTGCGAATAGCAGATGCCTTGGGGTGACCTGGGGGTGCCCCTTAGTAATTAGGTTACCCCTTATCCAAAAGCGAGAGTCCGAATAACACTTGTCCTCCGGGGTGCCAAAATCAACTTTTCGAGCCGAATTTTCCAAAATGTTTATTTCCTAAAAATACATAAAAACACAATATTAGTACAAAAATAGTTCCAACAATACGGACATTGAGGACAAATTAGACACAAAAATGTGTCTATCAAATACCCCCAAACTTATTATTTGCTAGTCCTCGAGCAAATCTAATCTAAAATAAAATGACTACACTTAGCACGTGCAGTAAGCCGTTAAACCACTAGGTGGCCCTAGTGGCGGAGTGTTGTCTCCGGAGGGTTTACCAGAGGTGTACCCACAAAACCTTTACTCCAGACCCTATCTCTACAACGAACCTTGGAAGGCACTAAAGAATCTCCTTGGTTGGCTTACAATCACTGACTACAGGAGGAAGTACCCTGATGCGAAATTCCAATTGTTGTACACGAGTTTACACTCAAGCATACTAAAATTCATATAAAGTGACAGAGCTCTACTCAGATAGTTGCACTATGGACATCATATTCGGAGTCAAACTAATCATATGGATAGAAAAAGGAGATGGAAATAGAAAAATGTAGATGGTTTTGATGTTAACCAAATGATCGATGTTTCACATATCTGTCTGAAGGCCACTGCCAGAATGAACCTATCCTAATGGACTGATACCGGTCTGACTAATATCAACACAACTGGCATATACAAGGGAACCAGTGGTCAAACTAACTCTAGGTCAACAAACTGGCAAATACAAGGGAACCAGCAGTTGACTACACAGAACAATAACCATTTTTTTTTTAACTTAACGGCATGAATAGATCTTTTTGATCCAAGCGCATGCTTCTTGTCAGCAGATTACACGATAGTTCCCACGGGTCCTGCATTCCACGCTTGCTTAGGCGACGAAACAGGGAGAACACACGCATATTGCTATCCAAGTGTTAATACTTATTCCGATTGGTCTAACTGGTCCGGTCTTTTTTTTTTTTTTAGTAACTCAGTCACTCTAATTCACCCTAGCAGTGGTAACAACTTGAATCGTGTGCCCCACCTAATCACTTAGAGAAACATAGTTTAATGAAAAATAAAATAAAAAAAAGAAATGAAAAGGACTCAACGAGATATGGTGCAACTATCATGTTATTTCTAACACCTGAGCTCTGTGCTTTTATGAATAGACTCTATAGATGTTTCCATCTAATCAGATTGGTTCCTCAACTCCTACAACCAAGATGCTTCCATCCACTTAGATTAGTTAGTGCCATCCTGAATACGCATAAATTTCTAGGCTCTGGAGTTTATTTATTGCAACTAAAATAACAAAAGTTTCTTCCCCCCCCCAAACTTAAATCTAACATTGTCCTCGTTTCTAATGATAAAATTAAAGCATGAACGGAGAAATTGTTACCACTTGAAGAAAAAGGGTTAGGAAAGATATTACCATGTTGCATGAGATTGGGTTACCTCCCAAGAAGTGCTAAGTTTAAAGTCTTCAGCCATACATCAAATACCTCAAAAAGGATCTTCACCTTCCAAAGTCATATACCAATAGCCGAAAAAGTTGTGGGTCCATAATACCAAATAGAGCTAACACCAATATGAGACAACTGCACTGGTTCAGAAAAATGAACAGAAGGAGCACATCCTCATCTAAGGTTTCTTGCAAGACAACCGGATCTATCCAGAGCCTCCAGTTGGGCTTCATAAGAGTGTCTTGAAAAATAGATTCATCCGAAAAACGGGTTTCTAATATATGGATTTCCTCCTGAACAGTATCAGGCGGATCAGGTTGTGGAGTCTGAATAGACTCAAGCGATACCTCAGATGCACTAGGCTTGAGTCCCAAGTTAGGGACTTCTACTGGGGATAATTGACAATCTCTACCCCCAAATTTAGGGTAATCACTATTCTCCGTAAGACCTTTAACTATGGCTTGAATTTCCGGATCCGGAGAGTATTTAAAATACTCTAGAGCTTCTTCTAGTTCACTACCCCCAAACTTAGAGTTTTGGGTGTCTCTAGATAAACTAGTCACAATATTCCTAATTTCTAGACCATCCGGTTCCTGAAAAAGGTCAATTGCTTTCTCTGAGTTATAATCAGGTGGTTCATCCTCTAAATTCTTTTGAGGTATACTAGCTATAGGACTTATATGTTTCATATCCTCTATGGTCATCCCTAGAGTTTCCTTATTGTGTTGAAGCACGGTTACTGGCCTAATCTCATGATCACTATCCAAATCGGAAGTTATAGGCAAAATCTCAGATGGGCCTACAAATGCATAATTGGGGTCCAACTTAGGAGGATCTTTAGGCTCTTCGAAATAAGGGCTTAAGGTAGATTCGGTAGCTAGTAATGGTTCAAACCTAGATTTCCATCTATCGGTATCTAACATAGGAATAGAATCCAACAGAGCATTTACTTGTTCAATGTTGCTATCATCATCGAAATCCATGCTAAAACGGGCTAGACAACTCTCTAATGGATCTTCCGATTCGGTGTTTGGTAAAGACTTCGGAACTAAGGTTCCTATCATGTTAACCTCTTCAATGCACGTGTCATCTAGCTCAGAATGTAACTTATTGACATTAAAAATATTCAACTCAATAGTCATATTACCAAAAGATATATTTATAATACCATTTCGACAGTTAATGATCGCATTGGATGTAGCTAAAAACGGGCGACCTAAAATCACTGGTATTTGGTTCTCTGGGTCAGGGACAGGTTGAGTATCTAGGATAAGAAAATCCCCCGGATATATAAACTTGTCGAACTCTATGAGAACATCCTCGATCACACCACGAGGAATTTTAACGGACCTATCAGCTAACTGAAGTGTCATCTGGGTAGGTTTCATCTCACCAAGTCCTAGATTAAGGTACACATGGTATGGCAGTAAGTTCACACTGGCTCCTAAGTCAAGCAATGCTTTCTCAACACGGTACTTACCTATTGTACAAGCAATGGTAGGGGACCCTGGGTCTTTATACTTAGGAGTAGTGGTATTCTGAATAATAGAACTCACGTGACTAGCTATGAAGGCTTTCTTCTAGACACTGAGCTTACGCTTTCGCGTACACAAGTCCTTAAGGAACTTGGCATAAGAGGGAATATGCCTAATTGCATCTAATAATGGAAGGTTGATATTAACCTTCTTAAAAACCTCCAATATATCATTAAAGTTGGACTCCCTCTTAGTCGGAACTAGCAGCTGGGGGAACGGGGCTCTGGGAACAAAGCCGGGATCATCAGGACCCTCATTAGTCTCTTTGGAGACTCTATCAGTCTCCTCATTTTCTGGCTCATAAGGGTGAACTACAGCATGTTCACTTTCAGGTATGTCGACCTTATTATCAACTTTCCTTCCACTCCTAAGGGTCGTAACAGAGTTAACATGACTGTACGATTTCTCTCCTCTAGGGTTAGGATCAGTATGACTTGGGAACCTTCCTTCCTCTCTCTCATTAATATAATTAGCTATTTGGCCGACTTGAAGTTCTAATTTAGCAAAAGACTGGGCACTATTCTTAAAATTCTGTTTGGTTTCCTCTTGAAAATTACCCTGGCTTTTTACTAACATTTCCTGGCTTTGTGATAGCATTTCATGGCTCTTCCTTAATATACTAAGGGTTTTCTCTAAGCTAGTTATTCTATTCTCAGATGGGTTCTGGGTCTGTCCTGAAGGGTTCTTAGTATAACCAAAACCTGGGGGAGGCTGAGAATTACTAGACTGGCCTGATTCTGGCACTTAGACCAAGAGAATTAGGATGGTTTCTCCAACCAGGGTTGTAGGTCTCTGAGTAGGGGTCAAACTTCTGACGGTTCTCAAACCTAGCATTGTTATAGACAGCATAAGCTTGCTCTTCACTAACCTGACCTTCGCAAAATGAGTTATCAGGCTCTATTCCACAACTAGAGATTTGAGAGGCTCTATTAGGTTCAACAAGGGACTTATTTTTATGTTGACCCATTTCTAACGCTTCTAACCTTATAGATAAAGCAGCAAACTTGGCATCTGACGCAAAACTTGTATCTACCATATTGGTGATACTTCTATTGACCAAGAGTCTTTTAGGGGGTTCCACACAAGACTCCCACTGTTGGGATTTCTCAGCGATATCTCCTAATAAGGTAAAAGCATCATCAACATTTTTCCTAGTGAATTCACCAGCGCACATAGACTCGACCATGGCTTTGGTCGAATAGTCTAAACCATTATAAATAATCTCTACATGTTTCATCTTATCAAATCCATGGTGAGGACACTGGGATAGGAGATCATTGAATCTCTCTAAAAACCTATAAAGAGACTCTCCCTCTTGTTGCACACTAGTACTAATGTTCTGCCTAACAGTTGCAGTTTTATGCTTAGGGTAGAACTTCATATAGAAGGCAGCGATAAGTTCCTGCCATGTTTCTATGGATTCAGATGGTAGGTTGTTCAGACATGTCTTGGCTTTATCTCTCAAGGAAAAGGGAAACATCTTAAGTTTCAAGACTTCATCAGTAAGGTCTTTTATTCTAATTGTCCCACAAATTTCCTCAAAGTCCCTAATATGGAAATAAGGGTTCTCATCATCTTTTCCTAAGAATATAGGGATCATCTGAAGAATACTAGGTTTTATCTCGAAATTAGTCGTAGTGGCTGGCAATTTAATGCACGAATCTCGGTTGGACCTAGTTGGGAACATGTAATCTTTCAAAGTTGCCATCGGTGGCACAGCAGAAATACTAGGGGTACTTTCCTCACGAAGAGACAGATTCTCAAAACTGAAGTTTCCAAAAACGGGGCTCTCAAAAGAAGAGTCTTCGAGCTCCCCTGTTCCACAAGAAGATCTTTTAGGCTCGTCACTAATCAAACGGCCAAAATTATCTCTTTTCCAAGCACGCTCTGTAAAGGACTCGAGCGCTTTTGGCATACACAAACAAAAATCCTAAAGAAGTGAGGTTCTAAGCAAACACACAACAGACCGACTCCACCAAATCAAACCTAAAAATTTCTAGCAAACAAAAATCATGATGGCTCCACTTAGATTGTTTCTAGACCAGCTTCTAATCCTTCGAAAAGGAATTCGTTACAATCTGAGCAAATTCTCTGGAATCAGTACGAGTCAAAGTGAGTTGAATAGAGGCGAGGGAACCTCAGTGGAGCTTTGATACCCAAGGCCTCACCGGTATTCAAGGCGGCGCAGTCACGCATTCAACTCACAGAAACCATCCTGAACTTCGAAGTATGCTCAAAAGAGTAACCAATATTTTTCGAATGATTGTCCTATTAAGCTCGTTACCCTATCGGTCTCGTTCTAGTCAAAATTTTAGGCTTAGGTTCGCATTAGGTTTCGTTTTCCTAAGGCGGGCAAGAAGGGAACGGTGATGAAATCCGAACCCTTATCTTGTATTGGCCAGGCCTTGCCCTTTACTAGGAATTTAAAAACAGTCCAAATTCGTCCTCAATCAATGAATCACCTTAAGGAATACAGTAACTCGCTTACAGGAGATTCGCGAGTGTTTCGATGGACTTACCTCCCGTACCAGACGGGGGATGAACCGTTGAAGTCGACTCGGGCCACGACTCCTATGTCATGTACGAACCCGAGGGGCCGAGATGATATCGTAATCGTCGTCCTTCCCTGCACACAGTTTGTATTTAAGGTACCCTTCCGTAGGGTTTAAAAATTAAAGTCCAAATGTCCAGTCCAATTTAAAGTTCAAAAAAAAAAAAAATTACAGTTTTCCTCACACACTCAAAAAGAATTAAAAATTAAATCCTAAAATTGTCCTCTTTTCTTCTCTTTTCGCTTTAAGCTTTTTCCTCTCCAAGTCCTTAGTTTTCACTTTGAACATGCAAAATAAAGACAAAAAGAAACGTAAAAAGGAACAAACAATTCTAAAAAAAATAATAATAAACCTAAAAAAAAAAAATTCTACCTAAGCACAGGTCCGCGTCGGCGGCGCCAAAAATTTGATGTATTTTCAAATGTTGTTGTAGATAGTGGTGAAAATTGGGTTCTTTTCGAACTTGTGAAGGTAACTCTTTTTTTTTTAAGATTTAAACAAATAAATAAATGAAGGAAATTAATAGTGATGTCAAGATTTTAGAAAGATTAAGGCTCAGGATTCACTATTACTTCAAGTTGATTGGTTATAAATAATATTTCAGAAATTATTATTAAGCTCTTTTTCTTATTAAATCACTTTTTAATTTAAAAGGTGTCCAAATATTAAGTTGTAATCCTTAAACATGATTTATCAAAGAATATATTCTAAGCATAAAACATCAAACTAATTCACAAATAATTAAGAAAACCATTTTATCCCTTTTTTTTATATTTTTATCCAAGTGAATTAAATAAAATAAATAATTAACGAAATTATAAATAAAAATATTACCAATCTAACATGAGTGAATAGATCCTCCATTGCCTCAATCACCAGGTATTTTAGCCGCTCATTATGTTGGAAAACCTCTCAAAATATTTCATTGATGCTCAAAAGTGTTTGACAATGAAGAGAAAGACAAGAAAATGATATAAAACAGGATTCTGCGACCCACAAAAGGCGTCCAGAATCAACGATAGAGATAAAGTGTTGTTGTCGTTGAAAAACTATGACCCACGAACGACAGTCATTGTCTTTGTTGGTAAACGACTGCCTTTGGTAGTCTGTTCTTCCTCTTCTTCTTCCTCCTCGAGCAGCAGCAGCAGCAGAACCAAAATCTCTGCAACTTCAATTTTCTTGCTCTGTATTGCTCTAAACCTCTCCCAATTCTCTCTAAACTTCGCTATCCCCTCCTTCCCGACATTAGGGACCTATTTATACACAACAAGTCACTCAAATCCTCGTAATAATTCCAAGAATATCCGGCCATTAAAGAAAATATTCCGAAATATTTTTTCTTTAATTCTCTGATTTGTTACGGATTGTTCCATGTTTTATCTCTTCTCACGCGTCATCCTTGAGATGTAGGGATTGTTTCCATCCAATAGAATCAACCCATGCACGTCTCTTCCATCCAAGAATTCCAAGAATAGAATATTTTTCCTATTTTAGAATATCTTCCCTGATTTGATTACCACCGGTTATCTAACCAATTTTGACTGAATCCACCACCCATACCATCTCTATCTAGGACCTAGGAACAAACCCATTTAATTTGGGCCATTGAATCTCACTGGAACATCTGCAAATCCTCAACCCTAGTCACGGCAGTTCAAGAACAATTTTTCCCGCCAAATTTTGGTTTTTGAATTTGGGAAGAAGATGTCCTCCCCCTAACCAGAACTGGGGTGCGAATAGCAGTTGCCTTGGGGGTGACCTGGGGGTGCCCCTTAGTAATTAGGTTACCCCTTATCCAAAAGCGAGAGTCCGAATAACACTTGTCCTCCGGGGGTGCCAAAATCAACTTTTCGAGCCGAATTTTCCAAAAATGTTTATTTCCTAAAAATACATAAAAACACAATATTAGTACAAAAATAGAGTTCCAACAATACGGACATTGAGGACAAATTAGACAAAAAAATGTGTCTATCATGGTACGGCTGGCATGGTCGGCATGCCTTGGCGCGGAGATGTGGCTGGCATGGTATGTCATTGGCACATGTGGTGCGGCTGGCATGCCTTGGCGCGGAGGTGTGGCTGGCACGGCATGCCATTGGCATATATGGTATGAGAATTGAGGTTGGTATGTTTTTGGCAGAGTGACGTGGGAATTAGGGTTTGGCATGTCGAAACCCTAATTAGCATTAAAAAAAGGTACCTCGTAAATTTCTCACAGACGTATTGAAAGGCTCAATAAATGCATTTAGCAGAGCCATTATTACTCAGGTTATGTTTCTTTCCAGAGTGGCGTCACTGTTTGACTATGATTTTACTATTTTAACCCTAAGCTAAAAACCACCATCAACATTAAGTCCCCTGCTTAGTTCGGAACAGAGGCATTGTTGCAAGGTAAGCATAAGATGGTGACAGACAAGGATAGAATCGAAACACAAGTCATAAAAAATGGTCAGGAAGATCCGTCTAACCTTTTTCCGGAAGTAAGTATAATACTTGATACTTGCATTTCGAAGCTTTGCGTAAATTCTGCTCGTGGCACTGCAGGTTAGGCTGCAGAGTGATAGAGGCGATCGCTGGTTGAGACGCAAGCTGTTTGCCTCGGTCTGGAATGGTTGTGCGTCCTCTGGGCTAGGTTTCAGAACACGGAACAGAGCCGTTAGTGTAGATTTGGCGTGAAGGGAATCCGCTAGCATTGGATCGGCTTGGAATGGATCCGTCAGCATTGGTCGGCTTGGAATGAGAGCCGCAGGTATCGTGCGGCTTGGAAAGGATCCGCAGGCGTTGTCTTGGATCGGACGTTGGCTTGGACTTGGAATGGCAGGGACTTGGTGCGGCAGGGTGCGGACTATTGGCATGACATGGCACTGTCTTGGACTTGGAACGACATGGTGTGGACGTCGGCAAGGAGGGGTGCCGGTGTTGGCACGACATGGCGCGGATTCTTGGCACGGTGAGGCAAGGCATGGCGCGGACTGTTTGGGTACCGTGATACTTGTTCTTGCGGGCCCAATTGCCTTTCTTCCATTCGCGGCTCCAATAAGGAATCCTTTCCTTGTTTAAATTCTAAAAGTGTTATGCCTAAAAAGGGGTCGCTCTTCTTTTATCTTGTACCTTTGTTCTCACGTCCTTGTGCTAGCGGCAAAGCGGTGGCAATAAAGCGAGTAAGCATTCTAGGTATGTACTCCAGGGTTTCTCTTTCAATCTTTTTTTTTATATTATTGGCGCAAACCCTATCCATAGGTATATCTTCTATGAACTTGTAGAAATATTTCAGCGTAAACACCTCAATAGTGTTAAGCACCTCAATTATTATGCTATAGTAGGTATGCACGGTCAGGTGACTACCACCAATTCCTCTCCCATAAAAACATAGTTGATTAGGGTTTCATCTTTCCTTGGTGTGGCCGTGTGTATAGTTTGCGCAGTAGAGCATGCTTTCTTGGTCAGGTGCGTACTTTCCGATGCAAGGCGCGGCTTTGCAAGGGGTGTGCTTTCCGTGGCTTCGTAGGGTTTGGTACTCTCCATTTCTTCGGTTATGCGTGTTATGACTTTGCAACTTAAAGCAAGTTGGATCGCGCCTAAAATGGATTCTCCATTGCTGACAAAATAGCTTTCATGCACCTTGTAGTAACTTCTCTTTGTTTTGTTTTCAGTGTAGTTACTTCGATAGCGAAGCGTAAGAAATTTTCGTTAGGATGTCAACTGAGAAAAGTCTTGTTGTACCAAAAGATGTTGGCAACTCCAAACCAAACATGGATGATGAATTATTCACGATGTCTTATGCCACATCTAGGATAAATCATCCCAAGTATGTGCCGATTCTTCTGACCGGTTCAGAAGATGAAAGAAGGACCCGGTCGGTTCGACCAGAGGGTATAATACGATTCTGTCTCCACAGAGGAGAGTACTCTGCTTCTCATATTGACTTCAAAATTAGCGTGACTCCATTGCGTTATTTCGATAAATTGATGCGATTCATGATAAGCCAATATTGCGTAAGAGCTAGCTTGACCAGGGCGCAAATCATTGATGTTGTCTCGGCCTCTGCAACGCTTCAAGTTAGAAAAGATATCCCAGTTTTGGTTGATTTTATCTCCAGGTGGTGTCCAGATACTCACACGGCCATATGTAGGTGGGGCGAAATGACTATCCCCTTAGAAAGTGTGGTCGTTCTGCTGAATCTTCCCATAACAGAAAACCTCGATATCAAGTTGTCAGAAGATGAAGAAGAGACGCACACCGCTCTGGTTGCGAAGTCGAAAGGGTTCGTTCGGAAAGAAAACGCGATGAGGTGTTTCCACAGTTGGTGGGTGTCTCAATGGTTTCCCGGTGAGTTGGAGATGGATCAAAAGAATAGTACGCTTCATGTCGCGGCTTTCTTGGCTCTTTGGTTATCCAGAGATATTTTCGATGATGGCTCTAGTAGGAAGAAGATAAGGCCGGAACTTATCAAGCTTGCCATAAAATTAGCGAAAGGTGTCGTTCTCCCCATTGGCAGCTTATTTCTCAGTTCTCTGTATACACACTTGGATCATCTGGTTGCAGACATGCGCGCTTCAAATGGCTACATGAAAGTGGACTCGTATGTCCATGCCGCTTTCCTCCAGGAATGGATATGGGAGCATTTCGAGAGATACGCTCCAAAACCGTTGGCTTCACTTCCCGGGGCTTGTGGCAGTTCGAGGATACTTTGCTGGTCGAATAGGCGCCCAAGAGCCGGTTCAAACCTGGTTGATTTTCTCGATAATACGTACGTTGTCAACTTTCATCCGCGGGCCTTGGTGTGTGCATCCATAGTTCAGGTTAACACTTTTGCTTCTGCTCCGAACATGTCTTTGCTCTATGACGAAAAGAATATGAGTGTTAGAGAGGTTGTATTCATGCGAAGTTGCGTGTCTGGTTGTATACCGTCTTTATTTCGAGGATCGTTCCAGGTAGTCTCCTACAATATTTATCGGGCAGCTCGACATATGGGCTTTGACCAAGGAGTCCCTCTTGCTCGTCAGCCGCTTGCTTCAGAGAATCCGTTGCCAGCCGTTCTCGAAGCCAATGTTCTCACGCCGGGTAAAAGTCCCCCCTTCTTTCCCTCGAAAATAAACCCGTCGATGACTTCCAAGTATAATGCGTTCTGGCAGGATGAGTTCCTTGCTATCCATGGTTTCGTGAATAATACGGTAGAGAATACCCGCGGTAAACCCTCTCCTGAGGTTTTGGCAAAGCACCCGCTGCTGAGGGATCCTTTTTCAACTAAGTTAAAGTCCTCTAGTCGGGATGCAGACAGTACCCAAGCAAAGGAACAAAGGTCAAAGAATCGTGCAGGTGGATTTCGATCAGGTCCGGCAGACCCGGCGGCTCTCGTGACTTTCAGATCTTCCAATATCCGGGTATGCGTCATCTTCTTGCTGGATTAGATGGATCGTGTAAATCCTCATTTCGTTTCCGAATATCTGTCTCTGTGTTTTGTTCAGGGTCTCAGTAGCGTGAATGCCTTTGTCGAACTTCCACGTCGTCAGAAAGCGGTGTCTCTTGAGGCGGTGGGTGGAAGTGTTGAACCTTCCCACGGTGAAGAAGAGCCTGAAAAGGAGGAAAGCACGGAAATTCGTAATGATGAGAATAGTTATTCCAACGGCAGCGCCGAGTCTTCTTCTACTGGGTCTGAAAGTGAATCCGTGAGTCTCCTGGACGTTTTCCCTCTTTTTTTTGGGAAACGCCTAATTCATGATATCGCAGGGAGAAGTCGTTCCTGAAGATGGCTCTGAGATGGAGACTTGTGGCGACACAGCTTTGTCTCTAACCGTGACAGCCGCACCTGGTGATCTCGAAACGGAGGTTGGTCGGGATGGAGGTGTTGTCGCGACTCAAGAAACAGAGAACATTCCAGTGATCGCTGACGCAATTGTAGTTGGGAATCCTTTGTCGGTTGTTGATTCAGTTACGGGCGCTATCTTCACCCCTCCATACCGGGTTCCTTACCCAGATCACGTATTGATTGGGGGTTTCAGTGTACCAGCCAAATATGAAGCTCTATACACCAAAATATGGGAAAAGTACGGACACATCTCCATAACCAAGAAGATCACTAGCCGGTTTACGTTGGCCAAGCGTATGAAGAAATCTTTGTCTTCGATTGATGACATGTGCAAAGTGACTGGCCATACTGTTTCCGAGGACGTGATCTCAAGATGGAGGTTTCATCGCAATGTGTGTGTATATCACGAGTTCAATGCTCCTTGGTTTTTTGAAGGTTTCTCCGAGATCGAAAAGTTGCAGGCCGAGGCGGATGAGGGCCCTTCCGCGGACGAGATCGCACAGCAGGAGGTTGAGATTGAAAGGTTGTCCAGGAAGCTGAACCTGAAAAGGGTGGCTCTCGAAAGCGCGAGGGAGGCTTTCTCCAAGAAGATCAAGCCGTTGATGGATAGTTTTCCATGAATGCACTCCCGTCTTCTGAACTTTTTATTTAGGTTTTTTTTTTTGAAAGGCAGATGAAACACCCAGTATATGGTTTGGTTTGAATTGATAGATAAATGTTATATATGAGGGTTTTGGATTATTCTTTTTGGAATGAATTGTTTTAGAATAATGTTGTCTTGGTTACTAATGCAAGTGACGCAAACATCCCAGGAAAACCATGGAACCTCGAGCGTTGTGTGTCAATAGAGAGCATGGGATGAAACATAACATGGCTATCGGTTTTATCATTCCCGTGAAAACTTGAAGTAGTAAACCATGTATTTTTTCTAGGTAAGACCTACTCGGTTTTTCGTATCTCTTAACGAAAAATGAATCTTCCGGGTGTAAGTCCGAGTTTTGTGGGAAGCGCCTCCGCGATTGTGGAAAGTTCTCAGTCGTCCCTGAGTCATCTTATAACCGAGTCGTCGATACTTGGGCGGATCGTTTGCTTTTAACCTCTGGGAAGTACCCAGTCATCCCTTGTCGTGTCATGACTGGTAATCGGGTCGTCTGGTAACTGAGTCGTCGATCCCTGAGTGGATCCTTTGCTTCTACCACCTTGATGTCTAGGTCGAAGTATGAAATCGATAGTTGGAAATTCGTATTGTAACCGAGAGATTAATCTCCCACTGTGGTCTCCAATTGTTTAAGAGTGAAAACAGTTTCTGCTGATTTTGGTAATTTCGGGTGTGTGGGTGAGAAACGAGTCTAGGGAGTACTTTGATTCGAGAGATCAATCTGTACAAATCCGGCCTAAACCAAGAAATGGCCGTTCCAGACTTGCTTCGGTCACAAAGAGGAGGAGAAGGGTTGGTCTTGGGGAGGGAAGCGAAGAGAGTGTTGAGACCAGAATAGTTGATTCTGTAAGAGTAGTTGTTTGACGACTTATATCAGAAAGTGGAAAGCTAACAGATGTGAAAGCTAACAGGTGATTTTGAGTGTTGTATGTTCCTGACCAAAAAACTTATCTTTGATGGAAATAGGTGAGACCTATTTATACAAGTCGCAACGAAACATATCCTGGTCACGTAAGAAGTGGAAATAGTTGAGTAAATGGAAGAAAATGTAACGGGTAACGCCTGGAATTGATGTTTCCATAATGAAGGAAGCGTTTCACCATTACTTCATGTATTTACTAACCGCCTCACTCTTATGACACTTTCTTGTAACGGGCATAGTGTACGCTGCACACTGGAAACCTCCAGACCAATACCCTGATGAGCATCCCCCAGTTTGTGACATGTTTTCATGTCTCGAGTTTTTTCGTGGAAACATTGTAGCATGTTGCTACATGTGGCGTGCCCCAAGGATTTTTCGTTTGTATCCAAGTTGGTGCCGTGACCAAAGAATAGGCAGCGTTGCCAGGTTGGTGCCGTGACCAGAGAGTCAGTATCGCAGCCAAGATGGTGTCATGACCAAGAGTTAGCATCGCAACCAAGACATTTCCACGAGTCGTTTGGTGGCAGGTTTGTACGGATGAGATCTGCATCTTATGAGGAAAGGTAGATGTAAATTGTTGCAACCCTTCGTTTGGCAACCAACGGCATGCTTGCAGCACTTGCATGCTCTTGGCACGACCAAATTAGGGTTTTGGCGTCGTGGCCAAATTGGCGCTGTGGCCAAGAGATTGCCATAAATCGTTTGGTGGAAAGTTTATATGGCTGAGATTCGTATCTTAGGAGGAAGGGGGTCGTTGATTTTTGTAACCCTTTGTGGTAGGGCCGGCATGGCTTTGGCATATTTTAGGCGCGGCCAAAATTATGATTTTGGCAAAACCGTGATGTTTGGCCTTGGGCCGGAAGTTGCCATGCGTTAGGTGGAGAACTTTGATGGCTGAGATCTGCATCTCAGATGGAAGGGTAGCCGTTGATTGTTGCAACCCTTCGTTTGGCAGTCAGCGGCATGGTGGTAGGGCCGGATGTTTTAGGCGCGGCCAAAATTAGGGTTTTGGCATAAACTGTGATGTTTGGCCTTGGGCCGGAAGTTTCCATGCGTTAGGTGGCGAACTTGGACGGCTGAGACCTGCATCTCAGATGGAAGGGTAGCCGTTGATTTTTTCAACCCTTCGTTTGGCAGCCAGCGGCATGGTGGTAGGGCCGCATGGCTTTGGTATGTTTTAGGTGCGGCCAAAATTAGGGTTTTGGCATTAACCGTGATGTTTGGCCTTAGGACGGAAGTTGACATGCGTTAGGTGGCGAACTTGGACGGCTGAGATCTGCATCTCAGATAGAAGGGTAGTCGTTGATTGTTGCAACCCTTCGTTTGGCAGCCAGCGGCATGGTGCTAGGGCCGCATGGCTTTGGCATGTTTTAGGCGCGGCCAAAATTAGGGTTTTGGCATAAATCGTGATGTTTGGCCTTGGGCCAGAAGTTTCCATGCGTTAGGTGGCGAACTTGGACGGCTGAGATCTGCATCTCTGATGGAAGGGTAGTCGTTGATTGTTGCAACCTTTCGTTTGGCAGCCAGCGGCATGGTGGTAGGGCCGCATGACTTTTGGCGCGGAGATGTGGCTAGCATGGTATTCCATTGGCACTGTGGTGAGGCTGACATGGCTTTGGCGCGAATATGTGGTTGGAATGGCATGCCATTGGCACGATGGTGCGGCTGGCATGGTTGGCATGCCTTTGGCGCGGAGATGTGGCTGGCATGGCATGCCATTGGCACATGTGGTGCGGCTGGCATGCCTTGGTACGGAGGTGTGGCCAGCATGGTATGCCATTGGAACTGTGGTGCGGCTGGCATGGTTTCCATGCATTTGGCGCGAAGATGTGGCTGGCATGGCATGCCATTGGCACGATGGTACGGCTGGCATGGTTGGCATGCCTTTGGCGCGGAGATGTAGCTGGCATGGGATGTCATTGGCACATGTGGTGCGACTGGCATGGTTTGCATACCTTGGCGCGGAGGTGTGGCTGGCATGGTTGGCATGCCTTGGCGAGGAGGTGTGGCTGGCATGGTTGGCATGCCTTGGCGCGGAGGTGTGGCTGGCACGGCATGCCATTGGCACATGTAGTGCGGCTGGCATGGTTGGAATGCCTTGGCGCGGAGGTGTGGCTGGCAAGGCATGCCATTGGTGCATGTGGTGCGGCTAGCATGGTCATCATGCCTTGCCGCGGAGATGTGGCTGGCATGGTCTGCTATTGGCACATGTGGTGCAACAGGTATTGTTGGCATGCCTTGGTGCGGAGGTGTGGCTGGCACCGCATGCCATTGGCACATGTGGTGTGAGAATTGGGGTTTGGAATGTTTTTGGCACAGTGACGTGGGAATTAGGGTTTTGCATGTCGAAACACTAATTAGCATTATAAAAGGTACCTCGTAAATTTATCACATACGTATTGAAAGGCTCAATAAATGCATTTAGCGGAGCCATTATTACTCAGGTTATGTTTCTTTCCAGAGTGGCGTCACTGTTTGACTATGGTTTTACGACTTTAACCCTAAGCTAAAAACCACCATCAACACCTAGGCTTAATTTCGACAAGCAAGGTCTGATATACTATGCAAGGCGCAAAACCCTAACTTTTGCAAATTAGTCAGGATAATTGATTGAATTCTATGTGTTGACACAAAGTTCTTGTAAGTTCATTGCCAAAGAGCAGCATGCTTTCTGATTGGATACCTTATGTAAAGACCTTATCCTTGATACTTGGAAATTCGTGCTACTCTGCTGTGAGTGAACACAAATTGTCATGTCATATCAACATTAAGGCTTCAGTCAGGGAACGTAGCGCAGAAAGCATTCAAATAAACTTATATTAATTGAATGTAGGCAAGGTGCCAAAATTTACAGAATACCTGGGATTGTTGCTACATGCACCATTCTAGGCAAATTTTATGAGAGAATATTGAGTTAATCAATAAGTGTGCCAGTGAAGAGGTTAAACACCCATCACCTTTACACGTCTATGTCTCTTTACAGAGTGTCGGCCTATTAGATGCAGGGTTTTACAATTTTAGCCCGGAACTAAAAGACACCATCAACATTAAGTCCCCTGCTTAGCACGTAACAGTGGCATTGTTGCGGGGTAAGCATGATATGGTGACAGACAAGAGTAAAATCGAAAGGGCAAGACATGAAGAGATTGCCATGGAAATCCGACTAACCTTTGGCAGGATGCACAAGTAGTCTATGATCCTTGTGTCAGCGGCTTGGCATATTTCATGCTTGGCCACAGGGTGCTGGAGAGCTTTACTTCCCGGAACGTTGGTGCAAACTTGGGCCATGGGGCTGATGCTGACACCGCGGCTTCGTTCGTGGAGCGGTAACGATGGCGTTGCTGGCTTGGGTAGATGGCGCTAGATGGCTAGGTCACAGAACGTATGGAGATGGTGCTTGGCTTCAGTTTGTGGAATGATGGAAACTGGACTTGGAACTTTGGCTATCCAAACAGTGAGGTTGGAGCCGGCTAGGCCACGGGATGGGCGGAGATAACACGGCTTTGATCACGGAGTGCTGGAGTCATGGAACTGCTTGTTAGGCCGTGGAGCGGGAAGATGGCGCTGCTTTGGCTGGCTGCGTAGCGGGAAGATGGCGCTGGCTAGGTCATAGAATGGCAGGGAAAGCTGCTGAAACGACTTCTAGATGGGATGTTGAAGCTGCTGCTGAAACAGCTTCGGGATGGAATGTTTGTGAAAAAGCGGGGGTCTAACACCACCACCCAATATTTCACTTAGCAATCTATATGGACTAACTCCGAAATACTTTCTAGAGAATCAACTAGACAGTCAGACTCAATCTAGGTAAAAGTATTTCAAGGAGTTAATATCTCTCTCTTGTTTTGATTTACTCAAGCTAATAGAAATCATCGAGTCTTTAATCAAACACAAGGAATAACTTGGATGGTACCAAACACCAATATCCAAGGATCAATTAATGACAATCAACAGCCAAAGGTTGGATTACTCTAATTGATGATCTAACGCACAACCTGTATTATTTCAATTATAAAGATAAAACAATATAATGCATAAATAGAAATAACACAGACACCAGAAGTTTCGTTAACGAGGAAACCATAAATGCGGAAAACCCCGGGACTTAGTCCAGATTGAATACACACTGTATTAAGCCGTTACAGACACTAGACTACTCCAAGCTAACTTCGGACTGGATTGTAGCTGAACCCCAATCAGTCTCCCACCGATCCAAGGTACTGTTGTACTTCCTACGCCTCTGATCCCAGCAGGATACTGCGCACTTGATTCCCTTAGCTGATCTCACCCACAACTAAGAGTTGTTTCGACCCAAAATCGCAGGCTTTGATAATAAACAATCTTTCTCACACAAACAAGTCTATCAAAGGATCAATCTGTCTCCCACTGATAAACCCTAAAGGTTTTGTTCCGTCTTTTGATAATAATCAAGTTGAACAGGAACTAATTAATAATCCGGTCTTATATTCCCGAAGAACAGCCTAGAGTTATCAATCACCTCACAACAATCTTAATCGTATGGTAGCGAAACAAGATGTTACGGAATCACAAACAATGAGACGAAGATGTTTGTGACTACTTTTTATATCTTGCCTATCGGAGATATCAATATCAAGCCAATCAATCAGATTGTACTCGTACGATAAAAGATACAAGATCAGATCACACAACTATGATAAAAGTAGTATCGGTCTGGCTTCACAATCCCAATGAAGTCTTTAAGTCGTTAAACTGGTTTTAGAAGAAGAAAACCAAAGGTTAAAGGAGAAACGACTCTAGAACACAAACTAGTATCACACGTAAGGTGTGGGGATTAGTTTTCCACAATACTAGATGTCTCCTTTATATAGTCTTTCAAATCAGGGTTTGCAATTAAGTTACCTTGGTAATAAAGCAATCAATATCCACCGTTAGATGAAAACCTGATTTATATTCAAGCTAATATTTCTCAACCGTTAGATCGAAAACTTAGCTTGTTACACACACTTGACAATGCACGTTTCTAGGTTTGTTAACCGTACCCAAACGTATGCACTTGTTGGTTCAACAATTGTTAACCAAATGGTTAGCCATATGAGCATTTCATATCAACCATGTTCTTCTTTACCATAACTAGTTCAAATGACTTCAAGATGAACTAGTTAGAGAGTTGTTCAATTGCAAGGAAATCTCATGCACTACACAAGACACAATTGAAGCAAAGATGATTTGATTCACTTGAATCGGTTCATGAACTTTTATAGCCACGGTTTGCAAACTGCATTCCTTAGTTTTTTAAGTTTAAGTTCAGAAATCATCTTCAGATATATAACCTTCTCAAGTTCATAAACTAGGTTCGCGGACTTAAGTTACCAGGCAGAGTTTACAAACTCCAGCAGAAATTCTCGGGTATGAGAACTTCTCCGGTTCGCGGACTTAGTTTCACGCAAGTAGTTTGTCAACTCCAGCAGAAATTCTCGGGTTTGAGAACTTCGGCAGTTCGCGGACTGAGTTCTCGGACTTTGCTCACGCCAATATTCCGGTTCTCTTGATCAACAAAGTTCAAGGAATATGACTTATACATAAATGTGTTTCCACAACAATGCTTATGTCCACCATTGGTTATGTAATCTAAACTCTCATTTCAATCATTGAAACATTCTTAGAGGACGTTATATAGTTGTTACACCATTTCTCGTCAAATCAATTTTCAAGATAATTGAAACATATCATTACTTTCGTCACTAGGTAAACATAAACTTGATCGAAGCGAAAAGCTTACCAACACATATTTCGAGATATATATAGGCGGGGTATACTCAGCTCGAAATACCAAATGTGTATAATTAAAGTATATATATATATAGCATACGACTTCTTGTCTCAAAGAGTAGGATATAGAGTAGATAGACTTTTGAGTGATAGATAAGTTCAAGTCTCCACCTACCTTTTTTTCGAGAAGTTCCACCGGTTTCTTGAGTAGTTCTTCTACTTGTATGATGAATCGCCATGAAGTCCTTGAGCTCAACTACACTTTCTATCCTAGTCCGAGACTTAGCTGTAATATACTGAAATCAATACTTATATTTTTGATCACTAACATTGAAAAACATACTTGAGATAGCAACGGATGCGAGTTCGACCGAGCAATTCTCTAACAGTTTGCTGTCGGAGGGGGTGCTGGGGCAAGTGTTTGAAAAAGCTCTGATGGAGGTGTCATTGACCAAGGTGTCTTGTCATTGACAACTGGTTTTCCATTTTGTGATTTCCTTCCGCAGAGAAAACAATCTTTTCGTAGATCGTAGATGTTTTTGATACTTCAGTTTTTCTTTTTGTTCGTGCGATTGAAGCCATGTTTCACCAAGTAATATTCTTTCATTTATGATGCTTTGATAATTTCACATCTTTGATTGAATGAATAAAATCTCTCGGAAGAGACCTAAAACCCCTTTTGCGAAAAACAAGTTCTTCCACCCTTCCAAAGTGATTCAGCGGATGGGAAGCCAAATCACATAAATGACACAACAATAATTCTAGTAGGAGTGTCACATTCTATCCGTTTGGATACTTTCATGGGAACGCCTCGCATGCCGTTGGAAACAGTAAATCAAAACAGGGAAAAACAGTAGCAATGATTAAGGATTTTGGCCATCCTTTTATTGGATTTTCCCTTGCAAATTACACAGGTCGTCTGTGACATGCCGCCTGGGTATGTAGAAGTGTGAGATGTCATAAGCTAGGAAGCACATCGTGAGAAGTAGAGAATCCTCGTCGGGCAAAAGTTGAAGCCAGATGTTCTTGAAGGAAGGCGTCTGTGCCGCTCGATGATCTTCTTCCTTGCACATTCCCTTCTTTAGTATTTTTTTTTCTTTCGAATAAGATATTTCTTGTAGGGTTTGATTTTTTCTGGTTTTTAATTGATGGGTAATAACTTTGTGGGTTTACTGGATATTTTTCCCTTGAGATGATTTAGGAAAACTTATTTTGAAATAAAGATGCTTTTAATTAAAATCAAAATCCTAATTACAAATGCAAGCAGTGCAATCATTTTAAAGGGATTACAAATATTGCAGGGAAAGGGGAAATTACTGAAGGAAATACTTAAAAGGAAAACGCTGAAGGAAAAGGTAGCACAACGTTTTAGGTATTGAAGGGCTTGAGCCATCGCGAGTGAATTGTCACGCCTTCCAGTTTGTCGGAATTGATGAGTTTGTAGTAACCTCCAAGATAACATCTTCCACCAGGTATGGCTCGTATTCCCTTTCTTCAGGCGAATCAGGTTGAGTGGCTAGCTTCACTGTTACATCTCCAACTTGAAACGCGATTGTCTTGACTACCATATCTCCAATTTGAAACGGGTTTGGGCGTTGCGCAACCACTTGATTTTTGAGCTCGTTATCTTTAACTGAGGAAGCTTCTAAATTTTTGACAAAGTATTTGAAAGGCCCAGAATCCCATTCACATATCTTAATGACGCCCAGGTTCATAACTGGACCGAGTCCCCATGCCTGACTGAGAGGAGAAGTGACTGGGTGCAGAAAGGGTTGTTCAATAAGACTTACTTGTGTTCGGAATTTTCGGATGATCGTCGACGGGCTTTCTCTAGGTAATTGAGTCACCTTGGTAAGTTGTTGATACAGAAACATGTGATCTTCAGGGTTGGATGGCTTGTTGGAAATTCTTTCGGGTATCGACATCAGCAGAGGGGATACTCCTAATTTCGATTTATTGCCATATACCCATGAGCGCCCCAGAATCATGTCGTAATTTGAGAGTTCTTTGAAAATATGGAATTTTCCATGTGTTAGAGCATCTCCCACCTTAATTTCAAGGTTGATGTAACCATATGCGTCTATTACTTCTCCTTTAAAGTTTTTTACCACAATTGGGGAAAGAGTAGCCTCTTGCTTCGAAATTCACGCAGCTCTCAGAGTCTTGATGGTAACGATGTTGAAGTCATAGGCCGCGTCGCTCAATATGTTATCAAGATCGGCGTCCCTCAGATGAACCATGGTCAGCAGTCCCTAGTTGCATTTCCCAACACCGGTTCCTGAGAGAGCTTCGGATTCCGGTGTGGTTTCTTCAATAAGAAAAAGTCGCTTTCCCGATACAACGTGATCAAGGGCTGTGAACATATCTTGACGCTGCGTCTTGGATAAGTAGAGAATTTCGCATACATGCTACATCATGGATTACACGGTTTTGTGAACAGAGTCTCTAGAGAGCCTGCAACTCCTGACTGGAAGAGGATCTCTGTGAACTGCCTCATTTCCAGTTGAAGTTCCCCTGACTCCACCTTTTCTTTGAAGATACGCTTTAATCTATTGCATTCACTGGTCGGGTGATGGATAAACCTGTGGTAGCAGCAATACTTAGGGTTTGCCATTTCCTATTCAGTTGATGGGCGCATGATATGAGGAAGCTTGATGGCGCCATATTGGATCCATGCTTCCAAAAGTTCAATTACTTCTTCGATTGGTAATGGGAAATCTAAGGCCTTTTCTCCGGTTTCTGGATACAGCGCAGGAGCCTTAGCTGTGGTCTTTCGCGGTGGATTCGACTGATGTACTGGCATTGCGCGCTTGGATTGTTGTTCTGCCGCCGGAGCCTTCCTTTTTCCTCTTTCACTTACCACGCTCACAGAGGGGCCATTGTTATATTGCTTGTTGATGGGACGTCTATTTCCTCGAGTTTCGCGTGCGTCTTCAACCTTGGCTGGCCTGGTTCATTCCAACAATGTTGGTTCTGTTGTGGCCGACCATTTAGCAGCCTCATGAAGTTCATAGAATGTATAGAATCGCAAACACGATAGATGGGAACCATGCCATTGATGTAAGAATCCACTAATTGTTGTTCGGTCACATTTGGATCGTGAAAATCCAACGCTTCAGTTCTGAATCTTTTGACATAATCACTTGGATGTTCATTGTTTCGTTGAAACATCCTTCCTAAATCTGAGAAGGCAGTTTTCTCAGACACAAAGAAGTACTTTTTATAAAAAGTCGTAACCATGTCACCCCAGTCGGATATGCTATTCGGTGCAATGTTGTTGTACCACGTGTATGCTCTTCCGGTAAGTGACTTCGAAAACTCTTTCAAACGGATAACATGATTGTATTCGTGCTCGCCCAAGGATTCCAAAAATCGAGAGACATGTTCACGCGCATTACCGGTGCCGTCATACAGGGAGAATTTAGGAGAAGAGTATCCTCTCGGAAGAGGAATTATTTGTACTTCAGGAGGATACGAGGGTTGATGCTGATGCATGTACGCTGAATCGCTTTTGTCTCGGTTTCGAAGAAGTCGTTCCACATCTTCTCGTGTGAAAAAATTGGATGGTTGATTCCTCTCTGCCGGAGCTCCTGAACGAGTCTCTTCATCTGCAAAGGTGCGCCCTGCTGAGTTAACGACGTCAGGAGTATTGAAGGTGTTCCTCATTGGCTCTGGTTGGTGTGATTCCTGTGGTAGCCGCTCCGTCAGTGTCTTGAGGAAAATAAGCACTTGTTTCTGAGTCGAAGCCATGTCCGTCTGATCTCTAGCGAGAACCTCATGTCTTTCCATCAAATCAGCAATGGTGATATGGGATCGGCTTCCTATGGCTCCCCTAGTTTCTCGTCCTGAGGGTGGAGTATCAGCGGATCTGGTGATGGTTGGAGGTGTCATACTTGAAGAAAAGTTTGGGGTGGCGGCGGCCCTGGCTCTAGTGACCGGAGGTGTAGCGCCTGAAGGAACGTTTTCCGTGCCGTTGGTATTGATAGGTGGCGTATTAATGCCACTGGAAGGAACATTAATACCGAGTGTATTTTCAGCGCTAGTGTTTCAGGGTTTGTTGCTGATCCGGACCCGAGTTCTACCATCTTGAGATCGGGATTGAAAAATGAAATTGGAAATTAGAAATTGATATTGGAACCGAGAGATTAATCTCCCACTGTGGTCTCCAATTGTTTGAGGGTGAAAGCGGTTTCTGCTATTTTTGGTAATTTCGTGTGTGTGGATGAGAAACGAGTCTAGACCCTAAACAATGTACTTCACGGGATTACTTTTGATTCGAGAGATCAATTTGTACAAATCTGGCCTAAACCAAGAAATGGTCGTTCCAGGCTTGCTTCGATCACAAAGTGAAGGAGAAAGGTTGGTCTTAGGGAAGGAAGCGTAGAAAGTGTAGAGACCATAATAGTTGATTCTGGAGGTGTGGTTGTTTACGATTTGTATCAGAAAGTAGAACTGGATAGCTGAATGAAAAGTTATCAGGTGATTTTTGGATATTGTATTGCTCTCCTACCGAAAACTTGTTGTTTGGTGGAAATAGGTGAAACCTATTTATACAAGTCGTAGTAAAACGTACCCCGGTCTCGTAGGAAGTGGAAACGATTGAGTAGTGGAAGAGTGGAGTAACGTGTAACGTTAGAATTTATGCTTCCATGATGAAGGAAACGTTTACACCATTACTTCTTGCTATTATTAACCGCCTTTCTTCATGACACTTTCTTGTAACGGGCGTATTGTACCCCGCACGCTGTAAACCGCCATACCAATACCCTGATGAGTATCCCCCAGTTTGTGACATGTTTGATGTATCGAGTGTTTTCGTGGAAAACATGAAGCACTTTGCTACGTGTGGCAAGTTAAAATGAAGAGGCTTGCCGCAGAAAAATAGCATGTGATGCTATTAGGCTTCTCTTGGCTGGTCGCCTGAAACTTGCCACAAGCCTGCCGGCTCGGTGGCGAACTTTGATGGCTGAGATTGCATCTCATGATGAAGGGTAGTCGTTGATTATGGCTACCTTCTGTTGGTGCCTGGTAATGGCGCAATGGCACCTTTGGTGCATGGCAGCAGCATTGCAGCATGGATGGCATGGCTCGTGCATGTCAGTGGCACGGTGGTGCAAGTGGCGCCCTAGTGTAGCCATGTCCACTAGATTTAGGCGGCGGGTCGCCTAAAAGTTGCCACAAGTCTGTCGGTTTGGTGGCAAACTTGGATGGATGAGATTGCATCTCATGAGGAAGAGTAGCCGTTGATTATGGATACCTTCTGTTGGCGCCTGGTAATGGCACAATGGCGCCTTTAGTGTATGCCAGTGGCATTGAGGCATGGCTGGCATATCTCGTCCATGCCAGTGACATGCTAGAATGGCTGGCAGAGTTTGTGCATGCCAGCGACATGATGGTGTAAGTGGCGCCTGTCGTAGCCATGGCCATAGGATTTAGGCGACTGGTCGCTTAAAAGTTGCCACAAGTCTATTAGTTTGGTGGAAAACTTGGATGGCTGAGATTGCATCTCATGGGGAAGGGAAGCCGTTGATTGTGGATACCTTCCGTTGGCACCTGACAATGGCAAAGTGGCATGCTAGTAGCGTTGCGGCATGGCTGGCATAGTTTGTGCATGCCAGCGGCGCGATGGTGCAAGTAGCGCCTGGCGTAGTCATGGCCGCTGGATTTTTTGCACCTTGGTGTTAGATTCAAACGTGGTGTGGCAACATCAGTTTTAACGGCCACATTGATTCCCATGTTCTGTGGAGCATTGTTTTGCTCGGTTGGCGCGGCAACTTTGCCTAAATTAGGGTTTGGCATGTCGAAACCCTAATTAGCGTATATGGCATGTAGTATGCAGTAGGTGGCACGTTTGGCATGTGCACTTGGATGCCTGTTTGGCGTGTGCGATTGTCATGCTTTTGGCATGTTTGGCATGCCATTTGGCATGTGCGCCTGGCATGTTTGTTTTTGGCATATTTGACATGCCGTTGGCATGGTTTTGGGAAGCCAACTTGGTAGGGTAACCTTTTGACATATTTCCACCCTTTTAAAAGTTGTGGCAGGTTTACAGAAACCTGATTGGTCAATGAAAGTAGGGAGCCGTCCAAGCATGGGCGTGGCCACCCTTTTGGTGCGCGTGGAAGGTTTAGTGTGACCTGATTGGTCGATGAGAAATAAGGCCGGCAAGTATGGGCCCAGCCACAACTTATGTGCGTGTGGCGAGTTTAAGGCGACCTGATTAGTCGAGGGAAATAGGGCCGGTTTAGGATGAGGCGTGGCCAATGGCTCCGGTTGGCCTAAGACATGGTCGTGCCTCTCTTTGTTGCTGCTCCTATCCTGCGGCTCCTTGTTTTCTGATTCTGGGCAAGATTTTGCATCTGCTAATCCATGGCGGATTAATTACCTAGTTTTCCTAGGCTTAATTTTGACAAGCAAGGTCTGATATACTGCGCAAGGCACAAAACATTAACTTTTGCAAATTGGTCACGATAAATAATTGAATTATATGTGTTGGCACAGAGTTCTTTTAAGTTTATTTCCAGAGAGCAGCATGCTTTCTGATTGAATATCTTATGCAAAGACCTTATCCTTGTGTTTGAGGGTGAAAACGGTTTCTGTTGGTTTCGGTAATTTCTTGTGATGTGGGTGAGAAACAAATCTAAACCCTAAACAATGTACTGCAAGGGAGTACTTTAGATTCGAGAGATCAATCTGTACAAGTCTGGCCTAAACCAAGAAATGGCTGTTCCAGACTTGCTTCGGTCACAAAGTGTAGGAGAAGGGTTGGTTTTGGGGAGGGAAGCGAAGAGAGTGTTGAGACCAGAATAGTTGATTCTGGAAGATTAGTTGTTTTGTGACTTGTATCAGAAAGTGGGAAGCTAACAGATGGGAAAGCTAGCAAACATTTTCTGAGTGTTGTATGCTCCTGACCAGAACTTGTTGTTCGGTGGAAATAGGTAATGCCTATTTATCCAAGTCGAAGTGAAACGTACTCTGGTCTCATTAAGAAATGGAAAACGGGTGAGTATATGGGAGGAGGTGGTAACCGGTAACGCTTGGAATTGATGTTCCATAAAAGAAAGCGTTTCACCATTACTCCCTGTATTTACTAACCGCCTCATCCTTATGACACTTTCTTATAACGGGCGTAGTGTACGCCGCACGTTGTAAACCGCTAAACCAATACCCAATGAGCATCCCCCAGTTTGTGACATGCGTCGATGTCTCGAGTGTTTTCGTGGAAAACATGTAGCACGTTGTTGTTGTCTGGAAAGTTGAGCTTTGGAGACTTGCCGGCTTGGTGGTGACCTTCGACGGTCGAGATTTTGCATCTTAAGAGGAAAGGTAGCCGTTGATTATTGCAACCCTTCGTTTGGTAGCCAGTGTCATGAAAGCATGATCAGTATGGCTTTAATATGGCCTAGTTTAGGCGCGGCCAAAAGTTAGGGCCAAAGGTTTCCATGCGTTAGCTGGTAACCTTGGACGACTAAGATCTGCACCTTAGATGAAAAAGTGGCCGTTGATTGTTGGAGGCCTTCATTTTGGTATCCGCATAAGGAAGGCCGGCATGGTATGGCGCGGCAAGGTGGTTGGAATACCATGCCTTGGCGTGGCCAAAACTAGGGTTTTGGGCCAAAAGTTATCATGCGTTGTCTGGCGACCTTGGACGGCTAGGATTTGCATCTATGATTGAAGGGTGGTCATTGATTATCGCACGCCTTCGTTTTGGTAGCCGCATAGGGAAGGCCGGCATGGTATGGCGCGGCAAGGTGGTTGGCATGCCATTGGCACATGTGGCATGGCATGCCTTGGCGTGGCCAAAACTAGGGTTTTGGGCCAAAGGTTACCATGCGTTGTCTGGCGACCTTGGACGGCTAGGATTTGCATCTAGGATTGAAGGGTGGCCATTGATCGTCGCACGCCTTCGTTTTGGTAGCTGCATAGGTGGTGGACCCGGGAAAGCGTATAAAATTGAAGTGAAATGAAACGGGCCTACAGTAATACCGCAAGTGCACGGTCGTCGGTTGTAGCTCGTGCAAGTACGGGTCGATCCACAGAGATTGGGAGTGTTTGGAGTTTCTAGCTATTTGGGCTCTAAGTTGTTGTTGGTTAACTATGAAGCCTTTTGGGCTTTGGGCTTAGGGTACCTTTGGATTATAGGCTTGTTTGATAATGAAGTGAACTGAGCTTGGGCTCAGTTGGTCTTGAAGTGCACTAGGCTTGGCCCTTGATTGAGTTCAGGCTTTTGGATTAAGCCCACAGTTGACTGAATTGGGCTTTGAGCCTTAACCTAAACTGTGGCTGGGCCTTAATGAACTGGGCTTCAGTTTGTACAAACAATGGACAGTGGGCTTCAACTTTTGGTTCAAACCTGGGCTTGGTCTTGAACTGAGAACTGAGCTTGGGCTTTTGGATTGCTGTGAGCCAAGCTCAGTTGCAGCAGCAGCAGTGGCTTCAGCAGCAGCAGAAGGGTTGCAGCAGCAGCTGCACAAGCAGTGGAAGGGAGGCAGCAACAGCAGGGTTGCACGGCAAGGAGAAAACAGCAAGGGGAAGAAAACAGTGGGGCAATAATACAGAGGCAGTTAGCCTAAGTCAAAGACAATGGAGGAAATTTACAATGGAAGCAACACAGGGCAACACAGGGCAAAAGCAACACAAGGCAAAAGGATTATGAGAAGGTGACAGAACACAGCAACTACAAGCAGAGAACAATGCAAGTGAACCAAGGCCTAAGCCAAGGGCAGGGGAGATGAGAAGCTAACAGTGATGACAATGCAAGGCCAAGGCAGTGGCTCTAGGCATACAAATGGAATGGAAAGAGAATTAGCTTGCTATGAGCACTAATTTCTCCCATTGCTCAATCAAAACAATGCATCCTAAGCATACAAATGGAATGGAAAGAGAATTAGCTTGCTATGAGCACTAATTTCTCCCATTGCTCAATCAAATCAGTGCACTGAGGTTTCTAGCCTAACATTCCACTAAACATGTATCACATAACAGGTACATTAACATTACATGGAACACAAACATCAACAGGAACATGCACTAGGAGAATTGAAGAAACTAAACATCACAGTGAACTAACATTAAACACAAAACTAAATTGAAATTAGAAACAAACAGAAATTATAAGAACATAAACTAAATGAACATGGAATTAAACATGAAATAAAACAGAAACTGAAAATTAACTAAAATTGATTTGAAACTGAAATTGAACATTAACAGAACTTCACAGTCCTGGACACTGGCTAGTCCAGCATGACTTTACAACAACACCCACAATTCCCTTTTATACCCAATACATCAAATTAGGGTTATCACCCATTTTCCCAAAATTGAAAACAGTACATAATTAGGGTCTGTGAAAAGCTAACCCTTACCCTGAAATTGTCTCCTCTGTCGAACCCATCTCTCTTATGCGTCTCTGATGCTCTTCCTCGGCTCCTATTGTTCCCTACTGATGCCCTAGCTAGCTGTTTTACAAACTCCACACCCTAGGGCTTCACGGGATGTGAAATGGGCAAAACATCTAGCCTAGAGAGATGGTGGTGGTGTCGGTGAAGAGATGGTGGTGGCAGTGATGGAACTGGTGGTGACGCTCTGATTTGGTCGGGAGAAGGAGGAGCAGCTCTGAAAATTTTGGGAAGAAGGGGAAGAAGGAGGAGAAATCGATAGAATGGGAGAAGGGTCTGTTTGTTTGGGGTGTAGGTGTTCGGTCGCTAGGGTGTGAGGCGGGATCATCTGAAGTTGATGCGCAGCGAGGAGATCCGTTGGATAATCAGTTACTAATTGAATCGAACGGCACGATGTAAACAAGCTCTGAGCGACCGTTGGATTAGGTGATACAACGAAGCTGACGGCTCCAGATGGGGTTAGGTGCTGTAGTGTAAGGCGGAGATATCAAACTTTGATGAACAGCAAGGGAGCAACCGTTGGATTCAACTACCATCTAATCTGAAGGCTTGGAATTTCAGCGCTGTGGTGCTTGGCAGAGACTTCAGATTTTGATGCTCTATGAAGGAGCGACCATCGGATGCTTCTGAGAACTGATCTGATGGCTGAGAACGGAGGCGTTTTTGTGTGTAGAAAATGAGGTTGTGCGCACCATTCTTCGCGGCTTCCTTGCGTGATTTCTCCCGGCTTTTCACTACTTTTCTGCTCTTTTTGCTCCGCAAGTCATCCAGACTTTATTTATTACCTAAAAATGCAAAATTAAGTAAGAAAAATATTTATTCTTGAAAACAATGAAAATACAGAATATGGGATAAAATGTAGAATTAATGCACAAAAGATGAGTTAAATGCCAACAAAAAGGGATAAATATATACAATATTGGCACTCATCAAATACCCCCAAACCTGAATTTTACTTGTCCTCAAGTAAAACAAAACTAAGGAAATCCTAACTATACCACTGTCGCTGGTCTCTCGAATGCATTTAGCGTATGCACTAAGCCTTTTAAACCACTAAGTGTCCCTAGTGGACGAGTTGAAGTCTCGTGAAGGTTTACCAGAGGTGTACCTACAAAACCTAAGGAAAAATGAGCTCAGATTCCATCAAATGTGACATGTGCAAGTCAGTTAAGCTCACAGCAAAATGGAGATGTCAATCTAGCTATCGAAGGCACAATCCTAGCACTGATAACAAAAAAGACATGTGATAAGAGTGTAAAGTGTATCTACACATGTGTAAAGAAAGATCTGAAGTTATGACTACTAATCACCAAGAGATAGTTTCTCAGGCTAAGAACCAGGTCGAAATCTAGCTAGCTGTCCGGACTTTACGAGAATTGTGAATGAGTTGGAGGTATTTCACAATTACTCGCGTTGTACATCAATGGCATACACCCTCCTTGCTTATTACAATAAAAACAAAAGATGACTATTTACATGACTCTTATTTACATTGACTATTCTCTTTTATTTTTGGAACAAGAGATGATGGAATTGATAATACTTGATTTTTTTTTTTTGTATTTTTTGATATTTTTTTCTTTTTTTTTTTTTTTTTTTTTGGAAACACTTTTGATACATAACAAAAAGAAATAAAAGATTACATGACACTTTGCAAGAGGTAGCCCTTTTTGATGCACCCAGTTAAATTCGATGGTTGTCTTTCTTAATGTAACCTCCACCTTCTATCCCAACCAACCAAAGAACAATCTAGTCAAGTTTCGTTCAGTATTCTAAAGTGATTGGCAATCGTAACTTCCTATCAAACACCTTGAAGATCGAGGCCATACATGTATTGGTAGATCGTGCACGTGCAAATTTCTTATCACTATGTGAATTGTGCTAGAATCAGGGTGCCTAAATATCTAGACTAAGACTCCTAATAAAAATACATATTTGCACAAGAGTCAACATTTCAAGGTAAATGAGCTCCATTTTTATGATTTTTTAATTTTTTAATTTTTTTGGAATTTTTCAATTTTTTAATTTTTTTGGAATTTTTCAATTTTTTCAAAAAGAAGAAGGAGTTCGTTTTCAATTATAGCATATTATCATGGTATCTACTCTATACCCCCAAACCTAAACTAAACATTGTCCTCAATGTTTCAAAATATGGAAAGAATTAAAATGCAACATATGGAAAGGGACATGCTGAGTAGAGTAAAAGGAGAGAGAATACCCGATTTCGGCGAAAGCAGAATTAAAACTCCGTTATTCAAGGCAAAAAAATCCATCATATGTCAGCCGAGATCATATTGGATTAGCAAAATATATACAAAAGGAACAAAAAGGGTTTTTTAAGAAATTTTATCTACTGGATTATATACAAAAATTCACCATACACTAACAATCTAAAGAGTTGAGGATCAACCCAAAAGACAAAGTGTAGAGGTTTCAACAGCTTCACACAATAATAAAATGGAAAAAATGCACGTGAAACTGTGAAACAAAATGAGCTACCCCCAAACCTGGATTTTACAGAAGATATAATTTTGAAAACAAAATCGCGCAGTTTCGGGGGTTCATCATGCACAAGGTCTAGCTCGAAATGAACTGTGCTAGGGACGGGCAAACATGCTATTTCCAACTGTGGTTCCTCAAATGTATTATATTTGGATGAAAAATAGTCCAAGAGGACTTGGGAAGCACACAGTTCCAAACCTAGATTAGGCATTTTCAGAAAAATTGGTTTTACAATATCGGTACAAACCAAATCTAGATTGGGTGGAGGGCCATCAGATTGTGACTTATGTAGAAGAATAGGCATATCATTATCAATCAAATCAAAATCCCCTAACTCATCTACACATGTCACATCATGCTCACAATCATCAATCAAACTGGCAAGATCACAATCAGAGTTATCAACATCATCAACAGATTTATTCTCATGCATCGGCAAATCAGGGGAAACATCACATGGAATACTAGAAGAAATATCATGCATTAAGGTCGGGGCAGAGAAGCCTAATGTATTTGAACCCAAAGGTTCCATAACATTTTCAGTATAGACATGTTCTTCTAACATAACATCATAATCATCATCATCATCATGATAGGGATTTTGCAATCTAGGATAATTTTCAATCCTAAGGTCGGAGCTATTACAAGAATAAAACTCTAATTCATGGGGGTGACTCATATCATGTGGTGTTGTTCCTGTTTCCCTAACGGATTCCCATTGATGGGTTTTCTCTGCAATCTCGGCTAAAAAATTCCATGCATCATCCACAGATTTATCAATAAACTCACCATTACACATAGACTTAACCATGGTTCGAGATTTAAAGTCTAGTCCCTCATAGAGGATGACGACAAGTCTCCACTTCTCAATTCCATGGTGCGGACATTCGCTCAACAAATCATTAAAACGTTCAAAATAGTGAAAAACAGTTTCCTCATCCAATTGGACAAAACAATTGATACTTTGACGAATAGCGATGGTCCTATGATGTGGAAAGAAGTTTTTGAAAAATAGATCTGTTAGTTGGTCCCAAGTGTTGATTGATTGTGGTCTCAAACCGTAAAACCATGTTTTGGCCCTTTCCTTTAAAGAAAATGTAAACAAACGCAATTTCAGAGAGTCTTCGGACATATGATCAGGTTGCATAGTCCGACAAATTTGTTCAAACTCTCTTACATGAGTATAGGGGTTCTCAGAATCGAACCCTCGAAATATAGGAAGTATTTGTATCATGCTTGCATTTATTTTAAAAGGGGTATTGGTTTGAGGTAATACAATACATGATAATGGAATTTTTATTGTGGGATACATGTATTCATGGAGAGCACTAGGTTGGCCCATACTGAAAAGACACAAAGCCCACTATTTGGTTTTAAAGGGTTTTCAAAATTTGATTTTTTATGGGAAAATTTTGGTTTTGATGGGATATATTTGAAAAAGAAAATTTGGTTTAAAAATGGGAGCAAAAGAAAATTTTGATTTTTTTTTTTTTTTTTAAAAAAGAAAATAAAATTTGGTTTTTTTGAATGGGAGCAAGCCCACTGTTTGTTTTGCGTTTGCTTTGGCTCCGCTTGGTTGAAAACTTTTGGTGGAACTGAGTCCAAAATCTCGGCCTAGAATTTGGGTACTTGGCCCACTAACGAGTTCAACTAGCGTGATCGGTTACAAGCTCAGCTGGGTTTAAAAACCCAGAATACAAAATACAAGTCCAAATTAAACAAGCTCACAAAAATTAAATACAAGCCCACAAATTAAACAAACAAGCCCACAAATAAATTATTACAAACCCAACAGAAAATAAGAGAAGCCCAAAAATTGGCTTTAATATTACATGCCCACAATTAAAAATTGGAAGCCCACAATTCGGGTTCTCTTAAATGGGTTACCTTTTAAGCACAGCCCATCTGCTCTGATATTGTTGCAAAAACCCAGTTGGGCTTTGGTTCTTTTCCTTGGTGGCGTCCCAGCAGAGGAAAACTGGTTCAGAACAGCAGGTCCAACACCAAATGAAGTGAAGCAGATGCAGATGCAAATGCTATGCAGTGAAATGCAAAAATAGCTAATAAAACTACAAGAAAAACACAGCACCAATCCCCGGCAGCGGCGCCAAAAACTTGGTGGACCCGGGAAAGCGTATAAAATTGAAGTGAAATGAAACGGGCCTACAGTAATACCGCAAGTGCACGGTCGTCGGTTGTAGCTCGTGCAAGTACGGGTCGATCCACAGAGATTGGGAGTGTTTGGAGTTTCTAGCTATTTGGGCTCTAAGTTGTTGTTGGTTAACTATGAAGCCTTTTGGGCTTTGGGCTTAGGGTACCTTTGGATTATAGGCTTGTTTGATAATGAAGTGAACTGAGCTTGGGCTCAGTTGGTCTTGAAGTGCACTAGGCTTGGCCCTTGATTGAGTTCAGGCTTTTGGATTAAGCCCACAGTTGACTGAATTGGGCTTTGAGCCTTAACCTAAACTGTGGCTGGGCCTTAATGAACTGGGCTTCAGTTTGTACAAACAATGGACAGTGGGCTTCAACTTTTGGTTCAAACCTGGGCTTGGTCTTGAACTGAGAACTGAGCTTGGGCTTTTGGATTGCTGTGAGCCAAGCTCAGTTGCAGCAGCAGCAGTGGCTTCAGCAGCAGCAGAAGGGTTGCAGCAGCAGCTGCACAAGCAGTGGAAGGGAGGCAGCAACAGCAGGGTTGCACGGCAAGGAGAAAACAGCAAGGGGAAGAAAACAGTGGGGCAATAATACAGAGGCAGTTAGCCTAAGTCAAAGACAATGGAGGAAATTTACAATGGAAGCAACACAGGGCAACACAGGGCAAAAGCAACACAGGGCAAAAGGATTATGAGAAGGTGACAGAACACAGCAACTACAAGCAGAGAACAATGCAAGTGAACCAAGGCCTAAGCCAAGGGCAGGGGAGATGAGAAGCTAACAGTGATGACAATGCAAGGCCAAGGCAGTGGCTCTAGGCATACAAATGGAATGGAAAGAGAATTAGCTTGCTATGAGCACTAATTTCTCCCATTGCTCAATCAAAACAATGCATCCTAAGCATACAAATGGAATGGAAAGAGAATTAGCTTGCTATGAGCACTAATTTCTCCCATTGCTCAATCAAATCAGTGCACTGAGGTTTCTAGCCTAACATTCCACTAAACATGTATCACATAACAGGTACATTAACATTACATGGAACACAAACATCAACAGGAACATGCACTAGGAGAATTGAAGAAACTAAACATCACAGTGAACTAACATTAAACACAAAACTAAATTGAAATTAGAAACAAACAGAAATTATAAGAACATAAACTAAATGAACATGGAATTAAACATGAAATAAAACAGAAATTGAAAATTAACTAAAATTGATTTGAAACTGAAATTGAACATTAACAGAACTTCACAGTCCTGGACACTGGCTAGTCCAGCATGACTTTACAACAACACCCACAATTCCCTTTTATACCCAATACATCAAATTAGGGTTATCACCCATTTTCCCAAAATTGAAAACAGTACATAATTAGGGTCTGTGAAAAGTTAACCCTTACCCTGAAATTGTCTCCTCTGTCGAACCCATCTCTCTTATGCGTCTCTGATGCTCTTCCTCAGCTCCTATTGTTCCCTACTGATGCCCTAGCTAGCTGTTTTACAAACTCCACACCCTAGGGCTTCACGGGATGTGAAATGGGCAAAACATCTAGCCTAGAGAGATGGTGGTGGTGTCGGTGAAGAGATGGTGGTGGCAGTGTTGGAAATGGTGGTGACGCTCTGATTTGGTCGGGAGAAGGAGGAGCAGCTCTGAAAATTTTGGGAAGAAGGGGAAGAAGGAGGAGAAATCGATAGAATGGGAGAAGGGTCTGTTTGTTTGGGGTGTAGGTGTTCGGTCGCTAGGGTGTGAGGCGGGATCATCTGAAGTTGATGCGCAGCGAGGAGATCCGTTGGATAATCAGTTACTAATTGAATCGAACGGCACGATGTAAACAAGCTCTGAGCGACCGTTGGATTAGGTGATACAACGAAGCTGACGGCTCCAGATGGGGTTAGGTGCTGTAGTGTAAGGCGGAGATATCAAACTTTGATGAACAGCAAGGGAGCAACCGTTGGATTCAACTACCATCTAATCTGAAGGCTTGGAATTTCAGCGCTGTGGTGCTTGGCAGAGACTTCAGATTTTGATGCTCTATGAAGGAGCGACCATCGGATGCTTCTGAGAACTGATCTGATGGCTGAGAACGGAGGCGTTTTTGTGTGTATAAAATGAGGTTGTGCGCACCATTCTTCGCGGCTTCCTTGCGTGATTTCTCCCGGCTTTTCACTACTTTTCTGCTCTTTTTGCTCCGCAAGTCATCCAGACTTTATTTATTACCTAAAAATGCAAAATTAAGTAAGAAAAATATTTATTCTTGAAAACAATGAAAATACAGAATATGGGATAAAATGTAGAATTAATGCGCAAAAGATGAGTTAAATGCCAACAAAAAGGGATAAATATATACAATATTTGGCACTCATCAATAGGGAAGGCCGGCATGTTATGGCGCGGCAAGGTGGTTGGCATGCCATTGGTACATGTGGCATGGCATGCCTTGGAGCGGTTTGGCGTGGCCAAAACTAGGATTTTGGGCCAAAGGTTACCATGCGTTGTTTGGCGACCTTGGACGGCTAGGATTTGCATCTAGGATTGAAAGGTGGTCGTTGATCGTCGCACGCCTTCGTTTTGGTAGCCGCATAGGGAAGGACGGCATGGTATGTGATAGACGCATTTATGTGTCTATTTTGATCTCAATTATGTGTATTGTTAGTGCTCGCTTTTATACTTATTTGATTATTTTATGTTTTTGTAGGTGTTTTTGGAGAAATAAGCTTTTGCGCGAAAATTGGCACAAAAAGTGGTATTTGCGCTCGTGGGAGGAAATCACTAAAGACACCCCTTATTTGGATAAGGGGCACTCAATTACTAAGGGGCACCTACTTGTTATTTACACCCAGGACACCCCAAGTGCTATTCACACCCCAGCAGCAGGATAAGGGGCATCTTCTTCCCAAATTCAAATCCCAGGTTTTGGCGGGAAACTGTTGCAAGTGAAGAACAGATTTGGGTTTAGATTTTGGACGTGATTTTAAGAGATTCAATCACTAAACTCGATTGGGTTGGACCTGTTTATCTTAAACAGGGATGGTATGATTGCTTGGATCGATCAGAATGGGCTGGATTATTGATGCGAAACAAAACAGAGGTGGAGGATATTGCGTAGCTCTGTGTTGGGATTTTTAATCGAGTTTATTGGATATTTTCATGGGAAAGGCATGGATTGGGCCCTTTGATGATTGTACGGGATAGGTATGTGGTCCAGAATCGAACAAAAAGAGGTTTCTAAGTTTTTCTCGTTAAACAGGGAAGCTATATTATTTCAGTGATTTCTCTGTATCTATATTTGGAAGTTACGTGAAGGAATGGGAGAAGATATTCGCCTAATATTAGAGTATATCGAGTTTGGAAGGTTTGAGGAGTCAGCAAGCGCGTAAAGAAATAAAAGAGGGAAGAAATCTCGTAGCTTGTTTTTTTTAGACGGAAGAGAAAAAATATTCCAAAGATTGACTCGAGGTTTTAGGGGTCATGTGGTGTATAAAAGAGCTTTGGTGAGTTTCATAAAAAAAAATCGAGAGTTTGGGGTTGATACGGAAGATTAGGGAGAGACAACAGAGGTCTCTGCTCGGAGAAAGAAAGTTGCAGAATTGTTTCTGCACTTTCAGGGAAGAAGACGAAGGTGAAGAACATAAGACCCAGTTGGACAGTCGCAGATAGGTGTAGTTCAGTTACTGCAGTAAAGAAGTATCGTTTAGGAGGCAGTCTTATATTCTCTGTAATCCTTTGTAACAGTCAGTTTGTAACACTTATACACGTTGCAGTTGATCTGTTTTATCTTTTTCTTGTATTTTCACTCTCTTCAAACACTTTGGAGCCATGAATAAATATTTTGAGCATGTTCTTGATATGAGGAGCTAAACCCTTTTGCTGAGGCCACGGAGGAAGGCATTTTCCAAATTACTATGTGGTAATTTCTATTTAATTAATTTTTACAATATCTTTTATGATTATTTGCACTGAACTGAAATTGAATATATGATTCTAATTAAGTGGTTGTGTTCTCAATTGACGGGTCATGCTTAGGTTAGTCTTTTGATGGTCCGTGCTTTCGATTTACAACTATTGTTTTGAGAATTTACTTGTCTAGGTGAAATTATTAGAATCACTTTAAACGTAAAGAGTTGCATAAATATTGATTAGATTAAATTACGCAGAAATTGGAGATTGGTGGAATCCGAGTCTCAGTGCTTTTAAAATCTTGAAAACAACTTCATCTTGAGTTTTTATTTTAAGTCTAAAACAAATCTTCACAAGTCTTTAAACGAACCACTTTTCTTATCACTATAAATATTACATCAAATTTTGGCGCCGCCGACGCGGATTTATATTTAGATTTGTTTTAGGTTTATTTTTATTTTTATTATTCTTTTTTGTTCTTTTTTACGCGTTTTGGTATTTTTCGATTCTTTTCAGATTTGGAGTGAAGCTACAAGGAAAGAAAAAGTGCTATAAAAGGAAAGCATCGCCAAAGAAGAAAAGAAAAGAGAAATCTGAAAGGAGTGAAGAAAAAAATTTTGTATATAGTTATTTTGTTTTATTTTTAGAAACTGTATTAGAGTTTATTTATTATTTTTGTAATTTTCTTTCCTTTTTGGACTTTTTGGACAATTTGGACATTCTTGGACATTATTTTTAAACCCTACAGACGGGTAGTATTAAATATCAACTGTTTGCAGAGAAGGAGGACAATTACGATATTGTCTCTGCACCTTAGGTTCGTACACTGACATAGGAGTCAGTGGACCAAGTCGACTACAACCGATTCATCCCCCGTCTGGAACGGGAGGTAAGATTTTGAACACTCGCGAATCCCCTGTCAGCGAGTTACTGTCTTCCTTCGTATGCTTATATGTTGAGGACTGAATACGGACTTTAATTTTCTAGTAAAGGGCAAGGCCTGGCCATACAAGATAAGGGTTCGGATTTCATCACCGTCCTCTTCTTGCCCTCCTTAGGAAAACGATACCAAACGCGAACCTAAGCCTAAAATTTTGACTAGAACGAGACCGATAGGATAACGAGCTTAACAGGAAAGTCATTCGAAAAATATTGGTTACTCTTAAAGCATACTTCGAAGTTCTTGACGGTTTCTGTAAGTTGAATGCATGACTGCGCCGCCTTGTAATACTGGTGAGGCCTTGGGCATCAAAGCTCCACCGAGCTTCCATCACCTTTATTTAACTTACTTTATCTCGGATTGATTCCAGAGGGGTTTGCTTAAATTGTAACAAATTCCCTTTCGAAGGATTAGAAGCTGGTCTAGAAACAATCTAAGTAGAGCCATCATGCTTTTTTTTGCTAGAAATCAATAGGTTTGATTTGGTTGAGTCAGCCTTATTTTGTGATTGAATAGAATCCCCTTCCTTATTCTTTTGCATGCCTGAACATAAAATAGACGCCCTAGGTAGAGAAACCTAGTAGTTCTAAGCGTCTCGATTACCTCAATTTAGAAAGTACGATTTTCGAAGAGTCCGTTTTTGAACGTCCGCTTGAGGAGACAATCCCTAATATTCCGATAGTGCCAGAAATGGCAACTTTAAAAGTTTGTTGAATCCGACTAGGACTACTCGTCCTTCGTGTATTAAGTTAGCTGAAACGGAGGCAACCTATGAACTGAAACCTGGGACCTTACAGATGCTCCCAATATTTTTAGGGAAAGAGAATGAAAACCCCTATTACCATGTTAGGGATTTTGAGGAAATTTGTAGTACTCTAAGAATTAGAGGCTTAGATGATGATGCTTTGAAACTTAGGTTATTCCCATTTTCCCAGAAAGATAAGGCCAAGTCGTGGCTATATAGTTTGGACTCTGAGTCAATTGAGACATATGAACAACTTACATCTGCCTTTTTCAATAAGTTTCTCCCTAGGCACAAAACATCGTCTATTAAGACGCAAATATGCACATTTTCACAACAAGAGGGAGAATCTTTATATAGGTATTTGGAAAGGTTCAATGATTTATTATCCCAGTGTCCTCATCATGGTTTAGAAAAGGTTAGGCTAGTTCAGATCCTTTATGAGAGTTTAGATTATTCCACAACGACATGGTTGAGTCTCTATGCACTGGTGTATTTGAAAACCAAACTGTTGATGCAGCGATGGAATTTTTGAATGAAATCGCCGAAAAAACCCAGCAATGGGAAAATAGTATGGCACCTCAGAAAACAATTCTTCTAGGTAGAGGAAACGTTAATAAGGTAGAAGGCTATGAATCAGATGCCAAAATTGCAGCGATAGCAAAAAGGTTAGAAGCCTTAGAATTGGATCATACTATATTCGGAAACCTATAACCCTATAACCCTAGAAACCATCCAAACCTGTCATGGTCTAAAGGCCAGAGTCAAGGTCAGATTAGTAATTCTAATGCTCCCCCAGGTTTTGGCTATACTAAGAATCCTTCAGGTCAAACACAGTTTCAATACCCTTCGGATAAGAAGATCATTAGTTTAAAGGACTCTCTCGCCTTGTTAACTCAGCAGACTGCAAAGTTTCAGTTATCAGTAGAACAGAGTTTACAGGCTAGTAATGCGATAGGACAAGAAAACAGTCAGGCTATTTCCGAACTGAAAGACCAGGTTAGTCTGATCAATGATTCTTTAAGATAAAAAGGTAAGTTACCTAGTCAACCAATACCCAATCCTAGAGGAGAGAAAACATTTAATCAAGTAAATTCTGTCACAACCCTTAGAAATGGTAAAACAGTAGACAATAAGGTAGCCATGCCTAATAGTGGACATAATGTAGAACCCCCTCTAGTCCCCAAGAGGACCAGCAGGATCCACTAGCTGAAGAGACTGACAAAATTTCTAGTGATGAAAATTCGGTTCCTGATAGGTCTCATTTTATGCCTAGAGCCCCATTCCCACAGTTTTTAGCTCCAACAAAGAGAGAGTCGACTTTCAACGAAATAATGGAGATATTTAAGAAGGTAAACATTAACATCCCTTTGTTAGAAGCAACTAGGCAAATGCCTGCTTATGCCAAGTTCCTTAAAGATTTTTGTACACGAAATCGTAAGCTTAATGTCCATAAGAAAGCCTTTTTAGCTGGTCAGGTAAGTTCGATCATTCTGAATCAAACATCCCCTAAGTATAAAGACCCTGGATGCCCTACTATATCTTGTATGATCGGTAATTATTCAGTAGATAAGGCATTGCTTGACTTAGGAGCTAGTGTGAACTTACTCCCATATCATGTATACAACCAGCTAGGTCTTGGTAAGTTGAAACCGACTAAAATGACATTACAATTAGCTGATAGGTCTGTCAAAGTACCTCTTGGTGTCATAGAGGATGTTCTGATTGAGGTTGATAAATTTATTTTTCCAGTGGATTTTGTTGTTCTAGATACTCAGCCTGTTCAGGATCCTAGTGCTCAAATACCGGTGATTTTAGGTCGCTCATTCTTAGACACAGCTAACGCTGTCATCAACTGTAGGACCAGACTTATGAACATATCCTTTGGTAATATGACCACTGAACTAAATGTCTTTAATGTTACTAGACAACCTTCTGATGATTTAGAGGAAGTGAATATGATTAGCACTTTGGTTCAGGATCTAGTTCAGTATAATTGGGATAACACTTTATTTGGTGATTCTCTAGATGAATTTGATGAGACAATTCTCTTAGGTCAGTTAGATGACCAGACTTTAGAACTAGAATAATCTCTCGAATATTTTAAGGACTCTAAAGACTTAGAAATTCAGGAAATAGTGTTAGGTCTTTCTGAGAGCAGTTATTACCCTAAGTTTGGGGGTAGTGATCTAGAAGACGTTCTTAAGTATTTTAAAGACTCTGAAGATCCGGAAATTCAAGCAATAGTGCTAGGGTTTACGGAGAGTAGTGGTATAATAAGTTTGGGGGTAATGATCGTCAAGTATCCCCATTAGAAGTCCCTAACTTGGGATTTAAGCCTAACACATCTGAGGTATTAATTGAGTCTCTTCAGACTCCACAACCCGATCCCCCTGATACTGTCCAGGAAGAAATTAAGCTATTAGAAACCCGTTATTCGGATGAATCTGTTTGTGAAGACACTCATATGAAGCTCAATTGGTCGTTCCAGATAGATACAGTTGTCTTGCAAGAAACTTTCGATAAGGTTGTGCTTTGTTTGTTCATTTTTCTGGTCCTCTGCAGTTGTCTCATTTTAGTGGCAGTATTATTTGGTTTTGATGATCCACAGTTGTTTCGACTATTGATATACGATTTGAAAGGGTAATTAGCCATTTTATGGGTACATAATGTCTGGCTGAAGAAATTAAACTTAGCACTTCTTGGGAGGTAACCCAATGCTCATGCAACACGGTAATATATTTCCTTAACTCTTTTGCTTCAAATGGTAACAGTTTCTCCTTATTCATGTTCTTTATTTTATCTTTAGAACATTGAGGAAAATGTTAGATTTATGTTTGGGGGTATGGGAGAAACTTTTTAGTTGCAATAAATAAACTCCAGAGCCTAGAAATTTATGCCTATTAAGGATGGCACTAACCGATCTAAGTGGATGGAAGCATTTTGGTTGTAGGAGTTGAGGAACCAATCTGACTAGATGGCAACATCTAAAGAGTCTATTCATAAAAGCACAAAGCTTAGGTGTTAGAATAACATGATAGTTTCACCATATCTCGTTGAGTCATTTTCACTTCTGTTTTTATTTTGTTTTGTTTTTAAACTGTGTTTCTCTAAGTGATTAGGTGGGGCTCACGAATCAAGTTGTTACCAATGCTAGGATGAATTAGAATGATTGAGAAAGAATTATTATTAAAAAAAAAAAAATCGAGACCAGACCACCAGACCAACCGGAATAAATTCAATAAAGTCGACCACTGGTACCCTTGTATATGCCAGCTGAGTTGACCTAGAGTTAGGATTATCAATCATTGGTTCCCTTGTATATGCCAGTGTGTTGATATTAGTCAGACTAGTATCTCAGTCCATTAGGATAGGTTCATTTTGGCGGAGGCCTTCAGACAGATATGAGAAACACCGTTCACCTAGTAAACATCAAAACCATCTATGTTTTTCTCTATATCCATCTTCTTGATCTATCTATGTGATTAGTTTTGACTCCGGATACTGATGTCCATAGTGCGACTATCTGAGTAGAGCTCTGTCACTTATATATGAATTTTAGTATGCTAGAGTGCAAACTCGTGTACAACAATTGGAATTTCGCATCAGGGTACTTCCTCCTGTAATCAATAAGTATGCCAACCAAGAAGATTCTTTAGTGCCTTCCAAGGTTCTGCGTAAATGGCTAAGGTATGGAGTAAAGGTTTTGTGGGTATATCTCTTGAAGCCCTCCCGAGACTATAACTCGGCCACTAGGGCCACCTAGGGGTTGAAAGGCTTGTTGCATACGTTAAATGCAACCTACGATGCCTGCGACAGTGAGTTAGGATTTTTATTTTATTTTATTTTTGCTCGAGGACTAGCAAATAATAAGTTAGGGGGTATTTTATAGACGCATTTATGTGTCTATTTTGATCTCAATTATGTGTATTGTTAGTGCTCGCTTTTATACTTATTTGATTATTTTACGTTTTTGTAGGTGTTTTTGGAGAAATAAGCTTTTGCGCGAAAATTGGCTCAAAAAGTGGTATTTGCGCTCGTGGGAGAAAATCACTAAAGACACCCCTTATTTGGATAAGGGGCACTCAATTACTAAGGGGCACCTACTTGTTATTTACACCCAGGACACCCCAAGTGTACACCCCAGCAGCAGGATAAGGGACATCTTCTTCCCAAATACAAATCCCAGGTTTTGGAGGGAAACTGTTGCAAGTGAAGAACATATTTGGGTTTAGATTGTGGACGTGATTTTAAGAGATTCAATCACTAAACTCGATTGGGTTGGACCTGTTTATCTTAAACAGGGATGGTATGATTGCTTGGATCGATCAGAATGGGCTTGATTATTGATGTGAAGCAAAACAGAGGTGGAGGATATTGCGTAGCTCTCTGTTGGTATTTTCAATCGAGTTTATTGGATATTTTCATGGAAAAGGCATGGATTGGGCCTGTGATGATTGTACGGGATAGGTATGTGCTCTAGAATCGAACAAAAAGAAGTTTCTAAGTTTTTCTCGTTAAACAGGGAAGCTATATTATTTCATTGATTTCTCTGTATCTATATTGGGAAGTTACATGAAGGAATGGGAGAAGATATTCACCTAATATTAGAGTATATCGAGTTTGGAAGGTTTGGGGAGTCGGCAAGCGCGTAAAGAAATAAAAGAGGGAAGAAATCTTGTAGCTTGTTTTTTATAGACGGAAGAGAAAAAATATTCCAAAGATTGACTCGAGGTTTTAGGGATCATGTGGTGTATAAAAGAGCTTTGGTGAGTTTCATAAAAAAAAAATCGACAGTTTGGGGTTGATACGGAAGATTAGGGAGAGACAACAGAGGTCTCTGCTCGGAGAAAGAAAGTTGCAGAATTGTTTCTGCACTTTCAGGGATGAAGATGAAGGTGAAGAGCATAAGACCCAGTTGGACAGTCGCAGAGAGGTGTAGTTCAGTTACTGCAGCAGAGAAGTATCGTTTAGGAGGCAGTCTTATATTCTCTGTAATCCTTTGTAACAGTCAGTCTGTAACACATATACACGTTGCAGTTGATCTGTTTTATCTTTTTCTTGTATTTTCACTCTCTTCAAACACTTTGGAGCCATGATTTTGAGCATGTTCTTGATATGAGGAGCTAAACCCTTTTGCTGAGGCGACGGAGGAAGCCATTTTCCCAATTACTATGTGGTAATTTTTATTTAATTAATATTTACAATATCTTTTATGATTATTTGCACTGAACTGAAATTGAATATATGATTCTAATTAAGTGGTCGTGTTCTCAGTTGACGGGTCATGCTTAGGTTAGTCTTTTGATGGTCCGTGCTTTCGATTTACAACTATTGTTTTGAGAATTTACTTGTCTAGATGAAATTATTAGAATCACTTTAAACATAAAGAGTTGCATAAATATTGATCATATTAAATCACATAGAAATTGGAGATTGGTGGAATCCGAGTCTCAGTGCTTTTAAAATCTTGAAAACAACTTCATCTTGAGTTTTTATTTTAAGTCTAAAACAAATCTTCACAAGTCTTTAAATGAACCACTTTTCTTATCATTATAAATATTACATCAGTAGGACGCGGCAAGGTGGTTGGCATGCCATTGGCACATGTGGCATGGCATGCCTTGGCGCGGTTTAGCGTGGACAAAACTAGGGTTTTGGGCCAAAGGTTACCATGAGTTGTCTGGCGACCTTGGACGGCTAGGATTTGCATGTAGGATTGAAGGGTGGCCGTTGACTGTCGCACGCCTTCGTTTTGGTAGCCGCATAGGGAAAGCCGGCATGGTATGGCGCGGTAAGGTGGTTGGCATGTCATTGGCACATGTGGCATGGCATGCCTTGGCGCGGTTTGGCGTGTCCAAAACTAGGGTTTTGGGCCAAAGGTTACCATGGGTTGTTTGGAGACCTTTGACGGCTAGGATTTGCATCCAGGATGGAAGAGTGGCCATTGATCGTCGTGCGCCTTCGTTTTGGTAGCCGCATGGGGAAGGCCGGCATGGTGGGGTCCAGGACAATGGCGCGGATGGCTTGGCATAGTGAGGCCAAGGGTTTGGTACGGACGGCTTGGCATGGTGGGGCCAAGGAAAGGTGCGGTTGGCTTGGCATGGTGGGGCCAAGGGTTTGGCATGCCATTGGCGCATGGTGCGGCTTGCATGGTTGGGGCCAAGGCAAGGCGCGGTTGGCTTGGCATGGTGGGGATAAGGGTTTGGCATGTCATTGGCGCATGGTGCGGCTAGCATGGTTGGGGACAAGGCAAGGTGTGGCTGGCTTGGTATGGTGGGGCCAAGGGTTTGGCATGCCATTGGTGCATGGTGCGGCTAGCATGGTTGGCATGCCTTGGCGCGGTAGACGTGGCTGGCATGGTTTTCCATTGGCACAGTGATGCGGCTGGCATGGTTGGCATGTCTTGGCGCGGAGATGTGGCTTGCATGGTTTGCCATTGGCACAGTGGTGCGGCTGGCATGGTTGGCATGCCTTAGCGTGGAGATGTGGCTGGCATGGTTTGCCATTGGCACAGTGGTGCGGCTGGCATGGTTGGCATGCCTTGGCGTGGAGATGTGGCCGTTATGGTTCGTCATTGGCACAATGGTGCGGCTGGCATGGTTGGCATGCCTTGGCGCGGAGATGTGGCCGGCATGGTTCGCCATTGGCACAGTGGTGCGGCTGGCATGCCTTGGCGCGGAGATGTGGCTCCCATGGTTTTCCATTGGCACAGTGGTGCGGCTGGCATGGTTGGCATGCCTTGGCGCGGAGATGTGGCTGGCATGGTTTGCCATTGGCACAGTGGTGCGGCTGGCATGGTTGGCATGCCTTGGCGCGGAGATGTGGCTGGCATGGTTGGCATGCCTTGGCGCGGAGATGTAGCTGGCATGGTTTGTCATTGGCACAGTGGTGCGGCTGGCATGGTTGGCATGCCCTGGCGCGGTAGCATGAGAATCAGGGTTTGGCATAGATGATGTCGGTCAATGTTAAGGGTTCTGCCGTGGAACATGACACGTAAAAAAAGGTACCCTGGTAATTCTTACATAGGCATGTTGATCGATTCAATAAATGTGCTAATGGTCATAGTGACATCATGTCAGATGTGCAGTTTTACGATTTTAACCCTAAGCTAAAAACTATCATCAACACCTTGATACTTGGAAATTCTTGCTACTCTTCTACGAGTGAACACAAATTGTTATGCCATATAAACATTAAGGGTTCAGCCTGGGAACGTAGCACAGAAAGCATTCAAAGAAACTTATATTAATTGAATGTAGGAAAGGTGCCAAAGTTTACAGAATACCTGGGATTGTTGCTACATGCACCATTCTGGGTAAATTTTATGAGAGAATATTGAGTTGCTCAATAAGTGTTCCAGTGAAGAGGTTAAAAGCCCATCACCTTTACACGGCTCTGTCTCTTTACAGAGTGTCGACCTATTAAATGCAGGTTTTTACCATTTTAGCCCTGAACTAAAAGCCACCTTCAACAAAAGGATACATATTACTCTTCCACTTGACGTCCTCTATACTATCCTTTGCTTGTGAAGGAAATTTATTTTCCTTGACCTCTTCACATTGCACCATGTATGAAACGTACAAAGAAAGTTGAAAGCATCCAGAAATACCTTATTTATAGTATACATCAACGATGAATCTTGATCGGATGCGAACACTTTGGGAAGAGCACCCACCCGGAAGATTAACTTCAATTGTTCTATCCCCCAAAAATAACTCTCTTTCTTCTCGTTTTTCAAGAAACAAAAAGCCATGGTGAACGGTGCCTTTGTCGACGTATGCCCAACGATGTTCATCAACGACATCTCATATTTGTTAGTCTTGTACGTGCAATCCAATATAAGAACTTGTGCGAAGCATAGAGCCAAATGGACGCATTCCGGGTGGGCAAGAAAAAGGTGTGTCACTTGACCAAAGTCATCCAACTTATTTTGGAAAGCGTAGTTATTCTTCACCCCTAACCACATCACTTGTTGCATCACCATTTGCAAATTGAGTCTACTAATCTTATTTCTTGCATTGTAGATAGTTTGCATAGTCGACTTGTTATTCTTGTCGTCCTCCTTCCATTTACTAAGAATCCTAGACGGTGGAATACGTGTTCGTGTTATTTTATCCACTTCTAGAATTTCCTTGGGTTTGAGTCGCGCTAATTTTGCATGTCCATGAAGGTCGCGTGGACGTGCGTGGTTATGAAAACAATCCATAATTGTTTTATTCGTAACCAAATATTCATCATCTTTGTTCAAGGACTTATTCTTGTTCTTGAGGTTGAAAACGATCTTGAAATGGCACTTTGTTTTCTTCGTCTTTGTCCTATTCTTTCTCCCGGTCTGCCCAACATATACGGAACCCTTCTTAGCCTTGCTATCTCCGCTTCCACTCCGCTCACAAATCATTTCAAACCGATCCCCTCGGCTTTGACGTTCTTTAACTAGTACGCAATTTATCTTCATTGCGTGTTCCTCATCCCAAGCCCGTGCTTCGGTATTACTTTTCCATGTCTACATTCATTCAAACACAAATAATTAGTAAGAAAATATTCGGAATATTCCGACAATATTAAGGTAAACAACAAGTTCTTACATACCAAATCATTTTGGAAGTGATCTTTAGTATCTTCGTGAATTACGTCTACTGGATCAGGTTGATTTTCCATCGGTACAGGTCCACCAAGCATGATCTACAAAGAATATCACAAGGTTAGATACTACAAACAAAAATTAATGGTACGTTTCGGTTTATTCGATAATCATCAAATGTGCCAAACCTAGTACATTTATAAGGTTCATCTTAAACGATATTCACAATATGTGCCGAACCTAGTACAATTATAGGGTGCGGCTTATATGATATTCACAATATGAGCCGAACCATTAACAAATTATGAAGCCAACCATTATTAATGATATGTTCGGATTATACGATATTCATTAAATAAGCCGAACCATTAACATGTTTTCTTCCAAAAGTAACAGTGTAGGGTTCGGCTTGTTATGGAACTTTCATATAAGCCGAACTAGTATCTATCAAATAGGTTGCAAGTGGAAAATATATGTTCGGCGCATAACGTAAACAGTTTCAGCTAGCCCAATTGTTAATCAATTGGGTTGGTTCGGCTCATAATTTTAAGCCGAATCTTATCCCGGTTCGCCGAACCATGATGAAAAATAAAAACTTTTGATGATTTCAAGCTATAAAACTGAGACTAAACAGAGGATAGAAGTGTACCTATATGTTATAAGCATTAGATTCCTCATATATGTACTCATCATCTGGGTTTGGCTCATAAAAAATCATCATCTTGAGTTTAAGTTTGAGTTTGTGCTTGAGTTTGAGTTTGAGTTTATGTAAAATCATTCTCATAATCTAAGAAATCAGCTATTTCCGGATCATTGTTGTAGTTGATGTGTATTTTCCTAGGTTTTTTAGATGAATAACCCTCCTCATCCTCTATTGAATCAAGATACAAATTTGTTTCTCACTTTCTCCTTCTCAATAAAAACCTAATTTTTTCCCAAAAAATTTTTCATCTACACAAACCTTTATAATTCTTAAATTATCTTAATCATTAATCAAATTATCTTAATCACTAATCAAGTATTAATCACTAATCAAGATTATTAAAACACTAATACAAAAAGGGAAAATTTGTCATTATCAAAAATATTTGGTTAAGGGGTTTCTGATTTTGCTATTTACAGCCCTTTTTTGTCTTTATGCAGTATGCCCTGAAAATTTTAGGTATGCCCTAAAACAGGATTCGTTGCCAAGGCCGGAGATCCTACAATGTAGTTTTGCAGTAGATTTATAAGAAGTGCACATGAACTTATGAGAACAGCTGAAATCAATGACGGGTGGAAAAAAAAAAGGACCCGTCACCAAGAGCAGACTTATGTCCCTACCTAAAGCACATCCGATCAACATTTTTCATTTTTGCGACAAATCTATATATATTATCAAGTTCCCCAGTCTATTCTATAACCACCAGGGTGCAACCTTTCAACCCAACATAATTTTGCAACATCTAATGTCTGTTAGAGCAAGTCCAGTGGAAACTAGCAAAACTGCCTATTTGATTATCCACGTGGATGGGCAAAATTTTGAACATTGGATGTAAAGTTTCTCAGCCATGATTAAGTCACTCATCCCAAGTTGAGTTGTCCGTCGGTTAACTAAAGGCGGTCGGCCAAGATTTGGTCGGTACCAGCTTCATTTTTAACCGTCATCCATACTGATATAAATCCCCTTCCATCTAACTTTTTTTAACATACACAACTACTATCTATTTTTTACCGTCACAAAAATTCGTCCAATTTTTCCAATATGTTACTTATTTTTAGTCTTTTAAATCAAGATTCTTTCTATGGATCCTAACTTGGAAAATGAGAAAATGCATATAGATGCACTAATCTTTCTTCAACTATCAATTTGATGCACAAAACATAGAGGATATAATCCTGAAGAAAACGCAATCCTAAGGATTCTATCTTAAGGGTGTATACACGTATGGAAAAAACAACTACATACAAAAATCTCAATATGTTTTGTGGAAATGTAGTTAACCAATACTAGTGAGCCTTTGCAGCAGGTGGAGATTGATGCAGCTCCATCACTTCCAGCTAAGTCTGTATCTGTTGAAGACATGGGGTCTGCGAGAGAATTAATTACCAAAGTTCCAAACGGTGGTGACGATGTTGGGGAAGATGAACAAAAGTCAGTAGAAGATACAACACCTACGGTCATGGAAACCATAACAACTATCAAACCGAGAAGATCAACCAGGAAACCTAGTTGGATGGATGATTATGTTGTTTATACATTAGCAGTTGTTGAAGATGGTACGCCTACTTTTGTTAGAGCATTGGTCGGTCGAACTCACAAGTGTTGCTATCTCAAGCTTGTTTTCAAAAGTATATCTTGATTTCTAATCTACATTTAGTCAGGTCTCGGATTAGGATAAAAGTGTATAGTTGAGAATCAAATATTATTGCGTTATACCGTTTGAAGGTGAAGATCAACAAGAGCTTTGGAGAAATTAAACATCAAAACATAAGTGAAGACTGAACCACCTATTTCTCAAGTTTTCACATTCTATCTTTGAGACATACACATGACTGAATTATACGGTACATGCATAGTAGAAATTTCGAGTCAAGTTTATCTTGAATATCGTTCTCGAAATATAACTATATAAGATTAAGAACATTTGTTCATACTTGATGAATTTGGTTCAGAACAATTTATTATTTGTAACCTAATCATGATTCAAGATTTCATCATTTGAAAATATCCTGAAACAGTAATATGTGTCATTGATGTTATTCGAGAATGTTTCATATTGATTATTAGAGAGATATAAAACTACTGCAAATCTGGATACAGGACAATATGCATACCATTTCACATCTATTATAAATCCAAAGCCGCAGTACATGTACCCAGTACACGTACCAGCATAGCTATAGTTCGGCAACGACTTTTTGGTATACCCAGTATCCATACCATAAAAAGTCTGTTGATCATGAACCAAGAAAGATACGCATACCCAGTATGCAAACCGGAAAAGATCTGTTGGTTTCAAAACCGAAAATGGTATGTATACCCGATATGCAAACCATAAAAGATCTGTGAGTTCCTGAATTCATGTTTGTCTTAAGGGTATCCATACCCGGTACACGTACTATGACAAAGACATTGATCACGAGCAGGTACAATACACGTACTTACTCTGTCGAATATTTTCAGATGCATCAAAATTATTTCTATGGGATAATCGGTATTTGAACAACTCTATAAAAACACTATCTAGACATTTTTTTTAATCATATGTGTGAGTCAAGAAAAGTCTTAAAGTGTTATATGAAAATGGTTAAGCTTATCATTCAATTGGCTAGTTTCATCTAACCATCATGAACATGTCATTGTATACGATTCGGTTACGGTCCATCCTAACCAGAGTGTACATTATGCTATGTTAATATCAAAGTCAAGTTTTTCATCTAACGGTGATTGTTGATTGCTTGGTTCCAAAGCTATCTTAGCTTAAACCTAAAGCAACTTTGACCTTGAAAGTCTATATAAGGAGAACCTCAAACAACTGGGATTTTTGAATCCCTGAAATTATTCTTGTGTGTCCTAGTTGTAAACTAGAGTCATCATCTCCTTCAAACCTTTCGAGGGTTTAGCGACTAAAAAAGACTTCACCTAAGGATTCGTGAAGCCAGGTCTAACTATCTTTATCTTGATAGTTCGTGTATCCTGATCCTTTTTTGATTGGTGAGCTTGATACGACAAACAAGATAGATAGAAATCACAAAGTATCTTCGTCTCATACTTTGTGTTTCCACAAGTTTAGACTTGTGAGGTGAATAATAATCTAGGCTGCTCTTTGGGAGTCATAAAACCGAATTTTGTGGTTTGCTAGACTTTGTCTATTGCAATCGGTTTCCTACCTCACCTTGATCTTTGATCAGAACGAAAATCACAAATAGGCTTATATGTGGGAGGCAGATTGGTTTAAAGTCTTCAATTGAGTTGAAGAAACTCTTAGTCTATAAAGGACATTAGCTAATGGAATCAATCGCGCGTATTTCTGCTGGGATTCAAGAGACGTAAGTAGCGTGACTGTAACTAAATTGTTGTGATGGTTTAACTCGGTCTCAACTAAATTCCATTCTGAAGTTCTGATAGTAGGCTAGTGTCTGTAGTAGCTTAATACAGTTTCGTGTTCAATCTGGACTAGGTCCCGGGGTTTTTCTACACTCGGGGTTCCTCGTCAACAAAATTTCTGGTGTCTGTGTTATTTTTTTTTCCACTATTGTTTATCTTTATAATTGAAATATCACAAGTTGTACGTTAATTAATCAAAGTATATACATCCATTAGTTTTTGTTGGATACAACTTGATTGATTCTTGGATATTGATCGTTGGAATCGTCCACCTACTCTCACACATAATCAGGTTCACGGAATTACTTCTGTAAACTTTCTGATTGTGAGAGAAAGTGATATAAGTTGTTCATATGATTCCTTGTTTGAGATTCATTAAGTTGAACTATTGGAATTGTATTCGAGTTTAGTTCATACAAGTTTCCTAAGAAAAAGTTAGTGGTGTATTTTGGTACCCCCACGTTTTCAACTTCCTATTTAGAAGTCGTACGTCGTTCATAGTGTAAAAAATGGAAAGGTGCAATGCAAGACGAGATATGGTCTCTTGACAAGAATGGAACATGGATTCTTATGAAGCTTCGGAATGGTAAGAACGCCATACGGTGTAAGTAAGTATATGCTAACAAAGAAGGATCTTCAGTGAATCAAGTACACTACAAGGAAAGGGTAATTGCGAAGAGTTATGCCCAAAGAGAAGGGAATGACTATAACGAGGTGTTAAAACACTCATCAATACGTATTTTGTTGGCGCTGGTAGCACAAAATGATTTAGACCTAGTTCAGCTTGATGTAAAGACGACGTTGTTACATGGTGATCTAGAATAAGAGATCTATATGTTCAAACGAGTGAGTTCAATGTTGCTTTAAAAAAATCGTATATGTAAACTGAAGAGATCGTTATACGAGCAAAAGCAGTCTCGGAGACAATGAAATAAGCGATTTGACTGATTTATGATTGACCAAACATATACAAGAAGTCACTATCACAATCCTGTATACTTCAAGAAGCTACGTGATAGGTATTTCATATATTTTCTCTTGTATGTCAATGATACAATGGTTGCATCGAACACCAAGAAAGAGATTAATAATTTGAAGCACAAATTGTCATTTGACCGAGAGATGAAAGATTTGGGAGAGGCTAAGAAGATTCTTGGTATGGATATTCAACGTGACAAAGAGAATGGTAAATATATTTTTTTTATGCATATTTGAAGAAAGTTTTACAGAAGTTTGGTGTATGTCAAGGAACTTAATCCGTAAGTACTGCCATTGTTCCTAATTTTAAGTTGAATGCTCGCATGTCTCCCACTACTGAAGAAGAGCGTAAGTATATGGCCTAAATCCCATATGATGAGTCTGTTGGTAGCTTGATGTACGCAATGGTATGTACAAGGCCGTATATTTCACATGCAGTTAGTATGGTCAGACGTTATATGCATTGTCCTGGTAAAGGTCATTGATAAGATGTGAAATGGATTTTGAGATATCTTTATGGTACAACTGATGTTGGCTTGGCGTTTATAAAGCAAAAAAATTGTGTATTGGGTATGTGGATTCTGATTATGCTGGTGATTTGGAGAAGAAACATTCAACTACAATGTATGTATTTACCATAACAGGGGAACCAGTTAGTTGGAGATCAATTTTGCAGTCTAATGTGGCTCTCTCAAGTACTCTAGCGAAGTATATGGTAGTGACAGAGGTATTTAAAGAGGCTATAAGGTTACAAGGCTTGTTAGATGACTTAGGCTTTGTATAAGACCAACTTCATGTTCATTGTGATAGTATGAGTGCTCTTTATTAGGCTAAGAATCAATCGCATCATGCTAGACCAAACATAGAGACATACAGTTTCACTTTGTGAGAGAAACTCTTGAAGAAGAAGACATTTTACTTGTGGAGATCAATACCAAAGACAATCCGACTGATTTGTTGATTTTGTCTCTGGCTACATGAATGCATGATCCGAGGTGAATAATTGTTAATAGGTAAGTCAAGGACTATATTAATTAGGTGTTAGAGCACTGCTCGGTCGAACTCGCAAGCGTTGCTATCTCAAGCTCGTTTGTCAAGTTTAGTTGCCAAAATTATAAGTCTTGATTTCTAGTCTACTTATAGCTAAGTCTCGGATTAGGATAGAAAGTGTAGTTGAGTATTTGACTTCATGGCGTTCATCGATTGAAGACGAAGAACTACTAAGGGAATCTTGTGGAACTTCATCAACAAAAGGTATGTGGAGACTTGAACTCATCGATCACTCAAAAGTCTATCTACTCTGTCTCCTATTTGAGACAAAAGTCGTATAGCTATATAGACTTCAATTATGCACATTTGATATTTCGAGCTGAGTTTAACTCACTTACATATTTCTCAAAATATGTGTTGGTAAGATTTCTCTTTAACCAAGTTCATCTTATATTCTTGACGAAAGTCAAAAGATGATCATGTGAAAATCGCCTTGTAACATCTTACATGATTTGTCAGTCATTTGATGTGGACTCGGAATGTTTCGTATTGATCATTCGATCACTTGAAAATTGCTAATAGTTTGTGTGAGACAGCTATTGTCGTCTTTCGAGAATGTTTCAATGGTTAATGGGAGTTTAGAACAATTGGATTTGAGCATAATATGCGTACTTGCATATATGTAATCCAAGTCCGGGAACCATAGTATGCATACCCGTACGCGTACTGGTTGGTTTTGAGAAAGTCCGAGAACCTTGTTCGCATACTGGTACACGTACTGGCGTGAGGTTTAGGTCCGGGAATTTTTGCTGAGTTTGGAGGTATGCGTACCCGTTCGCATACTGGCGAACCCAAACTTAGTCCGGCCACTAAGGTATGCGTACCCGTTTGTATACCTGAGTGGATAATGTTCTAAAATCGATTTGTTCATGAACTAATACATTTATATAATAAGGAATGAAATCTTTTTCAAACCGTGGCTATAATGTTCATGACTTGATTCGAGTGAATCAAAATCGATTTTGCTTCAATTATATCTTGTATACTTCTATGAGAATATAAACAATTGAACAACTCTAGAACTAGTTTCATTTGAGTCATTTGAACTAGTTATGGTTAAGATGAATATGGTTGATATGAAAGTGTTCATATGGCTAACTTCGGTTAACTATTGTTGAGCCAACAAAGGTATACACGTTTAGGTACGGTTACCCATATCTAAATGAAGTCACTTTTCATTTATGTGTAACAAGCTAATTTCGATATAACGGTTGAAAGATATTAGCTTGAGACTAATCAGGTTTTCATCTAACGATGAATATTGAATGCTTTGTTACCAATTGATTGCAAACCTTGATTTGAAGACTATATAAAGGAGAACTCTAGCAACTGAGAAACCTAATCCCCACACCTCCTGTGTGATACTAGTTGCAACTAGAGTCGATTCTCCTTTAACCTTAGGTTTTCCAAAACCTTGTAGGTTAACGACTTGAATACTTCATTGGGATTGTGAAGCCAGACCCAATTATTTTCTCTGTAGTTGCGTGTTCTAATCTTGTTGTTTTCTATTGTGATTGAGTATTATCTTCTTTAAGATTTGCTCGAGATTTAATCTTCGATAGGCAAGATATAAAGTAGTCACAAATATCTTCGTCTCATCGTTTGTGATTCCACAATATCTTGTTTCGCTACCATACAATTAAGATTATTGTGGGGTGATTGATATTTGTAGGCTGTTCTTCGGGAATATAAGTCTGGTATATCAATTGGTTCCTGTTCACCTTGATTTATCAAAAGACGGAACAAAACTCATAGGTTTATCTGTGGGAGACAAATTTATCTACTCTATAGACTTTTCCGTGTGAGACAGGTTTTTTTTATCAAGTCTTCGACTTTGGGTCGTAGCAACTCTTAGTAGTGGGTGAGATCAGCTAAGGGAATCAAGTGTGTAGAATCCTGCTGGGGTTCAGAGACGTAAGGAGCGCAATTGTACCTTGATCAGTGTGAGATTGGTTAGGGCTCAACTACATTCCAGTCCGAAGTTAACTTGGAGTAAGCTAGTGTCTGTAGCGGCTTAATACAATGTGGTGTTCTAATCTGGACTAGGTCCCGGGGTTTTTCTGCATTTGCGGTTTCCTAGTTAACAAAATTTCCAGCGTCTGTGTTATTTCTTTTTCGCATTATAGATTCTTATATAATTGAAATATCACAGGTTGTGCGTAAGTTCAATCAATTATGAATCCAACCTTTGGTTTTTGATTAAATTGATTGACACTTGGATATTGGTTTTTGATACCGTCCAAGTTATTTCTTATATTCAATTGGGCTCTCAAATTCTTATTTGTTTGATTGCTGATTTAATTGATAAATTGAGATATAACTCTTTGATATATTTTTCTTAAGATTGAGTCTGATTGTCTAGTTGATTCTCTTGAATGTGTACTGGAGTTATTCTATAAAGTTTGCTAAGCGAAATATTGGGTGTGGTTGTTAGACCCCCGATTTTTCATTTGGAAATCTAGTTGGGTTTAGAACCATTACTTGTGTCATAAGTATAACAACTTAAGAAGTTTGTCTCTTAGATTTAAGTTAGGAAACCCTATACTTGTAATAAAATTAATCCTTGTTAAGGAATGTGTCCATCCTATTGATATGTATAAATAACAATAAAGATAACCTAGTAGAACTACACCAGAAGTCTCCTCTTCTGCTAAAGGCTTTGCATATTGCTCCGAGTAATATATAAAATTGCTTATTATTTTCCCGAGGATTCAACCTCATTAAATACATTCTCTTTTTGTGGTTTTGTGTGTGATTGTGTTATTGGAAGTAATCGAGTACCATTGCAGGCGTGTATACTTAACGCTTCTGCAGGTTTTGGCACAACAATGTCACCATTGACATATTCATCTAAGGGGTCATCTTGATCAGAGTCAATTTCAACTGTTGTTATGTGTTATAATCGAGCCTTTTCTACATGAAGTTCACCACATTCAGCTTTACACCCTTATCATTGTGCAGAATTATCCTTGACGTGTCCATTTTCAGGATTCCTCTCATATGAACATCAAGGATATTTTTTTTCCTCATTTTTGCAGTCCTTTTCTTACGGTCAACTATTTTAACAATATCATTTTTTTCTTGTTTTTCAAAAAAGTCTTGAATGTTGAATTCTGAAGTTGATGATTGTGCAGCATCTTTAGTTGCATTTTTTTTTGTTCTTTTGATACCCGGTCAATTCCATCAATCAACATCTCTATTAACATCAAGATTAGTATCGGGTTAAGGGTTTGAGTTTATTTACGATAAAGAGTAAAGAAACTCACATTGTTGAGAAACATTTGAAGTCTCATATAGTGATTCCTTTAGTACTTGATATCCTGTCTACAAATTAGGGTATATTGGTTCAACTTTCTGAGGATGTGGAAACATGCTTCTACTTAAAACTAGTGTTTCTTATTTATTTTTGCCATTCCTTGAGTTTTTCTCCATTGCAGTTTGAAATTTCTATAAGTTAGTTATCAACTTTAGTTTCACCATTCATTTTGTAACGATCCATTTGCATCATCTATCCCCCAATTATTCATGTCTTTGTTGATTGTATTAAAATGACCGATGATCCAGCAACTTCACGATTTCGTGGATTCCCAGTTTTTTTTTTTGATTAAATTGTTAATAAAATATTCTTCCAAAGCGTGTTATGTTATTGTTGAAAACTATTGACATTATCAAGCGTAAACACTATACGTGTTATGTTGTTGTTGAACACCATTGACATTATCAAGCGTAAAAACTATACGTGCTCTGTAAATATGTTTATCTTCATCCTGACTATATTATGGACCACAAACTTTTGGTGATGAAGCATGTTCAGTTGGAGTATATTGTGTTTGTGATGAACTTGCCATTTATTTTTATTTTTGGAATTCTTTTGATTTATGCACAAAAAATTTGAGATTAAAAGATAAATTTTATATTAAAAATGATTGGCTTGAGATTGGAAGAGATATCTTTGAAATTATGGGTGTGATAGGTGTGATTTTAAAAGCGAAAAGAGTTGAATTTACAGATAAATAAATTAAAGCGGTTAGATGAACTATCCGCTATCAGCCAATCCAGGTCGATCGTCTCAACTACAGCCAATGAGCTAAGTTTCAACTTTCAACCGCTTGTCTTTCCTAAGAGCAGTTCCTATGGACTCAACAAAACAAGGATTTGTTGATTTTGATCCCACTATGGAATCAACAAACATGAAAAATGGATGTACAAACCAACAAATTTGTTGGTTTGTCGAGTGAGATGGAACATGTAGCGCGCTCGGTGTAAGATAGGGCGAGCTTGGAACAAGCGCTGGCGTTTGAGCCAGAAACGCGCGAGCCATCATCAATCGCTGGCGAATTTTCTTCCACCGCCCGCATCTATTCCTCACACGCCCAGTACAATTCCTAATTCCCAACAACTACTTTAATAACTTTTTATTCACTTTATATCTTATTTTATTTCACTTCATCCTATTTTATTTTACCTAAATAATATATTTTATATTTTATCTTTATCCTACAAAACATTTTATATCAAAAAGAAATATTAGTGGGTCCTGAAAAACCAAATGTGTTCATTTTGTTCTAGTTTTTCATGGTAGAAAACCCAGTTTGTTCATCCATATGGTTCAATAAATATTTTTTTTGTTCATTGTCATAAGAACTGTCCTGAAACGGATCGATTCAATTTGAGACGGGATGGACAAACGCTCATATCTTAGCGTTTGCGCAGTTAGTTTGCCACTTAGCCTGTTCCACTACGGGGGTATGCCTATTTGCCCACCCCACCGGACTTGCTCTTACCCCTCAGTTACCCTTCAACTTATCCAACAGTAAGTCAACATTTGGGCTGAAACAGTAGGAAAAATAAACCAATTGGACTATGGCACAATAAACGAGGTGAATTTTCTGATCGGGTTCATCCCATATCAGAATCTCAGATACCTATTTGCGTTTGCGTACAGGAAAGAAAATACCGAAAATTCCATCACAATAAGAATACAGTTTCTCTGGTTTATCATAAAACAAGAAGAATTCCCAAGATTTCCTCAACTCCGTTTCTTTCGGACCATCCATCATTTCCCCTTTCCCCTCATTTCCGCATTTCATTTACTTTCCCACTTCTTCCATTTTCTTTAATCCCAAGAAATCAAAATCAAGATTCCATTTCTCACAAAATTTTTCTCAAATAAACGAAAAGGAGGATTTGCTTTCATCAGATCACCCTCCTTTTCAAGATTTTCCAAACCCTAATTAGGACATTTGATTAAGAATCGTTTTAATGGCTTGTAGAAGGGCGGTTCTATTTGGAACAAATTCTAGGTCTAGTTTGTATAAAATAGGTGGTGGTGGTGGAGGTTTTAATTCTTTAGCTCCGACGACAACAATAATTGCTGATAGATATCCAATTTGTTCGTCTTCATTATCGATCAGGTCTTCTCCATGTTTGAGTCCTCATTTTAATGGATTTGATTGTAGGCAGATTTCGCAGATGACATATAATGGTAAACAACGAGCGTTTCTTGTTGATACATTAGCTCTGGTAATTATTCCTTCCGATTTTGTTTTTCTGTGTATATGATTTGTTTATTTTTGTGGTTTTTGTTGGGTTAGGGTTTGAGATTCGGTAGTTTTGGGGATTTAAGTGCTTATTGAAGATTAAATGTTTGTGTTATTATTCAGGTTAGGAAATTAGAGAAAGAAGGTTTTGAATCAAAGCATGCGGAAGCAATAACAGATGCTGTGACACAAGTTTTGAGTGATAGCTTAGAAAATGTGGCTCAGCTCTATGTATCCAATGGCGAAATGCAAAAGGTAAGGTTTAGACATTGTCTGGTTTTATTTGATTAGTTTATCCTTTCTTCATTAAATCTTGTCAGCGAATTGTTAAAAGTTTTATGTTATAATTGAGTTTTATATGTTCTTGTTGTTTTTGTAGATTCAAATGTCCATAGAAGCTGATATCTCCAAATTCAAATCTCAAGTTAACAGTTCCCAGGTACTTACTGCATGTTTCTTTTGCAAATGTTAGTTTCTTAAACCTTTCAATAATGTCACATTTTGCCTGTAGATATACCTAATAGAATACATGAATATAGTTTTGTTTTGACTTGGTTTATACCGTTCCCTGATTCAACTATCTAAAGAAACATCAAACTTGAGTATGTTTATGTTACATTTTGTATTCTCCAGAACTCTAGTGTGATTCTGTGAAGCACGATCTTGAGGATCTGTGCATTTCTTTTTTGTCAAGAAAATCATCTTTTCACTAATTTATTATGTTTGAAAACTGAGCATATTGGCTAGGGATAGGAGGATAAATGCATTTGTAAAAAATATATATAGGACTTGTGCCTTTCAATATTTTGAAGAACGGGTCCTTGAAGAGAAAAGACTTTGCACTCTCATTTGGTTTCTTCATAGGGCTGTTATTTGTTTTTATGCATGTTTTTATAACTGATTACATCTCGTCTTTGTTTGTGAATTGCCATATATTGTAAGTATTTGCTGTCATAATCATAATGAACTTCTCTTGAGTCTATCTTTCCAGAAGTTCAACTGTTTATCATCCTAGGAACTTAAATAGTTGCACTTAAAGGTGAAATATTAATGAAAAAGTAGTAAAAGAGAAGGCAGCCATTTCTGCTTTATTTTTGGTAGAGGTGTCCACTTGTAAGATTATAGATCCATGTGCAACTTCCTCAATCTAGATGTTGCGCTAGAAAATTTATAAATATTGAAAGCACTGCTGCTGCTTTTTCTCATCCTGGTTAAGGGTTATTTGAAAGTTGCTTGATAGAGTGTTCTGAGGCATAAGTTTTGTTTCATACCTTGCCATCTCGGCTCTTGCGTCCTCCATTATATATGTTTTATACCCTCTAATGGCACATACCTCTCCAGTTTAACAGCAAATAGGAAGGCCAGCCTCAAACTGACATTTATCACCAGGAAACCTTGTCAAGTAAATGGTGGTTACCTTTACCAGGTGTTTTAGGGTTTCAATCTTCAGCCCAGCTTACCCTGAAATGTGCCGTTGAAATATTGCCTCCTTAAGCTATAGAAGAAGCATCTGATACTTGTATCTAGTCTACTGTTCTTTACCTCCTGATTAACTGTTAAATATGAGAACAGGAGCACAATTTCTCTCAACAACAGCGTGAAACTGAAAAACTCCGCAGCGATATTGAGAAGATGCGCAGCGAACTGAGGTTTGCTCTCAGTGCTGTTGGATTGAATGGATTACATTATTGGATTATGTTAATGCATGTAACTTTCTTTTTGTTCCTTCAGAAATACCATATATAAATAAATGCACCTTTTCAATGTAGGTATGAAATTGATAAAGTCACTGCTGGACAACGTCTGGATTTGAATCTTGAAAGAGGGTAAGGAGCATCAGTTATGCTTATCAAAATATAAAGATAAAATAAAGAATAGCAATTATTGGTACTAAAGATAGGTATGTTCGTTATCTGTCTGGTCATTTGACCTTATTATTATGTAAACGATGGGTGCAGACGAATACGGGATGAGTTGGCGAATCAGAATGCAGAAACATCTAACCTGACAAACAAGCTTGATCGGGTAAGTTTATGACTGCATTCATATACATGATTGGGTTTGCGAAATGAGACTAGTGGCATTGATTGAATATTATTCGTTCAGGAAATTCATGCCTTGAGGGCTCAACTGGAAGCAGCAAAGTATGATGTGATTAAGTATTGCATTGGTACACTCGTCTCTATCTCTGCTGTTGGTCTTGCTATAATCCGTGTTTTGATGTGAAACTCTCTAAGCCTGTTGATATTGGAAGGTAACTGGAATCTAAAGAAACCTTAGTACATTCATTGTTTTTACTTGAGGAAATTGAGTAGTGACTGACAGTTTGGAAGATCTGATGGCCATGTGTATTGAAATTGTGGCTACATGCACATCTGACTAGCTCTTCACACTTTTCTTGGTTAACTCTACTTTCTTGTTATATTTTCGTTGTAAGTCGGAAAAGGGCTAAAGATAATGCAACATCAATTTGTCTGTGTACTAGGAATTCTGACGATTTACATCAAATATATTAGCAAAACATTGCATCATAATTCAAGAGCACTTGTTATTTGTGTTCACTTTGTTACACTGTCGGATTGCTAAAATGCCATTGTCAAGGTTCTGATTAAATGGAAACTCAAATTTTGGTATCATTCTTCTTTGTAGCTTATTAAGGGTTACTGCATTTATTCAATTCTCATTCTTTCTGAGATTTCAATTGATCTGGTCTGTCTTTCAGTTTTTTTTCTTTTTTTCGTCTTCCTGGCTGTCGGTAACTTAGCTTAGAAACAAGAAAGTGACTGATTGGGAATTTAGCGGATCACCCTGGGAGTAATTATTCAGACAGAATAATTCCCAACTCTAAAAAGCTTACCCCGGTAGAAGAAAACAATATTGAGTTTTCTATTCCTTGTTTGTTTCAACACAATACCTCATTCTGAAACTGTTCAGAATCTTAAGATACTAAACGAAAATAATAATTGGGTTGGCGGCACAATGCTAGTTGCATACTGGGAAGGTCGCACTGTATACAAATGGGGCCACGTTGCATACTGGGAAGGTCGCACCCCATACAAATGGGGCCACGTCTCCACTGATTCCATTCCAAATCCGCAAGTGGTGCACTAATTGACTTGTCAATTGTTGGTAGGTAATCTTCAGATCATGAATAGAATCTTTGGATTTTTTTATTGATTTTTTCGGTTCCAGAAGCCATTTTCAGTAACTCAAGTACAACACACAAATATTCTTACACCCAACAAAAAGTATGTCGATAAAGATAAACCTTTGGCTTTCACAAGCTTTTGGGCAAAAAAGAAAAGAAAAACTAAAGCAAACATTATAGTAGTTTTCATTATTAATCTCTCAAAAGATAGCATATATACACAACAATTACAGTGTTTCTTTTTGGTTCCAACTCTTTACATTTGTACCATCATGAGAGACTCAGAAATGGAAGGGAAATACCAGTTGTCTAAATTATCCTAAATGTACGAGAGTGTGGTGTGCCAGAGGACTCGACCACCTCATGCCTAGCAAAGTTGAAGAAAACACAGTTCACTCACAAACACACTGAAGAGAGCAATCCAGAAAGAGGCCAAATTTGTGCATCTTGTAACCTTCTGCTCAGAATAAAGGGCAATTCAAACGAGTACTAGGTACTGCAACCAGTCGAACTTCTCTTGGTGCAGTGAGCCCAAACATATCATTCATGTTCATCTCACTAGGTTTCATACCATTAGGTAAATTCCATGAGAAACAATGAAGAAGGTGAGCGACAGTTAACTCTAGTCCGTATAAACCTAGTTGCATACCCGGGCAAGAACGTCTACCCGATCCAAATGGTAAAAACTCAAAATTACTTCCTTTAAAATCAGCAGCACCTTCATTGAGAAATCTCGATGGCTTAAATGTGTCGGCATCAACCCAAGCGTCTTGGTCACGCCCAATAGCATACACATTGATAGTAACGCGTGATCGGGCTGGAATTGTGTAACCACCAATTTCAGTTTCTTGAGAGTTCTCATGGAGAAGAAGTGGAATTGGTGGGTGAAGTCTTAGTGTTTCTTTTATGCAACATTTTAAGTATGTCAATTTTTCAAGATCACTCTCTTGGATCCTACGGTTTTGTCCTACTACCTCGTCTAGCTCCTCTTGAACTTTCTTTAAATCATCTGGACTATGTAACAGTTCTGCCATTGCCCATTCTATTGCAGATGCCACTGTTTCTGTTCCTCCAAACATTACATCCTGTTAAAAAAAAGTTACACAATAATTAGCCTCAGCATCTTATAAACATTACAGAATTAGAATCTACATAAACTAATAGATTATAATATGATTAAAGTTATGAACAATTTTCTTTGTTATTATATTATTTAAATTAAGTACTTCTTGAATCTTGATATTATTTTTTATAGGTTGTTGAGGATTCCTTTTCTTGTAAAGAGTCAACATAAGATAGCTTCATAGAGAAATTAAACCATAAACTTTTAGCTAAACTATATAAAAATTAGTCCTAAGATTGTTTGGTTAAATGGCCTAATCAAATATTTTAATGATGAATTTTGATTACTACTGTGCTTACCATGATAATAGCTTTGATATGATCTCGACTTAGAGTGATAGAAACCTTAAGATCCTCATGAGCAACATCTTTCTTGCCATTTTCACTGTAAAATGCAAGCAAATTATCTACCATATCGTCGTCCCCATCAAGACAGCCCCCATTAATTTTCTTTTTCTCCATATGTTCGTCAATAATTTTGTCGATAAATCCATCCAGTGACTTCCTAGCCTTTGTTAGTCTTGCCGTAAGACTTTGTGGATCAAGCCAGTTTAACCCAGGGAAGAAATCGGCTAGATTAAACGCGCCAAACAGCTTTGAAAACTCTTGTAAAATGGATATGAAATGTTCTTTTGCTTTACCTTGAACCACGTCTGACCCAAAAGCTGCACGATAGATTATGTTCATAGTGAGCATGAACACTAATTCCCCGATGTTAACAGGTGACTCAGTTTGCGGCAACACGGTCAGGATTGTAGAATCAACTTCTTCCCTTACAGAATTCCATGATTCTTCACGTTTCCTGCTAAAAAGTTTCATGACACATATTTTACGCATCTGTCTCCAGAACGGACCGTAGTTCGCGAAAGCCATATCCGAGCGATCATAAGTCAGGTATTTAATTGCTACATTCGCAGGCCGATCAGAGAAAATATTGTCTTGTACTTGAAGAACCTGACGAGCTATCTCAGGAGAGGTGACAGATACCATATGAAGCATTCCGATGCGCAGGTGAACGATTCCACCGTATTTTTTACCAAGTTGAGCTAGCCCTCTGTGAGTCAGTTGATCCATCATCGACATGTTTCCAATCACCGGTAACCCTTTTGGTCCAGGAGGGTACGGTAGTTTCGAACGTTTCTTAACTACAATACTCAACAAGAACAATAAAGGAAGAACAAAGTACAGAAGTATGGGTATAGGTTGTAAACCATTGATGAACTCCATGATTATTTTTTTTCGTGCAAGCAGCTTTCCTATTCTCCTCCGTCTCACTCTACTTTTTTTTTTCTATGTTGGGTTTAGGTTTGTGTTTAGAAACTATGGCGCACAAGCTTTTATATACATTTCTGAAAAGTATTTTATCATTTATGCGCAAGCTGATATCATAAACATTTGGCTGGGGCTTACTAAGTTGGGAAATAGAAATGATTTAAAAAATGTACTTCTTAGTTGTTGCTAAAATTAAATTTTGTTAGAGATGCGCCAACCAAACTTCATTAATGTAAACAGTTATTTTTTGTGTGGATCAAGCGGCCACACCTATGAATTACGACGTCCACAACAAACACCGGTCAACATCTAAATGTGTTTTCTTCTGTAGTTTGGTAAATTTTGGTTTTTTTCTCAAAACCTCCCGTGTAAGAAATCTGCAAAGTAGTTTGGGAACCAACCAAAGAAAAATATTTCTAGACTGGCGTAAGTGGGATTCAAATTTTAGACCTTTTGATGAGTCATGAGTGTCCGACTAATGCCATGTTTGTTTGGGTTTGACTTGCAATATGGATCTAACTCGGGGTGAGTCAAATATCGGATTGTTTTCTTATTTTTCAGATATCTGGTTCGAAGTATGACACCGCGCGTACATTTTACTCAGAGCTATTTGAGCCAAGCGTCATTTTGTGCCTGATTAAAAAAAAAAAACTACTCTACTATTTTATCAGTTGTGAGTCAGATGTAAAAAGACGTAATAAGTCCCGGATTAGACAGTTGAGTCAGAAAAAACAAAACAACTCGTTTTTACGTCTTTTTACATCTCACACATGGTTGTGAGCTGCATGCCGACTTGTGAGCCAACCATGTGTCATCTTATATATATTGCATGTACACTACCATCTCCTCTGTCATGTCCCCGGACTCCCTACATGTACATTTACGTCACTGTGATCTCCTAAAACCAGGCACGAAGTGAAATCTACCAACTCAACAAGACAGGGATTGATAGCAGCATGACACTCGGGAGTTTAGATTTCCTCTGGCTGTACTATATTGCAGTAATTGGGGATAGAGCCCCGACATTAACTAGCAGTGGTTAAAAGTCTGCAGATAAGATTTTAGACTTCTAATTGCATACTTTGGCGAGGTATTCTTCCCTGATCATGTACGCTTTATATATTTGGTGCATGTTTTTTTTTTTCTGCAGATATAAATTGCACCAAGTGTACAAATCCACCTATCGAAATCATCACATATACTCGTTTGTGCGATAATCTTGCAAGTCTATTCCGAAGGCTTTTACTGTTATCATGTTTATTGCTATCAATCACCTGATGGATAAAGCTTGCATTTTCCGCCAGTGGTTGATGACAAATGCCAGCAATTAAGGTTTCTGTCGTAAGGCTTATCCTTGAAATTGAAATGCGAACTATATTAAAGAAAATCAGACAATAAGTACTTACTATCAGCATATGTATTACCTTTACCATTAAAAAAATGTTGTCCTAATTACAGACGGGAGACGGTTAAGCTGAAAATTCTTATGCAAGGAAAACTGAGTAGACAGATAATAACAAAATATTTTGGTAGTCTTTGTAGCATTCATTTAACCCCTGCAGGCTGCAGCAACCCTTTTTTTTTCTTTCATGTTGGTTGATCTAATCGTGTAATGTAATACTGTGAACGTGTGGTGGGGGGTGCTTATTGCTACTGGTGGTTGGAAAAAAAGCCACTCACCACCACCAGAGTTATAGCTAGAAACTGGTCCTTGTGTACTGCATATATGAATGTAAATGCAAGTAATTATTGCGGAAAAGATATGCCGCCCGTTCACTTTTTCAGTCCTACGATTGCAATATGACATTCTACTGATAGTGAAGGACTAAACTTGTGTTGTTACTGATTATCATAGGACAAAGAAGTAGAAGTGCTGTTATCAAATGATTTACTGGTGATTAGATACTAATCCATCATTGAAAAATTACCTAGTACCTCAAGTTTAATGGCTTTCAGTGAGTGAGCAAACCAATGATAGGTTTCCTATAGTTGTCACTCATCAAGCTTAATTGTAAACATGTGAATATTAATTTCACTGTGCTTATTTTCCTTTCAAGATATAGTATGTTACTTCGTTTTAAAGTGTCAAATAATATTTCGCAACCATCTTCAACATATAATATCTATAATTATTTTACCTAATTTTGAGAGAACAACTTTTTGTATTTTTCAGCTGACTGAAATTATTGCTTAGGTGGTGATGATCATCATCTTTGTACTGTATCTAGATTCCTTAATAGTTTATAAACAAGTGTCTGTCTGTCATCTGTGAGGGTGCAGTCTGAAGTGATCGAATATTACATAGATTTTGATATCTAACCTTACTTCTTCATCTTCTAGCTTCTTTTTTAAATGATAATAGAGTTTTTGTCAATTTCATGAGAGCCACAGCCAAACCATTAATCATACTTTAGCTTACCAAGTTAACCTTTCTTTGTCCATATTATTTTTCAATAACCTTCAAATCCTATCCTTATTATCTATGCTATTCCTTGTTTGTAGTAGGTCGTATTACTTACTATAGAATGATTTCATACTAGCCGGCACCGACTGCATTCTCTGCAGGGACTTAACGTAAAGATGGATTAGTACCTTGATTTTTCCTGCATTTGTCGCCTAGACTTAATTGGATAATGTCCAAATCAAAGACTGTAATGCGCACCAATTCTGACTTCTGATAAATGGTTAATTATAAGTTCATTACGTTATTAGTTCTGTCACTATGACGGCATCTTCAAATAATACTGAGACCCAATTATTATATGGAATGGCTCCCCAGATCGTATTTTCCACTCAACTCACTCTGTGCAGACTAATTATTATATGAATGGCTCCCCTGCTCTTATTTTCCACTCAACTCTCTCTCACTGAACAATGTGCAGACATTTTTCTTTTCCCCGATACATATAAAGTTTGCTGCGGACAAATTTTAAACTCAGTTCACTGATATTATCACCTAAAAACATTATCACTAACCATGGGTTTAGGTAAGATTATAATTTTTATGCTTGACATTTAAGGTAGAATTAATATATCTAACTATGGTTGTTGTGGTGTTTAAGTTGTTCTACTTTTTTTTTTCGTATAATTTTGTTGCACTGAGCTTTCCAAATGTGACACAATGTATAGGTTATATATTTATTTATCTGTTTTGGAAAACTTCTTTCCGTAGCTTTTCCCCCATGATGTGTTTTACATTCATTAGTTATCCATGTAGCTAGTTTTTATTACACAAAAAATTGGCATTTTAAGATTGCGATACAGACCGTACACCTATTTGGAAAGAGTATGATATTCTTTTTTCATTTTTTTTTGAGGTATATGGTATATACATAAAAAATTCTTGGTGTACCGCCCAAGCGGACACCTTAAAAACCGCTCCTCTCATAAACTCTCATATGCAGCCCCACAAATACTGACCCCTGCAAGTCTCATGGCCATGGGGCACACTTGTTTGTGTCTAAGCGGTTTTGAAGGGGTTTATTTAGACGGTACGCCTAGAACCACTGTTATATTATATATGTTGGCATTAATGGTACCAGAATTGACATAGCAATTTTTATATGGGCGCCTAAACAGTTATCTTGGGCTATATCCTTTAACTCCTTAAAGAGTTATTTCTGACAATTACGAGGTTCGAACCCCTACCTTCGCAATGGGAAGGAGTATGCCAACCATAAGACCACTCGATGGTTGATATCCTTCACCTCATCATTACACACGTGACGTAGGCCACCAGACCAAAACTCTAGAAAATATCTCCCATGTGACATGATTGATGTTTCATGAGTCATGATTATGGAGTCTGCAAGGCAGACATGTATTTAATTAGTCAGTTGTTAACTTGACTAGACGATGAGTCTTAGTTTTTCTGAGTCGAGCATGATTGACGAAATGCTCTATAATTCATGGATTGAGCATGTATGTTGAGACAGATGTATAGTTATCGAATGTTGATAATTGAATCAAATATTGATAACTAGCAAATATTGTTCGTCTGAGCAAATATTGCTCGTTCAATGAATTGTTGAATATTGATAGTTGAATCAATATTCCTTTGTTTGAGAAAATATTGCTCGTTCGATGAATTGTTGAATATTGATAGTTGAATCAATATTCCTTTGTATGAGCAAATACTGCTCGTTCGGAGAATTAAATCTCATTTGATGATGAATTGTTGAATATTGATAGTTGAATCAATATTCCTAATCTGAGCAAATATTGCTCGTTTGATGATTATTGGTAGCGTGACCAAATAAAATATTAATATAAAGTATCGACAGCTGGACAAAATACAATTAATTAAAATGTTGATGGCTGGATCAACATAAAAATATTGGTGTTTGAACCTGTTCAGAATTATGCTTTGTAGAGCATTTGGTTCGAAACCCTAATTTTGCTCGACCGCTGATCAATTGATGATTTATTGAAGATCAATGAGTGAGAGGACCGGCTACATGGGATGATGGGCTGACCATGTAGCGCCCGGATGCTCGAATGAACAAACATCAAAGTCCTTTGCAGACCAATTGGTGAAAGAATGACTAAATGCTGGTTTAATATCTATTAAAAACAGTGCTCGTCTGAGCGTTAGGTAATAAAACCTAAATTATGGAGAGATGAGAGACCGAACAAGCGGTATGAAAACCATCCCTGGTGGTCGTGGGACCATATGACGTTCGTTTGATCAAATTCTAAGTTGTTTGGAAATAGTTTGAACCTTATATGAGCAAATTAGGTCAAAATTATGAAGATATGTGGGACCGGATCCTTGCAAGCCAAAGGACCTACCTTGGTCGGTTAATGTAGCACGTGCGTATAACCATGTTGCTTGTGGCTCAATGCTGAGAATTTTGATATTTTCTGACGTGTGTTCGAGCAATATTTCGGATTCTCAGAAAAGTTTGATCTTGACTGAAACTCTTGGTTTTGCTCGAATGAGCGAGTAAAACTTTGCGCGCGCGGTCGATATTTCCAGAATATTAAAATAATGATATTTTAATATTTGCCTTAAAGAGCCCGGACGTTCGTGTGACCATTTGTCTTTTTTGGCTTTTGTTAGTTTGAGCAATATTTGAGAAATATGGAAAAAATTAGGTGTTTGCTCAAACGGAGGAGTTTCAAGAGATAAAGGAAGAAATAATAATAAAATAAGGAATTAAAGAAGTGTGGGACTGGCCACGACTAGGTATGGCCGGCCGGCCGGCTAGTAGGCCCGGTCCCATGACACTTTTCCCTATTTTATATTATTTTTTGAGGAAATAGGGAGAAACTAGAAGTTTCGCTCGAACGAGGAAGTTTGCTTGAATAAAGGATTTTTCATGTGTGGGACCGGACACATCTAGGGCATGCCGGCCGGCTAGTAGACCAGGTCCCGTGACATTTTTCCCTATTTTATATTATTTTTCATCGTGTGAGGAAATATGGAGAAACTAGGAGTTTCGCTCGAACGAGGAAGTTTGCTCGAATGAAGGAGTTTTCATGAGATTGAAAAAAATAATAAAATAAGATAAAATAAAAGGAAGAGGTGTGGGACCGGGCTAGGCGCCTCTCTATTATTTTATTATTATTTTTCTTTCCTATTTTGTATAGGTTTCCTCGTTCGTCCATATTTTTCACTGTTCGTTTGTGCATTTGGGTGCTCGTCCGTGCATTATTGTTAAGTACACTCGCACCATTTTCTCGGGGCTTACTCGGTGGTAGCTCAGATACCCGTACGTTGAATACTTATTACTAACTCATGGAATTCTTCTGGGAAAAGCCATGAATTGAAGTAACGAAATATTATGATGAATCGTAAAATATTTTCTAGGAGTTCAATTGATGAATCTTGTGACTAGAAATAATTAATTGATTAATTGACGGCTCTATACTATCAGGCAAGATGTCTAGGAGCATTATGATTATTCGAGAATTGAGCAATATGAGCTAGTTGAAGCGTCATATTTATTCTGAATATTTATTCTGTATAGTCAGGGAAAACATTATTACATCCTGAAGACGTTATCGCTCTATACTAGCAGGCAATCTGTCTAGGAGCCGTCCAAGCATTAAGATTCTATACATATGTATTCTATGTAGTGAGGGAAAACATTGTTATATCATGAAGACGTTATCGCTCCATACTAGCAGGCAAGCTGTCTAGGAGCGTCCAATCATTTTCGATTCTATATAGAAGTGAATACTGAAATTTCTCAGTTGATGATATATGTCGTGGTCTCAATTGAGAGACTTCATATTCATGTGTACTCTGAGAGACAGTACACTCGGTCAGAGATTATCATGGCATGAGTTTTCATGTTTAAACGAGAGACATGAAACTCAATACTCGTATGATTGTTGGATCAGGAATATGCAAGATTATGATTTTATCCTTTGTCAAAAATCCACCATCAACATTAAGTCCTTAGTTAGTGAGGGATAGTCATGTTCCTCAGTCAGCACTAGATGGTGACTTTTTAGTCACAGACGAAATAAGTAATTGAACTTAGTCGTAAGAAAGAATATTATCGGATTTTTGATTCGCTCCAATGATGTCACTTACGAGCAATTGCCGAGATAAAGATTCCGGTGGTACGATAGAGCTTCATCTAACGAGCGTAAATTTGTGGAGCACCGCTGATTTGGGTGGTGGAATGTCTAGTCTTGGCCGTTTTAGCACTTACGGGCCTACTGCTTGATAGAGAAAATCATCGTTCCACCAAGTTATTAGTCTTCGAAGCACCAATATATATCACCAACTGCGGTGGAATTGTTTTCGTCGATGTTATGAATCCCCAAATGACTTATAGAGGATCCAAATAAGTCTTCACATTGAATCATATTGATAGCTAAATGAAATCTTCACTTGATGAAGATCCATGTGGATAAATGAGGAATTTCGTCATAATTCGTCATCAGAAAATTCAGAAGTTAGGTCTTTGTTGAAAATGTTGTAGAATCTTCATACAATGTCCATTTTTGATAATCTATCCAAACTTTTTGATGCTCAGGAAATTTCCTAGCTTTAGTGAAGAAGATTTTTGATTTTTGAGCTCTTTTAAGGGTTGAAACCTATGAAAACAGTAAACTTCTAGGAAGTCTTCAGAAAAATTTTCAGCTGTCATGTAGTTTGATGTTTCAGCCACATTGTTTTTCTCATTCGTCCAATTGCTATGAGTTTTGGATATGTTGTAGACGACATTCATACGAAGAGAATGACATATGACCCATCCATATATTCTTCACCAATTTATCCCAGCTTGTCTCTTTGTGCAGGACAGTGTAAAATCGTCTCAGACGAGCTTGTTGCAAAACTCCCCTTTTGCGTCTTTAGACCATTTTCTTATGTCTTGAGCGCTTGATGAAGGATGTTGATGATGTTAATCAATTTCATTCTAAATTTTGTGGTTGCCCTATGAATTCCATATTTGAAGCACTCCAATTCATATAATCGTCACATCATGTGTGAAACGACGATATAGAGGATGATGAAACTGATAATGGTGACTTGAGCCATCTTGTGAACCAAAATGATGATGCGACTGTCTCTGCATCTCAGGTTCGTGAAGATGTTGCTTTTCAATACATTTGAAGTGACTGAAGCTCGAGTTGACGTTGTTCCAGTATTTGTGCTCTATGAAAATAAGAAACCTTGCTTGTCTGAAATGTAAGAATGTCCATATGCGTGAACGATTCTTCTTCTGAATTTTTTTAGCTTGTTTATCCGATTACTATGAATTTTGAACATGTTGAAGCGAACATCCAAAGAGAACAGTATATGACCCGTCCTTAGATCCTTCACTAATTTTTCCAAGTTGCTACTTTGTGCAAAACAGTGTAAAATTTCGACAGACGAGCTTGCTGCAAAAACATCCATTTGCTTGCTCTGGAATGTTTTATGACAGATGTTGTTAGTCTATCCATGCTCTGACAATTATGGTAGATGCTCGCGTCTCATGTTCACGAATTGACCATTTATGGAAATGTCATCTTCGAAACTTCTGAAGCCGTCATGGAGTGACATGCAGTATTATGGTCTCGGTCCCCAGAATTGACAGGCTCTCCTCTTCGGTTCTTCTCATTATCCTTTCTTATTTGTAGAAAGGTGTAAATATTGAGGTGTAAGAACTTTTTGAAAATACCTAGGTGGACGTCGATCGACTGTGAGTGTCATGAAACTTCATACAATGTCGGAATTCAATGTTTGACCCCAACTTTCGAAGCTAAGAGACTGAGGAATCATATGCAAAAAAAATCCTTCAATTTGGAGACATCTAGGGCATTTAATAACGCGTGCACATCCATTAAAACAAAAGGGAGAGGTGTGGGCCCGGCCGGCCGGTGGGCCGGGTCCCCTAGGCGCCTATCTATTATTTTATTATTATTTTTCTTCCCTATTTTGTATAGGTTTCCTCGTTCGTCCATATTTTTCACTGTTCGTTCGTGCATTTGAGTGCTCGTGCATTATTGTTAAGCACACTCGTACCATTTTCTCGGGGATTACTCGATGGTGGACCAGATGCCCGTACGTTGAATATTTATTACTAACCCATGGAATTCTGCTGGGAAAAGCCATGAATCAAAGTAACGAAATATTATGATGAATCGTAGAATATTATCTAGGAGGTCAATTGATGAATCTTGCGACTAGAAATAATTAATTGATTAATTGATGGCTCTATACTAGCAGGCAGGCTGTCTAGAAGCATTATGATTATTCGAGAATTGAGGATATGAGCTAGTTGAAGCGTTATATTTATTCTGAATATTTATTCTTTATAGTCAGGGAAAACATTGTTACATCCTGAAGACGTTATCGCTATGTACTAGCAGGCAATCTGTCTAGGAGCCGTCCAATCATTAAGATTCTATAAATATGTAATCTCTATAGTCAGGAAAAACATTGTTACATCCTGAAGACGTTATTGTTCTATACTAACAGGCAAGTTTTCTAGGAGACGTCCAATCGTTTTCGATTCTATATATAAGTGAATACTGAAATTTTCCAGTTGATGAAATATGTGGTGGTCTTAATTGAGAGACTGCATATTCATGTGTACTCTGAGAGACAATACTCTCGGTCAGAGATTATCATGGCATGAGCTTTCATACTTAAACGAGAGACATGAATCTCAATACTCGTCTGATTGTTGGATCAGAAATATGCAATATTATGATTTTATAATTTTAGCCTTTGTCAAAAATCCACCGTCAACGAACGGTAATGGTGTTTTATAAAACCAAATTTAAGTGATGATATTTTATTAAAATCTCCAAAATAAAACACCAGTAAACAATTCATTATACATTTAAATCTAACTAGGAAAATATGGACCCCCTAAACAACCATTGTTTGGGAGTTGTGATAAAGTTTTGGAAGACATGAAAGAACCATAAACAATGCATATGTCTAGCCGTTCGAATTCTCCACATTCTATTTTCTTTTCGTCATTTTTCGTCATCTTAGGTACACTCTTCCAGATTTATCTTATTATTGGATTAAACGATCTTACGAGAACCATCATAATGAGTTTTTTTCTTTTTCTGCATGTCGAAAAGATGAGAGGACACAAGGGGTGTCTCAGGCTAATTAAATTACTTAGATAACCTTGATTAATTAATTAATTCACTTATTTAATTTAATTTTTTATTTTTTGATAAGATTTATTATTATTATTATTATTATTATTATTATTCTTAATTATTTTTATTCTCTTCTCTCTTCTTTACTCTAACTGACGCTAACCGGACTACAATTTTCATCATCTTCAACTAATTACAGAATGAAGTTCGGCTTACAATTAAAACGAATTATGAGCCGAACTACTCATTGATTTTCATTCTGAAAGTGTTGGTGAACACTTCGGCTGACAATTAAACACAAAAATGTTAGCCGAACTTCACATTATGAAGAACAATGCTAAGTTCGGTTGTCCTAATATTTGCTCGAGTCAGCTGAACTTAGGTTCGACAATTAATGAGTGAAGTTCGGGTGATAATTTATCAGCCGAATCTAAATATATTTTAAAAAAATTATGTTTCACATGAACCAAGCACAGTGAATATTAGGCCGCTGAATGTTGTGGACCAGCGGGCAACAAACGTGATAGGGGAAAGATTTTAGGGAAAACTGATTTTTTTTATATAAATAGACCCAAGCATACAGAATCTGTAGTTGTGGGCTCGAAGGTTAGCCTGTTTCCATATCGTATATATGTTGGTAGCACTTTAGAAACTGGGGGTATAAACTACTTTTGGAACTTTTTATTCCCCTCCCAAAATTTGTTAGCCTACACCAGTAGCTCTAAGTAAATGCCTTTAGGTCAAAGTTCTTGTTGATTGGGAACGTAGCAAGGTTCTAGTTAGCAAAACTATGTTTCATACGTGAGAGGGTCTTGGGCTTAACAAGAAAAACCCACCGGGTTTTGAGCTCACTTTTAATATTTCGGCACATATTATGATTATCGAATACGCAGAACCCCTATGCATCTCTATTTGTGACTAGGTTCGGCTTGAAATTTCATGAAATTTCATGCCAAACTGTTCATATACACTTACAGGAAGCTTTCGTGAAGAACAGTTCGGCTAAAAACGCAACTTAATTTTGACCCGAACTCAACACTGTAACCGTCATTTAATCGATGAAAAACAGCAAATAGGAGATTGGGTTTGTAAAACTTACTTTCTTATCCTCATTTCCGGAGTTGGAGATGCAGTTGGTTCAATTTCTGATTCAATTGGTGGTTGATTTTCAGTTTCTATACCTTCATCTTCAATTGGTTCTTCTTCTTCAATTGATGGATTAGAAGACGATTTGGTTTGCCTAGTCCCTGCCTCTCTTTGTACGAGTCATTATGTGGTTGACTTTAATCGACGATCAAATTTTTACGAATCGACAATTAATCACGATGATGATTTTTTTTTTCGCATGAGGGGAAGACTTCGGCTAGAGGAGGAGGAGGAAGAAGAGATGTTAAGGGAAACTGATTTTGATTTTTTAGAAAACTAATTTTAGATTTTTGTATTGAGGGTATATAGGTAATTGAACTACCCATAAGGTACCCCTTATAAGGTCACCCAAGATGGGACTATTGTTTTGTATGCATAGAAAGATTTAGGTATGCCCAAAATCAGGGTTCATAAGTAACTTGTATCCTTTTGGTGGCGTGAGAATGGACCGGTATGGGCCGGTTTTTAGCTCATCCGCACCCAATCCAATTAATTGGGGATTTTAGATTTTGCATCCGCATCCAATCTAACATCCAACGGATTTGCATCCAATGAATACACGATGAACGGATTAGATACGGATTATCCAATGGACTTGCTTTAGTTAAAATTTATAATGAAAAAATAAAGCCTACACAGACGACTTCTTACAGAACCTTTACATTATGAATAAGTATATAAATATAAAAGTGTCATGGACAACACTCCAAGCAAACACCTTAAGAATTCCTAAACTATCTACATATTTTCTTAAAATTATATAAATGCCCTTAATCTGACAATTATGAATGTCCAACGGATTTTCATGATTGCATCCGGACCTAATCCATTATCCGCTAAATTTCAAAAATGCTCACCCCTACTTTTGGGGTGGCCGAAGTTAAGGGAAGTAAGTCCAAGTTCTACTTATGGTCTCGACTATAAACTTAAGTGTGTGAATTGGGAAGCCAAGCCCTAACTCCACCCATGGTTCCAGCAATATTGGGATAACTAAAAACTAAGTGTGTGAATTAAGCTGGTCCGAGCATTCTTAATCAGTTTCTTCTTTTAACTCAACAAAAATTGTGATAAAAAAAAAGGTAAAAAAGTATTGTAAGGATTCATACATCTAACAAGGATTTGTGGGAACCTTTATTCCTTTTTATGTTTCAGTTTTAATAAGACTTGTTTCTTCTTTTTTCTCATCTTATTTAATGGAAGCTTAATCTTCTTTTGTAAATTTTCTTGAGTTCAAGAATAGTTTTACCAGTATTGATGATTCGGATTTTTCCTGAATTTTTCAGGCAAGTAGTGCTAACCATATCCTAAGATGGTTCATTTCAGCAAGTGGAAGTCTCTTTTTACACAAGTTAAACACCAATGTATCCATCATTTTCATCACTCAAACGTCACTCATCCAATTACATCATCAAGGCTATCATCATTATCATCTTCCAATAAAAACCCATGTTAGCTCGTAAAACAATCAATGGAGATTGAAAATATATTAGGAAACTTTCTCAAAACAGTTTCCTTTCTTATTTGACAATTTAAATGGTATTTACTAAGCCTACAATTTTTATTCTGTCAAAGATTTTCTCCGTGATTATACGAGTCAGCTATCAATAACAACGTATTTCTCATATCATCCACCTATAAAATATCTTGATAAACCTCCAAACCATAAACCCATTCTTTCTTTAAAAGACAATATACAGAAATCTATCTCACAAACTAGGAGTGTGTTTGTTTTCTGTTGACTCTGTGTCTGGATCGAACTCCGCCCCTGACTCGGCACGAGTCAGATGTCAGACCGTTTGTTTTTTATTTTGAGTCTTATCTGACTCGCGACTTGAGTCAGATGAGTCAGGGAATAAAATGCCCCATGACTCATGGGATCAAGCCACTGACTCAAAAAATAAACATATTGACTAAGATCCGAATGAGTCAGGTGAATCCAGTCAGAATAGACGAGTCAGCAGGAAAGAAACACACTCTAGGCCTAGCAAAACTATGGCTTCTAGTTCTCAAAACCAAGTAACATCAGTTACTAAGATATTACAATCTACCTCTATATGTATACAGAAAGCACCTCTGCAAAGAAGAATTGTAGGTTCCTCTAAGATTATCAATGAAGCAGCAGACTAGTGGTCTAATAGTCATCTGTGGAAAATCATGCCAAAAGATAAGATGGATATCAAGAAAGTAAGGGCTGGTATCAAGACATTGTGGGGAAGATACAAAAACAAAGAAGATAAGTTGATGGGTCATAATATTTTTGTGGTTAAACTTAATAGTGAACCTGAACAAAAAGATGCAATCAAGAGAGGTCCATGGATAATCAATGATGAGCCTTTTGGTATCAAAAATTATAACAATGAGTTGAAGCCGGAATAACATCTCTTTTTGGTACAAGAATTTATTGTCACTTTCAAAAAGCTTAAACTGGAACATATTAACGTAGCAGTTTTCGATGAAGATATTGAGTTTATAGGCCATAAAATCTCTATAAAACCAAAAAACTGTCGTCCAAGATATTGAGATTCAATTGTAGCAAGGGTTGAAGTAGATTTGGAACAATCATTAATTAGAGGTGGTAGGTGGAATACTATTAAAGGTGGTCAGTTTTTGATTACATATCATTGGGATCTTCAACCTCATAACATTTGTCTTAAATGTTTTGTTATTGATCATTTTGAAGAAAATTGTGCTTATTAAATTTTTTTGGATCGGATAACTATTGATGAGTATGTCAAGTATAAACTAGAACATCCAGAGGAATGTGGTGTTGACCAGTGTAGACAATATCGTCCGAGATTATAGGTTTCGGAGTATGAGGAGACGATATGGTAGATCTCGCTGATACGAAATCTTTTCGAAAATCTCGGCTGTTTCGGCCTAGAAATACTAAATTCCGGGAAACTCGGTTGTATAATTCTTTAAAGTTTAAATTAAAAATTAAAAATTACAAACTTTTGGTTGGAAACCTAGCAACAAGCTGGGCTCTAACTCATTTTTGAATAGCAATACCTAATCTATGAAAAATAAAGCTACCAAAACCACTACTAGCGTCATTGCTAACTAAATAATTTTTCAGACGCTTTAAAAAACATAAAGTAATAAAGTATCCTCACCAAATTCCCTTAAGGTAGAGAAAGCTAAAACATCCAGACCATAACCATGTGATACACACTTGTCTAAGTATTTAGTGCGTCTTCGCGAAACAGCACTAGAAATAGCTTTTCCTGGAACGAAAGAGCGAATGCCTTAACATGTAAAGGGAGAAACCCCTGTAACATCCATGCAGACATCTTGACCATTATCCCAGTTAAGAACGAGGATGTCAGTAGGCCGTAAATCCTTGTCATCATCTGACAGAAACCCAAGGGATACTTCCTTACGCGCAGGCACACCAACTTTGTAACAAATTTCAGCAATTACGTCGCGTACAAAGTCGTGTCAAAACTTAATTCCAATATCCTTAGTACAATGAAGCGCGTGATATCCAAAAATATCCATAGATCTGTTACAACTTGAGCATAAACCATTCTCAACAAACAATGGGATACCCAGGCGGTAGCAAAGGACATCTTTGAACTGTCTCGACCCGAGGCATTGGTTAAGCCCACTGATAGGTACAGCTAATAAATAATCTTGTGCATGCTTAACACGGTTACACTGCCACAAAATGGAATCTCTTGCACACATTGATGATTGGTCTGGGATTTTCTTCTTAATTGCATTAAAATAAGTGACTTCCAGGGAATGCATGGGGGGGAGTATCATCGACGCAGTAAGAAGAAGGTAGTCCACATACCTGAACAAAATTCTGTCAACTGAAAATCAGAACCTTTGTTTGTTGAGGATAAGTTACCAAGGATCACCTTTTGCACTGAAGCCGTCTGTCTATGAGAAGCAAGATAACAGTAGGTGCGGGTGTCTTCCATGGTATAAATGCCCAAGCCACCATCCTTGATGGGCAAGGTATCTAATCGCTGCTACAAAGGACCAAAGTCGGGTCCGTCACCAGTGAAAAGGAGTCTCAAGTACTTGAGAAAATGATCATCTAAGAGCTCAGTGGCTTGTTGAAGGGAAGCAGGATTGGTAGTACGCAATGCAAAATATAATATGGAAACACCGATGCAATTACAAAGTAATAGCATCTCACTCTGAGGATCCTTGAGTTTTTTGATGGCAGACATAAGTTGAACAGTCTTGTTTACTCTACTCAACATCATATCACTAATAAAATTCAAATCCAGACTCACCGGACCACCCAAGAGTTTAACACCATTAGACGGTCTACCAATATCAGGAGGGAAAACACCATCAACAATACTTCTGGGATCAAAATAAGGCCAAAAGACTTCCGTTTTCTTTATACTGAGATGTAAACCCCTACCTGGCCCTTCAGTTTCTATTATGTGCAAGGCCTTGGACACCTCCAATGTATCACCAATGATTGTACCATCATAAAGGTACCAGACGTGTAAATTGAGTTTGCAACTGGAAGCAATAGTCTGCACTAGAGGGTGAAGAGTCAAGGCAGACAACAAGGGACCGAGAGGGTCACCTTGCTGGACTCCGAGGGCAGAAGACAAAATATATTGGTCATAGTAGAGTTTAGCAGGTCGCATGTAGCAAAATTCTACCCAGCGAGAAATACCTGTACAATGAAGACGAACCTCTTTGATGAGCAGAGATATGCTCACCATGTTGAAGGCATAATAGAAGTCAATGAGAAACATTGGCATCATGTCTGAGTGAACTTTCAACTATAGTAGGCCATTTACATCATGTAAAATACTTTATCCTTCAGCAGGTACACCAACCCCGAATTGGTAATCACCTAAATAAGAAGTAATTTTCCTACCAACAGAGAAAGCATCCACTTTGGAGACCAATCTACGCCAAACCGTGCCAACTGCAATGAGCCTAAGGTCGCCCCCAGGCTTGAGTAACGGTGTCAATGGCGCGCTAGCTATGAACTCACCTAAATCCGCAGGGCATTTTCCATCCAACCAAAGATTGACAACCCCTGTAATAGAAGAGAGTAAATCATCTGCCACGGCTGCCGCTGCACCACTCATCGCATCAACTAAATGTTGCGCACGTAATCCATCTCGCCTGCACGATGTGCCCTTAGGGAAACTCTTAATAGCTCCCAGAACTGCCCGGAAATCCGCTATAATTGGGTCGACTGAAACATCATCACAAGGGACAGCAGGAGGGGACACTGTTGGATGTTTGTCGTGCAACTCAGCAAAGGTTTGTTCATTACAGGTTGAAACTCCATTTGAAGAAAGCACACAAATTGCAGCGGCAAAATGCCCACAGCTTATTTTCTTGCGGCAAGCTGTAGCTATGCTTTGTTTCTTCGCATCTGCTTGCTTCGGAATACTGACTGGAATTTGCAACATTTTTTTAATCAGTAAGAAACATCTGTTGGCCTCCTTCCAAACAGATAAGGCTTGGTTGATGGAAGCAACTTGTAGACGTTTGCGGTTACTATATTTCGCCTCCACTGAACTTCTCGGTCTGTATAAAGCAAGAGTACAAATGGGAAACGAAATAAGCTGCAGTCAAGCATTCATATTGGCAGGGTTGACAATCACCTTGTCAAGGCACGTTTTCGAAGTTCTTAAAAAGGATAGCCGGCATTGATGAGGGATGCTAGTTACTGCGATAAATTATCACTTGAAGACGGCATTGAGAATCTCTGTAGATGGAACCCAACAGACTCTACTGCAGTAGCATCACCAAACCCCACAGAAGCATCACAGACTACACCGATGGAAGTTTCCAAAGCAGCAGCACTTACCTCAACAGGCTTGTCAACACCATGAATAAGGAAAGTTGCACCTGCACTACCAAATGATCCTGCAACAACATCTCCGTGAGCACCATCACGACCCTTGCAAGGAATCTTCCATGCATGTTGATGCATACATCTGCAGCACAACCACATCCTTAAAAAAAAAAGAACCTTCTCCCAGGCATGGTATACATGCAGATTCTTGGCAATCAACTCCCTGCAGTTGGCTTTGTTATCTTCCAAAGAGAAGTGCCGATCATGTAGATGCTTCAAAAATGATCCTTTGGTATATCCCCTGCCATGAACACCATCCTGACATCCATCAAAACCCTTAAAAGGGCAGTGACAAAAGACATTATCGAAAGCAGCTTCCTCTGTAATGGACGGTGAAGAAGATGGGTGCAAAGACACCTGAGAAAAGTGAGTTGTTGTCAATGGTCGCCGGGAAGAGGAGGCCCCGGTGGATCTGGCCATGGAAGTTGTAAGTGAACCCTAAAAGGGAAAAAAAAACTGGAACCCTAAAAACGAACAACGACAAAACAAAATGCTGAGAGACGAAAAGAAGAATGAAAAGCCCTGGAAAATAAATCAAAAGAAAATCAAAAACGAAAGGAAATCGTGGAAAAACCATGGTGAATCCGATGGAAAAAACTGGCTTTCAGTCGCTAGAGTTTTTGCCGGAGGAGGAACCATGGTTTCCATTGTTTTGTTTTTTTTTGCATTTATTATTATTACTCGGTTATATCGGTGTCATTTTTTATAAAAAAAATATTTACGGCATAAATAAGAAAAACAAATAACTAACAACATCAAATTCTTTTGAAAATTACCATTCAACGTTATTAATTACGAAATTCAAGCTTTGAATTGTTTCAGTTTCAGGGTAATCTTCGAAAATCTCATCGTGATGGGATAGATCATTGCAACGGACCCTGTCCAAAGGTAATCCAACAACCATACTCGATTACCCAACAATGTTGAGCGTTACCCAACAACCAGTTGGCAGACTTGCTCTGTCTTCTGGGCAGGGATAAAGTGAGAATGCTACTTTAACGGTCGTGAATACGTAAACCCAACTAGAGCGGTGTTCTCGCTCGCTGTTCATCACAACACGACACGGGATGTGTTAAGGAATTATTCTTGCCTTTGGGTAAGTTGCATCTAGGCCAACAGGCAGCCGGTGTAAAAACTTTAGCCGCATCTCTGGAGATAAGATCGTTACGGGTTTATCTCTGCTCGACCCGGTACTTGTTACTGGAAAAGAGCTTTGGTTCTTGATTCTTGGTTCAGCGTGGGAGACTATGGATAACAAAAAAAGTAGTAACAAAGAAAGTTGTGGAGATGATAGTGTCGTGTAATATAGAAGGAACAACAAGGTGGAGAAGAAGAGTTAGGTTAGGTTTCGTATCATATTTTAACGACCTCTTGTTTTGGGGTTTTATTACACCTGCTAGGCTGCTACTCATGCACTCATTGGGGTAGGTGGACAACTAACCAAATAGAGATGTTCTCATATTAAGTACTTAGAATTATCACTGGATTGTAGATGTTGCATCATGAAGTTGAGCAATGATGATATTTATTTCTATGGTTATTATAAAATTATAGGTATAAAATTTAAAACCGAGATTGCACCGAAATTTGGAACCGAGATCTCCCCGAGACAAAGTAGTACCAGTATCTCGGTTTCGACCGAGACAAACCGAAATCCGATATTGACTAAATTGGTATTGAAAATAAAGATAATGGAGCTAATGGTGACGAGGAAGAAAATATGTTTGAGGTGGAAGAGGAAACTATTAATGATGAAAAATCTAGGAAAAGTAAGAGAATGGAAAACTCTGTTCTCAATAATGAACCTTCAAATAACCCCCATAACATTCATGGTCTCCCCCCTCCCACAATGGTGTAACACAAGACTCAAATTCCATGTTGAACAATTCTAGTATAATAGAGCTGGACAACCAATATTCACGGATCATAACCAGCACTTATGGACTTCAAGGAAATACTGCAACTCAGGTAATTAATTATTTCATTATTTTCTTTCTGTCTTTTAAAAAAATGAAGATTTTATCTTGGAACTATCAAGGTTTTTGTTCTAAAGTTACTAGAGACCACTTGCATCACCTTATTAATCTGCATAATCCTGATATTGTATTTGTTTCAGAAACCAAAATTAATGATAATTGAATTTTAAAGTTTTCAAAAACATATGTGTATCCTAATAGTTGTTTTGTACCCTCTATTGGTTTAGCTGGCGGGCTTCTCCTCTTCTGGAAAGATGGTTTTCAACTTGACATAGTTCACTCTATTCAAAACATGATTCATGTTATTATTCTCAATGACCCATTTAAGGGAGAATGGTTCTTGTCTTAGTAAAGATGAACAATATGATCAGTGGGATTATATTAATGATCTTAGTAAAATTGTTAAAAATCCATGGATAGTAATAGGAGATTTAAACATTACTCTTAGCGAAGATAATAAGTCCAATCATGCTTCTACCTACAGTTCTAGCTCTAATTCCATTAGTCAGAAATTAAGAGACTCTGATCTCGCTGATTTAGGATTTAATGGTAATCCTTTCACTTGGACTAGTAATATCATGGGACTGATAAAATCAAAACTAGACTTGATAGGGCCCTTGTCAATAGTGATTGGTTCTTTCTTAGCTTACCCTAATTTCAATCTTACTCATCTTTCCCAGAACCAATATGATCATGCACCTATTCTTCTCCAATTATATAATAATGTTACTATTAAAGGAAAAAATTGGAAGTTTTTTGAAAGTTGACTTCAAAACTCCAAATGTGTCTCTGAAATAGAAGTTTCTTGGAGTACTAATGTTTCTGGTTCTGCAGCATACAAATTCGTTAACAAATTGTACAACACTAGGAAACATCTTTCTATTTGGAATAAAAATACTTTTGGTCATATACATAAAACCATTTTTAACCTTAAAGAAGAACTCATTACTCTATAAATAAATGATGTGGATAGCAACAATACAAACAAAGTCATTCAACTGGAAGTTGAAATTAAAAGGTGGGATTCTATTGAATCTTCTTTCTAGAGACAATAAGGGAATGACAGATATTATAATGAGATGGATAAGAACACTAAATATCTCCACATAAGGGCCAATGAAAAGAAAGCAAGAAACAAAATTAATAGTCTCATGTCTCCTGATGACTCTTGGTGCAGTGACAGAAATTCTCTGGAGACTTCCCTTACTAATCATTTCAAGAAAATAAGTACTTCTTCTGATGTTTGTGACAGTGAATCTTTTCTCCAATACATTTCTGCTTGCATCACTGATGCTGATAATGAAAAGTTATTACAAATTCCTTATGAAGATGAAATTTTTGATGTTGTTATGTCAATGGAAGCTTGGACATCTCCCGGTCCATATGGTTTTCCACCTGGATTTTATCATACTCAATGGAATATATTCAAGAATGATCTAGTTCTTATGGTTCAAAGCTTCTTATCTTCTGGTTTGCTCTTGAAGTATATCAATAAGACAATATTTTCTTTAATTCTTAAAGTTGCTACTCCTCATAGACTAGAAGATTTCATACCTATTGCTTTATGTGATACTTCTTACAAGGTAATTTATAAAATTATTACTAGAAGAATAAAGCAACATATTTTCAAATTCATCTCTCCCGTGCAAGCAGCTTATGTGCCAGGGAGACTCATCAGTGTGTATATTTCACTTGTTCAAGAAATGGTGCATAGTATGAAAAGGAAAAAGGAATGGGAGGTTCCCTAGTTCTAAGAATGGACATGTCTAAAGCCTTTGATAGGCTGGAATGGTCATTTCTTGTGGATGACTTTAAGAAATTTAGTTTTTGTGAGAGATGGTGTAACCTAATATATTAGTGTACAAGTACTACAGATATTGAAGTCATTCTTAATGGCTCATCCTGTAAATCTTTCCACTCTATAGAAAAATATGATAGGGTGACCCATTATCTCCATTTATTTTTACTAGAAATGGAAGCTTATTCAAGGAAATTAGATTATTGTGAACAAGCCAAACTACTCACTGGAGTGAAAATTGTTAAGAGAACTCCTAAAATTAACCATCTGTTATTTGCTGATGATTGCCTTCTTTTTTGTATGGAAAATCTGACTCAAACAAGATATTATTGCGTAGTTTATGATAGGTGTTGTAAAACACCTAGATTTATACCTATTGTTTATGCTTTCTTTGCGAGTTTCTTGTAAATTATGTATCTTATGATTGCTTTTGAGTTTTATAGGTGATTTGGAGTCATTTAGAGCAAAAGAAGAAGAAAACCTTCATTTGGAGCAAGAAGTAAAAAAGCATCATTTTGCAGACGAGTGATACCCGAAGTCCAGTCAAGGATAAGGGGCAACTAATTAGAGTCTAATAAGAATTGCTAAAACGACCCGTGGGTGTTGATACCCGTCCCACACTAATAGACCAAGTTAGGTCGATCTCATGTGTTTTCAGACAACCGATTTCATTCCTCTCTAAAGCTGCAGATGAATCTACAAACCTGTAATGGAGATTGAGAGAAATCAGGAAGAATATTTAATGAGGAGAAGGAAGAGATGATGTTGTTACATCGGAGGTGAAGAGTGGTGGCGATTGAAGAATTCAGAGTTCGAACTGGGCAAAATTTCAAGCTGATATCGAGGTTCAGACCGAGAAGTAATTGAGATGGGGAAATCAGAGAAGCTGTTGATGTATCTGCGTTGAATTGAGCAGGAAAGAGTGGGTTGGCCTTAAATTCGTATTTTGGTATGGCATCGACAGAGACTCAAGTCAAGAAATCAGCCAAGAGGGTTGTCTGCTGGTGGTGTTGTTCCTGAAGAATTGAGGGCTCGATCTGAACAAGGAAGTTAGGTTGTTCTTGTAATCATGGCTGAACTAAAGGAAATAGAAGACGGTGGCTACTGCAATGGAGGTAGGGTTTGAGATGAAACTGGGAGCTATAGAAGATGCAATCAAGCCATGGTGTTGGTTGTGTTTAGTTGCTGCTTATGGTGGTGCTGTGATGCTTGCCATGGAACTGGTGGTTGTTTACAATGGAGTTGGTGATGGAGATGAATTGAAATGGATTTGGGGTGATGCTGTTGAGTATTGCAGAAGCTGAGCAAGACAATGAAGCTAAATGTATGAGCAGTCGCAGGTGCATTGGCTGTGATGAAGATTAGGTGAAATATAAGCTGAAATGGAGTGGTGCAGTGGCCAAGCAGAAAGAGTACATGGCATGAATGTGTATGCTTGTGTCAAATTCAGTATTTACAGGGAACTGAGCATGGGAATGTGAGCTGAGTTGCAATGGAATTGGTGATGCAATCAGTGATATTGGAGAATTGTACTGCAGGAGATGGTTGTGGCCTGAATGGTGGTTGTAGAAGGCTGAGCTAGCCGTGTTCTTGGTGTTATTAATTTCAACTGGCCATGTCTTGTTGGTGCAGGTGGTGTTAGCTCAAGTGCAGTGAGTGATATTGCAGAACAATGGAGAAGTTGGTCGATTTGCTGGCGCGGGTACTGAATGAAGCTGATGTTGCAGTTGTAATCAGTGTTGGTGGTGTGTGAAATGGAGCAGGAACCTGCAGGTGAAGCATTGGCTGAGGAGATTGAAATGCTGTCTAGATGAATGCTTAGGTTACAGGTGCGGGCAGAGATGAATTGGTTGTTGCTGTGATTGAGAAGAGAATGAGAAGGAAACTACAGTTCTGGGGATGTAATGTGACTGTTGAATTCAAGCAAAGGAAAGGCTGAATGGGTTGAAGATGCATACTGAGTTAGCCGTGGTTCTGGAGGAATTAGAACAGGATGAATTAGCTTTTCAGTTCCGCGAACCTCACAAGGTTAGTGTTTTAAAAGTGAGTGGGCCTGGACCTGATCTGCCAAGGGTTATGGGCTATAAGACTGGGTCTTATGGGCATGCTCAGCCTCTTCCCAAACACAAAAACCGTGGCCATAAGTCCCTTTTCCCGCACGGCTTCCCTAGTGTGCGGGAATCCCAGCGGGAAGACTCCGAATACGGCTAACCATTAGCCGTTTTGAAAAAGTAGAAAACGGATAATGATTGTTCGTTTCTTTCTTAAAACCCTTGCAACTTAGTGGGGTCAGGAGATATTTTAGCTTAAAAACCGTGTAGCTTATATAAACCGGATAACAATCATCCGTTTTGGGGAAAACTAGGAGACCAATAGAAAAATAAGTGGGGTTTCAGGATTTGGTGGACCCAACAAATTAGAAAACGGCTAATGATCGTCCGTTTTTCTCTTAAAACCGGGAACAACCACAAGAGCTAGGCTCTTTCCAGGTTGATGTGTAAAGGCATTTGGGAAGAGGCTGAGAACCTCCACAAGACCCGATCTAATGTCTGGAGGCTTAGAAATCGGAAGTTAGAGTTATATTCTCTCAACAGAGAGCTATAAAAAGGAGAGGACCAAAACAAATATCGGGGATCTTTGCTTCTATTTTTGGTTCCAGGGTTTAGAAACATGAAAACCTTTCTTTTTCTCCTTGTTATGAACTCCATTAACATGAGTAGTTAATCTTACTGTTGGTTATGGATTAGTTGGATTTTACAAAGCATGTTTCTTGTTCAATAAATTAGTTTTTTCTCAATTTTATCGATTATGATTCACTAGAAATATCGTCATGTATGATTGAATGTTTGTTTTGTCAAGTTGAAAATTGGTAGAACTCACATGCATATCTATTGCTAGATTAGAGTTTATTATACGCAAAAGTGATAAATTTCTGATTGCAAATAGCATACTTGTAGTGATACATCCAAGTAGTCACAAGTGAATCATAACCTTTGTTAAATCAGATTAGTGCTTTTACACGTTCGATTGCTTTGATTGGCCTGATTTCACAGAACTTAATGCATCTAGGGAATTAAACTTGATTAGTGCTTTTACACGTTAGGTTGTTCTCTTAGATAGAATTCATATTCGCATCTTTTGATGTGTTTGTTGATGACCAGAGAAAATTAGCGGGATATTCTTGCGATCAAGGTATCCCAGGGCCTCTGATAAAGTAGAGATTAAATATCAATTCTAGTTATTAAGACAAGAACAACGACATCCTTAACTAATGCCTTAACATCTTTGAATTATTTGTTTACTTTTCTTTATTTGCTTTTATATTTTTTTTAGTTACATAAATTAGAAAAATCCCCCTTGCTTTACATAAGAAACCGAAACATATTGACAACCTAGTCCTCTCTGTGGGAAAGATCCTTTCTTTCCCTTGCTATATAATATATTTTGAGTAGTGAGAAAGTTGAAAAGGCGAGGGTACCCAAATATACCTCAAGCTAAAACTTTTCCTACCTATAAGTCCTTTCTCCGAAAGTGATTGACTATGGACTGAGTCAAGACAATACAACTAATTGGTTCACACTTCGTGTGATTGTCTATGGATACGAGATCGAGACAATACAACAACGAAGTATGTTACTTGATAAAAAGGTTCAGACTTAACCAAACACAATAGGATTCACTTATCAAATAAATAGGAATTAACGTTTGTGTAATTTACTTTAATTATAATAAAACAATTATAATGCGTAAATATAAAGTAAATGACACAGCAAGATTTTGATAGCGAGGAAACCGCAAATCCAGAAAAACCTTGGGACCTTGTCCAGAATTGAATACTCTCAAGATTAAGCCGCTACAAAAAATTACACCAACTTCGTATAATTGAGACCAAGCAAATAAACCTATAGTTCACCTAGTTCCGTCTGTATTCCCACGCCTCCAACTTATAAATAAGTCACGTACTTGGATCAATTCATTTGGTTCGTATTCCAAACAGTAAAGGAACAACAAATCTGTTTGGTATCAACTCTCTTCAACCAAGTGATATGAGTTGGACAAAGGCTCTTCTGTTTATCTTAACATAAACACATTCGTCAGGTCCTTAGATCTATCTTATGTTCAATTACCGAAGTAATCGTTTAAGATTAAGCAAACAACACTCTTAATCCAAAGAATTGTGTTGATGACGATCTACTCAATTAATCAATCCAATCTACCACAAGGATAACCGATTATTAATTGGATCCTCTTTTACCGAAACAAGTATTGTGCACACCAAAGATTATGAACCCAAAAATCAGAAATCTTGAATATCTTCTTCGTCTTTAAATCTTCTTAGATCTTCAATATAAACCTGCATACAATCACTGGAATCTCTTGTGATCAATCACGCACAGAACGGAGTCTGTTAACAATGGATTATTACAAGATCGTCTTTAGCACTAACAACAGTCTAAAGATCCATGTCGAAACTCTGAACTAGTTTGAGTGAATCTTATATCAGAAGAGAAGATTCTCAAGAATAAACAAACTAAGTGCAATCATATTTCAACATCCGTTAGTCAATCAAATCAATGAAAACAAAAGATAAACCGCAATTATCTAGTTTCCCACCAACGGTACACGCTAGAGCTTCTCAATTCCAAAGAAGACTTTAAACTGAGCGGCAGTAAGAGATTTCGCCAAATTAGGTTACTCTTCTCTCCGAATAGGCGGCTACACCAATAACAACAACAAAGAGGAAGTCTGTTGTTACGAAGGATTAGTTTGCTAGAAAAGAAAACTTCAAGTATTTATAGGCAAGGAAGTTTGGACACCAAGGAATTTCCAAAACCGAAAATATTCTCAAGATATTCATTAAAGCACAAATTCGGTTTCCATAATTCCTGGAAATGCTCTGTCCAAAAATAATGATCGAAATCTCGCGGAAAATCTAATTAGTAAATGCACATTACTAATTTTTATATTTCCCTGCAAAATGAAATTAATAACCTTAATTAAAAGATTCTTAACTTACTTATGTTTCGATCCTGGGATTTTCTTCCTTTAGATATTAAGGAATAACTTTGTAAGTTCTCTTTCGCACATACAACCTTGAAACCAATTTGCCACACTTCCAAACAAGTTTAGAATTGGTTCATCTCACTTTCAAGAACTATGCGACTTATCAAACAAACATTCAATCACAATCATGGGTTTAACGGTTCTACCAAAACAAGTTTCGGTTCCACCTCCATGTGAGTATTGTGCATAGTCACACTAGCTTTCCAAAATTCGGTTGACGAGGTACTAGGATCGGTTCCCCACATATATATGGTATCTAACTTATATGTGTTGCACATGTCCATAGGCCCGGTTTCCTTTTTCCTAATAACGTGTTGTACATGTTCATAGGATCAGTTCCCATTTCTGCTGTAAATCTTGTTGCACCCCATACAAGGATCGGTTCCCCTTTGTGATGTACTGCACCTCTTACTAGGATCGGTTCCCCTTTCTCAAATTTGGTCAGACAAAACACAAACCCGATCATACCATCTCAGGTGATTACTTAAGATCGGTTTCACTAATAAAAGTCATACTAATACATAAGTCATGCCTTTGTGAATTTTTCTACCAAGAACACAAACAAGTTGTGAGCGTTTATACTCAATCACACATATTGGTTGTTGATAAGAACGAAAGTGCGACGCATTTTCACCCATAAATGTATTAGCTGGGACTCATTATATCACTAATAAACTTGTTTTAGTTGTTTTTGGAAGAATAAGCTCTTGTAGAGAATTGGCTCGAAAAAATGTTATTTGCACCCGGAGAACACGTGTTATTCGGACTCTCAATGTCGGTTAAGGGGCACCTCAATTACTAAGGGGAACCCAGTTGCTAAGGGGTACCCACATGCTATTCACACCCCAGGGTGCCCCATATGCTAAAGGCGCCCACGTTTTGGTTAGGGGCACTTCATCTTCAACATTTCAAAACTGAATTTTGGCGGGAATTTCATGGCAGAAATTAGGGTTTGAGAATTGGACGCGTTTTAAGGATATTCAACCACTGAAACTCTTTGGGTTTACTCTGTTTGATCAAGACATGCTTGGTAATGGGTTTATTTTCAAAAGAACTAGGTTGGATATTCGTGTAATGCAAAACAGAGTCAGAATAAACTCGGGTTTCTGTGGGAGTTCTGGGAGAGATTTGGTGGAGTATTTGTCGTGCTTCACTGTTCAAATTGATTGGGAATATTTTTTTGTTTCAAAACAGGATTAGTAAGTCTCGTGGAATCGATAAAAAATGAGCAATTCCCATATTTACTCGACAAGCCAGGGTGTTTGGGAAGATTATTTTGGTATTTCGTGGATATTTTCAAGGGATTTGGTGCAGGATAATCTTCTTACCATATGCAGGTGTTGTATGGCGTCTTCTGGGAGCTTAAAAACGGATTAAATTCTCACTTAAAATAAAACAGGGAAGAAATATTTTTGTTACTCTCTGTTGGTATTATTTTGGGAAGATAAGAGAGTTCTGAAAGAAGATATTCTCCAAGGATTCACATATATTTCATTGATTGAGAAAGATTTTTGACAACCCAAAGACGTGTGGAAGAATGAAACAGAGAAGAAAATATCTCGGGTATTTTTGTGATTTCCCGAGTATAACTGAAATTGATGTGTGGACAACATGGGCTTAACTCATCTTGCTAGAAGAATTCGGCGTGTTGGAGTCTGTCAACAGCTACAAAGACGTGTGAGAAGAGGAGAAAGAAGAAGAATGGAAATAAAATTCGTAACCATGCAGCGAAGTAAAGGAGGAATCTATGGAGTTACTACAAGGATTTTCTCGAGCTGTGGAGTATAAATAGAGTGGTTGGGAGCAGAGAAAAGATATCGAGAGTTTGGGGAGAAGAATAGAGAGTTGCAGAGAAACTTCTCTGCTGCTACATAGAAGAAGAAGACGAAGAATAACAGACTACACTTCTGGTTTGTCGTTTATGAACTGTTGCATGTTCACAGCTTAGCGACAGTTTCTCTACGACGGTTTCCATTTATAGTTTTCTGTAACAGCAGCTTCAGCAACAGCATTTGAATTACATTGTAACGGTGACTTCTGTAACGACTCTGCAACGTTGTAGATTCATTGTATTATTAGTTTTTTTTAATAAAAACACCATTTGAGCAATGAATTATATTTTTGAGTGTGTTTTTATCATGAGAAGCTAGACCCCTATACTGGGTCGATGGAGGAATCCGAATTTCATACATGGATAAATTTATTTTATTCTCTATTTGACTTTTGCACTAATTAAAATAGAATTATGCTTTTGATTAATTAGTTATCATTTTATTTGATGGGTCATGCTTGCTTAAATGTTTGATGTCCCATGCTTACGATTTATAACTAATATTTTGAGAATCTACCTTGGCAAAATCAGAGTCCATATTTTTTATTTATCGAGCTTTAATTGTTGAGAATAAATAAATTGAACCCTATGTTATGAATTCGGTGAACTCTTTACCCCAGTAACTCTCCCTTTATTATTTTCATTAAATCTTTAAATTTAATCTTCACAAGTCTTAGAGTTCGAATCTTTATTACTACAACAACAACAATTAAAAATCACATCATTCTTGGTGCCGCCGACGTGGATTTGTTTTTAGATTAATTTTTAGGTTTATTTTTTATTTTGTACAGTATTTTCATATATTTTTTTTTGATTTTTTTTTCGTTTTTATCCGTTTCTTTTTGTATTTTTTTCAGGGACTTTTGAGGATGATGACTTCTTCTGAGGAGACGTCACCTAAGATGATGCTGGCAGAATATAAGCGTAGAAATTCAAATTATCAGGCAACCTCATCTGAGATGACGCTTGTTGAATATAAGCATAGGGAACGGTATGGAGTTTCCGCTCCACATGAGAAGTATTACAAATACACACCACTTAGTTTGGAACAAATATTGAGAATTCTGGAATACCAAAAATTATTTAATGATGATGATGATCAGTCTTGTAGTGACTCTCCGTTCCAGACAGAATTTGTAGATGTCCCTGTGGATGATTGTGTAGATGATTTTCCTAATTCCATAGATGAATCTATGTCACAAGATGATTCACCGAACTTAGAGGTTGTTTCCAATCCCTAGACTTCCAAAAGTTACCTAATTTAGGTTTATAATTGTGTGCTTCTAAAGTGTTATTGGATTACTTTGCATCTAAGTACCCAGAGGACTTGCCTATTCCTGATATCGTGCATGAACCAATTGATATTTTCCCAGTCCCCATAGAATACCCATATTATGTTCTTTACGCATTTCCTTGTGTGGTAAAATTTTGGTTTGGAGGTAAGTCTCTATTTTTGATAGTTTCAGTATCTCCGCATCGTTATAACATAAGTGTGAAGCTGTCATTTGTAAATGTTGTATTTTGGGTTGATCCTCAAATTTTCAGGTTGTTAGTTTATGGGGATCCTTTTTGTACATTCCAGTAGGTGTATTTTTATTTTTTATTTTTATATTTTCGTTTACTTTTTACATCTTATGAATTTCCCATCTTAAGTTTTGTGTTGGATGACTCAATTACATTGAGGACAATGTAATGTTTAAGTGTGGGGGAGTGGTTAACTTTTTACTTTACTGTTTCAGGAATTTTCTTGCAAATCATGATCAGCTGTGTAGCGGGTCTTTTGTAGAGTATTTTCAATGACCAGCTATGTAGCGGGTCTAAAAAATAAAATAAAAAATGATTGTTAGAGTTATGATCAGCTGTGTAGCGGGTCTTTTTTTTTTGCATATTATGACCAGCTGTGTAGCGGGTATAAAAAAAACAAATTTTTTTTTGATATGACCAGCTGTGTAGCGGGTCTCTCTTTCTTATTATATGACCAGCTGTGTAGCGGGTCTTCTTCTGTTTTGCTCGAGGACTAGCAAAATATAAGTGTGGGGGAACTTGATAAGCACGAAAGTGCGACGCATTTTCACCCATAAATGTATTATCTGAGACTCATTATATCACTAATAAACTTGTTTTAGTTGTTTTAGGAAGAATAAGCTCTTGTAGAAAATTGGCTCGAAAAAATGTTATTTGCACCCGGAGAACACGGGTTATTGGGACTCTCAATGTTGGTTAAGGGGCACCTCAATTACTAAGGGGAACCCAGTTGCTAAGGAGCACCCACCTGCTATTCACACCCCAGGGTACCCCATATGCTAAAGGCGCCCACATTTTGGTTAGGGACACTTCATTTTCAACATTTCAAAACTGAATTTTGGCGGGAATTTGTGGCAGAAATTAGGGTTTGAGAATTGGACGCGTTTTAAGGAGATTCAACCACTGAAACTCTTTGGGTTTACTCTGTTTGATCAAGACAGGCTTGGTAATGGGTTTAGTTTCAAAAGAATTGGGCTGGATATTCGTGTAATGCAAAAAAGAGTCGGAATAAACTCGGGTTTCTGTGGGAGTTCTAGGAGAGATTTGGTGGAGTATTTGTCGGGTTTCACTGTTCAAATTGATTGGGAATATTTTGTTGTTCCAAAACAAGATTGGTAAGTCCCGTTAAAGCGATAAAAAATGAGCAATCCCATATTTACTCGACAAGCCAGGGAGGAAAGTTTCACGGGTGTTTGGGAAGATTATTTTGGTATTTCGTGGATATTTTCAAGGGATTTGGTGCAGTATAATCTTCTTACCATATACAGGTGTTGTATGGCGTCTTCTGGGAGCTTAAAAACGGATTAAAATCTCGGTTAAAATAAAACAGGGAAGAAATATTTTTGTTACTCTCTGTTGGTATTTTTTTGGGAAGATAAGAGAGATGTGAAAGAAGATATTCTCCTAGGATTCACATATATTTCATCGATAGAGAAAGATTTTTGACAACCGAAAGACGTGTGGAAGAATGAAACAGAGAAGAAAATATCTCGGGTATTTTTGTGATTTCCCGAGTACAACTTAAATTGATGTGTGGACAACATGAGCTTAACTCATCTTGCTAGAAGAATTCAGCCTGTTGGAGTCTGTCAACAACTACAGAGACGTGTGAGAAGAGGAGAAAGAAGAAGAATGAAAATAAAATCTGTAACCATGCAGCGAAGTAAAGGAGGAATCTATGGAGTTACTATAAGGATTTTCTCGAGCTGTGGAGTATAAATAGAGTGGTTGGGAGCAGAGAAAAGATATCGAGAGTTTGGGGAGAAGAATAGAGAGTTGCAGAGCAACTTCTCTGCTGCTACAGAGAAGAAGAAGACGAAGAATAACAGACTACACTTCTGGTCTGACGTTTATGAACTGTCGCAAGTTCACAGCTTAGCGACAGTTTCTCTATAACGGTTTCCATTTATAGTTTTCTGTAATAGCAGCTTCAACAACAGTATTTGAATTACATTGTAATGGTGACTTCTGTAACGACTCTGCAACGTTGCAGATTCATTGTATTATTAGTTTTCTTTAATAAAAACACCATTTGAGCTATGAATTATATTTTTGAGTGTGTTTTTATCATGAGAAGCTAGACCCCTACACTGGGTCGATGGAAGAATCCGAATTTCATACATGGGTAAATTTATTTTATTCTCTATTTGACTTTTGCACTAATTAAAAAAGAATTATGATTTTGATTAATCAGTTATCATTTTATTTGATGGGTCATGCTTGCTTAAATGTTTGATGTCCCATGCTTACGATTTATAACTAATATTTTGAGAATCTACCTTGGCAAAATCAGAGTCCATATTTTTTATTTATCGAGCTTTAATTGTTGAGAATAAATAAATTGAACCCTATGTTATGAATTCGGTGAACTCTTAATCCCAGTAACTCTCCCTTTATTATTTTCATTAAATATTTAAATTTAATCTTCACAAGTCTTAGAGTTCGAATCTTTATTACTACAACAACAACAATTAAAAATCACATCAATTGTTCATAAGATAAGCAATGAATAACAAAACCAATAACACCTGGAAATTTTCTTTTCGGTTCACAAACAAGTTTATGAACTTACTTCCTTAGAACACATGTAAAACATTGTTCCCTATGATGAAATCCTCACCTCATAACCATAAAATCACAATAGCATTCAAATGATTATGGTGATGTCTTATCTACAAAGTTTAATGGTTAAGCAATAAACCTCGTATTGTATTCCTTAATACTATGTCTATCTAGAAATCAAATATGCTTCACAGTTTTTTTCAATATGCACGACTTGAAAGATACGTTAGGGAATGAAACAGTTCAAGTCAAATATCACTAACCTCAAGTGGAAGGATGATTGTTGTCGTTGTAGCTCCTTGCTTCTTCACATCTTCAAGTCTTCGCAATACTTGTAATGTCTCATATCCTAATACTTTCAAGCTAACCTATACGAAGTTGACTCTAGTACATAATCAAGCGACTCTTAACATGAGTTTTGATTCACTAAAATATGACAACTAAACTTGACATACCAACGCTTGGTGGGTTCAACCGAGCTTTGCTCTAACAATCTCCCCCTTTGTCAATTTTAGTGACAAAACTCTTACATCATATGGATAAACAAATTACAAGAATTCATTACACATACGCTTGATTCCCGAATTCAACAGCAGAGTAAACTTCTTACATTCAATCCTTAAAAATATCGTTGTTGACATTATTATAACAAAGCTAATACTCTCCCTAAAGAAGATAGGTAGATATTCAATCCGCACGTCTTTGTTATACCAATTCATATGACATGTTACTCCCTCTTAGTCTGTGCTTTCACTCTTTCGTTTAGATAAAACGTTTAAGCACCAATGTTCTTTTCCTTAGAGATACCAATCAATATAAAATCAATGCTAGTATCACTTGTTTACTCCATATATTTCTCTCCCTTTTAGTCACAAAATGACAAAGAAACGAAAAAGTAAAGAACAACACGAAAAGAATCTTGTAGTTTTAGAGTTAGGTACGAGGGTTCCATACATCATGTTCTGATAACCAATATAAAAACCGAAACTACAAGTAGTTTTATTTTGATATGTTACCAAGGAAACAATTGTCCTAAACAATTTTTCCAATTTAGTTTAGCAAAACAAAAATCAACTTAGCACCTTAGTCCCTTTTCTAAACCGATTGTTCAAAAACAACCGCTTAATTCGATAAGACCAAAATAAAGATAACTCTATTTTTCTCATCAGGTTCTAATTATCCATAAACTTAGACCTTTCAATTTTAAACACGACAAGTACTAGGTTAATTAACTAGCATTTCTTGTTAAGGCATTCGATTAGACTTGAATAACCGAAACCTCACATCGATAAGTCTAACTAAGATCGGAATTAACTTAGTTTCTCTTATCCGGAATCGATTTGGACTAAACAAATCATCCCGTACACTTTTATTTCGTTAAGCCATAAATAATTCATACAAACAAACACAAATCAACTTGCATAATTACTCACCTCAACTGGAAACAATTGAAACAACATAGACATTAAAAGCACCGCAATTGTACCGAAATTTTGTAAGCCTAAACAATTGATACTACACAATAAAGCAAGATAACAATAGTTTTTCTTAACCGAAACCAATTGAATCACACACATCAACACACACATCATGGAATAAACATCAATTGAACTGAAATTTTGTTAAGGAAAAACAATAAATATATATGAAATAAACTCAGGCTTTTCTTAAGTAGGAAAACAATTAACTAACAAGATTGTTACCTCAAATTTCGCATCCACTGCTCCAATATGATTGCATCTTCGTCCAGGGAGAATTGATATCGAAATATCATCATGTTGTCATCCTTATGTAAAAACAAAAGAATAACAACAACCAACCTTTACCAGAGAAAGGTTGAAAATCGGTTTTAACAATTGAAAGCAAAAGTTGAAAACCGTCGAAACACATATGCTTTTATGCTAAACTAAAACTGATTCAACATATTGTGACTTTTTCACATATTGTTTCTACCAGAACCCCTCATGATTCTTTGATAAAGCCTACCAACATGGGCTAGAACTTAATCCTGTTATACCAAAAATTCACCCAAACCACAAGGGTTCAAAATATATGAAATCGAATGTTAAGGTAGTAAAACCGAAATCAAACATCTCATAAACATGCATAGCAATAAGATAAAAGCATTCAAGCACAGACTATGTAAATCAAAAACTATCACAAGAAAAATTACCAATCAAATAATTTTATTCATAATAGTTTTATTCATAATAGACCAATACAATCAATGAAAGAAATCAAAAATTGATGTCTATTCTTTCTCTCTCAGTTTTTGTGAAGATTTCTTTCAAAGACTGGATTCAAATTCCTCTGAGCACTTCGTTTTTCAGTAGATTTGTTCATCTCCAGCAGTTGAGAATGAGGATTAGCTAGTACTTCTTTTGAATCCTTTATCATCAGCTCATGATATCTAATACAACCTTTAACAGATTGAATCTGTTTTCTTAGAGAGTCTTGAGAGTTATCATGAAGAGGAACATCATGAGTTTCAGTCATAACTGATGCACAAAGTGCTAAATCATCAAGAGATGACCCTTGTTTTACCGTTTGTCCATTGAAATAAGATACTTCTTTTGGACAGGAAGAAGATATATAAGATGGGATAAAATCAAGGAATAATTTGGTTAATGGAAACCAAAACTATTTTTCCGAAAAATAAGAAATATTCATTATTTTTCACTAAAGAAACAATCATGAATAACTTGCCCAGATTTATGCTTCCTTACAATCAGAATTTTGGGCAACAAGTGAGGATGCAAGACTCAACACCATCAGTGTGTGTTGAGGTGAGAATTATTCTCACCATATTTAGCAAAGACATCCTTAGGATGATTTATAAACACAGTGGACTGTGTTTCCTTCTGTTCTTTCTTTCTCTTGTAATTGCAAGAGTTTGCAATCTCCTTTTGAAAGCCAAGAAATTTACCAGTCTTATTTATCCCTTTTCGAAGAGCTTGGATAAGTTTGATTTCGCAAAGGATTGCGGCGAGACTACTTTCTTCACATGAAGAACTTGTTGTGACATCAGAAAAAATAGTTTCCGATTCTCTTGGTATTTTACCCAATTTTTCTTGTTCAGATTCTACCATACAAGTTTTATCTGAGAGGAAATTCAAAAGGATTTCAAGTAACAGGCTTAACCTTTTATTTTCCTTAATCTCCAACTCACGTTTTTTTAGAAGTTGATCAGACTCACCGGAATCATAACAATTAGAGTTGGCAACAAGTACATTGCAATTAGATATTTCTTCATTGGATTCTTCCTATGGAATATCAACAAGAGTGGAGACATGCGCCTTATTGCACTTCCTAGTTCTTCTGCTGGGACAATGTTTTGCCATATGTCCGATTCTTCGACACTTGAAGCATTGTACTTCATCATTACCCTTTTTATGGCAAACTGATAGTGTATCAGGAACACCTTTATCAATAGATAAAATATCCTTAATTCGTTGCGCTAAAAACAGAATAGTTGAGTCAAGCTATTTTTCAACGGGTGCCTTAACCTCTTGGCAACGATTCTCGGTTTGATTCTTCAGCATAATTTCTCTATCAAAGATATATAGATTTCCTACAAGAGAGCTTCGAGAAAGTGTAGAAATATCATTTCCTTCTATTATGGCATGTTTCTTAGACTCATATCTGGATGGTAACGATCTGAGAATTTTGCATACTATTTCTTTTTCAGGTATGGCCTTTCCAAGAAAAAAAGATGCATTAACTATCTCAGAAAGTTTAGAGTTAAACTCCTCGAAAGTGTCGTTATCATCCATATTGAGATGTTCCCATTCAAATAAAAGGGTGAGAAGTCTAGCTTCTTTTTCAGATTCATCTCCTTCGAATACAGTCTCAAGAATATCCCATGCTTCTTTATAAGTTCTACAAGTCAGCACATGATGTAGAATATCATCACTAACTGCATGTATGATGGCATTCAAACCATCAGAATTCTGCTTAACAAGAACTCTTTCTTCAAGAATATAAAACGCTAAGCATTTAATCTATCGGACGTTGGTATCCGTCTTCGATTAATAACCATGTATTAAAATCTTAGGATTGAATAAAGGCCTTCATAGCCGATTTCCATAATGGATAATTAGTCCCATTAAATCTTGGTGGTACGTTAACTGAATCACTCATTAGATTTATAGGTTGGATTGCACCAAACACAAATTGTTAGATCTTTTCGTGTTTGCTTGCTCTGATACCAATTGAAAATGCGAGGGTACCCAAATATACCTCAAGCTAAAACTTTTCCTACCTATAATTCCTTTCTTCGAAAGTGATTATCTATGGACTGAGTCGAGACAATAGAACCAATCGGTTCACACTTCGTGTGATCGTCTGTGGATACGAGATCGAGACAATACAACAACGAAGTATGTTACTTGATAAAAAGGTTCGGACTTAACCAAACATAATAGGATTCACTTATCAAGTACATAGGAATTAACGTTTGTGTAATTTACTTTAATTATAATAAAACAATTATAATGCGGAAATATAAAGTAAATGACACAGCAAGATTTTTTTAACGAGGAAACCGCAAATGGAGAAAAACCCCGGGACCTTGTCCAGAATTGAATACTCTCAGGATTAAGCCGCTACACAAAATTACACCAACTTCGTATAGTTGAGACCAAGCAACTAAAACTATAGTTCACCTAGTTCCGTTTGTATTCCCACGCCTCTAACTTATAAATAAGTCATGTACTTGGATCAATTCCTTTGGTTAGTATTCCAAACAGTAAAGGAACAACAAATTTGTTTGGTATCAACTCTCTTCAACCAAGTGATATGAGTTGGACAAAGGCTCTTCTGTTTATCTTAACATAAACTCCTTCGTCAGGTCCTTAGATCTATCTTATGTTCAATTACCGAAGTAATCGTTTAAGATTAAGCCAACAAGAATTGTGGTGATGCCGATCTACTCAATTAATCAATCCAATCTACCACAAGGATAAACTGATTATTAATTGGATCCTCTTTTACCGAAACAAGTATTGTGCACACCAAAGATTATGAACCCACAAATCAAAAATCTTCAATATCTTCTTCGTCTTCAAATCTTCTTAGATCTTCAATAAAAACCTGCACACAATCACTTGAATCTTTTGTGATCTATCACGCACAGAACGGAGTCTGTTAACAATGGATTATCACAAGACCTTCTTTAGCACTAACAACAGTCTAAAGATCCATGTCGAAACTCTGAACTAGTTTGAGTGAATCTTATATCAGAAGAGAAGATTCTCAAGCATAAACAAACTAGGTGCAATCAGATTTCAACCACCGTTAGTCAATCAAATCAATGAAAACAAAAGATAAACCGCAATTATCTAGTTTCCCACCAACGGTACACGCTAGAGATTCTCAATCCAAAAGAAGACTTTAAATTGAGCGACCGTAAGATATTTTTCCTAATTAGGTTACTCTCCTATCCGAATAGGCGGTTACACCAGTAACAACAACAAAGAGGAAGTATGTTGTTACGAAGGATTAGTTTGCTAGAAAGGAAGACTTCAAGTATTTATAAAAAAGGTAGTTTAGACACCATGGAATTTCCAAAACCGAAAATATTCTCAAGATATTCATTAAAGCACAGATTCGGTTTCCATAATTCCTGTAAATGCTCTGTCCAAAAATAATGATCGAAATCTCTCGGAAAATCTAATTAGTAAATGCACATTACTAATTCTTATATTTCCCTACAAAATGAAATTAATAACATTAATTAAAATATTCTTAACTTCTTTATGTTTCGATCCTGGGATTTTCTTTCTTTAGCTATTAAGGAATAACTTTGAACAATTAAAGAAATAAACATTCAGCACGTGTTCAAAGTATGTCGACATCCTTACTTTGTAAGTTTTGTTTCACACTTACAACCTTGAAACCGATTTGCCACACTTCCAAACAAGTTTAGAATTGGTTCATCTGACTTTCAAGAACTATGTGATTGATCAAACAAACGTTCAATCACAATCATGGGTTTAACGGTTCTACCAAAAAAAGTTTCGGTTCTACCTCCATGTGAGTACTGTGCATAGTCACACTAGCTTTCCAAAATTCGGTTGACTAGGTACTAGGATCGGTTCCCCACATATATATGGTATCTAATTTATATGTGTTGCACATGTCTATAGGATAGGTTCCCCTTTTCCTAAAAACGTGTTGCACATGTTCATAGGATCGGTTCCCCTTTCTGCTATAAACCTTGATGCACCCCATACAAGGATCGGTTCCCCTTTGTGATGTACTGCATCTATTCCTAGGACCGGTTCCCCTTTCCCAAATTTGGTCAGACAAAACACAAACCCGATCATACCATCTCAGGTGATTACTTAAGATCGGTTCCACTAATAAAAGTCATATCAATACATAAGTCAGGCCTTTGTGAATAGTTCTACCAAGAACACAAACAACGGTTAGACTCAATCACACATATTGGTTGTTCATAAGATAAACAATGAATAACAAAACCAATAACACATGGCAATTTCCTTTTCGGTTCACAAACAAGTTTATGAACTTACTTCCTTAGAACACATGTATAACATTGTTCCCTAGGATGAAATCCTCACCTCATACCCATACATAATCACAATCTCATTTTAATGATTACGACGATGTCTTATCTACAAAGTTTAATGATTAAGCAATAAACCTCGTAATGTATTCCTTAATACTATGTCTATGTAGAGTTCAAATATGCTTCGCAGTTCTGTTTTCAATATGCACGACTTGAAAGATGCGTTAGGGAATGAAACAGTTCAAGTCAAATATCACTAACCTCAAGTGAAAGGATGATTGTTGTCGTTGTAGCTCCTTGCTTCTTCACATCTTCAAGTCTTCGCAATACTTGTAATGTCTCATACCCTAATACTTTCAAGCTAACTTATACGAAGTTGACTCTAGTACATAATCAAGCGACTCTTAACATGAGTTTTGATTCACTAAAATATGACAACCAAACTTGACATACCAACGCTTTGTGGGTTTAACCCATCTATGCGCTAACAAAAGTAATTTATTTTTGACGCATACGGCAGCGATCAGTTTAGCAAGTGTTCTTGTCAATTTATAAACTTCTCTAAGTCTTCAGTGTACTTCAGCAGAAATATTTGTCCCTTTGCTTGTCAAGATATCTCTGGAATTCTTCGAGTCCCAATTATGGATTTGAAGGAGAAATACCCTGGACTTCTTTTTTTTCTTCATGCAAAGGAACAAGAAAGTGCCCTTCTCAGTCTTAGTTGATAATATGGAGACAAGGTTAACAACTTCTTCTAATCTCTCTGAAGAAGCTAGAACGTTATGGTCAAACATGTTCTTAATGCTTTTCCAGTTCATCACATGGTCTCCTTTAAAATACCATATCAGACTATCAAAGCTCTTAATACTGTTCAAGCGAAGTTTTGGAGAAGAAAGGACTCTAATAAATGAGATATTATTTCTTGGAGCAATCTCAGCAAAGATAAGGAAGATGGAGGTTTAGGATTTAGAGACATTGAATGCTTCAATAAGGATCTTCTTGCCGAATATGTATGGAGACTCTATACAAACAAGGAAGATATGTGGTCTAAAACTTTATTATCTAGTACTATCCTGAAGGAGGTGTCTGGAAAAGTATCTTTCCAGAAATTCAATTGATCAAGAATAACAACAAATGATATCTGGGTGATGGTTCATGTATCAAGATTTGGTTAAATTCTTGGATTCCTAGTTCAGACTCTCCCCCTCAGTCAAACATAAATACAGCTAATCCAACTAGTTATGTTCTGGTGAAGGATCTGTTGTATTCCTCTAATTATTATTGGAATTTGAGTTTATTGTTTGATCTCCTCTCTCCTGAAGTTGCTCTCACTATCTCAGCCATTTTTATCCACCCTCAGCAAAAAGACTCTTTCATCTGGAAACTGGAAAAGAATGAGAAGTTTACTGTTAAATCTGCTTATAAGAAAATTTACCAGGAAAAGCATGGTCCTTCTAGTACTTCTCAGAGAAGGAAAAATACTTTGAAGACTCTGTGGTCTTTACCTGTCATTCCTAGAGTCAAGACAGAATATACTTTCTACAAGATTGAAAATCCTTATGTTTGTGCATAACATGGATATTTCATGTCATATTTATAATATGACTATTGAGAGCTCATTTCATATTCTACAACAGTGTGATTATGCCAGATCTATCTGGTTTCAAGTTAGTGGTTTACAATTTAACGAAGATACAACTATAGAGCAAACTCTCACTTCCTGGTTTACTCAGTTTAGTCGGGGAGTGTAACTTCAGAAAAGATGGTTTAAAAGGGAAACTACTACATGGAAAATATGGAAAGAAACATGTTCTAAAGTCTTTGAGGATAAAATTGTGTCTCCTCGGCTGCTGATTCTCAGAGCTACTAATCACCACATGAAAAAGTCTACAATGATTGTTACGAAAACCTTTAGACTAGTTTCTAGTAAATCCGGGCTTAATCTAAAATGGTGTCCTCCTATGAATGGCATTTTCAATTTAAACTTAGATGGTCTAAGAAAGGCGACACTGGTTTAATTATCCCGAAATTTTGTAAGTGAATCAAAGGGAGCAAAATGTAGCCATGTTTCGGAAGCATAAAGTCCAGAGCATGTAGAAGGAAAGCTATCTGGGAAGCAGTGTCGTGGTCTCAATAGCTAAAGTTTGAAGCAGTAAACTTTGAAACAGATTCAAGGATCATAGTAGAAGCTGTCAACAAAGGCCAATTCCGTTTAAACTGGAAATTTCATCATTTTATTAGAGATGTTATTTCTATTTTTTAATTTTACAAGTCTTGAGAATGATATGATGTTCCAAAAGAACAAAATAAGGTGCCAGACATTCTCTCCAGAGTTGCTAAAACAAAGCAACTTACAAGAGAATGCCAGTTGTATTCGTTCTCAACTGTCGTTAGACATGGATGGTTTACCTTCCAAATTAATAAATTTTTCGCATAAAAAAAGTATGGTAAGGATTCTGACGCTTGCATTAAATGAGAGTTCAAATTTCACACCGCTGGCACCAAGGTCTCGTTGACGGCTGAAAATGTAACAAATTTCCAGTAAATGTAGATTTAGGAGGGGTTGGGCCAAACAAAAAAAAATGCATCCGAATTAAACACACTTTTAGGAGTAATTTGCGTTATCTCCCCTATAAAGATTGGTAATTTGCATTACCTCCCCTACAGAAATAAAATTAGTAAAACCTCCTCTCGTCAATAATTCCGTCTATTCCAGGTTAGCTGACTCAGCACTAACTTACACGTGATTTTTTATATGGAAGATAATGCAAATTACCAATCTTTACGGAGGAGGTAATGCAAATCACCAATCTTTACAGAGGAAGCAACGCAAATTACTCACCAAAAATAAAAACCACGTGTAAGTTAGTGCTGAGTCAGCTAACCTGGAATAGACGGAATTATTGACGAGAGAAGGGTTTACTAATTTTATTTATGTAGGGGAGGTAATGCAAATTACCAATCTTTACGGGGGAGGTAACACAAATTGTCCCATAATCTTTTTTTTTTTTTAAACTAGAATTCTATTGATTAACCAGGAATCTGGTTTTGATCTTGAGCTAAAAGATCACAAATATCTTTCTCAAAGTTATCAAACTTTAGCATATCAAACGCTGAAACTCTAACACTTCTGGTCATTGAGTTAGCGACTTGATTGTCATCTCTACTAACAAAAATAAATTTGCAGGATTGAAAAAACAAACTTAAATGTTTTATTTCTCTAACTAAACTTCTGTTCTCCCATTGCACTCCCCAAATGTCTTCAATAATAGCTTTGATTACTACTTGAGCATCAGTTTCATTATGTATGTCATCCAGTTTCAATTCCTTAACTCATAATAATGCTTCTCGTACTGCTAGGCATTCTCCTTGTTCAGGATTCATGACTCCACATTTGAAACTATTTCGGATCCCATCGCAGTTACCTATATGATCGCGTAAAGCAATCCCAATTCCATTCTGATTAGATAAGTGTTTTTATCATTTTGGGGTGTCTGATGCTAGGGAATGGTTACACTTCCAGCAGTATCCGCAAAACTTAAAACTAAGTGCATGAATTTGGAGGTCCGAGCAGCCCTGACCCATTTCTTCTTTTAACTCTCTAAAAATTGTGATAAAAAAATAAGGGAAGACGTATTGCAAAGACTCATGCGCTTGCATTAAATGAGAATTTCAAGCTCACAAACTAGTACCAAGAATAAATAACCTTCACTCAAAGGTTTTGTAGACCGGGAACGGTAGCACAGTTTCCATTAGTGGTAAAACCAGGTTTTATATATATGGGAGGACATGGACTCAACAAAAAAAATTGCATCAATATTGAACGTCGTTTTATTTATAAAACTCGTATTTAGTACATGAAAAAGAAATAAGTATTTTATCCTTTTGGGGTGGCGGGAGCTAGAGGAAGTCAAGCCCTAGTTGCACTCATGATTCTAATAATACCGGCATAACTTAAATCTAAATGTGTGAATTAGGCCGGTCCTAACATCCCTGAACCGTTTATTCTTTTAACTCTTTAAAAATTGCGATAAATAACAGGGGAAGAGGGACGACAAAGACTTTGAGACTCGTATTAAACGTGAAATCTAAGCTTATTAAGAAGAAAAATATATAGATTTTTTTGATATGAAATTTCTAATGAGAGATAAATTGTTGTTTAGAAACTAGCAGTATAGCAAATAAAAAGCGGATAAGAGTAGAAGTTGCACTGCCAAATTCTTGATCTCAAGCTCAATTAAATTGTTTATATATGTAGATACTTGGAGGTTAAGTATCACATTTCTAGTTCAAAATACCAGTAAGAGCCAAGGAAGTGACAAAGACTGTCATGACATGTATATTCTGAATGATAGGATTGTATTCAACGTATTCAACCAAGATACAATAGTCTGTTCTTATATACAAGAAACAGAGATACAAAAGGAAACAAGATATACAAGATATGCAAGATAAGGGAAACATAAATATACAAGATATACATGCCATGTAGAAGAAGATTATTATCCCAAGAATCCAGGAAAATATCTTTTAACACCCTCTCTCAAACTCAAGATGGTGCAAAACACATGTTGAGTTTGGAAATTAAGAATCGTAGACGAACTGAAGTCAGTGTTTTGGTGAAAATATCAGCAAGTTGCAACTCTGAGTGAACAAATGGTAAGAAAATAGTATGTCGCTTGAAGTGATGTCTTACAAAATGACAATCAATCTCAATATGCTTCGTCCGTTCATGAAATACGTCATTATGAGCAACACGAATAGCAACCTTATTGTCACAACATAATGGAGTTGGATCTGTAGGTGAACTCCCATATCTTCAAGAAGCCATCTTAACCAAACAATCTCATAAGTTGTATGAGCAAGATCTCTATACTCAGCCTCAGCACTAGACCGAGATAATACACTTTGTTTCTTACTACGCCAAGAGATCAAAGAATCACCTAGAAATACACAATAGCCTGTGGTTGAACGTCTATCTATGATGTCACCAGCCCAGTCTGAATCTGAATATGCACGAAGAGAAAGATCACAAGTATATGAAAACTTCACACCTTGATATAGGGTACCTTTGATATAACGTAATATCCGAAGTACAACAGCATAATGGGTGGATCTTGGAGCTGACATAAACTGACTAACTACATGAACTGCATGACTTATGTCTGGTCTTGTGATAGTCAGATAATTAAGGCTTCCCACCAGTTGATGGTACAATGTAGGATTGGACAATGGTTTTCCATCAAAAGGATTGAGCTTAACGTTGAGTTCAAGCGGTGTATCTGCAGTTTTACTATCTGTTAACCCAGACCGCTGAAGAATGTCTGAAGCATACTTTACTTGTGAGATGAAGTAACCATCAGATGATTTATCTACTTCTATGCCAAGAAAATACCTTAAAATACCTAAGTCTTTCATTTCAAAACACGAACTGAGATAAAGTTTAAGAGCATTAATTCCTTCTAAATCGTCACCTGTGATAACCATATCATCAACATATAAAAGAAGAATAACCATACCCTTCGTAGTTGACCGGGTGAACATTGCTGAGTCATATGCACTTTGATTGAATCCGTACTGAAGAATAGCATTGGAAAACTTCTCAAACCAAGCACGTGGTGCTTGTTTGAGTCCATACAAGGCTTTTCAAAGCTTATACACTTGATTTGGAGATTGAGGCATTCCCGGTGGTGGTCTCATATACACTTCTTCTTGTAGTTCTCCATTAAGAAAGGCGTTCTTGACATCCATTTGATGAAGATTCTAATTACGAGCAGCAGCAACAGCAAGAATTGTGCGTACAGTAGTCATACGAGCAACGGAGCATATGTTTCTTCATAGTCTATACCATATTCTTGTGTATATCCTTGAGCAACCAAACGAGATTTGTGGCGTTCTATCTCACCTGCTGAGTTGGTTTTGATCTTGTATACCCATCTACTTCCAATAACAGTTTTCCCTGGTGGAAAATCAACCATATCCCATGTACCATCATCCCTGTGTGCAGTTAATTATTCTCCCATTGACGTTTGCCAGACTGGACTTAATGATGCTTTCCTGTAAGATTTTGGTTCATGTATAGATAAAATGGATGATAAAGAGCAGTGATAATCTGATAAACTGGCTGGTGGTCGACGAACACGTGGAGGTAATGCATCATTTTCAGGCACAAGATCCCTTTCTTGAGATGCATTGTCAGGATTGTCCCTAGAGTGGTCATGAGCAGCTTCAGAATTTCTGTAGGAATGACTTATGTATCATCGGAAGGAATGGAAGGAGTAGTGATTGTAGGAGTAGTGGTTGACAGAGAGCTAGGTAGAGACACATTATCAAAAGGATCTAGATAAGTGAACTGTTCTAGAGTTGATGACTTACTTATAGGAAGAGACCAAAAAGGTATATTTTCCCAAAATGTAACATGACGAAAAACATGTAATAGTCGACTCTCTGGATCATAACATCGATAACCCTTTTGTTCAATACCATATCCTAGAAACACACATATAGCATTCTTTTTGCTAATTTTGTTTCGTTCTCGTTCTGTGAGGAGAACAAAACATGTTGAACCAAAGGCATGAAGTTCAGAATAATTTGGTTTTTTACTATAGAGACATTCATATGGTGAAATTCCTCCTATGACTATAGATGGAATGCGATTGATTATATAAACTGCAGTAAGAACTGACTCACCCCAAAAATTAGAGGGAACAGATGCTGAAAGAAATTGAGTTCTAGTTGTTTCTACGATGTGACGATGTTTTCTTTCTGCGATACCATTTTTCTCTGGAATTTCAGTACAAGAAACTGAATAAGATTACCTTCTATTTTAAGGAAGTCTTTGAAAGGAGTTGATATGTATTCACCCCCTTGATCATCACAAAAGGTTTTGATTGATTTTCCAAATTGAGTTTTGACCATTCTAGAAAATTCTGTGTATATTTTCAAATTCTGTCCTAGAACTGAAGAGGTATAACCATGTAAAACGAGAGAAATCATCAATGAAGACAACATAATATAAAGCCCCTCCCTTAGTGGAAATGAGAGACTTTCCCCACACATCTGAGTGAATAAGATCAAATGGTTCAACAGAATGAGTAATGTTATTATTAAAAGGGAGTGCAGGTTGTTTACCCAACTTACATGAGATGTAATGAGGTTCTTTATCAACCTGAATTGTTCCTAATAATCCTTTATTGATCATATATCTAAGACGAGAAAAGGAAACATGTCCTAACTTAGAATTCCAAGACATAAATGGAGACACAGTAGAGGTGAGGGAAGTTGCAGTTGCAGCAGCAAATTTATTCTTTGACAGTTGAGGAACAATAAGAGTTTCAAGGAGATATAGACGACCAATTATACGGCCTATCCCAACAAGCTTCTTTGTCTTGGGATCCTGTATTACACAACCAAAGAAAAAGAAGTACATGTTAAGACCTTGATTACACAGTTGCCCAATTGATATAAGATTCATTTTTATTTCTGGAACAAGTAGAACATCTGATATATATATATTTTATCTGATACTTTAACCTGACCAATATGACTAGCAGCTATTTCAGATCCATCTGCAGTTTGTATTTTTGGTGTAAAAATGAGATGCTTGTTCTCAAAAACATTAGAATTATATGTCATATGATTGGAGGCACCTGAGTCAAGAAACCATCCATTTAAAAGAATACCTGATGGAACTGAAAAGGCATAGGTTGATGTAGAATTATTATTACCATTTGCAAGGGCTTGTTTGAGCATCTCTTGAATGTCTGCAAGATTATTTGGTGTAGGTGCTGATGATTCATGGCTTCTTTCCGATGCAGGTGCTGCAAGAATAGATGGTGCAGGTATGTATGTTGATGCAAAACCATTTAACCTTCTTCTTTTTCTCATATTTCTTGAAGATGGAGAAGTGCAGTTTCCTACAGTATGACCTGGTTCTTTACAATAGTTGCATACCATTTGAGAATTTGATCCTTGATGTGTTGGAGCATGAGAGGCTGATGTTTGTGATACACTCTGTGTAGATGGTACAGTGCAGTTCCTTGCCAAGTACCAGGTTTCTTGCAGTTGTAGCACTGAGTCTGTGATATATCACGAGATCTCTGAGAATTGAATTGGTTATTAAAACTTGTACATGAAGGCACTGCAAACACAGCAGGTATCTCAGGTTTAATCCTTTTTCGAGTTTCTTCAGTAATAAGTTCTGATAATGCAGCTTTTACGGTTGGAAGAGGTGATCGATGAAGGATTGAAGCTCTTACAGTCTCGAAATCATCTCTTAATGCCATTAGGAGTTGAACAAGTCGTGATTCTTCTCTGTATTTCTGCCATAGCTCGATATCTGCAGTCCAATTGGGTTCCATAAGCGCTAGTTGACTCCAAACAATTGACATCTCAGAATGAAAAAAAGAGATTGACTGATCCATCTGTTGCTTCATAGATCTGATGTCTTGTTCTAGTTTGTAGCGTTGAGCAAAGTTGATTTGGGTGTATCTCTTTGAAAGAAAATCCCAGGCTTCTTTGGCAGTTTCAAAACCAGTAAGATGCATACTTATGGAGGTAATTATTGTATTTCTTATCCATGTCAGTATCTTGTGGTTGTTGATCTCCCAGTCTTCAATGCTTTCTTTTTCAGTTTCTTTGTCTTTGTCTTTGTTAGACTCAACTTGTTTTTCTTGAATGACAATACCAGAAGCAGCACTAGGCTTTTTGTCTTTGCCATCAATATATTTCCACATAGCTTTTCCTTTAAGAAAACTTCTCATAAGGAAGGACCAATGATTATAGTTTGTTCCATCAAACTTCACAGTAATAGGTTGGTAATCTTCACGTGACATATTGAATGATAACAGGAAGGAAAACTAGGGTTTGAGTTTTACGATCTAACACATACGGGATAGAGATGGGATGGTTTGACAGGATTTGATCTTGTTGTTGTTTGTTGTTGAAGCGGAAGATGGATTGTTAGATCTTGCCAGGCTCTGATGCCATGACAAAGATTTTCATGACATGTATATTCTGAATGATAGGATTGTATTCAACGTATTCAACCAAGATACAATAGTCTGTTCTTATATACAAGAAACATAGATACAAAAGGAAACAAGATATACAAGAAATGCAAGATAAGGGAAATAAAGATATATAAGATATACATGCCATGTAGAAGAAGATTATTATCCAAAGAATCTAGGACAATATCTTTTAACATGAAGGACTGAAACCCAATACTGATGTAAAATTATATTATTGAAAAATAATCAAGTCCTAAAAGAATAACTTATACTGATGTAAAATTATATTAAATATTATCTTCATTAGTGGACAATTTATCTTATCTTAAATAACTTAAATCGTAGAATGTGGATTGTACTGTCATTTATTCATGCATATGTCGATTCAAATTGATATAACATATCTCAGTTAAGTTGGTATGTAAAGTTTGGAAATTGTCGATGCTTACGAGATAAATTAAAATACTTCTCGATTATTATATGTCTACTTTTATGATTTAAGTTTTAGAGTCTTGTATTGATATGATGTCTCTTAGTCATCTTTAATGGCAAGCAAATATTTAAAAATGGAAGGTTGAAGAGTCGAAACATAAGCCAGAAAGAAGCCAATCACTTGAATACTCTAAAAGGGTTATTAATTACATTGTATAGATTAAGCAATCAATAAAATTAATGGCATAATAGGATTAAGGTTGCTATATAAGAGAATCTATGAAGCAATTCCAGTATGTAAAGGTGTTATGTTCTTCAATACACATTTAAATCCCTAATTCGATCATGAATTAACCTTGCGACTAAACGATCCACGCCATCTGGCGACATCCTAACGCTACATCAAGGAAAAAAGTGACTAATTGACTTTACTAGTACATCCGACTGTCATTACTAACAGCAGACTCTAAATACTCTAAGTAGATTGGGAAGCCATATGACAATACCCCTCCCATGAAATAATTCCTGTCCTCAAGGATTAAGGAAAGGAAATTATGCAGAAATTTTGGCCGAGTCCTCCTAAGTATCCTCTTCTACTTTCGATTTGGACCAGTGGATGAGGATTTGGGGTGATGTGATTTCAATTTTGTTCTAGTAATAGGTTCGTTGAGACTTGTGAAATCAATAGATTTTATACTTAATAAAACTAAAAATAATGAAAAATTAATTCAAAATTTGATTTCAAGATATTAAAAATAGACCAAGGCCCCGGATTCCACTATTCCTTCTAGTTTATTGGTTTGTAATGATATTTCAAGAATTATTATTAAGATATTTTCTCATTAATTCACTATTAATCTATAAGGTGTCCAAATATTAAATTGTAATCCTTAAGCATGAATTATCAAAGAATTTATTCTAAGCATAATACATCAAATTGATTCACAACTAATTAAGAAAACAAATTTTATCTTTATGTTGATCCTAGTGAATTAAATAAAATAAAGAAATTGTAAAAGAAATTATCAATCAAGCATGAATGAATAGTTTCCTCCATTGCCTCATTCACCGGGTACTTGGCCTTTCATCATGATGGAAACACGCTCAAAAGTTGATTTTGTTTATGCTCAAAAAAAGGTTTACAAATGATGAAATGGGAGAAAACAGTAAAACCGAGTTTGTAACACTTATATTTGTTACAAACCTAACTGTTACAGAGAATGATATATATGAAATGTCGCTGGTACTGTAGCTCTACGACTATCTCCTACGGTCTAATGTTCTTCGTGTTCTTCACAGCAACAGAAATGATGATTCTCTGCAACTCGAAATTCCTTGACTCTGTAATGTTCTAAACTCTCCCAAACTCCCCGTCTTCGTTTATGTGACTCCCAGAACCCCTTTTGTACTCAACAGGCGCAAGAAATCTCGATAATCAATTCAAAAAATCCTCCATTAATGACTTTTATCTCCACGGGAAAAATTTCCTATTTTAGCTTTTTCACACGTTTACAGCTGCTGAATCTTCCTTATTTAACTCCTATATGCTTATGAAGAGACCAATCTCTAAACAAACACGAGCAACACACGTATAAACTTGTTGCAATCCCGTGATTATCTACTCCGGGTATGTACACCCCTGTTCTCTTACCAATGATTATCCATCCCATCTTAACTCATCCGAACGCCCATAATAGCGTTGTTTTGGCATATCACGTTCATCCCAATCAAAATTAGTGGTTGAGTCTCATTGAAACTCCTCCAAAAATTTAACAGAAAATTACGCAGTAACCTGTAGTATTTTCCCGCCATTTTGAAAGTTTAAATGATGAAGAAGGGTTTCCCCCTTATCCAGTGATGAGGTGTGATTAGCAGCGGGTTGTAAACAGTAAATAAGCTGCCCCTTATCAACTGGTGCACCTTATCCAAACTGAGAGTCCGTTTAACAGCTATCCTCCGGGGGTGCCTTTAGCAACTTTTCGAGCCGAATTTTCCAAAAATGTTTATTGCCCAAAAATACCTACAAACACATAAAACACCATAATAAGTACAAAATCGAGTACCAACAATACAGAAAATTGAGGACAGCTTAGACACAAAAATGTGTCTATCATGGTGTACGAAATGGTTGCCTCTGGCCTGAATTCTTGAACGTAATACTGCAATTGGGGTGACAATGATCTGACCTTCATGGTAGACCAATGGAAGTGTGAGCAGAGCCAATTTTCTTTTTTAACAGAGAGATGTGAAAACTGGATGTATTCTATCCTCAAGGGGGAGCTGCAGCTTATAGGAAAGTGATCCAATCTTCTGAATGATAGGGAAGAGACTATAGTACTTATATGAGAGCTTGAAGTTCTTCCTTAGAGAAACTGAGGCTTGTCTGTAAGGTTGCATCTTGAGATATACCTGATCTCCAACTTCAAAAAATCTGTCAGACTTTTTTGATCAGCAAAGAATTCATACATTTTTGAGCTTTAGTAAGAGTATCTTTGAGAATAAGCAATATGCCCTCAGTTGAGTCCACTTAAGTAAAAATTGAAGAAGGAAAAGCCAAATGTGGAGCTTCGTAGCCATACTGAGCTTTGAAAGAAGGCATCTTCAGGCTAGTTTGGTAGTTGGTGTTGGACCACCATTCTGCTAGATCCAACCAACTCATCCAGTTTTTTGGTTGATGACTTGTCATACATGTGAGACAGTTTTCAAGACATGCATTTACTATTTCGTTTTGGCCATCAGTTTGAGGATGGTAAGTAGTACTAAGCTTGAGACTGGTACCAAATTTTTTTAATGAATCTTGCCAGAAATTGCTGGTGAATACCTTGTCCTTATATGAAACTATCTAAGTAGGAATCCTCTGTAATCTAAATATGTTGTGCAAGAATGCTTTGGCCACTGATGAAGCCGTGTATGGGTGCTGAAGAGCAATGAAGTGACTGTATTTGGTGAATCTGTCTACCACCAGTAATATGACATCCTTTTTGTCACTCTTGGGTAGGCCTTCAATGAAGTCCATGATGATATGCTGCGAAGCTTAATCAGGTATTGGAAGAGGTTGTAACAATCCAATAGGAAAGGTGTGTTCCCTTTTGTTTTTATGACATACATCACAAGTGGATACTAGAGAAAATACCTCTTGTTTCATACCAAGCCAGGAAAAAATGGTTTTTTGCTCTCATTTAGGTAACTTGCATTCCAGAATTCCCCCTGCAGCTGAAGCATGAATGAAAAGTAATATAGTATTTTGACAATGTTGTTGTCCCCAGTATAGAGTCTTGATTTATATCTCAAAAATTCATCTTGATAAATATAACTCTGGGAAGATGTAGAAGATATGAGTAATTGAGATATTAGTTGTTGAGATTTTTGGTCTTGTGCATAACTAGAGATGACCTCCTGCATCCACATTTCTTTAGAGAGTGTAATGTTTCGTAACTCAGCATCACTGTGTGATCTTATGCAAAGAGCATCATCAACTTCGTTTTCTACTCCTTTTTTATATTGAATGCCGTACTCAAAACCCAATAATTTCATGAGCCATTTTTTTTTGTAGTTCAGAAGTGATCTTCTGTTCTAAGAAATACATGATACTTTCTTGATCATTCTTGATGGTGAAATGGTTTCCATGTAAATAATGTCTCCACTTAGTTAAAGTTGAAACCATAGCCAATATTTCTTTTTCATAAGTAGATAGACCCACTGGTCTAGGATCCAGTGGCTTGCTAAAGAATGCAATTGGTCTTCCTTATTGCATAATTACAACTCCAATTCCTGTAGCACAAGCATCTGTTTCAAGGACAAATGGCTTGAAAATATCTAGGGGAGAAAGCACTGGAGTGGTAGCTATTCATGGATTTATTGAGTGTATCGAAGGATGGTGTAGCTTTGCCAGTCCAGATGAAAGAGTTTTTCTTCAGCAATTAAGTAAGAGGCTTACTAATCACTTCATAGTGCCTTACAAGCTTTTTGTAATAGCATGTGAGGCCCAAAAACTCTCTGAGTTCCTTAATATTGGTAGGTGTAGGCCAACTTGTAATCCCAGAAATTTTAGCAGGATCAACAACTAACCTTTTGCAGTAATAATATGACCCAAGTACTCCAGTTCAGCTTGAGCAAATTAACACTTAGGCAGTTTAGCATATAACTGATGTTGTCCCAAGATAGAATGTGTAATCTGTAAGTATTTTTCATGAGTTTTTATGTTAGGGATATAGATTAGAATACATCAATCGATACCAATATGAATTTCCTCAAATGAAGTTGGAAAATGTCATTCATTAAAGATTGAATAATTGCTGGAGCATTAATGAGACCAAATGGTATGACATTGAACTCATAGTGACCATGATGAGTTCTGAAATCTGTTTTGTAAATATCTGCCAATTTAACTTTGATTGGTGATATCTTGATCTCAAATCAATCCTAGAAAACACACAAGATCCATGTAGTTCATCCAGAGTTCATTAATTATTGGAATAGAGAACTTATCTTTGATTGTGATGTTGGTGAGATTCCTATAATCCACACAAAATGTCTGGTTGTTGTCTTTTTTTCTTGTCTAGAAAGATTGGAGAAGCAAAATGGCTATGACCTGGTTGAATTACACCTCCTTGTAATATTTCTTGAAGTAACTGTTCAATAACATATTTTTGGACATAAGGACACTTGTATGGTCTTTGGTTTACTGGTGTTTAGGATATAAGAAGAATGGAGTGATCAAGAGATCTGTGAGGTGGTAATTGAGCAGGTTCAGAGAAGAAATCTTGAAATTCCTGAAGGATAGCAGAGACGACTGATAGAATGAGTTGTTGATATGTAATGGCAGATATAGAAAATATGTGGCCAACAATTCCATGGAAATTTTTCTGAAAAAAATCCTTCACTCATCTGGCTCCAATCATCATTAGGGAAGGTGATTTCTGAGCTCCTACCAGTGTAATATTCCTTTATTTGTCATTAAATGAGATACTCAAATTAGAATGATTAAAATTAGGGTTATTTGGATTTTGGTACTCAGGTTTTGACCAAAACTTGGGTTTGGGCTAACATTTGTCCAGCCTTTGCGTTTGGTCTAAAGACCAACGTTGACTCGCATTGACTAGCTAAATGATGATGTGTGTAACTGTTTGACTTGGTTTATTTTTTCTGCACCCCTCAAATAATTATGTATTCGCTACCAAGGGCCCCAAAAATTCTCACCCTGTAACAAATACAACCACGGACAGCTCAATCTCCTTCTCTGTAGTTCATTCTAACACAACCACATTCATTCATTCCGTACAATCTCATTCATTTAATCCATCAACAGCACCGTAATCCTTTTTTACATCACTATAGCACCCATAGCTCACTTATTAGGCCTGTGGATCATTTAAACTTAAACTCCACAGATAACCTCTAGTGCAACTCATCTTGTACTGTCACCAGCTACAACTACTTGCTACTTCAATACCTGCCCAGAAACTCACCATTCTTTCTCGATATTGCACCTGCATCATTTACCTACCGCTACAAGTCTGCCAACACAATTTGGACTGCTGCAACACCCATTTACAGCTATGCCTCAAGACATAAATTCACACATTCAATTTAGTTTGTTGTTGTACTCAAACTCACAACAGTATCTCCCTAATGGCAACACCATTTCCATTACATTTTGTATCTCAGCACCAACCCTATTTGCATACACCTGCATACACAAAACACCGGCAGTTCCCTTGTATCACTGCTTCTGCTTGTATTCAACCCAGACTACATTGCAATTATGTTCAAGACTTCAATCCAAAAGCAACACTTCTTACTCCCTTACAGATTCAATTCCACCACTGCAATCTCAGTGGTAGTCCCAGTGCAACATCACTTGTTCATCTACAATTCTGCCAATGCATTTGTAATGCTTATTTACTTGTAATCAATTCAACACACACAACATAACCACAACTACACTGTCATCCATAATCTTGAACATCAACACTATCTTCACAGCAATACTCGCCAAAGACCTTGTCAACTGCACCACTGCACAATGAACTTCATCTTGATTCTCTTCCATATAATAGCAGGAGCCAATACCTATCTTCTTCTTTAACCAGTTATTTGTAATTCTTCATTTAAAACCCCGAATTGAACAACCACAAGCCCTAATTCTTCATTGAACTTAGACATTGTCAAACCATAATTTCCATTATTAACATCAGCAATCATCTTCTTTCTCTGTTAAAAATCAATTCCAAACAAAACCAATTCTTCTCAACTTCAACAGACTCTCATCTAACTATTTTATTTCTGCTTCAACTCAATCCTTCACTTCATTTCACTCAATCACCAATTGATTACCATTCTTCCTAAGACAACATATCCAGTTATTATTTCACCACAGAACTTGAATTTCTTCCATCTATTTCACAGATTCGGATCAAACCCTAAAATCGAATCGATCTCAGCAAAAATCTAACTTCAATTTTGTTCCATTATAACACTTGTAATTAAGAAAAACCTTCACATCAATCTTTCTTCACTACTGTTAAATTCAATTTGTTGATGTCTGATGAAGTCTGTATGCAATGATTGAAAGACAAAAAGAATGGTAATCAATGGGAGAGATTTTGATGTTTCTCTGTGTGTAAGACGGGAGAGATGCGATGAAAAAAATCAATGGGGTTTAATTTTAGAAGGGGAGATATGGTTTTAGACACAGGTGCTGCAAAAAAACGAGTTCTCATTTTTGAGGCCCCTAATAGTGAATACAGAATTATTTGAGGGGTACATAAAAAACAAACCAAATCAACAATTAGACAGGTCATCATTTAACTAGTCAACGCGGGTCAACGTGTGGTCTTTAGACCAAAAGCAAAGGCTGAACAAATGTTAGACCAAATCCAGGTTTTGGTCAAAACCTGAGTACCAAAAACCAAATAACCCTTAAAATTGTTATCTCCTAACTTTCTGAGCCAATCAACACCAAGAACCATGTCACATCCCCTTAATGGAAGTAATCTCAAATCACCTGTAAAATCATGATCCTGCATTTTCCATTGCAAGGAGTCACAAATCCCAATACTCACCAACTTGTCCCCATTTGCCAAAGTGACTATCAAATTAGCAGCAGGTTGAAGAGCAACCAAGAGATTTAGCTAGATCACAATCAGTAAAGCTGTGAGTACTATCAATAAACTACATGTTTTTTTAATAAAACTTAGAATTTTGATTGTGTCATGAAAGACATTCTAGTAAGAGCATGGAGAGAAATTTCCATGTCACTTTATACTGCTGGAGGTTCTTCCACATCAGTGGTATCCTCATCTTGTTCACCACTCTCAGCTTCAGATTTGGTGGCTACCATTAAGAATAATTGTTGTTTCTTACATAAATGACCTAGTGTATACACTTCATCACAGTTAAAACAAAGTCACTAACTCTTTCTTTTTTTGTAATTGTTCAGGAGTCAATCTTCTAATGGGAAATTGAGTGGGACTAGTTTTTTTAGAAGTGGTTTATGGTAGAGGGAGTAGGGGTGGGAGGGAATTAGGTTTTTGGGAAAATTTGTGTGAATTGGTCCGTTTGTTAAGAGAGACGGTGTTAGAATTTTTTTTTATTGGTAGTTCTAAAAGGTTTCTGTTGGTTATTAAGTATTTGCTCTTGCATTCAGAGAAAAGGCTTGTATTCGTGTGGTAGGGTGAAACATACTAACTGAATGTTTAATGTCCTCTTTCAATCCACCAATGAAGCTCATCACATAGTAATGTTCAGTGAGCATAGGAAATTGATGAGACAAAATATCTTTAAGGTTTTCAAACTGCTCAAAATAATCATCAATAGTAGTAGTTTGTGACAACTTACTGAATATGGCTAATATGTTCTCATTTGCAGGGTTTTCAAACCTAATACATGTTAGAGCATTGCTCGGTCAAACTCGCATGCGTTGCTATCTCAAGCATGTTTGTCAATGTTAGTGATCAAAACTATAAGTCTTGATTTCTAGCCTATTTATAGATGTCTCAGACTAGGACATAAATAGTGTAGTTGAGCTTAGATCTCTCAGCGTTCATCATTTGAAGACGAAGAACTACTAAGGGGAGCTTGTGGAACTTCATCAACAAAAGGTATGTAGAGACTTAAACTCATCTATCACTTGGAAAGTCTATTTCTTCTCTATCTCCTATATTGAGAAATAAGTCGTGTTACGATATAGTTCTCTATTATACACATTTGAGATTTCGAGCTAAGTTTATCTCGCTTATATATTTCTCGAAATATGTGTTGGAAAGCTTTCGCTTTATCCATGTTCATCTTATATTCGTTGACGAAAGTCCGAATAAGATCATATGAAAATTGTCGAGTTACATCTAACATGGGTTGTGTGATACAATCATTTGGTATTGCCTTGTAATGTTTCATTATGATAATTTCAATAACTTGAAAATTCCTTTGACGAAAAATAGTTTGTGAACAACAACTATATAACATCCTCTAAGAAAGTTTCAATGATTGAAACTAAGAGTTGATGAGATAACCATTCTTGGATATAAGCATATATAGTATGTTCGCACATTAGTGTATAAATCCATAAACCGGGAACCAAGTGTATGCATATGTGTGTATACGAAATTGGTAAAGGAGACAGCATAAGTATGCGTACCCGTACGCATACTGGTAAAGGTTTTCAAACCGAAAAACATTTGTTATGTTAAGGAATTACAAACTCCTAAACTAGTCGCCTTAAGTATGCGTACCCGTACGCATACTAGAGGAAGTTTTCGAACCGAAAATATCTGCTGGGTTTGGGAATTACAAACTCCTAACCTAGTCACTTAAGTGTGCGCACTTGTACGCATATTGGCGGAAGTTTTCGAACCAAGAATTTCTGCTGAATTTGAAAACTTAACAAATTCAAATACGGTTGCTTAAGTACGCATTCCCGTACGCATACTATTCTGGTTATTTTTTTAAATCGGTCAGTTCATGAACTTAAACATTTAAATCTTAAGTAATGCAATCTTTGCAAACCGTGGCTATAATGTTCATGATTGATTCAAGTGAATCAAACAGATTTGATTTCGATTGTATCTTTTATGCAATTGAACAACTCTTTAACTAGTTTCATTTGAGTCATTTGAACTAGTTATGGATAAGATGAATAAGGTTAATATGAGAGTAACCATTTGGCTAACCTCGGTTAACTGTTTGATGAGCCAACATGAGTGTACACGTTTGGGTACGGTTCATAAACCTAAATGAGGGTACATTTCATTTGTGTGTAACAAGATAAGTTCGATCTAAAGGTTGAAATATATTAGCTTGGTTGAATCAGGTTTTTCATCTAACGGTGATTATTGAATGCTTTGTTACCAAGGTAACTTGGATTGCAAACCCTAATTTGAAAACTATATAAAGGAGAACTCTAACAACTGGGAAACCTAATCCTCACACCTTCTGTGTGATACTAGTTGTATAGATAAAGTCGATTCTCCTTTAACCTTAGGTTTCTTCTCGAGACCCCGTAGGTTAACGACTTGAAGACTTTATTGGGATTCTGAAGCCAGACCGATACTACTTCTCTTGTAGTTGTGTGATCTGATCTTGCCATTTCTATCGTACGAGTACAATTGTAAAATTGGCTCGAGATTTATTTCTCCGATAGGAAAGATAGAAAACTAGTGACAAACATACTTCGTCTCAACGTTTGTGATTCCACAATATCTAGTTTCGCCATCATACGATTTAGATTATTGTGAGGTGATTGATAACACTAGGTTGTTCTTCGGGAATATAAGTCTGGTTTATCAATTGGTTCCTGTTCACCTTGATTTATCAAAAGATGGAACAAAAACTCTTGGGTATTTCCGTGGGAGACAGATTTATTCATTCCTATAGACTTTTCTGTTGAGACAGATTTGTTTATCAAGTCTTCGACTTTGGTTCATAGCAACTCTTGTTTGTGGGTGATATCATCTAAGGGAATCAAGTGCGTAGTATCCTGCTGGGATCAGAGACATAAGGAGCACAACTGTACCTTGAATCAGTGTGAGATTGATTAGGGTTCAACTACAGTCCAGTCCGAAGTTAATTGGTAGTAGGCTAGTGTCTGTAGCGGCTTAATACAGTATGGTGTTCAAACTGGACTAGGTCCCGGGGTTTTTCTGCATTTAGGGTTTCCTTGTTAACAAAATTCTGGTGTCTGTGTTATTACTTTTTCGTATTATATTTTACTATATAATTAAAATATCACAGGTTATGCGTTAAGATTAATCAATTAGAATATCCAACCTTTGGTTGTTGATTTACATTGATTGACACTTGGGTATTGATCTTTGGTACCATCCAAGTTATCTCTCTGGGATTTAATCAAGACTCGCATATTTCCATTTGCTTGAGTAAGAATTAAATCGAGAGATAGAGATATTATACTCTTTGATATACTTTACTCTAAATTGAGTCTGACTGTCTAGTTGATTCTCTAGAAAGTGTATTAGAGGAAGCCCTCTCAGATTGTCAAACGAATTGTTGGGTGTGGTTGTTAGACCCCCCGCATTTTCAATTGGTATCAGATCAGGCAAACACGTTAATGACCTTATAAGTTTGTGTTTGTAGCAATCTGTGCTCTGAGGACCTAAAAAGTATCTCTCAAGTTAACGCGTATTGATATGTCTTCCAAAGTTTCTGATTACACCAAAAATCCTATTTTTTTCTTAAAGGATAACTCCTTATAAGATTCTTCCGAATCCCGAGGGAAAAACAATATTTGTGAGATCATGTCAGAATCAGAAATGGAACTCACCAGAACGTTAAAAAAATATGCTAAAATCATTAATGTTCAAGATCCTAAAATCAAGAATCTTGAAGAAAAGAATGATCAGCTTATTGATGAATTTGAGGAAACTCTTGAAAGGGAACGTGAACTCTACTGCTTTATTGAATCTCTCTTTAACAATATCGAAAAACTGGCTCAAGAAACTACTCTACAGTGTGAAAAGATTAGTATGCTTTAAAATACTGTTAAAGAAGACTCAACTAAAGAAGGACGTCTAATCAAGGCTCATTCATCAAAAATAAACAGTTATCGTGTTGAAAAAGAGAAACTTGTTGCATCTCTTCGTTATACCCAAGAACATTGTAACACCTTAAAAAGGGAAAACTTTGTTTTGATGAGTAAGTCATCTTATGCACCTTCTTCTGATATTCACAAAGCTTTACCTAATGAGAAGAAAAGTTCTTCCAAAGAATTTTCCTTTGTGAATCACTTGCAAAATTTGCATGTGACGGAAGAAGTTAAGGGTCAATACAGGCAGATCTCTAATCGACGATGATGTTCCTTTTGTGGGAAAAGGATTCACTATGCTCTTCATTGCTTTGCTAGAAAGAAAAAAATCTCACATCTTCTAAAGTTGTTTCTCTCTACTGTCTCACATCTTCTAAAGTTGTTTCTCTCTACTGTCAATGGAGTAAGTCATCCGACATTCTTGACAGTGAATTTCCTTCCTACAGAAAACCAGAATTCTTATAAGGATGATCGCTCTTCTAGAAATCATCACAGGATGCATGTTCCTCTGCTTGGTATAAACTCATGTGCCACAAATGAACATAGTACCTGCACTTATAAGAATGTGTCTGGTAAGTCTAAGTCAAGAAGACATAAACCTTTTTTCTATTCTCCTCTGGAACCTGTTTCTAGAGGACCTAGACTTATCCCTCAGAAAAATCCTTCTGATGGATATCTAAAAAGGTTTATGACAAATTCTTCTAGAATAAGTTATAATAGATGGAAAGAAGGGAATACACACTTAAAACGCTCTAAATACATGTACAACTCTTCTCCCATGTTTCATAGTGGGATTACGTATCACTCCTTTACCTGAATCGAGGTAATATCATCCTTGAATCTATCTTAAGAGATGCAAGGATGATGATTGTGGGAATCTCAAGATTAGTTGTATGTACTTTATGTGTTTTCATTAACTTTCCGAGTTTTTTTTTATTATTTTGGTATCAATCTCAGGCTCTAATTTGAAGTTTTTCTCTTTAAATTATTGAGACATCTTTGTGTTTTCCCTTATTGGATTTCCCTTAATCCATCGTACCTTGCAACCGGTCCACGAACGTCCCTCCATTTCTTTAACGAGTTCATAGGGTTTCCTTATCAAGAAGTCTCTTCTTGTTACATATATATGTTCATATATATTGTTTTGTTCCATCCCTTTAAAAATTATATGGATAACTCAACAAAATCTCAAGAGGTTGTGTGTATTGACATGGAGGAGGACACTCAAGGACGTGATTCTGTTCAAGACCTGGTTCTGAAGAAGATGCTTGCAAGGAAAGAGCACAACTCCTGAATTGATGATTCCATCAAGGACTTAACTTTTTTTCAGGACGACTCAAAGGTCGAGTTTGAAAATCTTCAACTGTAAATAAACCAACTATTAGATGGTCAGGCCAAAATCCTTGCTAATCAGAACATTCTGATACAGAATCAGAAGAAGCTCATCATGGATTGTGTCAAGGCTAGACAAATTACTCGGGTTGTTGATTATAAAGTTTGTGTCCTAACACACGAACATGGAGTTTCCACAGTTAAGAGAATCAAGGAAATCAGTGATATCTTCTATGATGGATTCATTGAAAGGTATGAGTTTTTCAAAGAGTCGTGATTATGTCTAGTAAATATTCTTATGAGAATTCTTATTCTTGCTTTTTTTTAGAAGAATAACTAGGGTTTGGAATAGCCATTATTGTGATTACACATAGCTAGTTCCAAACGTTTTTCATCTTCATGTTTTTAGATTTATTAATTTAAATCTAAGTTTTTGGAAGATGATGTTTGCAATTTTAATCTTTATGGTTTTATATATTGCAAATTGTTATGGGATATGTGTGTTTGCGTCCGTGAACTATGATTGTCCCATACTTGTTTAAAAGTTATCTCTATTATGTTGATATGAATGTATTGATAAAAAATAGAATGAACTTTTGACTTACAGAAGTTCAAAGCCTTTTTGTCATTGTTTTCATAAAAGAAAGGATAAAACTTTTGTTCACAAGGATTAAGTCGGTCATATGTCATTATGCAAATAGTGATAAAAGATAGAATGAATCCTTGTATATTCCGCAGTATTGGTCGATCTCCGATCCACATTTTTGTGCACATACTGTATTGCTCCGTAAGGTTCCTTATGTTTGAGCATGACCAACTAAATTGATCATTCTCTTGTGGTTATTTTAGTTGTTGCTCCGTAAGTTCTCTTATGTCGAGCATGACCGATTGAATTGATCACTTTCTTGTGGTTAATCTGGTTGTGTAATTCCGATTGAATTAATTATGAGTCTTCTTGTGATTAATTTAATTATGTCTTTTCGATTGGATTAATCATGAATCCTTTTTGTGGAAAATTCAATTGAATATTTTGGATTCAAATTCATGTGATTTGATTTTGTCCAAAGAAATCTTTCTTTTCTTGTGAAAGTAAGGTCGCCTTTGTTGTTTTTTCGGGAATGAAATTTTATGGAAGAGAGTTCTTTTGAACTTGTGCTTAATTGCCATATCTTTGTGGGGAGTGCGGCTGTGGAATATTTTAGGGGTTATCTTGTATTTTTATAAAATCCTTGATGAATGCATTTAGCTTCGTCTTTATGATTGCATCTAAATTTGTTGATATGTTAATACACCTTTGGTCTTGAAGTATCTCCGTGGAAATTTCATTAGGATCCCACTAATTTTCGTACCTTTGCCAATTTAATTGACAAAAAAGGGGAGAATTATTGTGTAGTTCATACTACAAATACATATGGTTTATGGATCATTATGTAAGGGGGAGTGGTTTTCATGTTGAGATAAAGTATTGACTAAGGGGGAGTGATACATATCACCATAGTATTGTTGTCAAAGTTGTGATACAATTGAACTTTGATGCTGTGTAATAATACTATGACACTGTATAACAATGATTGAGAGCATTTGTTTTCTCATTGTTATAGCTACGGATCCGCAACAATGATGATACTAAATTTACAACCTTTGGAATCATTGGAGTACTTGGTGAAAAGGTGAGAGTACCCAAATATACCACAAGCTAAAACTTTTCCTACCTATAAGTCTTTTCTCCGAAAGTGATTGTATATGGACTGAGTCGAGACAATACAACTAATCGGTTCACACTTCATGTGATCTTCTATGGATAGGAGATCGAGACAATGCAACAACAAAGTATGTTTACTTGATACAAAGGTTCGGACTTAACCAAACACAATAGGATTGCTTATCAAGTAAATAGGAATTAACGTTTGTGAAATTTACTTTAATTATAATAAAACAATTATAATGCGGAAATATAAAGTAAATGACACAGCAAGATTTTGTTAACGAGGAAACCTCAAATGCAGAAAAACCCCGGGACCTTGTCCAGAATTGAATACTCTCAGGATTAAGCCGCTACACAAAATTACACCTAACTTCGTATAGTTGAGACCAAGCAACTAAACCTATAGTTCACCTAGGTCCGTCGGTATTCCCACGCCTCTAACTTATAAATAAGTCACGTACTTGGAACAATTTCTTTGTTTCGTATTCCAAACAGTAAAGGAACAACAAATCTGTTGGGTATCAACTATATTCAACCAAGTGATATGAGTCGGACAAGGCTCTTCCGTTTATCTTAACATAAACTTCTTCGTCAGGTCCTTAGATCTATCTTATGTTCAATTACTGAAGTAATCGTTTAAGATTAAGCCAATAACACTCTTAATCCAAAGAATTGTGTTGATGCCGATCTACTCAATTAATAAATCCAATCTACCACAAGGATAAACCGATTATTAATTGGATCCTCTTTTACCAAAACAAGTATTATGCACACCAAAGATTATAAACCCAAGTCAGATCTTCAATATCTTCTTTGTCTTCAAATATTCTTAAATCTTCAATAAATACCTGCACACAATCACTTGAATCTCTTATGATCAATCACGCACAGAACGGAGTCTGTTAATAATGGATTATCACAAGATCGTCTTTAGCAATAACAACAGTCTAAAGATCCCTGTCAAAAATCTGAACTAGTTTGAGTGAATCTTATATCAGAAGAGAAGATCCTCAAGCATAAACAAACTAGGTGCAATCAGATTTCAACTACCGTTAGTCAATCAAATCAATCGAAAACAAAACATAAACCGCAATTATCTAGTTTCCCACCAATGGTACACGCTAGAGCTTCTCAATCCCAAAGAAGACTTTAAACTGAGCGGACGTAATAGATTTCGCCTAATTAGGTTACTCTCCTCTCCGAATAGGTAGCTACAACAGTAACAACAACAAAAGAGGAAGTCTGTTGTTACGAAGGATTAGTTTGCTAGAAAGGCAAACTTCAAGTATTTATAGACAAGGAAGTTTGGACACCAAGGAATTTCCAAAACCAAAAATATTCTCAAGATATATATTAAAGCACAAATTCAGTTTCCATAATTCCTGGAAATGCTCTGTCCAAAAATAATGATCGAAATCTCTCGGAAAATCTAATTAGTAAATGCACATTACTAATTATTATATTTCCCTACAAAATGAAATTAATAACCTTAATTAAAAGATTCTTAACTTACTTATGTTTCGATCCTGGGATTTTCTTCCTTTAGTTATTAAGGAATAACTTTGAACAGTTAAAGAAATAAACATTCACACCACGTGTTCAAAGTATGTCGACATCCTTACTTTGTAAGTTCTCTTTCACACTTACAACCTTGAAACCGATTTTCCACACTTACAAACAAGTTTAGAATTGGTTCATCTGACTTTCAAGAACTATGTGATTGATCAAACAAACATTCAATCACAATCATGGGTTTAACGGTTCTACCAAAACAAGTTTCGGTTCTACCTCCATGTGAGTACTGTGCATAGTCACACTAGCTTTCCAAAACTTCGGTTGACTAGGTACTAGGATCGGTTCCCCACATATATATGGTATCTAACTTATATGTGTTGCACATGTTCATAGGATCGGTTCCCCTTTTCCTAAAAACGTGTTGCACATGTCCCCCTTTCTGCTATAAACCTTGTTGCACCTCATGCAAGGATCGGTTCCCCTTTGTGATGTACTGCACCTCTACTAGGATTGGTTCCCCTTTCCTAAATTTGGTCAAACATAACACAAGCCCGATCATACCATCTCAGGTGATTACTTAAGATCGGTTTCACTAATAAAAGTCATATCAATACATAAGTCAGGCCTTTGTGAATAGTTCTACCAAGAACACAAACAAGTTGTGAGTGGTTATACTCAATCACACATATTGGTTGTTCATAAGATAAGCAATGAATAAAAAAACCAATAAATCCTAGCAATTTCCTTTTCGGTTCACAAACAAGTTTATGAACTTACTTCCTTAGAACACATGTAAAACATTGTTCTCTATGATGAAATCCTCACCTCATACCTATACATAATCACAATAGAATTCAAATGATTATGGCGATGTCTTATCTACAAAGCTTAATGGTTAAGCAATAAACCTCGTATTGTATTCCTTAATACTATGTCTATCTAGAGTTAAAATATGCTTCACAGTTATGTTTTCAATATGCATGACTTGAAAGATACGTTAGGGAATGAAACAGTTCAATTCAAATGCCACTAACCTCAAGTGGAAGGATGATTGTTGTCGTTGTAGCTCCTTGCTTCTTCACATCTTCAAGTCTTCGCAATACTTGTAATGTCTCATATCCTAATACTTTCAATCCAACCTATACGAAGTTGACTCTAGTACATAATCAAGCGACTCTTAACATGAGTTTTGATTCACTAAAATATGACAACCAAACTTGGCATACCAACGCTTGGTGGGTTCAACCGAGCAATGCTCGAACACTTGGAAGTGACGAAGATTTCGATTCCGTTGAAGATGCCAAGGAGATCAAGCATGTGGATGGAGCTTCAATTTCTATTTATTTTGTAATCCATATGTGTTGATAGTTTTTCACTAAAATTGACAACGAGGGAGATTGTTAGAGCATTGCTAGGTCAAACTCGCATGCGCTGCTATCTCAAGCATGTTTGTCAATGTTAGTGATCAAAACTATAAGTCTTGATTTCTAGCCTATTTATAGATGTCTAGGACTAGGACATATATAGTGTAGTTGAGCTTAGATCTCTCAACGTTCATCATTTGAAGACGAAGAACTACTAAGGGGAGCTTGTGGAACTTCATCAACAAAAGGTATGTGGAGACTTAAACTCATCTATTACTTGGAAAGTCTATTTCTTTTCCATCTCCTGTATTGAGACATAAGTCATATTACGATATAGTTTTCTATTATACACATTTGAGATTTCGAGCTGAGATTATCTCGCTTATATATTTCTCGAAATATGTATTGGAAATCTTTCACTTTATCCATGTTCATCTTACATTTGTTGACGAAAGTCCGAGTAAGATCATATGAAAGCCGAGTTACATCTGACATGGTTTGTGTGATACAATCATTTGGTGTTGCCTTGGAATGTTTCATTATAATAATTTCAATAACTTGAAAATCGCTTTGACGAAAAATAGTTTGTAAATAACAACTATATAACGTCCTCTAAGAAAGTTTCAATGATTGAAATTAAGAGTTGATGAGATATCCATTCTTGGATATAAGCATATATAGTGTGTTCGCATATTAGTGTATAAATTCATGAAAAGTCAAGGGTACCCAAATATACCTCAAGCTAAAACTTTTCCTACCTATAATTCCTTTCTTCGAAAGTGATTATCTATGGACTGAGTCGAGACAATATAACCAATCGGTTCACACTTCGTGTGATCGTCTGTGGATACGAGATCGAGACAATACAACAACGAAGTATGTTACTTGATAAAAAGGTTCGGACTTAACCAAACATAATAGGATTCACTTATCAAGTACATAGGAATTAACGTTTGTGTAATTTACTTTAATTATAATAAAACAATTATAATGCGAAAATATAAAGTACATGACACAACAAGATTTTGTTAACGAGGAAACTGCAAATGCAGAAAAAACCCGGGACCTTGTCTAGAATTGAAAACTCTCAGGATTAAGCCGCTACAAAAAATTACACCAACTTCGTATAGTTTAGACCAAGCAACTAAACCTATAGTTCACCTAGTTCCATCTGTATTCCCACGTCTCCAACTTATAAATAAGTCACGTACTTGGATCAATTCCTTTGGTTTATATTCCAAACAGTAAAGGAACAACAAATCTGTTTGGTATGAACTCTCTTCAACCAAGTGATATGAGTTGGACAAAGGCTCTTCTGTTTATCTTAACATAAACTCATATGTCAGGTCCTTAGATCTATCTTGTGTTCAATTACCGAAGTAATCGTTTAAGATTAAGCCAACAAGAATTGTAGTGATGCCGATCTACTCAATTAATCAATCCAATCTACCACAAGGATAAACCGATTATTAATTGGATCCTCTTTTACCGAAACAAGTATTGTGCACATCAAATATTATGAACCCACAAATCAGAAATCTCAATATCTTCTTCGTATTCAAATCTTCTTAGATCTTCAATAAAAACCTGCACACAATCACTTGAATCTCTTGTGAGCAATCACGCACAGAACGGAGTCTGTTAACAATGGATTATCACGCACAGAACGGAGCCTATTCCCCCTTCTTTTTATTGAAGAGGTGGTGAGTGGGGTGGGGGTTAGTGAAATACGCCTCCCCCCCCCCTTTTTTTAAATGGTATTGTGGGGTAGGCATTAGTGAAACGCGCCTACTCCCACCTTTTTTGTTGAAGAGGTGGTGGCTGGGGTGGGCGTTAGTAAAACACGCCTACTCTCCCTCTTTTTATTGAAGAGGTGTTGGGTGGGGTGGGCGTTAGTGAAACGCGCCTATTCTCCCCCTCTTCTGGATTGGCCTTAGCATTCTCTTCTTGAATTTTGTCAGTCAATCAGGCGCCCTTGGATAATCTGAGACCTTTTGTAGATTTGTCAGTCGATCGGACGCCTTTGGCTAACCTGAGACCTTTTGTAGATTTGTCATCCGATCAGGCGCCTTTGGCTCACCTGAGACCTTTTGTAGATTTGTCAGTCGAGCAGACGCCTTAATTTGGCTGACCTGAGACCTTTTGTAGATTTTTCAGTCGATTAGTCGCCTTTAGCTGACCTGAGACCTTTTGTAGATTTGTCAGTCGATCAGGCGCCTTTGGCTGACCTGGGACCTTTTGTAGATTTGTCAGTCGATCAGGCGCCTTTGGCTGACCTGAGACCTTTTATAGATTTGTCAGTCGATCAGTCACTTTTGGCTGACCTGAGACCTTTTGTAGATTTGTCAGTCGATCAGGCGCCTTTGGTTGACCCGAGACCTTTTGTAGATTTGTCAGTCGATCAGGCACCTTTGGCTAACCCGAGACCTTTTGTAGATTTGTCAGCCGATCAGGCGCCTTTGGATAACTTGAGGCCTTTTTTAGATTTGTCAGTCGACCAGGCGCCTTTGGCTAACCTGAGACCTTTTGTAGATTCACATCACTTTTGATAACTTACTTTTATTGCTTGAAGCAGATGTTTATACATTGAGGGGCTCAGGCATGGAATTTTTCAGCCATTTACCGTTGATGGGCGTTTTGACCTTGGTTCCGTCCATGCACCTGAGCTTATAGTATCCATCTGATGCTACTTTTCTTATTTTGAATGGGCATCCCAGTTAGCGGCGAACTTACCAGCGCTAGCATTTCTTTGTACGTGAGGGGCGATTTTTAGCACCAGGTCATCTGTCTTGAAGGTTCTCTCCTTCACGCTCTGGTTATAGTAGTTGGATGCAGGCTTTCTGTAAGCTTCTGCGAATCGTTTCGCACGCGCTCTTCGTTCTTCTATCGTATCCATGTGGGAGAAACGACTTATCTCATCTGGCGTGTTGTGACTGGCCATCGCTACTCTTGCCGATGGGATTTCTATCTCTGCTGGCAGTATCGCGTCTTCTCCGTAGACTAGTGAATAGGGTGATTCCCCGGTGGAGTTACGCTTCGAGATTCTGTATGCCCAGAGTGCTAATGGAAACTGTTCTTGCCACTCCCTATGGCGATCATGCACTGTCTTGTTGAGGATTCGGATGAGCGTCTTGTTTGTCGCCTCAACCTGCCCATTTCCCTTTGGGTAATAAGGGGTTGACGTATGAAGCCTTATGTTATACTGGCGGAGAAGATCGAGTACATCCTTATTTTTAAAAGACTTGGCATTATCCGCCCTAATTATCATGGGCGCGCCGAACCTATAAATGATATTCTCTTTGATGAACGCGGCCACGGTCACTCCAGCGTAGTCTTTGAGAGGTATCACTTCCACCCATTTCGATGCGTACTCCAATAGCCTTTATTATGTATTTGTGGCGCTTTGATGGCGTCACTATGTTGTGTAGATGTGTGTGGGGCGCTTGGATCAGATTTCCATGCGTTTGGCAACTCAAGCATTTGCGGACATGTTCTGCGGTATCGCTTTCTATGGTTGGCCGGTAAAACCCACCTTCATAAAACTGGAGGAATAGCTTCCGCACTCCTTGGTGCTCAGCTTCATGGGACCGCGTCATTACCTCCACTGCTTCGTGATCTGACAGGCATCGTAGTATGGCCCCGTTATAGCTTCTTCGATAAAGGATGTCTTCGTGTATGAAGAAACGTGCATATTTATTTTGGATCTTCAGAGCAGCTTGCCTTTCACTGGGCGACTTTCCATGTTGAATGAAATCTATGTAAGGTTGTCTCCAATCTACTCTCTCGGCTGTACAGACCTCTACCGGTTATGGTGGAGACTGACAGTCAGCGCAACCGTCTTGGAGGGATGCTGCTTGTGCGGACATGCTTGGCCAGTATATCCCCAATCTATGAAGTTTTCGGTACAGGTGAACGGCGTCGGTTTTTCCACAAGTCTCGGTGTGCAATTCCTGGAGTAATTTCTCCGCCTCCCTCTTATGCACGCACCTTGCGAGTGATCCTCCGGCAGCTCTATAGTATAACGCCCCTTGAATCATCACAAATTGTTTCAAGGCCTGGGTGGGCATTACCCGATCTTCGTCCATCCAAGTAAGGTCTTCGATATATACTCGCCTCAAGTCGTCTGCCTCTTCGAATGCCAAATCTTCTTTCCATGTGTTGGGTAGGTCTTGTCTCCGTATTGTAACTGTACCCTCTTCTTCTCCATTTAATTGCACTTTGCTTGCTAAGGTTTCCAAGGCGTCTGCGTGTTTATTCCCACCTCTGCCAGTATAGTCGAGTGTTGACCTTGTTTGATTTATCAGCCTTTGATCATATGCCCGATAAGGTGCTGGGTTTGGTTCTTTGACGTAGAAATCGCCATTCACTTGATTTGTCATGAGATTTGAATCGCCTTTAACTTCCACGCTTCCTAGATTGAGTTCCTTAGCCATTCGGAGTCCTAGGATTAATGCTTCATATTCGACGACATTATTACTGCACGAAAAATCCAGTTTAAACGAATACGAGAATAAATTACCCTGTGGGGCTTCAAACACTACTCCGGCTCCTCCGACGGTGTCGTATGATGACCCATCAAAGAACATGGTCCAAGGTTTGTCAGTATCCGCGACTGCCACTTCTCCAGGTAAGTATTCATGTACCTCATCATCCCCTTCTCCTGAAAACATAGTCATTAAGTTGGCGATCGCTTGTCCTCTTATTACTTTGGGTCGTTGATATTTGAGTTCAAATTCGGACAGTTGTAGCAGCCATCGAGCAGTCCTTCCAGTTAGGACAGGTTTGGACGCAAGATAGGCTATGGGGTTTGCCGCGGCTACCACGATGGTCTCATGTGTCAAGAGATAGGGTCTCAGCTTTTGTATTGCGTAGATAAAGGCTAGGCATGCTTGTTCCACGCACGGATATCTCAACTCTGCATCCCTTAGGACTCGACTGACATAATAAATATGTGATAGCTCTTCCCCTCCCATGTCTTGTGCCAGGACTACACCTATCGCCGAATTGGTGAATGTCGTGTAAAGGTAGAGGGGAGCTCCTTTAATCGGTGGCTTGAGAACCTTTGGGCTGACAAGGCATTACTTTAATTTTTCGAATGTGATGTACTGTATCTCGCCCCATACAAAAGCCACTCCCTTCTTCATCAAGGGGAGGAACGCAGTCATTAGTTGCGCTAAACCCGGTATGAAGCGTCGTATGTACGATATCCGTCCAATGAAGGCTTGTAACTCCTTTGCATTTGCTGGGGGCGTCATGGTCATGATTGCCTCGACTTTACTTGGGTCTACCTGGATTCCTTCATTGGTTACCACAAAGACTAAGAAATTTCCCGATTCCACGTTGAAGGCGTGAAAAAACGGTGGTCTAACAACCACATCCAATATTTCGCTTAGAAATCTGTATGGACAAACTCCAATATACTTTTTATAGAATCAACTAGACAGTCAGACTCAATCTAGATAAAAAGTATATCAAAGACTTTATATCTCAATCTCTCGATTTGATATATACTCAAGCAAATAGAAATATGCTAGTCTTTATCAAATACTAGAGAGAAAACTTGGATGGTACCAAATACCAATATCCAAGTGTCAATCAATTTAAATCAACAACCAAAAGGTCGGATTTTCTAATTAATTGAACAACGCAGAACCTGTGATATTTCACTTATATAACAAAATATAATGCGGAAAAGAAATAACGTAGACACCAGAATTTTGGTAACACGAGGAAACCGAAAATGCAGAAAAACCCCGGGACCTAGTCCAGATTGAACACAAACTGTATTATTTGTAGGATGATGTTTTTGCAGGATGATGTTTGGAGGATGATGTTTTTACAGTATTAATCTTTATGATTTGTTATATTGCAATGTGTTATGGGATATTGGTGTTTACATCCGTGAATTATATTTTTCCCATACTTTGTCAAAAGTAAAGTCGTTCGTGTTCGGTATTCACGTACTGGTAAAAGAATGAATGGACTTTTGACAAATAAAAAAGTTAATCCTATTATGTCAATTATTGATGGAAGATAGGTTAGAATATTTTGTGTTCAAGGATTATGTCTATTAATTGTCGTTATGCAAATAGTGATTGAAGATAGAATGAATACTTGCGTATTCCGCAGTATTGATCATCCCTGATCCATATTTCATGTATTACTATGAGGCTCTGTAATGTATCTTATGTTGAGCATTATACAAACAAGTTGATTTTCTTAGCTTAGTTAGTGTTCCGTGAGATATGTTATGTCGAGCATATTGAACTTGGATGGTACCAAAGACCAATATCCAAGGATCAATCAATGACAATCAACAACCAAAGGTCGAATTACTCTAATTGATGATCTAACGCACAACCTGTATTATTTCAATTATAAAGATAAACAATATAATGCGGAAATAGAAATAACACAGACACCAGAATTTTGTTAACGAGGAAACCGCAAATGTAGAAAAACCCTGGGACCTAGTCCACATTGAACACACACTGTATTAAGCCGCTACAGACACTAGCCTACACCAAACTAACTTCGGTCTGGACTGTAGTTGAACCCCAACTAATCTCACACTGATCCAAGGTACAGTTATGCTCCTACGTCTCTGATCCCAGCAGGATACTACGTACTTGATTCCCTTAGCTGATCTCACCCACAACTAAGAGTTGCTACGACCCAAAGTCGAAGACTTTAATAAACAAATCTGTATCACACAGAAAAGTCTATGGTAATAGATAAATCCGTCTCCCACAAATATCACTACAAGTTTTGTTCCGTATTTTGATAAATCAAGGTGAACAGGAACCAATTGATAATTCAGACTTATATTCCCGAAGAACAGCCTAGTATTATCAACCACCTCACTATAGTCTTAATCGATGCAGCAGAAAAAGATATTGTGGAATCACAAACGATGAGACGAAGATGTTTGTGATTACTTTTTATCTTCCTACCGGAGATATAAATCTCAAGTCAATTATTACAATTGTACTCGTACGATAGAAAAAACAAGATCATATCACACAACTACGATAAAATAGTATCGGTCTAGCTTCACAATTCCAATGAAGTCTTTAAGTCGTTAACCTGGTTTAGAAGAAGAAACCAAAGGTTAAAGGAGAATCGACTCTATCTTAGCATAACTAGTATCACACAAAATGTGTGGGGATTAGGTTTCCCAGTTGCTAGAGTTTTCCCTTATATAGTCTTTCAAATCAGGGTTTGCAATCAATCTTAGCTTGGTAACAAAGCATTCAATATTCACCGTTAGATGAAAACCTGATTAGATTCAACCTAATATTTATCAACCGTTAGATCGAAAACACAGCTTGTTATACACACATGAAATGCACGTTTCTAGGCTTGTGTAACCTTACCCAAACTTGTACATTAGTTGGTTCAACAATAGTTAACCAAATGGTTATCCATACGACCACTTTCATATCAACCATATTTTGCTTCACCATAACTAGTTCAAATGAACTAGTTAGAGAGTTTTTCAATTGCAAGGAAATCTCATGTACTACACAAGACACAATTGAAGAAAAAAATGATTTGATTCACTTGAATGGGTTCATGAACTATATATCCACGGTTTGCAAAAGCATTCCTTAGTTAATATGAATAAGTTCACAAATATCGTTTTTAGACATAACCTACTCAAATTCGCGGACTGGGTTCGCGGACTTAAGTTCCCGGATGGAGTTCACAAACTCCAGCAGATATTCTCGGGTTTGAGAACTTCGCCAGTTTGCGGACTAGGTTCGTGGACTGAGTTCGTGGACTTAGCTCACGACTACTCCGGTTCACTTGATCAACAAAGTTCGCAAACTTCGGTTCAAGGAATAAGGACTTAAACATTGTGTTTCCACAACAATGCTTATATCCAACATTGGTTATATAATCTAAGCTCTCATTTCAATCATTGAAACATTCTCAGAGGACGTTATATAGTTGTTATTCACAAATCATTTTTCGTCAGAGCAATTTTCAAAGTGATTGAAACATAACATGACTTTCGTCACTGGGTAAAGATGAACTTGGCTAAAGCGAAAGCTTACCAACACATATTTCGAGAAATAGATAGGCGAGATAAACTCGGCTCGAGATACCAAATGTGTATAATCTAAGTCTATATAGCAAAACGACTTTTGTCTCAAGATAGGATATAAATAGACTTTTGTGTGATAGATAAGTTCAAGTCTCCCCATACCTTTTAGTCGATGAAGATCCACCAGTTCCTTGAGTAGTCCTTCGTCTTGTATGATGATTTCCATGGAGTTCTTGAGCTCAACTACACTTTCTATCCTAGTTTGATACCTTAGCTATAATATACTATAAATCAAGACTTATAGTTTTGATCACTAACATTGACAAACATGCTTGAGATAGCAACGCATGCGAGTTCGATCGAGCAATGCTCTAACAATCTCTCCCTTTGTCGATTTTAGTGACAAAACTATCAATACATATGGAATACAAAAAAATATATAAATAAACTTTTGTAGCTCCTATTCCACATGTATAATCTTCAACATTACTCGAAATCTTCGTCACTTCGAAGTAATCCAATGATCACAAAGGTTGTAAGTTTAGCATCATCGTTATTGAAAATCCGTAGATATAAAACGAGAAAACAAGAGTTCTCATTCATTGGTATATAGTGTCATAGTATCATTACACGGCGTCAAAGTTCAATTGTATCACAACTTTAACAACAATACTATGGTGATATGTCACTCCCCCTTAGTCAATACTCCATCTCTCATGGAAACCTCTCCCTCTTACATAATGATCCGAAAACCATATGTATTTGTAGTGTGAACTACAGATTAATTCTCCCCCTTTTTGTCAATAAAATTTGCAAAGGTACAAGAACGGGATCCTAATGAAATTTCCAAAAGAGAAATTTCATGACCAAAAGAAAGCATATATCATCTTATTTAGATGCAATCATAAAGCCGAAGCTAAATGCATTCATCAAGGAGTCTATAAAGATACAAGATAACCCCTATAATATTCCACAGCCGCACTCCCCAAAAAGATTTGGCAATTAAGCACAAGTTCAATGAAGAACTCCCCCCAATAAAATGTCATTCCCGAAAGAACAACAAGATCGACCTTAATTTCAAAAACAAAAGAAGGATTTCTTTGGACATAACAAATCACATACGAGTATGAATTTGATCCAAAATATTCAATTAATACAGTGTGTGTTCAATCCGAACTAGGTCCCGGGGTTTTTCTGCATTTGTGGTTTCCTCGTTAACAAAATTCTGGTGTCTCTGTTATTTCTTTTCCGAATTATATTTTGTTATATAATTGAAATATCACAGGTTGTGCGTTGTTTCATGACCAAAAGAACGGGATAATATTCAATAAAATTATCCCGAAAGACGGATCCTAATGAAATATCACAGGTAGCCTAATATTCAATAAAATTGGCAAAGGTACAATAACGGGATCCTAATGAAATTTCTGAAAGAGATGTTTCATGACCAAAAGAAAGCATATATCATCTTATTTAGATGCAATCATAAAGCCGAAGATAAATTCATTCATCAAGGAGTTTAAAGATACAAGATAACCCCTATAATATTCCACAGCCGCACTCGCCACAAAGATTTGGAAATTAAGCACAAGTTCAAAAGAACTCTCCCCCGTAAAATGTCATTCCCGAAAGAACAAAAAGAGCGACATTAATTTCAAAAAGAAAAGAAGGATTTCTTTGGACATAACAAATCACATACAAGTATGAATTTGAATCCAAAATATTAAATTAATCATAATAAAACCCATGATTAAGTTAATCGGAAATGCTCAACACAAGTAAACTTATGGAGACATAAAAAAAACTCAATTAGATTAATCACAAGAAAACCCATAATTAATCTAATTGAAATACAGAACCAAACTAATCACAAAAGTAATCAATTTAATTGGTCATGCTCGACACAAAGTATCTCATGGAACAACAACTATGCCAAAACAATGACTTAGTCGATAGAGCTCAACATAAGACACCTTATGGAACAACACAGTATGTACACCAATTGTGGACCGGAGATCGACCTAATACCGTGAAATAATCAAGGACTCATTCTATTTTCCATCACCATTTTCACAATGATATCCAAAAGACATAATCCTTGAACACAAAAGATTTTAACCTATCTTCCATCAAAAATTGACATAATAGGCTTAACTTATCCCATAAAAATATTGCAATATGTGAAATCATAAAGATTAATACTGTAAAAATCATTTTCCAAACAATTTTAGAATTTAAACAAATAAACCTAAAAACATGAAGATGAAAACGTTGGACATAGCTACGTGTAATCACAATAGTGGCTATTCCAAACTCTAGTTACTCTTCTAAATAAAACAAGAAAAATAGAAGATTTACTAGGTAGTAAGACCTTTGAAGAATTCTTTATCGTCCCCAAACTCCTTGTCTTCAACATACATTGGAACATAAGGTTCATTAAGCTAGGAGTTTATATCAATAAACCTTCTTGGCTTATGTTGTCGAACCAGGGCCTTCTGAATCTCATGAGTCTTATACACAAAAGCCTTTATTTGTTGAATCTCCTTTCGCATCTCTTTCAACACTTCAAGAACATCAGAGAACTTCTGAGAATTTGAAGGAACGGCTCTTGGCTTCCTCACATTCCTTCTTTTCCTTTTCAATATTGGAGATAATGGATATTTTTCATTTTCCTTCATGATTGATGGCTTAACAATCATATTAACATCTTTTCCATCAGAATACATCATGCTTGGAGTATCCATAAACGTATGGGTTTGTGAGAGGAAAGCATAATTTTCTCAACAAGTAGTCTTGAGACAAAAAGAGGTTTCAGAGAAGGTGAAAGGAATGTAGGGTTTCAAACCTTTTTAACAGGTTCGTACACGACCAACTCACGACCCTGTGAAGAGTAGAATTGACGATAATAACCCTCTTTTTTGTTTGATAGACAAAAAAAAAGAAAATCTAAGAAAGGAAAATAAAAACTTTTCCTAAATCATGAGAGATACAAAATTATTGTCTCTTTTGATCAGGCGCATGAGACAAGATTTCAAACAACACAATCAAGTTGCATTGCGGTGAACAACAATTTGTCCACCATTTTCCTCTTGGGAGGAATCCACAGACCTAAGTCTATCAAAACGACTTGACCATACTTTCTTCTCTAATGGTCTTGGTTTATCCTTGGAAACTAACTTCTTAGACGAAGATATAATCCTACATACCTCAGCGGTCTTCTGAGCAAGTTTAAGCTTCCTTGCTAAATGATTTACTCTTCGTTGAAGTTTGTTGACGTGCCTTTGTTGGTGTTTGTACTTGTAACACCTTGAAAGTTCATGACCCTTTAACAAACAATAAGAACACGTCAAGCTAGGATATAAGTCAGGCTTTTGAGATGTGCAAGCATCTAGGCACATGGTGGAACCTGAAACATTACAAAAAAAAGTTTTCAAAGAAAGGAGCAACTTTATCATCCAGATTAGTTGGATTATCTTCTGAAAGAATATAAAGATTGATGTATGTATTGCTACAGTAATCAAAATCAATATTTTCACCCAGAAATGCAATATTTTATTTCTCGTCTTCATTGGAATCATAGATGTCAGACATTTCATCAAGAGTTGCAGCAAGACCTTTGTTCCCAGTGTATTTTCTACGATTTGGGCACTCGTTTGCAAAATGACCAAATCCCTTACACTTAAAGCACTGAGGCATATCCTCGTCATCAGTTTCATCAGTGTCCCTATTTTTATGAGGAATACGATTATGAGGTTTGACTGATGCCTTAGACTTATCTCTGGAGAACCGTTTACTTCTCTTCAGCAGAAGATCCCTAAACTGACTTGTGATCATCGAGACTGATTTGTCAAGATCTTCATCTGATGAATCTGTCTCAGAGTGACCGTCTTCAGAGATATACACTTTTTTACTTTTATCAAGTAATTTAGTGTCCTGTAGTGCTTTGAACGCAACATCCTTAGATTTGGATGAATGTTCATGATCAAAGATCTTAAGCTTCCCAACCAGCGTATTTCTTCATCTGCCATACGAAAGTTTTCCCATTCGGAATTAAGGTTTTGAAGCCTAGCTTCCTTTTCACTGGTATTACCTTCAAAAACGGTTTCTAAGATTTCCCAAGCTTCTTACAACTTAGTGCAATTAGACAAATGGTGCTGAAGATTTGGGGTAATGGCATGTATGATAGCATTCAAACCGTCGTAGTTTTTCTTTGTAGCAAGTATCTCGGCAGGGGTGTATTCACCAATGTTCTTGGGAATGTTTACATCTCCAACTGCCACAACGGGAGGATCATAGCCATTAACAACATATACCCATGATTGAAAATCACGCGCTTGAAGAAAAGCTCGCATAGCAATTTTCCACCATAAGTAATTAGAGCCATCGAAGACTGGTGGTACGTTAATAGAGATAGCACCTCTGTCCATAGAGTCAGATCGCTACAAACACAGACTTGTAAGGTCTTAAACGTGTTTGCCTGCTCTGATACCAATTGAAAAAGAGGGGGTCTAACAACCACACCCAATATTTCTCTTAGCAATCTGTATGGATAAACTCCGATATACTTTCTAGAGAATCAACTAGACAGTCAGACTCAATCTAGATAAAAGTATATCAAAGAGTTTTTATCTCTATCTATCGATTTAAATCTTACTCAAGCAAAATACGAGTCTCAATTTAAATACAAGAGAGATAAACTTGGATGGTACCAAAGACCAATATCCAAGTATCAATAAATTTAGATCAACAACCAAAAGGTCGGATATTATAATTGATTGAACAACGCACAACCTGTGATGTTTCAATTATATAACAAAATATAATGCGGAAAAGAAATAACACAGACACCATAAGTTTGTTAACGAGGAAACCGCAAATGCAGAAAAACCCCGGGACCTAGTCCAGATTGAACACACTGTATTAAGCCGCTACAGACACTAGCCTACTCCAAACAAACTTCGGTCTGGACTGTAATTGAACCCCAACCAATCTTACACTGATCCAAGGTACATTTATGCTCTTACGTGTCTGATCCCAGCAGGATACTACGTACTTGATTCCCTTAGCTGATCTCGCCCACAACTAAGAGTTGCTACGACCCAAAGTCGAAGACTTTAATAAACAAATCTGGATCACACAGAAAAGTCTACGATAATAGATAAATCCGTCTCCCACGAATATACCTATGAGTTTTGTTCCGTCTTTTGATAAATCAAGGTGAATAGGAACTAATTGATAAACCGGTCTTATATTCCCGAAGAACAGCCTAGTATTATCAATCACCTCACAATAGTCTTAATCGACGCAGCAAAAAAAGATATTGTGGAATCACAAACGATGAGACGAAGATGTTTGTGATTACTTTTTATCTTTCCTATCGGAGATATAAATCTCAAGCCAATTATTATCATTGTACTCGTACAATAGAAACAGCAAGATCAGATCACACAACTACAAGAAAAGTAGTATCGGACTGGCTTCACAATCCCAATGAAGTCTTTAAGTCGTTAACCTGGTTTAGAAGAAGAAACCAAAGGTTAAAGGAGAATCGACTCTAGCTTAGCACAACTAGTATCATACAGAATGTGTGGGTATTAGTTTTCCCAGTTGCTAGAGTTCTCCCTTATATAGTCTTTCAAATCGGGGTTTGCAATTAATGTTAGCTTAGTAAAAAAGCATTCAATATTCATCGTTAGATGAAAACCTGATTAGATTCAAGCTAATATTTAGCAACCGTTAAATCGAAAACATAGCTTGTTATACATAAATGAAATGCATGTTCCTAGGCTTGTGTAACCGTACCCAAACTTGTACATTAGTTGGTTCAACAATAGTTAACCAAATGGTTAGCCATATGATCACTTTCATATCAACCATATTATTCTTCACCATAACTAATTCAAATAACTCAAAAGAACTAGTTAGAGAGTTGTTCAATTGCAAGGATATCTTATGTACTACACAAGACACAATTGAAGCAACAACGATGTGATTCACTTTAATCGGTTCATGAACTATATAGCCACGGTTTGCAATTGCATTCCTTAGTTTATAAAGATAAGTCCACTAAAAATTATTTTTAGACATAACCTACTCAAGTTCGCGGACTTAAGTTCCCAGATGGAGTTTACAAACTCCAGCAGAACTTCGCCAGTTCTCGGAATGGGTTCGCGGACTTAGCTCACGCACTTCTCCGGTTCACTTGATCAACAAATTTCGCAAACTTTGGTTCAAGCAATAAGGACTTATACATATATGTGTTTCCACAACAATGCTTATATCCTCCAAATGGTTATATAATCTAAACTCTCATTTCAATCATTGAAACATTCTCAGAGGATGTTATATAATTTTTATTCACAAACCATTTTTCGTCAGAGCAATTTTCAAAGTGATCATGACTTTCTTCACTAGGTAAAGATGAACTTGGATAAAGCGAAAGCTTTACCAACACATATTTCGAGAAATAGATAGGCGAGGTAAACTCAGCTCGAAATACCAAATGTGTATAATCTAAGTCTATATAGAAAAACGACTTTTGTCTCAAGATATGAGATAAATAGACTTTTGAGTGATAGATAAGTTCAAGTCTCCACATACCTTTTAGTCGACGAAGATCCACCAGTTCCTTGAGTAGTCTTTCGCCTTGTATGATGATTGCCATGGAGTTCTTGAGCTCAATTACACTTTATATCCTAGTCCGAGACCTTAGCTATAGTAGACTAAAAATCAAGACTTATAGTTTTGTTCACTAATATTAATAAACATGCTTGAGATAGCAACGCATGCGAGTTCGACCGAGCAATGCTCTAACAAAATTATTAGCAACTGAAAAAAAACGTGGTAAATTTGGATTTTCGGTGTAATGATTGTTTTTAGTTTTTGATTATTGATTTGATTGACTAACGGTTGTTAAACCTTGATTTCACCTAGTTTGATTATTCTTGAGAGCCTTCTCTCCTTATATAATGTCACTCAAACTAGATCAAGGATTGACGAAAGTTCAGTTCTGTCTTTAGATATGACGATAGACTTGTGATGATCCACTGTAAACAAACTCCCTTCTGCGGGAAATCGATCATAAGTGGAATCAAGTTTATTTGCGCAGGTACATTGAATACATTGAAGATTTTAAGACAAGAATATTTCTTATTAGTTTATGATCTTTGTGATTTACTTCATTTAGCTGGGATCCGGCTAAGATTTGTTTATCTTTTGACATTAGTGGAAGCCTCTGGTTGAGAAGAATTATTAGACTTGATAAATTTTACATATTTTCTAGTACTTGAAGCTTTTCTTGTTAAAACATTGCTCGGTTAAACCCACCAAGCGTTGGTATGTCAAGTTTGGTTGTTATATTTTAAGTTCCAAAACTTAAAACTGCTTGATTAGATTACTAGAGTCAACTTCGTTAGGTTAGACTAGGAAGTCTAGAAATGTTGAGACAAACTCGTATTACTTTTAAGAACCTGACGTATCGACATCAACAAACACATCATCCTTATGTTCGAGGTTAGTAATCCAAGGCTTGACTTGTTTTCATTTCTATCTATGTTGCTTTCAAGTCGTTTATATAGAAAACAATACATGTGAAGTTATATATATGAATCTCTAGTATTGGTGACTTTATCATTACATTATATGATCAAAGTGTCAAGGAAAGATATACAAGTAGTTTTTCAACTTTGGTGGATTGAAATATGAAATATAACGTTCATCTTTTAAACTTCGATATAACAATGTCTTTGTAATTCTTTACTAGATTGTGTGATGAACTTTAGGTTAATTTCCTTCCTAGGAAACTATGTTTAACTACATGAGTTTATTGAAGTAGACTTACGAAACTTATTTCGTAGTTGAAAGGAATCCTGGTGATCTTTTGGTGGACCGATCCCTACTTGGGGATATTTAGCATGACTGATCTGTACCTGGGGATCTCTTGCAGGACCGACCCATAATAGTAATTATACTTTCGATTTTTGTATACATTAGGTTTACATGGATTTCGGAATATGATTTGTTATTTAGAAAAGTTCACTATGTCGACATTATGGGTATTTGAACATATGCTAAAATATTATTTATTTGTTGTTCAAGGATATTCCTTGATACTCAAAATGAGATACCAAACTGAAATATTTGAGAATCTTTTATTTAATTTTGAATTTATATGTCTTTGTTTTCCCAGGAAGTAAAGCATATCTCCGGTGAATATATTAGTAAAGTATACTTGTGTGCTAGCTAATATTGAGTTGTCATCCATGCGAGATTTCGGTATATTAGTTAGAATTCCTTTCAACTAAACAAGTTTTGCAAGTCTACTTACTTAAACTCATGTAGTTAAACATAGTTTTCTAGGCATGGAAGCAACCCAAATTTCAATATACTGTACTAGTAACGAATTACCAAATAGTGTTACGTCGTAATTACGAAGTTCAAAAGATAAACGTTATACTTCGTAATCCAATATACCAAAGCTGTATGAAACAACTAGTGTATACTTCCTTGACAATTTGATCATAATTTCATGACCAATTCTCCAATACTATAAATATATAATTATAACTTTGCGTGATATATTTTCAATATAAACGACTTGAAAGCAATGTAGATAGATATGGAAACAAGACAAATATGTATTACTAACCTCGAACAAAAGGATGATATGTATCTTGATGTCGATATCTCTTCGGTTTCTTCGGAGTAACAAGATTTTGTCTCAACATTTCTAATGCCCCTAGTCTAACCTAACGAAAAATTGACTCCATTAATCTAATCAAGCATCTTCGAGTTTTAGAGCTAAAATATAACAACCAAATTTGACATCCCAACGCTTGGTGGGTTCAACCGAGCAATGCTCCAACAGTATGAGTATAAAAACCTTGAATTAACCACCTTTCACTTTATAATAATCATATTATCTCTTATCCACTAGTCCAAGAACTAAAAGGTAGTCACTCTCCAAATTAGGGTTAGGGGTGATCGGATCCATGGATTCGAATTGGACTATCCATTTTTTGTGGGCGGTTGTCTGGTCCATACACTAAACATTTAATGCGATGTAGATGCAGATTAAAAATCCGTCTAACATCCACATCCACTAAGCTCATAGTTATTCTTTTTTAGTATAATTATCTTGTTTGTTGATATTAGCTGCTTAGTTGAAGTAGTTGTTTATAAATATCATGACATTATTATACTTCTCATTAGAAATTAAATTATTAGGAATGTTATTATCAAATTAAATTGATGAGTTTCTATACTAAGTATTTAATGGGTGAGTAAATGAGATATTAGTAAAGATTGTGTGTAGTTGGAATCAATTATGATAATGGTAATGAGATTTAGATCACTTTTATTAATTTTTTGTTGTGTATGTTAAATTATTAGTGTAAAAGTAATCTACTGAACATCCGTATCCAACCTGTTGGATTTTGGATTGGATGCGCATATCAAAATTAAAAGGGAAAATATCGTTTAGTCCTTTTAGGTTCGGGCCCATAGCAGTTTAGTCCTTTCAGAAATCACCTTTTTCATTTAGTCCATAATTATTTAAAAATACCAAACAGCAAATGATATCCCTCCTCTAACTGTTACCGCCTCAAACACAATAACTTCCTAAAAACACGTATATCTTTCTCTCTCTCTTTTCAGTCTCTTCATTTTCCATTTTCACCGGAAAAACTGCTTCGTCTTCATCTCTTCTCTTCTATGAAAAACTAGAGAAAACGAACAGAAAACATTTCAATAGGTCAAAAACATTTCAATCTTCGCAATCGAAATCAAATCAGTCTTCAAAATCAGTAAAACAAAAACCCAAAATCGAAAACCCTTGAAAAAATAGAGAAATCAAAACCCTAAAATGAGGAGATCGAAGAGGAATATAGTAGCATCCACTTCTGACGATGAAGTTGAAGAAGTTAAAGAAAGAAACGTCCAATTAGTTGTGTTTGAAGAAGATAATAAAGTTGAAGAAGAACCAGTTTCAAAGAAATCAAAATCAAAGAAAACATCGAAAGGTACAAAAAACCCTAAATCGAAGTACTAGAAGTTGATTTCTGATGTTTATTGTTCTTCTGAAATTTATTTTTCACATGAATATTCATCATGTTGCATGTTGATTTCAGTTATATTCAGTTATAGGTAGGGCATATCTTGTCGGAGTTCATTTTGTTGAATGAAGTTCTAAATCGCATGTATTTAGTCAGAGTTCATCCTTTAGAATGAAGTTGTGGATCTATTTGATGTTTGATGTTTTGACTGAGTTCATTTTATACCATGAAACATGTTTCTTCTTTGATGTTTTGTTGGACTTCATTTTTGGAATGAAGTCTATAAATAGTATAGTACAAGATTATACAGTTCATACTACAGAATGGACTTCATTTTTGGAATGAAGTCTAGAAAAGTTATAGTACAAGATTATACAGTTCATACTACATAATGGACTTCGTTTTTGGAATGAAGTCTAGAAAAGTTATAGATCAAGATTCTACAGTTCATACTATATAATGGACTTCATTTTTGGAATGAAGTCTAGAAAAGTTATAGATATAGATTCTAAAGTTCATTATATAGAATGGACTTCATTCTACAAAATGAAGTCATATGCTAAGTGTTGGTTCTTATTTTAAAGTCTCATTTTACTGAATTAAAATCTAGAATGAATTAAATTAAATTCGAACTGCTTTAGAGTTCACCCAGTAGAAATGAACTGTAATATTGGTCCTTCAAGCTACACTTTATCTTCTTTATATATCAACTAATATTTATGAAAGTAATCATTAATCCTTTTTTGTTTTTGTTTTTAAAAAATGTAGAAAAGAAGATAAAGTGTAGCTTTGTTGGAGTAATTTCACTTGTTGATAAGATTAAAGCACTACAAGGACTAGAGGCTTTGAATGAAGAACAGAGAACTGCTTTATATAGGAGTCCATTGGGTAATGTAGCCAAAGTGTTTTTGGAAGAGACCATTATTGCTACTGAATGGAATAAGTCAATACATGCCGTCCAAATTCTATGCAATACATATCAGTTCATTCTTGATACAAATGATCATACTTTTGTTTTCAAAGTAGGGAAAGAAACATATGTGCTAAGATCCAAACCTGAAGAGTTGTCATTAATGTTTGGAATACCATGCATCCCTGGAGGTGGAATAGAAAAATCTTTCTTGGACTCAAGAAACCTGACAGACTACACTTGTGGAAGGTTCTATACAACCTACAAATTTGTTCCACCAAAAAAGAAACCTTCTGATATAAAGAATACAGAATTGAAAGATAAAATCATTGAGTTAATTAAGAATAAAGGACCTATTGAAGATCTTGTAACCATGTTTGAACTTTTTCTCTTGTCGACCATTTTTGTTACTACTGGTGATGGAGGTTCCATACACTCCAAGTACCTAGCTTTCCTAGAGTCGGTAGGTAGAGTGTATTTGCCGCATCTCATACACAAGCATTTGATGGAAAGCTTGAGAAGAGGTTCTTATGAAGGATATTACCTTTACTTGTTGGTGAGATGAAAAACTGTTAGATACTTATTCGTAATTATTTGGCAGTTCATTTGTATATTTCTTCATGATTATTGTTGATAACTGACTGGTGTATTTATTTATTTTTACAGCCTTGGTTTGCTGAGCATTCAAAGAAAATAGAACCCAGGTGGAAGGTGCAGAATAGAGTATGTTATTGTCCAAGGTTTGCAAGGTGGAACATTGAGAGCATTGGCAAACACATAGAAATGAATGTTGATGATTTTGGATAGGTAAAAAACTAGTTTAACATGACATTGTTATATTATATTCAATTCTGTAATGAAAATATGCAACTTTAAGATAAAACTGGGAATTCATTCTACAAAATGAACTCTGACTGTTAATGTCGATTCCTCTGAAGTTGTAGTTCAATCCTTTTAATGAATTCAAACTACGAATGAGGATGAAATTGGGCTTTCATTGTGTGAAATATAAATTTAAAAAAATGTTGATATTATCTGAAAATTTGAATTTTGTGTGTGCAGCTATCACCAAAATTCATGGAAGAATATACTGATGCTGAAAACAAGCTACTGCAACACCAAAAAGCCAAGACAAGAGATGAGTTGCTCAAGGAAGAGTTTAATATTATGTTCGGTCAGATAGAAAGTTTGAAAGCTTCACATGTTGGTGAGATAGAGAACCTGAGAGTTAAACATACTCAAGAGATAAAAGAGTTACAAGAAAGCATTCAGAGGAGATGGGAAATCTTTTGTTAAAGCAGCAAGAACTTGAGCACTCACTTGCAGAAGCAATAACTTCAAAGTCACTTTTCGAAAGGAAGATGGAATCCCTTGTAGTACACTTATCTTCTAAGCAAACTGAAGTTGATGCATTGCAAGCTACAGGTGGGGATGTGGCGAAATACATTGCAGAACAAACTTCTGAATACATGTGTATTGTTTTCATTGATGAGTACAAGAGTTCATTGTTGAGTGATGAAATAAATAATACACTGAATCAACAAGTGGATGAAGACATGGAAGCTGGTGGAGGGAATGCGAATGAAGATGTTGTTATGGATGAAGGAATGCAAGCAGTACCAGATGTTGTTATGGATGAAGGAATGCAAGCAGTACCAGATGTTGCTGTGGAGGCTACTGTAGGATCTGGTTCTAATCATATCTTTCTTGTCTTATCTGCTGAAAATCCTTCTATTGAAGTCGATACAAGTGATATTCAGGAAAAGCTCGTTGATACAATAACTGAAGAAGAGCTAGCTTCATTTCCAACGGACAACACCGGAGTTCCTTTAAATATGGATCAATGTTTGAACTTAGGTACTATTCTTCTCCCTTTTGTAAAAATTTTTGTTTTAGAGGTTGGACTTCATTTTTGGAATGAAATCTACAGAATGGACTTCATTATTGGAATGAAGTCTAGAAAAGTTGGGGTTAATATCAATGTCCTATATTGGAGTTCATTTTTGGAATCAAGTCTACAGAATGGACTTCATTTTTGAAATGAAGTCTAGAAAAGTTATAGATCAAGATTCTACAGTTCATATTATGAATGGACTTCATTTTTGGAATTAAGTCTAGAAAGGTTGGAGTTCATTCTCATAGATGTTAGGGTTCATTCTTAGGGGTGAACTCTGACTTTTGATGCACATGACCATTATTGAACTATTTTTAAATTATGCTTCTTGAATTATTTTTAGCAGTAAGTAACAACGATGATATGTTCGTCAATGAAGAGCATGTGAGTATGCAACTTATTGATGACAGGAATCAGAAGAATGAAAAATTGAATGATGATGAAGCTGACACCATCATCAAAACTACACTAAACGAAATCAACTGTAGTCATCCTAGTTTCTCGACCTTGGTTCTTCTTCCACTGATAACACTAAGACAACCGCAGTTCAAGTTGTTGAAAGACATGGGATGACTACAAGGGGCAGAAAAGCAGGAAATGTGATTTAAAAAGATACATCAGTGGATCGGATTACAGTGAATCGAAACTAAAGTTCAAATTGAAACTGCAGAGGAAAGAACAACTAAATGAGCAGAAGAAAGTTGAGCAGAAGAAACCATAGGTGAAGAATCAAGTAAACAAGAAAGTTGCTTCAAAGACGCCTCCTAAACCTGCTGACCAGAAGAAGAATGATGAGCAGAAGAAGAGAAAGAATGTACCTGCTGCAATCGAGAAAGCAGATCAAAAACCTACAGCAAGCAAGAAGAGGAGAGGAAATGAACTAGAAAATCCTCCAGCAGAAAAGAGAGAGAAAGTAAAGCAGCTGAGAGCATACATGCCAATCGTTCCAGATAAGGGGGACCTGAAAAAGTCTCCTCCATACTTCTCCAAATTGAACAGAGAAGAAAAGAGATTGTTGGGTACCTTCTACAAACATGCTATGCAAAGGTAAAAAAAAAAAAACATAAAATGAACTTCTATTCATTTATGTTGAAGTTTTTTTTATATGTTGATATTATGAATTTTTGTTTATCCTCCTGCAGTCAAGCAGCTTGGCTTGTAGATGATGCAGCTAACAAAGCTCATTTTGGTGTCCAAGGAGAACACATTAATGATCTAGTGTTCAATAAAGAACTTTATATCCTAATTCTTTTCTACTACTGCTACAAGAGGATGATGGCAGCACAAAGGGAGAGCGCAAAAATGGATAGCGAAGACAGCCAAGATCCACGGAAATACATCCACTTTGAGATGTTGGCACACTGCATTTGTAAGTCCTTACTTCCATAAATTTAGTGGAAACTCTTCATTATAACTATTGATGATACATAGTGATCTAAAGAAACAGTTTATTCATTTAGCAAGATTTAAACATGTCAGTTCATTAACAATATGAACTAGTCTGACAAAACTATCATTCCATATTGTCATTCAACGTTTCATTTTTATGATGAACTGCTTTCTTGATGTTATTCTGTATTCGAAAATTTATATATTTCTTTGCAGACATTTGTTCATAAGAGGAAAACCGATGATAGCGCGGGTGAGATTGATGACTTAATAGCAGATATGCCTAGCAAGACTCAGAAGATAATCATTCCAATGAACCTTCCTGATGAAGGAAAATCAGAAGGTCCTATGGGTTTACATTGGCACCTGCTTGTTTATGACATCGGAAACTATCAGTGGGAGCATTACAACTCACTCAAAACAGGAGAAATAGAAAAAATATAGGATGCAAGAAAAATGGCTGCTTATTGTAAACTACACATTGTTAAATGGCTGGTGAAACATGAACTTTCTACAAGCACTGACTTAAACATTGAGAAAATGCAGGTACCTGATCAGGGAGCATACCCAGATTGCCTTCTTTATACATGTTATTGGATAAAGCAAAGTTGCAAGCCATTGGTCCTGAAATCTCAACATCTGATTCCAAGAGATGAAATGATAAAAAGGATGCAGCGGTGGAGATACAAAATAGTGTACAAGCTTCTAACTGAAGAGAAAGGTGGATTAAGTTGGGGTGAAACAACTAATGAAGCATATCTTAACAATGAAATGATTAAAGAAGGTTACAAATACTGAAATGATTAAACCTTAGCTTACAATGTCATATATAATCTGATTTGTTTACTCTTTTACCTATAGTATTTTGGACAGTGGATTACTTCTTACTGCAACAGAAAACTCTTATGTCTAATATCACCTGAATTAGCTTCTAATGTAATTGAAATTCTACTATGTTTTATATTTTCATATATAATATTTTGGATAATAGATATTATCAATATTTTGTCTTATGTCTTGTCTTACTGTCTTATGGATACCTGTTCATTCCAGTAATGAAGTTCATTTCAGTAATGAAGTTCATTCTAGAAATGAAGTGGGTTCATTCCAATACTTCTAAGAAAAAAATGGACTTCAATCCAAAAATGAACTCCATTTAATAACATTTAGAATAAGAAATGGACTTCTTATCTATACCTGTTCATTCCAGAAATGAAGTGGGTTCATGCCACTACTTCTAAGAAAAAAATGGACTTCAATACAAAAATGAACTCCATTTAATAACATTTAGAATAAGAAATGGACTTCTTGTTGATATCTGTTCATTCCAGTAATGAAGTTCACTCCAGAAATAAAGTCGGTTCATTCCAGTACTCATAGGAAAAAATTGGAGTTCATTCCATGAATAAAGTTCACTCCACTAAATGAAATAATATATTAGCAGTCCATTCTGAACAATGAAGTACATATCCAAATACAAATAACATTTCAAAATAACAGTTTTACAAAAAACAAAAAAAAAGGAGTTCATTCCAGGAAATGAAGTTCACAAAAATAAGTGCATATCCCAGAACAAAAAAAAACTAAAAACCACCAATTCATATCAAAAGCTTACACCGGAAACTAATAAAAGTTCAAGCATACTACTCCAGCATTAATAAATGACAAGTAGATTTGTTGTGATTCTCATTCTTCTTGCAATTAGAGCACTTCATAGGCCTCATCTGCTTCCCATAAGCACTGTGAATACGCTTCTTTGGTGGTCTTCCTGGAGCTGGCCTTGGAATATCAGGTAGAACTATGTCTTCAGGTTCATACGCTTCAGGCCTATCGAAGTTAGGAATGAGTCGAATTGCAGGAGCATAAGAATTACGAAAATGATTTGAACCAAAGTAAGGCTGAATATACTTCAAAATATCAGAACCCATCATAGTAATAGCAGCAATGGCAACATGAGAACTGGGAGAATGTACCTCATAAATATTGTTACCTGACTCGGTAACATTCCATGGAAAACCTATGTCGACATGTTCCTTGAGTATAGCTTTGTATATGGGAGTCAAACTATCTAGATAAGTTCTACCAAGCTCGCCCTTTCTGAACTCATCCTCATAATTTTTATTCTGAGCTCATCAATACGAGCAGCTGGAGGCAAATTCCTTTCACGATGAATCCAGTTATTGAAAGATTCTGCAATACTTGATGAGTGTGTTCCATACCTATATCCTTCGAAGAAATCATTTGCCCAATGCTTCGGATCGATATTTCTGAGGTACTTGGCAACCCAACCACATCCAATAATACACATCTCATTCAAAGCAGACTCATATTTAGCAATGTTGTAACAGTATGCATCTTTATGGAACAAATCCAGTACTTGTTTATACTTCTCATGTCCTTTCTTTATAGGGAGGTTATTCTTCAAATGATAAAAACATTAACTATGATGCGAGTTAGGAAAAAACTTAGGAATACTTTGCTTCATCCCTTCATGATGATCAGTGATAAAGGTGATAAGATGAGAGTCGACACAATACTGCAAGTTTTCCATGAACCACTCCCAACCTGCAATGTCTTCTGAAGGAACTAAAGCAAGCGCGAAAGGAAAAAACCTACAGAATGAAAAGAGCTAAAAACTGTCAGTTCATTGAGAAAATAGTTAGTTATCCAGATTTCATTCCAAAAATGAAGTCCATTCTATATAATGAACTGTAGAAAACTAATCAAAGTAGAAACTAATCAAAAAGAAAACAGTTAGTTATCCAGAAAAGAAGAAGTTTACCTTGGTTCCCATTCACGCATGTGGCAGCCATCAACGTTCCCCTGAATCTCCCAGTAAGAAATGTTGCATCGCAATAAAGCATATGGCGAATTTACTGGTATCCTTCGATACAAGCAGCAAAACAAATGAAAAGCCTCTCAAACCGTTTAGTCTCCTCATTAAATTCAAACTTAACATAGCTTCCAGGATTGGTATTCTTTATTACAAACATATATTTTCAGGTCACGAATCATCCTATCTAAAGAAACTTCCAATGGAATACCATCCCCTTTGAAGTATACAACTGCATAACACTTGGAGAGGGCCATACTGAACCTGAAAAATGAACACACACAAACAAAATAATTCATTCTTAAAGAAACAGTTCATTCTTGGAATAAAGCCGTAACAAAATAGCTTCATTCAAATAACATCCTAACACATAAACATGCTAACAGATATACAAAGCAGCAACAATACTTTTCCTAAACAAAGAAAGCGTTCATTCATGGAATGAAGCCATAACAGAATAGCTTATTCATTAACATCCTAACAATAAACAACCAGCAGCACTACTTCTTCCTTGACAAAGAAAGAGTTCATTCTTGGAATGAAGCCTTAACAGAATGACTTCATTCGTTAACATCCTAACAGATAAACAAAGCAGCAACAGTACTTCTCCTGACAAAGAAAGAGTTCATTCTTGGAATGAAACCATTACAGAATGATTTCATTCATTAACATCCTAACACATAAACAAGCAGCGACGCTACTTCTTCCTTAAAGACTTCATTCTAACAAATGAAGCGTTAACATAATGACTTCATTCATTGCTCTTAAAATTCAAAAAACAAACTAATCAACAAAATACTTAGCTGATTTATAGAATTACTTCAAATAAAAACAAAACAGAGAAAGGATTAGTGTGAAAACTCACCAGAACAAGAAGAATCAACTCCAAAAACACTCCAATCTCCGAATATCATATTTGTAGTTCCCAAAATCAACTCCAATCGAATCAATCTTCAAAAAGCCTCTAATCAATCTTCAAAAAGCCTCGAATCAATCTTCAAAAGAAAAATCAACTCAGTAAAAATCGAATATGTAATTCCAAATCAAACTCCGTAATCAAATTAACTCTGTAATCAAATCAGTCTTCATAACCAAGTTAATCTGCTATAAATCGAATCAATCTTGGTATCAAAAACAAAATTATTCTACCACAGCAGAAAGATTTCGTAAACCCTAGGAAAAAAATTCTGCAGCAACAAAAAAAAATCGACAGATCGGATTAGGAAAGAGAAAATAAAACTGGAACTGAAAGTGATTCTTAATCTTTTCTGGTTATATACGACAATGGAAGGACCAAATAAGAAAATTTTGGACCAAACGATAAATTTAGCATGTACAGGGGTATTTTAGTAACAGAAAAAGAATATTTCGTGTGGGTGGACAAAACCCTAGGACCAAACTATAATTTTTAGGACCAAACTATAATATATTTTTCCAAAAAGGACTAAACAGACAGTTGACTGAGTCAAGTGGACTAGACTCTCTCTAATATATTATTTCTAGGATTATTAGGTATTTCCTACAAATTAAAATTTGTCATATATTGGATTGGATATGAATGAGGCGAAAACCTGACCAATCCGGTCCATGTTCACCCTAACTGTTACTCCAGGGTAGTCAATATGAGTTGTACCCCAAATTTCAGTTGGAGCCCAAGTCCAGTCATCTGGTTTCTTCTTTCCTAGTTATGCCGCATCAATACACCCCAATTGGCGTCATGGTGGAGGGGACCTTATCCTCTGCTGCGGTGCTGCTGCCATCATTACCCGAGCTGAGGGCAAAATGATTAACACGACTGAGGTACAGCTTGTCAGCTACTACTGAGTTTTAGAATGCAAGCAACGACTATTACAGCTATCTCATCAAGGGTCGGAAGGTGGGTGGGACCGTGCACCAATTAGATCAACCTGTCCATCCATCTCACAAAATAATTCAGTAGTTGATTCTGGATTTTTTTTAGTTTTTACTACCCCGCATTCTGAAATTTATAAAATTGAGCACCCACTTACTGTCGCTGCTCTTGCTAACTCGAATCCGCGGGAACTACTCACCCTTTGATGGTGCCAAACCGAATCATTCCCCATTGTTATAATGTTCCCGACTTCATTCACTTTCTCATTCGTCAAGCTAAAGACACCATTTTGGGAGTGATAGAGGACCCCAAAATCTTAAGTAGGACATATACTATTTGTTAGACCGCATGGATTGGTACATCCAAGTGGGAATAGTAATCAGGGTTTTAAACCATGCCATTACTATCTGAATCATCAACGATTAACAACTACAACTAGGTAACAACCCTAGGCGTGGGCCATAAATTTTTGATGCCCTGCCCTGCCCACAAGGAAAACCAAGACATTTTTAATGACATACTGTTGGATAATAACAATTAAAAATTAATCAATCAACTAATAATATAAGAGGCACTTATCTGTTTTTTGTGTGTTCTCCTTAGTCAACTGTTAATGTCTTGAACATCCTGTTAAACACCATGGAAACAAGGAAAAGATAATGGTAGATTGAGGCGCATGTTCAACATACTGTCCTTAAGACAAGAATGTCCGGCTACACTCTGAAAAAGATGATGTTATAGCCCTACGGGTACATCTGCCTCCAAGATACAACAATCTTAACAAGCTTGAATAGCACATTCAAACTTGTCCTTCTAGAACTTGGCAACGGAAAAACTTACGAATCGTTAGCACTTAAAACCCTCGTATCAAACATCGAAAAACGAAGAAGAAGTACTCAAAAACACACGGGGATATATGAGAGGTTTTTCTATATATAACAGCAATAAAAAGAGGTTATTCATATATAAAACCCTAACCCAAATCCAAAAAATATATAGTAAACTTATTCCGTAAAAAACTAAGAGATAAATTTGGAAGGTGTTTTTATTTTTTTGGAAAAACCTTTTTATTAGTAATTTTTATTCACATAAAACTGTATTTTTTCCAACAATCCCCCACATGAATAAAAATACGATAAAACACGGAAAACAAGAAATATCACGAATAGGCATAGGTGTCCATAAGGTCTTGAACCTTTGCTTAGTGAGAGGTTACCTGAACTACTTATTAGCCAGTGTCCATTAGGTCTTGAACTGTCTAACATTTGGTGTAACTCGCGATAACAACCACACATGATATCTCCAAGGTTGCTGCCAAGCTCCACCGTTGTGTCCATTTTGGCCCTGGACGTCTTGTTTCTCAGAATGCTCTAGAGAATCAGCTCATATTCTCATAGAAAGCGACCCACTTCCTCATTCAGATAGGTGAGTTCCATTAAGAGTGTTCACTGCTACACCCCACTTCAATCTTAAATTGAAACTATGGAACTCATTAAGACTTATTAAAAGTCACCCTTCACATGCAGTCACACTATCACATCTACACCATAGGGAAGGGACAGAGAGAATATAATTCTCTGATAGTGTTTACCTTTACCTACCATAAATTAGTTGTCTCATTCGAAACCTTGATCTTGGGATCTCCAGTCAGCAAGGTTGAGTATCCTTCATGGCAAGTTTATTTTATATGAGCTTAAGTCCCATTCCCCCTCGATGTATAATTACGAACTATCTCTTTAGAAAATCCTTTCGTCAAAGGACCACTAATTTTTCTGTTGACTTCCCTAAGTCTGTGAGGTTCTCTTTTGACTTTACATGTCTACTGAGACCTCTTTTTGACTTCACGAATCAACTAAAATTACTTCATTAAAGAGTATAGTTGTCTTACCGAATTAGCCTTCTTCGAGTATGTCTAGACTTTGTCATTTCTCATTTACTTTAGACTCAATTAGTCAATTGAGTTTCTGCAATGATGGCCACAGGCTTCGGTCATAGAGGAATATCTTCTAAGAAGCATCTTAGTAATCATTCGTCTTCCTCTTATGCTTGAATTAAAGCACACGAACTTTGATTTCTTCAATATACAAGTTCATCTTGTCTGTTTTAAGGACTTCCTTAGAAAAACACTCCTTAAGAGGATACACACATAGGCTAAGATTTTTCATCGCCTGAAACAACAACATCTCTTAAGGTCAGTACAATATGTATTACATACACAATTTAAGATGTACCTCAAGTATGACAAGTCCTATCACAAGTCTCTGATCAGATTATCCCAGTAATTCTTTTGAGATACTAGTGTGTTTGTATACACCTGCTATACTGCACATTTACAACACACATTAACCGCATCGAGTTTGACAAAGACTAATTTCCTTCAGAATATCTTCTGGTTCACTTAGATCCTTTAGATCATATCAATCAACTTGGTCTTTCAGTCAAATCGTAAATATCACATGTACTATTCACTAGTACATTCTTTATAGCTACCTCAAAATTAAGGTTAGTGCAATATATATCACATATTTGTAGTTAAACATGTACCTCATGCATTCCAATCTCTCGACCTCTAATCAGAGCATCCTGGTGATTTCCCAGGGTAAACGCGGATATGCACATCTGTTTTACAACACATAAACACGTTAGACAGAAACTATGTCCTCAAAATTTCTTTTGATTACTTACTGATCCTTTAGACCACGTTAAAACACATTAGTTTCCTGCCAAATCTTCAACATCTAAGATTTGTTAGTGGTTGTAAAATATATAACAATGGAATACCGAAATATATGCATTAATATCCAGAAAATTTTATATGTGTGTTTGCAAACAAACTGGCCAAAAGGCCTTGAACACGTTAAGCATTCCTATGACAGACAGCCCCCCACATTTAGATGATTTAAAATTAGTTAAGGCTTACCTCTTGCTTTGAGCTAGTGCATAGCAGCAATGGGTACAACAACTAATCATCACAAAATGATCCTCATCTCTTTTCGTTGAAATTCTCAGCACAAAACATCACTTTAAAGGTGTACAAACTTAAGTAACTTCTTAAAGATAGTCACATGATTGTTAAGCCTAACGTGATTTCCATAGCACCTTTGCATGAGGAGATGCATTGTAAATTAACTTACTCGTTCTGCCAGGTATGTTTTTGCATGATGGAGGACTCACTTTCATTGACACAATCTAGTGTTCCAGTTCCCGCATCCATCGCCTCATCTTTGCACGCAATTTATTTACCTGACTAACAAGATCTTATGTGGTTTCCTGTGTGGCACCTAGCATAGCTTATACAAGCACAAGTCAGGGATTCAACACAGAGATTAATTGTTAATTAAGCTGAAAAATCATCAAACAATTCATAAGGATAATTGTTGTTTCCAGCTTCAACAGTCCCAGGATACCGGTAGCCCGCACTACTACTGGGAACTGGATGCTCACCGTAACCTGCTTGAGTAGTCCCATATGGCACATGACCACCAACCTGACCACCTTGAGCATATCCAGGTGCTTCATGAGCAGTAGGTTGACTATAACCAGACAGGGCGCCTTGCTGAGCGTAAACATGAGGTGGTTGCTGCGTGTACTCATCATCAAAAACAGCTGGTGCTGCACCGTCTGGAGAATATGTTTGCTGTGATGGGTGAAGATACATTCTCCACCCTCCTACCCCTTCCAAATTGAGAATACTATTTCCGATGTATTGGAGCAACATTTCACTTATTTGCGTGAGAGACTAGAATCAGCAATACTATAATTTTCCTTTGAAGTAAATTCGCAAGGTATTCAATTATGAGAAACTGAAACAGAATTGTACCCCTTAAGTACATTCAACCTCACAAAATTTTTCGTCCTCAACTCGTATTGCATTTCCACTAAAAGGCAGTATATCACTCTCATACAAGTCGGTGTTTAAGGTTGCATCTAGGACAGTCCATGACCATCAAATGATTCTGTAAGCCGAGGACGCTTCAACACAGACAATAAACACATGCTCCAACAGCTTTACTGACTTGGGCCTCTCTCACCCTACCTGCCAATGCTATATAGCACCTGATGGCTCCGGCAATCGCTTTACAATAATATTTTTTACAACCAGCAGGTCCGGAACCCTCAACAATTCAATATAGGCCTGGAGAGTCAATTTTTAAGAAGGATAGGAACGGACGTCGAATAGGTCTTCAGTCATTGCGTAGAGCTTCTCCACAGCAAAGAACCTTCTACTAGAAGTCTCGAATTTTTGTAGGCGGTAATAACTCTCTCCAGAAGTAAGCTCAAACCACATCGACTGCCTTAAGTAATGCAAATTATCGTGTCGATCTAAATCCTCTCCTGTACAACCAGCCGCCTGCTCAGCCAAATTCCCCTGCACAAAATCCTCTCCTGTATAAGCAGCCGCCTGCTCAACCAAATTTCCCTTCAGAAGCAAGACCAGCGTGCATCTCAGCAGTCATAGCATCAGCAACTACTCTTAGTTTCTCAATTGGTGTAGCCCAAATATCAAGTTCAAATGTTGATACACCTCTGAAGGTACCAGACATGTCGTAGCTTTCTGATAATCAATGAACCGAACACCAACTGGGAACAAAGCAAGGGATTCTCATCTTTCCATCGTGACTCGGCCTCCCTGACTTCATCTCGATATCGTCATCACCACGATCAACTCCAGCAATCACCGGAAGTATACCAACATTACTGCCATCATGAACAGCATCCCTGATGAACCAACATCTCAATTACTGGCATAACTCTTCATCACGAGCTCCTATTTCTCCATGTTCTACTTCATTAGTCACCAGTCAATCTCCATCTTTAATCTAACCAGTATCAAACAGAAACCATGACTCTTTTCTCTCGAGTTTCATTATATGCCATCAGTATTGGCAGCACCACCCTGCCGTGTCATCACAAACTAACGACTCTTCATCTTCTCTGTTTTCTTACTCGAGATCTTTCCAAGACTCCATTGCTGACATTCATCCGTAAGGATCCTTTCTTATTAGGGTTCAAAAAATTCAACTCATGAAAAATCAAGACCAACGCTTCACTTTAAAGTTCAAAAAGTTTCAATCCCAATGCTCGCAATTCTCGTACACTATGTTATGTAGGCTTTGTTTTCTGAACAGTCTTTCCGAGATAATCTCCCCTCCTTTCTTTCTCAAGCACCGACTGATATATCTGAAAGTGTCCCATCTTGGTTTAGTACGCGACGTACGTACACAAACCACTTCGTATTCCTTCTTAAGCGGATGGAAGTAAAATCCACAGACACGGACAGGAGTATATCTTCTAGGAGCAAGAAGTACTTGCTCGTTTGTAATCGGATTCCAAATACGGAAAACCGATGGACCAAGTAGATCCAAGCTTGTTGCAGCCTTAAAGTTCTCAGCTGTACCATCTTCAGAAATAAAAAGTTTGACGACATTTCCCACGTATTGCGTAAGAGATTGGATCACAATGGTGGGAGTAATAGCTCTGAAGCCTCGGTCTAAGTGCGCCCGAATGAAATTGTCTTCTTGGCGTTGGTCCAGTAGTTTGATTTCAACTGATGCCCTTAACTTCTCCAGGGCTAGCTAGGTCAATGAAAAAGGATACGTATTCCTCGCTAGCATGATCACAGCCGTCTGGAAAAAAAAAACGTATCTTCCAATCATAACCACCAACTGCGAATTTGCCACTAGACTTGTATTTACCAACTCCCATTCCTTTGCATGAGAATATCCGTTTATCTTAAACTCATGAGAACCTTGCACAGTCTCATAAAATAACTGCGATGAAGAAATCTCCGACTTTGAAACTCTCGGACTTTTTGCTTCGTTAGGGGCCATGATGATCTTTAGATATTGAAACTGACAGAGAAAAATTGTTATTAAAAAAAATATCTTGTCTTAAGATTGTTGGATAATAACAATTAAAAATTAATCAATCAACTAATAATATAAGAGGCACCTATCTGTTTTTTGTGTGTTCTCCTTAGTCAACTGTTAATGTCTTGAACATCGTGTTAAACACCATGGAAACAAGGAAACGGTAATGGTAGATTGAGGCGCATGTTCAACATACTGTCCTTAAGACAAGAATGCCCGGCTACACTCTGAAAAAGATGATGCTATAGCCCTACGGGTACATCTGCCTCCAAGATACAACAATCTTAACAAGCTTGAATAGCACATTCAAACTTGTCCTTCTAGAACTTGGCAACGGAAAAACTTACGAATCGTTAGCACTTAAAACCCTCGTATCAAACATCGAAAAACGAAGAAGAAGTACTCAAAAACACACGGGGATATATGAGAGGTTTTTCTATATATAACAGCAATAAAAAGAGGTTATTCATATATAAAATCCTAACCCAAATCCAAAAAATATATAGTAAACTTATCCCGTAAAAAACTAAGAGATAAATTTGGAAGGTGTTTTTATTTTTTTGGAAAAACCTTTTTATTAGTAATTTTTATTCACATAAAACTGTATTTTTTCCAACACATACTACCTAAATGGGGTGTGACACTGACAACTAACACAAATCACAATGGTCCAGTTTCTTTGTGGTTGCTAAAATACTGGTGAACGAAGGATTTGCAGTCATTTAGTATGTAACCAGCAGGCCTTTAAATGAAACATGTAGTACAAACTCTACTTGGTGAACTTTGATTCATTTCAAAACAGCTACAAACTCATATAAAGCAACCATGCAGATTCTCTTAAGCTTGGAATTCAACTTAATACGGTAAGTAAGGATATCGGTCCAGTTAACTGGTACTTGGTCGATACAAGAATCCATGGCATTGAACAATTCTCGAAAGAATTCTTTTCTTTTTTCTTTTTTTTTTTTTTTGAATAAGGATCGAAAATGTACCAGATATGGTAGGACAGTGATCACTTGTTAATGGGTTTTCATGATTTAGTTGTGGTAGTCAGTCGTGGTCCCCTGGCTGGCTTCATATATACATAACACTTGCTATAAGTCTATAACGATGTAAGCAACTTTACAGAGCGTGCCTGAATGGTCAAATGTGTAACATAGAACCGACAACGCTGCCTGGACTAGCTGGAACCTGTAGCATGGGAAGAAGGTTTTGAACCTTATTCCCTGAGTAATGCATGCTTGCAGCGCACTTACGTGTTTAGTCATCTTCGTCGAAATAAAATGCATATGGCAATGTATAGCTAATAGGAATCGATCAAAAACTATGTATAGCTAATAGATTGGGGACGGCGCGTGAGTGCTGCTGGTTTGACCTTCAGGAAAGGGTGGTGCTGACAAAATGATCCGAACCACTGAGGGAGTGGGGATGGTGTGACTCTGAAGGCATCTCAGTTGGCACTATCATTATTCTGGATCAAATTCATATACATAATGGCAGGCATAATGGTGTATATCATGTATATACAAGCATATATTATTCTTTACTTTTGCCAAAACTGTGTAGTATAGACCTTAGACTGTAAATTAAATATTAGCTGTGTGTTAGCCATATTTATCTTTTTGCAGCCTTAAACAATGGTTGATCGAGTTGAGTTTGTTGCAAGTTTCTTCAAAAATACAAATTTGGTGGGGGACAAATCTAGCTGGTAATGGTCCCTCGATGGAGCACACATTTTTATATAGGAACTCGATCTTTCTTATTATTATTAGACAACTAAAGGTTAAAGAGTATACGTACGCTCGGATACTATATATGTGTAACTGTGTAAGTTGTACTTGGAAGATCGATAAAAACGTTACTTGCAGAAAAACTGAAGTAATGAAGAGCGGTGAGAGGAGATCTTGGTGGCTTCTCTTACTCTTTCTTGCTTTGATGAGTGCATACATGAAACCGGTTTGCGTTCATGGGAGTGATGAACACAACTTACCAGTTGACAGACAATTTTCAGGACTTCATCAAAACAATAGCAATGTGGATGTAGCTGGTGGTGGTGATGATGCAAATGTAACAAATACTTCTTTTGATGTGACCGCAGTTACTAATGACAAAAAGAATTCCGGTTACGGAGGTGGAGGAGGCAGCGGAAAAGGTAGCGGACATGGAGGTAAAGTTCGTAGGCGAAAAGGTAAGAAGAAAATGAAGAAGGGTGGTGGGGGTGCTGGAGGTGTTAAGGGAGATGGTAAGGGGATGGGTAGCGGTGGTGGAGGTGGAGGAGGCGGAAGTGGAAGTGGAAGTGGTAAGGGAGTAGGTATGGGGAAGGGCAGCGGTGGGGGAGGCGGAGGAGGTGGTAAGGGGAAGGGTAATGGTGGTGGAGGTGGAGGCGGAGGCGGGGGAGGTAATGGAAAAGGTAACAATGGTAGTGGTGGAGGTGGCGGAGGAGGAGGTACCGGAGGTGGCGGAGGAGGAGGAGGTGGTGGTGGAGGAGGAGGAGGAGGTGGTGGTGGAGGAGGAGGAAGTGGTTATGGATGGGGATGGGGCGGTGGTGGTGGAGGAGGAGGTTGGGGATTTTTTGGTCCTGGAGGAGGTGGTGGAAAAGGAGGTGGAGGTGGTTGGATATGGGGATGTGGTCAGGAACCAAATCCTAAAGGAGGTATCAACCATAGACACCATCGTCAACACAAGCACGCAGTGAGTTGCAGGAACATAAAGAAAGGAGTAACAAGTGATGGAGTCTTAACCCATAAGATCGGAGAATATGCAGTGTGCATGGCTAAAGGGCGTTGCATGGGAATGAAACTGGAATGCCCTCTCCATTGTGGTGGCCCTGGCTGCTTTTACGATTGCCGACACATGTGCTCCGTTCGCTGTAGGCGCTCACTTTAGATGACCATCCCACTGCTACTAGCTAGCTTGCTAATCATGCATGCATTACTAATTTTGATTTGGTGAGGTTTAATATAGTTTTGGTGATTGTGAGCAGTAGAATCCAGTAATAATGCATAAGTAATTCAAATGTAGCTTGCGAGTGATGATTGTGTGGAGTTTAAATGTTAGCTTTTAAATTGGAAGAGTTTGTACTTGATGAAAACTTATAACTTGAGTCTTCTAATTTCTCATGTCTTTCTTCTTCAGTTGCCCCAAATTACAACCAAGACTCTATTCGCCAAGGTTTACATGTGCCGCCACAATGTGTAAATGCCATTTCTGGCACTAAAAAATGTTAATCTCAAAAATAATGTTGCACTCTTAAGATCAAACAAATAATTTCGTCACTCTTACTCAAAGTCTACAGTTATTAAAGACCGTGGCTTCCTGTGGCAATACATCAACTAGAAGTGGCCAATTCGGGGCACTACTTTGTCTCTTTATTCAGCTGTCTTCGTCTCCATTGAAATAAAAATACAAATTTTTACCTTAAAGCAAAGTTTAATCATCAATTAGGGATAACTACTATTGATATCAAAATACTAATTAATCCTCTGATTAGAATAATATACTATAATCAGCCAATTCAGTAGAGTTAACTGAACAGCTTTATACTTTCCGCCCGAATACCGACTGAATAAGTAAGTGGGAGTGTGTCAGTATTTGCAAAAAATCATACCAAACTATAAACAATCTTCATCGTCTTTGTTTTATTGCTCTGATTAGTAATATATTTGGTTATCCGAAGGGGCACCATTGAAAGTGAGTGATCTACAGCAATTCAAACTACACAGTTTTGTTCGAAAACCCGAATTAGTGCTGGATCAAGAGCACCGCGTTCCATTTTCGAAAAGCTTTAATACCATAAAACGGAAGAATTACTGCACAAGTTTGTTTGAAGAAAATAATGAAAATCAGGCATCAACACTCCACACTTTTTTCATAGTACATTAGTCTAATTAGCCAACAAAGGCATGTGGAATAATTAGTATCAAAACAGAGAAATTATAGTCAATTATGAACCAGTTGATAATGTTGGGCAATTAAGTGATTAACACTTAACATACAAAAGTAGTAATGAAGAAAAAGAAAAAAAAGAAAGCTAAAATGGAATGGAATAATACGATGAAATGAAATGAAAAGCAGCACCATGAATGAGCTAGATTAACTAAAATTGAATGCCCGAGAAACATATATCATCCTCACAGAAAAGATTCAATACGAGAACACTAGAATAATAAGGTTTGATTCCACTATTAATATTATTTTGGATTAAGTTTGAGAGAGACCAGTCGGTTTCAAAGGCAATTCAAGATGAACTCATCAAAAATTTGAAAAGTCTTAAAGTTGAAAATCAAAATTTAAGAGCGCGCGCCAGATCACTGCAAGAGACAATGATATTCATAACATGTGGAGCGTCATTTCATTTTTAGTCACTGGGCTTTACACCTCACCTCCACTTTGGAAACCTAAGAAGCAGACATGGATGACACACGAGAAACAGATGCTCCTCCTTTACTCAAAGCAGAAGATTTTTTTTTTTCGATCTATATATATATATAGGTTTATCATAACTTTTGATTAAGGCGTATCTTTCAAACCTAATAACAAAATTGACTCCTTTTCTCAAACTCACACTTATGGACCCAAGAGGGGCCCATTAATCAAGTTGTCTTGGGCTTAAATTTTCAACCCGAAGTAAATATTGGTTGGGAATTAGGTTGGAAAACGTAAACAAGATGACGGTTTTCTTCCATAACAGTAGAAACCAACCATGCCATACGCCACACTCAGGAGTTTATATAAAATAAAGAAACCTACAAGAAATGCAAATATCAAAACAAAGTAGACAACCAACCCACAATGTCTACATCAATTTTCAGTGTTTTTCTCGAGGAGCATCCAATATATTTTCACGTCTGTCTGGCGGTAAAAAAAAATTCAAACCCAAATTGGAAAATGAAATTTAAAACCAACCACCAAACATAACCTAACATTTTTACTAATTTCCAAATTAAATAATACTATTTCTCTACCTAATTTTTCTAGTCTATATCCTTCCTTTTCTCTCTTGGACCTAAAAAAAAAAAAACTGCAAAAATAAATGGATAACAAAACGCTAAGGAAACAGAAAACCCTAAAAATTTAAGAAAAAAACAGTCTAAAAAAACTACCTAAAATCCGTTACAAAGTGAGAAAATTAAAAAACAAAATGTACACAGTGGATAGATAACCATGGGGAAACGGGTGTAGAATTCGAACTGGGTTTTTAACTTCAGATTTCGTCGTGTTAATCATGATGAGAATTCAGAAGCTATGAACTGCTGAAGTGAAACCGGCCTCCGGTGCGGCGACTACTGCTTTGTTCTTTCTCATTTCCAATACTTTCCGATGACTATTCGAATGCACAGCCTTTGAAAAAGTCGGGCTACTAGCAGGACGGTATTCGGGTAAAAGCCGACCCGACTTGAATCGGACACCACAAGCGTTACACAACGTTTTTGCACCTAATGGACCGGTTCTCCATTGCGGCGTTTTTTGCACACCACAGTGACTACACTGAGTTCGCACGACACGCGCCCCACCACCACCACCATTATCATCGCCATTAACAACTCGTTGTTTCTTATGTCTTATGACTGGTGGTTTTCTAAGAGAGACGAGATAATCTGGTGTTCGCATGATATTGTTGAAAAGGAGACAAGATGATGAAGAAGATGTTGTTGATGATGTTGTGGTTGTTGTTGATGTTGAAGATGATGAAGTTTCTGTTAAAGATGAATACCCAAGTGACCAAACTCTTCCCCCTGTTCTTGAACGTTTGCTTCTTGCTTTTCCTGGTACTGTTGTTGCTGCGGTGGTGGTGGTTGGTGGTGGTGGCTGTGGAGAAAACCCATAGTAACCCACTGTTTCAATTGATTCTGTTTTGATAAATTGTGGTGGTTGTTTCTTTTCTGGTTCAGTTTTGTCCAGGTTTTGTGCTTTGGGTTGTGCTAAAACTGTGGGATTTCCGTCATTATATTGTGTTTGAGAAAATTCTTCTGAGAAGGAATCTTCAACGAAATGAGATAACCATTCTAGGTCTGCTAAATCATCCGTCTGAAAAATCATAAAAATCAAAACTTTCTAATTAAACACAGAATCATTCAAGAACCAAAAAAAATTAAAAAAATTAAAAATTAAAATATTGACTCACCGGAACACTGAGTTCGCTTGCAAAAACAGCGGCAAAATCGTTCTTAAGAGAAGCAGAGTTTTTCTCCGGTGAAAAAACCGTCTTCATCTCTGTACTATTATTATCATCAACAGTTTCATATTCTTCTTCTTTATCTTCTTTGACAATACCACCTGTTTCTTCATTAGAAAAATCAAGAAGGTCATCCACAAAAGTTTCATCCCCATTAGTTGGTGTACCACCATTATTATTACTTGAACCCCATAAACTGAACTTAGATACTTCCTCATCATGATGATTTGATGATGATTTCACTAACATCTCTGGCCGCCATAAACTTGTTTTGAAAGCTTTTGCTTCAACGCACTCCATTTCCTGTAAAAAGAAACAAACCACCATTTTAGAGACCCAGAAATAAAAATAAAATAAGAATATTAATAAGATGTTTTTGTTGGGGGTTTTGGAAATTGTTACCTGAGATGAAAGAAGATGAGGAAGAGATAAGAAATAGAGGAAAGGGTGTGAGTGATTTTAGAGAGAGAGAAGAAGAAGTGTTTTTAGAGGAGAGGAGAAAGGAAGAGAAGAATGGGGGGTAATATCAAGGGTTTTAATTGAGGAAAAGAAAAAGAGACAGTTTGGTAAAGCATTGAATTGAGGGGTGAAAAGGTCCGTGGGCCGAACTAGTGCTCTTATTTCCTGCTTTTGTCTTCTTCTTTTTTTTCGATGGTATTTATTCCCTGTATTTCACAGTTTCATCATCCACGTGGAATAGTCAAGTTCTTTTCTTGACTTGGTCGTATGAGTCTTGCATGCAAATTCAACTATGCTTGGATACCAAAATCACAAGTATATTGAAATCAATTTAACAAGTCAGAAAAAAAAAATGTTCAAAACCAGTTTTAAATGTATAAAATTGGTTAAAAAGACAAAAATCAAAATTTTTTGGACTAAAAAGACGTGTAAAATTTGATATTGTTTAAATGGACGAGAATATATAAATATTAAAGATGTAAACAGTTTCATCCTACCCATTTTCAAATATTTTTTCTTATTTTTAATTTACATCAAGATGCATCCAGTTTCATCCTCACTCTTTTTTAAATTTAAGCCAGGATGAATCCAGTTTCATCCTTGCTATTTTCTTTTTTATTCATTTCATCCGTAATAATTTTTACTCGTCCATTAAAACCATGTTTTAAAAATATTTGGACAAATGACCCATTTTCCGTCTAAAATTTTATTTCAACTTAATTATGATTATATCTTTGCAAGACTGTTCTCAAAATTGTTCATGCATGTTGATGTTTAGTTTTTCATCGATACTTCTTTTGCTCGTCGTTTTGATTTAGCTTGATTTAGAGAAATGAACATTCTCATGGGTAACAGGTTCATCATATACTTCAAACCATCTAGTATCTAAACTTTCTAGAGTCACTCAAATACAGTACAAAACAATTCAAATGAGCTCCGGATACTAATGTGAAATTCGGGGGAAATGTTTCCATCGCAATTATTAACTACCGGTAAGAAGACTTTAGGTGATCATAATTCTTACTGACCTTGCATAACATTTAAGTTCACCACATTAATGGGACAGTTTTTGAAGTAAAAATTGTCTGAAGGATAACAAAAGAAAAACGTATTCCAATATTGTACCTCGGTCACTGATTGATGGCTTTCAGAGGCCGTCCTTACCATTTCTTTTTTTCTTTTATTTTTGAGATTCTCAATATTGACCATACTCTCGCCATATTCCAAATTCTTTTAATAATTTCAAGATAGTGCAATGAGTAGAAATTTCACTCCACAAAATTGAACTTTTATAAGCAACCAAAATTTAAGTTCTTCGAAAATATAAATATAAAAAAAAAAATCAAAACATAAATTCTTCATAAATACCTAAACCGGAAAAAAGAAGAAAATGTACATAGATCGAAAATAATAGACTAAGTAAAAATGGAATTCAAAAATACTATAATAAAATAACTGCAAAAAAAAATTAAAGCATGAAGATAAATAAAACAGACCTCAGTCGCTATTACACGTGGGTAACTAGTATCCAGATAATCATTTCATAAAATTTGGTTAATAAAAGATGCAGTTGCATGGTCTCAGATAGTTGTTGAAAGATTTCCCGATTGGTTTCCTTTCATCGCATAATTTTCTAGACCGCCAGTTGCTTGATTCTCTTCTCTATGGTTGTGATGTATATCGTACTGAGAGATTTGTCACATTCTTTGTTTAATTTCGCCAATCATTCCAGAGATATACCAAGGAGCTTCGGCTGACGATTTTATGAAGCGCATGAGATTTTTTGAATCAGTCTCAAATAGAACTTTTGTCTGTTGTGTCTCCGTTCCTGTCTTGGTTGCAATTAATGTTGCCCACATTTCGACTGTTAGCGCAGTAGTTATTTCTAAAGGTTGAGCGTAAGCCATCACAGTATGCGCGATCGAATCCCTGTAAATGAAACTTGCTCCTGTCATTCTTGGGTGACCTCTAGCATCACCATCAGTGTTGATTTTTATCCAATATGATTATGGTTTTGACCATCCTGCTGATATAATTGTTGTTGTTCTAATATCGGTTGATATAATTCTGGATGGGATACTCCAGGGAGAAGTGGGGGTGATATCTTTTCAGCCCATTCAAATTCTCGTTGTTGTGTCAAAGATCTTACCATTATGTCTTCTGTAGGAGTATGACATTGTTTGAAAATGAGATCATTTATGGTCGTCTAAAGATTCCATAATAGGAAGCATTATATCGTGATTGAAGACTTAGGAGCATATTCTTGGTGAATTTGTGAAATGGATGTTTGAGGAGTTATTGTGATTGGGGAGTTACGAGTGGTGGGTTGGTTTGATGAAAGGCGATTGAAGAGGTTGTTCCATGTGTAAAAATAACTGTAATTTTTACAAAACCTTTAATTACAATTTACAAAACAGAGGCTAATATTAGATATATAGAGCTTATTATAGATTTTCTTAGCATGAATAATCTAAAACTTAGAAAATAAACGGTGCACTTTAACATTAAGCCTATTCCTTTGTACCGTGTAAAAAAAATTATTTGCCATATCAAGTGGTATGGCAAATCAGTTGCACCACTATGGGAAATGAGCAATAATGTTTCTAGAAAACGATATTTATAATAACGCCAGTAATGGAGTCTTTATCGCTGGCGATTTTCAGAATAACGCTCGATGGACTGACTAGGGCCAACGACTAGCTTTATGTCTCATATAAATAGGTAATTTTCAAACTAAATATTTACACCAAAATTTCTCATATAAAAAATTTCTCTGTTTCTCTCTTTCTCAATCTAAAAAAAAAATCAAAATTTCTCAAATGGCAGAATTTCAAAGCCAACTTGATTCGGCAATGCAGCTTGATTTTTCTGAAGTAATACTTGAAGGTGTTATTAAGAAAATATGTGATAGTTATAAAGAAATATGTAAAAAGCAAAGAAGTCCTTAAGTTTGGGATATTAACCAACTCAAACCTGCATCTAAGAAAAGGCAAAGAAGACTTTGAGACAAGGAAAATCAAGGCAAAGCATATGTGAAGCAAAGAAGAAGATAAACAAAGAAAACACTGTTCATGAGCGCATTGATTGCAAATTATGTGAAATGGAGAAGATACACAAGATGAAGAACATTGTCCCAAACTTTTATTTTTAGAGTCTATATTTTAAATTATGTCTAATTTTATGTCTTGTAAAATGACTATTAATGATCAATTCAGGGTTTAATTAATTTGAAAATTTGACTCGTGTTGTTGAAAATTAAGCTTAATTACATTCTATTCTTAATTTATTCTTACGTTTAAGTTTTAATTAATTAATAAAGTAAGACAAATATTAAAATTTATACTTAGGCTAAGTTGACAATTAAGAAATTAAAATATAAATATCGGATTATATTTGGGCAACACTCTTAAAATCTCAAAACAACTTCCATATTAGAAGTTTTTTTCGTTGATGCTGCACCACTCCCCCCCGACACCTTTGTTCAATGTCCATCATGGTTTCACTATCCCTCATGTTTCGACCCACATGCATTACTAAAAGAACATACTTAATAATTTCCTCATGGATCACAGTGAAACGATGACACAACCCATGAGCATCACGATTGTTGGGGTTTATTGTTTCTTCTTGATATTTCTCAAATATCTTTTCCCAAAATGTTTTGGGGTTGGAATGCATTTTCAATGAAGATAGTCTCAGTAAAAAAAACATAATTCTTGCAGATACATTCATCTTCTACACTAGTAAATTTTGGACTTCGCCTTCTTATTCGATTTTGCATATTGGGCTGGTTCACAACTCCTTGAGTTTCAGCAGCATGTTAGTTTTTTATGAACTCGTCCGTGTTCATATTTTCATCCATGATTTTCGAAAAAGTGGAAGAGTGATGAAAAGTATGGAAGATGTGTGAGATTGAGAAATTCTAGAGAGATTTAAAAATTCTGGTGTAGATTGAAATGAATTTCAATTTGAATATTTATAGGGGTGGGAACTCCTGACGGTTGGATAAAAAGTAACTGAGTGATGTTCATACCAGCTAGTGATGGAAATACTAACGCTAGTATGACAATCGAGCGATAAACCTTCTATCGCTCGTTGGAGACTCCATCGCATATACTTAAGTGGTATATTTAACACTTTGGCACATTTGTGTGCCACTTTTTCATATCCATAGTGGGTGCAAAAGTGGAAAACCAGTTGATAAGCCATGCATAGGAATAAGCCTTAATAGTAAAAGTTTAGTTTTCCTTTTAGGAAAAGTTTTATGGGTTGTCAAATTAACAAAGTTGCGAACTTTACGTAGCTATGGACTTGTCAACTAGTAAATTCACTTCACTAACTAGCAGATTTGTTAGTATGTGAATCACGACAGAGCCTCTACCGAGCGGCATTTTCTTGCGATTTAACTTGGCCGTAAATTAACTATGGCGTGATTTTTTATGAAAGAAGGACATTGATCAACATGTACCAATACGGACGTAGGTATACCACCGATACTATAAGTAAAATCGTCAATTTAGTATGTATTATCAGTTTAAAAAAAAGACATAAAATATACAACGCAAGTGAATTGTGGCAGTTACCTGAAACCAACGAAGATTTTTCCCTAATTAGAACATGCATTATGAGATAAGTATACATTATAAATCCTAGTAAAGAAATGGTGCTGCTATCAAATCTTCAAACGCCTGGGCCAACCAACTTTTTCAAAACTACTAGCATTAGGTAAATAACATTGGTCAAGAACTCATAACAAAAAAAATCTTCTATTTCTTCAAAATGGTCGGTGTCAATCCTTATTTGGCCAGTAGAGAATTCCTCAATCTTGATTTGGTTATTCCATCACTTATCAATTTCGGATGATTTTTTTTTCCTTTATCATTCATGAGCGGTTGAAGTTCATCGATCATTTGTTTATTGGCAACCACTTTCCCCCTTCACATCTATTCTATTAGCATGAACAAATTTATCTGTGTGATTCCAATAACAACATATGCGCAATTTAAATTTTGCATATTCTTAATTTCAAATGAAAAATTAACAAACTTACCGATTCAAAATCAGAAAGGGTTTTTAGTACTCCAAACGTGTTCCATTACTACTTGAACATCGAATCATATGGTTTTCATGTGATACAAAATAAAAACAGGACCAAGGATATCTTCAGACACATTTTTTACTACATTAGGTAGCCACCCCGTACACTTCAACGAGTTCTGGTTGTCGATCTCTCAATCTGTATTTGTGATTTCGCTCTTCATTTTCATATATATGATTGGATATTACACAGTGGACCGACATAACTCGTGTTTAAGTGAAGTAAGCTTCTGGATTCCGACTCCAATCTGTCCTGGGCGGAGGAGGGTCAGGGATTTGTATGGCATCTTTTTTTATTCTTTTTCTTTGAGACATAGTGAACTAGAAATAAAACAAAAATTATGAAGAAAATCTACAAGTGAAACAAAAATTTGTATGGCATCTTTGTTTATTCTGTTCGGTAGAGTCTCTGTCGTTAAGTGGTTTTTCCATACTGGAAAAACACATATGCCGCCCGTGCGGCTTGCCAATTCAAGATTATTGTTTATACATTATATTTGTTACTATTATTATTGATAAATATCAAAGCATACTTTCGGATACTTAGTGTTTGGGTGAATCTTCTGATATACATACACTCAAAATCCGAAAACTAAAATAACAGTTCTCATTCATCGAGATTTTTTCCGGAAAAAATTCCAAGTGAAAATCCAATGATGGAAGATCCAACCATTCTGATAAACTCCGTTTTCAAAAGTGAAAGACAAAATCCAAAACCTAACAACGTGTTTGGTCAAGTTATTAACTTGGATTACAGGATAATCTATTTCCAGGAATTGGATTCTCAGAATTAGATTACTTTTGATCGCCCAGTCTATGAAAAAGAAAACAACAAATTCGGAAGAATTGGATTTATGTAAAATCCAATTCCGAAATTTTTGGTGTTGTTCAGTCCGGGGAATTCTATTGCCAAGATGTATCTTAAGCACCTTCAACGCCAATAGTACACGATTTCTCATATTTTCACTTTCTTTTCGTTACGAAGTAAACCTATTTCCACTGAATAGAATTCCTTAGCTCTCAATTCCCCGAACCGAACGCGCCATGAGTAATGGAAAAAAATAACAAGAAAAAAAAAAGAGAGAAATCGGCTTATTGGCCAGATGACTCAACATATACATTTTAGTTGTGTGTGCTTATTGCGCCAAGGAGCTCCTAGAATTGCCTTTGAGTCCCTGGCCTAGACTTGGTCAATGTTGGCCCCAACAAATTTTCAAACTCCCATCAATTCCCCATACTACTACCATTTCCTCGCCCTCCAAATACCAACGAAATCGCACACAAACAGAAATCCCCACCAAAACGGCTCCTTTTAGGTTTCCCTCCGTTTTTTTCCGAAGTAACCAACGTAATACTAATACGTAACACAAGTAATACGTAACACACTAATACGTAACACAACTATTTCGCTTTCCCCCCCAAATTTCTTCATAATCCAACCAATTCTGATGGGCGGACGGACCCACATCCCAATCCCGTGATCGCAATTCCCTTCGAATACTACCACAAAAGATCGACGTGGGACCCAATAGAATGGAAAAGAAAAAAAAGTGGGATCTCGATGATTAAATATACCACAGTCTGTATTACTGTACCACATATCTTGCGATTGCGTGTTGGTATTATCATGAGTACGATACGCCAGGAAGTAGTATAATTAACTTATCTTTTCCTAACTAATATTATTGCCCGCTTCCCCTTCTCTTTTTGGCCGTACCAAAAGGGCGGTTTCAGAGGACGAAAATACCCTTGATGGGAGTCATCATGAACCAAAGAAACATGCTTTGGTAGTAAGACAAGGAAAACGCTGAAAAGGCATTTGTCTACAAGTAGGGGTTCTCAAACTGAAATCATTTTGTTTGCAACAAGAAGAGGATACAAAGAGGAATTCTTCTAATAGTAACGGGGTATTTTTGACATGTAATCTATGACTCTAGATTCTGTACTTTATTTTTTTGGAGTCTCAGTCTCACAGCTTTCAAAGTTTTGTTTTGAAATCTCAAAATATTCTTGAATTTGTTTTCTTTTGACTATTTTTCGTACCTTAAAATGATGAAAAGAACACGTGGAGGAAATCTGACTTTGGTGTATGTTTGTTAAATTAAGTCTGAGGAACACGTGATCAGAAGAGAAGATGATACCTTATCTTGTTTTCAAGGCAAAACCCTAAACAAAGTAAATATCCCGGATATGGGAAGAATTGCGCGTGAACGATATTCGTTATGTACCGCATAGTAAATATATCTACAGAAAGCAAAAGGGCAAAGGTTAAAAGAAGGGGACGGTTTTACTAGGAACGGATAAATAAACGCCGGCTTTTGTAGCATTTGTATTGGTTATTCTACTGATTTGAATACAAATGTTGTTTGTTTAGATGGATTTAATGCGTTGCCTATAGATGTTGATGTTTCGTCTTGTTTTATAGCATAGCAGTACGGACTTGGAAATGTTTAGATCATATTGTAGATTACCTCCTAGAGTATGCTTATTTTTTCTGGTGTGCTGCTGCTACCCATTGAAAGCTAAATACTTTAGACGTTTTCGCAGCATAAAGGGTTTAAATCGTGTAACTCTGGTATTCCTTGTGGTTGTGAGAGGAAAACTACCAACCAACCATCTGTTTCTGTACTGCAAGAGAGCTTACAAAATTTGGACAATGCTTATACTTAATAGTAACTAGAAATAGATTTTTCAAGAGTCCATTGCAGCTCTTGCAGAGTGTTTGTTGGTCTTTTGACAATTTATCCAAGGACTGTGAACAAGGTTCTCCGGAAGGAAAGTAATTTTCGAACCTTTGAAGCCAATGCATCAAAGCGGACATACGTTTTGTAATAGCCGTTAGGATTGTAGTATTAGCTTGGGTTGAGTTAGAATGCGCAATTGGGGATGTGGAAAGTAATTGGGGATATGATAATAGGATAAAATATGGATTTAAATAGTAAATCAGAATTATCCCATATCCATTTTAACTAATTCCTTATCTACCCCTCACTAATCATATTTAACGGTTAATTATAATTAACTAAATTAATAGATTAGTTTGATAATGATTAGTACTAAATCATAATCGTTTCACCTGGGTGAGAGTATAAGGAAATTTTTTGAGGTTAAAAAATGAGTATTAACTTACAAAATGTCGACAAAATCAATGTCAAGAAACGGGTACTTCCAACTTATAATGCCGGCATTGTAAGTTATTTATCGTGCATGCCGGCACCATTTTTCGGCATGGTCTTCATTACTTCCGTCATGGTTTTCATCACTAATACAATGGCGGCGATGAAAAACAAAAAATCATTTCTGGCATGGTCTTCATCACTTCCGGCATGGTCCTCATTATTTTCGACATGGTCTTCACCATTTCGAATGTAAAAAAGAAAATCTTTTCCAAGTGAGGAGCCGACAAAGAAGGGAGAAGAGAATTTGAAAGGGAGTGGAAAATATTTAAAATTTGAAAGAGAGTGGGGAATATTTAGTTCGATTTAGTTTTTATTTTTTTAAAGGGTTGTTTTGTATTTCCATCCAAAAAACACCCCTTAACACAATTATTGGGTGGGGATATTAATCTATATCCCTTAATTACGCGTTCCTAAGTTAGGCGGGGGTAGATTTCACATTAATTTTTTTTTTTTTTTGAAGCATGAAATTCATTATCTGACTGGAGTCCGATTACACGATGATACATATTACATGTAGAGTTATTTGGTACATTTTGATTAAGAATCGATGGGCTTGTATGGTCCTAATTTTTTGTCTAAAACCTATCCGCTGCATGATTTTCCGGGACATCTGTTGCCAGGTTTCTTTCTTTGTAGTGTCGTTGGATAGTGTATTGTCGAATCGCACTTTCTCATTCCTGCTTTTGGCTAGTTCCTCTCTGACGTTGGCCCATGTCTAAGCTACTGGTGTGGTGGTTATGCCTAACGGTTGCGCCATCATCACCGCAGACCTTGTCTCCGTGTCCCTGCATATCAAGGGTGCTCATGTGCCCCCTTAGTACTGATATTAATCCTACCTAGGTTAAGGCTGACTTAATCCACCAAGACAGTTATTGTTGTTCTTGTAGAGCTTGATTGGTTTAAAGATGACGGCATACCAGGTAATCGAAGAGGTAAGATATTTTTTGCCAAATGAACTTCTACCGAAGCTTGAGTGACTATATTTTGTGGGGTTTGAATGCTTGTGGCAAAGTATTAGTTCATTTTTGGGTAAACACAGTTACTACAAAAAGAAAAAAAAAAACATGACAAAACAATGGTTTTAATGAGGCTTTTGTTTGTAGAAGTTATGGGATTGTGATTAGAAGAGCTAGAATGTGTGGAGAGAGATATGGCTGGTATTTAGTTAGTCAGGCGGGTGAGAAGGGCGTTTCAAGTAGTAACGCAGTTTGGCACTGTACGACGTTTGGGGCATAGGTTGGAGTTGGAGAGATATACACGTTTCAAAATAGTACTAGATTAGTGTCCGTGCTATGCACCGGATTTTTTTCTCCTTCTTTTAATCATATTTTTGATTTGGTGTGTGCGGAGATTTTTCCCGCGCCGTGGCGATGCATTAAATAGATGGAGAAAAGATAGGAAATTTAGAGAAATAGACAATCAAATAGATGGAGAAGTGAAGAAAAAAAAAAGATTGCAATTGCTTTCAGCTATCTACGGCTCCAACTTCAAGAAAAAAAAGCCAGAGAAGTGAAGAAGAAAGGAGTTTTAGTGGTCATGGTGGTGCAATCACCAAAAAAATAAATATCGGAATAAAAAAGACGTGGAGAAGAGAAGGTGCTCTGGTGGTGGTGGTTTTGAGAGTCATAACCCATTTTTTCCAAACATAAACAGAGAAGTCGTGAAAGGTGAGATATAAAGATGTTCCAACAGTTCATGGTAAGCTGCACATATCAGTTCTCTCACAAAAATATTCGAGCGGATAACATCCAAGAATTAGTAGGATAAACAAAAGAGGAAAAATATGCAAACAATAACAAAAGTGCGCTAAGAATTTGTCACCATTGAAGCCAGCAAAATGGATGGTTTACACCCATCTAAGACATCCTATGCAAGAAAAATTTGTTACCATTGAAAAGTCAGAGAAGTGGATGGTTTACCACCCATCTACAACATCCTATTCAGTACATAACTTGATATGTTAGATGAAAGATCAAAAAAAAAAACGACGTAGAAGACCTTAAACATGCTGCTGCAAGTGTTTGTAGCAATCCAAAATCATGATTCTTGATTGGGAGTAGCTGATATTTTTATCAAAATCATGGTTCTTGATTGGGTGTAGCTGATATTTTTATTTCTAAGTACTTTGTACATATGGATTAAGGGCTGTGGTAAATTGCATTTTCGAACAGAATATAAAAAAAAAAAAAATCACAGCATTAAAGGTGAACTAAACATAAGGGCTTGGGGAAAGTATCAAGCCATTGAGAAAGGTCTTCACTACATCTATTTTTGTTTAAATTGTGTATTAGGTCAAGAAAATCTGTTTTTGTTTTTCATGTTTCCGGTGCAGTACCAGAAATATAGCTAAAGTTTAAATTGTTTCTGGACTTGCATGAGGTAATAGAAACAAACTTACCTAATGTAATATGATGTAATATACATACCACGTCCTCCCTTACCTTCGAGCTCTAACCAAGTGAAATTCTTGGGAAAAAAGCCTGTATTTTAAAGCTCGGTAAAAAAGGTGTAAAATTTCATTCAACCTACGTAGTGAACAACAATGATCAATCAAAAGCGACTAAGATTAGATGCATAAGGATGAGTTGCTTTAATATGGATCAGATTAGGAACTGAAATCGTCTTATTCTTTACCTTATTGGAAGAAGGGAAACCCAATATTGTTCATGCGTAAGATCACCTCATGTGAGGCAAGGAAGGATGAGAACACTTTGAATATGCATGCGCCGAACAACAATGGAGACCTAAATTAGTAGAATCCATTATATAGAAACAGTTAATCAGATCATGGTGCAGAGAGAAGGAGGCAACTCGATTCGCTTTAATGACCTAATAACGTTAATAAGTTTGCATCTTTCCATGATCAAAGGCTCTGTAATTGCATGGTTTAATGTTACGACTTGCATACATGTATATACATGTAAAGAAATGCTGATTCCTTTTTTGGCACGAACTCCTGATTTCAACTAATTTCCTTTTTTTTTGGTGTGTCAACGATTTCCTTTTTAACAGGAATTCCATTTTAAGAGTTTCGCTTTTTTTTTTTCTTTTTTTTTAAATATTTATTTAACGGTTTGGACATGAGTTTTGTCCATCCTTATTAAAGTACAATTAAGTATAGGTATAAATTCAGTGTAACTGAATAATTCAAGTTTAAATTCTAACATAAGTATTGTCTACCTACTTTTTTTTCAACACCGTTACTAACAGAAGTTAAGTATTTGATGTATCCAAATTGTAACCAAATTTTAATTATTACAACCAATAGAGTTATGCCAAGTGTCCTCATCATAGCTTCTGCATTAAAAAAGGCCTTTCTGGGCCAATAGGAAGCGAGAGTTTCATCACCGTTTAATGTGAAAGATATTTGTAAAGGCCTTTAAGGGGGAAGATAGGTCGATAGACCATCCCTAATTTTTTTGCACTAAAAAAATCATATTTTTGGGAGACATGTCAAGATCCACAAAAAATTGGTGACAGAGAGCGGGTTTTGATGTGAGTGATTTATTGTTCCGACTTAGAAATTTGTATAATAATGCAATAGTGTATCTCTCGAATTTCGTACGTGGAGAAATAATATTATATGAGAAGTGGTCTCCAGGTAGGTGGATATTTATGATTTTTTAGGTTGCGAAGGACTGGGGTTGTTTAGCTTAGCATATCTCTAATTATGAGAAAGGAGATCCACGATGTCTGTCACAGTCTGGATATGGTAGCGTTGTGCAGGATCAAGTTTGGCATAATACGAAATCTTGTTCGCTTAGATAAGGGTTGTCAAATTATTCCGTATACTATGGAAGATGTGTTGTTTAATTGTTGGTACAGGGACCAATTGTTTATATTGTGGAATAATTGATGATGTATTGGATATTGTGTTATTGAAAATGTTTTATTGTTTAAAATATTTCTATTTACTTAGACTGGTTCAGATAGAGCTAGGTTGCTCATGCATTGTACAAACTCTTTCCATAAGCAAATCCCTGTTATGATTGCCACTTTTTCTGATGTCTAGCCTTCCCTCAGCTTTTGGTTTGGGTAAATTATCTAGCAATTTGTTTTGACTGGGTTTCTGTATTCTATTATGATAGAACCGTCTTTTCATATTTTTTTCTCCTAATTTCTTGTATCATCTACCTCTTGCAGATATGTACCTAATATATCTCTTCCTTATTATTATAAAATAAAATAAAAAGTGTAGACTATATGAGAACCTCAGATAGGTTTTAAGCTTCAATAAACAATTTCGAGTTATATAAAAAACGGTTAACCCGTACGAAGCAACTTCTGAACTAACAGTCGTAATATCATGGGACCATTCACCTTTTTAATTAAGTAATTTCGCGAAACAACGTACTCATAGTTTTTCCAAAATTTTTCTTATTGATTCTGATTTAATACGTAGATCGGGTTTCATTGATGTAAGTTATAAATAAAATATATCTCTTCTTGCAACAGTTTTATCCTTCTGTTTTTTTGTTCAATCAATATTTTTCTTTTTGAAATATTTTTGATCAATAATAACGACATGCTATTACCATTTATATCCTTTTACGTTTACTTGTTTTACTAAAGTACTTAGAACCATCTTTTATGTATTATATGTAATTTTTTACTTGTGATCGGATGTTCCGGTGGAAAATTTGTCCCACATAGGAGGATAAAAAAAATACTAACAAGAAATTGTGTTCTACTCTAGAAGAGGATTTTTATTCTTATTTTAGCTTCTAGGTTTTTTGAAGATTTCTTTTTAACAAACACTCGGCCCCTCCAAATATAATTCGCTAGTACAATTGGGTTCAGGATTTGATGAAGCTTTATTAACAACGTTATCCTGATTCAACCAAGATTACAATAGGGGAACATATGTGAAAACATGAGGGTACCAAAATACACCACCAACTTTTTCTTAGGAAAACTGTATGGACAAACTTAAATACAATTCTAAGAGTTCAAATTAATGAATCTCAATCAAGGAATTATATTTACAGTTATATCTCTTTCTCCCACAATCAAAAAGTTTACAAAGACAAGTCTGTGAACCTAATTTGCGTGTGAGAGTACTTGGACGATTCCAAATATCAATACCAACAATCAATCAAGTCGTATCCAACAAACAAGTATGGATGTCTCTACTTTTATTGATTAATGTATAACCTGTGATATTTCAGTTATAAAGATAATAATATAATGCGAAAAAGAAATAACACAGACACCATAATTTTTTTTAATGAGGAAACTGCAAATGCAGGAAACCCCTGAGACCTAGTCCAGATTGAACACCAAATTGTATTAAGACGCTACAGACACTAGTCTACTACCAATTAACTTCACTGGAATGTAGTTGAGACCGAACTAAACCCTCACAACAATTCAGTTATATTCGCGCTCCTTACGCCTCTTGAATCCCAGCAAGACTCCGCACAATCAATTCCCTTAGTTGACGTCCTTTATAGCCTAAGAGTTGCTTCAACTCAATTAAAGACTTTAAACCAATCTGCCTCCCACAGATAATCCTATATGTGTGATTTCCTTTTCGATCGTAGATCAAGGTGAGACTACAAATCGATAGCAATAGACAAAGTCTAGCGAATCTCAAAATCCATACTTATGCTTCTTGAAGAGCAACCTAGACTATTCATTATTCACCTTACAAGTATTAAACTTGTGGAATCAACAAAGTTTGAGATGAAGAGAACTTTGTGATTTCTATCTATCTTGATTGATTAATAAGGCTCAATAATCAAACAAGATCAGGATACTCGAACTATCAAGATAAAAAAATAGGTAGAACTGGTTTCCCGAATCCCTATGAAGTCTTTTTAGTCGTTGGAAACTAAAAGGAATCTAGGAAGATGATAACTCTAGTTTACAACTAGGAGACACAAAAGTAGTGTCGGGATTTAAAGATCCTAGTTGCTTGAGGTTTACCTTTTATAGACTTTCAAATCATATGTTGATTTAGGTTTAAGCAGAGATAGCTTTGGAACTAAGCAATCAGTATCCACCGTCAGATGAATATTTGAAATGTGATTGACATATCAAGATATAAACTATGGTTAGGATGAACCATAACCTAACCATGCACAAATACATTGTTCATAAATAGCTAGCCGAAACTCTCCGGTTGAATTATAAACTTAATTATTTTCATAAACACTTAAGACTTTAAGTTTGAATCACAACCATATGTTGCAATGTGATTAATCATGCCTATATAGTGTTCTCATAGATTTATTCAAATGTTAATCATCTCATAGAAATAACTTTATGTGCATCTGAAAATTTTCGACAGGGAAGTACGTGTACGTGTACTTCAACCTTGTTCGTGACTATATTTGTCATGGTACATGTACCGGGTATGTGTACCCTTAAGACAAATATAAGTTCTAGAACATACAGAACTTTTTCGGTTTGCGTACTAGGTATGGATACCACACCAGTTTCGAACCAACAATTCTTTTTCGGATGCATACTAGGTATGCATACCATTCCAGGTTCACGAGTTCACAGACATTTTTTGGTATGGATACCGGGTATGCAAACCACTAAGTTGTTTCCGAACTATAGCTAAGTCGGTACGTGTACTGGGTACATGTACTACAGATCCAGAACTATAACATTTTTCTTAGTTTCTTTCTAGATCAATTCAAAACATTCCCAAATAACATCAATGACACATATCATTGTTCCGGGCTATTTTCGAATGATAATCTTGAATCACAATTTGTGTTACGAATAATAAATTGTTCTTAACTGAAATTCATCAAGTATGAACAAATGTTCATTAAGCTTAGTCATATATATTTCGAAAACTAATTACTAACATAAACTTGACTCGAAATTCATTATATGCTTATAATAGTCTAGTTAGTTATGCGACAACGTCTCATAGGTCGAATACGATTATAACTTGAGAAAAGGTGGTTTAGTCTTCACTTACCTTTTGTCGAAGAAGTTCTCCAAAATCTTCGGTTTGATCTTCGCCTTCAAACGGTAGAACGCAATGTTGACTGCTGTGATGTCCGTTTCTCAACTACACTTATATCCTAATCCGAGATTTAACTAATTGGAGATTGGAAATCAGGATATAGTTTTGACAACAAGCTTGAGATTGCAACACTTGTGAGTTCGACCGAGCTATGCCCTAACAATATGATGATGCTCAAATAAGAGAGAAAACAAGAAAAGTTTTTCTTTCACATTGATTGAAAATGAATAATCATTTCTTGTTGTTCACACCCATTAGATATGCATAGTCATCTCCAGTTGACATATATGACTTTTAGTGAGAATGGTTGTTTCTTATGTGAGCCATCATCTCTCTTCGTATTTAAACTGAAATTTGAATCATGAAGCCTCTTTCATACAGGAAAAATAAAATACGGAAAATATTTATTTTCTATAATATTTAAAATATCCAACTTACTCAAGTGTGTTACTGAGGATCTTGTATTCCGATATGGCATGGACTCAGATTAATGAATGTCGATCATGAATATAATCACAATTTTCTAAGATAATTACATATTTTTAAAGAAGAATCAAAGCTCATAAACTAAAATCAAAATGAGTGGATGGGAGTCCAGAAACCATCTATTTAAATTATATGTGGTTAACATCTTTGACGTATTTTTATTTTCTTTATACATATCAGCTGGTTTGCCCGAGTGGTTAAGGGGGAAGACTTAAGATCTTCTGCACATAAGTGCGCATGGGTTCGAACCCCATAGCCAGCATCTATTTGTTCACATATTCATTTTTGTTTTTGCTCGTACGAAATCTCTAAATTACCATGATTGTATTTATTCATGAATCTCTAAATTACCACGGTATTCGCGCGTTTGTCCCGGACCAAGCTATTTCCAACGTTGTATTGTGGAAACGTAACAAATATTTAGATTAATGTGTTTCGCATGATATGGTTTAGGTGTCATAGCTTTTACCACGTTGGGGGAACTAGGTGATGATACTTTGTGTTTTTTTTAAGAGGTCGAAGAATTATCTAGTTTGTAATGATGCTAATAGCGGTGTAGGTAAATTACCATGATTTGTTCACATATTCATTTTTGTTTTTGATCGTACGAAATCTCTAAATTACCATGATTGTTATTTATTCATGAATCTCTAAATTACCACGGTATTCGCGCGTTTGTCCTGGGCCAAGCTATTTCCAACGCTATATTGCGGAAACGTAACAAATATTTAGATTAATGTGTTTTGCATGATATGGTTTGGGTGTCATAGCTTTTACCACGTTGGGAGAACTAGGTGATGATACTTTGTGCTATTTTAAGAGGTTGAAGAATTGTCTAGTTTGTAATGATGCTAATAACGGTGTAGGTAAATTTCTTTTTTATTGGTAAAGCATTGTTATTCAAAAAGGGGGTTGGTGCCCAGCTTGTTGCTAGGTTACCAGCCAAAGTTCTATACGAGTCAATTGGATAAATAATCTACAATTATTTAATTTTTAATAAATTACTTTAAAAAGCTGGAAGGGATCCTAGTCACCAGTTAGGCACCAACACCCTTCTTAATTATTTCTTTTTTAAAAAATTCATAATTATCGTTTATTTATTTACGTTTTTTTTAACATTTATGACTTATTTATGTTTTCTTTATACATATCAGCTGGTTTGCCCGAGTGGTTAAGGGGGAAGACTTAAGATCTTCTGCACATAAGTGCGCATGGGTTCGAACCCCATAGCCAGCATTTATTGGTTCACAATATCCATTTTTCGTTTTTGCTTGTACGAAATCTCTAAATTACCAGGATTGTTTTTACTAGTAACGACACTTTAATAGTGGTTTTGGTAGCTTTATTTTTTATAGATTAGGCATTGTTGTTCAAAAAGGTGTTGGTGCCAGCTTGTTGCTAGGTTGCCAACAAAATACTTTGTTTGAAAAATTCCATATTTATTTAATCTTATGTTTAATTTTAATTAAAAAATAAAATTTAAAATTGTATAATCGTCATCATTATCTATTTACTTTTTTTCTTTGATATATTGCAAGGAAATATACGTTTACATGGACGAAGAAATATAAATAACATTTACCAGGATTGTTATTTATTCATTAAAATTCTATAATTGTCATCATTATTTATGAACTTTTTTTGTTTGATATATTGAAAGCAAATATACATTTACATGGACAAAGAAATATAAATAACATCTACATGGACGAAGAAATACAAATTAAAATCTAAGTTTATGTTGCATGGTATATCGGTTACATCAATAAAATAGCAATACAAATGAAAATCTTATTCTCTGAAGAAACACAAGCAAAAATATAGTTTTCCATTGCATGGCAATTTCAATATCGGTTACATCAATGAAAACAATACAAAACAAAAAGTACAAAAATATGCTCCTTCATTACCTGTTAATTTAAAAGAATTGTGTAAAAAAAAAAAGAAATACAAATAAATAAATAAATTCATGCAATTTCAATATCAGTTACATCAGTGAAAAACAATACAATACAATACTATAATCCGGTCCTTCATTATCTGTTAATTTAAAAAAAGTTGTGCAGAAAATAAAATAAAAATAAGAAACAAAAAAAAGATATACAAATAAATAAATATTGGTAAGATAAAATGCTGATAAGCGATATAAAATACAAAAATCTGGTCCTTCATTACGTGTTAATTTAAAAAAATTATGCAGAAAACAAAAAGAAAAAGAAACGAAAAAGAGATGTACAAATAAATAAATAGAAACGAAAAAGACAAAAATGCTGGCTATGGGGTTCAAATCCATGCGCATTCAAATGCAGAAGATCTTAAGCCTTCCCCTTAACCACTCGGGCAAACCAGCTGATATGCACAAAGCTTATAGAATTCTTAAACAAACCAGCTGATATGCACAAAGCTTATAGAATTCTTAAAATTCTTATTATATTCAGTCAATAATACCCGGTTGCCCACTATCACTCTGAAGGGTTGTTGGCATCGTTTCACCAATGACTATTTTTACCACTTCGGCATGGCGTACGTTGTTTTTCACCAGTTTGACAGATTTGACTGGTGTCCATCATTCTTTCTGGCTTTTTGGGACCAGCTGCTGTGTAGATACGAACATTCGCATACCTATGCAAGGGTAAGTCTTCCAATTACTTTTTCCCATTTAAGCTGGTTTCAGTTTCTTGTCACTTTTTTACCCCTATCTCTTCCTATTGTTTTTTCTTTTCTTTTTACAGAAAACTTTATTCTCGTTGATTAATAAAGTTGTCAGTTCCATGTGACTGAAATTAGCAAATCCTGTTCTGCATAAAGGCCAAATTAAGCTCCTAATAATAAGAGGTGGTACTATCTCCAAAAATGCACCTTTTGTTTTCCACCAGAGATTAATTGTACTCTAAGGAAAGCAACCACAAATTTATTGACCATTCATTTAGTGAGTTCTTACCCAACTCAATTAATACAATGATTAAATGAAATTAGTTGATAATAATAACAACCTAATCACATGTGCTTCTTCCGGTTAAAAGACAATGCAAACAGCCAGTTACTTGTTCAAGCCCCATTGACAGGCCTACAACTTTATAATCTTTGTCAAGGGCCTAACTTAATTAAGATTTTTGGTTTTTGAAGCCAAATTATTTTTGGCAAAATCTTACTACGTGCATGACTTGGATAATAAAAATGCATTAAATGGCGAAGATATTTTTTTTTTTTTTGAGTAATATAAAAATTTATATCAGTATCAGTAGGGGTTACATGAAAATGAACCACCAAAATAAGAGAAGAGAGATTGTACCAAAAAGACTATATATATATCGGTTTAAACTATGATTTTTTTTTTCTTTTTAATTTCTTAAATCAGAAGAGATGATTTATTAGATATAAAGAATTTAAGAGTAGTGAAAATAAAAAGAAATTCAAAAATTACAGAACAATCGTAACCCAGTAACTTATTGAAGACTGAACATGTAAAGTTCAAGTGTACTCTTCTTCTAGCTGCTCTAGCCCGTGCTAAGATTAAAGATTTCATCTCAGCACCTAAATTCAAGTCAGTTTTGAAGTTGTTGTTTTTTTCAAATATACGACGATTTCTTTTTTTCTAGAGTGTAAATACAACCGCAGTGGCTATGGAATTTCAAATGTAGTATCCAGAACTGGAGAAGTGCTTATGATACCAATTGTGAGCTAACATTTTCATATTCATAGGCACAACTCAAGACCAACATTGACTAGGTAGAACCAACGACCTCACTTTATGTGCAGTTTTGCAGTATAAGAAAATATGATCTCCGGTCTCAATATAATTACCACGCAGAACATAGGAGTTGTAAATCATAATACTTTTCTGTTGCATAATGTCAATGGAATTAAGCTTACCATATATTAAACACCAAACTATGAAGTTGATTCTGGGAAGGATAACCGACTTCCATATGAAAGCATAAGGAAAATCACTCACACTAAAATTTGACACCACTTCGAGTAAAAGGATGCGGTTCCGGAGTTATGTAAGGACATCTTTTTGTGTCAGATAAGTTGTCAAGTGCCGAAGGGGAGCTCCCAATAAAAAATAATAGTTCAGCTAATATATTTATTCCAAGTGTAGCGAGAGTTCTTTAAAGTCAAACTTCCGACTACCATCCATATTAACCATGTCTAGAATCTTCGAGCTTTTCTCTCTTGATAACTCGTGTAGATTTGAAGATGTGGAAGCAAGAGAAGCATCTCATGTCCAAAAAGCAATTTATCAATGTAGCATAGCAGTAAAGTCATTAGGTGATGACATCACACTAATAACCTGAATTAGAAACTTGTCTGGACCGAATATTTTATAGATAAAAAAACAAAATTAGATTATCGATAAAGCGGATAGAAGTAAAGGCTCTTCTAATTAGTCGTTGCTTGTTGGAATAGCACTCTTAAATTTCTTGACCACCAAGACATAGCTGAACTTACAATATTTAACATACTAATAGATTGTGTAACTGGTATAGAAATCGAAAGTTCTTTTCGAGTCAAATAGACCTTATGGTAGCACCGTAAATAAAATTCCAAATTTACTCAACTTTCTTGCTCGAAATCTCAGAAAAACTAATTGGTAAAACATCAAGACTGTATCAACCCCCAAAGAGGTGATGATTTTTTCGTCTAAATTCTTTCACAAATTTTAGCATCTAGGTCGGATACTAAGTATCCTCCAGGAAGCCTTTCCCACTCGAACTTTCACATAAATATGAAAGCTTGCAGGGATGTGCAACATTTCTCTTGGGTGGTAGAGTGTTTGGGATTTTCCAACTCTTACAAATATTTGTCCAAGTACATTATCTTTCAACTTGCCAACAAAAGTGGTCGCTTTGGCCGAGTGGTTAAGGCGTGGGCCTGCTAAGTTCATGGTGTCTCCCCGCGAGAGTTCGAATCTCTCACTCATACATTTCTTTTTTTGCTTTTCTCCTTTTTCTCTCCCCCACCACCAGTGTTGGTACGACACGTGGCGGTACAGCCTTCAGTGAGATAGTGAGAGGACGGGAAAACAGGACTCTGATTTGGTTTCTTCACATGTAATGCGTTTGCCAGAGAGTAGTAAATAGTACTCCACACGCTCACACAGTTGCTGTTCCCTCAGCAGCATCAATCAATACTGCACCGAGAAGACTCTGTCAACTTTGAAAAAATATGCTCACTTACTTGAAAACTGAGAAAGAAAAAAAAAAAACTCTTCAAAATCATATCCTGTTCACATAAATCCTCACACAGTTTTCATTTCAGGGTTCATGGTGGTCAAGATTCTTGTTTTTGGAGTTTACTTGTTAAAAACACACTCAGGAAAATACGATGAATGTTCCTAGCATATGAAGCCAACTGGAAGAACGACAGGAAACGTTAGGTAGTGGCAACAATTCTAGTAGTACCGCCAGAGGCCGGCATAAACGTTCATCGTCTGCATTTACCCATTGAATGCTACTGTGAAAATGACAGAATTGTTTCAATAACATAATGGAATCGAAAGTGTTTTAATATGCCCATGAGAGGACTGAGTTACTCCAAGCCCAGAGACGTAAATGTAACGATCATATATCTTACAGTATATTTTTCTTTGTAATTGACAAGTCAATTAGTATGGCTGCTCTAACGAATGTAAAGTCTCCATGGACCATGACCTATGTAAATTTGAAGACTTATGTGTGGAATTTGTATCAATCCGATATCGCAATCAGCTTTCTGTTACTTCTTCAACATTGTTATCTTGTGGGGTGTGCACACAATTTTACTGACATCTCGCGTAAAAATTTGTTTGGTAAGATTTAATGGAGGCAGAAACAAAATATGGTCACATCAGTGTTCAGTAATTTTACTACCTTAAAGCCAATGCAGAGAAACAGATATGGTTTATGTTTGCAAAGTTTTGGGGTGAAGATAAAAATTGGTGAGTTTGCAATGGTTTCGTCTTCTATTTGGTGATATGAATACAAGATTTTACCTCAATGTTCATTAGGTATCGGCATAAAAATCATTGATAACGGTTCGGACGATCAATGGAATCCTTACTACATGCAAGGCATTTTTCCATGAAAGACTTCCAAATGCGTACCTACCTTGTATTGTTAATTTAGATTGAAAACACACCTTGAACTTTAGCTTGGTTGTTGTGGAGTTGAACGATAAAACGGATGGCGTAACTTGTAGTTTCACGCCAGGGGGAGCTTTAACACTAGCCGTATAAACGGAGTTTACAGGTCCAACATTTGTAACAGTTCTCCAGACCACTGAGCTCTTGCGCAGCTCTGGAATAAAAATGGAAGGCAGGTTGAGGTTTGTTTGCAACTTCGATGCCTTGGAGCACATGACAGGATGCTTTGTCATTAAGCTGATTATAGAATTGTTGTACCCCATGGAACAAAGGAAATGTACATGGTCTAAGATTCCCATGTCATAAACTAGACCAGGATCAAGTGCTTTGTTAGGATTAACATGGCCACCTCCATAGTCGAATGGGTCAGCTTGCTTGTGTGGAGCTCCCTCGGCGACGATATTCAGCCCGTATTCGTCTTTAATAGAAGCTTCAGGGATAGACAGAGAGAGGTCTATAAATTGGTATCCAACACTTGAATCAATGAGAAATAATGGGTAGAGCATTGGATTGGTACTTCTTTTTACCTGTTGTGATCAGTGCAGACTTTATTGCCGCTGGGCTCCAGTTTGGGTGTACAGTTTTGAGAAGAGCCACGACACCGGATATATGGGGACAGGACATGGAGGTCCCTGATTCAATATTGAATTCAACAGGTAATTGATTGTGATCCATACTAGATGAGGGTGGCGAAAGAGAAGGCCATGACGCCAAGATATTTACCCCGGGAGCTGCAATGTCTGGCTGCACATCAACATTTGGCATAAGAAATTGTTATCAATGACAAGAATATAGTTCCCAAAATGAGAGAGACAGTGAGAAAAAACCTTCAGTACTGCTGGAGAGAGAGAACTAGGTCCTCGAGAAGAAAAAAATGCCACTTCTGGAGAAGTCACCCTTCCTAGAACTGTCTTTGTACGACTAAACCTAACAACCGGTTCCCTGTATGCGAATAACCCATCAAGATACTTTACAATTGATAGTGATCCAGGAAATGTCATGCAGGGGAGTTTAACCAAGGCACTAGGTGAATGAGAACAAGTTCAAAAAAACCGGTTGCAATGACAAGCCAATAAAATTTTGTGTTTTAAGAATGATTGCTGCAAACCAGTCAACTCACACCATGGCATTTCAATGGTGACTAAGTTACGCTGGAAAAGTCACCATGTTTTGGAGTTACCTTGTCGTTCCCATATACGTAAGAAGTAATGTTGCCATCTCATAATCCAACTGGATAGATGGAAAATCCAGTGACAAACCAATAGTTTTTGTTGGAAACTGAGCGAATATGACACCAACACCCCCCGCTCTCGTCACAGTTCTAGTAGCAAGCGCGCCAGACGTCTGTTGTCTGGATTGGAAACAAAGGACCACTTTTCCTTTTGCTAAAGTTGCATTTAGAGAACTCACATCACAACTCCTGGAAGAAACCAATTATATGGGATATAAGCATTTTGTCTGCAGAGAGCGAACAATGGGTAAAGAGCTGAATACAAATGTGACAAGTTACTTATGATAATCTATAATAACAGTTAAGATCAAAATCAAAATCAAAGTAGAGCTGCTTTACTTTGCTTTATCTTCGTCTGAATCACTGGAAGCAATATCTTGTCCAAACACTATCGGGTATAATTTGTGAACATGCTTCCCAATATAAAATGCTTGTCCCTGCATGAGAAAATAAGTTCAAACTTTACAGGAATTCATAGTATGACTTCCCTTGCATTTGAAATGGCATTAGAAACACAGCGCGTGAAGACAAAATATGAATACAGCCCACATGCGCTTACTGTTCTCTAGCACCTTGTCGCTTTAAGTTATACCTATAAACTATTTGGCAAGCAAACCTTGAGCTTAAAGTAGAAACTGAAAGAAAAAACTGACTTACTTTCGCCTATTGCATGAAGTTTATCTAAGTAGAAAAGAATAAGCTTATAACGATGGTATATGTTAGATTCATTTTTGTTTGGGATTTTGACATTCCTTTGCAAGTTGCAACTAATAAGGTCTGCTGAAACCACATTCATATCAGTCTTAAAAGAAAAAATGAGAAAAATTACCACAATGGTTTGGTTGTTCCCAAAGGTGATCGAAGTAGGGAAAGCTCTATCAATTGTGCTTGCTGCCACGGTTATTACCCAAGGCGCAGTGTTTATTACTGTCTGTGCATAAGGACCAGAATTGCCTCCAGAACAAACCACGTTGATTCCTTTAGCCACAGCGTGAAAAGAACCAATGGACAAAATGTCCTCTACATATGAAGCAAGAGGTGGTGGTGAGCCAAGAGACACTGAAAGCACATCAACACCATCATAAATGGCATCATCAAATGCAGCTAACAGGTCAGCGGAGCTGCAGCCACCAGTAGCCCAACAAACTTTGTAGATTGCCAACCTAGCTGACGGAGCACCTCCCCTTGCTACTCCACGAGCGAGACCAAATAAGCTTGCATTTTTCACCAGACTACCAGCTGCAATAGACGAGGTGTGAGTACCATGGCCCACTGCATCTCTTGGAGACATGAATTCGACACTTTCACTTGTATTTAGAGCACCAAATTCAGCCTCATATCCTTTAATATACCAACGTGCACCAATAATTTTCCTACAGAAAGAAGCATATCATTAGATCAGCAAGGCTTGGAAAAACCACTATACATGACAAATTAGCAGGCGCCAACTCTTTTTATATGAACCAACATTATATTTTGGTCATACATATCATAGTCAGCAGCGATCGTAAGTGGTAGTCGTTAAATTATCAAGGTGAAGATATAATAATGAGGAAGTGCTCTAAGTGAGGAAATACTGTAATAGGTAGTTCCCTAACCTGTTACAATGAGAAACACTAAATTCTTCTCCTTCTTCACACACCCCTTTCCATCGAGATGGAACTTCTCCCATTCCATGATCTCTGAAGCTTTTGGACTCCGGCCATATTCCTAAACAAGAGATACAAATAGGTAAAACCACTTCTGGATATCCAAATTAGCCAAAGAAAAAGATCTGACATAAACAAAATGAACACATGTTACATGTGTATACCAGTATCCATGATACCAATAATCGCCCCATCACCCCCTTGACCCATATTCATGATTCCGCCCGGACTAACGGAATCCAACTGCAAAAAATCCCAGCTTCTAGTTGTATGTAAACTAAGAATTCGGTTCGGAACCACACCAATGACTTGAGGAAATTCTGCATTTTACATTACTCATTTTATAAAACTGTAAGATCAAATTTCAATCCCAAATCCTAACAAGATGACACTTTTTGTTTCATCATTTCATAAAATGATCAAAGGAGTGAGTTGATAGACATACCTGCAATAGTTTGTGCTTGAGATTCTGTTAGCACTGCAGCAAACCCAGAAAACCCATGCTTGTAACTATACAAAAGTGAAGCTTTAACCTCTTCTTCACTACAAAAGCATATCAATAATGATTCTCCTCTACCATCAAATTGGTTGTATGATTTCAAGCAAGCTTAAGTAAATCTCATCAAATTTGAAACTAAAGATGATGTTAATAAAAGACAAACCTGCTGAATAATGTAGAAAGGATATTAAGGTGAGATTCATGAATCAATTTAGGTTCCAAGTGTTGTTTCTTCTCTCCCATGTAAACAATGTGAACCTACCAAAAACAAACCAACAACCCAAATTATAAACCAGAAATAAAAGAAGAAATGGAAAGTCACCAATTGAAGACATAAACGGAATGAATTTCAGAACTTACATTGCTAGCAGAGGTGATGAGGCTTTGCAAAGAGAGAAGAAGAAGAAGAAGAAAAAGGGAAGTAGCCATGTTTCAGTTACTCAAGGAATTGCACAGAAAAGAGAGAGTTTTATATTTTGGAGGGAGAGAAAAACTAAGAATAAATTAGTAATTTGATTTTGTCCAAGAGAGTTTTAGATGTGGTTACCAAAATTACATCTTGTCTTCTTCGTGAGAGACTATGTAGTGACATGTAATGGTAGACTTTTCAAGTCATGTTTGCAGTAAGTATACCTGCTCTGCCACTACCGGTTTCTGAGTAACATATTTATGGTTTTTGGTGGGGTTAATTGGACCATTTGGTCAAATACTAAATAGTACTACTTGTAAGAGGTTGATGGATGTGATTTTTTTCTGGTATTGTCAAAGTCTGAAACCTTAATGAGTAACAGGTAAGAACTAATAACAGAAACGATAGGAGAATCTATTACTGTTGTTGATGTTTTCGTTTTTGAGACGGCAAAAATCCAGAAGCCAATTTGGGAAAGAGATGGTGAACTCATGGAATGACAGGCCTTGCACACACAGGCTGCACTGGAGCAGACGCCAGACGGGGCAGTTCAGTGCAGGAGCTCTTTAAGTTTCAACCTCCATTTCACTGTTTCAAGCTCGGTAATGGGTTTCTAAACTTAAATTTACGCTAGCAGGGTCTGGAAATTCATTCAAACAAAACAAATCACTTGATGCAGCTACAAAATGACAGACCAAGTGAAATGACCCTATAGAAGCCTCCAAATCACTTGATGCAGCTACAAATCACTAAGTCGGCCACTGACCAAAAACATGAGCTATAATGCCTCCATTTTCAGGACTAATGTGCATGTTTTGAAACACCGGGAACATCATACAGTGGCGTAACAAAAATAGGTTTCTGATTCTCCGCAAAAAATGAAAAGAAAGGGGTTGCTGAGCTTTCACAGGACAAGAACAAATGCAAGATCTTACACACGTTTAAATATACAAATCTAGCATTGCCACATGAATATCTTCAGAACACTTCAGCTATCTTGCTTGCAAGAACGCGATCTCGTCTTTCAACAAATCCAAAAGGGAACCAACCTGCTTTACCTTTGCACTCACCTTCTGCCCAGCCGTTGTTTGATACCTGTAAGCAAGAAAAGTTATAATACTATGGCATAAGTACAATCCTCACAGTTAAAATAAACCTTGCAGATAAATCCCAATTTTTAGCTGGGATAAGGAAGACACTGAATCAAACACTTCAAACATATTTTCACACCATATTTGAACTTTTTAGCTTATTTTGGACCTTTTTTTTGAATTATTATATTTTTCGGAAGGTATTTGGACTAATACCAGATAACAATCTTCATAAAGAACAATCAGTACACAGAGGATTCAAACCTTTCGAACAACAATGTAGTCACCAACTGACAAATTCAATTCCACATCAGACTCAGCTTGGTATGAATGCATAACCTACAAGAAAATAAAACAAACATGAAAACTTGGGCCAAAGCAGAAATACCATAAATTTATCAAACTAAATGAAAGACATCATAACAACCTCCCCAAGAAAATATCCCATGCTGTCAATCACTCCCTCATAGGCCGAAGCAGAAACACCGTTAACTTCATCATACGATGGTGGTGGTGGCATAGAGTGGTCCGCTACTGGGCTAGTAGGTGCTTCAATTCTTTGGCGCTCTGATACCATCTACCAATTAAACAAAAATTTATACTTAGAATCCCCACTCTGACTATTTTTATAATTAAGGGAAATCGCTCAAATAAAAATTCAGAACGTGTGGTCTTTAGAACAAACAAAGTGGCTTGACATATACCTCACTTTCAAGTTGATCAAGTATCTGCAGGACTCTGGAATGGTAAGATCGTTCTGACTCAACCTGTAATGAAGAAAAAAATACAAAAATCCAAACCATTAACTTTTATAAAAGATAGTTTTACAGACAGCAGAGGTACAATAACTATATCAAATAGAGCCAATTATTTACCATTGTGATGAGGCGCTGTAGTGTTAATCTTTGTTGTTGAGCTTCTACAGCAGTCATTGCTGCAGAAGCTTCCTTCCCTAATGTTGCGACATTTGACTTCAGCTCATGCAGTTTCGTTTCTGCAGCTTCCAGCTTTGAAGTAAGATCAGGATTGCCCATTGATTCCCTAACTTTCGCTTGCCGCTTGGAAACTTCAATAGCCTGTCAAAGTGAACATCAGATATGGACAAGAAGCTTATAGATTCATAACAAAGATCCATCTTTTTACTTGATCTAATAAACAAGGTAATCATATGTCAAAATATATGCTTTGAAACATATTCAATTTTGCAGAAACTACTGAAGCATACAATAATACAAACAACCAAGATCCAATACAAACAACAAGATCCACATCTGCTTACAATCTCACTTACTGGAGGTTTGAGAATTTCTGAAGAAAGGAGGCAAGAATATACCTGAGCTTCAGCTTCTTGCCGCATCCTATCGTACCGTTGTGCAAGATGTCTAGCATCTTCCAGGGGAGCACCCATCACCATCGCTCTTAACGGTTCTGCAACCTGAACAATTAGTAACAAACATCCCATTATTAGTTGGGAACAACAAATCATACAGTAGTGAAGGGTCAAACAAGAAAGCACAAATTGGCAATAGAAGTTACTATGCAGAAGCATATTCTTTATAAGATAATCAGATTTCATTTGCAAAACAGAGCTTTCAACAATAGCAAAGACCTCGGCAATGTGTAGAAGCGAAATCAAGCATACATTCAGATTTGAAAAAGAAATGACGAACACCCACTTAACAGCTTATCCTGCAGGTGCAACATTAATTTCATTTCTTCCTCGCGGAGTGACAAATATTCATACGGAGTATATGGCATAATTTAGTTATTAGTTTTCCCAAATCAATCAGACCTGTGTGCCAAGGGCTTTCAGTAGATTCCCACGCTCCTTTTCCATCTGAGAACGAGCTCGTCCATAACTAAGTGCAGCTTTTGATAGTGTGTTTCCGCTAGTACAGGTATTTTCAGCACCATATTTCCTGCTATCTTCTGCCAACTTTGTACCTGTTTTAAGGTTGCTATCTTAGTGCACAATGATAGTGACTTCTAAACCAACATAACCGAAAAATAATAAAGAACAATCAAACTCTTATGAGGCTTACCTATCTCCACTTGTTTAGAGCCTGTAACGATATAGCCTTCAACACCACGAACAATATCCCTTTGAAAGTGCTGAACAAAAAAGAAAAGAAAAGAGAATTATAAGCAAAAAGAAACAGAAGAGAATTATGTAAAGCTATAGATAGCAGTAGAATATGGACAAACCTTTCCAGATCGGGTTGATATAAAGAGCTTCTCGAGCTTTTGATGCTGCTGACCTTCTGGGTCATCAGAATTTACATTATCTGAACCTCCATATCCAACAGCCCCAAACTGCTTAAACACAGCCTGAGGTTCAAGAAATTAAGGAAAATCAACAACCATGTTATAACCAATTCAACAACTTAACGCAAAAAAAACGTGGCAAACAGTTTTAGACATCTTGATCATGTAAGAAAACAATTATTGGGATTTGCTAGAAGCAAAGATAAGGAAATACTCGTAGGGGCAACTGCAAATGAATAAAGTAACATGTGTTTTAAACATGCCCCTAGAAAATAAACAGGACATCAGTGAATATACAAAATAGGGAAAGTGCTAATAGGACACAAGCAAGAAAAAGAGAGAGCTAGAGAACTCCAAACTCTAAGGAATTGAACATCTCATGAGTTAACCATATTTGTCAAAAATTTACAAACTAGAGGGTATTTCGTTTTTCAGTAATAACATCCCAGGAAAACGGGTCTTCACTGTGCGTGCAAAGTGTGGAAAATCTCCATACTGTTGTGCCAGTAGTTTTTGAGCTTTCCAATTCTTACTTTCAAAACAAAACAATATGGAAAACATAAGAAAGGAACCAACCGTTAATCGTCTCTGCAAGAAATCAACCATCATTCTTGAGTTACCAAAACTAGGAAATATGATCGAAAATCCAAAAGTTATTCCCTCAGCCGGCAAAATCGATTAAGAATAGAATACGAAGAAAAGTATTAAAAACAAACCATAAATAACCTGTTGATACCTACTCCAACCCTAATAAGGAAACCAACACAATTTAAGTTAAACTCTGAACTCTAACTCTAAAACCGCCACTTCTGAAGCTGGCATCCGACAACAACCCTTCTCTACCACAACGAAGCTACACCCACCGTTAGAATCCCAATCCAGTTTATAATTGGCACACTCAAGGAACCTAATGCTAAATTGGTAGTGACACTTGATACCAATTGTTAAAGAACTGGGCCAATACACCCACAAAATCAATCACATTTGAACCATAATCCTTGTTAATATCTCTTTAAAATGGGAAAAAAATAAATAAATCAAACTTTTCCCTAAAATCTGTCGCAACCCACTAATTAGTTAGGGCAACAGACATATTAAATCAATAAAGATCATATATTTATGCGATTTCATATGTTAATCACCCATATTACTTCTACAAGGGATGTGAAAAAATAGGGTTTTTTTCCTTGGTCAAATCAAAATGATCTAAAAGAGAGAGAAGGAGAAGGGGAAAATGAAAAACCTGTTGTTGTTTTGTAACAGTTTCTCTTAATCTTGAAGCTTGTTTCCTAATAGCTTCCATTAACACGGATTTGTTGCAGTTTTTTGTGTGTGTGATTCACAGCTCCTGGCCTTGATTTTCTCCAACGTCTGTTTCTTCTTTTAGAGAGAGAGAAAGAGAGTTTCAAATGTTAAAACTTTAAAAGGGGTTCTTTTTATCGTCCTTTATACATACACCCACCGCTTCTCTCTGATCACAGTAGGTGTACCCTAGGCTTACAGACTCTCTGGTTTCCCGCAAGAAATGTTTTTGATGTGAAATCTGACTGCTGTCTGACAAGATCTTTTGGTGGTTACGGAGGAGGATTTTGAAAATTTTGAATTAGAGTTTAGATCTGGCGGCTAATGTTGCAAAGTTTAGCGAGAAGTAGCAATTTAGGGTTGTAACGAAGCATAAACGGCTACTGCTACTAATATATATATATATAAGAAATGATTTGTATTCCGCGTGGGTTGACTGTCAGCCCTACAGGAGAGACGTTCAAGTTCTAGGTCTTTCTTACAAATCAGCAATCATTTCACTCGCTATCTAACGTGTATCTAGCACGATTCATTAAGAACTAAAAATATAAATGAGTCGGGTCCTGAATGGGCCGTTTTTTCTTTTGTTTTTTAACATTGAAACGAACGATCACTAAAAAATTTGGGGTGTGCAACGGACGGACGGTTGCCGATTAGGGGTTACCCGCAACCAAACCGTCAAAGTTGTGGATTTGGAAAATTGAACCGTAACCGGACCAATCACTTGCGGATTTGACATCCACGAATTAGCGGGTGATGCGGACCGGATACGGATTAACCGCCGATTTATAATTAATAATAAAAAAAAAAGTCTACATATCCGTGAAAATCCCTTCATATGGGTAATTGATCTCTCTATTTATGTTAATTCACTGTCTCACTCCCATGATAATAAATTAATAACAATGAAGCAAATGCCAAAGTTTTGTTGCACAACATTGCGAGTACAATATATACTTGCGAGGTAGTAATCTTAATTAACACTGCAACTGATAAGTGTAGTGATCTTTAATCATTTGATGTAGCACCTTGTTTTTGAAAACGAATTTCCTCTATGAATTGACAAATAGCAGGATAAATTTCCTGGATTAGTGCTTTAGCAGGATCCTTGTCCACATTAGACCACCTTTGGCAAGAGGAGGACACAACTTCTTTTTCTAGTAGTTCTCACAACGCACAGAGTGCGGAGTGGATCACATGCAAGCATCGAGAAACTTCAAAACCTTCAGTTTCTTCAAGAAAATTATGCAGATCTTGAAATGTTCTCTGAAGAAGACGAACCTCTTATTCCCAGTAAATTAAATTAGAGATATCTAATCTAAAATCTGAAACTCAATTTTTGCGGGTGCGGGTGAATCCGCGGATTTCAAAGTCCAACCGCAACCAAACCGCTAAACCTTGCGGATTTGAAAACTCAACCGTGTCTGATCCATAGACTCTTGCGGATTGGTTTTCACCCGCAATTTTGCGGACGGTTGCGGGTGAAAACCGCGGTTTAGGTTTTTCTGCACACCCCTACTAAAAAGCACCTGGCTAACCAACTGGCATTAGCCCAAATGGCCAGGGGTTGGGCACCCAACCTATATATAGGTTGCGAGTTTAATTCCCGCACTGATCGTGTCAAAAAAACAAAAACAAAAAAATACCTGGCTAATTTGGGACCTATAAAGATTAATTGGGGCCTATAGATTTCCACATCCACCCAAATAAAAAGGATATGGGGTGTCTAAATTTGCTGAAACTACCAATTTACCTTAATACTACGAATTTACCCCATTAACTCTTAATAATGAAAACTAAAACTAAAAAATCAGTTTCAATTCCTAACTTATAAACTGATTCTCTCCTCTTCTTCTCCCTCTTTTTTCATTTTTTGAAACCAAAACATCGTCGATCATCGACGATCCAAAAACGATTAATTTTTTTTTTCTTCTATAAAATGTCGAAACGGCCAAGATACAAACAACCCACTGGAATTACTTATCCTAATGAGAGTAATCCCCGAATTGTTGAAGCGATTCGAAATAAAACGAAGAAAACGTTTGAGGAAGTTGAACCATCTTTGATCGCACAAGAGGAGGAAATGGGTCGAATCAAGTACTTTTCTATTTACCCAATCTTCTAAACCAGGTTTTAGTAACATGCAATCACTAAAAAATCGATAATTTTGATTTCAAATTTATCCGGGTTTACCATAATCGGTTTATGTTAGTGTACATGTGAATGGATTGTATTAGGAATCGGTTGATGTTAATGCCCACATACCCCGATTGTGTTGCATGTGTTTTCTGGTTCGAGAAATTTGAACCAGAATCGGACAATGTCAATACCAACATAGCCCGATTATGTAGCCGTAGGGATAACCATTTTCTTGTAACTTTTTTTCGTTAGAATCGGATTACATATGTGTCCACATGGCCCGATTGTATAGCCACTGATTAGCCATAATCAGATTTCATTTGCATATATATAAACCGATTGTTGATGTGTAATGTTACAATCGGGTTTTATAACAGTATCGAGTAAACTGATTATTGTAAGAAAGAATGCCCAATATTTTTGTAACTTTTTCTTGTTAGAATCGGATTACATTAAAACTTATATAAACCAATTGCCGATGTGTTATGTTAGGAATCGGTCTTTATATGTATATCGAGTAAACCGATTGTATACCTTGAATTCAAAAATATGCATTGAATTCCATTTGTTGTTTGTTGCTTATCTCCGTATTTTACAGGCCAAACAAGGGCAAGCAACAACGTCAAGAAGAAAATAAATATAAGAGGAAAAATAATTTGGATTCTCCTCAGAGTTTGAGACCTCGTCGAGAGGGTGGTCAAAATTTTAAATGCTTCCCACCGAAGGGGCTCGGGGAATAAAGCCAACGCGATCCACATCGATGACCCACCAACTTAAGAGGATAAACCAGCACAAGAAGAATCTGATTCTGATACACCTACTGAAGAAGGAGGTGGTGCTAGAGAAGTTATTGAAGAAGAAAGTGTCAAGGAGAAGATCAAGGAAGAAGAAACTGGTGGCAAGGAAGGTGATGAAGAAGAAAGTGAGTATTAGGATGATGGAGAAGAAAGTGAGGATGAAGGTGATGGAGAAGAAAGTGAGGATGAAGGTGATGGAGATATAGGAGAAGTTCAAAAACAAGTCCAAGGAGGAGAAGTTCAACAAAAAGTCCAAGGAGGAGATGCTCAAGAACAAGTGCAGGAACAAGTCCAAGGAGGAGAATTTCAAGAACAAGTCCAAGGAGGAGACGCTCAGGAACAAGGTAAGACAGATGGCAAGAAAGATAGTCCAAAGAAGAAGAAAGGGGACCACATGCCCGACCCGGAGAAGACGTTTTCTCACGGACGTAATGATTGTGTTTACGGGTTACCCGGTGATGGAAGACGAGTGTTATGGGGGTACAAAGGGAGTTGGGACGCGGAAGTATGCCATACCATAGTAACTACCTAAACCTTATATTATGTAACATAAAACTTATTATCCGTGTAGTGTTTTGATTATTGTCCATCGGATTTGTTTTGTTTTATAGGATCACAAGGATGTCGTTCGTCGTATGAATCCAGGAACGTCGGGGACTATGATGAAGAGCCGGCCACTGCAAGGAATATAATCAACCGTTGGAGAAGTTGATGAAGTAATCGATCTAGCGAAATCTACGGGGCTATTGCCTGCAGTCGAGAATTTGTATCTTGGTTACGACAAACCCCTTTGTTCCGCCTTTGCCGAGAGATATTACAGGGAAACGGATACTTTGCATCTTTCGTTTGGCGAAATGACGATAACTCCAAATGATGCGAAGTTCACTATCGGGCAAAGCATAGTGGTAAAGCCGTGAAACACAAAGAGTACGTGCAAGAGCTTAAGTGGGACAAGATTTACGCGTTCACCAAGGAAGTCTTCCAATGGGATGAGGATATGTCCAAGTCACAAATGCTAGTAGGCAAAGAAAAAAAGAGAAGACGAATGACCAAGTCACCAAGGAAGTGTTCCTGGTGCATATTATTTCTCAATTACGGTTTTTTTAATTGTTTTAGCATTATTTGTTTAATGTTTGTTGTTTCTTAAATGGAAACAGAGAAGACGAGTCGGGCACTTGATAGCCGAAGCACATATAGCTATCAGGAGAGGGAAAAATATTGAGGACGGTGAAAAGCTGATTAATGAATTGAACTGTCCCGAAGATGTGGAAACGAGTGCAAAGTTTGGAATTGATGGAGGATGAGGAGCCAAAGAAAAATAGGAAGAGAGTCGCCCTAAAAAAGTATTCTGAAGGTGCATCGAGCAGCGCCCGACATGCTAAAAGAGGACGAGGTGGTCATGGTCGTGGAAGTGGTCGTGGTCGTGGACGTGGTCGTGGTGGGGATGTTGATGAATGAATGGTTTCAAACTCATGTATTTAACTATGGATAATTATGGTCTCAAAACTTATGCTTTAAACTTATTGTCGAATTATGTTTGGTTATATTCCTAGTTTATGAATGACTGAATCTGGTTTCTTTTGAAAATTGTTTGTGTTTGTCTATGATACGACAAAAGAACCAACTACAATGTGTGTGTGCAAAAAATGCATGATTCTGGAAGTTTTTTGTGTCACAATAGGTTTACATTTACCTGTATAAAATCCGATTCTGACAATTCTCCGGGGGTACAATTTCAGAATCGGGTTTTGAATGTGCACCACATAGACCGATTTGGAAAATTTTGTTCACCTGGTTTTTATGTTTTCAGAATCGGTTTATAATGATACTTTTAAAGTCCGATTCTGACAAAACAAAAAAATCCGGAGTTTAGAAATCGGTTTATGTGGGCATCACATGTACTCCGATTCTTGTAGGAATAGTGACAATGTTCTTGTATCTTTTTTTTTTTTTGACAAGAAACGGATTACAAGTGACATATTAAAGACTGATTATTGAGAGGAAGATTTTAACAACCTTCATAATCTATGTTGGCATCACATGTAATTCGATTCTTGCAAGGAAAAGTGGAAATTCTTCTATAACTTTTTTTTGCTGAGAATCGGATTACATGTGCAAAATTAAAATCTGACTATTGAGAGGCACATTTTATATGATTTTGCAAGGACGCGATCGGAATATATGGACGTACCTAAACTCCGATTGTTTGAATTGAATTTGAAAAATATAGCCGTTGAGTCCTTATCTATATAAGGACAACCTCTTTGAGCCACTCCCATATGACACACCTAGCCTAGAAAATGGAATGGGAACCGCATGAATATTTGTGTCTCGTTAACTCGTTTGCTAATACGTTCGGTGAACGTCCGAATGAAATCTATTCAATGTTTTGGAAGAGAGTTAAAGAGTTCTTTTACGGGCGTACCGAAATCCCAATAACCACAAATGGAGAGACTTGGCATTTCGATTCAAATACATAAAAAGTGCAATGCGAGAGTACGTAAAAGTTAGAAATATGGTGTAAGACTATCATCCACGAGCTCCTCTTAGGGAAAAGGTGAGTAATCCGATAATATTTATACTTATGTCATCGTTGAAAGTTCGCATACTAACATTTAAGAATTCATTGAATTTCAGCTGGAACGTTTCAATGGGTTATGGAGAATTCGTAATGGAGAAACTAAGTTCATTCACCACAAATAATATACAACGTTGTACCGACGTGCTCGGAGGTTCATTGACGAACATTTGATATGTCAAATTCTAGAATACCCATACTGAATCCTATATATGTAATGCGCTAATTTCCTAAACTATGTAATGATATTTTGTTTCCGAAAGTAAGGTATAATCGGATTATGTGGGAATACATAAACATCGATTTCTACAATCGGTTTATTTGGGTATTAAAAAAAAACGATTGTGGGTTTACTTCATCCTTTGAAAAAACTCAAACCAAAATCAGTTTACAACTGCACTAACATCAACCGATTCTGGATCGAGTTTTGAAAAAAAATAATCAAGTTTTAATGATGAATTAATGGTAGTTGATTTCAGGGTTAACTTGATTAAACATTATTTAATCATCCAAATTAGCACTAATCAATCAGGGGTAGTTTTTCCATTTAGTAAAATAATTGGTAAGGGGTTATCCATTTTAATTCAAATTATTCTTTTTTGTCTTGTAGTCATGGGCCCAGATTAATCATAGTAGGCCCCAGTTTAGCCAGGCTAAAAAGAACCACAAACTCCTAAGCCAACAACTATTTTCGTTAATGGTTAATTTGTCCCTGATTTATTAGTGTTAATCAGGTCAGTTAATAGTTGTTTAATTTTGTTAACTGAAAAATTAACTAATGTTAATTGATCATCGAAACATGAAAATGTTGAAGTTTTTGTAAGAACATCAACCAAGAATCGGTGGATGTTCATGCCCATGTAAGCCGATTATGGGGTTGATGTTCTTCATTCACGAAAAACATTAATAATTGGTGGATATGCCATATTATCCGACTGTAATATGAAAATTGCATATTCATTTTGAGAATTCTGAAATTGAGTGTAATCTAATACTCAGTTTGAAAATGTGCATGCATACGGGTCCTCAGATCACGATCTAATATGATTTCAATTTTTCGAAAATCATACAAACGGTTGGCATATATAAAGTCTCATATTAGACGAATATGAAAATGAAGAAATTCTTTTTTAATTAGAACGGGTTCTTAACGGCCGATTATAGTTTAAAAAACATCCATAAAAATAAACATTTCAAATCGGAAGATTGGACACATCCATAACCATCGATTCTTACTTTGTGAAAACCAGAATCGACATATATATATATGTATAGGTTTATGTTCGCCGATTTTTACCTAAGAAATCTAGATATTCATCAAAATGAAGAATATCGACCGGTTAATACACGTTCGTTGACATATCCATTTTTCTCGATGTTCTTAATCTGCAAAGAACATCAAACACAATCCGCGGACGTAAAACACCGATATTCGTCGATTATGGTTAGATTTCAAAAACAAAATTAGATCGATGAAAACTTAATATATAAGTCATTAAGTTTCCTTAGTAAGAGGAATAGTTTGATATAAAAACTTATTTATTAGACACGATCCTAAAATGATACAAGGATGTGTTGAAAAAAATATGGAATTAATTTTTGTATTAAGATTTAATTTGATTTGGATGAAAATAGAAAAAATATTAGGTTTTTGATTGTTTTATTTTTTGTTTAGAATTTACGTTAGAGATGAAAATATAAATGATTCTGTATAATAGTATGAGGGTTACTGTTGAGGGTTGTTTGTGAAAAGGAGAGGATACCGAGTACACCACCAATTTTTTTCGTTCGGCAACCTGTATGGACAAACTTAATACAATCACAACTAGGTCAACTTAAATACCCTTGAATAAGATTGTAAAGAGTATTTCTCTTTCCCTTCCAAAATCATTATGTAAATTAAAGACTCGTATACCTGATTGTGTAGAAGAGTTCTTGGAAGATCTCAAATATCAATATCCAACATCAATTTAATTTGTATCCAAATTGTACAATATTCGAATTCTAAAAAGTATGAAACTTGTAACCTATTATTCAATTATTGAGGGTATAACAACCACACCCAATAATTCTTTCGGAAATTTGTATGGACAAACTCTAATATAATTCTGAGAGCACCAACTTAAAAGCGAGACTCAATCAATAAATATATCAAACAATTTTTATCTCTTTCTTAATACAATCAGCAAATAGAACATATATAAATCTGTGAGCCTGATTGACATGAGAAATAACTTGGACGGTACCAAAGACCAATGCCCAAGTGTCAATCAAGTTCTATCCAAAAATCAAGGTCGGATTTATCAACTGATTGAACTGCGCACAACCTGTGATATTGAAATTATATAAACAAATATAATGCGAAAAAGAAATAACACAGACACCAGAAATTTTGTTAGTGAGGAAACCGCAAATGCAGAAAAACCCCGGGACCTAGTCCAGATTTGATCACCGCACTGTATTAACCCGCTACAGACACTAGCCTACTACAAGTTAACTTCAGACTAAAATGTAGTTGAGCCCTGACCAAGTCTCACACCGATTAAGGTTTAGTAGCATTCCTTACTCCTCTAGAACCACGCCGGATTCTATGCACTTGATTCCCTTAGATGATCTCGCCCACAACTAAAATTTGCTATGACCCAAAGTCGAAGACTTATAAACAAATCTATCTCCCACAGATATATCTATCCTTGATTCTGTTTGTTTCGTATTTTGATACAAAGATCAAGGTGAACAGGAAGCAACTAATAATCTGGTCTTATACTCTCAGAGAGCATCCTCGGAATATTAGTCACCTCACAATAACCTAACTGATGAACATAAGAAGTTATTGCAGAATCACAAGAGTCTGAGACGAAGAAATGTTGTGATTACTTTTTATATCTTACCTGTTGGAGATAAATCTCGAGTAAATCTTAGAGAAGATAAAACTCAAAACGATATAAAAAGTAAGATCAGGATACGCAACTACAGAGAAAATAGTTATATCTGGCTTCACGAATCCCAAACGAAGTCTTCAAGTCGTTAACCTAATAATGGTTTTGGAAAACCTAGGTTAAAGGAGAATCGACTCTATTTTGCAACCAGGACACGGACAAGTGCCCGTATTAGGTTTTCCAGTTGCTAGAGTTCTCCCTTATATAGCCTTTCAAATCAGGGTTGCTTACAATCAAAGCTAAGATAGCTTAGTAACAAAGCCTTCAATATTCACCGTTAGACGAACTCCTGATTTAAGATTCAAGCTAAGTCTGCTTAGAAACTAAGCAATCAATATCCATCGTTAGATGGTCTTAGCTTGTTACACACAAATAAAATATACTTATATTTATATATGGATATCCGTACCTAAACGTGTATATTGGGTTGGCTCAATAACAGTTAACCGAAGTTAGCCATATGAACACTTTTGACTTAGCCGTATTCATCAAAAAAATTTAGATCAAATATGATGATCAATCAATCATGATAGGTAATCAATCTAATTGTGCTTCAATAGAGTTGTTCAATTATTCAGTATCTCATAGAAATATTCATGAACAAACTAAAAAGAAATCGGTTTGATTCGTGATCGTACAAAGTACTTATACAAGAATCAATTCATGAACATTAAGCCACGGTTTGCAAAGTTAATTTGCATTCCTTAAATCATAAATGTTTCAGTTCATGAGTATAAGAATCATACATTAGCGATTATAGAACTTAACCAATGTGTTTGAAAAAACGGGGGTATAACAACCACACCCAATAATTTGTTCAACAATTTGTATGGACAAACTCCAATATAATTCCGAGAGCACCAACTTAACAGCGGGATCAATCAAGAGATATATCAAAGATCTTAATCTCAATTTCTTAATACAATCTGCAATCGAACAAATACAAATCTGTGAGTCTCATTGATATGAGAAATAACTTGGACGCTACCAAAGACCAATGCCCAATTGCCAATCAATTCCTATCTAACAATCAAGGTCGGATTTACCAATTAATTGAACTACGCACAACCTGTGATATTTCAATTATGTAAACGAATATAATGCGGAAAATAACTAACACAGACACCGGAAATTTTGTTAATGAGGAAACTGCAAATGCATAAAAACCCCGGGACCTGGTCCATATTGAACACCACACTGTATTAAGCCGCTATAGACACTAGCCTACTACAAGTTTACATCAGACTGGAATGTAGTTGAGCCTTAACCAAGTATCACACCGATTAAGGTACAGTCGCATTCCTTACGCCTCAAGAACCACGCCGGATTCTGCACAATTGATTCCATTAGCTGATCTCACCCACAACTAAGAGTTGTTACGACCCAAATTCGGAGACTTATAAACAAATTTGTCTCCCACAGATAAGTTTTTATTATGATAGATAAATCTGTCTCCCACAGAAGTACCTATGAAGTTTTTTTCCATCTTATGATAATTCAAGGTGAACAGGAACCAATTGATAATCCGATCTTATACTCCCGAAGAGCATCTTAGAAATATCAATCACCTCATAATAACTTAATTATATGGTGGTAGAAGAAGTTACTGTGGAATCACAAAGTCTGAGACGAAGAACTTTGTGACTACTTTTTATATCTTACCTATCAGAGATAAATATCGAGCAAATCTTAGAAAAGATAGTACTCAACACGATAGAACAAGTAAGATCAGTACGTGCAACTATAGAGAAGATAGTTGGGTCTGGATTCACGAATCCCAAATAAAGTCTTTACTTTGTTAACCTAATAGGGTTTGGAAAACCCTAGGTTAAAGGAGAACAACCCTAGTTTGCAACTAAGACACGGGAAAGTGTCGGGATTAGGTTTCCTATTGCCAGAGTTCTCCCTTATATATTCTTTCAAATCAAGGTTTGCTTATAGTCAAAGCTAAGATAGCTTAGTAACAAAGCATTCATTATTCACCGTTAGATAAAAACCTGATTTAAGGTTCAAGCTAAGTCTGCTTTAAAATAAAGCAATCAATCTCCACCGTTAGCTGGTCTTAGCTTGTTGCACACAAATAAAATATACTTTCATTTAAATATGGGTAACCATACCTAAACGTGTATATTGAGTTGGCACAATAACAGTTAACCGAAGTTATCCATATGAACTCTTTTGTCTTAATCACATTCATCTAACACCTCTAGATCAAATATGATGATAAATCAATCATGAAAGATAATCAAATGAATCTAATTGCGTATCAAATAAAGTTGTTCAATTGTTCACTATCTCATAGAAATATATATGAACCAATTGAAACAAAATCAGATTGATTCGTAATTGTACAAAGTACTTATACAAGAATCAATTCATGAGCATTAAGCCACGGTTTGCAAAAATTGCATCCCTTAATTCATAAATATTTATTTCATGAGTATGAGAATCATATTTAACCGATTTTAGAACATAACCCACTGTGTTCGCAAACCAGGTATGCAAACAACAGCTCCGGACCTTGGCATGCCCAGCCATTCACAAACCAGGTACCCAAATAGCAGTCCCGGACCTAACTCAAGTTGAACCGTTCGCATACTAGGTATGCAAACAAGGTTCTTGGACCTTAACAGTTATAACCATTCGCATACTAGGTTTTCTAACAAAGGTTCCGGGACCTGAATCATAACAATACAGTTCGCATACTATGTATGCATACCGTGTTATATCCAGACATGGTCAAATGTTCTAAACTTCCATTTCAATAATTGAAATATCCTTAGGAGACGACAATATCTATCTCACACAAACTATTAGCTTCAAGTAATTTTCAAGTGATCGAATGATCAATACGAAACTTTTCAAGTCGACATCAAATGATTATCTCATACAAATTATGTAAAGATGTTTCAAGGCAATTTTAACATGATCATCTTTTGCCTTAATATTTAGTTTCCAACAAATAAATTGTTTCCAACTAAACTCGTCAAGAATAATGATGAACGTAGTTAAAGTAAAAAGCTTCCAACACATATTTCGAGAAATAGATAACCGAGATAAACCCAGCTCGAAATATCAAATATGTATAATGTAAAAGTCTACATAGATATACAACTTAGTCTCATTAGGACATAAAATAGAATAGACTTCTGAGTGATAGATAAGTTTTAGTCTCCACATACCTTTTGTTGATGAAGTTCCTCCAAGCTCTCTTCAGTAGATCTTCGTTTTCAATCGATGAACGCCGTGAAGTCTAAAGATCAACCACACATTATATCCTAATTCGAGACATAGATATAAGTAGACTAGAAATCAAGACTATAGTAATGATCAACTAAACTTGACAAACAAGCTTGAGATAGAAACGCTTGCGAGTTCGACCGAGCAGTGCTCTAACAATCTCCCCCTTTGTCAAATTTAGTGACAAAACTATCAATACAAATGGATTACAAAATAAATAAACATTGTAGCTTCTCATCCATCATGCTTGAGTTTTGGTAGGCTAAGAAAGAGTACCTACAATGATTGCAAGTGCACAGTGCCAATTGTGTAAGGTGCAAATACAGATCGATCCTCAGGGACAAGGTGGGTGTAACGTGAAGCTTATGGTCTTACTATACTGAATCAATGAGAGAGTAATAACAAGGGGTTTTGTTTGCCGATACGGCTAGACGATGGTTATGTAACACAAAATAGAAAAACAGATTGTAAACAAAGACTAGAGAGCACTAGGGAAGTTGAATCCACCTCATAATCCTATGCTAAGGCAATACTTACTCAAGTTATGTTCTTGTTCCTTTCAGGAAAGAATACAATAGATGATTTATCAACTATTCTCACTAACCCACCCCTAGTATAATCTGTCTTCTTACAGTACAACCTATCGCAGGCTCATTCGATCAAAAAGCTAACTAATCCTTCTTATATCAATTAAGCACAGATCTTGTTCCAGAGAGGTATCTAATGGATGATTTATCAATCAATATCCCTAACTCACCCCTAGTATAAGCTGTCTTCTTACAGTACAACCTATCACAGGTTCATTTGGTCTATTAGCTAACTATCAATCCAAAATCAATTCAAGCACATCAAGAACAACAACAGGAAAACTGACTATCTTAGCATACAATCAAGGGATTCATCTAAACCCTAGTTATTGAATTAGAACATGATGAAAATACTGAAAACAAATATAAACTACAGCTTGGTGCACTACATCACAATCTCTCTCTATTTATACACAATTATCACTCAAGTCAACTCCAATTCGATAATTAATAGATACCCAACTCACCAAAACGCGTTTCCCTTCTTCAATTCATCTCTGCAACTTCATTGATTTGATGTTTCCTCCATTATAGAGATAACCCTAACTCTATCTCTCTCAAACCTAGCTTCTAGGTTTACTGTTATTGATAAGGAGATAAGGTTGAGAGAGATAGGAATTAGAGGCTTAATTGATGGCGTTAATGAGGGTGGTAGAGGTTGAACGATGGAGTTATTGAAGGAGATGAAGGAGGTGGTACTGGTGGTTCTGCAAGCAGAGTAATGAAAAATGAAGATGGAGTTGGAGTTGGGTGTTGTTCGATTAGAGGTAGGGATAGGGGATGTTGCGGTGTTGAGCGGATACATCAAAACTTGATGCCCTGAACGGATGAGCTGTTGGATGCTGAGCAACTAAGTAGAATCTGACGGCTCAGCTTAGGAACGGGCTTGGATCTTGGGTTTGGGTTTTTGGGTCTACCAAGCCCACTGCTCAGATTAGGCTTTTGCAAGCGGTTTGCGGGAGAGTTGCAAACGGATTGCGGAAGGTTTTTACGCGATACTCCTTCGCGCTTCACGGCCTTCTCGCGGGAGCTTTGCATTGTGTCTCTTTTGTAGTCGCTAGCCACCATACCTATGCTCTTTTGGCTTCTTTAGTCATCCAAGCTTTATTTAGTACCTAAAAACACAAAATTAATTAGTACAAGTATTTATTATTGAAAACAATGAAAATACATAATTTGAGATAATATATGATTTTAAAGCGCAAAAGATGAGTTAATTTCCAATAAAAAGGTGTAGAAATATGCAATATTTGGCACTCATCAAATACCCCCAAACCTGAATTTTACTTGTCCTCAAGTGAAACATAAATTAGGAAATCCTAACTATACCACTGTCGCTGGTCTCTCGAATGCATTTAGCATATGCATTAAGCCTTTAAATCCCTAGGTGTCCCTAGTGGACAAGTTGCAGTCTCGTGAGGGCCTACCAGAGGTTTACCCATAAAACCTTCTCCAACTTCATAGCGTAATAGAGTCCCAAGCATCCAAGGAGCTATGAGGACATAGAGTTTATGCATGCTAGTAATAGGAAGTTAGAAATGCCAAAAGAATGCATTCTCATCCTTAAGAGTTGAGCGAGAAGTAACCATACCATATGAAAGAATTCGGGTTCGAGAGTAATCACAAGCCTCGACTTCTGCCTCACCAATAAGGTTTTATGATAATTTCTCTCAACAAGATCGCTTTTCTAGTCTCTCATGTGTGCAGATAGGAATAAAGAGTGAAATTCTGCACACGTTGAATGGCGGGATGGATAACCTTCCGAGATAATTTCTGGAGACTCCACAGAGTTGTGGGAAAAAAGAATATTTTTCTAATGATCTCTAGGAAAGGAAATCAACCATTATCAAGTATGGGAGTACTCACTTACCTTCACATCCGATCGGCAATCAACATCACTCTCACAACATCCATAGAAATGTCTCCGTCTTCGGTCTTCAACTGTTGATGATGAACTTCGTAGAACCTTGACAATTTCTGATTTTTCTCTTCAATTCCCTTGTTGCTTGAATTTTCCTCTAAAACACTTCTTCTTTACCATGGTGTTATTAAACAAAATAAAAATAAAAAACTATATTTTTTTTCTTTTTTTAATCATTTTTTTTAACATACCAACAAAATAAATAATGACACTACTAAATTCATGGATGAAGGACTTTATCACTCGCTTTTCCACAACTTGTATTGTCTTGATTTCATAAACTTCACCGTTTCTCATATTTTTCTGTCTTTCTTTGCTCTTGTAAGATAAGTCTTCACTTGTGTATAAAATTATGCTTTTCGTACCGTATCTTCACTTTGAATATGACTTTCTTTTCCTTGAATTGTTGCATGTAAACCTTGGACTATTTCAACTTTCTTAAAATATTTTGATGTCGCATTGCTTGTTGATGATGTTGTGTTTCTATGGATTTGTTTGATGTTGTCGAGAGAGAGAATGGTGCTAACTGCAAATCAAACTACAAGAAGGAGTTTTCATCTTTAGGCGTCATCCTCATGATTGAAAAAATTAGCACTCAATAGATCCAAAATAGTGCTGAAAGTGGTGCGAAGTTGGGTAGCTCACCATTCCTACCCGGAATTTACGTACGGTGACACACACTCTAAAAGGACTTTTTAGATAGTCACAAAAATTGAAGGTTGGTGCCTCGCTTGATGTAAAAAAGGTAGTCTCCACTAAGGGTGATCACAACTCTAATACCAAATAACTTTGTTGCACCTAATTTTCCCACCGGCATGGTTAAATCCAACTTTAACGCTCAAACAACCAAGCAACCCGATTGTGTTCTCCAGTACTTCCAAGTTCAGTTATTTCGGTCAGAATCTCTATGTAAGCATATCTATAAGCATGCTAGTGACTCTAAGATCTCTAAAAGTTGGAGGTTTTATGCAAGTATTTCCAAAGATTTTTGATTTTTTTTTTACACAATTTTATATAAAAGGAAAAGAAAAGACTAAAAACTCTATATGCAAAACGCTCTCCCACACCTAAATTTAACATTGTCCTCAATGTTTCAAAAGATGATAAGAATTTAAACAACAACATACCATGAGAACCATGTTGATTAGTGAAAAGGGAAGAGATTACCGTTATGTCGGCAAAAGCAAGATTAGAGCTTCATTATTCAAGGCTAGAATCCAACATATTCAGCTAAGATCATATTGGATTAACACAATATATATAAGATAAAAGAAGACTCAACTGAATCAAGATAGAAAACATTACCTACTGGATTATATACAGGAAGAATTCACCATACATTAATAATCTAAAGAGTTGAGGATCAACCCTAAAGACAAAATATAGAAATTTTAACAGCCTCACACAATTATTATAAGACAGGAATGCAAGTGAGACTACAAAACGAAATGAGCTACCCCCAAACCTGGATTTTTCAACGGATATAGTTTTGGACACAAAATCCTGCAATTTTAGGGGTGCATCATGCACAAGATCTAGTTCAAAGTGAACTTTGTCAGGGATGGATGGAGAGACATGAGTAAACTCCAACTGTGGCTCATCAAAGATATTATATTTAGCTGCAAAATGGTCCAAGAGAATTTGAGAAGCACAAAGTTCCAATCTTAGATTAGGTATTCTCAGAAAAGTTGGTTTTACCATTTTGTTACAAACCAAATCTATGTTGGGTGCAAGATTACCAGTTTATGACATGGACAGGGAACTAGGTACGTCTAAATTGTTTTCATGTATAAGGCCACTAGTACCATCATACAGTTTCCCTAAGCCAGAAACAGGTATATCATATTCATTTTCATAGAACAAATCATCAAGACCCAGTTCATAATCATCATCCAAAACCTTTGTGACCTTTGTGTCATACATAAGAGAATCAGAGGAAACATCACAGTGTGACCTAGGCAGGGAATCATACATATCAAACCTATCAGGCACAAGCTGCGTATTATACTCCTTTTCACAGTTCAACTGCACAATATCTGAATCAGTATCCACAACATCCAGCAATTCAGTGTTACGAATAAGAAATCAGAAGAAACATCATTTGTCAAAGTCACAGCAAAGGAGCCTAATGTCTCAGAAACAAAAGATTCCATAACAACATTTTCAGAGTGGACATATTCTTCTAAATCATTATTATCATCATCATCGTAACATGTGTAGTTCATCCCATCAAAAATCATAGTATTTACAGTCCATTCATTTTTTTCTAAAACAGGTTCATATGCAATATTAGTTGCACGAGTAAGACTAGACACACTATTTTCACAATTTATTTCATTAAGACAGACAAACATTTCATCTTGAAATTCCTCCCTTCCTATATTTTGTAAATGAATCAGATTCATCCTTAATATCATATTATGTTGTTCAATGGAAGGGGAGTCTTCAATAGTGGGTATCCTCGTTTTATATGGATATTCAGTACATAGTTGAGCATGAGGTTCACTGCCGAAGGTAAATTCAGATGTGTTGCTATATGGATGATCATGCAATGCTTGCAATTAATCTGACATTATTTTGTTCAATCAGTTTAAAACTTTCCATCACAGATTGCATACAAGGGCTCATGGGAGTACAAAATTGTTCAACATTCCCTGGTGGTGGATGATACATGTGTGAATAGTCATTAGGGTATGTATATTGAGGCTCAGGTCTATGAAAATGTCCATAACAATAATCCCTATAACTATTGACATCATGGTATGTGGGAGGCTCATAATGTGAAGTATGTCCGTAAGCATGTTCTCAAATAGATTTGTTCTCATCCCCAGTTGCAGACCAAAATCCAGACATTATTGAGTTATCGCTATCGGAGACGGGACATTCACAAGGTTTAACAGAGATTGAGAGACGCACAATGATATAAAATTCAGCTAGCGGGTATTTCACTCAATTACTATATGATCATGAATATGTACACCAGATGTTGCAGGGATTGAGCAATGTTCAGTCAGGCCACTAACAATTTCAGAAACTCGGGGCTTATGTCAAAGAGTATCAAGATTATGCAAGCATAGATGTCAAAAGTTCAGATATTGCAAATTGAACAAAAGGGTGAAGGAATCAACAAGTAAGCATTCAAGCTAATCACAGAATCACATGCACAAATTCAATATGTTGCAGGTGTTGGATAATATTATGCAAAGCGATTAGTTCAGCAAGCGAACACGGTAATCAGTTTAAGAACATCAATCAGCAGGTTATAGCTGTCCGACAAGCAGCAATGCGCAAATCAGGGAGGCAATGCTCATGGAAGTGGTAACAGGTTAACACATATGCACACAAACACAATGATATAGTTCAGCACAGTGACATAACAATTTCAGCTAGCAAATGTGTAATTCAGATTGGTACCATATGTTGCAGGGATTCTGTCAGACAACTAGGTTATCGGGCTATCATGGTTTATTCATACAAATATAAAGTATAATGAAGTTCGAGAATGACCAACCGGGTTTAGTCACAATAACAATTGGGTTCTGCTCCTTTTTCTCCTTTGCCTTGCTTCTGCAGCAGTATTGCAGGTACCCGCTAGCTTAACAAAAACTTTCAGTTCCCAGAAATGAACAGTTGAAGCAAGGAAACTAAAAACACTAATACTGAAAATTTCAGCACAAGGATTCTGCAGTATGAAGTGCAGGGACTGGTATGGTGTTTTCAAACTTGACAGTGCATGGTGACAGTGCTTATAAAGATGCTTGACCCACATATGCAGTTTTACATGAATGAAGACTCAAAACCTGAATTATGTTACAATATGCTCAATACTCAAGTAATTCAGATGGACAGGCAAGCTGCAGATGTAAAATATTATGAGGTTCAAAATAACTACAACATGATACTTTTTAGATATCAACTGATTCAAACCAGATCTGTCTTGCAGGGACAGTAAGATACAATGATGCAGAGTGAACTATGAAAGATTCAGCTAGCGCAATGGGAATTTCAGCTTTCTTTAAAGGATTTTTTCAACGTAATTGAGGTGGGAGTTACTCAGATTCTGCAGGAATGGAATGATACAGGACAAAGATGCTACAAACTACAGCTAAAATTACAAACCTAAGATGCACATGCGGAGCTGCAACTAAGGCTAACAAGTGGATGCACAGTATGCAAACGATTGAAATTTACAAATTACAGCTAATATGCTACAGAACTAAGCTACAACTACAAAATTAAGCTGCAGGACAATGATGCATAAGATGGATGAAGTTTAAAAACTAAATTATAGAATGCAATGTGTATGAGATGCAATTAACAAGTATTTATAGGGTTAAGATGTTTACTAAGTTACAACTACAGATGTTAAAATCTAAATCCTAGGAAATGCAATATATACAGATGGATTTAAACAACTATATTATACTAATAACAACAAAAAATCTATGCACAAATATACATGATTGAGCTAAAATTAGTAAAGCGGAGCCAAAGAAACAATTACACCGCTACCGAGTCCCCGGCAGCGGCGCCAGAAACTTGGTAGGCTAAGAAAGAGTACCTACAATGACTGCAAGTGCACAGTGCCAATTGTGTAAGGTGTAAATACAGGTCGATCCTCATGGACAAGGTGGGTGTAACGTGAAGCTTATGGTATTACTATACTGAATCAATGAGAGAGTAACAACAAGGGGTTTTGTTTGCCGATACGTATAGATGATGGTTATGTAACACAATATAGAAAAGCAGATTGTAAACAAAGGCTAGAGAGCACTAGGGAATTTGAATCCACCTCCTAATCCTATGCTAAGGCAATACTTACTCAAGTTATGTTCTTGTTACTTTCAGGGAAGAATACAGTAGATGATTTATCAACTATTCTCACTAACTCACCCCTAGTATAAGTTGTCTTCTTACAGTACAACCTATCACAGGCTCATTCGATCAAAAAGCTAACTAATCCTTCCTATATCAATTAAGCACATATATTCTTCCAGAGAGGTCTCTAATGGATGATTTATCAACCAATCTCCCTAACTCACCCCTAGTATAAGTTGTCTTCTTACAGTACAACCTATCACAGGTTTATTTTGTCTATTAGCTAAATATCAATCCTAAATCATTTAAGCACATCGAGAACAACAACAGGAAAACTGACTATCTTAGCATACAATCAAGGGATTCATCTAAACCCTAGTTATTGAATTAGAACATGATGAAAATACTAAAAACAAATATAAACTACAGCTTGGTGCACCGGCTAATCCGGGCATGCCTTTTACATCACAATATCCTCTCTATTTATACACAATTATCACTCAAGTCAACTCCAATTTGATAATTAATGGAGACCCAACTCACCAAAACGCGTTTCCCTTCTTCAATTCATCTCTGCAACTTCATTGATTTGATGTTTCCTCCACTGTAGAGATAACCCTAACTCTATCTCTCTCAAACATAGCTTCTAGGTTTACTGTTCTTGATAAAGAGATAAGGTTGAGAGAGATAGGAATTAGAGGCTTAATTGATGGCGTTAATGAGGGTGGTAGAGGTTGAACGATGGAGTTATTTAAGGAGGTGAACTGGTGGTTCTGAAAGCAGAGTAATGAGAAATGAAGATGGAGTTGGATTTGGGTTCCGTTCGATTAGAGGTAGGGATAATGGATGTTGCGGTGTTGAGCGGATGCATCAAAACTTGATGCCCTGAACGGATGAGCTGTTGGATGCTGAGCAACTAAGTAGAATCTGGCGGCTCGGCTTAGGAACGGGCTTGGATCTTGGGTTTGGGTTTTTTGGTCTACCAAGCCCACTGCTCATGTTAGGCTTTTGCAAGCTGTTTGCGGAAGAGTTGCAAACGGATTGCGGAAGGTTTTTACGCGATATTCCTTCGCGCTTCACGACCTTCTCGCGGAAGCTTTCCATTATCTCTCTTTTGTAATCGCTAGCCACCATTCCTATGCTCTTTTGGATTCTTTAGTCATCCAAGCTTTATTTAGTACCTAAAAACACAAAATTAATTAGTACAAGTATTTATTCTTGAAAACAATGAAAACACAGAATTTGAGATAATATATGATTTAATGCGCAAAAGATGAGTTAATTGCCAATAAAAAGGTGCAGAAATATCCAATATTTGGCACTCATCAAGTTCCTCGGTTCTTCAACATTCCTTGAATTCTTCGATACTCTAAGTACTCCAGCGATTCTGAACGTGTTCAACTCGGCATCATTGTTGTTGAAGATCCTTAGTCATAACAATGAGAAAACATATTTTCTCAATCATTGTTATACAATGTCATAGTATTATTACATAATATCAAAGTTGAATTTCATCACAACTTTGATAATTATACTTCTTCTCACAATGAAAACCACACCCCCTTACATAATGATTCGTAAACCATATGTATTTAGTGTGAACTACCAAATAATGCTCCCCATTTTTGTCAATATAAATTGGCAAAGGTACGAAAACTAAGGGATCATAATGAAATTCTCAATGAGATAATTCATGACTAAAAGAGAACATATCAACTTGTTTCGATGATTTCACATAGTAGAAACTTAGTGTATTCATCAAGGAGTTAATAAGAATACAAGATAACCCCTACAATATTCCACAGCCTCACTCCCCACAAAGATATGGCAATTAAGCACAAGTTCAGTTAAGAACTCTCCCCCATAATATGTCACTCCCGAAAGAACAACATGAGCGACTGATAGACACATTTATGTGTCTGAGTTGTCCTCAATTTTGTGTATTTCTGGTACTCGATTTTGTACTTATTATGGTGTTTTGTGTGTTTGTAGGTATTTTTTGGAAATAAACATTTTTGGAAAATTCGGCTCGAAAAGTTACTCATGGCACCCCAGAGGACATTTGCTATACAGACCCCCACTTTTGATAAGGGACACCCACGGCTATGTGTAGCCCAAATTTGTCATTAGCACCCACTGGTTATTTGGCACCCCAGATGTTGGATAGGGGCACACCTTCTTCTTACTCGTGAAGAACAATTTTGGCGGGAAATAATGTTTGAAAACCCGAGTTTTTCTGTTTTGCATTTGGAGAATTTTTAGAGAGATTAAATCGATGCAGTCAATTGCAACGAGCCTGTTACACCTATAAAGGACTGGTTGGTCCATCATATTCGAAGATATTGGGATGAACCACAGGGTTTTGAGAAAACAGGGGTGTGTTTATTCCCATGAAATATTCTCGGGATTTCTTGTTGTTTTGGAAAGATTATATGTGTCTGAACGTGTTGAATCAATCCTACTACGTGTATGATCAAGTTTGGAGTGTTTCTGCATCATTTTAGCGTGTGAAGAGTTATTTCAGGGAAGAAAATATCCGAAGAATATTTTTTCTTTAAGCCGAGTAATGGAGAATTTGATGAAGTTATGACGAGATATTTCGGTGCTGGAAGGCTATATAAGTGGATGAGGATTAGTACGAGGGAGGACGGAGAGTTTGGGAGAGTTTAGAACACCACAGTGCAGAGAAAAATCGAGTTGCGGAGCTACCATTTTTGATGTTGCATAGCTAAAGAACACGAAGAACAGACTAACCAAGACAGTCATTTATCAACAGTGTTAAAGACACAGAGGCGTGGGTCTTAGAAGCTACAGTAATAACGACAGTTTCCTTTTATCGTTCTCTGTAACAACGTTTTGCAACAATTTAAAACGTTGCAAACACCCGATTTTCATCATGTTCTCTCCGTTTCATCTTTGTAAACAATTTTTGAAGCAATGAACAAATATTTTGAGCGTGTTTACACAATGATGAGCTAAACCCATCCTCTGGGGCAAAGGAGGAAGCTATTTCACCAATGAAAAATGGTAATCTCTAATTTATGCAATTGTTATATGATTATTTTCCTAGATAAATAAATTGATAAAATAGTTTTTGTTAAACAATTGTCATTTCAATTGATGGAGCATTCTAGCCTATGGTTTTGATGTCCCATACTTTCGATCTACAATTGTTATTTCTAAAAAATCAACTATTGCAATATTAAGAATCAATTTGAATACATGATTTGCATGATTATAATTAGAGAATATAAATCACTTTGATATTGGTAAATAGTGGATTCCATAGCCCATTCTTCTCCATATTTTTCATATCACTTTTATTTAAGTTTGCTATATTTTTAGTCTTAAAATTAAATCTAGAATCTTTTGCTTTCACAAGTCTCAACGAACCTATTACTACTACAACATCATTGAAAAATCTCATCAAGTTTTGGCGCCGCTGCCGGGGACTTGTCTTTAGGCTAGAGTTTTAAGATTTTTTTTTAGGTTTTTATTTATTCTTCTTTACGTTTTTGGGTTTTTGTCTTTTCCTTACAGATTTTGGAATTTGGAGTGAAGGAAAAATTTGCCAAAGCTTTTGGTGAATACTTAAAGATTTGGAGTAAAAGCAAAGCGAAAGGAACGAAAGAAAAGAAGAAGAAAAATTAATTAAAAAAAAAAGAGAGAAACATTTTATTTTGTTTTTATTCTTTAGAGTTTTTTTTTTTAGACTTTCCGTTTCTTTTGCACTATATTTTTGGACTGTGGACTTTGGGACTTTATTTTTTTTAAAACCCTAAGGAAGGGTAGTTTAAATATAAACTGTTTGCAGAGAAGGACGGCGATTACGATATCGCTCGGCCCTTCGGATTTGTACATGACATAAAAGTCGTGGCCCGAGTCGACTTCAACGGTTCATCCCCCGTCTGGAACGGGAGGTAAGTTTATCTAAACACCCGCGAATCCCCTGTCAGCGGGTTTACTGTATTCCTTCGTTTGCATATATGCTGAGGAATTGAAAACGACTGCTTTAATTTCCTAGTAAAGGGCAAGGACTGGCCATACAAGATAAGGGTTCAAATTTCATCACCGTTCTCTTCTTGCCCGCCTTAGGAAAACGAAACTAAACGCAAACCTAAGCCTAAAATTTTGACTAGAACGAGACCTATAGGGTAACGAGCTTAATAGGAAAGTCGTTCGAAAAATATTGGTTACTCTTTTGAGCATACTTTGAAGTTCATGATGGTTTCTGTGAGTTGAATACGCCGCCTTGTAACGCCGGTGAGGCCTTGGGTATCAAAGATCCACTGAGCTTCCCTCGTCTCTATTCAACTTACTTTAATTCAGACTGATTCCAGAGGGGTTTGCTTAAATTGTAACGAATTCCCTTTCGAAGGATTAGAAGCTGGACTAGAAACAATCTAAGTGGAGCCATCATGCTTTTTGTTTGCCAGAAATCAGTAGGTTTGCTGTGGTGGAGTCATCCTTGTTTGTGTTTGCATAGAAATTCCCTTCCTTTTAAGACTTTTCTTTTTGTTTTGTTTTTTCTTGTGTATGCCCGAGGTCATTAGAGAGCGAGCTTGGAAAAGAAACACTCTAGGTCGTTTGATTAGCGACAAACCTAGTAGTTCTTCTTGTGAAGGCGGGGAGCTCGAAGACTCTTCTTTTGAGAGCCCTGTCTTTGGAAATTTCAGCTTTGAAAACTTAAAAATTAGTGAAGAAAGTACTCCTAGTCCTTTGATAGTGCCAGAAATGGCAACTTTGAAAGCTTTATTAAACCCAACTAGGACCTCTCGTCCGTCTTGTATCAAGTTAGCTGAAACTGAGGAAAATTATGAACTCAAACCTGAGACTTTACAGATGCTCCCAATATTTTTAGGAAAAGAGAATGAGAACCCCTATTTTCATGTTAGGCAATTTGAGGAAGTTCGTAGTACTCTGAAAATTAAAAACCTTAGTGATGATGCGTTGAAACTTAGGTTATTCCCCTTTTCCTTAAAAGATAAAGCCAAATCTTGGTTGTATAGTTTGGATTCTGAGTCAATTGAAACCTATGACCAACTTACATCTGCCTTTATACATAAGTTTTTCCCAAGGCACAAAACATCGTCTATTATGACACAAATCTGTACTTTTTCTCAACAAGAGGGAGAATCTTTATATAGGTATTTAGAAAGGTTCAATGGCTTAATATCTCAATGTCCTCATCATGGTTTAGAGAAGTTTAAGTTAGTTCAGATCCTCTACGAGGGTTTAGATTATTCAACAACAACCATGGTTGAGTCCTTATGCACAGGTGGGTTTGAGAATAAAACTGTTGATGAGGCGATGAAATTTTTGAATGAAATCACCGATAAGACCCAACAATGGGAAAATAGTAGGGAACCCCAGAAAACAATTCTTCTGAGTAGAGGAAATGTCAATAGGGTAGAAGGATCTTATGAATCAGATGCTAAAATAGCAGCCATGGCCAAAAGGTTAGAAGCCTTAGAATTATGTCATTCTAGTGGTAATAGTGGTAAAATAGAGCCTTTTTGGGAAGGTCATACTGTTGAGGAGCAAGCCAATGCTCTTTATAACAACACTAGATTCGATAATCATCATAAGTTTGACCCATATTCAGAAACCTATAACCGTGGTTGGAGAAACCATCCCAACCTTTCTTGGTCTAATGGCTAGAATCAAGGTCAATCTAGTAACTCTCATGTTCCCCCCGGGTTTTGGCTATACTAAGAAGCCTTCAGCTCCGGCACAGTTTCAGAACCCGTCGGATAAGAAGATTATGAGTTTAGAAGAGTCTCTTGCTTTGTTAATTCGTAACACTGTGCAGTTTCAGCAATCTGTTGCTCAAGGTTTAGAAGAAAATAAGAGAATAGGTCAGGCTAACTCTCAGGCTATTTCCCAGTTGAAAACCCAGGTTAGTCAGATAAATGAGCCTTTAAGAGAAAGAGGTAAGTTTCCTAGTCAAACTCAACCCAACCCTAGAATAATTAATGAAATAGGTGAAAGACCATCCGATCATGTAAATGCTATTAAAACCCTTGGGAGTGGTAGAGTGATAGACAACAAGGTTTACATGCCTGATAGTGAGCATGCTGTAGTTCACCCTTCTGAACCAGAAACTGAGGAGACTGATAGAATCTCTAAAGAGACCAATGAGGGTCATATTGAGTCATTCTTTGTTCCTAGAGCCCCATTCCCACAGCTCCTAGTTCCAACTAAGAGGGATTCTACCTTTAATGATATGTTGGAGGTTTTTAAGCAGGTTACTATCAACCTCCCGTTGTTAGATGCGATTAAGCAGATTCCCGCTTATGCCAAGTTTCTTAAGGATATGTGTACGCGAAAAACTTAGTGTCCAGAAGAAATCCTTTCTAGCTAGTCACGTGAGTTCCATTATTCAGAATACCACTACTCTTAAGTATAAAGACCCAGGGTCCCCTACCATTTCTTGCACAATAGGTAAATACCGTGTTGAGAAAGCTTTGCTTGACTTAGGAGCCAGTGTGAACTTACTTCCATACAATGTGTACCTTAATCTAGGACTTGGTGAGATGAAACCTACCCAGATAACACTTCAGTTAGATGATAGGTCCGTTAGAATTCCTCGTGGTGTAATCGAGGATGTTCTTATAGTAGGGGTGTAAATTCGGGGAGGCCGGGCCGCCCGACCCAAAAACTAAGACAGGCCGGGCAGGCCAGGCTTAATATTTGTGAGCCCGTAAACAAATTCAGGCCGGACAGGCCGGGCACAAGTAGATAATTTGCTACCCAAAGACCGCCCAAAGCCCGCTTTTTATACGGGCAGGCCAGATCAGGCCGGACAGGCCACTATTTTGAATTTTTTTTTTAAGTTTAAATTTTCAAATGAACGGTATTAAATACAATATCCTTTCCTTTCCAACATCGCATATCGTAAGTGATAGTATTATTTTATATTTAAATTACACTGACAAATTTCTAATTTTAGCCTATAATAAATAATTAATTAGAGTACAATAAACTTTCTAATAAGAAAATATATTACCATTAATGTTTTGAAAAGGTTAATTATAAGTAAAAAAACAACTATATATTTTATTTTTCTTGACACAAAATTGACAATTATAAAATTGTAACTTTTAAGTCTTTTTAAGAGGATATTAAATGATTAATGGCACATAGAAGGCTTTCAGGCCGGGCACCAGGCCGGGCATCATAATTAATCGCAAAGCTCGAGACCGCCCAATAAATTAATCCAGGCCAGGCCGGGTGGTCCATGACGGGCCATAACAGGCTTTCGGCTACTTCGGGTACAGGCGGGCTCGGGCGGATATAGGCAGGCCGAGTATTTTCGGGTATTATTTACACCCCTATCTTATAGAGGTCGACAAGTTTATATATCTAGTGGATTTTGTTATCCTAGATACCCAACCTGTCCCCGACCCAGAGAACCAAATACCAGTGATTTTAGGTCGCCCATTTTTAGCTACATCCAATGCGATCATTAACTGTCGGAATGGTATTATGAATTTGTCTTTTGGTAATATGACTATTGAGCTGAACATTTTTAATATTAGTAAGCTACCCTCTGAACTAGATGACTCGAACATAGAAGAGGTGAACATGATAAGAACATTAGTCGAGGAGTCATTACCAAACACTTTGTTAGAAGATCCATTAGAGAAATGCCTAGCTCACTTTGGGATTGATTTTGATGATGATAATGTGATTAATGAGGTGAATGCTTTGTTAGACTCAACCCCTTTGTTAGACACTAATAATGGATGGAAACCTAAGTTTGAACCACTACCAGTTTCTAAGTCTACCCTAGTTCCTTCGTTAGAAGAGCCTCCTAAGTTGGACCTAAAACCATTGCCAGATACCCTGAAATATGTGTTTTTAGGCCCATCTGAGACTTTACCTGTGATTGTAGCATCCGACTTGGATAGTGAACATGAAAGTAGGCTAGTAACCGTCCTTCAGAACAAAAAGGAAGCTTTAGGGTGGACCATAGCAGACATTAAGGGTATAAGTCCCACTGTTTGTATGCATCAGATCTATTTTAGAGAGTGACACCAAACCTTCTAGGGAGATGCAACGTCGACTGAACCCTAATATGAAAGAAGTAGTTCGAACCAAGGTTCTTAAGCTGTTAGACGCAGGCATTATCTACCCCATTTCAGACAGTAAGTGGGTCAGCCCCGTTCAGTTTGTTCCCAAGAAATCCAGTATTACTGTAGTATAGAATGATAACAATGAGTTAATCCCAACCCGGGTGACCACGGGTTGGCGTGTTTGTATTGACTATAGGAAATTGAACAAGGTCACTAGGAAGGACCATTTTCCCCTTCCCTTCATCTACCAAATGCTAGAGAGATTAGCTGGACGTAGCCATTATTGCTTTTTAGATGGATACTGCGGTTATAATCAGGTTTTCATGGCCCCAGAAGACCAAGATAAAACCACTTTTACCTGTCCCTTTGGTACCTTTGCGTATAAACGCATGCCTTTCGGGCTATGTAATGCCCCTGCGACCTTTCAGCGTTGTATGCTGAGCATATTTTCTGACATGGTAGAGCGGTTCTTAGAGGTCTTTATGGATGCCTTTTCAGTGTTTGGTTCGTCTTTCGATGAGTGCTTGCCTCATTTGTCATTAGTTTTGACTAGGTGTAAGGAAAAGAATTTAGTGCTTAATTGGGAGAAATGTCACTTCATGGTTCGTTCAGGAATTGTTCTAGGGCATATCGTATCTTCGAAGGGTATAGAGGTATAGAGCCAAAGTTGACCTTATTAAAACTTTACAGGTCCCAAAAATCATAAAAGATATTAGGTCATTCTTAGGGCATGCAGGTTTTTATCGTCGATTCATTAAGGATTTTAGCTTGATTTCTAGACCTCTTTGCAATTTGCTTGCAAAAGACGTTAAGTTGGTCTTTTATGATGCTTGTTTAGAGGATTTTGAGAAGCTTAAGACTTTACTCACTACCGCCCCCATAGTCCAGGCACCCAACTGGAACCTATCCTTTGAGATCATGTGTGATGTTTCAGATTATGCTATTGGTGTTGTGCTAGGTCAGCGAGAAAAAAAATTACTTCATGTGATTTACTATGCTAGCAAAACTCTGAATGATTCCCAGTTGAACTATACCACTACCGAGAAGGAACTGTTAGCCATTGTGTTTGCCTTAGACAAGTTTAGTCCCTATTTCTTAGGTTCTAAGATCGTAATATATACTGATCATGCTGCTTTGAAATATCTTCTGTCTAAAAAGGATACAAAACCTAGATTGATTAGGTGGATCCTTTTGTTGCAAGAGTTTTTTCCAGACATTAGAGACAAAAAGGGTGCCAAAAATGTAGTATCAGACCACTTGTCTAGGCTAGTTGTTGAATCCCCTGATGATTCCCTTCATATAAGAGATGGATTTCCTGATGAACAACTGTTCTTTGTTACCCAATTACCTTGGTATGCAAATATAATGAACTATCTTGTTACTGGTCGAATGCCCCAACATTGGCGTAAACAAGATCGTTCTAGGTTTTTAGCCGAGGTGAAGCACTTCTTTTGGGATGATCCTTATTTGTTTAAGTATTCTCCAGACCAGATTATTAGGAGATGTATACCTGAGAGTGACCAGTCTAGTATTATTTCCTTTTGTCATGATCATGCTTGTGGGGGTCACTTAAGTGCTAAGAAGACTGCTGCTAAGATATTGGAGTGTGGATTCTATTGGCCTTCGTTGTTTAAAGACTCCCATAGTCACTGTGTTACTTGTGAGTGTTGCCAGAAATTAGGAACCATTTCCCGTAGGAACATGATGCCCTTGAACCTGATTCTAATTTTTGAGGTCTTTGATGTGTGGGGTATTGACTTTATGGGTCCGTTTCCTAATTCTTTTGGTAACCTATACATCCTTGTCGCTGTAGACTATGTCTCTAAGTGGATTGAGGTGGTTGCGTGTAAAACCAATTACCGTAGGATTGTGGTTGAGTTCTTGAAAGATAATATACTTACACGTTTTGGTACACCGCGTGCTATAATTAGTGATGGAGGGTCGCACTTTTGCAATGGACCTTTTAGGATTTTGATGAAGAAATATGGTATTACACATAAGGTAGCTACCCCGTATCATCCACAGACTAGTGGTCAAGTAGAGGTTTCCAATAAGAAGATAAAACGTATATTAGAGAAAACAGTTAATCCTAATCAGAAAGACTGGTCGTCTAGGCTTACTGATGCCTTATTGGCTTACCGTACTGCGTTTAAGACCCCCATTGGAATGTCACCTTATCGACTTGTGTATGACAAGGCATGTCACTTACCTGTTGAGTTAGAACATAAAGCATATTGGGCTGTTAAGCAGCTAAATTTTTCACTCGACAAGGCAGGATCCCAAAGGAAACTCCAGCTCAATGAGTTGGAAGAGATTCGTAGGGATGCATACGATAGTGCTAAGGAGTATAAGAACAAAATGAAACTTGTGCATGATAAGAATATTTTAAGAAAGTCATTTTCTCCAGGTCAAAAAGTTCTTCTGTATGATACCCGCTTGCATATTTTCTCTGGGAAGTTACGTTCTCGGTGGACGGGTCCTTTTATTATTCGCACTGTCTTTTCTCATGGAGTTGTTGAGATCGAGACACCGGATGGTAGTAGTTCTTCGAAGGTTAATGGTCAGAGATTGAAACCCTTTTTAGAGCCCTTTCCTATAGGTGATGTTGAGGAGGTCCCTCTGGAGGACCCTGTTTACCCTTGATTGACCATCGAGGAGATTGTATGTTGTATATTAGTTTTTGATTTCTCTCTTCGCCCAGGTACTATCTTTTCGACTTCTCTCTTTACTGATTCCTCATGTTACTTTACTTTTTGGTATTGCTCTTTCATTAGAAACATTGAGGACAATGTTATATTTAAGTTTGGGGGTGGGGAAGAAACTTTTTGTTAGATTTTAGTTGCAATAAATAAACTCCAGAGCCTAGAAATTTATGCTTATTAAGGTTGACACTAACCAATCTAAGTGGATGGGAACATCTTGGTTGTAGGAGTTGAGGAACCAATCTGATTAAATGGAAACATCTAAAGAGTCTATTCATAAAAGCACAGAGCTCAGGTGTTAGAATTAAAAAAAAAAACTTGGTAGTTTCGTCATATCTCGTTGAATCCTAATCCCTGCTGTTTTTATTTCTTAAGTGATTTAGTGAGGCACACGATTCAAGTTGTTACCATTGCTAGGTGAAATAGAGTGATTGAGATACAAAAAAAAAAAAGAGACCAGACCATCAGACCAACCAGAATAAATTCAATAAAGTCGACCACTGATGCCCTTGTATATGCCAGTTGTGTTGACCTAGAGTTAGGTTTATCGACCACTGGTGCCCTTGTATATGTCAGTTATGTTGATATTAGTCAGACCGATATCTCATTCCATTAGGATAGTTTCATCTTGGCAGAGGCCTTCAGACAGATATGGGAAACACCGTTCACTTTAAACCATCATTTTTCTCTACATCCATCTTATTAATCTTTCCATGTGATTGGTTGACTCCGGTTATGATGTACAGAAACTATCTGAGTAGAGCTCTATCATATATGAATTTTAGTATGCTTGAGTGCAAACTCGTGTACAATAATTGGAATTTCGCATCAGGGTACTTCCTCCTGTAGTCAATGACAGTATACCAACCAAGGAGATTCTTTAGTGCCTTCCAAGGTTCTGCGTAGATATCTAGGGTCTGGAGTAAAGGTTTTGTGGGTACACCTATGGTAAACCCTCCCGAGACTATATCTCGGTCACTAGGGCCACCTAGTGAGTTAGGATTTTATTTTCTGTATTAGATTTGCTCGAGGACTAGCAAATAATAAGTTTGGGGGTATTTGATAGACACATTTATGTGTCTGAGTTGTCCTCAATTTTGTGTATTGTTGGTACTCGATTTTGTACTTACTATGGTGTTTTGTGTGTTTGTAGGTATTTTTTGGAAATAAACATTTTTGGAAAATTCGGCTCGAAAAGTTGCTCAGGGCACCCCGGAGGACATTTGCTATACGGACCCCCACTTTTGATAAGGGACACCCACGGCTATGTGTAGCCCAAATTTGTCATTAGCACCCCATATGTTGGATAGGGGCACACCTTCTTCTTACTCGTGAAGAACAATTTTGGCGGGAAATAATTTTTGAAAACCCGAGTTTTGCTGTTTTGCATTTGGAGAATTTTTAGAGAGATTAAATCGATGCAGTCAATTGGAACGAGCCTGTTACACCTAGAAAGGACTGGTAGGTCCATCATATTCGAAGATATTGGGCTGAATCACAGGGTTTTGAGGAAACAGGGGTGTGTTTATTCCCATGAAATATTCTCGGGATTTCTTGTTGTTTTGGAAAGATTATATGTGTCTGAACGTGTTGAATCAATCCTACAGCGTGTAAGATCAAGTTTGGAGTGTTTCTGCATCATTTCAGCATGTAAAGAGTTATTTCAGGGAATAAAATATCCGAAGAATATTTTTTCTTCAAGTCGAGTAATGGAGAATTTGATGAAGTTTACGACGAGATATTTTGGTGCTGGAAGGCTATATAAGTGGCAGAGGATTAGTACGAGGAGGACGGAGAGTTTGGGAGAGTTTAGAACACCACAGTGCAGAGAAAAATCGAGTTGCAGAGCTACCATTTCTGCTGATGCATAGCTGAAGAACACGAAGAACAAACTAACCAAGACAGTCGTTTATCAACAGTATTAACGACACAGAGGTGTGGGTCTTAGAAGCTACAGTAACAGCGACAGTTTTCTTTTATCGTTCTTTGTAACAGCGTTTTGCAACAATTAAAAACGTTGCAAACACCCGATTTTCATCATTTTCTCTCCATTTCATCGTTGTAAATTTTTTTTGAAGCAATGAACAAATATTTTGAGCGTTTTTACACAATGATGAGCTAAACCCATCCTCTGGGGCAAAGGAGGAAGCTATTTTACCAATGAAAAGTGGTAATCTCTAATTTATGCAATTATTATATGATTATTTGCTTCGATAAATAAATTGGTAAAATGGTTTTTGTTAAACAATTGTCATTTCAATTGATGGAGCATGTTAGCCTAGGGTTTTAATGTCCCATACTTTCGATCTACAATTGTTATTTCTAAAAAATCAACTATTGCAATATTAAGAATCAATTTGAATGCATGATTTGCATGATTATAATTAGAGAATATAAATCACTTTGATATTTGTAAATAGTGGATTCCATAGCCCAGTCTTCTCCATATTTTTTCATATCACTTTTATTTAAGTTTGCTATATTTTTAGTCTTAAAATTAAATCTAGAATCTTTTGCTTTCAAAAGTCTCAACGAACCTATTACTACTACAACATCATTGAAAAATCTCATAAGCGACCTCACTTTTACAAGAAAAGAAGGATTTCTTTGGACATTAACAAACCACATGGATTTGTATCCGGTAAACTCGGATAAATTAACCACAAGAAGACTTTATTGATTAATTTAATCGGAAACGTTCAACATAAGAAAACTTATGGAGCCATACAGTACTTTCACATAAAAGTGGATCAGGGAAAGATCAATATTGCGGAATTTTTTAAAAGTTCATTCTATCTTATATGAATATTTGCATAATGACACAATAGACTTAACTTTTGAGCATATGAGATAATCATAGTTCACGGGCGTAAACACAACAGATCCCATAATATTTTTGTAATATATAAAACCAATAAATATTAATACTGCAAAATCATCTTCCAAATAACTTAGAATTCAAAATAAATGAATCTAAAAACATTGCAAGATGAAAATCGTTGAAATAATTAGTGTAATCACAATATTTGCTATTATAAACCTTAGCTATCCTTTTTAAAACATAAGAATAAAATCTCATAAGAAGTTTCCTAGACATTAAGATTCTTGAAAAATTCTTTATCGTCTCCGAACTCCTTCTCGTCAACAAACATTGGAACATAAGGTTCATGAAGAAAGGAGTCAATTCCAACAAACCTTCTTGACTGATGTCGAACCAGAGCCTTCTGAATTTCAAGAGATCTTAAAGCAATAGCCTTTATTTTCAGCATCTCCATCCTTGTTTCTTTCAACTCTTCAAGAACACCAAAAGGCTCCTGGAGATTTGAGGTGTTAGCCCTAGGTTTCTTCATATTCTTTCTTTTTCTCTTCAAAGTTGTAGAGGAATGGGATTTTTCTTTTTCCTTCATGATTGATGGCTTAAAAACCATGTTAACATCTTTTCCATTAGAAGACATGATGCTTGGAGTCTCCATTCAAGTATGGGATTGTGAAAGAATTATACAAAACTAGCTCGACAAGCAATCTTTTGATAAAAGAGTTTTTAGTGAAGAAAAAAAAAGAATGTAGGGTTACTGAACCTATTTACAGAGTAAGTAGGATTCAGGTACGAACAACACACAATCCTAAAAAGGGTAGAATTTTCGATTTTAACCCCCTTTTAATAATCAAACAAGGTAAAACTTTTTCATTACCGTTTGAGTATATGAAAAGAGCAACAGAAATTCATAAAACAAAATCATCACAAAAAAAAATTGCTCATAAAACGCGATTGTGTACAACTCTTGTCTCTTTGAATTCGGGCACATGAGACAAGATACACCTTCAACACAATTAAGCTGTGTAGGGGTGAGTAATAATCTGTCCACCATGTGATTCCTGCACGGATTTATCAACACCCTTTTTCATACGACGTTTAGACGTAGTTATTTTCTATAGAGATCTAACTTTTTCTTTAGAAATTAACTTCTCAGGAGATGATTCAAATTTACATACCTCAGATGGGTTCGACTTCAGAACAAGTTTGAGCTTGTTTGCTAATCGATTTGCTCTCCGTTATTTACTTTATGTTTGTACTTGAAACAATTAGAGAGTTCATGACCCTTAATAGTAGAATAGAAACATGTTAATGTGGAGGATGTTTCGGGCACCATAGCCGAACATGCTGCTAAACAAATTGAAGTACCTGAAACATGTGAGATATAATATTCAGTAGATAGAGAAAAATCCATTTTATTCTTCAAAGTGGTCGAAAAAGTTTCTTTAGGAAGAATATCAAGATTGATGTAAGTATTGCTACAATTATCAAAATTAATATTTTCGCCAAGGAGTGCTACACTTGATTTCTCATCTTTATTTGAATCATAGTGACCAGGCATTTCATCAAGAGTTGCTGCAAGACCTTTGTTCCCAGTGTATTTTCTACGATTTGAACACTCATTAGAAAAATGACCAAAACCTTTACACTTGAAGCACGGAGGCATATCCTCATCATCAGTGTCGACAGTGTCCCTGTTGTTAGGAGGAACACGATCTTGAGGTTTAACTGATGATCTAGGTTTATCTCTGGTGAACCATTTACTTTTCTTCAAAAGAAGATCTCTAAACTGTCTTGTGATCTGAGAGACTGATTCGTCAAGATCTTCATATGAGGAATTAGTATTAATAGGATTATCCACCGAGTTGCAAACACTTTTACTTTTATCACGTAATTTAGTGTTATTTTGTGCTTTGAAAGCAATATCCTTTCCAGATTTGGATATATGCTCATGATCAAAGATCTATAACTTTTTAACAAGAGTATTTATGGAAAGTGTTTCAAAGTTATTTTCTTCAAAGATAGCATGTTTTTTAGAATCGTATCTAGCTGGCAGTGATCTGAGAATTTTCATTACAATGTCCTTTTCAGGAATAATACTATCCAATGCATTAACAATTTCAGACACTTTGTGATTAAACGCATCAAATGAATATTCATCAGCCATAAGAAGGTTTTCCCAATCAAAAATTAGGTTTTGAAGCCTAGCTTCTTTCTGAGAGGTATTCCCTTCAAACACGGTTTCTAAGATATTCCAAGCATCTTTAGCCCGAGTGCACTTGGTCACATGGTGCTGAAGATCTGCGGTAATGGCATGGATGATAGCATTTAATTCGTCACAATTTTTCTTTGCAACGAGAATCTCAACAGGATCATACTCACCAATATCATTTACAACAGTTACACCGTCTACTATAACTAATGGAGGATTATATCTATTAACCACACGAATCCATGATTCAAAATCACACGCTTGAAGAAAGGCATACATAGCAATTTTCCACATAAGTAATTTGAGACATTGAAGACTGGCGGTACGTTTACAGAGATAAAACTTCTGTCCATAGAGGCAGATTGCTACAAACACAGACTTATGAGGTCTTTAATGTTCTTGCCTACTCTAATACCAATTGAAAAAGAGGGGGTATAACAACCACACCCAATAATTTGCTCGGAAATCTGTATGGGAAAACTCCAATATAATTCCAAGAGCACCAACTTAAATCTCAATTTCCCAATACAATATGTAATCGAACATATAAAAATCTGTGAGCTAGATTGATATGAGAAATAACTTGGACGGTACCAAAGACCAATGCCCAAGTGCCAATAAATTCCTATCCAACAATGAGGATCGGATTTACCAATTGATTGAACTACGAACAACTTGTGATATTTAAATTACATAAAAAAATATAATGCGGAAAAGAAATAACACAGACACCAAAAAATTTGTTAACGAGGAAAACACAAATGCAGAAAAACCCCGGGACCTAGTATAGACTGAACACCATACTGTATTAAGCCGCTACAGACACTATCCTACTACAAGTTAACTTTAGATTGGAATGTAGTTGAGCCTAACCAAGTGTCAAACCGATTAAGGTACAGTCGTTTTCCTCACTCCTCTAGAACCACGCCGGATTCTGCACACTTGATTTCCTTAGCTGATCTCACCCGCAACTAAGAGTTTCTACGAACGAAAGTCGGAGACTTATAAACAAATATGTCTCCCACAGGTAAGTCTATTCTTATAGATAAATCTGTCTCCCACAGAAGTACCTATGAATTTTTGTTATGTCTTATGATAAATCAAGGTGAACAGGAACCAAATGATAATCCAGTCTTATACTCCCGATGAGCAGCCTGGAAATATCAATCACCTTACATAACTTAACTATATGGTGGTAGAAGAAGTTACTACGGAATCACAAAGTCTGAGACAAAAACTTTGTGACTACTTTTTATATCTTACCTATCGGAGATAGATCTCGAGCAAATCTTAGAGAACATAGTACTCAACACGATAGAACAAGTAAGATCAGAACACGCAACTACAAAGAAAATAGTTGGGTCTGGCTTCACGAATCCCAAATGAACTCTTCAATTCGTTAACTTAATAGGGTTCTGGAAAAACCTAGGTTAAAGGAGAATCGACTCTAGTTTACAACTAGGACACAGGAAAGTACCGGGATTAGGTTTTCCTATTGCTAGAGTTCTCCCTTATATAGTCTTTAAAATCATGGTTTGCTTATAGTTAAATCTAAGATAGATTAGTAACAAAATATTCATTATTCACCGTTAGATGAAAACCTGATTTAAGATTCAAGCTAAGTCTGCTTTACAATAAAGCAATCAATCTCCACCGTTAGATGGTCTTAACTTGTTACACCCAAATGAAATATACCTTCATTTTGATATGGGTAACCATACCTAAACGTGTATATTGAGTTGGCTCAATAACAGTTAACCGAAGTTAGCTATATGAACACTTTTGTCTTAACCACATTCACCTAACACCTCTAGATAAAATATGATGATCAATCAATCATGAAAGATAATTAAATGAATCTAATTGTGTTTCAAATAGAGTTGTTCAATTGTTCACTATCTCATAAAAATATATATGAACCAACTGAAACAAAATCATATTGATTCGTAATTGTACAAAGTACTTATACAAGAATCAATTCATGAACATTAATCCACGGTTTGCAAATATTGAATTCCTTAATTCATAAACGTATAGTTCATGAGTATGAGAATCATACTTAACCGATTTCAGAACTTAAACCACTGTGTTCGCAAACCAGGTATCCAAACAACATCTCGGGACCTTGGACTGTCCAGTCGTTCGCAAACCAGGTACGCAAACAACAGTCCCGGACCTAACTAAGGTTGAACCGTTCACATACTAGGTAAGAAAACAAGGTTCCCGGACCTTAACAGTTAAAACCGTTCGCACACTAGGTACGCAAACAAGGTTCCCGGACCTGAATCATAACAATACAGTTCGCATACTAGGTATGCATACCGTGTTGTATCTAGGCATAGTCAAATGTTCTAAACTCCCATCTCAATCATTGAAACATCCTTAGAAGACGACAATAGTTGTCTCACACAAACTATTAGCTTCAAGTAATTTTAAAGCGATCTAATGATCTATATGAAACTTTCCAAGTCGACATCAAATGAATGTCTCACACAAATCATGTAAAGATGTTTCAAGGAAATTTTTACATGATCATCTTTTGACTTAATATTTAGTTTCCAACAAATAAACTATACTCGTCAAGAATAATGATGAACATAGTTAATGCAAAAAGCTTCCAAAACATATTTCGAGAAATAGATAACCGAGATAAACCCAGCTCGAAATATCAAATGTGTATAATGTAAAAGTCTATATAGCTATACGACTTAATATCATTAGGAGATAGAATATAATATACTTCTGAGTGATAGATAAGTTTTAGTCGCCACATACCTTTTGTTGATGAAGTTCCTTCAAGCTCTCCTCAGTAAATCTTCGTCTTCAATCGATGAACGTCGTGAAGTCTAAAGCTCAACTACACATTTTATCCTAATCCGAGACACAACATAAGTAGACTAGAAATCAAGACCACGGTTTTGATCAACTAAACTTGACAAACAAGCTTGATATAACAACGCTTGCGAGTTCGATCGATTAGTGCTCTAACAGTGTTCGCAATCTGGGTACGCGAACAGTAGCTCCGGGCCTTCGCCTAGTCAAGCCGTTTGCGAACAACCATTCTGGACCCAACTCAGGTAAACCCGTTCGCATACTAGGTACACGAACAAGAGTTTCGGATCTTGTCAGGTAAATCCGTTCACATACTAGGTGCTCAAACAAGAGTTTCGGACCTGAATCATCACAATACAGTTTGCATTCTGGGTATGCATACCGTGTTGTATCCAGACATGGGTAATCGTTCTAAACTCTTATTTAAATCATTGAAACATCCTTAGAAGACGACAATGGTAATCTCACACAAACTATTAGCTTCAAGTAATTTTCAAGTGATCGAATGATCAATACGAAACTTTTCAAGTCGACATCAAATGATTATCTCATACAAATTATGTAAAGATGTTTCAAGGCAATTTTAACATGATCATCTTTTGCCTTAATATTTAGTTTCCAACAAATAAATTGTTTCCAACTAAACTCGTCAAGAATAATGATGAACGTATTTAAAGTAAAAAGCTTCCAACACATATTTCGAGAAATAGATAACCGAGATAAACCCAGCTCGAAATATCAAAAATGTATAATGTAAAAGTCTACATAGATATACAACTTAGTCTCATTAGGACATAAAATAGAATAGACTTCTGAGTGATAGATAAGTTTTAGTCTCCACATACCTTTTGTTAATGAAGTTCCTCCAAGATCTCTTCAGTAGATCTTCGTTTTCAATCGATGAACGCCGTGAAGTCTAAAGCTCAACCACACATTATATCCTAATTCGAGACATAGATATAAGTAGACTAGAAATCAAGACTATAGTAATGATCAACTAAACTTGACAAACAAGCTTGAGATAGAAACGCTTGCGAGTTCGACCGAGCAGTGCTCTAACAATCTCCCCCTTTGTCAAATTTAGTGACAAAACTATCAATACAAATGGATTACAAAATAAATAAACTTTGTATATTCTCATCCATCATGCTTGAGTTCCTCGGTTCTTCAAATTCCTTGAATTCTTCGCTACTCTAAGTATTCCAGCGATTCTGAACGTATTCAACTCGGCATCATTGTTGTTAAAGATCCGTAGCCATAAAATAAGAAAATAGATGTTCTCAATCATTGTTATACAGTGCCATAGTATTATTATATAGAATCAAAGTCCAATTGTATCACAACTTTGAAATAATACTATGGTGATATGTATCATTCCCTTAGTCAATACTTCCATCTCACAATAAAAACCATTCCCCCTTACACAATGATCTGTAAACCATATGTATGTAGTATGAACTACCAAATAATTCTCCCCCTTTTTTTTAATATAAATTGGCAAAGGTAAGAAAACTACGGGATCATAAAGATGAGGACTACTTGTGATATATTATAAAGATGAGAAATCTAATGGGGAAAAGGAAAACACAAGACACAAAATTTTGTTAGCGAGTAAAACTGCACTGGCAGAGAAACCCCGAGACCTCGTCCATCTTTGAACACCACTTTGTATTAAACCTCTCCAAAAACTAGCCTGTTATCAAACTTTGGGACGAAATGTAATTGAGACAGAATTAACCCTCCAAGCAAATTCAGCTGAATTCGTGCTCCTTGCGTGTCTTGAATCTCGCAATATCCCATACACTTGATTCTCTTAGATGATGTCCCTTACAACCTAAGAGTTGTTTCAACATCGGTGAAGACTTTTGATACCTATCTACCTCTAACAAATAATCCTATTTGATTAGCCTTTTGATATGTTTGAATCTAGGTTTGGAAATCTGTTTTTAGTAGATAAATCTAGCAAACCTCACGGATCCGGAACACTATCAATCTTATCAAAGAAAAGCCTAGATCATTAACCACCTCTCAAGAACAATCCAAATAGTTAAAATATCTATCTTGAGGAATCACAAAGTCTGATATGAAGATGATTCGGTGATTTCAATTTATCTTGTTCCTGATCTAAAGTACGTGAACTTTAATAACCAACAAAATCAGATCCGGACATAAGAACTATTAGGTAAAAAGATAGTCTGATCGGGCTTCATAAATCCTTAAGTGAGGTCCTCAAAGTTGTAACCTAATTCAATTCCATACAGAAGCTTAGGTTATAGAGGACGACTCTATCTTTACAACTAGGATACAAGAGTGTCAGGGATTCGAAAATCCAACTGCAAGAGTCTCTTTATTTATAGATTTTCAAGGCTATAAATATATTTGAATTCAAGCTAAGGTGTCTTGAGAATCAAGCACACACTTTCACAATTTGGATGAAATTCCATGTTAGGAATTTATGTAAGCATGTGAAAATTCCACCTTGAAATTACACAGAAGAATATGCATTATATTCCGGAGTTATTGAACTGTGCACAATGATATTCCATAGAAGCTAAGTAATCCTGCACACGACAAGAAATAATGATGTTCAACAACACTCAAGACTCAAAAAATAATCCAGTATCTTAGAAGTGTCTATCAGAGTTGTAGCAAAGGTAAACTCAATCATATAAGACAGTTCGTAAACTTTTTCCATATGGAACTAGATAGTATGCAAACGGGGATGCACACCTCTTCTAGTTCATGAAGTCATATCGAAAGTGTGTGCATACGTACCTTCTCCCATTCTCGATCTCAGATGTAAATGGTATGCATACCGGGTATGCGTACCTATACAGTTTGCATAATTCAGATCGACTAAGTTATGCATACTGGGTATGCGTACCTTGCTCAAAGAAGTTTTGAAATTCTTTCGTAAAACATTTGAAATATTGCCAATATCCATAGACAGTGCCTGGGTAATTTTGTAAACGATCAACTCAGACAAAAATAGTTTGAAAAACAATAAATTGTTATAACTAAGATTGCTAAGGATCTATGAACATCTATTGCTCGAATCATTTTTAACCAAGAAAAGATTTAACTCAAAATTTATTATTTGTAATATTAAATATACTAAAAGCATACGCCATAATCTCATAAGATAAAATGTAGATGTCATGAGTAAATAGTATAGGCCAGTCTTCACATAACCCTTTGTTGATGAAGTTCTCTCAAATGTGTTTGTTTGTTCTTTGATCTTCAATCTTCGAGGGTTACTTAGTGATATCTGATAATCAACTGCATGCTTTAATCCTAGTCCGAGACTTGACTTCAGTAGAATAGAAATCAAGATATACTTTTGAAAACGCAGGGGGTACCAAATACACCCAACTTTTTCGTTCGGAAACATGTATAGACAAACTTAATACAATTACAAGTAGATCAACTTAATGATCCTTGACAATATGTATATAGAGTTAATATATCAACCTCTACTCAATCAGTATGTATATAGGCACAAGGTCCGTGAACCTAATTTTCAAGCAGAGTACTTGGACGATCTCAAAAACCAATATCCAAGAACAATCTAGTCATATCCAAATAATTCAATCGGAATTCTTCCAAGTGATTAAACTTGTTATCTATCTTTCAAGATACAAATTCTATAATAAACTAGCTCATAATCGATTACAATTAAGCATACATATCTGCTAAGATTGAGTATGTACTAATTGTGTAAATCCAATTATAAACATAAAAAATGTAATGCAGAAAAGGAAAAACACAAGACACCAGAAATTTTGTTAACAAGGAAACCACAATAGCAGAAAATCCCGGGACCTTGTCCAGATTGAACACTACACTGTATTAAGCCGCTATAGATACTATCCTACTATTAGACTTCGGACTGGAATATAGTTGAGACCAAATCTACCCTCCAAGCGATTCATTTACAGTCGCGCTCCTTAAATCTGTTGAACCTTGCAAGGTTCTACGCACTTGATTCCCTTGGATGACGTCCTTTACAGCCTAAGAATTGCTTCATCCGAAGTGAATACTTTTGATACCAATCTGCCTCTAACAGACAAGCCCATTTGATTTCTGTTTAGATCAAAGATTAAGGTGTGGAATTCTGTTTGCAATAGACAAAGCTAGCAAACCTCACAAATCCAGAATTTACGATTCCCGAAGAGTAACCTAGATTCTTAACCACCTCTCAAGAACAATCTTCATAAGATAAACTAAGATCGGTCTTTAGATATCTATCTTGAGGAATCACAAAGTCTGAGACGAGGAATAATTTGCGATTACTATCTATCTTGCCTGAAAGAAATTACGAAAACCTCGATAATAGAAAAGCAAGATCAGGATTCACGAACTATCAAGGTAAAGATAGTTGAACCCGGCTTCACGAATCCCCAAAGAGAAATATTTTAGTCGTAGACCTAAAAGGTCAATAGAGGACGACTATAAAATCAACTAGGATACAAAGTGTCAGGGATTGATTTTCCCAGTTGACAGAGATGCACTATTTATATTTTTCAAAGAACATGGTTAGCTTAGAATTCAGGCTAAGATAACTTGAAATCAATCAAACAATTTAGGTCTTCAAAATACAATAAAAGACTATACACATAGGTTCGGTTACAGAACCGTGTATAATGAATGTTCGGTTTGGTAATTTAGCCAAAGAACTAAATGTTATTTGATGTTCATTTAAATACCTAAGAAATTAATCATGACACAAATACATAAGTGTTTAAGTAATCAATGAAGTCTTAAAAGTTCTTAAGAGAGTTTAAATAATGTTAAGCATATTAAAATGATAAGTCTTTAAGCATCTGTTAAACATTATCGGGACAGTTGGTACAACGGTTTGCCAACCGTAGGGCTTGTTCACGAGTCAGGGCGCCACGGTTCGTGAACCGACTCCGCCAACCCTACTAGACTACCGAAATTAGTTGACCACGGTTCGTGAATCGGGTTTGCCAACTGCTAGCCTACTTATCCAACTTGTAAAATTCAGTTTATCACGGTTCGCCAACCGGGTTCGTGAACTGTTCCCAACTGAACTTGTGGTTTGCAAACTGGTTCGCCAACCATCTTATATTTATATATCTCATATATCTATGGTTTGAAAACTGGTTCTCCAACCTACCCTGAGTAAAAATTTCAGTAAGTTCATATTTTTCTATTATGATGTTTAAAACATTCCCAAGTGATAAAATCATTTGGATGAGAAATTTTTAATTGATCCACAAATTAATTCAATAAAACTAATATTGTTAAGGACCTTTGAACATCTAATCGCTAAATCATTTTCGATATTTTTCACAAGATAAGCTCGACTCGAAATGTCTCCTTTGTAATTATACTATAAGTCATACGACATAGTCTCAATAGAAAGGATGATGGTATGGTGAGTAAACTAGAATGGTTCAGTCTTCACATACCTGATACAGAAGTTTTCCAAATGTCTTCGTCGATCTTCAGTCTTTAAGGGTGATCTATGATACTCAACTACAATGCTAACCTATCCGAAACTTGACTTAGTAGACTAGAAATCAAGATATAGTTTTGATTACCTAACATTGACAACAAGCTTGAGATATCAAAACTTGTGGGTTCAACCGAGAAATGCTCCAGCAACTTTTGTACATCTAATATTGACAACTAGTTTGAGAAAGCAAAACCTGCGAGTTTGACCGAGCAATACTCTAAAAATCCCCCCCCTGTCAACTTTAGTGATAAAACTATCAATACGTATTTATTCAATAAAATAAATCTTTCAGATCCATTTCCAGAATGCTTTATTTCTTGAATCTTCAGCATCTGCTTGAATTTTTCGTACTTCTAGTTCTTCCATGATTCTGCATAAGATCGTTTCAGCACATTTGTTGTTGAAGATCCGTAGAGCATAATACATTACGAGAATACTCAATGTACTCAATGGTTGTTACATCGATGCGCAATATTGTTACCTATTTCAAAGTCCATGTACTAAAACTTTGAAGCAATACTACGATGATGTTCTCCCGCATTCCCCTTTTACTTGATAGATAGTAACCTACACACTCGTAATTTAATCCCACATACATAATGCTCTGAGAAGCCATGTGTTATAGTAGAATACTGCTAAATAATTCCCCTCCCCCTTTTTGTTAAAAAAAATGGCAAAGGTGAAAGAAAGGGCACCATAATGAACTACAAAAAGAGTATCTAGACTAGAGATAACTTACCAACCTTTTAAGACGATTCCACCAAGTTTCGCAAATTAACATCTTCATCAAGGAGAGATAAAGGTACGGTGATCTCCTATAATTCCAGAGTTGCACTCCCCAAAAATATATAACAATTAAGCACAAGTTCAAAAATTGAGTCATCCCCATTTGATGTCATTCTCAACAGAATAACATAAGCGACCTTTCTTTAACAACAAGAGAAGGATTTATTGAACATTATTCGCATGCCAAAATATTTTTCTCTTTGATCCAGTTATGAACAAAAAATTAAAACATAAGATCTAAATGTGATAGGCATCAAGATTCATCACCTTCTTGAGAAATATTACACTGGAAAAAATTATTCTCTAGGCCGGTTATGAAAAAAGAGCATAATTTGATTGATATGACTCAAATAAGAATTACATATCCCTAGCCATGTATGGTTGTAGAGATTAAAGTCTCGATCTCATTCCCTGTTAGCTAAGGATTCAGAGAGATAAAACATTGACTAAGACCATCTTATGGAATCCCTGCAATCTATAATGAAAAACAACATGAGGTTTTGAGCTTTATACGGAAGGATAACATTTTGAGAGACAAACGTTATATCCTACCATCCCAGTCAAAGACATTCTTCGACGGATGTAAGAATTGTAACCTCTTTTCATTATGAATTAAGTGCGTTCCCTCATAATTAGGATCATACATAAAAGTTAAACTACATATGATTTTTTTAAGAGCATTAGCTTTAATTTTCTCGTCATTTGATTTTTACATTATATTCTCCTTCTACAAATAAATAAATAAAACACCAAAGAATCTTCAAAATCAAGAATCACAAAATTTCAATTAAATCCACAAAATTAAATGAAAATTAAGTTATTCTCCAGTCGTTGAAGAATTGTACATAAAAACACCAATTATAGAGAATATCCATGATAACCAAACCAACTATAGTTTTATTTAAATCATACATCAAGAAGCAAATTAAATAATAATAAAAAAATACAAATCGTTTATAAAGAACAAAATTCTATAGCATGCTTAGATAAGAAACAAATCAAAGCACAAAATCATATGAAAATTACCTTGGTGATATGAAGATGTTTGGTGCAAAGAATCACAACCACCATTTTCGTTCCTATGAATCAATCCCTTCAATTGATAAATATGCAAAGAATCACATATATTCAGTGGGTTTTGTACGCTTTCTCCTCAACCATGCCGCGCATCACAAATCTGATATATAAAATCCTTGAATCGCCCCTCCAAAATTTTCAGTTGACATGAGATAGAAAATAAAAAATGGATTCAAAATCCATTAACTAAGCTGGGGTCCCGATGGATTGGACCATTTGTTGTTACTAATGTTTTCCCTCATGGTGCAGTTGAGATTACTAGTAGAAAAAACTAGGATAACATCCAAGGTCAGCGTCCATAGATTGAAGTCATATCACAAAAACTTTCTTTACAGAGAAGGTGGACGCAGTTAAACTTCAAGATTTACTCCCTCCGAAGCAACAATATAGGTACATAACGACTTTAAACTAAACGCTAAATGGGAGGAAACCCATAGATTTTGTATCTTAATCCCTTTTATTTTTAGTTTTATAGTTTTCATATCATATTTTCATCCCCATGTTTAATTTCATAGAGTCTAGAGTCTATTTAGACGAATACCGTTTCATCAGACTGCACGTAGTTCAGTCCAGAGACCATACCAGTCATACCATTTATCGAACCACTGTGCCCTTTGTTTGGACACTTGTACAAAAGACGTAAGCGAAAAACTTTTATGAAATGGTGTGTTGTCAAATTACTTACCTATTTGTACAGTTGTTGAGTTTTACCTGCTGTTACGTCAGAACTTAGAATTTTCAGTTTTACATATTGAGGACATTGTGAAGTTTAAGTGTGGGGAGTATTTTCATATAGATTTTTTATCCTTTAGTTACTTTTCTCTTTTGTATGTATAATTTTAAACTTTTTTTACATATAATTACATAACCTCCAACTTTTAGATATTTGAGAGTCATATGCATACATGTATCTACGATTACATACAAAGTTCTTACACGGTAGCTGAACTTATACCGGTGGAAAGCTAGGTGCAGGAAGATATTTAGTATTAGAGTTGTGATCACTCATCAGTGGACACTTCTTATTGTTACATAAAGCAAAGAACCAGACCTTGAATTCTTTGTAGCTGTCTAAAAGTTGTGCTTTAGAGTGTGTGTCACCCTACGATAATTCCGGTTATTAGAATGGTGAGATAACGAACTTCGCACCAAATTTCAGCACTACTTTTTATCTCTTGAGTGATATTTATTCAATCACAAGGGTTCCACCATAATTCCTAACTTACATATCTTGTGTAGCCTTGTTTGCAGTTAGTACCATCCATTATCTCTCTCGACAACAACAGGTCGATAGAAACACCATCATCATCAACAATCAGAGCATCACAAATTTGAAGAAAGTTGAAGACGTTCAAGGTTTGTAAGCAACAATATAAGAAAAACAAATTTTAGATTCAAGTGAAGCAACATATAATGAAAATTTTATACATATCTTGAAGACTTATGTACAAGAGCGAAGAAAAATTGAAAAAATGTGAGTTATTGAAGTTTATGATATCGAGACAAGACAAGTTGTGAAGAATTAAGTGGTAAAGTCCTTATCCCACGACCATGGTAGTAGTTTCATTTTTTATTTCATTTTAACTCTTTTTCTTGTTAGTATTTTATTTTTTTGTTTAGCATTTAAAAAAATGAAAATGAAATTTGTTTGTTGTTTTAGTTTGTATTTATTTAATAAAGTCACGGGGAAGAAGAAATCTATGAAGAAGTTTCAAGAAACAAGGAAATTGAGGAAAAGAGTTACAATTGTTAAGGTTTTACAAAGTTTAAGAGTTCATCATCAACAATTAAAGACTGAAAACGAAAAAGTTTATACGGAACGCTGTGAGAGTGGCGCTAATCGTAGATCGGACGACAAGGTAAGTAAGCATTCTCATCCTTACATAGTGGTTGATTTCATTTCTTATATATAATTAGAAATATAGGTTTTTCTTTCCGCGTTGTTAGAAATATTACTTCAGAAGGTTTTTCACTTTGCACCATTCAACGTGTACTGGATTTCTCTCTTCATTTCTTCCTGCACACATGTGAGACCAAAAAGGATGAAACTGTAACACCCCGATATTCGGTAGTGGTTGGAAGAATGAAATACAAGTAGTGGTTTTTCATTTCCTAACACCGAAACCTTTTCAGAGCAATTGGCTCCAGAGTTGGCAGAAAACTCTATAGTTAAGCGTGCTCAGGCAGGAGCAATCCAGGGATGGGGACCTCCCGGGAAGTTGTTGCTGGATTACCGCGTAAATGCCCGTTGAAAACCCCACACTGCCGAATAATTGCAGTGGTTAAGTGAAGAAAATATCAGTGGAGGATCGGGTCATTACAAATGGTTTCAGATCCAATGATGGTTATCCTATCGAGGGTGAGAAGGTATGCTGGATGAGATGAGTCCAGGTGCTTCTCATGAGAGGCATGGAACGTCGGAGATATGGGATCAAATATATTTTGGAGATGAGGACGGCTCCAATTTAAGGTGGTGGTATTGTAATACCCCGATATTCGAAAATGGTTGTCCGTATGGAATATAAGTAATGGTTTGTCATTTCCTAACATCGAGGTATTTTCATCACAATTGGCTCCAAAGTAGGCAGAAAACTCTGCAGTTAAATGTACTAGAGCGCAAGTAATTCTTAGATGGGTGACCTCCCGGGAAGTTGCTGCTGGATTACTGTTAGAGCATTGCTTGGTTGAACCCACTGGCGTTGGTATGTCAAGATAGTTGTCAAATTTAGTTTCCAAAATGCATTCTTGATTTAGTATACTAAATATAGTTTCGAACTAGATTAGGTCTAAGAAGAGCTATTCTTGAAGGATGAAGACTGAAGATTACAAGAAGACATCAACAAGGACTTCATCAACAAAGGTATGTGGTGATTGATTTCATTTGGATTCTTTTTCAATTCTACCTTTCTAATCTATCGAAACAAATGCTCACTCTACGGAAAAATTCCTATGACGGTTAATATACATTTATATATACTTGAGGTTATTTGAGCCACGACTTTTGTGACAATAACCTTTATCCTTGGAAAGGTTCTCATGTTATAGTGAATGAGCTTACGAGTTCAACGAGCCAAGAATCACTCAACTCCAAGTTATAACGATGAAGTTATGAATGATTTATTAAAGTAGGAAACAATCCATGGACTGCTTGTAACGGTTCACGGACTTGGGCCCAATTACATGACTATAAGTCTTTTTTAGTCAAATTGGTGATGTTTCCTTATCTAGGAAAGTTGGCTATTAATCCAAACATATTTGATATTAAAGTGTTTGTGATTCCTTCCTAAGTTAAAATGTGATTTATTCACATAAATACAATATTTGCTAATTAATTATTTATTTAATTATTTTGGCAAGAGTTGTAACTTAGGAAAGACTCCCAAAATTAGGAGAGTCTTGAGAAAGGAAAATAGCTTTGTGTAGCTTCCAAGTTACCTTTCACTATAAATAAAGAGTTTGCGAATGCTACATGTTTTTATCCCCTTTGGAAAATTGGTGTAAGCTCATAAGGTTGTTTTCCATGTCTTCTGTTCTTCGTGAACAAGAGTGAGATAAAAGTCTTTGTATTGGGGATCACAAAGCCGAGTTGGATTTAATCTTCGTCATTGATCATACAACTTGTAATCTAGGTTTTTCACCTCTTGTTTATTCTAAGGTTTTCTCTTCTGATATAAAACCATTCAAGATTTGTTGATCACAAACCCTAGGTTTTAATAGATTTCAGTTTCCGATCGCATACCAACACTTGTTAGTCGAAATCGGAAGCTAGAAAGAAAACTTCAATTAAGGTATCTCGTAAAAATCCTTTAAAAAAGTTTTAAACAAGATATCTCTAGAGTTATCCAGTTGTTCTTGTTTTATAATTATTAGGGTTTTCTTAACTTGGAAATTGATCTTTGGAATCGCCTAAGTTCACTTACGGAAATCAGTTCACGGACTCCTTGTGTGTACGTATACTGATTGTAAGATAAAACCTAATCTACAAGTTTGTTTTGATATTACTTTTACCTTGTAATTGTTTTTATCAAAATGAACATAAGATTTCCAAAACCTTGATTTACATCTAAAGGGAAATCAAATCGGTTTTTTGTGCAAACAAAAATCGAATCGTATCAATCGTGTTGGTGTATCTTCTAAAGAGAGCCTTGGGCTCTGCTAGAAGATTTACGAGAAGAATTCCTGAAGAATATCGGTGTTGTGCTAGGAGTTTTTGCTGAAGCGGGTATTACATCTAGTCCGAATAGGTAGTAGGAAATTGGTGTAACAACTTATAATCAGTGTGTGTTTATTCTGGACTAGGTCCCGGGGTTTTTTTCGCATTTGCGGTTTCCTCGTTAACAAAATTTCTGGTGTCTGTGTTATTTATTTTCTGCATTATAATGTTTATCTTTATAATTGAAATATCACAGGTTGTACGTAAGTTCAATCAATTGTAAATCCGACCTTCGGGTTGTTGATTAAATTGATTGATACTTGGATATTGGTTTTTGATACTGATAAGTTCATATTTCACTTATATTTAGTGTCAATTCCATGCTAGTATTTGTTGGTTTTCTTGCAGATTATTGTATATTACGCTTGTTTTCTCTTATTTGTGTTTTATTAGGTGAATCATCCAAAAATAAGTGAATTTGTGCTTAATTGTGCAGTAAAAGAAGCTAGCTACAAGTGAAGAAGGGCCAAAGACAAAGTGGAACTCATTCAATTACAAGATTTCTACTTTCCATTTTTGTAGAGGACGAGAAGGCAAAGGCAATGGCGAAAGAACGGAGTTATTCTGAGTTCGTATGAAGAAGTTATGAGCAAAACAAGAATTTGGAAGGCCAAATGGGCAAAATGGTCATTTCATGGTCAAGTGCTATTGACAGGTCAGGAAATGCTAAGGGGCAACTAGTTCACCACACCCCTTCCGCACGCTCCGGAGAATGAAATTGGAAACAGTAAGAAATTGAGATTAAAGTGGATTTTGTGGACAATTGTTATTCGGATCCTGGGAACTGATATGGGGCGTCCATGGCAAGACCCACCACCACCGACCACTCGACCAGCCACTTACATTTTCTTAAAACCATTTTCAGAAGTGTGAAATGAAAACTTGAAGTATAAAAGGGGTTACGTGGCAATACCTCTTTAATTAATTCCCTCATTTGCTTTATCAATTAATTCCCTCATTTGCTTTATCAAGCAAAGAAACAAAGCCAAGTTTTGTTTACTGTTGAAGGGACAGTAGTCAGTAGTACTACTTCACGCGCCACAGAAGGAACGAGTGGGAAGACGTCGGTGGGTTCCGTTCAAGCAGCTTTTTGAGGAAATTACGAATGGCAGCACAACAGAAGTAGTCAGGTAAGGTTATCGTTTGTCAGAAATGGGTAATTTTAGTAAATCACGGTGCATTGAAGCTTGATGGATCAACGGTTATAAAGACAAATTTGTGGCTCTACACGGGTCCCACTGAAGATCCAACGAATTACAAATGGTGCTCCATTGATTAACATATTACGAACTACACCGGATCAGCATCTTTTATTTTCTGTTCAATTATTTGTTTAGAAATGTGGCGGTGATTTTGTTGTATAAATAGGGGTCCAATACGAGAAACGAGGACACTTCTTCCTGCATTACTTCTTCTTTTAACATTTTCATTTGTTGCGAGAGAATAGAGAAACACAGAGGAGGTTCTTGCTTTTACTCTGGGCTTTTATTTTTAGTTCTATTTTAACTTTTTCTTCTTTGTTTAATTGGCAGTACCAGTGACGGACCTACAGCTGGGCTAATCCGGGCTTTAGTCCAGGTAGTCGTCACAGCCCAACAACCTAAAAACAACCTAAAAATTGAAATGCTATACTGGGCCAAGGCTATTAGCCCAGGTTGAGAAAACTTTTTGGGTACGTCCCTGAGCAGTACCTTTTAATTATGAGTAACTAAACTTTTAATTGATTAGGGATGATTTCAAAGTCCTGAACAATGAAGCATTATTTTCTTTAATCACGTTTATTTCAAGTTTTATTTTATTGTTGATTATCTTTATTATTTTTATCGTCTAAGAATACTGAGGGGTTATTTAAAATGATCAATTAAATTAACCAATCAATATTTCTTCTACTAGTTTAGGGTTATGTGATACGTGTAATTTGATGTTGTTTTTAAAGTGATAAGTAGAAGTTCGTTCAAAGACTTGTAAAGATTTGATTTCAGACTTAATTTTGGTTTCACTTAATGTTACGAGAGACTGGGACTCAGGATTCCACCAATAAATCCATTCATGCGATTCATATAGTTATTCTAGACAATTATAGCTCAAATAGAATATCGACTCTGTTTCTTTGCCAAGGTAGATTTTTGAAAAGCAACGACTATAAATCTAAAGCATGGGATATCAAAAGACTTAACCTAAGTATAACCCATCAACTGAAATCACAACCGTTCAATAAAAACCATAAAACAATTAATAATCCATGCAAAAAGTCATGAAAGAATTAAATATAATTACCACACGTATGAAATATGGCTTCCTCCATCATCCCAGTTTTGGGGTTTAGCTCATGATGTCGTACAAACTCTCAAAAGATAGAAACATGGCTCAAAGAGTGTTTAAAGATGGAAGTACAAGGAAAATCACCAAAACAGATCAATTGCAACGTTTATATGCGTGGCAGATCGACTGTTACCAACGATACAGAAGATGTAAGACTGCTGGGAACGATACTATGTGTGTCGTGGATAAACCCCACTTTTCTGCGACTGACTTGGGTCGTCCAATGTTCTTCAGCTTCGTCTTCTTCCTCCTTCTGCTGCAACTTTCTCTGCAGCGTGATTTCTTCGTACCAGAGCCTCCTCTAAACTACGTAAAGGCCCCAAAAAAAAAAACCCCACTCTCCTGCTCGACCTCCCTATTTATACAAACAGGGCCAACAATATCTTCGTGAAATCTCTGGTTTCTCTTTTTATTTTCTTACTCAGAAAGCTACGGTATTTTCCTTGTTTATCTCTTCTATTACGTGGATTCTGTAGTAGTCAAACACTTTCCAAATCTTGCAGAATAAATCTAACGACAATCTCTCATTTATCTTGCACGTTACTTCCTTCTAAACTACCAGAAAATCCGAGATTATCCCTCGTTCCCTGTTTAACTGAAATCGCCAAATATAACGAGATTTCTTTCTTCTGTTTATGTGAACTAATCCTTTACCAACCTTGATTCGTTGTGGTAAGTCTATATAGTCAAGCCCAATGAGAATCTGCGGCGAATAATAGCCCAAATCCGATTCAGGAGTGTACGCAGATGAACATATCTTTTGAACGTGACATTTCCCGCCAAATTTCATTTCTCATGTAAAGAAGGTGGAGTCCCCCTAACAGAAATAGGGTGCAAATAGAAAATGGATACCCCTTAGCAAATGAGATGCCCCTTATCCAAACTGAGAGTCCGAATAGTAATTTTCTCCCACGAGCGCAAATACCGCTTTTTGAGCCAAGTTTCCCAGAAAAACTTATTTCTCCAAAAACACCTACAAAAACATAAAATAATCAAATAAGTATAAAATGAAGCACTAACAATACACATAATTGAGATCAAAATAGACACATAAATGCGTCTATCAAATACCCCCAAACTTATTATTTGCTACTCCTCGAGGAAAACTGAAATAAATAAAATCCTAACTCACTGTCGCAGGCATCGTCGATTGCATTTAGCGTATGCAATAATCCTTTAAACTCCTAGGTGTCCCTAGTGGCGGAGTGTTGTCTCCGGAGGGATTACCAGAGATATACCCACAAAACTTTTATAGTCCAGACCCTAGCTATCTACACAGAACCTTGGAAGGCACTAAAGAATCTCCTTGGTTGGCATACTTATTGACTACAAGAGGAAGTACCCTGATGCGAAATTCCAATTGTTGTACACGAGTTTGCACTCAAGCATACTAAAATTCATATGAAGTGACAGAGCTCTACTCAGATAGTCTCATTATGGACATCAATATCCGGAGTCAAAACTAATCACATGGATAGATCAAGAAGATGGATATAGAAAAACATAGATGGTTTTGATGTTTACTAGGTGAACGGTGTTTCTCATATCTGTCTGAAGGCCTCCGCCAAAATGAACCTATCCTAATGGACTAAGATACCGGTCTGACTAATATCAACAAACTGGCATATACAAGGGATCTAGTGGTCGACTTTATTGAATTTATTCCAGTTGGTCTGATGGTCTGGTCTCAATTTCTCTTCTTCTTTTTTTTTTTTTTTTTTGTATCCCAATCACTCTAATTCACCTTATCATTGGTAACAACTTGAATCGTGAGCCCCACCTAATCACTTAGAGAAACATAGTTTAAAAACAAAACAAAATAAAAACAGAAGTGAAAAGGACTCAACGAGATATGGTGAAACTATCATGTTATTTCTAACACCTGAGCTCTGTGCTTTTATGAATAGACTCTTTAGATGTTGCCACCTAGTCAGATTGGTTCCTCAACTCCTACAACCAAAATGCTTCCATCCACTTAGATTGGTTAGTGCCATCCTTAATAGGGATAAATTTCTAGGCTCTGGAGTTTATTTATGCAACTAAAAAGTTTCTCCTATACCCCCAAACTTAAATCTAACATTGTCCTCAATGTTCTAAAGATCAAATTAAAAGCATGAACAAGGAGAAACTGTTACCATTTGAAGCAAAAGAGATAAGGAAAGATATTACCGTGTTGCATGAGAATGGGTTACCTCCCAAGAAGTGCTAAGTTTAATGTCTTCAGCCAGACTAAGAAAGGATTAGTCACCATATAAAATCATAAAGTAATAGCCGAAATATCTGTGGGTCATCAAAACAAAATAGAGCTATCACAAGTAAAAGGAATCTGTAACATGCCAAGAAAATGAACAAATAAAGAACACCCTTGTCTAGTTTCCTGTTTAAGACAACTACATCTAGTTGTGGTTCAGGTTCAGGTTCTATAACTGGGTCCAAATAAAATATTTTCATGGGTTGCGTTTCCTCATATGTTAGATCCAAATGTTCAGGTTCTAGAGTCTGGAAAAACTCAGATAAAAACTTAGAAGCACATAATAATAACCTGAATAATTGAGGATCCTCTAAATCAATCATATTTGACTTACACAGCTGACCACAATGAGAGTGGTGATCTTCCTCAAACAAGTATGTCGACCCTAATCTCCTAAAGTAATTAGGTTTAGTCTCAAAACTTAATATTCGACATATTTGAAAATCAAACATTCCCACATTTGGAAGAAAAATATTTGGTGGGAAAACAAAGTCAATCTGGGTATTATAGCCTAGGTAAACCACATCAACCAGAGGATGGATTTCTAATAACTGAAATTTCTTGTGGACATCACTAGGTTCAGGAAAACGTGTATGAAGATAATCTTGTAAAATGGTTGAGGCACATATGTCAAGTCCCAAGTGAGGGACCTTTCTAAGAGTTAAATCACATGGAGAATGATAATCATCCCCAAACTTAGAGTTTTTAGTGTCTCTAGAAGACTAGTCACAACTTCTCTAATTTCAAGGTCATCTAATTCATGAAAATGGTCAATTGATTCTTCTAAGTCGGGTACATCCTCACTCATCTCGACGAGTTCATTTTCTTTTTCTAAGTCTATTGTTTCTAAATCGCTAGACTCAAAATATACTCGTTCCTCTAAACCATTATTAGCTTCGTAATCAAAAGGAAAAACTACATCGTCTAAAACGGGGGTATCTCTAGTCAAATCCTCGTCCTTTTGAATAGGTGAATAATTATTAAAATTATTTGGATTTGAACTAGAAATAATATTATTATTAAGCTCAGTTGGAGTAGCAAATTCCTGATCACTATGCCTATTTATTTCAAATTCTTCATCAACACTATCCTCATCATAATCATTATAATAACATGAAAATGGTTGAACCTCATCTAAACAACAAGTAGTGTTACCAATTATATCCTCGTCATCTTGATTATGCAAACAACTATCCTCATTTTCAAGGGTATTCTTGGAGACACTGTATTTAAGATTATTTCGACCAATTCTTTCGTTCGTCTCAGCTATCAGCTTGAGGGATTCCTCTATAGAAAGTTTTCTTTCGTCATAAATTAAGTTATTCATCTCAGCTATCCTACGTGTCGACTCTTCTAATTTCCTGAGAGACTCTTCTAAAAGAGAAATATAATAATTTTGCTCATATGACCGGTGCGTATGTGGATAGTAATTGGGCTCACCATGGTATGGACCATAATCTTCAAAAGGCTGGTGTTCCCAACCACTATTCACACTATGGTCAAAGTAGTAACGTCCATTTTGAAACTCAGTCGGATATTCGTTGTACTGGCTATTGTAATACCAGTTCGACATTCTACTGCAGGGGTGTGAGTTGTCACACAAAATAAAACCCACTGACAGGGGATTCGTGGGTGGATAGAGTCATAGCTCCCGTACTAGACTGGCGATGAACCGTTGAAGTCGACTCAGGCCACCGACTCCAATGTCAGTGTACGAACCCGAGGGGCCGAGACAGTATCGTAACTGTCGTCCTTCCCTGCAAACAGTTTATATTTAATTTTTAACCCTTCCTCAGGGTTTCAAAATAATAATACTGTCCAATCCAAAAATAAAAATGTCCAAAAAGGAAAAGAAAAATTACAAAAATAAAATTCTATTTACAGTTTCTAAAAATAAACAAAATAACTATATACAAAATCTTCTTCTTCGCTCCTTTCGGATTCCTCTTTTCTTTCCTTCTTTGGCGATGCTTTCCTTTTATAGTACTTTTTCTTTCCTTGTAGCTTCGTTTCAAATCTGAAAAGAATCGAAAAATACCAAAACGCGTAAAAAAGAACAAAAATAATAAAAAGAAAAAGAAATCTAAAACAAATCTAAATACAAATCCGCGTCGGCGGCGCCAAAAATTGATGTTGTTTTTAAAGTGATAAGTAGAAGTTCGTTCAAAGACTTGTAAAGATTTGATTTCAGACTTAATTTTGGTTTCACTTAATGTTACGAGAGACTGGGACTCAGGATTCCACCAATAAATCCATTCATGCGATTCATATAGTTATTCTAGACAATTATATCTCAAATAGAATATCGACTCTGTTTCTTTTCCAATGTAGATTTTTGAAAAGAAACGACTATAAATCTAAAGCATGGGATATCAAAAGACTTAACCTAAGTATAACCCATCAATTGAAATCACAACCGTTCAATAAAAACCATAAAACAATTAATAATCCATGCAAAAAGTCATGAAAGAATTAAATATAATTACCACACGTATGAAATATGGCTTCCTACGTCATCCCAGTATTGGGGTTTAGCTCATGATGTCGTACAAGCTCTCAAAAGATAGAAACATGGCTCAAAGAGTGTTTAAAGATGGAAGTACAAGGAAAATCACCAAAACAGATCAATTGCAACGTTTATATGCGTGGCAGATCGACTGTTACTAACGATACAGAAGATGTAAGACTGCTGGGAACGATACTATGTGTGTCGTGGATAAACCCCACTTTTCTGCGACTGACTTGGGTCGTCCAATGTTCTTCAACTTCGTCTTCTTCCTCCTGCTGCTGCAACTTTCTGCAGCGTGATTTCTTCGTACCAGATCCTCCTCTAAACTACGTAAAGCCCCCCCAAAAAAAACCCCGACTCTCCTGCTCGACCTCCCTATTTATACAAACAGGGCCAACAATATCTTCGTGAAATCTCTGGTTTCTCTTTTTATTTTATTACTCAGAAAGCTACGGTATTTTCCTTGTTTATCTCTTCTATTACGTGGATTCTGTAGTAGTCAAACACTTTCCAAATCTTGCAGAATAAATCTAACGACGATCTCTCCTTTATCTTGCACGTTACTTCCTTTTAAACCACTAGAAAATCCGAGACTATCCCTTGTTCCTTGTTTAACTGAAATCGCCAAATATAACGAGATTTCTTTCTTCTGTTTATGTGAACTAATACTTTACCAACCTTGATTCGGTGTGGTAAGTCCATATAGTCAAGCCCAATGAGAATCTGCGACGAAAAATAGCCCAAATCCGATTCAGGAGTGTACGCAGATGAACATATCTTTTGAACGTGACATTTCCCGCCAAATTTCATTTCTCATGTAAAGAAGGTGGAGTCCCCCTAACAGAAATGGGGTGCAAATAGAAAATGGATACCCCTTAGCAAATGAGGTGCCCCTTATCCAAACTGAGAGTCCGAATAGTAATTTTCTCTCACGAGCGCAAATACCGCTTTTTGAGCCAATTTTCCCAGAAAAACTTATTTCTCCAAAAACACCTACAAAAACATAAAATAATCAAATAAGTATAAAATGGAGCACTAACAATACACATAATTGAGATCAAAATAGACACATAAAGGCGTCTATCATAATTATCACATTAAATCTTTACACTATAGTAAATCACAAGAGCTGACAGAGGAATTTTGTTAAGAAATTGTGTGCAAACATAACACTAGTAAGCAGACCGAGCTTATGCGTCTGATGCTGGGATCATCCTGATTCACAGAGTGTAAAGCATTCGACTAATTTACACCTTGAGAGCTTATTCTTGGTGGGTTGGTTGGATAAAATCTGGTAGTCGAGCGCTTCCGTATCCAGTGAAAGTAGGAATCTGGGGGGATAACAGAGCTTATTGTTATTCTACGGTTAATAAAAATATAAGTTCAACAAGAAATAAATTTGCATTTAATTAGGCTTCGGTTCAGTGACAACGAATGATTCCCTATCATCTTTCTCCTTATTGCTTTAAACTAGTATTTATTATTTTGTTTTATTAGTTACTTTAATTTGAAAATCTAAAAACCCCATTTCAATTACTTTTTAAACAGCTAGAAACTCCATGCTCTTCGTGGGAACGAACTCCTTGCCATTATATTACCAGTTAATTGTGTGAAAAGAAGTAATTAATTTGTTGCGTAAACGACACGCAACCAGATACCGTCCAAGTTATTTCTTATATTCAATCGGGCTCGCAAATTCTTATATGTTTGATTACGGATTGAATTGAGAAATTGAGATATAACTCTTTGATATACTTTTCTTAAGATTGAGTCTGACTGTCTAGTTGATTCTCTTGAAAGTATATTGGAGTTAGTCCATACAGATTACCAAACGAATTATTGGGTGTGGTTGTTGTACCCCCATTTTTTCAATTACCTTAGATATGCCCATTGAAAACCCCACACTGCCAGATAACCGTAGTGGCTAAGTGGGGATAGTATCGGTGGAGAGACGAGTCATTATCGAAACCTTGCAAAGGGATTTTGTGGTGCAATCGCAAGTAAAAACAACAGTAACAAGTGAACCGAGCGTACTGAGTTTAAATACTCGGATCAAACCTAAGTTCACAAACCTTAAGGAATACGACTAAATTAGATCACCTCAAGGTGGTTCAGATGGATAAAATCTGGTTACTAAGGCTGGGTTTGGTAATGCTTTTATTTTTACAAAAGCACTTTCAAAACATATATATGTCAATAATTTTTGAAATTAGTGTTTGGTACAAAAAATTAAAAGCGCTTTTTATCCAAAGCACTTTCCAAATCCCCCAACTTTTAAAAGCTGGGGAGGAGGAGCTTTTAAAAGCTACAAAAGCATAAACTTTGGTCCCACCTAAACTTAATACTTGATTTTTTTTAACCCTAAATTATTTTTAAATGGCAAAAGTTACCCTTAAATTTATATACAATCAATTTTTTATTTGTTATAATTTATTTTTTAAATATTATTATATTAATTTTCAAGCTGTTTTATATACCATTTCATTTAATCTGTCAATAATAAAAATGAAGACAAATATTAAATAATCATTTTATTTTAGTTTGGTTTTTTGTTTGAAATATATTAAAAAGTGGTTAAGTAAACTATTTTTTTTAACAATCATAATAATAGTGACAATTAGTAAATTTGATATTATATATATTTATATTTAATATTAAAAAATTAATTATTTTTAAACCAAATAAAATTGAATAACATATATTTTCAGTGAAATGTCTATTTTTGTCATTTTCTACAACAACAATGGTTGAATCTCATATTTTACCAAACACACTTTGATTTCTTTTTTAATCAGCTTTAATTTTAATTAATTTTTTACCAAACATCTAACTGCTTTTTTCTCACAGCACAGCACAGCAACGCACAACAGAAAAGTGCTTTTATAAAAGCTGCAGCAATACTAAACTAAGCCTAAGCATACCTGTTGTCAAGTGATTTAAGGAATTTTGGGGGTAGTTAAGCGTACATGTTATCCTATAATTGGTGATAATTGTGATTATTAAAGAATAGATGAATATAATACTTTGATGACTGTTTAGTAACGCAAAATGATTCTATGATCATATTTCTCTTTGTTGCTTGCAACTTAATTACTTTAATTGTTTTGATTTTGTTTTAAATCTAAAACAAATCCCCTTTTCTGACATTTTTGACAAATAAAACTCACTGCTCCTCATGGGAACAAATTTTCTTTGTTGCTATGTTATTCATTATTAGAGTAGAAAATAAGTGAATTGATTTGTGTACTTGTGACACGCATCAATTAGTTAGACTCAAAAGTATCCAAAATGGATACATGCTTTGGATACGGAGTACAATGCTTTGCAATCTACAGGTACTTTATCTACACTTCCTCCTGATCCTTCTTAAACAATACTTAGCTGTAAATGGGTTAGGATTAGGCACAATCCATAAGGGAACATGGAAAAATATAAGTACATGCTAGTTGCTAAAGGTTTTCTTCAACAACCAGGCTTAGATTATTCGCAAACCTTTAGTGTTGTAGAAAAATCAACTACTATCAGAACTCGTTTGGCTTTTGCTGTGAATTATACTTGGACCTTTGGTCCCATCTCTCAACTAGATATAAGCAATTTATTCTTGCATGGTGACTTGTCATAACCTCTGGGTTTTATTGATATATATCTATCTTACAAAAACAAATGTGTTTTGCCCAATCTGATGGTTATGCATGGGCCTTTTTCAGCAATCGACGGTTTCTATTAATCTTGAAACCGAGAAGATAAATTGTGGATAAGAACGAGCCCACTTTTTCAGCCCTCATCCGACGTATGTGATCTCTCCAATTGTTCTTCCGTTACAGAAAAGTGAAGCCCATTAACACCACCATTCAACTATCATCATTCAATTAGCATCAAAAAAAAAACTATCATCATTCAATCCCTTTGATACGTTATGGAAACACCATTATCCCTCTTTACCAATCCCTTGAAATGTTCGACTACATAACCCCCAAAAACGTTACCATGTGCATATTCTCAATGCTTACCAATCTCCTTTTTCTCTATAAAGATTCATGTAAGTTTTCTTCGATTTTGGTACTTCTCGAAAGTTTTCTGATTTATATATTATTTATTCGTATTTTTGTTGTATTAAGCATTGACTGATTTTGTCTGCATCGCAGATTATGCAATGAACAGTGTAGCTTGATTTTCTGATTTTAATATCGTTGTTTCGTGTTTTTTGTTTTGTTTTAAGCATTGAATGATTTTGTAGTCATCGCAGATTATATAACTCAGATTATGGTGAATTGGCGATGCAGCACTGTATTTGCATTTTATTGTCAACTGAATTTCATTCCATTTGTTGATTTGAATTTCAGCCAACACTTATCTCACGGGTAATGAGTTAGTGTGTGATTTCATTTGTTTATTAAAGTTAAGGCTCTCATGTTGTAGCAATGAAAAGCTTATACACTTCCTTGCTTATATGATTTTGTCTTCTTAACATATGTTATGGGTGTGATGATCAGCCTCACAAATCTTCAATACATGAAGAGAGCCAACGGTTATCCCTGTATGATGTGCAACTTCACATTGCAGGACCTTGGGTATTGATATCTTGATCTCTCATGCCATTGATTGTTTCAATAGGCTGTACTGCTCACCATAATGCATGCCACTTTGCTGGGAAAGCAATGTCAAGATTTTAGACACCCAAGGAATAAAGGACACACCTGTGGTCGTAGTGGTTTCGTCCACATAATACCAAGGTATCATTCCTCCATCCTACAAAGCTTATCAGCTTTGTAGACAGAAAGTTATTCATTTCGATGTTTACTTCATTCTTTTACATTGTTGGGTTTAGGTTTTCTAAATATAGAGTTATGGATTGGTTTTTCAGTACACTGTGTGTTGCCATTGGTAATGATTGAGATATGACTTTAACCAACACCACAAATAAAATCAAGAAAGGGACCTAGGGAGATGTTTCTGTATCGAAGTGCACCCTTATGGAAATAGATCCAGCTATTTCATACCGTGTTCGAGATGGAGTGTTTAAAAAGCTAGAGTTGACTGCAATTTAGTGGGTACTATAGTTGGTTTATTACTTACTATTCATCCTTATTTTCTATCTTTGAGGATTAACATGTTAATATGGCTTTGTTGTTACGGATGCAGTCGGTTAGGCCTATATGATTTGTGGATATATGTGTAATGTTTTCTTACGTTCAGGAAAATACGACTAAGATATTGATGCTAACATAAAGAGGCACATGGCTTATCACCTCAGCGAAGATCCCTGATTATAGGTAAAATTTATGACCACCAGTGTTACTATACATAAGAGTTTTCTTAATGCCTCTCTTTCTACCCTGTCTTAAATTTAAAGTGTATGAAAAACTACAAATTAACCAAACTTTGAAATTTTCTAACTGGCAGAGGAGGCGATGAGAGCGAGACTGCGAGAATACATGGAAATAATGGTGCGGGAAACTTCAGACGTGGAAAATCCCGTAGGTAATGTAACTATAGTAGAACAATTCCCGTTATTGCATTGAATTAAAATATTCACTACATTAGACAGATCATAGAAAGTATTTAACCGTGAAAAGCAAGTATGTAATTTGAAGAAAAACAATGATACATACAACAATGATACTGATTTTGTCTGCATCGCAGATTATGCAATGAACAATGTAGCTTGATTTTCTGATTTTAATATCGTTGTTTCGTGGTTTTTGTTTTGTCAAGCATTAACTGATTTTGTATTCATCGCAGATTATATAACTCAGATTATGGTAAATTGGCGATGCAACACTGTATTTGCATTTTGTTGTCAACTGAATTTCATTCCATTTGTTTGATTTGAATTTAAGCCAACACTTATCTCACGGGTAATGAGTTAGTGTGTGATTTCATTTGTTTATTAAAGTTAAGGCTCTCATGTTGTAGCAATGAAAAGCTTATACACTTCCTTGCTTATATGATTTTGCCTTCTTAACAGATGTCATGGGAGTGCTGATCGGCCTTACAAATCTTCAATACATGAAGAGAGCCAACGGTTATCCCTGTATGATGTGCAACTTCACACTGCAAGACCTTAGGTATTGATATCTTGATCTCTCATGCCATTGATTGTTTCAATAGGCTGTACTGCTCACCATAATGCTGGGAAAGCAATGTCAAGATTTTAGACACCCAAGGAATAAAGGACACACCTGTGGTCGTAGTGGTTTCGTCCACATATGTTCTTTAATACCAAGGTATCATTCCTCCATCCTACAAAGCCTATCAGCTTTGTAGATAGAAAGTTATTCATTTCGTTGTTTACTTCATTCTTTTACATTGTTGGGTTTAGGTTTTCTAAATATAGAGTTATGGATTGGCTTTTCAGTACACTGTGTGTTGCCATTGGTAATGATTGAGATATGACTTTAACCAACACCACAAATAAAATCAAGAAAGGGACCTAGGGAGATGTTTCTGTATCGAAGAGCACCCTTATGGAAATAGATCCAGCTATTTCATATCGTGTTCGAGATGAAGTGTTTAAAAATCTAGAGTTGACTGCAATTTAATGGGTACTATAGTTGGTTTATTACTTACTATTCATCCTTATTTTCTATCTTTGAGGATTAATATGTGAATATGGCTTTGTTTTTACGGGTGCAGTCGGTTAGGCCTATACGATTTGTGGATATATGTGTAATGTTTGCTCACGTTCAGGAAATTACGACTAAGATATTGATGCTAACATAAGGAGGCACATGGCTTATCACCTCAGCGAAGATCCCTGATTATAGGTAAAATTTATGACCACCAGTGTTACTATACATAAGAGTTTTCTTAATGCCTCTCTTTCTACCCGTGTCTTAAATTTAAAGTGTATGACAAACTACAAATTAACCAAACTTTGAAATTTTCTTACTGGCAGAGGAGACGATGAGAGCGAGACTGCGAGAATACATGTAAATAATGGTGCGGGCAACTTCAGACGTGGAAAATCCCGTAGGTAATGTAACTATAATAGAACAATTCCCGTTATTGCATTGAATTAAAATGTTCACTATATTAGACAGATCACAAAAAGTATTTAACCGTGAAAAGCAAGTATGTAATTTGAAGAAAAACAATGATACATACAATAATAAATAAGACTGATATAATTTAACTACATGACCATGCAGTGCAACTCACGAACTACAAATGATCACACCTAAGGATCCAACACGCCCAGGATACAACGTTGGGCATGAAAAAAATCAATTACAAAGGTTAGCAACTGACTCCGGTGATGAACACCTTTATGGTATGTATATACTAAAATCTCTAATTTTGTACATGTAAATTTAGATGAGAATTTCCATGATTTTCTCGGCATCTTAGTATTAATTTTTTATCGACCCAAATAATAAAAAATATTTTGGTCATCCATGATTGTGAGGTGTGATCATGGATAATATCGACTACTGATATAACTGATGATCTCTGAGTATGCTGCGTTTTTGGCAGTAGCTTAGAGAAAAACAACTCTCTTATATTGCTTACTGTATAAGTGAAAACTGAATAAGTATTACCTTTACAGGATGCAAAATAATTAATCTCTAAAGAAGTCCATGTCCAAATTAATTAACAATGATAGGTCTTATTTTCTGATTGTACAAACTTAGTACTTGACTAACTATTACTTCATTTTCAGGTCCGGGTAATAGTTGTTAGCTCTGGGGTACATCAGGTGCTTCCTAAGTTTCTAGAAGATTATTCTTTCCTTAGGACAATGGAGGTAGATATGTTGGTATCCTGGACTTCTTGAATTTCATTGCTGGATTACGGGTACATTAAGTGATTAATTTTCTGAGTATTGTCTTTAAGTGATTACTTGATTAAGCTAAGCTACAGATGACTTAAGAAGTGAGCTACTGCGAGCAGTTCCGGTCCTAGATTCATTTGAAAGGATAAGGACAACGACATTTAAATGTCTGATTGAAAAGTTAAATCATCAAAAGGAACATCTACAAATCCGGAGTCAACAACCTGCTCTAGCAGCAGTTTCTAGCATCACTTCTACAACCTTAAAGTAATTGTTTGTTTGTTTGTTCGGATTAATATTTACTTGCCATAAATGGTTTTATTTGGCTTTGTAAATTAGTTTTATCAGTTTTTTTGTATGTACTATTCCATTTGACATGTTATTGACATTATTAAGAAAAGAGAAAAAAAACAGATTGTGTGCCTGTAACGCTACTGTGTTGGTCGTGCTTTCCCAAGGAACTCGCTTCTTTCCTTTTTGGTTAGAACTATGTAAATAGAGATACTTCAGGTTACTACTAGCATTTGCATATAATAGATTAGTAGAAATTTCATATGCGCTTTACGAGTAGAAATAATGCGGTTTGATAATTCTAAGTTCAATAAGCAATGGACGTTGGCCGGTACTACAGGTAAGAACTTCAATAACAACTTTTAATGAGTTGAATTATAATGAGTTGAATTAGGTCTTACCATAGTTTGATTATAAAAATAGTATAACTAGGAATTCTCATGGGTGCTATGTTACTGAGATAACGAAGAGACTCCAATTTTTGATGCCCGTCTGAGCAAGCATCAATTGTCAACAAGGCAATTATTTTTTATGCCCATCTTAGAAAGCACTATTTGTCAACAACAAGGAAAAATATGTAGGTGTATTGGCTATGCACAACACAGGAAAGAACTTCAACCATCACTTATTACTTATTACAAACAACATTCGAAACCCCGGGCCGTTACGGCACGGGTCATATTCTAGTGTATATATATATACATATATATCACCTAACTTATATCATTAAGCTATATAAGTCTCTATATAGCTTAAAGCAAGCTTCTAGAGCTTGGTATGATAAATTGCTCTATGTGCTTCTTTTATATGAATTCAAGATTTCAATTGCATATTTATCGGTATTTGCACAGAAAAATGGTTCTAGAATTGTCATACTTTTCGTTTATGTTGCTGACATTCTTCTCACTGGTAACTCTAAGGAATATTATACTGACTTATTTCTCAACTACAAGGCCATTTTACCATTAAGGATTTGAGTGACCTTCACTATTTCTTAGATCTCTAGGTTAAGAGGAATAACAAAAGGTCTATTTTGTCACAAAAAAAAATATGCTCTTAATCTGTTTGACAAGTCAAATATGGATGGTCAAAACCTTGTTACTTTCCAGTTCCTACAAATAACTTCCAATTGCTTCTGGTGAGTTTCTTTCTGATCTAATATCTTATAGGTTGAGTATAGGTCATCTACGATGTATTTCATGAACAAGACCTGAAATCAGCTATGTTGTTAATAAGTATGTCAATATATGCAGAATCCTACATCTGGCCATCTCATTGCAGCAAAGAGGATTTCGAGGTACATTGAAGAGACTATTGACTACGTGATCTTATTCAATATAGGTTTAACTATTGTTCTTGCGTTTTAGTGATACAAATTGGCCTGATGATCTTGGCTCAAGGAAGAGTGCTGGTAGTTATTGTATTTTCTTTGTCTATAATCCTATTTATTGAGTTAATAAAAGACTTGCTAATGTTGCAGGATCTTACACTAAACCTGAGTTCTGAAGTTTGGCTACTCTGGTCGTGAGGTTCCATGAGTGTATAAGCGCATATTTTCTTGCCCGCTGCACTTATATTCTTTTTTGACAACATCATTGATATCTCTTACTCATCTAATCAATGTTTTTATTGAAGAATGAGACATTTTGTCGTGGATTATCATTTCGTGAGGGAGTTAATGCAGGATAAAGAGTTGAAAATTTCTTACATCTATTGATCAGGCCGCACATATCTTCATAAAGGGTTTGTCACGTCCAAGACTTGCTTTGTTTAGACACAAGTTGCAGGTGCTTCCCAAATCAGCCCATTACAATGTGAGGGGGGCTAATAACACATAAAAGTTTACCTTTGGTTTACATCTCTTTTATGTGATGTCAATTTTGTATTGGTGTAGGTGTAATTTAGTAGTTATTCAGCCTGTTAATGTGCGTTACTCTCTTTGTCATTTCTTTTATAAGATGTTTTTTTTTCGTAATAAATTAGAAAATTTACACTTTTTTCTTGTAACTATAACTCATTTTCTCATTTCTCCACTAATGAACAATAGTTTTATCAACTAAACCCATTTCATAAGATAGCGTCAACTGTCAATCGTTTTTTAAGTTAATTTTACTTTTCAAACTCGACTTAAGAGTGATTATGATTTAATAACCAATCTAGATCTAATGTGAGGTCAAAATTAGGCATGAGTATAGGTATGCCATAATCACTTCCAAATCTCATACAAATATCTCAATGTTGAAATTGCTTTACTCGATTTAATTGTGTGTGGCGTTTTTAGCAATTGATCCAGTAACAATTTGGCAATGACATTAATATTTATTAAGTTTGGGAATTCCAAAATGCACACTGGATGCCTTCATGGATAACAAAAGACTTTTTTCTTCTTCTTTTCCCATGGAGTTTGAGAATTTGAGAATAACAAGAATATAGAGTGACACCCTCCCCTTCCCTGATAAAGTTACTTTTTAGGATTCAGGTAATTTTTAAAAGGGTGTTTCGATACTTAAAGCAGATCATGTGTGTTTTTCCAGAAGAAAAACCAATTGACTTCACAAAAGTTATCTGCTTTTCTTATAAAAATCATTTTGGAATTGTAGTAACTGTTTGGATACCAGAAGCAGGAGTCATAAGCAAAATGTTTTTGCTTCAAAAAAAGTTAACCTTTATATTTTAAAAATCAATCTGAAATTATCCAAACTAACTTCTGACTTATTTCTTCAAGAACTCAAGAAAAACAACTTCAGAAATGGTACTAGCTTGTATAGCCAAACTAACTTCCTACTTTTTTTTTTTACTTCTAGATTTCGATAATTAAATCAAACGGGCTATAAGGCAAAGAAGATAGAGAATAGGGTTTTCTTCCTCCAGATTTACGCTCAAATAAAATTCTAATTCCAGATTTATCTTTACTTATTAATCCATCCCGTAAAAAGCCATGAAATTTCCAATACCTCCATTAATTTACAGAAACAGAGGTTCTTCATAATCTTTAAGAATCAGAAGATTTCTCTCTTTATTCCTCAACTTTTTAATCGTGATTTTTATCTTCCAATCTCAGTATCTGAAATCAACAAGAGTAAATAAACTTTAAATTAGAATCAGTCTAGATCTGAGGTTTAAGATTCAGAAAGGAGATAAAGGAGATAATACTTCAAAATAACTGAGAATTTAACTTCAACATTAAAACTTCCAAGGTACATACCAGAAACCTCAGAAACATTACCTCTTGAGTCATTACTTGAAATTTCTCGGATCTGAAGTATTTGCTGCATTTTGTTTTTGAGAATAAATTGTTTGCATGCAAGAATCTTCTGATAAGATAGCTTAGAAACAAAACCTCATTCATCTTCATCAGCTACCGATGAAACTCTACACAGAATTTACAGAGTTTTGAACAACATTGACCCGAACAACATCACCTGTAAATTCAAAACGGAATTTTTAATTTCCCTTGCCTCTTACTGTAGAATAGAATTTCCAATTTTCCAACATATGCTTCAGGTTGTGAACTAACCTCAGACCTCTAATTTAGCTAGTGAGCTGAAGAACTTTTCTGCATTTTGATGGAAGTCCATGTTAGCTAAAATTGACAAGTCCAACTAGTAGAATGATATCTAGGGTATATGTAGAGTCTTATGCTCTCGTGAATAGAGATTAGGAGGAATACAGAATAGACATGCGACAGACTTGTCACTAGTAATTCTTGAGATAGGATATGCACTTCATTTTCATTTGAAAACATTCCTAAAGGTAGTGGATGTTTTCATTTTCATTTGAAAACATTCATTTTTGGCCTACATCTGCGTAGAATACGTATTGAGTCTGAGAATACGAGTCATTCGTCTATACAAGGTTTTACACTCTATTACGAAAACGATTGCATGGTGTCATGGTGTGCGTCCTTGGACTCGTTTGGGTGTCAACTCAATACTACTCATTGTTAACATGACGCATGAAATAGTTATGGTGTGTTAGGCACGAATTTTAATGCGCCAAGATAGATTGCAAGTTTTCTGGTTTGAAGAAAATGTTACTCCAGGAGTATAAAATACCCTGATCAGATGCATACCCTTTACAATTGAAAGCAAGATAAGCCTTTGTAGGTCTTTGCTTCTCAGCTACAGCTGCAGTAGTTGAGACACTTTCATTGGCGGGACTGTTGTCCATCTGTATATGAGATAAACAGAGTGCTCTTAGAACTCCGTTCTTTGACATTGACAGGGAACTTATTGGTTGCTTAAAGTAGTGGTTTCACTTTCATAAACTTATGAACTCTAACTGAACTAATTAACAATTCTGAATTGATTGAGGTGATGGTGAATAATCGAGGAGCTGGAGGAGACGGAGTTCGTTATGGACTCAACCCCTTGTTCTCCAGAAACAATCTCAGATTCTCTCTTGGCTATGACTCCTGAAGAAACAACAACACGTGCAGAAGATACAAGTTTTTCCACCAGAAACAGCAAAAACCTCACAAATGAACAGCGACTAGCTATTTACCACTTCTTATTGAAGAAGAGCAACAAGGGAAGACTGCAAAAGGGCTCGGTACCAATGGCAGCGGAACATTTTTCAGTATCAGAAATGACAATAAAACGTATTTGGAGACGAGGTAAAGAGTCTCAAGGGCAGAATTTACCTGTTGATGTGTCTTCACGAAAACCAACTAGAGTTGGTGGCAAAGCTATTGAGGCCGATTTGAGCAAGATCCCAGAAATACCTCTACAACCACGACCCAGCATTCGCACCCTTGCGAAAGCGTTGAACGTGTCAGCAACAACTCTACATAGACGAATGAAGCAAGCAGGCAGGAGCTAGTGAGATCACACTCACTCAGGAGTTGAATGCCTGAAATCAGCAGTGGCTTCTGTGGGTCTCTGGATGAATTCACAACAGATTCACTATATTGGGATGGAGCAGATGTAGTTAACCCTAAAGAATTATTTTTCAGTTTTCAGTATCACTCACTTTTCATAAACTAGCTACAAACTTGAACAAAATGTTATCTAAACCACGTTATTACCTTGACTTATGGTTGTCCAGTTTCTTATTAACTGTTCCGTAGTATGACTTTTAATCGGATGACCTTGTTTCCTAATTCGAGAATTTTTTTATGAAATGTTAAAGCTGTTAGCATCATAGACCCGCAGAAGAATAGGTTTCTAGTGAAGAACCGAAGAACCAATTTAAAAGAACCACTTTTTGAGGGAGAAAGGGAGTAACAATTAAGCAATAAACACAGAGGTACTTCAAGAACTGACATAAGGCTTGCACTACCAATTATAGATTGTAATTAATACATACAACTCCATTGCACAGTTTGTCAGCCAACCAGATATACATATCAACCATGAAATCTAAAGACAATATGACCTAAACAAAGAAAAATAGATAAACTCAATTTCCAGTTGAAGTGATGAAAAACATTTTTGTAGCAACCACTTGTGCATGTCTGAAATTATCCTTCACTTGGTCGCGACAAACGCAATCATGATCGCCAGCACGAGGAAGACCACAAATATCTGGAAACCAAATTAATAGCAACATTAGCATATATTCTTTAATAACAAGGGAATCAAATAAAGCAGTAATTATTTTTACCATAGTTGAATTGCATATTGACTGGTTGCCAAGTATGTAGGAGGTCCTGGAGGGAGGAAAACATAAATGGGAGTAGCTGATATATACATATATCAAAGCAGAAATCAAGATATCAGAATAGAACTTGAACAGAGACAAACCTTTGATTCAGTGCACCAGAATCCCTGCAAGCTTTCTGTACTGCTTCTATGCGGTTGAGTGTTTTTGTAGCATTTGGATCATTCTTGTCAATCTGTAATCAAAATATGACCGTGGAATATTATTACACGTCCAGCGCCTTTAAAATGCCGAACACTATCTTTCAAATAAAGTCTAAAACATCTACCTTGCTCTTCAGCATTAGCGAAAAATCATAGAAAGCACCATAGACGTCAGACATGGTTTTTGTTTGGTCCATAACCTTAGCCGTCAGACCTAGACAAAACCAAAAGCAAATAATATCGTTAAAAAAAAGCAATTAATATCAGATCGTACTGTCCTATCAACAACCGCGATACCTATTTCTGTATAAAGCATCAATAGCTCAAAAAAGTGACGTGGTTACACTGATTTTTCACGGACTAGCTTGGAATTCCCTTTTTATTCTAATACAAAAATGATGAAATGGAACTAACTTAGAGGTAAGTTCTTGAACTATGGGCCTATGGCCTATTTGTGCACTACTAGTTCACTCAATTTCTGATAAAATCCATCCAGACATCCACTGTATCTGAGTAACGGATGGTACGGTCATTTCAGTGCATTAAGAGTAACATAGGAATAACAAGGGAAAGGTTTAAGTAAAAAAATTAGCCCACAAACATTACACAAAGCAATTAAGCAAAAAATGTAACGAGGTCTAGCTTCTCTTACCACGCCTCATCTTTACTACTCCTCTAAAAACTTCAATGTTGTTGTAGCATAAAGCAAGTGTTCCAATTGCCATGATCTGATTCAAAGAAAATATAAATAAATCAAACCTCCATGGCTCCACACATATGTAACACCAAATCATTTTTCTGTAACGAAACCAGATAGATACAAGCAGGGGAAAAATGTATATACGCCGAATCAAGTGGTTCCTACATGAATCAGAGAAGTCGTTTTGGAATCAGCCAAGACCTAGCTGTCTCTCAACCAAGATCCCAAAATACATCAAGTCATGCAGCAGTAAATGATTTAAGTTTACCATAGGTAAATTATCTCGGTCTCTTCTGATTGAATTCAACCAATTCAAATAAGTCTTGAACGATCAGTATTTCAATTCTAAGTCTTATCTTCTTGGAACTAAAAAACCAGAGAGCCTGGGAAAGAAAAACAGAGTCTAAATCTATCGACCTGCTATAGTAATAGTTTATTCTACTCTTTGGCTACAACTTAATTTATGGAACAACAATTAGTAAGACAAACTGTTTAAACTTTGAGAGGATTTGTACCTGAGGAATAGCACAAAACCGGAATATGGCGGGATCCCGTAAAGCTGCCATGTACTTTAAGCAGTCTTCCATGTGCAGTAATGCATTGGTAACCATATCGTTCAAGCACTGAACTGCCTTCTCCGAGTTCTCCTCATTTTTCAAGTCCTGAAATGCAGGGGAACAACAAAAACATATGAGCCATTCTGAAAATGACCAGTAAAATGGGAATATAGTATGGACCTATGGTACAACAAATATAACATTCAAGTAGCACAAGCGAAGCTGTTTCACCTCGAGCTTGTTCACATATTTACTCCAAATTTCGCGAGGCCAGAACATGCGTGACTTGGGAATCTCATTGATATCCTCCAGGTAGTCTCGAATAATATTAGTTTTCTGCCATTCGGGAAATACACAAAGATTGTATTTGAGCATTTTAATTGCATGTGCACAAAATTATGTTGAGGGTGAGAGAATGACTATCTGAGATACAACACCTGAAGAAATAAGCCCATTGAATTTGAGAGGTAATCAGAGGCCAAATCCTCCAAATTGGCAGCATGGAAAAGTTTCGACAACCCTAGCCCAACGAGTCCAGCAACATAGTGACAATACTCATCGTACTCATCAACTGTTTCCACCTAAAACAAAGGAAAAATAAATAAATTAGATGAGTAATACACTTGAAAAACAATTTCCTATCTTCGTTCAACGCCCAATGTACACTGCAGTTGCACATTGTAAACTTATTCGGATACTTCTTGAAGTCCATTGAAATTAGTCAAAAGCATCATTGCACTTAATGACTCAAATCCCTAACCACTCTTCCGGTCAACATAAATTTCTTAATCCTTTTCATTTAACTGCAATTCTACATCAGAGTAACCACGGCAGGAAAATATGTAAGAACTGACATTTTGGTTTCTCGTGTGTACCATCATAAACTTGATTCCCAAAGTCACATTACGGTCAACTTCCTCATATCTATTGTACATCCAATTTATTCACTACATAATATCATTAAAATAAAAGGAAGCACTAGAAGTCTGGCATAGCACAGGTCAAAAAGAAGAAAATGCTACAAACCTCCTTCAGTATAAATTTAGCCATTCCTGCACCCATTCTTTTGGTTATTTCTTCAATTGCCTCTTGATAACTGCAAAAAAATGAAAATGTTATACACTGCATTATAAAAAATTTCTTTCACACAAATGTTACAGGAAAAGTGCCGGAGATTACCCTTTTCCAAGCTCTAAAAATGCAGTTGTAACGTGATGAAACTCGTCCATGAGAACTTTGTAGTGATTCGTACCACCTTAATATACAACATGAGACATTTGGAAACATGTCAACATCCAGTAAAACATGAATCAGGGATATAGGTTCTATTCGAATCATTTTGCAAGCAGAAACGATTAATACACAAGAAACTGAAGCAAGTATGATGTACGAAGTGTGATCATGACTTCCCTATTTATATTCTCACTGAAAAACGTTCATACAACAGCCTCAGAAATGTACCTTCACAGCTCAATGGCCAACCGGGATACAATGTTCCAATGTAAAGCAATATCATGCAAAATGTGTAGCATTCAGGATTTTACAGTATTAAAACGGTTTTGTAATTATTATTAATCAAGTGTCATTATCAACTGAAACTCATCATGAACAGAAAACAGGCAAACATACTTATACCCAGTACAATTTGGCTGAGAACTTATAAATTAGAGCAATGTGATTGGGTCAAATTTCCAGAACGCTTACATGCGAAGTGCCAATCACGATCGTATATGTGACGGTGAAAAGCTTCCAGAATAGGCACCTTTATGTCATTAGGTATGCTTGTGTCATCCTCTGCGACAATAAGGAGTTAAATGAGCCTACCATAAGAAAAACTGATGTGATGGTAATATTGGAAGATAAAGAAGACCACCAGGATACAAATGAGAAAACGAAAACATGGATGTCATGCCTCGATTAAAACTCAACAATGAAAACCACAATGCACGCGCCATTTATGAAAAATCTTCACCGGTAAAGAAAAGAAAAGATAGACAATATACCATGATATTACTATGAATAAAACATGTATAAGATTCACGAACAAAACCACAAATAGAATAAGGAAGGCAAGGTAAAGATAATGAACTAACCAACAGTATCAAGTGCTCTGAGAACCAAATAAAAAATGGCAACCTGCAAAAGTACAAACGGCTAAGTCAAGTAATTGTAGAGGAAATGTTGTAAGTGAATGTTAGTATATGTTATATAACAACAGCAACCTTCTCTAATTAGAGAACTAAAGCTGAAACAAGCATGTAATCGCACATGGTTAATGAGCTTTACCCACAACCAACATTCTCCAGGAACTTATTCGAAGGAGTCAAATTATTGTCAAATAGTACTACATAAAAGGTGATTTGGAAAAGAAAAAAAACATTACACTGAAACAATCATCCCAGTCGAAAGAAGCTTCATTGCTGATTTATCCTACTAAAAACGTTTGTGAACAGTATATTCAATTGGATTCAATGTAAAATAACAAAATCATGACTGTTCTATAAGTATAAGGAAAAGGCAATCCATCTATAAGCAACTCCAAGAAACTAAACCGAGAAACAACACGTTTTAACGAAATTAAATTTTATGATTTCGTTACTTGTAGTTGTAACCAGACATTGCTGCAGGGATCAATAATAGCGAATTCGAATGGGATAACAAAATCAAATTCTTAAAGACCGATTTACGAATCCACTAATTCAAACAAAAAGAAATCCAATAATAATCAACGAAAGAGAGGGAGAATAATAAGCTTACAGCGTTTCGAAGCTCAGGACCTAATTGTTGAATAACAAGGGCGAAACTACGAGAAACTTTATGAAGCATAGAATAACAAAAATGCCAATGAGGCTCATGAGGGATCTGTTTTTCAGCATGTTTCGATGCCAATTTCAGCTTCAGAAGCGGACGGAATTCATCTGGATGTTTCAATATTGCTCCGATACTCACCATTTTTTCTCTCCTCTTCTTCTTCACTAACAGATCTCACAACACAAATCTGAGAGCAAGAAAGAAAGAGAGAGAAAGAGAATCTTGATCTTAGTATTCTGGTTTTGTGATGTATAATATTTATATCGAAAAAATTAATTAGCCATCTTTAAATTCAACAACGACCAGTTTGGCAGCCACCGGGGGTAATCAAAACTACTGGTGGAAACCCCGTTTTTTTGTGGACTTATTTTCGTCAGCAAGTGTCAATGAACCGAACAAACGGGGACTCGGAAACATGTGATCAATAATCCTTAAATAAGTGGGGTTTGTACTCTTTTCCTGTTGACAATTGGTTTTGCCAGTTTAGATGGGAATGGGGTTATTTATACCAAAAACAAAGGTCAAGACAAGAGCTTTTCCAATTGCTATCGATGTCATCTCTAAAAAAAATAGCAAAAAGAACATGGCAATCTGAATCTTGTTTCAAAAAGAAACAGCATTTATGAGTTCTGTTCATAACTTCGGATGTCAAGTTCTGAAGTCCGACAACACAATAAAGAATTAAAGAGTGATGCTAGAAGTAAACTACAAAAGCGCGTTGAGCAGCATCACCTCCAGTTTATCATCATAATTTGTCCAAATTTGGCATGCCAAGAAAATTCTTGCTTTTGGTACTCATTCAGTGCTAACTCATGGGCCTAAGAAAAAAAAAAAATGAAAAAAGCAAAAAAGAAGAAAAATGGATTTGTTTCCCGGGAATGTTTTGTAGCAATCTTGAGCTTCATGAGTGAACTCAACTCGATTATTAATCTTTCTCCAAGTAAAGCCACAGTTCTGCTTAACTCTAACTCTTCCTTTAAGCAACAAACCCCAGAACAAACCATCCCTACTCAACAGTTCATCAAAATAATGCAATTTTCGAACGACCACTCGTCAATGGTATATTAAACCGTATCAGCCAACAATCTATCTGGGAATATAAGAGAACATTATTAATTCATGAATCAATTATTAATGGTATTTTCATCAAATCAAGAGACAGAATAACTCTACAGTCTTCAGGGCTCTTTGAAGGAGCTTTTGGAAATCTAACAGAAAATGGATACACACGCTATTCTAACATAGCTGCCTTTTGCTACCATGGGTTCCTTAAGAGATTAGTTCTTTCCGCCTTCATAAGATAAAGCATTATACTTAATCAAGTGATCACTAAGTAGCAGTTATGCTTGATCAGGCAATCAGTCTGAATTAAAATATAACGCGTGCGTTATAACACCATTTGGATCCTTATCGAGCTAAAAGAGACCCAACAAAACAAAACCAACACATTTGCCCCATTTTACCTAAACTGACTAAATAACCCTTCCGTCTATTTCGCTACACCTTCTATTTTCTTCCCTATTTGATTAACCGACACTTCTTTTCACTCAGAAACTATCAAAAACTTTCCTCTCTCTTCCCTCAGGAACCAGATCTGAAACCATTTTTGATTCCTTCATCTTCTTGCTACAGAAAACAGTTAATCGAACTCGTAACAAAGAAGTCTAACCTTCCTCGAAAGGAAATTAGGTTGAAGTTTTATTTTATTTTGACCTAGTTTTATGTTCTTAAGAAATTAGGCGAAGAAGAAAATGGCTAAGAAGCAAGAGAAAAAGAAAGATGAAAAGAGGAAACTTATTAGGAAAGTGGTTGTAAAAAGGTCTCCAAAAGGTAAACCTAGTTTTATTGTTCTTCAGATGTTCTCTTTACTGATTTAATTTTGATGTTGTTTCACCTAATTCGAGATTATGAATCTTAGGTTCTGTAGAAATTCGATTCATAGTCATCTACTTGGTTTCATCACTTGGTTTGATCACTTTTTGAATCTTAGGTTTTGTAGAAATTCGATTATGAATCTTCGGTTTCATCTGCTGATTTCATACATAGGTTTCTGTAGTTTCATAGTAGATTTTTTTTACTTCAATGGTTTCTTTGATGAAACCAAATCTGGTTTCCATCATCTTCATCAATATATGATTTTTATAATCTTTTGATGGGTATGGTTTGGTGCTACTGGTATTACTAAGGTATAATCTGCTTTTTTTGATGAAACCAGATTTGGTTTCATCATTTTCCAATTGTTAAATTAGTTCCACTATAACTGATGATGCTTGCTAAGGTATATTCTGGCTTTTCTGATGAAACCTTTTTTGGTTTCATCACTTTTCATTTTACAACAAACATCAACAAACATCATTCAAAATGAAAAAGTGATGAAACTATATTTGGTTACCAAGAGTTTGTTTCATGTAACTATATTTGGTTACACCATTTGTACTTTAGTTTCATCAATAACCATATGTTTGTTTTAAGTAATAGAAATTTGCCTGATAAACCTACATATGCATCATGCCTATTTACTTTGAAAATCAAAATTTTGTGACATAACTAAGGTTCTAGGATGATGTATATGAGAATGATGTATATGGAGTTATGAACCGCTGAAGCTCTTATTGTTGTGTAAGAAGACGAACAAAACATAGCTTATCAGTTTTGTTAGATCTTTGTCCTCTTTTTCTTTCTTTCTGTAGTTTGCGAACACATAGCTTATCTAAAAAATAATTTGCAACTAAATCTCTTATTGTTGTGTTCTCTGTTTAGCGTGTTTATTTCTAGTTTATCTTATGCAACCAAATATGGTTGCATCATTTTTGGTTATTGGTTTCATTATTTTTATCTATGATTCACCTAACTTTTGGTTTCACTTACAGGTAAAAAAAGAGAAACAGAGTCGTATATATGCTTGTTGCATCATTTGTGCAAAGTAGTAGCTGACATAAAGGCGTTGATACAGAACAAAGAACCGCATATGTTAGCTCTTAAATCATGTCCATTCTGGCGTTTCATTGAGCCATTCTTTGATGGTGTAATGGAAGAAGAAGAGATCGTCAAAAGACAAAAGCAGTCATGATGGTTTTACAGTCACTTGAATTCAGAAAAGATGGTAAGCTACCATTGTGTTTCAGGTTAGGTAGATCGAAGAAAATGACTCTGCGGACAATTCCAGAACATTTCTCTGTTATCTTTAGTCTACAAATGATGGAGGGTGTAGAAGTAGATGAAAAAGTGGGCATAGGTGAAGAACTGGAGAAAAAGGTTAAAATCTTCGTCGCTCAGTATTTTAAAGGAAGTAAGAAGACGTTCAAAGCTGATATTCAACTGTGCATGATGAAAGCCGCAGCGGATGAAACCAAAGCAGACGAGTTTGTAAAGTTTTTCGTCATGTTCCTGTTAGTGTCGGTATTCGTCCCCAACAAAGGTGGGCGAAGTCTGGCTGCCAAGTACTTGTATATGGTATTTGATATGAACAAGGTTTGTTGGCCACAAGTGTTCCATGATTATCTACTTGAGTCAATAATAGATTGTGATGGCGATGTTGAAAACGTAGTTGGTTGCATAATTTACTCGTTGGTAAGTTATTTTTTGTTCTTTTGATTAATAAGTTATATTCTTTTATAATGTATCTGATATTGATTCTTAATTTGAATCTTGTTTTTTTTTTAAGTATTGGGTAGCAGAGATGACTATGATTGCAAAAAGGAAGGATGGGCTCGACAGGTATCCGAGGTTTGCTAGATGGAACCTTGGCAATGTCTGCCAGCAAATATTGGAAAACTTCGACGGTTTCTCCGACAAGAAATATTTATACTCTGAGGTAAAGAAGATTTACTTTTCTATCAATCCATTTCAAATTTAATATCATCAAAAAGAGAAAGATTTACTTTTTTTTTTTTTCTGATGAAACCTTTTTTGGTTCCATCAAAATTTTTATCTGAAACCAATTTTGGTTTCATCAAAAAAATAAGCTGAAACCAATTTTACTTGTGTACTGCAGAAGAATATGCGTCGCCGAAAGGGGTCATTCTTGCTTGAATATGACGATCTAGAGAAGCGTTTGGTTGAGCCCGTAGATGAAGATGATATTGTTGTTGAAGATTTTGTTGAACCTGAAGAGCCGGTTGAAGACAATGTTGCAGACCATATTGTTGAAAATGAAGTGCCTGCACAAGTTGAAGACAACTCTTACGAGGCCAAATACAGGTGGGAAAGAATGGTGATTGAAAAGCTTACAACAGTTGGCAACAATGGACTCTCCGAAGAAGATAAAGCAGTATTGGCAAAATATGACGTTGAGGTTGGGTTTCAACCATCATTGAAGACTTACTCCAGAAGGAAGCGTAAGAGAGTCCAAGTAGACTTGCTCCAGAAAGAAGATGTTCGTTCGGAACCAGAAAAGGTTTCAGAAGTTGAGGTGATATGTTAGTTAGATTTGCAGAATTTACTTATTGATAATAGAATTGAAAAATGTTACATTTTTATTGATATGTTAGATTTGATCTGCGAATTTTACTTATTGTTTATTAATAGAAATTTTACACTTTTTTATGTCTTGGTTATTTTTTTATTTTTTTTATAAATTTTACATTTTTATTTGACAAACTGGTTCAAAGTAATTTTACATTGTATTGCTTGTATGTTAGTATGTGACATTTTGTATCTTAAACCTTGTATTGCAGGTGGTGAAAGGTGCAGCGGCGGAGGATGAACTGATGCATATTGCCGGTAAGCATTTACTGCATGAAGGAACAGAACAAGAGCATTTACTGCATGAAGGAACAGGACAAGAGGATGTTGAAGAAAGGGTTCAACCTAGTGAAGCAATGATACAAGGTTATGTAGCTTTTCTGATGGAACCATAAAAGGTTTCAGTACCTGGAAATGTTGTTGAAGATGTTTTGATGGAACCAGAAAGGGTTTCACTGTCTGGAGATACAGAAAAATCTGGCGATGTTGTCTCTTCATTAGATGCAGAACCAAAACAAGGAATAGAAGAGTATGATAAAGAATAAGGACAAGAAGGAGTAGAAATAGAAGAGGTTTCGGAGTTGACTCCAAACACTATCGAGGAAATCAAGGTGGCCGAGCAGGTTGAATTTGAAATGAAGAAATCTTTATCAAAACCGGAGGACGAGACTGAACAATTAACTCCGAATACTCTTGAGGAAATCAAGGTGGCCGAGCAGGTTGAATCCGAGGCCAAGAAATTTTCATCAAAGCCAGGGAGTGAACAAGAAGAGGGTATGGAGTTGACTCCAAACACTATTGAGGATATCAAGGTGGCCGAACAGGTCGAATATGAGGCGAAGAAATGTTCTTCTTTGAAGCAAAATATTGAAAAAGAAGACAATGAAACTCGGTTTATATGAGGACAGTGAGGATGCTATTCGAAAAATGGAATCCGTTTATGCAAAGCAAGGTTGTTCGTCAAAGACAAAGGTGCAAAGTGTATACTACTACTCAACTGTAAGAATGGTAGAGGATGTAGCTGATATAGAAGACGGTGAACCTGGATTCATTTTAGGACCAACGCAGAGTGACAATGAAAAACAAGATGTTGAGAAAGGATCTCAAAACATCAGTCCCAAGAAAAAGTTGAGTAATATGATTACAAGACTAAGGGATGACAGAAGAAAAAATGCAAGAACCAGTCAAATATCGGGATTATACAACTGAGAAAAAGAAAAGAACAAAAACTAAATGCGATTGGAGAAAAAATCCTAATGAAAAGAAAAAGCAGAAGGCGGAGGTGTATGAGGTGAAGGATGTGAAGTTGAAAGCAGTTGAAAAATTGAAAATTATGAAGGTACTCGATGAAAGTCAGAGACCCCTTGTGAGCAGGTTTTTCAGAAGCAAAACTGAAAGGTAAGTGCTGAAACCAAAAATGTTTTCATCAAAAAATGTGTTCTAAAAAATTTTTTTTTTTTCATTCTTAGATCCAGCATTCACTAGCTTGAGTTTTACAGCTACACGGCGTGGGAGAACAAGGAGCACCAACTGATAATATCTGGGAGGATGCTGGATTTGTTGATGAGAAAGGGAGACGTCGGAAGAGACATCATTGAGTTTTACATCTTGAAATTGCAAAAGAACATCCTCAAAGAAGAGTTGAAACCAGATGGTAATCCGAAGTACAAGAAAGTTGTGTTTCTAAGCACATTTGCCTATGTAAGTTTCCCCTGTAATTTAGTAGATACATTCTTACTAAGCATGGACAAGATTTACGGTTAGAGTTGATTTCTGGTTACTGTTAATTTAGTAGATACATTCTTACTAAGCATGACAAGATTCTTGTGTACTGGATTAGTTGACTTTGGCATCCTTGACTAAGTTGGATCTGTTAGTACTAGCATACTAGATAAATTTCCATCAAAAAGTGTTGGAAAGATTCGTTAGTTTGAAGCATTCATCTTGAGTAGGGTGTATCACTTAGGATGTGGATACGAATTGTAATTTGAAGATCTTAGTATCAATTTGGTTAAATTGTTTTGAATGTAAACCTTTGTAGCAAAAACAAGTTGAGTGAAACCAATTGCATCTTTTGTTTCTCAATCTTCAATTAAACACTTTATGATGTGCGGGGGATCAGTTTTGTGATTGTAGGTCTAGCTGATTGTAGAATCCAACTATGAGTGGAAATAGTTGTTTCAAATGTTGTTGGTTATATAGTTTATTTTGATGGAACCAATTTTTGTTTCATTCTTTAGGAAGAAAAAAATGTCGCTCATTACGAAGAAAAAAAACACTTGCATGTCTGTCACTCATTAGGAATCTGTTTTCTTGTATTTTTTTCAGACATGTCACTCACTAGGAATGAGATGTGGTAGTGCAATTGAAACGTTCATCGACAAAATGGACTACAATATACAATTTTTATTCGTTCCGTTGCTGACAACAGTTGGAGATGGGGTAGACCATTGGACACTGCTAGCTTTTGATACTGAAACCGCAGAATTTTCTCACTACAACTCCTTGGTTCCACTGAAGAAGAATGCAGGAAAAGTGCTGAAAGCATGAGACAAAGAATAATATCATCATTTGCACATCACGATGCAAAGATCCCCCGTGACGAGCAGACAACTCAGCCCCCCGCCATACACTATGCACACGCCATCATGTTGTCAACAAATGGGGTAAGCTAGAAAAATCATCACCTATGTTTGGAAGTTCGGTAAAATTATTTATTTATTTATTTATGGCAGTTTCAAATATTAAATATTGAGACAATTTTTTGGTTGTTTCAGGAATGATTGTGGTCTTCATGTTTGCTATTACATGAAGAGCCTCTTGAAGGGAAACATGGCGTCGTCTCCTAGAGATGATATTTCACTAAAGGTGCATGAGATGAGACCAAAGCTGGTGTGTAAGATCCTCCTTGATGCATGAAGAGTCTTATGGGGAGAATATTTCAGAAAGGGTAGAAAGCATGAGAGCAAAGTTATGTATACTGTCAACTATTTATAATTTTGAATGCTTGTAATAGTTTATAAAAGGTTTAAGTTGTGTATGAATGGTTTCAATTAGAGTATTGTCAACTACCTGGAAACAATGTTTATAATGTTTTCAATTATGTTTAACTGAAACCATATTGGCGCATAGTGTTATGTATATCTGTATTTTGATGAAACCAAAAAGGGTTCCACCAAATTGCAGGTGAAACCAAATGGGAAAGGGTCGTATCATGGCTTGGTTTACAAGAAAAATTGATATGTTTCAAAGGCATGGCAATAATTCATAATAAAGCAAAAGTTTAAGGGGAAAAGCCAAGACAATTACAAAAGCATTCACAAAAGCAGTGATCTAACCAAAAAAGGATCCAACCTATTTTGGTTACAAAATAACAGTAGAAATGATGAAACCAAAAAGGGTTCCACCATATTGCAGGTGAAATACCAGCAGGAATTCAACATGTTTTATTGTAGAAAAGAAGACAGGAATATAAATGAGCAATAACAATCAAATAGAATATAAATGAGCAATAACAGTCAATAACAGGAATATAAATCGACAGAAAAAATGAATTCTCAAAATGTAGACTAAAGCATATTGTAGTCTAAACTAAAAAAGATACTCAAAGTTTACGAACTGTATGCGAAATGCTAATAGAATAGAAGAAGTCTGAACTAAAATTAAAAGTAAATCATTCTCAAAAAGACTTCACGTCTGCTTATTAGGGCACGTCCTTCGATTATGAGTAGTCAACTCATTACAACCACCGCAAGTTCTCATCTTCTTCTTGGGAATTGAACCCGTATTAGGAATCCTTTTCTTCTTACTTGGACGTCCTGATTGTGGCAAAACTTTAGGTCCATGAACGACAGACTTGGGTGAAATTGTTGCAGGCCTTTCAACTGTGGGAACTGGATGGATTGGTCTTGAATACGACTCTCGATAGAACTTGGTGGTGAAGTAGTCTTCAACATACTCATAAGGATCTTCACCATTCCCCATTATACACCTAACAGCATGAGCGCAAGGGAAGCCATTGATTTTCCAACGGTTGCAAGAGCATGTCTTTTATTTCAAATCAACCCTTTGTGTTAATGAGGCATGAACTTCAAACACAAATTCAGACGACTTGGTAACACTGTAATCACGGCCATGCATCTTATTGTTATAGAGTTCAGTTTCCATTTTTGGACACAAAACTCCTCGCCAATCGAACGATGTCACACATTCTTCACGACGAATGCACATCATTTCCATAAGCTTCAGCCGTATTTTATCAACCATGACAACAATAGGCATCTACCTCTCTTCCTTAACCCAACCATTCAAACATTCAGCAACATTTGAGCACAACTCCCCATATCGACAGCCCGGGAAAAAAAAACTAACTCATTTATCAAGTGGAGCCCTACTAAGATATTCTTGTAGCTTCTGATTTTTAACCAGCATCAAGTCATCCCAACTCTCCTTAAACTATACATGTGTATTTGCATATGCACATTTTTCAAACAACTCCAACACATAATTGTTATATGTCTTGGCTGACTTAGGAAAGCATGCATTAACATTGTTTGACATGTGCCAGTAACACCACCCATGATACGCACCTGGAAAAACGACGGGGATTTGGTTGACTAAACCACTACCTCGATCACTCACAAATGTAAGTTGTCTTTGAGGAGAAACGACATCCCTGAGTTGCTCCATAAACCATTTCCAGTTCGCATCAGTCTCAGATGAAACCACACCATAAGCTAAAGGGTAAATTCCTGCAAAATCAAACAAAACAGAAAAAAATGACAAAACAACACAGCAAAAAAATGATGAAACCAACAAGACAGAAAAAAGGTTTCATCAAAAAAAAATGATAAAAGAAACCAGCAGAAAAAAGTTTAAGAAACAGTACCATTATCCCCGTTTAGTCATGTTGCTGCCATCATGTGACCGAGATATTTACTCTTCCAATGTGCTGCATCCATGAATAGCAAGGGACGACAGTAATTAAATCCACGGATACATGCTCCGAAGGCAATGAACAATCTCACAAACTTTTGACTCGCGTCAGTTTCCAAAACAACACGGGATCCAGGATTGGTTTCAGACAACTGCTTTGTATACCAATGCAAGTAAGCGAATGACTTCTCATCCTCTCCCCATGCCATATTCAGTGCATGTCTCTTACCTGCGTATGCATAATAACGACTTATGTCAAAGCATATTCTCTTCTAATTTGTTCCATAATATCCTTTGTCTTCTTCTTTGGGTTCTGTTTAATCTCATCCTTGATCAAGGAACTTATTAGTTTCTTCGATACATTTGGAACGTTAATAAATCCACCGTCACAAGTATGCTGATTATTTAACTCCTTGATAATAAAGGGACTTCCTTCGACACTGTCACAAGAAACAGCATACATGTGCCAATTACACTTGTCCTTCTTCTTGTTAGCACAACAAGCAGCAATCCGCAACTTCTCGTTTCTTGTTACCTTATATGCATAACCATTTGCAGCATGGTACTTCATCAAATCGTGACGCACTTGGTCCACACCTCCTGGAAACACTTGTTCAACACTGTGAAAAAACCTAGCCAACGAGTGGATTTCAACGGTTCTTTGACCACTTTAGGGTCATCATAATCAGTGACAGTGGTAACTATTGGCTGATTAACAGGTACAACTTCTGACCCATGGGATGATGGACTTGAACTAGCACCTATGTGGCATACTGAACTTGAACTTTCACCTCTATGATATACATATAAGTCTAGTATTGGCAACTTGTTAAACAGAGAAAACACAGCAGCTGATTGGAGATCATAATCAGACTGAAGTACCTTTTGCTGCTCACCAAATTTGTGAATGATTTCAATAGTGAATGGAGATAGTTGAACCCAATTTAAACAAATATTATCCTTCAAATCCATAAGAGTTGTTTTTAAACCAATACGAAACGACAATGAAGCTTCATTGTAACATACAGCTGCAATGACAGAGTCCATATCTACAAGCAAAAGTATGGAACCAAAAAAGGTTTCACTCAATTTAAACTGAAAACTATATGACAGCTTAACAACAAAAAATTTCCATTCATACAGATTTCACCATGAACAACAAGAAACAAACATAATCAACAGAAGCAAATCTATTTCAATACGAACAACGATCCAAAATTGTAACATTATTGTAACTTCTATTATGAAATCAACTAGAAAATTCAAAACAAATCAAAGAAATAAAAATACCTGGAAATCGAAATCGCGTTCCTGATGAATATGATCCGACTACTTCAACGTATGATTACAGACTCAAGATGACAATTCGGAGGATTAAATTGTTACTTCTCTTCTTTTCTTCGAAGAAGATGAGAACCAAAAACCAAAATAAATTGAATTTCTTCAACAATACACATAAATCTTCAGATTCGAAGGATTGAAATCTACGATCTCTTCTATTATTCAACTAAATTGAAACAAAACCGAGATCGGAAAATTAGTTTCTGAAATCATCAGAATCGAATCAGAGAAAGAGATAAGAATATAGATCTTGTTTTGATTTTTCTAGATATCTCTATAAAGATTCTGGTAGAGAATATACGAAATCAAACCCTAAAATCTAAATAGAGGAAGATTCTGGTAGAGAAGATCTTCAATCCTCTTCTCCGATCTGCTGAAATTGTATTTCCGCCAAAATTTTCTATTTTGAAGAAACTGTATATATGGTTAAGGGTACGATTGGAATTATTAGATACGGTTAAAAACTAAATTTAACTAATTTGAATTCAAATGGAGTTTTTGGTCCATTTTTATTGGATACGGTTTTGATTTGGCACAAATAATATGGACGGTGTTTTAGTAACTGTAAGAGTATCACCCTGATTTTTTTAGAGCTTAATATATTAAAATATGAAAGCCAACTACGAAAGAAAATAAATGCAAGTTTAATCTGCAGAACATACCAGAAGTCAAATTGCGCCTTAAGTTTTTTTTCTTTTACCATGATAGATTGAGAGATGATGATACAAATTTACACTCCAACAAAAAAGACCTGCTATACTAGGTTGGTGATTAATTTTGTATAGCATGGACTCAAAACGTTTGCGTATGCACAGACAAACAGGTTTCCATACAAAACATAGCGTAAGAATGATCTTACCAACTTACACTAGCAGAAACTTGCATTTTGAAATATCCTTCCCTCTCTCTTTGGGAATATAGGATTATAGCAAACTATGATCGGGTACGGGTAGGGTGAGTTTGAACACGTCTTCCACGGGACCGCTTCCAGAGAATCTTGGCACTTCCACTTTCTTCAGCAACTACGTTTTATCATGAGGGAACAATCTTAGGTAGAAGCAAAGGAGTAAACTAACATTTCAAGAGTCGGATTTAATAATAGAAGAGAACTAATAGAGATTTACCGTATCAGTGGGTCTCGGTGTGTATCCTTTTCTCACATATACTTTTCTTTCTTGGTTTCGTTTCTCTGCTGCTTTTAATTTGGTAATGCTGGGTCTGTATAGAATTACAGACCGGCCAATCTGACCCACAGCTACTGATCCAGTTGATTTCTCCAATGCCCTCACCACATCAACTAGCTCCCCTGGACAGCTGTTATGTATTTTGAGCTGTTTAAACAGTTCATGGACCAAGATAGCTACCAGATCAAAACTTTGCTTACAAACCCAAACAGAATATAAGTAGACATGACTATAAAGAGGAAGTGAGAACAGAAGAAGAAGAAAAAGAAGATTCTACACCACAGGCAATCTAGCATGTTGGACAAATCAGGACCTCTAATTATATGAAAAGACTCTTGTATCCAAATTACCATGCTTACAGTTTACATTCAAAGGGGGAGTTAATGAAAAAGTTAACACCCCTATATTTCAAATGCAAGCATATCATCTATCACACAGACAATAATACAAGTAAAATTTGCGAAGCAAAATGAGATTTTAGCTCCTACTTGAAACCATAAAGATGAGCTCTATGCAGCATTGCTATAATCTGAAGAATGTTAGAGCTTCTGCAACAGCTATTACATCCATCACATTGGTAGATGGAACTACTTGTAGGATTGATCATATATAAATATGTTGTATTGGCTATTCAATGAAGCCCAATAAAAAAAGTAACCTCTTCTGCTAGTATGTGGGACTAATATTTCAGAGTAATTCCATGTGACATGTGTACACAATACAACAGTACCCTTGATTAAAACACCAAATTTCCCCTCTCCCCTTTGAGGATATCAGACAAACATATCTGATGAATCTGAACCTCCTGCTAAGGGTTAACAAAAAAGTGAACAACATTTGCTAAACAAAACAACTCAAGTTCAACTATTAACAACTGACTAACTACCCCAAGCTTCTTAAAGCAATCCTAAATCTCAGTTTTAACTTAATCAGAGTCTCTCAGATCAATTTTCGCTATGTCAATTGAAGGGGATGCCTTCGAAATAACCAGTCAACTGATGTGCCTCAACGCATCTTTAAGAAAACCAACTATTCATACCCGTTACTACCATTGCAGGTAATTGAAATAGATATACATGTTGAGGATCAGGGAGACGGTGGAGAAAAAAACTTTCTTTAATCTTATACAAGTAGTTAGCTGGAGTAAAGAGATCAGACATGGTTATTAGTCATTTAATTATGAGGATTTGATTAAGCTCCCACCATGTATGCACCTAGCCATCATCAGATAAAACCTTGAACGAAAACTTAGTCACATCTTCTGTTGCATAATGTTCACATATGTAACCCCAAGAACAGGTTCGCTCAAACAATTGCTGATACTATATTCTCTAAATAACACCGCCAATCAGAACAAACAAACAAACTAGAAATTTACGGTGTCACGATGCCTCAATTAAACTATCCTATTTTAGTAAAGGCCAATCCTTAACAGAATTGAAGGTCCTGTAGTTGTTATAGATTTCAATTATTCATATCTGCATTCAAAACACCACTAATATGATCATTTGAGCAACCCATTATCCATAAGTATTCCTGTTCTAATACTACCATTCATAATTCGTGTTCAAACTAAGCTAAACCCACTAAGAACATCCAAACAGGCAAGTCATTTGGCAACCCAAAACAACTAAAACATCACTCAATCAAATTAAAAGCATAACTAGAAGTAAATATGAGCTTACCTTAAGGAGCTCATTGGATTCAAGGTTTTCAATGAATGCAGCAGCTTGAGAAGAAGTAACACCAGATTTACCAACTTGTTGAGATTTAAGTTTCTTTCCTAGACTATGAGCATAAGATGCAAGTTCTTTCTTTTCTTTCATAGTCAAAACAGGTACTTCCAATTCTGTCAATGGTTCCAGTTCTTGTTCAATTTGAGCTTCACCTATTATTTCGTCTTCCACTTCTTCTGCTTCCACTCCTTCATCTTCCGTTAGGAATTCTTCTTCGATTTCATTTTCAGTATCAAGGTCGAATTCTCTGTCTTGATTAAGCAAAACCCTAGTAGAGATAATTTGGGGATGTGAAAAAGATGATGAAGATAAGTAAGAAGATGAGGGTTTAAGGAAGTAAGAAACAGTAGAAGATGAAGAATGAGAATTAGGGTTTATGATGAAAGAACGTAGAGGTTTATGTAAATGGAGAGAGCTAGTTAAACAGAGGGGTTCTAAGAAGAGGAAAGAAGGAGGATGGGGTTTCAGAAGATGGTGGAGAAGAGGAACTGAGACTGCCATTATCTGCAATTTTTCAGTAGTTAAGTACTTGAGTTCAACAGTTTCAAGGAACTTTCAGGTTAGGATTTAGCTACTATGAGTGTGAATTCAGGATTCCAGGGTTTCTCAAGCTCACGGAGATAATGGTTTTCTTTTTCTTCTGATCTTTTTAATCTTTTTGGGATTTGCTCGGACTTGACTCGGGAGAACCAAATGCTTAATACGGCTATAATATGGTCTATGAATGTACAGGCGTTAGTCCTCCCGCGAGTTGAGTCGAGTGTAATTCAGTTTTTTGTTAATCGTGGGGAGTCCGAAAGAGTCTCTCAAAATCCCGTTAATCGTGGGAGAGTTTAATTAGAAGAATCACCCAAACTCCATAGAAAACCACGTTAGTCGTGAGGGAGTTTGAAAGAAACTTCATCAACTCCATCTTAGTCTCGCAAAGATATAGGCGGCATCTCAGTGGTCTCGACAAGTTTTTCGACCACATCATGTTTCGCCAAAGAGACTCTTCTCGACCGTAGACCGAAACCGAGGCCAAAAATTTCGATGAGATCTTGTCCGAGACCAACTATATAAACTGTTGCAGAAAAAGAGGATATTATCTCTACACCTTGGGCTTGTACACTGACATAGGATTCGATGACCTGAATCGACTACAACTGGTTCATCTCTCGTCTAGAATGGGAGGTAAGATTCTAAACACCCGTGAATCCCCTGTCAGCGGGTTCAATGGACTACTTTTTATGCATATATGTTGAGGACTGAATACAAACATTTATTTTTCTAGTAAAGGTCAAGGCCAGACCATCCAATATAAGGGTTTGGATTTCATCACTGTTCTCTTCTTGCTCGCCTTAGAAGAATGTTCCCAACGTGAACCTAAGCCTTAAAATTTTGACTAGAACGAGACTAATAAGGTAACGAGCTTAAAGGAAAGTCGTTCAAAAGGATTGTATTGGGTATCTTGTTAGCTTAACTCAAAGTTCAGGATGATTATTGTAAGTTGAACGAGCCACCTTGTAATCCGAGGAAACATTTTGCCAAAGAGGTGGGGGTATCAAAGCTCCTCTGAGCTTGTTCCAGAGAGGTTTGCTAAAGCTATACCTAGTTGCCTTTCGGAAGATTAAAAGTTGGTCTAGAAACAATCTAAGTGAAGCCATCATGCTTGTTGTTTGCTAGATTTTCAAAGTGATTTGGTTGAGTCACCTTTGTTTTGTGATTGCTTAGATTTCCCTTTTGATTTAGGAATTTTTTTATGCCAGGACGTAAAAGAGACGCTCAAGGTCGGTTTATCAGTAAAATACTAGAACTTATATTTTAGAAAACAGGGATCTCGAATACCTTAATCTATAGAGTCATGTTTCTGGAAAAGTCAGTTTTGAACGTCCGTCTTTTAGTGAGACGAGTATCCCTAGTACTCTGATAACGCCAGAAATTACAACTTTGAAAGCTTCTAGGACTACTCGTCCTTCGTGTATTAAGTTAGCTGACACGTAAGCAAATTTTGAAATGAAATCTGGGACCATACAGTGCTCCCAATCTTTTTAGGGAAAGAAAATGAATACCCTATTACCATGTTAGGGATTTTGAGGAAATTTGTAGTACTTTAAGAACTAAGAACATGGATGACGAAGCATTGAAGCTTAGGTTATTCCCATTTTCCTTGAAAGATAAGACAAAATCTTGCCTATGTAGTTTGATTTTCGAGTCAATTGAAACATATGAACAACTTATATCTGCATTTTTCAATAAGTTTTTCCCTAGGCATAAAACACCGTCTATTAGGACGCAAATCTGCACATTTTCTCAACAAGAGGAAGAATCTTTGTATAGGTATTTGGAAAGGTTCAATGATTTGTTAACATAATATCTTCATCATGGTTTAGAAAAGGTTAGGCTAGTTCGGATCCTTTATAAGAGTTTAGATTATTACACAACAACCACGATTGAATTTCTGTGTACAAGTGGGTTTGAAAACCAAACGATTGATGCGGCGATGACATTTTTGAATGAAATCGCCGAAAAGACCCAGCAATGGGAAAATAGTAGGGAACCCCGGAAAACAACTCTTTTAGGCATGTGAAATGTTAACAGGGTAGAAGGAGGCTTTTAATTAGATGCCAAAATATCAGCAAAATCCAAAAAGGTTAGAAGCTTTAGATTTAAGTCGCACTAGTGGTAGAGTAGAGCCTTTTCGTGAAGGCCAGACTATTGAAGATCAAGCCAATGCTCTTTGAAAAAGCAGGGGTCTAACAACCACACCCAATAATTCGTTTGGCAGTCTGAATAGACAAACTCCAATATACTTTCAAGAGAATCAACTAGACAGTCAGACTCAATCTATAGAAAAGTATATCAAAGAGTTTATAAAAAGTATATTCGTTGCATATCTTTGGATAACCAATATGTGTGAGTTGGTAGAACCGATCTTAACTCAGGTTATGTATCTTGGTATAACTGATCACAATGGCTAGACTGACCGGTCCTGGTAATTGGTGTAACCGATCCTAAGTAATCACCATAAGATGGTATGATCGATCATTGTAATTGGTGTGACCGATCTTAGTAATTGGTGTGACCGATCATAAGTGTTGTGTGACCGATCCTTGTAATTGGTGTGACCGGTCCTGGTAACTGGTGTGAACGATCATAAGTAGATATCATGTGTAGATGGAACCGATCCTTGTAATTGGTGTAACCGATCCTAGTGACTGGTGTGACCGATCACAAGTAGGTAACCATATTTAGGTATAACCGATTCCAGTGATTGGTACAACCGATCTGAACCCATGTATGTGACTAGGAAGGACCGATCACAACTAAACGTTGTGATTTGGTATGACCAATCACATAATAATCTTGGAATACATGCAAACCAATTCTAATTTTTTTTTGGAAGTGTGGTATAACCAATTCCAAGATAGCAAATCCATGTAAATATGAAATAAGAAATTGCAGTGAAAAGATGTCAACATACTTTGGACACGAGCAGTAATTCTTATCATTTTTTGTTAAAAGATATTCCTTGGTACTCAAGGTGATCCTATGCCAAAATAAATTATGAATCTTTTAATTAAGGTTTTTGGTTTTATATACTTTAATTACCAATAATTAATGCATATCTCTAGATAATAAAAATTAGTAATGTGCATTTACTAATTAGAGATTTTCTATTGAGATATTTCAGAAATATTGGACAAGCGTTTATTTGAATTAGGAAAACCGAATTTGGGCATTCATTGCATATTTTGAGAGTATTTTCGGTTTTTGAAATTCTTTGGTGTCCAGACATCCTTGGTCTATAAATATCTAAGTTTGCATTTCTAGCAAACTATCCTAAGAGCCAGGCAAACTTCACTTCTTGTTGTTTCCGGTGGAGCCGTCTATTCAGAGAGGAAAATATCCTAATTAGGTGAAATCTCTTACGACCGCTCGTTTAAAGACTTTTGTGGGATCAAGAAGCTCTACGAGTACCATTGATGGGAAACTAGATAATTGCAGTGTTATTAGTTTTCGATTTGATTTGATTGACTAATGGTTGTTGAAACTTTGATCGCACCTGGTTTGTTTATACTTGAGAATCTTCTTTTCTGATATAAGATTCACTCAGACTAGATCAAAGTATCGACTGGATTTTTAGAACTATTGTTAGATCTAAAGACATCTTGTGATAATCCATTGTTAACAGACTTCGTTCTGTGCGTGATTGATCACAAGAGATTCAAGTGGTGTTGTGCGGGTTTTGAAGATAAAAAAAAATTTGAAGACGAAAAATATTTCTTATTAGTTTTCGTATATTGTGGATTTAGTGCACAAACCTTGATCGGATGGGATCCAACTAGAATCAATTTATCTTTGATAGATATGATTGATTAGATACGTGAGATCGGCATTCTCTATATTTCGGTTTGAAATCTATATTGATTGATTGTGAATCTATACTTGACTATTTCGGTAGTTAAAGTTAGATTGATCTAACCAGGAAAAAGAGTTTATTAGATTAAACGGAAGAGCCTTTATCAAAGAATTATCTATATCTTTAGCAAGATTGATTAGAGTGGTTACCAAACAGATTCTTCCTTTGTTGTTTGGAACACGATCCAACGGACTTGCTATTCACGTGCGTGTCTTTAGAAGTCAAAGGCGCAGTGATACTGAGGGAACTAGGTATCTTTCAACCGTTATATCGAACTTAGCTTGTTATACACAAATGAAATGTACCCTCATTTAGGTTTATGTAACCGTACCTAAACGTGTACACCATGTTGGCTCAACAGTAGTAAACTGAGGTTAGCTATATGAACACTCTCATATCAACCTTATTCATCTTAACCATAACTAGTTCAAATGACTCAAATGAAACTATTTAAAGAGTTGTTCAATTGCTATATTCTCATAGAAGTATACAAGAACACAATTGAAGCAAAATCGGTTTGATTCACTCGAATCAATTCATGAACATTATAGCCACGGTTTACAAAGAATGCATTCCTTATTATATAAATGTATTTTTTCATGTCACAACCGATTTTAGAACTTTAACCACTCAAGTATGCAAACGGGTACGCATACTTGAATAGTTGGACCAAGTTTGGTTTTCACCAGTATGCGGACGGGTGCGCATACCTCCAACCGAACAGAATTTCCCGGTCATGAACCTTACGCCAGTATGCGTGTTGGTACATGTACTTAGGTTCCTGGACTTCTCAAACCAATAGGTACGCATACGAGTATGCATACTATGGTTCCCGGACATGGATCACATATATGCAAGAATGCATAACATGTCTATAATACAATGTTGGTTTAGTGTTCTAAACTCTATTTCAATCATTAAAACTTTCTTAGAGGATGAAAATAGCCGTTTTCACACACTATTAGAATCAAAGCAATTTTCAAGTTATTGAAATAATCAGAACGAAACATTCCAAGTCTACACCAAATGATTGTATCACACAAACCATGTAAGATGTTACTCGGAGATTTTCACATGATCATCTTTTGACTTTCGTCAAGAATATAAGATGAAATTGGTTGAAGCGAAATCTTACCAACACATATTTCGAGAAATATGTAAGCGAGTTAAACTCAACTCGAAATCTAGAATTTGCATAATCGAAAACCATATAGTAATACGACTTATGTATCAATATATGAAATAGAGTAGAAATAGATTTTCCAAGTGATATATGAGTTTTAGTCTCCACATACCTTTTGTTGATGAAATTCCACAAGCTTTCCTTAGTAGTTCTTTGTCTTCAATGATGAACGTCGTGAAGTCTAATGCTCAACTACACAATCTATCCTAGTCTGAGACATCACTATAAGTAGACTAGCAATCAAGACTTATATTTTTGATCACTAACATTAATAAACAAGCTTGAGATATCGACGCTTGCGAGTTTGACCGAGCAGTGCTCTCACAATCTCTCCATTTGTCAATTTTAGTGACAAAACTATCAATACATATGGATTACAAAATAAATAAACTTTGTAGCTTCTCATACAAATGCTTGATCTCCTTGGTTATTCAACATTACTCGAAATCTTAGTCAATTCCAAGTACTCCAATGATTCCAAATGTGTTCAACTCAGCATCATAGTTGTTGAAGATCCGTAATTATAACAATGAGAAAACAGTTGCTCTCAATCATTGTTATACAATGTCATAGTATTATTACACGACATCAAAGTTCAATTGTATCACAACTTTGACAACAATACTATGGTGATATGTATCACTCCCCCTTAGTCAATACTTCATCTCACAATGAAAATCACTCCCCCTTACATAATGATCCGTAAACCATATGTATTTGTAGTGTGAACTACTCATTAATTCTCCCATTTTAATTGGAAAAGGTATGAAAACTAGTAGGATCCTCATGAAATTTTCATAGAGATACTTCATGACCAAAATAGAACAACATATCAACTTGTTTAGATGCCATCATCTAGTCGAAACTAAATGCATCCATCAAGGAGTTTATAAGATACAAGATAACCCCTACAGTATTCCATGGCCTCACTCCCCATAAATATTTGGAAATTAAGCACTAGTTCAATTAAGAACTCTCCCCCATAAAGTGTCATTCCCGAAAGAACAACAAGAGCGACCTTACTTTCACAAGAAAAGAAGGTGAAAATGCGGGGGTCTAACAACCACATCCAACAATTCGTTTGGCAATCTGAGAGGACTTACTCCAATACACTTTCTAGAGAATCAACTAGACAGTCAAACTCAATCTAGAATAAAGTATATCAAAGAGTTTAATATCTCCAACTCTTAATTATATCCGCAATGGTTCCAGTTCTTGTTAAATTTGAGCTTCACCTATTATTTCGTCTTCCACTTCTTCTTCCTCCACTCCTTCATCTTCTGTTAGGAATTCTTCTTCGATTTCATTTTCAGTATCAAGGTCGAATTCTCTGTCTTGATTAAGCAAAACCCTAGTAGAGATAATTTGGGGATGTGAAAAAGATGATGAAGATAAGTAAGAAGAAGAGGGTTTAAGGAAGTAAGAAATAGTAGAAGATGAAGAATGAGAATTAGGGTTTATGATGAAAGAATGTAGAGGTTTATGTAAATGGAAAGAGCTAGTTAAACAAAGGGGATCTAAGAAGAGGAAAGAAGGAGGATGGGGTTTCAGAAGATGGTGGAGAAGAGGAATTGAGACTGCCATTATCTGCAATTTTTCAGTAGTTAAGTACTTGAGTTCAATAGTTTCAAGGAACTTTCAGGTTAGGATTTAGCTAATGTGAGTGTGAATTCAGGATTCCAGGGTTTCTCAAGCTCACGGAGATAATGGTTTTCTTTTTCTTCTGATTTTTTAAATCTTTTTAGGATTTGCTCGGACTTGACTCGGGAGAACCAAATGCTTGATACGACTATAATATGGTCTATGAATGTACATGGGTTAGTCCTCCCGGGAGTTGAGTTGAGTGTAATTCAGTTTTTACTCGTTAGTCGTGGGGGAGTTCGAAGGAGTCTCTCAAAATCCCGTTAATCGTGGGAGAGTTTAGAAGAATCACCCAAACTCCCTAGAAAACCCCGTTAGTCGTGGGGGAGTTCGAAAGAAACTCTTGAACTCAATCTTAGTCTCGCAAAGGTATAGGCGGCATCTCGGTGGTCTCGACAAGTTTTTCGACCACATCATGTTTCGCCAGAGATACTCTTATCGACCGTAGACCGAGACCGAGGCCAAAAATTTCGACGAGATCTTGTCCGAGACCAACTATATAAACTGTTGCAGAAAAAGAGGATATTATCTCTACACCTTGGGCTTGTACACTGACATAGGAGTCGATGACCTGAGTCGACTATAACTGGTTCATCTCTCGTCTAGAATGGGAGGTAAGATTCTAAACACCCGTGAATCCCCTGTCAGCAGGTTTAATGGACTACTTCTTATGCATATATGTTGAGGACTGAATATAAACATTTATTTTTCTAGTAAAGGTCAAGGCCAGACCATCCAAGATAAGGGTTTGGATTTCATCACTGTTCTCTTCTTGCTCTCCTTAGAAAAATTTTCCCAACGTGAACCTAACCCTTAAAATTTTGACTAGAACGAGACTAATAAGGTAACGAGCTTAAAGGAAAGTCGTTCAAAAGGATTGTATTGGGTATCTTGTTAGCTTAACTCAAAGTTCAGGATGATTATTGTAAGTTGAACGAGCCGCCTTGTAACCCGATGAAACATTTTGCCAAAGAGGTGGGGGTATCAAAGCTTCTCTGAGCTTGTTCCAGAGAGGTTTGCTAAAGCTATACCTTGTTGCCTTTCGGAAGATTAGAAGTTGGTCTAGAAACAATTTAAGTGAAGCCATCATGCTTGTTGTTTGCTAGATTTTCAAGGTGATTTGGTTGAGTCACCTTTGTTTTGTGATTGCTTAGATTTCCCTTTTGATTTAGGAATTTTTTTATGCCAGGACGTAAAAGAGACGCTCAAGCATGTTTGTCAATGTTACGCATACTTAAGGTGACTAGTTTAGGAGTTTGTAATTCCCAAACTCATCAGATATTTTCGGTTCGAAAACTTCCGCCAGTATGCGTATGTGTTAGAGCATTGCTCGGTCGAACTCGCATGCGTTGCTATCTCAAGTATGTTTGTCAATGTTAGTGATCAAAACTATAAGTCTTGATTTCTAGTCTATTATATCTAAGGTCTCGGACTAGGATATAAAGTGTAGGTGAGCTCAAGAACTCCATGGCAATCATCATATAAGACGAAGGATTACTCAAGGAACTTGTGGATATTCATCGACTAAAAGGTATGTGGAGACTTGAACTTATCTATCACTCAAAAGTCTATTTTTCTCCTACCTTGAGACAAAAGTCGTTTTGCTATATAGACTCAGATTATACACATTTGCTATTTCGAGCCGAGTTTACCTCGCCTATCTATTTCTCTAAATATATGTTGGTAAAGCTTTCTCTTTAGCCAAGTTCATCTTTACCTAGTGACGAAAGTCATGTTATGTTTCAATCACTTTGAAAATTTCTCTGACGAGAAATGGTTTGTGAATACAACTATATAACGTCCTCTGAGAATGTTTCCGTGATTGAAATGAGAGTTTAGACTATATAACCATTTGGAGGATATGATCATTGTTGTGGAAACACATATATGTATAAGTCCTTATTGCTTGAACCGAAGTTTGCGAACTTTGTTGATCAAGTGAACTGGAGTAGTGCGTGAGCTAAGTCCGCGAACTGGCGAAGTTCTCAAACCCGAGAATTTCTGCTGGAGTTTGTGAACTCCATCCGGGAACTTAAGTTCGCGAACCCAGTTCGCGAACTTGAGTAGGTTATGTCTAATAACGATGTTTAGTGAACTTATCTTTATAAACTAAGGAATTCAATTGCAAACCGTGGATATAGAGAAACGATGTCTTGTGTAGTACATAATATTTACTTGCAATTGAAAAACTCTCTAACTAGTTCATTTGAGTCATTTGAACTAGTTATGGTGAAGAAGAATATGGTTGATATGAAAGTGATCATATGGCTAACCATTTGGTTAACTATTGTTGAACCAACTAATGTACAAGTTTGGGTACGGTTACACAAGCCCAGGAACGTGCATTTCATTTGTGTATAACAAGTTATGTTTTCGATCTAACGGTTGATAAATATTAGCTTGAATCTAATCTAGTTTTCATCTAACGGTGAATATTGAATGCTTTGTTACTAAGTTAACGTTGATTGCAAACCCTGATTTGAAAGACTATATAAGAGAGAACTCTATCAACTGGGAAACCTAATCCCCACATATTCTGTGTGATACTAGTTGTGCTAAGCTAGAGTCTATTATCCTTTAACCTTTGGTTTCTTCTTCTAAACCAGGTTAACGACTTAAATACTTCATTGGGATTGTGAAGCCAGACCGATACTACTTTTCTTGTAGTTGTGTGATCTGATCTTGCTGTTTCTATCATACGAGTACAATTGTAATAATTGGCTTGAGATTTCTATCTCCGATAGGCAAGATAAAAAGTAGTCACAAGCATCTTCGTCTCATCCTTTGTGATTCCACAATATCTTTTTCGTTGCGTTGATTAAGACTATTGTGAGGTGATTGATAATACTAGGCCGTTCTTCGGGAATATAAGTCCGGATTATCAATTGGTTCCTGTTCACCTTGATTTATCAAAAGACAAAACAAAACTCATAGGTACATTCGTGGGAGACAGATTTATCTATTATCATAGACTTTGATGTGTGACACAGATTTGTTTATTAAAGTCTTCGACTTTGGGTCGTAGCAACTCTTAGTTGTGGGTGAGATCAACTAAGGGAATCAAGTACGTAGCATCCTGCTGGGATCAGAGACGCAGGAGCATAATTGTACCTTGGATCAGTGTGAGATTGTTTGGGGTTCAACTACAGTCCAGACCGAAGTTAGTTTGGAGTAGGCTAGTGTCTGTAGCGGCTTAATACAGTGTGTGTTCAATCTGGACTAGGTCTCGGGTTTTTCTGCATTTGCGGTTTCCTCGTTAATAAAATTCTGGTGTCTGTGTTATTTCTATTTTGCATTATATTTTTTTATATAATTGAAATATCACAGGTTGTGCGTTGTTCAATCAATTAGAATATCCGACCTTTTGGTTGTTGATTTAAATTGATTGACACTTAGATATTGGTCTTTGGTACCATCAAAGTTATCTCTCTTTGATAAAGACTCGCAGATTTTTATTTGCTTGAGTATAGATCAAATCGAGAGATTGAGATATAAACTCTTTGATATACTTTTCTATTGATTGAGTCAAACTGTATAGTTGATTCTCTAGAAAGTATATTGGAGTTTGTCCATACAAATTGCTAAGCGAAATATTGGGTGTGGTTGTTAGACCCCCGCCTTTTCATTATGGGTACGCATACTTATCTTGTCTCCTTCACCAATTTCGTATACACACATATGCATACTCTTGGTTCCCGGTTTATGGATTTATACACTAATGTGCGAACACACTATATATGCTTATATCCAAAGATGGTTACATCCTCAACTATTTATTTTAATCATTGAAACATTCTTCTATAATGACAATAGCCATTTTCACACAGTATTAGCATCAAAGCAATTTTCAAGATATTGAAATAATCATTATCGAAACATTCCAAGCCTACATCAAATGATCGTATCACAGAGACCATGTAAGATGCTACTCGGAAATTTTCTCATGATGTAAGATGAACTTGGTCGAAGCGAAAGCTTACCAACACATATTTCGTGAAATATGTAAGCGAGATATACTCAGCTCGAAATCTCAAATGTGTATAGAGAAAACTATATCGTAACACGACTTATGTCTCAATATAGGAGATAATAGAAATAGACTTTCCAAGTGATAGACGAGTTCAAGTATCCACATACCTTTTGTCGAATAAGTTCCACAATCCCCTTAGTAGTTCTTCATCTTCAAGAGATGAACGTCGAGAGACGTAAGCTCAACTACACTATCTATATCCTAGTCCGAGACATCTATAAATATGCTAGAAATCAAGACTTATAGTTTTGATCACTAACATTGACAAACATGCTTGAGATAGCAACACATGCGAGTTACACCGATCAATGCTCTAACAATCTCCCCCTTTGTCAATTTTAGTGACAAAACTATCAATACATATGGATTACAAAATAGATAAAAATTTGTAGCTTCCTATCCACATGCTTGATCTCCTTGGCATCTTCAACGCGACTCGAAATCTTCGTCACTTCCAAGTACTCCATGATCCTAAAGGTTATAAGTTCAGCATCATAGTTGTTGAAGATCCGTATCTATAACAATGAGAAAACAAAATGCTCTCAATCATTGTTATACAGTGTCATAGTATTATTACACAACATCAAAGTCCAATTGTATCACAACTTTGACAACAATACTATGGTGATATTCATCACTCCCCCTTAGTCAATACTTTATCTCAACATGAAAACCACTCCCCCTTACATAATGATCCGTAAACCATATGTATTTTCAGTATCACGGTACACATTAATCTCTCCCTTTTTGTCAATATAGATTGGCAAAGGTACGAAAACTAGTGGGATCCTCATGAAATTTCCACGGAGATACTTCATGACTAAAAGAGAATACCATACCAACTTATTTGGATGCAATCATAAAGCCGTAGCTAAATGCATTCATCAAGGAGTTAATAAATATACAAGATAACCCCTAATATTCCACAGCCGCACTCCCCGCAAAGATTTGGAAATTAAGCACAAGTTCAATATGAACTCTCCCCTAGAAAATGTCATCCCCGAAGGAACAACAAAGGCGCCCTTACTTTCACAAGAAAAGAATGATTTCTTTGGACAAAATAAAATCACATGAAAACATGAATTTGAATCCAAAGTATTCAATTGAATTATCCACAAAAGAATTCATGATTAATCCAATTGAAATGCACAACTAAATTAACCACAAGAAAACCGATAATTAATTCAATTGGAATACACAACCAAATTAACCACAAAAGTGATCAATTCAATTGGTCAAGCTCGACATAAGATAACTTATGGAGCAATAACTAAAATAACCAAAAGAGAATGATCAATTTAGTTGGTCATGCTCAAACATAAGAGAACTTACGGAGCAATACAGTATATGCACAAAAATGTGGATCGGAGATCGACCAAATGCTGCGGAATAGACAAGGATTCATCCTATTTTCCATTACTATTTGCACAATGAGATACAATAGGCTTAATCCTTGTAAACAAAAGTTTTATCCTTTCTTCCATCAAAAAAATGACATAAAAGGCTTTAACTTTTGTAATGTCAAAAGTTCATTCTATCTTCTATCAATACGTTCATACCGACATAATGGAGATAACTTTTGAACAAGTATCAGACAGTCGCAGGTTCACGGACATAAACAACATATCCCATAACAATTTGCAATATATCAAATCACAAAGATTAAAATTGCAAAAATCATCTTCCAAAAACTTAGAATTTAAATAAATGAATCTATAAAAACATGAAGATGAAAATCGTTCGACATAGCTATGTGTACTCACAATAATGGCTATTCCAAACCCTAGTTATTCTTCTAAAAACAAGAAATAAATTCTCTAAAAGAATATTTACTAGACATTGAGACTTATGAAGAATTCTTTATCATCCCCGAACTCATTGTCGTCAACATCCATTGGTACATAGGGTTCATGGAGAAAGGAGTCAATTCCAACAAACCTTCTAGGCTGATGATGTCGAACCAGGGCCTTCTGAATTTAGATGTTCTCATAACAAAAGCCTTTATTTGTTTAATATCCTTCCTTGTTTCCTTCAATTCTTAGAGAACAACAGAAAACTTATGAGAATTTGAAGGAACAACTTTTGGCTTCCTCACATTACTTCTTTTTCTTTTCAAAGTTGGAGGCAATAGAGATTTTTATTTTTCTTTCATGTTGATGGCTTAACAATCATATTAACATCTTTTCCATCAGAACACATGATGCTTGGAGTCTCCATACGTGTATGGGTTTGTGAGAGGAAATCACAATATAAACTCAACATGCAGTCTTAAGATGAAAAGAGTTCATACAACAAATCTAAGAAAACCAAAACAAAAAGTGTTTTTTTTTCCTTATATTTTAAGCCTGAGGTGTGCACACTCTTGTATCTTTTAATCAGGCACATGAGACAAAATGCACCAAAACAACACAATCAAGATGTGTTGTGGTGAATAAAAATTTGTCCACCATGACCCTTTGGAAGGGAATTCATAGATCCATTCTATCAAAATGTTTAGACCATACTCTTTTCTCTAGTGGTCTTGACCTATCTTTGGAAACCAACTTATTTGAATAGGATAAAATCTTACATAGTTTTTTGAACAAGTTTGAGCTTGTTTGCTAGGCGATTTGCTCTTAGTTGAAGTCTCTTTACATGTCTCATCTTGTGTTTATGCTTAAAACACTTTGAAAGTTCATGACCATTGAGTGAACAATAAGAGCATGTCAATGGATAAGCTGATTAAGACTCCCGGAATGTGCAAGCGGTTAGGCACAGAGTGGAACCTGAAAAGTCAGACAGAGAGTTTCTGACAGAAAGGTTAATTTTTTCTTCCAGATTGGTTGAGTTTCTTTCTGGAAGAATATCAAGATTAATGTATGTATTGCTACAGTTATCAAAATCGATATCTCCACAAAGAAGTCCAACACTTGATTTTTCGTCTTCATTGGAATAATAATGATCAGACATTTCATCAAGAGTTGCAGCAAGACCTTTGTTTCGAGTGTATTTTCTACGATTCGGACACTCATTTGCAAAATGACCAAAACCTTTACACTTAAAGAATTGTGGCATATCCTCGTCGTCAGCCTCGTCAACATCCCTGTTTTTAGGAGGAATGTGATTGTGAGGTTTAACTGACGACCTAGGTTTGTCTCTAGAAAACCGTTTACTTCTCTTCAATAGAAGATCCCAAAACTGTCTTGTGATCATAAAGACTGATTTGTCAAGATCTTCATCTGATGAATCAGCCTCAGAAAGATCATCCTTAGAGACACAAACACTTTTACTTTTATCAAGTAATTTAGTGTTCTTTTGTGCTTTGAAGGCAACATCCTTTCCGATTTTGGATGTATGCTCATGATCAAAGATCTTTAGCTTTCCAACCAACGTGTTTCTGGAAAGAGCATCAAGGTTATTTCCTTCAACGATGGCATGCTTCTTAGAATCGTATCTAGGTAGCAGCGATTTGAGAATTTTCATCATAATGTCCTTTTCAGGAATAGTCTTACCCAATGCAAAAGATGCATTATCAATTTCATAAACTTTGTGATTAACCTCATCAAATGAATCTTCATCTGCTATACGAAGGTTTTCCCAATCGGAATTAAGGTTCTGAAGCCTAGCTTCCTTCTCACTGGTATTTCCTTCTAATACGGTTTCTAAGATATCCCACGTATCTTTAGGCCGAGTGCACGTACTCATATGGTGCTGAAGATCTGGGGTAATGGCATGTATGATGACATTCAAACCGTCGGAGTTTTTCTTTGCAGCAAGTTTCTCGGCAGCATTGTATTCACCAATGTTCTTCGGAACTGTTGCATTCCCCACTGCCACAACGGGAGCATCATAGCCATTAACTACATAAACCCATGATTGAAAATCACGCGCTTGAAGAAAGGCACACATATTAATTTTCCACCACAATTAATTAGAGCCATCGAAAACTGGTGGTACGTTTATAGAGATAGCACCTTTGTCCATATCAGATCGCTACAAACACAAACTTATTAGGTCTTTAATGTGTTTGCCTGCTCTGATACCAATTGAAAATGCGGGGGTCTAACAACTACACCCAGTAATTCATTTGGAAATCTGAGAGGACTTACTTCAATACACTTTCTAGATAATTAACTAGACAGTCAGACTCAATCTAGAATAAAGTATATCAAAGAGTTTAATATATCTAACTCTTAATTCAATCCGCAATCAGCGAATATAAATCTGCGACCCTGATTGAATAAGAGGAGTAACTTGAACGGTACCAAAGACCAATGTTCAAGTGTTAATCAATGTAAATCAACAACCCAAGGTGGGATATTCTAATTGATTGATCTTAACGTACAACCTGTGATATTTCAATTATATAACAAAATATATTGCGGAAAATAAATAACACAGACACCAGAATTTTGTTAACAAGGAAACCGCAAATGCAGAAAAACCCCGGGACCTAGTCCAGATTGAACACCATACTGTATTAAGCCGCTACAGACACTAGCCTACTACCAATTAACTTCGGACTGGACTGCAGTGAAACCCTAATCAATCTCACACTGATTCAAGGTACAGTTGCGCTCCTTACGTCTCTGATCCCAGCAGAATACTACGCACTTGATTCCCTTAGTTGATCTCACCCACAACTAAAAGTTGCTACGACCCAAAGTCGAAGACTTGATAGACAAATCTGTCTCACACAGAAAAGTCTATAGGATTGAACAAAACTGTATCCCATAAAAATACCCAAGAGTTTTTGTTCTGTCTTTTGTTAAATCAAGGTGAACAAGAACCAATTGATAACCCGAACTTATATTCACGAAGAACAGCCTAGAATCATCAATCACCTCACAATAAACTTAATCGACTAGCGAAACAAGTTATTGTAGAATCACAAATGATTAGAAAAAGTTTGTTTGTGATTACTTTTCTATGTTGCCTATCGGAAATATAAAATCTCGAGCCAATTATTTCAATTGCACTCAACACGGTATAAACAACAAGATCAGATCACACAATTACAAAGATAATAGTTGGGTATGGCTTCACAATCCTAATGAAGTCTTCAAGTCGTTAACCTACAGGGTCTCGAGAAGAAACCTAAGGTTAAAGGATAATCGACTCTAGTTATGCAACTAGTAACACGCAGGAAGTGTAGGGATTAGGTTTCCCAGTTGCTAGAGTTCTCATTTATATAGTTTTCAAATCATGGTTTGCAATCCAAGTTACCTTGGTAACAAAGCATTCAATATTCACCGTTAGATGAAAAAACTGATTCAACCAAGCTAATATCTTTCAACCGTAGATCGAACTTAGCTTGTTACACACAAATGAAATGTACCCTCATATAGGTTTATGTAACCGTACCTAAACGTGTACACCAAGTTGGTTCACAAATAGTTAACCGAGGTTATCCATATGATTACTCTCATATCAACCTTATTCATCTTAACCATAACTAGTTCAAATGACTCAAATAAAACTAGTTAAAGAGTTGTTCAATTGCATAGAAAACACAACCGAAACCAAATCAATTTGATTCACTTCAATCAATCATGAACATTATAACCACGATTTGCAAAGATTGCATTCCTTATGATTTAAATGTTTAAGTTCATGAATTGACCGATTTGACAAAGTAACCAGCATAAGTATGCGTACTCAAGCAACCAAATATTCAGTTTGTTAAGTTTCCAAACTCAGCAAAAAAATTCGGTTCGAAAACTTCCGCCAGTATGCATATGGGTACGCGTACTTAAGGTGACTAGTTTAGGAGTTTGTAATTCCCAAACTCAGAATATATTTTCGGTTCGAAAACTTCCGTCAGTATGCATACTTATCTTGTCTCCTTCACCAATTTATTATACACACATATGCATACTCTTGGTTCCAGGTTTATGGATTTATACACTAATGTGCGAACACACTATATATGCTTATATCCAAATATGGTTACATCCTCAACTCTTTATTTCAATCATTCAAGCATTCTTCTATAGTGACAATAGCCATTTTCACACAATATTAGCAACAAAGCAATTTTCAAGATATTAAAATAACCATTATCGAAATATTCCAAGCCTATATCAAATGATTGTATCACACAAAACATGTAAGATGCTACTCGGCAATTTTCTCATGATATAAGATGAACTTGGTCGAAGCGAAAGCTTACTAACACATATTTTGAGAAATATGGAAGCAAGATATACTCAGCTCGAAATCTCAAATGTGTATAGAGAAGACTATATCGTAACACGACTTATGTCTCAATATAGGAGATAGTAGAAATAGACTTTCCAAGTGATAGATGAGTTCAAGTATCTACATACCTTTTTTCGAAGAAGTTCCACAAGCTCCCCTTAGTAGTTCTTCGTCTTCAAGAGATGAACACCGAGAGATTTAAGCTCAACTACACTATCTATATCCTAGTCCGAGACATCTATAAATAGGCTAGAAATCAAGACTTATAGTTTTCATCACTAACATTGACAAACATGCTTGAGATAGCAACGCATGCGATTTCGACCGAGAAATCCTCTAACAATCTCCCTCTTTGTCAATTTTAGTGACAAAACTATCAATACATATGGATTACAAAATAGATAAAAAATTGTAGCTTCCCATCCACATGCTTGATCTCCTTGGAATCTTCAACGCGACTCGAAATCTTTGTCACTTCCAAGTACTCCATGATCCTAAAGGTTGTAAGTTCAGCATCATAGTTGTTGAAGATCCGTATCTATAACACTGAGAAAACAAAATGCTCTCAATCATTGTTATACAGTGTCATAGTATTATTACACAGCATCAAAGTCCAATTGTATCACAACTTTGAAAATAATACTATGGTGATATTCATCACTCCCCCTTAGTCAGTACTTTATCTCAACATGAAAACCACTCCCCTTTATATAATGATTCGTAAACCATATGTATTTGCAGTATCACAGTACACATTAATTCTCCCCCCTTTTGTCAATATAAATTGGCAAAGGTAAGAAAACTAGTGGGATCCTCATGAAATTTCCACGGAGATACTTCATGAATAAAAGAGAATACCATACCAACTTATTTAGATGCAATCATAAATCCGAAGCTAAATGCATTCATCAAGGAGTTAATTAAGATACAAGATAACCCCTAATATTCCACAGCCGCACTTGATAGACACATTTATGTGTCGAATATGTCTCAATTATATGTATTGTTAGTACTCGATTTTCTATTTATTTTGTTATTTTATGTCTTTGTAGGTATTTTTAGAGAAATAAGCTCTTGCGACAAAATTGGCTCGAAAAGTGGTGTTTACACCCCAGGATAAAGTACTAAAGGCACCCAGGAAACACCCCGGAGGAGTGTTAAAAGCGCCCCAAAAATGTGCCGGAGAAACTCAAGAAAAATTACTATTCACGCCCAAAAAAATTACTATTTGCACCCCATAAGGCAAGTGATAAAGGGACACCAGTAGAGGATTAGGGGGAGGGCATCTTCTTCCCAAAAATTAAAAAATGAATTTTGGCGGGAAAACGGTTCTCATCTACTGTGTGATTTTTCGATCAAAGTTTGAAGGAGTTCTGGGTAGACTAAAGGGATGAAACTTCATGGGTAGTTGTGATATGTCCTAACAAAGCTATTATGGGTGTTTGTTTCGATCGAATTTGGCTAGATAACTTGGTTTTAATCCAAACAGGGAGTTAGAGGAAAAACATGAGCTTGCACGGGTTTTGAGGAATTTAAACGTGTACTGCACGTGTTTGGAAGAGTTAATCGATATGATGTAGCGTGAAGAAGGTATAGAGGGAAAGAAATACAGCTGCATGCGCGTGGAAGATCAAAAAGTGGAAACTTTGGCCGTGGAGAATAATATTGATAAATGAAGATTATTTGGGAGATATGGCGTGATTAAATGAGGATTAGGAGTATAAATATATTTATCAAGGTACAAGAGAGGGGTGTCGAGAGTTTGGGGTCAAGAGAAGGTCCAGAGAAGCAGAAATCAAGAGTTGATGAAACTCTGTTTCTGCTGCTGCTGATGATGAAGAACACCAAGAACACGAAGAACAGACTCGCAAGGCCAGTGGTTTATCAACAGTTTCTAAGACGCACAACCGTGGGTCGCAGTGCAGTCTAAACATCAACAACACTTGTGTTTTATCGTTCATTCTGTGACGCTTTTTGTGCGACGCAGATTATAGTTTTACACCATTTTCTCCTTTTCTCTTCATTGTAAACACCATTTGAGCAATAAATAAATATTTTGAGCGTGTTTTTATCATGATGAGCTAAATCCAACACTGGGACGACGGAGGAGGGTGAATTTCATACACGGGTAAATTTTTTTTTTATTTTTTTTATGACTTTTGCATTAATTTAAAATTGAAATATGATTTGAATTAATTGGTTGTTATTTAATTTGATGATGTATACTTAGCTTAGGTGTTTTGATACATCATGCTTAGGACTTACAATCGATGTTTTGAGAATCTATCTTGGCAAAATCAGAGTCCATGTTAATTTTATTGAGTTTTAAATTGTCAAAGAATATATGAATGAACCATGTGTAGTGAATTCGGCCAAGTCCTTAGTCCCAGTACCTCTCACCCATTGTTAATATTTTTGTATATATATTTTTATTAAATCTAAAAATTCCATTTCCTTCACAAGTCTGAAACGAATCCTATTTACTACAACGACTCTTAAAAACATGAATCATTTTGGCGCCGCCGACGCGGATTTGTTCTTAGGTAGAATTTTTAGGTTTTTATTATTTTTTATTATTTCATTTGTTCTTTTTACGTTTCTTTGGTTGTGTCTTTGTATTACAGGTTTGAAGTTGGATACTAAAGACCTTGGAATCAAAGCTTAAAGCTAAAAGAGAAGGAAAAAAGACAAAGCAAAAAAATAAAGAAAGAAAGAGAGAATTTTTTATTTTTTTTATTTTTTTAGAGACTTTCCATTTTTTTTGTAATTATTATTATTTTTTTTGTATTTCTTTTCATCGGACTGTACTTTGGACAATTTATTTTAATTTTAAACCCTACGGAAGGGTTATATAAAAAAAATATAAATTATTTGCAGGGAAGGACGACGATTACAATATCGTCTCGGCCCCTCGGGTTCGTACATGACATAGGAGTCGTGGCCCGAGTCGACTTCAACGGTTCATCCCCCGTCTGGTACGGGAGGTAAGTCCATCGAAACACTCGCGAATCTCTTGTAAGCGAGTTACTGTATTCCTTAAGGTGATTCATTGATTAAGGAAGTATTTGGACTGTTTTTAAATTCCTAGTAAGGGGCAAGGCCTGGCCAATACAAGATAAGGGTTCGGATTTCATCACCGCTCCTTTCTTGCCCGCTTTAGGAAAACGAAACCAAACGCGAACCTAAGCTTAAAATTTTTACTAGAACGAGACCGATGGGGTAACGAGCTTAGTAGGAAAGTTGTTCGAAAAATATTGGTTACTCTTTTAGCATACTTCGAAGTTCATGATGGTTTCTGTGAGTTGAATGCGTGACTGCGCCGCCTTGTGATAGCGGTGAGGCTTTGGGTATCAAAGCTCCACTGAGCTTCTCTCGCCTCGATTCAACTTACATTAGCTCGGATTGATTCCAGAAGGGTGTGCTCAAATTGTAACGAATTCCTTTTCGAAGGAATAGAAGCTGGTCTAAAAAACAATCTAAGTGGATCCATCATGCTTTTTTTTTGCTAGATAAAATAGGCTTGTTGTGGTCGAGTCAGCCTTCTTTGTGTTTGTTTAGAATTCCCTTGCAGTTAGGATGTCGAACTGGTATTATAATAGCCAATACAATGAGTATCCGACTGAGCAGCTTAGACATTATCCTTTTTATGACCATAGTGTGAATAGTGATTGGGAACGCGAAACCTTTGAAGGTTATGGTCCATACCATTTTGAGCCCAATTACTATCCACATACCCACAGGTCATACGAGCAAAACAAACCTTCTATTCTCTAGAAGAGTCTCTCAAGAGTTTCAATGAGTCAGCACGGAAGTTATTTATGAAAGATACTTATAATATTCTTCTCCCAGAAGAGTCCGTAGAGCGGTCAACTAAGATATCTTTAGAAGAGACCCTCAAGCAATTTACTGAGAATACAAATAGGATTGTGGAAAAACTTGCTCGGGATAGTCTTAATTTCCAGTGTAGTTTTCCCAAACCACCCTCGAAAATAAGGATAGTTTTTATTCACATAATCAAGATGACGAGGTTAGAATTGGTAACACTACTTGTTTTGATAAGGTTCGATCATTTTCATGTTATTATAGTGATGATTATGATGAGGATAGTATTGATGAAGAACATGAAATATGTAGGCATAGTGATCAGGAATTTGTTACTCGATTGAGCTTTATAATGATAGTGTTGTTTCTAATACAAATCCAAATAATTTTAATAATTATTCACCTATTCAAAAGGATGTGGATTTGACTAGACATACCACCGTTTTAGACGATGTAGTTCATGATCCTTTAGCCTGCAGTATGTTGGATAATCCATTATTTGATGTGCCTATCAGTGAATCGGAGGAGGTAACTATGATTAAAACCTTAGTTGATGAGCCTTTCTCTGATAATCCTTTATATGATTGTGATGATGGTTTAGAGGAAAGATTTTACCCTGAGAATACTGTTTTAGAATCTAGCGATTTAGAAACACTAGTCTTAGAAGATGATAAACTCGTAGAAATGAGTGAGGATGAACCCAACTTAGAAGAATCTATTGACTATTTCCAGGAATCTGATGACCTAGAAATTAGGGAAGTTGTGACTAGTCTTTCTAGAGACACAGAAAACTCTAAGTTTTGGGGTGATTATCATTCTCCGTGTGATTTAACTCTTAGAAAGTACCCTCCTGTAGGAATTGACATTTGTGCCTCAACCATCTTACAAGATTATCTTCATACACGTTTTCCCGAATCTAATGATGTCCAGAAAGAAGCTCAGTTGTTAGAAACCCATCCTATGGTTGATGTGGTTAACCCAGGCTATGATACCAAGATTGACTTTGTTTTCCCACCAAAAACTTTTCAACCAATTGTGAGAACTTTTTATTTTAAGATGTGGCGGTTATTAAGTTTTGAGACTAAACCTAATCACTTTAGGATATTAGGGTCGACACATTTTCTTAAGGAATACCACCTCTTTCATTGTGGTCAGCTGTGTGAGTCAAATCTGATTGACTTAGAGGATCCCCAGTTATTCAGGTTGTTGTTATGTGCTTATAAGTTCTTAGTTGAGTTTTTCCAGACTCTAATACCTGAACCAGATCTTAGCTTTGAGGAAATCCAACCGATGAAAACCTGTTATCTAGACCCAGTTATAGAACCTGAACCTGAGCCACAACTAGATGTAGTTGTCTTAAACAAGGGTATGTTCGGCATCTTTTTGGTCTGTTGCAGTTTCCTCTTCTTGTGGGTAATACTTTTTGATCCATATGACTCATAGTTATTCCGACTACTTCTATATGATTCTATCAGGTGACTAATTCCTTCCGATGTCTGGATGAAGACGTTAAACTTAGCACTTCTTGGGAGGTAACCCAATATTCTTGCGACACGGTAATATCTTTCCTTATCTCTTTTGCTTCAAGTGGTAACAGTTTCTCCTTGTTCAGGCTTTTATTTTTTTCTTTAAAACATTGAGGAAAATGTTAGATTTAAGTTTGGGGGTGGGGAAGAACTTTTTAGTTGCACTTTTGAAACTTCTAGCGTCACATGGTATCTGGTTAGCTAAGTTTACATACTGTTTCTCACCGAAAAGATAGAAATTGGAATTCTAGGGATAACAACCTTTTGAGACATTAGAGAAAAAGACATTGAGATCCTTGAAATTCAGGAGAGAACTTGTTCCTTTTAGAGGGTAACCGTGATGGACCTAACCATACATGATGGAAAGGCAAGTAGGTCGGAGGAACCCAGAAAGACAAAGCAACCTCACAATGTAGTCTTAGTTACTGGATTGCGACTCTCTCTCAGTAGAAACTTATCATCATCAACAAGCGGAGCGACATCAAAATCTATGAAGAAAGTTGAAGACGTTTTAGGTTTAGAAGCAACAATAGAAGAGAATAATCAAAAATCAAAGTTGAAGTTATAAGAGCAAATGATATAAGTTGTTAGAATCCATGATACCAAGACATCACAAGTTGTGAAGATCCAAGTTTTGAAAGTCCTTCTCTCATGGCCATGTAAATTTTTGTCTTGTAATTTTTTGTTTGTTTTCAAAAAAAAAAATGAAAAAAAAAAATGAAAAATGAAAACAAAATAAAATGAAACATCATTACGTTCTTTTTGTTCAATAAGGCCATAGGGAAGAAGAAATTTATAAGCCAAGCAAGAAATCGAAGAGAAGAGTTAATTGTCAAGGTTCTATGAGGTTCGAGAGTTTATCATCAATAGTTGAAGACCGAAGAAGACGTTATTTCTACTGAGCACTGTGAGAGAGTCGAAGAAAGATGCATTTTGGTTGCTTTGTTAGTCTGCTTTCAATCTGGCACAAGATCTTTCTAGCACTGGTTTAACTCATCATACGTAATTAGTCCAGCTGTGTAGCAGATGTCCCTCTCATTTTTATCTCTCTCCTAATCTTATCCAGCTGTAAAGCAGCGGACGCATCTTACAATGTTTATCTAGCTGTGTAGCGGATATCTCTTTATCTAGCAGTCGTGTGGATGTGTCTCCCCTTTTCTTCAGTCAGCTTTAGAGCTGACACCTTTAATTTCTCTGGCATTCTACTTACTTTGAGATAGGTTGAGAATATGTATGTCCTCATAGATCTTTGGATACTTGTGACCAATTAGGAGTAAAGGTTTTGTGGGTACACCTCTGGAAAACCCTCCCGAGACTAACTCGGTCACTAGGGACACCTAGTGAATTCAAAATGATTAATGTTTTTAAGAGTCGTTGTAGTAAATAGGATTCGTTTCAGACTTGTGAAGGAAATGGAATTTTTAGATTTAATAAAAATATATATACAAAAATATTAACAATGGGTGAGAGGTACTGGGACTAAGGATTTGGCCGAATTCACTACACAGAGTTCATTCATATATTCTTTGACAATTCAAAACTCAATAAAATTAACATGGACTCTGATTTTGCCAAGATAGATTCTCAAAACATCGATTGTAAGTCCTAAGCATGATGTATCAAAACATCTAAGCTAAGCATACATCATCAAATTAAATAACAACCAATTAATTCAAATCATATTTCAATTTTAAATTAATGCAAAAGTCATAAAAAAGAATAAAATAAATTTACCCGTGTATGAAATTCACCCTCCTCCGTCGTCCCAGTGTTGGGTTTAGCTCATCATGATAAAAACACGCTCAAAATATTTATTTATTGCTCAAATGGTGTTTACAATGAAGAGAAAAGGAGAAAATGGTGTAAAACTGTAATATGCGACGCACAAAAAGCGTCACAGAATGAACGATAAAACACAAGTGTTGCTGATGTTTAGACTGCACTGCGACCCACGGTTGTGCGTCTTAGACACTGTTGATAAACCACTTTCCTTGTGAGTCTGTTCTTGGTGTTCTTCATCATCAGCAGCAGCAGAAACAAAGTTTCATCAACTCTTGATTTCTGCTTCTCTGGACCTTCTCTAGACCCCAAACTTTCAACACCCCTCTCTTGTACCTTGATAAATATATTTATACTCATAATCCTCATTTAATCACGCCATATCTCCCAAATAATCTTCATTTATCAATATTATTCTCCACGGCCAAAGTTTCCATTTTTTGATCTTCCACGCGCATGCAGCTGTATTTCTTTCCCTCTATACCTTCTTCACGCTACATAATATCGATTAACTCTTCCAAACACGTGCAGTACACGTTTAAATTCCTCACAACCCGTGCAAGCTCATGTTTTTCCTCTAACTCCCCGTTTGGATTAAAACCAAGTTATCTAGACAAATTCGATCGAAACAAACACCCATAACAGCTTTGTTAGGACATATCACAACTACCCATGAAGTTTCAGCCCTTTAGTCTACTCAGAACTCCTTCAAACATTGATCGAAAAATCACACAGTAGATGAGAACCGTTTTCCCGCCAAAATTCATTTTTTAATTTTTGGAAAGAAGATGCCCTCCCCCTAATCCTATACGGGTGTCCCTTTAGCACTTGCCTTATGGGGTGCAAATAGTAATTTTTTTGGGCGTGAATAGTAATTTTTCTTGGGTTTCTCCGGCACATTTTTGGGGCGCTTTTAACACTCCTCCGGGGTGTTTCCTGGGTGCCTTTAGTACTTTATCCCGGGGTGTAAAACACCACTTTTCGAGCCAATTTTGTCGCAAGAGCTTATTTCTCTAAAAATACCTACAAAGACATAAAATAACAAAATAAATAGAAAATCGAGTACTAACAATACATACAATTGAGACATATTAGACATATAAATGTGTCTATCAACACCCCCAAACTTATTATTTGCTAGTCCACAAAGATTTGGCAATTAAGCACAAGAGTTCAATATGAACTCTCCCCCAGAAAATTCCATCCCCGAAGGAACTTCAAAGGCGACCTTATTTTCACAAGAAAAGAACGATTTTTTTGGACAAAACCAAATCACATGAAAACATGAATTTGAATCCAAAGTATTCAATTGAATTATCCACAAAAGAATTCATGATTAATCCAATCGAAATGCACAACTAAATTAACAACAAGAAAACCCATAATTAATTCAATTGGAATACACAACCAAATTAACCACAAAAGTGATCAATTCAATTGGTCATGCTCGACATAAGGTAAACTACGGAGCAATAACTAAAATAACCAAAAGAGAATGATCAATTTAGTTGGTCATGCTCAAACATAAGAGAACTTACGGAGAAACCCAGTATATGCACAAAAATGTGGATCGAAGATCGACCAAATGCTGCGGAATAGACAAGGATTCATCCAATTTTCCATCACTATTTGCACAATGACATACAATAGTCTTAATCCTTGTAAAAAAAAGTTTTATCCTTTCTTCCATCAAAACAATGACATAAAAGGCTTTAAGTTTTGTAATGTCAAAAGTTCATTCATACCGACATAATTGAGAAAACTTTTGAACAAGTATGGGACAGTCAAGGTTCACGGACGTAAACAACATATCCCATAACTATTTACAATATTTGAAATCATAAAGATTAATACTGCAAAAATCATCTTCCAAATAAACTTTAGAATTTAAATAAATAAATCTAAAACAATTCAAGTTGAAAACGTTGGAAATAGTTATGTGTACTCACAATAATGGCTATTTCAAACCCTAGTTATCATTCTTAAAAACACAAGAATAAATTCTCATAAGCAGTTTCCTAGATAATCATTACTGTTAGAGCACTGCTCGGTCGAACTCGCATGCGCTGCTATCTCAAGCATGTTTGTCAATGTTAGTGTTCTAAACTATAAGTCTTGATTTCTAGTCTACTATAGATAAATCTCGGACTATGATAAAAAGTGTAGTTGAGCTCAAAAACTCCATGGCGATCATCATACAAGACGAAGAACTATTCAAGGAACTGTTGGAACTTCATCGACTAAAAGGTATGCGGAGACTTGAACTTATCTATCACTCAAAAGTCTATCTACTCTATCTCCTATCTTGAGGCGAAATTCGTTTTGCTATATAGACTTTGATTATACACATTTGCTATTTCGTGTTGAGTTTATCTCGCCTATCTATTTCTCGAAATATGTGTTGGTAAGATTTCGCTTTGGCCAAGATCATCTTTACCTAGTGACGAAAGTCATGTTAAGTTTCAATCACTTGAAAATGGCTTTGACGAAAAATGGATTGTGAATAACAACTATATAACGTCCTCTAAGAATGTTTCAATGATTGAAATGAGAGTTTAGAATATATAACCAACATTGGATATAAGCATTGTGTGGTAACACATATATGTATAAGTCCTTATTCCTTGAACCAAAGTATGCGTACTTTGTTAATCAGGAAAACCGGAAAACCAGACCGCGAACTGTCGGAGGTTCTCGACCTGAGAAAATCTGCTGGAGTTTGTAAACTTTTTCGGGAACTTAAGTCCGCGTACTTGAGTTGGTTATTTCTACATACTATTATTCGTGAACTTAATCTTATATAAACTAAGGAATGCAAGTTTCCAAACCGTGGCTATAAAGTTCATGAATCGATTTGAGTGAATCAAATCGTTTTTGCTTCGATTGTGTCTTGTATACTTCTATAAGATCTAAGCAATTGAACAACTCTCTAACTAGTTCATTTGAGTCATTTGAACTAGTTACGGTAAAGAAGAATATGGTTAATATGGAAGTGATCATATGGCTAACCATTTGGTTAACTATTGTTGAACCAATGAATGTACATGTTTGGGTACGGTTACACAAACCTAAAATCGTACATTTCATTTGTGTGTAACAAGCTAGGTTTTCGATCTAATGGTTGAAAAATATTATCTTAAATCTAATCAGGTTTTCATCTAACGGTGAATATTGAATGCTTCCCTACCAAGCTAACATTGATCGCAAACCCTGATTTGAAAGACTATATAAGGGAGAACTCTAGCAACTGGTAAACCTAATCCCCACACCTTACGTATGATACTAGTTGTATTAGCTAGAGTCGATTATTCTTTAACCTTAGGTTTCTTTTTGTAAACCAGGTTAACGACTTGAAGACTTCATTGGGATTGTGAAGCCAGACCGATACTACTTTCTCGTAGTTGTGTGATATGATCTTGCATATTCTATCGTACGAGTACAATCGTAAATATTGGCTTGAGATTGATATCTCCGATAGGCAAGATATAAAAGTAATCACAAACATCTTCGTCTCATCGTTTGTGGTTCCACAATTAAAATATCCGACCTTTGGTTGTTGATTTACATTGATTGAAACTTGGATATTGGTCTTTGGTACCATCCAAGTTATCTCTCTTATATTTAATCAGACTCGCATATTTCTATTTGCTTGATTAAGGATTAAATCGAGAGATCGAGATATTATAACTCTTTGATATATTTTGTTAAGGTTGAGTCTGGTTAATTCTCTTGAAAGTATATTGGAGTTAGTCCATACAGATTGCTAAGCGATATATTGGGTGTGGTTGTTGTACCCCCGCTTTTTCAATTACTGTTCTTTGATAACTTCATACCTTTCAATGAATCCATCGTAGAAGGTGTCGCTGATTTCCTTGACTCTCTTGACCGTGGAAATTCCATGTTCATGAGTTAGAACACTAACTTTGCGATCAACAACACCAGCAAGTTGTCTAGCCTTAACACAATCCACGATGAGTTTCTTCTGATTCTGTATTAAGATCTGTTGATTAACAAGGATTCTGGCCTGACCATCTAAAAGATGATTTATTTTCAGTTGAAGATTTGCAAACTCGACCTTTGAATCATTCTGAAAACGATTTTAATCCTTGACATATTCATCAATCCAGGAGTTGTGCTCTTTCCTTGCAAGCATCTTCTTCAGAACAAGTTCTTGAACCGAATCACGTTCTTGAGTGTCCTCCTTCATCTCAAGACTTACAATCTCTTGAGATCTTGAAGAGTTATCCATATAATTTTTTTTGTTAGGGATGGAGCAACACAATATATAATATATATATGTTAGTAAACAAGAGAAGGAATCTCTTTTTATGGAAACCCTATGAACTCTTATGAATAGGACAAGGACGTTCGTGGACCGGTCACAAATCCAATAAGAGAAAACACAATATTTGTTAACATGATCACTCAATAATTTAGAAAACTTCACTTCAAATTAGAGAACGAGATACGATCAGCGGGATCGAATGACTCAGATAATTAACATAAATACGCATAAAAACATACAAAAATTCTTGAGACTCCCACAATCATCATCCTTGCAACTCTCAAGATAGATACAAGGATGAAATTACCCGCAATAAGGTAAGGGAGTGAGAAGTATTCTCACTATGAATTATGGGAGAAGATTTGTACAAATCTTTTGTGCGTTTGTATCATGTATTCCCTTATTTCCATTGATTATAACTTATTCCAAAAGAATTAGTTATAAACCCTTTTAAAAACCCATTGGAAGGATTTTTCTGAGGACAAATCTAGGACTTCTAGAGATCGGTTCCAGAAGGGAAGAGTTGAAGAACCTCCATCTTCTCGACTTAGGTTTGTCAGACTTATTATTATAAACACAGGGAATGTGTTCATTAGTGGTATAAGAGTTTATACCACTAAGAGAACTTGTAACCTGTGACGATTTCTTGAAGAAGGATCATTCTTATAAGAATTCTGGTTTTCTATAGGAAAGAAATTCATTGTAGATGTCGTCAGAAGTTTTACTCTGTTGACTGTAAAAGAAGCAAATTATGAAGATCAGAAATTTGTTTCTTTCTCGCAAAACAATGAAGAGCGTAATGATTCTTTTCCCCACAGAAGGAACAACATCGTGTATTAGAAACATATTTTCCTTGACTCATAACCTTTTCTGGCACATGCAAATTTTGCAAGTGATTCATATTGGGTAACTCCTTGGAGGGAATTTTCTTTACACTTGGTAAAGCCTTGTAAATATTAGAAGAAGGTGCAGAGGATGACTTACTCATCAATACAGAGTTTTTGTTTTTCAAGTTATTAAACTGTTATTGGGCATATCGAAGAGATGCAATAAGTTTCCCTTTTTCAACATGATGATTGTTCATTTCTGATGAATGATCTTTGACTAAATGTTCTTCTCTAATTGAGTCATCTCTAACAGTATATTCAAGCATACTAATCTTTTCACGCTGTAGAGTAATTTCTTGAACCAATTTTTCGATATTGTTAGAGAGAGATTCAATAAAGCAATAGAGTTCACGTTCTCTTTTAAGAGATTTCTCGAATTCATAAATGAGATGATCATTCTTTTCTTCAAGAGTCTTGATTTTAGAATCTTGAAAGTCAATGATATCAGGGGATTTTTTTAACGATCTGGTGAGTTCCATTTCTGATTCTGACAGGATGTCAAAATTCTTACTTTTCCCCCGGGATTCGGAAGAATCTGCTAAGGAGTTATCCTTTGAGGAAAACCCAAGATTTTTGGCATAATCAGAAACTTTGGAATACATCTCTAGGTACGTTAATTTGTGAGATACTTCTTAGGTCCATAGAAAACAGATTGCTACAAACATAGACTTACGAGGTCTTAAATGTGTTTGCCTGCTCTGATACCAATTGAAAAAGCGGGGGTCTAACAACCACACCCAAAAATTCGTTTGGCAATCTGAATAGACAAACTCCAATATACTTTCAAGAGAATCAACTAGACAGTCATACTCAATCTGTAGAAAAGTATATCAAATAGTTTATATCTCTTTCTCTTAATTCAATCCGCAATCAACAAATAGGAATTTGCGAGTCCGATTGAATATAAGAGAAATAACTTGAACGGTACCAAAGACCAATGTTCAAGGATCAATCAATTTCAATCAACAACCGAAGGTTGGATTTACCAATTGATCGATTCAACGCACAACCTGTGATATTTCAATAATATAACAAAATATAATGCGGAAAAGAAATAACACAGACACCAGAATTTTGTTAACGAGGAAAACCGCAAATGAAGAAAAACCTTGGGACTTGTCCAGCTTTGAACACTACACTGTATTAATCCGCTACAGACACTAGCCTACTACCAATGAATTTCGGACTGGAATGTAGTTGAGCCCTAAGCTGATCTCACCCACAACCAAGAGTTGGTATGACCCAAAGTCGAAGACTTTATAAACAAATCTGTCTCACACGGAAAGGTCTATTGGAATAGATAAATCTGTCTCCCACAGTAATACCCACGAATTTTGTTTCGTCTTTTGATAAATCAAGGTGCACATGAACCAATTTATAAACCGGAGTTATATTCCCGAAGAACAACCTAGTATTATCAATCACCTCACAATAGTCTTAATCGTATGGTAGCGAAAAAAAATCTTGTGGAATCACAAACGATGAGACGAAGATGTTTGTGACTACTTTTAATCTTACTTATCGGAGATAAATCTCAAGCAAATTTTAGCAAAGATAATACTCAATCACGATAGTAAAAGTAAGATCAGAACATGCAACTACAGAGAAAATAGTTGGGTCTGGCTTCACAATCCCAATGAAGTCTTCGAGTCGTTAACCTACAGGGTTTCGTGAAAAACCTAAGGTTAAAGGAGAATTGACTCTAGTCGCAACTAGTATCATACATGAGGTATGGGGATTAGGTTTCCCAGCTTCTAGAGTTCTCCCTTATAGAGTTCTCAAATCAGGGTTTGCAATCAATGTTACCTTGGAAACAAAGCATTCAATATTAACCGTTATATGAAAACCTGATGATCAGGTTCAAGATAATATCTTTAAACCGTTAGATCGAACTTAGCTTGTTATACACAAATGAAATGTACCCTCATTTAGGTTTATGTAATCGTACCTAAACGTGTACACCATGTTGGCTCAACAGTAGTTAACCGAGGTTAGCTATATGAACACTCTCATATCAACCTTATTCATCTCAACCATAACTTGTTCAAATGACTCAAATTAAACTAGTTAAAGAGTTGTTCAACTGATATATTCTCATAGAAGTATACAAGAACACAATTGAAGCAAAATCGGTTTGATTCACTCGAATCAATTCATGAACATTTTAGCCACGGTTTGCAAAGAATGCATTCCTTATTATATAAGTGTATTTGTTCATGGCACAACTGATTTTAGAACTTTAACCACTCAAGTGTGCAAACGGGTACGCATACTTGAATAGTCGGACCAAGTTTGGTTTTCGCTAGTATGTAACGGGTACGCATACCTCCAAACCCAACATAATTTTCCGGTCATGAACCTTACGCCAGTATGCATACAGGTATGCGTACTTAGGTTTCCGGACTTCTCAAACCAACAGGTACGCATTGGGGTATGCATACTATGGTTCCTGGACATGGATCACATATATGCAAGAGTGCATAACATGTATATAATCCTATGTTGGTTAAGTGTTCTAAACTCTATTTCAATCATTGAATCTTTCTTAGAGGATGACAATAGCCGTTTTCACACACTATTAGCATCAAAGCAATATTCAAGTTATTGAAATAATCATAACGAGACATTCCAAGTCTACACCAAACGATTGTATCACACAAACCATGTAAGATGTTACTCGGCGATTTTCACATGATCATCTTTTGACTTTCGTCAAGAATATAAGATGAACTTAATTGAAGCAAAAGCTTAAAAACACATATTTTGAGAAATATGTAAGCGAGTTAAACTCAGCTCGAAATCTCAAATTTGTATAATCGAAAACCATATAGTAATACGACTTATGTCTCAATATAGGAGATAGAGTAGAAATAGATTTTCCAAGTGATAGATGAGCTTTAGTCTCCACATACCTTTTGTTGATGAAGTTCCACAAACTCTGGTTAGTAGTTCTTTGTCTTCAATTGATGAACGCCGTGAAGTCTAATGCTCAACTACACAATCTATCCTAATCCGAGACATCACTATAAGTAGACTATAAATCAAGACTTATAGTTTTGATCACTAACATTAACAAAGAAGCTTGAGATAGAAATGCTTGTGAGGTCGACCGAGCAGTGCTCTAACACTCTTATAATAACACTAGATTCGATAACTGTCAGAAGTTTGACCCATATTCATAGACCTATAATCCTGGCTGGAGAAACCATCCGAAATTTTCATGGTTTAAGGGCCAAAGTCAAGGCCAGTTTAGTAATTCTAATGCTCCCCCAGGTTTTGTCTATACTAAGAATCCTTCAGAACCCGCTCAGTTTCAGAATCAGTCAGATAAGAAAATCTTAAGAGGAGTCTCTCGCCTTGCTAACTCAAGAAACTGCAAAGTTTCAGCTATCAATAGTACAAAGTATATAATGTTAGAGCATAGCTCGGTTGAACTCACCAAGCATTGGTATGTCAAGTTTGGTTGTCATATTTTAGTATTAAAACTCATCTAGAGTCGTTTGATTAAATACTATAGTCAATTTCGTTTAGGTTAGACTAGAAATTCTAGGAATATTAAGTCATACAAGTATTACTCCGATGACCTGAAAAATGTGAAGAAGTAACGAACTACAAAGACGACATCATCCTTCCACTTGAGGTTAGTAATATTCACTTGAACTATTTCATTTCTAACGTATCTTTCAAGTCATGTTATATTGAAAACATAACTGCGAAGCTGTATATACTGTACATATTGTATATAATACTCTAGTAATATGACATGATCATAATAGTACATCATAGTATTAAGGAATTAGAACTACGAAGTATAACACTTATCTTTTGAACTTCGTATAAATGACACCGACATAATCTTGTATATAGTGTTATGATTATGTCAATGGGTTATGGTGAATATTTCATCCTTGGAAACAATGTTTTACATTTGTTTAAAGGAAGTACATTCATGAACTTGTTTTGTGAATCGAAAGGGAAATCAATAGACTTATTGGTCCGGCTATTCATTGCATATATTTGGATGACCAATATGTGTGAGTTGGTAGAATCGATCTTAACTTAGGTTATGTATCTTGGCATAACTGATCACAATGCCTAGACTGGCCGGTCTTGGTAATTGGTGTAACCGATCCTAAGTAATCACCATAAGATGGTATGATCGATCATGTAATTGGTGTGACCGATCCTAGTAATTGGTGTGACCGATCATAAGTGTTGTGTGACCGATCCTTGTAATTGGTGTAACCGATTCTGGTAACTGGTCTGAACGATCATAAGTAGATACCATGTGTAGATGAAACCAATCCTTGTAACTGGTGTAACCGATCCTATTGACTGGTGTGACCGATCACAAGTAGGTAACCATATTTAGGTATAACCGATCCTAGTGATTGGTATAGCCGATCTGAACCCATGTATGTGACTCGTAAGGACCGATCACAACTAACCATTGTGATTTGGTATGACCAATCACATAGTAGTCTTGGAATACATGCAAACCAATTCTAAGCTTTTTTGGAAGTGTGGTATAACCGATTCCAAGAAAGCAAATCCATGTAAATATGAAATAAGGAATTGCAGTGAAAATATGTCAACATACTTTGGACACGAGCAATAATTCTTATCATTTTTTGTTCAAAGATATTCCTTGGTACTCAAGGTGATCCTGTGCCGAAATAAAATAAGAATCTTTTAATTAAGGTTTTTGGTTTTATGTGCTTTAATTACCAGTAATAATGCATAGCTCTAGATAATAAAAATTAGTAATGTGCATTTACTAATTGGAGATTTTCTATTGAGATATTTCAGAAATATTGAACAAGCATTTATTGGAATTTGGAAAATCGAATTTGGGCATTCTTTGCATATCTTGAGAATATTTTCAGTTTTGGAAATTCTTTGGTGTACACACATCCTTTGTCTATGAATACCTAAGTTTGCATTTCTAGCAAACTATCCTAAGAGCCAGGCAAACTTCACTTCTTGTTGTTTCCGTTGGAGCCGTCTATTCGGAGAGTAAATTATCCTAATTAGGTGAAATCTCTTACGACCGCTCGTTTAAAGACTTCTGTGGGATCAAGAAGCTCTACAAGTACCGTTGGTGGGAAACTAGATAATTGCAGTGTTATTAGTTTTTGATTTGATTTGATTGACTAACGGTTGTTGAAACTTTGATTGCACCTAGTTTTTTTATACTTGAGAATCTTCTCTTCTGATATAAGATTCACTCAGACTAAATCAAAGTATCGACGAGATTTTTAGAACTGTTGTTAGATCTAAAAAAATCTTATGATAATCCATTGTTTATATATATGATTGATTAGATATGTGAGATCGGCATTCTTTATATTTCTGCTTGAGATCTATATTGATTGAGTGTGAATCTATACTTGACTATTTAGGTAGTTAAAGTTAGATTGATCTAACCAGACAAAGGAGTTTATTAGATTAAACAGAAGAGCCTTTATCAACGAATCATCTATATATTTAACAAGATTGATTAGAGTGGTTACAAAACAGATTCTTCCTTTGTTGTTTGGAACACGATCCAAAGGACTTGCTATTCACGTGCGTGACTCAAGAAGTCAAAGTCGCAGTGATACTAAGGGAAGTAAGTATCTAGGGGTAGTCTGCTTGGTCTCAACTATACGAAGTTGGTATTAAGTTTTGTATAGCGGCTTAATTGAGAGAGTGAAAAAGAGGGGGTCTAACAACCACACCCAATATTTCGCTTAGTAATCTGTATGGACTAACTCTAATATACTTTTCAAAAGAATCAACTAGACAGTCAGACTCAATATTAAGAAAAGTATATCAAAGAGTTATATCTCAATTTCTCAATATAATCTTCAATCAAACAAATAGGAATTTGCAAGCCCGATTGAATATAAGAAATAACTTGGATGGTATCAAAAAACAATATCCAAGTGTCAATCATTTAATTAACAACCAAAGGTTGGATTCACAATTGATTGAACTTACGCACAACCTGTGATATTTCAATCATATAAACAAATAAAATGCGAAAAAGAAATAACATAGACACCAGAAGTTTTTTTAAGGAGGAAACCGCAAATGCAGAAAAAACTCGGGACCTAGTCCAAATTTGAATACCATACTGTATTAAGCCGCTACAGACACTAGCCTAATCCAAGTTAACTTCGGACTGGAATGTAGTTGAGCCATAACCAATCTCACACTGATCAAGGTACAGTTGCGCTCTTTACGTCTCGGAATCCCAGCAGGACTCTATGCACTTGATTCCCTTAGCTGATCTCACCCACAACTAAGAGTTGTTACGACCCAAAGTCGAAGACTTGATAAACCAATCTGTCTCACATAGAAAAGTCTATTGAATAGTTAAATTTGTCTCCCACAGATAAACCTATCATTTTTGTTTCGTCTTTTGATAAATCAAGGGGAACATGAACCAATTGATATATCATACTTATATTCCCGAAGAACAGCCTAGAAATATCAATCACCTCACAATAATATTAATTGTATGGAAACGAAACAAGATATTGTGGAATCACAAACGATGAGACGAAGATGTTTGTGACTACTTTTTATCTTGCCTATCGGAGATTAAGTCTCGAGCAAATCTTAGAGAAGATAGTACTCAATCACGATAGAAAACAACAAGATCATAAAATGCAACTACAGAGAAAATTGTTGGGTTTGGCTTCACGATCCCAATGAAGTATTCAAGTCGTTAACCTACATGGTTTTGGAAAAACCTAAGGTTAAAGGAGAATCGACTCCAATCGCAACTAGTATCACACAGGAGGTGTGGGGATTAGGTGTCCCAGTTGTTAGAGTTCTCCTTTATATAGTCTTCAAATCAGTGTTTGCAATCAATGTTACCTTAGTAACAAAGCATTCAATATTCACCGTTAGATGAAAACCTGATTAGACTCAAGCTAATATCTTTCAACCGTTAGATCGAACTTAGCTTGTTACACAAAAATGAAAAGTGACTTCATTTAGATATGAATAACCGTACCTAAAAGTGTACACCTTGGTTGGCTCAACAATAGTTAACCGAAGTTAGCCATATGAACACTTTCATATCAACCTTATTCATCTTAACTATAACTAGCTCAAATGACTCAAATAAAACTAGTTGTAGAGTTGTTCAATTGTTTATATTCTCATAGAAGTATATAAGACACAATTGAAGCAAAATCGATTTTGATTCACTCGAATCAAGTCATGAACATTATAGACACGGTTTGCAAAAGATTGCATTTCTTATTATACAAATGTATTAGTTCATGAACAAAACGATTTTAGAACATAACCCACTCAAGTATGCAAACGGGTACGCATACCTTAGTGGCTGGACTAAGTTTGGGTTCGCCAGTATGCGAACGAGCACGCACACCACCAAACTCAATAAAGTCACGGAACTTGAACCTCACGCCAGTACACATACCGGTATGCGTACTTAGTTCCCTGACCTCTATTAAACCAATCAGTAAGCATACGGGTATGCATACCATGGTTCCCGGACTTGGATTACACATATGCAAGTACGCATATTGTGCTTATATCCAATTATTCTAAACTCTTATTTCAACCATTGAAACATTCTCGGAAGACGACAATAGTTGTCTCACATAAACTATTAGCTTCAAAGAAATTTTAAAGTGATCGAATGATCAATACGAAATATTTCGAGTCTACATCAAATGACTGTCTCACACAAATCATGTAAGATATTACCAGGAGATTTTCACATGATCATATTTTGACTTTCGTCAACAATATAAGATGAACTTGGTTAAAGCGAAAGCTTACTAACACATATTTCAAGAAATATGTAAGCGAGTTAAGCTCAGCTCGAAATATCAAATGTGTATAATTGAACTATATATAGCTATAAGACTTTTGTCTCAAATGGGAGATAGAGTAGATAGATTTTTGAGTGATAGATGAGTTCAAGTCTCCACATACCTTTTTTTAATGATGTTCCATAATCTCCCTTGGTAGTTCTTCATCTTCAATCGATGAACGTCGTGAAGTCTAATGCTCAACTACACTTTCTATCCTAATCCGAAACTTAGATATAAGTAGACTAGAAACCAAGACTTATAGTTTTGGAAGCTAAACTTGACAAACAAACTTGAGATAGAAACGCTTGAGAGTTCGACCGAGCAGTGCTCTAACAGAGAGTATTCAAAATTGGACTAGGTCCCGGGGTTTTTCTGCATTTGCGGTTTCCTAGTTAACAAAATCTTGATGTGTATTTTACTTTGGTTTCCGCATTGTAATTGTTATTATAATTAAGTAAAATACACAACTACTTTAACTCCATAATGCTTGATATTGATCCTACAGAGTTTGGTCATTACCGAACCTATTATCAAGTAACACACTTTGTTGTAGTATTATCTCGATCTTGTATCCATAGTCAATCACACAAGTTATCTTGTTATTGTATTTTCTCGATCTTGTATCTATAGACAATCACATGAAGTGTGAACCGAATTTTCGTATTGTCTTGACTCTATCCATGGACGATCACATTCGGTAGAGGACTTTTAGGTTAAAACAAAAAGATTGTGGTGTATTTGGGTACCCTCGTCTTTTTAATTGGTATCAGAGAAGGTAAACACGAAAAGGATCTAACAATCTGTGTTTGGTGAGATCCGACATATAAGATTTGAATTAAAATGGTCACAGTTGAACCTGTAAATGATTCAGTTAATGAAAAACAAGATTTAGAATCGATACCTAATAAAGTCATCTTCTGTGAATATACTGAACAAGATGATCAGTATAATGAAGATTCTGATGACTGGCAAACTTTCCTTGAAAAGTAACTTGATGAAATTTTCGAAGATGGTGACTCGGGAATTGATCAAGATGTAGAAGAAGATATCTTTGTATTCTCTTCACTATTAGGTGTTGTTTATACAAAAAGGATATCTACCTCAGATGTTGTTGGACTTTTTCTCCTCTCTTTATAGAAAATAGGAAACTTACAAAAAAAAATTATAGCTTTTATTGTGGATATCAGAATGCTCGATATCTTTTGAAGGACTGCAGAGAAAGTCTGGACTCAAAATCTCTTGATTATGAGAATCTCTGCATGAAACATTATTTGTTGAATAAGAAACTTGTTGAAATTAAAGCAAGGATTAATTCTCAACATTTAATGTGTGAAGAAAAAGAGGAGTATGTTCTTTCCAAAGAAAACCTTCTTATGGTCGACCTTGTCAATGCTCTTGACAAAGTTAAGTCCTTGGAAGAGGAAGTTTCAAAGTTAAAAAGGCTCAATGATAGCACAATCAATTTATCTTCTTTGTTGGAAACAAGAAGAAGTCATGGTGATATGCATGGCTTGGAATATAAAGGAACTGATACTCCTAGTCAAAAACAACCTCGCCCTATAGGAGGATTTCATGAAATAGGTGCAAAATCACCAAATCAATTGAATGCTATTATAACCCTTAGGAGTGGTAGAGTTATAGACAATAAGTTAACCATGCCTGATAGTGAACATATTGTAGTTCACCCCTCATGACCACCAGCAGCTGAGGAGACTGATAAAATTTCCGATGATGCCAATTCGGTTCCTGAGAGGCTTGATTCTGTGCCTAGAGCCCAATGAAGAAGAAACCCAACTTAATGACATATTGAAGGTTTTTAAGTAAGTTACCATAAACCTTCCTTTATTATATGCAATTAGGCAGATTCCTGCATATGCCAAGTTCCTTAAGGATATGTGTATGCGAAAGCGAAAAATTAGCGTCCATAAGAAAGCCTTTTTAGCTAGTCATGTAAGTTCGATTATCCAGAACACCAAAACTCTGAATTATAAAGACACAGGTTCCTCTACTATTGCTTGCACGACAGGTAACTTACAGGTACAAAAAGCTTTACTTGACTTAGGAGCCAGTGTGAACTTACTATCGTACCATGTGTACTTACAGGTGCAAAATCACTAAATCAACTGAATGCTATTAGAACCCTTAGGAGTGGTAGAGTATAGACAATAAGGTAACCATGCATGATGGTGAACATATTGTAGTTCACCCCTCATGACCACCAACAGTTGAGGAGACTGATAAAGTTTCCGATGATGCCAATTCGGTTCCTGAGAGGCCTGAATTACGAAGTATAACGTTTATCTTTTGAACTTTGTAATTGCGACATAGACATAATCTTTGTAACTTGTTACTAGATCGTGTAATGAACTTAGAATTGATTTCGTGCCTATAAAACAATGTTTGATTACATGAGTTTAAGGAAGTAGACTTACAAACTTGTTTCGCTTGAAAGAAATCAATGGATTGCTGGAACGGTTCCTATTGGGGATCCATAGCGTGACCGATCCCTATGCTTTGAGTATCTCTACGAGGATCGATCCCTACTGGGGATCTCTAGCAGAACTGATCCCTACCTATTGGGGATCTCTAGCAGAACTGATCCCCATGGAAAAACCTATTTCTGAACTCACACACACTTTAAGTTTGTGTGATTTTTAAAATTGGGTTTGAAAAGTAATAAAGTTCAAGATGTCTACATAGTGAGTAATTTGAACATATGTACAAATTTTATATTTTGATGTTCAAAGATATTCCTTGATGCTTAAGGTGAGATCCCAAACCAAAATGTTTGAGAATCTTTTTGTTAAGATTTTCAAATATATATGTTTTGTTTTTCTAGCAAGTAAAACATATCTATGGAAGATATATTAGTTAAGTATCTTGTATGCTAGCTAATATTAAGTTGTAATCCAAGAAGGATTTCGGTATTACAGTTGGATATTGGCTGGAGTTAGAAAAAACCGAATTTAGATGTTTATTTCATATCTTGGGAATATTTTTGGTTTTGGAAATTCCTTAGTACTCAATTTACTTTGGTCTATAAATAGTGAAGTTTATTTTTCTTACAAACTTATCCAGAGGCAGAAACTCCATCTTGTAATCACTGTTGTATTTGACTAATAGTATTACTTGTAATACTATCTTGGATAGGAAAGTAATTTTAGTAGGCGAAATCTCTTATGTCCGATAGTTTAAAGGATTTTGTAGGATCAAGAAGCTTCTAGATAGTACCGTTGGTAGAAAACTATAATTTGTATTGTTAGTTTAGTTTTTGGTTATTGATTTGTATTAGAGCATTGCTCGGTCGAACTCGCATGCGTTGCTATCTCAAGCATGTGTGTCAATGTTAGTGATCAAAACTATAAGTCTTGATTTCTAGTCTACTATAGCTAAGTCTCGGACTAGGATAGAAAGTGTAATTGAGCTCAAGGACTTCATGGCGATTCATCATACAAGAAGAAGAACTACTCAAGGAACCGGTGGAACTTCTCGATAAAAAGGTATGTGAAGACTTGAACTTATCTGTCACTCAAAATTATATCTACTATATCTCCTACTTCTTGAGACAAAAAGTCATATGCTATATATAGACTTAGATTATACACATTTGGTATTTCGAGCCGAGTATACCTCGCCTATCTATATGTCGAAATATATGTTGGTAAGCGTTCCGCTTCGATCATGTTTATCTTTACCTAGTGACGAAAGTCATGATATGTTTCAATCACTTTGAAAATTTCTTTGACGAGAAATGGTGTAACAACTGTATAACGTCCTCTAAGAATATTTCAATGGTTGGAATGAGAGTTTAGATTACATAAACAATGATGGACATAAGTATTTTTGTGGAAACACATATGTGCATAAGTCCTATCCCTTGAACCAAAGTTTGCGAACTTTATTGATCAAGAGAAACCGGAAGAATGTCTTGTTTCCAAGTCCGCAAACTTAGTCCGCGAACTGCCGAACTTCTCATCCCGAGAAATTCTGCTGGAGTTGACAAACTTGTTGCGTGAGTACCAGTCCGCGAACTGGAGAAAAGTCTTTGCCGAGATTTTCTGCTGGAGTTTGTAAACTTTTCCCGGTTGCTTAAGTCTGCGAACCTAGTGTGCGAACTTAAGAAGGTTATATATCTGAAGATGATTTCTGAACTCAAACTTATAAAGACTAAGGAATGCAGTTTGCAAACCGTGGCTATAAAAGTTCATGAACCGATTCAAGTGAATCAAATCATCTTTGCTTCAATTTTGTATTGTGTAGTACATAAGATTTACTTGCAATTGAACAACTCTCTAACTAGTTCATTTGAGTCATTTGAACTAGTTATGGTGAAGAAGAATATGGTTGGTATGAAATGCTCATATGGCTAACCTTTTGGTTAACTATTGTTGAACCAACAAATGTACACGTTTGGGTACGGTACTTCAAGATATTAAGGAATATTTAGGGTGGACTACAGAAGACATTAAGGGTATAAGTCCTACTGTTTGTATGCATCAGGTTCATATAGAGAAAGACTCCAAAATTTCTAAGGAGATGAAACGTCGACTAAACCCTAACATGAAAGAGGTAGTTTGAAAAGAGGTGCTTAAATTGTTAGATGCGGGTATTATCTACCCAGTTCAGACAGTAAGTGGGTCAGTCTCGTTCAGGTTTCCCAAGAAATCAGGTATCACTGTAGTCTAGAATGATAACAATGAGTAAATCCCAATCCGAGTGACCACGAGATGGCGTGTTTGTATTGACTATAGGAAATTGAACAAGGTCACAAGGAAGGATCACTTTTCCTTCCTTTTATCGGCCAAATGCTAAATCGATTAGCTGTACATAGTTATTATTGCTTCTTAGATGGCTACTCCGAATACAATCAGATCTTTATTGCCCTAGAAGACCAAGAGAAAACCACTTTCACATGTCCCTTTGGTACCTTTGTGTATAGACGCATGCCTTTCGGGTTATGTAATGCCCATGCGATTTATATGTCAAGGTTGGTTGTCATATTTTAATATCAATACTCAAAAGTCTCTTGATTAGATTACTAAAGTCAACTTCGTTAGTTTATACTAGGAAGTGTATAAATGTTGAGACATAAAGTATTAATTTGAACCTGAAGAATCTGAATACGTATCGACAACAAAGAAGACACCATCCTTCTACTTGAGGTTAGTAATACAAGACTTCACTTGTTTCCATTTCTATCGTTACTTTCAAGTTGTTTAGATTGAAAAAATAACATTCGAAGTTATATACATGAAACTCTAGTATTATAGACTTTGATCATCTTATTATGATCAAAGTGTTAGGGAAGAATATACAAGTTGTTTTACAACTTGCGTATATTGAATTACGAAGTATAAAGTTTATCTTTTGAACTTTGTAATTGCGACATAGACATAATCTTTGTAACTTGTTACTAGATCGTGTAATGAACTTAGAATTGATTTCGTGCCTATAAAACAATGTTTGATCACATGAGTTTAAGGAAGTAGACTTATAAACTTGTTTCGCTTGAAAGAAATCAATGGATTGCTGGAACGGTTCCTATTGGGGTCCATAGCGGGACCGATCCCTATGCTTTGAGTATCTCTACGAGGATCGATCCCTACTGGGGATCTCTAGAAGAACTGATCCATGCCTATTGGGGATCTCTAGCAGAACTGATCCCCATGGAAAAACCTATTTCTGAACTCACACACACTTTAAGTTTGTGTGATTTTTGAAATTGGGTTTGAAAAGTGATAAAGTTCAAGATGTCTACATAGTGAGTAATTTGAACATATGTACAAATTTTATATTTTGATGTTCAAAGATATTCCTTGATGCTTAAGGTGAGATCCCAAACCAAAATGTTTGAGAATCTTTTTGTTAAGATTTTCAAATATATATGTTTTGTTTTTCTAGCAAGTAAAACATATCTATGGAAGATATATTAGTTAAGTATCTTGTATGCTAGCTAATATTAAGTTGTAATCCAAGAGGGATTTCGGTATTACAGTTGGATATTGGATGGAGTTAGAAAAAACCGAATTTAGATGTTTATTTCATATCTTGGGAATATTTTTGGTTTTGGAAATTCCTTAGTACCCAATTTACTTTGGTCTATAAATTTTGAAGTTTCTTTTTCTTACAAACTTATCCAGAGGCAGAAACTCCATCTTGTAATCACTGTTGTATTTGACTAATAGTATTACTTGTAATACTATCTTGGAGAGGAAAGTAATTTTATTAGGCGAAATCTCTTACGTCCGATAGTTTAAAGGATTTTGTAGGATCAAGAAGCTTCTAGATAGTACCGTTGGTAGAAAACTATAATTTGTATTGTTAGTTTAGTTTTTGGTTATTGATTTGTATTAGAGCATTGCTCGGTCGAACTCGCATGCGTTGCTATCTCAAGCATGTTTGTCAATGTTAGTGATCAAAACTATAAGTCTTGATTTCTAGTCTACTATAGATAAGTCTCGGACTAGGATAGAAAGTGTAATTGAGCTCAAGGACTTCATGGCGATTCATCATACAAGAAGAAGAACTACTCAAGGAACCGGTGGAACTTCTCGATAAAAAGGTATGTGAAGACTTGAACTTATCTGTCACTCAAAAGTCTATCTACTCTATCTCCTACTTCTTGAGACAAAAAGTCATATGCTATATATAGACTTAGATTATACACATTTGATATTTCGAGCCGAGTATACCTCGCCTATCTATATCTCGAAATATATGTTGGTAAGCGTTCCACTTCGACCATGTTTATCTTTACCTAGTGACGAAAGTCATGATATGTTTCAATCTCTTTGAAAATTTCTTTGAAGAGAAATGGTGTAATAACTGTATAACGTCCTCTAACAATATTTCAATGGTTGGAATGAGAGTTTAGATTACATAACCAATGATGGACATAAGTATTTTTGTGGAAACACATATGTGCATAAGTCCTATCCCTTGAACCAAAGTTTGCGAACTTTATTGATCAAGAGAAACCGGAAGAATGTCTTGTTTCCAAGTCCGAAAACTCAGTCCGCGAACTGCCGAACTTCTCATCCCGAGAAATTCTGCTGGAGTTGACAAACTTGTTGCGTGAGTACCAGTCCGCGAACCCATTCCGCGAACCGGCGAAAAGTCTTTGCCGAGATTTTCTGCTGGAGTTTGTAAACTTTTCCCGGTTGCTTAAGTCTGCGAACCTAGTGTGCGAACTTAAGAAGGTTATATATCTGAAGATGATTTCTGAACTCAAACTTATAAAGACTAAGGAATGCATTTTGCAAACCGTGGCTATAAAAGTTCATGAACCGATTCAAGTGAATCAAATCATCTTTGCTTCAATTTTGTCTTGTGTAGTACATATGATTTACTTGAAATTGAACAACTCTCTAACTAGTTCATTTGAGTCATTTGAACTAGTTATGGTGAAGAAGAATATGGTTGGTATGAAATGCTCATATGGCTAACCTTTTGGTTAACTATTGTTGAACCAACAAATGTACACGTTTGGGTACGGTACTTCAAGATATTAAAGAAGATTTAGGGTGGACTACAGAAGACATTAAGGGTATAAGTCCTACTGTTTGTATGCATCAGGTTCATATAGAGAAAGACTCCAAAATTTCTAAGGAGATGCAACGTCGACTAAACCCTAACATGAAAGAGGTAGTTTGAAAAGAGGTGCTTAAATTGTTAGATGCGGGTATTATCTACCCAGTTCAGACAGTAAGTGGGTCAGTCTCGTTCAGGTTTCCCAAGAAATCAGGTATCACTGTAGTCTAGAATGATAACAATGAGTAAATCCCAATACGAGTGACCACGAGATGGCGTGTTTGTATTGGCTATAGGAAATTGAACAAGGTCACAAGGAAGGATCACTTTTCCTTCCTTTTATCGGCCAAATGCTAAATCGATTAGCTGTACATAGTTATTATTGCTTCTTAGATGGCTACTCCGAATACAATCAGATCTTTATTGCCCTAGAAGACCAAGAGAAAACCACTTTCACATGTCCCTTTGGTACCTTTGTGTATAGGCGCATGCCTTTCGGGTTATGTAATGCCCATGCGACTTATATGTCAAGGTTGGTTGTCATATTTTAATATCAATACTCAAAAGTATCTTGATTAGATTACTAAAGTCAACTTCGTTAGGTTATACTAGGAAGTGTATAAATGTTGAGACATAAAGTATTAATTTGAACCTGAAGAATCTGAATACGTATCGACAACAAAGAAGACACCATCCTTCTACTTGAGGTTAGTAATACAAGACTTCACTTGTTTCCATTTCTATCATTACTTTCAAGTTGTTTAGATTGAAAAAATAACATTCGAAGTTATATACATGAAACTCTAGTATTATAGACTTTGATCATCTTATTATGATCAAAGTGTCAGGGAAGAATATACAAGTTGTTTTACAACTTGCGTATATTAAATTACGAAGTATAACGTTTATCTTTTGAACTTTGTAATTGCGACATAGACATAATCTTTGTAACTTGTTACTAAATCGTGTAATGAACTTAGAATTGATTTCGTGCCTATAAAACAATGTTTGATTACATGAGTTTAAGGAAGTAGACTTACAAACTTGTTTCGCTTGAAAGAAATCAATGGATTGCTGGAACGGTTCCTATTGGGGATCCATAGAGGGACCGATCCCTATGCTTTGAGTATCTCTACGAGGATCGATCCCTACTGAGGATCTCTAGTAGAACTGATCCCTGCCTATTGGGGATCTCTAGCAGAACTGATCCCCATGGAAAAACCTATTTCTGAACTCACACACACTTTAAGTTTGTGTGATTTTTGAAATTGGGTTTGAAAAGTAATAAAGTTCAAGATGTCTACATAGTGAGTAATTTGAACATATGTACAAATTTTATATTTTGATGTTCAAAGATATTCCTTGATGCTTAAGGTGAGATCCCAAACCAAAATGTTTGAGAATCTTTTTGTTAAGATTTTCAAATATATATGTTTTGTTTTTCTAGCAAGTAAAACATATCTATGGAAGATATATTAGTTAAGTATCTTGTATGCTAGCTAATATTAAGTTGTAATCCAAGAGGGATTTCGGTATTACAGTTGGATATTGGCTGGAGTTAGAAAAAACCGAATTTAGATGTTTATTTCATATCTTGGGAATATTTTTGGTTTTGGAAATTCCTTAGTACCCAATTTACTTTGGTCTATAAATAGTGAAGTTTCTTTTTCTTACAAACTTATCCAGAGGCAGAAACTCCATCTTGTAATCACTATTGTATTTGACTAATAGTATTACTTGTAATACTATCTTGGAGAGGAAAGTAATTTTAGTAGGCGAAATCTCTTACGTCCGATAGTTTAAAGGATTTTGTAGGATCAAGAAGCTTCTAGATAATACCGTTGGTAGAAAACTATAATTTGTATTGTTAGTTTAGTTTTTGGTTATTGATTTGTATTAGAGCATTGCTCGGTCGAACTCGCATGCGTTGCTATCTCAAGCATGTTTGTCAATGTTAGTGATCAAAACTATAAGTCTTGATTTCTAGTCTACTATAGCTAAGTCTCGGACTAGGATAGAAAGTGTAATTGAGCTCAAGGACTTCATGGCGATTCATCATACAAGAAGAAGAACTAATCAAGGAACCGGTGGAACTTCTCGATAAAAAGGTATGTGAAGACTTGAACTTATCTGTCACTCAAAAGTCTATCTACTCTATCTCCTACTTCTTGAGACAAAAAGTCATATGCTATATATAGACTTAGATTATACACATTTGGTATTTCGAGCCGAGTATACCTCGCCTATCTATATCTCGAAATATATGTTGGTAAGCGTTCCGCTTCGACCATGTTTATCTTTACCTAGTGACGAAAGTCATGATATGTTTCAATCACTTTGAAAATTTCTTTGACGAGAAATGGTGTAACAACTGTATAACGTCCTCTAAGAATATTTCAATGGTTGGAATGAGAGTTTAGATTACATAACCAATGATGGACATAAGTATTTTTGTGGAAACACATATGTGCATAAGTCCTATCCCTTGAACCAAAGTTTGCGAACTTTTTTGATCAAGAGAAACCGGAAGAATGTCTTGTTTCCAAGTCCGGAAACTCAGTCCGCGAACTGCCGAACTTCTCATCCCGAGAAATTCTGCTGGAGTTGACAAACTTGTTGCTTGAGTACCAGTCCGCGAACCCAGTCCGCGAACCGGCGAAAAGTCTTTGCCGAGATTTTCTGCTGGAGTTTGTAAACTTTTCCCGGTTGCTTAAGTCTGCGAACCTAGTGTGCGAACTTAAGAAGGTTATATATCTGAAGATGATTTCTGAACTCAAACTTATAAAGACTAAGGAATGCAGTTTGCAAACCGTGGCTATAAAAGTTCATGAACCGATTCAAGTGAAACAAATCATCTTTGCTTCAATTTTGTCTTGTGTAGTACATAAGATTTACTTGCAATTGAACAACTCTCTAACTAGTTCATTTGAGTCATTTGAACTAGTTATGGTGAAGAAGAATATGGTTGGTATGAAATGCTCATATGGCTAACCTTTTGGTTAACTATTGTTGAACCAACAAATGTACACGTTTGGGTACGGTTAACAAACCTAGAAGCGTGCATTTCATTCGTGTATAACAAGCTAAGTTTTCGATCTAACAGTTGAGAAATATTAGCTTGAACCTAAATCAGGTTTTCATCTAACGGTGGATATTGTTTGCTTTTTGACCAAGGCGAAACCCTGATTTGAAAGACTATATAAAGGAGACATCTAGTATTGTGCAAAACTAATCCCCACACTTCACGTGTAATACTAGTTTGCGTGCTAGAGTCGTTTCTCCTTTAACCTTTGGTTTTCTTCTCCTAAAACCAGGTTAGCTACTTAAAGACTTTATTGGGATTGTGAAGCTAGACCGATACTACTTTTATCGTAGTTGTGTGATCTAATCTTGCATTTCTATCGTACGAGTACAATCAGATTGATTGGCTTGAGATTAATATCTCCGATAGGCAAGATATAAAAAGTAGTCACAAACATCTTCGTCTCATTGTTTTTGATTCCGCAACATCTTGTTTCGCTACCATATGATTAAGATTGTTGTGAGGTGATTGATTTATCTAGGTTGTTCTTCGGGAATATAAGACCGTATTATCAATTGGTTCCTGTTCATCTTGATTATTATCAAAAGACGGAACAAAAACTTTAGGATTTTTCTGTGGGAGACAGATTGATCCTTTGATTGGCTTGTCTGTGTGAGACAGATTTGTTTATTGTCAAAGCCTGCGATTTTGGGTTGTAGTAACTCTTAGTTGTGGGTGAGATCAGCTAAGAGAATCAAGTGCGTAGTATCCTGCTGGGATCAGAGGCGTAGGGAGTACAACTGTACCTTGGATCAGTGGGAGACTGATTGGGGTTCAACCAAAGTTCAGTCCGAAGTTATCTTGGAGTAGGCTAGTGTCTGTAGCGTCTTAATACAGTGTGTATTCAATCTGGACTAGGTCCCGGGGTTTTTCTGCATTTGCGGTTTCCTCGTTAACAAATTTTCTGGTGCCTGTGTTATTTCAGTTTCCGCATTATATTGTTTTATCTTTATAATTGAAATAATACAGGTTGTGTGTTAGATCATCAATTAGAGTAATCCAACCTTTGATTGTTGATTGTCATTGATTGATCCTTGGATATTGGTCTTTGGTACCATCCAAGTTATTCCTTGTATTTGATTAGTACTCGCAGTTTCTGTTTGAGGAAATCAAATCAAGAGAGAGAGATATAAACTCGTTGATGTACTTTTAATTGATTGAGTCTTGTTGATTCTCTTAAAAGTATATTCGAGTTTGTCCATACAGATTGCTAAGAGAAATATTGGGTGGTGTTGTTAGACCCCCGCTTTTTAAATTTGATTGACTAACGGTTGTTAAGCCTTGATTATACCTGGTTTGATTATTCTTGAAAGCCTTCTCTTCTGGCATAAGGTCACTCAAACTAGATCAAGGGATTAACGGTAGCTCAGATCTGTTTGTAAATCTAACGTAACTTGTAATCATCCATTATTAACAGACTCTGTTTTGTGTGTGATCGATTAAAAGTTGGAATGAAGTTTGGTTGTGAAGGTACAAAAGAAGACATTGAAGATTTGAATACAAGAAGATTTCTTATTGGTTTCTAATCTTTATGGTTTACTTCATGCACAAATTTGATCCACTGGGATCCAACTACTATATCTTGTTTATCTTTGATAGATATCTTATTTGCTAGTAGTATTAGATCGACAAACTATCATTTGGTGATATTCTTCAGTATCTGAATTTGATAGTTCGTATACCTAGATCTGGTTAATCTTGATAATATAGATCTTGGTAGATCTTACCCAACAAATGTTTTATTAAATTAAACGGGAGAGCCTTCGTTGCACTCAACTATAATCTCTGGTTTACTTCCTTAGATTGAAAGAGTGGTTACCGAAAAAATTAGTCCGTCACTATTTCAGATGACGATCAAAAGGATTTGAGTGCTTGAAGTCTTCACAGCAGCTGAAGAAATTTAAGATAGTGGACTCTAACTTAAGATCACATGATTTGTCCACATTGGTTGTAAGCGTAGAGATACTGAGGCAACTAGGTAACTAGGGGTAGTTTACTTGGTCTCAACTATATGAAGTCGGTAGTGTTCTTTGTATAGCGACTAGGTCTCGACCCGTGCTGTAACGGAACGGGAAAGGATATGTGTTTCAAATGTATCCATCGATTCATACATGTCGTAATTGTCTGGGAAGAATCGAACAGATCGATCCAGGTATAAATGTTTTGAGGAGTTGGTTAATAAACATGTCCTTATCTTCGAATCTTTTAATATTGTGTACGTAAGTCATACAACCCTTTGGGACAAACATAGTTAATCGTTAGAGCAAATCCTATGGGTAGTAGAACATTACTTTATTCACTACTTCAAAAAATATCATCAAAGGTCATTCACCAAACTTGTAACAAAATTAAAAACACCTAAAATTACTTTAAATCAATTAGATTAATCTTGCAAAATCTGTTAGCATTAGAATTTAATTTTTCTCTTTGATATAAATTTTGGGTTCCCAATTTACATAGAATTGTGTTTATTCATTTTCCTAAAAGTTATAATAACATTTAATTCTTGATCAATTTATTTTCTTGTCTCTTTACCTATTATCATGAACTATTTCTCAAGCATGCATAATTACACGAAGTTGGGGAGAAATGACTAAAACAGAATCATGACAAAAAAGGAGAATAAAGAGATATGTGAGAAACTGAATCGATTACAATTAGTTCACGCGTATCTTGCATAATCCCATGAAGTAGGGAGAAATAATGACAAAAACAGAAACCATGACAAAAAAGAGGAATAAAGAGAGATGTGAGAAACTGAACAGATTACAATTAATTCTCGTGTGTAGCCTTGTGTTTGGTGAATTTTTTTATAGGGTTCATTTTTCTTCCTGCCCCCTACTCGGCAAATCTTAAAATCACAACATCTTCTTTTTTGGAAAAATCTGGCCTTTAAAACTTGTTTTAAATTTAAAAAATAAAAAAAAAGTAATTTGAAAACTATAATCAAATTAAAACAAAATAAAACAAAGAAAAATTAACCATGGGTGACTAAATAATTTATCTATCTTAGGACACATTTTCTCACCCTACTACTACTTCTTCCACCACCACATTATCATCACCACTCCACCAGTCTCACCAATACCCACCACCATTATCCCCACCATTGATCCACCACCACCACCCACCATCAAAACCATCATTAGTGCTTGATTTACCTATCTTAGGACCCCTTTTCTCACCCTACAACCATTACTTTTTTCACCACCACATTATCGTCACCACTCCACCAGTCTCACCAATACCCACCACCATTATCCCCACCAGTGCCCACCATCACAACCAACATTAATTCTTACTGATATGGTTAATATCAAATAAATTTATTATGTATCAACATAAATATATTCATTTGATTAATTAAAGAAACATTTATTATGAAATATCAATTGAATATTTATTATTAAATTTTAATTAAATGTGATCATTTATAGCGGTAGATTTATGTTCTGCAAGTATAAATCGACCGTTCTTTATCTAGCCTAACTTGTCCAAACTTTATTTTGTATTCTGGAAATGTAATCAATTTTATTTTAATACTAAAAACCGTGATTTATTCGATCGCGTATTATAAATAGCTGGGATCCCATTTGGGTGACCCAACGGTCATGATCATATTGTCTTATATGATTTAGTATCCTCCTCAAAATATTTGTGTTTTGTCCTTACCAGTTGTGCTAAAAACAACCAACTACATCTATCACAATAAAATGTTTCCCATTTTGTAAAGACATAAAACTATTATTGTCCACTGCTATTCATTAACATCCACCACCGTACGTAAAAACCATCCATGCCCACTATTTTTTCCACCACCAGTAATGTTACCACCTCCATCACTCGCAAATACCTGCCACTGTTTCCACCACCCACTGCTTCTTTCACTACCACCATTAAAATTATTAATATTATTTTTAACCAGGGTCACCGTAGTACAGTGGTAAAGTCATTGGGTGATGATACCAGTTACCTGAGTTCGAAACTCGCCAGCACCAAATTCTTTACCGATTATATAGTTTTTAATAAACTTATTTATTAATAAAAATATGTATTTATTAGATTCATTAAATGAACATTTAATGTTACCACCTCCACCACTCACAAATACCCCGCCACTGTTTCCACCACCCACTGCTTCTTTCACTACCGCCATCAATAATTATTAATATAATTTTTAACCGGTGTCACGGTAGTACAATGGTAAAGTCATTGGGTGATGATATCAATTACCTGAGTTCGAAACTTACCAACACCAAATTTTTTACCGATCATTATATATATAGTTCTTAATAAACTTATTTATTAATAAAAATATGTATTTATTAGATTCATTAAATGAACATTTATCATGAAAAATTCATTCATCACGAGCAATTAATAGGACACCAATTAATAAAGTATTTATAATGGTTAGTTGAAAAAACCACGGCCGTAGATTTATCCCTCCTAGACAAATCTCGGCCGCTCTTTATCTAGCCTAACTTAGCCAAGCTTTGTTTTGTATTCTAGACTTAATTTTGAGAGTATTCAAACCTATACTAGGCCCCAAGGTTTTTCTGCATTTGCGGTTTCCTCGTTAACAAAATCTTGTTGTGTCTTTATTTTTACTTTTCGCAATTATAATTATCGTTTTACTTATAACTAATTAAAAGTAAATACATTGTACCTGAATCGAAACACTTGGGTTTATCGCTATAGTTTAAGATCCGGTTTCGACCTTATATTATTACCAAGTGTATAACTTGTTGTTGTCATCTTCTTTATAGTCTCTGTCTATATTAGATCAAACAAGGTATCAGACATATAACTTGATATCGAAAAAATTATGGTATACTTGCTACCCTCGTCATTTTAATTGGTAACAGAGCAGGCAAACACGAAATATCTAACAATCGGTGTTTTTTGCGATCCAACCTATAAGACATGAATCTAAATGATTTCTTGCAGATTTATATCAGAAAGATAGTGCACATACCCATATGAAATTTGTTGTGTCAAAAGTTTTTGTGTGTAAGACCTTTGAAAATGATTTGTTAATAATACGTCATGACTTTTTGTCTTTTTGAATTCTCTCTTCTTATAAGATAAAATGTCTTTTAAATAATTTTTTTTTGGAATAACATCCTTCCAAACAACTATTGGAACATATGTAGCACCAAAACTTCCTACATACGCCTGATTGATCCTTGTTACTGGGAACATCTTGACTATGATAAAATTAAGTAAGGTGATTTTTAGATTAATTATCAACCAACACCATCAACCATGTTTTCTAAAAGCAAAAGAAAACAAATATTTTATGTTGAAGTAAAAGAGCTTCGTCCGTCATGTTTCATGGATGACCATAGTCTGATACACTTGGTTGTATTCAAAGTGAAAGGAGAGGATACCAGTACACTACCAACTTTTTCGTTTGGACCTACAAGACAAACCTAATACAATTTCAAGTAAACCAACTTAATGATCCTCGAATAATATGTATATACGATTTATCTTTCTTCTACAATCACTAGTTTAGATCAAAAATTCGTGAAGCTGATTGTGTACAAGAACTCTTGGAAGATCTCAAAAATCAATATCCAAGATCAACCTAGTATGTACCGTAACAAAACACGAACCAAATTGCAACAAGAAAAAGTCTTGTAATCTTTATTTCAAGATACAAATTCATAAGAAGAATTCTTTTAGGTTTTATATAGTTTTAGTTAAACACTGTCTAGGTTGTCTATCGAATCACTTGCTTTTTGTAATACCCCTATATTCGGCAGTGGTTGTCCGAATGGAATATAAGTAATGGTTCGTCATTTCCTAACACCAAGTCCTTTTCAGCATAATTGGCTCCTGAGTTGGCAGAAAACTCTGCAGTTAAGCGTGCTCGGGTGGGAGCAATCCAGGGATGGGTGACCATCCGGAAAGTTGCTACTGGATTACTGCAGCGATGCCCGTTGAAAACCCCATACTACCGGATGACCGTAGTAGCTAAGTGGGGACAATATCAGTGGAGATACGGGTCATTACAAATGGTATCAGAGCCGATGAAAAGTCACCTGCCGAGGGTGGGAAGGTACGCTGGAAAGGGTTGGTCCAGGTGCTTCTCGTGAGGGGTAGAGAACGTCGAAAATCTGAGCTCGTATATATATTCCGGAGCCGAGGACGGCTCCAATTTAAGGTGGTGGTATTGTAATACCCCGATATTCGACATTGGTTGGACGAATGGAATATAAGTAATGGTTCGTCCTTTCTTAACACCGAGGCCTTTTCAGCACAATTGGGTCCAAAGTTGGCAGAAAACTCTGCAGTTAAACGTGCACGGGCGGGAGCAATCCAGGGATGGGTGACCATCCGGGAAGTTTCTGCCGGATTACCGCAGGGATGCCCGTTGAAAACCCCACACTGACAGATAACCGTAGTGGCTAAGTGGGGACCGTATCGGTGGAGGGACGGGTCGTTACACTTTTACTTTAATTATATCGAACACAAATATAATGCGAAAATAAAAGGTAAAGAAAAACACAAAGAAATATTATTAATGACGAAAACTGCACCTGAAAAAAAAAAGGACCTCGTCCAGATTTGGACACCAAACTGTATTAAGACGCTACACAACTAGCATACTGAAAAAGCGGGGGGTCTAACAACTACACCATAATTCGTTTGGAAATCTGAATAGACAAACTCCAATATACTTTCAAGAGAATCAACTAGACAGTTAGACTCAATCTAGAATAAAGTATATCAAAGAGTTTTGTATCTCTCTTTCTTAATTCAATCTGCAATCAGCAAATATGAATTTCCGAGCCCGATTGAATAAAAGAGAATTAACTTGAACGGTACCAAAGACCAATGTTCAAGGATCAATCAATTTCATTCAACAACCAAAGGTTGGATTTCCCAGTTGATCGATTAAACGCACAACCTGTGATATTTCACCTATATAAAAAAATATAATGCGGAAAAGAAATAACACAAACACCAGAATTTTGTTAACGAGGAAAACCGGAAATGCAGAAAAACCCCGGGACCTAGTCCAGATTTGAATACCACACTGTATTAAGCCGTTACATACACTAGCCTACTACCAATGAACTTCGTACTGGACTGTAGTTGAACCCTAATCAATCTTACACTAATTCAAGGTACAATTGTGCTCCTTATGTCCCTGATCCCAGCAGGATACTACACACTTGATTCCCTTAGTTGAGCTCATCCATAACCAAGAGTTGCTACAACCCAAAGTCGAAGACTTGATAAACAAATTTGTCTCACACAGAAAAGTCTATAGGAATAGATAAATCTGTCTCCCACAGAAATACCTACGAGTTTTATTCCATCTTTTGATAAATCAAGGTGAATAGGAACCAATTGATATACTAGACTTATATTCCCGAAGAACAGCCTAGAAATATCAATCACCTCACAATAATCTTAATCGTATGATAGCGAAACAAGATATTATGGAATCACAAACGATGAGACGGAGATGTTTGTGATTACTTTAAATCTTTCCTATGGGAGATTAAATCTCGAGCCAATATTAAAGAAGATTATACTCAAACACGATAGAAACAACAAGATTAGATCACACAACTACAGATAAAATAGTTGGGTTTGGCTTCACAATCCCAATGAAGTATTCAAGTCGTTAACCTACAGGGTTTCGTGAAAAACCTAAGGTTAAAGGAGAATCGACTCTAGCTTATACAACTAGTATCTCACATGAGGTGTGGGGACTAGGTTTTCTAGTTACTAGAGTTCTCCTTTATATAGTTTTCAAATCAGGGTTTGCAATCAATGTTACCTTGGTAACAAAGCATTCAATATTCACTGTTAGATGAAAACCTGATTAGATTCAATCTAATATCTTTCAACCGTTAGATCGAACTTAGCTTGTTATACACAAATGAAATGTACCCTAATTTAGGTTTATGTAACTGTACCTAAACATGTACACCATGTTCGCTCAACCGTAGTTAACCGAGGTTAGCTATATGAACACTCTCATATCAATCTTATTCATCTTAACCATAACTAGTTCAAATGACTCAAATGAAACTAGTTAAAGAGTTGTTCAATTGTTATATTCTCATAGAAGTATACAAGACACAATTGAAGAAAAATCGGTTTGATTCACTTGAATCAATCCATGAACATTATAGCCAAGGTTTGCAAAGAATGCATTCCTTAATATATAAATGTATTAGTTCATGAGCCAACCAATTTTAGAACTTTAACAACTCAAGTATGCAAACGGGTATGCATACTTAAGTAGCCAGTCTGAGTTTGGGTTCGCCTGTATGCAAACGGGTACGCATACTTAGTACACTTCCAAATCCCAGTAGAAATTCCCGGACCTATACATTGCGCAAGTATGCGTACCGGTATGTGTACTTGGTACACGGAATTTCACAACTTCAAGTACGCGTACGGGTATGCATACTTTAGTTCCGGTCATGGATCACATACATGCAACAATGCAAAATATGTTTATAATCCAATGATGGTTAAGTATTCTAAACTCTTATTTAAATCATTGAAACTTTCTTAGAGTATGGCAATAGCCGTTTTCACACACTATTAGCATCAAAGCAATTTTCAAGTTATTGATATAATCATAACGAAACATTCCAAGTATACACCAAATGATTGTATCACACAAACCATGTAAGATGTTACTCGGAGATTTTCACATGATCAAGATGAACTTGATTGAAGCGAAAGCTTACCAACACATATTCCGAGAAAGATGTAAGCGAGTTAAACTCATCTCGAAATCTCAAATGTGTATAATAGAAAACTATATTGTAACACGACTTATGTCTCAATATTGGAGATAGAGTATAAATAGACTTTCCAAGTGATAGATGAGTTTCAGTCTTCACATACCTTTTGTTGATGAAGTCTCACAAGCTCGCCTTAGTAGTTTTTCGTCTTCAATTGATGAACGTCGTGAAGTCTAATGCTCAACTACACACTTTATTCTAGTCCGAGACATCTATAAGTAGATTAGAAATCAAGACTTATAGTTTTGATCACTAACGTTGACAAACAAGCTTGAGATAGCAACGCTTGCTAGTTCGACCGAACAATGCTCTAACAATCTCCCCTTTTGTCAATTTTAGTGACAAAACTATCAATACTTATGGATTACAAAATAAATAAACTTTGTAGCTTCTCATCCAAATGCTTGATCTCCTTGGTTCTTCAACATTACTCGAAATCTTCGTCAATTCCAAGTACTCCAATGATTCCAAATGTGTTCAACTCAGCATCATAGTTGTTGAAGATCTGTAGCTATAACAATGAGAAAACAGTTGCTCTCAATCATTGTTATACAGTGTCATAGTATTATTACACAACATCAAAGTTCAATTGTATCACAACTTTGACAACAATACTATGGTGATATGTATCACTCCCTCTTAGTCAATACTTCATCTCACAATGAAAACCACTCCCTCTTACATAATGATCCGTAAACTATATGTATTGTAGTGTGAACTACACATTAATTCTCCCATTTTTTGTCAATTGGTAAAGGTACGAAAACTAGTGGGATCCTCATGAAATTTTCATAAGATACTTCATGACCAAAAGAGAACAACATATCAACTTGTTTAGATGCAATCATATAGCCGAAACTAAATGCATTCATCAAAGAGTTTATAAAGATACAAGATAACCCTTGCAATATTCCACAGCCGCACTCCCCACAAAGATTTGGAAATCAAGCACAAGTTCAATTAAGAACTCTCCCCCATAAAATGTCATTCCCGAAAGAACAACAAAAGCGACCTTACTTTTATACGAAAAGAAGGATTTCTTTGGACATTAACATATCACATAAGAATATGAATTTGTATCCACAAAATGTCAATTGAATTAACCTTAAGGAAAATGATCAATTCAATTGGTCATGCTCAACATAAGAGAACTTACGGAGCAACACATTATATGCACAAAGATGTGGATCAGTGAACGACCAATACTTCGGAATAATCAAAGATTCATTATATTTTTCATCATTATTTGCACAATGACATATAATAGACTTAATCTTTGTAAACAAAAGTTCATCCATTCTTCCATCAATATTTGCATAATGACATAAAAAGGCTTTAACTTTTGTAGTCAAAAGTTCATTCTATCTTTTATCAATACTTTCATACCGACATAATAAAGATAACTTTTGAACAAGTGTGGGACAGTCAAGGTTCACGGACGTAAACAACATATCCCATAACAATTTAAATATATAAAACCATAAAGATTAATACTGCAAAAATCATTTTCCAAACAAACTTTAGAATTTAAACAAATAAATCTAAAAACATTGCAAGATGAAAACGTTGGCAATAGCTATGTGTACTCACAATAATGTCTATTCCAAACCCTAGTTATCCTTTTTAAAACGTAAGAAAAAATTCTCATAAGAAGTTTCCAAGACAAAATGGATAAATCCGAAAAACTAATTATCGTCGGAGACCATAAATGTGACACAAATCTTTTTCATGTCCTCCTTGATATCCGGATACTTAGTAGCAATCACAAGTAATTTTTCTTACACATACTTTACCTTGGCATCAATTTTACAAACACCCTTGTGAATTTGGTGAAGAAGCTTCATGGAGGAGAATCACATGAGTCAACAAGAGTGTCACATCTTTTCCTTTTGCAAGCATTCTCCTTCATACGTTTAAATGTATGAGGGAGAACAAGCTTGGGAGTTCCGATAGAGTTGCCAATGGGAGCAATGGAGAAGGTGCGACAAATTTTCTCAATCAAACATGGATAGCCTAACTTCTTTTTGGAAGACGTCATCGACAACATTTGATAAATGATAAACCCACAAATGTCAAGACTTTGAGTTCTCAACTCAAGGAAATAGACCAACTCCGCAAACTCACGACTCCAACGAGAATTCTCAATTATGGAGGGACAAAGATTAGAGATACCAAGTTTTCCAAAAGACATCAAGGCAAGACTATGATGAGTAGTAGGAAATTTTCCTTCATTCTAATCAACACTCTTACCACAAAGACCATTAGATATGGTTTCATAAGAAGGTCTTTCACGATTAGGTCTTGGAAGGCGAAAACTCCTTAAGGGAATTTTGGTAATCCTTGAAATCAACTCTCCATTAACAAGAATCCTATCTCTATTTATCATGGTCTTGAATTCCATGTCATCGTCATTAACATCATGGATGTTAGCATAGAAGATTCTTGTAAGAGTGTCAAAACCTTCACCAAGACCATCAAAGATATTCCCAAGATAAAAAATTTCAAAACATACCAAATCTTCTTTATGTCCACTAACAAAATCCAATTTCTTTTCTAGAATAAACCCATTAGATGAAATCCGTTCAAAAACTTTACCACAAGAATCATTGCCAAATCTAATCCTAATAGAACTTTGATCTATATGTAAGTTCATGCTAGAAGAAGATGAAGAACCCAAGTTTTTTGACACCTTGAAAATCCCCATGAGATCTAGAAATTGAGAGAGATTAGAGGAAGAGAAGACTTACTTGATATTTTCCTTGAAAACCCTTTTTATTTTTGATCTCTAAAGGTGATTTAATGGAGAAAAATCATGAACCCTAGAAAAGTTCACGTACGCGGAAAAGAAGGGAGGTAGAATAAGGGTACGTGTACCACTACCTTTATATACCAGCTGATGGGATTGACCCATTTCTGAACCGTGACCCGCAAAAGAAAGGCAGGATTTCTTAATCCAAGGTTCGCACACTGAGAGGATCAGTACCATACAGTAAAAGAAGGTAGGAAGAACTTTAACACCTTAATTTCCCTTGGAAAGAAAAGAAGAAAGAAAACAAAAAACAATTTAAGCCAAGCACAAAAAATAACTCAACCGTCACTTGCCCCATCTCAAGTTATCTACAAATGGGGTAGAGCCAAGCTTGTTACCAAGAGGCCACTTGTGCAAAGAGATTCTCATGCAATTTTTCCGGTTGATATTTGTGAAATGTACCAGTAGTATATTCAAAATAATGATGATACTCAGGGTTAGTATAATTTTTTGAATTTATTTTCGAACGTCCAAGGAAAGACTTTTTCCGACAATTAGAACCTACACGGAACTCATTAGACATCTTTTTATTGATTTCACATGAGTTGGTAGTAAGCTTAGTTCGTACATCATGAATACATGGTTTGAAAGGTAAATAATTTTTATCAGAACAATTATTATTCCTAATCGAATTAAGTTTTTCTAAGAATCTAAAAACGTTTTCAAATGGCCTAAATAGATCTTTGTCAATTGATCCATCACGATAGTATTCCTCAAAAAGATTAAGAGTTAATCTAGTGAGATTCTATATCTTTGAGCGTATACAACGTTTTCTCAAACTTCCTTTCTTAGAAGAACTTTTAATTTTTCCTCTAGATTGTTTTTCATCATCTAAGTTTTCCAAAGTCTTAGATGGAACGAGATCATCATGAGAAACCAATGATCTGGTCCATAATAATCTCTGAACAATCTTTAAGGAATTCTGGCGTGCGTTACAGATGCCAAGAGAAAGTTTCCCAAAGATATTTCCCATGAGGACAAAATTTAAAGATCAGTCGAACACAAACTTATTAGGTTTATAGTGTTTTCCTGCTCTGATACCAATTGTAAAAGCGGGGGTCTAACAACCACACCCAACAATTCGTTTGGCAATCTGAATAGACAAACTCCAATATACTTTCAAGATAATCAACTAGACAGTTAGACTCAATCTAGAGAAAAGTATATCAAACAGTTTTGTATCTCTCTTTCTCGATTCAATCTGCAATCAGCAAATAGGAATTTCGAGCCCGATTGAATATTAGAGAATTAACTTGAACGGTACCAAAGACCATGTTCAAGGATCAACCAATTTCAATCAACAACCAAAGGCTGGATTTCCCAATTGATCGATTCAACGCAAAACCTGTGATATTTCAATTATATAACAAAATATAAAACCGAAAAAAATAACACAGACACCAGAATTTTGCTAACGAGGAAAACCGCAAATGCAGAAAATCTCCGGGACCTAGTACAGATTTGAAGCATGGGACCGGCTAGGGCACGGCCGTCTGGCCGGTAGGCCCGACCCATAGGCGCTTCTCCAATATTTTAATAATATTATTTTCTCTCTCATGTTTTGTGCGGGATTCCTCATTTTTCCATATTTTGGATCCGCGTTCGCGCATTTGGGTACTCGTTCGTGCATCATTATCGAGTACACTTGCACTATTTAATGGGGTTTATTCAGTGGTAGTCCAGATGCCCGATTGTTGAGTATTTATTACTAATTTATGAAATTCATTGGAGAATGATTCATGAAACTGAGTAATAAAAGTGAGTAGATTTTTATTATCAATTCATAGGATCAGCCGTGGATTCGACCATGAATTCGGAATAATAAAATAGGTATTACCATTCCATGGGATCGTGGATTCGACCATGAAATCAGAGTAATAAAATAAGTGGTGATATTACCATTTCATGAGACCAGCCGTGGGTTCGACCATGAAATCAGAGTAATATCTATTACAATTTCATGACATCAGCCGTGGATTCGATCATGAAATCGGAGTAATACATTTATCTATTACCATTTCGATCATGAAATGGGAGTAATGAGATAAGGTATATTATCTTCTAGGAATTAGGTGGTGAATGTCACAATAGAATTTAATCTCTTGCATATAGTCAGTGAATCAGCGAGTGTTGTCGATGTCCTGAAGACGTTATTGCTCTCAATCTTACGGAGAACCGTCTGGATCTAAACACGACCTCTCTCATGTAGTCAGGGAACAGTGAGTATCACCGACGTTATGAAGGCGTTATTGCTCTCAATCTACGGAGAACCGCCCAATTCTGTTATTCTACATAGAGGGCACGACGAAATGCCAGGGATCGAACGCTCAGCTAGTGGAGGCTTTTTGAAAGGCATATTCACCGTGGCTTCGTAAAATATGAATTGTCGCTTGTCTGAAAGCCGTGTCAGAAACATGCATCATGATTTTACGGTATTGCCCTTTGTTGAAAATCCACCATCTACAACCACTCAAGTATACAAACGGGTACACATACTTAAGTAGCCGGTCTGAGTTTGCGTTCGCCAGTATGCAAACGGGTACGCATACTTATTACACTTCCAAATCCTAATAGAAATTCCCGGACCTATACCTTACGCAAGTGCGTACCGGTATGTGTACTTGGTACAAGGAATTTCACAACTTCAAGTACGCATACGGGTATGCATACTTTAGTTCCGATCATGGATCACATACATGCAAGAATGCATAATATGTTTATAATCCAATGATGGTTAAGTATTCTAAACTCTTATTTCAATCATTGAAACTTTCTTAGAGGATGACAATAGCCATTTTCACACACTACTAGCATCAAAGAAATTTTCAAGTTATTGAAATAATCATAACGAAACATTCCAAGTATACACCAAATGATTGTATCACACAAACCATGTAAGATGTTACTCGACGATTTTCACATGATCAAGATGAACTTGATTGAAGCGAAAGCTTACCAATACATATTCTGAGAAATATGTAAGCGAGTTGAACTCAACTCGAAATCTCAAATGTGTATAATAGAAAACTATATCGTAACACGATGTATGTCTCAATATAGGAGATAGAGTAAAAATAGACTTTCTAAGTGATAGATGAGTTTCAGTCTTCACATACCTTTTGTTGATGAAGTTCCACAAGCTCGTCTTAGTAGTTCTTCGTCTTCAATTGATGAACGTCGTGAAGTCTAATGTTCAACTACACAACCTATCCTAGTCTGAGACATCTATAAGTAGACTATAAATCAAGACTTATGGTTTTAAACACTAACATTGACAAACAAGCTTGAGATAGCAACGCTTGCGAGTTTGACAGAGAAGTGCTCTAACACATAATCATGCTTCAGACTAGAATGTAGTTGAGACCGAATTCACCCTCCAAGAAATTCAGTTACATTCGCATTCCTTACGTCTCTTGAACCTCGCAAAGCTCTACGCAATTGATTCCCTTAGTTGTCGTCCTTTACAGTCTAAGAGGTGCTTCAACCTAAGTGAAGACTTTTTGATATCCTGCTTTCATAAAACACCGGTTTGATTTCCCTTTAGATGTGAATCAAGGTTTGATCTCCCTTTTTTATGTGAATCTTGCGTTAATTTGAACAATTACCAGGTAAAATTAATATAAAAACAAACTTGTAGAGATACCTAATTATCCTACAACTAGAACAACTAGAATAAATATATAGATATCTTCGTAAGGAATTTATGAGACACCTTATATGAAGTTTTCTTTCAAATTCATATCCCGACCAACTAGTGTCAGTATACGATCTTAGATTGAAATCTATCAAACCTAGAGTTTATGATTAATAATCCTTGAACGACCTTATATCGTAAGAAAGGGATCTTAAAATAGGGAAGGATTATCGAAATAACCTAGATTACAAGTTGCGTAACTGTCAAAGAAGATTATCACCAAATCCTGCTTTGTGATACCCAAACAAAGTCTTATTTTCTCACTCTTGTTCACGAAGAACAAAAGTAGTGGAAAACAACCTTATGGGGCACACAATTTTTTTCCCAAAGGATAAATTACGTAGCTTACATGAATCCTTATTTACATTGAATGGTTGCTTGAATCCTAAGCAAGTTGGTGATCTATTTTCTTTTTTCAAGACTATCCTTATTTTGAGAGTTTTTCCTAATTTACAACTTGGATAAATAATTAAATAATTACTTAGCATAAACTATATTTTTGTAAATAAATTACAATTTAACTTAGGAAGGAGTTAGAAACATCACATACACTTCAATATGGCAATCAATTGTGTGTGGAAGAATAGCCATCTTTCCTGGAAGAGAAAACATCAAAAACTTCACTAAAAAAGGCAATTAGTCATGTTTTTGCGCTCAAGTCCGTGAACTGTATCCTATTCACGAACTGCAACACATAATAAGTGTTGCTTTAATAAATCACTCATAACTTCTTCGTTACAATTCAAAATTGAGTGATTCTTCGCTCTTTGAATTAGTATGCTTATTCAGTGCAACATGAGGACCTTTCCAGGAACAAAGGTCATTCTCACTAAAGTTTTGGCTCAAATATCCTCGAGTCTATACATAAATATATATTTACCGTCATTGGAATTGTTCCATAGAGTGAGCACTTATTTCGATAGAAAGGTAAAATTGAAGAAGAGTTCCAAATTAAATCAGTCACCACATTCCTTATTTGATGAAGTCTTCGTTGACATCTTCATTTGATCTTCAGTCTTCAATCTTCGAGGGTTATTCAACTATGTCTGATACTCAACTAACAACTTCTAACCCTAGTCCGAGATTTGACTTTAGTAGACTAGAAATTATAATATAGTTTTATAGTTTTGTTCAACTAACATTGACAACAAGCTTGAGACAGAAAAACTTGCGACTTCGACAGATTTTTGCTCTAACAATCTCCCCTCTTTGTATTTTTATTGAAAAAACTATTAAATACATACAAATTCAAATAAAATGTGCATTTTACGGCGTCAGGTCTTTTTGATTGAATATGAGTTGTTTCAGGTTTCTCGAAACCAATGACTCATTTATCTCCTGATGATCGACAATTCTTTAGACAAGAATCACGATATGGACGAATCATATCCTTCGAGGGTCTAGATGCTTCTTTTTCAGTTTTCGAATTTTACAAGATGTTTTGTCAGGGAAACCTTTGGATCAACTAACATGGTAACAATTTTCCTTTTTATACGTATTTGATCGTCCAATATTTTTTGAAGAATACTCTCTCTTTCAGATCCTTCTCGAAGATCATAATTCTTGATGTAAAATTCATAACGAAGTCCATCAATTTTCCTTATAAATCGCTTTTCGTCATGACAAAGATTATTGATAACTATAATCAGATCAATGCACAAATTATCATTGATGGTTTCTAGAATACACTCAGAATTTTTACACACACTGCTCCTATCAAAGCAAGGGGTCGTCGTGCCGGTTGTTACACGAACCTGCTCTGATATCAATTGAAAATGAGAAGGTACCAAGTACACCACCAACATTTTTGTTTGATGGGAGTACGAACATTCTTAGTATTATTTAACAATCAAAATAATAAATTTTAATGCATAAAAGTAAAAAGCACACACACAAGAGTTTTTTTAACGAGAAAAACTGCACCTGCAGAAAAACCATGGAACTTCGTCTAGCTTTGAACACCATACTGTATTGACTGCTACACACACTAGCTGACCGAATTAACTCTCCAAGAAATTCAAGTGTTGTCGTGTTCCTTACGTCCCTCGAACATCACAAGATTCTACGCACTTGATTTCCTTAGCAGATGTCCTTTACATCCTAAGAGTTTCTTCAACCTCGGTGAAAAATTTTGATACCAATCTGCATCTAAAAGAAAAACCTTTTTGATTTTCCTTTTAATATGTATCAATATAGGTTTGGAAATCTGTTTACAGTAGACAAAATCCAGCAAACCTCACGAATCCGGAACACTTTGACTTAATTAGCTGAGAAACTTGGATTACTAACAACGTCTCAAGAACAATCCAAACAAATCAAAGAAGAATTTAGATATCTATCTTTAGGAATCACAACTTCTGAGATTAGTAGAACTTTTTGAGTTCTATCTATCTCTTTCTTGATCCAAGATTACGAAAACTTCAAAGATCAATAAAAACAATATCCTGGTTCAAGAATTATATCAGGTAAAATATAGTCTTACGGGGCTTGACGAATCCCTAAGTGAAGTATTGAAAGTCGTAGCCTAATTATGTTTCTCAAAGGAAATATAGGTTTTAGAGGAAGACTCTAGCTTCGCAACTAGGTCAAGAGTGTCGGGGATTAAGAAATCCAGCTGTAGGAGTCTCTCTATTTATAGATTTCCAAGGTTCCAGGTAGGTTTGGATTCAATTTAGGGTTGCTTGGAATTAAATCAAACACTTTCTCAGTTTAGACGAAATTCTTATCAGGAATCCGAGTAAGCATGTGAGATGGCTTCCTTAAAATTACACAAAAAATATGCATTATGGTCCATGGTTATGGAACCATGCAAAATGATGGATCATAATGCCTACATGGCATTGAATTTACATATACTAACAACGTTCAATAACACTCAAGACTAATCGATAATCCACTAGCCCAAAGTAATTTTATGAATAAAGTTGTCGTTGAAGTGATGTGAGAGTTTTAGCAAAAGCGAACATGGTCATATAACGTAGTTCGTGTACTTCTGTTAACACTAGAACTGTATAGGTTTGCAAACTGGGTTTGCAAACCACTGGCACTTTGTGAAGTCAGATCCAATGGGTTCGCAAACCTTGATTGTTTGCTAAATCAGATTTTGAAACATCCTGATATAGCCATAGATAATATGCACTGTTGCTTGGGAAGTTTCCAAGTGATCAACTTGGAACAAAAGTAATTTGTGAATAATAAATTGTTCTAACTAAGATTGCTACTATTAATAACCATTAATTGAATCATGTTTTGTGAACAACCATTGCTTAAATCTACTATAATCATACCACATAGTCTCATATGATAGAATGGTAAATTCTGTGAGGAAATAGGATACGTTAGTCTTCATATACCTCCTGTTGATGAAGTTACCGCAAATTTCTTTGTTTGTTCTTTAGTTTCCAATCTTCCAGGGTTATTTAGTGATATCTGATATTCAACTTCCATACTCTAATCGTAGTCCGAGATTTGATATTAGTAGACTAGAAATTAAGATATAGTTTTGTAATTCTAACATTGATGACAAGATTGAGATATCAAAACTTGCGAGTTCGACCGAGCGATGCTCTAACATAAAGAAATCTCAATTAACTCGCTACACGAACTAATTTCATCAGTTCCCGAACTAGTCTACTTATAGAGTTTCCTGGCTATCTATTATTTCAATAGTTTATGCAATTCGTGAAATAGTTTATTTTAAGAGTTCCTTGTATAACCTTTTATATTCAAGTGCACAAAATTCTTTTGGACAGTTCGCGAACTTGTTTAATACAAAGGAACTCCCAAGTTACGAGACGACTATTTGTTTATAAACTGTGTTGAACAGTTCACGAACTCATTTGGTATAGTAACAATATTGTCGAATCCGGGACAACTTAACCTTTTGGTCGTTGGTTAACCATTTGGTGCTTGATGTATATTTCGACTAATATACGGTTGCATAATTTTTTGTTGTGATTCTAAGAAAGCTTCTCACATACTTACACAAATAATCAACAAGGAGAAATTCATCCTGCTTGCTTACAAAGCAATTCGTAAAAATGGAAACTAGTTTAAGAACCTAGATTTGTTGGTTAACCATTTGGTGCGTGATGTATATTTCGACTAATATACGGTTGCATAATTTTTTGTTGTGATTCTAAGAAATCTTCTCACATACTTACATAAATAATCAACAGGGAGAAATTCAGCTTGCTTGCTTACAAAGCAATTCGTAAAAATGGAAACTAGTTCACGAACCTAGATTTGTGTATAAGCTAACAAGATTTATTCATTAATATGTATAGAGGACTTCCTGCAAACTAGAATCTCAATCATGGCACTTCTATGTCCTAGTTTCAGATAGAGTCGTACTATAAAAGTAAAACCTATGTTTCTTCTGGCAAACGTGTATTAGGTTACGAATTTGAAAGACTTCACCAAGGGATTCATGAAGCCCGGTTAGGCTATGTTTTATCGATAGTTCTTGTAATCCAAATCTTGTTCTAATTGATCTTTGAAGTTTCTGAATTATATATTAGGAACGAGATTGATAGATATCACAAAGTACTCTTCATCTCAGAATTTTGTGATTCCACAAGATATATATCCAAATCACTTCTGATTTGATTTTCTTAGATTGTTTTCATGGGGTAGTAGAGAACTAGGCTTCTCTTGAATAAGAGTGTAAGTGTTCTAGATCCTTTAGGTTTGCTTGACTTTTTCTATTGCAAACAAATTTCTAGACCTTGATTGAAATATATATAAATAAAATCAAATAAGTTTTCTGTTAGAGGCAGAATAGTCATAAAAGTCTTTATTTAGGTTAAAGCAACCATAGGCATGTAAAAGACGTCAGCTAGGGGAATCGTGTTGCGTAGGCTCATGCGGGATCCAAGAGATATAAAGGAGCACAATTAAAGATAAATTGCTCGTAGGGTCGATTCGTTCTCAACTACATTCCATCTGAAATATGATAGTATACTAGTATCTGTATACAATGTGTTTTTCCAGTTCTGTACTAGGTTTTGTGGTTTTCCTACACATTGCAGTTTTCTTCATTAACAATTTTTTTGGTATCTTGTGTTATTTATTTTCTGTATTATATTGTTTATCGTTGTAATAGAATATCACAAGTAGTAATACGTTAATCAACCTAGATAGTGTTTAAGCCTAAAATATTGTATATATCTTATCTTGAGAATTGGTATCTTGAAAGAAAGATTACAAGAGTTGTTTTTGTAGGAATTCACTTCTTATAACAGTTCAAATACATTCTAGGTTGTTAGTTGGACATATATTGATTTGTGAGATCCTCCAAGTAAACTTGTTTTACAACTTAGGTACATGATCTCATTTGTTGATATATACTACTGATTGTAGAAAGTTATTCCGTACGGTTTCCGAAAGAAAACATTGGTGGTATACTTGGTACTCTCTCATTTTCATTTAATTTTTGGATGATCAAACCTTGGTTGTAACTTTTATATGCACATGCACACGATTGTACAAAAGAAGACGCATACGGAAAACACTTATGGAAATGTCTTATATGTTTTAAGTTAGAGCGGCTTGATTAAGTGTATGAACTGATTAACTAACGTTTTATGTTCTATTTTGGTGTTATGTTGTCCTATGTTTAATCAATAAAAATGTCTTTGTATTTTTTCCATTTGTGTACTATCATACCTAATTTGGACCTTTCTTATTTTAGAACAGATTACATTAGATTAAAGCAATTTACATTAGCTTAAAGCAAAGTACATTGGATTTAAACTAATCTGAAAATTCGGAGGGTACAACAACCACACCCAACAATTCGTTTAGAAATTTGAGAGGACTTACTTCAATATACTTTCAAGAGAATCAACAGAAACAATTCTGTAAACCTGATTTTAGTGTGAAGCTCTTGAACCAAATTTTTTTCTGTTAATCACAACCTATTCAATATCCACCGTGTATAAACCTCTTTAAGATACAATCATTAAAGGAATATTTCAACACAATGTCCACTTGAAACATGGTTAGTCCAGACTGGTCTAACAATATGAAAATAACAAAATCAATTGTTCAAGATCAATCATGTCTTATCCAACAAACAAGGTCGGATTTAACAACTATGATTGATTAACGTACAACCTGTATTATTTCAATTATATAAATAAAATATAATGCGGAAAATAAATAACACAGACACCAGGAATTTTGTTAACGAGGAAACCGCAAATGCAGAAAAACTCCGGGACCTAGTCCAGAATAAACACACACTGATTACAAGCGGTTACGCCAATTTCGTACTACCTATTCGAACTAGATGGAATACCTGCTTCAGCACTTATAGAACTCCTAGCACAACACCGATTGTATTTAGGAATTCTTATCGTAAATCTTCTAGCAGAACCCAAGGCTCTCTTTAGAAGATACAACAACGCGATTGATATTTTTCGATCCTTTGTTTTCACAAAACACCGAATCGATTTCCCTTTATATGTAAATCAAGGTTTTGGAAATATTGTGTTTTTTTTGAGAAAAAAAATTACTAGGTAAAAGTAATATCAAAACAAACTTGTAGATTAGGATTTTAACTTACAATCAGTATGCGTACACACAAGGAGTCCGTGAACCTGATTTTCGTAAGTGAACTTGGGCGATTCCAAATATCATTTTCCAAGTTAAGAAAACCCTAATAATTCTACAACAAGAACAACTAGAATAAATCTAGAGATATCTTGTTTAAAACTTCTTAAGGATTTTTACGAGATACCTTAATCGAAGTTTTCTTTTAGCTTCCGATTTTGACTAACAAGTGTTGGTATACAACCGGAAACAGAAATCTATCAAAACCTAGGGTTTATGATCAACAACTCTTGAATAGTTTTATATCAGAAGAGAAAACCTTAGAATAGACAAGAGGTGAAAAACCTAGATTACAAGTTGTATAATCAATCATGAATATTAATCCAACTCGGCTTTGTGATCCCCAATACAAAGACTTTTATCTCACTCTTGTTCACGAAGAACATAAGACATGGAAAACAACCTTATGAAGCTTACACCAAATTTCCAAAGGAGATAAAAAAAAACGTGTAGCACTCACGAACCCTTTATTTATAGTGAAGGTAGCTTGAAAGCTAAGCAAAGCTATTTTCATTTTTCAAGACTCTCCTAATTTTGGGAGTCTTTCCTAAGTTACAACTCTTGCCAAAATAATTAAATAAGTAACTAATTTAGCAAATATTGTATTTATGTGAATAAATCACAAATTAAACTAGGAAGGAATCACAAACACTTTAATATGGTAATCAAAGATGTTTGGAGTAATAGCTAACTTGCCTAGATAAGGAAACATCAACAAGTTGACTAAAAAAGACTTCTAGTCACGTAACTGGGCTCAAGTCCGTGAACTGTGACAAACAGTTCGTGGATTGTTTTCTACTAACGAACTGTAACAATTACAACACTACTTATAATTGTTACTTTAATAAATCATTCATAACTTCATCATTATAACTCGGAATTTAGTGGTTCTTGGCTCGTTGAATTCGTAATCTCATTCACTATAACATGAGAACCTTTCCAGGGATAAAGGTTATTTTCACAAAAGTCATGGCTCAAATAACCTCGAGTATATATATACATAAATGTACATTAACCGTCATATGAATTGTTCCAAAGAGTGAGCATTTTTTTCGATATATTAGAAAGGTAGAATTGAACAAGAATCCAAATGAAATCAATTACCACATACCTTTGTTGATGTCTTCTTGTAATCTTCATTCTTCATCCTTAGAAGTTCTTCTTAGACCTAATCTAGTCTGAAACTATCTTTAGTATACTAAATCAAGAATGCATTTTGGCAAATAAAATTGAAAACTAACTTGACATACAAACGCTAGTGGGTTCAACCGAGAAATGCTTTAACAATCTCCCCCTTTGTCAATTTTAGTGACGAAACCATTATACATATGGATTGTACTTGTTAAAAGCATTACAGCTCCAAAATCCAACATGCTTGATTTCCTTGGTTCTTCAACTATGCGTTTGCTCATCATGTACTTTTTGAAGATATAGTATTATTACACAACATCAAAGTTCAATTGTATGACAACTTTGACAATAATACTACGGTAATATGTATCACTCCCCCTTAGTCAATACTTCATCTCACAATGAAAACCACTCCCCCTTACATAATGACCCGTAAACCATATGTATATGTAGTGTGAACTACAAAATAATTCTCCCCCTTTTTGTCAATATAAATTGGCAAAGGTACGAAAACTGGTGGGATCCTAATGAAATTTTCATAGAGAAACTTCTTGACCAAAAGAAAACATATCAACTTTACTTTAGATGATATCACAGAGTCGAAACTTAGTGACTTCATCAAGGAGTTTATTAAGATACAAGTTAACCCATACATGTTCCACAACCGCTTCTCCCCTCAAAGATATGGCAATTAAGCACAAGTTCAAAAAGAATTCTCCACCATAAAATGTCATTTCCTAAAGAACAACAAGAGTGACCTTACTCCAGAGAGAAGGATTTATATATTGGATTTTAGACATCCCACAAGGAGATACGGGCTAAGGACCAATCATTGAAATTTTCTCATGCGATCATGTCACCAAAAAACATTAGATTTATCTCATGGTAAACAATACACAATATGTAATCATGAAGATCAAGTATTGTGATCATCTTTTCTAAGATACAAACTTGTATAAACAAGAATCGATATACTTAGAAGGATGAATAACCTTTTTCACAAGGATTTACACCAATAATGGGTACCATAAGTGTATTAAAAAGTTTCTTTGACAATAAAACCAACATCCAATGGCTTTGATTATAGCTTCTAACCTGTTATACTTAAGAATTTTAATCACAAATCAAGTTAGGTAACTAAGAATCATACATGTGGTATTTGGCCATATGAGCACTTTCATATTAACCTTATTCATCTTCACCATAACTGGTCCAAATGACTCAAATGAACTAGTTTGAGAGTTGCTCAATTATTTAGATCTCATAGAAGTATACAAGACACAATCGAAGCAAAATCGGGTTGATTCACTCGAATCAATATATGAACATGCTAATAATGAAAATTATATATGAATGAACCAATACCAAATCATCATATCCTCCTTAGAAGCCATCAAAGATCTAGGGAAGAAAAAGAACGAGACTAAAAGTTTCGGATTTTACTGCCTGCATAAAGATCAAAGTAAACATTAGTAGAGAAGGATGATGTATGTGCCCCTTTCTTGGATCCCCATCTGTTTTAGGGTCGAATTCTAGATAGGGGGGATTACTCAATCATCATAGATTAAAGGAGAGGAAGAAAGTAGAAGGAAAAGAGGATGAAGAAAAAGAGCCGTTAGAACGAGGAAAGAGGGGAGAGCGTCTGAAGATGATAAATGAAAGGATTCGATTTGAACTGTTTTTTTTTTTGGGACTACTCAAAAAATGGGGGGGACTACTCTTAAGTTTTTGGGGTGGATATTGGTAGTAATTTTCAGTCACCCCTTATCTGTTTTTTTTAATACCTACTTTGCCCTTGATGATTAACTTAGTTAGTGTGATGATTAATTAGTGTTAGTGTAACGATTAATAGCTGATTAGTTAGTGATTAGTGAGTTATTAATAGGATGTTTTGTTATAAACATTATTTTGAGAGAGAAGAAGAAGAAGGAAACAGGAAGAAGAAGATGGGTGAACCCAATTTTTTTTTTTTTTGAGTTTAGTAATTGTGATATGAGTGATTCATGTGATGATACCTCAGAATCAGAATCAGAACCCCCTTCACCTCCTAGTATATTTGTCAATACTTATAATGATCCAAATATGAGTTATTTGTTGGATGATGAAAAAATTTTGCCCCAAACTCAAGCAAACGAACCAAATGATGGATTTTATCAGCCATAACCTGAAGATGAAGCTATGGGAACTCAGGTATTCTCATATTTAGTTAATGTAGCTTGAATTGTGCAAATATTTGGCCAAACTGAAAATTTTAGAAACAAAATTCGATTAGGTCAACCTAGTTTGGTTATCTAGTCTGCAGAAAAGGTAACCGAACCTTTCTGAATGTGTATTTCGGTTACTAAATTTAGCAGACGCAGGTAACCAAACGATATTTTAATGGAGGTTTTTGAGAGTTCGTTATGTTTTTCCAGAAAATGTAACCGAACTATTTTTATAGAGTTTACAGTTCATAGTTCAGTTTAGTCGTTTTAAGTACTTATGTTACCGAACTTTGTGTTCGGAAAAATCGCAAAATAATTTCAAAGGGATTAGATAACCGAACCTTAAGTTCGGTTTAGTCGTGTTTTTCATTTTCTTGGCCGAACTTTACCGTAGAAAATATAAATATTGAGTTCGATAAGGCCCCAAAATCCTTTATGGTTGCGAGGTAACCAAACTTTGTGTTCGGCAGGTGATGAGTGCCAAATATTGTATATATTTATCCCTTTTTGTTGGCATTTAACTCATCTTTTATGCAGTAATTCTACATTTTATCCCATATTCTGTAATTTCATTGTTTTCAAGAATAAATATTTTTCTTACTTAATTTTGCATTTTTAGGTAATAAATAAAGTCTGGATGACTTGCGGAGCAAAAAGAGCAGAAAAGTAGTGAAAAGCCGGGAGAAATTACGCAAGGAAGCCGCAAAGAATGGAGTGCACGTACAAAAAGCTGGAAATGGGCTCAAGAAGAAGAAAGTTGTTCTTAAAGAAGAAGTGGGCTCAAGGTTTTCCAAGCCCAAACTCATTTCCCAAACCCATATTCTATACCCAAAAGCCTAAAACCCAAATCCATACCCGCTTGCGTCTTCAGCCGTCAGATCAGTTCTCAGAAGCATCCGACGGTCGCTCCCTTGATGTGCATCAAAGTTTGATATCTCCGCCTTACACTACAGTACCTAACTCCATCAAGTACCGTTCGTTTCGTTGTATCTCTTCATCCGACGGTCGCTCATCGCCTTCCTCCGCATCGCCGTCAGATCCACCTACCATTTTCCCATCCATCGGTCCAGCTTCGCGAAACATCAAAATCCTCTACACCTGCTCAACACCCTAGTACCTAATACCTATACCCATTGACAAACACACCCTTCCTCAAACCCCATCGACATCATCTTTCCCCCCCCCCCCCTCTCTGCAACAGTACCACCATGTCCGTCTCCATCACCACCATCTTCTCCCCAAATCACTCCACCATCTACGCCACCAAATCACTCTACTCTACCTATAACCAAAAACCCATCATCACTATCACGTTTTACCTCTTTTTTTCATCAACTAATCTCCTCAATTTCTCATCTCTCATCACTGAAACCCTAGGTGAGAAATTGAAGATATAAGTTGATGTTAGAGCAGCAATTGGAGCAGGAGATGAACGAGAAGAAGTAATTGGAGAGTGGGTCGACGAGATGGAGTGAGTATCTCATCAAAATTAGGTAAACCAAATTTACCTAATTTTCTGTTTTTGGGGAAAAGGGGATGTGAACCCTAAACTGATAATTGGGGGGTATAAATTGGTATTATGTGGTGTGTGTGAAGGACACTGTATATATCTCTGGACTAGACAGGAGAGAATTAGAACAAATTTTATGCAATTTCAATTCCAGTTCTCTTTATCACAGTTGATAGTTGAATGCTATGTGTGTTGTGTTTGAGCTATTTTGTTTGATGAATGATGTTGTTATACTTATGTTGAGCATGAGCTAAGTAGCACTAAGCTAAGGCTCAGTTGAAGCCTTGTGCACTGTCAATTGACAAGTTGCTAGGATAGTTATCATGATGTGTGTTTTGATTGAGCAATGGGAAGAGACTAATGCTCTTAGTGCCTGTGATTGATTGTACTGTCAAAAGACAGTCAATGCTAGGGGCAACCTAGTGAGCAAATTAGTCTTCCTCCCATTCTAGATGTATGCATAGGATTTTTAACTCAACCTAGAAACATGTTGTTTGATTAGGACACAAGGTGGATCCTAAGCCTTGGCTTAACCACCAATCCCTTTGCAGTCACCTCTATTCAGTTCTATTTTGCTTCCTGATCAGTTATTCTCCTTGCCTGTTTTTCTTGTTTAAATTCCTGCAATTTGTAGCTGTTGTGCACTGAAATCAGTGCACAATCCTCACCTTGCCCTTGGCTTATAGCCTTGGTTCCCTGCTATTGTTATTCTGCTGTGCTGCTTTGTTGTGTAACTGTTTTAGTTCTTTGAATCTGCCACATTACCTTGCTTTGCTCACTGCCATAGTGCCCTGTCTTGATTGTTAGCTTAGGTTTTTCTCTAGTTTGCTCCCACTCCCTGTGGACTTTCCCCTGCTTACCTTCTATATCATAACTTGGCCTTGTATACTTGCAAGCTTCTGTGTGTCTTTGCTTGTCACACCAAGTTTTTGGCGCCGCTGCCGGGGAGTGGTGCTGCCATCTGCTGTTGCCTGAGCTGCTGCTGTTGCTGCTGCTAGTGCTGCTGCCAAGCCAAAGCCAAAGCCTGCTGTTGCTGTTGCTGCTGCTGGTGCTTTCTCTGTTGCTGCTGCTGTTGGTGCTTTCTCTGCCAAGCTGCTGCTGCTGTTGTTGCTGCTGCTGCTGTTGTTGCTGCCAAGCCTGCTGCCAAGCCAACTGGGCTGCCAACTGAAGCTGTCAACTGGGCTTGTGCACCCTCTGCTGCTGGGCTCTGATCCAACCTTTGTTGCTGGGCTTGAACCAACTGAGCTGGGCTTAGTAACCTCATTCTCTGGGCTTCGCTGCAGATTCTGCTGGGCTTGTGTTGCTGAGTCACTTCAATTGCTGCTGGGCTTGACGTGAGCTGCTTAGGACGATCAAAGCCCAACTGGGCTTGCAACTAAAAGGGGACTAAAAGCCTATTTTTGGGCTTCCCTCCAAAAAACAAGTAAGCCTAACCCATGAGTTAACCCACTTGGGCCTCATTTAAATTCAAATTCGGGCTTGTAATAATTAATTTAATTATTTATTTGGGATTGTAATAATTTTTTTATTTTTTCTTTTTTTTTTTTTTATTTGGGACTGTATTTTTTTTTTTTTTTTCTTTTCTTTTTTATGGGCTTGTCTTAATTATTATTATTGTTTTTATTTTCTTTTATGAGTTGTGCTAATTTATGCTAGGTTTAGTTCAAAAATTTTCCAAAGCCCAATTTTAAACCAAAAACAAAATCCCTTTTACCAAAACCCATTCAAAACCAAATCTTCATAACCCTTGTGGGCCAAATTGTTTCCGATTGCTCTGACTGAAACATGTTAGTTAAGGTACCTACTAGGACATGATTGTGACCTACAGAGACCAGACAAACAGACTTGTTAGAATTAACCCAGACGAACCTATCGAAATTCTAAGTTCTGAGGGAGACAGTCCAGATCAACCAGAAACAATGGGAGAACCCCGTACCCTCAAGGATTATATGTACCCAACTAGAGCCAGTCAACCTTCTTGTATTGTGCTACCCGAGGCTAATGGCCATTATGAGCTGAAATCAAGCACAATACAGATGCTTCCTATTTTTAGAGGTGTTGAGAATGAAAACCCGTACCACCACGTGAGAGAATTCGAGGAAATTTGTGGAACTCTGCGTTTCACTCAAATGACCGACGAAACCCTGAAGTTAAGGCTTTTTCCTTTCTCCCTGAAAGATAAGGCAAAGGCCTGGCTCTATGCTTTACAGCCTCAATCCATCATGACATGGGATGACCTCATAAAGGAGTTTTTCAAAAAGTTTTTCCCGAACCACAAGACTGCGACAATTCGTCAAAGTCTGAATAGCTTTGTGCAATTAGAAGGTGAGACCTTAGCTAGATACCTGGAGAGATTCAATGAATTATTGCTCCAATGTCCCCATCATGGTTTTGAAAAATGGAGACTTGTGCAAATTTTGTATGAAGGTCTAGATGTGTCCACCCGAACAACGGTTGAGTCGATGTGTAATGGTCTATTCGTAGATAAAACTGCTGACGCGTCTTGGGACTTCTTGATTGAAGTAGCTGAAAAGACGCAACAGTGGGAATCCATCCGTGAAACCAGAAAGACTACATCCGAAGCAAAGGCTTTTAGGATTGAAGCGGATTTTGAGGGAAGAGCAAACATGGCATCAATAGTTAGGAGATTAGAAGAGTTAGAACTACATAAAAATTCAAAACCTTCCACCACTACTCTCCGAGAACATGTCGCTTCGTCTGTTGTGCTGCTTGTAACGACCCCAACCATCAATTCCAAAATTGTCCAGATTTGCTTGCAGTCCAGGATCTAGGCTTGAACAGGCACATGCCATGTTTCAAAAACCAGAGCATAACCCTTATTCACAGACCTACAATCCAGGATGGAGAAACCACCCTAACTTTTCATGGTCAAAAGGACCCACTCAAGGAGGACCATCTCAACCCAATCAGAGCTATCAAAACAATCAGGGATATCAGAACAATCAAGGTTATCAACACCCGAGAAACCCTCAACAACAATCAAACTCTCAACAACAATCATATCCTCAACACAATACCGACAAGAGATTATCCACCCTAGAGGAAATGTTCCAGAGTTTGATGCAAAGTCAGAAAAATCTAGATCAAAAGATGGATCAAATGTGTGAGAGAGAAAAGGGTAAACTTCCGAGCCAACCCCAACAAAATCCAAAGAGGATATTTCAAACAGGCACAACATCCTGCACTGAAACCTCACCTGATCAAATCCATGCCATTACCACCCTCCGAAGTGGTAAAGTCATCGAGAACAACGTGGGCGAACCTAATGAATCTGATACAAATTCCACGCTGTCTCCACAACCCCAGAAAACCAAAGAATCTGAGCAAGTTGGAAAATCTGACAATTCTACTGCTGTGAATGTCCCTTTGCCAACTCATTCTCCTGTTGCCCCATTTCCTCAAAGATTGATCTATCAACAGAAAAGTACCCATTACAATGAGATGTTAGATCTGTTCAAGAGAGTCAACATCAACATTCCTTTTCTTGAAGCAATCAAGCAAATCCCTGCTTATGCCAAATTCCTCAAAGACTTGTGTACTCAAAAGCGCAAGCTCAATGTGCAAAAACGTGCTTTCTTAGCTGAGCAGGTGAGTTCCATCATTCTGAACAAAACTCCACCCAAGTTTAGGGATCCAGGATGTCCAACAATTTCTTGCACTATAGGAGAACACACGGTCAATAAAGCGTTATTAGACCTAGGTGCAAGTGTTAACCTACTGCCATATTCTGTTTATGAGCAGTTAGGTCTTGGGGAGTTGAAACCAACATCTATCACTCTACAACTGGCAGACCGATCTGTCAAGATTCCTCGTGGAGTGGTCGAAGACGTTTTGATCAAGGTTGACAAATTCTATTTTCCCGTAGACTTCATTGTCTTAGACACTCAACCTGTACAAAACCCAGACTGTCACATTCCTGTCATCTTAGGACGTCCTTTCTTGGCTACGTCCAACGCGATCATCAACTGTCGGAATGGAGTGTTAAAACTGTCTTTTGGTAACATGACGGTAGAATTGAATGTGTTCGATATTAGTCAACAACCTGTGAATCTTGATGATGATGATGTGCATGAAGTTAATATGATTGAAGGATTAATGCAAGATTCGTTGACTAACATTCTATCCGTCGACCCCTTTCAAGCATGTATGGAGAACTTTAACCCTGATTCCTATGATGATGCATACTGTAGTGACGTCCTATCTCTGCTCGAATCTGTACCTCAAATGGACGTCACTGAAAGGAAATATGAAGTGGAACCACCCCTACTCTCTGATTCCAAGCTTATTCCATCCATTGTTGAGCCACCCAAGCTTGAATTGAAAACATTGCCTAGTACGTTGAAGTACGCATTCCTAGGTTCTTCTGATACTTTACCTGTCATTATTTCATCATGTTTAGACACGGAACAGGAAAGTAAGCTTTTAGAAGTACTTAAGGAACACAAAGAGGCCTTAGGATGGACCATCTCAGATCTCAAAGGAATTAGTCCCACCATTTGCATGCACCACATTAACCTTGAAGAGAATGCCAAACCATCGAGGGAAATGCAAAGGAGACTTAATCCTAACATGAGAGATGTAGTCAAAGGAGAGATCCTGAAACTACTTGATGCGGGTATCATATACCCAATTCCCGATAGCAAATGGGTTAGTCCCATTCAAGTTGTGCCTAAGAAGTCAGGCATTACTGTAGTTCAGAACGACAAGAATGAATTAGTCCCTACTCGTACAACCACAGGATGGCGAGTATGCATCGACTACAGGAAGTTGAACACAGTAACAAGGAAGGATCACTTCCCGCTCCCTTTCATTGACCAAATGCTAGAACGTGTGTCTGGACACAGTCACTACTGTTTTCTAGATGGCTTTTCCGGTTATAACCAAATTCACATTGCTCCAGAAGATCAGGAAAAAACTACATTCACGTGTCCATTTGGGACGTTTGCTTATAGACGTATGCCCTTCGGGTTGTGTAATGCACCTGCTACTTTTCAGCGTTGCATGATGAGCATTTTTTCTGACATGATAGATAGTTTTCTCGAGATCTTTATGGATGATTTCTCTGTTTTTGGTTCCTCGTTTGACGAATGTTTGAAGCATCTTGCCCTCGTGATATCCAGATGTAAAGAAAAGAACCTTGTTCTAAATTGGGAAAAATGCCATTTTATGGTGAATTCAGGAATAGTTCTAGGACACATCATCTCAGAAAAAGGAATTGAAGTGGATAAAGCTAAAGTTGACCTCATTCAACATCTACCACAACCTTGCTCTGTGAAGGAGATCAGATCATTTCTAGGTCATGCTGGTTTTTACCGGCGATTCATCAAAGATTTCAGCAAAATCTCCAGACCTCTGTGCAGTCTTCTCTCCAAAGATGTTGCCTTCAATTTCGATGCTGCTTGTGTGAAGGCATGGGAGGAATTAAAAACCCTTCTCACCACCGCTCCTATAGTCCGACCACCCGATTGGAAGCTTCCGTTCGAACTTATGTGTGATGCCTCTGATTATGCTGTTGGTGCTGTTTTAGGACAGCGAGTTGATAGACTACCATATGTGATATACTATGCTAGCAAAACCCTTAATGATGCCCAACTCAATTATTCAACTACCGAGAAGGAATTGCTTGCCGTCGTTTTCGCATTAGACAAGTTTAGATCTTATCTGATAGGGTCTAAGATCATCATATACACAGACCATGCGGCTTTGAAGTATCTTCTTTCCAAGAAGGATGCTAAAGCTCGCCTTATTCGATGGATACTCTTATTACAGGAATTCGATCTCGAAATCCGTGATAAGAAAGGTTGTGAGAATGTGGTTGCTGATCATTTGTCTAGATTAACTTTAGAGTCTATTGATGAATGTGAGCTGATTAGAGAATCATTCCCAGATGAACAGCTGATGTCTATCTCAGACCTTCCTTGGTTTGCTGATATTGTTAACTACCTCGCTACAGGTAGGATGCCCTCACGTTGGTCGAGACAAGACCGCTCTAAATTCCTGGCTGAAGTCAAACATTTCCTTTGGGATGACCCATATTTGTTTAAGTACTGTCCAGACCAAATCATTAGGAGATGTGTCCCCAACACTGAACAGAAAGATGTGATATCTTTCTGTCATGACCAAGCATGTGGAGGCCATTTCAGTGCCAAGAAAACCGCTGCAAAGATCTTGCAGTGTGGATTCTATTGGCCATCATTGTTCAAGGATTGCCATGATTATTGTGTTGCTTGTGAACGCTGTCAAAAGCTAGGAAGCATTTCGAGGAGAAACATGATGCCATTGAACCCCATTTTGATTGTGGAGATTTTTGATGTTTGGGGGATAGACTTCATGGGTCCATTTCCCATGTCTGACAGCAAGTTGTACATCCTAGTCGCAGTTGATTACGTTTCTAAGTGGGTAGAAGCCATAGCAACCAGAACAAATGACCACAAGGTGGTACTTTCATTTCTAAAGGAAACATATTTCACGTTTTGGTACCCCTAGAGCTATCATCAGTGACGGCGGTTCACATTTTCGTAACAAGTACTTTGAGTCTTTAGTACGCAAGTATGGCATAACTCACAAGGTTGCTACTCCGTACCACCCTCAGACTAGTGGACAAGTGGAAGTGTCTAATAGGGAAATTAAGCACATTCTGGAGAAGACGGTCAACCCGTCCAGGAAAGATTGGTCATTGAGATTGAATGATGCTTTGTGGGCCTATAGAACAGCTTATAAGACACCAATTGGCATGTCCCCCTATCGTCTAGTGTATGGAAAGCCGTGCCATCTACCTGTGGAATTAGAACATCGTGCCTACTGGGCAATCAAAGAGCTGAACTTTTCTCTGGACGAAGCTGGAATTCAAAGGAAACTTCAACTCAACGAGTTGGAAGAATTGAGAAATGAGGCTTATGACAGTGCCAAGCTGTACAAGCAAAGATGAAGATGTTTCATGATAAGCGTATTCGCAAATCCTTCACTCCTGGTCAGAAAGTCTTGCTGTATGACTCCCGATTACATCTTTTTCCAGGAAAACTGCGTTCCAGATGGAAGGGTCCGTACCTAGTACGCACAGTTTTTCCTCATGGAGCTGTAGAGCTGGAGGATGTCTCCAACAAGAACGTTTTCAAAGTCAACGGGCAGAGATTAAAGCCATTCCTTGAGCCATTTCCACCCGACATTGAAACAACCAACCTGGAGGACCCAGTCTATGTGGACTAAACTGGTCCACTCTTTCCCTAAATAACCAAAAAGTTTTCCAAATCTTTCCCTAAAAACCAAAATTTTTCGTTTTCCCATCAAAACCAAATGTTTCCCAACAAAACCAAATTTTTTCCAAAAAGTCCAATCCCATTAAAAACCAAATTTTCTTGTAGATAATGTGTTAGTTAAATTTCCTTTTGTATATTTTGTGCTCATCCATTGTGACTCCTAATATGATGGATTTTTGCCTTGAATAACGGAGTTTTAATCGAGCTCGTACAATCGGGTATTCTCTCTCCTTTTACTCTACTCAGCATGTTCCTCTTCATATATTGTTTTATAATTCTTTCCATATTTTGAAACATTGAGGACAATGTTTAGTTTAGGTTTGGGGGTATAGAGTAGATACCATGATAATTTGCCATAATTGAAAAAAACTCCTTCTTTTGAAAAAAATTGAAAAATTCCAAAAAAAAAAAATTGAAAAATCAAAATTAAAAAATTAAAAAAAAAAATCATAAAAATGGAGCTCATTTACCTTGAAATGTTGACTCTTGTGCAAATATGTATTATTAGGAGTCTTAGTCTAGATATTTAGGCACCCTGATTCTAGCACAATTCACATAGTGATAAGAAATTTGCACGCGCACGATCTACCAATACATGTATGGCCTCGATCTTCAAGGTGTTTGATAGGAAGTTACGATTGCCAATCACTTTAGAATACTGAACGAAACTTGACTAGCTTGTTCTTTGGTTGGTTGGGATAGAAGGTGGAGGTTACATTAAGAAAGACAACCATCGAATTTAACTGGGTGCATCAAAAAGGGCTACCTCTTGCAAAGTGTCATGTAATCTTTTGTATGTATCAAAAGTGTTTCCTGTTTCAAAAAAAAAAAAAAAAAAAAAAAAAAAAAAAAAAAAAAAAAAAACGATGTATATTCAAAAAAAAAAAAAAAAAAAAATATCAGAAAAATACAAAAAAAATCAAGTATTTATCAATTCCATCATCTCTTGTTCCAAAAATAAAAGAGATAGTCAATGTAAATAAGAGTCATGTAAATAGTCATTTTGTTTTTTTGTAATAAGCAAGGAGGGTGTATGCCATTGATGTACAACGCGAGTAATTGTGAAATACCTCCAACTCATTCACAATTCTCGTAAAGTCCGGACAGCTAGCTAGATTTCGACCTCAGTTCTTAGCCTGAGAAACTATCTCTTGGTGATTAGTAGTCATAACTTCAGATCTTTCTTTACACATGTGTAGATACACTTTACACTCTTATCACATGTCTTTTTTGTTATCAGTGCTAGGATTGTGCCTTCGATAGCTAGATTGACATCTCCATTTTGCTGTGAGCTTAAACTGTTTTGCACATGTCACATTTGATGGAATCTGAGCTTATATTTTGACCTAGAACTTTGTAGGTACGTTCTAAGCAAACCTTCACGAGACTTCAACTCGTCCACTAGGGACACTTAGTGGTTTAAAAGGCTTAGTGCATACGCTAAATGCATTCGAGAGACCAGCGACAGTGGTATAGTTAGGATTTCCTTAGTTTTGTTTTACTTGAGGACAAGTAAAATTCAGGTTTGGGGGTATTTGATGAGTGCCAAATATGTATATATTTATCCCTTTTTGTTGGCATTTAACTCATCTTTTATGCATTAATTCTACATTTTATCCCATATTCTGTATTTTCATTGTTTTCAAGAATAAATATTTTTCTTACTTAATTTTGCATTTTTAGGTAATAAATAAAGTTGGATGATTGCGGAGCAAAAAGAGCAGAAAAGTAGTGAAAAGCCGGGAGAAATTACGCAAGGAAGCCGCAAAGAATGGAGCGCACGTCCAAAAAGCTGGAAATGGGCTCAAGAAGAAGAAAGTTGTTCTTAAAGAAGAAGTGGGCTCAAGGTTTTCCAAGCCCAAACTCATTTCCCAAACCCATATTCTATACCCAAAAGCCTAAAACCCAAATCCATACCCGCTTGCGTCTTCAGCCGTCAGATCAGTTCTCAGAAGCATCCGACGGTCGCTCCCTTGCTGTGCATCGAAGTTTGATATCTCCGCCTTACACTACAGTACCTAACTCCATCAAGTACCGTTCGTTTCGTTGTATCTCTTCATCCGACGGTCGCTCATCGCCTGCCTCCGCATCGCCGTCAGATCCACCTACCATTTTCCCATCCATCGGTCCAGCTTCGCGAAACATCAAAATCCTCTACACCTGCTCAACACCCTAGTACCTAATACCTATACCCATTGCCAAACACACCCTTCCTCAAACCCCATCGACACCATCTTTCCCCCCCCCCCTCTCTGCAACAGTACCACCATGTCCGTCTCCATCACCACCATCTTCTCCCCAAATCACTCCACCATCTACGCCACCAAATCACTCTACTCTACCTATAACCAAAAACCCATCATCACTATCACGTTTTACCTCTTTTTCATCAACTAATCTCCTCAATTTCTCATCTCTCATCACTGAAACCCTAGGTGAGAAATTGAAGATATAAGTTGATGTTAGAGCAGCAATTGGAGCAGGAGATGAACGAGAAGAAGTAATTGGAGAGTGGGTCGACGAGATGGAGTGAGTATCTCATCAAAATTAGGTAAACCAAATTTACCTAATTTTCTGTTTTTGGGGAAAAGGGGCTGTGAACCCTAAACTGATAATTGGGGGGTATAAATTCGTATTATGTGGTGTGTGTGAAGGACACTGTATATATCTCTGGACTAGCCAGGAGAGAATTAGAACAAATTTTATGCAATTTCAATTCCAGTTCTCTTTATCACAGTTGATAGTTGAATGCTATGTGTGTTGTGTTTGAGCTATTTTGTTTGATGAATGATGTTGTTATACTTATGTTGAGCATGAGCTAAGTAGCACTAAGCTAAGGCTCAGTTGAAGCCTTGTGCACTGTCAATTGACAAGTTGCTAGGATAGTTATCCTGATGTGTGTTTTGATTGAGCAATGGGAAGAGACTAATGCTCTTAGTGTCTGTGATTGATTGTACTGTCAAAAGACAGTCAATGCTAGGGGCAACCTAGTGAGCAAATTAGTCTTCCTCCCATTCTAGATGTATGCATAGGATTTTTAACTCAACCTAGAAACATGTTGTTTGATTAGGACACAAGGTGGATCCTAAGCCTTGGCTTAACCACCAATCCCTTTGCAGTCACCTCTATTCAGTTCTATTTTGCTTCCTGATCAGTTATTCTCCTTGCCTGTTTTTCTTGTTTAAATTCCTGCAATTTGTAGCTGTTGTGCACTGAAATCAGTGCACAATCCTCACCTTGCCCTTGGCTTATAGCCTTGGTTCCCTGCTATTGTTATTCTGCTGTGCTGCTTTGTTGTGTAACTGTTTTAGTTCTTTGAATCTGCCACATTACCTTGCTTTGCTCACTGCCATAGTGCCCTGTCTTGATTGTTAGCTTAGGTTTTTCTCTAGTTTGCTCCCACTCCCTGTGGACTTTCCCCTTCTTACCTTCTATATCATAACTTGGCCTTGTATACTTGCAAGCTTCTGTGTGTCTTTGCTTGTCACACCAGCAGGGTCGATAAAAGAATTTACATTGCCGAAATTATAAGTGTTTCTTGTTTGTGGTATTGACGTTGTACTATTACTTGTAGGTTCCATGTGATTCAATAGAACCAATGGAAAATCAACCTTCCCCAGTTGGTATTTTGTACGATGACACATTTCATCACTACATGAATGACTTGGTATTTAAAGATCCGGAGGAGGCAAAGTTTTGGGCTAGACAACATGCACAAAAATACATGTGCTTATTAGTATTGAATGAGAGAGAAATCAAAACTCGCTTTGAAATGGTTTGTGAGAGAAGCGGTGATCCCGATAAAAGCCACAAGAGGAAGGGTTATGTTTATAAAGGAAAGACAAATAGGAAGAACAAAACTTTCTCAAAGAAGATTAAATGCCCATTCAAGCTTGCATTTAATTACAACGAAGATTTGGGTGGATGGGTTCTCTATAGGGTTATGCAAGGTTGTCATAATCATCCTCGTCCGGAGCATCTTGAAGGACATTTCGTGGGGGCAAAGCTAACTCCTAAAGAGACGGACAAGGTAGCTAAAATGAGGACAATGGGTATTTCACCGGTTCAAATGCTCCAAATACTAAAGGAGGATAACAAGGATAACCACTCATCTTTGTCCACAATTTACAATGCAATTGAGACAATTAGAAGGAAAGAATGGAGAGATAGACAAGTAATGCAACAATTGTTTTTTTCGGTCCAAGAGAAAAACTACGCGGTTCAAAAGGATGTGGATTCGGAAGGAGAGATAAGACAACTCTTTATTGCGCATCCGAAGAGTGTTCAAATGGCTCAATGCTTTCATGAAGTTCTAATAATGGATTGCACTTATAAGACGAACAAATACGAGATGCCATTGTTGAATATTGTTGGGCGTACTTCGACGAAGTCACCGTTTACCGTGGTGTTTTGTTTCTTAAGAGATGAGCAAGAACCTAGTTATATTTGGGCACTACAACAAGTTAAGGCAATATTCCGAGGTGATGATATTCTCGGGGTTATAGTGACCGATAATGAAGTCGCATTGATGAATGCAATAGAGGTAGTATTCCCGTTAGCACATAATATGCTTTGTACGTTCCATATATGGTTTAATTTGATTCATAGGTGCAAGCCAATAATTTTCCCACCCAAGAAAAAAGGATATCAAGAGATTAAGAAGCTACCGCAAGATGCAAGAGCGGATGCAAAAGAGAAAGTTGATAAACAATACGAACTCAATTTCGCTAAATGAGTTGCTTTCAACGGTGAATGTGAGGCATTGTGTTGGTCTCTTACCGAGGAAGAGTATTATCTAAATCTTGCGGAGTTTATCGCCCATTCGGATACTCCCGATTACCCCGATGTTGTATCGTATGTTCTTCGTCAATGGTTGAACTGCACAAAGAGAGGTTTGTGTATGCCTATACCGACCAATATAAACACTTGGGAAATCAAGCTACAAGTTTGGTAGAGTCGGCTCACCACCGTTTGAAGAAGAATCTCTTTGTATGTATTGATAATTTCGTAACCGTGTGGAATGCTATGGAAAATTACTTCAAGCGCGACATTGATAGTATTAAGGAGAAGTTCCAAAAAATCCGTATATTCAAAATGACCGGAAAATATGCTAATCACCCATTGTTAAATGGAATCCATTACAACATGTCTCGGCAATGTATGAAGTTGTTGATTATAGAAGTCGAGTTAATTGATAAGTGGGAAACCAAGCGGGATGAGGTATGTGTTTGTAACATGAGGAAGTCTATGGGACTCCCTTGTCGCCATATGATCATCAACTACGCGCATGGCGTAATCCCTTTAAGCGAGATTGATCCATTTTGGAAGCATCTAAGTTTCATCCCTCATCCAAAAGGAGAAGAAGCCGGAGAAGAATTTGGTGATATCGAAATGGGGAGAATCGTACTAGGATAAATCGAGGCATGAACAAACTCCAGAAACAAACCTTTTGGGATGACATGAGGACAATCATATATCCACAAACTGCAGAGAATGTTTATGAACCGTCAAAAGGCAAAAGCAAAGGTAGGCCAAGCAAAAAAGAAACTAAAAAACAATTAAGAGAATATGCAAAGGTGTTAGGTAAGAAGAAAAGTGAGCAAACCGCAAATACTAGAGATCCTTGTGCCCATGAGTACACTGCGGCAAGTTACTTGGAGAACGCAAAGAAACGGGGTAGGAGTATTGAGGAGAATGGCAAAACAAGTGAGCGAGATTTGAAGAAAAAAGGTCTGATGTGTCCATCACAACCAAGCCAACCATCTTCCGGCGACATGAAGCTTAAGTCTCCAATTTGCCCCATCCAACCATCTTCCGGCGACGTGAAGCTTAAGGTTCCAAATAAAGACTATTTGAATGAGCTACCGCTATACATTAGATAATACGTTATATCCACCGACGACGTTCCTCCGGATGGTAATTGTGGTTTTCATGTTGTCAATCAACAACTTGGGCCTTTCATCGAAGGTGCGAAGCGAAATAATGGGTGTACATTCACTCATATAAGGCAAAGGTTATTATCCAAACTAAAGGAGAATCCGGCCTTTTACAAGACAATGTTGTGCGATGGGGAGGGTAGTCTCAATGAGAAATTTGTTAGGTATCAACTTCGTCTTCGTGAGGGCCATCCGATGACATCGGATTATTGGATGATCATGCCTATATGTGGACACTTAATCGCCGAAGCATTCAATTGTGTGGTTCATTATTTCTCAAAATATGCTAGTTTCACCTTCACCCCGAAAACAACCGGATGTGTAGAGCAACTCAAACGAAGGAGATGTGTGATGGCATTGATTAACTACAACCACTTTATAGGCCTCCGGTTAAAACCCGATTGTCCATTGCCTCCATTATGCGGAACCTCTTATTGTCCTGCATTTAATCCGGATAGAGTGTTGGGTTGGTGTATCATGTATGAGCCTAACATGGATACATGTAATGCTTTGAAGAAGTCAAAAGAAATTGTACATGAAGATCAAATTTCACTTGAGGATGATTAAATGACACATGTAATGGAACTAAGTATGCTTATCAATGGAATACTATGTCTTTTGAAGAGTGGTATTAATTATTGAGTTAATGTTAGTATTTTATGGAGTTGACAGATAATAGTTCGGTTGGAACATATTATTATCGAGATTGCCGAAGTCATGTTCGGTTAGCTGCCAAAATATTTCAGATAGCCGAACACTGTTTCTTTGGCACTTTTGTTTTTGCAGTACAGTTCGGCAACCTGGTAAAATTCACCAGGTAACCGAACATTTAGCTCGGTTAGGTTGATGAATATTACCAGGTTGCCTAACTTTTTGGTTCAAAACCTTAACATCATTAACTGCTGAATTTGACATTGACCCAACGGCTAATTTTGATTTCTACCACGTTATTACTCACTCAACGACTTTTTTTTAAAACAAAATTAGCCGTTGGGTCTTTATCATCTCACTCACCTATTTTTATAAAAGGAAACATGTCCCTTTCAAAATCTCCATCTCACACACCTATCCCTTTCAAGTTATTCTCTTATATTTTTTATTTTCATCCATCTCTTTCAAACACCATAAATGGATCCTCCCTTCAATAATGATGAAGATGTCGCTATTGTTAGAGCATGGATTACGGTTACGAAACACGATTACGATAGAGCGTGCTTCAACTTTATTGACCATGACAGGAGCCAAGATATGTACCTTAACATGGATCAAACATCTGATGAATGGTGGAATCGTATATATAAGATTTTTGAGGCGTTGGCAGAAATATCCATAGAAGGACACAACAAATTGTGAAAACTAGATTCAAGGAGGTATTTAAGGAATGTGAGGATGTGATGGATGACATTAAACCCATAATTGATCGTTACCCCCGGGAAGTGGGTACCGAAAGAGTGCGTATATGAAACCAATTATCCATAGGAGCAATAGTTATTTTGGTTATTTTTTTGCTAATAATGTCAACTTATAATTGATTCATCTGTTGCAGTGGTGTGAGGCTATCCACGCATATGAAACCAAGTATGGCAAAGGGTTTTTGCATTTCGTTCCCTATAGGCTCCTGGAAGAAAGCACCTTTCCATTTAAATTATATGAATAAGTGTTTCTAAGGAAATTTGAATTTAGTAAGCTTTGTTATTTATTTTCTTTCATTCCTACTCTACATTAGATATTTGTTTGTTTTGGATTTAATGAAAAAAATTCTTGGATATTTTTCAACTTCTAAATTTGAGTTCACAAATATAAGTTCGGTTAGGAACTTAGATTACATGACAATGCCTAACTGTACGAGACAGAAATTCGGTTAGGAAACGAAATTACAGGACAATGCCGAACTCTTACACGACACGAGTTCGGTTAGGAAACTAAATTACAGGACAATGCCGAACTTTTACAGGACTTTCCAAAATAAAATTACATGACATTTAATATCTGAAACGCGTTATGAAAAAGTATTTAAGGAGGCGGAAATGATATTCATATTTGAAATCCTTTCTCTTCCATATTCGCCATTCATTTTTTTATGTTAAAATGATTTCGTCGAATGTTTCACCCCTAAGTCGATACCGCCTTACAATATGAAATAAAGCCATAAATTCCACAACTCTATCTCTAATCTTTCCAAATCGAATGAACACAAAGCTATATGATCACGGTTATAAAGGTTTGTTGTGTCGGAGCAGAATTTCTAATGAATTTTCCCCCAATAACTTTGACTCATAATACCATTCATTCTTCGTTCTTTACCCCTCTTTGGATAGTATAATATGTAGTTTCTGCAAAAATAAATATATTCATCTAGAGTAAATTTAGGACTAGTAGCTGCCATTTTTAGGAGATTTTGAAACAAAATGTTAACTATGAGACACACATATATACCACTTAGGTGTATAACGGCTATAAAATTAGCCGTTACTTGATATTACATTCTAATTTCAAAATTGTGTGCTATATTTGTGTCAGATAAAGTACATTTTAATTTCAAAATTAGAAGTTCGGTTATGAAACAAAAACTTGCGACCAAACCGAACCATTAGTTCGGTTACATGATAAATACATGTGGTAACCGAACTTTGTTTTGAAGGCTCACAGAAAAACTGAACATATATATGATACAAAAAACACTCCAAAACAAACCTAAGAGTTGGTTTCTGTGATTTCAACATCAAGAGAATGACTTTTCCAACATGTGTAATAGCAAAATTTTGAGTCTCAAGAGAAGAGTTCGGTTACCTAAGAAATTATACTCTGGTAATTGAACCTTAGAGTTCGGTGACATGATAAAACATTAGGTAACCGAACTTTTTTTGGAAGGCTCAAACACAAACTGAACATGTATATGACACAAAAAACACTCCAAAACAAACCTAAAGTTGGTTTCTGTGATTTCTGCATTAAGAGAATGACTTTTTCAACACGTGCAATAGCAAAATTTTGAGTTTCCAGAGAAGAGTTCGGTTACCTAAGAAATTATGCTCTGGTAACCGAACCTTAGAGTTCGGTGACATGGTAAAACATTAGGTAACCGAAATTTTTTTGGAAGGCTCAGACACAAACTGAACATGTATATGATACAAAAAACACTCCAAAACAAATCTAAGAGTTGGTTTCTGTGATTTCTGCATCAAGAGAATGACTTTTACAACACGTGCAATAGCAAAATTTTGAGTCTCCAGAGAAGAGTTCGATTACCTAAGAAATTATGCTCTGGTAACCGAACCTTAGAGTTCGGTGACATGGTAAAACATTAGGTAACCAAACATTTTTTGGAAGGCTCAGACACAAACTGAACATGTATATGATACAAAAAACACTCCAAAACAAACCTAAGAATGGATTTCTATGATTTCTGCATCAAGAGAATGACTTTTACAACATGTGCAACAGCAAAATTTTGAGTCTCCAGAGAAGAGTTTGGTGACCTATCATATCATACCGTGGTAACCAAACTAATATCTTCAGCCTTTATGGATGAAGTGCTTCAGCCTACAGACAAGTTCAGTAACCAGTGAAAATGTTGCGAGGTAACTGAACTCTGTCTTCGGCAATCTGGTAGGATTTAGCAGGTTGTCGAAAACTCAGTTCGGTTAGCTGTGTAAAAATTACAAGTTGCCGAAAAACATCCTGTATTCCAAATTTTAGGCTTATTAAATTGAAAAACACAAACCCAATTAAAATTGAAAACACAAACAAGGTTCTAAAACAAATATAAAAGGGTTATACATACCAAACTACGAAATCCTTAAGTATTTGTTTAAAAAACACAAACACACGAAATTAAACCATACGAAATCCATAACTAAGATGTTTTTTGAAATTAAACCATACGAAATCACTAACGACCAGACGACCCCTTTTACCACCTCTTTGTTTACCACGAGTTTTAGGTCGAACTTCCTCATCACTTGGGGAATCATCTCCTCGACCGGTTTCCTCCACAGCGCGACTTGAACCTTGTCCTTGTTGTCGACCCATTTTACCACTTCCTTTTTTACCACGAGTTTTAGGTCGAACTTCCTCATCACTTGGGGTTTCATCTCCTCCACTGGTTCCTCCACGGCGCGCCTTGAACCTTCTCCTTGTTGACGACCCCTCTTCAATTGCTTAGACCTACTTGGATCCACCATTATTTCAGTTATAAGACTCTCCCACTGCCTGTAATAGTCGGTTTGTTCCTTAGTCAACATCGACTCTCCACTACGGATTTTAGCCATCCATTTCTTCAACAATTTCATACCCTTCAACACCTAATTCCAATTTTAAGCACAAGTAAATATATTTTCAATAATTTTAAACAACCCAAAACTATAAGGGAAAGAAATTTTCTTGCCACATTATCCCATAACGTTTTTGCTTCTTCTCCACAAATAAGCATGTCCTTCTGGGCTCTCTTAGCCTCCCTCTCCTTTGCCTTCGCCTTCGCCGCATCAGTATTAGCTTGTTGTTATTTATTTATCATAAAAGGATGACTAATTTCTTCATAAAACTCCATATAATCATCATCACGTGCATTTACATCTCCTCCACAAGGTACACAATCACCTAAAGGTAAGTAGTAATTAGTAAGTGCATTCCAATGTGCTACAGTAGGAGTTGGTTCATGTTTTGGCTCAAAATATTTCTCGGTGTTATTTGTTCCTTCAACCAGCAAAGTGAAATTTTCATTCTCCACGTTGGGATCCATTTGGACGCAACAAAGTTGTCTTAGTACTACCCTTGGATTATATATTGCGTAGCCGTTAGGATACCAAATTGGTCCATAGTAAGGCGAGACGGTAGAGAAACCATTCATGTCTTCTTCATCTACAACAGCGTATGGGTGAAATACCACATCGTTCACCGTAAGTTTATCCAATTTATCCCTCGAAGAAGTCAACTGCTCTTCTTTATACTTCTTTCGTGCGTCCAAAAACAACAATTTTCCTGTTGTAGGTTGGCCATAGGGATAAGGTGTCTTTTCCTTAGCCAATCCCAATTTAGGGAAGTGGTCGTAAATCCAAACCTATGCGAAAATACGAAAATATTAACCACATATATGAAAATTGAATTGGAAGCAGAAAAATTTAGCAAATAATTTTCTAATTAACAATGTAGAAGGTCACCTGAACAAGAGTTAAGTAACCTCCAATTTGATTTGTCTTAATCCCCGACCCTTTGCTCATCCCCCTAGAACAAAAGCAAGCACCCCAGTGGCCCAAGAGTATTTGTTCATTTCATCGAGATGCTCCAACAGCTGTAGATAATGTGCATCCACCCAATTTCCAGAAGTGTCGGGGAAAATGACAGTTCCTAGTTGATATAACCAATAAGCGGTGACATGATGCCTAAGGGTCTCCCTATCCATCACCAACTTTCCTTTCTCCACCTTCTTTTTTGTCCCTCCAAATGTTGCCTTCGACTTTACCAACTTGAATTTCTTCACCTTCTTTTTCAATGTTCCATTTGCCTCTCTTGGATTATACTCATCGTCACGTTTAGGGGACCTCACAGAACGTCTAAACCCACATTGATCCTTTCTTGCATCCCATCCTAGACATTTTAGAGCCAATTCTTAAAGAGCTTCACAAGACATCGAGGGGTTGTAGCCTTCTCGAAGACATTTACCTTCCACTGTTAAGCCGGTGATACTATGGAAATCATCGTGAGTAATTCCCATCTCGCCAAATGGAAGATGCATAGTATATGTCTCGGGATAATTCCTCTTGAGAAATGCGGATACGGCAACATCGTCAAAATCCACATGTGCATACTCAACAGCTCTCCATAACACACATTCTTTAACCTTCGCTTGAAACTCGTCACACTCCAATGTTAGATCCCATTTGGACGCCTTTTGACGTTTAATAAGACGAACTGCATCATTATGATCCCACGAAAAGAACATAACACTATTAATACTTGACGAAAAATATCAAAAAAAAATAAAAATTTGTTAGTTAAGAATGAACTTAAAGAATATCTTTGTCGCATAGATCTTCGCGGCCCATGAGTGTTTGTAGATAAACAATGTTTCCCCTCCATCATTTGGAGTACCATAAGTTGGGTTCTTTGGTGACAAACACAAATTATCAGAGGGAATGTGTGAGTATCTAGCACTAGGCGGCTTCGGCTTATTTTTCTCTTTAACAAGAACAATTTCTTGCTCTTCCTCCTATTCCTCCTCTTCTTCCTCTCCCTCCTCTCCTTCCTCTTCCTCCTCTTCCTCCTCTCCTTCATCTTCATCCTATCCCTCCTCTTCATCCTCTTCATACTCTCCCTCCTCTCCCTCCTCTTCATACTCTTCCTCTGATTCTTCCTCTTCCTCCTCATCCTTGTCCTTCTCCTTTTTTGCCCTGTCCTTGTTCTTCTTCCTCTACATTTTCAACGTGTTCTCTTTGTTGTCCAACCTCTTCATTTCCTTGGTCTTCATTTCTTTGCTCTTCTTCGTCATCCTCCTCTTCTTCAATAACATTATCAATTTTATTCTCCATCACCTCTTCATTCACATATTGCATTACATCACGAACATTCTCTTGGTTCACTTCCTATAACGAGCCCCCTCCATGTTTAGCATTTTTGGCACCACGGTTCCGGAAATCTAAATGTTTTGCTCCACGAGGGGTGAGAGTTTTCAAATCCTCGTCTAAGTGTAGTTTCAATCTTTTTCCTTTGTTCCTAAAGAACAAAAACCAAAGTATTAGCTACACATAATATAATATTGTGTTATCAAATCAAATAGAACTAAAGAATGAAGTAAACACAACATTTGGAGTTAACAGACTATAGTTCATTTATCTGACAAAAATTGCGAGGTAACCGAACTACATATTTCACAAGATCGGTAACCTGATAAAAATAGCGAAGTAACCGAACTACTTATTTCAAAAGTTCGGTTAGCCAAAAATTTTATCTACAAAACCGAACCCATTCTTTTAAATGACTGAGTTAGGTTACGAAAGTTTTTTTTGCGAGCACACCGAACTATGTAGTTCGGTGAACATATATTAGTCTACTTAAACGAACTGTTCTTATTTTTGGAAGTTGGTTAGAAAATCTAGGGTTTGACGAAAAATATCCTAGCCAAACTGTCTACTGTAACTACCATTTTCAATGAGTTTTCATGATTTCTAATCGATTTCTTCAACAAATAACGAATTAAAAAGAATGGGTATGAAGGAAATTACTTGCGGATTTGCATTTCACTCAAATCAGACTTCTTTTTTTCCTATTGGATGCTTGATTTGGTCTCTCAACTTTGCTTGAAGTTGTTTATAAATTTGAAATTGATTTGGGAGATTCGCTATACTTGCAAGTCCAGGACTCAATCCTGGAATTCTTGGTGTCTGTTTAGAACGCATTGTTTATAAAGATTGATTAATCGACGATGAAATTTTTTCGAATCGACGATTAACGTCGATGTCTACGAAGAAGAAGAAGATGAAAAAGAAGAAAAAAAAAATAATCAGTTTTGAAACTGATTTTAAGTTTCAATCTAGGTTTTAATTAGTGGGTTATTAGGATTAGTTATAACCTTAATTAGGGTGAGGGCAGATTAGTCTTCCCTAATCTTTTAGGAAACCCCTTATAATGTAGGGTGGACATTTCTATCACAAATTAGCCCCCCACCCTTTTTGAGTAGTCCCCAAAAAACGGTTCTTCCATAACCCTAAAGGAAGTTTCTGCAACACCTAGAAGGGCTGCTGGCCCACACAGAGAATGTTCTGGACTATTCCAAAAGGCATGCAGGGCAAGTAAATTCAATTTATCACAGGGAGGCATGCAGGGAATTAATCACAGGGAGTCATGCAGGGAATTTATCACAGGGAGGCATGCAGGGAAATTATTACAGGGAGGCATGCATGGGAATTATTACAATTTATACTCACCTCAGAATTAGGTTGTGGGCCTAATTAGCACCATATAAATACATGGGTTCACAACCCCAAAGGGTATGCAATCTTCCCCACTAAAATAATCAGTGAAAAACCTAAGCTAACTTAAGTATCAGAGGGTTTTTTACAGGTACCCCCCGTTAGAGCATAGATCGGTTGAACCCACCAAGCGTTGGTATGTCAAGTTTGGTTGTCATATTTTAGTGAATCAAAACTAATGTTAAGAGTCGCTTGATTATATACTAGAGTCAACTTTGTATAGGTTACCTTGAAAGTATTAGGATATGAGACATTACAAGTATTGCGAAGACTTGAAGATGTGAAGAAGCAAAGAGCTACAACGACAACAATCATCCTTCCACTTGAGGTTAGTGATATTTTACTTGAACTGTTTCATTCCCTAAGGTATCTTTCAAGTCGTGCATATTGAAAACAAAACTGCGAATCATATTTGAACTCTAGATAGACATAGTATTAAGGAATACAATACGGGGTTTATTGCTTAACCATTAAACTTTGTAGATAAGACATCGCCATAATCATTTGAATGATATTGTGATTATGTATGGGTATGAGGTGAGGATTTCATCCTAGGGAAAAATGTTTTACATGTGTTCTAAGGAAGTAAGTTCATAAACTTGTTTGTGAACCGAAAAGGAAATTGCCAGGTGTTATTGGTTTTGTTATTCATCGCTTATCTTATGAACAACCAATATGTGTGATTGAGTATAACCGCTCACAACTTGTTTGTGTTCTTGGTAGAACTATTCACAAAGGCCTGACTTATGTATTGGTATGACTTTTATTAGTGAAACCGATCTTAAGTAATCATCTGAGATGGTATGATCGGGTTTGTGTTTTGTCTGACCAAATTTGGGAAAGGGAAACCGATCCTAGTAAGAGGTGAAGTATGTCACAAAGGGGAAGAGATCCTTGTACGAGGTGCAACAAGGTTTATAGCAGAAAGGGGAACCGATCCTATGAACATGTGCAACATGTTTTTAGGCAAAGGGGAACGGATCCTATGGACATGTGCAACACATATAAGTTAGATACCATATATATGTGGGGAACCGATCCTAGTACCTAGTCAACCGAATTTTGGAAAGCTAGTGTGACTATGCACAGTACTCACATGGAGGTATAACCGAAACTTGTTTTGGGGAACCGATAAACCCATGATTGTGATTGAATGTTTGTTTGATCAATCACATAGTTATTGAAAACCAAATGAACCAATTCTAAACTTGTTTGGAAGTGTGTCAAATCGGTTTCAAGGTTGTAAGTGTGAAAGAGAACTTACAAAGTAAGGATGTCGACATACTTTGAACACGTGCTGTGAATGTTTATTTCTTTAATTGTTGAAAGTTATTCCTTAATAGCTAAAGAAAGAAAATCCGAGGATCGAAACATAAGTAAGTTAAGAATCTTTTAATTAGGGATATTAATTTCATTTTGTAGGGAAATACAAGAATTAGTAATGTGCATTTACTAATTAGATTTTCCGAGAGATTTCGATCATTATTTTTGGACAGAGAATTTCCAGGAATTATGGAAACCGAATTTGTGCTTTAATGAATATCTTGAGCATATTTTCGGTTTTGGAAATTCGCTGGTGTCCGAACTTCCTTGTCTATAAATACTTGAAGTTTGCCTTTCTAGAAAACTAATCCTTTGTAACAACATACTTCCTCTTTTGTTGTTGTTACTGGTGTAGCCGCCTATTCGGAGAGGAGAGTAACCTAATTAGGCGAAATCTCTTACGGCCGCTCAGTTTAGATTCTTCTTTGGGATTGAGAAGCTCTAGCGTGTACCGTTGGTGGGAAACTAGATAATTGCGGTTTATATTTTGTTTTCGATTGATTTGATTGACTAACGGTGGTTGAAATCTGATTGCACCTAGTTTGTTTATGCTTGAGAATCTTCTCTTCTGATATAAGATTCACTCAAACTAGTTCGGAGTTTTCGACAGGGATCTTTAGACTGTTGTTAGTTCTAAAGATGATCTTGCGATAATCCATTGTTAACAGACTCCATTCTGTGCGTGATTGATCATAAGAGATTCAAGTGATTGTGTGCAGGTTTATATTGAAGATCTAAGAATATTTAAAGACGAAGAACATATTGAAGATTTCTGATTTGTGAGTTCATAATCTTTGGTGCGCACAATACTTGTTTCGGTAAAAGAGGATCCAATTAATAATCGGTTTATCCTTGTGTAGATTGGATTGATTAATTAAGTAGATCGGCATCAACACAATTATTTGGATTAAGAGTGTTGTTGGCTTAATCTTAAACGATTACTTCGGTAATTGAACATAAGATAGATCTAAGAACCTGACGAAGGAGTTTATGTTAAGATAAACAGAAGAGCCTTTGTCCAACTCATATCACTTGGTTGAACAGAGTTCATACCAAACAGATTTGTTGTTCCTTTACTGTTTGGAATACGAACCAAAGGAATTGATCCAAGTACGTGACTTATTTATAAGTTGGAGGCGTGGGAATACAGACGGAACTAGGTGAACTATAGGTTTAGTTGCTTGGTCTCAACTATACGAAGTTGGTGTAATTTTGTGTAGCGGCTTAATCCTGAGAGTATTCAATTATAGACAAGGTCCCGAGGTTTTTCTGCATTTGCGGTTTCCTCGTTAACAAAATCTTGCTGTGTCATTTACTTTATATTTCAGCATTATAATTGTTTTATTATAATTAAAGTAAATTACACAAACGTTAATTCCTATTTACTTGATAAGCAATTATATTGTGTTTGGTTAAGTCCGAACCTTTGTATCAAGTAATCATACTTCGTTATTGTATTGTCTTGATCTCGTATCCATATACGATCACACGAAGTGTGAACCGATTAGTTGTATTGTTTCGACTCAGTCCATAGACAATTACTTTCGGAGAAAGAACTTATAGGTAGGAAAAGTTTTAGCTTGAGGTATATTTGGGTACCCTCGCCTTTTCACCCCCCAACACTATTCACTTGGAGAAATGCAGTGGATCGATCATCAGCAAATCACCATTGAAATCGTGTTTGAGGTAGAATAATATTTTACCATTCAAACAGCGGTGATAATCCATGGTTAAAACACAACCATCATAAAATATCTTAAATATGCATGGCGGTGATCATTTATTTTAAATATGTCGGTAAAAATTATTTGTATGATTTCCCAGCCAATTAACTGAAGAGAATCAAGTCCTAATTACAGGTGTAGTTCTATATAAGACAAAGTAGGGACCCATTAGACGTTATCTACAAAGTAAAAGGTTTTGTCTGTCATTAACTGAAAGTTATGCTTGATTTTTCAGGGTTAAAATGAGCACAATCAAAGAGTATGGATACAATAGTTACTTCATATAGTGTGGATTAAATACTGATTGTTGGTATTATTTATTTGAAATTATTGTCATAAAATGACTTAAAGAATCGCTCAATTCCGCGTATATGTTAAACGTACTATTGAATTCCAAAAACATCATGTATAATCAAAAGGGAAAATATGACCAATAAAAATGACGTCCATATCCATGTACATGACTATACTATAAATGTAGTAGGAACATTTTCGGGAATGCACTAATAGGGCAGTCGAAATATTGACCAGTCAACTGGACTAATATTCATGGTCAACAACACTCGACACTCTGTAGTCATTTTTCTAGTGTCCAGTAAGAGTGTATCCGAGTGCTTGGGTCAGTCAACTGGTATAGTCAACAGTCAATGGTATGTTTGTGGGATTTAACAAGTCCTCAGAACAACTGCAGCGCTCAGGTTCTATATTTTCAAATTGCTATCTCATATATAGCATTTGATTTGGAAATTTGGTATCGTGGTGTACTGACACACCAAATTCTGATAAACAACGCAGTTTAAAAATGCGTTTGTATGTAAACGTAATTATTAACTCTTTGTGTCTTACACGTGTTTTATAAAAGCGTTATAGTTTAACGCAGTTGAAAATTCCGTGTTAACTTAAATGTGATCTAATACTACGTCTATAATCGAGACGCAATTTATAAAAGCGTTTTGTTAAACGAATTTCAAATCGCCGTTTTCCTGCAACGCGTTTTTAAACTGCTTTTGGAAGCCGACGCAGTTTATAAAAGCATTTATCTTTAAGGTTTTCAAAAAATCATTTAACCCAAACGGTTTTATAGACTTCATTTAAAAACATCTTAGTAGTAAACGCGCTTTATAAACGCGTATTAATAAGAGAAAAAAATGAAGACATCTCTGCCGTATGAAAACTAGGATTAATCTTGCCCCTCCGCTAAATTTGAGCAATAATAAAACAGAGATTAATTTGGGCAATTACAAAAACACGTAGCAAACCCTAAAATCTTCACACGTCGTCTTTTTCGTTTTTAGTTCTACACCAGCGGCACCAAGCAAACCACTCTACACCAGCAACACCTCGTTCTCCTCCAAATTTATCTAGCATCAGCTCGTTTCTTTGAACAGGAGATTCGGATGGAGAGTAAATAGAAGAGAAAGAGTATTTATATCAAACGGATTTATAAAATGAGTTTTGTTTATCACGGATTTAGAATTTTTTTTTGATTTAAGCGAATTTATAAAAGGAGTTTCACTACCACGAATTTATAAAATGAGTTTAGATATAAAAGGATTTATAAATACCATTTCACTAAACGTAAATTTTAATTGCGTTCTTGTTAAAAGGATATATAAATAACGTTTAAAGTGAAACAGATTTTATATACACTTATATTCGAACGGAATTTAAAAAGACGTCTCACTTTGACGCATTTATAAAACGCGTATATTTGTAGACGCAGTTTATAAAAGCGTTTTTGAAAACGCAGTTTTAAGAGACGTCCACACCTGACGGGTTTTTAAATACCTTCCACTTTCGAGACGAGATTAAAAAACGAGTTTCGATTTAAACGTAATCTAAAAATACGTTTCAACAGGAACAATATTTATAACAACGTGGTCCTATATTGTCAAATTGCCAAATATAGTTATCAAATATAGATATTCCGTTTGGCAATTTGACAATTTGGCTTCGAATATAACATTTGACAATCACGAGTACGCGATGTTTTGTTGCCAAATATAGCTTTTGGCAACAACACTACCGCTGCTCTCATTTGACCAAAACAGTTGTTAAAAATCTATTTTTGAGGATAAAAATGGTACAAAACGCTTGATAAAAGTTCAAAATGTTATTTTTGTAAATTCCAATCAGGAACACTAAGTGCGTCAACTTCACCCTCTCTTAAGTGCTGTTCCGGTAAACAGCTCTTATTATTTTGGGTTGGCTACAGTTTTGAAAGGTGTAAATGATGTTTACCGTTGTTATAAAAGGGTTCGGTTATTTTTGTATGACTTTGAATTTGTTTCTTGCATTTGAAATCACAGGGTGAGTCAGTACTACGCTTCACTGGTAGTGTGGACCCTGAAATACTTTGGAATTTCATATTGTTGTTGGTGTACCAATGGCTAATTATTTAACGAGGAAGGAGAATCCCTTCGCATTTTTATTTTCACTATCTCACATTTTGAACCTGGCGTTTTTAGGGGTCATTCAAAAGGATTTAGGGGCCAACAATAAAACAAAAAGATCATCCAAAGGGAAAATATACCCAGCCCTTATCTCGCGTAATTCGTAATGGCGAAATTACCCTTATATATTCGGAGGATATGATAACATTGTTACCCTCCGAATGCAATCGAAAGCCAAAATCGTTCCCATACTTCCGATTGTAGTCGGTGCAGTATTAGAATGATTTGTGTTTCATTTTTTCCATTTCTTTTTAATTTTTGAGTTGTTAGAGTTATAGAGAAGAAGGTGAAGGAAAAAAAAGAGAAAACCCAGTTTATCACTACAAAAAGGGATGGATACGAAGAAGAAGGTGAGAATCATGACGAAGAACAAAATGTTGAGGGTTCACGACCGTTTAGAGAAGACGATTTGGGGTATATGTTGAATGATCCAAACTTTTGTGGAGAGGAAAACATAGACGACCCTTTCATGGAAGAAAATGGAGAATCGCATGATATTGAAGCTAACGATGCATGTAAAACACAGGTATTGTGTTAAGAAACTCAAATACTCGATTTGCATGCGTTTGTGTGCTTTTGTAAACAAGAAAAACCGATTATTGCATGCATTGAATGCCATGAACTACCCAGATTCGGTAGATAATTTCTAGATTAAACTTACGAATATAACACAGTGAGTACCAAATATGTATATTCGGTAGTTACAAGATACTAGTTTACTGCCGAATATGAGAAAAACCCCAAACTGGTTTTCCAAAAATATCTACATTCGGTAGTTATGTAGAGTTATTTACCTCCGAATGTCCCCAAAAACGAATTCCTCAGAAAATTTCAAAACTCAGTATTCTTATCCTTTACAATCGGTAATAGTTTAACATTATTTGACTGCCGAATATAACAGTGGCCTCAAAATAAAATTTCCGAAAACTTGAAAATCGGATGTTTATCGATTAAAGTTATCTCCCGGTTATTTATATTCGGCTGTTTTACTATATATTTTAGCTTCCGATTATATCATTTTTTGCACTCAGTAAACTGTGTACATTCATTTGCATAAATCGGGTGTTTTGGGTAACCGATAAGATTCCGAATATAAAGTATTCGGAAGTTTGACTTATTTAATTACCTCTGAATATATCATTTTTTTCACTCAGTAAACTGTGTACATTCATTTGCATAGATCGGGTGTTTTGGGTAACCGATAGGATTCCGAATATAGAATATTCGGAAGTTTGACTTATTTAATTACCTCCGATTATTGTATAATAATTTGTTGCTTTCATATGCAGGCCGTTGAATAGTTTGTTGATGACTTCTATTTGAGGCCCGACACTTCCCTATACTATGCAAACGATTTGGTATACTCATCACTACTTTTTTCTTTTTTTTCAAAATTTATATGTTAAATGGTTATGCTTATTAGGTTTGTTTTGTTTTATGCACGTTTAGACATTTGGAAGTAAGAAGGAGGCAAAGGAATGGCTTATGAACAAGGCAAAATATAACATGTGCATGGTAGTTCAAAATAATCATGTTAGTGACACTCGATTTGAAATGATTTGTGAGCGAGGTGGGACGCGAAAGAGTCACCAGGGAAAGAATAGTAAGTACATACGGAAGACGAATAGGAAATACCGAAGCAATACCAAGAAGATAGGATGCCCATTTAAGATTGTCTTCTATAAGCCCGATGGTATTAAAGGTAAAGAGTATAAAATGTATAAAGTTGATAACGGTTGTCACAACCATGATGATCCGTTGGATTTAATTGGACATGTAATGGTTGCCAAGTTAAAACCACATCAAATGCAGACGGTGAGGTCTATGCGGATCCAAAAAGCGAGTGCGATCTTAAGTAAAATAAAGGCGGACGATCCCGACAACTTGTCTTCTTTGTCTACAATTAAGTCGGCCCTAGCTACGATCAAAAGGACTGATTGGGATGGTAGAACGGTCATGCAACAATCGAGGTTAGGAGTTAGCGGAGTTACACGGCTACACCTTGAGAAGGGAAGAAAAGGATGGTATAGTGGTTCGTATTTTCTTGGCACATCCCGAAATGATCCAATTGGCTCAATGCTTTCATCAAATTTTGTTGATAGATGCTACTTATAAGACAAACAAGTATAACATGCCGTTGTTGAACATTGCTTGCCATACTTCGGACAAAAACACGTTTACGATTGCATGGGGTTTAATGGATCATGAGAACAATGTGAGTTTCATTTGGATTTGGAGACGTTGAGGTCCATTTATAACGGTGATAATTTTCCAAGGGTTATTGTAACGGATAACGATCAAGCCTTAATGCATGCAATAGCGGTAGTGTTTCCGGAAGCCCAAAACTTGCAATGTACGTGGCACATTCAATGCAATCTCAAAACCAATTGCCATCATCATTTCCAAGCTAAAAGACCAAGGAAGGGTACCAAGAGGTCAAAGGAAGAGGATGAGCGCATTAGTAAATTAACCTTGGAAGAACGTAAGGAAGAGGATAGGCTATTTGAAGAAAAGTGGAAGGAGGATGGAATAATTTGGAAAATGTTCATGAAAGCATGGGACAAAATCGTTTGGTCGATGACCGAGGAAATTTACGAATGTAACTTGAAGAAATTTGAGGATGAATACAGCACGGACTACCCAAAACCGGTTGAGTATTGTAAAACACAATGGTTAACGATTAAGGAGAGGTTTGTGTTTGCATGGACATATGAATATCGTAACTTCAAGAACGAGGCGACAAGCATTGCGGAGGGGTCTCATGGTCGACTAAAGAAAATACTAATTGGTAGTCAAAATGGAGTTGTGTCGATCCAAGAAGCAATCCATGAATTCACCAATCGTGATCTCGTAAAGATTAGGAAATGTATGCAATTTAGTGTACACCAATTCCCGATGGAACATATTAAGGAAAAATTGCTTCTAAGGGGAGTTGTTCATAAAGTTTCAAGATGGGCAATAAATCGCATGATGAAACAATTGAAGTTATATAAAACTTATGATGACGAGAATACGGTTTGTGTTTGCAAGGATATGATAGGTATTGGACTCCCATGTCGTCATAAGTTGGGTAGGTATGTTGAAGTGATTGACATCGATGATATTCACCCATTTTGGAAGCAATTAAATTTCACTCCGAACACCCCGGTAGTTGATGGTCCGTCTTTCTTCGAGTCGGAATTGTATGCACGAATAGCCGAGCGTTACGCTACATCAAACGGCACCAAAAAGCAAATATTGATGCATAATTTGGAGGAAGCCCTTCACCCTTGTTTAAGGGAGGTTGATGAACCTATTAAGCAAAAGAACACCGGTAGGCCGAACACCGAAGTGTCGAGGACCATCCAAAGAAAAGAGTTGAAGGAGTATTTGTCTAATAAAAGAATATTGTCTAGGCACGAGTGTTCGGAAGCCGAATTTGAAGATGAGCCGGAACCTAAGAAAAGAGGTCGTCCAAGAAATGATCAAAGTGGACCAACCACCCGACAAGTAAGGCCAAAGATCTCTACAGAGCCTTCTCAAGTAAGTCAACCCAATGTTGTCGAAGAAGTTGTTGAGCAAATGAACGCCTCGCAACAAACCCAACCAATGGAAATTCTTACTATAAAAGAGGACAAAGGTACTCTTCGTTGCCCTAGAGATCTTAATGGAAGACCAAATCGATCCACATATACAATATACAAAGAGTATTTGGAACAACTCCCTCCACTTATCATTCCATTTGTTTTGTCGACCGACGAGGTTGATGGGGATGGAAATTGTGGGTTTCACGTTGCTACGGAACAAATGGGTTACTTTAGAGAGGCGGATATCGAAGATGTCACCCAATGCCAATATTTAAGAAATAAGATGGCGGTACAACTAGTGAAGGACAAGGGTTTTTATATGGAGATGATGAGGCGAGGAGATAGATACGACAAAGAACAAGAGTTCAAAGACTTAGTTGCGCGTGTGAAGTGTCGAAAGGGATTGAAGACAATCGGATCCAAGTATTGGATGACAATGCCTAAATTTGGATATCTCCTAGCGGACGTTTTGAATTGCGTGGTACATTTCTTCGTTCCTCCTATGTATGGACTTAGCATGACGTTTGCACCCACAAGAACGGCTTGCGACGAGTCGGTTAAAGATAGAAGAATCGTAATGGCATTTGTGAATGAAATGCATTTTATCGGTTTAAGAGTAAAGAAAGATTGTCCGTTACCTCCGTTGAGTAAGTGGCACGATTACTTCCCGATGAACCATTGCAAGGATTGGGTGAAACAATATGAGTCCAACATGGTTGATTGGGATCGTGTTATGGACAACAATTTTCCCGCTGAGTTACTCGAATTGATCCCCTCGGATGATGACGATGTTTGATCGTTTTTTTTCGAGGCACGATTATAATTTTTTTTGAAACTATGTAATCGGAACAACAGTATTATAACACTTCAATACGATTAATCATATTCGGGAATTCCATATTTTATCAAACCGCCGATTAATATTAAAAATTTGAATTTACAGCACTCAAACATCACATGTTATTCTTTTTTCCCAGTCCAAGATGCAACAATCAACGCGGCTTCGAAATGTAGAAACGACTCTCCTCTACACTTGGAATAAGCATCTTGTGCCGCAAACCTGTCGTCTCTGTGCCTAGCAAGAATACGGTTGTACTCGGTGCACAATTTTATAACATGGTGCACCCTTGAAGAAACATGGGATGGTTCATAATTGTGGCGTGGCTTCTTGTACTTACCAACAAAAGGACCCAATGAAACGTTAATCCAAAATATACGATCGTCCTGCTGTTCTTTGGGTAGATCTTTCACAATGTAATAATGGGCTGTCTAACATTCTATATTGGCCCTTGGAACCACCTAGAGCCAAGGCGTGGTTTGTTTTGAACTTGCTATATTCGGAGGATAATTGTTTTGTAAAGTCCCGAATGTACGATGGCCCAAAAATCAGAATTTGGGAAAAACTTATACTTTTCAAATTTTGAAATTGAAATAATCGGAAGTATAATTAGTTACCCAAACTTCCGAATATGGGCTGTCTAACATTCTATATTGGCCCTTGGAACCACCTAGAGCCAAGACGTGGTTTGTTTTGAACTTGCTATATTCGGAGGATAATTGTTTTGTAAAGTCCCGAATGTACGATGGCCCAAAAATCAGAATTTGGGAAAAACTTATACTTTTCAAATTTTGAAATTGAAATAATCGGAAGTATATAACATTATATTGTCTTCCGAATAAATACTGGCCCCAAAATGGGATTTTTCCTATATCAGAAATTTTGAGATTTTTCAATATATATATATATATATATATTCGGTAGTGAGTGTACTTCTGAATACTGTGTGTCTACTTAAATATATTCGGGAGACAAAAAATTCATTAAACTACCGATTATTACCAGTTTGTATCCAGGAAGATATGACCAACAATATTCGGCCGATAACCATCAAATATTTCTCCCGAATACTGTCGATGTTCTTGAGAAATGAAGAACACGACTACATTCGGAAGTAAAGGAGCATGAATATCGCCCGAATCTGGATAAATAACCGAAAACCCTAGAATTATTTTTTCTCGATTCGCCGAATTAAAGCGAAATAAACCCCAAAAATGATAGATTCTTACCTAATTGGGGCCATTTGACTTTGGAGCGGAATTTTTTTTTTCTTCCACAATCGAAAGATAATAGGAAACTGGAAGAAGAAGAAGAGTTGAAATGAGTAGAATTGTTTTTGATTTGGTTTTCATACAGTTTTACCATAAGGGCATTTATGTAACTTCAATATCATATAGGGTACCCCTTAACTAGAGTCTTTGGCTGGGTATAAATTGATGGCCCCTAAATCCTTTGGGGTGGCCCCTAAAAACGCTAGGATTTTGAATCCTAATTCTTCCAACAAATACAAACGGTGGCTTAACTGGAACTAACAATTTTCCTTCCTAATTTGGGTCTAGTGTGATTACCGGGGGCGTATATTTTTCTTCATCAATATGGAAAGCGGGATATGTGGTAAAAGTATTAAATTATCCTTTAAATAAATCTTAATAATTCAAATATAAATACAAAAATATAATTATTTCTATTAACAAATACAAAATCTTTGATCAAATCCCTTTTTCTTATCTATTGCTATCAAAATCAAAAATTAAAACCGAATCACAAACAAAAATTGAATTCTCATTTTTTTGGGATTTTGAAGGAATATTAGTCGATAAACAATTCAAGTGATCGAGTTAAATCCCTTTAGTCCGTCCTTTAAGAGAAACTCAACAATGATTTAACCATGAATCTTTGAAATTTCCTCATCAAATTTTCTGAAAATCAACCCAGAATCGGTATATGTGTACATTAGCGTAAAACCGATTGTAGTTGATGTTTCTAGGAATCGGTTTTTGTTGTACACATACATAAACCGATTCTGGTTTGATGTGAAGAACATCAACCACAATCAGTTTATCCTAATGCACACATAAACCGATTCTGGGTCCAAGTTTGGATTTGTAGAGAAATCAAGAATCGGTCTTTATGTGCCTCACAAATGAACCGATTATGAGATACCAAGCTTTCTGTATGTGTTTTTTTCTTTTTTCTTTTTTGCTGAAACTGGATTATGTGAAAGACCACATAAACCGATTATATATTTCATATAAAGACGGATTCTGGTTAACCAATTTTTTCCCAGTTAATACCCGATCACAGAATGAGTATGAAATCATACTAGATTTCAGTTGGAGTACAAATGAAAATAGTTTTATACCCGAATTGAAAATGCGTATGATTTTACACATTTGAAAAAAAGTATAATTTTATACTCGAGTATGACATCTCAAACGATCTGAAAATGAGTATGAAATTATACTCATTCTCAATCGGGTATATATATGGAGTAGAATGAATTTTAGTTTTGTTTGATGTTTAACAACACATAGTTTACCGATCAAAAAAAAACAATTTACCCATAATTGGTTTATGTTCATGTCCATATAAACCGATTCTTGATAATCGGTTGATTTTCATGTCCATATAAACCGATTCTGGGTAAAAGCAAATTTCAAAAAAAAAATTTATATGTTTTGAAGTTACAATCGATTGATACGAATGTCAACATAAATCGATTTTGGGTTGGTGTTCTTAAAAAAATTTCAAATTTTCAAATTTTCCATGTTTCGATGATTTCTTAACAAAAGATAATTTCACTTCTAACACGATATTTTTACTACTAATCAACTAAATTAACACTAATAAATTAGGGGAAATTAGCCATTAATTAAAATAGTTGGATAAGGGGTTTTTTATTTTAATTCAAAGTATCCCTTTTTATCTTTTAGTCGTAGGCCCAAATAAATTGTATCGGCCCAAATTAGGAAGGATAATTTGGGGACATGTTCGTGTTACAAAGCTTTACATACCCATAAAAATGAGCGCATTCCGAAACGTATAACTCCACCGTCTACTACTTTGGTATTTCAGAACGCGCTTATTTTTTTATGGGTATGCAGAGCTTTGTGACAAAAGCGTATCCCCAAAATATCAACTTAAAATACTGACGTATTTGAGTTTTATCAAGAAAAATGTCAAAATGTGAGACGGTGTGAACTTAAGGGTGTGAGGGAATCTCCCCCTTATATAAATCAAGAACTTAAGGCAATACAAAATAGGATAAAAGGTGAATATAAAAACTAAAATAACTACATGTTATATGTGCATCACCAAGTACCGCTGCCATGGGGAGAGCTTTCCTCAGACATGGAAGGCTCATAAAAATGAGCGCATTCCGAAACGTATAACTCCACCATCTACTACTTTGGTATTTCAGAACGCGCTTATTTTTTTATGGGTATGGAGAGCTTTGTGACAAAAGCGTATCCCAAAATATCAACTTAAATACTGACGTATTTGAGTTTTATCAAGAAAAATGTCGCCCAAAATGTGAGACGGTGTGAACTTAAGGGTGTGAGGGAATCTCCCCCTTATATAAATCAAGAACTTAAGGCAATACAAAATAGGATAAAAGATGAATATAAAAACTAAAATAACTACAGATTATATGCGCATCACCAAGTACTGCTGCCATGGGGAGAGCCTTCCTCAGACATGGAAGGCTCATCCCCGCCCCGGAGTTTAATAGATAATCCTATTACCAGGAAAGAAAAAAAAGAAGTACTGCTACCAGGCAGGTAAAGCATTTTTACTTCATGGACTGTTGCATTCAACAAAACTAAAATATTACTACTAAAAAAGCATATTTGTGACACTGAATCAAACTTTTAAGTTTTAACCCCTTTTTAATCTGTTACTTATATCTAGTTAGATTCTGGCCTTTTAGCTAGGGAGGGTGCATATATTTAATACATTATCGCTTCTTAATTTCTTACGTCTTTCTTCCATGTATAGAAACAAGTCTAAGATTTGTTCTGTTTTACAAAGCATTCATTCTTACTTTATTTATAGCCTCACACCACCGCTTTGCGTAACCAAGGAACTGAGTTGGGAAAACAATATCCCGCGTAATATGCGTCCCCATCCTCTGGTCTGATACTCCCCATGCACAAGCCATTACTAGACTCACAATGATTGTAACTTAAGGCAGCAACAAACCAAGCCAAGTCGGCTTCTTCCTCTTCTTCTTCTTCAATTCATTACTGTAAAAATAACTGACGACAACTGACGACAATTTCTTACATCTGGACAACATGCACATGTCATGGCAGTGATAATCTTACGGTTAAAACACAGCCGTAGTAAAATATCTCTGAGCATTGTCTTAAAATCTCACGGTTAATATCTCTGATCACTGACTTAAATATGTCGGTAAAAATAATTTGTATTAATTACTGGAAGAGAACTCCCACTTGGAGTAATTAAGTCCTGATCCCTGAAGTAATTACAGGTGTATTCTAGATAAGACAAAGTGGGGACCCATTAGATATTATCTACAAAGTAAAGGGTTTTTCATAAAATTATCAATGTAGTACGAAGGGGATGAACTGCAGTGAAGAACATTCTCATTCTTTATAAAAAGCATAACCCTAATAAAATGCTATTCATTTTCTCTTTCATTTCTTCACCCCTCCGGCTCCAGTGACCTCCTTCGAAGTACTTCCCTCAAACCTTCGTCTTCAATGGCAGCTGACAGGCTGAACCCATATGCTAGAGAATATTATCACTCATCTTTACTCCCGAAAATAACTCATCCGATTCATCTTCCTTATGACATTAGTAGTTACAACAACATCTTGCATTTTCCTCCTCCTCCTTCCATCAGTTTCAATCCTACTTACTTCTTCGCTTCTCTTGATACTACTCTTGCTTACTCCTGTAGACTTCCTTCTCCCCCAAATCTTAATGTTCTTCCAGCTGATTTTTCGGTTGGAGATTGTACTACTACTCAACAGACTAGTCCTCAACCTTACTGCCCAAAGTACTGCCCAAATGTTAACTTCAATGATATGGGTCTCGATTATTATCATCACTGGCAGCAAACAGGGATCCAACCACCATCACTACCACTAGTATCTTCATATTCATATTCATCATCACCAATCATGAACCAGAGTAGGGTTTCGGAACTAAACAGTACTGATGAAGCTGATTATCATCAGCAGCAGCAAGCAATAACAGTTGCGGCAATAGCTTCTGAATATGATGATCTGGTGGGAAATAAGAAAATCATAGCAGAGATCTGTGAGAAAGAACAACCAATTACTACCTCTTTATCTCCTCCTTATGAGCGAGGGAGTAGTAGTAGAAGTAGCAACAGCAGCAGAAAAATTTGGAAGAAGGGTTTCAATGGTAAGCCGGTGGGAAGATTTTTTTATCGGATATGTAATAACTCGCTGGGAAGTACTGCTCATCAACATCAACATCCGGGTGCGAAGATCTACAATGGAAAATCAATATTACCTTCAATGATGTGTTCCGAAGGCAAGATTCGCGAAGACGATGAAGTTGAATCGGTTCAACAGAACAGCGACAAGACAACCGTTATGATCAAAAACATTCCTAACCAATACACGTATAATACTCTCTTTATCTTTTGATTATTTTCGCACGGGTTTTTGTCCAAAAATGAAGAATAGTTACTGATTGTGGTTTAGGGTTCGTCTTATTGTTGTTTTTGATCATCTGACTAATTTTTGCTTATACCCTTTCCGATTCCTCGCTGATTATGAAGTTTTCTAGGGTGAAAAAATGGGGATGAGGTAATCCATAAGCTTACACCCTTATAGACGGGTGTCCCATTAAGCTATTATTTCCAAGGAAAGTTGATTGATGGCATGGCAGAGATATCAAGGAATTTTTCATGTTTGCTTTATTGGTTGTTGTGTGTTTCAGGGTATCTTAAAAGGTTTGCCTGTTTTTAACTCTGGGTATCGATCTTTTTATTTCTTCTAATACTGCTTTTGTTTGTTTGGTGTGTTTTTAGTCGGAAAATGTTGATTGAATTCTTGGACAAGCATTGCCAATCTGAAAACGAAAAGGCGAAGTTGTCATCAACTGACAAAGAAAGTCTACTAACACATCTATCAGCTTATGATTTTGTATATCTCCCCATTGATTTCTGGTTAGTACCACGGAAATACAACGTTTGCAGCAAATTAACCTTGATTGTAAAAGATGAGTAGAGAGGCCTTCATATGATAGCCTAGATTAGCTGCTAATTTTCTGTCTAATTTCTCTCTACTTCTGTAGTACTGATGCGAACAAGGGATACGCGTTTGTGAACTTCACAAACCCAACTGCGGCTTGGAAATTGAACTCTTTCTTAAACAAATATGAGTGGAATGTCTTGAACACTAAGAAGATTGCTCGCGTTACATACGCGAGACGGCAGGTGAATTATTTCATTTTGGGTTTCTCTATCTTACCTTTAGCTCTCTAAATTTTGTAAAATTGATACATCCCAGTGGAGTGATCATATACATTTTTATATGCAGGGTAAGGAAGAACTAGTGAATTACTTCGACGGCACCGAGTTTTATTGTGATTCTGATGAATTGCTACCTGTTTGCTTTGTTCCGTATCGAGATGGGTCTGAGAAGGAGATGGTTAAACAAAGTATTGTGGGGAAATGTATTGGCTATCGCAAAGAGTGCTATCGCCACTGGTGTCGTTGCCATTCAGCTCGAAACCAGAAAAATGTCTAGTGTGGCTAAATTATTCCGTTATTGTGTCTTTCATTTTAACCTGTGATTAGTCAAAATCTTGGCTAACTAGCTAAAAAAGTTGAATCTCGAATTAGGTTGGGCAAGGTAGACCTTACCACCTGTAATGGTACTGATCAAAGTACCTTGTATAGGTGGTGGTGTCAACCATAACCCCCGTAAGGTTAAGTTTTCATTTACTAGTAGTAGTACACGATATCAGTTTGTGTGTTTGTGTTCGGTTTCCGTCGAGCGAAAATATTGTTGTTAATCAGCTAAAAAAGCTAGTTTGTTGTTTAGGTTTGGTTTCTGTTTCACTAGCAACAGTGCTGTTAGTTAATGTTGGTTTGCTGTGCTCTGTGGATCATGTAAAAGCAAAATGAACGTAAAAGTTAGTTATAGTCTGGTCTAACCAGTGTTATGTATGCTTCTTCTTTTTTGAAGCTATGTATGCTGTAGTTGGCCTCCTTCAAACAGGCAATCCCGATTTGGAATGGCTCCTTGAGAAAAACTTATTTAGGAAATGGCTATACTTGTATTACTATTATGACCGATCAAGTACTCTGTTATTCCGAAGAACAACCATCGTCATGAGCAAGTTTGAACTAAAACTTTTTATATTTTTATGGAGGTTCTATAATTTAAATTGGCCTCTATATGTACTACGCAACTACCTTTGGTTACCGAGTGGATTGAGGACTTGTGAATGTGCAGGAAGCTCTCCTGAATCACTTAGATTGTTACGCATTGCCCAGTGTTCTTTTAAAAGTTCTTTTGAAATACAGAAAAACCTCCGGCTTCCCGTATTTTGCACCTTTTATTGGGCTTATAGTTCTCGAAACGAGTATATTTTTTTTGTGAAACATGTGTTTTTCACTTGCATTTTGAGTGATAATTTTTGTTTTCACTCGATATATTTAAAAAATATTCAATAGTGAATGATAATAAAAAATTCAATTTGTATATGAACTTGTGAAGTGATAGTTATCTTTGACACTGAGCTTTCTTTTACTATAAGATTTCTGGGAAAGAAATATTATTTTCATTTAGAGAGAGAAAAGGTACAGGGTTATGGGCTGTCAAAACCCTAACTTGATTTAAATTCTGGAAATGCCAGGTCTTATTTAATTTCATCTTCGTGATTACCTAAAACTAACGAGCTTTGTTTTCCATTACGTTTTTCTAAGGAGATAATGCAGAGTATCTTTACGCAGGTGAGGTCAGAGTGACACAATCTGACTAATTAGTCTCGTCTAAAAAGGTGATCCTGGAGAGAGAGCAATGAAGAAGAGAGGCAGAGTGGCAGACTGATGGGAAAAGCCACTGAGCCTCTTGAGTATAACTTTCTTGTCAAAGCAAGGACGGTGGAGGATGAGGAAACATTCGGCCGCCGTCTGAACATCCACATTAACGGTATCACATCAGTAAATGTATTAAATGAGCTAACCGGATAATGTGCGCTGGTGGGTCATCGGATAAGAACTAATCCAAAAGGTTAAGAGTTTCACGGAGTGTAGGTTTTCTTAATAGTTCACGGCCGGGCCAAAACAACAATTCTAATTCTACCTATGTAAAATGGGTCATTTGTCCAAATATTTTTAAAACATGATTAATAAAAAAATGGACACAAAGAAAATAGCAAGAATGAAACTGGATTCATCGTGGCTTAAATTTAAAAAAGAGCGGGGATGAAACTGGATGCATCTTGACGTAAATTAAAAATAAGAAAATGTATTTGAAAATAGGTAGGATGAAACTGTTTATATCCTGACTATTTTTACATTTTCGTCCATTTAAACAATATCAAATTTTACATGTCTTTTTCACCCAGGAATTGTTGATTTTGATTTTTTTAACCAATTTTGCGTTCTACTTACTTAGTAACTCTGGGCCTCAGGATGTATCAGTGATAAATTCAGTATGTTGTTAAGTTAGTTTATTCATACAGGAAGTGTTGAAGAATAAACCAAGATACTATGAAGAAGACAGAAGGAATCAACAAGAGTTGTTGATACAGTAGTGTGGATCAACTATGAGAACTACAGAGTATGGTTGGATCAATTGGTACAGTTGATATGAAGTAAATGGATCAACAAGAATTGTTGACGCATGGTACGATATTTAGAAGTTTACTTGGGTTGCAAGCATTACTGGTTTTAGAGTTTGTTTACATGAGTATTTTCTAGAACAGTCTTTGTTAGAGTTTGATTATGTTAGGAAAGTGTTTATTACTTGAGAGTCAAGTTTGTAAACATATATATAAATAGGCTGTTAAGCCGTGAGTTTTAATTACATCAATTAAGAGAAGTTTGTTTGAGTTTAGTTTTGTGTTCTTTCATTAAGTCTTTGATATCAGATTTTCTACATCTGGTATCAGAGCGCTGGTATCAGATTCTAGGGCTTTGGGTATGAGAAGTTAAGTTGAAAAAGATGACGAGTTTAAGTTCAATCAAGGTGCCAGTGTTTGAAGGCAAAAACTTTGAACATTGGAGGTTACAGATGGAGAATATATTTACATATCAAGAAGTATGGGATATTGTGAAAGATGGTTATGTAGAACCAGCAGAAGGAGTTGTAGTTGAAGGAGATGCACAAACTCTATTAACTGAAAACAGAAAGAAGAATTCTAAACCTACATATATTCTTCATAAAGGTGTTCATGAATCTTTCATGGACAGAGTTATCTATATTAAGCAAGATAAAGCAACATGGAATGGTTTGGTTAGCTACTACACAGGGTCTGACAAGGTCAAGAAGGTTAGATTGCAAACTCTAAAGAGAAAGTATGAATTATTGCAGATGGAAAGTACTGAAACAATATCAGATTTTTTTCTCAAAGACTTTGAATCTTGTCAATGAGATGAAGGCTAATGGTGATACTGTAGAAGATTCAACAGTTGTTGAGAAGATATTAAGAAGTTTGCCTGAGAAATTTGAATCAAAGGTGACTGCTATAGAGAAATGCAACACAGTTGCAAATATGACTCTTAATGAGTTATTGGGTTCATTACAAGACTATGAACAAAGATTGCTAGAGAAGACAGTTGTTGTAAAACAAGTTGAAGAAGCACTTCAAAGTCAAGTTAGCTGGAGAAGCAACCAAGGAAAACCTAATGCTGTAAGGTTTCAAGGAAGATATAACGATGGAGGAAGATCTAATACTGGAAGTTATCAAGGAAGAAAACCAGTTGATAAATCAAAAGTTCATTGTTACAACTGTGGAGATTTTGGGCACTTTGCTCCAGAGTGTCCAAAACTTAGAAACACTACTGAAAATAATTATAAATCAAATTTCAAAGCTAATATTGCTGAAAGTCAAGGAGAAGAAAAGGCATAAGAGCAGAAGGCTGAAAACATGTTACTAGCATGTCATACAGCAGAAGAACAACCTCAACTTAAGTGGTACTTAGATACAGGTTGCAGCAATCATATGTGTGGCAGAAAAGATTTGTTTGATAAGCTTGATAAGCCTGTCAGATCAATAATAAAGTTTGACAACAGTTCTATAATTCCAGTTATGGGAAAAGGAAGAATTGGAATTGTTCTTAAGAATGGTTCAAAAGCATATATCATGGATGTGTTTTATGTACCAAGATTACATCAAAACTTGTTGAGTATGGGACAACTATCTGAAAGAGGATACTCTATGAATATTTACAATGGTCTGTGTTTCATCAGAGATAGAAGAAGAAAATTGATTGCTAAAGTACATATGACCAAAAACAGGTTATTTCCTTTGAATATTCAGCATCAAAAGGAAAGTTGTTACAATACTAGTGTGCATAATGATACTTGGTTATGGCATAAGAGGACGGGACATGCGAACTTTAACAGTTTACAAAATTTAGCAAAGAAGGAGATGGTGTCAGGATTACCTTTCATTCAAATTCCAGAATCAAGATGTGAGAATTGTATCTTTGGCAAGCAGCATAGAGATCCATTTCCAGTTAACAAAGATAGAAGAGCTGAACAACTGTTGGAGATCATTCATAGTGACTTGTGTGGTCCTATAGAAGTTACAACACATGGAGGTAATAACTATTTCATAACTTTCATTGATGATTTTAGTAGGAAAGCATGGATATATTTACTTAAGCAAAAGAGTGATGCTTTTCATGATTTTAGAAGTTTCAAAGCATATGTTGAGAAACAGATTGGTAAAAACATCAAGATATTAAGAACTGATAGAGGAACAGAATATACTGTTGTTGATAGTTTCATGGAAGAACATGGTATTCTACATCAGCTATCAGCAAGATATACACCTCAACCGAATGGTGTAGCAGAGAGAAAGAACATAACTATAATGGAGATGGCAAGACTATAAGAAGAAAAAAAAATTTACCAAAGAATTTATGGGGTTATGCAGTAGATACAGCAGTATACTTACTTAACAGATGTCCTACAAATAGTTTGAACAATATAACACCAGAGGAAGCGTGGAGAGGTGTAAGACCAAGTGTAAGACATCTGAGAATTTTTTGATGCATTGCATATGTACATGTGCCAAAATAACTGAGAAAGAAGTTGAATAATAAGAGTGAAAAATGCATTCTTGTAAAGTACAGTTCAGTGACAAAAGGATACAAGCTATATAATCCAGAAACTGGAAAGATAGTTATAAGTAGAGATGTGATATTTGATGAAGATTCACAATGGAATTGGAATAATGGATCAACAACGAATGTTGATCCTCATAACAATGGATCAACAAGGGATTTTAATCCACATAATATTGAGTCAACAAGGAATGTTGATCCATCTACTACTGTCAGAACAGTTCCAATTGTGGTTGAAGAAGAAGAGCAAGCTCAAGACAATGTTGAAGAACAACATGAAGAAGCAAGAACTGAAGCAATAACACAACAAGGAAATACAAGACCAAGAAGAAAATATATCATACCTGTTAGGTTGAATGATTATGTTGTATCAAGAGATGATGAAGATACTGATGATGATGTGGTGAATTTTGCACTATTTGGAGATTGTGATCCTGTAGCTTACGAAGAAGCTTCTAAAGAATAAGGTTGGATTTAAGCCATGAATGAAGAATTGGAGTCAATTGAGAAGAACAACACTTGGGAATTGACAACACTCCCACCAGGAAAGAAACCTATTGGTGTTAATTGGGTTTACAAAACAAAATACAAGTCAAATGGTGAGATAGAAAGACTGAAAGCAAGGTTAGTTGCTAAGGGATATATATAGAGACAAGGAGTTGATTATTCAGAAGAATTTTCACCAGTTGTAAGACTTGATACAATAAGGATGATCATTTCTTTAGCTGCACAGAAGCATTGGAAGATTTTTCAGATGGATGTTAAGTCAGCATTCTTGAATGGAGTTTTAGAAGAAGAAGTTTATGTTGAACAACCAGCAGGTTACATTATGGAGGGGAAGGAGAATGAAGTATACAAGCTAAACAAAGATTTGAATAGTTTGAAACAAGCACCAAGAGCTTGGTATACAAGAATAGATTCTTATTTCATTAAGAAAGTATTTACAAGATGTCCACATGAGCATACTTTATATTTGAAAGCTGATACTCTTGGCAATCATATTATAGTATATTTGTATGTAGATTATCTTATTTTCACTGGAAATAGTTTTGAGATGATCAATGAATTCAGGGAGGATATGGCGACAGAGTTTGAGATGACAGATATTGGTTTAATGTCATATTTTCTTGGCATAGAAGTACAACAAACTGAAAGAGGAATTTTTATCAATCAGCAAAGATATGTAGAAGGTATACTAAAGTGTTTCAAGATGGATAATTGCAATCCAATCTTAACACCAGTAGAGGAGAGATTGAAGTTGACAAGAGAAGGATCATGAGAACTTGTGAATTCAACAGACTTTAAAGGTCTTGTTGGATGTCTGAGATATTTGACTGCTACAAGACCTGACATTATGTATGCAGTTTGTTTGGTTAGTAGATTTATGGAAGAATCCAGACAATCACATTTACAAGCTGCAAAACGTGTTTTGAGATATGTTATAGGAACAACTAGTATAGGAATTCTCTATAATGCTTCAGAAGATCTAAAATTAGTTGGTTTTACTGATAGTGATTGGGCTGGTGATACAGAAGGAAGAAGAAGCACATCAGGTTATGGATTTCAGTTAGGAACTGGTTTTTTCTCTTAGTCATCAAAGAAGCAACAAGTAGTTGCTTTATCTACAATAGAAGCTGAATATATAGTTGCTAGCAACTGTGCTACACAAGTTGTATGGTTGAGAATGATGCTGAAGTCATTATTTCAAAAACAAAAGACACCAACAACAATAGTTTGTGATAACAAGTCTACAATTTCACTAACTAAGAATCCAGTACTTCATGGAAGAAGTAAGCATATTGATATCAAATATCATTACATCAGAGAGATTGTAAGCAATAAGGAGATAGCTGTTGAGTTTGTTGAGAGTGAAGAGCAAGTGGCAGATATTTTCACCAAGTTTTTGAAGTCTAACACTTTCATTTACTTGCGTGGAAAGTTGGGGATGATTAGCAAAGAGCATCTTGGTTTAAGGGAGGATGTTGAAGAATAAACCAAGATACTATGAAGAAGACAAAAGGGATCAACAAGAGTTGTTGATACAGCAGTGTGGATCAACTATGAGAGTTGACAGAGTATGGTTGGATCAACTGGTACAGTTGATATGAAGTAAATGGATCAACAAGAGTTGTTGACGCATGGTACGGTATTTAGAAGTTTACTTGGGTTGCAAGTATTGCTTGTTTTAGAGTTTGTTTACGTGAGTATTTTCTAGAAGAGTCTTTGTTAGAGTTTGATTATGTTAGGAAAGTGTTTATTACTTGAGACTCAAGTTTGTAAACATATAAATAGGTTGTTAAGCCGTGAGTTTTAATTACATCAATTAAGAGATGTTTGTTTGAGTTTAGTTTTGTGTTCTTTCATTAAGTCTTTGATATCAAATTTTCTACAGGAAGCATGTCTAAAGTAGTTATAGTTGTACTTACCATGCATTTCGTACTGCATGGAATGAAAGTTAATACTAGTATATGAATGTTGCAAACATGTATTTATTAATTTTATTCCCGCCGGACTGGAGCAACTGCAAAATGATATTTTTAGTGAGTTTAAATGCGAAACTTCTTTTTGATTATCGTAAAAGAAAGATGTTCGGAATTTGGATCCTGCAAGAAAATAAACATTGCATTCGCACTGTCAAAAAGAGAGCATCAGGGGATAAGGGTTCAGAAAGGTGGCATCAAACGCTAGCGAAGTAGCACGAAGACCTAATTGTTGGTAGAAGTGGGACTTGATTGGGTCGACCCATCCAACTCATGCGCAACTCGAATGTCGGGTAGGCAATATAACCCGAAGCCTTGGGTGAGCATGGAAAAAAATAATTTTACTAACCCGAACCAACCAGAAGAATTATGATATAGTTATAAATGAATTGCTTTAATGTAAGATATATAATTATTTACAATAATTTATAACTATAATTCTTAAATTTAACATAGAACATTTTATATTTTATATATATATTTCATTTTAAATTTATTATATAATTGTAAATAACTTCAATTTTCCTGAAATCAATTTGTAATGACCTGTTCCTCTATCGATATTGTCCCCACTTAGCCACTACGGTCATCCGATGGTGTGGGATTTTCAGCAGGCAATGTTGTGGTCATCCTTCAACAACTTCCTAGGAGGTCACCCATCCATGAATTACTCCCATCCTAGCATGCTTAATTGCAAAGTTTTCTGCCAACTTTAGAACCAATTGAGAAGACCTCAGTATTAAGAAAGGACAAACCATTTAATTATATTTCTTCCGTTAACCCTACCTTCTGAATTGGGGTATTACATAATTATAGATAAAGTAGTCCAATACTTCATCTATTCGAAGTTAAGTGGGTGGAATTTTGATTTGAGTTTGTAGATCTATTTCCAAAGTGGTTTCTTAGGTATGTCCCGTACTTATGATGCATTGGTGTCACCAATATTAATTTAATAAGGTAAGTTTATTAGAATATGTTAAAGGATAAATTAGAAAAAAAGACCAGAAATGTACGAAAACAATAATATTTTCTTAAAATTTTGCGCATACAACGAATTTTTAGTTCGAGTTTGGCTTGGCCAAGAGCAGCGGTTATGGGATCAGAACGATCACTCTAAGCGAAAGAAATTGAACGAAATTGGAGCTACTATGGATATTAGAGAGGTCCACTTTTATCCAAACTCATTTATACATCAATTCAAGTGAAGGAGCGATTGGTAATAGAGATTAATTAAGAGGTTGATTTTCAGCTGCTTGAAAAGAAAATATCTTGATCGGCCGATCATATCTAGGACTCTCAATGGGTACACATTATCCGGATCCGAAACCGGACCCGGTATATTAGGATCCGGTTCCGGGTCCTAAAGTTGGACCCATTAGTTACTTAGGACCCGGCGGGTAATTACCCGATTGGACCCGAATTTAAACGGGTCCTAACGGATAATATCCATTGGGTACCCGCGGGTATCGGGTACCCGTTTATTCATTCTTTTATTCATGTTTTTAGCAAAATTATAAGTATTTTTTCTAGTTTTAGCTTTGATATTTTACTTATTTAAATTTTTTCTCTTACATTTAATCTTTATTTAGTACATTCAAAAGAAATAATAATAATCTTTTATAAAAAATTACTTAAATCCAAGCTAAAAAGAGAAATATATTAAGTTTTTGGGATTTTCTAAATAATTTTCTTTAGACCCAATGGGTACCCAGGTATTTAAATGGGTCCGGTTCTGGGTCCACAAATTTAGGAACCGAACCCGGAACCGTTAGAAACCGGACCCGACCTTTATAAGTAGGGTCCGGGTCTAGTGATACCGGGAGGACCCGGACCCGTTGACACCCCTAACCATATCTCTTAAATATTTTTTTTATTCTTTTTAAAACTCTTTAACGTGGATCCCGTGCAAATTAAATTATTAATCTATAAAAAAGGGGTAAAATTCAGAATTTTTTTTGCTTTTCAAATGTATCCCCGTATTTTTGAACTTTACAAAAGTACTCCTGTTTTGACTTGGTCCCACTATTTAAATAAGAAAAAACGGTTTCCATCTAGTTAAGTGCAAGGTGACAATTATCCCACTTATTAGAAAGTCTTATTTATCCATGAACCACGTCTCTTTTGTGCTTGGTCGATTTTCCACCATCTGAAAAACTCTAAGCCCTGAATTTGGAAATGATAAACCCCAAACTAAAAACCCTGAATATCAACCCTGATATTGGAAATAGGGATGGCAATTTGCCCCACCCAAACCCATCCCCGTGGGGATCCGCCCCTATGGGTTAGGGTTTTACCCGTATAAACGGGAAACGGGGCGGGGTACGGGGAGTCCCCGAAGTACTAATGCGGGGATGGGGTGGGGATGAGATTCAAGGTCCCCACCCCATACCCGCCCCGTACACCTATTATATATATATATATATCTGTTATCTAGGGTTTAATAAAAATATATATATATCGTTTTTGTTTATTATTTCGGTGTTCATGCTTATTAGGGTTCAAGGCGCTCGTAAGGTATAACTCATAACTCCCTAATCTATACAATTTATATTTTTGATGATTGATCATGGAATGTTAATTAAATCATGTTGTAATCCATTTCCATACCGAAGCTTCGACGTTTTCTCATTCGAATCTATATGTTCAAATAAGACCACATGTTTCGTTGAATTCATTGACATTTGTAAAAAACAAGTGATACTTTTTTGTAATTTCTTTCTTATTGTATAAGAACATAAATGATTTTTGATTTAATAGTTGGTTGTTTCGTCTTCTTATTAACTCCACAGTTCATAGTGGGGTATATGGTCATGATGTGAATCTTTAGAGATGGATACATAAAATGTCTTTTTCTGATTATGAATCTTTTACTATTTATTTTATCTTAATTCTTTATGTGTATACAGTTACAGTGATTCCAAAGTCGTAACAAGATGATCATTACACCGATCCTAGACGAAACTGAAGAATCTCAATATGAAGACCATGTACGGACAACTCCAACTTCGCCTCCACCAGCTAATGACGTCCAACTTCAATCTAATGATACTGCGCAGCCAAATGCAGCTGATGGTGACGATGCCGAGGATGAAGCTACCAAAACAAGAACAGGGAGGAAGAGGTCCATAGTCTGGGGTCACTTTAAAAAAAAGAAAATAAGAGGGGAAGACAAAGCGGTTTGCGATCATTGCAACAAGATACTAGGAGGAAAAAGAAACCATGGGACAAAGCATCTACATGATCATATGAAAAGATGTCCTCGACTTAAACAGACAGACATAAGACAAGCGGTACTTACTCCGAGTAGAAAAAAAGATGTGCGAAACCAGCTTACAACATATAATTTTGATCAATCTGTCGCCAGGAAGGATCTCGCTTACATGATAATTCTACATGAATACCCGCTTTCCATCGTCGAGCATGAAGGATTCAGAAGATATTCAAATGCACTCCAACCACTGTTTAAGGTGGTATCCCGAAACACCATTAAAAATGACATTTTCAAAATATACGATGAAGAAAAAGTTAAAATAATGCATCTTTTAGAGAAACATCAAGGAAAAATTGCATTAACCACTGATATGTGGACCAGTAAACAAAAGAAAGGATACATGGTCATTACATCTCATTTTATCGATGATTCATGGATCCTACAAAGCCAAATTATCAGGTATGAATACATATACCTATATATTTTATGTAAATGTTTTTTCTATTGCTAATACATGTGTTATCTGTACTAGGTTTATGTATGTTCCATGTCCACATACAGCTGAGGTCTTCTCGGAAGCATTGATGGGATGTCTGTTGGATTGGAATATTAATGGTAAGATATCTACTATTACTGTTGATAATTGCACCACTAATGATCTTATGATCAAAAATACCTTGGAAAAATTGTCAAGTAACTCATTACTATTGGGTGGAGATTTGTTTCATATGCGTTGTTGTGCGCACATACTAGCTCTCATAGTCAAGCAAGGATTAGAAGGGATTAAAGGGGCAATCGAGTTGATTCGTAATAGTGTTTCTTACTGGAAAGCAACACCAAAACGAGTTGAAAAATTCGAAGAGGCTGCCGGTCAGTTAAATATTGCATGTACAAATAAGCTAGTCCTTGATTGTGAGACTAGATGAAACTCTACATATGTGATGCTTAATATTGCTATTAAGTATCAAAGGGTCTTCACTCGCCTAAAGCAACGAGAGCCACAATATAAGTATTTGCCCGGTGAAGAAGATTGGTCGTTGGCAAGGGAGATGTGTGATAAATTGAAGATATTTTATTACTTCACGGAGAAGTTTTCTGGAGTAAAATATCCTACAACCAATCTTTTTTTTTCCAAGTATTTGTGAGATTAGATTGTCATTGAACGAGTGGAGTAAATCTAAATTTGATGTGATAAGAGAAATGGCATCAGGTATGACAGAAAAGTTTCAAGAGTATTGGATGGTGATCAATGGGATAATGGCAGTAGCAATTATGTTGGATCCAAGGTTTAAGATGAAATTGATTCAGTTTTACTTCCCGCAAATTTATGGTTCATCTTTTGCAGACTTCGAAATGACTCGAGTAAGCAATTTATGTTTTGATTTGGCTAAAGAGTATGAACTGAAAGTATTTGCTGATAAATCTATTGGCCAAAGTGATTTTTCATCCACTTCTCGATCAGAGATGTATGGTTTAGATGATGACGTAGATCCTTTGGATAAATTTGATATGTTTGTCTCTAATAGCACTCAGACTAGTACTGTTAAGTCAGAGTTAACATGTTATTTGGAGGAAAGTCTTTTACCTAGGGCGAATGATTTTGACATACTAGCATGGTGGAAGACAAATGGAATCAAATATCCGGTCTTGCAGTGTATGGCTAGAGACATCTTAGCGATTCCAGTGTCTACAGTTGCTTCAGAATCTGCTTTTAGCACTGGAGGTAGATTTGTGAGTATCCAATGTAATCGACTTCATCCAAAAACATTGGAAGCTCTGATGTGCACTCAAGATTGGCTGTGGGATAAGATGGAAGGTAAAAGAATATTTGTTATTAAAGCAATTTTTACATTTAAATACTTATTTACGGTTATATATGATACATTTTATTTATATTTCAATAGGTGAATTAAAATCAGAACGGGGAACTTTTTGGGAAGATAATGAAGAAGACCATGATGAGATTATTAACATGGAGGAAGATGGTTAACAATGAGGAACTAAGAAGTAAAAAGAACCATGATTCTTCATTGTGGATCAATTGTTTCCTTTATTTTTCAGTTTTAGCTTAGTTATGATAAACTTAAAATTTTAAGATACACTGCACGGGTTATTATTATTGTTTGAAACATTATAATTATTTTTAAACTATTATTATTTATAAAATTCTAAATATTTACTATAGTGTTATGGTAACCCATGGGAAACCCATCCCCTACGGAGATTCCCCATACCCGTCTCCGCCCCATTCTTATGGGGAACGGATAGGGGATAGGTTTTGGTTTTTTGAACGGGGTAAGGGATGGGATTCAAGGTCCCCGCCCCATACCCGCCCCATTGCCATCCCTACTTGGAAATGATGAAACCAGAAATAAAATCAACAAACCCTAATCTGGAAAATGACAAACACTGAACTAAAATCCATAACCCTAAATTTATGAAAGATGAATCCTGATCTAAAATCCATGAACCCTGAATTTGTTGTAGGCATATCCTAAAAAGCCCAAGTTTAAATGACCGGCACTATTTGTCATATGAGAAAAGAAAACAGACTCATTAGAATCTATACTCTTTCCTCCTTTATTTTCACTATCAGAGAGAAAAAGATCCAGATCTCCAACTACTAACCAGGGGATTTCGACTGTCCTAGCTAATTCTCCAAAATAATTCCAACTCACATGTTTTTTAACCCTATAAGGACATCCATAAATCGCAGATAGCATCCAATCCAGTTTCCTATTTTTATCACATCGATTTGATTATCAGAGGTGTGAAGAATTTGGAGATCAATCTTAGAAGACCAAGAAAGCACCATTCCTCTAGTTGTTCCAATAAATCCAGTTGGGTTCACAACAATCATATCCAGGTATTGAAGTTTTCTTATTAAGGGGTTAATGAATGATTCATGATGTTTTGTTTCTCGAAGGAAGATTAAATCCGGATTATGTTTTGTGACTAGGTTTCTAAGATGATATTTTGTGTTTTTTCCTAATCCCTGACAATTCCAAGCTAGTATATTGATAGATATTAATCGCTATAGCACTTAAGATATTTGGTGAAAAGATCAATAGAATCAAGAAGTAAATGAAGAAATGAGGAACCCTTAAGATTTATGTTTAGGATTACCCGACTTACCACTGAGATTTGAGTCCCATTGCTTGAGCTAGAAGTTTCGTTAATTTCTCTGCTTGTTGTTGTAGTAGTCCATTTCTCATCAGATGCTTTGGTGCAGCTTTTGAGGGCAGCCATCATGAACGTTTCTTTGCTAGCCTCCAATACTCCAACAGTTTGAGGCAGGGGAAAGGATGGACTGAGGATATCATGCATAAAGGGACAAGGAGATGAATAGGAATGAGGAGAAGGTTTGTGTGGAGGGTTTTGAGATGGTGTGCTGATTAATGGCCTTTTTTGGGCTGGTTTTGGCTGAGAAAAATGGACTAATTCCTGAGAGGCAGGGTTCTCAGTGTTTAGCTTGGATATATGAGGTACTTTTACTTTTCCCATGAGATGGTGGGAGAATTTTAAGAGAGGTTTTAGCTCAAAATTCATTTCAATTACCTTTTCCTTTTGCTTATGTTGTTCTTTGACTGTTTCAGAAATTATTGCCTTCATCAATCTTTTTTCAAAATTTCTTTTTAGAATCTTGCTTGAAAGTCTCATTGGATGCTTTGTTACCCTTGATTTAGACAAGATTTTCTTACCCTTGACCAATTTATCACCTTTCTTGATACCCTTCAGAATCTTTGGTAGCCCATTCACCTGAGCCTTCATGGGATCCAAGTCTGCTGCTGAAACTAGCTCAAGATTTTGTTGTTGAGCTGACATCACACCCGTTTTTGTGGTTCCTATGGTGTGCCTACCTTTGGAAAATTCCTCAAACTCATAGCTTTTCTTTCCTGTTTTATTATCCAAGACCAAAGTAGTTCTTCATTTCGCTCCTAAACAGAAAGTAATATTTTCCCTACTTCCTCTTCTCATGTGTTTGCAATTGTTACTGTGGTGTTGCATTTGTTTGCCCCCGTATTATTTTGATGTTGATTCTTTTGGTGTGAGTACTCTTGGTTTAAAGTTTTCAAAACTTGGAGGAGGATCTGAAAAGCATTCTTGATTTTGGATTTTGAATAAGGAAGTTGCATTTGTATCAAAATAAACTTTTGCTGGGGGACCATGCACAAAACTGAAACTACATAGTTCTTTCTCTTTTCGTTTCTCTACAATACTGTCAGATCTTTATAGTTTTGTTGTTGTCCCTGTTGAAATTTCTTCATTAGCATGCCTTTTAGCTGAACTGGACCCTGCGTGTTGCTGGATTCTCCTATGTAAAAATTTGGAGTAGATCGGTTCGCAGGTTCAGTACCTTATTCACAGAAAGCATTTGAGATGTCTTCTAGCTGCTCCTCTATAAATCTTGCTTGCTCTTCTATCTTTATTATTTCCTCCAGATAAGAGTCAACTGCTGCATTAGCCAAATGCTTTGTAACACATTTATTGGTTGGATGATTGAGAACTCTACATCGTTTGCAGAAACCTTTCAGAAGTTTTTCGAAGAACAAGTTAACTCCTAGTTTTCCTGGTTTCCCAATGTTAACTGGTATGTGATCCCACATAGTGATCACATCCATGTTAACAGAATCAGGTGCTACTCGATAAACATATTCTTGTACTACTAGCGGAAAAGGACCGAAGCTCCATATATTTTCTTCTAGAGCTTTGTTGACACCAGATTGAGATTCTATCCCAAAAACAAAGATATTTCTATTCCTTTTATTATCAGCGTACATTCAAGTTCATAAGAAAGATTCCAAATTTTTTGGACAACATCTTTTGCCTTCTCCTTGCTGAGCTTGAAATAACAGTTAATTTTTGCTATGATTGGTGCCTCACTTTTGTTTCTACTTTTCTGCATTTGTTCTTGTGAATCGGTACTCCTTGTTAATGCCCATTTGAGTACTCATTTGATCAGCTAAATCTTCTCCTGATAACTACATTTTCTTGTTGAAGATATTAAAGCACCCAGATGAATGGTTGAGAACTATATCTTTGAGTGCATCACACCACATAACAGATTTCAAGGGACCAGTTCGAATAACCAAATCCAGAAGTACCACCGATAAAATTGAACTTCTTCTTTGACCATAGGGTTAAACCACATTGGGGGGTGGGGAAGGGGGGTACTTTCCAGGAGAGAGCCATAAAGGAAAAAGAAAAAAAAAAGGCAGATATGGGACAATGCAATAGAGGGCAATAAGGTGGTTGAGAACAATTAAAAAAAGAAATAAAAAAAAAAAGCAAAAAATGCGGGGGAGAAGGGAAATGAGAAGAACGATAAAATGAAGAGGGGAATGGGATGGGTCAAAGGTCATTGGAGAGGTAAGGGTGGATGGGCAATGAATAAGGTTGAAGACCAAGAAAGATAGTGCATTAATGTAGATTTCTATAGATGTTAACAGATTTCATGGTGAGCGGTTCGAATGACCAAATCCAAAATTACCACCAATAAAATTTAAATTCTTCTTTGACTATAGAGTTAAACCACATTCGGGGGTGGGTGTACTTGCACAACATGAGAAAGCCATTCAGGAGAAAAGAAGCAGATATGAGACAATGCAACAAAGGGAAATAAGTTTTGATGGGTATAAGGTGGACAATAAAAGAAAAATGAGAGAGAAAATAATGCGGGGAAAAAGGAATGAAAATAAGGAACATAGTTTGTTGAACAATAAGAATTATCCTCAAGTGGGTTGTTCTTGGTTGAACAATAAATGAGATAATCCAATGAACATTTCATGCTTGAGCTCATGTTTCAAGATTAAGTAAGTTAGAACTTCAAATTTCTTCTTTGCAACTCATCATCAAATACAAAAATCATCGATGTTGTCTGTTTCTTCAAACCTGTGTGGTGGTATATTTAAGAACAACAGAAAAATTCTCAAGCTTAATGTTACTGTCTATGCACACTTTGAAGAGCCTTCAAAGATTCGAAATATATTTTTCATTACTTTTATGTACAGAACTAAACATATGTACCCCAAGAAACTACAAGTGAAAAAAAATGCTCCCCCTCTCTCTCTCTCCCATTCACCTGATTTCTCCCCTTCTATTCTTCTAACGGTTATTTGTGGCCGTTTTTTCATGTATTTTCTCTCCAACGTCTCTCCCAGTGGCTCTTTCTCGTCGCCGTTACCCTGATTCTTGCCGATTTCTTCTATCTCAGAAATTCTGATGATATCTTCTAACTCTCTCAAGACCCAATCATGAATACTACCCAAAGAAATCACATTTGCAGCTGTAATTGCATCACACATATCATACAAATCACAAAACTCACTTAACTCACACAAATCACCTATTCCGGCAACAATAATCAAATCACTATAATCTCATCTGATTTCCCATTCCTTTCTACTGGAAATTACAACCTTAATTCTATTATCACAGACGATCTTCAAACTTTTGTTGCCTCAAGACAATCTATAAACTCTCACCATCCAGGTATGTGTGTCCTTTATGAGACCCTTCCTCATTCTAGTTTACCTCAATCTCCACCTGTCAATATTGGGAAGTTATACTACAAATTGGGTTCAATGGAACAGCCTATATCAAGTTGCTTGGCTGCTCAAACTCAATGTCAAGTTTACATCTTCAATCACAATTTGCTAAACGAGCTCAGACAACTCTCCCTGAAACTCCACACTATGATAATATCTTTGATCTATGGTTATATAGTTATACTCAATCAGTTTCTACAAATTTTATGCAATAGCCATACCATCTCTTAAGGTCTGATTTTCTACAAAATCTAAGAAATTTCTAGCTACTAACGAACATCATAAAAACAATGCAATTGCCCCCTCATTACCCATACACCCACTTATCACTACAAAGAAGTTCTTTTACTTATTGTGAAACCAAAAATCCATATATGTTTTACAACCCAAAGCAATAACAGAAAGCAAATAGTTCATTCAACATCCAAAAAAAAAGAAAAACAAGTTGTTCTTTATGATTGTGGGAAAGATCATTCACATTCACAACCAGGATACCCACCACAGAGCCCTAAAACAAAGGATATCAGAAATTCAAGTCACTCACCAACTCCTGTTGCTGCTGCCGAGTATGACTTCGTGTCCCCCTGCTAACACTGCGAGTCTGACTACGAGTCACTCGCCGAGTTGGCCTGAAAATTTCAGTTCGTCCTACCACGACTTCCTCCTCAGCCTGCTCAGCAGCTGCACCAGCAGAACCTTGAGAAGGCATCTCCTCGGCTTGTGGATTAGTGGCTGCTTGACTAGTACCGGCAAAAATAGCACGACCAATCTGACCAGTTGCAGGACAAAGCGCATCAAGAACAGGGAAATGCATTGGCTCACTCTCACTCCATGGCTTAGCATCCAATTGGCGAACTTTGGCTTGAGCATCAACTGGCAAAGTGGTGGACTGAAATCCAACCCTGCTCAATCCAGACACGAGAAATCAATCAACAACAACAACAACTCCTTCATGCACTTCAAATGGGTCAAAGCCCGGATGATATGCATACAGGACCCAATCATCATCATCATCAGATCCATGTCGCTTTGGTTTCCTCTCGGGCTCAGTATTTTCTGCAGCACTGCTTCCTCATCCATGATGGGTAGCACCAGGCATCCTACAATCACCTTGTTCAACGCTCAATTCAGGCCTAATAAACAGATTATTGGTACTCTGACTCACCGGAGTTCTTTGATTAGCCTTGAAGAATTTCATTCTTTCTACAGGAAAATCAAGCAGCAACTCATGCACATCACCGGGAGCACAACAGTGCAACAATCTCTCAGTTTCTATCTTCACATCTATGTTATGTTACATATCTTGCAAATACCAGTCGAATCCTGCTCTGAAATTGAGAGACTCGATTCCTTGAGGAAAAGAAATCCCATGAGGCAAACAATTCACCAAATACTCATAGGCATACCAGTGAATGCATGGTTCCGACTCCACCTCAGAAAATTTTCTTTTTCCTTTTCGATCAACGGGTTTGTTTGCACCAGACATGACTTGGATCGTTCCAGTTTTTTCTCTGATGGAGGTCTTGGTGAGAATGAAGAAGTGGTTACTCTTCCGCAAAGAGAAAATGCCATTTTATATGGGGAATCTCAATCAACTTCGACGGCTTCACCAATAAATTGCGTCTCTCCCCAATGATTTTCTCAGAACACTCAACCGTCTCCTCTCTACTTTAGCATTTCTAAACCTTATTTTCCTCTGTTAGGTTATCATAGCCTAACCGACAGATTATACACTCTCACACTTCTAACCATTTTCTACAGTGTGATGATGGCTCCAACATGTGGCACCATTTGTTTTGAACTCATCTACCTTCCTTACTACATCTGTTGGACATGCAACATTATACAGATCTCTAGAACACTTCGGACTCAGAGGATGACTTGTGCTCACTCCACTCAGAATAAAGCTAACTCGAGTGCGGGAGGGGCCGATTTTTTTTTTTTTTTGCACGCTTTCAAAGCCCATCATCGGTTGGCAACGACCCATCAATCTATTAAAACAGTACACCCTCTTCTACCAGATGGACAACAAGGACTAGATACAAGCTTCCCACACGTTTGAAATACATGTTGCTTCTTTAACAAATAACTCAATGTTCCCTGACTCGCCTGCAATCAAAGCTCAATGGGGACGGAAATGTGTTCAACAAGACTAAGCCCATCAACAGTAAGCAACAACTAAACAAAATTTCACAGACAAATATAGGGGTAAAAAGCCTACAATCCTATTTACCCTCAAGCCACACTAACTCTCTTAGGCCGAGTAAGGCTTTTCAGTATTTCTTTGCCATGAACAGGTTTTGGAAAACTCTGCTCTTAGTCATGCTGGTCCGAGTCAACAACTCTATTTCAGCCTGCCCCAACTGCAAGTACAAGGACGATGTCCGGATCATCTTACACTATTACGACAAGAACCACTGCCATCCCGTGTAAAATTTTCAAATTAAATTTAGTCACATCACCATCACTTACTTGGATTATAGTAGCTCCATTTGGATTACAGATAATGCTACCAGGAACTTTTAAGTATATGAAATTCAAATTACTATCAACTACCCCTAACGGAAAAGACAAGGTAAAATGTTTAACAACTTAGTCAACAATATAACCCTTTGTTTGTGCAGGAATCCGAGCCAGATCCCATTAGACATCAACACCAAAAACAGTCACCACAAGCCAAAATACGGACACAAGTGCATAAATAAGAAACAACAAGCCAACCAGGAAAAATTTAATCACTGCAATTGTTATACCCCACCTATTGACCAGTACCCATCTAATCCATATAGAATAAGCATGAGGACAACCCACAAAATAACCAGACACTTACAAAGCATCTGGTTTGCTGACAGGGTGAAGAATCTTTTTCAAATTAAAGCCTGGTTTGAATCTCTCCATCATTATTGCTGGCTATATCTCACCAAAAAACACAGTGGTCAATATAGTTACTGGAGGATCCTCTTATATTTTCTCATCTTCTCTCCACAAATGGCATCCTCTTCAAACTCCTCCACTCCATCCATAGAAAAACTTGTTGCTCAGATAAACAAATCCCTCAATATGCCTGAAGAAGATCTTTATCCCAAAGTTTTCTTAAACCCGGAGAATGTCAGAACAAAACAATCTCTAGACTGGAAATGGTGTTTCATTCAAAAGCTTTGCAGCAATATATGTTTTGGAACATCCAGAGTTAGCAACTTCATGAACAACAACTGGGAATTCAATGGCAGAGTTGAACTGGATATTTGGAACATGAGAAGGAACTACTACATTCTCAGACTCACTCAAGAAGAAGACTAATCAACTCTTAGGAATGAAGGAACTAGAGTTGTGTTTGATAAGATTATGGTGTTGGTTGGAGTTCCAGAGGGAGGTACAGACTTAATTCATGAAGAACAATTCACAAAGGTTATGATATGGCTCCTCATCAAAAGAATCCCAACCCACGTTATATACCAGATATCCAAAACATCCTGAAACCTGTTGGTACTACCAAACTGCTAAGAAACCCTATGCACTAGTGGAAAATGGGGTATTTTCAACCCACAACCGTGACTCTCATTGACGGTCAACAGACCTTGGACCGGTCAAGACGGTCTAGGATTTAAAAAAAAACACGGAGCACATCACCGATCGCCTGTACTGGTCGTAGAATGAATTTTTTCATTATTATTTTATCCTAATTCGCCGACCGATTCTGTGACGGATGCACCTAGTACTTCCTATGGTTCAATTTTCTAGGCAGTCATCTCCCCACCACTCTCCTTATCTCTTCATCTCTATTATTTCTCTCTTCTCTCTCGAAACAAGAAAGAGAAATTATTTTGTTCTGTAAACCTTCTTCATCTCTCTATTACTCCTTATTTACCAAAACTAATTAACCTGCCTTATCTCTTTATTATGCTGCTACAACCTAAATCTGTTTGAAACAAAAAAACTTCTTCTCAGGAAACCCGAAACCCTTTTCTTCATAATCAGAAAACCCGTTCTCTCTGTCCAAAAAAAAAACCTTTCTTTTTTATCATCACAATCAGAAAACCCTAACTCTCCATCGAAGATGAAAAGGTATGACCCTAATTTTTCCAGTTTCATACTTGTCAAGACTATTATTCCTTAGTAACAGAAATCATTTGAAGAGTAATAGAAATCAGTGAAGATGTTTCGGTTGGATGAATTGTTGGTAATTTTTCGTATCATTTCTTCTTAAATATTTTGTGAATTTTTTAACCCCAGACTTCATTTAAACATCACGAATAATTGGGGATTTTGTTTTTTTTTTTGCAGATTTGGGCTTGATTTTGAAGTTGGGACTTCAAAAAAAAAAATCGGGGGTTATGTTGTTTGCAGATTTGGGTTTGATGTTGAAGTTGTTTCTTACAGAGTGAACGCCATTTTCTTTTAAATCTAGGGTTTTATTGATTTTACGATAAGAGAATCATAAAGATTGAAGCTTATTGGTTTGTATTAATTGTTGTTGTCAGTTGATTAGATTGTGTTTGATTTGGTTGTCTGTATGTACAGGGCATCAGCTTCGGCTCATAGAAGAGTTAAGGAAAGTCATCTTAGTTCTGATGCCATCTTCAGACAGGTGATTTTCATTCATTCTGATTTCGTCTACTCAAATTATGAATTTTGTAATTAGTTAGCTAAAAAGTTATACTTTATTTGAAATGAAAGTGGAAAATTCTGTAAAATTAATGTTTTCTTGCAAAATTAAGATGCCCATGTTGTGTTTGTTCGTAAGAACTGTTAAATTTGATCAGGTTGAGACTAGTGTTCATGGATTTACATCAATTTTAGGAGATAACACTATATTTAACTTCTCTTTCGGATTAGTGGGGTACTTTTAGTGGGAGTATCTTTGAAAATTCTTGTTAATGCTTTGTTAAGTTCTCTTATTGCAAAGGATTGTTACAAGCAAGTCTAAAACTTTGTTTTTGGTATTCAGGTTTTGTCCAACTTTTGAGTTTGGTCTAACATTTGTCCAGCTTACTGTTTGGTACTTGAAAATAACGTTGACTCACGTTGACTCTCGACTTCTTTAAAATTTATTAAAATTAATATAAAATCTAATATTTGACTGAATTTACTATTATGCCCTTCATTTTAAACTGAAGGGGAGTAAAGTTTACCATATGTTTCCACCGAGTTTACATGATGTGTCGTCCGCCTCTCGCCATCCCATCCCATCACCGCCTCCGCCGCCGCCACACCACCACCACCACTCTACCGCAATTATCACCATCAAGTTATAATGAAACCTTTTAAGGCATACTAAAATTCAGTTACAACCCTACTAATCACTACCAAATCATTCCTACCATCACCCATCTCACAGTCGTTTCAGGAAATCAATTAACACATTCAAGATCCCCAAAACAAAAATCAAAACTTAAAATTTCAACTCCTAAAGCAAAAAAATACAATTGAATCGAGATCCAAATTACAACAGCAACTCACTACCATTTGCAGCTTAAGTTCAACTGCATCATCGGGCAAATTCACTTAGACCACCTCTGCAATACTATTACCAGCACCAATACCCATCATAAATCAATCACACACAAACCAAAATCAAATCTGCAACCCAATTTTTTAATCAACAACACCAGCGTCTTGTTCTTCTCGATCTCAATTTCATGTTCTAATTCGTCACAAACCCTAACCTTCATTCTTCCTATTGATTCAGAAACACCCACTTTTCTGCTCTGTAACTTCAAGAATCATCCGTTGAGTTTAATTTCTTGTCGTAGAACTAAATCCGACAACCTATAATCGATTCCATTACAACCATCTCCTCTCTGGGTTCTTATCGCAGAAACCATCATTATTACCACCTGTATCTTCTTGTTACTTCGATTCTTATCTTCTGTTCTTCAATTTCATCTTCATTCAACCAACAACAGCTTCAATCTCCCTGCTAATCTCTGTTCTTGATCTCCTTTCATAATTCCACTCGATTTCTCATCATAAATCTTCCCTCTCTCAATCTCTCTCTCTGTTCTCGATTTACTCTGTTTTGATCTAAGTTAACAGTAGAAGCGGAATAAACGAAGTGAAGAAATGAAAATAAAAAGTTAGGGTTAATAGATTGATCACGACTGTAGACTAAATGGGTTTATTAAAACCGTTGGATCTAATGTAAATATTAAGAAAATGATGGGTATGATAGTAAACTCATCTAATAATTATATTTTTACCATTTTCTAAAAATTTATTTATTAATTCATTAAAAGAAGTCAAGCTATAACTGAGTCAACGCCTCTAGATCCGACGGCGGGGAGTAAAGTGAAGGACGGTGGAAGCGTCTAGATCACGGACGGGGAGTAAAGTGAAGGACGCCTCTAGTCAACGCCTCTAGATCACGACCGTACATATGGTAAACATATGGTAAACTCGTCCAGTTGAAGGACGGTGGAAGCGTCTAGATCCGACGGCGGGGTTGATATTGTGGTCAACGTCTTTTCCAAGTATCAAACATCAAGCTGGACAAATGTTAGACCAAACTCAAAAATTGGACAAAACTTGAGTACCAAAACAAAATAACCCTATAGAATTTCTAATATGAAATGTTGGAAATGTTGAATGAGTTACAATAGCTAGTAATCAATCTCAAAATCTTGCTTTAGCTAGGAAATGTTGTTGTGATAATTGTCTGAAGATATTGATGTGGAAAAGTGTGGTAACTTACTATGAACCAGTAATGAAGTCTGGTTATTTGATTTTGTTAGTTGAACTTCTTATATTGATTGCAGAGTCATCATGCTGGTTTGTCCAATCTCTGTATTGGTGTACTGGTCGCGGCCAAACGAAGACTTATTACTGAAAATTTAATGAAGGTTTGTATTTTTTTCCTTAGTATGCTACGCAGTTGAATTGGAGTCCGCTATTACAGGAGGCTTACTAATATATTCCTCAGTTTTAAATCCAATCCTCTTGTGTATACGACTATTTGGTTGTTTGAGTTTTTGTTAGGGAAAATTGGGAAACTGCCCCAATTTGGAGTGCAATCTTGGAAAACTGCCCCAACGTTAAAAAAAGTTGGAAAACTTCCCCACTGTTAGAAATCTCAGTTAACTCCGCGTGTGCGAGTTCTCACGTGCCAAAACCTTGAACCCTAAACCGACGCCACCACCACCCGAACCTTAAACCTTGAACCCTAAACCTTGAATCCTGAATTTTGAACCCCAAACCCTGAATTCTGAAGGATATATTTGACTTTTTTTTTCGCATGTATAAGCTCACACATGTGACTTAACTGGATTTCTAACGGAATGGGGCATTTTTCCAACTTTTTAAATGTTGGGGCAGATTTCCAACATTGCACCCAGTTTTGGGGCATTTTTCCAATTCTCCCTTTTTGTTACGGTTATTGCAATATGGCTTACTAATTGGATCTGGATTTTGGTTCAGCTTTACATCACTAAGAGACTGGCCACTTTTAAGTGTTGGTACGCATCTACCCATGCTTACTTTGAAGTAACTATATCATTGGAACTTCCTGACATGAATATTGTTGTACCGTGTTTATCTGAATTCAATCTCAGTCTACCTTTGTTTGCGGTTGCTTCTTATATGGTTGAAAAGATAGCTCAAAATAAGCTCGTTTCGGAACCAGTAAGTAATAACAAGGTTATTTCATTTTGCATTTTATGCCCTTTAGCCATCAGCATAGTTATCCATGACTGTATATGTTCACAAGATGTTCTTTTAAGCTCCCTTGGGAAATTTTAGTTCTTGTACTGGACTTGCCAGTTTGACATGTAGGTGAATACCCTTCCATTTTTTCAGCATACTTGACTTCGATTGTTAGTCTTTACTTTAGTTGCTAATGCCCACACCATATGTCACACGGACCCATTTTTGAATTAGATCGAAAAATTGGGTAACTGTTCGGAATCTTAGGATCTCTCCTGAACTAATCACTTAATATAACGCAAATATTAGCTTTCAAGATTGGAACAAAGGGAAAAAAAAAGGAATGAATGGTTATTGCTAATTTAGAAGCTTGCTCAGTTACTCTCATATCTTGCAGTTTGTAATTTCTCTTCGTGTAGTTATTACCACAGGTTCAATTATGTACCCAGCTTGTATGATTCTCAATTGAGTGAACTTAATGCATTTCGACTTAATCCTTACATTCTCCGGGTACATTTTTTTGTTATATCAATGTGATGGTTTTACTGTTGTATGTTAGAGACCCCGGTTTGAGTTATTTAGCTTTTGTGCAGGTTTGATTCAACTGTTGTATTTGGTGACACTAATGCTTTTCGCTAGTGTTGTCTGGTTTAAGTTGGTGTCATATGCACATACAAATTACGATATGAGGGCGCTTTCCAAGTCCAGCGACAAGGTAATCTCAACACTCCTGTCACATAAGTACATATAGAAAAAAAAACCTAGTGGTGGAATATTCTAGAGATTTCAATTTATTGAATAGGTGGATATATAGGTAACGTGCAGTAACATACTTGGCCATATGAGGACTTAGATCATATTAAGCAACTGTAACACCAAAAGCAACATGAGCTTCTGTTTGTTATAATGTAATCCAATCCACCAAGGAACAATCACTATTTTATTAGATTGTTATTTGGTGTTCGTATACCATTATACATAAAGGGAATAACATTCCAATGGTATGCAAGTACTTATGAGAGCACAAGTGTGATATCCCAAGTTGGCCGAACTTCGATAACTTGTTCTAAACCTTCTTACGATTCCATATTCTCTTTCTAGTATACAGAAATGTTGCTGATGGACATTATGGATCCATTTTCATCCTACTCATTCTAGAAAATGATCAGAAAAGTTATCGATCTTTCCTGCACAGGTGGCCCCTTACAGTACTTTCTATTCGCAGATGGAAGAGCACATGAGCCAAGTTGGTGTCGACACAACTAACAACAAATGGAACGAAACGCTTGTTTTGGGTTTGGTGGATCCAAACGATTCATTATCTCATCCGGCAGGGTCTTTGATGTTCAAGTTAATTCTGCTACATGCTTTGATTCTGATCATTTTGCCAACTTCTTGGTATGTTTCCATCTCATTTTCGTCTTAATGGTGTGAAAGAGAGGATTCAATTATGTTTCAAGCTCTGTAGTATAATTTCATTTCTTCCTTGTATGGTAGTTTTCTTTATCAAATTACAGGTGTTTGTAGTTGAACCTCCTATGTTCTCAGAACTTACAAGTTATGAAGTCTAGTTCCAATATTTGAACGGTTTGTGTCTGTTCATTTTGCATGTTCTGCAACTGTTGGGAGAAAATAGATAATTTGTTTTAAGGTTGGGTAACATTAGTTAATAGCTGGGCTGACATGCTTGTCACTAGAGAAATACTCACTTGTCACTGTAGTATATCATTTGCTGATCCAGTTGACGTGAGGCATGCTCTGGAAACAATTTCTGAGTTGGCCTCTAAAGATCGTTATTCTAGAGTTCATGCATTAGATGTTCTACTTTGATTGTAAGTGGTGATATAAGTATTCTTGCATAATCGAATGTTACATCTCAGGATGGTGATACTAAAATGAAGCTCGCATGCAGTTTTATGTCTGCTGTTTTCTTACAGAATTCTTTGTATGTTGATATTTGTTTTCATAAGCATGGTCTTTGGATTTGTCCTTGTTGAATAATTTATATTCCCTGTTTTGCCATGCCGATTTTAATAGGCTGGAATATGTTTCATTTTCTCATTACAGGTGAAAATCTGGGCAAAGCTTCTGAATGCCTTTTGTACTGAAAGCTGGAACTTGAATTAATCTACAAAGTCTAAATCCAATGTTATGAGGACACCTAGCTGATGAAGTTATTCCCTGAAATTGTTTGAAACATCTGTGACCAGGACGTGCTTGCAGAAGATAAGATTCTTCAATGATTCCCCTAAGGATTAAACCTCAAGGGAAGTTGAGCAGTTGGGATATCACTTGCTAGAAAATTCATAAGCTTTGATTTAATTGTTTGTATCTGGTGACGATTTTGGATTTTGTACTTCAAGGCTTATGGTTTATAATGATGATTTCCATAATTTTTCTTCTGGCATATTATCATGAATATGTGGCAAACTCCTTCCTTTCGCTTATTAGAAAGATAACCCCCTCCTTCTGAAGTTGGTTTAATATCCAGTATAGTGAGAGAGATACAAGCTTCAAACAGGTTACATATAGAATGTAGATACTCTTTGATGTAATAAATTTTTTAGATTCAAACAGATTCGAATGACCTTCAGATAATATTGTTTCAGTATTGCAGAAGGAAAAAACCTTGTGTTGTCGGTTACATCTATCATGGGAAAGGAGCAGATCTGTACCGTTAAGGACATTTCTATCCAAATAGAAAATGACCTTTAGACTTTATTACTACAATATATGTTTGTTACTTCATACGGGAGAAGAGGTGAGCTTAAGTTAATGAGTGGCCATTTTTACTCCTATCTTTCTGTTTTAGGCAGACAAGAGCATATCATTATTAGTTTTTCATGGGATGTTTATTTTTATTTTATTTTAATTTTAATTTTGGTGGGTTTGGTTTGCTTGAGACACACAACTGGTACTCATATCTTTTATAATTGTGAACTATGATTTGGTTCGCAGGTGAACTATAACTTGTAGTCCCCAAGCAATTGATGTGCTGAGGAAAACTAATGTTCTTATTACTCCAACAAAAGCTACTAGCACCGGAGGGGTATGAATAACTATCCCATGAGATATTGACATCTTCAGTTGGTGAAGCATTTGTTACTAAGTTTGAGAATTACTATGATTATTTGGTACTTGTCTACTAGGTTCATAGTTCCAGCATTCCTCGCTTACATTTTCTTGTTAGATACCCTTGGTCGGCATCTCATACTTTGATCTAACATCATAAGGTGGTGTATCTTTATAATATCTATCTATCTATAAGTAGAGCTTCATGATATTGATGCAAAAGTTTTCAATTAGGTTCAAAGGTCTTGTAGATGATGGCGGTAGATTACTACCTTCGGGAAAAGCAGAGAGGTAATACTATCTCCTTAACATCTCAATTTTGTCTTATGTTAACTCTGTCTCAGTTCACCATTGTGATTAGTTTCATCTCAAATATTGCCGATAAGTCTTATTGGTATCATGCGCCGTGCTCGGGGCTGGGTTGTACTTGACAGAGATGGGTTCACAACAAAGAAACAAACACATCTCTCTGATATTGTGAGGCGGCTCCTACGAAGAAAGTTGATTCAACAGCTCATTGTAAACCAGGGTATTCAGACTTGCACTTGTCTTTAAGAATTGTCTTTAAGAAACATGTGAACCCATCAGCTAAAACTTGTATTGGTGCAAATTCAGGATTTTTTTTTCCTGATTTTGAAGCTAAGTGCAGGTTTCATTTCATTGAAATTTTGCAATTTGAACATGTATGAATTGTACAATGAATACTGGTTCCTAAATAATTGTCATTTAAATTTATGAATCCATGTTTCATTTGATTATAATTTGAATTTCATTTTTGTCTCAGTCAGACTTGTTTCAGCTCAGACAGATTCAGTCCAGGTAAGTCAGCCAATCTGAATCTATTATTATTTTTTATATTAAAATGTATATCTACGACTGAGGAGGACCAGTCTTACTACCTTCACCTTTAAAATCGGTCGTTGATATAGGTTGTTCTACGAACCGCAGAGCCACGTCATAGATGAAAAAGACGCCCAAACAGTGACTATTTTCGCGACTGTTGAAGCAAGTCATTTAACTCGGATCATGACTTGCCTTGGCGGTCTCGAAACTGCTATTTTCCACTAGTGATGGGAGAGACAGATTTGAGAAAAACTTAGAAGTTAAGCTCACCATTGATGTTACTAGGCCTTTAAAGTTTGGAATTGAAGCCTATGAAACACCAACTGCCTCTCATTGGATAGAATTTTCTTATGCTCTAAATAGTATTAGATTCTGCAAGGTCTGTAGAACTCTAAATCACCCTTCCCCTCATTGTCCCATACCACCTACACCCTCAAAATCTCACTACAATAACCTGCCAACACAACAACCATTACCACCACCCCAAACTGCACCTCAAAAAGTTGTTCAAGAAGGGAGAAATATCACCCATAGAGGCTACACTGATGTTGATGCTGCAACAACTTTTGAACTCAAAATGAGAAAGGCTAAGCAGAAAGATCTAGAGAAGGCAATTGCAAAATTTGCTCCCTCATCCTCAAAAGATCTCACTTTTGGAGCTTCCTCTAGAGCTGATCATGACTCACCTCATTGCTTTCCAAATAAGGAACATGAAACTTGAACTTTCCAAGAAAATCTCTATGAACTACAAGAATCATCAATCAAAGATAAAGCTCAAGGAAGCAGCCAGAGCCAAACACTCTCATCCACCTAACACCAATACCTTTCAAGCTCTAGACCCAACTAGTATCTTCCCAGCTGTTCCCTCTCAAACTTTACCAACATTATCTCAAATCAAAGAAAGGATGGATGCTGAAACAGCTAAGCTCAAAAAGAAGGCTTGGAAGGCTAGGAAGACAATTCATGTCTTTGCTGAAATAACTACTCCCACTGACCCTGACACTCCTTCTGAAACCGGCAAGCTCAAAATTATACCTAAGAGGAAACAATCAACACCTGCTGAAGTACCTATGGAAACTAATGAAGCTGACAACACCAAAAGATTCAAGGATTATCCTGACAACTATGCTGAACCACTGGACTCAAGCATTCCCCAAATGGCTAATGGTGACTCTGGCACCTCCACATCAAATTCCGAGGTACATCTCACTACTATCTCTCCATTTAATCATAATTACAAGCACCAATGCCACAACTCTTTGTTTTGTTGCATCCTAACTTACTATGATCCCATAGTTAGAAGGCCTACCTCAAAATATCCCTATGTATCATATTTCTGACAGTTCTTCACTTCAATAGCTTGGAACTGCCAAGGGCTAGGGAAAAAACACACCAAGAAATACCTTAATCACATGCTAACTAAATTCAACCCTGACATCTGTTTCATCTCTGAAACCAAACAGAAACATGAAAAACTTATAAAAACTATGCAACAGCTTAATATTCAGAATTATTGGCATGTTAATCCTGGAGGGGCTAGTGGTACTGCTGGAGGCCTAGTAATGATATGGAAGAAAAATCTAGATGTTGAGATTATTGATTACTCCATTAACCATATCAATGCTATAATCAAGCTTACTAGTGGCCCTTATTGGCTTTTTACTGTTTACTATGGCAACCCTTATGACACTAAGAGTAAGATTAATTCTTGGAAAAATTTGGAGTACACAGGTTCCAAACACTCCTTTCCTTGGTTGGTCGTTGGAGATTTCAGTTTCATCTTGCATGATAATGAAAAGTACAATACTCAACCACTTGACAGTGTTGAAGCTAACCTCTTTAGTAACAAAATCATTGATTTGGATTTAAATGATCTAGGCATTGTAGGTTTCCCTTTCACTTGGTCTAATAAAAGAAGTGGCCCTGCTCTCACTAAGCAGAGATTGGATAGAGGACTTGCCACTGAATCTTGGCTTCTCTTGTATCCAAACTCTACTATCACTAATCTTCTAGCTATTGGTTATGATCATCACCCTATTCTTCTTAACACTAATCCTTCTTGGTGCATTGGTAAAATTCCTTTCAAATTCTTTGATCCTTGCTTGGACCATAAGGATTGTAAGGATATTATTGTTGAATGATGGCATAGAAACTTGTCTTGTTCTAGTGCTTTCCTCATTGCCAGAAAGCTCAAAAACATTAAAATGAAACTAAAAGTCCGGAACAAAGAAGTGTATGGCAACATCAAAACTAATATTGAAGAAAGTAAACAACACCTAAACTGGTTACAAGGAAACTACTTCATACATGATAGAAGTGAAGCTATAAAAGCTGCAATGCAAGTTCTCAGAGATTGGCAAGATATTGAAGAAAGATTCTGGAAAACTAAAAGCAGAGATCAATTCATCAAATTTGGGGACAAGAATACTAGTTACTTCCACAGGGCCACCAAATGCAGAATAAGAAGAAATAGGATAGACTCTATACAGGATAGTGCTGGAAACTGGACTGAGGACTGTCAAGAAATAAAGCAGTGCTTCACCAACCACTTCACCATTATGGCCACTGCTGAAACACCTGATATGAATCATGATATTATCGACCTCATACCTACTTCTATAACCAACTCTGACAACAACAATCTCAACAGAATCCCTGAAAAACATGAAGTCAAGGAAATCCTTTTCAGTATGGCCAAAGATAAAGCACCAGGCCCAGATGGATTCCCACCAAACTTTTCAAGCCAATTGGGATATTGTGGGAGAAGACTTGGTAAAAATGGTCTAGCATTTCTTCATGTCTGGGCATCTTCTCAGAGAAATGAATTCAACTTTCATATCCCTGATACCCAAAATAGATAACCCATCTTTTCCTAGTCACTTCAGACCCATTAGTCTCTGCAACACCACCTACAAAATCATATCCAAACTCCTAGCTCAAAGAATGAAACCATACCTAAACAAAATCATTTCTCCTTACCAATTTGCTCATGAAGTTATTCACTCCATGAGAACCAAAAGAGGTATAAAGGGTAATAAAGGAAGCATGGGGATCAAGATTGATATGACAAAAGCCTTTGATAGAGTTGACTGGAAATTTCTTCATACCATTATGACTAAAATTGGCTTCAACTCTAATTGGTGCAAGAAGATCATGCAATGCATATCTACTACATCTGCAGTTGTCCTTATAAATGGTTCTCCAGATATCTTCTTCAACCCTTCAAGAGGGCTCAGACAAGGGGATCCCCTATCCCCATATCTATTCCTTTTCTGTATAGAAGCCATATCTAGAACTCTATCTCATGCTGAAGACTTGGGCATTATTTCTCGAGTAAAAATCTGCAAGAATGCTCCATCAATAAACCACCTTCTATATGCTGATGATTGTATGGTCTTTTGCAAAGCAAATACAACTGAAGCCTAAAACCTCAAGGACATCCTCAATATTTTTGGGGACACTTCTGGTCAACTTATCAACTTCAATAAATATGGTGCTTTTTTCAGCAAGGACACTGATCCAGCTCTAATTCCTACAATCTGCAATTTGTTAGGAGTTCAGGTTCTACCTTTAAATGATAAGTACTTAGGCTCTCCACTATTCACTCATAGAAGCAAGATACAATCTTTCAGACCAGGAGTGGATAAGATGAAGATGAGGCTCCCAAGTTGGAAGAATACTCCTTTAAACCCTGCTGGAAGAGAAGTTTTAATAAAATTTGTCACTTCAACAGCCAGTATCTACCAAATGAATTGTTTCAGAATACGAAAGAAAACCTGTCAAGACATGAACAAGTTACAAAGGGATTTCTTCTGGGGGAAGAATCTGGAAAATCCCACTAGATACTACCCTAAGGCTTGGACAGCTATATGCAAACCTAAGGATCTTGGTGGATTGGGATTCATGAATATGGAACTTTTCAATAGCTCCATGATAACAAAAATAGGGTGGAGATTGGAACAGGATAAAGATTCTTTATGTTTCCAATTGATGGATGTCAAATACTTAATAGGAAGAAATATGCTAAATATGAACACCAAAGCTAAAGATGGAGAATCTTGGATATGGAAAGGGGTTCTTGAAGGTATTCAGAACATTCAGCAACACTGCTTCTGGAGAATAGGCAATGGCAACAAAATAAGAGTCTGGGAGGACATATGGATACCTAATTCAACTGACAAACTCACAAAACCTGCAAACTTCCCCAATGGTATTCAGCTTCTATCTCACTTAATGACGGATCAAAGGGAATGGAACATTCAGCTTATTCAACAGATCTTCAGTCCTGATATTGATCAAGCTATCACTGATCTTGTTATCCACACCAGGGAAGAGGACAACATGCAATGGAACCTCAACAATACAGGAAAATTCTCTGTACAAAGCCAAAATAGAGAATTTTTATAGAAATGACCATGCAACAAGAGACTGGGGAGCTCTATGGAGTTTGGAAGTTGCACCTGCTATCAAAATATTTCTCTGGAAATGTGCTCATGAAATCCTCCAACTAATGCTAAAACCGCAAGCATTCTTCACTATATTGATCTTATATGCAAAATATGCAAAAGTGGAGAGGAGACAATGACACACATGTTCCTCAATTACCCAGCTGCTACTGATGTTTGGTGAAAGTCATGGTCTGTTTGACCATCAAACACCTTTCATGGATTGGTTCAATACTTGGTTTCAACATACAAGCAACAGTGAAAATATCAGCACTTATGCTACTACTTGTTGGTTTATTTGGAAGGCTAGATGTGATCTAGTTTTCCAAAACATCAAACCCAATTCTAAGAAAACCACTCTTAGTATTCAACAACACTTATGTGATTATAACAGAATCCAAAATTTGGCTCATCGTGCCCTGAATACTCAGGGGCATATCTCTGAAACTGGCCTTCAAAGAGAAGAAACATGATTCCATGTTGGGAACCCTCAACAAAAGCAGGATTATGGTTACATAATCAAAATCTTCACTATACAGGATCCTAGCAGTTATCAGTTTTTCTCAGCTCTGACTGTTACTGATTTTGCAGGCAAATATGTTGATAGCAGAGGACACACGGGCCAATTGGGAGCAAGCGGAGCCACAGGAGGAGCAGAACTAGCATTTGGCTACGCTGAGGAAAAGCATCACATGAATATCGAGATACATGCTGAAACCAATGAAATTTTAGAACATTTCAATGCTCTTTACATCAAAGCCATCAAAGGAAGATTCAACAGGAACTATCACAGGGAAAAGCAGCTTTTGAATGAAGACACCACATTAAAAATTAAACTTGTAACTTTTGTTTTAAAAGGGTCCTACACTTCTACATAAACTCCAAAATATGCAAGCCTTAAATATGGCTATTGTCTGTAAAGACCTTAGTAGTGGGTCAGATGTTTGTGTAAACAATGATACCACTAGCTCTTCTAGATATCACGCTCCTTAGGCTTTGCCTAAGTTTTCCTTAAAAAAAAAAAAAAAAAAAATAAGGATAAGATGAAGAAGAGAATGGGATGGGTCAAGTACCGTTGCAGGGACAAGGGTGAATGAGTTAAAAAAACTTAAAAAAAAAAACTAGTGCATTAATGTAGAATCTATAGATGTCAACTCTAGCTAAAAGTTAATATCATACTCCATATTTCAGAAAAATTGGTGTAAAAATTGTTTCTCCAATAATTAAATACGACTCTAGCTAATTTGAAAACACAATTGCGTTGGATTGTAAAATAAAGATCTCGTGTAATAGAAGAAAACTCTAGCTAACTTAAAAGACACAATGACGTTGTATTGTAAACTAAAGAATCAGACAAGAAAAGTGTACCTAAGGTTTGCTAAAGAGTCAAAATTCAAGAAGAACCAGGAATGTAGAAGAAACTTACTTTTGCAATTCAATTGGAACGCTAATTAAATTTCTTTAGGAAGCGAAAATAATTACAAATTCTCGGAGCACCACTTCATGTAGCTAGGGTGTTTCTAAATAAATTTCCTATTTTACTACTTATGTTGTTGGCCATCAATTATTTAAATACTCGGTACAATTATTTTCTATTCTTTGCTTCATGTGATTAACCAACAAAACAAGGCTGTTTATATAATATCAGTAAATCTAATCATTTGATTTTCTTCACATCACCTTCTTCTCCTAGTTAGTAAGTTCGCGAATGATTCGCGAATCATTCACGAATTTTGCCGTATCACGAATTTTACCGTCTTATTCGCGTACGTTTGCAACTCCGAACCCAAGTCGCGTATTATGTGGCATTCCCGGATTATTCGCGAACCGTTCACGAATTTTACGTATCCCGAGTGATACGTCCGCTTAATTCGCCATAAATTCTTTAGCTTTTACTTTTCAAAGACTCCATTTTTTGGGCTTTACTGTCTCCCGAGCGTACACGACCGAATATTAAAAGTGTTGTAATTTTTATGAAACAAAAACGACTGAAGAGATTTGAAGGTGAAGGTGAGAGAGATCTCAAACTCACTAACCAAACATCTAAACCACCATACGACGTCCTCTTGAATAATTAATGTTGTATATATTATTAATATCATCATATTAAATTTATTTTTTCTATAAATAACTCACACATGTGCATAAAAATTGGTCTATGACCTTATAAATACAAATTATTTGTTATATATAGATACCGAATTTTCAGAGCCGAACTCACATTTATAAATCGAATTATACACGTACGTATGCCGTTCCGAATTACTGACGAATCACGTCCCGTTGACCGAATTTTGGACCGAATCTGGATTTTACAAAACCGTATAATACTCGTACGTTTGCCGTTCCGTACATTTGCCGAATCCCGAATTGCTAACTAGGCTTCTTCTCACTATCTTTTCACTTCTTCTCCTTCTCCCTCCTATTTAATGCGGCTACATTCCTAGAGACTACTAGAGTAATAGAGTCTCGGCTCAGCTCCTATTTTTAGACAGGCCTTATCGATACAAAAAGAACATCACCCAAAGCCACGTCTTACACTTTTATATCGGAAATACTCGTTTGCTTCCTAAAGCGAAACCCAGTCACAAAAAATCTTCCATACGTTTGACAGTAGGACCCAATTGATGACGCAGAGACTTAATTAAAGGTTTGCAAAGGTACCGTACACACATTTAAGCAACGAGTAAAGGGCTCACCTTAACGGGAACACTTAACGGCAATGATAGGCAATAGCTCCTACTTGGGTCCACCAATTTCTAATTAGGGGCTTAGATCATAACCACGTACTGTTGGGAATAAAGTATCCAAAATTAGGGCATTTTAGTCCTGAACTATTTTTCTCTCTTTCTTAGACTGAGAGTAGGAAAAACCAAACTCTGTGTTGCAGAGAGATGGAAGAAAGAAACGTTCTCCCTCTCCATCCCATTAAATAACATCGACAACACATTTAAACAAACAAAGCCTTCACCGCCTTCTTATCTCTCTGTTCTCCCATCTCCATTTCTCTCAACCATTAGATAGCAAAAACTTTGGTTCTCCAGAGCTCAAATCAAGCTGCGTGTTAATGGCGACTTATTCATTAAACCCTGGAACGCAAATGTTTATCCATAACTATCTTCTTTCCCCACCACCTTATCATCACCATATTCCATTTACCCCAAGCTCTTCATGTTTTTATCCTCCTCTTCCTTTACCTTATTACAAAAGTCATTCTGCTCCTCCTCCTACCGCCATCACCACTTACAGTTTTCCTTCTTGTGCTACTATCCCTGTTTTTAGTACAAGTACTGCGACATGTCCTCCTGCTAATTTCCCTAACTACTACAAATCATCTCTTGGTCCAGATTGGTTTGAGAGTGTTAATCAATATCCATCTTTATCACAACCATATTCACACACATCTAGATTTCAGACGTCTGATCACCAATATGGCTCAATTTCTGTAGCTGCAGAGGAGGCAGATAAAAATGTTGTTGTTGAAGAAAAACTTGAAAAACCTCACCAGGCAAATGATTTTCATGTTAAGGCAAAGGAGGAGAAGAATATACCACCACGCCTCGGAGGATCTCATCAGCATCAGCATCATCATAGACAATCTTATTTTCGTTCCAACCAGATCAAGAGGATGATTTGGAAACCTAAATCTGCAATAAGTGGTGAAACTGGTAGGATTAGTACTGTTAATCATGATAAAATCATGGAGATGCTTTTACCCTCAAAGAAAATTGTTGCGGAATCGAGTGATGCTAGTAATGATCAAGTTGCTAACAACAACACAACCCTGATGATACGAAACATTCCTAGCAAATACACGTATGATCCCTATCTCTATCTCTCAATTTTTAAAATTCATGTCTCTGTTCATCACATTATTTTGATAGTTTTACTTCTGAATTTTTGTTTGTTTCTTATCTAAGCCAGTTTCATTACTGTGTTTTTGGTCAAACTGTGATTGCTTGTTTTAGGTTCTTGTTTCTGATAACAGAGGCTTTTCAGATTGACCATAGTGTTTTCCAAATTGTTTCACTCAATGTAGTACTTCTGTTTAGCTGTCATCCGATCTTACTGAAATATAGATATAAATGGTTACTGATTCATCAACACAGCATGTCTGAGCATCTTTTTGTGTTGCATACTTAAGGTATGGCATTGAATATATGCCCCAAGGCAGGGTTGCTTTCATTCTGTTTTATATCCATAATAACTAGCCATTGGTTGTTCTGTTCTTTCTCTGTGAGTTGCACCTGTTTCAGTTCCTTGACAGATGCTGATGGAAAGATTTCCATTTTTGTGATATCAAAATTAGGGTTTACTAGTCTGATTCCCTTTGGGGTTTGCATTTATCTGGTTATTCCCCTGGGAGATTGTGACTTAACATGGAGAATAAAGAAGTAAAACTAGTAAAGCATAGTGTTTGATTTTTGGATTTGGGTGTGTCCGCAATCTTTGTTTTGGATTTTTCCAACTGATTACAGCCTTTCTTCTTGTTTTCCCTTTCTGGGTGATATTTTCAAATTTTCGATATTGGAAAATGTAAACTAGGTCCACCGCTTGTGAAACTAGGAGACATCTAGAAAGCGACCTTTGTATTTTGTTATTCATTTTTTAAGTAGTTACTAGTACTTTGTAGTATATTAAATTTGGACTTGGGGCCTTGGGGGTGGTTTTTTAATGGTGGAGAAAGATTAAGGTTAACGACTAATATGCAATTAAACTAATTGTGGTTTTCTCTTTATTTTTTGGTTATGTGATGATTTTTGCAGTAGGCAAATGTTGACGAACCTACTGGAAGATCACTGTAAAGAGGCAAACAAAATGAGAGCAACAGATCAATCGGAAGAGGAGAAAGAGCTGTCTGCCTTTGATTTCTTATACCTCCCAATAGATTTTGAGTAAGTTTTAATGTTACCTATTTTTTCCAGTCAAATCTTCTAAATTCTAAATCATCATCATATACTTTTTACAACTTAGCACGAATTTTTTTCACAATTTTGTACGTTTATTTTTGGTAGGAGAGGGTTTAACAGGGGCTATGCCTTTGTTAATATGACCAACTCTACTGGTGCCAATAGATTACGCCTTTTCTTGAACAACTACAAGTGGGGAGTATTTCAATCAAAAAAGATTTGTCAAGTCACAGACGCAAAATATCAGGTAATGATGAACTGTGAAAGAAAAAGGAAAACAAATAAAGACAAACATTATGTTGATAAATGTTCATAACTTTATAAACTCTCAGTCTTAATTAATGTTATTTACAGTAATTTACAAGTGATTACTTTCTCTTGTACAAGTGACCTGAAAAAGTTGATTATAGAAGAAAGTTAAAATATTCATCATAGCTTAATTCTTGATGTTTGGATGATGTGCAGGGCAAAGAAGCATTGGTAACACATTTCCAGTGTCGCTATTTTGAGTGTGAATCGGATGAATTGTTACCACGGTGTTTCAGTCCTTACCGTGATGGATCTGGTGTATTGGTAGAAGAGTCCACAGTTGGGAGGTTTTGTGGCCAACGACATCATCAAAATGATAACTGATGGTACAAGGCTACAAGAATAGTCTATCAAAAAAGTTGGGAGTATGGCCGTGTGGTAGGGTTGTGAGTTGTGATGCTTGTTGTTTAATTCTTCTGTCCTTGGTGTTTGAGTTAGTTTATATAGTTAGGTTTGTTATCTGGTATGGTTGCTACCTCAACAGCATAGTGACACTTCCAGTTGAAGTTTGTTGCTGTAGTAGTTCCATTTTTGTGAGGGGTACTCGAATTATGGACATGAAGATGGAATGTAGGGGAGGTTGGACCTTGCCACCTGACTGTACTGTTTGTGTACAGGTTGTATGTTCAACCTCAACCCATCAATATCTATATATATATTGTACTCTTTTTCTTTAGTGCTAGAGTAAGTACGTAATCTGCTGTCATGTTTTAACAGCTTCAACCAAGATGTTGTATGTTATTACAAAAAAAGTATTAGTTTTGAATTTTTTTTTTGTTTCGTTGGTTGATCGGGAGTTTTCTTTTTTTCTTCTTTTTTGTTTTTTGGCAAAGGCCTTCAAAAAGGCTAATGGTCCCCCTTAACTATTGGGATGAGCCAAACAGGAGGAACAGAGCGGTACATAGAGGAACACGGTTGACATAGAGGAACACGGTTGAAAAGTAAAGATACATGCTACTAACTTAGAAGAGAAAAGTTTAATATCTTTAAAAATTGCATCCGTCCACGAATCTCCATCAAATTTGACATCTGAAAATTGTTCAATTAGAGATTTCACATCACTCTCAACAATGATGTGAGCGAATTTTTGCTCCAGAGCTTACTTCAGAACTGGCCAGATGGCTCTGGCTTCAGCTTCTTCAGCAAAATGAACTTCAAAGACTAAGGAGGCACAAAAGGAAGCTTTCTTTGAGAAATCCCGCATCACATACCCTGCACCATTAGCTCCATAGATACATCAAAGGCACCATCAGTATTGCATTTAATCCAACCAAGAGAGGGGGCATCCATTTGTTACAAATACCAACAGACATCAAAGGGGAGACTGAAATACTAGGTTTCCTAGTAAGGAGCATAGCTCTGGCTCTAGCTAGGACAGTTGTATGGTTCTCAGATAAATTTTGAAAAATAAGATTATTTCTACTGGTCCAAATGGACCACAGGATGGCAACAAAGAGACTTTGAGCTTCATCAGGGAATTTAGAGGTAGTATCAGTTAACCAAAAAAAGAGCCAATCAATGAAGGATTTGTTTTGAAAAAAATGAGTATTAATGTTGAAATCAGAAATAAACCAAACCCTACTAGCGAAAGGACAAAGGACCAAAGCATGCATAATAGTTTCATGGGGATCAGAACACCTGGTGCGATCCACAGCATGCATAGGCATTCTAGTATGCAAAATAGTTCTAGCAGGCAGAGCATTTCTAGCCTCTTTCCATAGAAAAACTTGGATCCTGTAAGGGATTCTAACTTTCCAGATACACATCCAAAGATTTTTACAGGGAGAAGGCATGAGGCATCTGAGTCTCATATAGGCAGATCTGGAGGTAAATTTGTCATTCTTTGAAAGATCCCAAACCCTCCTGTCATGAGTGCAAAGCTGGCTTAAGGGAATGGTAACAATCTTCTGAACAGAAGCATTGTCAAAATGGGTGTTGAGTCTAGGAACATCCCAACTTCTAGTGAGGGGATTAATAAAATAAGAAACTTTAACATTGGGGTAAGGAGGGACTAGAGGGTTTGGTGTAGCAGAACCCAGAGTAGGTATCCATTTATCACACCAGGAATCAATAAATTGACCATCCCCACAATCCAAGAAATAAAAGCCTTAATCAGTTCTTTTATGGCATGTAAGCACCTCCAGGTCCAAGAACACTTATCAGTGCACTTAGCATTCAAGAAATCAGTTCTTGGGAAATACTTGGCCTTGAGAACAGTAGCTAACAAGCAATCAGGATTTTCAATAATTCTCCAAGCATTTCTAGCTAGCATAGCTAGATTGTTTAATTCAGCCTTTCTAAAACCCAAACCACCTTCTGCCTTGGGGGAGCAAAGGTTGTCCCAGCCAAGCAGATGCAGTTTCCTATCTTTTGGGTCTAAATTTTTACCCCACCAGAACTTACAGAGATGAGAGTCCATCTGTTTATAGAGGTGTTTAGGAATAAGAAAGGCACCCATTTGGAAGAGAGGAATAGCCTGGCCAATATGTTTGATAAGAGTAGTTGTAACAGCCTGGGATAACAGCTTGTGAAGCCAGACAGTAATTCTAGCATCAAAAGCTTGGAGAATACCCATGTGGGTTTGGATTTTTGATGCTTGAAAAACAGTAGGAGTTCCCAGATATTTTTCTCCCAGATCCCTATTTTGGATATCTAAGATATTGGCCAAAAGAACCCTCCTATGTTCAGGGATTTTTCTACTAAACAGAATACCAGACTTTTCAAAATTTATTTCCTGCCCAGAAGCCAAACAATATTTTTGAAAATAGTCTTTTATGACAAGAAAATTCTAAGCAGTGACTTCAGAAAATAAAAGAGAATCATCAGCAAACATAAGATGTGTCATCTCAGGGGGATCTTTACAAACCTTAATACCCTCTACAATACCCTTTTTTCTTTTTGAAGATTATCAATATAAGAAGATAGAGCTTCAGAACATATTATGTAGAGGTAAGGGGAAAGAGGATCACCCTGTCTTAAACCTCTTTCAGGTTTGAAAACACCAGTAGGGATACCATTGAGTAGAACAAAATAGGAAACAGTGGAGACACATTGATTTATAAGCTTAACCCAATGGTGAGAAAGACCCATTTTAGTTAGCACTTTTTCTAAGAAATCTCATTCAAGCTTATCATAAGCATTAGACATATCAAGTTTGATGGCTGCTATACCTTCAGTTTTGTCATTGTGATTGATAGAATATATGGCTTCATTAGCTAGACGAATATTATCACAAATACTCCTCTTAGGAATGAAGGCACTTTGATATTGGGATATAATTTTGTTCATAAAGGGTTTCAGTCTATTAGCAAGGGTTTGAGAAAGAATTTTATAAATGAAATTGCAGAGCCCAATGGGTCTGTACTGGGAACCAAGTTCAGCTAAGGGAACTTTAGGGATGAGGGAAATATTAGTATGGTTGAAAACCTTAGCAATATTCCCAGTTTTGAAACAGGTTTGAGTCATATCAATGACAGCATCCTCCACAATATCCCAGTGTTTTTGGTAAAAGAGGCATGTAAAACCATCAGGACCAGGAGCCTTTTTCCTCTCATTTGAAACACAACATTATTGATCTCCTCAGGAGTAAGAGGCATGTTCAGAGAGGCATTATCCTCATCAGAAAATTTGATGGGAAGGTCAGCTAGGATATCATCCTGAAATTGCTGAGGATGGGAAGAGTAAATGCTTTTAAAGTAATAAATAAAAGAAGTTCCAATACTATCTCTATCAGTTAGAATAATATTTAGGGAATTCTTAATCCAGCTAATGGCATTCCTTTTCCTCCTATAGAGAGTGACTCTATGGAAATAGGGTGAATTTCTATCACCTTATATAAGCCAAACCACACCTGGATTTGTCGTTCCAATACAACTCTTCTAAGTTATAGAGGTACTCAAGTCTAGCTTTGAGTCTATAGGTGGTATTGATGTCAGTGGGATTGGAGACTTGGACCTCAGCCAAATCTTTCCTAATGGTAGATATATTAGTTTGAATATTACCAAAAGATGTTTTGTTCCAATATCTGAGACCTTTCTTCGTATTTAACAATTTGGCTTTAAGTTTATAGGCGGGAGATCCCACCACATTGACAGACCAAGAATTAGTAATGATGTCCCTGCAGGCGGGGTCCTTAATCCACATAACCATGAAGTGGAAAGGTCTAGACATACAAATTTCCTCATAGTTAAAACCTATATGCATGGGGCAATGATCAGAGGAATCCATAGGAAGGTTATCTTACACACAGCTTAAGAAATGACACGAGATGTTAAGTTTTTATGTTTGCACCTTTGACGAAAGTCTTCAAATATACCAAATGAAACAATACTATTCTACGTTTACGGAAACAGAAATCCCAAAACTCCCATCCATCAATACAAACAATGCTTACTTCTATCTTTAACAATCCAAATGCCATAGGATTTTCTGTCATCCGGAACCCCTTATAGGATAAAACACAATATAAATCTCGATATATGTAGAATCGCGTTGGTGAACAAATTTCTCAAAAAAATACTCCCTTCATCTTAGTTTACTTGTCTAAATTGGTTTTTGCACAAAGGTTAAGGAAAGCAGAGAGGGATTTTTTTCTCCAAAATTACCCCAAGCTAGTATTTAAGATACATAGTTTTTACATATCTAGTGTTTTAGTCTTTCCTTGGAGAATTCATAAAAAAAGAAGAAGAGAGAAATCTTAACTTAAGAGAATAAATGATATATAGAGAGAGGACTATTTAAGATTGTGTATAGGAAATATAATTACACAATTCTCAATACCATGACCTGATTCCAACATAGGGATAAATCAGGATAAAATGGTGAAAAATATGAAACCTAGCAACTAAATTAGGACAAAAAAATCCTCAATTTAGACAAGTAAACTAGGATGAAGGGAGTACGAAAATAAAATACTCTCTCCGTCCTAGTTTAGATGCCAAAATAGGGGATTTTTTTTGTCCTACAATACTTGCTATACTTCATATTTTTCCACCTTTTATCATGATTTGCTCCTAACTTGGAATCAGTCCATAACATGGAGAATTGTGTATTTCAATTTTCTAGACAGACTCTTAAATACTTCTTTCCATACACTTTCTTTAATTTGAATTTTTCTAGATAAATAACAAAAACCTAGACATCTAAAAACTAGGAACCTTAAATATCAACCTAGGGTATTTGTGGAAAAAAATCTATTCTCTTTGTGTTTCTTAATCTTTATGCAAAATCTAATTTTGGCATCTAAATTTGAAGGGAGAGAGTATAAAGCATACTGAAATTTCTAGTCAAATACTTCAAACTCTTGCCATTTTGATTTAATGCTGAGGAATGGCTAATGAGCCTCGTTTAATTAGGGTCCCCAGAAAACAATTAGGGGCCCTTACCAATTTATACCCACACCAAAAATCATGGGGGATTCCAAAAATAGATGAGAGTACTATTTTATCATTTCCCTAATAATAAAAACTTAAAACCTAATAACCCTACATCTAAAAATCTAACGACTCAGAAAACTAAAACCCTCCTTTCCCCTCCCTCACCCGACTCCCATCTCTCTGTCTCTCGCCATTAACGACACCTAAAGAAAAATAATTTCTTCAATCGATTTAATCGTTGTAATCGTCGATTTGAAATTAAAAACCCCAAATTTAATTCATGTTTGCGTTTAATTTGGTGGGTTACTTCCGAAATTAGGTTTTCCAATCGAAAAATTGCAGTTACAGTTCTAGGGTCGTCATATCGATAGGTTTATATCCTAACGACTTTTCATTTGTTGTTTTTTTTTATGAAAAATCGTCATCGTGTAAGATGTAGGAGATAACAAACCTAATTCTGGGTTTTAAGATTTAATGACCTAGGTTAGAGTCGTTTGGGTTTATACATAACCAAATGACGACTCTAAAGGGTATATTTATACAGAGTCTTTGGGATGTAGAGTCGTCTATGTATATAGACAACCCTATAACGACTCTTCCTTAGGGTCGTTATGCTATAAAATAACATTGACGACTTTTCATAACATGGAAAAGTTGCAGGTTTGAGTCGTCAATGCTAAGGCCAATACAATAACGACTTTTAGGAGTCGTTTGGGTTTAGACCTCCGATAATGACGACCCTTTCACTGGGTGGTTACCAGGTAGTTGTGATTCGACCACTTTGAGCAACATATAGACCATTAGAAGAGTATATGAAGTTTACCTGGTTATTTTGAGCTTCGGGTTGTTCATTTTCCCTATTTGAATCACTCATTTCTATAAACCCTAGTTTTCCCTCGAAAACCTACTCATCTTCTTCTCAACTTACAAAAACCATTTTTTTTTCAATTCTAATTCTGAAATCTGATTTTAATCTGATCTAATTAATTAATCTAATAAATTAACTATTAACACTAATCATCCAGGAATGTTTTAACCATTTAAAAAAAATTTGGTTAATGAGTGCCTTTGAATTAAGTTTTGGTAACCTTTTGTGTTCTAATGCGGGCTCCTAATTGTTTATTGGGCCCCCAGTTAAACGAGGCTAATGAGTTCCACTTAACGATGTGTGCGTGGGACCAGCAGAATTCCCATTTTCTGATCAAGGGTCTATACTCTATAGTGTCACGTAGTGCTGTAATTAATTCCTAAATAGGGGGTATTTTAGTCCTCAAAAATATTTCTCTCTTTTTTAGAGCGAGAACATTTTCAATCTCCATTTGAGCGAGAACATTCTCAATCTTCAGGCTTCACTCTCCAACCTCTGCTAGTACTTACTACTCATTATCTAACAACTCTGCTTCCTCCTCCTCCTCCTCCTATTTCCAAATAATCATTTCTAAGTTTTTATAGAAACAAGTTATTTCAATGGCAACATATCTAAACCCTGCAGCTGAAATATTTATCCCTTACCAAAACTATTTCGTTCCTCCATCTTATCATCACCACCATCTTCAGGTAAACCCAACTTCTTCATATTCTTCTTACCCTCCGCTACCTTTGCCATACTACAAAACTTATTCTGCTCCTCCTACCACCACCACCACCACTTCAAGTCTTCCTTCTTGTCCTGCTATTACCCCTGTTTTTAGTACTAGTACTGCTACTTGTCATCCTCCTCCTCCTACTACTACTTCCTCTAATTACTATCAATATTCATCACTTAGTCCAGATTGGTATGGAAGTACTAATACATACCCATCTTCATTCCAACCTTTTTTTACCCATTTCAAAGTTTCAGACCTATGTTTATGATCATCAGATGTATGGATCCACATCTGTTGCTGTTGAAGAGGTAGAAAAAAATGTTGTTCTTGAAGAAAACCTAAAGAATCCAGATGATACTCCTAAAAAGGGAAGGGTGGGTATGGGGAAGATTAAGATGTATATACCACCTCGTCTTGGTGGGTCTTATCATCATCAACCAGCTAGTGTTAGGTACCGTACAATCAAAAGAGGATGATCTGGAAACCCAAGTCTGTGACAAGCAATGATTATAATGGTGTGAGTACTACTTCTGATCATGATCGAGTGATGAATATGCTTCTACCTTCCAAAAAACTGGTCGATGAGGAGTGTGAATCAACTCAAAATAACAGCCATGAAACTACATTGATGATCCGGAACATCCCAATCAAGTATACGTATGATCTCTCTCTCTCTCTCTCTAGCATTTTGATTTTTTTTTAATCAGTGTTCATCAGATTTCACTTCATAATTCAAATTTGTCTTGTGCATATTTGTTTATTTCTTATCTAGTTCATCTGAGTTTTTTTTTTTTTTTGGTCAAACCGAGTTTTGGGGGTTCTTGTTTCAGTTTGATTATCAGCAGTGATTCACAAGTGTTTTCCAAGTTGTTAACTCAAAGTAGTACTTTGGTTAACATGAACAAGTTTAAAATTAGTACTTGTGTTTTGTAGTCAACTATTCTACTGAAATATAGATATATATGGGTACTGAATCATGAACACAGCTTATCTGGGTTTCTTTTTGTGTTGTATTTTTAAGGAATGACTTTGACAGTGTCCATCCATGGTAGGGTTACTTTCATTTCTATTTTATATTCATAACTACTAGCAATATTGGTTGTCTTCTGTTCTGGTTCCTTACCAGATGCTGATCATTTTGTTTGTTTATTCAACTTTCCCTTTTTGTGCAATCTAGCTGTGGGGATAACCAGTCTGATCTTGTTTGGGGCTTACACTTATCTGGTTATTTTCCTGGGAGATTGTGACTTGTCATACCTAAAGAAAATTTTATAGTAGTATTTTGAATTTTTGGATTTGGGTCTGCAATCTTTGTTTTGGATTTTTCTAACTGATTACAGACTTTTGTTTAAGAGGTTTCAAAATTGGAATCTTTGTAAAGTATAATAAAACTAGTACACACTTAGAAAGTGACCTTGTTTATGGTGGAAAAAGATTAACCAGTGGTCAGTGATGGACTTTTATAATCAAGATTAACTTACCAAATGTATGATGTGATGATTTTTACAGTAGGGAAATGTTGATGAATCTGCTAGAACAGCATTGCAAAGAGGTAAACAAAATCGGAGCCAAAAAATCTGAAGATGAAAGATGGTCTGCCTTCGATTTCTTGTACCTTCCCATTGATTTTATGTGAGTTCAATGTTTCTTTTTTCTTCAGTAAAATCTTCTTAAGTTCTGATTAATGCATCACTAAAACTTTTACTACTCAGCTGGACTTTTTTTCCACAATCTGATTTATCTTTATTTTTGGTAGGACTAGGTGCAACAAGGGCTATGCCTTTGTTAACATGATCAACTCTAGTGGTGCTGCAAAATTAAAACTCTTCTTGACAGACCATAAATGGGGGGTGTACCAGTCCAAAAAGATTTGTAAAATCAGCCCAGCAAATATACAGGTAATGATGAAGTGAGGAGAAAAGGAGAAAAATAACATCATGTACTTCATGCATGATAAATGTTTACAATTAATTTACTGGTACTTAATTTCTCTTGTCATTGTGAAATGATATGCAAACTCAAAATGTCTAAAGTTGAAGCATTCATCATAGCTAATTGATTCTTGATGTTTGGATGATGAGCAGGGTAAAGAGGCACTGGTAAAGCGTTTTGAGAACTGCTACTTTATGTGCGACTCGGATAAACTTTTGCCACTTTTTTTCAGTCCATATCGGGATGGATCTGGTGGATTTGTAGTTGGCCCTCCATTTTATCAAAATGAAGCTGATGGAGGTCTCAAGCTTACAGCAGAATAGCAAAAGTTACTTGTTGACTTGTCTTCTAACTAGAGGTGTTGGGTATGGGCTCTACGAGACTGGTGGCACTGGCGGTGGTTGGGGTAGTGATGCTTGTTGTTTACTTCTTCTGTTCTTCGTGTTTCAGTTAGTTTATATAGTTAAGATTGTCTTGTTGCTGTAATAGTGTTCCTTTTTTGTGAGGGGTACTCGAATTATGGACATGAAGATGGAATGTAGGGGAGGTTGGACCTTGCCACCTGGCTGTACTGTTTGTGTTCAGGTTGTATGTTCAACCTCAACCCATCAATCATCTATATATATATATCTTGTACTCTTTTTCTTTAGTTCCAGAGTCGTGGGTGTGTATTTTTATTTTCTTACATGTATCGATTAACAGCTTTATCCAAGGGGTTTAGGCTTGTTTTTTTTGTTTTTTTTGAAGGGGGGTTTAGGCTTGTTGTTTGTTTTTGAATGTGTAATTTTCAGCAGCTTAACGTGGTTTTTGTTTCCATTAATCTTTCCACCTTATGAAAGAAATGCTTTCCATGTTATGCATGCAAGGCGGCAAGGGCTTGGGATTAAGTCATTAAGATACCTATAACACAAAATTTGTTAATTTGGTGTTGTCTTTTGCATAGCATAGAGATGTATCGTGGATGTCCCAAACCCATCTTAAAATACAGCTGATGTCCTGTTTTCCATCATTGTGGTGGTATTGCTATAAATAAATTGGATGTAAAGTTGGAATTTGGAACTTTAGCTATATTTCAAACTTCGAATGAGAACAAGTTTCAAATTTTTACAACAAACAAAAATTTGTATAATTGTATTGAAACAATTAGAGAAAAGTATCATAGAGAAACTTGAATATATATGGGCGCTTATGAAATACTAGATTTTATTGAAACCGTTGAAACAAATAGATAAAAAAACACAAAATTGGTTTTGTGTGAAAAAGACACGTAGAATTTGACACTATTTAAATGGACGAGAATGCAAAAATAGCCAGGATGTAAACAGTTTCATCCTACCAATTCTCCAACACTTTTTCTTATTTTCAAATTACATCAGGATGCATCCATTTTCACCATCGCTATTTTTTAAGTTTAAGTCAAGATGAATCCAGATTCATTTTTGCTATTTTTTTGTGTTCATTTCATCCATAATAATTTTTACTCGGCCATTAAAACAATGCTTTAAAAATATTTGGACAATTAACTCAATTTCTCAAAAAACAAAAAGAAACAAAAAGAAAAAACAAAACAAGAAAACTTAAAACATAGCCTCCCTTTTTAAACAAAAAGGCTTAAAACAAAAAATTGGAATTTACACACAAACATGTTTATAGTACTTTGAAACAGGCTGAATTGGGGGCTTTGGAAAAATAATTGGGGATCCCTAGCTACAAGACAAAAATGTCATGAAATATTAATTGTAGGTCATCCCTTATCTCATTTTTAAAAAAATGGCTAAACTACCCCAAATCATTAGTGTTAATTGAGTTGATTAGTTGTTAATCTTACTTAGTTTGATTTTAACTTTTTTTTTTCAAATTTTTTGTTTGCAATTTCTTTTTTTTAATTTTTTTTGTCGAGATTTGTATGAAAAATCGTCATAGAGGTGAAGTGTTTGATTGACGACTCTCAAGAGTCGTTACTATTTCAAAAACGACCCTCAAGAGTCGTTAATGATAGAAAAACGATGCTCAAGATTCGTCATTATTTCAATGACGACTCTAAACAGTCGTTAACGCATATAAAAGAGTCGTTATTATCTTCGGAGAGTTATTAATGGCGGAAATACATTAAAGGGTCGTAATAATATTGAAGACCATGACGACCCTTTGATGTATTTTTCCAGAGAAGATAACGACCCTTTGATATACATTAACGACTGTTTAGAGTCATCATTCAAATAATGACGATTCTTGAGGATCGTTTTTCAATCATTAACAACTGCTGAGGGTCGTCAATGAAACACTTCATTATCACGTCGATTTTTCATACAAATCTCGATAAAAAAATAAATAAAAAAGAATAACAAATGGAAAAAATTAAAACTAAAAAATTTTTAAAAAATAAAAATTAATATGTTGACATGTGTCACAGTCCCAAGAATTAGGTAATATAATCTTTTCATGATATTTAGACACCACTTATCTTCTTCCCATGAATGGGGATAGGAATCTAGTCCCCTGATTATTTTTCCACGGCCCCAGATTGAGCCCTGTTTTGAAACGGAAGGAGTAGTAACTTGCGTAGAGAGTTTTAAAGGAGTAAATGCTTGTATAAATTTTTCAAAACTTCAATCACAACGCTGCCTGCTGAAATTGGGGAACATCTACGCGGTTTCATGCAAGTGCAATCATAAGAGAGAAACCACAGAGGGCATTTTCGAGAACCGAGTCCGAGTCTCTGAGAGACAGTGGTCAGTAGAGCTGTAGAGAGTCTGGACTCTAGAGAGAGAGAGAAGAGGGAAGAGATTTATATTTCGTCGTTTGTACGTAGAGAAATTATCTTTTGGTGCAAAAATTTGCTTTCTGCGATCCTCTTCTTTTTCTCTTTGACAAGGGAATATATTTGCATTTTGTTTTGATTCCCAAAAGAAATGCTCCTAGAGCACGAGGAGTATACTCTTTGATTTTTCTTTCATTTTTTAATCTATTCTTTGAAGAATTTCCAATGTCAACCGCACGAGTGTCTTCTTGCTTCGCCGATGAATATATTGGGCTTCTTTTTTTTCTTCTTTTTTTGAAAGTTATATATATTGGGCATTTGAAATATACTTTGGATTCGGAATTAGATTTCGGATGTGCTACTGCTACAAACAAAAATATACTCCAACAAGACAACACGCGTCTAACTGTTGAAGCCTTGAAGGCCACTTCGTTAGAATGGTTAGCACTCGGCAGCAGGGGGCGGAGAAAGGACTATGGGTAAGCAAAGTTTTATTGCCTACCATGCTACAAGCTGGACAGGGGAGGGAAAATGGGCTTGAGAGCCCATTTTATGAACAAATATTGTCCAAACTCCAAACAAATGCTAAGATGGGCCTTCAAAGCTAAAATTATAACGTTTTCTATCCGGCACTATGAAAATTTTGAAGGAGACCACTCTTCCGATTTTGGTAGGTCATTAGGATATAAAGCTCAAGAGCCCATACCCATATATTTCGGTTAATGGCCAAAATGATCATTTTTCAATTTGCACAATTTGTAAGAAAATGGGAAAAAACGATAACTCTTGATTTTTTTCTCTCGTTTTTATCCTAGCGTGTACAACGTGATATAAATGACATTGAATAACTTACATATTCTTAGGGTCAAATTCATACTAATATTTGCCATAATTGTTGCATATTACTTGTAATTACGTTTGTTTTCTATCATAAGTTTCATATTAGGTGAATCATCACAAAAGAAGTTGAAATAGATACAAAATCTAAAAAGTGAATTACTCCAAGTATCCAAGTGTCTAGATCCAACAGAAGTGGAGGAAATGCGACGAAAATGAACAAAGAACGTCCAAAACAAAAGAATGACCAGTAGCCCAAGTGGAACCCATTCATACGTACATGAGTTTATATCACCATCTCAAAGAGAAACTGAATGCGAAGTCAACGAAAAATGAATGAGGCTAGTACGACGTGGTTTGGGGCCTGTATGGGATGAGAAAGAATAGGTACGGTTTTGGCTTGCCTTGTGAAAAAACGGGGGTCTAACAACACCACCCAATATTTCGTTTAGCAATCTGTATGGACTAACTCCGAAATACATTCTAGAGAACCAACTAGACAGTCAGACTCAAATTAGGTAACAGTATCTCAAGGAGTTAATATCTCTCTCTTGTTTTGATTTACTCGAGCTAATAGAAATCAGCGAGTCTTTAATAAAACACAAGGAATAACTTGGATGGTACCAAAGACCAATATCCAAGGATCAATCAACAACCGAAGGTCGTATTTCCAATTGATTGATTCAAACGCACAACCTGTATTATTTCAATTATATAAACAAATATAATGCGGAAATAGAAATAACACAGACACCAGAAATTTTATTAACGGGGAAATCGCAAATGCAGAAAAATCCTGGGACCTAGTCCAGATTGAACACACACTGTATTAAGCCGCTACAGACACTAGCCTACTCCAAGCTAACTTCAGACTGGACTGTAGTTGAACCTCAATCAGTCTCCCACTGACCCAAGGTACAGTTGTACTCCCTACGCCTCTAATCCTAGCAGGATACTGCACACTTGATTCCCTTAGCTGATCTCACCCACAACTAAGAGTTTCTACGACCCAAAATCGCAGGCTTTGACAATAAACAAATCTTTCTCACACAGAAAAGTCTATCAAATGATCAATCTGTGTCCCACAGATAAACCCTAAAAGGTTTTGTTCCGTTTTTTGATAATAATCAAGGTGAACAGGAACCAATTGATAATCCGGTCTTATATTACTGAAGAACATCCTAGAGTTATCAATCACCTCACAACAATCTTAATCGTATGGTAGCGAAACAAGATGTTGAGGAATCACAAACAATGAGACGAAGATATTTGCGATTACTTTTTATATCTTGCCTATCGGAGATATCAATCTCAAGCCAATCAATCTGATTGTACTCGTACGATAGAAGATGCAAGATCGGATCACACAACTACGATAAAAGTAGTATCGGTCTGGCTTCACAATCCCAATGAAGTATTTAAGTCGTTAACCTGGTTTTAGAAGAATAAAACCAAAGGTTAAAGGAGAACCGACTCTAGCACGTAAACTAGTATCACACGTAAGGTGTGGGGATTAGTTTTGCACAGATACTAGAGTTCCCCTTATATAGTCTTTCAAATCAGGGTTTGCAATTAAGTTACCTTGGTAACAAAGCAATCAATATCCATCGTTGGATGAAACCTGATTTAGATTCAAGCTAATATTTCTCAACCGTTAGATCGAAAACTTAGCTTTTTACACACACTTGACAATGCACGCTTCTACGTTTGTTAACCGTACCCAAACGTATGCACTTGTTGGTTCAACAATAGTTAACCAAAAGGTTATCCATATGAGCATTTCATATCAACCACGTTCTTCTTCACCATAACTAGTTCAAATAACTTCAAATGAGCTAGTTAGAGAGTTGTTCAATTGCAAGGAAATCTCATGTACTACACAAGACACAATTGAAGCAAAGATGATTTGATTCACTTGAATCGGTTCGTGAACTTTTATAGCCACGGTTTGCAAACTGCATTCCTTAGTCTTTTTAAGTTTAGGTTCAGAAATCATCTTCAGATATATAACCTTCTCAAGTTCGCAGACTAGGTTCGTGGACTTAAGTTACCGGGCAGAGTTTACAAACTCCAACACAAATTCTCGGGTTTGAGAACTTTGGCAGTTCGCGGACGAACTCACGCCATTCTTCTGGTTCTCTTGATCAACAAAGTTCGCAAACTTTGGTTCAAGGAATATTACTTATACAAAAATATGTTTCCACAACAATGCTTATGTCCACATTGGTTATGTAATCTAAACTCTCATTTCAATCATTGAACATTCTTAGAGGACGTTATATAGTTGTTATACCATTTCTCGTCAAAGAAATTTTCAAGATGATTGAAACATATCATGAATTTCTTCATACGGTAAAGATAAACTTGGTTAAAGCGAAAAGCTTACCAACTCATATTTCGAGATATAGATAGGCGAGGTATACTCTGCTCGAAATACCAAATGTGTATAATCAAAGTCTATATATATAGCATACGACTTCTTGTCTCAAAGAGTAGGAGATAGAGTTGATAGACTTTTGAGTGATAGATAAGTTCAAGTCTTCACATACCTTTTTGTCGAGAAGTTCCACCGGTTCCTTGAGTAGTTTTTCTACTTGTATGATGAATCGCCATGAAGTCCTTGAGCTCAACTACACTTTCTATCCTAGTCCGAGACTTAGCCATAATAGACTATAAATAAAGACTTATAGTTTTGATCACTAACATTGACAAACATGCTTGAGATAGCAACGCATGCGAGTTCGACCGAGCAATGCTCTAACAATCTCCCCCTTTGTCAATTTGAGTGACAAAAATATCAATACATATGGAATACAAAAAAGATAAACAAACTTTAGTAGCTCCTATTCCACATGTCTAATCTTCAACATTCCTCGAAATCTTCATCACTTCCAAGTACTCCAATGATCCCAAAGGTTGTAAGTGTAGCATCACCGCTGTTGAAGATCCGTAGCTATAACAATGAGAAAACATAGTTCTCGATCATTGTTATACAGTGTCATAGTATTATTACACAGCGTCAAAGTTCAATTGTATCACAACTTCAACAATAATACTATGGTGATATGTATCACCCCCCTTAGTCAATACTCCATCTCACATGGAAACCACTCCCCCTTACACAATGATCCGAAAACCATATGTATTTGTAGTGTGAACTACATATTAATTCTCCTCCTTTTTGTCAATAAAATTGGCAAAGGTACAAGAACGGGATCATAATGAAATTTCCGAGAGAAACATTTCATGACAAAAGGAAAAAAAAAACATATCAACTAATTTAGATGCAATCATAAAGCCGAAGCTAAATGCATTCATCAAGGAGTTTAAAGATACAAGATAACCCCTCTAAAATTCCACAGCCGCACACCCCTCAAGATATGACCATTAAGCACAAGTTCAAAAGAACTCTCCCCCATTTGATGTCATTCCCGAAAGAACAACAAGAGCGACCTTCATTTCAAAAGAAAAGAAGAATTGTATTGGACACCAAAATCATAAGAATGATTTTTATATCCAAAAACTCAATCAAATTAATCACAAGTAAACCCATGATTAATTTAATCGGAATACACAATCAAATTAAACGCAAAAAGTGATCAATTTAATTGATTATGCTCGACATAAGTAAACTTACGGATCTACGACTAAGTTGACCATTCGAGAAAGATTAGCTTAATCGTCCATATACTCAACACAAGAAAAAACTTATGGAGTACTGCAGTATACACATAAAATATGGATCAGGGATGATCAATACTGCGGAATATACAAGGATTCATTCTATCTTCAATCACTATTTGCATAACGATAATCAATAGACATCATCCTTGTTCATAAAAGATTTTAACCTATCTTCCATCAATAATTGACATAATAGGCTTAACTTTTGTATTTGTCAAAAGTCTATTCATTCTTTTATCAATACATGCATATCGACATACGAAAGACTTTACTTTTGACAAGGTATGGAACAATCATAGTTCACGGACGCAAACACACATATCCCATAACAATTTTGCAATATATAAAATCATAAAGATTAATAATGCAACCATGATCTTCCAAAATACTTTAGAATTTAAACAAATAAATCTAAAAACATGAAGATGAAAACGTTGGACATAGCTATGTGTAATTGTTATTCCAAACTCTAGTAATCCTTGTCAAAAACAAGAATAAATTCCCATAAAAAGTTTCCTAGGCATCAAGACAAACTCGTAATGCACATATAAGATGATTTGTTCTTAGAGAGTAGAATCAATCTTTTTCGCCCGGATTTATACCAAGAATAACTACCAAAGGCGTATAAAAATATTTTCAAAGAAGAACATACAAATTTATTAACGACCATGCACCATAGTTCATATAAAATGATTGTGAACATTCAAGAATCCCATAGTAATGCGTACTACTGCCTGTTTTTGAACTTCCTTCTTTGTAATTCACCAACAACATTCTTGTAAAGATACAAAAGAGCTTAGAAGAGTAGTACTCGAATAATCCAAGTGCCCAAGTCCAAGAGAATTGGAACAAGTGCGACGAAACAGAGCAAAACACTCAAAACAAGAGACGGGATAAATACAAATCTTAACTCATCCAAAATCAATAATTCTCATCTCCATTTTGAATAGAATTCAAAGATGAAGATAATGCAAAAATAATGAGTTCATTCCGGGTTCGGACGAAGAAGTTACGGCCAAAAAAAGTCGACCGAATATCGACGTCTACAGGAAAATATGCATACGGGTTTGCAAACGAATTTTCAAGTCCGCGAACTTAAACCCCTGGATTTTGATTTTAAAATATGGTAAACATACCAGGTATGTGTACCATGGAGTCCAAACATCCTGAACTACTATTTTCAAACCTAAATGTTTAAGAACCTTAAACACAAATCAAGTTAGGTAGAAATGAACAATAGTCAAGGTACATGGATCATAAAAACACAAATCTTGCTCAGTTTTATAGACATACCTTTTTAGAAGAATTCAGTCAAATTCTACAGCCTTACGGAACATAATATGTGTGCCCCAATTCTCGTGCTTCCCTCACCGTATACATAACATGGCATTTCTTGGTGAGGATGCAATTTCAACACAAACAAGTTGTGTTGAGGTGAACAATGTCTTGCTCACCATGGCACCAAGAAAGAGTTTCTTTCCAACAACTCTTAAATCTTGTAGTGTTAAGAAACACCCAAGGAACTGTTTTTATAAGTCTATCAAATAACTTCAAGAGAACCCAAAAAGATTTGTGTTTCTGATTTCTTGTTTTCCAACTTATAAAAAACAGTTTCTGCAGATAGTTTTTAGTACTGCGAAGGGAAACTCTTTTGATAAAAAGAGACGTCCTAGATTCTTCATAAAAGAAGAAAATACTACTATCTTGATAGGAAATATCAGGAATTGAGCAACGAGTCAATTCATGCTTTGAGGTGATACACTCAGATGACTGAGATTTAAACTCCTCTTGTAATTCGTTTAGTTTATCACAACTAATTGGATTACGCAGAGGAGGAGCATTGCTCTCACTGATTAGTAAATCAATATCAACCTCAACATGAATATTATTCATCATAACTTGATTTAGCCTTTCAAGAGATTCTTTCTCTTTCTGGAGGTATAACTCAACATCAAGAGATAAGCTCTCAAGCTTCTTTTCAAGACCTGAAAACACTTCAAGGGATTTTAAACCTGGTGGAGGTTTAGATAGAATTTCTTCTACAGATTTTATTAAATCAGTCATGGAAGAGAAATCTGAAATCCCTGGATCTAGTAGTGCATTTATTGATAGCACTACTGTCCATAAAGTCAGATCGCTATAAACACAGACTTGTAAGGTCTTAAACGTGTTTGCCTGCTCTGGTACCAATTGAAAAAGCAGGGGTCTAACAACACCACCCAATATTTTGTTTAGCAATCTGTATGGACTAACTCCGAAATACTTTATAGAGAATCAACTAGACAGTCAGACTCAATCTAGGTAAAAGTATCTCAAGGAGTTAATATCTCTCTCTTGTTTTGATTTACTCGAGCTAATAGAAATCAGCGAGTCTTTAATCAAACACGAGGAATAACTTGGATGGTACCAAAGACCAATATCCAAGGATCAATCAACAACCGAAGGTCGTATTTCCAATTGATTGATTCAAACGCATAACCTGTATTATTTCAATTATATAAACAAATATAATGCGGAAATAGAAATAACACAGACACCAGAAATTTTATTAACGAGGAAATCGCAAATGCAGAAAAATCCTGGGACCTAGTCCAGATTGAACACACATTGTATTAAGCCTCTACAGACACTAGCCTACTCCAAGCTAACTTCAGACTGGACTGTAGTTGAACCCCAATCAGTCTCCCACTGACCCAAGGTACAGTTGTACTCCCTACGCCTCTAATCCTAGCAGGATACTGCGCACTTGATTCCCTTAGCTGATCTCACCCACAACTAAGAGTTGCGACGACCCAAAATCGCAGGCTTTGATAATAAACAAATCTGTCTCACACAGAAAAGTCTATCAAAGGATCAATATGTATCCCACAGATAAACCCTAAAAGGTTTTCTTCCGTATTTTGATAATAATCAAGGGGAACAGGAACCAATTGATAATCTGGTCTTATATTCCCGAAGAACAGCCTAGAGTTATCAATCACCTTACAACAATCTTAATCGTATGGTAGCGAAACAAGATGTTGCGGAATCACAAATAATGAGACGAAGATGTTTGTGATTACTTTTTATATCTTGCATATCGGAGATATCAATCTCAAGCCAATCAATATGATTGTACTCGTACGATAGAAGATAGAAGATCGGATCACACAACTACGATAAAAGTAGTATCGGTCTGGCTTCACAATCCCAATGAAGTCTTTAAGTCGTTAACCTGGTTTTAGAAGAATAAAACCAAAGGTTAAAGGAGAACCGACTCTAGCACGCAAACTAGTATCACATGTAAGGTGTGGGGATTAGTTTAGCACAGATACTAGAGTTCCCCTTGTATAGTCTTTCAAATCAGGGTTTGCAATTAAGTTACCTTGGTAATAAAGCAATCAATATCCATCGTTAGATGAAAACCTGATTTAGATTCAAGCTAATAGTTCTCAACCGTTAGATCGAAAACTTAGCTTGTTACACACACTTGACAATGCACACTTATATGTTTGTTAACCGTACCCAAACGTATGCACTTGTTGATACAACAATAGTTAACCAAAAGGTTAGTCATATGAGCATTTCATATCAACCACGTTCTTCTTCACCATAACTAGTTCAAATGACTTCAAATGAGCTAGTTAGAGAGTTGTTCAATTGCAAGGAAATCTCATGTACTACACAAGACACAATTGAAGCAAAGATGATTTGATTCACTTGAATCGGTTCATGAATTTTATAGCCACGGTTTCGAACTGCATTCCTTAGTCTTTTTAAGTTTAGGTTCAGAAATCATTTTCAGATATATAACCTTCTCAAGTTCGCAGACTAGGTTCGCGGACTTAAGTTACCGGGCAGAGTTTACAAACTCCAGTAGAAATTCTCGGGTATGAGAACTTCGCCGGTTCGCGGACTGAGTTCCCGGACTTAGTTTAACGCAAGTAGTTTGTCAACTTTAGAAGAAATTCTCAGGTTTGAGAACTTCGGTAGTTCGCGGACTTGGATCACGCCATTCTTCCGGTTCTCTTGATCAATAAAGTTCGCAAACTTTGCTTCAAGGAATAAGACTTATACATAAATGTGTTTCCACAACAATGCTTATGTCCACCATTGGTTATGTAATCTAAACTCTCATTTCAATCATTGAAACATTCTTAGAGGACATTATATAGTATGCTATATATATAGACTTTGATTATACACATTTGGTATTTCGAGCCGAGTATACCTCGCCTATCTATATCTCGAAATATGAGTTGGTAAGATTTTCGCTTTAACCAAGTTTATCTTTACCATGTGACGAAAGTCATGATATGTTTCAATCATCTTGAAAATTGCTTTGACGAGAAATGGTGCAACACCTTGGACGTGAAAATATGGTTTCATTGGTATTTTGAGGAGGTTAAGTATCATAATTGGATAGAGATTAAGAGGAGGTGTTAGTACTTGAGGAGGTTAAGTTTTATACTTGGATAGGGATCAAAAGGAGATGGAAATATTTGATGGTTACCAGGTTTCCTAGTCGGATAGACATCAATATTAGGGTACAAAAGCTAATATAAAGATGAGCCCAGATACAACTTTTACGCAAAATTCTCCGTGCAACAAGGCAAAAAGAGAGGCTAGCACAAGAGACTAGGGTTTTTCCTTCACGAGGAAAACCGTGGTAATTTTATTGTTTTCTTCTTATTATTTTTTTGAATGTTTTTCATGGATTTTAGTAAGTTCATGTGTAGCTGATTTTTATTGATTAAGGATGAACTCAATGATCTAAACGTGAAGCTTTATTAGTTGTACAAATTTATTTGGAGTTTCAATCATCTCATAACTTGTCTTTATATTAACTAATATTTATGAGTGAGATTATTTAGAGTGCACACTAAACTAATATATTGATTATTTTATTACTAATAGAGAGCTAGGAGACAAGTGTAATAGTCTATTAACTCCCAACATGAGATCTTGCAGAGGGACTCTGCAGAGCAACTGCGAGTGAATACAATACCATTATGTGGACATTGAGATAAGAGTTGAACTACTCGGATCAACCTAAACTCTTATAGCCTAAAGCATTGATTGGGTCACACCTTGAGTGAGCTACTAATTGGTGGTTCAGAAGAACATAATATGGTAGTCGAGAGCTTTCGTATAAAGTAATAAAAGCAGTTTTGGGGAAAACACTGAGTTAGATATTATTCTATCATTGGTGATATATAATTCGATGGCATTGGTAAAGTGTTTGAGAACTGCTACTTTATGTGCGATTCAGATAAACGTTTGCCACTTTGTTTCGTCCGTATCGGGATGGATTTGGTGGATTTGTAGTAGAATCTACGGTTGGAAATGTTGTGGCCCTCGATTTCATCAAAATGAAGCTGATGGAGATCTCAAACTTACATCAGAATAGCAAAAGTTACTTGCTGACTTTTCTTATAACTAGAGGTGTTGGGTATAGCTCTATGGGACTGTGGTGGCACTGGCGGTGGTTGGGGTAGTAATGCTTATCGTTTACGTATTATGTTCTTCATGTTTCAGTTAGTTTATGTAGTTAGGATTACTTTTTTGGTGTAATGGTTCCTTTTTTGTGGGGGTATTCAAATTATGGGTATGAAGATGGAATGTAGGGGAGGTGGGACCTTGCCACCTTATTGTACTGTTTGTATACAGGTTGTATGTTCTCGGTCATCTGGAATATATCTTGTGCTCTTTTCTTTAGTTCTAGAATAGTGAGTGTGTATTTCTATTTTCTTACATGTATTAATTAACTGCTTTATGTAAAGGGTTTAGAATTGTTGTTTGTTTTTGATGTGTAATTTTCAGAAAGTTATGAACATTAATCAAGTTGTGGGGATCACCAATCTGATCTTGTTTGGGGCTTACACTTATCTGGTTATTCTCCTGGAAGATTGTGACTTAACATAATTATAGAAATTTTAGAGCCAATTACAGAATGATCATACTTTTTGTAATTCGACACAAAATGATCATATTTTTGGATTTCGTTTATAAAATGGTCACACTTCCATCTGATTTGACACTTTTGAATAAAACGGTGTTAATTTTTCCCAAAATACCTTCCTTCAAAATACCATTCACATTGATTGATGTGGTGGTGCTCAAGCGGTGGTGGTGGTTGCGGAAGCTTAAGGATCTTCGCTAAACCCTATAAGGGAAGCGATGAACCCTTTGGATGAATGCAGTGTAATGATCCTGAATGCGCTCTAACGATCCTGAATACGATGTAACGATATGTAAGCGGCGGCACCACCACCTACAAATAACATCACCGTCAAAAAAACTATAATGAAGGCAAAATTTGAAATTATATATGGAAGAATAATTATATATGAAAGGATACATAAATAATTTCATTAACATATTTAACTGTGACTTAACTCCCTATTTAGCGAAAATATGATCATTTTGTTAATAATTTGTAACAGTATGACTGTTTCGTAAATCAGGTCTTAATAGTATGACTGTTTTGCAATTTTTCCAAAATTTTATAGTAGTATATTTGAGTTTTTGATTTGGGTCTGCAACCTCTATTTTGGATTTTTCTGACTGATTACAGACTTTTGTTTTTCTTTTTCCCTTTTTGGGTGGATTTAGAGAGTAACCTTGTTTTTAATTCATTTTTGTTTATGGTGGAAATAGATTAACCAGTGGTAAGTGATTAACTTGTACCAAATGTATTTTTCTCTTCTTATTTTTATGTTTTGTAATGATTTTGCAGTTGGGATAAATTAATTTATCTTTACTTTTAACTCTAAGTCTCAATTAATTTATCCAAGTAATTTTTCTTGTCCTTGTGAAATAATATGTTAACTGAAAAAAGTCACGGATAGAAAGAAAGTTGAAAAATTATTATTATAGTTATTTTTATTTTTATTTTGAAAGTGAGATGCATTTGAAACAAGAAAGAGCTTCTAATCATTTGATTCAGTATCGTTTGAGATCATCACATACATAGGATGCCCAACAATGGCTGAATCAGATGGATTAAGAGCATCAGAGTTTACAGGATTTAAACTTAAAATAGAGTTTGCTTCAGAAGCTTCATAAGCTTGTACATAATCAAAAGTTATTCTAGGAATTAAACATGAGGGTATTGAATCTTCCAAAGTGATAGTTGTTGCTGAAGTTATTCTTTTTTTTGCCAGAATATCAGCAGCTCCATTAGCTTTCCTGTCTATAGCTTGAAAACCCAAAAAAGATTCTAAGAGATTTGCCGACCTTTTTACTTCATCCAGGATTTCCATACATTACCATTGAACTGTTATATTTATTCCTTGTACATACAAGATAGTTGTTATATTGTCCCATTCAATGAGCAGGTTCTTGATGTTCTTAGAGACATCCCATTGAGTAGTCATTAGCAGAGCTACTGCTTCTGCTTCTTCTGCTGATGAAGCTCTGAATTTTCCTAAACCTTCTGATCTGAAACTGCTTGTGTGATTTCTTGATAAGAAACTAAAACCAGAGTTAGAAATGTGCGATATCCAAGAAGTATCACAGTTTGTGACGGATCGGAAAATTACGCCTTTGGCGCGTTGCCCCGCAGGCCGTATCTTTCCCGATGCGCCTTGATGAAGCTACGATCCGGTTCTTATAGCTAGGAAAATGCACGTCCATTTTCCCTTGCAACCATTCTCGTGGAGCATGATGCAGCTAACTTAGCTTCCACACCGTTCCAACTTACTGATGATTTTTCAAAAGTTGTTGTAGTGATAGTGGTAAAAAGATTCGTTTCAGATTTATGAAGGAAATAATTTTTAGATTTAATAAAAATAAAGCAAATTAATTTTCAAAGAGCGATGTCAAGATTTAAAATGGACTAAGGCTCCGGATTCACTATTACTTCAAGTTGATTGGTTACAAAAATATTTCATAATTATTATCTAGCTCTTTTTCCATTAAACCACTTATTAATCTACTCCAAATATTAAATTGTAATCCTTAAGCATGATTTATCAAAGAATTAATTCTAAGCATAAAACATCAAACTGATTCACAACTAATTAAGAAAACCATTTTTATCTCTTTTTTTTATTGATCCAAGTGAATTTAATAAAATAAATAATTAAGAAATTATAAAAAGAATTTACCAATCAAACATGAGTGAATAGATCCTCCGTCGCCTCAGTCACCAGGTATTTTAGCCACTCATCATGTTGGAAAACCTCTCAAAATATTTCATTGATGCTCACAAGTGTTTTACAAATGATGAAAAGGAAAATAATTGAGTAAATCGGGTGTTTGCAACACTTATAATTGTTGCAGAACACTGTTACAGAAACGATAGAAATAAACTGTTGTTGACGGTAATTCTAAGACCCTCACGTGTTAGTCATTATCACTGTTGAAGAACGACTGCCCTGGTCTGTCCGTTCTTCGTGTTCTTCAATGGCAGCAGCAGCAGAAACTTTCATGTAACTTGATTTTCTCACTCTGTTAATGCTCTATACTTCTCCCAAACTCTCCATCCCCTCTATGCTAACCCAAGAGTTATATTTATACACCTTTGGACCAAGAATAACTTCTTATTAATCCAAAAAATCTTCCCATTACTCGGCAGTGAATGAAAATATTCCCAAGAAATTTTCTTTCCATGCACGCGTCTGCTGGCTTGTTTTAACCTCTCCAAAATCTTCATAGGATGTACCCAAATCAAACAGAATATCTTCTTACCCATCTGGTCACGTAACTTCCATAATTGGAACCAAACAGGACCCGTAATAACTCATGGCTCTGTTTTGCCGAGAACAAATTATCCAGACCAATCTGCTTCGTGAAATCACTTGCACTAGCCATGTTTAGCTTAATCACGTTCAGCCCAGCTGTTTCTAGCGATTGAATCTCTTCAAATATCCCCCTAATCCAGTTATGGTGTCCCTTTAGCACATGCCCCTCATGGGGTTCCCCTTATCCAAATTGAGAGTCCGAATAACACTTGTCCTCCTGGGAGCTTTTACCAACTTTTCGAGCCGAATTTTCCAAAAAATGTTTATTTTCCAAAGGTGCATATAAAACACCAAAATTAGTACACACTCGAGTGCCAACAATATATAGTATTGAGATCAAATTAGACACAAAAATGTGTCTATCAAATACCCCCAAACTTATTATTTGCTAGTCCTCGAGCAAATCTAAAAAATAAAACCGAGTTAATCTCAGGAGGGTTTACCAGAGGTGTGCCCACAAAACCATTACTCCAGACCCTAGCTATCTATGTCGAACCTTGGAAGGCACTAAATAATCTCCTTGGTTGGCTTACAATCACTGACTACAGGAGTAAGTACCCTGATGTGAAATTCCAATTGTTGTACACGAGTTTACACTCAAGCATACTAAAATTCATATAAAGTGACAGAGATCTACTCAGATAGTTGCACTATGGACATCATATTCGGAGTCAAACTAATCATATGGATAGAAAAAGGAGATGGAAATAGAAAAATGTAGATGGTTTTGATGTTAACCAAATGATTGATGTTTCACATATCTGTCTGAAGGCCACTGCCAGAATGAACCTATCCTAATGGACTGAGATATCGGTCTGACTAATATCAACACAACTGGCATATACAAGGGAACCAGTGGTCAATAACTTAAATCTAGATCAACAAACTGGCAAATACAAGGGAACCAGCAGTTAACTACACAGAACAATAACCATTTTTTTAACTTAACGACATGAATAGATCTTTTTGATCCAAGCGCATGCTTCTTGTCAGCAGATTACACGATAGTTCCCGCGAGTCCTGCATTCCACGCTTGCTTAGGCGACGGAAACAGGGAGAACACACGCATATTGCTATCCAAGTGTTAATACTTATTCCGATTGGTCTAACCGGTCCGGTCTCTTTCTTTTTTTTTTTAGTAACTCAGTCACTCTAATTCACCCTAGAAGTGGTAACAACTTGAATCGTGTGCCCCACCTAATCACTTAGAGAAACATAATTTAAAATGAAAAAATAAAATAAAATAAAAATAAATGAAAAGGACTCAACGAGATATGGTGCAACTATCATGTTATTTCTAACACCTGAGCTCCGTGCTTTTATGAATAGACTCTATAGATGTTTCCATCTAATCAGATTGGTTCCTCAACTCCTACAACCAAGATGCTTCCATCCACTTAGATTAGTTAGTGCCATCCTGAATACGCATAAATTTCTAGGCTCTGGAGTTTATTTATTGCAACTAAAAGCTAACAAAAAGTTTCTTCCCCACCCCCAAACTTAAATCTAACATTGTCCTCAATGTTTCTAATTAAAGAGCAGTACCAAAAGTAAAATAACACGAGGAGAATTTGGAAAGATAGTACCTGGGTGAAGAAAATCAAAAACTAATATACAACATACAACTGCCTCGATGGTCAATCAATGGTAAACAGGGTCCTCCAGAGGGACCTCCTCAACATCACCTGTAGGAAAGGGCTCTAAAAAGGGTTTCAATCTCTGACCGTTAACCTTCGAAGAACTACTACCATCCGGTGTCTCGATCTCAACAACTCCATGAGGGAAAACAATGCGAACAATAAAAGGACCCGTCCACCGAGAACGTAACTTCCCAGGAAAAAGATGCAAGCGGGTATCATACAGAAGAACTTTTTGACCTGGAGAAAATGACTTCCGTAAAATGTTTCTATCATGCACAACTTTCATTTTGTTCTTATACTCCTTTGCACTATCGTAAGCATCTATACGAATCTCGTCCAACTCATTGAGCTGGAGTTTCCTATGGGCTCCTGCCTCGTCAAGTGAAAAATTTAGCTGCTTAACAGCCCAATAAGCTCTATGTTCTAACTCAACAGGTAAGTGACATGCCTTGCCATAAACAAGCCGATAAGTCGATATTCCAATGGAGATCTTAAACGCAGTATGGTAAGCCCATAAGGCATCAGTAATCCTAGACGACCAGTCTTTCCGATTAGGATTAACTGTTTTCTCTAATATACGTTTTATCTCCCTATTGGAAACCTCTACCTGACCACTAGTCTGTGGATGATACGGGGTAGCTATCTTATGTGTAATACCATATTTCTTCATCATAAGCTTAAAAGGCCCATTACAAAAGTGCGACCCTCCATCACTAATTATAGCTCGTGGTGTACCAAAACGTGTAAGTATATTATTTTTCAAGAACTCAATCACAACCCTATGGTCATTGGTTTTACACGCAACCGCCTCAATCCACTTAGAGACATAGTCTACGGAGACAAGGATGTATAGGTTACCAAAAGAATTAGGAAACGGACCCATAAAGTCAATACCCCACACATCAAAGACCTCAACAATTAAAATAGGGTTCAAGGGAATCATGTTCCTACGGGAAATGGTTCCTAATTTCTGGCATCGTTCACAAGTAACGCAGTAACTGTGGGAGTCTTTAAACAACGAAGTCCAATAGAATCCACACTGCAATATCTTAGCAGCAGTTTTCTTAGCACTAAAGTGACCCCCACAAGCATGATCATGACAAAAGGAAATAATACTGGACTGGTCAGTCTCAGGTATACATCTCCTAATAATCTGGTCTGTACAATACTTAAAAAAATAAGGATCATCCCAAAAGAAGTGCTTAACCTCAGCTAAAAATCTAGAACGATCTTGTTTACCCCAATGTTGGGGCATTCAACCAGTAACAAGATAATTCACTATATTCGCATACCAAGGTGCTTGTGTAACAAAGAACAGTTGTTCATCAGGAAAACTATCCCTAACAGTAGGAGAATCATTAAGGGTATCCATAACAAGCCTAGACAAGTGGTCTGCTACTACATTTTCTGCACCTTTTTTGTCTCTAATGTTTAAGGAAAATTCCTGCAACAATAGGATCCATCTAATCAATCTAGGTTTAGTATCCTTATTGGAAAGAAGATACTTCAAATCAGCATGATCAGTAAAGATTGTTCATCAGAAAAGTTATCCCTCATAGGAAGGGAATCATCTGGGGAACTAACAACTAGCCTAGACAAGTGATCTGCTACAACATTTTCGGCACCCTTTTTGTCTCTAATGTCTGGAGAAAACTCTTGCAACAACAGAATCCACCTAATCAATCTAGGTTTAGTATCCTTCTTAGACAAAAGATATTTTAAAGCAGCATGATCAGTATATATGATGATCTTAGAACCTAAGAGATAGGGTCTAAACTTGTCTAAGACAAACACAATGGCTAATAGTTCCTTCTCGGTAGTGGTATAGTTCAACTGGGCATCATTCAGAGTTTTGCTAGCATAGTAAATCACATGAAGTAACTTATTTTCTCGCTGACCTAGCACAACACCAATAGCATAATCTGAAGCATCACACATGATCTCAAAGGGTAGGTTCCAGTTGGGTGCCTGGACTATGGGGGCGGTAGTGAGTAATGACTTAAGCTTCTCAAAAGCCTCTAAACAAGCATCATAAAGCAAACTTAACATCTTTTGCAAGCAAATTGCAAAGAGGTCTAGAATCAAGCTAAAATCCTTAATGAACGACGATAAAAACCAGCATGCCCTAAGAATGACCTAATATCTCTTACGGTTTTTGGGACCGGTAAAGTTTTAATAAGGTCAACTTTGGCTCTATCTACCTCTATACCCTTTGAAGATACGATATGCCCTAGAACAATTCCTGAACGAACCATAAAGTGACATTTCTCCCAATTAAGCACTAAATTCTTTTCCTTACACCTAGTCAAAACTAATGACAAATGATGCAAGCACTCATCGAAAGACGAACCAAACACTGAAAAATCATCCATAAAGACCTCTAAGAACCGTTCTACCATGTCAGAAAATATGCTCATCATGCAACGCTGAAAAGTCGCAGGGGCATTACATAGCCCGAAAGGCATGCGTCTATACGCAAAGGTACCAAAGGGACAGGTAAAAGTGGTTTTCTCCTGGTCTTCTGGGAATAACGATCTGATTATATCCAGAGTAGCCATCTAAAAAGCAGTAGTGACTATGTCCAGCTAATCTCTCTAGCATCTGGTCGATGAAGGGAAGGGGAAAGTGGTCCTTCCTAGTGACCTTGTTCAATTTCCTATAGTCAATACAAACACGCCAACCCGTGGTCACTCGGGTCGGGATTAACTCATTGTTATCATTCTGGACTACAGTAATACCAGATTTCTTGGGAACAACCTGAACGGGGCTGACCCACTTACTGTCTGAAATAGGGTAGATAATGCCTGCATCTAACAGCTTATAACCTCAGTTCGAACTACTTCTTTCATATTGGGGTTTAGTCGACGTTGCATCTCCCTAGAAGGTTTGGTGTCTTCCTCTAAATAGATCTGATGCATACAAACAGTAGGACTTATACCCTTAATGTCTGCTATGGTCCACCCTAAAGCTTCCTTGTTGTTTTGAAGGACGGTTACTAGCCTACTTTCCTGATCTCTATCCAAGTCGGAAGAAACAATCACAGGTAAAGTCTCAGACGGGCCTAAAAACACATACTTCAGGGTATCTGGCAATGGTTTTAGGTCCAACTTAGGAGGCTCTTCTAAAGAAGGAACTAGGGTAGACTTAGAAACTGGTAGTGGTTCGAACTTAGGTTTCCATCCATTACTAGTATCTAACAAAGGGGTTGAATCTAACAAAGCATTCACCTCATTAATCACTTATCATCATCAAAATCAATCCCAAAGTGAGCTAGGCATTTCTCTAATGGATCTTCTAACAAAGTGTTTGGTAATGACTCCTCGACTAATGTTCCTATCATGTTCACCTCTTCTATATTCGAGTCATCTAGTTCAGAGGGTAGCTTACTAATATTAAAAATGTTCAGCTCAATAGTCATATTACCAAAAGACAAATTCATAATACCATTTCGACAGTTAATGATCGCATTGGATGTAGAAAAACGGGCGACCTAAAATCACTGGTATTTGGTTCTCTGGGTCAGGGACAGGTTGGGTATCTAGGATAACAAAATCCACCGGATATAAACTTGTCGACCTCTATGAGAACATCCTCGATCACACCACGAGGAATTTTAACGGACCTATCAGCTAACTGAAGTGTCATCTGTGTAGGTTTCATCTCACCAAGTCCTAGCTTAAGGTACACATGGTATGGCAGTAAGTTCACACTGGCTCCTAAGTCAAGCAACGCTTTCTCAACACGGTACTTACCTATTGTACAAGCAATGGTAGGGACCCTGGGTTTATACTTAGGAGTAGTGGTATTCTGAATAATAGAACTCACATGACTAGCTATGAAGGCTTTCTTCTGGACACTGAGCTTACGCTTTCGCGTACACAAGTCCTTAAGGAACTTGGCATAAGAGGGAATCTGCCTAATTGCATCTAATAATGGAAGGTTGATATTAACCTGCTTAAAAACCTCCAATATATCATTAAAGTTGGACTCCCTCTTAGTCGGAACTAGCAGCTGGGGGAACGGGGCTCTGGGAACAAAGCCGGGCTCATCAGGACCCTCATTGGTCTCTTTGGAGACTCTATCAGTCTCCTCATTTTCTGGCTCATAAGGGTGAACTAACATGTTCACTTTCAGGTATGTCGACCTTATTATCAACTTTCTTTCCACTCCTAAGGGTTGTAACAGAGTTCACATGATTGTACGATTTCTCTCCTCTAGGGTTAGGATCAGTATGACTAGGGAACCTTCCTTCTTCTCTCTCATTAATAAACTTAGCTATTTGGCCGACTTGAAGTTCTAATTTAGCAAAAGACTGGGCACTATTCTTAAAATTCTGTTTGGTTTCCTCTTGAAAATTACCCTGGCTTTTACTAACATTTCCTGGATTTGTGATAGCATCTCCTGGCTCTTCCTTAATATACTAAGGGTTTCCTCTAAGCTAGTTATTCTATTCTCAGATGGGTTCTGGGTCTGACCTGAAGAGTTCTTAGTAACCAAAACCTGGGGAGGGGATGAGAATTACTAGACTGGCCTTGATTCTGGCCCTTAGACCAAGAGAAATTAGGATGGTTTCTCCAACCAGGGTTATAGGTCTCTGAGTATGGGTCAAACTTCTGACGGTTCTCAAACCTAGCATTGTTATAGACAGCGTGAGCTTGCTCTTCACTAACCTGACCTTCCCAAAATGAGTTATCGGGCTCTATTCCACAACTAGAGACTTGAGAGGCTCTATTAGGTTCAACAAGGGACTTATTTTTAGATTGACCCATTTCCAACGCTTCTAACCTTCTAGATAAAGCAGCAAACTTAGCATCTGACGCAAAACTCGTATCTACCATATTGGTGCTACTTCTATTGACCAAGAGTCTTTTAGGGGGTTCAACACAAGACTCCCACTGTTGGGATTTTTCAGCGATAGCTCCTAAGAAGGTAAAAGCATCATCAGCATTTTTACTAGTGAACTCACCAGCGCACATAGACTCGACCATGGCTTTGGTCGAATAGTCTAAACCATCATAAATAATCTCTACAAGTTTCATCTTATCAAATCCATGGTGAGGACACTGGGATAGGAGATCATTGAATCTCTCTAAAAACCTATAAAGAGACTCTCCCTCTTGTTGCTGGCTAGCACTAATTTTCTGCCTAACAGCTGCAGTTTTATGCTTAGGGTAGAATTTCATATAGAAAGCAGCAATAAGTTCCTGCCATGTTTCAATGGATTCAGATGGTAGGTTGTTCAGCCAGGTCTTGGCTTTATCTCTCAAGGAAAAGGGAAACATCTTAAGTTTCAAGACTTCATCAGTAAGGTCTTTTATTCTAATTGTCCCACAAATTTCCTCAAAGTCCCTAATATGGAAATAAGGGTTCTCATCATCTTTCCTAAGAATATAGGGATCATCTGAAGAATACTAGGTTTTATCTCGAAATTAGCCGTAGTGGCTGGCAATTTAATGCACGAAGCTCGGTTGGACCTAGTTGGGAACATGTAATCTTTCAAAGTTGCCATCGGTGGCACAACAGAAATACTAGGGGTACTTTCCTCACGAAGAGACAGATTCTCAAAACTGAAGTTTCCAAAAACGGGGCTCTCAAAAGAAGAGTCTTCGAGCTCCCCGCTTCCACAAGAAGATCTTTTAGGCTCGTCACTAATCAAACGGCCAAAATTATCTCTTTTCCAAGCACGCTCTGTAAAGGACTCGAGCGCTTTTGGCATACACAAACAAAAATCCTAAGGAAGGGAGGTTCTAAGCAAACACACAGCAGGCCGACTCCACCAAATCAAACCTAAAAATTTCTAGCAAACAAAAAGCATGATGGCTCCACTTAGATTGTTTCTAGACCAGCTTCTAATCCTTCGAAAGGAATTCGTTACAATTGAAAATTTCTGGAATCAATCGAGTAAAGTAAGTTGAATCGAGGCGAGGGAAGCTCAGTGGAGCTTTGATACCCAAGCCTCACCGGTACAAGCGCAGTCACGCATTCAACTCACAGAAACCATCTGAACTTTGAAGTATGCTAAAAGAGTAACCAATATTTTTCGAATGACTTCCTGTTAAGCTCGTTACCCTATAGGTCTCTTTATAGTCAAAATTTTAGGCTTAGGTTCGCGTTTGGTTTCGTTTTCCTAAGGCGGGCAAGAAGGAACGGTGATGAAATCCGAACCCTTATCTTATATGGCCATTCTTGCCCTTTACTAGGAATTTAAAGCAAGGTTCAGTCCTCAACATAAATCACCTTAAGGCATACAGTAAACCCGCTTGCAGGAGATTCGCGGGTGTTTCGAAAGACTTACCTCCCGTACCAGACGGGGATGAACCGCTGAAGTCGACTCGGCCACGACTATGTCAGTGTACGAACCCGAGGGGCCGAGACGATATCGTAATCGTCGTCCTTCCCTGCAAACAGTTTGTATTTAAGGGTACCCTTCCGTAGGGTAAAAAAAATGTCCAAAGTTCACAGTCCAAGTCCAAAGTAAAGTGCAAAAATATTACAAAATTTCCTAATACAATTCAAAAAAAAATCTAAAAAAAAATTAAAAATTAAAAAATAATAAAACTAAATCCTAAAAAATTATTTGTCTTCTTTTTTTCTTTTCTTTTAGCTTTAAGCTTTGTTCCAAGTCCTTAGTATCCAACTTCAAACCTGCAAATCAATGACACACCCAAAGAAACGTAAAAAGGAACAAATGAAAATAATAATAATAATAAAAAAAATCTAAAAATGCTACCTAAACACAAATCCACGTCGGCGGCGCCAAAAATTTGATGATTTTTCAAAAGTTGTTGTAGTGATAGTGGTAAAAAGATTCGTTTCAGATTTATGAAGGAAATAATTTTTAGATTTAATAAAAATAAAGCAAATTAATTTTCAAAGAGTGATGTCAAGATTTAAAATGGACTAAGGCTCCGGATTCACTATTACTTCAAGTTGATTGGTTACAAAAATATTTCATAATTATTATCTAGCTCTTTTTCCATTAAATCACTTATTATTAATCTATAAGGTGTCCAAATATTAAATTGTAATCCTTAAGCATGATTTATCAAAGAATTAATTCTAAGCATAAAACATCAAACTGATTCACAACTAATTAAGAAAACCATTTTTATCTCTTTTTTTATTGATCCGAGTGAATTAAATAAAATAAATAATTAAGAAATTATAAAAAGAATTTACCAATCAAACATGAGTGAATAGCTCCTCCGTCGCCTCAGTCACCAAGTATTTTAGCCACTCATCATGTTGGAAAACCTCTCAAAATATTTCATTGATGCTCACAAGTGTTTTACAAATGATGAAAAGGAAAATAATTGAGTAAATCGGGTGTTTGCAACACTTATAATTGTTGCAGAACATTGTTACAGAAACGATAGAAATAAACTGCTGCTGACGGTAATTTTAAGACCCTCACGTGTTAGTCGTTATCGCTGTTGAAGAACGACTGCCCTGGTCTGTCCGTTCTTCTTGTTCTTCAATGGCAGCAGCAGCAGCAGCAGAAGAAACTTTCCTGTAACTTGATTTTCTCGCTCTGTTAATGCTCTATACTTCTCCCAAACTCTCCATCCCCTCTATGCTAACCCAAGAGTTATATTTATACACCTTTGGACCAAGAATAACTTCTTATTAATCCAAAAAATCTTCCCATTACTCGGCAGTGAATGAAAATATTCCCAAGAAATTTTCTTCCCATGCACGCGTCTGCTAGCTTATTTTAACCTCTCCAAAATCTTCATAGGATGTACCCAAATCAAACAGAATATATTCTTACCCATCTGGTCACGTAACTTCCATAATTGGAACCAAACAGGACCCGTAATAACTCATGGCTCTGTTTTGCCAAGAACAAATTATCCAGCCCAATCTGCTTCGTAAAATCACTTGCACTAGCCATGTTTAGCTTAATCACGTTCATCCCAGCTGTTTCTAGCGATTGAATCTCTTCAAATCTCCCCCTAATCCAGTTATGACGTCCCTTTAGCACATGCCCCTCATGGGGTGCCCCTTATCCAAAGTGAGAGTTCGAATAACACTTGTCCTCCTGGGAGCTTTTACCAACTTTTCGAGCCGAATTTTCCAAAAAATGTTTATTTTCCAAAGGTGCCTACAAACATATAAAATACCAAAATTAGTACACACTCGAGTGTCAACAATATACAGTATTGAGATCAAATTAGACACAAAAATGTGTCTATCACTTACTCTTGTTCAATTAAGGGTTTATTAAGAAAACAAAAACTTTCCTAAAACGGCAAAAACGTCTTTTTGAGGCCCTAAACGTTGGAATTTGGCTAAATTCTGGTGACCATCAAAATTTGGCTAAATTTTGGTTTCTTGATCTTTGGGTCGTTTCCCATCAAAATGGACTCCTCTTGAGCTAAATTACGACACTCGGGTTTTTAGCCTATGTTGAACGCCCTGATAGGCAGTATGAGCTTCATGCAACTAGCCTCATCAAGTATGGCCACAATTATCTCTTGCATCGAGCTACCGAGTCAGATGATATGAGAGGCCAAAGTGCCGCAATCATCTCCCAAATAGATGATATGAACGACAACGTGCTGGACCGGCAATGCTGCAACTCATTGCGGCTGCCTACGTACCCTTCCCTACTCTAAAGGGATCAAGCACATACCATAGTTCATCCTCGAAGGGGCAGAAACTTAAACCAACTCGTTTGCGAGGCCGTGGCCAAGCAATAAAGGTAATGTCCTACTCCGTATAGGTCGTTCCGTCAAAATGCATCCAAGTGATGCACATTTTGTCCGCAATATAGCATGAAGATGCCTAAGCATCAGATTCCCTCTTCGCGAGGCTGCGCAACTATAAATGAGCCTTAGACATCATTTGTACTCTTACGGTTAAGCTATGAATCTTACTTAGTGCATAGTCCGCATATGCACCACCAACCAACTACCCTCCATATATTTGTTAATTTGACATTTTTACAACTCAAATTGGGGGAGCAAAAATCAATCATCAACTCCCCAGGCCATGATGGCTGCACCTTACCATTCTGGCCAACTGCGATGTACGGCCGTAATGGATGTACATTCAGTTCTAGCACACATTTCAGTTTCAATGTCCGGCCATGACGGCTGAACATTTCCTGAGCCAGGTCCCGTGAAGGGCCGTGATGGATGTACTCCCGACTTTGTCCCATTGGCCAGTCCAATATCAAGCCGTGATGGTTGTACATCTCTAAGGTTATCGCACTTGGTGCATTGTCTGTATGTGCACCTTCAACCAAGTGCCTTATGTTAACTTGACATTTTTACAACTTTGACTGGGGGAGGAAAAATCATTCATCAACTCCCACTTTTACTATTCATGGTCGTTGCCATATACCCGGCCATGACGGTTGTCCGCTGCCAACCCAATGTCTATCCATCTTGACTGTCCGCTGCCAACCCGATCTCCAGCCATGTTGGTTGTCCGCTGCCAACCCGATGTCCAGCAATGTTGGTTGTCCGCTGCCAACCCGATGTCCAGCCATGTTGGCTGTCCGCTGCCAACCCGATCTCCGGCCATGTTGGCTGTCCGCTGCCAACCCGATCTCCAACCATGTCGGTTGTTCACAGCCAACCCGATGTCCATCCATGTTGGCTGTTCACTGTCAACGCATTGGCCAAGGGCCAATGTTCCTTCTCCTACGCAACAAAAGGTTTGGATGAAGCTTCATCTCGGGCCGTGGCACATCTGTTAGTATGCGCCATGCTAAAAACATAGGGTGTTACAAACGGTTTCCCAAATCCTTTTAGGAATCTATTTCTTTATATAGGAGTAATTCCTTTTCTAGGAATATTACCTTGTACTAGGAATAATTCCTTTTCTAAGTATATATTTCCTTATCTAGAAATATTACCTTGTCTAGGAAATATTCCTTTTCTAGGTATATATCTTTATCTAAGAATTTTACCTTGTTTAAGAATATTTCCTTATCTCAGAATACATCATAAAAATCAATATTCCTTCCTCAATTACAATTATATCCTCAATCCTTCTTGAGGATCACTAGTTCCCGGAAACAGAAAGATACACATATATCATGCGCCACCCCCTTAAGAACTTGAACTCTTGTGAAAGTTATATTTGTTGGTTAGGGAACTCAAGAGTTCCTTTCACCCTGCTGAACCATCTCTCTTTGTTGTAAACTTGACCTTGACGTCTAATTTGGAAAGCGTCCATATTCTCTCCCCTTGTCTTAGTCACTCTTCGCTCCATAATGCAATCTTCTTCGATTGGTTGTTCTAGATCAAACCACAAGTCTCCTACACATGGCAAAATCATCTTGTCATCCTCACCATCATCTTGTAGCAGTGTATCAAACAACTTCAAGTGTTTGGCATTAATAACCGAGAACATTCTTTCCCCATTCTATCGTTCCTTATCTAACTTCAACCATACCATGGCCATCTTGTTTTTCTAACGTATTCCAATTTTCGAGTAACTCACCAAGTTGTTTGTAAAGAAATCTATTGAATATCATAAACCACATGAATCTTCCCTTAAAGAAACGAACCTTGCTCTGATATCAAATTGATACGTTTTGATCTTTGTACCTTGGTGCTATTATTATAGAGGCGGAATTCAGAATAATAATAGACGAAAACTAGAAAACAGAACACACAAAAACCATATTCGAAGAAATATATCTTCTCTAGATTATGAACAAGAAAACTATTACAATTCTCTCTTTGTTACGTTCACAATCTCTCTAGGTAAATAACCTTAATCTATTTGCTAAGCTTGCTTTTACAATAATTAATTTCCTCACAAACTTTTCTCAAGGTGATTTGTCTCACAAACCTCCCTCTTTGATCTAGGTGTGTCTGTATCACAAACCACACTATAGATTTCCTTAGCTATGAGCTAAACATCTCTATTTATAGCTTTAAAGGTTTCCCCAAACCTTCTAGGAATTTATTTCCTTATCTAGGAATAATTCCTTTTCTAGGTATATTTCCTTTTCTATGAATATTACCTTGTTCTAGGAATATTCCTTATCTAGGAATAATTCCTTTTCTAAGTATATATTTCCTTATCTAGAAATATTACCTTGTCTAGGAAATATTCCTTTTCTAGGTATATTTTTTTTATCTAAGAAAATTACCTTGTTTAGGAATATTTCCTTATCTAAGAATACTGCATAAAAATCAGTATTTCGTCCTTAATTACAATTATATCCTCAATCTTTCTTGAGGATCACTAGTTCCCGGAGACAGAAAGATACACATGTATCATGCGCCACCCCCTTAATATCTTGAACTCTTGTGAAAGTTATATTTGTTGGTTAGGGAACTCAAGAGTTCCTTTCACCCTGCTGAACCATCTCTCTTTGTTGTAAACTTGACCTTGACGTCTAATTTGGAAAGCGTCCATATTCTCTCCCCTTGTCTTAGTCACTCTTCGCTCCATAATGCAATCTTCTTCGATTGGTTCTTCTAGATCAAACCACAAGTCTCCTACACGTGGCAAAATCATCTTGTCATCCTCACCATCATCTTGTAGCAGTGTATCAAACAACTTCAAGTGTTTGGCATTAATAACCGAGAACATTCTTTCCACATTCTATCGTTCCTTATCTAACTTCAACCATACCATGGCCATCTTGTTTTTCTAACGTATTCCAATTTTCGAGTAACTCACCAAGTTGTTTGTAAAGAAATCTAGTGAAGATCATAAACCACATGAATCTTCCCTTAAAGAAACGAACCTTGCTATGATATCAAATTGATACGTTTTGATCTTTGTACCTTGGTGACTATTATTATAGAGGCGGAATTCAGAATAATAATAGACGAAAACTAGAAAACAGAACACACAAAAACCAGATTCGAAGAAATATATCTTCTCTAGATTATGAACAAGAAAACTATTACAATTCTCTCTTTGTTACGCTCACAATCTCTCTAGGTAAATAACCTTAATCTATTTGCTAAGCTTGCTTTTACAATAATTAATTGCCTCACAAACTTTTCTCAAGGTGATTTGTCTCACAAACCTCCCTCTTTGATCTAGGTGTGTCTGTATCACAAACCACACTATAGATTGTCTTAGCTATGAGCTAAACATCTCTATTTATATCTTTAAAGGTTTCCCCAAACCTTCTAGGAATTTATTTCCTTATCTAGGAATAATTCCTTTTCTAGGTATATTTCCTTTTCTATGAATATTACCTTGTTCTAGGAATATTCCTTATCTAGGAATAATTCATTTTCTAAGTATATATTTCCTTATCTAGAAATATTATCTTGTCTAGGAAATATTCCTTTTCTAGGTATATTTTTTTATCTAAGAAAATTACCTTGTTTAGGAATATTTCCTTATCTAAGAATATTGCATAAAAATCAGTATTTCGTCCTTAATTACAATTATATCCTCAATCCTTTTTGAGGATCACTAGTTCCCGGAAAGAGGAAGATATACATGTATCATACATCCTAAAAGATCGAGAACAGAGAAGGAAATTTGATACTAAAAGTGATGAAGGTGTCTTTCTTTGCTATGCGTTTGATAGTCGTGGTTTTCGAGTTTTTAATATCAGAACCTAAGTAATGATGGAATCTGCTAAAGTTATCATTGATGATATTAGCAATTTTCATTATGACATTTCTCCTGCTGAGTTGCCTCCAACCGAGACAGCTGAAAAGGTCAAAGAAATCCCAGAATCAGTTGAAGTTATTCCTACTGTTACTGATCCTGATTTTTCTAGTGACGAGGAGAAGAGCACTGATCAGGATACTCCTGATAAACAAGAACGTGTTCCTCCACCACACCTCTGGTTTCAAAGGAATCATGATCCCAACAGTATCATTGGAGGAAGATATTATACTGCAAAGACAAGAGGACAACTTCAAAATATGTGCAATTTTGGCTGTTATCTTTCACAAGTAGAACCAAGAAATGTTGATGAACCTCTTAGCGATCCCGTATGGGTGAATGCAATGCATGAAGAGTTAAATAAATTTCAAAGACAAGATGTACGGAAGCTTGTACCTTGTCCTCCCAATGTCAATATTGTTGGTACTAAATGGATATTTAAGAACAAGTCTGATGAATTTGGCACTATTGTCAGAAACAAAGCAAGACTTATCGCTCAAGGATATTCACAAATTGAAGGAATCGACTTTGACGAAACCTTTGCTCCTGTGGCACGTCTTGAGTCCATTAGATTATTATTAGATCATGCTTGTTTTCTTAAGGTAAAGCTATTTCAAAAGGACATCAAATCCGCTTTTTTAAACGGAAACTTAAAGGAAGAAGTCTATGTAGCTCAACCTAAGGGATTTAAAAATCCTGATTTCCCTGATCACGTCCTTAAACTCAATAAGGCACTACATGGGTTAAAACAAGCACCTCGTGCCTGGTTCGAAAAACTGACCTCATCTCTTCTTGGGAAAGGTTTTTCGAGAGGTGGAGCTGATAAAATACTATTTATCAAGTGGAGTAGAAAAGATGTTGTGATTTCTCAATTTTATGTAGATGATATCATCTATTGATCAACATCAGAGAAACTTGCAAAATATTTTCAAGTCTCTCTTAGAAAGGAGTTTGAAATGAGCAATGTTGGTGAATTAAAATTCTTTTTGGGTTTACAAATTCAACAACACAAGGATGGGATTTACTTATCTCAAGAGAAATATGCAAAGGATCTTGTCTCAAGATTCGGCCTTTATAAGTCAACTCCCAAACTGACTCTTATGCCTACCACTGATAAATTATACCTAGATGATAAAGGTGTAAAAGTGGATCAAAAACTTTATCGATCTATCATTGGAAGCCTTTTATATCTTACATCCACTCGACCTGATATTTCTTTTAGTGTTGGTTGTTGTGCTAGGTTTCAGGCGAATCTAAAGGAATCTCATCTTGCAGCTGCAAAAAGGATCATACACTACATCAATCACACAGCCGGGTATGGTCTCTCTTATACTTTTGATACTAACACTGATCGTACTGCCTATTCAGATGCTGATTGGGAAGGATGTGTGGAGGATAGGAAGAGTATATCAGGGGGTTTCTACTATGTAAGACTAAATCTTGTAGCTTGGCATAGCAAGAAACAAAATTTACAATCCCTCTCAACATGTGAAGCAGAATATATTGCTGCAGGCTCATGTTGTACTCAAATTCTATGGATGAAACAAATGCTTGCTGGTTATAGAATAAACATTGGAATGATAAAAATCTTATGCAATAACACCAGTGCAATTCGCATAACAGAAAATCCAGTTGAGCACTCAAGGACTAAGCACATTGACATAAGGTATCATTTTATTCAAGATCTTTATGAAAATGGTATCATTAATATGGAATTTGTTCTTTCCGAACAACAATTGGCTGATATTCACACCAAACCACTAGATACTGCCACGTTTCAACACTTACGGCAGTCTATTGGTGTCGTTCTGGTCCATTAGTCATCCACAACTCTTGCCCCTGCACTTATCTCGATCTTTTGGGCAATTGAGTTTGGAACTTCTTGAGGTGTTTTTCATATTTTTTTTCGTAGATGTATTCTTTAAGTATCCTAGTGTTCTTTCAAAATCCTTCTTTTCTTGTGAAAGTAAGGTCGCTCTTGTTGTTCTTTCTGGAATGACATTTTATAGGGGAGAGTTCTTTTGAACTTGCGCTTAATTTCCATATCTTTGTGGGGAGTGCGGTTGTGGAATATTATATGAGCTATATTGTATCTTTATAAACTCCTTGATGAATGCATTTAGCTTCGGCTATATTATTGCATCTAAATAAAGTTGATATGCACTTTTCCTTGGTCTTGAAGCATCTCCGTGGAAATTTCATTAGGATCCCACTAGTTTTCGTACCGTTGCCAATTTTATTGACAAAAAGGGGAGAATTAATGTGTAGTTCACACTACAAATACATATGGTTTTCAGATCATTGTGTAAGGGGGGTGGTTTTCATGTTGAGATGAAAGTATTGACTAAGGGGGAGTGATACATATCACCATAGTATTGTTGTCGAAGTTGTGATACAATTGAACTTTGATACTGTGTAATAATACTATGACACTGTATAACAATGATCGAGAGCTTTTGTTTTCTCATTGTTATGGCTATGGATCTTCAACAACTATGATGCTGAATTGAACATCTACGGAATCATGGGAGTACTTGGGAGTGACGAAGTTTTCAAGTAATTTTGAAGAACCAAGGAGATCAAGCATGTGGACGAGAAGCTACAAAATTTTATTTATTTTGTAATCCATATGTATTAATAGTATTGCCACTAAAATTGACAAAGGGGAGATTGTTAGAGCACTGCTCGGTCGAACTCGCAAGCGTTGTTATCTCAAGTTTGTTTGTCAAATTTAGTTATGAAGACTATATGTCTTGATTTTTAGTCTACTTATACCTAAGTCTCGGACTAGGATAGTAAAGTGTAGTTGAGCTCCAGACTCCACCACGATCATCTTACAAAGACGAAGAACTACTCAAGGAACCAGTGGAACTTCATCCGACCAAAAGTTATATGGAGACTTGAACTTATCTATGACTCAAAAGTCTATCTACTCTATCTCCTACTCTTGAGACAAAAGTCGTACACATTTGCTATTTCGAGCAGAGCTTATCTCACTATTTATTTCTCGGAATATGTGTTGGTAAGCTATAAATTTAACCAAATCTATATTTTCTCGTGAAGGGTCTTTGATAAGTGAAAATAAGTGGACTCGTACTGAGTAGAGCTCTATGACTCGGCGATTAAATCGGTGAAAATTTTCTCCTCAAATCTCGATTGCAGTGCTCTTTCAGATGAATTTCTTGATTGTTTCTTCTTGTTTTTAGATAAGCAATGATGGTTGGGTATAATTGAAGTGTGGTTAATGGATTCTTTTCCTGAAACCTCTTCGATTAATCAAAGTAGTTCTGAAATGGAAAAATAAAATAATAAAAATAATTTTAAGAAAATTCCTTCGATTGAGTTACCAGATGATTTGTTTAAAGAAAGTTTGGGTCGATGGAAGTTTTCTCTTATAGGAAGACTTGATTTACAGATGATTAAGTTTGTTGATGTTGTTGTTATTCTAAGAAGTCAATGGAAGTTACAGGGAGATTGTCATCTTATTCCTTTAGGCAGGGGGTTCTTCACCATCAAGCTTGATAATGAACAAGATAAACAGCTGATTAAATCACAGAGATGGGAAGTTTTGAATCAAATTTTACAAGTTAGAAATTTGGTTTACAACTTCAGGCCAGCAAGTCAAAGAACTTCAAAGGCAATGGTGTGGGTTAGATTTCTTGTTTTGGGATTGGAATTATGGAATGAAATTTTTTTATTTACAATTTGTAAGAAAATTGGATCTCCAATTAAGATTGATAATGCTACAGCTAGGTGTGAGGTTGGATATTATGCAAATGTATTGGTTGAGGTAGATTTTTCTCAGCACATTCCCAGTAAAGTATGGATTGGTACCAAATATGGAGGTTTCTTTCAGGATGTTTTGATTCCAGATTGTCCTAAATTTTGTTCTTCATGTAAAATTGTTTGACATATGAATTCTGAATGCAGATTTAAGAAGAACACAATCCAAGATAAACTCGTGGAAAGTGTTAATAAGTCATCTCATAGAAAGGAGCAACCTACTCCTGTACCTTTTGATATTTGTGAACCTGTCATATGGGAAGATTCAATAGTAGATTCAATTAAAGACGTTGTTCAAGCTAGCTCTCCAAATGTGGAAAATATTTCACAACTGAGTAAATTCAGTTCTCCTGAGAATGTTCCTCAAGAAGAGATACCTGCAGAAGTAATTATGGAAACTCCTAAGATTTTGAAGGTTGTTGATGAGAATAACTTGAGTAACAGTACTATTAAATTTGTTAATGGTATAAATGGAAAAGTATAAGATTTACCAGTTCAAGTTACTTCTTGGGCTAAGGTAGTGGAGAAGGAAATGGTCACATCTACTTCAACATGTACTTCTTCTTCAACTAGCAAACTTGCTCGTAAGAGTTCTACTGCTCCTTCAAAGGTAAATAGTCAAAATCCTCAAAACAATAAGTATAATTTTAGAAAACATCCTGGTAAAGAGGAAAATAAGAATCCCCCACTCAAACAATGAAGATAATCTTTTGGAATATCCGGGGCTTAAGAGGAGTAAGTGCCCAGGATAAACTTTGGTCTTTAGTAAACAATTTAGCCTTTCCTTAGTTTGGGTTGTTGAACCTAAAGTTGTATGTATGTAGTTCTTATTTCTGTAGTAAATTGAATCTTCCTGGTATGGAAAAGATGGTTATTCAAAATTCTAGTCCTGGTATGAAAAGGAATATTTGGTTATTCTAGAACAAAAGTATACAGCAGCTTCAAGTTATTTCAGTTTCTAGTCAGATGTTAACTGTAAATGTGGGAGATGTGCTGGTGTCTGGAGTTCATGTACATGTTAAAGTTATTCAAAGAAGATTTATGTGGTCTTAAATGAAAATTATAAGTGACCTTAATAAGCCATGGATTATTCTAGGTGATTTTAATGCAGTACTTACTCATGATGAGAAGGTGGGAGGTAGAAATCCTAACAGAAATTCTATGTTAGAATTTAGTGATTGTCTAAATCAGGGTGAATTAATACAAGCTCCTAAAACTGGTTTACAACACTCCTGGTCTAATTGTCAACATGGTAGTAAGGGAATTTTATGTAATTTGGATAGGGTTGTCTTAAATCAAAAATGGCTGCAGTTATATAGTGATTGGGGATATAAGGTGGGAATGAGAATTGTGTCTGATCATGCTCCTTTGTTAGGGCGTGTGCTAGTATACCAAAACCAAAGAACACTCCAAGGAAGTTTCAGAAAATGTGGCTAAGTCATCCAGATTTCATGCAAGTTGTTTCAAATTGTTGGTCAAAAAGTGTTATGGGAGATCCTGCTTTTCAGTTTTTGCACAAGATGAAGGAGTTAAAAAAACTTCTTAATACATGGAACTGGGAAGTATTTGACAATATTCAGTAAAGATAAAGGAAGTTAAAGATAGAGTAAATCTGACAACTCAAATTTCAGATGCTAATCCATTTGATGAGGAGGCTCTTGCTAATTTAGTAACTGCTCAACATGAACATGCTAGTAGAGAAATTCAGGCAAATACTCTGATGAGGCAAAAGGATAGAGTCAAGTGGATAGAGGAAGGTTCATCTAATACAAAATCTTTTCATACCAAGATGAAAATTATAAATTCCAGAAATTTGATTAGTGAGCTTGAAGACAATTGGTAATGCAATTGCAGATCAAGAAAAAAATTGCTGAAGCTTTGGTGAATCATTTTCAAAATAAATTTGAGTTTCAGCCTGTGAATGGAGAAGAAACATTATTGGATGTTATACCAAAAATCATTACTCAAGATGATCAAGTAAAATTGGTTGTTGTTCCAAAAGAGGAAGAAATTAAAGCTGTAGTTTTTGAAATGGATCCAGAGAGTGCTCCTGGTCCATATGGATTTTCTGGTATGTTCTTTAGAAGCTGTTGGAATATCGTAAAAGATGACTTAGTAGCAGCTATTAAATTCTGTTGGAGGATAAGATTTATACCAAAAGGGATGAACTCAAGTTTCTTATTCTTACTGCCAAAGACTGAAGGAGCAAAAACTGCTAGTCAATTTTGACCAATAGGTTTAAGTAATGTGATTTTCAAGATTTTTACTAAAATAATCACTAATAGAATGAGTGGGTTAATGGAAAAGTTAATATCACCTCAGCAAGCAGCTTACATCAAAGGAAGAAGCATACATGAGCAAATTTTGCTTGCTTCAGAGTTGGTCAATGAAATGAAAACCAAAAGAAGGGGAGGAAATGTAGGAATTAAGCTTGATATCTCTCAAGATTGTGACTCAGTTAGTTGGGACTTTCTTATCAAAGTTCTTCTGCAATATGGTTTTTCTGAATCTTGGTATGAGTGGTTGATCACTTTATTCAAATCAGCAAGGATTTCTGTGTTAGTTAATGGAGGTCCATGTGGATTCTTTCCTATTGGTAAAGGACTGAGACATGGAGATCCACTTTCTCCTACTCTTTTTGTTCTCATGGAAGATGCTCTAAGTAGAAATATTTCTGCTTTGGTGGAGAGAGGTGAAATGCAGCCAATGGTTATAAGGAATAAAATTCGTCCCACTCATCTGTTCTTTGATGCATTTATATTCATCAATGGAGGTAAGATGAGTATAACTAATTTGTTTAAACTTTTGGATGAATATCAGGCAGTTTCTGGTCAGATCACCAATGCAAATAAGAGTAAGATCTTTGTAAATGGCACTTCAAATCTGAGAAGACAAATGATTACTGAGTTGACAAACATGGAATTGGCTAAGTTCCCTGAAAAATATTTGGGAGTATATCTGGCTCAAGGTAAAGTTACATCTGCAATGGTTTGGCATATAATGGAAGTACTTCAAAGCAAATTGGCAGCATGGAAAGGTAAACTGCTATCTTTTCATGATAGATTGGTGCTAGTTAAATCTTTTATATACAACTTATCTATTTATAACATGTCAGTTTATAAACGGCCCTCATATGTGATTAAGGTATGTGAAAAAATTATTAGAAATTTTTTGTGGACTGGAGATGGAGATACAAGAAAATTCAAGACAATTTCATGGAAAAAAGTTTGTACTCCTTATGAAGAAGGTGGTCTTGGTATTAAAAGATTAAAAGTAGTCAACCAATCCTTGTTAATGAAGCTTATGTGGAGACTTTTGAACTCTGATGATGAATGGACACTATTTATATCTGCCAAATTCAAAGATAAATATGGACAATGGACTTTAAACTGGAGACAATCAACAATTTGGAAAGGGATGAAATGGGCATGGAATACTTTAAAAGATGATATCAGGTGGAAAGTGGGTGATGGTTCAAACATTTCTGTTTGGTTTGATATTTGGTGAGGAGAATGTCAACTTATAAATGTAAGTGGATATACAGAATATGGGTCTGAAAGTTAATGCACTGATATCTGAGGGTCAGTAGAACATTCCAGTTGCACTGCAACAAATTATCTTCAGTTATCAACTACCTGCTGTTAATGGTGGCATTGATCAAAGAGTTTGGACTGCTGATAAAAATGGAAAATTTTCAACTTATTCTGCTGTTGAAAAAATAAGATATAAAGAACCTGTTTTGTCACGGACAAAATACATTTGGCAAAGATTTCTTCATCCAAGCATTGCTAGCAATGTATGAAGTTGCAAAAAGAAGTATATCTGGCTGATTTTATCATGGTGAAAAGGGGTTATGAAATAGTCTCAGTCTGTTGCATTTGTTGTGGAGAACAAGATAGTATGCATCATACTCTATGGGAATGTGTCTTTATCATTGCAGTTTGGGATTTTTTGACTATGGTTTTTGGTTTTTCAAAGCCTAAGTCTTTTGCAGATGTTTGTCAGCTCACAAAATACAAGAGTATCATGGTGAAACAGATTTGGATGACTGCTGCTTGTGCCACTATGAAAGAGCTATGGTTTCAAAGAAATGCAAAGATATTTGGTGAGGTTAAGCCAAATATGAATAGATTTAAAAGCAGAATTCTTCAGCAAGTCCATGAAGGTGGGTACAGAATGAAAGTCAGAAGATATGGGTTAACATATGAGAGTCAAATAATGGAATTTTTCAAGATTTAAATTCTGTTAGCTTTTCTTTACTTTCTTGGTCCTGTATTTTCTGCTTATGAAACCTTGAGTCAGTCCTGTATTTAGTCTCTTGACTTTGTCTTTTCTATCAATAAAAAATGTGATTCAGCAAAAAAAAAAAAATCTTTACTCGTGACGAATGTCATGATGACATTTCAATATCTTGAAAATCGCTTTGATGAAAAATAGTTTGTGAATAACAACTACTTAACATCCCCTAAGAATGTTTCAATGATTGAAATGAAGAGTTGATATTACGTAACCATCTATGGATATAAGCATATATAGTGTGTTCGCACATTAGTGTATAAATCCATAAACCGGGAACCAAGTGTATGCATATGTGTGTATACGGAATTGGTGAAGGAGACAGGTAAAGTATGCGTACCCGTACGCATATTTGCGGAAGTTCATGTCCGTGAATATCTGCTGAGTTTGGAGTTTACAAACTCTTATACCAGTCAGCTAAAGTATGCGTACCCGTACGCATACTGGAGGAACTTTTCTTCCCGAAATTTTCTGCTGAGTTTGGAAACCAAAACCAACTCAAATCCGGTTGCTTAAGTACGCATACCCGTACGCATACTTGAGCTGGTTATTTTCTCAAATCGGTAGTTCATGAACTTAAACAAATAAATTATAAGGAAATGCAATCTTTGCAAACCGTGGCTATAATGTTCATGAATTGATTCAAATGAATCAAACCGATTTTTTTTTAATTGTGTCTATTCATAAAGACCTAAGCAATTGAACAACTCTCCAACTAGTTCTTGTGAAGTCATTTGAACTAGTTGTGATAATGATGAATACGGTTGATAGAAAGTGCTCATATGGCTAACCATTGGTTAACTATTGTTGAACATACTAAGTGTACACGTTTAGGTACGGTTACTCATACCTAAATGAAATATATTTCTTTTATGTGTAACAAGCTAAGTTTCGATTTAACGGTTCAAAGATATTAGCTTGAATCTAATCAGGTTTTCTTCTAACAGTGAATATTGAATGCTTTGTTACTAAGCTAACATTGATTGCAAACCCTGATTTGAAAACTATATAAAGGAGAACTCTAGCAACTGGGAAACCTAATCCCCACACCTCCTGCGTGATACTAGTTGTACTAAGCTAGAGTCGATTCTCCTTTAACCTTAGGTTTATTCTCGAGACCCTATAGGTTAACGACTAAAAGACATCATTGGGATTATGAAGCCATACCGAACTACTTCTATGTAGTTTAGTGATCTGATCTTGCCGTTTCTATCGTAAGAATATAATCGTAAGATTGGCTTGAGATTATATCTCTGATAGGCAAGATAAAAGAAATCACAAATATCTTCGTCCCATCGTTTGTGATTCCGTAATATCTTGTTTCACTTCCATACGATTAAGATTATTGTGAGGTGATTGATAATTCTAGGCTGTTCTTCGGGAATATAAGTCCGGGTTATCGATTGGTTCATGTTCACCTTGATTTTATCAAAAGACGGAACAAACTCATAGGTTTATCTGTGGTAGACATGTTTATCTATTATCATAGACTTTTCAGTGTCATAGAGATTTATTTATTAAAGTCATCGACTTTTGGTCGTAGCAACTCTTGGTTGTGGGTGAGATCAACTAAGGGAATCAAGTGCGTTGCATCCTGCTGGGATCAGAGACGTAAGGAGCGCAACTGTACCTTGAATCAGTGTGAGATTGATTAGGGTTCAATTAAAGTCCATACCGAAGTTAATTTGTAGTATGCTAGAGTCTGTAACGGCTTAATACAGTCTGGTGTTCAATCTGGACTAGGTCCCAGGGTTTTTCTGTATTTGTGGTTTCCTCGTTATTTCTATTTCGCATTATATTTTTTTATATAATTGAAATATCACAGGTTGTGCGTTGTATCGATCAATTGTGAAATCCAACCTTTGGTTGTTTATTGGAAATTGATTTATCCTTGGATATTGGTCTTTGGTACCATCCAAGTTTATATCTCTTATATTCAATCGGGCTCGAAGATTTCTATTTGCTGATTGCAGATTGAATTAGAGATTGAGATATTTAACTCCTAGATATATCTTTCTCAAGATTGAGTCTAACTGTCTAGTTGATTCTCTTGAAAGTATATTGGAGTTAGTCCATACAGATTGCTAACCGAAATATTGGGTGTGGTTGTTATACCCTCGCATTTTCATATTGGTTATGTGTTTGTCCATAACTTAGAATTTTATGTTCCAAAATAGTTTCACAATCGGTAGGTAAACTTGGACTCGTGCTACCAATTATGAGTAATCGTTTGTTATGTGTGTACTTTTTCTCCCGAATTATGTAGTGAGTAAATGGTGCCTTACGAACCAATTTTTCTTTGTTTTGTTTTTAAAGGAAATACGAGCTAAGCAAGTCCAAGATACAGTTGATCCAGGGACTAGTTATACGAAAGTACAATCTAGAGCACGGAATCTCCATCAACGTTGGAACACAAGAAGTACCGATTCAAGCAAGTTTACCACCAAGTTCTAGAGAATAAATACAAACAAGTGCTCCAAAAGTTTTCAAACAAGAAAAAGGGCAACCAAGTGCTCCATGAATCAAATTAAGAAGAAAGGAGGACACCAAGTCCCCTCGTATTTGAAGATGAAGGGTATTGAAGAAGGCCAAATCTAGGGCTACCAAGAGATGTTGTTCATTTGAAGATGAAGGGTATTGAAGAAGGCCAAATCTAGGATTACCAAGAGATGTTGTTCATTGTTACTTGTCCATAAAGACTCCTGGGAGAAAACAATCAATTAAACCGGGGTAATAACATAAATCTTTTGATTAATCCACTGTCTTTTTATTCGTAAAAGTCTTAACGACTATTTTAATTATTCTATAATGTGTCATGTGTTGAATAGGATCATTCTCATGCGATTCGTCTACTCAAACGTACAACTACAATTTGTCTACTCAAACGTACAATCAGGGACGGACCAACAGCTGGGTTAAAGGGGGCTTTAGCCCAGGTAGTTTTTTCAGTCCACAAGCCAAAAAAAAAAGATTACTACTCGACCAAGACTTCTAGCCCGGGTCTTAAAAGGAAAATTATCCTTCCTGGGTCCGTCCATGCGTACAACTACACCAACAAAAATGAAATACTGGCATTTAGACGGTGAATGCGAGAGGTTCAAGCAAATTAATACCAACTTGGGGTTGTTGTCGAGAATTAATCATGATAGGGTGGCGATATCAGCCTTTGTTGAGAAAGTGTATCCTGAGACTGACACCTTACATATGCCGTTTGGGAGAATGACGATTACCCTCGGATGATGTTTTGCAGATTCTTAATCTCGCTGACTATGACATAGCTGTGAAGTTTAATTACACAAATCAAAGTTGGGAACATCTTTATGAATATTTATTTTTCTTTCATTTTTTAATATACTCTTTAAGAAATTTTCACCAACCACATGGATGTTTCTTTTTGCTTTACCGATAAATATATTTATGCAATTGAAACATGATTTGGATTCTGAACTAGGTTTTTTACTGTTTTTGCTGCTACAAAAAAATATACCAAGACAAGACAATATGTGTCTAACTATTGAATCCGTGAAGGCAGCTTCGTTAGAACGGTTGGCACTCGGCAGCAGGGGCGGGGCGAGGAGGACTATACAAATGTGTAAGTAGAAAATTTTACCTACCATACTACAAGCTGGATAGTGGAGGAAAACAGGGCTTGAGATCCATAAATAAATAAAATACTAAGACGGACTTTCATGGTTAAAATTAGGTTTGAGAACTAGCTGAGCTGAGTGAGCTTTGTCATAAATTTATTTCACGTCCCTGGCTATGCTGCTATCTTGTTTGGCAGTGTTATACTTTAGATCGGTTAGTAGATGGAATACATGTTGAATTTCTAACTCTCCGTTTTGGTTAAGATCAATTGATCGAGTGCATGGAAACTGAATTGAGGCTCACCATTTTAATTGATGTTGTTTGCCGAGCAGTGACACTGTTAGGATTTTTAGTTGGATGGAGCACTAATGAGAAAAAATATTTGCACCTTTGACTAGTATTACTACTAGTAAATCTAATTTGCAGGTGTTAAAGACAACATCTGATACAACCAGACAAACATCAATTATAAATAAATATTAACTACCAATAAAACAAAAGTAGACATCTCAACGAGGAGATAAATCATCTGATTGCGACTCTAAACCTAAAGCCTAGTTTGGAATAGATGTGAATTTTATAAAAGTGCTTTTCTGTTATGTTGTGTTGTGCGTTGCTCCGTTGTGCTTTAAAAATAAAGTATTCGGGCGTTTGGTAAATTATAATATGTAAAGTGTTGTAGAACCAACAAACTGTAAATTCTGTTTGGTAAATTATCATGTTGAAATGCTTGTGATGTGGCTAATGACGAAAATACACATGGTTTAAAATATTTTTTTTGAACTACATCTATTAATAATAAAATAATTATTTTTTTATTTTGGATATTATTTAAATAAAGATAAAAACTAATAATAATTCTTATTCATATTTTAATCATTTAATATTTAATTTTAATTTTTACCTTAATAATAATAAAATGTAAATATTTACACATGAATGGGTGGGAGTCGGACAACAATCTGTGCGCCAACACCCTTCTGGATAGCTAAGCCTACCCTATGGAAAAGTGAACCACCAACTTTGTTGTTAACATCGTAGTTCACCGAGCAATTTTACCTTTGATACTATTATTATTAATATTATTATTGTTGTTGTTATTATTATTATTATTATTAATCAAAATCAATATTACAAGAGATAGTGGGTAGCCTAGCAACAAGTTGGGCACCAACAACTTTTTGAATAACGATCCCTAACCTATGAAAAAGAGAATTGCCTATCTTGAAGTTGGCATCATGTCCTGCCATGCAATTCCTTAATCTCTTCAGGAAAGTTAAGAAATCCGTACTAAGCTCACCAAAAGTGGAGAAAGCCAAAATACCGAACCCATACCCGAGAGAAGTGCAAACATCTAAGTATTTAGTGTTCTTGCGAGTAATTGCTGCAGAAATGGCATGACCTGGTATGAAGTTGCGTGTTTTAGCACTGGTAAACGGAGAGACCCCAGTGACGTCGAGACAAACATCCTTCCCATCTACCCAATTATAAACCATGATGTCCGCTGGCCGAAAATCCTTATTATTGATGACGCCCAAAGAAACCTCTTTTCTATCCACAACACCAGCTCTGTAACACATGTCTGCCAGAATATCTTTTATTAAATCATGTCTGAATTTAAGTCCGACCTCACTAGCACAATGGATAGCGTGATCGCCAAAGATATCCATGAGTTTGCCACAACAGGTACATTTATTACCTTCCTCAAAAAGGGGTATAGCTAAACGATATTGTAAGACCGAGCTAAACTTCCTGGAACCAACTGCCTGGTTAAGCCCAGGAATAGGTATTGCCTTAAGGAAATCCATAGCATGATCAGATCTATTACATTGCCAAACAGTAACTTCACGTGCAGAAAAAGAAAAGCGAGAAGGTACCTTTTCCCTGATAGCTCCAAAGTAGATAGCTGCCAATGACTTCATGTAATGGGGGGCGACATCATTAATGCTGAAATCAGGAAGGGGGATCCCACAAGCTTGTGTGAAGCTCTGCAAAGTATTATGGAAACCAGGGCATAAGTCGGTTGTTGCAGGCAGCCTCAAAATAGAATTCTGCAAATGCTGGGTCTGTGCCTGAGATGCAAGGTAACAGTAATGCATAGTATTTGTCATAGTAAGAATACCCAGACCATCATCTTTGATGGGGAGAGTGGCTAGTCGTTGTTGGACTAAGCCAAAACCAGCCCCATCTCCGACTATAAGACGACGAAGATATTGCATAAGATAATCATCAAAGCGTGTGGAAACATTCTGAATCTCCTGGGGGCAAGTAGTGTGTAGGGCAAAATATAACCTCGATACTCCAGTACAGTTGCGCAAAAGCAAAAGTTCACACTGAGGATCGTACAGCTCTTGAATCTTGTCTATGAGCTGAGAGGTTTTGTCAACCCTGTTTCAACACCACATTACTACAGAAGTTCATATCTAGGCTGACTGGTCCACCAAGCAAATTAGCACCATCTTTTGGCTTACCAATATTCGCAGGAGAGGCAGTATCAGAATCCCTTCTCGGATCATAAGAAGGCCAAAATAATTCCGTCTTCGAAATATTCAGATGTAACCCGTAGCCTGGTCCATCCTCTTGGAGAATCTTCAATGCCTTAGACACTTCCATAGTGTCACCTGCGATGGTGCCATCGTCTAAATACCAGGCATGGAAATACAACGTACAAGTGGATGCAATCTTCTCGATAAGAGGGTGCAAAGCTAAAGCAAAAAGAAGGGGACCAAGAGGGTCACCCTGCTGAACCCCTTGTGTCGAGGAGAGAATGTGTTCTTGATAATATAGCCTGGCAGGTTGCATATAGCAGAATTCAACCCAACGAGAGATGCTAGGGCGGTGTGTTCTTACCTCACGGATAATAGTGGATCGATCAACCATGTTGAATGCATTCGAAAAATCTATTATTAACATAGATTTGGTGTTATCAGATACATGCAGTTCGAGCAATCTATTTTCCGCGTGTAGAATACCCTCCCCGCCGCAAGGAATGCCAACTCCATATTGGTGATTGCCAAGATAGTTGTTCACGTTTTTGCAAACTGAAGTAGCTGCTAACTTAGAACACATCCTACGCCAGATGGTACCTACCGCAATTGGTCTTAAACCACCACCAGGTTTAAGTAGTGGGGTTAAGGGAGCACTGGCCACAAATTCACCAAGAGAAAGAGGACATTTACCTGCAAGCCACAGGTTCACGACACCAGTAATCGACAACAGCAACTCATCAGAAATCGCAGCACCAGCTCCACTCATGGCGTCCAACAAGTGCTGAGCGCGGAGACCGTCTCTGCCACAAGATGTCCCCTTGGGGAAGCTCTTTAGGGATGCAAGTACAGCCTTGGAATCAACAGTCAGGGAAGGTGTTGAAACAGCTTCTGTGGGTATAGTTGGAGGTGGAGCATGTGGATGTTTCTGCTGGAGTTCGAACAAGGTGTCTGGGGTAGGTGGAGCAACGCTACTGGAAGAAAGAATGTGAATTGTTGTTGTGGCATAACTCAGCTTTTCTCGACAGTCTACTAGATGTTTCTTCGTCTTCTTTTTGCTGGGAGCACGCTGTTTAGAAGCTCCTTTGGTCAGGCCAAGCAATTGTTGTACCAAACTGATGCAGCCGGCAGGTTCCCTCCAAACCAACAAAGCTTTGTTTATAGCAGCAGTCTGCAACTTCTTTCTCGTACCGGAGCGTTCCTCACTGGAACTCTGAGGTTCATACAAGTTTAGTGTACAAATTGGCAGCAGTAACAATCGTATCCAGGCCGCAATGTTCATGGGATTACCTAGAACAGAATCTAAAGCAGACTTGAGAGCACGCGAAAAATGTAGCCTGCAGTGTGGAGGAATACTAACAGTCGTAGGTATTTGTCGTTGCAGCATCAGGTTTAGTATCTCCACAGTAAGGCCTGCAAAATCTTCACCACCTGCAAGCTCTTCACCCACTGAAACACCTGCACCAGCGTTATCCACTGCACCAGGCGACGCATTGCGTGGTTTCGCAACACCATGAATCAGGAAATATGCACCAATTCCATTGAACGGCCCTGGAATGACATCTGCAGAATGCAACTTGTTTTTGCAGGCCATTTTCCATGTATGAGTAGTCATGCATTTGGTGCATAACCAGGATTCCAACTCCAACAGATTGCCTTCCCATGCTGTAAAGCAGCTCTCGATTGTCTGAATTCTTTCTACGCAAACCAGTCTGGCATTCTCTGTTGAAAAGTGATGGTCTTTCAGATGTCTTGTTAAACCACTCCTGGAGTACCCCAAACCACCAGGACCTCCTTGACAGCCATCAAAAGTTGCGAAAGGACAAGGAAGCTTATCACTCTGCGAAGATGAGGCCATGGAGGATTGGGATTCAGGGCTGCCATTCCTACGGATTCCTGAAGAAGTTGAAGAACGTGTTATGGGCATAGAATAATCTAAGAGAAAGCTGAGTCTGAGAATCAGAAAAACCCTAGAAGATCTATGTCTTGCATCCCTATATGCGATCAAACAATAAACAAAGAGGAAAAAGGGTGATGTATGCTTTGAATCATGGACAAAGGAAGGGATGATTTCTGGTTTTCAGTCGCCTGAAAATCTCCCCCACGATCGCCAGAGCTTCTCTTTCCTCTAGATTATTATTATTATTATTATTATTATTATTGTTATTGTTGTTGTTATTATTATTATTATTATTATTATTATTATTTTAAATTTTATAATAAACTAATAACTGGATAAAGAGTATTACATTAACTAGTTGGAAGCGTAACAAGCTAAGCTCCAACAACGCACTACTACATGAATTGAACAGGTTGTCGTGCTAACCTACCAGCGAGCCTCATGGGTAACCTATCCAAGGGAGCTGAAACGGGAGAGGGGGCTGAGATTGTGTCACAAGGGGGCAAGCTAACTCTACCGTCCAAGTTAATTCCTGCAATATTACGTCATTGGGGACTCGAACCTGGGACCTCCTGGAGCGCATGAAACTTTGGGAAACGGGGATGACCAGCTGAGCTATTGGCCCGTTGTTGTTGTTGTAATTATTATTTTATAAAAAAATAATAAAAAAATTTGATTAGTGAAATAATTGTAATAAATAAATATTTAAGGGTAGATTTTGTTTTTTTAATATAATAACAAGATTAGAATAGAGAATAGATTAATTAAAATTGAGTGGGTACACAGCTTCTGTTTTTACTGCTTTTAAAATATAAGTGTTTTTGGAGAAAAATGCTTTGAAAAAAGTTTACCAAACGCTATTTTTCTAAAAGATTTGTTACGGGTTAGTTACAAAGTGCTTTTGTAGGAAAAAAATCAATCTCAAACGGGGTTTAAAATATAAACAACCAAATCACCAATTGAATTGAGCAATTAACCAGAACTTAAAAAGATTATTCAGTAATGATGAAAACATTAATAAAACAAACCCTAGATGAGTACTTACAGAGAAGTTGGCACCGGCAGTAGCCCAGCATCTAATACCCTAATCAATTAGATGAATTATTTTTGTTTTTTCTCAATATTCTCCAAATGAAAAAGTTAAATACCGCTAATTGACGTTTTTTTTCATTCTCTTCCGTTTTAACTCGACCACCGTGGTTGTTTTCTATCAAAATGTTTGATGGGTCCACGAACCCACCCACCCGATTAAAAATTCCGTCTCTATAATGCCAAGTGGTTACTTATGAGTATGTAACCAAAATCCATGAAAAGATGAGGCTGATGATTCCTCTGGACACGCACCCGGGGGCGAAAAGTGGCATAACTTACCTTGGCTTCACCCCTATGCGCAAATACCCTTTTTGTTTTAACTATATATTTTATTTTACTAACATATTTAAGTTTAGCTGATAAAAAAAATGTTCAACGTACAAGCTTAAGATTTTCCATAATGGATGTCTAACATCCAAGATTCAACTATAAAAGCGTTGCCTTTTTCCTTATTTCCAACTCCGGAAATCTTCTTCTCAACTCATGACAACAACACTTTATCATCAAACCATCTATAATTTCATTAAAATTATCAAAAACTCTCTTCAACCATCTTATTTTCATTTTTCCCTTCTTCAAGATCGAACCAAAATAGAACCTAGTTCCTGGATTTCAATCTTAATCTAAACTTATGTGACTCCAACAATTAAAAACCATCACCCTTAATCATGACTTTATCTCTCCCTAACCCTTACGATTTCGCAAGTCTATTACATCTCTCAAATCTTAACCAGAAGAAGAACGTAGAAGAAGTAAAAGAAGAAAGAAGAAACAAGGAAAAGGAAATAAGAGAATGCTTATCTCTTCGAGTTAGTTTTGGGATAAAACCAAAGCGAATTGATGAAGCACCCGCTCCATTAAATATGGGAAGAATAGAGGCACCCTGAGAAGAAAAACTCGGTTGCTTTGACAGCATTTTTTTTGTGAAATAACCATTTTACCCTCTTCAGTAGTTAGGTGATATCCTTTTCGTCTGGTATCCAATTGACACGTTCGAATTTTCCATTTTACGTAACCTTTCGAGATTTATCCGGTGGTACTAGTTTCTTATCTAAATTATTGTTATATTAATTCCTATTAATTAATGATTATATTTAATTAATATAGTCATTCATGGTTAAATCTTTTCTTGACCGGTCTAATAACATTGACGTGTCTTTATATTATAATATTAACATATTGGTAGACAGATCAATGAAATGTTGGTAGACAGACCAACGAAATATCGGTTGACAGACCAATGGAATATTGGTAGTCGAATTAATGAGATATTAGTGGGTGAATCAAATTGATTCAATATTAATTGCAAGATCAATATTGCAAGTTAGAGAAACTAAATATTGGCATCAGGAACAATTAGTTTATCAAGGAAAACATATATTGAAGCAGGAAAAATATTAAAAAAATTGGTGTTTAGATCTAATTATTATTATGCTGGTCTCGAGAGAATCGACTATTGGTGTCAAAGGGGATTGACCAATGGTGGATAAGGGACCATACGTGTAGTGTATAGATGATGGTCCAAGTGGTGTGAAGAAGATTTACCAGATGGACTGCATAGGATTGATTAAATGGTGCATGAAGGACCAATTAATGTCTTAAAGAGGAACCAGTCGGCTGGCGGAAATAGGAGCGACCATGGTGGTATGCAGACCATAACGGTAATTGTTAACTATTCCTAAGTATTTTGGTATTTTTGATGCTCATTCAAGCTTTATTTTGGTATTTTCAGAAGAGTATGATCTTTACTGAACGCCTTAATTTTGCTTTAACAACCGAGTCGAATTTTTCTTTACAGAATAACAATAACAATAATATAATATAATATATGGTGTAAAGACATAATGATAATATGACCATTTTCTTTGTGAACCATATAGTCTGTGAAGTAAGCTTTGATAGATGGAAAATCAAAGAGTTTACAAAGTTAATTTTTCATACTCGGTTGATATCTGAGTATGGAATTCTTAGAACATCATGCAAATAAACAGAGGAATTAAACTAGATCTTATTTAGAACATCATCCATGTATACTAACAAGAAGAATTAAACTAGATCCAAGTAAAAACATCATCCATATGTGCAAGAAATAAATAGATTATTGATCAAAAACCAAGAAATAAACAAATAATCATAACTAAATAAACAAACAGATTACGGATCAAAACAAGATACAAACAAATTCAAATCCATAATCGTAACTAAAGAAATCTAACTAAATCACAGATCCTGCAGAGATTCTTCAACCAAAAAGAAAGAAAAAACACTTACAGCGTTGATGAATACTAGGATTTCTTTGTTGAGAAGATTCCATAGAAACAATTTCAGATAGAAAGAGAGAGAGTCTATGAACGTGCAATTGAAACTAGAATCCTGAGATGGAACTCTAAAGAGGGGGACCTTCGTATAGAGGATTAGAGAGAGAAGTAACCGGAGAGGGGATTTTGTTTGTTCTTGTTAGTGTTCATAGTTTTCGGCATCCAATCAGTCGAAGGGGAGGAATAATGAGTAATGTTGGTCGGAGAGAAAATCGGGTTGGATGTCTTTCTTCCTTCTAATTCGTTTTTAACAGAAAAGGATGGGAGCAGAAATTGTCTGGATGTACCCGTGAAACGTACGCTTTCTAATGACGTGGCATAACTGACTCACACAACAATATAGATATATGTGTTATACAGTAGAAACTATATAAATTAATGTTGTCAGGACCATCAAAATTTATAAATTAAGCGAGATATTAATTAACCGATAAATTTAATAATTATTAGGTTACAGATAAATTTCACATCAAATAATTAGTTTCTATACACACAAAATACCATATCATATCTTTTACTATATTTCATATATAAATACAATATCAATATCAAATGATATTTTTATAAACATAATATCCAAACATATTTTTAATTTCTTATTTAAACACAATATCAATATCAAACAATATATTTTTGTAAACACAATATCAAATCATGTTTTCTAAATAAATTTTTATTTATTATAAAAAAAAATCATATAGAAATAAAATTGGAAATCATACTACTAAAAAATAAAAGAAATATTTTATATAAATACAATATGAAATCATACTACTAACACAAACAAATCATATACACAATTATGGCTTCTCATCTTAAAGGTGTTAAAAAATCAGCAATATATATATGTGTTATACCATACATTAGTTCTTATGGCGGAACTGGGGTCTAGCACTGATCCCCTGATCACCCATGATAGATATAGATGATAACAATGTGACACTTTCATTACGATGATCTTCTTTAGTTTTGGATACGATACTTCAAACATATGTGTAAAATTAAAGAGCCAGGAATAAGTAATCTTTGGTTCATAAAGTGCCGCTTAATTAACGAGGTCTACTAACCATCTATATTTGATAGTCGACGTGCATAGATACAAATTCAATGTAATGGAAGCCAGGTTAGCAACTAACATTCAATGATCTCGTACAACGAAATTAATGAAAAATACTACGTCGAGTTGTACTGCTGCAAGAAACAGTCACGGTAAATCTTCTATAGGCTTCAACTTTTTTTTTTGATCAAGACAATACAAGTTATCGTATATCATCATTATCGGGAATTCTAAAAATCTAACGGTCCAGTGCAAAGATGTTCGTATCCGGAGAAAATCTTCGCAAACAAGGTGCAGTAAGACACAGCAACGGGAGTCAACTTATTCTTCTAACTTCATCTTTTTTCTTATGATTTCGATCAGATTTTAATCTAATATCGCCATTTTTCTACTCTAATCAGTTTAATGTTTTTGTACTTTTAAGTTTTCTCAACTTATAAAATTGTTTTATCGATTTTCAAACTGTTTGTTATTGTTCTAGATATTATGCTTAATTAATTTCTTTTCTTCCAAATGCGTTTGTAGTTCGTTTTATCCCAAATGATGTTTACCTTGTTTACAATTGTGAGGCATTTGCAAAAGTTGTTATGAAGCTTTTCGAAGCTATTGTGTGTTCACAGATTGTTAAACTTGATTTTCTGGAGATGTTCCGTTACCAAGTTGATATAGTGATTCAATGGTTACAGAAATATCGTACCTTGGTGAAATTCAAATTTCAAAAAGTTCGTTACAAACATAGTCTATTAATTCTTCTCGTAATTATCGATCTTCTATACAACTGTGCAACCTTCTTTGCTGAACAAACTTTCCCTCTGCAGAATTATACTCAGTCAATCATATCTTCTTCGAATCAAAATTCTCGGATGGATATATTTTTCAATTCAAGTCAATCCCAGGATTAATTATCCAGGGTTGAGACATTATAAAAGGAATTTTTCAATTTTCCATTTCTCATATACTCAATAGTTATCAAGATTATCGGAGGTCAAGTTCAATCAAACTAATGGCGGAGGATATCGAAAAATCAGTCTTAGACTTGGCAACAAAATTTATGCAAGCTGCTCTAGAACTCGGCGATGTTGAAGAAGTGGTGAATCATCGATCTGACAAGACGGATAATAATGATGAAGAAAATGATGAAATCAGTTTGGTTGGTAAGGTAATTATTGAAGGGAATTTAGGTTTGAAGACGGTGGAAAAGTTTATTGCTCTAATATGGGATTTTATCCCTGAAGGTGATCTGTATAACAATGTTTCGGAATTTCGCTTTAAGGATCAGGATACTCGAAAGAAAGTTTTTGATGCTCGACCTTGGAGCATCAATGGTCAACTTGTGATTCTTTATTTCTATAACTGTAAAATTATTTATCAGGATTCAGACTGGGGGATACAATGCTTCTGGATTCAGTTGAAAAGGATTCTTCCTGAACAAAAGAATGTGAAGCCAGTAACTAAGATTGGAAAGATTGTGGGTGAGGTCATTGCAGTTGATCCTGAGGATGCAGTTCCAGTTGTAGGATATTATGTCAAAGTTTATGTTCAAGTTGATGTTGATTTTCCTATGAGAAGGGGTGTGATGGAAATTACTAATGTTGGATCTACCTGGTGGATTAAGTTTTTTTATGAGAAGCAGCCTCACAAGATTTGTCCTCACTGTTTCATCCTTAATCCCAATAAGGGAGCTTGCAAGGCTGCTGCTAATTACCTTGATAAGGCTCATGCAAAGCCTCATTTCTTTGGTGAAGTAATAAAATGAGAGACGACAAAGATTGTTATCAAAGGGGGAGATCAACTCCCAAAATTTACTCAAAACAATACTACTAAAACAAGTGTGTTTGTACCTCCAAAGGATGGATATGTAATTGAAGAAAACATTGGTGATGCGAATGAAACTGGTGAAAGGCTAGGAAAAAGGAAAATGAATAGTACTCCAGAAAGTCTTGTTTTTTAACATGCTGCTTCAAACTCTGACAATCATGTGAACACACAGACAACTCAAGTGGTCACAATAAGGGAATGCAACACAAAAGAAACTAAGGTAATTCTTATACTCTTTAATCCTTTGTTATGTTTAATTTATTTTGATTTCAAAACGAAAATTATTTCCTGGAATGTGCAAGGTATAGCCAATTAATTTACTAAACAACAATTTCAAAATTTGGTTCATACTCAAAAACCTGATTTCATCTTCCTTTGTGAAACTAAAATAAATGAAGTTAGAATGATATTTGTTGCTCAATCAGTTCACTATCATAATTATGTGTGTATTGATAGGGTAGGCAAAGCTGGTGGTTTAATTCTAATGTAGAAAGATGGAATTGATATTGAGATAATTGGTTGTGATAATAATATCATTCACGCTCTCATTAAGCTGGATCCAAGTAAACCTCAAGTTCTCATTTCTTTTATGTACGGCTCAACTTATAGTGAACCTAAGAAGACCCAATGGAACTTCTTAACTGAGTTTAGTAGAGATGTTCAACATCCTTGGTTAGTTCTAGGTGATCTAAATTTTCATTTGGATAAGAATAATAATAGCTCTGATAATTGGGTTCAAAATATAGTCAATGATGCTGGTTTGTTGGATATTGGTTATGAAGGTAGGGATTACACTTGGAGTAGTAACTCCTATGTAACGGGGATTAGGAAATATAGACTTGATATAGCTCTTGGAAATAATGGTTGGTTCTTAAACTTCTCCATTACTAAACTTTTGCATTCAAATTTCACTGCCTCTGATCATTGTCCTGTTTTGCTCACTACTGACCCTATTCCTAAACATTTATGGAGACCTTTCAAGTTTTTTAGAACTTGGATAGTACATGGAAATTTTAATAATACTCTTGAGAGATCCTGGAATTTAGAGACACGTGGAAGTCCTGCTCATAGGTTAAATCAAAAGCAACATAGTTCTAGAATGACCTTATCTCAATGGAATATAATGGAGTTTGGAGATATACATATGAACATTAATAAGCTTCAGAAGGATTTAGAATATGCCAAAAATAATATTAGGGATGCTGATTAGCATGTTAGAGTTAAGTGAATTGTTAGTGAGCTAAAAAATTGGTATAAAATTCAATCTGAATTTTATAAGGAAAAATCTAGAGATAAATCTGTTTTTAAAATGGATAATAATACTACGTATTTTCATTCTATTTTCAATAAAAGATTGCATATTAACAATATAAATTCTCCTTATGATTCTAATGGTAATTGGCTCAGGGATAGAAATGATATTAGTATTCTGCTTACTAATAATTTTAGTGATGTGGCTAGTACTTCTATTCCTGTAATTTCTGATAATGCTTTTGATATATTACCAAGAATTATTTCTGATAATATTGTGTTAACTGATTTTCCTAATGAGCATGGAATTTAGAATGTAGTTAAACATATGCCTACTTGGAGTGCTCCTGGACTTGATGGTTTTCAAGGAGGTTTTTACCAAAGACAGTGGAAGCTTGTTGGTAAGGATATCATAGATGTTGTTCAAAGGTTTTTCCATAGTAGACACATGCCAAGAAGTCTAAACAAGACTTACATTACTCTTATTCCTAAGTGTAAAATCCCTTAGAAACCTTATGAATTTAGACCAATTGGCCCGTGTAATGTTTTTTATAAAATATTATCTAAGATTTTAGCTAATAGAATAAGACCTTTTCTTAAGAAACTAATCTCACCTTACCAGGCTGCTTTTGTTCCAGGAAGAGCTATTCATGACAATATTATTATTTCACATGAAGGAATTTATTCTATGAAACACAAGGAAGGTTTAAGTGGTACTATGGATCTTAAATTGGATTTGTCAAAAGCTTTTGACATGATTGAATGGAACTTTTTAATTAAAGTCCTTGATAGCTTTGTTTCAGTAAGGATTTCTGTAACCTTATAATGCAATGTGTTTCTATAACTAGTATTAGTGTACTGCTCAATGGCTCACCTTATAACCAATTTGAACCAACTAGAGGTGTTAGACAAGGGGACCCTCTGTCCCCTTATCTTTTTATTTTGGCAATGAAATATTTATCTAGATCTTTGTTAATAGCTGAGTCTAATGGGTCTATCACTGGCATTAAAGTTTCTAGGAAAGCTCCACCTATATCTCATTTACTTTTTGCTGTTGATATTCTTATATTTGGCCAAGCTAATATGCAACATGTTGACCATATCTTACACACTTTGTGGGAATTTGGAAAACTCTCAGGTCAGATGCTTAACTTTGATAAGTCTTGTGCGTATTTTAGTAACAATATAAGTCCTAATGATTGTGCCAATCTTGCACAGACTCTTAATTCGTCTTTGGTTTCTGATTCTGAGAAATATCTTGGAGTATTTCGAGGGCTCACAGAAATACCGCGGATGGGCAATCCTAAGGTTTCTCATTCTAAGGTTAAGTCATTTAATCCAGTTGTGCAATCCTTTGAGGATAGGCTAAAAAATTATATTGGTACTACTCTTAATCAAACAGGTAGATCTACCCTTATTAAGACAGTTCTGAATTCTCTACCCACCTATCAAATGGGATGCTTTAAAATTCCTACTACTCTGATTAGCAAACTTGACTCTCTGCAAAGAAATTTCTGGTGGGGTCATAGGATTGGTAAAGTTGTTAAATATTTTTTGGGATAGCATAAATATACCTAAAAAACTAGGAGGTTTAGGCTTTAAGAATCTTGAAACTTTTAATATTGCTACTATATGTAAGTTGGTATGGAAAATTCTTACTGAGCAATATGAACTTTGGGTGCAAGTTCTGAGTGTTAAGTACTTTTATAATAGTAGAATTCTTTATCTGCAAAAACTTAATGATAATTGTTCATGGATTTGGAGGGACATTTATAGATGCATTGATGTTATAAGGAGAAATAGTATGTGGGTCGTGAGGTGTGGAACTAGAATTAGAATTTGGTTAGATAATTGGGTTATTGGTTTAGATCACCCTCCTTTACCAGCTGAAGGATTAATTAACACAGTTTCTTATGTTCATGTTTCTGATTTATTTATACAAGGAACTAGAGACTGGAATGCACATTTGGTCCATTATCTGTTTACCCTGATTCTTCTGATAGAATTCTAGCAATGACTATTCCTGCAATTGGTTCTGAGAATCTTATTTAGATGCCAGATAGGAAGGGTAAATTTTCTGTGAAAAGTGCTTATAATGTTTTATCCGGTTTCTCTAATGCTAATGTAGGTGCTCATGTTGTTCCAGTTCAGGTTTGGAAGGATTTGCGGAAGGTTAAATTGCCTCATAAAGTCAAACTTTTTTCCTGGAAATGCATTAGGGATATAGTGCCAACTAGAGATAAACTTTATAGATACAAACCATATATAGAACTACATTGTAGTCTCTGTAACCACCCTAATGAATATGTGGATCATATGCTTATTGATTGTCCTTATACTAGGTCAGTTTGGTTGGCTTTAAATATTAATATGAGTAATATTATGTTACAACATGATTTCTTAAGAAACTGGGTTATATCTTGGTTTTCTGCAGGAACCAATCTTAGTTTATTTTATTTTGATAACAAAACTAATTTTATTAAGAATGAGAAGGCAGGGTCTGCCTGTGCAATACAGAATTGATCCATGGTGATAAATCCATGAATTCTTCAACAAAAAGATTGTATTTCCTAACTCTCTTAGAAATATTATAACCTACATTATTAAAATCTCTTTTGACATGAGATATCTTGCAAAATTTAAAAGTAGAAATCAAAGATTTGATAGTACTAATAAGATGATTGTTTTCCAATCTTATTAACCTTAGATCAGACTGGATAGTCTTCACCACCAACTCTGCATCATCTATAAGATGTATTTCCAAGATATTCTGCTCCTTGATCCAACTAAGAGCCTCCAATATATCCATGCATTCTGCAACTTCAGGATCGATTACTCCGTCAGCATATGATCCTTTGACTCTTGAGTAGGTACCTGTAGAGGAGATAAGCACAATTCCACTGCCAGCAGTATTAGTAACATGATCAAAAGAAGCATCAATATAATCTGTATAAATATTAACAGGTAAGGGTTCAGAGATTTGCGGAATTTCAGAGCATGCTTGTGAAAAGTGCTTCAAAGATAAGGAAAAGTTTTGAAGGTGAAAACGAATTCTGGATGCAGTGGAGAAAGAATTTAGGGTTTTATCCTCAAAGGTGTGTTCACATCTTTCTTTCCATATTATCCAACATCCCACCATCAAAGTAAGTTTCCAAGTATTCTTCTCTTCCGAACCATTTGCCTGCTGAGTATCAAACCAAGAAATCATCCACTATTTATTCTTCTACAATTCTCTGCAACTCTATCAATGTTGATATTTAGATGCATCCAAACAGATCGTGCAAATTTGCATTCAATAAGGAGATGGAAGAGGGATTCTACAGGACAGTTGCAGATGTTACATTGAAACCCAATGCTGCTGTTGTAACGAGTTGTTTTGTCTTTGGTCTGCATAATATCCTTGAGACACTTCCAGATAAATAGTTTGATTCTGTGAGGGATATTCATATTCCAGAGAGCTTTCCATACATGTTGAGGGACAGTATTCAGAGTTATCTGTTGAGAAACAACATTTTCCACAAGTTTATTGTATGCGCTTTTAACTGTAAATTGTTCATCCTTTGTATGACGCCATCTTACAATATCTTCTTCTTCCAAGTTAATTTTCATTCGAGTAATTTTGTCTACAACCTCCGGAGTAAAAATATCATGCAGTAAACTGAGAATCCAGGACCTATTAGTTGAATTTATGAGCTCATAAACGTACGTATAATTACTGTGACTTGGATAAGAAGGAATTTGTTTGTCAGTCAGATTGATAATCCAATTGTCCTGCCAGATGCGAGTCTTCTTCCCATTCTTAACATCCATACACACATTACTTTGTAGAGTCTTGATACCATCTTCAATACCTCTCCAGATCCAGGAAGAGTTATTTCTATCGTTTTGAATGTGCATAAAATATTTATCTTTTGCATATTTAGATTTTAACACTTTGGAACATAACATATTAGATTGTGTAGTAATCCTCCACTCCATTTTGGTAAGGAGATCTTGATTTAGAATCTCAAGATCTCTAAAAGCTAAACCCCTAAATTCCTTTGGAATGCACATACTACTCCATGCAATTGGATTGTGTCCTCTATTGGACTTATACCCCAGAAAAACTTTCTTCGCAAAGTATCAAGATTCTTAATAATATTATTTGGGATCCTAAAGGTGCTCATTTGATATAGGGGAACAACATTAAGTACAGCTTTCACCGTTGTTCCTCTACCAGCTTGACACATAGTTTCACCTTGCCAAGTAACAAGCCTCCTTTCAAAAGCCATATTGATTTCTCCAAAGGACTTCACTTTAAATTTACCTATATGAAGTGGATAACCCAGGTATTTCTCATTGTTTTCCATGTTCTTTACACCAATAATGTGACTAAGAGAGTCACAAAAAGAAGGATCCAAATTATTGCTGAATAAAATGGAAGATTTGTCAAAGTTAATGGCCTGATCAGATTGAGAACCAAAATCTTCAATAACCTGTAAGAGATTGTTAACACTGGTTAAATTAGCATGTGTAAAGATAAGACAATCATCTGCAAAGAGTAGATGATTGATTGGAGGAGCACCCCTTGCCGCTTTAATTCGTGGAATTTCTTTTGCATGATGAGCTGAAGTAAGAGTCCTAGAAAATCATTCCATTGCCATGATAAATAGATAAGGAAATAAAGGATGTCCCTATCTAATACCTCTTGAAGGATTGAAATCAGCACAAGGAGAGCCATTGAAAAGAACAGAAATAGAAGTAGTGGTAATGCATTGCTGAATAAGTTGAATCCATTCATCACAGAAACCAAAACTTCTCATAACCTTTAAGATGAAACTCCATTCAAGTCTGTAAAAAGATTTTGACATATCTAACTTAAGAGCTAACCAACCACCCTCACCTTCCTTCTTCTTCATGGAATGAATAATTTCATGTGCTATGATAGTATTATCATTGATTAATCTACCAGAGACATATGCCGCTTGATAAGGTGAAATGATACGATCCATTAGTTGCCTCATTCTTGAAACTAATATCTTAGAAACAATCTTGTAAGAAGTATTACATAGGCTGATAGGTCTAAATTCAGATGGTGAAGAAGTTTTTTTTATTTTTGGAATTAATGAGATGTAGGTTTTTTTTAAAGATCGAGACATATTTTTAGAACTGAAAAAATCCTTCACCATGTTACATACATCTTCCCCTATAATGTTCCACTGAGATTTATAAAAACCCGCTTGAAAGCCTTCTGGACCTGGAGCTGACCAATTTTTCATGCTCTTTAAGGTTCTGAAAATTTCTTCATCATTTGGTATAGTAACAAGTAAGCTATTGTCTTCATCCGAAATGATAGAAGGAATATGATTATAAAATCTTTCCTCAATGAGAGGATTAAAAGAAGTACTAGTGTCTTGAAAGTTTTCAGTAAGAAGATTTGCCACTTGATATCTTGTGTGAACCCAAATACCATTTCTGTCTTTTAGAGAGTCAATATTGTTTCTTGCTCTTTTCCTCTTGTAAAGAGAATGGAAATACTTATTATTATTGTCCATGTCTTTCAGGAAATTGTCTATGGATTTCTGCTTGTTGAATTCATGCTGGATGTGATGCGATTTTTGAAGTTCTTCATTAACTTGGAAAGCTTTAGAAGAAGTTTCTTGAGAATAAGGGAGAGCCTGAAGATCAAATAACTCCTTTTGAAGTGTGTCAACTTTCAAGTTGATATCTCCAAAATGTTTCTTATTCCACTTAGCTAGAGCAATTCTGGTAAACTGTAACTTTTTAGTTAACTTGAAAGCAGCAAATCCTTGAATTTGTGTGCTCCAAGCTTTGGAAATCTCTACAGCACACCTTTTATCATTTAACCAAGTTTTAAAAAACTTGAATGTCTTCCAAAGTTTTGGTTGGTTGTAATCATTAATGAGGATAATTGGACAGTGGTCACTGCCAACTTGGTTGAGATGAAGAACCTTTGAAGAAGGGAAATTAACATTCCAGTTAGGATTTCCCAATGCTATATAAATTCTTGACCGTTTTTTCCCAGTACTAAGGTTGTTATTTGTCCATGTATGTTCATGACCTATAAAACCCAAGTCTTCTAAACCAATGTCTTGAAGAATTGAATTAATCCAACCATCACATGAAGAAGAAGCAGAAGTATTGGAAGTAGATAAATGAATGTTCAAATCCCCTAATAAGCACCACGGACTGGAAATATTCTTTCCTGTTTCATTAATAAATTCCCATTGCTCTTGCTTTTTTTTTGACCTTTACCATAGCCATACATACATGATAGCAACCATTCTGGCTGACTAGGATCATCTTGAATGAGAAGATGTATCATATTGCTTTCACAACTTAGAACTTCACAAAAAAAACCATTCTTCCACATGATAACCAAACCACCAGATAAACCAATAGAGGATAGGTATCTCATATTAGTAAAATGATAAGGAGCAACTAAAGGTTTCATTTTTGTTTCATTAAGTTTGGTCTGACATAAAAAAATTATATCAGGGTCTTAAGTTCTGATGATATCTCTAACATAATTTCTAGTATTGACAGCTTTAATCCCTTGGACATTCCATGAGACAATTTTCATTGTGTGACAGTAAATGTATAGAAACAGAAAGCCTACAATTGACAACTTAGTGAAATAGCTAGAAAATGAACCTAAATGCAATAATCTAATGTTTTTATGTTTTTTGTCGTAATTAATGCATGCAGATAAAAATACTGTAATTAAGAGAGTTGAAACTAAAAATTCAATATAAATAGAATGAGTAAGATGGAAATTAATAAAAAGAGGATATACCTGATTCTTCTTTTGAGTGATAGTAGCTTGATTATCTCCCATTGTGACCATGCGAGTTTCTTGGTTTACTGAATTGGTATCTTGGATGTTATCCTGGGCCGAAGACTCAGTCGCAGTGGTGCTGCTACAACCTATTTTTGTAGATCTTAGCCTTTTTCCAAGACTCAAGTCTTCCATAGATTCTGATTCGTCTGAGACTTTCTCCTTAAGCAAGAAATCCATATTAATAGACATACCATCCTTAGGATGAACAAACATGGTACCCTTAACATACTTCTTTGGGAATTTTTTAGGTTCCGGAGCAGCAGATGAGCTCATAGTGGTGATGGTTTTCCTGATATTGTTAACATTTCCAAAGAAATGAGGTTTTTCATGAGATTTTGCTAGAAAGATAGCTGCAGCTTCGCACGTTCCCCTGCAGTGATTAGTTACATAGCATTTAGGACATATGCTAGGAGGCTGTCTTTCATACAAAAAAAATTGCTAGCGTAAAATTCCTGCATTAGCGACAGCTTTAACACCTCTCCTCATTGGCATTGATAGATCCACATTAACACAGACTTTGACGGGGTCATTGCCTATTGGAATAACATGTTTAGGTTATATGCTTGTAACTTCACCAATAACCTCACCAATCTTAGTTACCGACGCAACATTCATGTGCTCTGGCAGAAGGAATTTCAACTGAATCCAGAATTGTTGAAAACCCCAATGCTTGAAAGTGTACACCATTTCAGGTATATAATCATGAACCACTAACAGATGTTTGTTGATATTCCATGGTCTTTTCTCAATCACCGTGTTCAATAAATCCCAGTCACTGAATTTAAAAATCATTATATTAGGTTCCACTTCCACAATCCTTAGTTGCTCATGTGTCAGGAAGGGCCATGTAAATTTGATGAATCTTGCCACAGTATCATAGTTCATTCTCCCTTCTATAATAACTTTTCCTATCGCACTAGCTTCCCAGTTTGATTTTTCTTTGCCACCTTCATTATTGTCTTTATGAGAGACAACAATTTCATTAGTATCACCCAATTCTAAGGTTGCTTGCTTGAATTTATTGACTAGATCGCCAACATTTTTTGAACTATCTCCCTCCATGGTTGAATTTCTTTTAGGGTTTGAAGATACTGAATAAAGGTTATAAGCAATAGGATGTATAAAAAAAATATATATTAGGCGATTGATGATAATTTAGGATTGAATTATTCAGATTTTTAGGCTTGAAAGTAGGTAACAGAATTGAACGAGATTTTTGATTATTTTGGAAACAGAAACAGCTGTTGATTGACCAGAGTAACAAAAAAAAAGAAACTAATTTTACGAAATTGCTTGACTTTCTTTTTTTTGATTTTTTTTTGAAACATCTTGAAGGCGGGATGAATCGGAGCCTTGCATCACCGAGCTAACACGGACTTGAATCTTCTTCCACCAAACATCCATGAAACCAAAGATACCAAAACATATAAAACCTGAAATAAAGCACTTATAAAAAAACCTGGCGTTTTTAGGAGCCACTCAAAAGGATTTAGGGGCCAACAATAAAACAAAAAAGGTCACCCAAAGGGAAAATGTAGCCAACCCTTATCTCGCGTAATTCGTAATGGCGAAATTACCCTTATATATTCGGAGGATATGATAACATTGTTACCCTCCGAATGCAATCGGAAGCCAAAATCGTTCCCATACTTCCGATTGTAGTCGGTGCAGTATTAGAATGATTTGTGTTTCATTTTTTCCATTTCTTTTTAATTTTTGAGTTGTTAGAGTTTTAGAGAAGAAGGTGAAGGAAAAAAAAGAGAAAACCCATTTTATCACTACAAAAATGGATGGATACGAAGAAGAAGGTGAGAATCATGACGAAGAACAAAATGTTGAGGGTTCACGACCGTTTAGAGAAGACGATTTGGGGTATATGTTGAATGATCCAAACTTTTGTGGAGAGGAAAACATAGACGACCCTTTCATGGAAGAAAATGGAGAATCGCATGATATTGAAGCTAACGATGCATGTAAAACACAGGTATATTGTGTTAAGAAACTCAAATACTCGATTTGCATGCGTTTGTGTGCTTTTGTAAACAAGAAAAACCGATTATTGCATGCATTGAATGCCATGAACTACCCAGATTCGGTAGATAATTTCTAGATTAAACTTACGAATATAACACACTGAGTACCAAATATGTATATTCGGTAGTTACAAGATACTAGTTTACTGCCGAATATGAGAAAAACCCCAAACTGGTTTTCCAAAAATATCTACATTCGGTAGTTATCTAGAGTTATTTACCTCCGAATGGCCCCAAAAACGAATTCCTCAGAAAATTTCAAAACTCAGTATTCTTATCCTTTACAATCGGTAATAGTTTAACATTATTTGACTGCCGAATATAATAGTGACCTCAAAATAAAATTTCCGAAAACTTGAAAATCGGATGTTTATCGATTAAAGTTATCTCCCGGTTATTTATATTCGGCTGTTTTACTATATATTTTAGCTTCCGATTATATCATTTTTTGCACTCAGTAAACTGTGTACATTCATTTGCATAAATCGGGTGTTTTGGGTAACCGATAGGATTCCGAATATAAAGTATTCGGAAGTTTGACTTATTTAATTACCTTCGAATATATCATTTTTTTCACTCAGTAAACTGTGTACATTCATTTGCATAGATCGGGTGTTTTGGGTAACCGATAGGATTCCGAATATAGAATATTCGGAAGTTTGACTTATTTAATAACCTCCGATTATTGTATAATAATTTGTTGCTTTCATATGCAGGCCGTTGAAGAGTTTGTTGATGACTTCTATTTGAGGCCCGACACTTCCCTATACTATGCAAACGATTTGGTATACTCATTACTACTTTTTTCTTTTTTTCAAAATTTATATGTTAAATGGTTATGCTTATTAAGTTTTGTTTTGTTTTATGCACGTTTAGACATTTGGAAGTAAGAAGGAGGCAAAGGAATGGCTTGTGAACAAGGCAAAAGATAACATGTGCGTGGTAGTTCAAAATAATTATGTTAGTGACACTCGATTTGAAATGATTTGTGAGCGAGGTGGGACACGAAAGAGTCACGAGGGAAAGAATAGTAAGTACATACGGAAGACGAATAGGAAATACCGAAGCAATACCAAGAAGATAGGATGCCCATTTAAGATTGTCTTCTATAAGCCCGATGGTATTAAAGGTAAAGAGTATAAAATGTATAAAGTTGATAACGGTTGTCACAACCATGATGATCCGTTGGATTTAATTGGACATGTAATGGTTGCCAAGTTGAAACCACATCAAATGCAGACGGTGAGGTTTATGCGGATCCAAAAAGCGAGTGCGATCTTAAGTAAAATAAAGGCGTACGATCCCGACAACTTGTCTTCTTTGTCTACAATTAAGTCGGCCCTAGCTACGATCAAAAGGACTGATTGGGATGGTAGAACGGTCATGCAACAATCGGAGTGGTTAGCGGAGTTACACGGCTACACCTTGAGAAGGGAAGAAAAGGATGGTATGGTGGTTCGTATTTTCTTGGCACATCCCGAAATGATCCAATTGGCTCAATGATTTCATCAAATTTTGTTGATAGATGCTACTTATAAGAAAAACAAGTATAACATGCCATTTTTGAACATTGCTTGCCATACTTCGGACAAAAACACGTTTACGATTGCATGGGGTTTAATGGATCATGAGAACAATGTGAGTTTCATTTGGATGTTGGAGACGTTGAGGTCCATTTATAACGGTGATAATTTTCCAAGGGTTATTGTAACGGATAACGATCAAGCCTTAATGCATGCAATAGCGGTAGTGTTTCCGGAAGCCCAAAACTTTCAATGTACGTGGCACATTCAATGCAATCTCAAAACCAATTGCCATCATCATTTCCAAGCTAAAAGACCAAGGAAGGGTACCAAGAGGTCAAAGGAAGAGGATGAGCGCATTAGTAAATTAACCTTGGAAGAACGTAAGGAAGAGGATAGGCTATTTGAAGAAAAGTGGAAGGAGGATGGAATAATTTGGAAAATGTTCATGAAAGCATGGGACAAAATCGTTTGGTCGATGACCGAGGAAATTTACGAATGTAACTTGAAGAAATTTGAGGATGAATACAGCACGGACTACCCAAAACCGGTTGAGTATTGTAAAACACAATGGTTAACGATTAAGGAGAGGTTTGTGTTTGCATGGACACATGAATATCGTAACTTCAAGAAAGAGGCGACAAGCATTGCGGAGGGGTCTCATGGTCGACTAAAGAAAATACTAATTGGTAGTCAAAATGGAGTTGTGTCGATCCAAGAAGCAATCCATGAATTCACCAATCGTGATCTCGTAAAGATTAGGAAATGTATGCAATTTAGTGTACACCAATTCCCGATGGAACATATTAAGGAAAAATTGCTTCTAAGGGGAGTTGTTCATAAAGTTTCAAGATGGGCAATAAATCGCATGATGAAACAATTGAAGTTATATAAAACTTATGATGACGAGAATACGGTTTGTGTTTGCAAGGATATGATAGGTATTGGACTCCCATGTCGTCATAAGTTGGGTAGGTATTGATGAGTGCCAAATATTGTATATATTTATCCCTTTTTGCTGGCATTTAACTCATCTTTTATGCATTAATTCTATATTTTATCCCATATTCTGTATTTTCATTGTTTTCAAGAATAAATATTTTTATTAATTAATTTTGCATTTTTAGGTAATAAATAAAGTCTGGATGACTTGCGGAGCAGAAAAGAGCTGAAGAGTAGTGAAAAGCCGGAAGAAATTACGCAAGGAAGCCGCGAAGAATGGTGCGCATAAGCCCAAAAGACTAGAAATGGGCTCAAGAAGGAAGAATTGCTCTTAAAGAAGATATGGGCTTGGCATACCCAAGGCCCAAAACCCTTACCCAAACCCATTTTCTATAACCAAAACCGCCTCCATTCTCAGCCGTCAGATTGGATCCAACTCATCATCCTACGGTCGCTCATTCATAGATCATCAAAATCTGAAGTCTCTGCCAAACACCACAGCGCTTAAATTCCAAGCCTTCAGATTAGATCACATTTAGATCCTACGGTCGATTCTTTGCCTGCGCATCAAATCTCGATACTTCCGCTTAACACTACAGTACCTAACATCATCTAACACCGTTGACTTCGTTGTGTTTCAAAATCCAACGGTTGCATCGATTCATCTCTCATCTCACCGTTAGATCTACCAACCATCTCCGCATCCCGCAGCTCAGAGTCACAGAACATCAAAATTTGATGAAGCCGCTCAACACTCTAAAAACCTAATACCTATACCCAAAAACCAAACAAACCCTAACCTATTTTCTATCGGGCTCCTTCTTCTTCCTCCCCTCTTCTTCACTGCAAACCCCATGACCACCACCTGCTCCGCCACCCACTCCATCTGCCACCACCACCAGCTCAGTACGAGCTCTCAAATCACTCAACAACCCTAACCCACATCATTACTTCCCATTTCACCAACTCTATGTCCTCCTAATCACTCAATTTCACGCCTCTCCCATGTCAGGAACCCTAGATGTGAGATTGACAAATTAGGTGAAATAGAGTTGCAATTGGAGGCGTGGATAACATCAGGAGAACAATTAGAGGCGTGGGTCGAAGTCAGTAGCGTGTAATCACATCACTATGGGTAAGAATTACCAAACCCTAAATTTTCTGATTTGGGGGAATTTATTAAAGAACCCTAATTTTCTGTTAGGGAGAGTATTAGAAGATATGGGTCTGATTTGTACTGTCAAATTAGGTAGAAACAATTTACCTAATTTCTGTTTGATTTTAGGGATTTTTTGGGAAGAACCCTAACTTGTAATTGGGTATAAATTGGGACTGTGGGTGTGTGTGAGAGGGTATGCTTGGATTAGCCGGCATCCAGGACTTTCATGTCCTGTTAATGTTAATGTTTCTCTCTTTAATGTGTTCTGTTCAATTTCACTGCATATGTTAAAATTGTTTGTCTCCTGTTAAATGTGCTCCTGTTAAAATTGTTATTCTCCTGTTAATATGCTTGTTTTAATTTCATGTTTTAATTTCCAATTAATTCCTGTTACATTTGTCCTGTTAATATGTGTTGTATCTGTTAATCCTCATTGTTTTGTCACTGTTAGTGCCATGTTTAATTTGCTGTTAGTTGATGGAATGCTAGGCTAGTTACCTTTGAAGCATTGAACTGATTGAGTAATGGAAGAAATCAGTGCTCATAGCAAGCTGATTATCTTGCCATTCCTTTTGTATGCTTAGGTGCATTGTGTTGATTGAGTAGTAGGGAGAAACTAGTGCTCACTAGTGACAATGAGCAAGCTAGTTCTCTTCCCACTCTAGAAGAGTGCCTTAGCTTTGCTCTGTTAGCTTCTCCACATCCATGCCCTTGGCCTTAGGCCTTGGTTTGTTTTGTTATCTTTCTTTGCTGTCTAGTATTTGCTTTGTTTAGTTCTTGCATTGTTCTCTGCTTGTTTTCTTTATTGTCATCACTGTTTTGTTCACTGCCATCCTTTCTTTCTCACTTGCCTTGCACTGCTGCATTGCTTTTCTTCCTTGCTTGTGCTGCTGTCTTCTTGGCCTTGTGCTGCTGTGCACTGCTTGTGCAGCTGCTGCTGCAACCCATCTGCCCTGCAACTCTCCTGTTGCCTTTTCCTGCTACCACTTGCCTCTGCCCTGCAGTACTGCTGCTGCTTCCATCTTTGCCTTGTGCTGCTGCTGGTGCCCTCTCTGTGTTGCCTCTGCCAAGCTGCTGCTGCTGCTGTGCAGCACTTGTGCTGCTGCTGCTGTTGTTGCTGCCAAGCCTGCTGCCAAGCAAAAGCCCATCAGTCCAGTTCAAGGCCTAGTTCTCAGTTCTAAGCCCACTGTCTATTGTTTGTACAACTGAGCCCAAGCCTAAGTTTAAGACCAAAGCCCAAGTTCATTATTAAGGCCCAATCCAATTCAGGCTTAATCAAAAGCTTAAGTTTAAGGCCAAAGCCCATTTACACTTCAAAGACTAACTGAGCCCAAGCTCAGTTCATTTTATTGTTATCAAACCCATTAGTACTCAAAGCCCAATTTAAGCCAAAAGGCTTCATAGCCCAATAGCAATTTAGGAACCCAATTAGCTAGAAAACTCAAAACACTCCCAATCTCTGTGGATCGACCCGTACTTGCACGAGCTACAACTGACGACCGTGCACTTGCGGTATTACTGTAGGCCCCCGTTTTTATTGCGCTTAATTTTATACATATCTCCGGGCCCACCAAGTTTTTGGCCGGGGATAATTTTTAGGACCTTTTAGAAGCCTACCAGGTATGTTGAAGTGATTGACATCGATGATATTCACCCATTTTGGAAGCGATTAAATTTCACTCCGAACACCCTGGTAGTTGATGGTCCGTCTTTCTTCGAGTCGGAATTGTATGCACGAATAGCCGAGCGTTACGCTACATCAAACGGCACCAAAAAGCAAATATTGATGCATAATTTGGAGGAAGCCCTTCACCCTTGTTTAAGGGAGGTTGATGAACATATTAAGCAAAAGAACACCGGTAGGCCGAACACCGAAGTGTCGAGGACCATCCAAAGAAAAGAGTTGAAGGAGTATTTGTCTAATAAAAGAATATTGTCTAGGCACGAGTGTTCGGAAGCCTAATTTGAAGATGAGCCGGAACCTAAGAAAAGAGGTCGTCCAAGAAATTATCAAAGTGTACCAACCACTCGACAAGTAAGGCCAAAGATCTCTACAGAGCCTTCTCAAGTAAGTCAACCCAATGTTGTCGAACAAGTTGTTGAGCAAATGAACGCCTCGCAACAAACCCAACCAGTGGAAATTCTTACTATAAAAGAGGACAAAGGTACTCTTCGTTTCCCTAGAGATCTTAATGGAAGACCAAATCGATCCACATATACAATATACAAAGAGTATTTGGAACAACTCCCTCCACTTATCATTCCATTTGTTTTGTCGACCGACGAGGTTGATGGGGATGGAATTTGTGGGTTTCACGTTGCTACGGAACAAATGGGTTACTTTAGAGAGGCGGATATCGAAGATGTCATCCAATGCCAATATTTAAGAAATAAGATGGCGGTACAACTAGTGAAGGACAAGGGTTTTTATATGGAGATGATGAGGCGAGGAGATAGATACGACAAAGAACAAGAGTTCAAAGACTTAGTTGCGCGTGTGAAGTGTCGAAAGGGATTGAAGACAATCAGATCCAAGTATTGGATGACAATGCCTAAATTTGGATATCTCCTAGCGGACGTTTTGAATTGCGTGGTACATTTCTTCGTTCCTCCTATGTATGGACTTAACATGACGTTTGCACCCACAAGAACGGCTTGCGACGAGTCGGTTAAAGATAGAAGAATCGTAATGGCATTTGTGAATGAAATGCATTTTATCGGTTTAAGAGTAAAGAAAGATTGTCCGTTACCTCCGTTGAGTAAGTGGCACGATTACTTCCCGATGAACCATTGCAAGGATTGGGTGAAACAATATGAGTCCAACATGGTTGATTGGGATCGTGTTATGGACAAAAACTTTCCCGCTGAGTTACTCGAATTGATCCCCTCGGATGATGACGATGTTTGATCGTTTTTTTTCGAGGCACGATTATAATTTTTTTTGAAACTATGTAATCGGAACAACAGTATTATAACACTTCAATACGATTAATCATATTCGGGAATTCCATATTTTACCAAACCGCCGATTAATATTAAAAATTTGAATTTACAGCACTCAAACATCACATGTTATTCCTTTTTACCAGTCCGAGATGCAACAATCAACGCGGCTTCGAAATGTAGAAACGACTCTCCTCTCCACTTGGAATAAGCATCTTGTGCCGCAAACCTGTCGTCTCTGTGCCTAGCAAGAATACGGTTGTACTCGGTGCACAATTTTATAACATGGTGCACCCTTGAAGAAACATGGGATGGTTCATAATTGTGGCGTGGCTTCTTGTACTTACCAACAAAAGGACCCAATGAAACGTTAATCCAAAATATACGATCGTCCTGCTGTTCTTTGGGTAGATCTTTCACAATGTAATAATTTTTTATCCATTCGGTCTCTTCCTCAACTTGTTTTAATCTTTCTCTACGATGGAATTGTTCTTGACCTTGCTTCTTAGCCTTGATTTCCTATTCCTCCTCCTCCGTTGCCACTAACGATGGTTTAATTTTTTTGGGTTGTTTGTTCCTTTTTTGTATTTCTTCTTCCCTTGCTGCAATTGATGTAGTTGTTCGCTTGCATCTTCGAAGTATGTTGTCGATTAATGATGGACTTGCCATTGAAAAGGTTTTTCATTCAGATTTGTTACTCAATAATAACTGAGAGGGGTTACCCTCCTTATATAGATTAGAGTTCCAACGGATCTAATTTTTGAAAATATGGCCGTTGAGGTTTCTGAAAATATGGCCGTTGAGGTTTCGTATCATTGGTGCACTACAATCGGTTGTTAACGATACACGTATTACCTCCGAATAAGACATTCGGTGGAAAACTTAAATTCTTATCTACCGATTAAGTTGGTATTTCTAAACACGACTATATTATTCGGAGGATAATTGTTTTGTAAAGTTCCGAATGTACGATGGCCCAAAAATCAGAATTTGGGAAAAACTTATACTTTTCAAATTTTGAAATTGAAATAATCGGAAGTATAATTAGTTACCTAAACTTCCGAATATGGGCTGTCTAACATTCTATATTGGCCCTTGGAAACACCTAGAGCCAAGGCGTGGTTTGTTTTGAACTTGCTATATTCGGAGGATAATTGTTTTGTAAAGTTCCGAATGTACGATGGCCCAAAAATCAGAATTTGGGAAAAACTTATACTTTTCAAATTTTGAAATTGAAATAATCGGAAGTATAATTAGTTACCCAAACTTCCGAATATGGGCTGTCTAACATTCTATATTGGACCTTGGAACCACCTAGAGCCAAGGCGTGGTTTGTTTTGAACTTGCTATATTCGGAGGATAACTGTTTTGTAAAGTCCCGAATGTACGATGGCCCAAAAATCAGAATTTGGGAAAAACTTATACTTTTCAAATTTTGAAATTGAAATAATCGGAAGTATAATTAGTTACCCAAACTTCTGAATATGGGCTGTCTAACATTCTATATTGGCCCTTGGAACCACCTAGAGCCAAGGCGTGGTTTGTTTTGAACTTGCTATATTCGGAGGATAATTGTTTTGTAAAGTCCCGAATGTACGATGGCCCAAAAATCAGAATTTGGGAAAAACTTATACTTTTCAAATTTTGAAATTGAAATAATCGGAAGTATAATTAGTTACCCAAACTTCCGAATATGGGCTGTCTAACATTCTATATTGGACCTTGGAACCACCTAGAGCCAAGGCGTGGTTTGTTTTGAACTTGCTATATTCGGAGGATAATTGTTTTGTAAAGTCCCGAATGTACGATGACCCAAAAAATTAGAATTTGGGAAAAACTTATACTTTTCAAATTTTGAAATTGAAATAATCGGAAGTATAATTAGTTACCCAAACTTCCGAATATGGGTTGTCTAACATTCTATATTGGCCCTTGGAACCACCTAGAGCCAAGGCGTGGTTTGTTTTGAACTTGCTATATTCGGAGGATAACTGTTTTGTAAAGTCCCGAATGTACGATGGCCCAAAAATTAGAATTTGGGAAAAACTTATACTTTTCAAATTTTGAAATTGAAATAATCGGAAGTATATAACATTATATTGTCTTCCGAATAAATACTGGCCCCAAAATGGGATTTTTCCTATATCAGAAATTTTGAGATTTTTCAATATATATATATATATATATATATATATATATTCGGTAGTGGGTGTACTTCCGAATACTGTGTGTCTACTTAAATATATTCGGGAGACAAAAAATTCATTAAACCACCGATTATTACCAGTTTGTATCCAGGAAGATATGACCAACAATATTCGGCCGATAACCATCAAATATTTCTCCCGAATACTGTCGATGTTCTTGAGAAATGAAGAACACGACTACATTCGGAAGTAAAGGAGCATGAATATCGCCCGAATCTGGATAAATAACCGAAAACCCTAGAATTATTTTTTCTCGATTCGCCGAATTAAAGCGAAATAAACCCCAAAAATGATAGATTCTTACCTAATTGGGGCCATTTGACTTTGGAGCGGAATTTTTTTTTTCTTCCACAATCGAAAGATAATAGTAAACTGGAAGAAGAAGAGTTGAAATGAGTAGAATTGTTTTTGATTTGGTTTTCATACAGTTTTACCATAAGGGCATTTATGTAACTTCAATATCACATAGGGTACCCCTTAACTAGAATCTTTGGCTGGGTATAAATTGATGGCCCCTAAATCCTTGGGGTGGCCCCTAAAAACGTTAGGTAAAAAAACTCAGCAAAAGCTTCAATTACAATATAAATATAAGCAAAAGCTTCAAATCAGGATATTCAATACCCATTTTAACTTAACATGCGAGTCTTCGTCTTCGTTCGCCCTCAATTTTCCTCTTCTCATCCCTCGAGTCAATAACCAGAGCTTACAGCGCTACGGATGGGGATTCGAATCCAGGTGACGTAAATACAGTATTTTAGGTGACCTACATATCAATTTTGAATATCAATAATTCTTTCTTCATTTTTTTTTCTTCAGATTCTTGTAATACATGAACAACTTCACACTAGTTTCATATCAATTCTACTTTTAGTCAACGAATTCCATCAATTTCTACACTGGTTCCATCCAAAAAACGAATTCTCAACTGTTTGTTTGCTAATTCGACTGAGTTGATTCAATTGATTGGGTTTCCTATGACGTTCAATACAACGACAAGTAGAAGTTGTAAGAGGATATGCGTGAAAATTTGGACGAGAAAACAAGGATCAAGATTTGGTTATTGTCGTTTATATAAGGAGTGAAAGTGAACGGAGATGATTGGAATTGTTCTATGTCGTTGTTTTTAGAAGTTAAATATGGTTAAAACATTGAGTTTGTATCGGATTTGTGTTGTGTAGGGAAGGACTTTATTTGGGTAGTCTCCAAAGTGCAGCACTTATTTGGGTACCCAACCATCATCAATTGCAAGACGCCTTCAATTACAGAAGAATATCGGCCATGGTGAGTCTTTATTAGTTGTTTGGGACTTCCCGTAATGCACATATAAATTGATGCGGTTCTGGTTTTGTTCGTATAGTTAAATACATGTGTTTCTCAAACTTATGAATTCTAGTTTTTAATTGCTGGTTAGTACTTAACACGGATTTTCTAGAAAATAGAAGAGTATTTTCCTATCCGTGTTGCAGATATAACACTTTTTTTACAAGAATATTACATTCAGTGTTACTCTGTTGTTCTACGAGGTGTATGCATCATTCTCTGCCACACTCGGATTTGTATGTAATAAGAAATTGCATGTAGCACTTACTTATTTTATTAAGATATGTCATTGTGAAATCACATTTAAATGGTGGCAGGGCTATCACTCATTCTCAGTGTTTGATGAATATATTTAGAATCATAGATCCTTGTCCAGTAGCTAGAGTAAGAAGCTTACATTAGCTAGGATGAGGGGAAAGTTAGTCAAGTGTTCAGTTATCCTGATTGGAAGTGTGTTGTAGTTTAGCTTCGATGCAAGGATTTTGCATCGGGATCATATCAATTCTCGACTGCATGCTCATCTCTTTCTTCTTTCTTGGATTGACCGGGTAATAACCCCATTCTATAAATTTTTAGTAAATTTCATGATTTCATAATGACTTTGTAAAAGTGAACAATTTTTTAGTAAAATTAAAATATTGTTAGCATATCTTAATTTTTTATTTTGCACTCATTATGTTTGATCACAGTGCTGCTTTTGTAGGAAAAAGAACAATATGTTACATCATCCACTGAGTTTGCAAGAGTTTACATGGACAATCAGCCTTCCAAAGTATATTCTCCATCAAGTTTTCATAGTCAAGCACTCAGGGAAGACATGGGGAAATTTAGTTAATATACCGTTCACGTTCAGCCAAAGTCACACAGACTGTCTGACCTTCCGAAAAAGGTAAATCAACTTGCCACTCCCCTTAAGGCGTGATCTATTATCTATCATGTTGTGTAAGCTGGCTTGTTTCATTTTACTTCTTGTTCCAGTATGTAAATGATAATTACTTTTTTGACAGTTTTCATATCGATGATACTTTTGTGTTCCTCTAAAATTGTCTTTTGGGTATTCAGGCGGTGTAATGGAAGAACAAAATTATACTTTCCCTTCAACCAAACCAAATGTTCCTCTACCTAGTGGTTTTTTTTATCTTCCAAACAAATTGAAATCGATTAATTACCTAGAACTGACAATTGACTTCTTACTAAAATATGTAATATGCAATATGTTTCAAACAAAAGAATTATCCTCTTTTTTATACGACAATCTTAATAACTATCCAATTTAATTTGTATGACCATCTGAATTATCTACCTATTTCAATTTATATGACCATGGAATAGCATACACGAATTTATTTTATATGACCCTGTTTGCGTGATACCCAATTTATTTTATACGACCCTCTTTGCTTCTTGGAAATGCTATACAACCCCAATATTGTAGTGCCTTGTTTAGTTTAATATTGCACCCCGTCTCTCTCCCCTAGCATTATGCATAGGCTTATCTCTTTGTTTTTGATCTGCTTATTTTTGGATTTGTCACTTAGTAGTCGTCGGTACCAAAATTGAGATTAAACATCTCCTCCCAGTAAGTTGTTTCTGCCGCTGGTGCAGTAGAAGTATGGTTGTGATGATGAGGTTTTGAAGTATTCCTTTCTTAACTAACATAATTAGTTAAATAGCTTGTTTCGGATTTTATTATGTAAAGTAAAGATGCTTTAGTGCTTCTGTTCCATCCAATTATGAAGATATCCTACTAACTTATCCAGATTTTCACCTTTGCAGCTTCAGCCGAATATAGCTCGTGCCTTCATTAAGGTATTGCATAAACTTGTTTACCAGAGTTCTCTTCTATTAGTATGTGATTTCTGTAACATTGAAATTACTATACTATTTAAGCATATGCGGCAAAGATCTGAAATGTTTCCCTTTAAACGAGTGTATCTAATTTCTTAATACATGATACTCCGTTTGGATATATCTCATTTGCGAGTAACTTGTATAAGTACTACTTTAAGTTGAAACTGATCTTGTTGTGTGTTTAGGATCTGTTAGGAATTAGGATTCTTATTTTAGCAGTTGTATCAATAGTATTTACTTTATGTTTAAATACATACCTTATCTAAACACTCAAGTGTGTATCAATGAAGTGTCCTTTGTTTGAAACGACAAGATCAGAACAACAGAGTATGTATTTCCCCAAAATCTTATTTTGACTGTGTGATTTGTGAGATGTATTTTTTATTTACTGGAAGTTGTTTTCCTGTGTGTGTTTGTATATTCAGGTTTTTTAATAAATTCTTTCATGGTATAGGGTTGCCTTATGCTTACAGTATCATTAGAAACTTTAAGTTAATGGATTTTTAGTCTTACCTTCTCCAAGTTGTACCAGTGAGGTTACACACCTTAGAAGATTCTAGTATGGCAGTATCTTTAGGTAATATCTGCATCTCGGAGTGGATGAATGAAAATCAAAGACAGCGAGGGATGGTTATCTGATCTCTGTAAACAAGACTCTTGATATACTTCATTTATAGCTCCAATATCTTCGGTTATTCGTTTTCAAATGTTTCCTTATTCGGCCAGTGAGAGAAACGTCAAGACAGCCTTAGAAATTGGTGATCTGCAGGTCATAAGCAGGGGTAAGCAATAATTTTGATGTCATCTGCAGGTCATAAGCAGCAAACGCCTACAATACTTCAAAATAATAACTCATTTCCTCGTATGACACAGTCATATGCCAAACCTGCACCAACAGTTCTTCGGTCGGCCCACCCACCGTTGCCGCGGTTGCACTAGTTTATACGACCATCTGAATTATCTACCCATTTTAATTTATATAACCATGGAATAGCACAGACAAATTTATTTTATATGACCCTGTTAGCGTGGTACCCAATTTATTTCATACGACCCTCTTTGCTTCTTGGAAATGTTATACAACCCCAATATTGTAGTGCCTTGTTTAGTTTAATATTGCAACCCGTCTCGTTTCCCTGGCATTATGCATAGGCTTATCTCTTTGTTTTCTGTTGTTCCATGTTGTCCTTGCATTTCCGAATTGGATCAATTACGGTTTATGCGAGTCATTTTTGCCTTTTGAATTTATGCTCTAGTAGTTAAATATGCTACATTATACACTTCTTCAAGTGAAGCTCAGAGAATGGAAAGCGTTTCTAAGACCGTTGTTGGGGAAGATGCAAAGGTTTGTTATCTGATGTTTCTCTTAGTACATATATTTGATTCATATCTTACTATGTATAATGGGGACTTGGTTTCAGTCATATCTCTCTGTGTAAGGTGTATATGCACAAGTATTTTTCCTTCTTTTTTAGGAATTACTTTTAAGCTATTGAAACACATATATAATGTTTTTTGTTAATTTTCTGATGACAGTTAAATGGTAGTAAAAGTTATTTCCAGCATATTTGTCAACCAGGTATGAGTAGTTCATACTGGAGTTTTACTCATGAAAGTTCCATTTATGTTAAGATTCTTGGAAGCACACCTGGATGTGCCTTAGTTCTTGCATATAGGCATGGTTTGTAACGCCCCACTTCGAATTCTAGGTCAGCCGCCCTAAAATTCCAAGTGTGGCATACTCATGGGCCATTTTACACACTCAAACCATCATACCAACAAATGGAGATCGGGCCATTGTATGGAGCACATTGACAATAATCCATAAATAAATGAATTTATTTAAATGAAGTTGATTCTGAAAAACTATAAATTAAAATGAAACAAAATTAATTCTCGACTCGCAGGTCGGTCTACCAAATAAATGCAAAGAATTTATTTAGAAAAAATAAAGTCTGATCTTTAAAAGAATTCAATAAAACGTCTAGCTAATTAAACACCTTAAATCAATGACGAAGTAGTTTTGCGGTATAGAAAAGAAATCTACACCTAAAATCAATGACGAAGTGTTAAGAAGTGAACTACTCCAAGTATCCAGGTGTCTAGATCCGACAAAAATGAACAAAGAACTTCGAAAAACACAAGAATGACCGGAAACCCAAGTGAAACCCATTCAAATGCAGGAGTTTATGTTACTATCTTGAAGATAATGAAAATGTGAAGTCAACGAAAAAATGAATGAGCAACGTTTTGGACATGTACGAGAAGAGAAAGAAGAGGTGGTTTTGGGCTTGCCTTGGACGTGACAATATGGGTTCCCATTAGGATTTAAGGAGGTTAAGTGTCATAATTGGATAGAGATTAAGAGAAGGTGTTAGTATTTGATGATTAAGTTTTATACTTGGATAAGGATCAAACTGTGGAAATATTTGATGGTTACCAGGTTTCCTAGTTAGATACACATCAATATTAGGTTACAAAAGCTAATATAAAAATAAGCCTAGCTACAACTTTTACACATAATTCTCTGTACAACAAGGCAAGAAGAGCGGCTAGCATAAGAGACTAGGGTTTTCCTTCACGGGGAAAACCGCGTTAATTTTATTGTGTTTTTTTTTTCTTTTTGAATATTATTCATGAATTTAGAAAGTTCAGGTGTAGCTGATTTTTATTGATTAAGGATGAACTCAATGTACTAAACGTGAAGTTTTATTAGTTGTACAAGTTTATTTGGAATTTTAATCATCTCATCGCCTGTCTTTATCTTATCTAATATTTATGAGTGAGATTATTTAGAACTCACACTAAACTAATATATTGATTATTTTATTATTAATAGAGATAGAGAGTCGGGAGATAAGTGTGATAGTTTACTAAGTCTCAACAAAAGTAGAAATCGCGAGATCTTGCAATGAGACTCTGCAAAGCAACTGCGAGTGAATACAAGACCATCATGTGGACATTGAGCTAAGATCTGAACTACTGGGATCAACGTACCTAAATTCATAAAGCCTAAATCATTCGACTGGGTCACACTTTGAGTGACCTACTACTTGATGGTTCAGATGAACATAATATGGTATTCGAAAGCTTCCATATCAAATGATAAAAGGAGTTTTGGGGATAACATTGAGCTAGATTTTATTCTATTGTTGGTGATATATGATTCTAGCGAATGATAATCGAGTATACTAAACAAGTTAACGTACGGTAATGGTGAATAACTCCTTAATAATCTTTTTTATTCTTATTATTTGTTCATTTGTTTTATTTAATTAATTAACCAATCCCCTTTAGTATTTGCTTCTCTTTTTGTGTATCTAATCTGCATAACATCCCAGTTACATAACTCCATGTGGGAGTGATCCATACTACCGCTATATTACTAGTTAATTAGTGGAATGTACTTATGGCACGCGTCAATTACTTATAATCAAGTATATATCTACAAAACTAACAAATGGGTCATTGTGAATTTCATACTGTTGAAAAACATTTTAAAAGTTCTAGGTTGCGAGCATACAACGTAAACATGCGTGACTACCAAATTAAGAGAAAATAATCGTTTTGGTCGTTTTTTTGGATGGGAGAGAAATCAGTTTAGTCTTCTGCCAATTTATAGAAGAGAGAGAATTTTAGTTTTTAAACATATTAAAGTGTAAAGTGTTTTGTCTCTCATAATCTTTTCTGCATTGATTTTCTTTTTTTCTTCGGATCTATTTTTTCTCTCTCTTGTTATCTATCGTTGTTTTCTCTCTTCGTTTGTTAAGTCTATTTTCTTTCTTTTTCTTTTCTTAAATCGTTTTTCTCATCAAAAATTATTTTTATCTTATTTATTTATTTTATTTTCGTCCATTACCTTTTTCTCTTTTTTTTTTCTTCAAAAATTGAAGATAATAACATCAAAAAATCTTTATATGAATGGAAGAAAATGTTTTCAAGTTTCTGTTTTACATTAATTCATAGTGAATTCTTTAATCTCAACGAATTAGGGAAAGCATACACTATCCGATTTCAAACAAACGAGATCAAGTAAGAATTTTGAAAAGGAGACGGTACCAAGTACACTAGCAACTTTTCGTTCGACAACCTATATGGACAAAACCTGATATAATTGTTGTAACACCCCGTGTTTTTAGCATGGCGGATGCTGAAAGATGCGTCATGGCATGAGATGAAGCTAAATCTCAAGTTTCTGTCGCGTTAAGAGGAATATTGGCCTAGAGACAATGTTGCATCATCATGATGCATTAGGACAGTTGGGTAGATGGCTTTGAGCATTGCAGCGCAATCATTGCGCATAAAGCGGACGATTTTCCTGGAGCCAGTATTGCACAATTGTTGTGCATCATGCCAGAGAGGGACGGCCAAACAAGTATTGCGCAATCATTACGCGTAATCATTGTGTGCAATCATTTTACACAAATAGTGAAGCAAACATGTCAATTTGGTCCCTAATTCTAAGTTGTAGAAATTGCAAGTTAACATATATAGGGAGGGGTACTTGGTTGAAGGTGCATATGCGGACCATGCACCAAGTAAGCTTCATAACTTAGCCGAAAGACTATAAATGATGCATAGACTTGCAAAGAGGGCATTTGATACTTAGGCATCATTATGCCACGCCGCGGATCCGATAATGTGTAATCATTGTGCATTTTTACGAAATGGCCTATACGGACCAGGCCTACCATTATTATTAGGCCACAACCTTGCAAACGAGTTTGGCTTAAATTGCGGTCCCTTTGAGGATGAAATGCGGTATGTGCTTGATCCATTTAAAGTAGGGAAGGGTACGTAGGCTACCACAATGAGTTGCAGCATTGCCGGTCCAGCAATTTGGCCCCTCATATCATCTAAGCTCGGTAGCTTGATAAGGCTTAGTTGCATGCCAGCAAGTGGATGCTCATTGAAAATGCGGGGGTCTAACAACCTCGCCCAATATTTCGATTAACAATCTGTATGGACTAACTCCGATTTACTGTTTAAGAGAATCAACTAGACAGTCAGACTCAGTCTTAATAAAGTATATCAAGGAGTTAATATCTCGATCTCTTGATTTGATCTATACTCAAGCAAATAGAAATCTACGAGTCTTTATCAAATACTATAGATATAAACTTGGATGGTACCAACGACCAATATCCAAGGATCAATCAATTTCCAATCAACAACCAAAGGTTGGATTTCACAATTGATCGATACAACGCACAACCTGTGATATCAATTATATAACAAAATATAATGCGGAATAGAAATAACATAGACACCAGAAGTTTTGTTAACGAGGAAACTGCAAATGCAAAAAAACCTCGGGACCTAGTCCAGATTGAACACCATACTGTATTAAGCCGCCACAGACTCTAGCCTACTACAAATTAACTTCGGTCTGGACTGTACTTGAACCCTAATCAATATCACACTGATTCAAGGTACAGTTGCGCTCCTTACGTCTCTGATCCCAGCAGGATACTACGCACTTGATTCCCTTGGCTTATCTCACCCACAAACAAGAGTTGTTATGACACAAAGTCGAAGACTTTAATAAACAAATTTGTATCACACAAAAAAATCTACAGAATAGATAAATCTGTCTCCCACAGATAAACCTACAAGTTTTGTTCCGTCTTTTGATAAAATCAAGGTGAACATGAACCAATAGATAATCGGACTTATATTACCGAAGAACATCCTAGAATTATCAATCATCTCACAACAATCTTAATTGTATGGTAGCGAAACAAGATGTTGCGGAATCACAAACGATGAGACGGAGATGTTTTTGATTTCTTTTTATCTTGCCCTATCGGAGATAAATCTCAAGTCAATCTCACAGTTGAACTCGTAGGATACAAAGTGGCAAGATCAGATCGCACAACTACAAGAGAAGTAGTTTAGTCTGGCTTGACAATCCCAATGAAGTCTTCAAGTCATTAACCTACAAGGTATAGAGAAGAAACCTAAGGTTGAAGGAGAATCGACTCTAGCAAAACCCACTAGTATCACACGGGAGGTGTGGGTATTAGTTTTTCCAGTTGCTAGACTATCCTTTATATAGTTTTCAAATCAGGGTTTGCAATCTAAGTTACCTTGGTAACAAAGCATTCAATATTCACTGTTAGATAAAAAACCTGATTTATACAAGCTAATATCTTCCAACCGTTATATCGAAACTTAGCTTGTCATACACAAATGAAATGTATTTCATTTAGGTTTGAGTAACCGTACCTAAACATATACACTTGGTTGGTTTACAAATAGTTAACCAATGGTTAGCCATATGAGTACTTTCATATTAACCGTATTCATCTTCTTCATAACTAGTTCCAATGACTTCAAAAGAACTAGTTCAAGAGTTGTTCAATTGCTTAGATCTTTATACATAGACACAATTGGAACAAAATCGGTTTGATTCACTTGAATCAATTCATGAACAATACAACGACGGTTTGTAAAGATTGTCCTTATTGATTTATTGTTTTAAGTTCATGAACTACCGATTTGAGAAATAACCAGCTTGGGTACGCGTACGGTTACGTGTACCTTATCTACCGGATTTGAGTTTAGAAACTCAACAGAAATTTTCGGTTCGACAACTTCCGACAGTACGCGTACCTAAGGTGACTGGTTTAATTAGTTTGTAAACTACAAGCTCACAGAAATTTTCGGTTCGCAAACTTCCGCCAGTACGCGTACCCAACTTGTCTCCTTTACCAATCATGTATGCACAAGTGCACACACTTGGTGTCCGGCACATGGATTTATGCACTAATGTGCGAACACACTATATAAGCTTATATCTATAGTTGGTTACATAATCTCAACTCTACATTTCAATCTTCAAAACATTCTTCTATAATGTTATAATAGCCGTTATTCACAACTATCTTCATCAAAGCTATTTTGAAGATTGAAACGTCATCATGACTTTCGTCACGGATAAAGATGATCAATGGTTAAAGTGAAAGCTTACCAACACGTATTTCGAGAAAAAGATAGGCGATTAAACTCGGCTCGAAATAGCAAATGTGTATGTATGAAAACTATCATACTTATACGACTTTGTCTCAAGAATAGGAGATAAAGAGGTAGACTTTTGAGTGATAGATAAGTTCAAGTCTCCACATACCTTTTAGTTGGATGAAGTTCCACCGGTTCTTCGAGTAGTTCTTCGTCTTCGTAAGATGATCGTCATGGAGTCTGAAGCTCAACTACACTTAATTATCCTAGTACGAGACCTAGCTATAAGTAGACTAGAAATCAAGACATATAGTTTTGACAACTAAATTTGAAAAAACAAGCTTGAGATAGCAACGCTTGCGAGTTCGACCGAGCAGTGCTCTAACAATCATACTTCCTATCAAGCTACACATAGTTGGTAAGCGAGGTAAGGTAGGGAATGGTGAGGGTTTGGTGCATCCTATGCCTAACTCCAAGGCTCATGCCTGGATAATTAAGACTCGACAGTTCGACGATTGCTCATCTAGATAAGAAATTCAGTGATGAACTACATACGTAACGGGAAATCCAGAGATGCATGCAAGAATGCATTGGCCTTGGACTTATGGCCTTACAACCTTTAGTGGACAAGGGTAAGTTTGGAACGGTGTGGAAGCTAAGTTGGCCGCATCATGCTCCACAATCATGCTTGCAAGGGAAAATGAACGTGCATTTTCCCAGCTTTAAGGCTAAGCTTGAGATAGCATTTCATATTCACCGTTAGATGAAAATATGATTTAAGATACAAGCTAAGTTTGCTTGAAACTAAAGCAATATCTCTCCACCGTTAGATGGTCTTAGTGTTAGAGCACTGCTCGGTCGAACTCGCAAGCGTTGCTATCTCAAGCTTGTTTGTCAATGTTAGTGATGAAAACTATAAGTCTTGATTTCTATTCTACTTATAGTGATGTCTCAGACTAAGATAGATTGTGTAGTTGAGCATTAGACTTCACGACGTTCATCAATTGAAGACGGAGAACTACTAAAGAGAGCTTGTGGAACTTCATCAACAAAAGGTATGTGGAGTCTAAAACTCATATATCAATTGGCCCGGACCGTAGCTTCATCATGGCGAATCGTGAGAATTATGGCCTGCTCGCCGGGCGTGATTCTCCGGTCTGTCACAGTTGGTATCAGAGCAAGTTCCAAGAAAACTCTAGGGACTGTGCGGAGTGGGCTCATTGAAGAGTGTTTTCCTCGAAAGGAAAACTTAAAGTTGGAGAGTAGGCTAACTTTTGTCCAGAAAGAGTTGTAACTGTAATTCCAGTTACTTTGCGAATCAAGTTGAGGCTTGTACTGTGAGTTTGCTTGGCCTAAGTGGGACTCCACTTATGAGTCGATATCCGGAAAACCATATGGGACGGTGGGTAGACAATGGAACTGATCATCCCCACACGTTGGGAACTGGCCAATGGTGTGCGTTGGCAGGCCCGTATAGCATCCCACTTACGAGTGGCAACCTGGATGACCGTCAGGGATGGTGGGCAACTGGATCCTGTTCCACACAGCACTGCATTAGAATCTTGTTGTTTTGACGACAGTCTTTCAACTTGTGAACTTTAAGGATTCCTGAGTGGTGGTATGGGACACCTCTCAGGAAAACTTGTTGAGATATCCTTTTGGCACTGGCCAATTGAGATTCTTGGAAAATTTGTGGACTCTTTTTGGATTCCTAAGTATGCGGTATCGGACGTTTGCTCAGAAGGTCCTAACTGATGTTCCATGAAAAACTGAAGAAACATGTGATTTCTGAGCATCTGGTATGGAACTTTTGCTCAGGAATCCAAACCAAAGAGCTTATCCACAATAATTTTTGTTTTGAATTTCGGGGACGAAATTTTTTAAAGGGGTGAATAATGTAACATCCCGTGTTTTTAACATGGCGCATGCTGAAATATGCGTCATGCCATGAGATGAAGCTACATCTCAAGTTTCTGTCGCGTTAAGAGGAATATTGGCCTAGAGCTAATATTGCATCAACATGATGCATTAGGACAGTTGGGTAGATGGCTTTGAGCGTTGCAGCGCAATCATTGCACATTAAGCAAAAGATTGGCCTGAAGCCAGTATTGCAGAATCATTGTGCATCAGGCCAGAGAGGGTTGGCCGAAAAAGTATTGCGCAATCATTACGTGCAACCATTGTACATGAATAGTAAATCAGGCATGTCAATTTGGTCCCTAATTCTAAATTGTAGAAATTGCAAGTTAACATATATAGGGAGGAGTACTTGCTTGAAGGTACATATGCGGACCATGCACCAAGTAAGCTTCATAGCTTATCCGAAAGAGTATAAATGATGCGTAAGCTTAATATATAGCTGCATAGCCTTGCGAAGAGGGCATTTGATGTTTAGGCATCATTATGCGACGCCGCGGACCCGATAATGTATAATCATTGTGCATTTTGAAGAAATGGCCTATACGGACCAGGCCATTACCATTATTGCTAGTCCAAGGCCTTGCAAACGAGTTTGGATTAAGTTACGGTCCCTTCGAGGATGAACTACGGTATGTGCTTGATCCCTTTATAGTAGGGAAGGGCACGAAGGCAGTCGCAATGAGTTGCAGCATTGCCGGTCCAGCACTTTGGCCCCTCATATCATCTAAGCTCGGTAGCTCGATGCAAGAGATGATTGCGGCCAAGATTGATGAGGATTAGTTACATGCCAGCAAGTGAATGCTCATACTTCCTATCAAGCTACATAGAGTTGGTAAGTGAGGTAAGGTAGAGAATGGTAAGGGCTTGGTGCAACCTATGCCTAAATCCAAGGCTCATGCCTGTATAAGACTCGACAGTACGACGATTCCTACTAGATAGGAAATTCAGTAATGAACTTCCTACGTTGAGGTAAAGCCAGAGATGCATGCAAGAATGTGTTGCTCTTGGCATTATGGATTTACACCCTTTAGCGGACAAGGGTAAGTTTGGAATGGTGTGGAAGCTAAGTTGGACGCATCATGCTCCACGAGATTGCTTGCAAGGATAAATGAACCTGAGTTTGCCTAGCTTCAAGGCCCGGACTGTAGCTTCATCATGGCGCATCGAGAAAATTATGGCATGCGCGCCCAGGCGCGCCAGGCGTAATTTTCCGGTCCGTCACAATTGCAAGTAGACCAACTTAATGATCCCTATTAATATGTATGTAGAGTTTATATCTCCACCTCTTCTCAATCAGAAAGTCTAGACTCAAGAATCCGCTTATCTGATTATTAAGAAGAGTACTTGGACGATCTCATAAATCAATATCCAAGATCAATTTAGTCGTATCCAATATATTCATATCTAAATTCTGCAAAGTATGCAACTTTTTATCTATCTTTCAATATATGAATCCTACAAGAATTAGTCTCGAATTGATCTTAATTGTACAGATGTATCTATTAGAATTGAATATGCTACTTGTTTAAATCTTACTATAAAGATAAACAATATAATGCGGAAAAGAAAAAACACAAGACACCAGAAGTTTGTTAATGAGGAAACTGCAACTGCAGGAAAAACCCCGGGACCACGTCCATATTTGAACACCAAGCTTTATTAAGCCGCTACAGACACTATCCTACTATCAGACTTCAGACTGGAATATAGTTGAGAATGAATCCACCCTCAAAGAGATTCAGTTACAGTCGTACTCTTTATATCTCTTCAACCTCGCAAGGCTCTTCGCAATTGATTCCCTTAGATGACGTCCTTTACAACCTAAGAGTTTCTTCAACCTAAGTAAAAATAATTGGTAACAATCTACCTCTAACAGATAAGCCTATTTGATTTTTTTTTAGATCGAATGGATCAAGGCTTGGAAATATTTTTGCAATAGACAAAGCTAGCAAACCTCATAAATCCGAAACACTTACACTCAGTTAGCCGAGAAGTTAATCAAATTTCTATAGTGGTAAGAAAGTTCGTTCAAGACTTGTGAAGATTTTTGATTTTAGACCTAAATTTTTATAACTAAAAATAAAGAAATACTTCAAAATTAATTTCAATATGTAAAAAAACCATACACATGATTATATGATACAATTATTTCAAGCCCCTAGTTACCTTCCAAGTCCTTTTATTTCTTAATTCACAAATCATCAGACATATTATTAAATATTATTTATCTTCCTGATTAAACGAAGTATAAAAATTATGTAAACAATTTAACACTCTGCCATACAGTGATTAAGTGAATTATAAATTAAAACTAGAGAAAATAAAATGGCTACCCAGTAATCATGCGTAAACAGCTTCCTACATTACCTTGGTTACGCGACAATTATCTTATCATGGTGTAAACTCTCTCAAAATGTTGATTCATGCTCAAAAATTGTTTACAAAGATGAAATGGTGAGAAAATAATGAAACCGGAAATTTCCAACATTTATATTCGCTGCAAACTCACTGTTAAGGAAAACGACAAAAAAGCTATATTTTGTAGTAACTGTTGGATTGTTGTTGAACCAACAATCTTAACATTGACAAAAGACCAGGGTTTTGAACGGTTGTCTAGAGAAGGTCTTGTTCTTCGTGTTCTACTTCTTTCAGCAACAGAAAAATATCTCTGTAACTCCTAACTCTTCGCTTTATTTTCTCCCAAAACTCTATGTATCCCTCTCTGCTTCCCAATCACCACTTTTATACCCAACAGAACCTCAAAATCACAACAATCACTCCTCGGTGATTTTCTTTCCTTTCCCAGAGAAACACGAGAATAACATTCATTTTTATCTTCTGCATGCGTCTGCACTCCCCAAACATGCTGAAGATAAGTATCCGATTGAGTCAAACTCCCAGCAGCCACACGCCAACCTCTCTAAATCCCATAAAAACACCGGAAAGCACAACCTATAACCCGATATTCCATATTGTGAAGAAAATCCACGTAAATTTCATGTTTTCTCGATTCTAAAGGATTTACCGATCCTGTTTTATCCTAACAGACTAGTACCAATCCAATTCCGAAATTAAATCTCCACAAAACTTTCTACGAATCTCTTCAAAAATATCTGTAGATGAACGACATTTGTCCCGCCAAAAAAGTCTTCAATCCATGAAGAAAAGGGCCCCCCTATCCAGAGTAGGGGTGCCCTTATCCAATATTGGGTGCCTTTAGTAAAAGACTTTAGGGGTGCCTTTATCAATTCTATGAGTGCCCTTATTAACTTTCAAGAGTGCCTTTATCAATTCTCTGAGTGCCCTTATTAACTTTCAAGAGTGCCTTTAACACTTTCTAAGGGTGTCCTGGGTAATTTTTGGGGGTTCCATTAGTAATTTTCGAACCGATATTTCCAAAAATGTTCCTTTCCGGAAAATACCTACACACAAGTTTCCGAAAATCAAGGAAGCACGGATATTATTGAAGCCTCTTGAATGGTTTCAGAAGATGAAGATGATGAGTAATCTCTTTTTCTCTATAATGTCTAGGAAACTTCTTACGAGAATTTATTCTTGTGTTTTTAAGAAGGATAACTAGATTTTGGAATAGCCATCATTGTGAGTACATATAGATATTTCCAACGATTTTCATCTTGCAATGTTTTTAGATTTATTTATTTAAATTCTAAAGTTTATTTGGAAGATGATTTTGCAATATTAATCTTTAAAGTTTTATATATTGCAATTTGTTATGGGATATGTGTGTTTGCGTCCGTGAACTATGATTGTCCGGTGCGTGGTCAAAAGTTATCTCTTTCAACGTTGTAAGTGTGAAAGAGAACTTACAAAGTAAAGATGTGGACAAACTTTGAACACGTGTTGTGAATGTTTATTTCTATAATTGTTCAAAGATATTCCTTAACGGCTAAGGGAAGAGAATCCCAGGATCGAAACATAAGTAAGTTAAGAATCTTTTAATTAAGGTTATTAATTTTATTTTGTAGGGAAATTACAGAATTAGTAATGTGCATTTACTAATAAGATTTTCCGAGAGATTTAGATCGTTATTTTTGGATAGAGCATTTCCAGGAATTATGGAAACCTAATTTGTGTTTTAATGAATATATTGAGAGTATTTTCGGTTTTGGAAATTCCTTGGTGTCCAAACTTCCTTGTCTATAAATACACGAAGTTTGCCTTTCTAGCAAACTAATCCTTCGTAACAACAGATTTACACTTTTGTTGTTGTTACTGGTGTAGCTGCCTATCTGAGAGGAGAGTAACAAAATTAGGTGAAATCTCTTACGACCGCGCAGTTTAAAGTCTTCTTTGGGATTGATAAGCTCTAGCGCGACCTGTTTGTGGGAAACTAAATAATTACGGTTTATTTTTGTTTTCGATTGATTTGATTGACTAACGATGGTTGAAATCTGATTGCACCTAGTTTTTTTATTCTTGAGAATCTTCTCTTTTGATATAAGATTCACTCAAACTAGTTCAGAGTTTCGACATGGATCTTTAGACTGTTGTTAGTTCTAAAGACGATCTTGTGACTCCGTTCTGTGCGTGATTGATCACAAGAGATTCAAGTAATTGTGTGCAGGTTTTTATGAAGATTTAATAAGATATGAATACAAAGAAGATATTGAAGATCTGACTTGGGTTTATAATCTTTGGTGTGCACAATACTTGTTTCGGTAAAAGAGGATCCAATTAATAATCGGTTTATCCTTGTGGTAGATTGGATTGATTAATTGAGTAGATCGGCATCAACACGGTTCTTCGGATTAAAGGTGTTGATTGGATTAATCTTAATCGATTACCTTTGGGTGATTGAACACAAGATAGATCTAGACCTGACGAAGGAGTTTATGTTGAGATAAACGGAAGAGCCTTTGTCCGTCTCATATCACTTGGTTGAATATAGTTGATACCAAACATATTTCTTGTTCCTGTAATGTTTGGTATACGAACCAAAGGGATTGATCCAAGTACGTGACTTATTTATAAGTTGGAGGCATGGGAATACAGACGGAACTAGGTGAACTATAAGGTTAGTTACTTGGTCTCAACTATACGAAGTTAGTGTAATTTTGTGTAGCGGCTTAATCCTGAAAGTATTCAATTCTGGACTAGGTCCCGGGGTTTTTCCGCATTTGCAGTTTTCCTCGTCAACAAAATCTTGTTGTGTCATTTACTTTTATTTTCCGCATTATAATTGTTTTATTATAATTAAAGTAAATTACTCAAACGTTAATTTCTATTTACTTGTTAAGCAATCCTATTGTATTTGGTTAAGTCCGAACCTTTGTATCAAGTAAACATACTTCGTTGTTGTATTGTCTCGATCTCGTATCCATAGGCGATCACGCGAAGTGTGAACCTAGTTGTATTGTCTCGACTCAGTCCATAGACAATCACTTTCGGATAAATGAATTATAGGTAGGAAAAGTTTTATCTTGAGGTATATTTGGGTACCCTTGCCTTTTCAATTGGTATCAGAGCAGGCAAACACGAAAAGATCTAACAATCTGTGTTTGGTGCGATCCAACCTATAATAATAAATCTAATGAGTGATTCAGTTAACGTTCCACCAAGATTTATTGGAACTAATTATCCATTATGGAAATTATCTATGAAGGCTTTTATTCAATCCCGAGATTTTAATACATGGCTATTAATCGAAGACGGATACCAACATCCGATAGATTATTCGGAGTCAGAATTCAAACGATTAGCATCGTATACTCTTGAAGAAAGGATTCTTGCAAAACAAAATTATGATGGTTTAAACGCCATTATACATGCAGTTAGTGATGATCTTCTTCATCATGTGCTGTCTTGCAGAACTTCTAAAGAAGCATGGGATATTCTTGAGACTATATTCGAATGAGATGAATCTGGAAAAGAAGCTAGACTTCTCACCCTTTCATTTGAATGGTAACATCTCCATATGGATGATAACGACACCTTCGAGGAGTTTAACTCTAAACTTTCTGATATTGTTAATACATATTTTTACCTTGGAAAGGCAATACCTAAAAAGGAAATAGTGTGTAAAATTCTCAGATCGTTACTATCCAGATACGAGTCTAAGAAACATGCCATAATAGAAGGATATAATTTTTCTACACTTTCTCGAAGCTCTCTTGTAGGAAATTTAAAAATATTTGATAGAAAAATTCTGCTGAAGAATGGAACTGAGAAACGTTGCCAAAAGGTTATGGCACCTGTTATAAAAGAGCTTGACTCAATTATTGTGTTTCTTGCGCAACGAATTAAGAATATTTTATCTAACGATAAAAGTATTCATGATACACTATCAGTTTGCCGTAAAAAGGTTAATGATGAAGTTCAATGCTTTAAGTGTCGTAAATTCAGACATATGGCAAATCACTGTCCCAACAGAAAAACTAGAAAGTACAATAGGGCGTATGTCTCCACCCTTGATGATATTCTAGAGGAATAATCCAATGAAGAAATATTTAATTTCAATGCACTTCTTTCCAACTCTAATTGTGATGATTTTCGTGAGTACAATCAACTCCTAGAGAAACTTGAGTTGAAAATCAAGGAAAATGAAAGGTTAAGCCTAGATATTGAAAACCTTTTGAAGTCCATTTCAGATAAACCCTGTATGGTAGAATCTGAACCAAAAATATTGGGTGAAATACCAAGAGATTCGGAAACCAGTTTTTCTGATGACACAACAAGTTCTTCATGTGAAGAAAACAATCTCGCTATAATCCTTTGCGAAATCAAACTTATCCAAGCCCTTCGAAAAGGGATAAAGAAGACTGGTAAATTGTTTGGCTTTCAAAAATTGATTGCAAACTCTCGAAATTACAAGAGAGAAGAAAAACTGAAGGGAACACAGTCCACTGTGTTAACAAATCATCCTAAGGATGATTCTGCTAAAAATGGTGAGGATTATTCTCACCTCAACACTCACTGATGGTGTTGAGATTTGCATCCTCACTTGTTGCTCAAAATTCTAATTGTGAGGAAGCATAAATCTGCGCAAGTTATTCATGTTTGTTTCTTTAGTGAAAAATATTGAATATTCCTTATTTTTGGGAAAGAATAATTTCGGTCTCCTTTAACCAAAACTTTTTACATATAGTCCTTATTTTTCTCCCATCTTATAAATCTTCTTCATGTCCGAAAGAATATTGTCATATTTCAATGGAGAAATTGGAAAAATAAAAATTATCTTATGGTGAACTAGCACTCTGTGCGTCAGTTTCGACCAAAACTCATGATGTTCCTCTTCATGATAACTCTCAAAACTCTCTAAGGAAACATATTCAATCTGTTAAAGGTTGTATAAGGTATCATGAACTGATGATAAAGGATTCAAAATAAGTACTAGCAAATCTTCATTCTCAACTGCTGGAGATGAACATATCTACTGAAAGAGGAAGTACTCAGAGGAATTTGAATCCAGTTTTTGAAAGAAACCTTCATAAGAAATGAGAGAGTAAAATAAACATCAATTTGTGATTTCTTTCATTGATTGTATTGGTCTATTATGAATAAAATTATTTGATTGGTAATTTTTCTTGTGATAGTTTTCGGTTTACATAGCCTGTGCTTAATTGTTTTCTTGTTTAAGAAAAGCCCTGAGTTTATACTATATATATTTGTTGCTTTTTCTTAACAAAATTTAGGTTCAATTGATATTTATTCCATGATGTGTATGTGGATGTGTGTTTCAATTGGTTCCTGTTAAGAAAAACTATTGTTATCTTGTTTTATTGTGTGGTATCAATCGTTTAGGCTTACAAAATTTCGGTACAATTGATGTGTGTGTGAATTCAATTGGTTCCGGTTAAGAAAAACTATTGTTATCTTGCTTTTGTATGGTATCAATTGTTTAGGCTTGCAAAATTACGGTGCTTTTAATGTCTATGTTGTTTCAATTGCTTCCGATTGAGGTGAATAATTATGCAAGTTGATTTATTTTGGTTTGTATGAATTATTTATGGCTTAAAGAAATAATATGTGCACGGGATGAGTTGCCTAGTTCGATTCGATTCCGAATAAGAAACTAAGTTAATTCTGATCTTAGTTTGTCTTATCAAAGCGAGGTTTCGGTTATTCAAGTCTAATCGAATTCCTAAACAAGGAAATGCTAGTTAACTAACCTAGTGTTTGGTTTGTTTAAAATTGAAAGGTCTAAGTTTATGGATAATTAGAACCTGATGAGAAAAATGGAGTTTATCATTATTTTGGTCTTATCGAATTAAGCGGTTGTTTTTGAACAATCGGTTTAGAAAAGGGACTAATGTGATTAGTTGTTTTTGGTTTGCTAAACTAAAATGGGAAAAATTGTTTCCGGCAATTGTTTCCTTGGTAACGTATCAAAATAAGACTACTTGTAGTTTCGGTTTTGATGGTGGTTATCAGAACATGATGTGTGGAACCGTCGTGCCTAACTCTACAGGTTTGCAAGTCTATTCTGAGATTTGTAAGATTCTTTTCGTGTTTTCCTTTATTTTTTTTTGTTTCTTTGTCATTTTTGTTTGCACCTCTATGGAGTAAACAGGTGATTTTGGTATTGATTTTATATTGATTGGCATCGCTAGGGAAAATAACATTGTTACTTGAATATTTTATCTAACAAAAGAGTGAAAGCACAGACTAAGGGGGAGTAACATGTCATATTGATTGGTATAACAAAGACGTGCGGATTGAATATCTACCTATCTTCCTTAGGGGGAGTATTTGCTCTGTTATTATAATGTCAACAACGGCATTTTCAAGGATTGAATGTAAGCAGTTTTACTGTGCTGTTCGGGAATCAAGCGGAGTGTAATGAATTCTTGTAATTTGTATATTCATATGATGTAAGAGTTTTGCCACTAAAATTGACAAAGGAGGAGATTGTTAGAGCATTTCTCTGTTGAACCCACCAAGCGTTGGTATGTCAAGTTTGGTTGTCATATTTTAGTAAATCAAAACTTATGTTAAGAGTCGCTTGATTATGTAGTAGAGTTAAAATTCGTATAGGTTAGCTTGAAAGTATTAGGATATGAGACATTACAAGTATTGCGAAGTCTTGAAGATGTGAAGAAGCAAGGATCTACAACTACAACAATCATCCTTCCACTCGAGGTTAGTGATATTTGACTTGAATTGTTTCATTCCCTAACGTATCTTTCAAGTCGTGCATATTGAAAACATAATTGTGAAGCATATATTAACTCTAGATACACATAGTATTAAGGAACACAATACGAGGTTTATTGCTTAACCATTAAACTTTGTAGATAAGACATCGCCATAATCATTTGAATGCTATTGTGATTATGTACGGGTATGAGGTGAGGATTTCATTCTGGGGAACAATGTTTACATGTGTTCTAAGGAAGTAAGTTCATAAACTTGTTTGTGAACCGAAAAGGAAATTGCCAGGAGTTATTGGTTTTGTTATTCATTGCATATCTTATGAACAACCAATATGTGTGATAGAGTATAACCGCTCATAACTTGTTGTGTTCTTGGTAGAACTATTCACGAAGTCCTGACTTATGTATTGGTATAACTTTTATTAGTAAAACCAATCTTAAGTAATCACCTGTGGTATGATCGGATTATGTCTGACCTTGGGGAAAGGGAACCAATCCTTGTAAGGGAAAGGGAATCAATCCTAGTAAGGGAAAGGGAACCGATCCTTGTAAGGGGTGCAGTACATCAAGGGTAACCGATCCTTTTATGGGGTGCAACAAGGTTTATAGCAGAAAGGGGAACCGAACCTATGGACATGTGCAACACATATAAGTTAGATACCATATATACATGGGGAACCGATCCTAGTACCTAGTCAACCGAATCTTTGGGAAGCTAGTGTGACTATACGTAGTACTCACATGGAGGTAGAACCGAAACTTGTTTTGGTAGAACCGTTAAACCCATGATTGTGATTGAATGTTGGTTTGATCAATCACATAGTTCTTGAAAGACGGATGAACCAATTCTAAACTTGTTTGGAAGTGTGGCAAATCGGTTTCAAGGTTGTAAGTGTGAAAGAGAACTTACAAAGTAAAGATGTCGACAAACTTTGAACACGTGATGTGAATGTTTATTTCTATAATTGTTCAAAGATATTCCTTAACGTCTAAGGGAAGAGAATCCCAGGATCGAAATATAAGTAAGTTAAGAATCTTTTAATTAAGGTTATTAATTTCATTTTGTAGGGAAATTACAGAATTAGTAATGTGCATTTACTAATTAGATTTTCCGAGAGATTTCGATCGTTATTTTTGGACAGAGCATTTCCAGGAATTATGGAAACCGAATTTGTGCTTTAATGAATAACTTGAGAATATTTTCGGTTTTGGAAATTCCTTGGTGTCCAAACTTCCTTGTCTATAAATATACGAAGTTTTCCTTTCTAGCAAACTAATCCTTCGTAACAACATATTTACTCTTTTGTTGTTGTTACTGGTGTAGCCGCCTATCGAAGATGAGAGTAATCTAATTAGGTGAAATCTCTTACGGCCGCTCAGTTTAAAGTCTTCTTTGGGATTGAGAAGCTCCAGCGCGACCCGTTGGTGGGAAACTAGATAATTGCGGTTTATTTTTGTTTTCGATTGATTTGATTGACTAACAGTGGTTGAAATCTGATTGCACCTAGTTTGTTTATTCTTGAGAATCTTCTCTTCTGACATAAGATTCACTCAAACTAGTTCAGAGTTTCGACAGGGATCTTTAGACTGTTGTTAGTTCTAAAGACGATCTTGTGATAATCCATTTTTAACAGACTCTGTTCTGTGCGTGATCGATCGAAAGAGATTCAAGTGATTGTGTGCAGGTTTTTATTGAAGATTTAAGAAGATTTGAAGACAAAGAAGATATTGAAGATCTGACTTGGGTTTTACAATCTTTGGTGTGCACAATACTTGTTTCAGTAAAAGAGGATCCAACTAATAATCGGTTTATTCTTGTGGTAGATTGAATTGATTAATTGAGTTGATTGGCATCAACACGGTTCTTCGGATTAAAGGTGTTGATTGGATTAATATTAATCGATTACCTTTGGGTGGTTGAACACAAGATAGATCTAGACCTCACGGAGGAGTTTATGTTGAGATAAACGGAAGAGCCTTTGTCCGACTCATATCACTTGGTTGAATAGAGTTGATACCAAACAGATTTATTGTTCCTGTACTGTTTGGAATACGAACCAAAGGTATTGATCCAAGTACGTGACTTATTTATAAGTTGGAGGCGTGGGAATACAGACGGAACTATGTGAACTTGTGACTACTCGTTTTCCCGTAGTCTACGTAATGTATACAGCTCAGAGGATCTGATGCTAAGTAGTATCGATACCTCTGTTGAACTGATAATGCTAAGTAATAAAAGATATTCAAGATCACAATAATAACGAAGAACACGAATATAATTTAAAAGCTTCTAAGTTATCATGAGACACAAGAGATTACGTGGTTCGTCATTTGTCTACGTCCAAGGAGTAATGAGTGATCGTTTTGTATTAAGTTCTGGTGGGTACAAGAGATCTTAATTGCTTCCCAAAGTAATAGAGAGAACTCAAGTTGAAGTAAATACTTAAATTCTAAACATTAAAGAGGTATAATCTTAAGATCAGATCTTCTCTCCTCGATATTGAATGCCCTTAGTTTGTTGGTGAGGCTTGGTATTTATATCCCCTTCTGCTTCAAGTATCTCTTTGCTGCCTCTAGGTCCATCGTCTGATGATATACCTTTCGTACCAATGGTACCTTCGTCCACCGTGTACCTTATCCAGTCGTATTTCGCCACCTCAGATGGCTCACGTTCCTTCGGGAACTACCCAACCTTAGTACAGGTTGTACCTTCGCTCACCGCCAGCTTCTGCCAATCGGGTTCTGTCACGCCTTCTCTTTCCATGTGCCTTGGTTCATGCGTGTAGATAAGATATTTGTGCATTTAATGCTGATTATATGCGTCATATACCTCTGTCCCTTCGCCAGCTGCCTCTTTGTAGACTAGGATTTTACTCTTCTCATCTTAACCGTTTAGGCCTTCTTTCTTGGGATGAGATAAAGTAGATCTGCGGAGGTATCCTTTGCTACTCAGGTTTCTCTGTCTAGCGAAGGCTGCACAGTTGAATTTGTATGCGGCCACTAAGATCGTGACACGTGCTCCACAGAATATTGGTATTCACAGTTTTCCCCTTTTCTTTCATATTCTACCATTTGGTAGATGTGGGAGAAAAACTTCTGTTATGTCGTCATTTTTGCACGTACCGATTGGGTGGTCCCTACATGTCCTTTCATGCAATAACTTCCCCTTGAATTTTGGGACATCCAAATTTTTGGATTCTCCAGCCGCCTATAAGAGGGGAACAAAGAGAAGGAATTTTTATTAATCCCCTTTCTTCTTCTTCGAACTGTCGCTCTCTATCTCTTTCATTGAGATTCTTCTCCCGCTGCTAACTGATCCTTCTTCCTTTTGATTCTTCGAGTGCTTTGTCTCCACAGTTAATCGTACAAGTAAGTGATACTCGTCTTTTAGTTTTGACTTTCTTCATGCTTGGCCCTGTGTCTCTTTCTTCGACTAGGGGATTACTGATGTTGATGTTATAATTGCATGTGAGAATTATCGTTCTTTTTTACTTGCTCACGTTGTATGGGAACTTGGGTTTTGTTCCATTTTGATTTTTGGTGATGATTTCGCCATGATCGTTCCTTGACTGCAATCTTGCTTTTCGTGATGTATGATATTCATTTTCGCCTTACGATGTGTTCAAACCGTTTCCTTTGGTTGGTTTAGTAAAACCCATGCCCAAAGTATATCGGTTTTTGCCCCTTTTCAGCTTTTGGAATGAACTGTGATTTTCTTCTGCCATTGTTAATGAAGATGTTATTCCTGTTGATGTTAGGCATTATGAGGCTCCCAAAGAAGCCTACGCGTAAAGGTCCGAAGATATCCTTGTCGACGGATCCTCCTCCGCGAATGGATCATCCTGATGCTACGCCATCCCCTCCTCCTGAGGACTCAGAGGTGCCTGCTGGTACTGAGGTGGCTACGGTCCCTGAGGATGTTGTGGACCCTTATGTTGGAGGATTTGTCATCGAGGATCTTCCACCTCCTCCTCCTCATTATGAACTGCAAATGCTGACGCTTCGTGAAAAGGATAGCTATTCCCACCTGATTTTGGATGAGATTGCTAAGTCTTTTCGTCTTCACAAATTTGAGATTTACTTTGTCAATGGCCCTGATGTTCTCACCGAGTCCCTTATTCGAGATTTTCCTTATGATGAGAATAATCTTCTGATTAGCGTTGGCCAATTGGCCGCATGTATGCTCATCCCTTTGTTTAGTAGAAATGATCCTTTTTACTACGACGTCTTGTCTACCAGGGATGACCCGACAAATAAGACTCAGGTCAGAGGAGTCATGCAGTATACTGGTAATTACTGGCGTACCCTTCGTGAGAGTTGGTATCATAGCAAGGGAAAGACTACTTTGAAGTCCTATGACCCCTTTGCTGAAGGGAGATATAAGCAGGAGGATTATACCCCCGCCAAATTCAATTCTACATATGCCGATGCCATTCATAAAAGTAACCTTCTTCCTTGGAGTGTTGGTCCTCGTCGTATTTATGTTACTGCTAGGAAGATTAGGGAGGGTAACAGCCTTCGCTTGCTGGAGGAGATTGATAGGACCGGTTTGACTACCATCCCTTATTCTGCTAGGATGCTTTTGTCGAAGTCTGACCGCATCCGTCTTGATCATGATAATCGTTGGGCTCGTACTCCTCTTCGTGTAGTTGGTCCTTAGGCCCATGGATTCACCACCGCAGATCCATCTGTCTCTCGTTCAGCTCGTTCTTTGCCCGAGAAGTATGATGGGTATCGGCCTTGGATTTTTAATCCTGTTGCTTCTCATGAGGTACCTTTGATTTTAATATCTTCGTCTGCTTTGACATTTTTGTCTGCTTAGGTGTCTTTGGCTGCTTAAGCGTCTTTCGCTGTTTTTCTGATGGTTTTCTTTCGCAGTCTGCCCCTGCTTCTTCTGGTGGGAATTTTCCAGGCTCTGCTGGTAACTCTGTGGCTACAAGGAATAGGAAAAGAAAGGATTTGGTTGTAACACCAGCCGAGGTAAGGATCATTGCCATACCTTTGCGCTTGTAAGTTCCTTAGTGCCTTGCCCCTGATTCTTAGCTGACGCATGTGTTTCTTTATAGTCTTCCCATAGGAAGGGTAAATTGAAGACCGTTATTTATCTTGATGCTTTGGATGAGGATCCTAAGGCAGCTGGCGAAGTACCAGGTGACGAGGACATGGAGGATATCGAGGATACTGGCCTCAGCCCTCATTTGGATGATATTGAGGAGGATTTTGCCAAAGATAACCCTAGTCCCGTACGAGCTGCCTTAGTTGAGGGTGAGAACCTTCTTGTTGGTACTGGTGCTCAGTTGGTCGAGCTTGTTAGTGTTCAATCCCCTGCTTCTACATTGTCTTTGAAGATGCCTTCGTTTTCTGCTCCTAGCAAAGCTTTGCCCGCTATTTCCGCCACTGCTGGAGCTGCTGTTATGGCTTTTAAGAGTCTCTCTTCGTCTCCTGCTACCTCCCTTCAATCAAGTGGTTCTTTTGCTAAGGTTGTTACCCCCACGGTGAGGGATGGTAGCTCATATTCGCAGCAGAAGAAGAAGGTTGTGATTTCACTAGATAGCTTCTCCTTCAATGCTGCTCCTGCTTCACTAGGGAGTGCTTAGTCTGTTTATACTGCCCCTGTTAGCAAAGTTATTGGACCCCAACCTTCGTCACCAGACTGGACCGTACTGGGTAATCTTCCTTCTGCTGGTGACATAGATTTAGGCGGTTCTCAAACTCTTCCTTCTGTTCCTAGCTCATCCACCATGCCGTCTTTTCGTCGTGGTGAGGGTTCAGCAGTCGTGCCCCATGTTCGTGCTCGAAAGAACGAGGGAGTTGTTGCTAAATCTAGCCAAGGTAAGCTGCCGGAGAGCTTGAGCTTAGGTAGTTCTGATGATGCTATTCTTGAAGCCATCCTGCAGGACTCCAAGGGTCCCTTTTCTGTTGGAGTTCATCATCATCATCTTGGTAGTTCTTTCGAGATAGCTTCGCAGTTGGATGTGCTATCTGCCCAGTATCGTGCAACTAAAGACTTGTTCTTCGATCCTGATTATCTTTCCTCTAGTCAAAGCTTTGGTGAGATCCGCAGGAGTAGCACCCAAGAGATGGAGGCTTTCATGGACACCTACGCTAATTTCCTCCCTCGTCTTTCAACATTCTCAGTAAGTGATTCTCACCTTATTGCTTTTCCTCTTAATTCAATCCTCCGTCTGCTCATACACTTCTTCGTTTTGCAGCTTTGCAAGCAGATCGATGTTGTCTATACCTTATTCAAGGTTTATAGAGCTAAGTGTACTCATTTGAGTGTCTTGTTGGAACGTGCTCGTCAAGAATATGCGCTTGCTACCGCACAACAGCCTTCGTCGAGTGATGCTGCTTCTGTTGCTAAGATAACTTCGTTGGAAGATGATCTGAAGAAGACTCAGAAATCTCTGAAAGCTTGTTTGTTGGCTCTTGAGAGGGCCAATAATGCTGCCAAGGTTGCTGAGGATGGTCACAAAGCTGCCGATTCTGCCTTAGCTGTTGAGTCCTATAAAGACATAGGTTTGTTTCTTCTTCTCCTTAGTTTTTTCTTTATTTTTGGTTGCATAGTCCTAAGACAACCTTCGTCTGCCAGCCGGTAGCTCTAGTGAACTTATATAACTGCAAGATCAAGTGTCCAAGTTAACCTCCGACGTTTAGTATTATCAAAAGAAATCTGATAGGCTGATGAACGTAACCGTCCATAATGAGGCCCAACTTTCCCTCGAGTCTGCCCATAATGCTGACTTAGTGAAGCAGATGGCTTTGCTTCGTAAGGAGTGTGACGAAGCCCTTAGATGGAAAGAGAGTCTCATTTTAAAGCAAAAGGAGGATATTGCCTTAGTCGAGAAATGTCTCTCAGCTCAATAAATTATTCGCAAGAAGTATCATGCCGATTTTGAAGATGCTTGTGCTTCCTTAGCTAAGGTTACTGCGGAGCGTAATGTCTTAACTTCTGAGGTCTGTTCTCTTAAGAAAAAACTTTTCGATGCCATATATGTGCCTTCTTACATGTCTCATGCATCCTTAGTAAAAAGGCTTGAATAGTTAGAGAGTGTGTACCAAGCATTATCCTCTGAGAATGCTTCGCTCCGGATAAATGTTGATGATCTCCGGACGGAAAGGGATACCCTTGTGGAAGATCTCGATGCTGTTGAGGTGGATCTTGATGAGGCTCAACATAGTTTAGAAGAATCCCTTAGCCATGCCGGAGGTAGATTAGGATTATTATTTTTCCGTAGCATCCTTTGTGTCTTCAATTGCTTTTTCTTGTTGCTGATACCCTTCGTATGCGCAGGTCTCCAGGAGCAGTTGGTGGGTGCAGTATCTTGTTGGGTCGTAGAAACTCTTAGTTGTGGCTGAGATCATCAAAGGGAATCAACTGCGCAGTATCCTGCTGGGATTATAAGCGTAGGGAGTACAACTGTACCTTGGATCAGTGGAAGACTGATTGGGGTTCAACTACAGTCCAGTCCAAAGTTAGCTTGGAATAGGATAGTGTCTGTAGCGGCTTAATACAATGTGTGTTCAATATGGACTAGGTCCCGGGGGTTTTCTGCATTTTCGGTTTCCTCGTTAACAAATTTTTTGGTGTCTGTGTTATTTCTATTTCCGCATTATATTGTTTTATCTTTATAATTGAAATAATACATGCGTTTAGATCATCAATTAGAATAATCCAACCTTTGGTTGTTGATTTTCATTGATTGATCCTTGGATATTGGTTTTTGGTACCATCCAAGTTATTCCATGTATTTGATTAGAAATCGCAGTTCCTGCTTGAGTAAATCAAATCAAGAGAGAGATATAAACTCGTTTATATACTTTTAATTGATTGAGTCTTGTTGATTCTCTTAAAAGTATATTCGAGTTTGTCCATACAGATTGCTAAGAGAAATATTGGGTGGTGTTGTTAGACCCATGCCTTTCAATTGGTATCAGAGCAGGCAAACACGTTTAAGACCTTACAAGTCTGTGTTTGTAGCGATTTGACTCTATGGACATAGGTGCTATCTCTATTAACGTACCACCAGTCTTCTATGGCTCTAATTACTTATGGTGGAAAATTTCTACGCAAGCTTTTCTTCAAGCACGTGATTTTCAATCATGGGTATACGTTGTTAATGGCTATGATGTTTCCGTTGTGTCAGTTGGGGATGTAAACGTTCCCAAGAATATTGGTGAATACAGTCCTGCCGAGATACTTGCTGCAAAGCAAAATTCTGACGGTTTGATTGCCATCATACATGTCATTACCCCAAATCTTCAGCACCACGTATCTAATTGCACTAGGTCTAAATATGCTTGGGATATCTTAGAAACCGTATTTGAAGGTAACTCCAGTGAAAAGGAAGCTAGGCTTCAAAACCTTGATTCCAATTGGGAAAACCTCCGTATGGAAAATGAAGATACATTTGATGAGTTTAATCACAGAGTGTCTGAAATTGTTAATACATCTTTTGCATTGAGTAAGACTATTCCTGAAAAGGACATTGTGATGAAAATTCTCAGATCGCTGCCATCTAGATACGAGTCTAAGAAGCATGCCATCGTCGAGGGAAATAACCTTGATAATCTTTCCAGAAATACATTGGTTGGAAAGCTAAAGATCTTTGATCATGAGCATACATCCAAAATCGGAAAGGATGTTGCCTTTAAAACACGGAAAAACACTAAATTACTTGATAAAAGTAAAAGTGTTTATGTCTCTGAGGATGATCAGTCTGAGGGTGATTTTTCGGATGAAGATCTTGGCAAATCAGTCTCCTTGATCACAAGACAGTTTAGGGATCTGCTATTGAAGAGAAGTAAACGGTTTTCAAGAGACAAACCTAGGTTGTCAGATAAACCTCACAATCGCGTTCTTCCTAAAAACAAGGATGCTGACGAGGATATGCCGTAGTGCTTTAAGTGTAAAGGTTTTGGTCATTTTGCAAATGAGTGTCCAAATCGTAGAAAATACACTGAGAACAAAGGTATTGTTGTAACACTTGATGAGATGTATGAGATTTATGATTCTGATGAAGATAGGAAATCAAGTGTCGGTCTTCTATATGAAAATATTGATTTTGATAATTGTAGCAATACACATACCAACCTTGATGATTTCGGTGAAGAAGAGAATCCAATCAAGTTGGAAGAATCAATTGATCCATCCTTTGGAAACTATGTTTGTAATGTTTCAGGATCTACTATGTGTCTAGCTGCTTTCACACCACAGATGCCTGAATACTATCCAAGATTGACGTGCTCATTTTGTTTTCAGAATGGTCATGAACTATAAATATGTTACAAGTACAAACATCAAATGAGGCACGCCAACAAACTTCAACGAAGAGCAGATTGATTGGCAAGGAAGCTTAAACTTGCCCAGAAGACTGCTGAGGTATGTAGGATTATATCTTCGTCTAAGAAGTTGGATTTCATAGACAAAATAAGACCATTATAGAAGAAGGTATGGTCAAATCTCTTTGATAGACAGAAGTCAGAGGATTCCTCTCAAGAGGAAAATAGTGGACAAATTGTCGTTCACCACAACACAAATTAATTGTGTTGTTTGGTAAATCTTGTCTCATGTGCCTGGTCAAAAGAGATAAGATTGTATAACGCTCAGGCATTAGGAAAAGTTTTTTTTCTTAGGTTTTTTTTCCTGTCTATCAAATAAAGGGTTATTATCGACAATTCTACTCTTTATATGGTTTAGAGTTGGACGTCCACGAACCTGTTTAAAGGTTGTGAACCCTACATTCCTTTTTCCTCTCTGATATCCTTTATATCTTAAGACTGCTTGATGAGATTGTGAACTCCACTCACAAAAACCAGTTGTTTATAACTGTTCTCTAAGCATCATGTCTTTGGATGGAAAATATGTCAACATGATTGTTAAGCCATCAATCAAGGAAAAAGAGAAATCTCCAGTAACTCCGTCCTTGAAAAGAAAGAGGAGTAATACAAGAAAGACAAGGGTTGTCCTTTCTAACTCTCAGAAGTTTTCTGATGTTCTTGATGAGTTGAAGGATGTAATAAAGGAGATTCGTGAAATAAATTCTTGCGTTTTAAGATCTTTGGAAATTCAGAAAGCCCTGGTTCGACATCATCAGCCAAGACGGTTTGTTGATATTAACTCCTATCTCCACGAACCTTATATTCCAATGGTTGTTGACGACAGGGAGTTCGGGAATGATAGAGAATTTCTCAAAGACATTGTTGCCTAGTATGTCTTCTTTTTGATTTATTTGGAAGAATAACTAGTGCTTTGAATAGCAATGATTGCGACTACACATATCTATTATTTTTCATCTTCTTATTCTTTTTTAGGTTTATTTTGGTTTAAATTCTAAAACTATTTGGAGGATGATGTTTTGCAGTAATCTTTATGATTTGTTATATTTCAACTTGTTATGGGATATTTGTGTTTATGTCCGTGAACTATGTTTGTCCCATGCTTTGTCAAAAGTAAAGTCGTTTTTGATTAGTATTCATTTATTGATTAAAGAATGAATGGACTTTTGACAAATACAAAAGTTAAGCCTATATTGTCAATTGTTGATGGAAAATAGGTTAAAATCATATTGAAGATAGGTTTATTTTGGTTTAAATTCTAAAACTATTTGGAGGATGATGTTTTGCAGTATTTAATCTTTATGATTTGTTATATTGCAACTTGATATGGGATATTTGTGTTTACGTCCGTGAACTATGTTTGTCCCATATTTTATCAAAAGTAAAGTCGTTTTTGATTAGTATTCATTTATTGATTAAAGAATGAATGGACTTTTGACAAATACAAAAGTTAAGCCTATATTGTCAATTGTTGATGGAAGATAGGTTAAAATCTTTTGTGACAAGGATGATGTTTATTGATTGTTGTTATGCAAATAGTGATTGAAGATAGAATGAATCCTTGTATATTCCGCAGTATTGATCATCCCTGATCCATATTTTATGTGTATACTGCAATACTCCATAAGTTCTCTTGTGTTGAGTATATGAATGGTTAAGCTAATCATTTTCTTATGGTTAACTTAGTCATAGCTCTTTAAGTTCTCTTATGTTGAGCATAATCAATTAAATTGATCACTTTTTGTGTTTAATTTGATTGTGTATTCCGATTAAATTAATCATGGGTTTACTTGTGATTAATTTGATTGATTTTTTGGATATAGAAAATCATTCTTATGGTTTTTGGTGTCCAACAAAAAATCCTTCTTTTCTTTTGAAATTAAGGTCGCTATTGTTGTTCTTTCGGGAATGACATCAAATGGGGGGGAGTTCTTTTGAACTTGCGCTTAATGGTCATATCTTGAGGGATGTGCGGCTGTGGAATTTTAGAGGGGTTATCTTGTATCTTTAAACTCCTTGATGAATGCATTTAGCTTCGGCTTTATGATTGCATCTAAATTAGTTGGTATGTATTTTTTCTTTTAATCATGAAATGTCTCTTTCAGAAATTTCATTGTGATCCCGTTCTTGTACCTTTGTCAATTTTATTGACAAAAAGGGGGAGAATTAATATGTAGTTCACACTAAAAATACATATGGTTTTCGGATTATTATGTAAGGGGGAGTGGTTTCCATGTGAGATGGAGTATTGACTAAGGGGGAGTGATACATATCACCATAGTATTATTGTTGAAGTTGTGATACAATTAAACTTTGACACTGTGTAATAATACTACGACACCGTATAACAATGATCGGGAATTATGTTTTCTCATTGTTATAGCTACGGATCTTCAACAACGGTGATGCTAAACTTACAACCTTTGGGATCATTGGAGTACTTGGAAGTGACGAAGATTTCTAGGAACATTGAAGAATAGACATATGGAATAGGAGCTACCAAAGTTTCTTTATCTTTTTTGTAATCCATATGTATTAATAGTTTTATCACTAAAATTGACAAAGGGGGAGATTGTTAGAGAATTGCTCGGTCGAACTCGCATGCGTTGTTATCTCAAGCATGTTTGTCAATGTTAGTGATCAAAACTATAAGTCTTGATTTCTAGTCTACTATAGCTAAGTCTCGGACTAGGATAGAAAGTGTAGTTGAGCTCAAGGACTTTATGGCGATTCATCATACAAGAGGAAGAACTACTCAAGGAACCGGTGGAACTTCTCGACAAAAAGGTATGTGGAGACTTGAACTTATTTATCACTCAAAAGTCTATCTACTCTATCTCCTACTCTTTGACACAAAAAGTCGTATGCTATATACAGACTTTGATTATACACATTTGGTATTTCGATCCGAGTATACCTCGCCTATCCATATCTCGAAATATGTGTTGGTAAGCTTTTCGCTTTTATCAAGTTTATCTTTACCTAGTGACGAAAGTCATGATATGTTTCAATCACTTTGAAAATTGCTTTGACGATAAATGGTGTAACAACTATGTAACGTCCTCTAAGAATGTTTCAATGATTGAAATGAAAGTTTAGATTACATAACCAATGGTGGACATAAGCATTGTTGTGGAAACACATTTATGTATAAGTCTTATTCCTTGAACCAAAGTTTGCGAACTTTGTTGATCAAGAGAACCGGAAGAATGGCGTGAGCCAAGTCCGCGAACTCAGTCCGCGAACTGCCGAAGTCTTCAAACTCGAGAATTTCTGCTGGAGTTGACAAACTATTTGCGCGAAGCTAAGTCTGCGAACTCAGTCCGCTAACCGGCGAAGTTCTCATTTCCGAGAATTTCTGCTGGAATTTGTAAACTCTGCCCGGTAACTTATTTCCGCGAACCTAGTATGCGAACTTGAGAAGGTTATATATCTAAAGATGATTTCTGAACTTAAACTTAAATAGACTAAGGAATGCAGTTTGCAAACCGTGGCTATAAAAGTTCATGAACCGATTCAAGTGAATCAAATCATCTTTGCTTCAATTGTGTCTTGTGTAGTACATGAGATTTCCTTGCAATTGAACAACTCTCTAACTAGTTCATTTTGAAGTCATTTGAACTAGTTATGGTGAAGAAGAACATGGTTGATATGAAATGCTCATATGGCTAACCTTTTGGTTAACTATTGTTGAACCAACAATGTACACGTTTGGGTACGGTTACACAAACCTAGAAGCGTGCATTTTCATTTGTGTGTAACAAACTAAGTTTTCGATCTAACGGCTGAAAGATATTAGCTTGAATCTAAATCAGGTTTTCATCTAACGGTGAATATTGATTGCTTTGTTACCAAGGTAACTTAATTGCAAACCCTGATTTGAAAGACTGTATAAGAGGAACTCTAATATCTGTGCAAAACTAATCCCCACACCTTGCGTGTGATACTAGTTTGCGTGCTAGAGTCGTTTCTCCTTTAACCTTTGGTTTTCTTCTTATAAAACCAGGTTAACGACTTAAAAACTTCATTGAGATTGTGAAGCCAGACCGATACTATTTTTATCGTAGTTGTGTGATCTGATCTTGCATCTTCTATCGTACGAGTACAATCATATTGATTGGCTTGAGATTGATATCTCCTATAGGTAAGATATAAAAAGTAACCATAAACATCTCCGTCACATTGTTTGTGATTCCGAAACATCTTGTACCATACGATTAAGATTGTTGTGAGGTGATTGATAACTCTAGGAAGTTCTTCGGGAATATAAGACCGGATTATCAATTGGTTCCTGTTCATCTTGATTATTATCAAAAGACGGAACAAAACCTTTTAGGGTTTATCTGTGGGAGAAAAATTGATCCTTTGATAGACTTGTCTGTGTGAGACAGATTTGTTTATTATCAAGTCTTCAACTTTGGGTCGTAGCAACTTTTAGTTGTGGGTGAGATCAGCTAAGGGAATCAAATGCGCAGTATCCTGCTGGGATCAGAGGCGTAGGGAGTACAACTGTACCTTGGATCAGTGAATGACTAATTGGGGTTCAACTACAGTCCAGTCCGAAGTTAGCTTGGAGTAGGCTAGTGTCTGTAGAGGCTTAATACATTGTGTGTTCAATCTGTACTAGGTTCCCGAGGTTTTTCTGCATTTGCGGTTTCCTCGTTAACAAAATTTATGGTGTCTGTGTTATTTCTATTTCCGCATTATATTGTTTTATCTTTATAATTGAAACAATACAGGTTGTGCATTTAGATCATCAATTAGAATAATCCAACTTTTGGTTTTTGATTTTCATTGATTGATCCTTGGATATTGGTCTTTGGCATCATCCAAGTTATTCCTTGTATTTGATTAGAACTCGCAGTTCCTGCTTGATTACATCAAATCAGGAGAGAGATATAAACTCGTTGATATACTTTTAATTGATTGAGTCTTGTTGATTCTCTTAAAAGTATATTCAAGTTTGTCCATACAGATTGCTAAGCGAAATATTGGGTGGTGTTGTTAGACCCCCGCTTTTTCAGAATTATATGTGCAACTATAAAGACCGATTAAAGAATTGTCGAAAAAATTTCAAAGTTTACAATCGGTTCACCTCTCGTGTTATATAATCCGATTGTTGTTCACATTTCTCCTGTATCTTTTTTCTACAAAATCGGATTACATATGCACGAAAATAAACCGATTGTCAATTTTGTGTATTCTACTTGATTATTCAAGTGAAGGAATCAAATTATGCACATCACCAACAAAAACCGATTCTCGTCACGTACCCATCGCGCCAAAAATTTACTACATCGGTTTATTTGGTGATGAACAAATACCGATTCTTGTACCCAATTTGAGGATTTTACCAGAATCGGTTTATGGCATGCTATCGAATAAACCGATTATGGGTTAAAGTTTTGAATTTTTTTTCTCTTATTCGGCAATTGGGACATGCAAATACATGTTTGTAGATCGTTACAACTCATAACTGTTTATTAGAAGCATTATCATCTTCTTCCTCCCGACGAAATTGTTCTTGTGCTTAAATAATATCCTCAAGCATTCTTTGGTTCACTCTCTCTTCTTCATTCAACAAATTATCCAATTCGGTAGGATCGAAATCATGATAATCTGATGCATCCCCTTCTTCATCACTACTAGAGTCTTCATCATCACTTTAAGGTTTCATTTTTGCTAAGAAAATCACAAACCCTGTTTTTTCCTTTTTTCCCTCTACTTCTTTCCCTCCCAACCTTAAAAAAGAAAAATGGTTTTCTACTCTAATCCAAACATTATAATCCTACTCAAACACTTATTAATTTAATTAATCATCACTAATTTAATAAGGGTATATTAGGCATTAATATAAATAGTGGATTAAGGGGTTTCTACAAATTACTTCCTAATGACCCTATTTTGTCATGTAGTTATAGGTCCCAATTAAGTGGCATAGGCCCCAATTTAGGCAGGTTTCCAAATATACAAAATTTACCAAAATCTTATAGTTCGAAAGATATGAATTTTTCAAGTTTCACGTCGCTTATTTTATAACAATGTCATTCTCGTAAACGCAAGAAATTAAACTTTTATGATCTAACAACTAGTTTAAAACGAATCCAGTGTTGTCAATAATACCCACATCAGAAATTATTATTTTTTATTTGTTTTTTCTTAGAATAAGTTTTGAAGTTTTAAAAGGAATTATGAGTTTTGTATTTTTATCGCATCACTTTTTTATGTGCCGAATTACATAAAGGGAAAATTAGGCTCAGGCCCAATCCATGGATAACCCATAATATGAGGCCCTTAACTAAAAAAAGTTTAAATCTAGGCCCCGAGTTTTTAAAAGACCTTGATACCCTTATGCATATTGTCAAGCCCATAATTAAATAAAATTTAAATTTAGGCCCAAAATTATTAAATCTAGGCCCGAAATTATTAAAGTACAGTGCGAAGGTGTAAACATAAGTTACACATGCATATGTCATGTGTAACCAGAAGTTACACATCCTTATGATATGTGTAATGCAAAGTTACACTTGTATATATATGCAAAAAATAGACATCAAAAAGAAAACACAAAAAAATACAATTATTACTTTAATATTCATTTACAATAATTTCTTAGCATGTGTAGCTAGAAGTTACACACGCATCTGTTTAGTGTAACTGAGAGTTACATATGTGTCCATCTAGTGTAACTGAGAGTTACACATGCATCTGACTTGTGTATTCAGCGTCAACTCCAGTTCCAGCGAGACCATTACCACGTTTAAGCAATTAGCTTTTATGAAGTTATCTGAAACCTGAAATATAACAACAAGCAATCAGTATTTATACGACTAAAATGAATAGTACATACAACAATGTATATTTCAGTTTCACAAGCATCTGAATAGTGCAGCCAGCAGTTATACATGCATCTGAATTGTGTAACTGAGAGTTACACATGCATATGACTAGTGTAACTAGGAGTTACACCTGCATATGGAATATGCCATTTATCATGAACTTGCAGGCCTAAGTTACCTAAAGCAAAGTATGTGTAAGTAAAGGTTACACATCTAATTAGCATTTGTAACTAGAAGTTACACGTCTATTTAGCTTGTGTAACTAAAAATTACACATCCATACCAAAACACATCATCCATAAAAAAAAACCATACAAAGGAGCACATCTAACAATGGATAATCCTGAGCTGGAGAAAGTATACACACATGTACAAGATGACTCAACGGCGTAATTTCAGTGTTTACTTCTTTTTTTATCCATTCATATACAAATTGCAGCAAGGAAAAACCATAATCCAAGCACAACCCAGGACCAAAAACAGGTCATCAGCACAACATAGTAAATATCTCTGCACACTGAAATGATACTAGTTATGCTACTTTCATTATTCATGCAAGCATTTTTTTTTTACTGTTTTCCCTGTGCTTTTTTGGGCTCCGTTGGGACTTATCACAGGAAAAAAGTAACAAACACAAGACTATTAGGAGTGTAACTGCAATTACACATGTATCTGGCTTGTGTAAATAAGAGTTACACATGTATATAGCATGTGTAACTAGGAGTTACACTTTCGCATGACTTGTGTAATCGGAAGTTACACATGTATCTGGCTTGTGTACATAAGAGTTACACATGTATATAGCATGTGTAACTAGGATTTACACTTCCGCATGTCTAACTTGCTAAATTGATTACAAAAATAGTTCCTCACAATAATTTTGAGTGACATGGACATATATGTCATGTGCATTCCAGCCGAACCTTGGCGGCTAAAAAAAAAACACCACAGTAAATATCTCTTGACACTGAAATGATACTAGTTATGCCACTTTCATTATTCATGCTAAGCATTTTTTCTACTGTTTTCCGAATACATTTTTGGGCTCCATTGTGACTTATCACATGAAAAATTGACAACACAAGACTATTAGGAGTATAACTGCGAGTTACACATGTATCTGGCTTGTGTAAATAAGAGTTACACATGTATATAGCATGTGTAACTAGGAGTTACACTTCCGCATGACTTGTGTGACCGGAAGTTACATATGCATATTGCTTCTGTACTAAGAAGGTAAATAGATTTTGCACGGAAGATCTTACAAAAAATGTGAATTCTATCCCAAAATAAATATAAATGCTACCATCTTAAACATACTTACCAGTATTGTATGGAAGGTGTTCCGACTTCCTCGTGCTTCATATAAAAACTTCTCGACAAACATCTTAGAGGAGAACTCCTCATCCAAAAGTGATTGCCAGTTTACTTGGATAGACAGCTAGACAGACTTTACTACCATGGCGCAAGCATGAAGTTGAGCATAGAACTTACTGCAATTTGCTTATTTTCCATCACTTCCATCTCGACCTGCTTCCTGATAGAGTGATGGTATGCCTCCAAACTCTGTCATCAAAGAAAGCATAATGTAGAGCAAAAAATTTTTTGACACGTGTAGAGAAAACTTTAGATGCCTGTTATATAAAATGATCAAATACTTACTGTAGGGATGAGATAAATATAAAGATATAGGTGGCCTACCATAATGAATGATTCTCGGTACGCTTGACTTGTCTATCCCCATTCCGAAAGGAAATAATCCTTTTGACTATCTTAGCATAGGACGAGGTTAAAACAAAATCAAGTAGCATTGCACGTTTTCCTCAAAAAGTGTTGATCGTATAGCCTCTCTGAGAAAAGATTGTATACTTTGTACTTCCCCTACAAAATTAAGATTGATCAACAGGCCATACAACAAGCATTTCACTAGCATATCAATACACAAAATATTGCCACCCACCATAACTACTTCAAAAATGAACCACACAAATGAACAGAAAGAAAGATATGAAAAGTAAGAACACATATTATAGTATGTTTAGCTTGATTATCAGACTCAAATCAAACAACAAGTTGGCAGGAAAAAACAACAACCACCAACTAGTTAAAATGCATACACAGGACAACAAAATATGATAATTGCGGAATGCTGAAATGTGTCCTAATTGTTCTCAGTTAAGTAAATAAATATCAAAAAGTAAAACAATGTCCAATCGTAAAAACTTGACAAAAACCACAATTTAGTAACCTAATATGCTTTACCTGTACATTGACTACTAATATGTAACTTTTCATTCCATCCCATTGTTCTTCCATTTTTTTTTTATTATTTGACAACACCATTACCAGTAATTGACGCTCTACAAGAGATATTAGCTGATGACAAAATTGAGATAAAATTTCGATTACATATATAATCTAAGTCTTGAAATCGTATTGCGTCATTTTGTTTAAATTTGAAAAATTAAAGGAAATATAGATTGAACTAAAAATTATTAGTTAAAAACAGATAAAATTAGAGATGAGCAAAAATCAGTTCGAAAATCGAACTATATGAAATTTGTATCAAATATATGGGTAAAAGAGATAATGATTCACTGATTTCAACTCTGAAACCAATTTTTGATCGAGATAACAGATTAAAAGATATATCGATTGTTGTTCAAGAACCCTAGAAATTTTTCTTGAATTGTTTTTCAAAATTTTCCTCTCTGATTATGATTTCCTCTCTTGAAAAATTAAAGTTAGATTAATGTGACATTATAACAGACCTAACTCTGATTATGATTTTAATAATAGATTTAACATGAAATCCAGCTTTTAAAAGTTATCAAAATCATAAAATTATTTTTCAGAAATAAAAATTTGAAAATCGAAGAATCTACCTATTGAATTGAAATGTTAAAGATAAAGGAAACTTACTTGTTTTGTAGGTGAATCTTCTGATTCATTTGTTGGTGATGATTCTCACCGAACTTTTTCATTAACTTTCACTAAATCTTCAAGAACAAGTGACGTTGATGTTAAATCTAGCTTTTGATGATGAGTTCAACCGATCTGTAATTCTTAGATCTAGGTTTTGAAATGGTTTTTTCACTGAAATTTTCGATCAGAAATCACATCTTCTCTGTGTGCTTCATCTAAAGAGAGAGAATGAAAAAAGAAAATGAAACCGATAATAAAACCTCTAGCTAATTCCATTAGATATATATAGTTAGGGGTATTCTTGGTATTATCAAATTACCATGGCTGAAAACTTTATTAACAGGCCCTGAATTCTAAAGTTTTGGGCCTAAAAATATCAAAATGTGAAAGAATGGAGTTGATAGTGAATGATCCATTTTGTGGGGCTTCTATATATTGAACCCATACAGTAGGGGGTTATAGTATTTTTCACTTACATAAAATACAAAAATGTCAAAGGTAAAGAACCAAAATATCGGAAGAACTATGGCAAAGACTTATTGTTAGATCAAATAATATAGATGATGCTTGGATTGAAAATCCCGCAATTTCAATAAGAAAAATAACACAATCAAATTATACAAGAACTGGAAGAATAAAACGAGCACAAAAACACCTTCCACCAACCGACCACAAAAACTAACAAGAGTAGTAGGGTTCCACTTATCAAGTTGGCATAAATCACTGGTTGAGATTTACACATCCACCGCTTCTTCACCTTTTGTCTTCCAATTAAACAACAATTAACGTACCATACTACTCCTTACACTCAAAGTTACTAAATATAAAATGGTCCCAAGCACATAAATGCTCTATACTTTACTAACCTCATCTAACCCTCATAATTACCCCAATCACACTCTTATAATTTACAGCTAACAAACAACAAAAAAATGATTTCGTCTCTTCACTATAAAAAACCAAACACGGTTATTCCCGCCCATTTTACACCTCAGTTTTTCAAAGTTTTTCTTTTTTCCTTTTTTTAAGCGCGCGCAAGATTCTCTCCTCCAACAATGTTTAAAATACTCCCCCACCACGTCATCAATTTCCTCCACGTCATCATCATGTAAATTTGTTTTTTCAATTTCAATTTCATTTTCAATTTTTAATAACCCTTGAAATAAAATCTCAAATCTCCTTCCCTCTTCTCTCTCTCTCACTCAGAGACCCCTTTCTCTTTCTCTCTTACCAAATTCTTCTGTGAGGGGATTGATTACAGTCTTCTCCCCCTCTCCAACTAATTCCAGACTCTTCTTTCTTGGCTTAAACATGAAGAAACCAGCACTTTCCCCTCTGTCTATCTCTCTTTAGAAATGGAGATGGAATTCTGATTTCTGAGCATGTGACAACTGACACAGATTCTCTCTCTCTCTCTCTCTTTTTCTTTCTTCTTCTTCTTCTTCTCTTTGTTTTCTTCAGACTTCTATTCTGATTGGAGACTTGATGGCATCATCAAGAGGAAGAAGTAGTTCACCATTCGGACATAGGAAGCCATCAACACCATTCTCAACAACTTCATCAAATTCATCTTTGAATAATAGTAGTAATGGCGGTGGAGGAAGATCTGTATTTCCTCGTTCTTCATCTAGTTCGTCTTCGTTATATGGTTCTTCATCTGGGAATGGTTTTAATTGTAATAAATCGATTAATAGGAGTAGAAGTGATTCAACGTATCGGAGTAGTAGTAGCACAACAAGAAATCTTGTAAATCGTACTACGCCTATTCCGTTTCCTACTTCTGAAGACCTTATTATGGAACCTATTGATCCGTCTAAATCAGGGGATAGTATTTCCGTGACTGTTCGGTTTCGTCCATTGAGGTATGCTTTTCTAGATCTGGTTCACTTTTGGTGGATCTATTTGTTTGAATTTGATTGGAGATTGAAATTGGAGAATTTAGGGTTGCATTTGTAGTTCATGCAGTTGAGAAGTTTTGGTTTGATAGATTTTGTTGTTGTTGTTGTGGTTGGTAATAGTGGACGGGAATTTCAGCGTGGAGATGAGATCGCTTGGTATGCTGATGACAAAGAAAAGATCGTTCGTTGCCAATTTAATTCAGCTACAGCGTATGCATTCGGTAATTTTCCTTTTCGAATTGTATTTGGAAATTTCTGAACTCATTGACGTTTGTTTTACATGGTAGTTTCCTGTGATGTCAAATTGCACAATTCAAAGACTGAATTCCCCTCACATTCATAATTTCAACTTAGTTGATTCAATGCACTAAATCCAGTATCTCTTATTGCTGTTTCTGTGTGGATACATCTATATTCTCCTTATCGTTGCTGGTTATGGATGTTTACTCTATTTCAAATTCTAACTGTCTCTATAAACTAGTGAAACTGTCTTTTAGATTGTGGCTATAAAGGTGCGGATTTATCTGTTACCTAATTTTATTTCTGATTGGTAGTTGTGGTGTAATTTCAGATAGAGTCTTTGGACCAGCAACCAGTACCAAGACTGTGTATGAAGTAGCTGCTCGACCTGTAGTCAAGAATGCGATGGATGGCATTAATGGTAATATAGCTTTTTGGTTCTGATAGGGCTTGACTTGCTACAAATAGAGTGTTATGAGTATGAATTAGCGATATGCCGCTATTCCCACCAACCTACTGTACTAAGAAGTTTTTGAGTTGTGACTGATCATCCGCCTTTGACTGATCATCCACATTGCAGGAACTGTTTTTGCCTACGGTGTTACAAGTAGTGGGAAGACACATACTATGCATGTAAGTACGCGATTCTCCAAGATGATATTGTTCATTTTCCACCTGGCGCTTTACCCATTATGAGTCAATTCTAATATTAAACAAACCTTGAGGAGCCTTAAAGTCGTAATCCTTAATATCTTGCATTTTGCTCCCTACACAATGCCAGTTAGTTAGACTTCTAAATCTGCTAAATTTTCTGTTTCTATGTTTATAAAATATATGTATGCATGAATGATGGCTTATTCCTGTTATATAATTGAACTTTTTCCTGTCTCCTCACCTTTATTCTGCAACTCTTTTAATTATTGTCTATTTCTTTCTTATACGTTGAGTACCAACAAATCAAGGCATCTGAAACTATATAAATTTTTCCAGGGAGATCATATTTCTCCAGGAGTTATACCACTAGCCATCAAGGATGTTTTCAGCACAATCCAAGATGTAAGTTTGTCCAGCATTTGTGACATTAACGTGAATCTGTACTTTGTTAGGTCAAATGTTCAAGCTCTCATTATTTCCTAAAAATTTATCTTCTCTTTGTAGACTCCAGGAAGGGAGTTCTTACTTCGCGTTTCTTACCTCGAAATCTATAATGAGGTAAGTATAAGTAGTAAAATACAGTTATAATAATTTGATATGATATGTTTCATTGTGGGTGGTGTAGTAACTTCAAATCCTTTTAATTATACCTGCTACAGCTGTTAGTGGGGGTGTAAGACAGGTATCATATATGTTCTCTGTTGGAGTATTTGCTTCGCATATAGCCTTTTGTCCTGAACTCTATACCTAAAAGTCATCCGACGTAAATCTATATTCTGCTTATTGCAGGTGATAAATGATCTGCTTGACCCAACAGGACAAAATTTACGTGTTAGGGAAGATGCACAGGTTGACTCACAGAAACCATTATATTCTCTCATATTACTTAACCATTTTCTGAGTACTTTGTCATTGTTTTAATCGTGAGCCTGTAATTTTTTCAGGGGACCTATGTTGAAGGCATAAAGCAAGAAGTGGTTTTATCTCCGGGACATGCACTTTCTTTCATTGCAGCCGGAGAAGGTATATTATGTGGACCTTTTCACCAGCTACTCTTTCTCTCTCCGTCTCTCCCCATTCATATATAGGATGTAACTTGTGATATTTATGATGACAGAGCATCGCCACGTTGGTTCAAACAATTTTAACTTGTTCAGTAGCCGGAGTCACACTATTTTCACACTGGTAAGTAACATATCTTTTTAATGAAAAAAGCTACTCCGTATTTGCTTTCTGAACTTAGCACTGATTACTAGGGACTGTGGAATTTGATTATTGTTTGAAATATGAACACAGTTTTTTGTTGCATATGACTACGACAAAATATATATACATATCAAAATTTGATTTCATATGCAATTTAGCTGGTAAAGTTTGAATTAATCTTGGTATGGCTAAGAGTGGTCATCACATGATTATGTTTCATTTTCAAGCCCAAAAACCTCAGATCACTTTGTACTTCCCTTCAGTTTGTTTTAAGATTGTGCAAATTGGTTCAGGTAAAAAAGGCTCTAACCATGGCCAATCTTGACCACAAGTCTCTGCCATGGAGTTTGAACTCCTCGTCATCAACCTTCCTTTTCCTGTTTTTCTTCTTCTAGTCAGTTATCTAGAGTTCGCTATTCTTAGTTACTTCCTTTATTTTTGTATTCTTCTCCATACATAGATTGTCTTTGTCCAATGCAAGATTTTTTTTTTCCACAGATGATTGAAAGTAGTGCCCGTGGCGATGAATATGATGAAGTGACATTTTCTCAACTCGTAAGTTATGAACAACCATCAATTCTGAAACTTAATCTAGTTCCTCTCGTCCAGGTTACTCATCTTATTGTGTGCATTGTTTGTTGTAGAATCTGATTGATCTAGCTGGATCGGAGAGTTCAAAGGCTGAAACAACTGGAATCCGAAGAAAGGAAGGATCATATATAAACAAAAGTCTATTAACTCTTGGAACTGTAGGTGCTAATAGTTACTTCCTCCAATGCCAAATAACAGTTTCACATATAAGTTATCTCGTTCTATTGATTCATTCACAACATTCTTTTTGGAGACATCGTTCTTTTTGACGAATGTCTTAACGATTCTTGTCAACATACATGTCTTGATAATATATGAAGATTTCAACTCAAGGGATGGTATTCTCTAAAATAGCATGGGAAGTAGGAGCAGCGAAGAAATGTTATTCTTGATAATATAATAATCATCAGGGTTCATACTGTTCTTGAGTATAAAAAATGGCTCATTATTGATAGCAAGTTTTGTTTGTCAAGTCACTTTTCTTTTTGCCTGCAAACTGAAATGTGCCAAAACATCGGATTCAGGCGCATGTGGTGATCTGCAGTTAACTAATTTCTAGTTCAGTATACTTTTGTATCAATTTAGTATTTTACCTGGTAACTGATCTTGAGCGGTATCTCAACTCTGAAGGTAATTGGCAAGCTAAGCGAGGGGAAAGCATCTCATGTTCCTTATCGTGACTCTAAGCTGACCAGACTTCTGCAGTCTTCCTTGAGTGGACATGGACATGTATCCGTGAGTTGCAAGCTCAGATCTCCAACATTATTATACTTCCATTTTCCTTTATTTCGTCATAATTTACCTTCCTGTCTTAATATTATGTTTGTCTTTATCAATTTATTGAACTTGGTTTTCTTTTTCTGCAGCTCATTTGCACAGTTACACCTGCATCCAGTAACATGGAGGAAACTCATAATACTTTGAAGTTTGCAAACAGGGCAAAACGAGTGGAGATTTTTGCTTCACGAAACAGGGTAACTCATTATATTATAATCACGGCATGCACTAAGATTATCTATAGGACTTGCATAGGTTCTGATGAGAAGACAGATTTGAGCTAACCGTTGGTTGCAAATACTTCAATTCCAGATTATTGATGAGAAGTCATTGATAAAGAAATATCAGAAGGAGATATCGAATCTCAAAGAAGAACTCGATCAACTAAGACAGGGAATGATTGGCGGTGTTAATCAAGAGGAGATCCTGACTTTGAAGCAAAAGGTTTTATTTTGGATATGATTTATTTAATTTAACTTACACAATTTTCATTTAGTATCAATATATTAATATGAACCTTCTCATATTGAGTTGACCAAATTTGCGCTGATTCTTTTGAATAGTATGAAGAGGGTCAAGTAAAGATGCAGTCAAGATTAGAAGAAGAAGAGGAAGCAAAAGCAGCTTTAATGAGTAGAATTCAAAGGCTAACCAAGCTCATACTTGTTTCTTCGAAGAATACTATTCCTGGATTGAGTGATATAACTAGTCATCAACAACACCATCCCCTTGGTGAAGACGATGTAAATTCTTTGTATCTCTTTTGTCTTGAAAATTTGAACAAGTACTTAGTCTCTCAATGCTGCCGTAGCTAGTTTTGGAGCTCCGGTATCTCAGTGTAACATTGTCATATAAGTAGTAAAATGGATTTTGTAGTTACTTAATACTATAGATGCTAACGGTTCATCTTCTCTATTTTCAGAGATTGGATATGTTCCGGGACCCATCTTCGATGGTTGTAGAAAGCGATAGAGATTCTCCATCTTCTGGTTTATGTGACCCTTCTCCTGATCTTAAATATAGAAGATCGTCCAGCAAGTGGAGCGATGAACAATCACCGCCTGGCAGTTCTATTACGGAATCAACTCAAGTAAGTGATGTTCTCCCTTTCTAACATTCATCTTTGTTTCCAGATAACCGAGTGATACATGGTAGTTTGTGGAATTAGTGTGTCATTGTGATGAACTTCACTGTAAATAAAGATAATAACTGCTGATGCTGCCATTGTTGCTTATTGAAACTTGGGATGAGAAAACAGTTAATATAAGAGGCAAATAAGTAGTCGACATAATGGGGTTTCTTCAATCTTTTCACTGAAGTTGTCCAACCAGTTCTCTACTGAGCAAGCTCTATCTTGTTTCTTTTGAATACTATGTCCTGTCTCACTCATATTCCTTCTTACTAAAAGTTTCTAAAGCATGTTTAGTTAAGGGTGATTGTGTAGGATCTATGTACCATGTTTGGCGACTATGGCATTGACAGGCGTCAATGATATGCCCTCTTAGAAATTTTATTTTAACGTGTCAAAGTTGATGGATGTATATATATATGCATATTTGGATTCTCTATTAGTAAGAGTCGAATTCGAAGTCATTTCTCCTTTTGTCTTGGATGATAGGCTAGGAGAACGTCAGATCAGATGGATCTGCTTGTTGAACAAGTTAAGATGCTTGCTGGAGAGATTGCATTCAGCACCAGTACTCTGAAGCGGTTAAAGGAGCAGTCTGTTAATGATCCTATTGCAATGGGGCCTCAGGTATAATTTTCACTTTTTTACTTGAAAAGTATAATGTTGGAAGCTTTACCTTTTGGGTAAAACTGCATCTTAAGAAAACATATAGTCCAGTGCTGAGATTAGTCAGGAATAGCCGAATAGCAGTATGGCTACTGCTAATATGGACTGCTTGTATTTCATCTTTAAGGCTCTCGATGTACAGCTGATCTTAGTGGTTACACTTGGAAGAAAGTCATGCTAAGAGTCCTGGTTAAGAAAAGTAGAGAACTGAAAGTAAATTGCTTGATTGGATTATGATGAAATATTGTGGACTCAGGAAGTGAGAGATATTGCTCAAATTTTGCTTAGCTACACTTCAAAAACACGATAGTTACTTTTCCAATTTAAGTAATGTGTTACCAATGTATTGGATCTCCTTATGTATTAGCACGGCTTGCCGAACTTTTTTTTGGTGCCAATTGTTTTCCATTTCGGAAGCCTGATTTCTTGGTGCTGTATAATTTTTTCGGTACAGATCCAGAAGTTGGAAAGTGAGATCCAAGAAAAGATGAAGCAAATGAAGGTCCTAGAGAAGCATATCATTGAAAGTGGCGAAGCTTCAATAGCTGATGCATCCATTGTTGATATGCAGCAGGTAAGTTTGGTATTTCATCAGTCTCTTATTCTTATTTCTTATAATCATCTGAATTTCTGATGTCATTACTTATTACTATAGCTAAAAGAAAATTCTTGTTTACTTTGCAAAACAGACGGTGATGAGATTGATGACTCAATGCAACGAGAAGGGTTTTGAGCTAGAGGTTCTGTCATTATACTTTGCTGTTTATTTTTTCTTGGCATTGCAAAAGCAATTTTGCAACTACTAAACATACACTATTTCATAAACTTAAAATGGTTGAACTATGGATGCAGATAAAATCAGCAGACAATCGTGTTCTCCAGGAGCAACTGATGGATAAGGTTATTAGCTGCTATTGAGTTTTTAGTTGTCTGTATAACAAGGCTTTAGGTTTGTTGGAAATTGTCAGAGGGGTTTTCTATTAGATTTTCCATAACAAGTTTGACCGTCTTTTTTTTTTTGTCCCAGTGTTTGGAAATTAAACAATTGCAAGACCAAGTGCTTCTATTACAGCAGCAGCTGGCATTGGCGACAGGTGATAAGTCACCATCTTCTGAACAGGTAGTTAAATTATTAACCTAAAGCTTGGATGTAACAGTTGATGTCAGCAACTTGTTTATGTTGCTCAACAGTTCCTAGTATCTGTTATCAATATCATCTAGACAGAAGGGTTAACGCTTTTTTACACGTGTCTTGAATATTAAATATATAGACATTTAACCAGACTTGGTTATACGTATGTTTTAGACCTGTTCAGAATTTGCTCACACGTTGCTAAATCGAGTCCATTAGTATACTTAATACTTTGATGCAATATCTTGTCCAGAATGTTGAGTGATTCTGGTAATTTTTGTCTAGGAATGAAGATATCCATGTGTCTCTTTCATGGATTTTCATCACTTACTTACCAGTGCTCTCTTTTATCTAGCAGGATAGCGGGAAGTTATATCTAGAACATGTTCAGCTGAAGGAGGAGAATAGTGGACTGCGTGTACAGAATCAGAAGTTGGCTGAAGAAGCGTCTTATGCGAAGGAACTGGCGTCTGCTGCCGCTGTTGAATTAAAGAATTTGGCTGATGAAGTCACCAAGCTTTCATTACAGAATTCAAGACAAGCAAAAGAACTGGGTGCTGCTCAAGATATGGTGGCATGTTATAAAGGTGGAATACAGAGTAACAATGGGTCAAGCCGCAAGTACTCCGAAAGCAAAGTTGACGGTATGAAGGGTGGGCGAAAAAATAGGCTTCCTGTCAGGGGTAGTGAATTTCCAGGCACAGCCTATGATGATGGTGAATACTGGAACCCAGATCTAGATGATGTAAAGATGGAACTGGAAGCAAGGAAGCAGAGAGAGGCAGCTCTTGAAGCAGCTTTAGCTGAGAGGGAGTTTGCTGAAGAGGAATATAGGAAGCAGTTTGATGAAGCAAGGAAAAGAGAAGTAGCTTTAGAAAACGACTTGGCAAACATGTGGGTGCTTGTTGCGAAGCTGAAAAAAGAAGGGGGCGCTGGCTCTGAATCCAAATATGATGGAAAGTCTAGTGAGGGAAGTGAACATGTGTATAATACTAAAACAAGTGATAATGACGATAAAGATGTTGGCGTTAAAGTGTTGCAAGTTCAGGAAAGTGCAAAACCGGTTTACAATGTCTCTAAAGTAGAACAACCTTTGGTAGTTCGCCTCAAGGTACATATTTTAATTTAAAACTCCCTCTCACTTTCTCCATCTTCCTGTGATTCATTTATTCATTCTTGTTCTTATTATTGGTATGTGAAACATGCTGGCCGTAGCTGAATGCACGATAATCTGAATCGGTATCTGTTTGTACTGACGCGTGATAATTTTAGGGTACATATTTTGTCTGAAACTGAATTACTGCTTACCACAGGCAAAGATGCAAGAGATGAAAGAAAAGCAGCTTCAAGAATCTATTGGAAATGGTGATACTAATTCACACATTTGCAAAGTATGCTTTGAATCAGCGACTGCAAGTCTTCTCCTTCCCTGCCGACACTTCTGCTGTAAGCCATTTGTGTCTTTATAATGTACAGCTTTTATGCGTGCTATCCATATTTGTCTTTAAATTTCATCCTTCAATTTGCAGTATGCAAGCCGTGTTCGCTTGCTTGTTCCGAGTGCCCAATTTGTCGCACAAAAATTGAGGATAGAATCTTCGCGTTCCCTTCCTAACAGTGTCCACATGATAAAAAGGTTGGGTGGTGCACTTCTTCTCTTTTTTTGTTTGTTTGTTCCTTTGTGTGTATAATCAGAATATTAAAGACAAATATTACAAGATTATGACTCACACTTGATTTCTTTGCAGGGGACGCTGATATCATCATTTAGCCCTCCGGTGCAGTAGGATGCGATTTTTTAATTAGTTGGCCTATATGTAGATTTAAAAGGTATAATCCATTTCTCTTACTCTCCCATTATAGGGCTGTAAAATTAGGCAATACAAAAAGTAAAGAAAACACAAAAAAGAAAGAAAAAGGCAAGCAGAATACTTGTTCAGAATTTTTACCTACTCCAGGTTTTCTGTTTTGTTGTCTAAAAAAGCGCCAGATCATGGTCAATGTACCTTTCTTTCAACTTCCATTTTAATGTACAGCAGAGGATATTGAAAGAAATGTATTTCTCAGTTATCATCCTTCTTTTTCTTTTCTAGTTTACTATACTTCTTTTATATTTCACTGGCCAACAAGCATACTCAAAACTGAAAAGCTTTCTAATGGACACTGTCGCCAACGGAAAGTGGAACTCATCACTTTTTTCCTTTTTTTAGATCGATGGAACTCATCACCTAGTAGTGCTAACTGCTAAGTTTGATAGTGTTCCTTGATCTGCTTTCACCTTACAAGTTTGTAAGTTCATATACGAAGCATAGTTTTTTATTTTATTTTGCGCAGTACTGCAAAAAATATTGTTCTTTTTTTACAAAAACATTTCGATTTTGATAAAAACCTATTTAAAATGCAAAAACTTACACAAATTTGAATCACGAGCCCTGTCTTGGATGGCAGCAGTGAATTACATGTCGGTCAAGGACCGAATATTCGGATCATTAGACATGTTTGGGTCATACTCAGACAGTGAATTTTGAGTCACCATGACAGCTTTAAGCACTTGAAAGGAGATTTTCGTTTCATCTCATTATGTACTACTCGTAGTCTCATATACAGCTAACTCTCGTACAATGGATATTGTATAGCACTTCAAAGTTTGGACTTTGGAGGGAGATTAATATGGTCCTTGCCGACGACTTCTAATTTTAATTATAATTTATAATGCTATTCTGAATCTCTGATCACAAATACCCACCTTCTATGTCAAACCTTAAGATCAAGATATTGGAATAATCCCCGTTCTGTATTAGATTTTGCAATTTGAATTGTGAAGAGTTGACAATTGCATGGGGATATTTAGATTATACGTGATCTGATTATTAACAAGTTATGAGAAGTGATATATGAGCGTTAAATCTGGAGTGCATACAAAGAAAAAGGAAAAATGAAATGAAGCAAAACAAATTTATTAAGATTATAATTAACTAAGCAAACATAACAATCAGAAAGGAACAAAGAGGAAGGTTACTAAGCAGTTTTACAAGGAGGAAGTGGGGAGTCACAGAGGCCAGAGTTGCCTACGAAAGAAGAAGCAGGAAATGGTTTCTTATGAGGAGGAATTTTCCCTGTCAACTTATTGTAGGACACATCAAACTCTACGAGATCCAGCAAGTTTATTACTCCAGAAGGTATACTACCCGTAAGTTTATTATGCGATAGCACAATCGATGTTATAAATGTGATACTGCTCAGTTCAGCTGGTATCGTCCCCGTAAACTCATTCTTATCGAGCTTTAGAGTCTTAAGAAAAATCAATTTCCCAAGAGATTTCGGTATACCTCCTCCTAAACGATTATTAGATAGTCCTAGTGTCTCAAGAACAGTCATGCTCTCTAGGTTTCCTATATTGTTATCAATACGACCCACAAACATATTGTGAGAAAGATCAATAAAAGTATAACGAAACCGACCCGAGACAGCAAAAATCGTGCTTAATCCCCCTGTGAAGTTGTTCCGATGAAGATCAAGTACCCCTAAACCTCGCTGAAGGTTCTTGAGCTCAATTGGTATATCTGAATGGAAACCGTTGTTAGATACATTGAGGGTATGTAAGTTTCTCATTTTTGCTATCCATGCCGGCAATTTTCCGGTTAACCGGTTACTCGACACATCAAGAGTAAACAAACTTGTTGAAGATAACCACTCCGGGAGTTCAACTAACCCTGTTCCAGCTAAATGTAGTGCCTCAAGATTCATTTTTGAAATCCAACTCGGTACGGTCACTAGACGCAATGGGTTGAATGACAAATCTAAGGTGTCTAACATTATATTTAACTTAGCGAGTTCAGAAGGAACTGGACCTGACAAACGATTTCTAGAGAGATCGAGTGATTGAAGATTTATTAGATTACTTAAACTTGCAGGAATCTTACCCGTAAGAAGGTTATTTTTTGCCGATAAACGAACAAGATTCGTAAGATTACCAAGGCTTTCAGGTAATTTTCCTGATAACATGTTGTTGTCAAGTTGCAAAAACCGGAGGGGAGTGCTCTTACTGATGGATGCCGGTATACGACCGGTAAGTTTGTTATCTGATAAAACACAACTCTCAAGAACAACTAGCTTTGAAAAACTTGGAACGCTTCCACTAAGTTTATTCTGATTGAGATGGAGCAAGGTTAATTTTGATAATTCTCCAGTAGACGTAGGAATGATGCCAGAGATCTGGTTTTTAGACATGTCTAAAAAATTTAAGTTCTTAAGAAAACCAATTGTGTATGGTATACTACCTGAAAATTTGTTTAAAGATAAATCCAGCCTCTTCAATGAAACTAGTTTATCAATTGACGATGGAATTGGCCCGGACAACTTATTTAAGGCCAAGTCAAGTTCCGTTAGAGAAGACATGTGTTGAAAGATATTGGTGGGAACCGTACCAGATAGAAGATTTTGACCGAGGAGCAGCCTATTGAGTTTGCGGAGATTTTGAAATGACGCAGGAATTGAACCATTGAGTCGGTTGATATCGAGTAAAAGAGAAGTAAGGTGGTATAACTTTCCGAGCTCCGAAGGGATCGTTCCTTCTAAATCTTTGAGGAACCTGAGGTCCAAAACGCGAAGATACTTGAGTTTACCCAATGAAGGAGAAATTATTCCATCCATGGTTATGTCGAACGGGTTTTCCTCGTCGGTACTTATGCCATTGCGTGACAGATTCACGACACGACCGTTGGAATCACAAGCAATACCTTCCCATTTGGTACAACAGTCAGTGGATTGATTCCACGTCTCTAATAGTCTAAAAGAATCTCGAGTGATCTTACTCTTGAAATCAAGTAGAGCTTTTCTATCAGTTCTATGACATGCTTCTGTTCTTGTTGCATGCAATGAAAAGGTTAAAAAACAGATTAAGACAAGAAATGAACTGGTTTTTGTGTTGGCTATGATTGCCATTAGAAAGAAAGAGATGGTTGTGAGACTAAGAAAGGTAGAAGTGATTGATAACACAATCGAAGTACTCTGGATTTATATAGATCAACAGTTGACATTTAGGGTGGTTTACAGTGGTGTATTGCGTGGAGTACAGTGGGAATGGTACATCATTAACGTGTTTGCGAGCAGCACTAAATCCATGCATAATATAATAAGTTTGACCAGGACCGGATAGATATTCTTTGAATGTTTGACATGTCTTCACATGCATGAGGATGAGAACAAGGTAAGTTGTTCATTTTGGGATAGTGATCACCGTTCATCTCTTCTTAATTCCCTTTGCATTGTATAAACTCTCTATAGAGCGTACAATTAATTGAAAAAAAGGCATGCCTTTTCCATTCTATGAAAGGTTGGAAAATGGAATAAAAAGGGCTTAAATTATTGGCCTAATACTTCACAACAGTAAGATCACTTCACAGTTTGCATGAAAGTCTCACTTTGGCATGGAAATATATTTTAGCCAAGAGGATGGTGATCATTTCTTAATCTTATTTGCACTGCCACCATCCGTGCAGCCTCATTATACGGCACTAGTTGGGGACTTGGGGTACTGTATTCAGATCTTTCGGTGCTCAAGGAGTGCACTTGGCATTTAAAAATTAAAATGGATAACTAACAAGTGAAATGGCCAAGTACTAGTCGTCCATCAAACTGGTGTTTATCTTTCACGATGTAAAACCAATAAGTGGTCGCCTTCCAGGTCTTGTCCCTTACCTCTCTCCATTGACTTTTTATTTCTTTTAATATCAGATCATTGAACAATTTATGGATGGTTCCAAAAATGCTACATATACTCCGAATTCCTACAACGAAAGTGTTCCCGTCTATGTATATAGAGATACTGGTTGTGACGTTCAAGACAGAATTTTACCACGTATCTTAAAGGGTTTGACCATTTTAAATTTAAGATCTCAATCTTGTCCTCGTAATGGTGTGAAAAAGTGGGACATGTTTAAGTTTATTGTGAATGAGAGACAAACATAATAGAAACAAAAGTAGAGGAGAAGAAGAATGAGAGAATTTCTCATTATTTTCTTTGTCTTGTACACTTTAAATACATAACACTAAATACAGTGCGGGTGTTGGGGTAATGTATGACATGTGTTTAGTGGGAAGAGAAAACAAAACATGTGTCTAGGAGAAGAGGGGAGGTGCACATGCACTTTGCCACATGGTGGTCAGACACCTTTCCCCACATATTCCTACAACACTCCCCTTGGATGACCACCATTATAAACTAATTGCTTTGCCAAAACCTTTCCAGAAAACGTCTGTTGATGAAAAACTGGTCAAAGGAGAAAGACACTCGAGCTTCTGAAATGGCGTCACTTGTCATAACTCTTATCCATTGTAGAAATGTATCAGGAAAAATATTTCGTACAAAAACACGAACACTTGTAAGGAGAAGAATAACCTCGACCGAAGTTGTATCTATAGTATTTTTGTCGTCTCATTAAAAACCTTGTCGAGTAACAAAAATCCTGTGGGAAAAAGTAACGTCGATGAAGGAAAAGAGTACAACACACTTTGATGTCATTACTGCATCGTTAGATGCTCCCCCTGATATTGACATCTCCCCATGATTTGTATTATGATATTATTGTTGTCTCATTAAAAACCTTTCCGAGTAACAAAACCCGGTGGAAAAAAGTGACTTCGGTGAAGGAAAAGAGTTCAACATACCATCAGGGTGCTCCCCCTGATGCAGGACAATTTCTTTAGTCTAATACAGTCATGGTAGTGGACAGTTCCTTTAGTCCTATGGGGTCATGGGAAGTTCGGACAATCTCTGTAGTCCTATACTTCTCACATGTTTTTCAAATATGGCCTTAGGTAATGACTTAGTAAATAAGTCTGCCACATTTTCGTCAGATTTTACTTTACTGACCTGAATGTTTAGAAGACATTGTTGTTGCTGATTGTAGAAGAACTTCGGTGATATATGTTTCGTATTATCACCCTTGATATACCCTTGCTTCATCTGTTCGATGCAAGCTGCATTATCTTTGTAAATGCAAGTTGGCTCTTCAGTGGTAGAACTCAAACCACATGTCCCTCGAATATGTGTAATGATAGACCTTAACCATATACACTCACGAACCGCCTCATGTAGGACAACGATCTCAGAGTGGTTCGTGGATGTAGCCACAAGGGTTTGCTTGGTCGATCTCCAGGAGATCGCTGTATTCCCAATAGTGAACATATATCCATTTTGTGATCGACCTTTGTGTGGGTCTGAGAGGTACTCAGCATCAGCAAAACTAACCAAAACATTATTTGGGGTCTTGGTGTAAAGAGTTGCAATTACATTAGAATCTCTCTTTTCGTCTTCGTAGGGATAAAACAAACCCAAGTCAATGGTTCCTTTTAGGTATCTAAATATATTCTTTATACCATTCCAATGACGATGCGTTGGCGCTGAGCTATATATAGCTAACAAGTTCACTGAGAACGAGATATCTGGTCGCGTACATTGTGCTAAGTACAATAATACGCATATTGCACTTAGATAGGGATATTCAGCTCCCAATACATCTTCACCATCTTCCTTTGGACGAAATTGATCTTTATGTACATCTAAAGTCCGACCAACCATGGGAGTGCTAGCAGGGTGCACTTTGTCCATATTAAATTGCCTAAGTATATTTTGGACATATGCAGACTGGTGGATTAATATTCCACAAGTTCGATGTTATAGTTCAAGTCCTAAACACATCTGAGTTTTCCCAAGATCTTTCACCTCAAATTCGGATTTCAAATAACTTGCGGTTTTTCTTATTTCACCAAGAGTACCTACTATGTTCATGTCGTCGACATAGACAGCTATAATTGCAAATCCGGAACTTGTTTTCTTTATAAACATGCAGGGGAACAATTCATTATTTGCATATCCCTTCCCAATAAAATAATCACTTAGACGGGTATACCACATCCTCCCGGATTGCTTTAATCCGTAAAGTGAGCGTTTCAAATGAATTGCAAACGCACTCCGTGGTTTAGAGTTACTGGATTTGGGCAATGGAATTCCATCTGGAACTTTCATGAATATCTCTGTATTAAGATCCCCGTAGAGATATGCGGTAACCACATCCATAAGTTGCATTTCAAGTCTTTCTGAAACTACTAAGATGACTAAGTAACGGAACGTGATGATGTCCATTACAGGAGAGTATGTTTCTTCGTAATTAATCCCAGGGCGTTGTGAGAAAACTTGTGCCACAAGGAGATCCTTATATATCAAGACTTCTTTCTTCTCATTACGCTTTCTGACAAATACCCATTTATATCCTATAGTCTTTACACCTGGTAGGGTTAGCACTACCGCACAAAATACCTATCTTTTTGCCAGTGAATCTAGTTCAGCCTGGATTGCATCTCTCCATTGAGTCCAATCTGCTCTCTTTTGGCATTCTGCAATAGAGCGTGGTTCGATATCATCGTGCTTTATAATCTCTCGAGCAACAGTATATGCGAATATATCATCAATATGCGTGGAGGATCTTTACATCAAGACATATGAACTTTCACAATCCATAGAGATTTCTTTGTTCTCTGGAATCAATTCAAACTTCGGGGCGTTCCCCAGTAATGATTCGTGGACATAACTGTAATCAGAGACAATCTCATGAGATGGATTATCTGTATTGATGATATATGGATTGGTTTGTGCCTTACTCTCCCTTTTCTTCCTTGGCTGAGTATCGGCCGAACCAAGTGGTCTCCACCTCTTCCTTTTGGGGGCCACGGCCTCAGCTACACTTCCACCAAGTGAATCCTTGGTACCTATATATATTGTACCTTTTCCCTTGTCGGGAATTTCCAACCTTGCAGGCACGTTTGCAGCTGGTATATGTGATCTCGTCACTTTAGCGATATCAGTAAATGCATCAGGCATTGAATTTGTCACATTTTGAAGATTGATAATTATTTTCACTTCACTTTCGCATTGTGGAGTGCGGGGATAAAGATGAGACAACGTGGGAACACACCACAATAATTTATGTCGTTCCTTTTGGAAGTCCTTTTCTATACCTCCCCCTAACGACGGGAAGGTTGTCTCATCAAAGTGACAATATGCAAATCTAGCGGTAAAGAGATCGCCTGTCAAAGGTTCTAAGTAGCGGATAATTGTTGGGGATTCGTATCCAACATAAATACCTACTCGTCTTTGTGGACCCATCTTAGTACGCTGTGGGGGCGTAATAGGCACGTATATGGCACAACCAAATATGCGTAAATGTGAAATATCAGGCTCATATCCAGTTACCAACTGGTAAACAGAAAATAGTTGGTTAGCAGTGGGTCTAAAGCGAATAAGTAATGCTGCATGCAATATGGTGTACCCCCAGGCAGTAATAGGAAGGTTGGAACACATAACCAATGCCTTAGCTATCATCTGTAACATTTTGATGGTAGCTTCTGCGAGACCATTTTGAGTGTGTACATGGGGTACGGGATGCTCTACGTCAATTCCATTAGACATACAAAAATCATCAAATCCTTTTGATGTAAATTCTCCAGCATTATCAAGTCTGATAGACTTGATTGGATGATCAGGGTGGTGAGCCCTTAGTCGTATAATTTGTGCTAGGAGCTTTGCAAATGCAGAATTTCTTGTGGACAACAATGCAACGTGTGAGAAACGAGTCGAAGCATCAATCAGAACCATAAAATAACTGAATGGTCCGCATTCTGGATGTATAGGTCCACAAATATCACCTTGTATTCTTTGTAAAATGGAATATTTTGTTTGGTATCTTTAGCATAGGATAGTGTCGATCCTGTCTTTGCTAAATAACAAGCTTTGCATAATGAGCGATGTGCCTTCGATAAGGACAATGAAGAAGAATGGGACAGGGGGTGCGCTTCAATTACTTTAGAAGACGAGGGTTGCGCTTCTCTTACTTTAGAAGTCATAAAATGTGCATCATTTACTTTAGAATGCACATTGTTACTTTGCGTTGTAACAATCTGTTGTTCCATTTTCTTTTTTATTCGAAAGAAGGGATGTCCGTGCGAGTTCTTCAAAACACGGATCATCATATCACGACCTGGGTGCCTTAGTCGATCGTTCCAAAGCTTATATAAGTCAGTGTCCAACAGTTCATCTTTGGTAACAACATGGGATTCAATAATCCTAATAGTAGTGATATATAATCCACAAGACTGACTAATTAGTTTCTCTAAGATGCGCTTCCTTCCGCATTCATTAGAGGTCACGTATATGTACTCAATTCCATTTTCACAGTGAGTTTCCAAGTGATAACCATTTGCACGGATATACTTGAAACTCAACAAAGTGTGGTTAGCTCTTGGTGCATATAGAGCTTCTGTGACTTTAATCATTGTACCGTTTGGCAGCAAGAATTTGGCAGTACCTCGCCCAATGATTACTTGTGATGATCCAATCATCGTAGTCACAGATGTATTATAAGGAGTAAAACTAACAAATAGTTGTCTATTTTGTAGGAAAATGTGGGTGGTTGCACTATTAGCTAGACATTCAATTTCTCCTTGAGACATTCCTACAAGTACATTAGGTAGGAAGGTTATAAAAATGAACAGTTTATCTCATTTTCTTTAGAGAAACCTGTTCTACTAGACAATAGATTATCATAAGAAAAGTAAAATTCTATAAAACATGATAGAAAAACAAATACTCATAGATAATCCACACATAACATAAAGATGCTAAGGCATGTTTGGCAACAACACCACCTACTCAAACCATTAAACAAACGGTAGACTAACAAAACATAAAGTACCTCAAAGCAACTAACAACCTATTAAAACAACAGAGTCTAGCAAGCCATGAAACAAAAAACTAAATGTTTAGGCCCAGGAAAAGTCAGGCACATCCATTGTTGGGGCAAAGTCGGGCAAAGTCCTCGTTTCACAGAAAATCTGAGATTGTGAGGTTAGCGTAAAGGGTAACAGTATTTTCTTCTGCGTAGTTATCCCCTTGTTCGATAGCTTCCCGATACTTTTTGTAGCTCGCAGCTACATTGGCGCTAGCCTTGCAATGCTTGTACCAATGTCCGGTGAATCCACACTTAAAACAAGGCACACTTCCATCTGCAGCCTTTTTAGTGGCGGGATTCATAGGGGTTTTCTCGAATTTAGGATCACTACCATTATGGCCAGAAGTTCCTTCTCTATGCCACACATTAGAATGACCATTTCTCCCTCGACCTCGATTAGGTCCCTTACATCCTCTTCCACGAGAGGTGTTATCTCCACGTGGGTATGGATCATGGGGATGTGAATCAGAATGCCGAGCCCTCTTTCCTTTGGGGCCCTTCCCTTTATTGACCTTGCCATGGTTAGCTTCGGGAACTTTCTTTTTCCCGACAGCTCTGACATTGTTGTTGACAAGAATCTCATTGTGCCTTTCGACCACTTGCAGTAAGTTTATCAACCTACTGAATGTGGTGATTATTTTGTTATCTACCTCTAAACAATACTGGTTTGCTAGTATCATGGAAGAGGCAGGAAAGGTCGACATGGTTTTCTGAATCAGTTCCTCATCAATAAGTTTCTTTCCACAAAAGTGCATACGTGCTTGAATTTGCAGCATATCCTTTTGGAAATCATTCACTTTTACATATCGAGAAATCGGATTTCGTTCCACAAGACGTTCAATTATGGTATTAAGGAATCATGAATGTTCCCAAACCGGCTATCGAGAGCATCTCACAGCTCTTTTGGTGTCTTCAAGTGATGATAACCCCAACGTAGGTTAGGATTGATATGCCTTTTGAGGAACATAAGAGCATTAGATTTGTATTTCTCAGTTGTCGTGGCAGCGTCGGCAGACGTCTTGATAGTGGAGGTGAAATCCTTTGCGATGAAGGTAGTTTCCACATCAGCGACCCAACGGTAGTACTCAAGTCCTGCTGAGTCCAAAATTTTGAACTCCGGTCGAATTGGGTCCATCTACATAGACAAAGTAAAGGACATTAATATGGTGCTCAAATCCTTTTGAGTCCATAAACATGACAAATTTCGATACCATTTCTTATGACCAAATTTCTTTATGGCCAAGATGAATATATATAAACCAAGTTTCTTTATGGTTGTATTTAGGTACTACGGATATGTCATAGTCCAATTTATGGTCATAACCAGTCAAAAAAAAATGACTAACCAAATTTCTTTATGGTTAACAAATTTATCAACAAAAAATAAGCTTGTTTGGAAAAAATAGAATACAAAAATATTTAATATTTACATGCACATATTTATTAGGATTTAAGTGCTAATACGTTTGCAAATTATTTTATTTTTATTATTGTTATTTTCCGGGCTATCTTTAATAATACAAGGAGGATCTAAAATAGTACATATACACTATTATGATTCAAATAAGAACATACGGTAAATAAGCATGGTGTAAAAAAATGGTACCATGGCATTCATGAGGAAAGTCTATATGCATACAAAGACAAGGAGTAGCATAGTATTTTTCTAATAAGTAGTATAAAGTTATGATATGATGTTTTCCAAATTTAAAACATACATGCATGCATTATGAGTTTTGGAAAGTAAAAGAAATAATATAATGTAACACCATATGATAAAAAAAAGTTGAGACAAAATCAAAGATTCTTAACTTTTGGTCTAAAGTAAGAACAAACCTATGATATGACTTTATCAATACAAGAGAAAGACTAATATATTACTTTTAATAAAAGTACAAGCATGTGATAAAGAAGAAAGATAAATGTATCATTTTTAAGAGAAGGACAAATCAACGGATTTTTTTTCAAATTAGAAAAAGAATTTCTACTTTAATCAATCTCATAACTTTATCAAAATATATATATATATATATTTGAAGAATCAGATATTATGGGATTAAAGAAGAAGAAAAACCCTTAATATTAGTATTAGAAACAACTAATTAATATCATGGAGATAAACAATCCCATCAACAAGTATCTAAAAGCATCTAATAAATAAGGTAGACAAACATGCATCATTTATTTATAAGAGGACAAGCATGTGTAAAGAATTTCCTTGTTGTTAGGAGAAAAAAAATGGTTGAGATAAATACCTCTTTGGGAAAGAAGTACTTGATTAAGAACCAATAAAGATGAAGAGTTAAATTTCTTGTGAAGGATTTAATCTCAGTTGGTTGTAGCAAGGTGCTGATAACGTGTTTAAGTTTATTGTGAATGAGAGACAAACATAATAGAAACAAAAGTAGAGGAGAAGAAGAATCAGAGAGTTTCTCATTTATTTCCTTTGTCTTGTACACTTTAAATACATAACACTAAATGCATGTAGTAGTGCAGGTGTTGGAGTAATGTATGACATGTATTTAGTGGGAAGAGAAAACACAACATGTGTCTAGGAGAAGAGGGGAGGTGCACATGCACTTTGCCACATGGTGGTCAGACACCTTTTCCCACATATTCCTACAACAGGACAAGAATTCTTTAAATTTAGGATCTCAATCTTGTCCTCATAATAGTGTGAAAAAGCGGGACAAGAATTCCAAATCCAGGATATGTCTCATAGCTTCTATCAGAGGTAAGTACCACGCATAGCTTGCATGGTAATTCGGCTAGTCTTGGTGTTATGTTAGGCTATCTATTCCTAATAATTAGATACAGAAAAAATGTTGACGCTGATTTCATGCTATTTATCTTAATTGCCTTTAGTTTTTCTATTGCATTGAAAAAAATGAATAAGGAACTCCTCGAACTCACAACAAGTCCGAAATAAACAATGCTTAAAGTAAAGTGTTCCCTAACCTGAATCCTGTAACCCGAATATCGTGACCAGAATGATAGACACATTTTTGTGTCTAATTTGATCTCAATACTATATATTGTTGGCACTCGATTTTGTACTAATTTTGGTGTTTTGTGTGTTTTTTAGGTATTTTTTGGAAATAAATATTTTTGGAAAAATTAGCTCGAAAAGTTGTCAGGGGCACTCTTGAAGGTCATTTGTTATTCGGACTCTCATCATTGGTTAAGGGGCACCTCATTTACTAAGGGGAACCTTCTTTACTATTTACACCCCAGGACAGCAACTACTATTCGCACCCCCAGTTTGGTTAGGGGGCAGTCATCTTCTTCATTTGAATTTAGATTTTTGGCGGGAAAATATCTTTTCTCTTTGGCAGATTTACCAATTGATTTTTGGGCGTGCTGGAGATCGATTCAATGGCTGGAATCTTTTGGAAAGATTTGATTGATATTAACAGAGTTAACATGCATGTTGGAATCAATCAAAATGGGTTGTACACGCTGTTTGATTCAAAACAGGAAATAATATTTTCATAAAACAGAGGAAGAGATACATGGATTTTTTTGGTTGTATTCCGGGAAATATATATGCAGTAAAGGCAAGATATTGATTGTGGATTATACATTATTGATGGGGAGATATTTTGAAGCACTTTCCAGCGTAAAAATGATTCTCGTGAACTGGCAGGAGAAGAAAATATTGAAAATATTTTCTATAGTAAAGATGATGATTCTCGAGTTATTGTGAATGATTTCTTCCTCCTGTTGTGTATAAATAGCATATTGGGTTGGTAGAGAAGGGCTGTCGAGAGTTTGGGGAAGGTTTGGGACGCAGAGGAGCGAAGAAGAAGGATTAGCAGCAATTCCCACCTGCTGCTGCTGCTGCTGCCATTAGAGGACCTTGAAGAACACGAAGAACAGACTGCACAGAGCAGTCTTATTTTCCGCAGCATCAACAGCAGCAACAGAGTGTCGTTATTTTACTGCAGTTCCCTGGTATCGTTCTTCTCTGGACGCTTATAGAGGGTCGTAGTTTCACTGTTTTATATTTTTCACTCTTTTAATCATATTTTGAGCATCAAGTATGTATTTTGAGAACATGATTATTATGAGTAGCTAAATCCCAATACTGGGATGATGGAGGAAGCTGTTTTTCAGCCATGTGGTTATTTAAATAATTCTTAATTCACTTTTTGCACCGATTTTAATTGATTTATGATTTCAATTAATTACTTGTGATTTTGTTTGACGGAACATGCGTAGTCCTAGGGATGCTTGTTGTTCCATGCTTATAATATACAAGTAATATTTTATGGAATCTATTTTGGCAAAGATAGAGTTAATATTTGTTTTATTTTGAGCTATAATCGCCTAGGATTATTTTCTGAGCCACTTGAATATGAACCACATTGGAATCCTGAGTCCTGGTTCCTCTTGATCTTGTGACATATTTTCTGTATATATCTTTATTTTTAAATCTTTACAAGTCCGAGCAACGAACTCTTATTTATCGCATTAAAACTACTACAACAAAATGGCGCCGCCGACGCGGACTTGTATATAGATTTGTTTTTAGGTTTAATTTTTTATTTATTTATTATTATTTGTTCCTTTTTACGTTTCTTTTTGTGTCTTTGATTTACAGGTTCGAAGTGGATTACTAAGGACTTGGGAACAAAAAGCTTAAAGCTTAAAGCTAAAAGCTAAAGGAGAAGAAAAAAAAGGACATATTTTTTTTTTAGGATTTAATTTTTATTTTTATTATTTTTTTTGTGTATAACTTTTTTTTTTTTTAGAATTTGTAAATAGGCTTTATTTTTCATAATTTTTGTAATTTTTGGACTTTTTATTTGGACTTTATTCTGGACTTTTGGACATTTTTTTATTTTTATTTTTTTAACCCTACGGAAGGGTCTTATTATTTAAAAAAATATTATTAAATTGTTTGCAGGGAAGGACGACGATTACGATATCGTCTCGGCCCCTCGGGTTCGTACATGACATAGGAGTCGTGGCCCGAGTCGACTTGAACGTTCATCCCCCGTCTGGTACGGGAGGTAAGTCCATCGAAACACTCGCGAATCTCCTGTAAGCGAGTTACTGTATTCCTTAAGGATTCATTGATTGAGGACGAATTTGGACTGTTTTTAATTTCCTAGTAAAGGGCAAGGCCTGGCCAAATCAAGATAAGGACTCGGATTTCGTCACTGTTTCCTTCTTGCCCGTCTTAGAAAACAAAACCGAACGTGAACCTAAGCTTTAAAATTTGGAATAGAACGAGACCGATAGGGTAACGAGCTTAATAGAAACTCGTTCGAAAAATATTGGTTGCTCTTTAAGCACACTTCAAAGTTCATGATGGTTTCTGTGAGTTGAATGCGTGACTGCGCCGCCTTGTGATAGCGTGAGGCCTTGGGTATCAAAGCTCCACTGAGCTTCCCTCGCCTCTATTCAACTTACTTTGACTCGGATTGATTCCAGAGGGGTTGCTCAAATTGCAACGAATTCCCTTTCGAAAGATAGAAGCTGGTCTAGAAACAATCTAAGTGGAGCCTTCATGCTTTTTGTTTGCTAGAATTTATAGGTTTGATTTGGTCGAGTCAGCCTTGTTTGTGATTGTGTAGAATTCCTCTGTAGTTTGTGTTTCCTCGGTGATGAATCCTTTTCAGGAGACGCCACCTGAGATGACGTTACGAGAATATATGAGTAGAAATTCTCATTATCAAGAGACGTCTTCGAAAATGACTCTTGGTGAATATGCAAGGGAAACGACATTGGGATGTTCCAACGGTTAGCGATGAATCACCTCTAACGATCTACGAGAAGTATTATAAAAATAGACCGCTTAGTTTGGAACAAAGATTGAGAATTATTAAATGTCAAAAATTATATTATGATGATGAAGATAGTGCTGATGAAGAATCGGAAATGTGTGGGAATAGTGATCAGGAATTTGTTACCCCAGTTGAGCCTTATAATGATTATATTATTTCTGGTTCAGATCCTAATAATTTTAAAAATTATTCACCTATTCAAAAGGACGAGGATTTGACTAGAGATACCCCCGTTTCAGACGATGTAGTATGTCTTGTTTACGAAACCAAGAAAGGTTTAGAGGAACCGATTTATCCTGAGAATACTGTTTTAGAGTCATACGATTTAGAAACAATAGTCTTAGATGAACTCGTAGAGGTGAGTGAGGATGCACCGCAAGATTACAACTTAGAAGAATCAATTGCCCATTTTCAAGAATCTGATGACCTACAAATTAGGGAAGTTGTGACTAGTTTATCTAGAGACACTGAAAACTCTAAGTTTGGGGGTGAGTATCATCCTCCATGTGCTTTAATCTTAGTAAGGTCCCTCACTTGGGACTTGACATCAATGCCTCAACCATCTTACAAGATTATCTTTATACTCGTTTTCAGAACCTAATGATATCCAACAAGAGTCTCAACTGTTAGAAACCCATCCTCTGGTTGATGTGGTTAACCCAGGCAATAATACCAAGATTGATTTTGTTTTCCCACCAAATAGTTTTCTTCCAAATGTGGGAACATATAGATTTCAAATGTGTCGAATATTAAGTTGTGAGACTAAACCTAAATGCCTTAGGAAATTAGAATCGACACATTTGCTTAAGAATGACCACTACTCTCACTGTGGTCAATTATGTAAGTCAAACCTGATTGACTTAGAGGATCCTCAGTTGTTTTTAGGTTATTATTATTTGTGATTCTAAGTTCTTATTTGAGTTTTTCCAGACTCTAGGACCTAATAATTTGGATCCAACCTATGAGGAAATGCATCCGAGGAAAATATTTTATTTAGACCCTTTCATAGAACCTGAACCTGAACCGCAATTAGCGATAGTTTTCAGGAAACTAGGTAAGGGCATGCTTTTCTTGTCCATTTTCTTGGTTCACTGCAGTTTCCTATGGTCAGCTCTTTTTGGTTTTGAAGACCCACAGTTATTTCGACTGTTACTTTATGGTTCGAGTTGACCAATCCTTTTCTAAGTCTGGATGAAGACTTTAAACTTAGCACTTCTTGGGAGGTAACTCAATCTCATGCAACACGATAATATCCTTCCTTAACTCTTTTGCTTCAAATAGTAACTGTTTCTCCCTGTTCATGCTTTTAATTTCATCGTTAGAACATTGAGGACAATGTTAGATTTAAGTTTTGGGGGGTATGGGAGAAACTTTTTAGTTGCAATAAATAAACTCCAGAGCCTAGAAATTTACGCCTATTAAGGATAGCACTATCCAATCTAAGTGGATGGAAACATTTTTGTTTTAGGAGTTTAGGAACCAATCTGACTAGATGGAAAGATCTATAGAGTCTATTCATAAAAGCACAGAGCTCAGGTGTTAGAATTAACATGATAGTTTCGCCATATCTCGTCGAGTCCTTTTCACTTTCTATTTTTAGTTTTCTTTTATTTCAAATGATTTGGTGGGGCACCCGATTCAAGTTGTTACCTTTGCTAGGGTGAAATAGAGTGACTGAGTTACCTTTCAAAAAAAAAAAAAAAAAAAAAGAAATTAGACCAGACCAGTAGACCAATCGGAATAAATACTAACACTTGGATAGCAATATGTGTGTGTTCTCCCTGTCTCCGTCGCCTAAACAAGCGTGGAATGCAGGATCCACGAAAATCACCATGTAATCTGCTGACAAGAAACATGTGCTTCGGTCCACAAGGTCCAATCATGTTGTTAGTTCTTAAATAAATGTATGTTTAATAAAGTCGACCACTGGTACCCTTGTATATGCCAGTTGTGTTGACCTAGAGTTAGGATTATTAACCACTGGTTCCCTTGTATATGCCAGTGTGTTAATATTAGTCAGACCGGTATCTCAGTCATTTAGGTTAGGTTCATCTTGGCAGAGGCCTTCAAACAGATATGGGAAACACCATTCGCTTTTCAACCATCTACATTTTTCTTTTTCCATCTTCTTAATCTTTTCATGTGATTAGTCTGACTCCGAGTATGATGTCCATCGTGAAACCATATTAGTAGAGTTCTGTCACTTATATGAATTTTAGTATTCTTGAGTGCAAACTCGTGTACATCAATTGGAATTTCGCATCAGGGTTCTTCCTCTTAGAGTCAATAATTGTATGCCAACCAAGGAGGTTCTTTAGTGCTTTCCAAGGTTCTGCGTAGATAGCTAGGGTCTGGAGTAAAGGTTTTGTGGGTACACCTCTGGTAAATCCTCTGGAGACAACACTCCGCCACTAGGGCTACCTAGGGGTTCAAATGATTTTCCTTTCAAGAATAAATTTGCTCGAGGACTAGCAAATAATAAGTTTGGGGGTATTTGATAGATACATTTTTGTGTCTAATTTGATCTCAATACTATATATTGTTGGCACTCGATTTTGTACTAATTTTGGTGTTTTGTGTGTTTTTTAGGTATTTTTTGGAAATAAATATTTTTGGAAAAATTAGCTCGAAAAGTTGTCAGGGGCACCCTTGAAGGTCATTTGTTATTCGGACTCTCATCATTGGTTAAGGGGCACCTCATTTACTAAGGGGCACCTTCTTTGCTATTTACACCCCAGGACAACAACTACTATTCGCACCCCCAGTTTGATTAGGGGGCAGTCATCTTCTTCATTTGAATTTAGATTTTTGGCGGGAAAATATCTTTTCTCTTTGGCAGATTTACCAATTGATTTTTGGGCGTGCTGGAGATCGATTCAATGGCTGGAATCTTTTGGAAAGATTTGATTGATATTAACAGAGTTAACATGCATGTTGGAATCAATCAAAATGGGTTGTACACGCTGTTTGATTCAAAACAGGAAATAATATTTTCATAAAACAGAGGAAGAGATACATGGATTTTTTTGGTTGTATTCCGGGAAATATATATGCAGTAAAGGCAAGATATTGATTGTGGATTATACATTATTGATGGGGAGATATTTTGAAGCACTTTCCAGCGTAAAAATGATTCTCGTGAACTGGCAGGAGAAGAAAATATTGAAAATATTTTCTATAGTAAAGAGGATGATTCTCGAGTTATTGTGAATGATTTCTTCCTCCTGTTGTGTATAAATAGCATATTGGGTTGGTAGAGAAGGGCTGTCGAGAGTTTGGGGAAGGTTTGGGACGCAGAGGAGCGAAGAAGAAGGATTAGCAGCAATTCCCACCTGCTGCTGCTGCTGCCATTAGAGGACCTTGAAGAACACGAAGAACAGACTGCACAGAGCAGTCTTATTTTCCGCAGCATCAACAGCAGCAGCGGAAGATGTTCCCTGTTCCCTGACATCACAGAGCAGTTACTTTACTGCAGTTCCCTGGTATCGTTCTTCTCTGGGCGCTTATAGAGGGTCGTAGTTTCACTGTTTTATATTTTTCACTCTTTTAATCATATTTTGAGCATCAAGTATGTATTTTGAGAACATGATTATTATGAGTAGCTAAACCCCAATACTGGGATGATGGAGGAAGCTGTTTTTCAGCCATGTGGTTATTTAAATAATTCTTAATTCACTTTTTGCACCGATTTTAATTGATTTATGATTTCAATTAATTACTTGTGATTTTGTTTGATGGAACATGCTTAGTACTAGGGATGCTTAATGTGCTATGCTTATAATATACAAGTAATATTTTATGGAATCTATTTTGGCAAAGATAGAGTTAATATTTGTTTTATTTTTAGCTATAATCGTCTAGGATTATTTTCTGAGCCACTTGAATATGAAACACATTGGAATCCTGAGTCCTGGTTCCTCTTGATCTTGTGAAATATTTTCTGTATATATCTTTATTTTCAAATCTTTACAAGTCCGAGCAACGAACTCTTATTTACCGCATTAAAACTACTACAACACAGAATCTCTGTCGGGCTATCAGATCATCATAGAAGAACAACAACACCCACTTTTAAGGGAGAACTTGAATCAATGAAGCTTGATTCATATCTCAGGAAAAGAAAATTTTTTTTATATAATAACCATCTGATAGAATACCATAAATCTCATCTTGATACTCATCTTCATTAGCTGGTACAAAGAAAGTCGTCGAACACTACACAACTTTATTCCCCATCGGAAAAGAAAACAATCAACAATACTTTTGTGGATAACAACCATCGGACAACAAACCCATAGATCTAACCTAGATAATGTATTCAGAAGATCTAGGATTACATGGACTAAGCAAGGAGCGATAAAAATTCACATAAGTTTAGAAAGAAACATAAATATATCTAATTGTAACTAGGTCAGTAACACAACCTATAACAATTAGGTAACAGAAAATAAAAACATAACAAAATAAAATCCGATCAACACCGTCAGAAAACAAAATTCCCAAACTGAAAGCTTAGGTAAAGCTGATGCAAAAGAGAGAACATGGGTTACTTTATCTTTGTAGAAAATCGCTGAAATAGGTGATATGCTTAGATTTCTTTGAATCCAAAGAACACAACTCATCACTGCAAAAAGATAATTATCATCCACTACAAACCCGACATTTATAGTTGATAAAATTATATCTTGTGAATCTTAAATATCATTTACCTTCCGGAGAAACTCGCCGTGAAGAGAAGAATCACTGCTAATCAAAAATATTTCAACCCCCTTAATACAACACACTGATAGAACCCAAAAAGAAAATTCAGAAAATCCATTCCACAAAGAAAGAACTATAACCAGATATGAACTGCTTGTACAGAATACTAAAAATCCACGAATCGAAATAAAAATGATCACATAAGGAAGATTCAAACTAATAAAGCATAAAAAGAAAGGGACCTGCCCAAATCTGCTCAAAAAGGATCAAATCTGAGCAGAGGAGGAGCCGCCGGTGGAGAAGTTATCGTGTTAGGTTAAAGAAAAAAAGAGGAAAGAGAAAAAGAGGGAAAAAATCACTTGGCAATCATTTCTTGTTAAGTTTTCACCGAAAAGAGAGGAAAAAGAGAGGAATGAGAGAGAAGTTTTCGTTAAGTTTTTCTATTGTAATTAACCAAGTTGATTATCCTCCTAGTTATTGTTTTTTTGTTTTGATTTTTCTTTTTGAGTAACCATTCACATCTTTCTTCCAAATACCTCATATAACAGTGGCAATGATCTCGGGTCAATCTTCTATACATACATGGTTATTATGTGGCCTGTTGAACCAGATTGGTGGCTAGGTATGAAAATGTTATTGTTCATTGTATTATATGGATATATATTTGAAAATGCGGGGGTCTAACAACCACACCCAAAAGTTCGTTTGGAAATTTGAGAGGACTTACTCCAATACACTTTCTAGAGAATCAACTAGACAGTCAGACTCAATCTAGAATAAAGTATATCAAAGAGTTTAATATCTCTAACTCTTAACTCAATCCGCAATCAGCAAACATAAATCTACGAGCCTGATTGAATTTAAGAGGAGTTACTTGAACGGTACCAAAGACCAATGTTCAAGTGTCAATCAATGTAAATCAACAACCAAAGGTTGGATATTCTAATTGATTGATCTTAATGGACAACCTGTGATATTCAATTATATAACAATATATAATGCGGAAAAGAAATAACACAGACACCAGAATTTTGTTAACGAGGAAACCGCAATGCAGAAAACCCCGGGACCTAGTCCAGATTGAACACCGCACTGTATTAAGCCTCACACTGATTCAAGATACAGTTTCGCTCCTTACGTCTCTGATCCCAGCAGGATACTACGCACTGGATTCCCTTAGCTGATCTCACCCACAACTAAGAGTTGCTACGACCCAAAGTCAAAGACTTGATAGACAAATCTGTCTCACACAGAAAAGTCTATAGGATTGAATAAATACGTATCCCACATAAATACCCAAGAGTTTTTGTTCCGTCTTTTGATAAATCAAGGTGAACAGGAACCAATTGATAACCCGGACTTATATTCCCGAAGAACAACCTAGTATTATCAATCACCTCACAATAAACTTAATCGACTAGGGAAACAAGTTATTATGGAATCACGAACGATGAGACGAAGTTTGTTTGTGATTACTTTTCTATCTTGCCTATCGGAGATATAAAATCTCGATCCAATTATTTCAATTGCACTCAACACGATAGAAACAACAAGATCAGATCATGCAACTACAGAGATAATAGTTGGGTCTGGCTTCACAATCTCAATGAAGTCTTCAAGTCGTTAACCTACAGGGTCTCGAGAAGAAACCTAAGGTTAAAGGAGGATCGACTCTAGTTATGCAACTTGTAACACACATTAGGTGTGGGGATTATTTTTCCTAGTTGCTAGATTTCTCCTTTATATAGTTTTCAAATCAGGGTTTGCAATCCAAGTTACCTTGGTAACAAAGCATTCAATAATCACCGTTAGATGAAAAACCTGATTCAACCAAGATAATATCTTTCAACCGTTAGATGGAACTTAGCTTGTTACACACAAATGAAATGTTCCCTCATTTAGGTTTATGTAATCGTACCTAAACGTGTACACCAGGTTGGTTCACAAATAGATAACCGAGGTTAGCCATATGATTACTCTCATATCAACCTTATTCATCTTAACCATAACTAGTTCAAATGACTTAAATGAAACTAGTTATAGAGTTGTTCAATTGTTTATAAAACACAATTGAAACCAAATCGGTTTGATTCACTTGAATCAATCATGGACATCATAGCCACGGTTTACAAAGATTGCATTCCTTATGATTTAAATGTTTAAGTCCATGAATTGACCGATTTGACAAAGTAACCAGCTTAAGTATGCGTATGCGTAATTAAGCAACCGGATTTTGAGTTTGTAAAGCTTCCAAACTCAGCAGAAATTTCCGGTTCGAAATTTTCCGCCAGTATGCGTACGGGTACGCATACTTATCTTGTCTCCTTCACCAATTTCGTATACACACATATACGTACTCTTGGTTCCCGGTTTATGGATTTATACACTAATGTGCGAACACACTATATATGCTTACATCCTCAACTCTTTATTTCAATCATTGAAACATTCTTCTATAATGACAATATCCGTTTTCACACACTATTAGCATCAAAGAAATTTTCAAGATATTGAAATAATCATTATCGAAACATTCCAAGCCTACATCAAATGATTGTATCACACAAACCATGTAAGATGTTACTCGGTAATTTTCGCATGATATAAGATGAACTTGGTCGAAGCGAAATCTTACCAACACATATTTCGAGAAATATGTAAGCGAGATATACTCAGCTCGAAATCTCAAATGTGTGTAGAGAAAACTATATCGTAACAAGACCTATGTATCAATATATGAGATATTAAAAATAGACTTTCCAAGTGATAAATGAGTTCAAGTCTCCACATACCTTTTGTCGAAGAAGTTCCACAAGCTCCCCTTAATAGTTATCCGTCTTGAAGAGATGAACGTCGAGAAACCTAAGCTAAACTACACTATCTATTTCCTAGTCCGAGACATCAATAAATACGCTAGAGATCAAGACTTATAGTTTTGATCACTAACATTGACAAACATGCTTGAGATAGCAGCGCATGCGAGTTCGATCGAGCAATGCTCTAACAATCTCCCCCTTTGTCAATTTTAGTGACAAAACTATCAATACATATGGATTACAAAAAGGATAAAAAATTTAGCTTCCCATCCACATGCTTGATCTCCTTGGCATCTTCAACGCGACTCGAAATCTTCGTCACTTCCAAGGACTCCATTATCCTAAAGGTTGTAAGTTTAGCATCACAGTTTTTGAAGATCCGTAGCTATAAAAATGAGAAAACAAAATGCTCTCGATCATTGTTATACAGTGTCATAGTATTATTACACAACATCTGTTAATACCGGAATTCTCATTAGGTTCTACCCGCCCTAGTCTACCAAGATGACCTCACTTTTCTTAGAATAGTATGAGGGAGAGTTGTCTTTCCATTGTACCTTGTCCTTTCTTATATAACCTTTCCAAAAGCCCCTTCTTTTTATGACATCTTGCCACGTGTCCTAAACCTCATTAATTACTACTAATGCCATCCCTTCTCTAATATAACCTCCTTCTTCCTTGTTAATTCCTTCATTGTCCCTTCCAACTCATGGATACTTCTTTGGTGGACTTGGGCCTTAGTCCCCAAGTCCCCATGTTCCATGTGTGTCCTTTCCCCTCTTTGGGGAACCCTAACCTGGTTAAGGGGAACTATTTTTCATGTATCAACATTAGTCCCCTGACTATGAGGTTAGTCGTAAGATAACCTTATAATCACACTCATATGACCGAGTCAGCATACACATGTCTTTGTGCATGGAGAAGATCGCTGGTTACTTCCTCGTGAATGGTCTCTCTCTTTCTCTCTCATATATATATATATGTACAACCGGTACCTTCTCATCGTATTCCTTAATTTCTTCTTCTTTACTCCTTTTGTGGGCTACTCGACTTGCATGGTTGACTCTCTCCATGGGTAAGTGCTAGTCTTAGCACCTATTTTTGCATTAACCTCCGTGATGTTCAAGCATGATGAACTGAATCTTCTGCTGCTTGTGAAGGCTCAAGTCGGAGCGCTATGGGAGCGGAGAATTGCTAATAGGCATGGCGCGAATACTAAGTTTAGGGAGGTGTTTAAAGCATATCAAACCGAGTTAGACACGGAGCCAGCGGGTCGGGTGTCATCAGAGACTCAACGCGCTCTGAATGATGCCTCTACTGCACATGGCGTGATTAATCAGTTGTATGAAGATTCCTTGGCGATGGTGGCTACAATAGACCGGGCTATTTCAGATTGTCGCCTATGGATTTCCAATCTAGTGATGCGGCCACTCCTTAGTCACACTCTGGTCTTAACAACGACCACTTCACTTGTACATTACTCTTATATTGAGGACGAACTAGCGCGTCTTCTTGTTATAAGGGAGGAAGCGGGAATGGACTGGACTCTTCGTTCGTTCCACCTAGACAAAACGCGTAGAGAATATGATGAACACGAGGACACCCTTTCACTTGCCCAAGGGGCTGGGGCCGAAGACAAGATCATTCAGGCTATTACTAAACGAGTTCAGGAGGCTGATCAAGATTTGCGCTTGGCTGACGTACAAGTCAGCGACAGTCGCCTGATGGTGGAGTCTCTGTACGTAGACATTTCTCGCTGCTGTTCGTTATTGGCAGAATAAGAAAAAAAGTTTTTTTTTAGTATATATTTTTTTTTAGTATTTCTCGAAGTACGACCCCCTTTCGATGATGTCCACGTGTCAGCCGTGGTTTTGTGGTCGTTGTAATCGTTCATGCTTTCCTGATTCTATATAAATATGCAAATTTAGCTTCTTTGAGCTCCAACTTGTCTGCTTCTTTCTTTTGTTCTAAATGGCATATGTTCTTCATGGTTACGTACTTTCGCTGGCGCCGATACCATCATTGGTTGACCCTCGATATAAAGAGGTGGAACTCACAAGCTTTTGCTAGTAAAAGCGGAGATTGAAGCGCTCAAGGTGCGGAGGGAGATAGACAGGAATGCCAAACAGGCCCAATTTTCTGATCAATACGATACATTCCAGATGGCTGAAAGGGCTCGACCGAAGTGACGCGTATACGTCCAAATATGCCGTGCATTAGACGAGACGGTTAAAATCCGCCAAGCTGCCGACCATCTCTTTGAAAAGTGATGATGACCAGTATATATAAAGCCGTAGCTGACTGTCGTCTATCTATCTCTGAGCGGGCTTCCCCTCACCTGCACGGGTATACTTTTACCCTTGCAGCGGTCTCCACGCTTTTTCACTCCTTTGATATCCCTGGTGAATTGAGGCGTTTGCTCCTTTTGTGGGGGGAGATAGATATGCTGTTGGATTCTCGGGTGGTGCACGTGGACAAGATGCGTGTGATTTATCATGGTCGAGAGGAAATGCTAGCCGCTGCTTGTAAATCAAAGGTTCCCAGCGAAATAAAGGAGCTCGCTGAATTGGTTAATAAAGTCGATTATGCGTTGGCTAATGCTATTGATCAGCGTGAGGAAGCGCTCTTAATGGTGCAGTCCATAGATGCAGACATTGCTCATTGTCGCGTGTTACTATCAGATGATGAATGAGTGACAGACGACTTGTTGTCATTGGTTTAATTAGTTTTTTTTAGCTTTCCTTTGTACTCGGGTATTTATTATATATAGTGTATTTCACTTCGCCTGCCTTTCTTCTCTCCCTCTATTTGTGAGGGTTTAATTAAGGATATGCTTATTCCATCCCCCTTTTAACAGGGACGCTGGGTAGGAACTTGTGGTAAAGCCTATTTACCCTCTCTCCCCCCTTTTTAGAGGAGATTGGGATGGCGGGATGTATGTTAAATGCGCCTACTCTCCCTTCGTTTTTCTCAATGGGGGTTGGGAGGGAAGAATATATGTTAAACGCACTTACTCCCCCCCCTCTGTTTTTCTCAACAGGGAACCGGGAGGACGAGATGTATGTTAAACGCTCCTACTCTCCCCTCTTTGTTTTACTTGATGGGTATCTGAAGGACGGGATGTATGTTAAACGCGCATACTCCCCATTTGTTTTTATCAGTGGGGGTTGGGCAGACGGAATGTATGTTAAACGCGCCTACTCTCCCTTCTTTTTTATTTGATGGGGATACGGAGGGCGAGATGTATGTTAAACACGCCTACTCTCCCCTTCGTTTTTCTCAATGGGGGTTGGGAGGGCGGAATATATGTTAAACACGCCTACTCCCCCCTCCTTTTTATTTGATGGGGATTCGGAGGTCGGGATGTATGTTAAACGCGCCTACTCCCCCGTTTACATTCATGTCTTAGTAAGTTTGCGTACCCGATCAAGTGCCGTTGGCGTTCCCGCAGCCTTTAATGAATTTGTCGGTCAATCGGGCGCTACTGACATTCCTGCAACTCTTAGTAAATTTGTTATCCGATCAGGCGACATTGGCATTCCCGCGGCCTATTATCAATCGATCAGGCGCCATTGGCATTCCCACGACCTTTTGTCAGTTGATCAGGCGCCATTGGCATTCCTGCAGCCTTTAGTAAATTTGTCAGTCGATCGGGCATCATTAGCATTCCCGCGGCCTTTTGTCAGTCGATCGGGGACCATTGGAATTCCCGCAACCTTTTGTCAGTAGATCAGGCGCCATTGGCATTCATGTAACCTTTAGTAAAATTTTCAGCCGATCGGGCGCTATTGGCATTCCTGCAGCCTTTTGTCAATCGATCGGGTGCCATTGGCGTTCCCGCAACCTTTTGCCAGTCGATCAGGCGCCATTGGCGTTCCTGCAACCTTTAGTGGCATTCCCCCGGACTTTTGTCAGTCCATCGGGCGCCATTGGCATTCCCGCAACATTTTGTCAGTCGATCAGGCTCCATTGGCATTACTGCAACCTTTAGTAAATTTGTCAGCAGATCGGGCGCCATTGGCATTCCCGAAGCCTTTTGTCAATCGATCGGGTGCCATTGGCGTCCCCGCGTTCTTTGTTAGTCGTTACGAATCATATATCAAAATCGGCTTTTATTCGAAACAAGAGTTTTACATTGATCTGTTTATCCATAAAAATTCTTTAGCCATTTACCATTGATGGGTGACTTGACTTTTGTGCCATTCATGCGTCTGAGCTTGTAATACCCGCTTTCTGCTACCTTCCTTACTCTGAAGGGTCCTCTTCGACCATCTTTATTTGGTTATATCCATTAAACCCATCCATGAAAGAGAAGCACGTCTTGCCTCCAGTCGCTTCTAGCGTTAAGTCGATGTTGGGCAGTGGGAAATCGTCTTTAGGACATGCCCGATTGAGATCCCTATAGTCCACGCAACACCGTATCTTTCCATTATTCTTCATCACTGGACGATGTTGGCTAACCAGGTCGGGTGCTAAATAGGTTTGATGAACTTGGCCTACAACAAGCGTTCCACTTATTCCTTTATTGCAAGGGAGATTGCCCTCGGGAACTCTCTACTTCTTTTTTTTATCGGCTGGAATTCAGGAGACACTCCAAGGTTATGAGCTACAAGGCTGCTGTCTAGACCCGACATTTCATCATAATCGTAAGCGAAAACATCTCGGTATTCCCTGAGTAAGGAGATCCGTGCTTCCCTTTCTTTCACATCCAAACTTTTACTGATCATGATCGGTCACTTGTCATTTTCTGTTCCGATGTTAATTTCTTCTACATCATCCATGGTGAGGTCCTTAGGAGCCCGTTCTTATATAAACCGTGTATTTGCACCGAGTAGTTCCTATAATTCTCCATCATCGATTGTATTGTAGGGTAGCTCGTTTAGGTTTTGATCGTATGAGGGGGCCTCTATGTTGGGTGTATCAAAGTTTTGCGTGCTTGTAGACGCTCCCCGGTTAATTGCTATAAACGGTACACGTGTCGCCCATCCGGTCTTGAGAAACGTTGGAACCTCGGTTGATCTTCGTGCTTTCGCTTTCTTTCCTCTGGGAACGTCATCCTGGACGGACTGAAGACCGACTTGGTTGGATCCGTCTTCTCTTCCTCGCTCCATTTTGGTAGAGAGGTAAGTTATACCTCGGGAATTTCGTCCGCTTCCTTAGCCAAATCATAAAAAACCGCATCTTCCAAATAAGCTTCTTCCAGGTCAAAGGGGTAGCTCGTGGATGGTATCCGGAATTGCCTTCCTCCCATGTTAGTTTTGACGCACTGATGGTATGTTAACGCTACCAACTTATGGTTGAGTAGCCACCCTCGTCCTAGCAGTACATAAAACGTCGTGTCGTCTTCCAGTACATAGAAAGGGGTAATCCCACGAATGGGACCAATCTTCATAACCAAATGGACGATCTTGATGGCCTTCTGAGTATGTCCTACGAATCCTTTGTGGTTCGCATTTTGACTGCCGAATGCTGCACCCCGAGAAGGTCTAGTGTGTATGTAGAGATTAAATTTAGAGACGAGCCCCCATCCACAAAGGCCCTCTTCAAAGGAAACTTATTGATATGCGCGGTCAAATACATGGGTCTAAGGTGCTCTCCCGAATAGCAAATATCCTCGTCTGTGAATACGATAGCTTCTTTGGGGAGGGAATCGTAAGGCTTTCCTGCCGCAATTGCTGCAATAGCTTTGGCCGCTTCCCTGCTTTGATCCTCACTAAAACCCAGCGAGTCAAAAAACTTCTGGGCCAACACTGTTCCCGCGAATTTTCTAGCGACGCCATCTGTGTTTGTAAATGCGCAGCCTTCTATGGTGACCTCGCATGCTACTTGTACTTTTCTTCCCATGGTTGCCATTCGTCTCCGCTGGGATCATGAGAAAGCATCATTACCTGATTTTGAGTTGTTTTTCCTCCCTCAGAATCCCCAATTTCGATTTCGCCCACTTCCAGTTTCTTATGATACATTCTTCTTAGGTTATAACAGTCGACCGTGGGGTGCTATACTCTGCGATGGAAGTGACAGTACCTGGAATTGCTCTTATGGATATCGTTGGGGTCCTCCATTGTTTAAGGAAGATGAATTTCTTTATTCTCTACCCACTGCTCTAGGAGTCCGATGATATGCTCTTTACTACAGGGAAACGGGGGAGGAAGCGGTTGGTCCCTGTATGACTGATTTGTTTGCGTGCCCCAGGATTCTTGGTTGTTGTTTGCGCGGGTGTTCCTTGGCGTTGTTGAGACAGTGTTGACTGTGTTGCGCCAGACATAATCCGAGTTGCTTTTTTCAGCACAATCGGCGATTCTCGCTGGGGCTTCTTCCAGCTCGACGAAAGTTGGAAATCGAAAGTTCACTAGGCTTTTCTTGAAACATGGTATCGTTCCTCGTACGCAGATATCCACTAGTGCATCTTCTTTAACGTCCTCATGGCAATCCAGTGCGAAATGTCGAAACCGAGTGATATACTTCCCCATGTCTTCCCCTAGCCGCCGGTTACACTTACTCAAGTCGATGGTCGTGACTTCCCTTTTTCTGGAGTAAAACTTTATGAGGAAGTGTGTGGACAGGTCCTTCCATGAGCTGATGCTTCCGGGTTTTAGGTTATCATACCAAGAGAAGACCGTCTCAGACAACGACTTGGGGAACTCCCTTAGGCATAATTTCCCATCAGAGGCTCGATCGTTCATAGAAGTGATGTATTGGCAAATATGTTCTTGCGCATTCCCTTGTCCGTCATACATTTTGAACTTTGGTGAGGTATAATCTTCTGGATATTGGTAATCCACGATCTCAGGGGTGTACGGGATTGCCATAAAATCGTAGTTATTCTGTTTTACCACTTTGTAGTTTGTCTCGAAAAACTTGGCCATCTCCTCCTGCATCATCATTCCATGATCCTCTCCTTTATCCTCGGCGCTTTCTAAGGATTCCTTGGCGCTTTGATCGTTGCTAGCTTATTTTAGCAATTTTCTCAACTCTCTTTCCCTGCGGATGTGTTCCTCCAACTCTTTCTGCATTTCCTTTAAAGTAGGTTGCGCGAGTGACATGGTTCCACCCTCTAGTTGATTATCTTTCTCCTGCGTCGCCTCAGGTCTTCTCGCTTGTAAGATTGGGTCCGTCACTATCCCTATCCACCCCCTTCTAGGTTAGGGGGCGGATTATTCAACTGACCTCTAGTCGCGTTTGGGCTAGTATCGCTCGGCTGCATTATGATAGACTAGTCACAAGCCTCCGGGTGTGGTCGCCAAATGTTAATACCGGAATTCTCGTTAGGTTCTACCCGCCTAGTATACCAAGATTCACTTTTCTTAGAATAGTATGAGGGAGAGTTTTCTTTCCATTGTACCTTTTCCTTTCTTATATAGACTTTCCAAAAGCCCCTTCTTTTTATGACATCTTGCCACGTGTCCTAAACCTCCTTAATTACTACCTTCTCTAATATAACCTCCTTCTTCCTTGTTAATTCCTTCATTGTCCCTTCTAACTCATGGATATGTTCCATGTGTGGCCTTTCCCCTCTTTGGGGCACCCTAACCTGGTTAAGGGGAACTATTTTTCATGTATCAACAACATCAAAGTTCAATTGTATCACAACTTTGACAACAATACTATGGTGATATGTATCACTCCCCCTTAGTCAATACATATCTCAACATGAAAACCGTTCCCCTTTACATAATGATCCGTAAACCATAAGTATTTGTAGTGTGAACTACACATTAATTCTCCCCCCTTTTTGTCAAAAAAATTGGCAAAGGTACGAAAATTAGTGGGATCCTAATGAAATTTCCCCGGAGATACTTCATGACCAGAAGGTGTATTAACATACCAACAAATTTTGATGCAATCATAAAGCCAAAGCTAAATGCATTCATCAAGGAGTTAATAAAGATACAAGATAACCCCTAAAAATTCCACAGCCGCACTCCCCACAAAGATTTGACAATTAATCACAAGTTCAAAATGAACTTTCCCCCATAAAATGTCATCCCCGAAGGAACAACAAAGGCGACCTTACTTTCACAAGAAAAGAAGGATTTATTTTGGACAAACAAATCACGTGAAAAACATGAATTTGAATCCAAAATTATTCAATTGAAATAACCACAAGAGAACTCATGGTTAGTTCAATCGAAAAATACAACCAAATTAATCACAAGAAATCCCATGATTAATTTAATTGAAATACACAACCAAATTAACCACAAAGTGATCAATTCAGTTGGTCATGCTCAACATAAGAGAACTTACAGAGCAACAACTAAAATAACCAAAAGAGAATGACTAATTTAGTTGGTTATGCTTGACATAGGGAACCTTACGGAGCAACAACTAATTTAATCATAAGAGAATGATCAACTCAGTCGGTTGTGCTCAACATAAGAAACCTTACGGAACAACACAGTATATGCACAAAAATGTGGACCGGAGATCGACCAAATACCGCGGAATAGACAAAGATTCATCATATTTTCAATCACTATTTGCACAATGACATATAATAGGCTTCACCCTTGTAAACAAAAGTTTTATCCTTTCTTCCATCAAAATATGACATAAAAGGCTTTAGCTTTTGTGATGCCAAAAATTCATTTTATCTTCCATCAATACATTCATATCGACATAATAAAGATAAATTTTGAACAAGTATGGGACAGTCACTGGTTCACAGACGTAAACAACATATCCCATAACAATTTGCAATTTATAAAATCATAAAGATTAAAATTTCAAAAATCATCTTCCAAAAACTTAGAATTTAAATAAATAAATCTAAAAACATTGAAGATGAAAATCGTTGGATATAGATATGTGTACTCACAATAATGGCTATTCCAAACCCTAGTTATTCTTCTAAAAACATAAAGAGAAGATTTACTAGACATTTAGACCTATTAAGAATTCTTTATTGTCCCCGAACTCCTTGTCGTCAACAACCATTGGTACATAAGGTTCATGGAGAAAGGAGTCAATTCCAACAAACCTTCTAGGCTGATGAAGTCGAACCAGGGCCTTCTGAATTTTGAGAGTTCTCATAAAAATACTTTATTTGTTTATTCTCCTTCCTTGAATCCTTCAACTCTTCAAGAACATCAGAAAACTTCTGAGAATTTGAAGGAACAACTTTTGGCTTCCTCACATTCCTTCTTTTTCTTTTCAAAGTTGGAGGCAATGGAGATTTTTCTTTTTCCTTCATGATTGATGGCTTAACAATAATATTAACATCTTTTCCATCAGAACACATGATGCTTGGAGTCTCCATACGTGTATGGGTTTGTGAGAGGAAATCACAATATAGACTCAACAGGTAGTCTTAAGATGAAAAGAGTTTCACATAAGGAAAAAGTAATGTAGGGTCACGGAACATTTAAACAGTACAGGTTCACGCACGCATAATTCACAACCCTAAAGAGAGTAGAATTGTCGGGAATAACCATCTTTTGATAAATAGGGAGGTTCCTTCCAATATCAATTAGATATGAAAGAATTCCAAAACATACAACAAAACTAAGAAAAGCAAAACAATTTTTTTTTCCTTTTAAGCCTGAGGTGTGCACAATCTTGTCTCTTTTAATCAGGCACATGATACAAGATGCACCAAAACAACACAATCAAGTTGAGCTACAATTTGTCCACCATGACCCTTTTGAAAGGAATTCATAGATCCCTGTCTATCAAAATGTTTAGACCATACTATTTTCTCTAGTGGTCTTGACCTATCTTTGGAAACCAACTTCTTTGAAGAGGATAAAATCTTACATACCTCAGCAGTTTTTTGAACAAGTTTGAGCTTGTTTGCTAGGCGATTTGCTATTCGTTGAAGTCTCTTGACATGTCTCGTCTTGGGTTTATACTTTAAACACTTTGAAAGTTCATGACCTTTGAGTGAAAAATAAGAGCATGTCAATGGATAAGCTTATTCATATGCCCGAGATGTGCAAGTTGTTAGGCACAAAGTGGAACCTGAAAAATCAGACAGAGGGTTTCCAACAGAAAGGTTAATTTCTTCTTCCAGATTGGTTGAGTTTCTTTCTGGAAGAATATCAAGATTGGTGTATGTATTGCTACAATTATCAAAATCGATATCTTCACAAAGAAGTGCAACACTTGATTTTTTGTCTTCATCGGAATCATAGTGATCGGACATTTCATCAAGAGTTGCAGCAAGACCTTTGTTCACAGTGTATTTTCTACGATTCGGACACTCATTTGCAAAATGACCAAAACCTTTACACTTAAAGCACTGTGGCATATCCTCGTCATAAGCCTCGTCAGCTTTCCCGTTTTAGGAGGATTGCGATTGTGAGGTTTAATTGACGACCTAGGTTTGTCTCTTGAAAACCATTTACTTCTCTTCAATAGAAGATCCCTAAAATGTCTTGTGATCATAGAGACTGATTTGTCAAGATCTTCATCTGATGAATCCGTCTCAGAAAGATCATCCTCAGAGACATAAACACTTTTACTTTTGTCAAGTAATTTAGTGTTCTTTTGTGCTTTGAAGGCAACATCCTTTCCGATTTTGGATGTAGGCTCATGATCAAAGATCTTTAGCTTTCCAACCAACGTGTTTCTTGAAAGATCAAGGTTATTTCCCTCAATGATGGCATGTTTCTTAGAATCGTATCTAGATGGCAGCGATTTGAGAATTTTCATCATAATGTCCTTTTCAGGAATAATCTTACCCAATGCAAAAGATGCATTAAGGTTTAGAAGCGTAGCTTCCTTCTCACTGGTATTATCGAATACGGTTTCTAAGATATTCCACGCATCTTTAGACCGAGTGTACGTAGTCACTTGGTGCTGAAGATCTGGGGTAATGGCATGTATGATGGCATTCAAACCGTCGGAGTTTTGCTTTGCAGCAAGTATCTCGACAGCATTGTATTCGCCAATGTTCTTTGGAATGGTTGCATTCCCTACTGCCACAACGAAAGCATCATAGACATTAACTACATAAACCCATGATTGAAAATCACGCGCTTGAAAAAAGGCACGCATAAAAATTTTCCAACACGAGTAATTAGAGCCATCGAAGATTGGTGGTACGTTTATAGAGATAGCACCTTTGTCCATATCAGATCGCTACAAACACAGACTTATTAGGTATTTAATGTGTTTGCCTGCTCTGATACCAATTGAAAATGCAGGGGGTCTAACAACCACACCCAACAACTCGTTTGGAAATCTGAGAGGACTTACTCCAATACACTTTCTATAGAATCAACTAGACAGTCAGACTCAATCAAGAATAAAGTATATCAAAGAATTTAATATCTCTAACTCTTAACTCAATCCGCAATCAGCAAATAGAAATCTGCAAGCCTGATTGAATTTAAGAGGAGTTACTTGAACGGTACCAAAGACCAATGTTCAAGTGTCAATAAATGTAAATCAACAACCAAAGGTTGGATATTCTTATTGGTTGATCTTAACGCACAACCTTTGATATTTCAATTATATAACAAAAAATAATGCGAAAAAGAAATAACACAGATACCAGAATTTTGTTAACGAGGAAACCGCAAATGCAGAAAAACCCCGGAACCTAGTCCAGATTGAACACCACACTGTATTAAGCCGCTACAGACACTAGCCTACTACCAATTAACTTCGGACTGGACTGTAGTTGAACCTAATCAATCTCACACTGATTAAAGGTACAGTTGTGCTCCTTACGTCTCTGATCCCAGCAGGATACTACGCACTTGATTCCCGTAGCTGATCTCACCCACAACTAAGAGTTGCTACGACCCAAAGTCTAAGACTTGATAGACAAATATGTCTCACACAAAAAAGTCTATATGATTGAATAAATCTGTCTCCCGCAGAAATACCCAAGAGTTTTTGTTCCGTCTTTTGATAAATCAAGGTGAACATGAACCAATTGATAAGCCAGACTTATATTCCCGAAGAACAACCTAGTATTATCAATCACCTCACAATAAACTTAATCGACTAGCGAAACAAGTTATTGTGGAATCAAAAACGATGAGACGAAGTTTGTTTGTGATTACTTTTCTATCTTGTCTATCAGAGATATAAAATCTCGAGCCAATTATTTAAATTGCACTCGACACGATAGAAACAACAAGATCAGATCACACAACTACAAAGATAATAGTTGGGCGTGGCTTCACAATCCCAATGAAGTCTTCAAGACGTTAACCTACAGGGTCACGAGAAGAAACCTAAGGTTAAAGGAGAATCGACTCTAGATATGCAACTAGTAACACACGTGAGGTGTGGGAATTAGTTTTCCCAGTTTCTAGAGTTCTCCTTTATATAATTTTCAAATCAGGGTTTGCAATCCAAGTTATCTTGGTAACAAAGCATTCAATAATCAACGTTATATGAAAAACCTGATTCAACCAAGCTAATATCTTTCAACCGTTAGATCGAACTTAGCTTGTTACACACAAATGAAATGTACCCTCATTTAGGTTTATGTAACCGTACCTAAACGTGTACACCAGGTTGGTTCACAAATAGTTAACCGAGGTTAGCCATATGATTACTCTCATATAAACCTTATTCATCTTAACCATAACTAGTTCAAATGACTCAAATGAAACTAGTTAAAGAGTTGTTAAATTGTTTAGAAAACACAATTGAAACCAAATAGGTTTGATTCACTTGAATCAATCATGGACATTATAGCCACGGTTTGCAAAGATTACATTCCTTGTGATTTAAATGTTTAAGTACATGAACTAACCGATTTGACAAAGTAACCAGCTTATTTATGCGTACGGGTATGCGTACTTAAGCAACCAGATTTTTAGTTTGTAAAGTTTCCAAACTCAGCCGAAATTTTCGGTTCGAAAACTTCCGCCAGTATGTGTATGGGTATGCATACTTAAGGTGACTACTTTGGAGTTTGTCAAAAACCAAACTCAACAAATATTTTCGGTTCGAAAACTTCCACCAGTATGCGTACAGGTACGCATACTTTTCTTGTCTCCTTCACCAATTTCTTATACACACATATGCATACTCTTGGTTCCCGGTTTATGGATTTATACACTAATGTGCGAACACACTATATATGCTTATATCCAAAGATGGTTACATCCTCAACTCTTTATTTCAATCATTGAAACATTCTTCTATAATGACAATAGCCGTTTTCACACACTATTAGCGTCAAAGCAATTTTCAAGATATTGAAATAATCGTTATCGAAACATTCCAAGCCTACATCAAATGATTGTATCACACAAACCATGTAAGATGTTACTCGGAAATTTTCTAATGATATAAGATGAACTTGGTCGAAGTGAAATCTTACCAACACATATTTCGAGAAATATGTAAGCGAGATATACTCAGCTCGAAATCTCAAATGTGTATAGAGAAAACTATATCGTAACACGATTTATGTCTCAATATAGGAGATAGTAGAAATAGACTTTCCAAGTTGTAGATGAGTTCAAGTATCCACATACCTTTTGTCTAAGAAGTTCCACAAGCTCCCCTTAGTAGTTCTTCATCTTCAAGAGATGAACGTCGAGAGATCTAAGCTCAACTACACTATCTATGTCTTAGTCCGAGACATCTATAAATAGACTAGAAATCAAGACTTATAGTTTTGATCACTAACACTGACAAACATGCTTGAGATAGCAATGCATGCGAGTTCGCCGAGCAATGCTCCAACACTATTCCTAATAATTTATACACAGATAAAGACAAATCACAATGCATAAAGAGTTGGTTAAGAGTTTACCCTTGTTCCCACGGTTAGGGAAAGTTGTATCTATTTTCTTGATAATGCATGCGATCCTTTTCATTCAGTGGAAGAATTGAGTGAGTACATTTCAAGAGGAAGGTTTTGATTATAGGAACCACATTTATTTTTTATATCTGAGCCCAAAATCTTTCTGCTTGGTGATCAGCATTGTGATATTTCCTTATCTTTTTGTTGTACAAAGAATTTATTTTGAAAATCCCATCCTTCTCAACTTTCCAGCTGATCTGGTCCTCATTTTCTGACTAAATTTTTATTTGAATAATGTTTATGATACAACTTTATTCAAGACGAATGCTTAGCTTGGTCTGATCCCAGGTTAAACACATTTGAGTGTATTCCATCAGATCATTTACAACCACCAAGTTGTTTTGTTCTGCTATGTTGTTTGAAAGCTCCAGATCTTAGAACATTCCTCCCTTCATTCAGACCCAAGATGCTGTATTTGGGTAGTTGTAATCTTCAGAGAGGATATTCTTTCCTTTGAAGTACTTATGCTCAAAAAGGTGTGCCCGCAGAGATCTTGGCTCCTTTAGTAACCTCGGAACCACTTTTTCTAACATAAAGACTTGAAAACGTTCAGGTTTACAAATCCCAAACCTCCCATACACTCTAGGTTTGCAAAATGTTATCAACGCTTTCAAGTAAACCCCTTTACTTCATTCTTTGTCTTTTTTCATAAAAAACAATGTCCTTGTCAAGCTGATCATAAACTGCTACCCGTAACTTTGAACAATTCGTTTGGTTCAAAGGAATAGTGGAGGTGGAAGCTTGGATTGGAATGGCTTTTCCAGCCATGGAAAGGGAAGTGGCTTTCCAGTTTTGGAGTTTAAACTCCACTATGTCCAAGATGTGTTTAAAAGAAGTAATTATCAAAACACGAGTAAACAAAAGTGCGCCTAAGTATTTGTTTCTAATAGAAATTTCCATGACACCTAAAGTGTCAGTGGCATTATCAATAACCGAACGGATAATGTTGGTACCGAAAAAGATCCCTAAATTTTTAAAATTAATAAGATGACATGATTGCTTACTAAATTCAGAAAACAAATTGAAGATATTTAACCAGTCCTCATTTTTCATATTTATGAATACCATAAGGTCGTCGACTAAAATAAGGTGAGAAATAGAAGGGTCACTTGGTTCCACCTTTTATGTTATGTATGAAAACGCGGGGTACCAAAATACACCACCAATTTTTTCTTAGGCAACCTGTATGGAAAAACTTAAATACAGTTCTGAGAGTTCAACTTGATGGATCTCAATCAAGGAATAATATTTATAGTTATATATCTTTCCCCCACAATCAGAAAGTTTACAGAGACAAGTCCATGAACCTGATTTGCTTGTGAGAGTACTTGGACGATTCCAAAGATCAATATCAAAGAAACAATCAAGTCGTATCCAACAAACAAGGATGGATGTATCTACTTTGAGTGCTTAACATACAACCTGTGATATTTCAATATAAAGATAAACAATATAATGCGGAAAAAGAAATAACACAAACACCAAAAATTTTGTTAATGAGGAAACTGCAAATGCATAAAAACCCTGAGACCTAGTCCAGATTGTATTAAGCCGCTAAAGACACTAGACTACTACCAATTAACTTCGGACTGGAATTTAGTTGAGACCGAATTAATCCCTCACAGCAATTCAGTTACAGTCGTGCTCCTTACGCTTCTTCAATTGCAGTAGGACTCCGTGCAATTGATTCCCTTAGCTGGCGTCCTTTACAACATAAGAGTTGCTTCAACTCAATTGAAGACTTTAAACCAATCTGCTTCCCACATATATGCCTATATGTCGGATTTCCTTTTTGATCGTAGACCAAGGTGAGACTGGAAATTGATACCAATAGAAAAAGTCTAGCTAACCTCAAAATCCAGACTTATGCATCCTTAAGAGCATCCTAGATTATTATTCACCCCATAAGTATTAAACTTGTGGAATAAACAAAGATTGAGTCAAATAGAACTTTGTGATTTCTATCTATCTTGATTGATGGAGTAAGCTCAACAATCAAACAAGATCAGGATACTCGAACTATCAAGATAAAAGATAGTTGGACTTGGCTTCACGAATGCCTATAAAGTATTTTTAGTCACGAATCCCTAAAAGGGTTTTAGGAAGAGGATGAATTTAGTTTACAACTAGGACACACAAACACAATATCGGAATTCAAAAATCCCAGTTACTTTAGGTTCCCATTTTTTAAACTTTCAAAGCATATGTTGTTTTAGGTTTAAACTAAGATAGATTTGGAGACAATCAAAAAATATCCATGGTTAGATGAATCTTTGAAATGTGATTGAAATATCAATATATATATATTCTGTTTAGGATGAACCGTAACCGGACCATGTACAAAGACATTGTTCATAAACGACTAGCCGAAACTAGCAGATTGAACTATAAGCTTAATCATTTTCATAAACACTTAAGACTTTAAGTTTGAATCACAACCATACGCTAAAATGTGATCAATCATGTCTATATAGTGTTTTTAGAGATTTATTCAAATGCTAATTATCTCATAGAAATAATTTTATGTGCATCTGATAATATTCGTCAGGGTAAGTACGTGTACTTCAACCTTGTTCGTGACTATGTTTGTCATGGTACATGTACCAGGTATGTGTACCAATATAAGTTCCGGAACATACAAAAATTTTCCGGTTTGCGTACCGAGTATGGATACCACACTGGTTTCAAAACCAACAATTCTTTTTTGGTATGCATACTAGGTAGGTGTACCGTTCCAGGTTCACGAGTTCATAGAATTTTTGTGGTATGGATACTGGATATGCACACCACTAAATCGTTGCCAAAATATAGCTACACTGGTACGTATAATTGGTACATGTACTACGGCTCCGGACCTATAACAGTTTTCCCAGTTTGTAAAACTTCTATGCATACTGTCCTGTATCCAGATTTTCAGTAGTTCTATATTTCTCTTTAGATCAATTCGAAACATTCCCAAATAGCATCAGTGACACATATCATTGTTCAAGTTTATTTTCGAATGATAATCTTGAATCATAATTTAGATTATGAAAAATAAATTGTTCTTAACCGAAATTCATCAAGTATGAACAAATGTACATTAAGCTTAGTCATATATATTTCGAGAATTAATTACCAAGATAAAATTGACTCGAGATTCTTGATATGCTTATGATAGTCTAATCATTTATGCGACAACGTCTCATAGATAGAAAGATGAATATTATAACTTGAGAAATAGGTGGTCCAGTCTTCACTTACCTTTTGTTGAAGAAGTTCTCCAAAAGCTTCAGTTGATCTTCGACTTCAAACGGTAGAACGCAGTGATGTCCGATTCTCAACTACATCTTTTATCCTAATCCGAGGCTTAACTAATTGTAGACTAGAAATCAAGATATAGTTTTGACAACTAAACTTGACAACAAGCTTGAGATAGCAATACTTGTGAGTTCGACCCAACAACGCTCTAACAATCTCCCCATTTGTTAATTTTAATGACAAAACTATCAATACATATGGATTATAAATAAATCTTCAAAAACTCCTTGAATCCATCATGCTTGATTTCCTTGGTTTCTTCAACTCCTTGAATTCTTCGTTACTTCAAGTTGCAATGATTCTGGATGTGTTCAACTCAGCATCATTGTTGTTAAAGATCCATAGCGATAACAACTTTGAAAACAAATATTCTAAATCACCATTATACAAAAACATAGTATTATTACTTCTCCAAAGTTTAATTGTATTACAACTTTGAAGTAATACTACGGTGGTATGTTTATCCCCTTAATCAATACTTACATATTTTGCAGAACAGGTGAAACCTATAGATTATTGATTCACTCATCCTTACATAATGATCCGAAAACCATATGTATGTAGTGCAAAGCTACTAATTAATTCTCACCTTTTTTGTCAATAAAAATTGGCAAAGGTACGAAAAATGGGATCATAATGAATTCAACCAAAAGATACTTCAAGATTTAAAGGAAATTAGAGATAATACATAATAACATAGTTAATATGTAACTCCTTATATCGACTTAATTTAGATGATATCACATAGTATCAAATACTTAGTGCTCATCTAGGATATTTAAGATACAACCAGCCCCTTTAAATTCTACAGTACATAGCAATTAAGCACAAGTTCATTAAGAACTCCCCCCCCCCCCCGTTTGATGTCATTCCCAAGAGAACAACATGAGTGACCTTACTTTTGTAAAAAGAAGGATTTTGTCGGATATTAACAAATCACATGGATTTGTATCCTGAACATCGAATTAAACTAACCTCAACGACAGTTACGAAAAAAGAGATAATTTTAATCGGTATGACTCAACATAAGAAAATCTTGCTGAGTGTATAATGCAGTAATTACACAGAAGTGAGATCACAAGTAGATCGATACCCCTAGAAAATTCTCAAAGAGTTTGTTTTATTTTTAGTTTATAAAAAATGTAATAGATTTAACTTTTGAGCATATATGAGATATTAGTTCAATTTCTAAAAAGTAAATGACACATATATCTCATAATACTTTGTAATATATTAAACCAATAATGATGACACACTGCAAGTTCATCTTCCAAAAACTTTAGAATTTAAATAAATAAATCTAAAAACACGCAAGATGAAAATCGTTGGAAATAGCTTGTGTAATCACAATTTATGTTATACCAACCCTAGTTATCCTTCTCAAAACCAAGAATAAGTTCTCATAATAAGTTTCCTGGTATTTAAAATCCTTGAAAAATTCTTTATCATCTCCACACTCCTTATCAATGACGGTCATAGGAACATACGGTTCATGAATGAAAGAGTTAGTTCCTGCAAACTTGTTAGGTTATTGATTGACAGTGCTTCTTGTAGTTTAAGAGATTTTTGTAGAATCATCTTCAGTCCCTACACATCCTTCTTGGTTTTATTAAGTTCTTCAAGAAGAGTTTCAAACCTTTTCAGATTGGAGCGATCCGCTCTAGGTTTCTTGTTATTATTCCTTTTCCTCTTAAGAGATGATTCAAAAGGATAAGACATATTTTGTTCCTTTCTAGTTGGATGAGTATCAACAACCATTGGAGCATAATTTCACGAGAAGATGTTTTGCATGGAGTCTCCATAATTATTAGGAATAAAATGGATTTGTGAAACATAAATATATTGCTCAACAAGCAAAACTTCTTGTGAAAGAGATATGAGTCTTCAAGTAGAAGATATTTACCATGCACGGTTTCGTAACATTAAAAGTTCAAGTACTAAAAAATATACATAAAACCTAAGAAGAATGAAATGTCACTTTTATCCTTCCTTAAGTTTCCAGATAGATCTAAATTTTCAATACCATTACTTAAGACATAGATTAAGATGAACAAATAAAAGATGGACATCCAAGTAATAATATTCAAATTTGATCCAAAGCCTTGATGTGCACAATTCTTGTCTCTTTTAAGGGCACATGAGACAAGATGCATGTTTTAACATTATTAAATTGTGTTGAGGTGAGCATTAGATTTCTTACCACTAGATTCCTGTACGGAATTTGTAATATCCTTATTTACGAGACATTTAGTCCAGATTCTTTTCTTCCTTTGAGATTTTACCTTGACCTTAGAATCAATTCAATCTTTTAGAAGAAGAATAGTTAACTTCGTGTACCTCAGGATTGGACTTTTGAACAAGTTTAAGCACATTTTCCAAATAACTAGCCCTTCGTTGCAGTTTGTTGACATACCTTAGTTTGTATTTGTACTTGAAACATTATGTGAGTCCGTGACCCTCAATGGTACAATAAGGACATGTCGGTTTGGAGATTGATTCAGGAATGATGTTATCAGCTAAACACAGGGTACCTGAAACATTAACATAATTTTCATTAGTATACAAAAAATCCATAACATCCTCCAATGATTTTGATGAAGAGTCATTAAGTAAATTATCAAGATTGATATGAGTATTGCTACATTCCTCAAAATTTATAATTTCACCCAATAGTGCTACACTTGATCTATCATCTTCTTCGGAATCATAATGATAAAATGTTTCATCAAGCGTTGCAGTAAGACTCTTGTTGTCAGTGTATTTTTTACGATTTGGACACTCATTAGCAAAGTGACCGAACCCTTTACACTTGAAGCGCTATGGCATATCCTCATCGTCAATATCGTTAGAATCTATGTTATTGATAGAAATATGATTATGTGGCCCAGCTGACGTAGGTAGATTTTTCTCTATTGAACCATTTATTTCTCTTCATAAGAAGTTCTCTAAACTGTCTTGTGATTAGTGAAACTGAGTTATCAAAATTTTCATCTGAAAAATCAGGATCGACAAGAATGTTTACAGAGTTATCAACACTTTCACTTATAAGAGTGTCAGTGTTTTTCAGTGCCTTGAACGCAATATCATTTCTGATTTTGGATTGCAGTTCATGATCAAATATGTTCAACTTTGCAACTAGAGTATTTCAAGAAAGAGTTTGAAGGTTATTTTTTTTCCATGATGGCATGTTTCTTAGACTCGTATCTTGCTGGTAAATATTGGTAAATTTTCATCACAATTTCCTTTTGGGGAATGGTCTTCCCTAGCGCAAAACATGCATTAATAGTTCCATACACTTTTTTGATTAAACTCATCAAACGATTCTTCATCAGTCATACAAAGATTTTCCTAGTCAAAATTTAGGTTTTGAGGCCTAGCTTATTTCTATGAGGTACCTCCTTCGAATACGGTTTGTAACATATCCCAAGCATCCTTAGACCTAGTGCATGAATTCATATGGTGCTGAAGATCTGGGATTATGGCATGGATAATAACGTTTAACCCGTCAAAATTATGCTTTACAACACTTATCTCGGTATCACTATAATCTGCTAATAGCTTCACAATAGTGAATCTGTCTCTAACAACTGTCAGCGCATCGTATCCAGTAACTACAAGTTTCCATGTCTAAAAGTAATTCGAGACATCAAAGTCTGGCGGTACGTTTATCAATATTACACTCTTGTCCATATAGTCAGATTGCTTCAAACACAGACTTATTAGGTCTTAAACGAATTTTCCTGCTCTGATACCAATTGAAAACGGGGGTGTGGTGTGTGTGTGTGTGGGGGGGGGGGGGGGATGTACCAAAGTACACCACCAAATTTTTCTTAGGAAACCTGTATGGACAAACTTATATACAATTCCGAGAGTTCAACTTAATGAATCTGAATCAAGGAATAATATTTAAATTTATATCTCTTTCTACCACAATCAGAGTGTTTACAGAGACAATTCCGTGAACCTGATTTGCGTGTGAGAGTACTTGGATGATCCCAAATATCAATATCCAAGAATTAATCAAGTTGTATCTAACAAAAAAATATGAATGTATATACTTTGATTGATTAACGTATAACCTGTGATATTTCAGTTATAAAGATAAGCAATATAATGCAGAAAAAGAAATAACACAGACACCAGAAATTTTGTTAACGAGGAAACCGCAAATGCAGAAAAATAAAGGGACCTAGTCCATATTGAACACCAAATTGTATTAAGCCGCTACAGATACTAGACTACTACCAATTGACTTCGAACTAGAATGTGGTTGAGACCGAATTAATTCCTCATAGAAATTCAGTTACTGTCGCGCTCCTTACGCCTCTTGAATCCCAAAGGACTCCGCGCAATTGATTCCCTTAGCTGACGACCTTTTACATCCTAAGAGTTGCTTCAACTCAATTGAAGACTTTAACCCAATCTGCCTCCCACAGATAAGCATATATGTGTGATTTCCTTTTTGATCTTATATCAAGGTGAGACTGGAAATCGATATCAATAGATAAATTCTAGATAACCTCAGAATCTGGACTTATGTATCCCGAAAAGCATCCTAAATTATTATTCACTTCACAAGTATTAAACTTGTGGAATCAACAAAGTCTGAGACAAAGAGAAATTTGTGATTTCTATCTATCTTGATTGATGGAGCAAGATCAACAATCAAACAAGATCAGGATACTTGAACTATCAAGATAAAAGATAGTTGGACCTGGCTTCACGAATCCCTATGAAGTCTTTTTAGTCGCTAAACCCTAAAACAGTTTTAGTAAGAGGACGAATCTAGTTTACAACTAGGACACACAAAGATAGTGTTGGGATTCAAAGATCCCAGTTGCTTGAGGTTCCCCTTTTATAGTCTTTCAAAGCATAAGTTTCTTTAAGTTTAATCTAAGATAGCTTTGGAACCAAGAAAACAATATCTATCATTCAATGAATCTTTGAAATGTGATTGACATATCAAGATATACACTTTGGTTAGGATGAACCGTAACCAAACCGTGTACAAAGGAAATGTTCATAAATAGTTAGCCGAAACTAGCCGATTGAATTATAAGCTTAATCATTTTGATAAACATTTAAGACTTTAAGTTTGAATCATAACCACAGGTTATAATGTGATAAATCTTTCCTATATAATGTTCTTAGAGTTTTATTCAAATGTTAATTATCTCACATAAATAATTTTATGTGCATCTGAAAATATTCGACAGGGTAAGTACATGTACTTTAACCTTGTTCGTGACTATAGTCATGGTACATGTAACCGGTATGTGTACCCTTAAGACAAATATAAGTTCCGTAATATACAAAACTTTTTCGGTTTTCCCCTAGGTATGGATACCAGACCGGTTTCAAAACTAACAGTTCTTTTTCGGTATGCATATCATTCCAGGTTCACGATTTTACAGACTCTTTGTGGTATGGATACCGGGTATGCGTACCACTAAGTCGCTGCCGAACTATAGCCGCGGAGGTATGTGTAATGGGTAAATGTACTACGGCTCCGGCATATAACAGTTTTCCCAGTTTGTGAAACCGGTATGCGTATTATCATGTATCTTGATTTTCAGCAGTTCTATATTTCTCTCTAGATCACTTCGAAACATTCCCAAATGACATCAATGACACATATCACTATTCCAGGCTATTTTCGAATGATAATCTTGAATCATAATTTAGATTACGAACAATAAATTGTTCTTAACCGAAATTCATCAAGTATGAACAAAATGTTCATTAAGCTTAGTTATATTGAAAAATACGGGGGTCTAACAACAACACCCAACAATTCGTTTGGCAATCTGAGAGGACTTACTCCAATATACTTTCTAGAGAATCAACTAGACAGTCAGATTCAATCTATAAAAAAGTATACAAAAGAGTTTAATATATCTAACTCTTAATTCAATCTGAAATCAGCAGATAGAAATCTGCGAGCTCGATTGAATATAAGAGGAGTAACTTGAACCGTACCAAAGACCAATGTTCAAGTGTCAATCAATTTAAATCAACAACCAAAGGTTGTATATTCTAATTGATTGATCTTAACGCACTACCTGTGATATTTTCAATTATATAACAAAATATAATGCGGAAAAAAATAACACCGAAACCAGAAGTTTTGTTAACGAGGAAACCGCAAATGCAGAAAAAACCAGGGACCTAGTCCAGATTGAACACCACACTGTATTAAGCCGTTACAGACTCTATCATACTACCAATTAACTTCGACTGGACTATAGTTAAACCCTAATCAATCTTACACTGATTAAAGGTACAGTTTCGTTCCTTACGTCTCTGATCCCAGCAGGATACTACGCACTTGATTCCCTTAGTTGATCTCACCCACAACCAAGAGTTGCTACGACCCAAAGTCGAAGACTTGGTAAACAAATCTGTCTCACACAGAAAAGTCTATAGATCTAATAAATCTGTATCCTACAGAAATACCCAAGAGATTTTGTTCCGTATTTTGATTAATCAAGGTGAACAGGAACCAATTGATAAATCGGACTTATATTCCCGAAGAACAGCTTAGTATTATCAATCACCTCACAATAATATTAATCGACCAGCGAAACAAGATATTGTGGAATCACAAACGATGAGACGAAGATGTTTGTGATTACTTTTATCTTGCCTATCGGAGAAATTAATTTCGAGTCAATTATTTCAATTATACTCAATACGATAACATCGGGCAAGATCAGAACACGCAACTACAAAGAGAATAGTTAGGTCTGGCTTCACAATCCCAATGAAGTCTTTGAAGTCGTTAACCTACATGTTCTCGAAGAAATCTAAGGTTAAAGGAGAATCGACTCTAGTTTATGCAACTAGTAACACACATGAGGTGTGAGGATTAGGTTTCCCAGTTGCTAGAATTCTCCTTTATATAGTTTTCAAATCAGGGTTTGCAATCCAAGTTATCTTGGTAACAAAGCATTCAATATTCACCGTTAGATGAAAAACCTGATTCAACCAAGCTAATATCTTTCAACCGTTTGATCGAACTTAGCTTGTTACACACAAATGAAATGTACCCTCTTTTAGGTTTATGTAACCATACCCAAACGTGTACACCATGTTGTCTCACAAATAGTTAACCGAGGTTAGACATATGATTACTCTCATATCAACCTTATTCATCTTAACCATAACTAGTTCAAATGACTCAAATGAAACTAGGTAAAGAGTTGTTTAATTGTTATATTCTCATAGAATTATACAATAACACAATTGAACAAAACCGGTTTGATTCTCTCGAATCAATTCATGAACATTATAGCCACGGTTTGCAAAAACTGCCTTCCTTTTTATATAAATGTTTAAGTTCATGAACATAACTGATTTTAGAACTTTAACCTTCAAGTATGCAAACGTGTACTGGTTATTATTTTTGAGAGTCGTTGTTGTAAATAGGATTCGTTTCAGACTTGTGAAGGAAATGGAATTTTTATATTTAATAAAAATATATATACAAAAATATTAACAATGGGCGAGAGGTACTGGGACTAAGGATGTGGCCGAATTCACTACACAGGGTTCATTCATATATTCTTTGACAATTTAAAACTCAATAAAATTAACATGGAATCTGATTTTGCCAAGATAGATTCTCAAAACATCGATTGTAAGTCCTAAGCATGATGTATCAAAACACCTAAGCTAAGCATACATCATCAAATTAAATAACAACCAATCAATTCAAATCATATTTCAATTTTAAATTAATGCAAAAGTCATAAAGAAGAATAAAATAAATTTACTCGTGTATGAAATTCACCCTCCTCCGTCGTCCCAGTGTTGGGTTTAGCTCATCATGATAAAAACACTCTCAAAATATTTATTTATTGCTCAAATGGTGTTTACAATGAAGAGAAGAAGAGAAAATGGTGTAAACAACTAATGTGCGACCCACAGGAAGCGTCACAAAAGAACGATAAAAGAGAAGTGCTATTGTCGCTGTGGTTTTAAGACCCACACCTATGACCCACGAATACTTTTCGTTGTCACCGTTGAAGAACGACGGTTCATGGACGTCCGTTCTTCATGTTCTTGAGTTGCAGCAGCAGAAAACTTTTCCCGCAACTCGTGATTTCTTCGTTCTCTTGTCTCTGCTAACTCCCCAACTCTCGACACCCTTCTCCTCAACCCCAGCAACCTATTTATACTCAACAGGTCGACCAAATCTTTGTAATAACTTCAATATAATCCAGCAGTGAAGAGAATATTTCCGATATATTTTTTTTATTCTTCTGACTTGTTACGGGATTTGTTTCCTGGTTTATCTCTTTCACGCGTCTTTTCTGAGCTGTAGAATTTGTTTCCAACCAATACAATCGACCCATGCACGTATCTTCCATCCAGAAAAACCGAGAATAGAATATCTTCCCTGTTTTGAGAATATCTTCCCTGTTTTGCATCCCACGATTATCCAGCCCAGATAACTCGATTCGAACACCCATACCATCCCTGTTAGGCTATAACAGGTCCAACCCAATGAAAACTAGCCCTTGAATCTCCTTATATCACGTCCAAAATTTGCTTCAACAATTACGCAGGTGAAGAACTATTTTTCCCGCCAAAACTCGGTTCAAATGGGGAAGAAACTGGTAGCCCCCTATCCAGAGTAGGGGTGTGAATAGCTGCTGCCTTGGGGGTGACCTTGGGGTGCCCCTTAGTAATTAGGTCACCCCTTATCCAAAAGCGAGAGTCCGAATAACACTTGTCCTCCGGGTGCCAAAATCAACTTTTCGAGCCGAATTTTCCAAAAATGTTTATTTCCTAAAAATACATAAAAACACAATATTAGTACAAAAATAGAGTTCCAACAATACGGACATTGAGGACAAATTAGACACAAAAATGTGTCTATCAAATACCCCCAAACTTATTATTTGCTAGTCCTCGAGCAAAACTAAAAAAATAAATAAAACCGAGTTAATCTCGGGAGGGTTTACCAGAGGTGTGCCCACAAAACCATTACTCCAGACCCTAGCTTATCTATGCAGAACCTTGGAAGGCACTAAAGAATCTCCTTGGTTGGCATACTTATTGACTATAAGAGGAAGTACCCTGATGCGAAATTCCAATTGCTGTACACGAGTTTGCACTCAAGCATACTAAAATTCATATATAAGTGACAGAGCTCTACTGAGATAGTCGCACTATGGACATCAATATCCGGAGTCAAAACTAATCACATGGATAGATCAAGAAGATGGATATAGAAAAACATATATGGTTTTGATGTTTACTAAGTGAACGGCGTTTCCCATATCTGTCTGAAGGCCTCCGCCAAAATGAACCTATCCTAATGGATTGAGATACTAGTCTGACTAATATCAACACACTGGCATATACAAGGGTACCAGTGGTCGATAACCTAACTCTAGGTCAACACAACTGGCATATACAAGGGTACCAGTGATCGACTTTATTGAATTTATTCCTTTTGGTCAAATGGTCTGGTCTCAATTTCTTTTTTTTTTCTTCTTTTTTTTTCAACTTTTTTTTTCATGGTATCTCAATCACTCTAATTCACCCTAGCATTGGTAACAACTTGAATCGTGAGCCCCACCAAATCACTTAGAAACATATTTAAAAAGAAAACAACATCAAAAAAAAGAAGTGAAAAGGACTCAACGAGATATGGTGAAACTATCATGTTATTCCTAACAACTGAGCTCTGTGCTTTTATGAATAGACTCTTTAGATGTTGCCATCTAATCAGATTGGTTCCTCAACTCCTACAATCAAAATGCTTCCATCCACTTAGATTAGTTATTGCAATCCTTAATAAGCATAAATTTCTAGTCTCTGGAGCTTATTTATTGTAACTAAGAACTTTCTCCCATACCCCCAAACTTAAATCTAACATTGTCTCAATGTTCTAAAGATAAAATTAAAAGCATGAACAAGGAGAAACTGTTACCAATGAAGCAAAAGAGATAAGGAAAGATATTACCATGTCGCATGAATATTGGGTTACCTCCCAAGAAGTGCTAAGTTTAAAGTCTTCAGCCAGACTAAGCAGGGATTAGTCACCACGTAGAATCATATAGTAACAGTCGAAATAACTGTGGGTCTTCAAAACTAAATAGAGCTGACCAAAGGAAACTGCAATGAACCAAAAAAGTGAACAAGACTAGCATGCCCTTACTTAGTTTCCTGATTAAGAAATTTATATCTAATTATGGTTCAGGTTCAGGTTCTATGAAAGGGTCTAAATAGAAAATTTTCATTGGCTGCGTTTCTTCATAGGTGGGATCCGAATCATTAGGTCCTAGAGTCTGGAAAAACTCACATATGATCTTAGAAGCGCACAATAATAACCTAAATAACTGAGGATCCTCTAAGTCAATAATATTTGACTTACATAATTAACCACAATGAGAGTAGTGGTCATTCTTAAGCAAATGTGTCGATTCTAATTTCCTAAAGCATTTAGGTTTAGTCTCACAACTTAATATTCGACACATTTGGAATATAAACGTTCCCACAGTTGGAAGAAAACTATTTGGTGGGAAAACAAAGTCAATCTGGGGATCATAGCCTGGGCAAACCACATCAACCAGAGGATGGGTTTCTAACGATTGAACTTCTTCCTGGACATCATTAGGTTCGGGAAAACGAATATGAAGGTAATCTTGTAAAATTGTCGAGGCAGAGATATCAAGTCCTAATTGAAGGGACTTTCTGAGAGTTAAAGGTAAGGTACTAGGAAGGTGATAATCACCCCCAAACTTAGAGTTTTCAGTGTCTCTAGATAGACTAGTTACAATCTCCCTAATTTCTGGATCATTAGATTCTTGAAAATGGTCAATTGATTCTTCTAATTTATTATCAGGTAGTGCATCTTTACTCATCTCTACGGGTATATATTCTTCATCTAATACTATTGTTTCTAAGTCGCTAGACTCTAAAACAACATTTTCGGAATAAACCCGTTCCTCTAAACCACTATCGGCTTCGTAATCGAAAGGAAAAACTACATCGTCTAAAACGGTGGTATCCCTAATCAAATCCTCGTCTTTTTGAATAGGTGAATAATCATAAAAATTATTTGGATTTGAAATAATATAATCATTATAAAGCTCAATTGGATTAATAGATTCCTGATCACTATGCCTACATATCTCAGATTCTTCATTACTACTATCCTCATCATCATAATAGTACAAAGATGATTGAACCTTATCTAAATAAGTAATGTCTTTTATTCTAGCCTCGTCCTCTAAATTAGGCAAATATTCACTATTGATATCAAGGGTAGAATTAGAAATCCTATTTTGGAAATTTAGATTATTTCGAGCAGCATTAGCCAACTTTTCATTTTCTGCCTCTAGACGTGCCTGAATTTTACTGAGCATAACACTTATACGTTTACCACTTTCGTTTATCATCTCAGAATATCGTGTACACTCTTCTTTTGAACTATTCATTGCAACTAAACGTTTATACGTCCTTCCAATCCGTTGTTGGGTCTCTTCTAGAGATAGAACAGGTTCACAAATATCATAATCAGGACTAGTTTCCAAAAACGAGTAACCAGTACTACAATGTTCCTGATTTTCTTGCTCGTAAGACCAATTCGCGTGTGGATAGTAATTGGGCTCACCATGGTATGAACCATAACCTTGAAAAGGTTGGCGTTCCCAACTACTATTCCCATCATGTTCATAAAAATGATGATGTCCATATTCAAATTCAGATCGATACTCATTGTATTGGATTCTGTCATACCAGTTCGACATTCTTAATTGCAAGGGAATTCTACACAATCACAAACAATGCTGACTCGACCAAATCAAACCTACTGATTTCTAGCAAACAAAAAGCATGATGGCTCCACTTAGATTGTTTCTAGACAAGCTTCTAATCCTTCGAAAGGGAATTCGTTACAATTTAAGCAAACCCCTCTGGAATCAATCCGAGTTAAAGTAAGTTGAATCGAGGCGAGGGAAGCTCAGTGGAGCTTTGATACCCAAAGCCTCACAGGTACAAGGCGGCGCAGTCACACATTCAACTTACAGAAACCATCAAGAACTTTGAAGTATGCTTAAAAGAGTAACTAATATTTTTCGAATGACTTTCCTGTTAAGCTCGTTATCCTATAGGTCTCTTTCTAGTCAAAATTTTAGGCTTAGGTTCGCGTTTGGTTTCGTTTTCCTAAGGCGGGCAAGAAGGGAACGGTGATGAAATCCGAACCCTTATCTTATATGGCCAGTTCTTGCCCTTTACTAGGAATTTAAAGCAGCCGGTTCATTCCTCAACATATAATCACCTTAAGGCATACAGTAAACCCGCTTGCAGGAGATTCGCGGGTGTTTTGAAAGACTTACCTCCCGTACCAGACGGGCGATGAACCGCTGTAGTCGACTCGGGCCACTGACTCCGGCGTCAGTGTGCGAACCCGAGGGGCCGAGACGATATTGTAATCTTCATCCTTCCCTGCAAACAATTCTATATTTAATGTACCCTTCCTTAGGGTTTAAAATTAAAATAAATTGTCCAAAGTCCAGTCCAATGAAAAGAAATACAAAAAATAATAATAATAATTACAAAAAAAATGGAAAGTCTTTTAAAAAAAATAAAAAAAAATAATTCTCTCTCTCTTTTTTTTTCTCTCTTTTTTCTTTATTTTTTTTGCTTTGTCTTTTTTCCTTCTCTTTTAGCTTTAAGCTTTGATTCCAAGGTCTTTAGTATCCAACTTCAAACATGTAATACAAAAACACAACCAAAGAGACGTAAAAAGAACAAATGGAATAATAAAAACCTAAAAATTCTACCTAAGCACAAATCCGCGTCGGCGGCGCCAAAATGTTTAAAGTTTTTGAGAGTCGTTGTTGTAAATAGGATTCGTTTCAGACTTGTGAAGGAAATGGATTTTTTAGATTTAATAAAAATATATATACAAAAATATTAACAATGGGCGAGAGGTACTGGGACTAAGGATTTGGCCGAAGTCACTACACAGGGTTCATTCATATATTCTTTGACAATTTAAAACTCAATAAAATTAACATGGACTCTGATTTTGCCAAGATAGATTCTCAAAACATCGATTGTAAGTCCTAAGCATGATGTATCAAAACACCTAAGCTAAGCATACATCATCAAATTAAATAACAACCAATTAATTCAAATCATATTTCAATTTTAAATTAATGCAAAAGTCATAAAGAAGAATAAAATAAATTTACCCGTGTATGAAAAATTCACCCTCCTCCATCGTCCCAGTGTTGGGTTTAGCTCATCATGATAAAAACACTCTCAAAATATTTATTTATTGCTCAAATGGTGTTTACAATGAAGAGAAGAAGAGAAAATGGTGTAAACAACTAATGTGCGACCCACAGGAAGCGTCACAAAAGAACGATAAAAGAGAAGTGCTATTGTCGTTGTGGTTCTAAGACCCACACCTATGACCCACGAAGACTTGTCGTTGTCACTGTTGAAGAATGACGGTTCCTGGACGTCCGTTCTTCATTTTCTTGAGTTGCAGCAGCAGAAAACTTTTCCTGCAACTCGTGATTTCTTCGTTCTCTTGTCTCTGCTAACTCCCCAAACTCTCGACACCCTTCTCCTCAACCCCAGCAACCTATTTATACTCAACAGGTCGACCAAATCTTTGTAATAACTTCAATATAATCCAGCAGTGAAGAGAATATTTCCGATATATTTTTTTTATTCTTCTGACTTGTTACGGGATTTGTTTCCTGGTTTATCTCTTCACACGTCTTCTCTGAGCTATAGAATTTGTTTCCAACCAATACAGTCGACCCATGCACGTATCTTCCATCCAAAAATTCCGAGAATAGAATATCTTCCCTGTTTTGCATCCCACGATTATCCAGCCCAAATAACTCGATTCGAACACCCATACCATCCCTGTTAGGCTATAAAAGGTCCAACCCAATGAAAACTAGCCCTTGAATCTCCTTATATCACGTCCAAAATTTGCTTCAACAATTACGCAAGTGAAGAACTATTTTTCTCGCCAAAACTCGGTTCAAATGGGGAAGAAACTGGTAGCCCCCTATCCAGAGTAGGGGTGTGAATAGCAGCTGCCTTGGGGGTGACCCTTAGTAATTAGGTTACCCCTTATCCAAAAGCGAGATTCCGAATAACATTTGTCCTCCGGGTGCCAAAATCAATTTTTTCGAGCCGAATTTTCCAAAAATGTTTATTTCCTAAAAATACATAAAAACACAATATTAGTACAAAAATAGAGTTCCAACAATACGGATGATTAAAGATTTTCCGTGGTTGTAGTAATGAGGTTCAAACTCTCGGACTTGTGAAGGATAATTTTTTAGAAAATAAATATATATACAAATATTGACAAATTGGTAGAGAGGTACTGGGACTAATGATTCGGCCAATCTTCATAACATAAGGCTTAATGATTTATTCTCAACAATAATAGCTCAAAACATATATGGACTCTTATTTTGCCAAAGTCGATTCTCAAAACATTGGTTGTAAATGTTAAGCATGGAACATCAAATCACCTAAGCTAAGCATGACCCATCTAATCAAATAACACCCAATTTAATCAAATCATATTTCACTTAATTTTTAATGCAAAAGTCTTAAAAAGAATTAATAAAATTACCCATTTATGAAGCTCGGCCTCCTCCGTCGCCCCAGTGTTGGGGTTTAACTCATCATAGTAAAAATGCTCTCAAAATATTTCATTGATGCTCAAAAGTGTTTTACAATGAAGAGAAATACAAGAAATTGATGTAAAACAGAACTCTGCGACCAACAGAAGGCGTCCATAATCAACGACAGAGCTGAGGTGCTGTTGTTGTTGAAGAACTACGACCCACAAAGGACAGTCGATGTTGCTGTTGAAGAACGACTGCTTCTGAGAGTCCGTTCTTCGTGTTCTTCAGGCGTGTTAATGGCAGCAGCAGCAGCAGGTAACTTCTCTGCAACTCCTCCTGCGCCTCTCTGCTCGCCTCCAAACCTCCCCAAACTCTCGACATCCCTTCTACTAGACCCAAGGAGTCCTTTTATACCCAACAGGCGCGTTTAATCTCTCCATAACTCGAGATAATCTTCATTATTTCCGCTGTCCAAAAATAGGGAATAATTGCCAAAAATAGAAGATTCTTACGTACTCTTGCTTCCTGCACACTCCCAATTGCCTTATACACGCCTCATCACTCGTCCAATGCTAGTATAACTCCTCCATGCACGCTATAACTCCAGTTTTGCTTGCTTACAGTGCGTGTTGCTCTGTTTTGGTTTGGTGAATCATCACGCGTTTTCCATCCAATTACGATCAAACCCACTGCCCAAAATATCTTCCTTAGGATATATCACATCTTGATACCAAGTTTTAGCCATTGAATCGCACCACAACACCTTCATTTTGTCGATTGAAATTCTGCCAGTTGATGAACCAATTTTCCCGCCAAAATCGAAATTCAAATGAAGAAGAGGGTGTCCTGGGGGTGCCCTTAGTAATTAGGTTACCCCTTATCCAAAAGCGAGAGTCCGAATAACACTTGTCCTCCGGGTGCCAAAATCAACTTTTCGAGCCAAATTTTCCAAAAATGTTTATTTCCTAAAAATACATAAAAACACAATATTAGTACAAAAATAGAGTTCCAACAATACGGACATTGAGGACAAATTAGACACAGAAAATGTGTCTATCAAATACCCCCAAACTTATTATTTGCTAGTCCTCGAGCAAAAATTATTCTTGAAAAGTGACCGAGTTAATCTCGGATGGGTTTATCAGAGGTGTACCTACAAAAACCAATACTCCAGTCCCTAGCTATCTACGCAGAACCTTGGAAAACACTAAAGAACCTCCTTGGTTGGCATACAATTATTGACTCTAAGAGGAAGAACCCTGATGCGAAATTCCAATTGCTGTACACGAGTTTGCACTCAAGCATACTAAAATTCATATAAGTGACAGATCTCTACTAAGATAGTTTCACGATGGACATCATACTCGGAGTCAGACTAATCACATGAAAAGATTAAGAAGATGGAAAAAGAAAAATGTAGATGGTTGAAAAGTGAACGGTGTTTCCCATATCTGTCTGAAGTCCTCTGCCAAGGTGAACCTAACTTAAATGACTGAGATACCGGTCTGACTAATATTAACACACTGGCATATACAAGGGAACCAGTGGTCAATAACTTAAATCTAGATCAACAAACTGGCAAATACAAGGGAACCAACAGTTGACTACACATAACAATAACCATTTTTTTTTTAACTTAACGGCATGAATAGATCTTTTGGATCCAAGCGCATGCTTCTTGTCAGCAGATTACACGATAGTTCCCACGGGTCCTGCATTCCACACTTGCTTAGGCGACGGAAACAGGGAGAACACACGCATATTGCTATCCAAGTGTTAATACTTATTCCGATTGGTCTAACTGGTCCGTTTTTTTTTTTTTTTTTGAAAAAGGTAACTCAGTCACTCTATTTCACTCTAGCAAAGGTAACAACTTGAATCGTGTGCCCCACCAAATCACTTGAAACAAAAGAAAACTAAAAATAGAAAGTGAAAAGGACTCGACAAGATATGGCGAAACTATCATGTTATTTCTAACACCTGAGCTCTGTGCTTTTATGAATAGACTCTATAGATGTTTCCATCTAGTCAGATTGGTTCCTCAACTCCTAAAACAAAAATGTTTCCATCCACTTAGATTAGTTAGTGTTATCCTTAATACGCATAAATTTCTAGGCTCTGGAGTTTATTTATTGCAACTAAAAAGTTTCTCCCATACCCCCAAACTTAAATCTAACATTGTCCTCAATGTTCTAAAGATGAAACTAAAAGCATGAACAAGGAGAAATTGTTACCACTTGAAGCAAAAGAGATAAGGAAGGATATTACCATGTCGCAAGAATATTGGGTTACCTCCCAAGAAGTGCTAAGTTTAAAGTCTTCAGCCAGACGTAGGAAAGGTTTAGTCAACTCGAACCGTATAAAAGTAGCCGGAATAACTGTGGGTCTTTAAAACCAAAAAGAGCTGACAAAAGGAAACTGCAGTGAACCAACGAAATGAACAACACTAGCATGCCCTTACCTAGTTTCCTGATAACTATCGCTAATTGTGGTTCAGGTTCAGGCTCTATGAAAGGGTCTAAATAGAATATTTTCATTGGCTGCGTTTCTTCATAGGTTGGATCCAAATTATTAGGTCCTAGAGTCTGGAAAAACTCAAATAAGAACTTGGAATCACAAAGTAATAACCTAAATAATTGAGGATCCTCTAAGTCAATCAGATATGACTTACAAAATTGACCACAGTGAGAATAGTGGTCATTCTTAAGAAAATGTATCGATTCTAATTTCCTAAGGCATTTAGGTTTAGTCTCACAACTTAATATTCGACACATTTGGAATATAAACGTTCCCACAGTTGGAAGAAAACTATTTGGTGGGAAAACAAAATCAATCTTGGTATTATTGCCTGGGTTAACCACATCAACCAGAGGATGGGTTTCTAACATTTGAGACTCTTGTTGGATATCATTAGGTTCTGGAAAACGATTATGAAGATAATCTTGTAAGATGGTTGAGGCATTGATGTCAAGTCCCAAGTGAGGGACCTTACTAAGAGTTAAAGCACATGGAGAATGATACTCACCCCCAAACTTAGAGTTTTCGGCGTCTCTAGATAGACTGGTCATAACCTCCCTAATTTCTAGGTCGGCAATTGATTTTTCTAAGTCAGGTTCATCCTCGCTAATCTCTACGAGTTCATCTAAGACTATTGTTTCTAAATTGTTTGACTCGATCTCAAGATAAACTGGTTCCTCTAAACCATCATCGGTTTCGTAAACAAGATATACTACATCGTCTGAAACGTGGGTATCTCTAGTCAAATCCTCGTCCTTTTGAATAGGTGAATAATTTTTAAAATTATTAGGATCTGAACCAGAAATAATATAATCATTATAAGGCTCAACTGTGGTAACAAATTCCTGATCACTATTCCCACATATTTCAGATTCTTCATCATCACTATCCTCATCATCATGATACAATTTTTGAAATTCAAGAATTCTCAATCTTTGTTCCAAACTACATGGTCTATGTTTATAATATTTCTCATAGATCGTTAGAGGTGATTCCTCAATAAAAGTTGGAGTATCCATATATCGCTGCCCACGCATATATTCACCAAGAGTCATTTCCGAAGACGTCTCTTGATAACGAGAATTTCTAGACATATATTCTCGCAACGTCATCGCAGGTGGCGTCTCCTCAAAAGGATTCATCACCGAAGAAATATAAACTACAGAGGGATTCTATACAATCACAAACAAGGCCGACTCGACTCCACCAAAACAAACCTAAAGATTTCTAGCAAACAAAAAGCATGATGGCTCCACTTAGATTGTTTCTAGACCAGCTTCTATCTTTCGAAAGGGAATTCGTTGCAATTTGAGCAAACCCCTCTGGAATCAATCCGAGTCAAAGTAAGTTGAATTGAGGCGAGGGAAGCTCAGTGGAGCTTTGATACCCAAGGCCTCACCGCTATCACAAGGCGGCGCAGTCACGCATTCAACTCACAGAAACCATCATGAACTTTGGAGTGTGCTTAAAGAGCAACCAATATTTTTCGAACGAGTTTCCTATTAAGCTCATTACCTTATCGGTCTCGTTCTATTCCAAATTTTAAGCTTGGGTTCGCGTTAGGTTTCGTTTTCCTAAGGCGGGCAAGAAGGGAACGGTGATGAAATCCGAACCCTTATCTTGTTTAGGCCAGGCCTTGCCCTTTACTAGGAAAATAAAGACAGTCTGGTTCGTCCTCAAACAATTATCACCTTAAGGCAGACAGTAACCCGCTTGCAGGAGATTCGCGGGTGTTTCGATTGGACTTACCTCCCGTACCAGACGGGCGATGAACCGTTGTCGTCGACTCGGGCCACGACTCCTATGCCGTGTGCGAACCCGAGGGGCCGAGACGATATAGTAATCGTCGTCCTTCCCTGCACACAGTTTATATAATAATTTTTTTTTTTTTATTAATAATACCCTTCCGTAGGGTTAAAAAAATTAATAATAATAAAGTCCAAGAGTCCAGTCCAAAGTCCAAATAAAGTAAAGTGCAAAAGAAAAAGAAAAATAACCTAAAAAAAAATATAAAAAATCTCTCTTTTTTTTTTCTCTCTTTTCTATATATAAAACAAAAAAAAGAAAATTCCTCTTTCGCTCCTTTCGCTTTAAGCTTTTCCTTCCATGGTCCTTAGTACTCCACTTCGAACCTGCAAATCAAAGACAAAAAGAAACGTAAAAAGGAAAAAAAAAATAATAAACCTAAAAAAAATTCTACCTAAGCACAGGTCCGCGTCGGCGGCGCCAAAATGATTATAATTTTTTCGTGGTTGTAGTAATGAGGTTCAAACTCTCGGACTTGTGAAGGATAATTTTTTAGAAAATAAATATATATACAAATATTGACAAATTGGTAGAGAGGTACTGGGACTAATGATTCGGACAATCTTCATAACATAAGGCTTAATGATTTATTCTCAACAATAATAGCTCAAAACATATATGGACTCTTATTTTGCCAAAGTCGATTCTCAAAACATTGGTTGTAAATGTTAAGCATGGAACATCAAATCACCTAAGCTAAGCATGACCCATCTAATCAAATAACACCCAATTTAATCAAATCATATTTCACTTAATTTTTAATGCAAAAGTCTTAAAAAGAATTAATAAAATTACCCATTTATGAAGCTCGGCCTCCTCCGTCGCCCCAGTGTTGGGGTTTAACTCATCATAGTAAAAATGCTCTCAAAATATTTCATTGATGCTCAAAAGTGTTTTACAATGAAGAGAAATACAAGAAATTGATGTAAAACAGAACTCTGCGACCCACAGAAGGCGTCCAGAATCAACGACAGAGCTGAGGTGCTGTTGTCGTTGAAGAACTACGACTAACATAGACAGTCGATGTTGCTGTTGAAGAACGACTGCTTCTGAGAGTCCGTTCTTCGTGTTCTTCAGGCGTGTTAATGGCAGCAGCAGCAGCAGGTAACTTCTCTGCAACTCCTCCTGCGCCTCTCTGCTCGCCTCCAAACCTCCCCAAACTCTCGACATCCCTTCTACTAGACCCAAGGAGTCCTTTTATACCCAACATGCGCGTTTAATCTCTCCATAACTCGAGATAATCTTCATTATTTCCGCTGTCCAAAAATTGGGAATAATTGCCAAAAATAGAAGATTCTTACGTACTCTTGCTTCCTGCACACTCCCAATTGCCTTATACACGCCTCATCACTCGTCCAATGCTAGTATAACTCCTCCATGCACGCTATAACTCCAGTTTTGCTTGCTTACAGTGCGTGTTGCTCTGTTTTGGTTTGGTGAATCATCACGCGTTTTCCATCCAATTACGATCAAACCCACTGCCCAAAATATCTTCCTTAGGATATATCACATCTTGATACCAAGTTTTAGCCATTGAATCGCACCACAACACCTTCATTTTGTCGATTGAAATTCTGCCAGTTGATGAACCAATTTTCCCGCCAAAATCGAAATTCAAATGAAGAAGAGGGTGTCCTGGGGGTGCCCTTAGTAATTAGGTTACCCCTTATCCAAAAGCGAGAGTCCGAATAACACTTGTCCTCCGGGTGCCAAAATCAACTTTTCGAGCCAAATTTTCCAAAAATGTTTATTTCCTAAAAATACATAAAAACACAATATTAGTACAAAAATAGAGTTCCAACAATACGGACATTGAGGACAAATTAGACACAGAAAATGTGTCTATCAACGGACATTGAGGACAAATTAGACACAAAAATGTGTCTATCAGGTACGCATACTTGAAATACTCGGACCAAGATTGGGTTTCGCCAGTACGCAAACGGGTAGACGAACTTTCAATCAGACTATCGGACATGAACCTGTACGCCAGTATGCAAACGGGTACACATACTTAGGTTCCCGTATTTCTCAAACCAACAGGTACGTAAACGGGTGCGTATACTATGGTTCCCGGACATGGATTCCATATGTGCAAGAGTGCATAACATGACATATCCAATAATGGTTAAGTGTTCTAAACTCTTATTTCAATCATTGAAACTTTCTTAGTGGATGCCAATAGCCGTTTTCACACACTATTAGCATCAAAGCAATTTTCAAGATATTAAAATAATCATAACGAAACATTCCAAGACTACACCAAATGATTGTATCACACAAACCATGTAAGATGTTACTCGAAAATTTTCACATGATATAAGATGAACTTGGTCGAAGCGAAAGCTTGCCAACACATATTCGACAAATATGTAAGCGAGATGAACTCAGCTCGAAATCTCAAATGCGTATATAGAAAACTATATCATAATACGACTTATATCTCAATATAAGAGATAGAGTAGAAATAGACTTTCCGAGTGATGGATGAGTTTCAGTCTCCACATACCTTTTTTCAATGAAGTTCCACAAGCTCCCCTTAGTAGTTCTTCGTCTTCAAATGATGAAAGCCGTGAAGTCTAAGCTCAACTACACAGTCTATGTCCTAGTCTGAGACATCTATAAATAGGATAGAAATCAAGACTTATAGTTTTGATCACTAACATTGACAAACATGCTTGAGATAGCAACCCATGCGAGTTCGACCGAGCAGTGCTCTAACAATCTCGTCCTTTGTCAATTTTAGTGACAAAACTATCAATACATATGGATTACAAAATAATAAATTTTTAGCTTCTCATCCAAATGCTTGATCTCCTTAGCATATTCAACACGACTCAAAAACTTCGTCACTTCCAAGTACTCCATGATTCTAAACGTGTTCAACTCAGCATCATAGTTGTTGAAGATCCGTAGCGATAACAATGAGAAAAAAAATACGGGTTATTTTGTTTTTGGTACTCAAGTTTTGACCAACTTTGCTGTTTGGTCTAACATTTGTCCAGCTTGGTGTTTGGTACTTGGAAATGACGTTGACCCGCGTGGACTCGGTTTGACCAAACAGCAAAGTTGGTGGACACGTCAAGGTCAAACCGAGTCCACACGGGTCAACGTCATTTCCAAGTACCAAACACCAAGATGGACAAATGTTAGACCAAACAGCAAAGCTGGTCAAAACTTGAGTACCAAAAACAAAATAACCCAAAAAATACTCTAGATCATTGTTATACAGTGTCATAGTGTTTGTGAGTGAAAACTGTTTCTGTTGGTTTTGGTAAATTTGGGTGTGTGAATGAGAAACCAATTTAAACCCTAAACAATGCACTGCACGGGAGTACTTTTGATTTGAGAGATCAATCCGTACAATCCCAGCTTAAACTAAGAAATGGTCGTTCCAGGCATGCTACGGTCACAAAGTGAAGGAGAAGGGTTGGTCTTAGGGAGGGAAGCGAAGAGAGTGTTGAGACCAGAATCATTGATTCTGAAGCTGTGGTTGTTTATGACTTGTATCTGAAAGTAGAACTGGTTAGCAGAATGGAAAACTACCAGGTGATTTCTATATACTGTATTGTTGCCGACCAAAACTTGTTTTGTGAAAATAGGTGAAGCCTATTTATACAAGTCATATTGAAACGTACCCTGGTCTCGTAGGAAGTAGAAACGATTGAGTGGTGGAAGAATAGGGTAACATGTAACCGTCGGACATTATGCTTCCATGATGAAGGAAGTGAATTCGTGTAACTGTTAGACATTATTCCTCCATGATGAAGGAAGTTAATTCGTTACACCGTTACTTTTCACCGCCACTAATTGTCCTGATTCATGACACTTTCTTGTAACGGGTGCATTGCACGCCGCGTGCTGTTGTTGATGGTGGTTTTTATCTTAGAGTCAAAATCGTAAAACTGTACATCTGACATGACGTCACTATGACCATTAGCACATTTATTGAATCAATTAGCATGCCTATGTAAGAATTACCGGGGTACCCTTTTTTTTTACATGGGTCATGTTCCACGGCAGAACCCTTAACACTGACTGACATCATCTATGCCAAACCCTAATTCTCATGCTACCGCGCCAAGGCATGCCAACCATGCCAGCCGCACCACTGTGCCAATGGTAGACCATGCCAGCCACGTCACCGTCCCAAGGCATGCCAACCATGCCATCCACACCACTGTGCCAATGACATACCATGCCAGCCACATCTCCGCGCCAAGGCATGCCAACCATACCATCCGCACCACCGCGCCAATGGCATGCCATGCCAGCCGCACCTCTGCGCCAAGGCATGTTGATAGACACATTTTTGTGTTTGAATTGTCCTCAATGTCTCTATTGTTAGTGCTTGATTTTGTACTTATTATGGTGTTTTTATGTTTGTGTAGGTGTTTTTGGAGAAATACACTTGTGTGGAAAAAGTTGCTCGAATAGTGATGCTTGCACCTCTCTGAGAAAATTAATAAAGGCACCTGCACTTTGGATAGGGGCACCACCTTCTTCTTCATTTTCAAACAGAATATTGGCGAGAAATTTGGGTTTCAACAGTAAAGGATTTACAATTTTTAAGACAAGAATATCTTCTTCCTTATAAACAGGAAATCTATGAGTATTAATTACCGGAGTTTTGAAAAAAAAGAAGTTATCTTCTATTAAACATGAAAGATATCTTAGAGGATTTTCTCTTGGATTTGACTCTGCGAATTAAAGAAGATTTGGGTATAATAAAGAAATTTAGAGAATATAAAGAAGAAGAAAAATTCTTGAAGATATTTTTAATTAAAAAGAAGAAGATTTTGGAGGTATGGAAGAATATATTTGATTAATGGGTTTGTGTGTATAAATAGAGAGCAAGAGAGCACAATCAAGGGAGAGCCGGTGAGCCGGTAGCCAGTTTCACAATTTTCTTTTATATAGTTTTCTTTGTAATAATGAGGAGCTAAACCCAATCCTTGGTGCTATGGAGGAAGCCGTTGTTTCGGTAAAAGTGATATATTTCCATTAATTGATTACAACAACTCTATTATGATTTTTGCATTGAACTAAAAATTGTTTATATGATTTTGATTAGTTAGGTGTATTTTCTCTTGATAGAATATGCTTGCTTTAGGGTTTTGGTATTCTATGCTTGGATTAACATCTATTCTTTTGGAAATCTACATGTCTAGGCAATACTATTAGAATCAATTTGAATGTTGAGTTGCATAATTATTGTTTTATTAAATAACTAATATCAACCAATGGTGGAATCCTAGCCCCATTCTCTCCATAATTTTCACAACATCTTTTTAATTTAGTTCGCTATTTTTATTTATTAAAAAAAATCTAAAAATCCGCTTTCACAAGTCTTGAACGAATCATATTACTACAACAACTTTGAAAATACATCAAATTTTTGGCGCCGCCGACGCGGACTTGTCTTTAGGATAGAGTTTTTAGATTTTTTTTTAGGTTTTTATTTTTATTTGTTCTTCTTTACGTTTTTGGGTTTTTGTCTTTTTCTTTCAGATTTTGGAATTTGGAGCGAAAGAAAATTTTGCCAAAGCTTTTGGTGAATACTTAAAGACTGGAGTAAAAGGAAAAGCGAAAGGAGAGAAAGAAGAAAAAAAAATTTTATAAAAAAGAGAGAAAATAAAAAAGAGACATTTTATCTTTGTAGATTTTTTTTTAGACTTTCTTTTTCTTTTGCACTTTATAGTTTTGGACTTTGGACTTTAAATTTTGGGACATTATTTTTTTTAAACCCTACGGAAGGGTAGTTTAAATATAAACTGTTTGCAGAGAAGGACGGTGATTACGATATCACCTCGGCCCCTCGGGTTCGTACATGACATAGGAGTCGTGGCCCAAGTCGACTACAAAGGTTCATCCCCCGTATGGTACGGGAGGTAAGTTTTTCGAAACACTCGCGAATCCCCTGTCAGCGAGTTACCGTCTTCCTTCGTATGCATATATGTTGAGGACTTGAAAACGGATGCTTTAATTTCCTAGTAAAGGGCAAGGACTGGCCATACAAGATAAGGGTTCGGATTTCATCACCGTTCTCTTCTTGACCGCCTTAGGAAAACGACACCAAACATGAACCTAAGCCTAAAATTTTGACTAGAACGAGACCGATAGGGTAACGAGCTTAACAGGAAAGTCATTCGAAAAATATTGGTTACTCTTTTAAGCGAAATTCGAATTTCTTGACGGTTTCTGTAAATTGAATGTGTGACTGCGCCGCCTTGTAATACCGGTGAGGCCTTGGGTATCAAAGCTCCACCGAGCTTCCCTCGTCTCTATTCAACTTACTTTGACTCAGATTGATTCCAGAGGTGTTTGCTTAAATTGTAACGAATTCCCGTTCGAAGGATTAAAAGCTGGTCTAGAAACAATCTAAGTGGATCCATCATGCTTTTTGTTTGCTAGAAATCAGTAGGTTTTCTATGGTGGAGTCAGCCTTGTTTGTGTTTGCATAGAACATCCTTTCCGTTTTAGGACTTTTCTTTTTGATTTTGTTTTTCTAGTGTATGCCCAAAGTTTGTAAATATGCTTGGAAAAGAAACACTCTAGGTCGTTTGATTAGTGACAAGCCTAGTAGTTCCTCTTGTGAAGGCGGGGAGCTTGAAGACTCTTCTTTTGAGAGCCCCGTTTTTGGAAACTTCAGTTTTGAGAATCTGTCTCTTTGTGAGGAAAGTACCCCTAGTACTCCTAGTCCTTTGTTAGTGCCAGAAATGGAAACTTTGAAAGCTTTGCTAAACCCAACTAGGACCTCTCGTCCATCTTGTATCAAGTTAGCTGAAACCGAGGCAAATTATGAACTGAAACCCGGGACTTTACAGATGCTCCCAATGTTTTTAGGGAAGGAGAATGAGAACCCCTATTTTCATGTTAGGGAATTTGAGGAAGTTCGTAGTACTCTGAAAATTAAAAACCTAAGTGATGATGCGCTGAAACTTAGGTTATTCCCCTTTTCCTTAAAAGATAAAGCAAAATCTTGGCTGTATAGTTTGGACTCTGAGTCAATTGAAACCTATGACCAACTTACTTTTGCCTTTATACATAAGTTTTTCCCAAGGCATAAAACATCGTCTATTAGGACACAAATATGTACTTTTGCCCAATAAGAGGGAGAATCTTTATATAGGTACTTAGAAAGGTTCAATGACTTGATATCTCAATGTTCTCACCATGGTTTGGAGAAGGTTAGGTTAGTTCAGATCCTCAACGAGGGTTTAGATTATTCAACAACAACCATGGTTGAGTCATTATGCACAGGTGGGTTTGAGAATAAAACTGTTGATGAAGCGATGACATTTTTGAATGAAATCGCCGATAAGACCCAAAAATGGGAAAATAGTAGGGAACCCCAGAAAACAATTCTTCTAAGTAGAGGAAATGTTAATAGGGTGAAAGGATCTTATGAGTCAGATGCCAAAATAGCAGCTATAGCCAAAAGGTTAGAAGCCTTAGAATTAGGTCATTCTAGTGGTAGTAGTGGAAGAAATGAGCCTTTTTGGGAAGGCCATGCTGTTGAAGAGCAAGCCAATGCTCTTTATAACAACACTAGGTTTGATAACCAACAGAAGTTTGACCCATATTCAGAAACCTATAACCCTGGCTGGAGAAACCATCCAAACCTTTCTTGGTCCAAGGGCCGGAATCAAGGTCAGTCTAGTAATGCTCAGGTTCCTCCAGGTTTGGCTATACTAAGAATCCTTCAGCTCCGGCACAGTTTCAGATCCCTTTAGATAAGAAAGTCATGAGTTTAGAAGAGTCTTTTGCCTTTTTAACTCGGAACACTTTAGAATTTCAGCAATCGGTTGCACAAGGATTAGATGAAAATAAAAAGATGGTACAAGCTAACTCTCAGGCTATTTCCGAGTTGAAAACCCAGGTTAGTTAGATAAATAAGACATTGAGAGAAAAAAGAAAGTTTCCTAGTCTACCACAACCCAACCCTAGGGGAGTCCATCAAATATCTTTAGATGGTGAGAAATCATCAAACCATGTGAACTCGATAACAACTCTTAGGAGTGGTAAAACGGTAGACAATAAGGTAGCCATGCCTAGCGGACATACTGTAGTTCCACCTTCTACTTACCAAGAGGAGCCCGTAGACGAGGAAACTGAAACAGTCTCTAAGGATTCCCAAGAAATTCCTGATAGGTCTACCTTTGTGCCTAGAGCCCCATATCCACATTTGTTATCCTCAACAAAGAAGGAGTCGACTTTTAATGAGATAATGGAAACATTTAAGCAGACGAACATCAACATTCCGCTATTAGAAGCAATTAGGCAAATGCCTGCTTATGACAAGTTCCTTAAAGATCTTTGTACACGAAAGCGTAAGCTTAATGTCCATAAGAAAGCTTTTTTAGCTGGTCAGGTAAGTTCCATTCTTCTGAACCAAACACCCCCTAAGTATAAGGATCTTGGATGCCCCAACATATCTTGTGCGATTGGTGATCACATGGTCGATAAAGCTTTACTTGACTTAGGAGCTAGTGTTAACTTACTCCCGTATCATGTATACACCCAGCTAGGTCTTGGTAAGTTGAAACCGACTAAAATGACACTACAATTAGCTGATAGGTCTGTCAACGTCCCTCGTAGTGTCATAGAGGATGTTCTGATTGAGGTTGATAAGTTTATTTATCCTGTGGATTTCGTTGTTCTAGACACCCAGCCTATTCAGGACCCAAGTCGTCAAATCCCAGTGATTTTAGGTCTCCCATTTTTATCCACAGCTAACGCTGTCATCAACTGTAGGACTGGGATTATGAACATATCCTTTGGTAATATGACCACTGAACTAAATGTCTTTAATGTTACTAGACAACCTTCTGAGAATGATGATTTAGAATAAGTGAATATGATTAGCACTTTAGTTCAGGATTTGGTTCAGGATAATTGGCTTGACACTTTACTGGTAGATTCTTTAGATGAATTTGAGGAAACCATTCTCTTAGATCAGATATGTGATCAATCTTTAGAAGAAGCTCTTGAGTATTTTAAAGATTCTATGGACCTAGAAATTCAGGCAATAGTTTTAGGTTTTTCTGAGAATAATGATGACCCTAAGTTTGGGGGTAGAGAACTAGAAGAATCTCTTGAGTATTTTAAGGACTCTGAAGATCCGGAAATTCAAGAAATAGTTAGAGGTTTGTCTGTGAACCCTAAGTTCGGGGGTAGTGATGGTTCTTGTGATTGTATCGTATCCCTAATTAGAGTCCCTAACTTGGGACTCAAGCCTTGTACATCTGAGATATTAGTTGAGTCTTTTCAGACTCCGCAACCCGATCCTCCTGATACTGTCCAGGAGGTAACCCAGGTATTAGAGACCCTTTTTTTCGGATGAATCTATTTATCGAGACACACATATGAAGTTCAATTACGCGCCGCAGATAAACCCAGTTGTCTTGACAGAAACCTTAGATGAGTACGTGCTCCTTCTTTTCATTTTTATGAATCAGTGCAGTTGTCTCATACTGGTGTCAGCTTTATTTGGTCTTATGGACCCACAATTGTTTCGACTGTTGATATATGACTTTGGAAGGTGAAAATCCCTTTTGAGGTATTTGATGTCTAGCTAAAGACTTTAAATTTAGCATTTCCTGGGAGGTACTCATGCTTACGGTAATATCCTTCCTTATTTCTTTTTCCATCCATCAAGTGGTAACAGTTTCTTATTGTTCATGCTTTTAATTTCATCTTTAGAACATTGAGGACAATGTTAGATTTAAGTTTGGGGGTGGGGAAGAAACTTTTTATTAGCTCTTAGCTGCAACAAATAAACTCCAGAGCCTAGAAATTTTTGCTTATTAAGGTTGGCACTAACCAATCTAAGTGGATGAGAACATCTTGGTTGTAGGAGTTGAGGAACCAATCTGATTAGATGGAAACATCTAAAGAGTCTATTCATAAAAGCACAGAGCTCAGGTGTTAGAATTAAAAAAAAACATGGTAGTTTTGTCATATCTCGTTGAATCCTAATCCTTCTGTTTTTATTTTTTAAGTGATTTGGTGGGGCACACGATTCAAGTTGTTACCTTTGCTAGGGTGGAATAGAGTGATTGAGATACCAAAAAAAAAGGAAAAAAAATGAAAAAAAAGAAAAAAAGAAAAAAAAAAAGACCAGATCATTAGACCAACCGGAATAAATTCAATAAAGTCGACCAATGGTTCCCTTGTATATGCCAGTTGTGTTGACCTAGACTTAGGTTTATCGACAACTGGTCCCCTTGTATATGCCAGATGTGTTGATATTAGTCAGACCGGTATCTCAGTCCATTAGGATAAGTTCACCTTGGTAGAGGCCTTCAGACAGATATGGGAAACACCGTTCACTTTTAACCATCTCTTTATCCATCTTCTTAATCTTTCCATGTAATTGGTTGACTCTGGTTATGATGTACAGAAACTATCTGAGTAGAGCTCTGTCACTTATATATGAATTTTAGTATGCTGAGTGCAAACTCGTGTACACCAATTGGAATTTCGCATCAGGGTACTTCCTCCCATAGTCAATGATTGTATGCCAACCAAAGAGATTCTTTAGTGCCTTCCAAGGTTCTGCGTAGATAGCTAGGGTCTGGAGTAATTGTTTTGTGGGTACACCTCTGATAAACCCTCCGGAGACAACACTCCGCCGCTAGGGCCACCTAGCGGTTTAACGGCTTGATGCACGTACTAAGTGTAGTCATTTTTATTTTCTAGATTAGATTTGCTCGAAGACTAGAAAATAATAAGTTTGGGGGTATTTGATAGACAAATTTTTGTGTCTGAATTGTCCTCAGTGTCACTATTGTTAGTGCTTGATTTTGTACTTATTATGGTGTTTTTATGTTTGTGTAGGTGTTTTTGGAGAAATACACTTGTGTGGAAAAAGTTTCTCGAATAGTGATGCTTGCACCTCTCTGAGAAAATTAATAAAGGCACCTGCACTTTAGATAGGGGCACCACCTTCTTCTTCATTTTCAAACAGAATATTTGCTAGAAATTTGGGTTTCAACAATAAAGGGGATTTACAATTTTTAAGACAATAATATCTTCTTCCTTATAAACAGTAAATCTATGAGTATTAATTACCGTAGTTTTGAAAAAAAAAAGGAAGTTATCTTCTATTAAACATGAAAGATATCTTAGAGGATTTTCTCTTGGATTTGATTCTGCAAATTAAAGAAGATTTGGGTATAATAAAGAAATTTAGAGAATATAAAGAAGAAGAAAAATTCTTGAAGATATTTATAATTAAAAAGAAGAAGATTGTGGAGTTATGGAAGAATATATTTGATTAATGGGTTTGTGTGTATAAATAGAGAGCAAGAGAGCACAATCAAGGGAGAGCCGGTGAGCCGGTAGCCAGTTTCACAATTTTCTTTTATTTCTTCTATTTAGTTTTCTTTGTAATAATGAGGAACTAAACCCAATCCTTGGGGCTATGGAGGAAGCTGTTGTTTCAGTAAAAGTGATATATTTCCATTAATTAATTACACCAACTCTATTATGATTTTTGCATTGAACTAAAATTTGTTTATATGATTTTGGTTAGTTAGGTGTATTTTCTCTTGATAGAATATGCTTGCTTTAGGGTTTTGATATTCTATGCTTGGATTAACATCTATTCTTTTGGAAATCTACATGTCTAGGAAATACTTTTAGAATCAATTTGAATGTTGAGTTGCATAATTATTGTTTTATTAAATCACTAATATCAACCAATGGTGCAATCCTATCCCCATTCTCTCCATAATTTTCACAACATCTTTTTAATTTAGTTCGCTATTTTTATTTATTAAAAAAAATCTAAAAATACGCTTTCACAAGTCTTGAACGAATCATATCACTACAACAACTTTGAAAATACATCACATGCCAACCATGCCAGCCGCACCACTGCGCCAATGGAATGCCATGCCATCCGCATCTCCGTGCCAAGGCATGCCAACCATGCCAGCCGCACCACTACGCCAATGGCATGCCATGCCAGCCGTACCTCCGCGCCAAGGCATGCCAACCATGCCAGCCGCACCACATGTGCCAATGGCATGCCAACCACCTTGCTGAGCCATACCATGCCGGCCTTCCCTATGAGGCTACCAAAACGAAGGCGTGCGATGATCAACGGCCACCCTTCCATCTTAGATGCAAATCTTAGCCGTCCAAGGTCGCCAAACAATGCATGGTAACCCTTGGCCCAAACCCTAGTTTTGGCCACGCCAAACCGCGCCAAGGCATGCCATGCCACATGTACCAATGGCATGCCGCGCCATCCACCTTTCCGTTCCTAAGCCATGCCATGCCGGCCTTCCCTTCACGGGTTCCAAAACGAAGGCGTGCGACAATCAACGGCCACCCTTCCATCTTAGATGCAAATCTCAGCCGTCCAAGGTCACCAACCAAGACATGGTAACCTTTGTCCCAACACCAAAACCCTAGTTTTGGTCACGCCCAAACCGCGCCAAGGCATGCCGGCCATGCCACATGTGCCAATGACATGCAAGCCACCTTGGTGCGCCATACCATGCCGGCCTTCCCTATGCGGTTACCAAAACAAAGGCTTGCGACGATCAACGACCACCCTTCCATCTAAGATGCAAATCTTAGCCGTCCAAGGTCGCCAAGCAACGCATGGTAACCTTTGACCCAAAACTCTAGTTTTGGTCACGCCCAAACCACGCCATGGCATGCCGGGCATGCCACATGTGCCAATGGCATGCCAGCCACCTTGCCGCGCCATACCATGCCGACCTTCCCTATGCGGTTACCAAAACAAAGGATGACAACGATCAACGACCATCCTTCCATCTAAGATGCAAATCTTAGCCGTCCAATGTCGCCAACCAACACATGGTAACCTTTGGCCACGCCCAAACCGCGCCAAGGCATGCCAGCCATGCCACATGTGCCAATGGCATGCCAACCACCTTGCCGCGCCATATCATGCCGTACTTCCCTATGCGGCTACCAAAAAAAAGGCTTGAGAAGATTAACGACCACTTTTCCATCTAAGATGCAAATCTTGGCCGTCCAAGGTAACCAGCTAACGCATGGCAACCTTTGGGCAGACGCCAAGCCCTAGTTTGGTCGCGCCCAAACAAATCTTAAACCCTAACTTTTGGCCGCACCTAAACTAGGCCATATTAAAGCCGTACTGTCCATGCTTTTATGCCACTGGCTACCAAACGAAGGGTTTCAATAATCAACGGCTACCCTTCCTCTCAAGATGCAAAATCTCGACCGTCGAAGGTCACCACCGAACCGACAAGTCTCCCAAGCTCAACTTTCCGAACAACAACATGCTACATGTTTTCCACGAAAAAACTCGAGAAATCAACACATGTCACAAACTGGGGGATGCTTATTGGGTTTTGGTTTGGCGGTTTACAGCGTGCGACGTACACTACGCCCGTTATAAGACAGTGTCATAAGGATGAGGCGGTTAGTAAATACAGGGAGTAATGGTGAAACTCTTTCTTTTATGGAACATCAATTCTAGGCGTTACCGGTTACCACCTCCTCCCATTTACTCATCCGTTTTCCATTTCTTACGAGACCAGAGTACGTTTCACTTCGACTTGTATAAATAGGTCTTACCTATTTCCTCCAAATAACAAGTTCAGGTCAGGAGGATACAACACTCAGAAAATATTTGCTAGCTTTCCATATGTTATCTTCCCACTTTATGATACAAGTCGTGAAACAACTACTCTTCCAGAATCAACTATTCTGGTCTCAACAATCTCTTCGCTTCCCTCCCCAAAACCAACCCTTCTCCTTCACTTTGTGACAGAAGCAAGTGTGGAACGACCATTTCTTGGTTTAGGCCGGATTTGTACAGATTGATCTCTCGAATCTAAAGTACTCCCTTGCAGTACATTGTTTAGGGTTTAAACTCGTTTCTCACCCACACACCCGAAATTACCAAAATCAGCAGAAATCGTTTTCACCCTCAAACAATTCGCGACCACAGTGGGAGGTTGATATTTCGGTCACGATGTCAATTTTCAATCCTCGATCTCATACCTCAACCCAGATGTCAGGAAAGTAAAATCAAACGATCCGTTCAGGAATCGACGATTCACCTACTAGGCGGCTCGATTACCAGTCGTGACACGACAAGGGACGACTGGGGACTTCCGAGGGGTTAGAAGAAAATGATCCTCCCATGGATCGGAAACACGACAAGGAATGATTGGGGACTTTACACAGTCACGGCGATGTTTACCACAAAACTCGGTCTTACATCCGGGAGATTCCTTTTTCACCAGAAGATCCAAAAACCGAGTAAGTCTTGCCTAGACAAAATACGTGGTTTACTACTTCAGGTTTTCACGGGAATGATGAAACCAATAGCCATGTTATGTTTCATCTCATGCTCTCTGTCGACAAGCAATACTCACGATTCAGTTGCTTTCCTGGGATGTTTGCACCATTCTCAATCGTAACCAAAAAGCATCGTTATTCTGAATAACAGTTCGTTCCAAATAATAATCCAAAACCCTCAAGGTAACATTTTTCTGTCAAACCAAAAATCCAGGAAATCAAAACCGTAAACTAGGCATTTCATTTGCCTTTCAAAACAAAAAAAAAAACCCTAAAATAATAAGTTCAGAAGACAGAAACGCGTTCAAGGAAAGTTTTTCAACAATGGCTTGCTCTTCTTGGCAAAAGCCTCTTTCGTGCTTTGGAGAGCCACCCTCTTCAACTTCAGCTTCCTGGACAACTTTTCGAATTTCGCTTCCTGCTTCTTCACCATATCCGTAGAAGGACCTTCGACTGTTTCGGTCAGCAACTTTTCAACCTCAGAGAAACCTTCAACGAACCAAGAAAAACATGTTCTTATTATTTCCTTTTGTGTTCTTAGTTTACATGCATAACTGTTTTTTATGCGATAACATATAACTGTCGGACTCCAGATGTTTATCTAATGCATTAATAGTGTTTTAAGCACAGAAAATTATATCTTATGTTGCCTGGATTATCAGATTTTCACTCCTTTTTTGTTTGAGAATAATTACAATTAGATTTGTTCCTGTGCTACGCACCAAACATTTTTTTTTCCTTTTAGCTTATCAGATTTGCTCCTTTTTTATTTGAGAATAATTACAATTGTCACTTCAGAACTAACTGCAAACAGATACTAATCCAATGTTCACTCCATTCAATCTCATACAGCCAGAAAAGTGGATCGAAACATACAAATATAGAAAAGAATTAGAAAGAAAATCACTTGAAATTCAATAAAAAAAAACTAATGAAAAAGCCAGCATAATTAATCTTCAACCCCTTCCCCGCAACTTTTTGAACTCGAAGTTTACACATGTGTCACGATGGAACCTCCATCTCGAGACTACATCCTCAGAAACAGTATTACCAGTCACGTTGCACATGTCGTCAATCGAAGACAAAGCTTCCTCCACACGCTTAACCAACGCAAATCGACTAGTAATTTTCTTGGTCGTGGCGATATGTACATAGCTTTCCCATATCCTGGTGTATAGCACTGCGTGTTTGGCTGGCACGCTAAATCCCCCGATCAACACATGATCCGGATGAGGAACCAGATATGGAGGGTTGAAAGTGGCGCCCGCGACTGCATCCTCAACCGTCATGGGATTCCTAACGAAAATTGCACCTGCGTCCACTGGAGTACTCTCAATTGTCTGAGTCACAACGCCGTTTTCATCTCGATCAACATCCATTTCAAGGTCGCCCGGTGCGGCTGGCACAGTTGGAGACAAAGATGTATCTCCGCCAGTCTCCGTCTCAGGGCCACCTTCAGAAACGGCTTCTCCCTATGATATCATGGATTAGATATTTTCCAAAGAGAAAGTAAGAGAGGAAAGAAGAAAAAACATGCGGGAGACTCACTGATTCTCTTTCAGACCTACTAGAGGAAGATTCAACACTGCTGTCGGAAGAACTACTCTCGCTATCACTGGACTCTGAACATTCATCTTTTTCGGTTTCCTCATACCATGGATAGGCTCAGCACCGCCACCCTCCGTCTTGAGAAACAATTTTTTCTGACTACTTGCAGGTTTTGTAAAGGTGTTCACGCTGCTGAGACCCTGGGCAAGATACAAAGACGGATACTTAGAAAAGAAACAAGGATATACGCGATCCAACTAAAATCAATAGGAAAAGCATATGTACCCACATATTAGATGAACTGAAATTCGGTAGGGCTGTCGAATCTGACTGGGAACCGTCTGAACGGCTTTTAGACCTTCGCTCCTTCACTTGGGGACTATGTGCATTCGGGCTAACGGATTTTCGCTTGGTCGAAGAAGGATCCCTCTGCAGTGGGTGCTCCGTTAAAACCGCAGGAGAAGGCTTACCGCGACGGTTTTCTACCACATCATTCACAAATCCATGGATAGCCTGCCAAAATATGTTATATTTGGAGGTTGTTGATGGATTTCGTTCCGCGAGCGGAAAAGGGAGACTTTTACCTTACACAAGAACACTAGCATCGAGAACAGTTGGCAACGAGTCTTCTGGAACAACCGGCTGACGAACGAGTGGGACCCTTTGGTCAAAACCCATATGCCGAGCCGCCCTATCGATATTGTAAGAAACTGCTTTACAAGATCCTCGAAAGAAATACGGCACATAACCGGGCGTGCATCTTCGCATGAACACCATCTCTCCAACACTCATATCCTCTTTATCAGAAGACAAAGACATGCTCGGAGCAGGAGCAAAGGTATTGATATGAGTTATGGACGCATGCACCGGATTCTATGGACGAAAATTGACCGTGTGCGAGTTGTCAAGGAATCCAACCAGGTTCGAACCAATCTTTGGGCACCTATTCGACCAGCGCAGTATCCTAGAACCACCCCAAGACTCGGGAAGTACGGCCAACGGTTTTGGAGCATACCTTTTGAAGTGCTCCCACATCCACGCTTGGAGAAAGGAGGCATGAATATACGAATCCACTTTCATGTAGCCATTTGAAGCGCACATGTCCGCGACCAGATGATCCAATTGTGTGTACAGAGAACTAAGAAACAATCCTCCAATAGGGAGAACGACACCTTTTGCCAATTTTATGGAAAACTTGATAAGTTCCTGTCTTATCTCCTTCTTACCAGAGCCGTCATTGAAAATATCTCTGGATAACCAAAGAGCCAAGAACGCTGCGACATGAAGTGCACTATTTTTCTTATTTGGCTCCAACTCATCAGGAAACCATTGAGACACCCACCATCCATAGAAGCACCTCGTCTCGTTTTCTTTCCGAACGAATCCTTTTGATTTCGCAACCAGCGCGACGCACATTTCTTCTTCATCTACAGACAACTTGACATCGAGGTTTTCTATTACGGGAAGATTCAGCAAAACGGCCATGCTCTCTAAAAAGATAGTCATTTCACCCCACCTGCATATGGCCGTGTGAGTGTTCAGACACCATCTGGAAATAAAAGCAACCAAGCCTGGAATATATTTCCTAATTTGAAGCACTGCGGAAGCCGCGACAACATAAATAATTTGCGCCTTGGTCAAACTAGCTTTTACACATTCCTGGCTCATCATGAGTCGCATCCATTTCTCAAAGGGACGCAACGGACTCACACATATTTTAAAGTCAATGGGAGAAGCAGAGTACTCTTTCCTTTGAAGAAAAAACCTTATTACACCTCCAGGCCGAACTGACCGGGCCTCTCCTTCACTTTCCGGACCAGTCAGAAGAATCGACACATACCTGGGATTCGCTCGTCCGCTTTACTGTTACCACACGACCAGAATAAAAAAAATAAAATAAAGGTGTGAAATAAAAGGAGAGGCCGTCCCCCTTTTATAGGCGTGGTACTTGGGAGTTTGAATAAGGAAAGGACTTCCTATTTGAGTCATGTAAGGAAAAGAGGCAACCGGGCCCCCGAAGACAAATCACCATGCCAAGCCGTCCGCGCATGCTTTGCCTCACCAAACCGCGCCATTGCCTTGGCCCCACCATACCAAGTCGTCCGCACCATGCCTTGGCCCAACCACGCCAAGCCGTCCACATGCTTTGCCTCACCAAACCGCGCCTCGCCTTGGCCCCACCATGCCAAGCCGTCCGCGCCATTGCCTTGGCCCCACCATGCCAAGCCTTCCACGCCATTACCTTGGACCCACCATGCAATCCGTCTGCGCCATGACTTGCCGCACCAACGCCAACAACTCGCCAAGTCAGCGTCATGATGTTCCCTAACCCAGCCAAGGTGATACATGGCCAGACTAAACCTATGATCTTCATCTCACCACTTCACGGTCTACACCACAAATAGAATCTACGCAAGGCCGCAAAACATGAGGACCATGAACTCTCCTTACCTCTCGAAAAAGGTTAGCCGGACTTTCCTGACCATCTTTTCAAGACCTGTAATTTCGATTTTTGTCCTCTCCTGTCACCATCTTATGCTTACCTCGCAACAATGATCTTGTTCCGAGCTAAGCAGGGGACTTAATGTTGATGGTGGTTTTTAGCTTAGGGTCAAAATCGCAAAACTGTACATCTTACATGACGTCACTATGACCATTAACTCATTTATTGAATCAATCAGCATGCCTACGTAAGAATTACCGGGGTACCCTTTTTTTTACATGGGTCATGTTCCACGGCAGAACCCTTAACACTGACTGACATCATCTATGCCAAACCCTAATTCTCATGCTACCGCGCCAAGGCATGCCAACCATGCCAGCCGCACCACTGTGCCAATGGAAGACCATGCTAGCCACGTCACCGCGCCAAGGCATGCCAACCATGCCAGCCACACCACTGCGCCAATGGCACACCATGCCAGCCACATCTCCGCGCCAAGGCATGCCAACCATGCCAGCCGCACCACTGCGCCAATGGCATTCCATGCCAGCCGCACCTCCGCGCCAAGGCATGCCAACCATGCCAGCCGCACCACCGTGCCAAGGCATGCCAACCATGCCAGGCGCACCACATGTGCCAATGGCATGCCAACCACCTTGCTGCGCCATACCATGCCGTCCTTCCCTATGCGACTGCCAAAACGAAGGCGTGCAATGATCAATGGACACCCTTCCATCTTAGATGCAAATATTAGCCTCCAAGGTCGCCAGACAACGCATGGTAACCTTTGGCCCAAACCCTAGTTTTGGCCACGCCAAACTGCGCCAAGGCATGCCGTGCCACATGTTCCAATGGCATGCCAACTACCTTGCCGCGCCATACCCTGTCGGACTTCCCTATGCGTCTACCAAAACGAAGGCGTGCGATGATCAATGGCCACCCTTCCATCTTAGATGCAAATCTTAGCCGTCCAAGGTCACCAACCAACGCATGGCAACCTTTGGTCCAACGCCAAAACCTTAGTTTGGCCGCGCCTAAACCACGCCAAGGCATGCCGACCATGCCACATGTGCCAATGGCATGCCGCGCCGTCCACCTTTCCGCGCCTAACCATGCCATGCAGATCTTCCCTTCACGGATGCCAAAACGAAAGCGTGCGACAATCAACGACAACCCTTCCATCTTAGATGCAAATCTCAGCCGTCCAAGGTCACCAACCAACGCATGGTAATCTTTGGCCCAAAACCCTAGTTTTGGTCATGCCCAAACCGCGCCAAGGCATGCCGGCCATGCCACATGTGCCAATGGCATGCCAGCCACCTTGCCGCGCCATACAATGCCGGCATTCCCTAAGCGGGTACCAAAACAAAGGCTGGCGACGATCAACGACCATCCTTCCATCTAAGATGCAAATCTTACCCGTCCAAGGTCGCCAACCAACGCATGGTAACCTTTGCCCCAACGCCAAAACCTTTGTTCGGCCACGCCCAAACCGCGCCAAGGCATGCCAACCATACCACATGTGCCAATGGCATGCCAACCACCTTACCGTGCCATTCCATGCCGACCTTTTCAATGCGGAAACCAAAACAAAGGCTTGCGAAGATCAACGACCACTTTTCCATCTAAGATGCAAATCTTAGCCGTCCAAGGTTACCAGCTAACGCATGACAACCTTTGGCCCGACACCAAGACCTAGTTTGGTCGCGCCCAAACAAATCCAAAACCCTAACTTTTGGCCGCGCCTAAACTAGGTCATGTTAAAGCCGTACCAGCCATGCTTTCATGCCACTGGCTACCAAACGAAGGGTTGCAATAATCAACGGATACCCTTCCTCTCAAGATGCAAAATCTCGACCGTCGAAGGTCACCACCGAGCCGGCAAGTCTCCCAAGCTCAACTTTTCGAACAACAACATGCTACATGTTTTCCATGAAAACACTCGAGACATCAACACATGTCACAAACTGGGGGATGCTTATTGGGTATTGGTTTGGCGGTTTACAGCGTGCAGCGTACACTACGCCCATTATAAGACAGTGTCATAAGTATGAGGCGGTTAGTAAATACAGAGAGTAATGGTGAAACGCTTTCTTTTATGGAACATCAATTCTAGGCGTTACCGGTTACCACCTCCTCCCATTTACTCATCCGTTTTTCATTTCTTACGAGACCAGAGTACTTTTCACTTCAACTTGTATAAATAGGTCTTACTTATTTCCACCGAACAACAAGTTCAGGTCAGGAGGATACAACACTCAGAAAATAATTGCTAGCTTCCCACTTTCTGATACAAGTCGTGAAACAACTACTCTTCCAGAATCAACTATTCTGGTCTCAACAATCTCTTCGCTTCCCTCCCCAAAACCAACCCTTCTCTTTCTCTTTGTGACCGAAGCAAGTCTGGAACGGCCATTTATTGGTTTAGGCTGGATTTGTACAGATTGATCTCTCGAATCTAAAGTACTCCCTTGCATTACATTGTTTAGGGTTTAAACTCGTTTCTCACCCACACACCCGAAATTACCAAAATCAGCAGAAATCATTTTCACCCTCAAACAGCTGTAAACCGCCAGACCAATACCCTGATGAGCATCCCCCAGTTTGTGACATGTTTGATGTCTCGAGTGTTTTCGTGGAAAACATTTAGCACCTTGCTACGTGTGGCAAGTCAAAGTCAAGGGACTTACCGTAAGAAAATAACATGTGATGCTATTAGGCTCGTTGTGGCTGGTCGCCTAAAACTTGCCACAGGCCTGTCAGTTCGGTAGCGAACTCGGACGGCCGAGATTACATCCAGTGAGGAAGGGTGGCCGTTGATTATGGATACCTTCCGTTGGCGCCTGATAATGGTGCAGTGATGATTTGATGTACACTAGTGAAAATGTGGCACGGCTCGCGCATGCCAGTGGCATGGTGGTGCAAGTGGCGCCCGGCGTAGCCATGGCCATTAGATCTAGGCAGCTGGTCGTCTGAAACTCACCACAAGTCTGTCAGTTCATTGGCGAACTTGAATGGATGAGATTGCATCTCATGAGGAAGGATGACCATTGATTATGGCCATATCCTGTTGTATAGAAAAGTGGCGCCATTAGCATAGCGGCGCCTGGCGTAGCCGTTGCATATCGTCATGCCAGTGGCGTAGCTATGGCATAACGACATGTTAGTGGAGTAGCCGTGGCATAGCGGCATTCTAGTGGCGTTGTGGCGTGGCCACGCCTGTGGCGTTGTAGCATGGCCAAAGCTAAGATTTGGCTCCATGGCCAAAGTTAGGGCTTGGCGATATGGCCAAGGCTAGGGTTTGGCGTCGTGGACAAAGGTTAGGGTTTGGTGGCGTGGCCAAGGATAGGGTTTGGCGCCGTGGCCAAAGGTTAGGGTATGGAGGCATGGCTGGCATAGTTAGCATATGCCAGTGACACGAAGTAGCGTCTGGCGTAACCATGGACGCTAGACTTTGGCACCTCAGTGTTGGACCCACATGTGGCGTGACAACATTGGCCCTGTTGCCGCATCAATCCTAACGCTCTGGGAAACGTTATTTGGCTTTGGTTGGCGTAGCAACTTTGCCCAAATTAGGGTTTGGCATGTTGAAACCCTAATTAGTGCATGTGGCATGCAGCCGCGGCATGGCGATACTTTTGTGCAAATGGTGCCATAGATATGCCAAAGGAGTTATGAAAAGTTCATAGTGTGGAAGCGACCACAAGAGTAGGGATTGTCGTGGCTGGCTATGATATGGCGCCAACCCTAGGGCTTCTTGGGTCCCACACGGCTCGTGGCATGTTGTGGGGTCGAAGTGGCATAATTTTTTCCACGACTGGAAATTAGGGCTTTGGTTAATGCATAGGCGTGCCTTTGACCAGAAAACCCTAATCTTTAAGCTTTTCATGACGTTGGCCACGAACGGGAGGTAGGTTAGCACATAGGGCGCTATTTGTGGCATGTTGCCACGAAGTGGCGTGTTTGGAATGTTACTGCGGCAGAGTGGCATGTTGGCATGCCGATCAATCTGTTGTTGTGGCAGGGCGCGTTTGGCTTGCCAGTTAGTATGGTGGCGCGACAGGGTGCGTTTGGCTTTTAACGTATGGTGGCAAGTTTAGAGCGACTTGATTGGCCAAGAAAAGGGTCTGGCCAAACATAAGGCGCGTCCGTACCTCTAGTGCTTGTGGCGCATTTAAAGTGATCTGATTGGTAGAAAGGACAGGGGCCGGCCAAGCATGGGCGCGGCTACACTTCTGGTGTGAGTGTGGCGACTTTAGAGCAATCTGATTGGTCGATGGGAGATGGGTGATTATGATATTTTTCGGGATTGTAGTAGTGAGGTTCAAACTCTCGGATTTGTGAAGGATAATTTTTTTTAGACTTAATAAAAAAAATATAAATATATACAATAAAATATTAACAATGGTGAGAGTTACTGGGGCTTAGGATTCGGCCAAATTCATTTCTTAAATGGTTCAGAAATTAATTCTAGGCAATTATAATTCAAAACAAAATGAATATTAACTCTATTCTTTGCAAAAGTATATTTTATAAAATATTACTTGTATTTCTTAAGCATGGCATATCAAAAATCCCTAGGACTAAGCATAAACCATCAAATGAAATCACAAATAATTAATTAAAATCTTAATTCAATTAAAATTGGTGCAAAAAGTAAATATAGAATTAAATAAAATTACCACATAGATGAATTAAGGCTTCCTCCATCGCCCCAGTGTTGGGGTTTAGCTCCTCATATTAATCATAATCTCAAAATACATGTATAAAGCTCAAAAGTTGATTAAAGGGAGTAAAACAATTGAGCAGAAAAATTCAACAGAAATAACCGTTGCAAAGGCGTTGTTCAACTGTTACAAGAAGAACGATACAAAATGTTATGCTGTTGCAAGACCCAAACTACGACCCACCACTCTGCGTCGTAAACACTGTTGGAGAACGACTGTCTATGCAAGTCCGTCCTTTGTGTTCTTGGCCTTCATCAATGGCAGCAGCAGCAGAAACTCAACTCGTGATTTCTGCTTCCTGCGCTCTCCTCTCTTCTCCCAACTCTCGACCGCCATTCTATTCAACCCCATAGACATATTTATACTCAAAAGCACCGAGATAATCCGAGTTAAATGCAAATAATTCTCCCTTAATGATTTTTATTTTCACGAGAATATTTTCTTTCCCTGTTCACCTTTCACGCGTCTTCTGTTAGCTACTTTCCTGTTCTCTTCTCACACGTTTGTTCTGAGCTGGATTTCCTTGTTTATCCTGGCTTGATTGGTCGAATCTTGTTGAATAAAGAAGAAAATATTCTCCCATGCAGTTACGTATCATCCAATATCCCGTGATAATCTCTCTTCCCTGTTTAACCAAGACTCGATGGTCTAGCCCAACTGGATCGAATCCATTAACCATACAATCCCTGTTTAGCCCAAACAGGTCAATCAAAACAAAATCCAGTGATTGAATCTCGCTCAAAGCCCACACAAGATCGAACCCAAATTTCTTCCGTGAACTGCATGAACTTTCCCGCCATTTTGAATTTTCAAATCGTGAAGAAGGGTGTCCCCCTAACCGTCTGTGGAGTGTAAATAGCAAATGCCCAACTGAGGGCCCCTTAGTAATTGGGTTGCTTCTTAACCAAAATGAGAGTCCGAATAACAAATTTCCACCAGGGATGCTCCGCATAATTTTTCGAGCCGATTTTTCCAAAATTATTTATTTCCAAAAATACCTACAAACACGCAAAATACCATAATAAGGACGAAAACAAGTACTAACAATACAGAGAATTGAGAACAAAATAGACACATATATGCGTCTATCAATGGGGCCGGCAAGTATGGGCCCGGCCACAACTTATGTGTGTGTGGCGAGTTTAAAGCGACCTGATTGGTTGAGGGAAATAGGGCCGGTTTTAGGATGGGGTGTGGCCAATGCGAAGTGGCGCCAACGCATGTCCACGCCTCCCTTTTTTGTTGCGGCTCCCTGTTATCTGGGCAAGGTTTTGCACCTACTAATCCATGGTGGATTAATTACATAGTTTGCTTAGGCTTACTTTCGACAAGCAAGGCCTGGTATAATGCGCTAGGTGTAGAAGTAATTGATTGAATTCTATGTGTTGACATAGAGTTCTTTATGTTCATAGACAGATAGCAGCATGCTTTCTGATTGAATACCTCATGCAAAGACCTGATCCTTGATATTTGGAAATTCGTGCTACTCTGCTGCGAGTGAACACAAATTGTCATGCCATGTCAACATTAAGGGTTCAGCCGGGGAACATAACATATAAAGCATTCAAAGAAACTTATATTAAGTGAATATAGGCAAGGCGCCGACATTTACAGAACATGGGATGGTTGCTACATGCACCAGTCTGGATAAATTTCATGTAAATATATTGAATGACTTAATAAATATGTCAGCGGAGAGGTTAACACTCATGGTTCCGTTTCCTTACAGAGTGACGTCACATCAGATGCAAGGTTTTACAATTTTAACCCTAAGCTAAAAACCACCATAAACATTAAGTCCCCTGCTTAGCACGTAACAACGGAATTGTTGCGGGATAAGCATGAGATGGTGACAGGTAATAGTTAAAGGGCAAGACGTGAAGAGATTTCCAAGGAAATTCGACTAACCTTTGGCGGAAAGCATGAGGAATCTGTGATCCTTGCATTGGCGGCATTGCATACATTCTTCTTGGAAATGGGGTGTTGGCATCAGCACTGCAACTTTGGCTACTGAACGGCGGAGATGGCACTGCAACTTGGTCTAGGTAACATGCACTGGATGGTTAGGAAAGGTAGATGGCGTTGTTGGATTTGAATGATGGATGTCGCTGTTTGCTTGGCTACATCCATGGAATGGTGCTGCTGTCTAGATCCACAGAGAAGCAGAGATGGCACGGCTGGCTCCTGATTCGTGGAACGGAGGATGGCACTGCTTTGAACGACCAAGATGGCGCTTCCTTGGCTGGTGGAGATGACGCCGCTTTGGCTATGGAGAGAGTGAGGATGGAGACATGGAGTGTTGGAGCTGGATTGCTTGGTACGCAGACTTTGGCACGGGCGTGGTGTTGCTGGCTTGGACGCAGAACGACAGAGGCGGCCACTGGCTTGGACGCGGGGTTGTTGGCACTGTCTTGGACGCGAACTATTGGCGTCATGGAGCATTGTCTTCGCGGGCCCAGCTGCCTTCTTCAGCGCATGGCCCGAAAAGGAAATCTCCTCCTACTCAAACTCTAAAAGTACTTTGAATATAAAAGAAATTACCTATCCTCTTTATCTCGCATTATTGGCTTTGTTTCCACGTCTTGGTGCTAGCGACAGAGCAGTAGAAATAAAGGAGGCGAGAATATTTCAGGTACGTACCCCAATGTTTCTTCTTTTTCTTGCTCTTCCGTATTGGTGTAAACCCTAGCCATATGTATCTCTTCTATAAATTTTTAGAAATACTTCAGTATGAATGATTCCTCTTTGCCAGTAGCGCCGCGTTAATGTTAGCCACCACATTAGTAACAACGAAAAAAACTATTATGCAAAGTAGGCATGCACGGACGGGTGGATACCATTAATTATTTTACCATGAAAACCTAGGTTTAGGGTTTCCTTTTCCTTTATGGTCGTGAGAAAAATTTCCGCGGTGGGATGCACTCTTCCTTTCGGCCGATAGCATGCTCCCCGTTGCAGGACACAGTTTTGGCTAGGGGCGTGTTTTTCGCGGAAAAATATGGATTGTTGAAGCGAGCATCAGTTCCCACTCCTTTGGCTATGCGTGCTCCTCTCGGCCACGCGTGTTAGGACTTGTGATTAAACAAAGTTTCCGTAGAAAACTTGCCGTGGATTTTTTTTGATCATTGTACTCGATTCTGACAAAGCCTTCATGCACGGTTTTCTCAAAGTAATGACTTTTTTCTCCGTTTTTGCTCCATTGTAGTTAAGCAGCATAACATGATTTTGTTAAGATGTCTCCTGAAAGCAGTCTCGTCGTTGCGTTGAAAAATGCTAGCGTCTCCAAACCGAATATGGATGATGAGTTCTTCACAATGTCTTCCACAATTAGAAGGACACATCCCAAATATGTCACGATCCTTTTGACCGGTTCCGAAAATGAGGGAGACGTCCAATCGGTTCGGCCAGGGCGTGTAATGCGGTTTTGTCTTCATAGAAAAGAGTATCATGCTTTTCATATCGACTTCAAGATCTTTCAAAGTCCATTGCAGTCTTTTGATAAATGGATATAATTCATGATGAGTCAAGACTGCGTGAAGGCCAATCTAACCAAGGCGCAAATCATCAATGCTTTCATGGCTTCTGCAACTCTTCGAATTAGGAAAGACATTGCGGGCTTGATCACTTTTATCTCCAGATGGTGTCCGGATACTCACACGGCCATATGTAGGTGGGGTGAAATGACCATTTCTTTGGAGAGCGTAGCCATCTTGATGAATCTTCCAATAACAGGGAATCTTAACATCACTTTGTTCGATGAAGAAGAAAAAATGCGTACCATCCTCGTCAAGAAGTCTGCAGGACTCGTTCGTAAGGAAAATGAGACAAAGTGCTTCTATAACTGGTGGGTGTCTGAATGGTTCCCTGGTGAATCGGGGCCAAATCAGGAGCTGAGTAGTACGCTCCATGTTGCGGCATTTTTGGCTCTGTGGCTATCCAAAGACATTTTTGACGATGGCTCTGGCAAGAAGGAGATAAGATAGGAACTCATCAAATTTGCCATCAAATTGGCGAAAGGTGTCATTCTCCTCATTGGTGGCTTGTTTCTTGGCTCTTTGTACACCCATCTGGATCATCTGGACGTAGACATGCATGCTTCAAATGGTTATATGAAAGTAGACTCGTATGTCTATGTTGCTTTCCCCCAAGCGTGGTTGTGGGAGCACTTCAAAAATTATGCTCCTAATCCGCTGGCTTCATTTCCTGAATCCTATGGCGGCTCTAGGATACTTAGTTGGTGGAATAAGCGTCCAAAAGCTGGATCAAATATTATTGACTTCCTCGACAACGCTTACGCAGTTAACTTTCGTCCCCGGGATCCGGTCCATGCATCCATAGTTCAGGCGAACACTTTTTCCTCTGCCAAGAACACGACTTTGCTTTCCACTGAAAAGAATATGAGCGTTGGAGAAATCATATTCATGCGAAGCTGTATTCCGGGACACGTGCCGTCTTTTTTTTCCGAGGATCTTATGAGGTGTTCCTTATAACATTGACATGGCTGCTCGGTATATGGTCTTTGAACAAGGAGTCTCATTTCTTCTTCAGTTAGCGGTTCCAGAATAATTGTTGTCAGCTGCTCTTGATGCCAGTGTCCTTGCACCGGGTAAAAGTCTCCCTTTCCTGCTTTCAGAACGAAATCCAGCGACTACCTCCAGATATAACATATTTTGGCAGGATGAGTTTCTTTCCATCCACGGGTTCGTGAATGAAGTGGTGAAGAATCCCCGTGGAAATCCTTCATCTGCGATCTTGGCGAAACATCCATTATTGAGGGAGCTTCCCACAGTTAAGCGGAAATATCTTACCCCGCATATGAGCAGTCCCCAAAAAAAGGAGCGAAAGTCGAAAGATCGTGCATGCGGCTCCCAATCGGGTTCGACATCTCTTGTGACCTTCAGTTCTTCCAACACACGGGTATGCCTGAACTCCTTATTAACTTGATTGGATTATACAAATCTTCTGTTTTGTTGCTGATCTTCTCTTTCTCTCTCTTTTTTTTTTATTTTGAAAATCAGGGTCTTGACAGCACGAATGCCTTTTCCCAACTCGCGCATAACCATAAGATGGTGTTTCTCGAAAAAGTGGGTGGAAACACTGAGTCTCCTCACGGTGAAGGAGAATCCGAAGAGAAGGAAAGTTCGGAGTCCAGTGATGATGAGAATAGCTCTTATAAAAGTAGCGATGAGTCCTCTTCCAGTGATCCCTCAGATGAGTCAGTGATTTTTCCATACGTGTGTTTATATCTTGAGATATTTATTTGGAATAGATGCTCAGTCGATAACTTTGCAGGAAGGAAACATTCTTGGAGATAAACCCGAGAGAGAGAATCGTCACAGTGAAGATATAGCTTCATCTACAATCATGGAAGTTGTACCCCCTGATAATATGGAGATGGAGGTTGATCGTCCTGGAGAGGTTGCTATGCTTCTCACGGCAAATAACGCTTCTGTAGCTGCTGGCGTAATTGTTACCAAAGAACTCTTGTTGGTTGCGGGTTCAGCTACAGGCGCCGCTTTCGTCCCTCCATTCCTGACTCCTTATGAAGATCACATGCTGATTGGAGGTTTCAGTGTACCAGTTAAGTATGAGGCGTTGTATACCAAGATATGAAAAAGGTATGGATATACTGCCACATCAAGAAAGATCACTAGACGATTTGCGCTGGTCAAGCGCGTGGAAGAAGCTTTATCTTCGATTCACGACATGTGCAATGTGACTGGCCATACTGTTTCTGGAGATGTAGTCTCAAGATGGAAGTTTCACCGGGATATTGATAGGTGTCTAAAACACCTTAATATTTATCTATTGTTTATGCTTTCTTTGTTAAGTTTTCTTATAAAATATGTATCTTATGTTTGCATTTGAGTGTTTAGGTACTTTGGAGTCATTTGGAACAAAAGAAGAGGAAACAGGGAAAAAGTGTTGGAGGCAAGTTATTTCTCATTATTTGCGTTTATTTCTTCATCTCTTTCTGAAAAGCATGTCGGCTTTAGTGATGCAAATTTATTGTCTGAAAAGCATGACAGTTTTGGTGATGAAAATAAATTGAAGAGCAAAAGTGGGTATGAGAAGTAAGAGACGACTATTGTTGGTGGAATAATTCGAAGAAGAGAAAAAGCGTCATTGCAAGCAAATGTTGTTGGGATCTCGGCCAAGGATAATGGGATACCGTGGAGTCACTAAATACTATCATTTGGTGGCCTAAATCTGATTACTGGGTGCCTCAGTCTGTGTTCTTAGAGCTGGGGCGTTTATATCCAATTTTATTTCCTACACAAGACCAAAAATTCAGAGAAGAAATGATTTCTCTTATCATTAGTTTTTATTTGTCTCTCTACCTGAGACTAAGATGGCGGCTCCATTAACGTTCAGAGAATGGAGATTGAGAGAAGGAGGAAGGACTACTGAGTTCAGATTCGATGGAAGATGAATTGAAGAAGATTGAGATCGATGGGATCTGTTGCTGTGGAGATCGAGATTCAGAGCTCGAATCAGTTTAGAGTTCTTACGAAATTGAAGAACTGGGTTACGATGTTTGTTTTTTGATATTTCTGGTGATGCTGTTATTATGTGGATTTGAGTTTTCAACAAATTGAGGGTTTGTGTTGGTGCTCTTGAGCAACTGAAATTTGGGGTTTTATTGTGGAAGAAGTTGAGATGAATTCGAAATTAGTCAGAATCTGGTGGAATTTAACAATGGGTTTTTCTTGAGCAGGATAAGAGAGAATTGAAGCCGAAGAAACACATACTGTTGTGGGTTTGATTGGAGAGAAGAAATGAAATGGGTGTTGATGCTGGTGAGCTAAGATGGGTTGGAATTGATGGTTGAGGTGCGGGTGCAGATTATGCCGTGACTTGTTGAAATTGGTGTTGCAATGAAGCAGCAAAGAACGGACTGGTGGTCTGCAATTAGAGCTATTGAGTTACAGGGAAGGTGAGATGAAGTTCAGAAGAATGCAGTTACAGAGAATGGTGGAGTCAGCTGTTGTGTGGTTGTAGAATGAGATGCAGCTGCAATCGCGAGTAACTGAGCAAGCCAGAAAGAAGCCGAAATGGAGATTGAGGTGTTGTTATTGCAGTGGTGGACTGAGAAGAAGCTGTGATGGTTTTGTGGAGATGAAGGAATGGTTCAAACTCATGGGTTTGTAGGCTTGAGTTAGGATGGTACAATGGCACTTCAATGAGGGATTGAATCTGTGTTGGTCTTGGTTGTGTGGGTGTTTGAATTGAGGAAGCTGAGTTGCTGCTGTTGAGTTTGAGAACTGGAGTAAAGGCTAAGTCTAATGAAGTCGCGTCTGAAGTGGATATGAACATGTGCTTGGCATAATGAAGAATTGTGGATGTTGCTGCAATGCTTGAGCTGCAATCGGAAATGGAAATGCTAAGTGGTAAAACTAAATGCAATGTCCTGAGTTGTGAAGAATGAATGGTAGATGAATGTTTAGGAGCTATAATGTGCAGTTCTGCAGCAATGGAGTTGTTGTTCAATAAAGCTGCAGCTGTTTGAGTTGAGTTGTATGCAGTTGAGAACATGAGAGCTAGTGATGATGAACTGTGTAAGATGGGTCTGTTGGTGGTGTTTGAACTATGAACTGGATTTAGTTTATGCAGATGGCAATAGTATGGTTGAGCTACGCATTGCAGGGATGTAGCTGAATTTGAAGTACAGGGATCTCAAGAACTGGAGCTGCATTAGGAGACAGGAAACGACAGATTACAGGGCACAAGGAGAAACTGCTGGCACTGATTTGTGTTGGCTGAGAAGAAAGAGTTGAAGCTGTTGAGTTTAACAGGGTGTTAGTCCTCAAGGGAGTTGGGGGAGTTGGGTGTAGTTGTGTTTTTTCCCGTTAGTCGTGAGGGAGTTCGAGGGAGTCTCTTAAAATCCCCGTTAGTCGTGGGAGAGTTTAGAAGAGTCTCCCCAACTCCCTAGAAAACCACGTTAGTCGTGGGGGAGTTTGAAAGAAACTCTTAAACTCCCTGTTAGTGGTAAAAATTAGAATGATAGGGAGTTTTTTTTTTTTGGGAGTTCTAGGGAGTTTATAGTGTATTTTTGCCTCACTCCAAATCTCTCAAAAAAGTAGAGATTTTGGGAGAGTCTCTCAAACTCCCTACACTCAACACACCAAACTCTCTCAAACTCCCAATACTCTCTTACATTCCCTCAAAATCCCCAAGATTCAAAATACATTAAACTCCCTCCAACTCACTCGTGGACTAACCCCCTGTAAAAGAAGTTACAGGAAATGTTGGTAGTGATGTGGTCGGAATGGAGGAAGCTGAAATTAGAAGATAGCTCGAAAGCTACAGAAGGAGTTGCTTGTCACTTTCACCAGACTGTCAGGCTTAGCAGTTTTTATGTGCCTGTGGGGTAGAATGAGCTGTGGGCTTGGTCTGGATTACATACTGGCCGGTGGACAAGGTTTGATATTTGGAATTCTAGTCGAAGGTTGATAGCAGAATTGAAAGGTTATATAAAGGAACATGTTTCCAGGCTCTCGAATATTTTTTTGGCTTCCTCCACTTTTGTTCTAGGGTTTAGAAACATGATTTTTCTCTTTATTCTTGTTATGAACTCCATTAACATGAGTAGTTAATCTTATTATTGGTTATGGAATAATTGAATTTCACACAACATGCTTTATGATATGATAAATTAGTTTTGTCTCCATATTATCGATTATGATTCACTATTTATATTGTTACATGATTTGAATGCTTGTTTGATCGAGTCGCGAATCGGTTGAGTTTGTTTTCATCTCTATTGCTAGATTAGGATTTGTTATACGAAAAAGTGATAAATTCCTGATTACAAGTAGCATAATTGTGAATATTGTTTGTAGTGATACATCCTAGTAGTAAGTGGATTGTAACCTTTGTTAAATCGGATTAGTGCTTTTACACGTTCGATTGCTTCGATTGGCATGATTTCATAGAACTTAATGCATCTAGGGAATTAAACTTGATTAGTGCTTTTACACGTTAGGTTGTTCTCTAAGATAGGATTCATATTCGCATCTTTTAATGTGTTTGTTGATGACAAGAGGAGATTTGCGGGATATACTTGCGATCAAGGTATCCTAGGGCCTTTGATAAAAGAGAGATTAAATATCAATTCTAGTTATTGTTAAAAAGCATGTTTGTGAATGAAGATTAATCCTTAACCAATATATGTTCTACTTGATTTGCTTGTTTATTTCTTTATTTGCTTTTATTTTATCTTAATTTATAAAAATCAGAAAACTCCTCCATTTGTTTATATAAGAAACCGAAACATATTGACAACCTAGTCCTCTCTGTGGGAACGACCCTTTCTTACCCTTGCTATTTTATATATTTTAAGTATTGAGAAAGTGTAATTTATTTTTGACGCATACGACAGTGATCAAATTTTGGCGCCGCTGCCGGGGAGGCAGCGGTTGTCACTTGTTTTTGGTTTCTTTTTTTTTGTTTTTAGTTTTTTTTATTTTCTGGTTTTGACGTAGTTTTGAGAATCATGTTTCAGGTACCTATTTCTCATAGATGGAGCATATTGGAACAATCTTTACGGCTTCCAACCTCAACAATATGACAACTTCCAACTATTCCATGGTTATAATCAAAACCAATTTATTGGCAATGATCAATATCCTACGGAATATTGTGGTCCTCATACGTATCAACAACCCTATGGCGGGTATGTGTGTGAACATCCACAAGGATTGGAGGATTCTTATACTCGTGAACAACAAGTCTCTAACTTTTTGGACAAATTTTCCAACTTTGTACAACAAGAGTTTAAAAAAGCTAAAGAGACTACATACGAGCAACTCCAAGAACTTCGTGAAGGTATTGTTAACTTACAAAGAGGTATTGATCAATATAAGGAAGAAAGGTATGAGGAAGAAATTTGCTTTCAAAGCAATAACTATTCTAATATGCCTGTTGATGTGTTTTCAAGTTGTTGTAGTAGTAATAGGTTCGTTGAGACTTGTGAAAGCAAAAGATTTTAGATTTAATGAAATTTAAAAACAAACAAAACTTGATTCAAGATTATTAGGAATAACCAAGACACTGATTCCACTATCACAAATGAACAAATTATGGCACAAAACTCTACTTATCTTTTAAGTCCCTTATTTCTTAATTCACAAATAATCAGGCAAATTCTCAAATATCAATTGTATTCCCTAAGCATAGATTATCAATTGACTAAACAAAGTATAACCTATCAAATTGAATCACAACTAATTAAGGAAATTATGCAAACAATTTAAAACTCTGCAAAAGCAGTGATTGAGTGAATTATAAATTATAAATTAGAGAAAATAAAATAGTTACCAATTATTCATGCGTAAATAACTTCCTCATTGCCTTGGTTGTGGGAGATTTAGCTCATTATCATGTTGGAAACACGCTCAAAAGTTGATTGCATTGCTCAAATGGTGTTTACAAATGATGAAAAGGGAGAAATAATTCAAAACCAGGTTTGTAACGCTTATAATTGTTGCAAACCAAAGAACGATACAGAGGATGTGTCACTGTTACTGTAGCTCTAAGACTGTCGCTGAGCAGTCGCAAAATACTGTAGCAAAAACGACTGCTTCTGTGGGTCAATGTTCTTCGTGTTCTCCAATGGCAGCAGCAGCAGCAGGTTTCTCTAGTGATCGTGTTTCGCCTCAGTGATGTTCCAAAGCCTTCCCAAACTATCCGTTACCCTCTCCGAGTCCCCAGCACACTATATATACCTTCACAGCATCGAGAATCCTCCCGAGTCAATGCGAATAATCCCGTAATGAATATGCTTATCTTCCATGGTCTGTTATGAATCTTCCTTGCTCCATCACGCGTCTGCATGGTTTTGAAATTCTCCGACACACTCAGTAAATAATCAACACGATTTCAACTCCTTCCAGCCACACGCAGAGTCTCCAAAAATAATTCTGAAAATCTCGAGAATAACTAATGTACGTGCATATGCCCTGTTCTTCTTCAAACTCCACGTAACTTTCCTTTTCTTCTCACCCGCTTGTTCTGAGATGGATTTCCTTGTTTATCTTGACTTTACAGGTCGAATCATGTTGAGTGAAGAAAATCTTCTCCTGAATCATCTAAATATCCTGTGATAGTCTCCCCTTGAATGCAGTTCCCTGTATTATCCAAACTACGTGGACTTTGTTATTTTTTTCGAAACAAAACTCCATACAATCCATGTTTAGGTGAAACAGGGTAAACTCAATTAAAATCTCCGAGAAAAACGCAAAGAACACGTCCAATGCTCTCCCAGGAAGTACGCAGGAAAGCAAGAAAAATTCCCGCCAAAACGCTTCCTTTGAATTTGGAAGAAGAATAGGCGCCCTGATCCAAAACACGGGTGCCTTTAACAGCAGGGGTGTCTGGGGGTGCCCTTATCCAAAATGAGGGTGCCTTTAGTATTTTTCCGTGGGTGCCCCGAACAACTTTTCTAGTCGAATTTTACAAAAATGTTTATTTCCCAAAAATACCTACAAACACAAAAAAAACACCATAATAAGTACGAAATCGAGTACCAATATACAGAACATTAAGGACAAATTAGACACAAAAATGTGTCTATCAAATATCCCCAAACTCATTATTTGCTAGTCCTCGAGAAAATCTAATCTAGAAAATAAAATGACTACACTTAGCACGTTCAGCAAGCCGTTAAACCGCTAGGTGGCCCTAGCGGCGGAGTGTTGTCTCCGGAGGGTTTACCAGTGGTGTACCCACAAAACCATTACTCCAGACCCTAGCTATCTACGCAGAACCTTGGAAGGCACTAAAGAATCTCCTTGGTTGGCATACAAACATTTACCATAGGAGGAAGTACACTGATGCGAATTTCCAATTGTTGTACACGAGTTTGCACTCAACATACTATAATTCATATATAAGTGACAGAGCTCTACTCAGATAGTTTCTAGACATCATAACCGGAGTCAACCAGTCATATGGAAAGATTAAGAAGATGGATAAAGAGAAAATAGATGGTCAAAGTGAACGGTGTTTCCCATATCTGTCTGAAGGCCTCTGCCAAGATGAACCTATCCTAATGGACTGAGATATCGGTCTGACTAATATCAACACAACTGACATATACAAGGGGACCAGTGGTCGATAAAACTAACTCTAGGTCAACATAACTGGCATATACAAGGGCACCAGTGGTCGACTTTATTGAATTTATTCCGGTTGGTATGGTCTCAAACTTTTTTTTTTTGTTTTTGTTATCTCAATCACCCTATTTCACCTAGCAATGGTAACAACTTGAGTCGTGTGCCCCACCAAATCACTTAGGAAATAAAAACAGAAGGGATTAGGATTCAACGAGTTATGGCGAAACTACCATGTTTTTTTTAATTCTAACACCTGAGCTCTGTGCTTTTATGAATAGACTCTTTAGATATTTCCATCTAATCATATTGGTTCCTCAACTCCTATAACCAAGATGTTCCCATCCACTTAGATTGGTTAGTTCCAACCTTAATAAGCATAAATTTCTAGGCTCTGGAGTATATTTATTGCAACTAAAAGCTAACAAAAAGTTTCTTCCCCACCCCAAACTTAAATCTAACATTGTACTCAATGTTTCTAATGAAAGAGCAATACCAAAAAGCAAAGTAACATGAGGAATCAGTAAAGAGAGAGTCAGAAAGATAGTACCTGGGTGAAGAGAGAAATCAAAAACTAATATACAACATAAAATAGCCTCGATGGTCAATCAAGGGTAAACAGGGTCCTCTAGAGGGACCTCCTCAACATCACCTGTAGGAAAGGGCTCTAAAAATGGTTTCAATCTCTGACCGTTAACCCTCGAAGAATTACTACCATCTGGTGTCTCGATCTCAACAGCTCCATGAGGAAAGACAGTGCGAACAATAAAAGGACCCGTCCACCGAGAAGGACCCGTCCACCGAGAACGTAACTTACCAGGGAAAAGATGCAAGCGGGTATCATACAAAAGAACTTTTTGACCTGGAGAAAATGACTTCCTTAAAATATTTCTATCATGCACAAGTTTCATTTTGTTCTTATACTCCTTCGCACTATCGTAAGCATCTATTCGAATCTCTTCCAACTCATTGAGCTGGAGTTTCCTATGGGCTCCTGCCTTGTCAAGTGAAAAATTTAGCTGCTTAACATCCTAATAAGCTCTATGTTCTAACTCAACAGGTAAATGACATGCCTTGCCATACACAAGACGATAAGACGACATTCCAATGGGGGTCTTAAACGCAGTATGATAAGCCCATAAGGCATCAGTAAGCCTAGACGACCAGTCTTTCCGATTAGGATTAACTGTTTTCTCTAATATACGCTTTATCTCCCTATTGGAAACCTCTACCTGACCACTAGTCTTTGGATGATATGGGGTAGCTATCTTATGTGTAATACCATATTTCTTCATTAAAAGCCTAAAAGGTCCATTAAAAAAGTGCGTCCCTCCATCACTAATTATAACTCGCGGTGTACCAAAACGTGTAAGTATACCATTTTTCAAGAACTCAATCACAACCCTATGGTCATTTGTTTTGCACGCAACCGCCTCAATCCACTTAGAGACATAGTCTACAGCGACAAGGATGTAAAGGTTACCAAAAGAATTAGGAAACGGACCCATAAAGTCAATACCCCACACATCAAAGACCTCAACAACTAAAATAGGGTTCAAGGGCATCATGTTCCTACGGGAAATGGTTCCTAATTTCTGGCAACGCTCACAAGTAATACAATAACTATGGGAGTCTTTAAACAACGAAGGCCAATAGAATTCACACTGCAATATCTTAGCAGCAGTCTTCTTAGCACTAAAGTGACCCCCACAAGCATGATCATGACAAAAGGAAATAATATTGGACTAGTCACTCTCAGGTATACATCTCCCAATAATCTGGCCTGGACAATACTTAAACAAATAAGGATCATCCCAAAAGAAGTGCTTCACCTCGGCTAAAAACCTAGAACGATCTTGTTTACCCCAATGTTGGGGCATTCGACCAGTAACAAGATAATTCACTATATTCGCATACCAAGGTGCTTGTGTAAAAAAGAACAGTTGTTCATCAGGAAAACTATCCCTAACAGTAGGAGAATCATTAAGGGTATCCACAACAAGCCTAGACAAGTGGTCTGCTACTACATTTTCTGTACCTTTTTTGTCTCTAATGTATAAGGAAAATTCCTACAACAATAGGATCCATCTAATCAATCTAGGTTTAGTATCCTTATTGGAAAGAAGATACTTCAAAGCAGCATGATCAGTAAATATTATGACCTTAGAACCTAAGAGGTAGGATCTAAACTTGTCTAAGGAAAACACAATAGCTAATAGTTCCTTCTCCGTAGTGGTATAGTTCAACTGGGCATCATTCAGAGTTTTGCTAGCATAGTAAATCACATGAAGTAACTTATTTTCTCGCTGACCTAGCACAACACCAATAGCATAATCTGAAACATCACACATGATCTCAAAGGGTAGGTTCCAGTTGGGTGCCTGGACTATGGGGGCGGTATTGAGTAAATTCTTAAGCTTCTCAAAAGCCTCTAAACAAGCATCATCAAAGACAAACTTAACGTCTTTTGCAAGCAAATTGCAAAGAGGTCTAGAAATTAAGCTAAAATCCTTAAGGAATTGACGATAAAAACCTGCATGCCCTAAGAATGACCTAATATCTCTTACGATTTTTGGGACCTGTAAAGTTTTAATGAGGTCAACTTTGGATCTATCTACCTCTATACCCTTCGAAGATACGGTATGCCCTAGAGAAATTCCTGAACGAACCATGAAGTGACATTTCTCCCAATAAAGCACTAAATTATTTTCCTTACACCTAGTTAAAACTAATGATAAATGATGCAAGCACTCATCTAAAGACGAACTAAACACTGAAAAATCATCCATAAAGACCTCTAAGAACCGTTCTACCATGTCAGGAAATATGCTTAGTTTACAACGCTGAAAGGTCGCAGGGGCATTACATAGCCCGAAAGGCATGCATTTATACGCAAAGGTACCAAAGGGACAGGTAAAAGTGGTTTTCTTTTGGTCTTCTGGGCTATGACAATCTGATTATAACCGCAATATCCATATAAAAATAAATAATGGCTACGTCCAGCTAATCTCTCTAGCATTTGGTCGATGAAGGGAAGGGGAAAGTGGTCATTCCTAGTGACCTTGTTCAATTTCCTATAGTCAATACAAACACGCCAACCCGTGGTCACCCGGGTTGGGATTAACTCATTGTTATCATTCTTGACTACAGTAATACCGGATTTCTTTGGAACAACCTGAACGGGGCTGACCCACTTACTGTCTGAAATGGGGTAGATAATGCCTGCATCTAACAGCTTAAAAACCTCCGTTCGAACTACTTCTTTCATATTAGGGTTCAGTCGACGTTGCATCTCCCTAGAAGGTTCGGTGTCACTCTCTAAATAGATCTGATGCATACAATCAGTAGGAATTATACCCTTAATGTCTGCTATGGTCCACCCTAACGCTTCCTTGTTGTTCTGAAGGACAGTTACTAGCCTACTTTCCTGATCACTATCCAAGTCGGATGCTATAATCACAGGTAAAGTTTCATATGTGCCTAAAAACTTATACTTCAGGGAATCTGGTAATGGTTTAAGGTCCAACTTAGGAGGCTTTTCTAACGAAGGAACTAGGGTAGACTAGAAACGGGTAGAGTTCGAACTTAGGTTTCCAGCCATTAGTGTCTACAAAGGGGTTGATCTAACAAAGCATTCACCTCATTAATCACATTATCATCATCAAAATCAATCCCAAAGTGGCTAGGCATTTCTCTAATGGATCTTCTAACAAAGTGTTTGGTAATGACTCCTCGACTAATGTTCTATCATGTTCACCTCTTCTATGTTCGAGTCATCTAGTTCAGAGGGTAGCTTACTAATATTAAAAATGTTCAGCTCAATAGTCATATTACCAAAAGACAAATTCATAATACCATTTCGACAGTTAATGATCGCATTGGATGTAGCTAAAAACGGGCGACCTAAAATCACTGGTATTTGGTTCTCTGGGTCAGGGACAGGTTGGGTATCTAGGATAAAAAATCCACTGGATAAATAAACTTGTCGACCTCAATAAGAACGTCCTCGATCACACCACGAGGAATTTTAACGGACCTATCAGCTAACTGAAGTGTCATCTGGGTAGGTTTCATCTCACCAAGTCCTAGCTTAAGGTACACATGGTATGGCAGTAAGTTCACACTGGCTCTAAGTCAAGCAAAGCTTTCTCGACACGGTATTTACCTATTGTGCAAGAAATAGTAGGGGACCCTGGGTCTTTATACTTAGGAGTAGTGGTATTCTGAATAATAAACTCACATGACTAGCTAGGAAGGCTTTCTTCGGACACTAAGTTTTCGCTTTCGCGTACACATATCCTTAAGAAACTTGGCATAAGGGGAATCTGCTTAATCACATCTAACAATGGGAGGTTGATAGTAACCTGCTTAAAAACCTCCAATATATCATTAAAGTTGGACTCCCTCTTAGTTGAAACTAGCAGCTGGGGGAACGAGGCTCTGAGAACAAAGACGGGCTCAACATGACCCTCATTGGTCTCTTTGGAGACTCTATCAGTCTCCTCATTTTCTGGCTCAGAAGGGTGAACTACAACATCTTCACTATCAGGCATGGCAACCTTATTGTCAACTTTCTTTCCACTCCTAAGGGTTATTATAGAATTCACATGATTGTACGATTTCTCTCTTTTAGGGTTAGGATCCATTTGACTAGGGAACCTTTCATCTTCTCTTTCACTAAGAAACTTAGCTATTTGTCCGACTTGAAGTTATAAGTTAGCAAGAGAACGGGAATTATTCTTAAAATTCTGCCTAGTTTCTTCTTGAAAACCATCGTGGTTCTTTGATAACATCTCATGGTTATTTGCTAACATAGTAAGGGTTTCTTCTAAGGTGGATATATTTTTCTCATTCTGAAACTTGGGTTGACCTGAAGAGTTCTTAGCATAACCAAAACCTGGGGGAGGCTGAGAATTACTAGACTGTCCTTGATTCTGACCCTTAGACCAAGAAAAATTAGGATGGTTTCTCCAACCAGGGTTATAAGTTTCTGAGTATGGGTCAAACTTCTGACGGTTCTCAAACCTAGCATTGTTACAGACAGCATGGGCTTGCTCTTCACTAACCTGACCTTCCCAAAGCGATTTATTGGGTTCTACTTCATAACTAGACACTTGAGAGGCTCTAAACCTATCGCCAGGTTCAACAAGAGACCTATGTTTAGGATGATTCAATTCCAAAGATTCTAACCTTCTAGACAAAGCAGCAAACTTAGCATCAGACCCGAAGATTGTATCTACCACATTGGTGCTACTTCTATTGACCAAGAGTCTTTTGGGGGGTTCAACACAAGGCTCCCACTGTTGGGATTTTTCAGCGACAACTCCTAAGAAGGTAAAAGCATCATCAACACTTTTACTAGTGAACTCACCAGCGCACATAGACTCAACCATGGCTTTGGTTGAATAGTCTAAACCATCATAAATAATCTCTACGAGTTTTATCTTATCAAATCCATGGTGAGGACATTGGGATAAGAGATCATTGAATCTCTCTAAGAACCTATAAAGAGACTCTCCATCTTGTTGCACACTAACACTAATTTTCTGCCTAACAGACGCAGTTTTATGCTTAGGGTAGAATTTCATATAGAAAGCAGCAATAAGTTCCTGCCATGTTTCAATGGATTCATATGGTAGGTTGTTCAGCCAGTTCTTGGATTTATCTCTCAAGGAAAATGGAAACATCTTAAGTTTCAAGACTTCATCAGTAAGGTCTTTTATTCTAATTATCCCACAAATTTCCTCAAAGTCCCTAATATGAAAATAAGGGTTCTCATCATCTTTCCCTAAGAATATAGGGATCATCTAAAGAATACTAGGTTTTATCTCGAAATTAGTCGTAGTGACTGGCAATTTAATGCACGAAGCTCGGGTGGACAGATTCTCAAAACTGAAGTTTCCAAAAACAGGGCTCTCAAAAGAAGAGTCTTCGAGCTCCCCGCCTTCACAAGAAGAACTACTAGGTTTATCACTAATCAAACGACCTAGAGTGTTTCTTTTCCAAGCCCGCTCTTTAATAACCTTGGTCATACACTAGAAAAACAAAAGATAAAGAAAGAAATCCTAAAAGGAAGGGAGGTTCTATGCAAACACAAAGCAGCCTGACTCCACCAAAGCAAACCTAAAGATTTCTAGCAAACAAAAAGCATGATGGCTCCACTTAGATTGTTTCTAGACCAGATTGTAATCCTTCGAAAGAGAATTTGTTACAATTTAAGAAAACCCCTATGGAATCAATCTTAGTTTAAGTAAGTTGAATCGAGACGAGGGAAGATCAATGGGGCTTTGATACCCAAGGCCTCACCGTCTTTACAAGGCGGCGTATTCAACTCGCAGAAACCATCATGAACTTTGAAACATGCTTAAAAGAGTAACCAATATTTTTCGAATGACTTTCCTATTAAGCTCGTTACCCTATAGGTCTCGTTCTAGTCAAATTTTAGGCTTAGGTTCGCATTTGGTTTCGTTTTCCTAAGGCGGGCAAGAAGGGGACGATGATGAAATCCGAACCCTTATCTTGTATGGCCAGTCCTTGCCCTTTACTAGGAAATTAAAGCAGTCGTTTTCAAATCCTCGGCATATATGCAAACGAAGAAATGCAGTAACTCGCTGACAGGAGATTCGCGAGTGCAAACTTACCTCCCGTACCAGACGGGGGATGAACCGCTGGAGTCGACTCGGCCACGACTCCTATGTCATGTACGAACCCGAGGGGCCGAGGCGATATCGTAATCGTCGTCCTTCTCTGCAAACAATTTATATTTAAACTACCTTTCCGTAGGGTTTAAAAAAATAGAGTCCCAAAGTCCACAGTCCAAAGACCAAAAATAAAGTGCAAAAGAAAAAGATAATATAAAAGAAATTCTAAAAAGAAAAAAAAGAAAAAAAATATTGTCTCTCTCTCTCTCTCTTTTAATTAATTTTTATTCTCCTTTTCTTTCGCTCATTTCGCTTTGCTTTTACTCCAAATCTTTAAGTATTCACCAAAAGCTTTTGGAAAATTTTTCTTTCGCTCCAAATTCCAAAATCTGTAAGGAAAAGACAAAAACCCAGAAACGTAAAGAAGAACAAATAAAATTGAAATGAAAAACAAATAAAAACCTAAAAATGAAAAATCTAAAAACTCTAGCCTAAAGACAAGTCTGCGTCGGCAGCGCCAAAAATTGATGTGTTTTCAAGTTGTTGTAGTAGTAATAGGTTCGTTGAGACTTGTGAAAGCAAAAGATTTTAGATTTAATGAAGTTTAAAAACAAACAAAACTTAATTCAAGATTATTAGGAATAACCAAGACACTGATTCCACTATCACACATGAATAATTATGGCAAATAATCCAAAACTCTAATTATCTTTTAAGTCCCTTATTTCTTAATTCACAAATAATCAGGCAAATTCTCAAATACCAATTGTATTCCCTAAGCATAGATTATCAATTGACAAAACAAAGTATAACCTATCAAATTGAATCACAACTAATTAAGAAAATTATGCAGACAATTTAAAACTCGGTAAAAGCAGTGATTGAGTGAATTATAAATTAGAGAAACTAAAATAGTTACCAATTATTCATGCGTAAATAGCTTCCTCATTGCCTTGGTTGTGGGACATTTAGCTTATTATCATGTTGGAAACACGCTCAAAAGTTGATTTCATTGCTCAAATGGTGTTTACAGATGATGAAAAGGGAGAAATAATTCAAAACCGGGTTTGTAACGCTTATAATTGTTGCAAACCAAAGAACGATACAGAGGATGTGTCGTTGTTACTGTAGCTCTAAGACTGTCGCTGAGCAGTTGCAAATACTGCAGCAAAAACGACTGCTTCTGTGGGTCAATGTTCTTCGTGTTCTTCAATGGCAGCAGCAGCAACAGGTTTCTCTAGTGATATTGTTTCGCCTCAGTGATGTTCCAAAGCCTTCCCAAACTCTCTGTCACTCTCTCCGAGTCCCCAGCACACTATATATACCTCCACAACATCGAGAATCCTCCCGAGTCAATGCGAATAATCCCGTAATGAATATGCTTATCTTCCACGGTCTGTTATGAATCTTCCTTTCTCCATCACGCGTCTGCATGGTTTTGAAATTCTCCGACACACTCAGTAAATAATCAACACGATTTTAACTCCTTCCATCCACACGCAGAGTCTCTAAAAATAACTCTGAAAATCTCGAGAATAAATAATGTACGTGCATATGCCCTGTTCTTCTCCCAACTCCACGTAACTTTCCTTTTCTTCTCACCCGCGTGTTCTGAGATGGATTTCCTTGTTTATCTTGACTTTACAGGCCGAATCATGTTGAGTGAAGAAAATCTTCTTCTGAATCATCTAAATATCCTGTGATAGTCTCCCCTTGAATGTAGTTCCCTGTATTATCCAAACTACGTGGACTTTGCTATTTTTTTCGAAACAAAACTCCATACAATCCCTGTTTAGGTGAAACAGGGTCAACTCAATTAAAATCTTCGAGAAAAACGCAAAGAACACGTCCAATTCTCTCCCAGGAAGTACGCAGGAAAGCAAGAAAAATTCCCTCCAAAACGCTTCCTTTGAATTTGGAAGAAGAATAGGCGCCCTGATCCAAAACGCGGGCGTCTTTAACAGCAGGGGTTATGAGGGTGCCCTTATCCAAAATGAGGGTGCCTTTAGTATTTTTTTCGGGGGTGCCCCGAGCAACATTTCGAGCCAAATTTTCCGAAAATGTTTATTTCCCAAAAATACCTACAAACACAAAAAAAAACCCCATAATAAGTACGAAATCGAATACCAATAATGCAGAACATTAAGGACAAATTAGACACAAAAATGTGTCTATCACCTGTGGTTTGTGATGAATATTTGATTGATGCTAATGTTGAAAAATGCCAATCTTTGGGAAGTTTCGTTGATAATTGTGTAACTACCTCAACTCTTGATCTTAATAATGATCATTCACCTATTCAAAAGGATGAGTTTGAGATTAACAACACTAACTTCAGCGAGAACCAATCTTATATTAACTATGAAAGTGATGATGATTATGATGATACATCGCTTGAACCAATTCATGGTGACATTTCCGAAAGGTGTACAACGGAATATTTTTGGGATCAAGATGAAGACGAATAGGTTGATCTTTATAATGATCAAGAACTTATTCAAAAGGTAGAGATTGAGGATGATACAATGAGTGTTCTAAAGAAATCCCTTATGGACAGAATTGCATCCGCAAAAGAGTATGTGCCGAACAACAAGGAGGAATATGTTGAGAATGTAACCGTTATGACTAATATTGTGGAAGACCCAATTGAGCTTGCAAAGGATTGTAATGATGATGTTTATGCCGAGATTTTGGTTAAGGAAGAAACTGACAAAGAATTCTTGCAAGGTTTGATAGAGGACCACGATGTGCAAGAGGTAAATAATTCACGTGAATTCTTTAAGCATGAAGAGGATACCATAATACAAGAGTTGCAAGGTTTGTCTAACCCTTTGCCTATTAATCCTTCTCCTTTACCTCTTGTTGGCTTGAATGTGTGTGCTTCGAGAATATTGTTAAATAAATTTGTTTCTCGATATTCGCCATTAGAAACATTTGATTCTCATACTATGAATGTTTGCAAAGAAGAAACCATAGAAGTTCCTAATTTCTATGTTCTTTATACACTTCCAAGTGTATAAAAGAATAAGTGTGGGGGAAACTTCTATGGGGCGATAGCTTCACTTCTGTTTTCGTGTACTAATATTTGTGTGAAGCGAGTATTTGCAAAACAGGTTCTATGGGAGGACCCCCAACTTTTCAGATTATTGGTGTATGGGGAATTCGTCTTGCAAGTCGGGATGACGACTTTAAACCAAGCGCTGCATGGGAGGCAACCCACCGGTTTTGTATCTTTATCTTTTTATTTTTAAGCATTTTATTTTTGTTTTTCATATCATTTGCGGAACTTCCCACCTTGAACTTTACTTTGAATGACTAAAGTTTACATTGAGCACAATGTAAAGTTTAAGTGTGGGGGAGCATTTATATGTTTGTATAGTTAGTTTGATTTGATGCCTTTAGTGAAAAAAAAAAGAAAAATATGATTCACTACTAAGTCTAGCAACTTGTGCCTTACACTAATGAAAACATAGGAGTTGAGGAACCCATTAGTAGAGTCTATTCATATGAAAACGAACAAAATATAAAAAATAAATAACATGTTAGTTTTCACCATATCACGTTCTATTTTTATTTTCCATATTTATCTATTGTTTCTATAAGTGATTTGATGGGGCACCAACATCGAATTTTTATCACTGCTAGGATGAAATAGAGTGATTGAGTTACTAAAAAAAAAGAGACCAGACCAATTTGACCAAACAGTGTACATATAAAAAAACAAATTGACACTTGGATAGCAATATCTGTGTGTTCTCCCTGTCTTCGTCGCCTAAACAAGCGTGGAATGCAGGATCCATGGGAATTACCATGTAACCTGCTGACAAGAATCATGCGCTTGGATCCAAAAGATCCAATCATGTTGTCGATTTGAAAAAAAAAAAAGAGAAAAAATTGAAGAAAATAAAAAATTATTGTGTTGAATAAAATCAATCACTGGTTCCCTTGTATATGCCAGTGAATTGATCTAGAATTAAGTTTGTCGACCGCTGGTTCCCTTATATATGCCAGCTGTGTTGATATCACAATTCAGACCAGTAGCTCAATCCAATAAGATTTTTAGGTTTGTTTTGGCAGTGACCTTCAGACAGATATGGGAAACACCATTCACCTTAGTCAACAGTCCGCCACCATCTACTCTGTATATCCATCCTCTTAATCTTTTCATGTGATTGTGGTTGATTCGATTCCGAGTATTGTGGTTTGGTTCAACTTTCTGATAAATCTATATTACTAATTTATGAATTGGATTAGAAAGTGGGTACTTACTCCTGTAATCATTGATAGTGTGCCAATTACAAAATGTTTAGTGTCATTTTTAGACTTTTCACAGGTAGCTGGATTTTGGAAGTAAAGGTTTTGTAGGTACACCTCTCGTAAACCTTCACGAGACTAAAACTCATCCACTAGGGACACCTAGGGGTTCAAATGCTTGTTATACATGCTAAGTGTGACTATAGTCTCGACGACACAGAGTTGCATGTATGTTTTATAATTATTTTGTTTGATTTGCTTGAGGAATAACAAAGTCTAAGTGTGGGGGAATATGATAGGTGTCTAAAACACCTTAATATTTATCTATTATTTATGCTTTCTTTGTTAAGTTTTCTTGTAAATATGTATCTTATGTTTGCTTTTGAGTGTTTAGGTACTTTGGAGTCATTTGGAACAAAAGAAGAGGAAACAGGTCAAAAGTGTTGGAGGCGGGTTATTTCTCATTATTTGCGTTTATTTCTTCATCTCTGTTTGAAAAGCATGTCGGATTTAGTGATGCAAATTCATTGTCTGAAAATCATGACAACTTTAGTGATGAAAAGAAATTGAAGAGAAAAAGTGGATATGAGAAGTAAGAGACGGCAGTTGTTGGTGGAAGAATTCGAAGAAGGACAAAAGCGTCATTGCAGGCAAATGTTGTTGGGAGCTCGGCCAAGGATAATGGGCTACTGTGGAGTCACTAAATTCTATAATTTGGTGGCCTGAATCTGATTACTGGGTGCCTCAGTCTGGGGTTCTTAGAGCTGGGGCGTTTATATCCAACTTCATTTCCTATATAAGACCAAAAATTCAGAGAAGAAATTATTTCTCTTATCATTAGTTTTTATTTGTCTCTCTGCCTGAGACTGAGATGGCGGCTCCATTAGCATTCAGAGAATGGAGATTAAGAGACGACGGAAGGACTACTGAGTTCATATTCGATGGAAGATGAATTAAAGAAGATTGAGGTCGATGGGATCTGTTGTTGTGGAGATCGGGATTCAGAGCTCCAATCAGTTTAGGGTTCTTAGGAAATTGAAAAAATGGGTTATGATGTTTGTGTTTTGATATTTCTGGTGGTGCTGTTATTGTGTGGATTTGAGTTTTCAACAAATTGAGGTTTTGTGTTGGTGCTCCTGAGCAACTGAAATTTGAGGTTTTGTTGTGGAAGAAGTTGAGATGAATTCAAAATCAGTCAGAATCTGGTGGAATTGAACAATGGGTTTTGCTTGAGCAGGATAAGAGAGAATTGAAGCCGAAGAAACACATACTATTATGGGTTCGATTGGAGAGAAGAACTGAAATGGGTATTACTGCTGGTGAGCTAAGATGGGTTGGAATTGATGGTTGAGGTGCAGATGCTGCTGTGACTTGTTGAAATTGGTGTTGCAATGAAGCAGCAAAGAACGGACTGGTGGTCTGCAATTGGAGCTATTGAGTTACAGGGAAGATAAGATGAAGTTCAGAAGAATGCAGTTACAGAGAATGGTGGATTCAGCTGTTGTGTGGTTGTAGAATGAGCTGCAGCTGCAATCGCGAGTAACTGAGCAAGTCAGAAAGAAGCTGAAATGGAGATTGAGGTGTTGTTATTGCAGCGATAGCCTGAGAAGAAGCTGTGATGGTTTTGTGGAGATGAAGGAATGGTTCAAAGTCATGGGTTTGTAGGCTTGAATTAGGATGGTGCAATGACACTGCAATGAAGGCTTGAATCTGAGATGGCCTTGGCTTGTGTGGGTGTTTGAATTGAGGAAGCTGAGTTGCTGCTGTTGAGTTTGAGAACTGAAGTAAAGGCTAAGTCTGATGATGTCGCGGTTGCAGTGGATAGGAACATGTGCTTGGCAGAATGATGAATTGTGGATGTTGCTACAATGCTTGAGCTGCAATCGGAAATGGAAATGCTAAGTGGTGAAACTGAATGCAATGGCCTGAGTTGTGAAGAATGAATGGTAGATGAATGTTTAGGAGATACAATGTGCAGTTCTGCAGCAATGGAGTTGTTGTTCAATAAAGCTGCAGCTGTTTGAGTTGAGTTGTATGCAGTTGAGAACATGAGAGCTGGTGATGATGAAGTGTGTAAGATGGGTATGGTGGTGGTGTTTGAACTATGAACTGGATTTGGTTTATGCAGATGGCAAGAGTATGGTTGAGCTATGCATTGCATGGATGTATCTGAAGCTAAAGTACAGGGATCTCAAGAACTGGAGCTGCATTAGGAGACAGGAAATGGCAGATTACCGGGCACAATGAGCAATTGCTGGTACTGATTTGTGTTGGCTGAGAAGAAAGAGTTGAGCTGTTCAGTTTACAAGAAGTTACAGGAAGTGTTGGTAGTGATGTTGTCGGAATGCAGGGAGCTGAAATTAGAAGATAACTCGAAAGCTACAGAAGGATTTGCTTGTCAGTTTCACCAGACTGTCAGGTTTAGTAGTTTTTATGGGCCTGTGGGGTAGAATGAGTTGTGGGCTTGGACTGGATTTCATACCGGCCGGTGGACAAGGTTTGATATTTGGAATTCTATTCGAAGGGTGATAGCAGAATTGAAAGGTTATATGAAGGAACCTGTTTCCAGGCTCTCGGATATTTTTTTGGCTTCCTCCACTTTTGTTCTAGGGTTTAGAAACATGAGTTTTCTCTTTATTCTTGTTATGAACTCCATTAACATGATTAGTTAATCTTATTATTGGTCATGGAATAATTGATTTCACACAACATGCTTAAATTAGTTTTGTCTCCATATTATCGATTCTGATTCACTATTTATATTGTTACATGATTTGAATGCTTGTTTGATCGAGTCGCGAATCGGTTGAGTTTGTTTTCATCTTTACTGCTAGATTAGGATTTGTTATACGAAAAAGTGATAAATTCCTGGTTATAAGTAGCATAATTGTGAATATTACTTGTAGTGATACATCCTAGTACTCACAAGTGGATTGTAACCTTTGTTAAATCGGATTAGTGCTTTTACACGTTCGATTGCTTTGATTGGCCTGATTTCATAGAACTTAATGCATCTAGGGGATTAAACTTAATTAGTGCTTTTACACTTTATGTTGTCCTCTAAGATATAATTCATATTCGCATCTTTTAATGTGTTTGTTGATGACAAGAGGAGATTGCGGGATATACTTGCGATCAAGGTATCCTAGGGCCTTTGATAAAAGAGAGATTAAATATTAATTCTAGTTATTGTTAAAAAGCATGTTTGTGAATGAAGATGAATCCTTAACCAATATATGTTCTACTTGATTTGCTTTTATTTTATCTTAATTTATAAAAATTAGAAAACTCCCCCATTTGTTTATATAAGAAACCGAAACATATTGACAACCTAGTCCTCTCTGTGGGAACGATCCTTTCTTACTCTTCCTATATTATATATTTTGAGTAGTGATAAGGTGTAATTTATTTTTGACGCATACGACAACGATCAGATATGTGCATAGACTTTGAGTTCAACGTCTCTTGGCTCTGTGAAGGTTTTTTCGAGATCCAAAAGTTGCAGGCTGAAGCGATCGAAGGTCCCTCTGCGGATGTGATCAACCAACAGGAAGCAGAAGTCAAAAGGTTGTCTCAGGAGTTGAAGCTGAAACGAGCGGCTCTTCAAAGCGCGAAGGATGCTTTCTCCAAGAAGAACAAACCATTGTTGAATGATTTCCCTTGAATATATTTTGTCTTCTGAACTTCCTTTTCTTAGGTTTTTTTTTTGAAAGGCAAAAAAAACGCCCAGTTTATGGTTTGATTTTCTGTTTTTTTTGGATTGATATATGATTGTTTCTTATAAGAGTTTTCGGATTATTTTGGAATAATGGCCTTTTGATCAATTGATACGTCAAAATCTGAATCGAGATTGTAAGTAGCGAAATCATTCGGGAAAATTGTGAAATCGTGAGTATTACACGAGAAAGGGAAAAATATGGGATGATATGAAATCTCGAGGTGATTGGGTTATCAGCTTCCATTTTAAATGTGGAAACCCAAACAATAGATTGTGTAAACATTGTCTGACAAAACTTACTCGCTTTAGGGTCTTTCACCAAAACTGAATCTTCAGGGAGTAAATCTGAGTCTTTATGTGATGCCCTCGTTGCTGCGAGAAGTCCCCAGTCATTCTTTATTGTCTGTGGAACGTCTTTATGTCGATCCGCGGTAAGGAGGAGAATCTCTAGTCCACAGACGTAATTCTTCTGAATCCTTCTTTCCTTGGACAATGCGCTTCAAAGAATTGAATTCACTGGTAGGATGATGAAACTATGAGTTTAATTTGTAACCGAGAGATTAATATCCCACTGTGGTCGCCAATTATTTGTGGGTGAAAACTGTTTCTGCTGGTTTTGGTAAATTTGGGTGTGTGAATGAGAAACGAATTTAAACCCTAAACAATGCACTGCACGGGAGTACTTTAGATTCGAGAGATCAATATGTACAATCATGCCCTAAACCAAGAAATGGTTGTTCCAGGCTTGCTTCGGTCACAAAGTGAAGGAGAAGGGTTGGTCTTAGGGAGGGAAGCGAAGAGAGTTTTGAGACCAGAATCGTTGATTCTGAAGGTGTGGTTGTTTATGACTTGTATCTGAAAGTAGAAATGGTTAGCAGAATGGAAAGTTACCAGGTGATTTCTAGATACTGTATTGTTGCCGACCGAAACTTGTTTGGTGAAAATATGTGAATCCTATTTATACAAGTCATATTGAAATGTACCCTGGTCTCGTAGGAACTAGAAACGATTGAGTGGTGGAAGAATAGGGTAACGTGTAACCATCAGACATTATGCTTCCATGATGAAGGAAGTGAATTCGTGTAATTGTCAGACATTATGCCTCTATGATGAAGGAAGTAAATTCGTAATATCGTTGCTTTTCACCGCCATTATTTGTCCCGCTTCATGACACTTTCTTGTAACGGGCGCATTGCACGCCGCATGCTGTAAACCGCCAGACCAATACCATGATGAGCATCTCCCAGTTTGTGACATGTTTGATGTCTCGAGTGTTTTCGTGGAAAACATGTATCACCTTGATACGTGTGGCAAGTCAAAGTCAAGGGACTTACCGCAGAAAATAGCATGTGATGCTATTAGGCCCGTTGTGGCTGGTCGCTTAAAACTTTCCACAGGCCTGTCTGTTCGGTAGCGAACTCGGACGGCCGAGATTACATCCTGTGAGGAAGGGTGGCCGTTGATTATGGCTACATTATGTTGGCTCCTGATGATGGCGCAGTGCTGATTTGATGTATGCCAGTGGAAATGTTTCACGGCTGGCATGGCTCGCGCATGCCAGTGGCACGGTGGTGCAAGTGGCGCCCGGCGTAGCCATGGACATTAGATCTAGGCAGCTGGTCATCTGAAACTCGCCACAAGTCTGTCAGTTCGGTGGCTAAATTGAATGGCTTAGATTGAATCTCATGACGAAGGGTGACCATTGATTATGGCCATATCTTGTTGTATAGCAAAGTGGCGCCATTGGCATAGCGGCGCCTGGCGTAACCGTGGCATAACGGGCATGCTAGTGGCGTAGCCATGGCATATCGGCATGTTAGTGGCGTATACGTGGCATAGCGGCATGCCAATGGCGTATCCGTGGCATAACGACATGCTAGTAGTCGTGGCATAGCGGCATGCTAGTGGCATTGTGGCATGGCCACGCCTGTGGCGTTGTAGCATGGTCGAAGCTAAGATTTGGCTTCGTGGCCAAAGTTAGGGCTTGGCGGTATGGCCAAGGCTAGGGTTTGGCATCGTGGCCAAAGGTTAGGGTTTGGCGGCATGGCCAAGGCCAGGGTTTGGTGCTGTGGCCAAAGGTTAGGGTTTGGCGGCATGGCTGGCATAGTTAGCACATGCCAGTGACACGAAGTAGCGTCTAGCGTACCCATGTCCGCTAGACTTTGGCACCTCGGTGTTGGACACACATGTGGCATTGCAACATTGGCCCTGTTGCCGCATCAATCCCAACGCTCTGGGAAACGTTATTTGGCTTTGGTTGGCGTAGCAACTTTGCCCAAATCAGGGTTTGGCATGTTGAAACCCTAATTAGTGCGTGTGGCATGCGGTCGCGGCATGACGATACTTTTGTGCAAATGGCGCCATAGCTATGCCAAAGGAGTTATGGAAAGGTCATAGTGTGGAAACGGCCACAAGAGTAGGGATTGCCGTGGGTGGCTATGATATGGCGCCAACCCTAGGGATTCTTGGATCCCACACGGCTCGTGGCATGTTGTAGGGTCGACGTGGAACGATTTGTTCCACGACTGGAAATTATGGCTTTGGTTAATGCATAGGCGTGCCTTTGACCAGAAAACCCTAATCTTTAAGCTTTTCATGGCGTTGGCCATGAACGAGAGGTAGGTTAGCACATAGGGCGCTGTTTGTGGCATGTTGCCACGAAGTGGCGTGTTTGGAATATTACTACGGCAGAGTGGCATGTTGGCATGCCGATCAATATGTTATTGTGGAAGGGCGCGTTTGTCTTTCCAATTAGTATGGTGGCGCGACAGGGTGCGTTTGGCCTTTAACGTATGGTGGCAAGTTTAGAGCGACTTGATTGGCAAAGAAAAGGGGTCGACCAAACATAAGGCGTGGCCACACCTCTAGTGCCTGTGGCGCATTTAAAGTGACCCGATTGGTTGGTAGGAAGGAGAGGGGACGGCCAAGCATGGGCGCGACTACACTTCTGGTGTGAGTGTGGCGACTTTAGAGCAACCGATTGGTCGATGGGAGATGGGGTCGGCAAGTATGGGCCCATCAACAACTTATGTGCATGTGGCGAGTTTAAAGCGACCTGATTGGTCGAGGGAAATAGGGCCGGTTTTAGGATGGGTGTGGCCAATAGAAAGTGGTGCCAAGGCATGGCCACGCCTCCCTTTGCTGTTGCGGCTCCCTATTTTCTGGGCAAGGTTTTGCGCCTACTAATCCATGGTGGATTAATTACCTAGTTTTCATAGGCTTACTTTCGACAAGAAGGATCTGGTATACTGCGCAAGGCGCAAAGTAATTGATTGAATTCTATGTGTTGACACAGAGTTCTTTAAGTTCATATCCAGAGAGCATCATGATTTCTGATTGAATACCTCATGCAAAGACCTTATCCTTGATATTTGGAAATTCGTGTTACTCTGCTGCGAGTGAACACAAATTGTCATGCCATATCAACATTAAGGGTTCACCCGAGGAACATAGCATATAAAGCATTCAAAGGAACTTATATTAAGTGAATATATGCAAGGCGCCGAAATTTACAGAACATGGGATGGTTTCTACATGCACCAGTTTGGATAAATTTCATGTAAATATATTGAATGGATGAATAAATATGTCAGCGGAGAGGTTAACACTCATGGCTTCGCTTTCTTACAGAGTGACGTCACATCAGATGCAAGGTTTTACAATTTTAACCCTAAGCTAAAAACCACCATCAACACATAGTATTATTACACAACATCAAAGTTCAATTGTATCACAACTTTGGCAACAATACTATGGTGATATGTATCACTCCCCTTTAGTCAATACTTCATCTGCACATGAAAACCACTTCCCCTTACATAATGATCCGTAAACCATAGGTATTTGTAGTATGAAACTACACATTAATTCTCCCCCCTTTTGTAAATATAAATTGGCAAAGGTACGAAAACTAGTGGGATCCTCATGAAATTTTCATAGAGATACTTCATGACCAAAAGAAAATAACATACCAACTTATTTAGATGCAATCATAAAGCCAAAGCTAAATGCATTCATCAACGAGTTTATAAAGATACAAGATAACCCCAATAGTATTCTACAGCCGCACTCCCTACAAATATTGGCGATAAAGCACAAGTTCAAAAATAACTCTCCCCCATAGTATGCCATTCTCGAAAGAACAACAAAGGCGACCTTTCGTTTACAAGAAAAGAAGGATTTATAAAGAACACTAGGATACTTGACAGAAACACATTTACTAGAAACAAATGCAAACATGAAGGAACACTACTCTGGGAATTCCAAACTCAATTGCCCAATATATTGAGATAAAAGCAGGGGCAAGAGTTATGGAGAACTAATGAACTAGAACAACACCAATAGATTGTCGTAAGTGTTGAAGTGTGGCAGTGTCTAATGGTTTGGTTAGAATATCAGCCAATTGTTGTTCAGAAGGCACAAATTCCATAGTAATGATACCATTTTCATAAAGATCTCGAATAAAATGGTACCTTATGTCTATGTGCTTAGTCCTTAAGTGCTCAACATGATTTTCAGTGATGCGAATCGCACTTGAGTTATCACAAAAGATCTTCATTATTCCATAGTCAATTCCATAATCAGCAAGCATTTGTTTCATCCATAAAAGTTGAGTAAAACATGAACGTGCAAAAATGTATTCTGCTTCACATGTTGAGAGAGATTGTAAATTTTCTTGCCATGCCAAGCTACAAGATTCATCCCTACATAGTAGAATCCCCTGATGTACTTTTTTTGTCTTCCATACACCCTTCCCAATCAGCGTTTGAATAGGCAGTAAGGCCATTGTTAGTATCAAAAGTGTAAGAAAGACCATACCCGACAGTGTGATTAATGTAATGTATGATCCACTTTGCGGTGGCAAGATGAGATTCCTTTGGATTTGCCTGAAACCTAGCACAACAACCAACTTTAAAACAAATATCAGGTCTCATGGAAGTGAGATACAAAAGACTTTATATGATATATCGATAAAGTCTTTTATCCACATTTATACCTTTCTCATCTCTATGTAGTTTACCCGTGTAGGCATATGAGTAAGTTTTGGAGTTGACTTATCAAGACCGAATCTTGAAACAAGATCTTTTACATATTTTTCTTGAGATAAGTAAATTCCATCCTTGTGTTGTTGAATTTGTAAACCCAAAAAGAATTTTAATTCACCAACATTGCTCATTTCAAACTCCTTACCAAGAGAGACTTGAAAATCTTTTGCAAATTTCTCCAATGTTGACCCATAGATGATATCAACTACATAAACTTGAGCAATTACAACATCTTTCCCGCTCCATTTGGTAAACAATGTTTTATCAGCTCCATCTCTTGAAAAACCTTTCCATAGAAGGAAAGTAGTTAGTTTTTCAAACCAGGCACGATGTGCTTGTTTTAACCCGTACAATGCCTTGTTGAGCTTAAGGACATGATCAGGAAAATCAGAGTTTTCAAATCCCTTAGGTTGAGCGACATAGACTTCTTTCTTTAAGTTTCCATTTAGGAAAGCTGATTTAATGTACATTTGAAACAACTTAACCTTGAGAAAACAAGCATGAGCTAATAATAATCGAATGGACTCAAGGCGTGCCACAAGAGCAAAGGTTTCGTCAAAGTCGATTCCTTTAATCTGTGAATATCCCTGAGAAACAAGTCTAGCTTTGTTTCTTACAATGGTGCCAAATTCATCAGACTTGTTCTTAAAAATCCATGTGGTACCAACAATATTGATATTGGGGGGGACAAGGTACGAGTTTCCATACATATTGTCTTTGGAATTGATTTAACTATTCATGCATTGCATTTCCCCAATAGGGATCACTAAGAGCTTCATCAATATTCTTTGGCTCTACTTGGTATAGATAAGAACCAAAATTGCAAATATTTTTAAGTTGACCTCTAGTCTTAGCAGTAGATTCCTTACCTCCAATGATATTGTTAGTATCATGATTCCTTTGAAACCAAAGGTGTTGTGGAGGGACACATTCTTTTTCAACAGGAATATCCTTACTAGAACTTTTATCCTCATCACTAGAGATATCAGGATCAGCAACCGTTGGAACAACTTCTTCTGATTATAAAGTTTCTTTGATTTTCTCAATTATCTCGGTTGGAGGCAATTCAGCAGGAGAGTTATCATGATGAAAATTACTTAAATCATCAATGATAACATTTGACGATTCCATCATGACTTGTGTTCTGAGATTAAAGACTCGGAAACCACGACTGTCAGATGCATAACTAAGAAAAATACCTTCGTCTCTTTTCGAATCAAATTTCCCTTTATGTTCACGATCCTTTAGAATGTAACACTTACTGTCGAACACTTTGAGATAGTGTAAGTTGGTTTTCCTACCGTACCACGACTCATAGGGAATGTTTAAGGTCTTTGAACACAAATAAACACGATTGATCAAATAACAATCCGTGAAAACATCCTCACACCAAAACATTAACGGTATGTTTTTTTTATGGAGCATTACCCTTGCCATTTACTGAATGTTTCTATTCTTCCTTTATGCAAATCCATTTGCTTGTGGAGTGATATGTGGAGAGTATTGTTGAATAATTCCCAGAGACTAGAGTCAGAGTATTTAAATACTTTGTTGTCTTTGAATTTAGTGCCACGATCGCTTATAATTTTATTTAGTTTGCGACCTTGTTCATTCTGGATTCTATTAACAATAATCTTGAACTCACTGAGTGTTTCATTCTTGTGACTTGAAAACGCCACCCGGGTGAATCTGGTTTAATCATCTACCATAACCAAAGCATACTTCTTCCCAGACACTGTAGATTGTTGAATTGGGTAGAAAAGATCCATATGAATTAAATCAAGTGGAGCTTTGGTGAGAATATCTCGAGATGATTTGTGTGGAACTTTCGTTTTTTTACCCTTTAGACAAGCACCACATACACCTTCAACCTTAGCATTGATTTTGAGAACGCCTCTAACAAGTTCTTTGTTAATGATCTTAGTTAGAAGACGATAGTTGATGTGACCAAAATGCTCGTGCCAAAGGTGTGCAGATTCTACCTTAGTCAAATTGCAACAATTACTAAACTAAGTATCTAGAAGATAACAATTATTTTTTTCCATGTGATCCTTGTCCAGATTTGTCGACAATGTCACATCCTTTATCATTGAAGACAACGTTATGGCATTTGTCACATATTTGACTAATAGAAAGAAGATTAACAGTCATACCTTTAACGTATATGACATCATGAATTTCAGGACGCCAGGTAGTTTGATCGTCCTCTTCTTTCTTATGTAGCATCATCTTCCATCTCCAAACGTTACTGGTCCACCATCAAAATCGCTTGAGTTGATAAACCATGAGAGATCTCTAGTCATGTGCCTGCTACACCCACTATCAAGGAACCATTGAAAAGACAATGTTGACTTTAGAGAAAAGCTCCCATACCAGCACTAATAACCACTTTAGGATTTCTTATTAGTATTGAATGTCTTTTAAGAGACGACAAAAGTTAAATAAATTTCTTATAAAGATCACCAACAACCTTTAGTCTTTTCTTGAAAGACAAACAAACATGCTGAAAGTGATTACGAGAACTAAAAAACAAATATGTACCAACATCATAAACCTTGTTCGAAGAGTTTTGAGCACTGTCAGGTTTCACAAAGCCTAGACCTCGCTTATCACCTGACTTACGGCAATTCTTCAAAGAAGAACTAGAGGCGTTATTTAAAACCTTCGAAAAAAGACTTTACAGACTTCAAATCCTTAAGTTTTGCAATTTCTGCAGCAAGATCAGAATTCATCCGGATTTGTTCATCTAACTTCTTCTGGAGGTTAACTACCTTTTCAGAGCGTTCTCGAAGTTCAGATTTTTTGATACAAACTTCGCAATGAGAACCATCAATTTTCCTTATCAATCGATGTTTTTCGAGACACAAAAAATTGATGAGTTTTTTTAAATCAGGATTCTCAACCTTGTCAGATGGTTTCCAGAACACTCTCGATGTTGATTTTATCCATTTCTGGTGAAACATTTTCAGAAAAAATATCGTCCATCTTCAGATCGCTACAAACACAGAGTTATAAGGTCTTTAGCGTGTTTGCCTGCTCTGATACGAATTGAAAATGCGGGGTATAACAACCACACCTAACAATTCGTTTGGCAATATGAAAGGAATCAACTAGACAGTAAGACTCAATCTAGAGAAAACTATATCAAAGAGTTTAATATATATAACTCTTAAATCAATCTGCAATCAGGAAATAGAAATATGCGAGATCGATTGAATATAAGAGAAGTAACTTGAACGGTACCAAAGACCAATGTTCAAGTGTCAATCAATTTAAATCAACAACCAAAGGTTGGATATTCTAATTGATTGATCTTAGCGCACAAACTTTGATATTTCAATTATATAACAAAATATAATGCGGAAAAGAAATAACACAGACACCAGAAGTTTTTTTAACGAGGAAACCGCAAATGCAGAAAAACCCAGGGACCTAGTCCAGATTGAACACCACACTGTATTAAGCCGCTACAGACTCTAGCCTACTACCAATTAACTACGGATTGGACTGTAGTTGAACCTTAATCAATATCATACTGATTCAAGGTACAGTTGTGTTCCTTACGTCTCTGATCCCAGCAGGATACTACACACTTGATTCCCTTGGTTGATCTCACCCACAACCAAGAGTTGCTACGACCCAAAGTCGAAGACTTGATAAACAAATCTGTCTCATACAAAAAAGTCTACAGATTGAATAAATCTGTCTCCCACAGAAATACCCAAGAGATTTTGTTCCGTCTTTTGATAAATCAAGGTGAACAGGAACCCATTGATAAACCAAACTTATATTCTCGAAGAACAACCTAGTATTATCAATCACCTCACAATAATCTTAATCGACTGGTGAAACAAGATCTTGTGAAATCACAAACTATGAGATGAAGATGTTTCTGATTACTTTTATCTTGCCTATTAGAGAAATTAATCTCGAGTCAATTATTTCAATTTTACTCAATACAATAGAATCGAGTAAGATCAGAACACGTAACTACAAAGAGAATAGTTGGGTCTGGCTTCACAATCCCAATGAAGTCTTTGAAGTCGTTAACCTACAGGGTCTCGAAGAAACCTAAGGTTAAAGGATAATCGACTCTAGTTTATGCAACTAGTAACACACAGGAGGTGTGGGGATTAGGTTTCCCAGTTTCTAGAGTTCTCCTTTATATAGTTTTCAAATCAGGGTTTGCAATCCAAGTTACCTTGGTAATAAAGCATTCAATATTCACCGTTAGATGAAAAACCTGATTCGACCAAGTCATTCAACCGTTGGATCGAACTTAGCTTGTTACACGCAAATAAAATTTACCCTCATTTAGATTTATTAACAGTACCCAAACGTGTACACCATGTTGGCTCACAAATAGTTAACCGAGGTTATCCATATGATTACTCTCATATCAACCTTATTCATCTTAACCATAACTAATTCAAATGACTCAAATGAAACTAGTTAAAGAGTTTTTCAATTGTTATATTCTCATAGAATTATACAAGAACACAATTAAATAAAAATCGTTTTGATTCACACGAATCAATTCATGAACATTATAGCCACGGTTTGCAAAGATTGCATTCCTTATTATATAAATGTTTAAGTTGATGAACATAACCGATTTTAGAACTCTAACTTCAATTATGCAAACGGGTAGGCATACTTCAAATACCCGGACCAAGATTGGGTTTCGCCAGTATGCAAACTAGTATGCGAACTTTCAATCCCAGCAGAAATTCTCGGACATGAACATGTACGCCAGTATGCAAACAGGTACGCATATTTAGGTTCCCGGATTTCTCAAACCAACAGGTATGCAAACGGGTGCGCATACTACGGTTCCTGGACATGGATTACATATGTGCAAGAGTGCACAACAAGACATATCCAATAATTGTTAAGTGTTCTAAACTCTTATTTCAATTATTGAAACTTTCTTAGAGGATGATAATAGACGTTTTCACACACTATTAGCATCAAAGCAATTTTCAAGATATTGAAATAATCACAACGAAATATTCCAAGACTACACCAAATGATTGTATCACACAAACCATGTAAGATGTTACTCGACAATTTTCACATGATATAAGATGAACTTGGTCGAAGCGAAATCTTGCCAACATATATTTCTAAAAATATGTAAGCGAGATAAACTCAGCTCGAAATCTCAAATGTGCATATAGAAAACTATATCATAATACGACTTATGTATCAATATAGGAGATAGAGTAGAAATAGACTTTCCGAGTGATAGATGAGTTTCAGTCTCCACATACCTTTTGTCGATGAAGTTCCACAATCTCCCCTTAGTATTCTTTGTCTTCAAATGATGAAAGCCGTGAAGTCTAAGCTCAACTACATAATCTATGTCCTAGTCCTATCTATCTATAAATAAGATAGAAATCAAGACTCCTCATGCATTGCATTTACCCAATAGGGATCAATAAGAGATTCATCAATATTCCTTGGCTCTACTTGCGATAGATAACCACCAAAATTGCAAATATTTTGAAGTTGGCCTCTCGTCTTAGCAGTAGATTCCTTACCTCAAATGATATTGTTAGTATCATGATTCCTTTGAACCCAAAGGTGTTTTGGAGGGACACGTTCTTGTTCAACAGGAATATCCTGACTAGAGTTTTTCTCCTCATCACTAGAGACATCAGGATCATTAACCGTTAGAACAACTTCTTCTGATTTTGAAGTTTCTTTGATTTTCTCAATTGTCTCGGTTGGAGGCAATTCAGTAGGAGAGTTATCGTGACAAAAATTACTTAAATCATCAATGATAACATTTTCCGATTCCATAATGACTTGAGTTCTGAGATTAAAGACTCGGAAACCACGATTGTCAGATGCATAGCCAAGAAAAATACCTTCATCGCTTTTCGAATCAAATTTACCTTTCTTTTCACGATCCTTTAGAATGTAGCACTTACTGCCGAACACTTTGAGATAGTGTAAGTTGGGTTTCCTACCGTATCACAACTCATAGGGAGTGTTTAAGGTCTTTGACCGAAAATAGACACGATTGATCAAATAGGAATCCGTAAAAACAGCCTCCCCCAAACCCTTAACGGTAAGTTTTTGTTAGGAAGCATTACCTTTTCCATTTCCTGAATGTTTCTATTCTTCTTATCTGCAACACCATTTGCTTGTGGAGTGATAGGTGGAGAGTATTATTGAATAATTCTCAGAGAGTCACAATATTCAAATACTTTGGTGTATTTGAATTCAGTACCACGATCACTTCTAATTTTCTTTCATTCTTTTGAGCTAAAAACGCCACCCAAGTGAATCTGGTGTAATTATCTACCATAACCAAAGCATACTTCTTCCCAGCCACAGTAGATTTTTGAACTGGGCTGAAAAGATCCATATGAATTAAATCAAGTGGAGCTTTAGTGAGAATATCTCGAGATTATTTGTGTGGAACTTTCGTGTTTTTACCCTTTAGACAGGCACCACATACACCTTCAACCTTATCATTGATTTTGGGAACGCCTCTAACAAGTTCTTTGTTAATGATGTTAGTTATATGGCAATAATTGGTGTGACCAAAACGCCCATGCCAAAGGTGTGTAGATTCAAATTGCAACAATTACTGAACTAAGTATCTAGAAGATAACAGTTATTTTTGCCACCTGATCCTTGAAAAATTACTTTTCCATATTTGTCGACAGTGTGTCATCATTTATCATTGAAGACAACTTTATGGCCTTTGTCACAGATTTGACTACTAGAAAGAAGATTAGCAGTCATACCTTTAACGTATACGACATCATGAATTTCAGGAGCGCCATGTAGTTTGATCGTCCCTTTCTTGCTTATGTAGCAGCAGCTTCCATTTCCAAACGTTACTGGTCCATCATCAAAATCGCCCGAGTTGATAAACCATGAGAGATCTCCAGTCATGTTCCTGCTACACCCACTATCAAGGAACCATTGAAAATGCGATGTTTACTTTAGAGAAAAAGCTCCCATACTAGCACTACTAACCACTTTAGGATTTCTTATTAGTATTGAATGTCTTTTAAGAGACGTCAAAAGTTGAAAAACTTTCTTATGAAGATCACCAGCAACCTTTAGACTTTTCTTGAAATACAAACAAACATGCTGAAAGTAATTATGAGAACCACAAAACAAACATGTACCAACATCTTAAACCTTGTTCGAAGAGTTCTGAGCACTGTCAGGTTTCACAAAGCCTAGACCTCGCTTATCACCTGACTTACGACAATTCTTCAAAGAAGAATTAGAGGCGTTATTTAAAATCTTCGAAAAAGACTTTACAAACTTCAAATCCTTAAGTTTTGCAATTTCTGCAGCAAGATCAGAATTCATCCGGATTTGTTCATCTAACTTCTTCTCGAGGTTAACTACCTTTTCAGAGCGTTCTCGAAGTTCATATTTTTTGATACAAACTTCGCAATGAGAAGCATAAATTTTCCTTTTCAATCGATGTTTCTCGAGACACAAAAAATTGATGAGTTTTTTAGGATTCTCAAGCTTGTCGATGGTTTCTAGAACACTCTCGATGTTGAGTTTATCCATTTCTGGTGAAGCGTTTTCAGAGACAATATCGTCCATCCTCAGATCGCTACAAACACATACTTATAAGGTCTTTAACGTGTGTTCCTTCTCTGATACAAATTGAAAATGTGGGGGTCTAACAACCACACCCAACAATTCGTTTGGGAATCTGAGAGGGCTTACTCCAATATATTTTCTAGAGAATCAACTAGACAGTCATATAGAGAAAAGTATATCAAAGAGTTTAATATCTCTAACTTTTAATTCAATCTGCAATCGGCAAATAGAAATCTACGAGCTCGATTGAATATAAGAGGAGTAACTTGAACAGTACCAAAGACCAACGTTCAAGTGTCAATCAATTTAAATCAACAACCAAAGGTTGGATATTCTAATTGATTGATCTTACACACAACCTGTGATACTTCAATTATATAACAAAATATAATGCGGAAAAGAAATAACACAGACACCAGAAGTTTTGTTAACGAGGAAACCGAAAATGCTGAAAACCCCCCGGACCTAGTCCAGATTGAACACCATACTATATTAAGCCGCTACAGACTCTAACCTACAACCAATTAACTTCGAACTGGACTGTAGTTGAATCCTAATCAATGTCACACTGATTCAAGGTACAATTGCGTTCCTTACGTCTCTGATCCCAACAGGATACTACACACTTGATTCCCTTAGTTGATCTCACCCACAACCAATAATTGCTACGACCCAAAGTCGAAGACTTGATAAACAAATCTGTCTCACACAGAAAATTCTATAGATTGCACAAATGTCTCTCTCACAGAAATACCCAAGAGATTTTGTTATGTCTTTTGATAAATTAAGGTGAAAAGGAACCAATTGATAAACCAGACTTATATTCCCGGAGAACAGCCTAGTATTATCAATCACCTCTTCTTAATCGACTGGCGAAACAAGATATTGTGGAATCACAAACGATGAGACGAAATGTTTGTGATTACTTTTATATTTCCTATCGGAGAAATTAATCTTGGGCCAATTATTTCAATTGTACTCAATACAGTAGAATCGGGAAAGATCAGAACACGCAACTACAAAGAGAATATTTGGAGATGGCTTCACAATCCTAATGAAGTCTATGAAGTCGTTAACCTACAGGGTCTTGAAGAAACCTAAGGTTAAAGGAGAATCGACTCTAGTTTATGCAACTAGTAACACACAAGAGGTGTGGGGGTTAGGTTTCCCAGTTGCTAGAGTTCTCTTTTATATAGTTTTCAAATCAGGGTTTGCAATCCAAGTTACATTGGTAACAAAGCATTCAATATTCACCGTTAGATGAAAAACCTGATCCAACCAAGCTAATATCTTTGAACCGTTAGATCGAACTTAGCTTGTTACATACAAATGAAATGTACCCACATTTAGATTATTGTAACCGTACCTAAACGTGTACACCATGTTGGCTCACAAATAGTTAACCGAGGTTAGACATATGATTACTCTCATATCAACCTTATTCATTTTAACCATAACTAGTTCAAATGACTCAAATGAAACTAGTTAAAGAGTTGTTCAATTGCTATATTCTCATAGAATTATACAAGAACACAATGGAAGCAAAATCGATTTGATTCAATCGAATTAATTCATGAACATTATAGCTACGGTTTGCAAATATTGCATTCCTTATTATGTAAATGATTAAGTTCATGAACATAACCGATTTTTGAACTTTAACCTTCAAGTTTGCAAACAGGTATGCATACTTGAAATACCCGGACCAAGATTGGGTTTCGCCAGTACGCCAACGGGTACACGAACTTTCAATCCCAATAGAAATTCTCGGACATGAACCTGTACGCCAGTACGCAAACGGGTACGCATACTTAGGTTCCCGGATTTCTCAAACTAACAGGTATGCAAACAGGTGCGCATACTATGGTTCCTGGACGTGGATTACATATGTGCAAGAGTGCACAACATGACATATCCAATAATGGTTAAGTGTTCTAAACTCTTATTTCAATTATTGGAACTTTCTTAGAGGATGATAATAGATGTTTTCACACACTATTAGCATCAAAGCAATTTTCAAGATATTGAAATAATCACAACGAAATATTCCAAGACCACACCAAATGATTGTATCACACAAACCATGTAAGATGTTACTCGATAATTTTCACATGATATAAGATGAACTTGGTCGAAGCGAAAGCTTGCCAGTACATATTTCGAGAAATATGTAAGCGAGATAAACTCAGCTCGAAATCTCAAATGTGTATATAGAAAACTGTATCATAATACGACTTATGTCTCAATCTAGGAGATAGAGTAGAAATTGACTGTACGAGTGATAGATGAGTTTCAGTCTCCACATACCTTTTGTCGATGAAGTTCCATAAGCTCCCCTTAGTAGTTCTTCGTCTTCAAATGATGTACGCCGTGAAGTCTAAGCTCAACTACACAATCAATGACCTAGTCCGAGACATCTATAAATAGGCTAGAAATCAAGACTTATAGTTTTGATCACCAACATTGACAAACATGCTTGAGATAGCAACGCATGCGAGTTTGACCGAACAGTGCTCTAACACATATATATTTCGACAACTAATTACCAAGATAAACTTGACTCGAAATTCTTGATATGCTTACGGTAGTCTAATTAGTTATGTGAAAACGTTTCTTTTATAGAAAGATAAATATAACTTGAGAAATAGGTGGTTCAGTCTTCAGTTACCTTTTGTTGAAGAAGTTCTCCAAAAGGTTCGGTTGATCTTCGACTTCAAACGGTAGAACGTAGTGATGTCCGATTCTCAACTACATCTTTTATTCTAATCCGAGACTTAACTAATTGTAGACTAGAAATCAAGATATAGTTTTGACAACTAAATTTGACAACAATCTTGAGATAGCAACACTTGTGAGTTCGACCGAGCAATAACACATATCCTCGGCCTTAGAGAGTGCCCTACATAACACCTCCATAAAGATTACGAACAAGTAGACATAGAGAGGGTCGCCTTGTTTGACCCCTGTTGAACGTATGAACCTTTTCCCAGGAATGCTATTTATAAGAACAAAAGAAGAAATAGTTGAACTACATTGCGAGATCATCACACACCATTTTTTTTGGGTCAAAACCAAGTTTTTCCATGATAACTAAAAGGAAATGCCACTTTATCTTTCCAAAGGCGTTTGACATATTTTAATTCCTATAAGGAATTGTCTTCATATTTTGGATCTCATGGTATGAATGAGCTCATGAGCCTCCACTATGTTATCAAAGATCTTCCTTTCCGGAATGGGATAAATTTTGGATGAGGCCGTTTTTTGATGGGGACATGAAGGACAAATGAGATATTGACACGTCTTTTTCCTATTATTTGATTTTAACAAATTTTGTTTTCAAAAATACAGTTATTTTATATTTTTGAAAACAAAATTTGTTAAAACAATTAATAGGAAGACACGTGTCAACATCTCATTTGTCCTTCATGTCTCCATGAAAAAACACCCTCATCAAAAATTTATCACCCAGAATGAAGGCATCCTGATAAGGTGAGATTATTTTTGGCAGTAGACTCTTGAGTCTGTTTTCAAGAAGTTTAGACGCCACCTTGTAGATTATGTTACAGGTTGATTGGCCTATAACCTGGAGGGGTCTGAGGGTATTTTACTTTTGGGATTAAAGATATGAAAATTGAGTTATTCTCTTTGGGAATATAACCATTTTTTAAAAAAAAATTAAAACTATTTTATGGACATCTTCACATATTATCTTTGGTGTACATCCATCGATCCCAGGGGGTCTTATTAGGAGCCATAGAGACTATAGCAGATCTTATTTCAGACATAGTTGGTAGATGATTCAGTAAAAGGTTATCTTGTTCATCTACCATTTTCTGTAGAATGTTGAGGTAGATTGCACTTGTGAGATGTGTTGTTGAACTTTTCCGCCCCTTTGCAATGTTTGGTCACCGTGTCTTCCACTGATGATATTTCTTCGATCTACTCCCCTTCAAAAAATTTCAATGTATCAATTTTGTTTCTCTTTTAACTATTTTCTTCTTTAGGATGGAATTATCACGTGTTTTCGTCGCCCAAAGATATGTCTTTGTCTCTACTTTTTACTTTTCATTATTTTTCCTCTGTCATATATCACTATGACAATTCCTCCCTCCGTGTTTCTTGTCTCCCGACTTATATTAGTAGCCGAGATGTTGGTGCTGATGTTTTCTAGTTGTTTCTTTTCCCTATTAATGTTTATTCTTATATCTTCAAATGTATACTTGTTCTAGAGTCTTAATTCATTTTTGGTATCCTTTCAAACTTTTTTGATAATATGAAATCATTCCTTCCTTGAACTCCCTTATTCTTAGAATTATGTATTAGTTATTTGGGTGTCACATCCAAACTTCTAATACTTTGAGAAGATTGTAGCTATTTTGAGTTTGGTGTATAATATTCAACATTATTAGACGGTGATCGAAGCTCACTGCTAGAAGATATGTGATGTTGGCATTCAGATTTTCCTTACACAAATTTGTGTTTTTAGTTCCTCTATCCATTTTGCCCCAGTTAACTGCCCATCTTTCCTTTTGTTCATCCATATGAATTTGTACCTCATGTGACCCAAATATTGGAGTTCTAGTTTGTCTAATATGCCATTTAGCTTTACTGCCTCACCTCTACCGAAAGGCACTACTCCCTTTTTCCAACGTTGATGAAGGGTAAGGCATAATTCCAAAATTTCTCTTTCTGGCTCCAATTAACGAGCCCATATGCACTGGATACCAAAGTTTTCTCTCTACTTTTAGCATTGGTCACATGACAATTTACTGGGTTACCAAAACAACAACCTATTCCAACTTTACTATATGATTTCCAAGCAATTATAAAGGCACCAGCAAGTTCTGCTGGGTTTATTGGAAACCAGTTTTATACACCAAATTGTGCAATCAAAGACATATTTACCCATATTTTTTTGTTTTCGACAGAAATAAAATGTTAGGATCATGCTTGTTTACAATGTCTATGAGATAAGACTGTGTAATATCATTCTTCAGATGCTGACAGTTCGAAGGAATGATTTTAAGACTACCAACATGATGTCTATAATGGTTGTTGTGCAAATAGAATCTAAAGCATGTGATTATGTCTAACATGTTGGTTACTGTGCAAATATAATCTAAAGCATGTGATTATGGCTAGCATGTTGGTTATGGGACATGAAATATGAATAGAAATGGATACACGAACAAGATCAAGATAAAAGATAGTCGGACCTGGCTTCATGAATCCCTAGGTGAAGTCTTTTTAGTCGCCAAACCCTAGAAGGGTTTGAAGGAGAGGATGACTCTAGTTTACATCTAAGACACACAAGAATAGTGTCATGGATTCAAAAATCCTAGTTGTTTGAGGTTCTCCTTATATAGACTTTCAAGATCAAGGTTTCTTTATATTTAAGATAAGGTAGATTTGGAATCAAACAATCAATAATCACCGTTAGATGAAAAACTTGACTTGAGATTAACATAGCAGAATATACACTCTGGTTAAGTTTAGCCATAAACGAACCGTATATTATGACTTGTTCATGAATAGGTTAGCCGAATAAGTTTAACCATTTTCATATAACACTTTAATACTTTAATCTTGACTCACAAATGTAATCAAACATGTCTAGATAGTATTTTTAGACAGTTATTCAAATGCCGATTATCTCATAGAAATAATTATGATGCATCTGAAAATTTTCGACAAGATAAGTACGTGTACTGTACCTGCTCGTGAATATTTTTGTCACAGTATGTGTACCGAGTATGTATACCCTTAAGACAAAAAAGAGTTCAGGAACTCACAAATATTTTATGGTTTGCATACTGGGTATGTGTACCTTATCGGTTTTGAAACCAATAGATCTTCTCTGGTTTGCATACTAGGTACGCATACCTTCCTGGTTCACGAGTTTACAAACTTTTTATGGTATGGATTCTGGGTATGTGTACCAAAAAGTCGTTTCCGATATATAGCTACGCCGGTACGTGTACTGTGTACATTTATTGTGGCTCTGAACTTATAACAGTTCTCTAGTATGTGAATGGTATGCATACTTTCTTGTATCCAGATTTATAGTAGTTATATATCTCTCTAATAATCAATATGAAACATTCCTGAATAACATCAATGACACATATCACGATTCCAGACTATTTTTAAATGATTAAATCTTGAATTATAATGAGGTCATAAACGATAAATTGTTCTTAACCAAATTCATCAAGTATGAACAAACGTTCTTAAGATTAGCATATTTCGAGAACGATATTTATGATAAACTTGACTCGAAATTTCTGTTATGCATGTACTGTCTAATTTAGTCATGCGAAAATGTCTCATAGATAGAAAGGTGAAAACTTGAGAAATAGGTGGTTCAGTCTTCACTTGGTTTTTGTTGAAGTTCTCCGGAGCTCATGTTGATCTTCGCCTTCAAACGGTAGAACACGGTGATATCCTATTATTAGCTACACACTTCTATCCTAATCCAAGACTTGACTAAATATAGACTAGAAATCAAGATGCATTTTTGAAAACAAGCTTGAGATAGCAACACTTGTGATTTCGACCGAGAAATGCTCTAACATATACCTTCCTTCTGGTTATCATTTCTCCTGACTTGGATTTTTCTACTCCTCTCATTTCATGACTCTTGTAGGTATTAATTGGATTTTCTGTTCAGTTTTCCTCCACCATCAACAGATCATATCTGGGAAAGATTTTTGTTCAATTCTCTCTTAACCCAGCATGATTTCCTTTTGTATTTGTTCCCATTTTCTTTTTTCCTTTCTACCTTTTGCTCGGTATTTCTTCTCCTTTCTCTCCCAATGTGGTGTTTAGCTTAATTGGATTTTCTATTCCTTTCTCCCCACTTCCACTTCCCGTATGATGATCGTGCATTAAACCAACTTTGTCCACCCTTCTTTCCATGATAATTCTATCTTGATTCAACCATTTTTTTTTCTCTCCACAAGGTCATTCCGGGTGATAGATTATTATACATTTCATAGTTGTTTCTTCATCATATTCAGTTTTAACAACCATTTCCTTTGAAATATTTTTTTTTGGTTCACCAGGACTTGTATCATCACATTTTTCTCTATTAAATTGCTTTTATACGGAGAATCATGTTGTCGGTAAATACCAGCCAGTAATACCAGTTTTTTAACCCTTTTTTCGAGATGTATTGGATCAGGACATTCACTGCTTCATGCTAGAACAATCTTCACTAAAGTTCATGTTTCTGCTTCAGAGGGTATTCTAATCAAAGGTATTTCATGAAAAACTATAACATTTCCTTTGACAAATCAAAGTTTAAAATATTTCACTTCGTGGAAATCATATTTGTTATGAAATTTTAAAATGCACATGTTCTTCCACTTATTTCTCTTGTATGGAGAGATGGTTGGGGTTCTTGTTAGATTCCAATCAGATCTTACATAGTTGATGAATTCCCATTGTACCATTGTTAGATCTGTTCTTATTCTTTTTAAAATTGTTAGAAGCCAATCAATTTTGATCGTTTCTAAAATAATGCTTTTTTCAATTAGTATTTACTCTGGTTCTTTCTCTGGTATATTCAAGGGAAATTTCATCTAAATAGTTAAGTTCTATGAATTGTTGATCGATAACACCCAGAGAGACCGAAAAGTTTCTTTATGGTTTTGATGAGGACGGTGGTGTTTGTGTAATATCCAGATTTAGGGTTCGCCTAACGAATGGTTTTTCATTTCCTAACGTCAAGGCCTTTACATCGTAATTGGGTTCAGAGTTGGAAAAAATCTCCGCAGTTAAGCGTGTTTGGGGGGAGTAATCCATGGATGGTGACCTCCTAGGAAGCTGTTGTTGGATGACTGAAACGGTACCCTTCGACAACTCCACAATGCTGGATTATCATAACAACTAAGTGGGGACAATATCGACAGAGGGTCCGGTCATTATACATGGTATCTGAGCCGACAACGGGTCACCTGCCGAGGGTGAGGAGGGACGCTGAAGAGTTGGGCCCGGTGCTTGTCTCATGAGGGGACAGGGAAAGTCGGAGATCTCTCTAGAATATATTCAAGATCCGAAGACGACTCCAATTTAAGGTGATGTCACGGTAATACCACGACTCGGCAAGTACGGTTCGTAAATATATAAGTGATGATTTTTTATTTCTTAAACCGAGGGATTTTTAGCACATCTGGCTTTAGAGTTGGCAGATACCTCTGCAATTAAGCGTGATCGGGCAGGAATAATTTAGGGATGGTGACTTCCTAGGAAGTTGCTGCTGGATGACCGCGACGGTGCCCGTTTAAAACCCCACGCTGCCAGATTATCGCAGTTTCTAAGTAGAAAAAATGTCATTAAAGGGTTGGGTCATTAAAAATAGTGTAGAGCTGATGATGGGTTGAACTTTCGAGGTTGAAAGTGTATGTTGGACGGATTGGTCCCGTTACTGGTCTTATAAGGGGCAGGAAACGTCATATATCTGAGACTGAATATATTCCGGAGCCGAGGATGGGTCAATTTAAGGTGGTGGTATCCTAATACAACGATTAGGTAGGTAGGTAATGGTTTATCTTTCCCCAAGACCAAGGCCTTTTCAGCACAATTGGCTTCAGAGTTGGAAAAAAGCTAAACAGTTAAGCGTGTTCGGCCAGAAACTCAAAATACCAAAAATCCAAACTAAATATAGCTTTAACAATGACAATTTTTTTGGAGCAACGATTATGGGGTTGAGAATCTCTTTCAAAATGAAAGACCTGATCAAATTTGGTTCTACTATGGATAGAGGGACACTCTTTCATGCCAAACTCAATCAACCTTTCTTTCAACCGATTGAGTGAGTGAAAGCCTTTTTTCTTTGATGAAACTGAAATAAAAAAAAATATTGGTAAACAATTTGTTGTAAGAAATTGAAATGAAAAAAACGGCAAACAATTTGTCGTATGAAACTAAAATAATAAAAAAACAAAAAGGCAAACAATATGCCATATGAAACTAAAGTGAAATAAAAAAAAACAAACAGTTTATTGTATGCAACTAAAATGGAAAAAGAAAAGGACAAATAGGATTTTGTATAGTCTATTACCTCTCTAACTCACGGTGGGTTTTGCTCCTTTACCTAGACTATTTTTTATTTTGAAAAGGATAAAAGTAAAACAGTTCATACCATCGTCTCTATAGCTAGGCGACATTCCAAATTGAACTCGAGTGAGATTATTGAATATCGTCCCACCGATAAATAATACTTACATCAGAGCATTTCCAATGCAAGGGGTGAAGCACGATATATAGGATATAAGACCTTCCCCAACCAATTTTTATTTCCAACGCAAAAGTAAAGGATATTATAAAAGATGACATGGCTAAGTGGGGTAAAGGAGAAAGTCTAAATAAGACTTTCTTCATTACCTTGTGTCTTAAGTACACATCATCGTTTGTCGCTAAATTTAAATAAGAAGTGATAAGTCCTTGGAGATTGAAAATGAAATTTAGGTAAATAATTTAAGCTCTTCCAGGAGCAACGTTACCTAGTAGTAATATAAGGAAATTTAGGTAAACTAAGGCCCCTGGACCTGATGGTTACCCAATAGTTTTTTACCAACAAACTTGGAGTATTATTAGACTTGATATTATGAAGGTGGTTGCTGAGCTTCAAAGTAAAGGTTTTCTTGATTGGCGGTTTACAAATACATTTATAGCTCATTCTTATGAAGGATTCGATGGAAGAAGTCAAGGATTTGTGACCTATTAGTCTAGTTAATGGCGTATATAAAATTCTTTCTAAGGTGTTGGCAGAGAGATTCAAGGTTTCATTGCCTCGTGTAATATCTCAACAAAAATCTGCATCTATAAAGAAAAGGAAGATCTTGGATGGTATTCTTATAGCTAACGAGTTGATCGATTCCATATTGAAGAGTAAGGTTCCTGGTTTGTTGTGCAAAATTGATTTTGAAAAGGCATTTGACCACGTTAATTGGAAATTTTTAGACAATGCTTTAGAGAAGATGAGCTATGGTTCGAAGCGGGGAAGATGGGTGCAATGTTGTGTTGAACATGTGAGGTTTTCAGTTCTTATAAATGGTAGCTCGGAGGGATATTTCAAGAGTAATAAGGGCATTGGACAGGGTGATCCATTGTCACCCTTTTTGTTTCTTATTTTAGGTGAAGCTTTCTCCGCAATGATGTGTAAAGCACAAGAGGACGGATATCTCAATGGTTTTCGAGTTTCTGCCAATGGAACAATGGTAAGTCATCTGTAATTCGCTGAAGACATATTAATATTCTTAAATGCTTATATTGAGCAAGTTAAGTTTCTAAGAATGATGCTTCTTTGTTTCGAGCCACTTACTGGTCTTCGTATTAATTTTTCTAAGAGTCATATGTATGGTGTTGTTTACGATGGGGATATGTCTGCTTTTCCTTTTCTTTTGGGTTGCTACAATTCTACTTTGCCTAAATCTTATCTCGGTCTACCGCTTTGTGACAAGTATAAAGGAATTCATAAGCGGTACAAGATTGTTGATACGTTTACCGTCAAGCTAACTGGATGGAAGAGACCTTTGTTAACAAGGGATGGTAAGATTATCCTCATCAAAAGTGCTTTATCTATTCTGCCGGTGTATTATATGTATTTGTTTGAAATGCCGAAATCTGTTGTGTTAAAGCTTGAAACAACAATGAAGAATTTCCTTTGGAATGATATTAATGGGAAGAGAAAAATGCACTTAGTAAAGTGGGATAAATTATGCAGAAAAAACAACATGGCGGCCTTGGGATTAAGAAGTTGAAATGTCTAAATCACACTTTACTAGTTAAATGGTTGTGGAGATACGCCAATGAGAATTATGATGCTTTGTGGAGAAAGATTTTCCATGAGAAATATGGTGCAAATGATGTACTTTGGTTGTCTAATTTTCCTAAAGGAAACTTCGGTACTTCTGTATGGAAGGGGATAATACAAAGTAAAGAGCTTTTCATCAAGAATATCAGATTTAAAGTTAACAATGGGGCAAAAACAAGATTTTTGGAGGATGTTTGGATTTTAAATGAGCCGTTGAACATTTTATTTCCAAACTTATATGTTATTGTAAGGTCTAAATCTACGTCTGTGGCAAAAAAATTTTGTGGCTTGGATACTGAAATTATTGATAAGATGCGGGTACCTGGAAGACTTTTTACTGTGGCTCGAGGCGAACTTGAATTTATCTCTAATTGTATTGCAGATTTTACCATTCAAAGCCAACAGGAATATGTGTTACAATGGTATTTGTCCCCAAAGAAGCATTTTATTGTTAAATCAAGTTCTGAGAAGTGGGTGGATAATTTTGACAGATTGGATATTGTTAACACAGCTGATTTCAATTTCATTTGACGGCAGAAGTATTCTTCTAAGGTGGCATTTTTCATCAGGTGTCTGTTTTATCATCGTTTACCAACCGGAGATTCCCTCATTCGAAATGGTATTAACACTCCGAAACTTGTGTTTTTTGTGCTAATGATGAAACTGCGAAACATTTATTTTTTCATTGCAATTATGTGAGTGAGTCATGGGCCACATTTACGAAGGAGATGAAGCTGTAGTTTGTTATGCCAGATGATATCTCGAGTGCCCTTTTATCTTGGCGAATTTCTCATTTAGATGATCAGAAGAAGAAGCTCTGGAATTTGATTGTTGTTGCCATCTTGTGGTGTACGTGGAAGGAAAGAAATGCTCGTGTTTTTACATCGAAGGAACACAATACTGCTCATACAGTTTGCATGATAAAATACGCTTTGTTTCAACGGGCTCTAAGCTTTAAGGATTTCGAAGACGTCTCTTTTGATTCTGTTGTTGAAAATTGGTTTAGGGCTTATTTCAAACCACCTTAGTTTTAGAGTTTTTTTAGAGATCCTTGTTTGTTTTCAAAATCTCTTTTTTCTCTTCTTTTTTTCTATTTCTTTCCTCCCTCTTTGGATGGGTATAACCCTTTTGTACTCCCCATTTGATCTAATATAATCTTCATTATCGATCAAAAAAAAGGTAATACAAGGAAATAGATATAAAGCAAGTCTAAATATGGACTTGATGAATTTCCCGGTCCGTATACTTCAAAGTCAAAATCATGTCCCCATGTGATGTCTAAAGACTTAAAGGGATAGACAAAAAAAGCTCTCACGTTAAACAGCGAGGAAACCCTCTCTTCTTATTGGCTGAAATAAGGCTTTTTTGAGTTTTGTGAAACAAGAGTTTTGGTGAGGACACTTGAAAAGCGAATGATTGGTTAAAAAGATTAGGGAAAATAAAATAAGAAGGAAAGTTTTTCCTTGCCGTGTTTTAAACTCTAAATATAGACATCAAAAATTGATGGACAAACACGGAAAGAAGGTTCTTACCTTTCTTGACATCGGATATAGGATTTCTAAAATTAATTAGCTTTCCCATAGCACGAAGGAAAACTTCAAGGCAGCTTATAACACTTCTTGAGATCCAAATTATAAAGAGGGGTGAAAGAATTACAAATTTTTCTTTAGCTAAAGTTCAGACCTTTAATCGTCATACTTATCCAAGATCCACGTTTCTGAACCCATTACTCAACAAGGAATCTATACAAACCGATTGACCCTGGACGGGTGACGTTGACTCTGCTTTTAGGCGATTAGGGTTGCAGAAAAATCAGGAGAGTGCTGAGCTTCCTTTTCCGGTAGCCATGGCTACAATTCTCCCTCCTGATCCAGGTATTGAGCTTTCTGGTGCTTCCTTCCCCCTTCTTCCTGGTCAGAGTTCCGTTGTTCCCCCTTCACTTTCGTCTGCTAACCCTAAGAGAGTTGAATCTCCAAATTTGAGCTGGAACGGAGTGGCTAGTAGATCAAGATCAGTTCTTCCAAGCTCCTCTGAGGATCTGGCTTATGTATCCCGGTGATGGTAGATGGTAATTTGTCTGCTTCGATCAAAAAGGATGATTTTAGTGAACTGGTGAATGAATATGAAGGACTTGTTGTAGGCGGATTTATTGGTCACAGATTGCCTTATGGGTTGGTTAAGAGGACTGTTGAGAAAGCATGGAAGATAAAAGGTAGCCTTGAGATGACTGTCCATGGAGCTAGACCTTACATCATGAAATTCTCCCTTGAAGAGGACAGAATTACTGCACTTGAGCATGGCCCTGTGTTCATGTCGAATGTCCCCTTCTTTGTTAGGGCTTGGAAACCTTATATTGAGCAAGAATTAGAAAATATTGAAGCAGTTCCTGTATGGATGATTCTGAGAGGAGTGCCACTACATCTGTTCAATCCAAAAGGGTTGAGTATCATTATGAGTGTGATAGGCAAACCCCTCTTGGTTGATGGTCCAACTGCTGCTAGAACTCGAATGGCATATGCTCGAGTATGTGTAGAAGTTAACCCAAAGTCGGATTTGAGAGCTCGATACCTGTAGTGACTGATGATGGGAGGAAGTTTAGTGTTGGTGTAGAGTATTCCTGGAAACCTCCACAGTGCTCCAAGTGTTCGACGTTTTGTCACAATGAATCAAAATGCCCAAAGAAAACAGAACATCAAGCAAAAGGAGGTAGCACAAGTAACCCACCTATGGTGAAACAGAGGAGTATACATGGTAAGCATAAGAGTAATGATATGGTATTGCCACCCCCAGTAGAGCAATGTGAATGGATTCTTGTGTCCCACAAGATAAAGAACATGAGAATGAGTAGTGAGCCACTGAGGATTGAGACAGCAGTGACCTCTCACATGCAGGTGGATGACACCGACCCTGACATCCCTCTTGGGTTTGAAGGTCCCCCTCCTCCCCCTCCTTTGCAGCTTACGCAGACGTCTATGATGGCTACAGTTAACAACTCATTCTCCCGGTTGTTGGAAGATGAGGAAAGCGAGGGTGTAGATGAAGAGATAGTAGTAGAAAAAGGCCAAGACAACTCTATGAGGGAAATGTTGTGCAGAAATTAAATGCCATTCATGATGCGTCAGGCAAAGCAAGTGGAGTGCACATGGGTGTTAGAACTACCGACCTAAAGAAACCGGTCGGGTGAGAAAGTCACCCGCCAGACTTTCCAATGACAATTAATATGGGTTGTTGGAATATCGGGGGGTTTAATGACCCTATGAAGCATGTGGAGTTAAAAAACTTCATTTATAAGAATAATATCAAGATTTGTGGTGTGGTTGAAACTAGAGTCCAAGAACAAAATAATGACAGAATCCTGGCTAGCATAGCTCCTTCGTGGAAGCATTTTGATAACACTCGCATCACGAGTTGGGAAGGATTTGGGTGATTTGGGATGGGAGTGTAGTGAAAGCTAATTACATCTCCAGCTCAGCGCAACACATTACTGTAAGTGTTTCTATACAAAATGGTCCATGGTTCATTGCTACTTTTGTGTATGCTCACAACTCAGAAACGCAGAGGGAAGATCTTTGGTCCAATATCAAGTGTTTTTCAGAGTCAAATACACTTCCTTGGTGCCTTATGGGTGATTTCAATCCTTGTTTGTACGCTCATGAGAAAGAAGGTGGCAATCCGGTTTCCACCACCAGTATGACAGCCTTGCAGGGATGCTTACAAGACTCCCAAATCTTTGATTGCCCTTATGTGGGATGTTTTTATACTTGGTCGAACAGACAGGATGCTGAGTCTCGAATAAACTGTAAGCTTGACAGATCTATCATCAATATGGCTTGGCTAGAGGTTTTCCCCGACTCAGTTACTGATTTCTGCAATAGTGGAATTTCTGTCCATTCACCTATGATAATGAGTGTTTTTGCTGATCGTGGAAATGGCCCAAGAGCTTATAGATTCTTCATCACTTGTACAGAATAAGACGATTTCTTGAAGGTTGTTGAGGAAGCTTGGAATATCCCAGTGCAAGGTACTCCAATGTTTATTTTTGTTACCAGGCTAAAAAATGTAAAAGATAATCTGATCTTATGGAAGAAGAATAATTTCTCTAATTTCGGAGACCAAGTTGTCGCAGCTAAAGCTCAGTTAGACACGACACAGAGTAACCTACAGTTAGCTCCTTTGTGTCAAGCTTCAATCAACAACGAGAGGACGGCAATTAAAAAATTACACCAAGAAAGCCAGACAAGAAGAATCGATGAGGAAGCAACAATCGAGAGTCCAATGGCTGGAGTTAGGGGACAACAACACCAAGTTTTTCCACAACTCTATAAAGGAGAGGAGGTCTAGGAACCGTATTCTGGTGTTGTATGATGACGAAGGTAACAGACTAAACAGTGATGCCGAGATATCAGCTGAGTATGTGGCTTACTATACGGAGCTATTTGGCCATGCAAATGATACTCTTTATGATGAGAATGCTTGGGACCAAATGTAATTAGTTAATATCGTCACTGAGGAAGAGGGCAGAAAAATGGTTGATTCAGTCACCGATAATGAAATCATTCATGCTCTTTCCACTATCGACTCTGACAAAGCCCCAGGCCCGGACGGGTTCTCTGCTCATTTCTTCAAAAGCTGCTGGAGGATCATTGGTGGAGACTTCATCAAGGCTATTAAGAGTTGTTTTTCGAGTGCAAAACTTCTGGGAGAGGTAAATGCTACTCTTATTTCCCTAGCTCCTAAGGTTACTAATGCGACTACCTTGAATGATTTCAGACCCATAGCGTGTTGCAACGTTATGTACAAGTGCATTGCCAAGATCCTTACCGTTAGGCTTAAAAATGTGGCGAGGAAGCTGGTCAGTCCGTGCCAATCATCTTTTATATCAGGCAGAAGCATTCAGGATAACATCATGCTTGCGCATGAGCTGCTCAGGAATTACCACAGAAATAACGGAGCTACCATATGTGCGATTAAAATTGACCTCAGAAAGGCCTATGACTGCATCAGATGAGATGTTATCCTTACTATGCTCACTAAATTCAATTTCCCTGAAAAGTTCATCTGGTGGATTAAAATGTGTATTACTACCCAAAAATTCTCCATCATGGTCAATGGTAGTGCATATGGTTATATTCATGGCAGAAGAGGCATAAGGCAGGGGTGCCCGCTATCCCCTTACCTTTTTGTACTCCTCATGGAGGTTTTTAACTCGATCATGCTTAAACAAGTGGCCTCCAGGCAGTTCTCTCTGCACCCAAAATGTAAAATCCATGTCATTACTCACCTTTGTTTTGCAGATGACCTTCTTGTTTTCATGAAGGGCGATGCCAGGTCTGCAAATTCTTTAGCAACTGCTCTCACTTCCTTCTCCAATAGAACAGGACTTGTGGTGAACCATAGAAAGAGCAACATCTTCCTCTCCTCGGTCGATGATATTACCTCTTATAGCATCAAATATGTCCCGGGGTTTGAAGTCGGCACTCTCCCAATGAGGTATCTGGGCCTTCCTCTCCTCTCCACCAGACTTTCTCATCAAGATTGCATTCCCTTAGTTGATAAAGTAAAGTCCAGGATTCAATCTTGGAAGGCAAGGGATCTTGCGTATGCTGGTATGGTCCTTCTGATTCAAGCAGTTCTCAGTAGCATGCTTATCTTCTGGACCTCGTGTTTTGTCCTCCCTAGGAGAACCATTAATGAACTTAATAACATCTTCAGAAAATTCCTATGGGCAGGCATAGAGCTGATCTACAAACAACCCTCTGTCAAGTGGACAAATTTTTTCCATCCTATGTCGGAAGGAGGCTTGGGCATTAAGTGTATTTCCACCACCAATATTGCGGCAAACCTAAGGCATATATGGGACATAATGAGCAGCAAGAACACCATATGGGTGAGATGGGTACAAGATAATTTAATCAAGGCTCAAGATTTCTGGTATTTGAAAGCCCCTACGGATTCTTCTTGGTGTTGGAGACGTATCCTGGATCACAGACCTATAGCTACAAAGTTTGTACTCCACCTTATAGGCAATGGGGACAACACAAAACTGTGGAAAGATAATTGGTTGGGCCATGGTAGCCTTATGGGCATGTTTCCTCCACAAATGCAGTTTGACTCGGACCATCATCTTGACGCTAGGGTCAGCAGTTGTCTGGTTGAGGGGACCTGGAACTTATCTCCAAATCTGAAAAATGCGCTGGGGAATTTTGTGACGGAGGTAGAGAGTATTCAAACAGATCACTTAATTTGTGACATGGTTGTGTGGAGGCTGGCAACACGGGGGAATTTTTCCTCAAGGATACTTACAATGCTTTGAGGCATAAAGAAGTTAAAAAGAAGTGGCACAAATTGATTTGGTTTCCACATTGCATCCCAAGGCACTGTTTTATTGTTTGGGTCAGTCTTCAACGTGGCTTGAAGACCAAATTCAAGCTTCTCTCGTGGGGAATGGAGGTCGATCCTGTGTGCATCCTTTGTAATATCATGCTTGAGGATGACTACCATCTGTTTTTTAGCTGCAGCTACCCCGTTTTCATTCGGAGGCACATTCTAAGACTTTTGGGACTTAGAGACGTTATTGCTCAAGACTGGGACAAGCAGATTGACTGGTGTGTGGATCACATAAAGGGTGGAAACTCTATAGGTACAATCAAGAGGCTCATGTTTAATGCTTTCATATATCATGTTTGGTGTGAAAGAAATAGGAGGACCTTTTCTCAAAAGAGCATGCCTGCTGGCCTCTTATTTTTAAAGATGATCGAAGATGTCAGGCTCCGTTTGGCCACGTGCAAAGTCTATGTGCCTGACAACAATTAGTCCCGTAGCTTGACAGCTAAAATAAGGTGTCACACTGAGTTCTTTTTACCTGTCCAAAAAGCTATAAGCTGGCAAAAACCAGAGGTAGGGGATGTGGCAGTCAATACCGATGGATCCTTAAGTGATGATGGTGCTGGTTTTGGGGCAATAATTCGAGATGAGCATGGAACTGCTCTCTCTGCAGTGGAAGGTAGTTCAGGTCCCTCCTCCATTACTTTGCATGAGCTTCAAGGCATTGAAGCGGGTCTTAAACTTGCTATTCTCAATGGCCATTCCAGAATCTCTCTTAAGTCTGATTCCAAGACATCCCTAAGTTACCTTAAAGAAGACGGCAGCAAACCTCCCTGGACTTGTCACCATGTGTGGGAGTCTATTAAAAGACTCCGAATGCAGTTTGAAAAATGTTCCCACTCTCATAACTATAGAGAAGTTAATGGTGCGGCTGATTTGCTTGCTAGTTCTAGACCTGCATGGAATTTTGTTGTGGTTCATCCAAACTCGTTTTCTGAAGAGTTGAAGAAAATCATTAGGGAGGATGCCATGGGAAAAACGTACTACAGATAGGTGTAGCTTGTAAGAGTTTTCCCCCTTGAGGAAGTAGTGAGTTTGTTGCTCTGTAATTTTTATTTTCTTTTATTTTCTGTTCCTTTTCTGTTTTCGTTTGTAGGTTGTGGTCTCCTTTCCAAAAATAAATCCACGTTTCTCTTAGTCTTACCATTAGTATGGAATTTCACGGTTGGAGGTAAACAAGAACAAGTTAAGCACGTTTATGGAACTATGGGGTATATATGAAAACAAAACTAACATTTATATTGTACATGGAAATGTTTATGTACATGCCACATGTCTTGGAAGGGGCGGATGTGAAAGCAAGTATAGAGCATCATTCGTGTTTGTAATTGTATGCTTAACTTCTTCTTCTTTTTTTCTTTGTGTGCATACAACTTTTTACTGTGCTCATTTTCCATTTTTCGTAAATTCAACTGACCCATTCAAACGGGCATAGCATCGTATTATTCATAGACGAATAATTTTATACTGTGGGATATTGAAAGACGAACAAACAAAGTTTGGAAAAATGATGAAATTTCTCTTAATGAAATTAGAAGAGCTCGGTTGGAGGAATAATCAAGGGGGCAACTATCTATTGTAGTGATCATTTTATTAGGAAGAAAAAGAATTTGGTCAGCGAGCATAATAAAAAAGTACGTGCGATTACTAATTTTTGTTAGGAAAAAGAGAGAGCTTGATGGAAGAAAAGACAAAGATACGCAACTATCAATTTTCATCATCATTATGTTAGGAAGAGGATATGGGCTTGATCTGATATTATAACAAAAATGCATATATGGACAACTATCAATTTTTATCATGACTTTCTTAAGAAGAAATATATAATTTGGTTGGATGGTATAACAAAGGATACAGGCAGCTCTCAATTTTCATTATCATTTTATTATGAAAAAATAGGAAAAATTATCAATTTTCATCATACACATAACTATTTATTAAGAAGCCATAGATATGAAGGGAAAAAAAAAAGGAGATAACAGTTTCCCGCAAAGCATCGAAGAGACGTTGCTTTAATATTTTGTAGTATTTTGTACTATTTTTGATTGGTTTAAAAATTAGAAACTTAAAAGAAAAATCTAATTTACTGTGTTTTGAGCTTTATGAAGTCCAAATTCAATTTAGAAATTGCGGTATATTAATTAGGACTCTCCTTTCCAAATTAATATAGAAAGGGGAAAATAATCCACGTATTTCACACATATTTTCTGTAAAATTAAAGAACATAATAAATAAAATCTACACATATTTTCCACTTATTTAATGTATTTTTTCCCGCCACACCAAATCAAAAATACATCGTCATGAGACGGGGCGTAGCCCATTGCAGATGAATTCTACACTTCTAAAAAACACTTCTCTGCCATACCATGCTGCTTGGAAAGCTAGGACTATGTCCTTGGAAAAAATGCATGGTAGCTATGAAGACTCTTATAAAATGGTTCCATCCTTTGTAAACATGGTAGCAAGTACTAATCCTGGTTATGCATCAAATTACAGTGTTGGAAGGTAAATTGTTAATTATAATCTTTGTTGTTTTTTATGTAATGTTTGTATAATGGTTATTATGTAATGTTTGTATAATGTACATGTAATGTTTCAGGACGAATAATTGCTTTGAGTCAATGATGATTGCATTTCATGCTCCAATTCATGGGTGGAAAAATGGTTGCAGAAAAGTGGTTGGTGTTGATGCATGTCACCTTACTGGAAAGCTGAGAGGTGTTCTTATGGTTGCTACTAGTTTAGATGCACAGAACCAAGTTGTACCATTAGCAATACAAGTGGTCAGATTTTGAGAATTGGTATTTGTTGTTGAAGCAGTTAAAGCCCTTGATTGCATTGCAGGTAACATAAATTGTGGTTGTGTTTATTTCTACAAACTTTTAGCATGTATTTTCCACTGCAATTCTTCTTACAAGGTTGATTTTGGAATGGACAGGAATTGAACTGGTGATTTATGTCACCACAAGAAAAGCAACACTTATTGGCACGAAGCTGAACATCCAAAGATTTAACATAATCTATTGCATCTACAAACCATTCAAAATAATTGCAGATGGAGCAGTTGAAGAACTTATCACCAAGATGCTCAGGAGTTTGAGACTAGGCCTGTCAATGGAAGAATATCCGTCGGATATTCAGAAATCCAATATCCGACAGGTTAAGCACTATCGGATATTCGATATCCGATAATATCCTATAAGATATCAAAATCAGATATCGATTCCGATAGGCTAAGCTATCGAATATCGGATATTTATCCGATAATATCCGGTTATGAAAAAAATGTTAAAAACCCTTTAAAACATGTTCATAATTGAAATTTAAGTTCAATTTTTCAAACATTTCATATCGGATATCGGATATTTGTATCGGATATCGGATATTAGGGTAAATCACAAATAAATCATAAATATGGTTAGGGTAAATCATAAATAAATCCATGTTCTATCGGATATCGGATATTAACCAAACGGATAGAGCCTAATCCGATTCCAATAGGTTAAGGAAGAAATATCCGATAAATATATGTATTCGATATCCGATATCCGATAAAACGGATAAAATCCTATAGGATCCCGAATACTCGGAAATGGATTTCGGATATCGGACATATATTGACAGGCCTATTTGAGACAGCAGCATTCTCCTAACACCATTGCAAGGTACATTCTTGCACCTAGAGTAGATCCATGGACACTGAATTGGTGGATGATTATCTATTTCACACATGGAACAAACACTGTTAGAACTGCTACTGCTAGTTACCTCCACCATGCTTCTCATATTGAACTTTTGCATAATTCCATCCATTGTAGATGATTGTTTAGATTTTTAAGAGGAATTTTATTTGTTGCAGATAAATGGATGATGGTTTTATAGCAGACCAAACAGAATATGACCGTTCAACGGTCATATTTGGGTGACAGTGATGATGTGTACAACTTGCCACGTCATCGTAATCTTCCAGGTGGCAGTTGCAGAGATGACATGGACATGTTGCCGCGTATACAAGATGCCACGTAAGCTAGTGTGGTTAACTACCTAGAGTTAGATGTCAATGGTAGGTTTGTCTACTTTTGGATGCAAATACATTTGACGTGGCACCATTTTTTTTATTTTTGAATTTTAGATGGAAAAGCTTGTCAAAGGAACATATTTGTAATTCTGTTTAAAGAAGAAGCATATTTATAATTAAAATTATTAAGAGGTATATAGTCAAAAAAAACCCTTCTTTTTACTCGTCACTATGGGTCCTTATCAGCGCGCCTTTATTTCATCAATATGGTAATTGGTCAGTTCTGGATACTGGATGATAATTGATTCAGTGACCTTGTTTTATTTGTCATGTCCAAGTTGTGCAAAATTCTAACATTTTTGGTTGGATTTGGATATAATAGATGTGTGTGTTAAATTCCCCATTCGGGGAAGTGTCATATTCGGGTGTCTACTCATCTCTTTTTTAAAGCGTCGCTGACGAGTTAAGGCTTGTTGGCATTGTCTACCTCTCAGCATATAAATCACTAAATTCAGGGGAAAAGGAAATAATTTAACAGAAGCTCAAAAAATATTTTAATTGCCGTACCGAAAAATGATCGACACGTTGCAGGGAAATGTCACTTCACATGGAACTCGAATTTAGAAAGAGGATTGGCATTGATCATTCCTTAATCTTAGATTTTTGAGCGACTTATTATTGGTCGGGATGAAGACCGGGGAAGTTAGCATGTGATGAATGTGAGGCCATTCATGATGTCTTCTGTATTTGCACCGCCACCGCCCAGCAGCCTCATTATACGGCTGAAGTACCATATTCAGATATTTCACTGCCGATTCACGTTTCAGGATGTTAATGCAATGAGTGGTCCTCCAAAATTTGTTAATAGCCTCATTACATGAATCTTCCTTATTTGAGGGACAAACATTTTACAGAAAAATGATAGCAGACTAAAGTATTCACGTACTTACTTGGAATCAGAAACAGCAGCGTGCAATTTGTCTCAAAATGAATTTGATAATAGCACTCCTAAATTTCACAAGAATATTAAAAGATGCAGCCAGCGGCAAAAGCGATTGGCAGACACTTGCAAAAAAAAAATCCATCCAAATATCTCCCGAAAACACTCCAATAGCATAACTAAAAAACACAAAAATGAAAAATGAAGGATATGAATCGCGTACACTAGAAAAAGTCGTGGTTGTGGATGCTCTAGCACGAGATAGATATATCTGTTAGAGGGGACCCTATAGGAATCAAACATTCGCTAAAACCGGAGGAGATGGTGTCGGTGTCCCATAGTAGACGATCCCACTCATGTCTCTTAATGGTTCATGTATCTTTTCCTCCTCTTTTAAATTAAGTACTATAGGAGGGATATGTAATGGCTGTTTTGATTTGTCATTAGCTAGGATTGATGATAATAATGTCAACTAATCTTAAAAAGGGATTAGGTTTACATGATTGAGGAAGAGAATTCGGAAGTGCGGTTGTTTGCTAATGAGGCTTATGAGAGTGCGCTGTGCATGATCTATAACCAACAACTAGCAAAATTGAGACATCTAATATCTACAAATTACAAATTTTTACAGTGTTGGGGTTTAAGAAATTGGGTTATAGGCTTGTAGCCGTTGGTTACTGCAGTGTACGAAAAGGAAGATATTGCATGACCCCCACAGAGAGAGGTGTCTACTCATGTTATATGAGTGTGATACATCTGGAACAACTAAGAAAGTCAGACGACATAACGGTATCCAAAATGCAACATTCAAAACCACTCACCTGTACTAAATTCCTTGCTATAAATTTTCATTATATAAGTCACTGTATACAAGTCTCCGGATTAACATGTTTGCTTACTTGAGTAATCAAATTGTCCACCAAAATCTGGAAAAAGAGAGAGAAGATATTACGTTATATGAAAAAAGTGGACAGATGAGAGTTACTTCCACCGTGAATGTACTTCGTCTTTTGCTCAAATGAGGTGACCATTAGCGTTTCAGGACTCTCAAGCTAGTCAATTGAAACTACGGATTCATGGTAGGTTCACTGGTCTGGTCCATTTTAATTTTTTGATGTATTTAGGGTCGTATATATGTTGACTCTCTGGTTTTTTTTTTTTTTTTTTTTTTTTTTTTTTTTTTTTTTTTTTTTTTTTTCTTCTGAGAAACACACCACTGCATTAACTTAAAAGGAAATTACAAACATCATCCAAAGGTTCTTTCCTCAACAGGCTGTCCAAAAAAGGAGGAAAAGAAGCCCAAACAGTTTTCAGACAGAACTTTCTAGCCCGACGTGCAAGCTGGTCAGTAAGTTTATTTTTAAGACGCTTAATATATACAACATTGAAACTAGTACAACTAGAAAGGTAAATCCGACAGTCTTCTAAAAGATCACAGCAGCGCCAATCGACTTCACCCTTGCCTTCATTCACAAAATCCACTAATTGAAGGAAATAACTCACAAACAGGACTTTAGAAAGATTAATCTCCACTGCCTAAGAGATAGCCAAAATTAGGGTCGTTGCCTCAACACCAACAACACCTGTAATTAATCCAAAGTATGATCTAGAGTGTTTTACTCTTCCTGCATTGTCACAGAGAATAATTTCAATCCCCATATTAAGATCCTTGAACGAGACATCAACAAACATAATATAATCAATGGTCTGAATTGGAGTTTTAACATCCAATCTACTAGAATTTTTAATCAAAGGAAGAGCAATATAAGTGTTACTTAATCTTCTAGCATCCATAATAACTCTATCCAGGTGTTTGAGGGTGAAAACTGTTTCTGCTGATTTCGGTAATTTCGTGTGTGGGTGAGAAACGAGTCTAAACCCTAAACAATGTACTGCACGGGAGTACTTTAGACTCGAGAGACCAATCTGTACAAATTCGGCCTAAACCAAGAAATGGCCGTTCCAGCCTTGCTTCGATCATAAAAGTGAAGGAGAAGAGTTGGTCTTAGGGAGGGAAGCGAAGAGAGTGTTGAAGCCAGAATAGTTGATTCTGAAAGGTGTGGTTGTTTTATGACTTGTATAAGAAGGTAAAACTGGATAGCCAAGATGGAAAGCTACCAGGTGATTTCTGAGTGTTGTAGTGTTCTCCTCACCAAAACTTGTTGTTTGGTGGAAATAGGTGAAACCTATTTATACAAGTCGTAATAATATATACCCTGGCTTCGTAAGAAGTGGAAGCGATTGAGTGGTGGAAGAAAGTGGTAACGGGTAACGCATGGAATTGATGTTTCCATAATGAGGATATGTTTCACCACTTATTTCTTTCCATTACTAACCGCCTCACCTCTATGACACTTTCTTGTAACGGGCGTATTGCACGCCGCACGCTGTAAACCGCCAGGCCAATACCCTGATGAGCATCGCACAGTTTGTGACATGTTTTGATGTCTCGAGTGTTTTCATGGAAAACGTGTAGCATGTTGCTAGCGTATGGAAAGTTAAGATTAAGAGGTTTGACGATTCAGTGGCGACCTTCGACGGCCGAGATTTGCATCTCAAGAGGAAGGGTAGCCGTTGATCATGGCTACCCTATGTTGGCAGCCAGCGGAGTGGCCGCGACATGGCTTGCGCATGCTCTGGGCATGGCCAATTAGGTTTTGGTGCCGTGACCAAAGAATTGGCATCGTAGCCAAGAGTGTGACGTGGCCAAGAATTGGCAGCGTAGCCAAATTAGGGTTTGGTGGCACGGTGGCGAACTTGTACGGCCGAGATATGCACCTCAGGAGGAAAGATAGTCGTTGATCGTGGCTACCTTCCGTTTGGCAGCCAGCTGCATGGTGGCACGACCATCATGGCTTTGGCGTGACCAAATTAGGGTTTGGCACCGTGACCAAAGAGTTGGCATCGTAGCCAAGAGGTTGCCACAAGTCGTTTGGTTTGGTGGAAAGCTTATGTGGCTGAGATCTGCATCTCGGGAAGAAGGGTAGCCGTTGATCATGGCTTCCGTTTGGCAACCAGAGGCATGGTGGCATGGCCGGCATGGCTTTGGCGTGGCCAAATTAGGGTTTGGAACTGTGACCAATGTATTGGCATCGTAGCCAAGAGGTTGCCACAAGTCGTTTGGTTTGATAGCAAGCTTGTGCGGCTGAGATATGTATCTCGGGAGGAAGGGTAGCCGTTGATCGTGGATACCTTCCGTTTGGCAGCCAGCGGCATGGTGGCATGGCTTTGGCGTGGCCAAATTAGGGTTTGACACCGTGATCAAAGAATTGGCATCGTAGCCAAGAGGTTTCCACAAGTCGTTTGGTTTGGTGGAAAGCTTGTGCGGCTGAGATCTGCATCTCGGGAGGAAGGATAGTCGTTGATCGTGGCTACCTTCCGTTTGGCATCCAGCGACATGTTGGCATGGCCATCATAGCTCGTGCATACTTTAGGCGCGGCCAAATTAGGGTTTCAGCATAAACCGTGGAATTTGGCATTGCGACCAAAAGTTGCCACAAGTTTGGTGGCGAACTTGTACGGCTGAGATCTGCATCTCAGGGGGAAGGGTAGCCGTTGATCGTGGCTACCTTCCGTTTGGCAGCCAGCGGCATGGTGGCATAGCCGGCATGGCTTTGGCGTGAAATGGAACCGCAAGCATCATGCAGAGTTGTTGGCTCGGCTTGGAAGGAGCCGCTGGCGTGGTGCGGTTCGGAGGGAGCCGCTGGCATGCCTTTGGAATAGTGGTGTGGCTGGCATTGTTAGCATGCCTTTGGCACAGTGGTGTGGCTGACATGGCTGGCATGCCTTTGGCACGGTGGCGTGGCTGGCATGGTTGGCATGATTTTGGCATGGTGGTGTGGCTGGCATGGCTGGTGCATGCCTTTGGAACGGTGGCGTGGTTGGCATGCCTTTGGCACGGTGGTGTGTCTGGCATGGCTGGTGCACGCCTTTGGCACGGTGGCGTGGCTGGCATAGCCGGTGCATACCTTTGGCACGATGGAGTGGCTGGCATGGACGGTGCATACCTTTGGAACGGTGGCGTGGATGGCATGGCCGGTGCATATCTTTGGCACAGTGGCGTGGATGGCATGGTTGGCATGCCTTTGACACGGTGGCGTGGCTGGCGCATACCTTTGGCACGGTGGCGTGGCTGGCATGGCCGGTGCATACCTTTGGCACAGTGGCGTGGCTGGTATTGTTGGCATGCCTTTGGCACGGTGGCGTGGCTGGCATGGCCGGTGCATACCTTTGGCACAGTGGCGTGGATGGCATGGACGGTGCATACCTTTGGCACGGTGGCGTGGCTGGCATGGTTGGCATGCCTTTGGCACGGTGGCGTGGCTGGCATGCCTTTGGAACAGTGGCGTGGATGGCATGGATGGTTGGCATGACTTTGGCACGGTGGCGTGGCTGGCATGCCTTTGGCGCGGTAGTGTGGATGGCATAGCTGGAATGCCTTTGGCACGGTGGCGTGGCTGGCATGCCTTTGGCACGGTGGCATGGATGGCATGCCTTTGACATGGCTAGCTGGCATGAGCTAAGATGATGCCAACCAATACTAAGGGTTCTGCCGCGGAACGTAGTATATATATAAAGGTACCCAGTGAGTCTTGTACCGGCAAGGTGCCGAAATTTATAGCGTATTTGTGACGGTTGTCGCATTCGTGAGTCTGGGTAGATTTCATGTAGACATATTGAATGACTCAATAAATGTGTTAGCAGAGATATTGGTGTTTATAGATCCGTTTTCTTACAGAGTGACATCACGCCAGACCAAGGTTTTACGATTTTAACCCTAAGATAAAAACCACCATCAACATTAAGTCCCCTGCTTAGCTCGGAGCAGGGGCCTTGTTGCGAGGTAAGCATGAGATGGTGACAGACAAGGGAAAAATCGAAACGGAAAGTCATGAAACGATGGTCAGGAAGATCCGGCTAACCTTTTTCGGGAGGTAAAGAGAACCCGTGACTCTGGTGTTGCCAGCTTCGCGTAAATTTGGCTTGGTTATGGGATGTTGTCATCAATGCTGCATCTACGGCTACTGGTCGACAGAGGCGGCGATGCAATTTGGCCCGCGATACTGTGCTCTGGATGGCCATGGAAAGGTGGATGGCGCTGCTTTGGTTGGCTAAGGAATGGCCTATGGTGCAGCTGGTTAGGACGCGAACTGTTGGCTCCTCTTGGGACACGAAGTTGTTGGCGTCGGCTTGGCCGTGGCGTTATTGGCGTCATCTTGGACGTGGAGCCAATGGTGTAGGCTTGGTGTGGAGCCGTTGGCTTGGCTTGGCCGTGAAATGGAGCCGCTGGCGTCGGCCTGGCTTGGAGTAAGCCGCTAGCGTTGGCTTGGAATGGAGCCGTTATCATAGGCTTAACGTGACATGGAGCCGTCGGCATTGCTTGGCGTGGAACATGGTCGCTATCATAGGCTTGGCGTGACATGGAGCCGCCAGCATTGCTTGGCTTGGAATGGAGGAAACTGGCTTCAGTCCGCAGAATGGTGGAAACTGGTTTCAGTCCGCAGAATGATGGAAAATGGTTTCAGAATTTCGGCTACCAAACGTTGGTGATGGCGCTGGAATTTCGGCTACCAAACGGTGGTGATGGCTCCTAGTAACTTTGTTTAAATTAGGGCTTGGCATGCTGAAACCCTAATTAGCGCTCCTTACTAAAATCGTCGTACAATTCTCGTACGAACTTGGACTTTGATGGTCCGCCCCTCCATTCTGATCGGAAAAGAATTTCCTATCTCCCTACTCGAGAATATATAGGTTTTGAGCTCGTTTAGGAGGTGAAAACTATCCGATAGTAAAACTCAAGAAGAATTCAGGAGGGATGTGGTGAGCAGTCCCCCGTTATACTTCTGTTAGATCCGATGGCATGGATGAATATGTGAATGTATCTTTGTGGCGTGCTTTTGGAGTCTTCAATGCACATGTACGGCTTCATGTTGAGAAATTCCTGGGGCTTGTAAAACTTCGATAGTGATGATGTTGAAATCAGAAATAACCTGGTTGAGGGGAGCGAAAGCGTCCCATGCTGGTAGTCTCCACATGTAGCCTATTTTCGTTGCATCGCCTTGAATCCACATTCACGGGATTTGATATAAGCTTATTGTACTCTTCTGGATGTGTCGCTGGGATGCCCAGAATATCACATGGACGAAATATTCTTGATAGCGAAGAGGTAAAAATGAGAGAGTTATGTTGTTTATCGTGGATACCTCTGTTTCTTCAAGAAAATATTCCAGCCGCGTCTATGGAGTTATCTCATGAGTATTTGATGGTCGTCGGGGTGGACTGCGATGAGCAGTCCCCAGTCGCACTTTTCTTTAGTTTCTGAAATTGTTTCCTCTGAGAAGGCTTGGGATCCACTGCGGCCTCGTAAAGTGTTGCAGGCATCTTCTAGACAGAGAGGTGATGATATTCTTACGCTACACCCTTGAAGAGTAGATGACCTTGTCGTGGCTATGACCTTTTGGTTGACCGTGTCTTCTAAGACTTGACGGTCAAGTGATTCCGTGTAGATCCTCAGTCCCAAAGTATGGTTTACATGTTTCCATCTTTGTAGTGATTGTTGCTACGGTGAAGCTTCAGCTGGTATCAACAGACGAACGGCAACAGTTCTTGGCAGCAGATGTGATCAGAAGAGACTACATTGTCGTGGGAACAAAGTAGGTTGGCTGGATGCATAAGCGAGCAAACTTTCCATGACCACGAGCCTTGGAGGGATGGATCAAAAATGTGGCCACGAATACGAAGATTGGATGGATACGATCATGATCCTTGACATGGGGAGTGTGGCGGCACGACCCTTGGCAGGAAGGAGTGGCGGCTACGGAACGATCCTCGGCAAGGGATGGCGGCGGCTACGACACAATACTTGGAAAGAAGGAGTGGTGGCTACAACGCGATCCTTCTAAAGAAGGAGCGGTGACTACAACACGATCTTTGGAAGGAGGGAGCGGCGGCCACTGGCACGAACCTTGGCAGGACAGAGGCGTTGAAGCGGCTTCGGATCTTGGAGAGGACGTTGAAACTTTATGGAGCAAAAAGCTGAAACTTCGTCTTCGGATCCTAGAGAATCTTATGGAGAGAACGCTGAAGCGGAGCGGCTTCTGGAGCGAACGTTGAAGCGGATCCGCTGCTGGAGGACGTTGAAGCGGAGCAACTTCTGGAGAGAACGTTGAAGCGGCTCCTGGAGAGAAACGTCGAAGAGGCTCTCTCCTTTAGGGTCTCCCAACAAAATGGCTCTGAGTACGAGTTTTTATGGGCGATGCCGTCCTGACCGAGAGAAGTCCCTGGTCACTCTTTTTCGTGTGATAACTGGTAACTGAGCTGTTTGTTGACTGAGCCATTGATCCCCGAGCGGATCGTTTGCTGCCACCATCTTAGAAGTCCCCAGTCACCCCTTGTCGTGTGACAACTGGTAACTGAGTCGTTTGGTGACTGAGCCATTGATCCCCGAGCGGATTGTTTGCTCCCACCATCTTAGACGTCCCCAGTCACCCCTTGTCGTGTGATAACTGGTAACTGAGCCGTCTGATGAATGAGTCGTTGATCTCCGAGTGGATCGTTTGCTTCTACCATCTCGGGATCCAGGTTGAAGAATGAAATCGGGAATTGGAAATTGATATTGTAACCGAGAGATTAATATCCCACTGTGGTCGCCAATTGTTTGAGGGTGAAAACAATTTCTGTTGATTTCGGTAATTTCGTGTGTGTGTGAGAAACGAGTCTAAACCCTAAACAATGTAGTGCACGAGAGAACTTTAGATTCGAGAGATCAATCTGTACGAATCCGACCTAAACCAAGAAATGGCCGTTCCAAACTTGCTTCGGTCATAAAAGTGAAGGAGAAGGTTTAGTTTTAGGGAGGGAAGCGAAGAGAGTGTTGAAGCCAGAATAGTTGATTCTGAAAAGTGTGGTTGTTTTACGACTTGTATCAGAAGGTAAAGCTGGATAACCAAGATGGAAATCTACTAGGTCATTTCTGAGTGTTGTAGTGTTCTCCTCACCAAAACTTGTTGTTTGGTGGAAATAGGTGAAACCTCTTTATACAAGTCGTAATAAAATGTACCCTGGCTTTGTAAGAAGGGGAAGCGATTGAGTGGTGGAAGAAAGTGGTAACGGGTAACGCCTGGAATTGATGTTTCCATAATAAGGATACGTTTCACCACTTATTTCTTTCCATTACTAACCGCCTCACGTTTATGACACTTTCTTGTAACGGGCGTATTGCAGGACGCACGCTATAAAACGCCAGACCAATACCCTGATGAGCATCCCCCAGTTTGTGACACGTTTTGATGTCTCGAGTGTTTTCATGGAAAACGTGTAGCATGTTTCTAGCGTATGGAAAGTTAAGATTGAGAGGTTTGCCGATTCGGTGGAGACCTTCGACGGCCGAGACTTGCATCTCAAGAGGAAGGGTAGCCGTTGATCATGGCTACCCTCTGTTGGCAGCCAGCGGAGTGGTCGCGGCATGGCTTGCGCATGCTCTTGGCGTGGCCCATTAGGGTTTGGTGTCGTGACCAAAAAATTTGCATCGTAGCCAAGAGTGTGACGTGGCCAAGAATTGGCACCGTAGACAAATTAGGGATTGGTGGCACGGTGGCGAACTTGTACGGCTTAGATCTGCACCTCAGGAGGAAAGGTAGCCGTTGATCGTGGCTACCTTCGGTTTGGCAGCCAGCGGCATGGTGGGACGATCGGCATGGCTTTGGCGTGGTCAAATTAGGGTTTGGCACCGTGACCAAAAAGTTGGCATCGTAGCTAAGAGGTTGCCACAAGTCGTTTGGTTTGGTGGCAAGCTTGTGCGGATGAGATCTGCATCTCGGGAGGAAGGGTAGTCGTTGATCGTGGCTACCTTCTGTTTGGTAGCTAGCGACATGGTGGCATGGAAGGCATGGATTTGGCGTGGCCAAATTAGGGTTTGACGCCGTGACCAAAGAATTGGCATCATAGCCAAGAGGTTGCCACAAGTCGTTTGGTTTGGTGGAAAGCTTGTACGGCTGAGATCTGCATCTCAGGAGAAAGGGTAGCCGTTGATCGTGTCTACCTTCCGTTTTGCAGCCAGAGGCATGGTGCCATGGCCGGCATGGCTCGTGCATACTTTAGGCGCGACCAAATTAGGGTTTCGACATAAACCGTGGAATTTGGCATTGCGACCAAAAGTTCCCACAAATTTGGTGGCGAACTTGTACGGCTGAGATCTGCATCTCAGGAGGATGGGTAGCCGTCGATCGTGGCTACCTTTCGTTTGGTGACCAGCGGCATGATGACATGGCCTGCATGGCTCGTGCATACTTTAGGCGCGACCAAATTAGGGTTTTGGCGTAAACCGTGGAATTTGGCATTGCGACCAAAAGTTGCCACACGTTTAATGGCGAACTTGTACGGCTGAGATCTGCATCTCAAGAGGAAGGGTAGCCTTAGATCGTCGCTACTTTCCGTTTCGCATCCAACGGCATGGTGGCATGGCAGGCATGCCTTTGGCGTGAAATGGATCCGCAAGCATCGTGTGGAGTCGTTGGCTCGGCTTGGAGCCGCTGGTAATGTGCGGCTTGGATGGAGCCGCTGGCGTGGTGCGGCTTGGACAGAGCCGCTGGCATGGTGCGGCGTGGATCCGCTGGCGTGGTGTGGCTTGGACGGAGCCGCTGGCGTGGTGTGGCTTGGACGGAGCCGCTGACATCCCTTTAGAACAGTGGTGTGGCTGACATGGTTGGCATGCCTTTGGCATAATGGTGTGGATGGCATGCCTTTGGCACGGTGGCGTGACTTGGATAGTTGGCATGCCTTTGGCACGGTGGTGTGGCTGGCATGGCTGGTGCATGCCTTTGGCACGTTGGCATGGTTGGCATGCCTTTGGCACAGTGGTGTGGCTGGCATGGCTGGTGCATGCTTTTGGCACGGTGGCATGGATGGCATGGTTGGCATGCCTTTGGCACGATGGCGTGGCTGGCATGGATGACGCATACCTTTGGCACAGTGGCGTGGCTGGCATGGCCGGTGCATACCTTTGGCACGGTGGCATGGCTGGCATGGCCGGTGCATACCTTTGGCACAGTGGTGTGGCATGCATGGTTGGCATGCTTTTGGCACGGTGGCGTGGCTAGCATGGCCGGTGCATACCTTTGGCATGGTTGGCATGGCATAGCCGGTGCATACCATTGGCACAGTGGCGTGGCCGGTGCATACCTTTGGCACAGTGGCCCGTGCACAGTATGGCTGGCATGTCCGGTGCATACCTTTGGCACAGTGGTGTGGCTGGCATGCCTTTGGCATGGTGGCGTGTCTGGCATGGTTGGCATGCCTTTGGCGCGGTGGCGTGGCTGGCATGCCTTTGGCACGGTGGCGTGGCTGGCATGGTTGGCATGCCTTTAGCACGGTGGCATGGCTGGCATGACTTTGGCACGGTGGCGTGGCTGGAACGGCTGGCATGCCTTTGGCACGGTGGCGTGGCTGGCACGGCTGGCATGCCTTTGGCACAGTGGCGTGGCTGACATGCCTTTGGCACGGTGGCGTGGCTGGCGTGCCTTTGGCACAGGTAGCTGGCATGAGCGAAGATGATGCGAGCCCATACTAAGGGTTCTACCGCGGAACATACTATATATATAAAGGTATCCAGTGAGTCTTGTACTGGCAAGGTGCCTAAATTTATAGCGTATTTGGACGGTTGTCTCATTCGTTAGTCTGGGTAGATTTCATGTAGACATATTGAATGACTCAATAAATGTGCTAGCGGAGATATTGGTGTTTATAGATCCGTTTTCTTACAGAGTGACGTCACGTCATACCAAGGTTTTAAGATTTTAACCCTAAGCTAAAAACCGCCATCAACACCAGGTTTATCGGAGTACTTCTAAAAACTACATCACATCTGAATTTCCAGACAAACCACATAACAATATCTCCAATGCTTGGCCAATTAAAAGCATAAGGAGAGACACCTAAAGCTTTATCAAACCATCTCAGAAAAATATCCTCAATCCAATCATAATCAGTAATAACCAAATGTTTCATAGATAGGGCAAACCAAATATGTGACGCAACAGGACAAAGAAAAAATAGGTACATAACCGATTCAACATCATTTTTGCGTAAAGGGCAGCAGTTGTCCACAACAGGATTATAAATCATAAGAATAGAATTTACTGGTAGCATCTGAGCAAAAACTTTCCACATAAAGAATTTGATCTTTGGAAGACAATCTAAAGACCAAACTTTCTTCCAAAAAGAAGCTTCTTCAGCTGAACTAGACTCATTCATATAAACTTTGTAAGCAGTCTTAATAGTAAAATTACCATTCCTAGTATGAGCCCACATAATATTATCAGTTTCATTGATATTAATCCTTAGAGATCTAATCTTAGTAACATCTTTCAGAGAAAACAAAGAAGTTAAAAGACCAATATTCCAAGTGTTATTCTGAGTATCAATAAGTTCACTAACCAGGGTGTAATCATTAAAATTTGGACTAATCGAAACCGGTGGTGAATTACTTAAAGGTAACCAATTTGAAGTCCAGATTCTTATATACTTACCATCATTAATCTTATTCACAACATTAGATTTTAAGAAAACCAAACCTTTAACTACACCTTTCCAGATTCAAGAAGAACTATCTGTAGCTTTATCTATTTCCAACAAATTTTGATTAGGAAAGTACCTATCTTTTAAAAACCTAGAAACCAAATGATCTGGATTTTTACAAATTCTCCAACCAAGTTTAGCAATAAAAACCCTGTTAGTTGCATAAGAGTTTCTAATTCCAAGACCCCCACTTAATTTTGACTTACCAATATCACTCTAAGAACTAAAATAAGCAGCCCGCCTTGGGCTTGGGTTTTTCTTCGACCACCAAAATGTTCTCTAAATTGAATCAATTTTTGATGTAATCTTTTTAGGAAAAGGGAAGCACGACATATGATAGACAGCTAAGCTAGAAAGAATATGCTTTGTAACAATTGTTCTACCAGCACCATTCAGATTAGTTTTCATTCAGTTACTTAATCTAGCATAGAACTTATCAATAAGAAATTGGAAAGATTATGTCTTATCCCTTTTAGAAAATAAAGGAGTCCCAAGGTACTTTTCAGAGGTACTCAAAAATTGTATCCCCATGATTTTTGAAAGTAACTTAACATGTTTATGATGCATCTTATTACTAGTGAAAAAACCCGATTTTTCAAAATTAATTACTTGACTTGAGGCCTAACAAGAATATCTGTTTTTTATCCTAATCCTGATCTTTTCAATGTTCTGATCGATTTAATAGTTAGCCTAATTTCTTTTCTTCTATTTTTATTTCTAAACCCTAGTTTCTCATGGTCTACTCAAATCATTCCAATCCCTTTCTTCCTTCTCTTTTTCTCTGTTAATTCTGCTACTTGGTTTATTGATTTCGTTTTAAATTTCTAGAGTGTTGTTAATCTTATTTTAAGTTATTTCCTAACTTTTTTTCTTTCTTTTACGATTAGGTTATGAATTGAGGTAGGCGGCTTCATAGGGTACGGGCCTTCACCATCATGTGATTATGAAATCTGATAACTGATTAAATTAATATAGAGGGTTTCTGGTATGGTTCATCGTTCCTATCAAAGCTATTTTTTTGGTTTGATTGATATCTCTCTGAATATTGTTATTGAAGATGCTATTCTTAGCATTATTGAGATCCTACTACTGGTAGGGATTTGTTTATGGGATAATTTTGTTTCACTTCTTCTGAACTTAGACTGCTATATTGGTTGAGTTATTAAGAGTTTTTAATCCTCTTAAATTATGCTTAAGAGAATGATTGCCTACTTTTTAGACCTATAGGTACTTCTTTTTGCTTGTTCTGTTGGAGGAATTTTAAGGGTTTGGCTTTGGAAACTGATAATCTCAGTCTTGCTTTTTATTATTGCAAGTTTTATATTTGGATATGTACCAGAAGATTTAAGGTCTTTGGAGTTTGGATATTTAACTCTTCCTATGAACTGAGTTATTCGTCCGATATGATTTTTAATCAGTCTTCGGAGTTTTTAGGGTCAAGCAGTATTCAAGATAGCTGTCTTGATAAGGAAGTTGTATATGAACCTATGCCTATTGTAGTTTTACCTCTTGATCCTTTGATCACAGAAGAAGAATTTGAAAATGAAGTTAATCTCATGATGGTGGACCCAGTTGACTCTATGGATGTTGAGCCTACCTCTGCTCATAACCTTATAAGTTTTCTTGGACTTTTTTTTATCTAGGAAGCTTTCATTTTTTTAAAACTATACTTGCTGTACTTTTTACTTTAGTTTAGAACCATGAAATTTCTCTGTTGGAACATGAATGGATGATTTTCAGACAAAAAATGTCTACATTTGTTGAACATTTATAGAAAATTTAAACCTAATGCAATTTATCTATTAGAAACTATGGTAGATCAAGAAACTGTCAATAAGTTTAATCATCATCTTCCTTTTGATTTTTAGTATGTGGTTCCTGCTGTTGGTAAATCTGGGGGTTTAAATTTAAATTATTTTGCAAACTCAAATATTGAAGTTGTCGGTAATGCCTTTAACATGATTCATATTGTTTGCGACATAACTCCGGTAATCAAGAATTGTTTGGTCTCTTTAATTTATGGTTCTCTGAATGTTTTGGGTGTGAGGAATCAGTGGAATTATTTACATCAAATGTGTGAAGATAGTAATAGGCCTTGAGTATTATTAGGTGATTTTAACTTTATATTACATGCATCGGAGAAGCAGGGTGGTAATCCTGATAATTCTTTTCCACCGATTTCGTTAGAAATAGTTTAACTCAATTAGAAGTGAATGAAATTTTCTCCTTTGGTAATCCATTCACATGGTGTAATCGAAGGTTCAAAAATCCTAATGAGTTGATCTTTGAAAAACTAGATAGGGAGTTTATGAATGATAAATGGGTCTCAGCTCTACCTCATACTAGAGTTAAAAATCTAGGAAAGGTTTTCTCTGATCACAGTCCTATCTTACTAAAGTGTTTTCATCAAGAGCAAGGTCTTTATATTCCGTATAAATTCTTTAAATGTTGGCAACTTAGTCCTGATTTTAAAAGTGTTCTTATTAATTCCTGGGACAAAAGAGTTATTGGTTCGCCGAGTTATATTGTTGCTGGTAAGCTTAAGAATCTTAAGCAGGATCTTAATAAATGGAACTTAAATTTTTTTGGTCATATTAAAACTACTACATAGGTAAATTAAATACAGAAATTGAGAAGCTTCAATCTATACCATACACTCACTCAATAGGTTCTTATATTTTAAATTACTTGAAGCAGCTGGATTACTGGTATGAAATTGAAAACCCCTTTTATAAACAAAAATCAAGAATTGACTACTTTACTCACTATGATAAAAATACAAACTTTTTTCATAATTCATTTAAACTCAGGAATATGTATAACACTATACATACTTTAAAAGACAGTCAAGGTAACTGGTTGGAAAGCAGAGAACAAATCGTTTATCTTCTTATGAATCATTTTAAAGGTATTTATACTTCTTCAATGCCAAGTAATGCTGATATTGAAGGAGTTCTCAAAGATATCCAGCCTATTATTACAGAAGAATGTTGACTTAGTAGCAATTCCTATTATTGAAGAAATTCATTCTACTGTTAACAATATGGATCCTTGGAAATCGTCGGGTCCTGATGGTTTTCCAGGGGTTTTTTCCAGAAGTAATTGGGATGAAGTTTCAGTTGGAGTTATAAATAATGTTAAGTCCTTCTTTCAAAATAAGTTTCTTCCTAAGCAGTTAAACCATGCTTTCATTGCTCTGATCCCTAAGGTTAATAACCCTACCTCTCCGAATGACTTTAGACCTATTAGTTTAACTAATACTGTTTATAAAATTATTTCAAAAAATTTAACAAATCGACTAAAACCTCTTCTTGATTCCCTTATTTCCCCATTTCAATTTTCCTTTATTGCTAACAGGCAGATTCAAGATAATATCATAATTAGTCATGAAATCTTGCATTCTTTTAAAACTAGGAAGAAAAAAAATAATAAAAATGGTTTTATGGCTATCAAGTTAGATCTCTCAAAAGCTTTTGATCGACTTGAATGGTATTTTATTTTATTTGTTTTTAAAAAGCTTGGTTTCTCTGAGGATTAGTGTCAGATGATATTTCAATGTATTAGTACGGTGTCCTATTCTGTTTTAGTTAATGGATCTCCTAGAGAGAGTTTTTTCCCTACTAGAGAGATTAGGAAGGGAGATTGCCTATCTCCTTATATTTTTATCATTTGCATGAAAACTTTATCTCAACTTCTGTTGAAAGGTGAAAATGACAAAATGATTCAGGGATTCAAATTGAGGAAAAATAATCCCTCGATATCTCATTTGTTTTTTGCAGATGACTGCATGCTGTTTTCAAAAGTCTCCCTGACTTACGCATGACTCCCTGGATAGTTGGACATGATGTTTATGTCCCTAATATAACAAACATTAGCCTGTGAAAAACATTGAATGCATTGATAGATAATAAGACAATATACTGGTTGCACATGGAGTCATGGATCACAAAATACCAACCTTCTTAAGATCAAGGATTCAAGATACTCCCTCTGTTTCAAAAAAACCGTCCTCTATTCCATTTTGGTCTGTTTTAAAAATGTGTCCAGCTTCTGTTTATAGTCATATTTTTCCAATGAACTCTCTAACATATCCTTAAGTTTTTTATACTTATAAATTCTTTTCTAATGAGACCCAATCTAAAATATTAATAAAATCTTTATAATTAAGTAACAAACATCCTTCATTCCTTTTTGAAGACAATATATATGGTTCCAAATTAAATTACTTATAAAAGTTATATTCCATAAGTATACAATCTTTTATCTCTATAATCTTTTCGTCTTTTTTTTTTCCAAACATCATCTTTTCTCTATAATCTTTTCATCTCTGTTTTTACCAAACACGATGGACTACAAAAATTAGGCAATGTAAATCAAGGGTAGTGAAATTTCTGAGGAACCCAAGTTTGGGTCTCTTTCTTCCAGAAATCCTTCGATAAGATTGTATATATGTGTAGCCCAAAATACAAGATATACGGTTAAGATTAATCGTTTTAGTTTGAATCTAAATTTTCATATTTTATGCTAGACTAAATTAACCTTCTCAAAATTAAGCGAAATAAAAGAACAAGTAATTTCAGTTATAGTCAGTCAATAAATTAATTAGTCATTGGCGTATTTTGTGGGCATTTTTTTTGGGTGGCAGTTTCTCCTTTTCTCTTTCCTTTTAAATATCGTCAAACTATTCACCTCTTATATTTTCTTCACCTCTTTAGTTAAGCGTTTGGGTTTGGCAACGAGTTGGAGGAAAACTTGATAACCAGGTAAACAATTTTTTCGTGATTATATGAGTTTGATGAATCGGTTAAGTTGTGATCATATTAGCATTGGCGTTTGTTTTTTTTATGCGTTTTAGGGTTTGTGTTTTGATCAAGGATAACATCTGGTTATTACGCTCAGCGTTACTTTGAAGCCACTGATAATTGCAGTTATCACATGTGATAATTATTGTTATCACATGCCCGTGAATTCTATAATTTTCACGGATGAATCTTTTTAGGATTGAGCTGATATTTTTCATTTTTCATTTTTTACCAGGTGATAGAGACGAGTGTTGAAGTCATTATTAACTTTGAAGAGGATTCATTACCCAATATCACCGTCCCTTCCCCAAACAAAGGAACTCCGAGAACTCAGTAAAACACCCTATTTTAGGATCATCAAACCCACTTCAGAGGTCATCCTTCTTTCTCCATCTACCATCTTCCCACAATCCCACAATCAACAAAATTGTGCATTTTCAAGCGTTAGACGACAGAGAGGACGAATAGATCAGGAAAATGATACAATGATGTTCTGGGTTTCTGATGCTGGCCGCAACTTGAGACGGGATATGATACCATGTAAATTTTTAGATGATTTCCTTTTCATGCATTCTCTGGGTTTTCATTTTTGTGGCTAGTACTTTATTGCAATTATTAATAGTTTAGGACCACGACTAACACTACTTCGTGGAAATTTCATTTAAGATTCATTTCACCGGTGAGTTACGGTGTTTCATTTTTCATATATGAAGCGACCAGCTTAATGTTGATAATATGCGTGATAATAAAAAATGATGATTCTGTACTCATATGTACCGCTAGTTTTTCATTTACATTTTCCTCACTGAATTAACATCTTTAAGACTCCAGAATATTACATGTTAAAGTATGTCGGATGTGAAAGATCAAACTTCACTTTTGTTTCACGTGAAAACTTCAACTATCACCCTAATATCCAAGGGAAAACCAAATTATCATCCATTTCTAAGGTGAAAATTTTAATTTTTTTCATTGTTATAATGTGAAATCTCCAATTATCCCGGCTGAAAAATCAAATTATCATTCATTTCCAAAGGCATAAGAACCAATGTGCGTCGTTAAGTCAAGGGTGATAACTGGTTTTGTGATAACTGGATTGTGCAAGTTCTAGAGAAAAGATGAATTTTCACCGGGAACAATGGGTGATAAACTGATAATCTAATTTTCACCGGAAATAATGGGTGATAAACTGTCTTTCAGAATTTTTATTGGTATTTGAATGAAAAACAAACAAAACGAGATAACATGGTTGGAATATAACGTTATTTTATGGCGTGATTTACGTCGATAGTCAAACAGATATAAAGGCGTTCTTTTTAAGGGAATAGCATTTTTAAATAAAAATTGGAGAAATGGAATTAGTTTTTTCAACCATCAGGGGTTAGTCTAGTTAGCCAGGAGTCTAACTCTCAAATAGAAGATCAGCGGATCGAATCTCCGTTCACGAGTTTGGAGATCTCATAAAATATTCCTTTTATGTAAATCTAATTTAATTTAATTTATTTAATGTATCTTCTTTCCTATTAAAAAAAAAAGAATTAGTTTCCTCATTTAAGTTTAAGGTTACTTTTGTAGCCAAATGTTATTATTGTTAGTTATGGGCTATATATATATAGAATCTTATTGGTGGGTTTTTAATATGGAAAATTAATGAATAGGGTTACAAATATTTTTCCCCTTTTTTCTTTTTTGTTATTTCCTATTTACAATCCCATAAGAATTTTTGGTAGTTTTATTACTAACATTTTTATTGAAAATTAAGGGTAGGAATGTAAACTACCACGGTCTCCTTAATCTTGACAAAGTCAAACCGAACTGTCTTTTTGAAACAGAGGGAGTACTATAATAAGTCTCCCGCCGTACTAGCTAGATATGTTAGTGTCACTCGCTAAGTTTTCTCAGATACCGCACTTGTTGTAGATGTAGTCCTAGTTAGTAAGTTCGCGAATCCGTCCGTATCCGTATGTATCAGACGTATAGCTGGAACCCCGACTTAAATTCGCGAATTTTCAGTTTAAAAGTTAAAACGAATTATACGTGCATTTACGAACTACTGAATCATACCACCAGTATAATACTTTTCCACATCATCACGAAATTATCATTTTTATTAAATTGTTGACTTTTAAAATTTTACATACACCAATCTGATTCCAATACCACCAATATACATGTTATTTGCTGATTGTAATGCAAATATCATATATATAGTTCATTTCATTTATTAAATTATAATATTTAAAGAGAGACTATATTAAAAATAATTTTTTAATAGGTTAATATATGCCGAATTTTGTACTCCCCTCCGTCCCCAATATATATGTGGAATTTGCCAATTCTTTTAAGAAAAATATGGATTTCATAAATATCCATCACTTCTCTTATTCTACCCTTTATTTGATTCCCAAGACAAGAGACATTAACTTACTTGTTATGATACCCATGCATTATAAATAAGGGTATATGTGGAAAAAATATCATTGGAATTAGAACTCCGCCTATCTAGTGTGACTAAAAAATTTCTAAACTCCGCCTGTAAAATAGGGACGTAGGGAATATGACGAATTCATATCTCTAAAACGAATTATACACGTAGGTATGTCGTTTCTTATTACTGTCAAATCACGTCTCATTCACCGAATTTGACTTTTATGAATCCGTATAATACTCATACGTATCATGTTCCGAACATTTCCCGTACCTCGAATTGCTAACTAGTAGACATTGGATAATAAAATGTGTGAAGATGATATACTCCCTCTGTAGCCCTTACCAATTTTACAGGGGGAATTTTGAATTTTTCTTGTCTCATTAGCAAGGTAGTTAATATCGTGTATCAGTATCGTATCGGTCAGGTCCTATACACCTATACAAATGATAATATCTATTTTTATATGCGATACATCAAACAAAAAATATATTGATATAACCATAATAGAAAATAATAACTGTAGTAAACATACTTCAAACTTACAAAATAAGAGGTGGTTGATTAGAGCCTCATACTATCAACAATGAAACCAAACATTGAATGTCTGTTAGCCCATCGACATCACATTTACGGTAATTACATCCACCATAATCATATATGAAGCTAGCTAAATTAGTGGAGTTACTTTCTTGAACTTTTAGTTCAAGAAATCATAAGCAAAAGAAAAAATACATTAGTGATATATCAGGGTACACGTGAAACCTATATTATCAGTGTACAAGTGAAACCGATATATCGGTGCGTACAGGACGATACATGCATTTTTATCGTTTCTCCTTCGTATCGCCGATATTTTCAGTACGTAAAGGTTTTTTTTTTTCCGATATCTTATAAAAACCTTTAATATCGGTCTGTACAACCAATATTGACTACCTTGCTCATTAGATAGGCGGAATACTATTTCTAAAATGTATATTTCCACATATACCTTTATTTATGGTGCATAGATAATTGTGTTATCAACAGGACGAAGGATAAAACATGAAAAAACATCGAAAATTATAAATTCAATGTACTTTTCTTAATCCAAAAAAATTGCCACATCCTCCTATACATGTGGTACGGAGGGAGTGTTTACTATCTCCATATACATTTACATGATGAAAAATATGACTTTTAAACACAAAACATCTGGTCATGACGCGTGGCTCAAGTTTGCAAAAGAGAAAGGGAAAATAAATGAAGCAAAACATAATACATTCTTCATTATTATTATCAGCTAAACAAACATAACAATCAGAAAGATGCAAAAGCAGTTTTACAAGGAGCAAGTGGAGAGTCACATAAACCAGAGTTGCCCTCGAAAGAAGAAGCACGATATGTTCTCTTATGGGGAGGAATTTTCCCCGTCAGCTTGTTGTTGGACACATTAAATCGCACGGGTTTGGCAAAGTTTATTGCTCTCGAAGGAATCTTATCCGTAAGACGGTTGTTTTGTGTAGATAAACGAATACTAGATCACCGCTGCCACGGTGGGGAGGACCGACCGAAGAAAAACGAAACACTGTTATGCGTAATTGTGTTATAAAACTAAAATTGATATGCATCTAATTTATGGTAGTTTACATAAATGTTCCCATTTTTTATGCATCTTTTGTGGTGGTTTGCATCAATTTATCCCATTTTCTATACGTCCTTTGTGGTGGTTTGCATCAATTTTTCCCATGTATTATGCATCTTTTCTATGCATACATAATGGCTATGCATTAAATTTTAAAAGTATAAACACTGTCGAATTTTTCATAAAAATTCTAAATTTTATAATGTTGATTGTACTTGTTGTGTAGATTTTTTTGAAACCTTTCCAATGACGTAAAATTTGTAAAATTCCAAGGCACAAATTTTTTAATATGTTATATTAAAGTTTAGTTGTCAATTATACCCCTGAAAAATATGATACATAAGGAGTTATAATAATTAAACTAGAAGGGGGACATTTTGGGTTTTCCATCTCCCAAAGACTATCACCAAAACCAAATCCAATCTTTTTATTAGATTGGACATTTGTATTATGCTTCATTTGACAAAAGAAAATGATCGTAAAAGGTACTCCCTCCCTATGGGCCATTCGGACTCTCCGGTCGGTCCGCCCAAATATTTGTTAGATTACCAAGACTGTGGTAACTTTCCTGTTAACATGTTGTTGTCAAGTGCCAAAACCTTGAGCGGCACAGTATTACCGATCAATGCCGGTAGTAAGTTTGTTATTTTATAAATAAACAACCTTAAGAGATTTTAGCCCGGAAATTGAGCTTGGAATGGAAACAGAAATCTGGTTGTCAGATATGGTTAAGAAAGTCAGTTTCTTAAGAAAGCCAGTTTCTTAAGAAATCCAATTGTACTTGGTATACCACCTGAGAAGTAGTTTTGCTGTAGATCAAGAGTCTGCAATGAAACTAGTTTATCAAATGATGATGGAATTCGACCAAATAGCTGATTTCTGGATAAAACAAGTTGCGAAAGAGAAGACATATGTTGAAAAACATTTGTAGGAACCGTACGCGATAGAAAATTATCATTGAGGTAAAGGAAATTGAAGTTGTGAAGATTTTGAAATGATGCCGGAATTGAACCCTCTAGTTTGTTGTCATAGAGGTATAGAGTAGTAAGGTGTGATAACTTCCCAAGCTCCAGAGGGATCGTGCCTGTTAAATGCTTGTGGGCACCAAGGTATAACCAGCTGAGAAACTCGAGTTCACCTAATGATGGAGAAATAGTTCCGATCATGAACTCGAAGTCTCCTTGATACCGGAAATATCCGCCAGTGCGTACAAGACGTACCACACGACCGTTGGAATCACAACCTCACACCTTCCCATTCGGTAGAACAATCAGTTGATTGATTCCACGTTTGTAACAGTCCATAAGGATCTTCACTGATTTTACTCTTTATTAAGATGTTGTATAGTATCACATCCTGCACCTAGTCTTGGCTGTTGTAAATACGTGTATATCTAGAATATGTCTTCCTTCTTTATAGTTTAACAACTCTATATTTGCTAAGTCTTCCTACTTATTTGCTTGACTAGCTATGTATACGGATCTTTGTAACTTCTTGTAATGTAACTACTATAAATATAGTTCAATGAAGATAAACTCGTCATTGTTGTGCGAGAAATTCAAACCTTTGTTACCCAAATTTCTTTATGGTAATCTAGAGCTAGGTTAAAAAAAAAAAATCTGCAACATCATCATCATGACTAACGGAGGCGATCCAATTCAACCTTCAAATGTCATTCCAGAGAAGGATACTGGTTTATCCCCTACCAGTCCCTACTACGTGCACCCTTCTGATAATCTGACATCACTCATCTATTCTCCCTTGCTCACAAGTGACAACTACTGCACCTGGGGTCGAGGTATGATGAAGGCACTAAGTGCAAAAGGCAAAACAGGATATATTGATGGAACAGTGAAAAAGCCTACTAATGCAACAGATCTCGCTCACTGGACGAGATGTGATGACTTAGTAGGTAGATGGATATCTAATTCAGTGGATCCTGAAATCCGTTCAAGCACTCAGAACTTCTCGTCTGCACATGAACAGTGGTTAGATATCAAATCTAGATTTTCTCATCACAATGCATCAAAGCTATACGCTTTAAAACAATCCATTGCTCTGTTGAAACAAGATAACCTGAGTGTTGCCATGTATTATACTCGGTTGAAATCACTCTGGGATCAATTGGATGCTTTCCGACCAATTGAGCCTTGCATATGCGGAGCAGGTAAGAACTATGTGAATCACCACAATCAAGATCGTTCCATTGAATTTTTGCAGGGTTTACATGATCTTTTTTCAGCCTTGCGTAGTCAGATTCTTCTTATGGAACCAATGCCATCACCTGCGAAAATCTATAATCATGTAAGACAGGAAGAAGAACAGCAGGGACTCAATTCTTCTTCCATTCCTGCTGTGGATTCTGCTGCCCTGAATATATCTCGCAGTTACAATTCTCGTCAGGCGAGATCTTTTCAAAACCCTGGAAACAATAAATGCCAGAGGCCTTTTTGTGACCACTGCAACAAACACGGTCACACTAAGCAGACTTGTTGGAATCCTAATGGGTACCCAAAAGACTTGCCCAAGCCAAGAGATTCAGAGCCTCATGTGATTGCTGCTATCACTCAACCTCCGACTGCTGCACCGGCTATAAGCGCTGCTCAATATGCACGCCTCTTAACTCTTCTTGAAGCTGATAACGATGGCACTGATGTGGCACCATATGCCAATTTTGCTGGTATGTCTCTATCCTGTTCTAATGATATTTGGATTATTGACAGTGGGGCAACTCATCATATTTGTTCTTCACTTTCTCTTTTTTTATCTCATCTCATGGTTAATAAACCACTCACTGTCTAGCTACCAGATGGTACACATACCTCTGTGACACACATTGGCACTGTGAATTTATCTCCTAAAATTCAATTGTTAAATGTATTTCATATTCCGAGTTTTAAGTTCAACTTAATCTCCGTTATCAAACTAACCAGCACATCTAATTGTTGTATTCAGTTCTCACACGAATCTTGTGTGTTTCAGGATCGTTAAACCACCAAAGTGATTGGATGGAGTAAGCAAGTGGCAGGCCTATATCACTTTTGTTTTCAACCATTTTCTTTATCTTTAGCTGCAAATAAGCCTTTTGATAAATGGCACTGTCGTCTAGGGCATCCGAGTGTGGATTGCTTTAAGTTTTTATCTCGTAATTTCCCTTTCATTAGTTCTTCATGTAGTCATGACTGTGATGTATGCCCTCGGGCTAAACAGACTCGTCTTAGATTTAATAAAAGTATTTCTTTGTCTAAAAATCCATTCTAATTGATTCATGCTGACATATGGGGACCTTTTTCAACTCCCTCTATGACTGGTGCTAAATATTTTTTGACAATTGAAGATGATTATTCGTGCTTCACTTGGGTTTTTTTTTATGAAAGCCAAGTCAGAAAATTTAAAATATCTTCATTATTTTTTCAAATTTGTTATCAAACAATTTGGTCGAAAGATCTCTACCATCTCATCCGGTATTAATTCGTTGATCATTCCTCAACTCCAGACTTTCCGGTCTGATAATGGATCCGAGTTCAAATCCAATGAACTTCAATCATGGTTTCACCAACATGGAATCTTACATCAAACTAGTTGTGTGTATACTCCGCAACAAAATGGCATTGTTCAAAGGAAACATCGGCATTTGCTCAATTTAGCTAGAGCATTGCGTTTTCAGGCTAATCTTCCACTTCGTTTTTGGGGTGAATGTATAATTGCTGATACTTATATTATCAACAAGTTACCAACTCCCGTGTTATCTCATAAGACTCATGAAATGCTATTGCATAAACATCCAGATTACTCATCCTTGCGTGTATTTGGATGCCTTTGTTTTGCAAGAAATACTAGAATTTCTCACAAATTCGATCAACATGCCAAGCCTGGCATCTTCATTGGTTATCCTTATGGTCAAAAGGGATACTCTATTTATGATCTGGAATCAAAATCCATCTATAATTCCATAGATATTGTGTTTCATGAAAGTACTTTCCCTTTTCGTGATGTTGTTAGTCTTTCTCTGTACCTGTTCCACAGTATGAGTACATTGATTTTGATCCTATTTTCTCATCTCCATCTCCATCTTTGTTTACGTCTGACAATTCCCAGGCGTCAGTTTCCCAACCTTTGTTTCGGTCTGACAAATCCCAGGCATCAATTTCACAGCATGTCAATCCTGCTACTCAGGATTTCGCTGACTCAGCACTTTCCTCACATTTAGTATCTCCTGCTTCACGTGGTACCTCCACTCAGAATTTTTTTGCTGAGTCACCAGCTCCACGGGGTCCCGGCATATCTGACTTGCCAGCTTCTCCACGTGGTCACTCCATCTCTGAAGAGTCTTCTGCGAAAGTTTCACCAACTACTACTGAAACGCCAGTATCTGTTTTCAATGTACCGTCCTCAATACATCCTACATATGATGTAATTCCATCTCATTCAACTGAGATTCCAGCCACTAATGTGGCTCCTAGGCCATCTCGTTCCCGGAATCCTCCTGGATACTTGAAAGATTATCATTGTGCTGCCACCACATGTAACTCTACATCAGTCTATCCCATGACTGATTATCTATCATTTGATACATTTAACCCAACTCACAAAGCTTTTTTGGATGTTGTTGTTCTCACAGATGAGCCAAAATCATTTTCTCAAGCCATTAAATGTCCTAAGTGGCGAGCAGCTATGGCCAAGGAAATTCTTTCTTTGCAAGCAAATAATACTTGGATTGAGGTTGATTTACCACCTGGTAAGACGACAATTGGATGCAAGTAGGTATTCAAAATTAAGTTTAATTCTGATGGAACCATTGAACGTTACAAGGCTCGACTTATTTCAAAGGGTTATACTCAACAAGAAGGTATTGATTATTGTGATAGTTTTGCACCTGTAGCTAAGCTTGTCACCGTTCTTGTTTTATTGTCCATTGCAGCAATCAAAGGTTGGTCTCTCCATCAGTTAGATGTCAACAATGCATTTCTTCAAGGCGATTTGGATGAATAAATTTACATGACAATACCTCCTGGTTTAGCTCGCAAATGTGAGTCTAAAGTTTTTCGCCTTAATAAATCTCTCTATGACCCTCTAGGAAATGGTTTGCCAAACTTTCTTCGGTTTTGTTAGTTGAAGGCTTTACAAAATCTCTATGTGATAATTCTCTCTTCACATATCATCGAGGTTCTACCTCTATTTTCGTTCTCGTCTATGTAAACGATATCATCATCACTGGCACAGATGATACCTTCATTTGTTCCCTTAAATCACGTCTTGCCTCTCATTTTTCTATTAAGTATCTTGGTCGCTTACAATATTTCTTAGGAATTGAAGTCTCTCGATCTCCTAAAGGTATTTTTCTCTTCCATCGTAAATATGTCCTAGATATTCTAAAGGACTCAGGTCTCACTGGAGCTCGTGTTTCATCTTTTCTCATGGACACGCATATTAAATTGCTTCCTACAGATGGAAAAGTTTTAACCGATCCAAGCTCTTTTCGTCGTCTAATTGATCACCTTTTATACCTCACTGTCACTCGTCCTGACATAACATACGCGGTCAATTAGTTAAGCCAATTTATGCAGCATCCACGTACAACTCATCTTGATGCTTCTCACTGTGTCCTTCATTATCTCAAATGTACAACTGGACATGGTATTTTTCTCTCTTCTTCCAGTGTACTCTCATTATATGGATACACTGATTCGGATTGGGCGGGATGTCCACTTACTAGACGATCTACTACAGGCTATTTTGTTTCCATAGGTTCTAGTCCTATTTCATGGAAATCAAAGAAACAACCCACTATTGCTCGCTCTTCCGCTGAAGATGAATATCGTGACATGGCCAATCTTACGGCTGAACTTCAATGGTTACGTTATATTTTCAAGGACTTTTATATTCCTTGTCCTTTACCTATCACCATCTCCTGTGATAATCAAGTTGCAATTCACATTGCTCAAAATCCTGTTTTCCACGAACGGACGAAACACATAGAAATTGATTGCTACTTTGTTCGTGAGAAGTTACTGAACGGGTTGATTTTGCCAAAGTATCTCCCATCTTCTGATCAACTCGCTGACGTTTTCACCAAGCCACTAGGAGCACAACAATTTGGTCGACTGGTTGGCAAGTTGGGCGTCCGTTCATGCTCTCCCTCTCCAACTTGAGGAGGGTATTAAAATGTTGTATAGTATCACATCCTGCACCTAGTCTTGGCTGTTGTAAATACGTGTATATCTAGAATATGTCTTCCTTCTTTATAGCATAACAACTCTATATTTACTAAGTCTTCATACTTATTTGCTTGACTAGCTATGTATACGGATCTTTGTAACTTCCTGTAATGTAACTACTATAAATATAGTTCAATGAAGATAAGCTCGTCACTGTTGTGCGAGAAATTCAAACCTTTATTACCCAAATTTCTTTACTCTTGAAATCAAGCAGAGCTGCTCTATCAGTTGTATGACATGCTTCTGTTGTTATTGTATGCAAATAAGGAAACGTAAAAAAACAGATCAAGACAAGAAGGGAACTGCTTGTGTTTATGTTGGCTACGATTGCCATTAGAGAGAAATGGTTTTGAGATTAACAGAGGCAGAAGTGATTGAAAATCAACCAATTACTCTTAATTATAAAGGATATTAAAAAATGCACTTGGCGAATTTGGTAGCAAGTATAAGTCAAAACCATGTTTTCCATGTGGTTTATCTATATGTTTTTTTTTCTCTTTTTGTTGTTTTGATGGGATTGTAACATCTACTTTTTACTTTTTCTATTAACTAACTATACATGGTTGTTCGACACACATTGGCTGTGCATTGCTAGTGCCATTAATAGCCAATTGAAAGTCATCTACTGAAAGTGTTAAAAAGTGAAACCCTCCCATGATGTTATGATATCTTGAATTGATCTCGAAAATTATTAATTAAATATATATGAAGACTGAATTTCTGGGTAGTTGAACGCAATATTCTTGATGTCTGTAATACAACAAACACCAGCTCATGCATCTCATTGAATGTGACTATTTAGGGCTCGATCAAGAGGGGCGGAGCTCCAGATCCAACTAAGCATGGGCGGAGCCGGCCCATTGCAAGGAATTGCCTACCCAGCTGGTTCCAAAGCCTATTTTAGTTTAATTAGAAAAAGAATTCATATATGTAAGCCTAATTTTGTTTTTTTTGTATCCCCTAAAAGAATTTTGTGCTTTCCATCGCAAATTTTGCACCCCATCCCATAATTCTTGACTCCGCTCTTGCAATTCTGGGGATGCAAAAAAATTTAGGGGGTGCAATTACTATAAAATGGGCTTAAAAACCCAATATATTAACAATTTTGGGCTTCGGGGCCAGTTGGGCAAGATGTGCAACAGCACACCGTTGCTATACACCGGCTGTGCCCTTAAGATAATATTTTTCCCATAATATATTTATTGCTCTAGAGTGTTAGCATGTACTGTAGTGTACGAAAAGGAAAATATTACTTGAATTGAGTCCCGCAAATGAGGTTTCTAAAACTGCTGCAAATAGACCAATTATCCCAGCCGTAACGTCAACAAACTCATAAATATTCCCTAATGTCAAACGGATTTGAATTGATAAAATTGCTATTAAGAGTTGATTATACGGTTCTTCCTCGATATTTTTACCAAGAATTTCATCATTTTTCTTTAAAATATTTCAAAAAAAATTCATCAAAATCGTCCTCGTTCTTTTCCTTCTTCGAAATCAAGGAAAAAAAGAAAAATAAGTTTTGAATTTCAAAAGATTAATCATTTGGTTAGTCTAATCCATTCACTAATAGTGATTAAAATAGTTAATCACTATAATTAGCACTACTCAAATTGAGGAAACATTAGGTATTAAAAAAATATTAGGATAAGGGGTTTTAGGGATTACTATTTCATGACGGGTTTTAGAATCTAATGAACCCCAAAGCCCAGCCGATCTCAGCCTCAATATAGGATTATGTGAAAAACTTTGAATGCTAAGGATTCAAGATATTGTCATAAGAAGGAGTGTGCAACGGAGGGACAGTTGCGGATTAGGTGTCACTCGTCTCCAAACCGTCAAAGCTGCGGTTTTAGAAAATCCAACCGTGTCCGGCCCAATCACCGGCGGATGTGCGGGCCGAATGCGGATAAATCGCGGATTTAGCCAAAGTTACCACTGGTACTTTACTGTTTACTTTTTGTTCAGAAGGAGCAATAGCCGAAGAAAACAGTTATTGTTGTCCTTCCATGAATCCAAACTTTCTAGGTTGTGTGGAAAATGGTTTTGGGATCAGAGATTGGTTTGAACCGAAAGGTCATCAATATATTGTCACTGATGACAAAGAAGGCCCAAACTCTGGTCAGTATTTTCATGCAACTTGTTTATGTATCATATTTGGTTTACTTGGGACTTGGTTTAATTTGGTGCTTCAACACAGTTAAAATTTACAACTAACAGGAGTAAGCTCAAAACATTCATTTTAGAAACTCTGATATCAAAGACTTAAAAGAACACAAAACTAAACTCAAACAAGTACTTCTCTTAATTGATGTAATTAAAACTCACGACTTAACAACCTATTTATATGTTTACAAACTTGATTCTCAAGTCATAAACACTTTCCTAACATAATCAAACTCTGACAAAGACTCTTCTAGAAAATACTCACGTAAACAAACTCTAAAACCAGAATACTTGCAACCTAAGTAAACTTCTAAATAAAGTACCATGCGTCAACAACTCTTGTTGATCCATTTACTTCATATCAAATGTACCAGTTGATCCAACCATACTCTGTCAACTCGCATAGTTGATCCATACTACTGTATCAACAACTCTTGTTGATCCCTTATGTATTCTTAATAGTATCTTGGTTTATTATTCAACATCCTCCCTTAAACCAAGATACTCTTTGTTAATCATCCCCAACTTTCCACGCAAGTAAATGAAAGTGTTAGACTTCAAAGACTTGGTGAAAATATCTGCCACTTGCTCTTCAGTTTCAACAAACTCCACAGCTATCTCCTTGTTACTGACAATCTCTCTAATGTAAGATACTTAATATCAATGTGTTTACTTCTCCGATGAAGTACAGGATTCTTAGTTAGTGAAATTGTCGACTTATTATCACAAACTATTTTTTTGGTGTTGTTTGTTCTTGGAATAATGATTTCAGCATCATTCTTAACCATACAGCCTGTGTAGCACAATTGCTAGCAGTTATATACTCGGCTTCTGTTGTAGATAATGCAACAACTTGTTTCTTCTTAGATGACCAAGAGAAAAAACCAGTTCCCAACTGAAAACCATAAACTGATGTACTTTTTCTACCTTCTGTATCTCCAACCCAATCACTATCAGTGAAACCAACCAACTTTGAATCTTCTGAGACACTACAAAAGATTCCCATGCTTGTTGTTCCTTTTACATACTTCAGAATACGTTTTGCAGCTTGTAAATGTGATTGTCTAGGAGATTCCATAAACCTACTAACCAACCCAACTGCATACATGATATCAGGTCTTGTAGCAGTCAAGTATCTTAAACATCCAACAAGACCTTTAAAATCTGTTGAGTTCACAAGCTCTCCTGATCCATCTTTTGACAACTTCAGTATCTCTTCTACTGGTGTTAAAATTGGATTAAAATTATCCATCTTGAAACGTTTCAAAATACATTCATCATACCTTTGTTGATTAATAAAAATTCCTCTTTCAGTTTGTTGTACTTCAATACCAAGAAAATATGACATCAAACCAAGATCTGTCATCTCAAACTCCTTCACCATATCCTCCCTGAATTTGTTGATCGTCTTAGAACTATTTCCAGTAAATATAAGATCATCCACATACAAACATATTATAATATGATTGCCAAGAGTATCATCTTTCAAATATAGAGTATGCTCATGTGAACATCTTGTAAAACCTTTCTTGAGAAAATAAGAATCTATTCTTGTATACCAAGCTCTTGGTGCTTGTATACCAAGCTCTTGTTGCTTGTTTCAAACCATGCAAAGCTTTGTTTAGCTTGTATACTTGATTCTCCTTCCCCTCCATAATGTAGCCAGCTGGTTTCTCTACATAAACTTCTTCTTCCAATACTCCATTCAAAAATGTTGACTTCACATCCATCTGAAATATCTTCCAATGCTTTTGTGCAGCTAAAGCAATGATCATTCTTATTGTATCAAGTCTTGCAACTGGTGCAAATACTTCTGAATAATCAACTCCTTGTCTCTGTCTATAACCTTTAGCAACTAACCTTGCTTTCAGTCTTTCCATTTCACCATTTGACTTGTATTTTGTTTTGTAAACCCACTTAACACCAATAGGCTTCTTACCTGGTGGAAGTGTTGTTAGTTCCCAAGTATTATTCTTCTCAATTGACTCCAATTATTCAATCATGGCTTGAATCCAACCTTGTTCTTTGGAAGATTCTTCATAAGCTACAGGATCACAATCTTCAGATAGTGCAAAAGTCACTACTTCATCATCATCTCTTGATATACCATAATCATTCAACCTAGCAGGTATGATATATTTTCTTCTTGGTCTTGTATTTTCTTGTTGTGTTATTGCTTCAGTTCTTGCTTCTTCATGTTGTTCTTCAACATTGTCTTGAGCTTGTACTTCTTCTTCAACCACAATTGGAACTGTTCTGACAGCAGTAGATGGATCAACATTCCTTGTTGATCCAATATTATGTGGATCAACATCCCTTGTTGATCCATTGTTATGAGGATCAACATTGGTTGTTGATCCATTATTCCAATTCCATTGTGAATCTTCATCAAATATCACATCTCTACTTATAACTATCTTTCTAGTTTCTAGGTTATATAGCTTGTATCCTTTAGTCACTGAACTGTAACCAACAAGAATACATTTTTCACTCTTATCATATAGATTCTTTCTCAATTCTTTTGGAAAATGTGCATATGCAATACACCCAAAAATTCTCAGATGTCATACACTTGGTCTTACTCCTCTCCATACTTCTTCTGGTGTCTTGTTATTCAAACTATTTGTAGGAAATCTGTTAAGTAGATATACCGCTGTATCAACTGCATAACCCTATAATTTGGTAAATATTTTGTTCTTCTTATAATTCTTGCCATCTCCATTATGGTTATGTTCTTTCTTTCAGCTGCACCATTCTGTTGAGGTGTATATCTTGTTGTTAGTTGATGTAGAATACCATGTTCTTCCATGAAACTATCAACAACAATATATTTTGTTTCTCTATCAATTCTTAATATCTTGATGTTTTTACCAATCTGTTTCTCAGCATATGCTTTGAAACTTCTAAAAACATGAAAAACATCACTCTTTTGTTTAAGCAAATATACCCATGCTTTCCTACTAAAGTCATGAATGAAAGTTATGAAATAGTTATTACCTTCATGTGATGTAACTTCTATAGGACCACACAAATCATCCAACTTTTGTTCAGCTCTTCTTGCTTTGTTAACTGGAAATGAATATCTATGTTGTTTGCCAAAGATACAATTCTCACATCTTGATTCTGGAATTTCAATGAAAGGTAATCCTGACACCATCTCCTTATTTGCTAAAATTTGCAAACTGTTAAAGTTCACATGTCCCATTCTCTTGTGCCATAACCAAGTATCATTATGAACATTGCTATTGTAACATCTTTCTTTTTGATGTTGAATGTTTAAAGGAAATAGTCTGTTTTTAGTCATCTCCACCCTTGCTATCAATCTTCTTCTTCTATCTTTGATGAAGCATAAACCATTGTAAATATTCATAGAATATCCTCTTTCAGATAATTGACCCATACTTAGCAAGTTTTGATGTAAACCTGGAACATAAAATACATCCATGATATAAGCTTTAGAACCATTCTTGAGAACAATTCATATTCTTCCTTTTCCCATAACTGGAATAGTTGAACTATTTCCAAACTTCAATGTGGATCTTACAGACTCATCCAAGCTTTCAAACAAATCTTTTCTACCACCCATATGATTGTTGTAACCTGTATCCAAGTACCACTTAAGTTGAGGTTGTTCTTCTGCTGTATGACATGCTAGTAACATGTTTTCAGTCTTCTGCTCTTCTGTTTCTTCTTCTTCTTGACTTTCAGCAATATTAGCTTTGAAATTTGCTTTATAGTTATTAGCAACTGTCTTTCTTGGTTTTGAACACTCAGTAGAAATGTGTCCAAAATCTCCACAATTATAACATTGTATCTTTGATCTATGAAATGGCTTTCGATAACTCCCATTATTTGATCTTCCTCCATTATTATATCCTCCTTGAGAACCTCCAGCATTAGATTTTCCTTGATTTCTTCTCCAACTGACTTGACTTTGAAGTGCCTCTTCAACTTGTTTTGTAGCATCTGTTTTTTCTAAAATCTTTGTTCATAAGCTTGTAATGAACCCAATAACTCATTAAGAGTCATGGTTTCAACCGTATTGCATTCTTCTATAGCGGTAACCTTTGATTCAAACTTCTCAAGCAAGCTTCTTAATATCTTTTTTACAATGGCTGAATCTTCTACGGTATCACCATTAGCTTTCATCTCATTGACAAGATTCATTGTCTTTGAGAAAAACTCTGATATTGTTTCAGTTATCTCAATCTGCAGTAATTCATATTTTCTTTTCAAAGTTTGTAATCTAACCTTCTTGCCTTGTCAGATCCTGTGTAATAGCTTATCAATCCATCCCATGCTCTTTTCGCATCTTTAATGTAGATAACTCTATCCACGAAAGATTCATGAATACCTTGATAAAGAAAATCTGATATCAAAGACTTAAAAGAACACAAAACTAAACTCAAACAAGTACTTCTGTTAATTGATGTAATTAAAACTCACGGCTTAACAGCCTATTTATATGTTTACAAACTTGACTCGCAAGTAATAAACACTTTCCTAACATGTTACATAATCAAACTCTAACAAAGACTCTTCTAGAAATTACTCACGTAAACAAACTCTAAAACCAGTAATACTTGCAACCTAAGTAAACTTCTAAATACTGTACCATGCGTCAACAACTCTTATTGATCCATTTACTTCATATCAACTGTACCAGTTGATCCAACCATATTCTGTCAACTCTCATAGTTGATCCACACTACTGTATCAACAACTCTTGTGGATCCCTTATGTCTTCTTCTTAGTATCTCGGTTTATTCAATATTAGTACTAAATGTATCAATTTGTGGAAGAATTCACCCACTGAGAAACACGATACGTTAAAGGGGAATAGTTTTCTAGAATCTAAATTTTTCAATCAATGTGGTGAATTTTTTTGGTATTGTTGGTTTTGACATTATTCGTATTAATACCACCGTTCTATTGTTATTGATGCAGAACTTGATACTTCTATTAATCTTCTACGGTGCGGTTAAATATGCGGATTTCAAAGTCCAACCACCACCAAACCGTTAAAATTTGCGATTTTGAGAATCCCACCTGTGTCCGGCCCAAAGATCTTGCGGGTTGAATTTTACCCGCAATTTTACGGACGGATACGGATGAAATCCGCGGTTCTAGACTTTTTGCTCACCCCTAATCATAAGCCTCCTGCCGTACTAGCTGGATATGTCAGGACACTCGCTAAGTTTTATCATCAGATACTTGTTGTAAGACATTGGGTAACTAAATGTGTGAAGATAATATATTTAATCATTATCGTCATATGCATTTACATGGTGAGAATGATGACTGTTAAGCACGAGATAATTAATTAGTAAGACATCTGGTAATAAAGCAAAACAAATTTATATTAAGTTCTTGATTATTGTTATTATCTAAACAAACGGAACAATCAGAAAGATGCAAAAGCAGTTTTACAAGGAAGTGGAGAGTCACATAAGCCAGAGTTGCCCTCGAAAGAAGAAGCAGGATATTTCTCTTGTGGGGAGGAATTTTCCCTGTCAACTTGTTGTAGGACACATTAAATTGCATGAGGTTCCGAATGTTTATTACTGCTGGAGGAATTGAACCAGACAAACCATTTGTAGAGAGGTCGAGAGTTCGAAGATAGACTAGATTGCTTAAATTGAAGGAATCTTACCTGTAAGACGGTTGTTTTTTACAGATAAAGTAATAAGTTTTGTAAGATTACCAAGACTGTCAGGTAAATTGCCTGTTAACATGTTGTTATCAAGCATCAAAACCTCAAGCGGCGCGGTATTACTCAGAAATGCCGGGATACCGGTAAGTTTGTTATTTGATAAGTAAACAACGTTAAGAGATTTTAGTTCGGAAATTGAACTTGGAATGCAACCGGAAATCTGGTTGTTCGATAAGGTTAAATAACTCAATTTCTTCAGGAAACCGATTGCAGTTGGTATACTGCCTGAGAACTTGTTTTGCTTGAAATCTAGAGTCTGCAGTGAAACTAGTTTACCAATTGATGATGGAATTCTGCCAGATAACTGATTTTTGGATAAATCAAGCTGCGAAAGAGAAGACATATGTTGAAATAAATTTGCGGGAACTGTACCTGATAGAAGATTATCGTTGAGTTGCAGAAATTTGAGTTTGTGAAGATTTTGAAATGATGCCGGAATTGAACCCTCTAGTTTGTTGTCATAGAGGTATAGAGTAGTAAGGTGTGATAACTTCCCAAGCTCCGGGGGGATCGTTCCGGTTAAATGCTTGTGGCCACCAAGGTTTAACCAGCTGAGAAACTCGAGTTCACTTAATGAGGGAGAAATAGTTCCGATCATGAACTCAAAGTCGCCTTGATATCGGAAATATCCGCCAGTGCGTACAAGACGCACCACACGACCGTTGGAATCACAACCGATACCTTCCCATTTGGTACAACAATCAGTGGATTGATTCCACGTTTGTAATAGTCCATAAGGATCTTCACTGATTTTACTCTTGAAATCAAGCAGAGCTACTCTATCAGTTGTATGACACGCTTCTGTTGTTGTATGCAAAGAAGAAAAGGTTACAAAACAGATTAAGACAAGAAAGAAGCTGATTTTTACGTTGGCTATGAATGCCATTACAGAGAGATGGTTTTGTGATTAACGAGAAGGCAGAAGTGATTGAAAATGAACCAATTACTCTTAATTATAAAGGATATTAAAAGATGAACTTGGCGAATTTGCTAGCAAGTACAAGTCAAAACCATGTTTTCCATGTGGTTTATCTATATGTTTTGTTTTTTATCTTTTTGTTTTTGTGTTTTGATGGGATTTGAAACATCTACTTTTTACTTTTTCTTTTAACTAACTACACAAGATTTTTTTTTGATGCAAAAAATTCTTTTATTGAGAGATTAATGTGTTACATTGTTGTCCCGATCAATCCAGCCTTTTATGTGAGGTGGAAAATCCGACTGCAAAACAAACCGAGTCTTAGTGACTCTAGTTCTTTTAGCTAGTTTATCGGCAACATCATTAGCATCTCTTCTGACTGAATTACACTTCCAGTGCCTAATGCTACCAAGTAAAACGAAATATCAAAAATAAAATGCTGGTTCATCCAATGAACATAAGAGATCTGCTCATTGATTGACTTCACAACTACCTCACTATCACTCTCAAAAACTATTTTATTAAGATTTTTTTCTCTTGCTAAAGTGACAGCTGCTAACATTGCTCTGCACTCAACCTCCTCCACTTCAATTCCCTGCTTCATTCCTCCATTAATGTATTCCCCTTGGACTCCAAAGCAGGCACCTGCAAAATTCCTAATAATTAGTCCAATTCCACCTTGAGAATGCAGTTTCTGAAATGATGCATCTAAGTTAATTTTCGAATAACCATCGTTAGGAGGTAGCCATCTTTGAACCTGCAGGGGATTTGCAATACCATTTGAAGAAGAACAATTCAAAATAGTTAAATCATTAATCCTTGCCACTTAAATAGACCTATCAGGATTCTTATCATCAAAAACTTTGGCACACCTATCTTTCCATATGGTCCAAACAGTGGCCATAAGTGTTTTGTTAATTTCTTCCCTTGTAATACCAGAACCAAAAACAAAGTTTGCACCTGCAGAGAACCAGGACATAACCCAGTTTCTAAAAGTACCACGTTGTGCTATCACAGTGCTCACATTAATATTTACTGCTAACCAGATAGATCTTGCATAAGGACAGTTAATAAAAAGATGATCACTAGTTTCAGCAACATGATTACATAAACTGCAGTGGAGATCTATTCCATTCTTATATCTAAAAAGCTTATCCCTAGTTGGTATTATATCCCTAATGCATTTCCATGTGAACAATTTAACTTTATGAGGAAGTTTAACATTCCAAATAGATTTCCAAACCTGAGCTGAGACAACAGTTGTTCCTGCAGAAAAATTTGTATTTTTAGTAATCACATTGTATACACTTTTAACAGAGAATTGACCTCTTCTATCTGGTAACCAGATAAGTTTATCATTACCATCAAATGGCACATTCATAGCAAGAATTGTTTTAGCACATTCCTCAGTAAAAAGGTAGTAAATCAAATGGACATTCCAAGACTTAGTATTTTCCATAAACAGATCAGAGACATAAACAAAAGAAAAAGTATTCACAAGTCCAGTAGCAGGGATAGGAGGATGATCTAAACCAACCACCCAACAGTCTAACCAAATTTTAGTTTTAGTACCACAACCAATAGACCAAAAATTGTTATCCTTAATGATCCCAATACACCTATAAATACCCCTCCATATCCAAGAGAAACTTTCATTAAGTTTGTCCAAATGAAGTATACTACAATCTTTAAAGTACATAGCACTTAAGATCTGAACCCATAATTCATCTTCCTCAGTGACAATTTTCCGGATTAAATTATAAATGAGTGCAATATTAAAGTTCTCCAGATCTCTAAATCCTAAGCTACCTTGTTCCTTGGACTTATTAATACTATCCCAAGAGATAAATTTAATACCCTTACCCGTCTTATTCCCCCACCAAAAATTCAGTTGAAGAGAATCCAGCTTATCAATCAGAGTAGTTGGAATCTTAAAACATCCCATTTGGTATGTAGGTAAAGAATTCAGCACAGATTTAATTAAAGTAGACCTACCAGCCTGATTCTCAGTGATACTTACAAAATTTTTAAGTCTAGCTTCAAAGGATTGCACAATGGGATCAAAAGATTTCACCTTAGAATGTCCTAATAACAGAGGAGCACCCAAATATTTCTCAGAATCTGAAACAGTGGACATATTAAGAGCTCTAGCAAGAAATTCACAGTAGCCAGGACTGAGATTGTGGCTGAAATAGACACAAGATTTGTTAAAGTTAAGCATTTGACCAGATAAAGTACCAAAATTCTCTAAAATCTTAAGGATATCATTAACATGCTGCATATTAGCTTGTTCAAAAATAAGAATGTCATCAACAAAAAGCAACTGAGAAATGGGAGGAGCCTTCCTTGAAACCTTGACACCAGTTATGATTTTGTGATTCTCAGCAACTAACAAAGATCCAGAGAGGTATTCATTGGCTAGTATAAAGAGATAGGGAGATATAGGATCTCCTTGTCTAATACCTCTAGTTGTCTCAAATTGTTCACAGGGTGACCCATTCAACAAAACGCTAATACTGGTAGTAGTAACACATTGCATTATCAGATTACAGAAATCAGTATTAAAGTCAAATGTTAGCAAAACATTGTTGAGAAATTTCCATTCAAGTCTGTCAAAAGCCTTGGACAGATCCAGTTTAATAGCCATAGTACCATTATAACCTTCTTTATGCTTCATATAATGGGTCATTTCATGAGCAATAATAATATTGTCATGAATTTCCCTTCCTGGTACAAAGGCAGCCTGATAAGGAGAAACAAGTTTTTCAGAAAAGGTTTTATTCTATTAGCTAAGATTTTAGAAATAATCTTGTAAGAAACATTGCACAAACCTATTGGTCTAAATTCAGATGGAATTTTAGGACTTTTACACTTACACCTTGTTTGGTTGGAAGAATTGGAGTCCTAGGAATTCAATTATGGGGTAATCCAATTCTTGTAATTGAATTCCCTGGAATTGGATTCAATTCCAAAAAATTAGCGTTTGGTTGAGGTAATCCAATTTTTTGTGTTTTTACGTTGGAATCCAATTCCATTGCACTACTAGACCAATGCAATGGAAATCAATTATTTTGGGGGGAATTGGATTCCTAGGAATCAAAATTCTCAATTACATGGAGTTGGTTTGGACCGTTTGGTTCAAGGAATTGGTCACATTCCCCCGGAATTGGATTACCAGGAATCCAATTCCTTGAACCAAACGCGCTGTTAGGGATAAGTGAAATATAAGTCTTATTAAGACTCCTAGGCATGTGACCATATTGAAAAAACCTCTTAACAACTTCGATAACATCCTTACCAACAATCTGCCACTGGGTTTGATAAAAACCTGCCTGAAAACCATCAGGTCCAGGAGAGCTCCAAGAAGGCATGCTTTTAACAACATTCTCAATTTCAGTATCAGTAGGAATCATATTTAAAACAGCATTATCAGCCTCAGTAATGACACTAGAAATAACATCAAAATCACCACCAGAGTAAATAGGATTATAAGTATTAGAGACAGTACTAAAATGAGCAGTAAGAAAATTACTAATATCATTTCTTTCCTTTAACCAATTCCCATTTGAATCACATAGCACATTAATAGTATTAGAATGCATTCTCTTATTAACCATGGTATGAAAATATCTAGTATTGTTATCCAAATCCAGACCAGTTTTATCTCTAGACTTCTCCCTGTAAAATTCAGATTGAATTTTATACCATTTTTCAAGTTCATTAGTAAGATACTTCACTCTATCATGTTGTGTGTCAGAATAGGTTTCTTTTTGAGTAGAGTCAAGAGCATCTTGAAGATTTTTGACATTCTTATGAATATCACCAAACTCCATCATATTCCATTGAGATAAAGTTATTCTAGCACTATGCTGTTTTTGTTTCAATTTAAAAGAAGGACTTCCTTGAAAATCGACATTCCAAGAGTGTTCAAGTTGATCTTTAAAACCATTTTGACTTATCCAAGTTCTAAAAAACTTAAAAGGTCTCCAAAGATGTTTGGGAATAGGATCAGTTATGAGAAGAACAGGACAATGATCAGAAGCAATGAAATTCAAATGAATTAATTTAGCATAAGAAAAGGAAAGAGCCCAATTATTATTGCATAAAGCCATATCTAATCTTTCTTTCCTACTACCAGTACCGAAAGAGTTACTAGTCCAAGTGTAGTCTCTTCCTTCATAACCAATATCAAATAAATCTGCATCATTAGCTTTATTCTGAACCCATCTATCAGAAATGTTATTATGCTTATCTAAATGAAAATTTAGGTCCCCCAAAATAATCCAAGGTTGTCTAACATCATTACTAAAATCAGCAAAGAAGTTCCACTGAGTTTTCTTAGGTTTAGAGTAAGTTGAGCCATACATGAAAGAGATAAGATCCTTAGGTTTACTAGGATCCAACTGTATTACTACATGGATTAAATTATTTTCACAAACCTATAATTTGTACATCTATACCATCTTTCCACATAAGAATTAGCCCCCCAGCTTTACCTACTCTATTATTACAAGTGTAATTGAGATAATGTACTGACTGAGCTATAGAAATCTTTCTAGCTTCATCAACTTTTGTTTCATAAAGAAAAATGAAATCAGGATTTTGAGACCTAACCAAATTTTGAAATTGTTGTTTAGTAAAACTATTTGCAATACCTTGCACATTCCAAGAAATAATTTTCATCTTAAAAAAAATTTTATAAAAAGAGAAAACGGAAAAATAAGAAATACCTTAGTCCCAGTTTGATTATCCTTTTATGTGATCATATGAGTTACTTGTGAAGACACAGGATTATCAGCACTATTAGCATCATGTTCCAAAACATGTGATTATGGATTTTAATTTCTCTGCCTTTTACCAAGTCTTTCCCCACTATCCACATGATCCTGGGAAGCTCCAACAGTTGAACTAGATCCCACAAAAAGTCCATCCTTTGGAGGTACAAAAGCTTTCCCTTTGCTGATATTTTTCTGGAGTAAATTAGGTACTTGATCTCCTACCTTGGATATCACAATTTGCTTCCTTTCACCCTTCTTAGTCTCACCAAAATAATGTGGTTTCTTATGAACCTTTGCTAGATAATCTGCAGCAGCTTTGCAGGCATCTTTAGTGTGATTGAGAATAAGAAAGTTGGGACATATTTTGTGTGGATGTTTTTCATAGAAAAACTTAATCCATCTAGTTGATCATGCATTTGTGATAGCTATAGTACCCCTTCTCAGTGGATAATTAATATCCACTTGGACACAAACTTTCACAGGCTCTCCTTCAAGTGGCATACCATCTTCAGGATGAATTGCTAGTACCTGAACAATGGATCTTCCAATCTTAGTAATGGCCTTCACATTCATATGCTCTGGTAATATTCTCTTCACCTGAATCCAGAAACATTGCTTATCCCAGTCTAATTCCTGATAAAGAACACCAGAATCATAGAACCTCAATTTGATAAGATAACCATTAATACTCCAAGGACGAGAATCAAAATCCTTCTTTTGGGTATCTCGATCCTTAAAACGAAACTCAATGATATTATCATCAAGTTCAAAAACTTTAAGACCCCCTTCTGAAATAAAATCCCAAACATAACCAATGTGATTCTTCACAACTTTCAACCCCATTTTTCCTTCAATGATTATTTTCCCCACAAGACTAAACTCTTCATCTCTTTCTATTTTATCTTCAATATCTTCAGCTTCATGGTACACAACCTCGTCTATATCACCAAGATCAATAGCAGCTTGCATAAATTTTGAAGCCAGATCAGAAACAGATTTTTCACCTTCCTCCGCCATGGATACAAGATTGATCTTCCTATAAAAAGATTGATAAAGTTGATTGGTACAATATAATGTATTTTTCAATTGACATTAGTGAATTAAGGGATTGAGTTGAATTTTGATAGATATTCAACCGCGAATCATGAGATAAAGATAATCGCATGAAAGTTTTGTTTTCATTTTTTAGGAAAGTTGTTTTCTGAGAGTTAAATTCACAGCTGTAAATTGAAGCGATAATTACGAGTGAAAATAAAGAAAGTTGTTTGTAACAGACTTTTTGAATTTTCAGAATCCTCCAAACACGGCATTTGTTAACACACTGAGTCACTGAGGAGAATCGGCAGAGAAAGAAACCCAGACAATAGAACTTGATAATCTGTGAGATCACAGTAGCTTCAAAAAGCATCATAACAACTGCTGCAAATGCTTGAATCACAACTTCAAACATGGTAAATACCATATGGGATAATACTAACTGTAAACACATTAAGGAGAAGATTAGCAATACATGGTTGAAATTTAAAATCAAAAGTGATAAAAAAAAACTAAAAAAAACCTGCAAAAACCAACTTAAAATCAGTATCCATTCAAAATAGACATGAAAAGTTAAAAATAGAAGCAAAAAGGAAAGATTTAATCGAAAATTGCAGTAGAAATTCGATGAAAAATTAGACTGTGTTGACTCACATAGTAGAATAATGTCTTTTTGGGACTAACTACACATGGTTGCTCGACACACATTGGCTATGGGTTGCTAGTGCCATTATTCAGCCAATTGAAAGTCAGTTACTGAAAGTGCTAAACAACTAAACCCTCCCATGATATAAATGAATGAAAAACATGCTAAGACTATGATGGCTCAATCTTATGAAATCTTGAATTGACCGCGAAAATTATAAGGGGGTTAGTCCTCGAGTGATTTCGGGGGAGTTGAGTGTATTTTAAATCTCAGGGATTTTGAGAGAGTTTGAGAGAGTGTAGGGAGTTTGAGAGAGTTTTGTGTTTTTGAGTTCAGGGAGTGTAGGGGGAGTGTAGGGAGTTTGAGAGAGTTTATTAGAGGGAGTTTGGGGGAGTTTGAGAGAGTTCACTCCTAAATCATTCTCTTTTAAGAAACAATAAACCCTTATTTGCAAATAACATTGATCTTTAATTAAAAGAAAAAAATAAATGAAAATGATCATATCTCTGTATCAATAGTATGTTATTTTGTGCAACGAGATAATTTTTTTTCCCTTCAATTTAACGTTCTCCATACAATTCTAACTCCCTTTGTTCACGAACATTTTCCCACATATCATCCGCTATACTCTTTCTCCATGCATTAGCTTCTTGACGTTGTTGTTCTTGAGTTTGTTGTGTCAAAATTTCATCGTCATTTACAAGCGTTGATGGATGGCTATCTTCCTCTTCCTCTTCCTCGACCGGAAACTCATCTGAACGGCATTCTTTTCGTAAGAAGTTGTGTAGGCCTGCACAAGCTGTCATTATCTCCGCTTGCACCTGATACGGAAATGGAGGTTGAGACTTAAAGATCAAGAAACGAGACTTCACAACACCGAACAATCTTTCAACTACATTCCTCAAAGAAGCATGACGCATGTTAAATAATTCTTCAGCCTTTTTCGCATGATTACCAGTACCAGAAAATTCTTTCAAATGATAACGTTGGCCACGAAATGGTGTTAAACAATATCGTCGGTTTGCAAACCCACCATCCCCCAAGTAATATTTACCTGAATAAACACAAAAAGAAAACCTCGTCAAGTAGAACCCGAATATAACTTAACCAAAAAACTCAAAACTTCACATTAGATAAAAGTAAAATTACCTTGCGGTATTTTCAGTCCATTTCTTTTTGTCATTGCGTCGTTAAGTATTTTCGAATCATGAGCTGACCCTTCCCATCCACTGAGCACGTATATGAACTCCAAGTCGAAGTTGCAAACCGCTAACACATTTTGAGATGTAATTCCATGTCGATTCCGATAAACGGCTGCATTTCTTTTCTCTACCATTGCTGGGATATGTGTACCGTCCATAGCTCCAATGCAATCCTTAAAGTAAGCATAAAATCGTGTACTCTTACGAATTTTAAAGGGAGTTGCACTTGTTGGATTAGCCATCATCCTCGGAGCTATAGAATTTAAAGCTCGCAACATCCTGTTGAAGTTTTTACTAACTGTCCACCGAGAGCGACCAAATGTGTCACGTATTGTGCAATATCGTGAACTTTGACCAACAACGAGTAAAAATGTACCAAGCATTTCTTCAATAGAAACTTGTATCACATAATGATGTAGTTTTTATAATGATACAACATAGTTTTAGAAAAATATCAGGGTACATCCTATAACTTTTTCGAAAGTCTTCTGGGTCTTGACGCAAAACTCTCCTTATATAGTTATATCCAAACAAAGTAACTGGGCGTCTCATTGGTCTTTCAATACGCTGACTTTGTATGTATTGCAATTGATTGATTATATCCATCAACCATGAATGCACCGCTGAAAGTATATTCAAAAATATGGATAGTTTAAATTCATTATTGTTGCTTACCTCTTCATCATCACTGCTTTCTTCTTCTGTATCAAAGGCTTCATCTTCACTATTAGTAGATAAATCCAAATCAGACATGTTCACCTAAAAAGATGATAAAAATACTTTTTTTTTATTAAAATCATCATTATTTCAAAAGCATAAAAGTATATGTATATAGAAAATAAGCATATAGAATATAAAGTTCATAAATTCAATCATAATAACCATAAAGATGTCAACCCATAAAAATTAGTAGCAATCAATCCATAACAATAAGTTCTCAACTAGGAAAAAAGAATAATTAAATACTAATAGTTATGAAGAAAAACGATCAAATGTTGTAACTCTAAAATCCCATTAAACCTAATAGAAACTTGCAAAGATGACAAATTTATGCTTTTAATTTTGAACCAATCCACAACTTTCTCTCTTCAGGAGTAAAGCGTATGAATAAGTTCTTCTTGTGATTGTTGTCCAGCATTTCAATTACTTTCAGCTTATCTTCCAAAGAAATTTCATCATGCCATAAAAAATATCCCATAGTTGGTTATCTTTCTTCCAATTAATGCATGATGACATAACAAATTATGAAGATAGCTGTAAAGGAATTCTGTTTCACCGAAACACAGTTTCAGATTGTCTAATCTTTGCAGTACTAATACTTACCTGATCCTCTTGAAATTTTTATGATACACTTAAAACTCAATATTCCACAACACACTCAAAAATCATAGCATTCCAACGGTTCATTAAAAATATACATTACTCAGAACCCGACTACATTCAATACGTGCATACAGAATTCAGTTCCGGATTTCTCACACTTTGGTGTACCTAAAGTGATCAGAACTTCATGAAATTTCTACAGTAGGTAACCTTCATATATACAAACATCATACTAAAATCTCAGCTTTGTCCGATAAGCGGAGAATGAGATAAATAGGAATCAGTCCCCTATTCGGGATTTAAACTCAGCAGACCATAGTCATATATTGTGCAAGCTTTGAAGTAGCACACGTGACCTGATCTGCGTGACAATTTTACTGTACTTTTATAAAAAGATAAACTACGACATACTCAAATTTCATCATATTCCAACGGTTGAATTTAAAGATATCATTATAACAAAAGTACCGTATGAATTGGCTAAAACACGCCAATACGGAATGAAACTATATTGAACTTTGGCATATAGAATAGAAGAGAAGTATGTGTCTAAATAAGATGACTTAACAATTGATAGTGATTCTCAATGAAACCCATGCAAAGTAGCAAGCCAATTAATGCATGATGACATAACAAATTATGAAGAGTAAAGGAATTCTGTTTCACTGAAACACAGTTTCAGATTGTCCAATCTTTGCAGTACTAATACTTATCTGATCCTCTTTAAATTTTTATGGTACACTTACAACTCAATATTCCACAACACACTCAAAACTCATAGCATTCCAACGGTTCAGTAAAAAGATACATTACTCAGAACCCGACTACTTTTAATACGTGCATACAGAATTCAGTTCCGGAGTTCTCACACTTTGGTGTACCTAAAGTGATCAGAACTTCATAAAATTTCTACAGTAGGTAACCTTCATATATACAAACATCATACTAAAATCTCAGCTTTGTCCGATAAGCGGAGAATGAGATAAATAGGAATCAGTCCCCTATTCGGGATTTAAACTCAGCAGACCATAGTCATATATTGTGCAAGCTTTGAAGTAGCACACGTGACCTGATCTGCGTGACAATTTTACTGTACTTTTATAAAAAGATAAACTACGACATACTCAAATTTCATCATATTCCAACGGTTGAATTTAAAGATATCATTATAACAAAAGTACCGTATGAATTGGCTAAAACACGCCAATACGGAATGAAACTATATTGAACTTTGGCATATAGAATAGAAGAGAAGTATGTGTCTAAATAAGATGACTTAACAATTGATAGTGATTCTCAATGAAACCCATGCAAAGTAGCAAGCCAATTAATGCATGATGACATAACAAATTATGAAGAGTAAAGGAATTCTGTTTCACTGAAACACAGTTTCAGATTGTCCAATCTTTGCAGTACTAATACTTATCTGATCCTCTTTAAATTTTTATGGTACACTTACAACTCAATATTCCACAACACACTCAAAAATCATAGCATTCCAACGGTTCAGTAAAAAGATACATTACTCAGAACCCGACTACTTTTAATACGTGCATACAGAATTCAGTTCCGGAGTTCTCACACTTTGGTGTACCTAAAGTGATCAGAACTTCATAAAATTTCTACAGTAGGTAACCTTCATATATACAAACATCATACTAAAATTTCAGTTTTGTCCGATAAGCGGAGAATGAGATAAACAGGAATCAGTCCCCTATTCGGGATTTAAACTCAGCAGACCATAGTCATATATTGTGCAAGCTTTGCAGTATCAAACGTGACCTGATCCGCGTGAAAATTTTACTGTACTTCTATAACAAGGTAAAATACGACATACCCCAATTTCATCATATTCTAACGGTTGAATTTAAAGATATCATTATAACATAAGTACCGTATGAATTGGCTAAAACACGCCAATACGGAATGAAGTACGCCACTATATTGAACTTTGGCATATAGAATAGAAGAGAAGTATGTGTCTAAATAAGATGACTTAACAAGTGATAGTGATTCTCAATGACACCCATGCAAAGTAGAAAGCCAATTAATGCATGATGACATAACAAATTATGAAGATATCTGTAAAGGAATTCTGTTTCACTGAAACACAGTTTCAGATTGTCCAATCTTTGCAGTACTAATACTTACCTGATCCTCTTTAAATTTTTATGGTACACTTACAACTCAATATTCCACAATACACTCAAAAATCATAGCATTTCAATGGTTCCGTAAAAATATACATTACTCAGAACCCGACTACTTTCAATACGTGCATACAGAATTCAGTTCCGGATTTCTCACACTTTGGTGTACCTAAAGTGATCAGAACTTCATGAAATTTCTAAAGTAGGTAACCTTCATATATACAAACATCATACTAAAATTTCAGCTTTGTCCGATAAGCGGAGAATGAGATAAATAGGAATCAGTCCCCTATTCGGGATTTAAACTCAGCAGACCATAGTTATATATTGTGCAAGCTTTACAGTAGCAAACGTGACCTGATCCGCGTGAAAATTTTATTGTACTTCTATAACAAGGTAAACTACGACATACTCAAATTTCATCATATTCCAACGGTTGAATTTAAAGATATCATTATAATCAAATCATGCAATTTCTTACCAAGATCTTTTGAACCACAAATTAGGGTTTTGACAGAGAGAGTGTACCCACAAAAAAAAACTATACACACAATCAAAATAAACAATCATGGAGATCAAAGATATGAAAAACAATCAAAATACTACACAAATCAAACTATTATAAATAATCATGGAGATCAAAGAAGAAAAAAAACATACCTGGAAAAAAATGTTTCCTCTTCTTTCTCCTATGGTTTTCTACGCACCAAACTCCTTCCCAAATCTCTACTCTTTTGAGAGATTTGTTGTGAGACCAAAATACACTAAAAACTCCTTCGAACTCCCCAAAGCAACCAACTCCCTAGTAATGTAGGGTTTTATGACTAACAGAGAGTTCAAGAGCTTTTTTTAAACTCCCCAGCGACTAACAGGTGTTTTCTAGAGAGTTTAGGAGACTCCTCTAAACTCCCCCACGACTAACGGAGATTTGGAGAGACTCCCTCAAACTCCCTCAGGACTAACAGGAGAAAACCTAAATACATTAAAATCTCTCGAACTCTCCCACGACTAACCCCCTGTATTATTTTTATAAATATGAAGATTGAATTTCTGGGTAGTTGAATGTAATATTATTTATGTTTGTAATACAATAAACATAAGCGCATGAATATCATTGAATGTATTGAGGGCAATACCATTAAGATAATATATTTGTTCCTCCAAAGTGTTATCATGTACTATAGTGTACAAAAAGGAAAATATTGCATGAATTGAGCCCTGAATTTGAGGTTTCTATACGTGTTTTATGTATGTGAGACATGCCTAAGAAAGTCACCACCAATCAGACAATATAACTGTCACCAAAAATGCAACTTTATTAGTACTTAGAGTCAGGTGGCTCCTAAGTATTGTCACTACTCGGACTTTTCCTATTCTGGTTCCTATAAATAGAGAGCAATCAAAAGTAAAAGCATTATGCAGGAAAAACTGGGTTTTCTTGATAATGCTATCGGGGAAGAAAACTTCTTCTCAAAAACCATGATACACCTTTCTTTCCATAGGAACCAAGCTGTTAATGCTAAGTTTACTTTAATATCCTCACTTAAATCATCATCTTCAAGCCAACTAGAAATCCAGTCATTTAGAGAATTCCAAGTGTTACGGGTAATCCTTATTCCAGCAGTTCTGAACCAAATGAGCCTAGAGATAGGATACTCCAGTATGTATGCTTTGCGGTTTTAAGCTGATTGCATCTATTGCATAATCTATCTAGTAACTCTTTATTTTGCGAGCAAAGAAAAAAAAATCGGGCGACTGACTCGGTGAAAAAAAAATTCGTCAATCTTCGTTTTCAGTGCTCAAATCATTAATTCAGGTGAATTCTGAAAAAAGCGGGGGTCTAACAACACCACCCAATATTTCGCTTAGCAATCTGTATGGACAAACTCGAATATACTTTTAAGAGAATCAACAAGACTCAATCAATTAAAAGTATATCAACGAGTTTATATCTCTCTCTAGATTTTATTTTCTCAAGAAGGAACTGCGAGTTCTAATCAAATGCAAGGAATAACTTGGATGGTACCAAAGACCAATATCCAAGGATCAATCAATGACAATCAACAACCAAAGGTTGTTACTCTAATTGATGATCTAACGCACAACCTGTATTATTTAAATTATAAAGATAAAACAATATAATGCGGAATTTGAAATAACACAGACACCAGAAATTTTGTTAATGAGGAAATCGCAAATGCAGAAAAACCCCGCGACCTAGTCCAGATTGAACACACACTATATTAAGACGCTACATACACTAGCCTACTCCAAGCTAACTTCGGACTGGACTGTAGTTGAACCCCAATCAATCTCCCACTGATCCCAGAAGGATACTGCGCACTTGATTCCCTTAGATGATCTCACCCACAACTAAGAGTTCCTACGACCCAAAATCGCAGGCTTTGACAATAAAAAAATCTGTGTCACACAAACAAGTCTATCAAAGGATCAATCTGTCTCCCACAAATAAATCCTAAAGGTTTTGTTCTGTCTTTTGATAATAATCAAGGTGAACAGGAACTAATTGATAATTCAGTCTTATAATCCCGAAGAACAGCCTAGAGTTATCAATCACCTCACAACAATCTTAATCGTATGTTAGCGAAACCAGATGTTGCGGAATCACAAACAATGAGATGAAGATATTTGTGATTACATTTTATATCTTGCCTATTGGAGATATCAATCTCAAGTCAATCAATCTGATTGTACTCGTACGATAGAAGATGTAAGATCAGATCACACAACTACGATAAAAGTAGTATCGGTCTGGCTTCACAATCCCAACGAAGTCTTTAAGCCGTTAACCTGGTTTTAGAAGAAGAAAACCAAAGGTCAAAGGAAAATCGACTCTACCACGCAAACTAGTATCGCACGTAAGGTGTGGGGATTAGTTTTGCACAATACTAAATGTCTCCTTTATATAGTCTTTCAAATCAGGGTTTGCAATCAATGTTAGCTTAGTAACAAAGCATTCAATATTCACCGTTAGATGAAAACCTGATTTATATTCAAGCTAATATTTCTCAACCGTTAGATCGAAAACTTAGCTTGTTACACACACTTGACAATGCACGCTTCTAGGTTTGTTAACCATACCCAAACGTATGCGCTTGTTGGTTCAACAATAGTTAACCAAAAGGTTAGCCATATGAGCATTTCATATCAACCATGTTCTTCTACACCATAACTAGTTCAGATGACTTCAAATGAACCAGTTAGAGAATTGTTCAATTGCAAGGAAATCTTATGTACTACACAAGACACAATTTAAGCAAAGATGATTTGATTCACTTGAATCGGTTCATGAACTTTTATAGGCACGGTTTGCAAACTGCATTCCTTAATCTTTTTAAGTTTAAGTTCAGAAATCATCTTCAGATATATAACCTTCTGAAGTTCGCAGACTAGGTTCGCGAACTTAAGTTACCGGGCAGAGTTTACAAACTCCAACAGAAATTCTCGCGTATGAGAACTTCGCCAGTTCGCGGACTGGGTTCCCAGACTTAGCTTCACGCAAATAGTTTGTCAACTCCAGCAGAAATTCTCGGGTTTGAGAACTTCGTCGGTTAGCAGACTGAGTTCGCGGACTTGGATCACGCTATTCTTCCGGTTCTCTTGATCAACAAAGTTCGCAAACTTTGGTTCAAGGAATATGACTTATACATAAATGTGTTTCCACAATAATGCTTATGTCCACCATTGGTATGTAATCTAAACTCTCATTTCAATCATTGAAATATTCTTAGAGGACGTTATATAGTTGTTACACCATTTCTCGTCAAAACAATTTTCAAGATGATTTAAACATATCATGACTTTCGTCACATGGTAAAGATAAACTTGATCGAAGCGAAATGCTTACCAAAACATATTTCGAGATATAGATAGGCGAGGTATACTCGGCTCTAAATACCAAATGTGTATAATCCAACTCTATATATATAGCATACGACTTCTTGTCTCAAAGAGTAGGAGATAGAGTATATATACTTTTTAGTGATAGATAAGTTCAAGTCTTCACATACCTTTTTGTCGAGAAGTTCCACCGGTTCCTTGATTAGTTCTTCTACTTGTATGATGAATCGCCATGAAGTCCTTGAGCTCAAATACACTTTCTATCCTAGTCCGAGACTTAGCTATAATAGACTAGAAATCAAGACTTATAGTTTTGATCACTAACATTGACAAACATGCTTGCGATAGCAACGCATGCGAGTTCCACCGAGCAATGATCTAACAATCTTCCCATTTGTCAATTTTAGTGACAAAACTATCAATACATATGGAATACAAAAAAAATAAAGAAACTTTAGTAGCTCCTATTCCACGTGTCTAATCTTCAACATTCCTCGAAATCTTCGTCACTTCCAAGTACTCCAATGATCCCAAAGGTTGTAAGTTTAGCATCACCGTTGTTGAAGATCCGTAGCTATAACAATGAGAAAACATAGTTCTCGATCATTGTTATACAGTGTCATAGTATTATTACACAGCGTCAAAGTTCAATTGTATCACAACTTCAAAAATAATACTATGGTGATATGTATCACTCCGCCTTAGTCAATACTCCGTCTCACATGGAAACCACTCCCCCTTACATAATGATCTGAAAACCATATGTATTTGTAGTATGAACTACATATTAATTCTCCCCCTTTTTGTCAATAAAATTGGCAAAGGTACAAGAACGGGATCATAATGAAATTTCCAAGAGACATTTCATGACAAAAGGAAAAAAATACATACCAACAAATTTAGATGAAATCATAAAGTCGTAGCTAAATGCATTCATCAAGGAGTTTAAAGATACAAGATAACCCCTCTAAAATTCCACAGCCGCACACCCCTCAAGATATGACCATTAAGCACAAGTTCAAAAGAACTCTCCCCCATTTAATGTCATTCCCGAAAGAACAACAAGAGCGACCTTAATTTCAAAATAAAAGAAGGATTTTATTGGACACCAAAAACCATGAGAACGATTTTCTATATCCAAAAAACTCAATCAAATTAATCACAAGTAAACCCATGATTAATTTAATCGGAATACACAATCAAATTAAACACAAGAGGTGATCAATTCAATTGATTATTCTCAACATAAGAGAACTTATGGAGATACGGAAAAACTCAACTAGATTAATTACAAGAGAACCCATAATTAATCTAATTGGAATACACAACCAGACTAATCACAAAAGTAATCAATTTAATTGTCATTTGTTTTGCTCGACATAAGAAAACTTACGGAGCAATAACTAAATAACCAAACAAGATGATTAATTTAGTTCAATATGCTCGACATAACATATCTCACGAAACACCAACTAAGCTAATAAATCAACTTGGTTGTATAGTGCTCAACATAATATGCATTGCGGAGCCTCACAGTAATACATAAAATATGGATCAGGGATGATCAATACTGCGGAATACACAAGGATTCGTTCTATCTTCAATCACTATTTGCATAATGACAATTAATAGACATAATCCTTGAAAACAAAAGATTTTATCCTATATTCCATCAAAGATTGACAATATAGGCTTAACTTTTGTATTTGTCAAAAGTCCATTCATTCTTTTACCAGTACGTGAATACCGATCACGAACGACTTTTCTTTTGACAAAGTATGGTACAAACATAGTTCACGGACGTAAACACCAATGTCCGATAACAAATTGCAATATAATAAATCATAAATATTAATACTACAACACATCATCCTCCAAAAAGTTTTTAAAATTTAAACCAATAAACTTAAAATAAGAACAAGAAGATGAAAAAAATAGTTATGTGTAGTCACAATCATTGCTATCCAAAGCACTAGTTATTCTTCCAACTAAACCAAAAAGAGGACATACTAGGCAACAATGTCTTTGAGAAATTCTTTATCATTCTCGAACTCCTTGTCGTCAACAGCCATTGGAATATAAGGTTCGTGGAGGAAGGAGTCAATACCAACGAACCGTCTTGGCTGATGATGTCGAGCCAAGGCCTTCTGAATTTCCAAAGATCTTAAAACGCAAGAATTTATTTCACTAATCTCTTTTCTTACTTCCTTCACTCATCAAGAACATCGGAAACTTGTGAGAGTTAGAAGGGACAACCCTTGGCTTTCTTGTATTCCTCCTGTTTCTTTTCAAGGAATGAGTTACTGGAGATTTCTCTTTTTCCTTGATTGATGGCTTAACAATCATATTGACATCTTTTCCATCCAAAGACATGATGCTTAGAGAGCAATTATAAACACTGGTTTTTGTGAGTGGAATTCACAATCTCATGAAGCTGTCTTAAGATATAAAGAATATCAGAGAGGAAAAAGGAATGTAGGGTTCACAACATTTAAACAGGTTCGTGGACGTCCAACTCTAAACCCTGTAAAGAGTAGAATTTCCGATAATAACTCTTTACTTTATTTGATAGACAGGAAAACACAGACCAAAAACAAAACTTTTCCTAAAGCCTGAGCGGTACACAATCTTATCTCTTTTGATCAGGCACATGAGACAATATTTACCAAAAAACACAATCAATTTGTGTTTTGGTGAACAACAATTTGTCCACCATTTTCCTCTAGAGAGGAATCCTCAGACTTATGTCTATCAAAGAGATTTGACCATACCTTCTTCTCCAATGGTCTTATTTTGTCTTTGGAAACCAACTTCTTAGACGAAGATAAAATCCTACACATCTCAGCAGTCTTTTGAGCAAGTTTAATCTTCCATGCCAATCGATTTGCTCTTTTTTGAAGTTTGTTGGCGTGCCTCACTTGATGTTTGTACTTGTAACATCTTGATAGTTCATGACCCTTCTGAGAACAAAACGAGCACGTCAAACTTGGATAGTATTCATGCATCTGTGGTGTGAACGCAGCTAGAAACATAGTAGATCCTGAAACATTAAAACCAGAGTTTCCAAAGGATGGGTCAATTGATTCTTCCAGCTTGATTGGATTCTCCTCTTCACCGAAACCATCAAGGTTGATATATATATATATATTGCTACAATTATGAAAATCAATGTTTACACATAGAAGACCGACACTTCATTTCCTGTCTTCATCAGAATCATAGATCTCAGACATCTCATCAAGTGTTACAGCAAGACCTTTGTTCCCAAGTGTATTTTCTACGATTTGGGAACTCGTTTGCAAAATGACCAAAGCCTTTACACTTAATGCATTGTGGCATATCCTCGTCAGCATCCCTTTTTTTAAGAAGAACGCGATTGTGAGGTTTATCTGATGACTTAGGTTCGTCTCTTGAAAACCGTTTACTTCTCTTCAATAGAAGATCCCTAAACTGTCTTGTGATCAAGGAGACAGATTTCTCAATATCTTCATCCGAAAAATCATCCTCAGACCGATCATCCTCAGAGACATAAACATTTTTACCTTTATCAAGTATTTAGTGTTCTTCTGTGCTTTAGAGGAAACATCCTTTCCGATTTTGGATGTTTGATCATGATCAAAGATCTTTAGCTTTCCAACCAATGTATTTCTGGAAAGATTATGAAGGTTATTTCCCTCAACGATGGCATGTTTCTTAGACTCGTATCTAGATGGCAGCGATCTGAGAATTTTCATCACAATGTCCTTTTCAGGAATAGTCTTACCCAATGCAAAAGATGCATTAACAATTTCAGACACTCTGTGATTGAATTCATCAAATGTATCTTCATCTGCCATACGAAGGTTCTCCCAATCGGAATTAAGATTTTGAAGTCTAGCTTCCTTTTCACTGGAGTTACCTTCAAATACGGTTTCTAAGATATCCCAAGCATCTTTAGACCTAGTGCAATTTGACACATGGTGCTGAAGATTTGGGGTAATGGCATGTATGATTGCATTCAAACCGTCGGAATTTTTCTTTGCAGCAAGTATCTCGGCAGGACTGTATTCACCAATATTTTTGGGAACGTTTACATCTCCAACTGCCACAACGGGAGCATCATAGCCATTAACAATATATACCCATGATTGAAAATCACGTGCTTGAAGAAAAGATCGCATAACATTTTCCACCATAAGTAATTAGAGCCATCGAAGACTGGTGGTACATTAAATAGAGATAGCACTTATGTCCATAGAGTCAGATCGCTACAAACACAGACTTGTAAGGTCTTGAACGTGTTTGCCTGCTCTGATACCAATTGAAAAAGCAGGGGGTATAACAACACCACCCAATATTTCGCTTAGCAATCTGTATGGACAAACTCGAATACACTTTTAAGAGAATCAACAAGACTCAATCAATTAAAAGTATATCAACGAGTTTATATCTCTCTCTTGATTTGATTTACTCAATAAGGAACTGCGAGTTCTAATCAAATGCAAGGAATAAGTTGGATGGTACCAAAGACCAATATCCAAGGATCAACCAATGACAATCAACAACCAAAGGTTGGATTACTCTAATTGATGATCTAACGCACAACCTGTATCATTTAAATTATAAAGAGAAAACAATAAAAATGCGGAAATTGAAATAACACAGACACCAGAAATTTTGTTAACGATGAAACCACAAATGCAGAAAAACCCTGGGACCTAGTCCAGATTGAGCACACACTGTATTAAGCCGCTACAGACACTAGCCTACTCCAAGATAACTTCGAACTACACTGTAGTTGAACCCCAATCAATCTCCCACTGATCCAAGGTACAATTATGCTCCTACGTACGCCTCTGATCCCAGCAGGATACTGCACAGTTGATTCCCTTAGTTGATCTCACCCACAACTAAGAGTTGCTATGACCCAAAATCGCAGGCTTTGACAATAAACAAATATGTCTCACACAAACAAGTCTATCAAATGATCAATCTGTCTCCCACAGATAAACCTTAAAGGTTTTGTTTTGTCTTTTGATAATAATCAAGGTGAACAGGAACCAATTGATAATTCGTTCTTATATTCCCGAAGAACAGCCTAGAGTTATCAATCACCTCACAACAATCTTAATCGTATGGTAGCGAAACAAGATGTTGCGGAATCACAAACAATGAGATGAAGATATTTGTAATTACTTTTTATATATTTCCTATCAGAGATATCAATCTCAAGTAAATCAATCTGATTGTACTCGTACGATAGAAGATGCAAGATCAGATCACACAACTACGATGAAAGTAGTATTTGTCTGGCTTCAAAATCCCAATGAAGTCTTTAAGTCGTTAATCTGGTTTTAGAAGAAGAAAACCAAAGGTTAAAGGAGAATCGACTCTAGCACGCAAACTAGTATCACACGTAAGGTGTGGGGATTAGTTTTGCACAATACTAGATGTCTCCTTTATATAGTCTTTCAAATTAGGGTTTGCAATCGATGTTATCTTAGTAAAAAAGCATTCAATATTCATTGTTAGATGAAAACCTGATTTAAATTCAAGCTAATATTTCTCAACCGTTAGATCGAAAACTTAGCTTGTTACACACACTTGACAATGCATGCTTCTAGGTTTGTTAACCGTACCCAAACGTATACACTTGTTGGTTCAACAATAGTTAACTAAAAGGTTAGCCATATGAGTATTTCATATCAACCATGTTCTTCTTCACCATAACTAGTTCAAATGACTTCAAATGAACTAGTTAGAGAGTTTTTCAATTGCAAGGAAATCTTATGTGCTACACAAGAAACAATTGAAACAAAGATGATTTGATTCACTTGAATAGGTTCATGAACTTTTATAGCCGCGGTTTTGAAACTGCATTCCTTAGTCTTTTTAAGTTTAAGTTCAGAAATCATCTTCATATATATAACCTTCTCAAGTTCGCAGACTAGGTTCGCGGACTTAAGTTACCGGGAAGAGTTTACAAACTCCAGCAGAAGTTCTCAGGTTGGGTTTGCGGACTGAGTTCGCGGATTTAGATTCATGCAAGTAGTTTGTCAACTCCAGCAGAAATTCTAGGGTTTGAGAACTTTAGCAGTTCGCGGACTGATTTCACGGACTTGGCTCACGCCATTCTTCCGATTCGCTTGATCAACAAAGTTCGCAAACTTTGGTTCAAGGAATAGGACTTATACATAAATGTGTTTCCACAACAATGCTTATGTCCACCATTGGTTATGTAATCTAAACTCTCATTTGAATGATTGAAACATTCTTAGAGGACGTTATATAGTTGCTACACCGTTTCTCGTCAAAACATATCATGACTTTCGTCACATGGTAAATATAAACTTGATCGAAGCGAAAAGGTTACCAACACATATTTCGAGATATAGATAGGCGATGTATACTCGGCTCGAAATACCAAATGTGTATAATCCAAGTCTATATATATATAGCATACGACTTCTTGTCTCAAAGAGTAGGAGATAGAGTAGATAGACTTTTGAGTGATAGATAAATTCAAGTCTTCACATACTTTTTTGTTGAGAAGTTCCACTGGTTTCTTGAGTAGTTCTTCTACTTGTATGATGAATCTCCATGAAGTCCTTGAGCTCAACTACACTTTCTATCCTAGTCTGAGACTTAGCTATAATAGACAAGAAATCAAGACTTATAGTTTTGATCACTAAAATTGACAAACATGCTTGAGGTAGCAACGCATGCGAGTTCGACCGAGCAATGCTCTAATAAATTCTACTTAAAAATTTTCTTGAATAAGTTGAATCTGGTGATGATTAATCATTAAGTCAGGCGGTTTTATGGATTCTTGTCCTAAATCCACTTTGTTTAATGGTTTTAAATCAGATATGCTAGGTTTTAATAAAGAAAAACATTCTCAGGTAATTCCTTCGATTGAATTACCTGATGATTTATTTGAAGAAAGTTTAGATCCTTGGAGGTTTTCGTTAATTGGAAGATTAAATTTTACAACAAATTAAATTTTTTGATTCTGCTATTCTTCTTCGTCGATAATGGAAATTAACAGGGGATTGCAAGATAATACCATTAGGAAGAGGTTTTTCACAATAAAGTTGGATAATGAACTTGATCGTCAATACATTAAGAAAGGGAAATGAGAGGATCTGAATCAAGTATTACAAGTACGAAATTGGATCTCTAATTTTCGCCCTGAAAGTCAAAGAACTTCAAAAGCTACGGTATGGGTTAGATTACCTGGTTTAGGACTTGAGTTTTGGAGTGAGAAGATATTGTTTAAGATTTGCAAGGAAATTGGTACACCAATCAAACTAGATGAAGCTACTGCAAGATGTGAGGATGGGTATTATGCAAATGTTTTAGTTGAAATTGATTTTACAAAAACTGTTCCTAATAAGGTATGGATTGGTACTAAATATGGAGGTTTTCTTCAAAACATATCAATTCCAGTTGTCCTAAATTTTGTCATACTTGCAAGATTGTTGGTCACAGCATTGTTGAATGCAGAGTTGATAAGAACAAAAATCCGCAAGAAAATACTATTCAGAATAATATGTCTTATGCAACAACTAATGTTCAACAACAAACACCCAAGGCAGGTAAAACTCATATTCCTTTTGATATTTGTGATAGGTCTGAGGTTGACAAGAGTAATTCTAATACAGAAAGAAGATAGAGTAGCACATCTGGTGTTACCAATACTCAAGTGCTTGAAGAAGAGGTCATTATTTCAATTGTCACACCTATTCATACTGGTAGTAACTCAATACCAGTTAATATTAGCAGTGGAAGATTTCGTATCCTTAATCAAGATGAAATTGAACAAGAAGATGATATAAATGTGGATGAGGAAATTATTGCAGAAGAGGAACCTCCAAAACAACCTTCAAATACTGAAATCTCTGAAGTGGAAAGTGTAGTTAAATTTGTTGATGTTGTGTTAGGAAAAGTTTCTAAAAAATATAAGAGTCAAAATCAGAATATGGAAGATGAAGATCAATCAAATATTCTTGAAGTTCCAAAATTACTCAAGATAGATGAGGAAAATAGTTTGCAGAACAACACTGTTTCTTTTGTTAATGGTTCTAATGGAAAAGTAACAAATGAAGTTGTTCAAGTTACTTCTTGGGCAAATTTGGTTGAAAAAAAAAATGGTGACAGGAAGTTCTTCTTCATAACCAAGTAAAATGAAGGGAGTTAAACCTGCTCCAGTCAATAACAAATATAACTTCAGGAAAAATCAGAGAAAAGGGGGTACTAAGAATCCCCCAAACAAACAATGAAGATAGCTTATTGGAATATCAGGGGCCTTAGAAGAAAAAGGGCTCAAGACAAATTATGGTCTCTGGTAAATCAATTTATCCCTTCTTTGTTATGGATAGCAGAACCAAAAGTTTATTGTAGTACCTCTTTTTATAGTAAACTAAATCTTCCAGGAAGTAGAAAATGGTTATTTATAATTCAATTTCAGACAATAAAGGCAACATATGGCTTTTTTGGAATGCAAGTATAACTCAGCCAACTGTTATATCAATGTCAAGTCAGATGGTCACTGTCAGTGTAGGTGATGTATTGGTTTCTGGTGTTCATGCTCATGTGAAGTTAGTTCAAAGAAGATTCCTTTGGTCAGAAATGGAAATGATAAGTGATATGAATAAGCGTTGGATAATTTTAGGTTATTTTAATGCAATATTGACTTCAGATTAAAAAGTTTGGGGGAGAAATCCTAACAGAATTTCAATGTTGGAATTCAGTGAAGGTTTAAATAAATGTGAACTTCTTCAAGCTCCAAAAACATGATTGCAGTTTTCTTGGTCTAATTGTCAACAATGAAGCAAAAGAATTTTATGTACATTAGACAGGGTGGTGTTTAATCAAAAATGGTTGCAGAAATATGAAGATTGGGGATATAAAGTAGGCCTTAGAATTGTATCAGATCATTCTCCTTTATTGGGAGGATGTGCAAATATTCCAAAGCCACAGAATATACCTAGGAAATTTCAAAAAATGTGGATAAGTCATCCATATTTTTTAAATGTGGTTAAGGAAAGTTGGTCTGCTGAGATTAATGGTGATCCTGCTTTTACATTCATGAAGAAACTGAAGGAGTTAAAAAGGATACTAAATGATTGGAATTGGAGGGTATTTGGAAATGTACACGTTAAACTTAAAGAAGCTGAAAACAAGGTAATTGAAGAAATGCAAGTATCAGATTCTAATCCATTTGATTCACAAGCATTGGATGTATTAGTTGCATCACAAAATGATCATGCAAATAGAGAAGTTCAACTTAATACTCTAATGAGAAAAAAGGCAAGAGTTAAGTGGATCAAAGAGGAAGCAGCAAATACAAGCTTTTTTCATACCAACTTAAAAATTAGGTCTTCTAGTAATTTGATAAGTGAATTGGAGGATTCTGAAGGTATATCAGATCAAAAACAAATTGCAGACAGTCTTGAAAATCATTTTCAAAAAAAGTTTGAAGAGAAAGGTGTCACTGTTAAGGAGGAATTATTATAAGAAATACCTCAGTTGATTGATGTAGAAGACCAAAAATACTTGGATGATATTCCTAGTATAGAGGAAATTAAAAAAAAAACAGTCTTTGATATGGATCCTGATAGTTATCCTGGTCCAGATGGTTTCTCAGGAGTTTTTTATAGAAGTTGTTGGGAAATTATTCAACATGACTTGGTGGCTGCAATTCAGTTTTGTTGGATAAGGAGATCCATTCTTAAAGGTATGAATTCTAGTTTCTTGGTGTTATTTCCAAAAACACAAGGTGAAAGGAGTGCAAATCAGTTCAGGCCCATAGGTTTGAGTAATGTGTTATTCAAAAAATTTACAAAAATTATTACTACAAGGATAAGTAGTTTGATGGTGAAGCTGATATCTCCACAACAATCTGCATATATAAAGGGAAGAAGCATTCAAGAACAAGTTATGCTTGCATCTGAACTGGTGAATGAAATGAAAATTAAAAGAATAGGAGGGAATGTTGGGCTTAAGTTGGATATTTCTCAAGTATATGACTATGTCAGTTGGGAATTTCTTATGAAAGTGTTAAGGAAATATGGTTTTTCTTTCTCACGGTGTGATTGGCTAATGGCATTATTTCAATCTGCAAGGATATCAGTCATGGTGAATGGTGGTCCAAGTGGTTTTTTCTCAGTTAGAAGGGGATTGAGGAAAGTAGATACACTATCTCCCATTCTATTTGTGTTGATGGAGGATGTGTTAAGCAGGAATATTTCAAAGTTAGTTGGAATGGGTAAAATACTTCCTACGGTGATTAGAAATGGTGTTAATCCTACTCATCTGTTTTTTGCAGATGATGTATTCATGTTTTGCAATGGAGCAAAAAAGAGTTTAAAAAACTTATTATCACTATTGGATGATTACCAAATGAGATCAGGGCAAGTAATTAACAAAAACAAAAGCAAATGCTTTGTGGATGGTGTTACAACTGCAAGAAAACAGCAAATAAGTGAAGTGGTTAATACGGAGTTATCTCATTTTCCAGATAAATATTTGGGGGTTATCTTATCTCTAGGAAGAGTAACTTCAGCAATGGTGTGGCCTATGGTGGAACAACTTCAAAGAAAGCTAGCAGTCTGGAAAGGTAAACTTCTTTCATTTCAAGATAGAGTGATACTTGTCAAGTCAGTTTTGTGTAGCATTCCTATATATTCAATGGTTGTATATAAGTGGCCTTCTTTTGTTATAAAAACTTGTGAGAAAATCATTAGAAACTTTCTATGGTCTGATGATGGGGATAAAAGAAAATTCAAAATTATTTCCAAGGAAGAGAGTGTGTACTCCATATAAGGAGGGGGGCTGGGAATACACATGCTTGAAGTGATCAATAAAGTGTTGCTGGTGAAAATGTTGTGGAAAATTCTAAATTCACAAGAAGAGTGGGCTCAATTCTTCAATACTAAATTTAAGGATAAATATGGATTGTGGACCAACACATGGAAACAATCATCTATATGGAAAGGACTGAAATGGGCTTGGAATTACTTAAAAGAAAACATAAGGTGGTGTGTAGGGAATGGATCCAATATATCAGTTTGGTTTGATACTTGGGTTGGAGATTCACCATTAGTAAATTAGATTGGTTTCTCTAAATTGGTTCAAAACAATATAAATATGAAGGTGGCAAGTTTGTTAAATGGAAAATCTTGGTGTATACCTACTGAGCTACAACAACTCTTACCCAATTTTTGTTTACCTGAAATTGGTAATGGTGAAAACCAGATGGTATGGACTGGGCACAAAAGTGGGAAGTTTGTAACTTCAGCTGCAGTAGAGAGAGTAAGAGAAAAAGAACCAAAGTTGGTATGGCCTAATTACATCTGGAAATATTTCTTGTATCCTAGTATAGCTAGTAATATTTGGAAGCTACAGCAAGGTGTGTATATTAATGATGAGGAAATGATTAAGATAGGCTATGACATGGTGTCTAGATGTGTATCTGTCAAGAACAAGTAGATAATATGATTCATACACTTTGGCAGTGCAAATTAAGTTTGGAGATATGGTCTTGGCTTTGATCCATTTTTGGTTTTAAAAATCCAAAATCTTTTGAAGACATATGTATAGCTGCCAAGAATACGAGCCCAATTATAAAAGATATGTGGATGACTGTAGCCTGTGCAACAAAGAAAGATCTGTGGTTTCAAAGGAACAAACAGTTGTTTGAGGAAGTTAAACCAAATTGCAATGCATTTAAATACAGGATATAAAAATCAGTACAAGAAAGTAGCTACAGAATGAAAGGCAATAAATGGAGTCAAGAATATGATTCTCAAGTTCTGATTTTCTTCAAAATTGGTGATAGGCAAATAAGATTTAACTGCGTCAGAGAAATTTTCTGGACAACTCTTGTATCTGATTTTACTCTATTTTGTTGTGCTGGAATATCCTTTGGAGACCCAGGAAAAGCTCGTATTGGAAGTCATTGCTAGAGATTGCAGCAGTCAGGTAATTGGTACTCTTACAGGTGGACTTGGTGTGGCTCTTTCCTCCATTGCAGATGAATATGCTATATTATGTGCTCTTGAATGGGATGCTCACATGGAATGCACCAAGGTAATTATTCAGTCAAACTCAATTACTGTCATAGAAAGGTTTAAAAGTGGTGATATACCCTGGTACATCAAAGTAAGATGGTTAAAAGTGATTGAAATGATTGAGAAAGTAGAATTGACATATTGCATAAAGGAAATACATTTTTCAGCAATCACATTAGCAACATAAGCTTGAAGGCAGGAGAGAGAACCATTCGCAAAGGAAGACCCTCTTCTCTAAAGAGGATTGAACAGCCAAGAATAGCATAATTCTGTTTATGTTGACCACTAGTTTAGCTTTCTTTACTATTGTTGTGTCTCTATATGAGTTAAAGCCACAGTCTGTATCGATTCATTTTCTTATTTCAGTCCTGTAAAACTTTAGGTTTGAAATTTTAGCCTGTTAATTAATAAAATATGTGATTCAACAAAAAGAAAAGAAAAAAAAACTCTTTGTTTTGCAGGCAGATATCTTTTAGCCAATTGGCAAAAGAAAAAGGAAGTGTGGTAATGAAGTGTGGCTCAAGTTGGCAAAAAAGAAAAGGGAAAGCAAAACAAATTTATTAAGTACTTCATTATTTATTAGTAGCGGAACAAACATAACAATCAGAAAGATACAACAAGGTTACTAAGCAGTTTTACAAGGAGGAAGTGGGAAGTCACAGAGGCCTGAGTTGCCCTTGAAAGACGAAGCAGGAAATGGTGTGGTATGAGGAGGAATTTTCCCTGTCAACTTATTGTAAGACACATCAAATTCTCGGAGGCTCACCAAGTTTATTACCCCTGAAGGTATACTACCCGTAAACCCATTCTTTGCAAGCTTTAGAGTTCTAAGTTGTCTCAATTTTCCAAGAGATTCTGGTATCGATCCCCCTAAACGATTGTTAGATAGAACTAATGTTTCAAGTGATTCCATATTCCCCAGGTTCGCAAAATTACCTATACGACCAACAAACATATTGTAAGAAAGATCGATATAACTGCAACGAGACAGAGACAAGCCATCTCCAAAAATCGGGCGTAATCCCCCCTGTGAAGTTGTTCAAGTGAAGATCAAGTATCCGTAAGATTGGAAGATTCGTGATCTCGACTGGTATAGCTGAATGGAAACCGTTGTTAGATATATTGAGGGAAGATAAGCTTGCCATTTTTCCTATCCATGCCGGCAATACTCCGGATAACATGTTACTCGATAAATCAAGAGAATTCAAGAAACTATTTGCAGATAAGTCGTCGGAAGATAAATCTGGCAACCATTCCGGGAGTTCACCAATTAACCCTGTTCGAGCTAAATGTAGTTGCAGAAGTGTCATTTTTGAGATCCAAATCGGTATGTTCACTAGACCCAATGGGTTGAATGACAAATCTAAGGTTTTTAATGTCGCATTTAACTTCACTAGTTCAGAAGGAATTGGACCTGACAAACCATTTCTAGAGAGACCAAGATATTGAAGATTCCTTAGATTGCTAAAACTTGAGGGAATTTTACCCGTAAGACGGTTGTTTCTCGCAAACAAACCAAGAAGATTTGTAAGACTACCAAAACTTTTAGGTAATTTGCCTGTTAACATGTTGTTATCAAGTACCAAAAACTGGAGCGCAGAACCACCGATCAATGCCGGTATACTGCCTGTAAGTTTGTTATCTTGTAAATAACAACTATCAAGAAGAACTAGCTTCGACATTGAACTTGGAAGGCTTCCAGAAATCTGGTTGTTAGATAAGATCAAATAAGCCAAGTTCTTAAGATTACCGATTGTACTTGGTATACTACCTGAGAAGTTGTTATGGTGGAGTTCAAGCCTCTTCAGTGAAACTAGTTTATCAATTGATGATGGAATTCCACCAGATAACTGATTTTCGGATAAATCTAGCTCCGAAAGAGAAGACATATGTTGAAAGATGCTTGTGGGAACCGTACCAGATAGAAGATTGTCATTAAGGAACAGCCTATTGAGTTTGCGAAGATTTTGAAATGATGCAGGAATTGAACCCTTGAGTTGGTTGGCGTTGAGGAGCAGAGTAGTAAGGTGTGATAACTTCCCGAGCTCCGGAGGGATCGTTCCAGTTAACCTCCTGAGGTTATTAAGGTCTAACAGACGGAGAAACGTGAGTTTACCCAATGAAGGAGAAATAGTTCCGACCATGAACGCAGGGTCGTCCAGAATTGGAGAAAATATGGCAGAGCGGGAAAGATTTACGACACGACCGTTGGAACCACAAGCGACACCTTCCCATTTGGTACAACAATCAGTGGATTGATTCCATGTTTTTAACAGTTCAGCAGGATCTACGGTGATCTTACTCTTGAAATCAAGTAGAGCTGCTCTATCAGTTCTATGGCATGCTTCTATTGTTGTTGTACACAAAGAAGAAAAGGTTAAAAAACAGATTAAGACAAGAAAGGAACTGGTTTTTGTGTTGGCTTTGAATGCCATTAGAAAATCTACGTACTCTGGATTTATATAGACCGACAGGCGACAGTTGACATTTTGGGTGGTTTAGTGGTATTGTGGAGTACTATGGGTACATTACATCTTTAACGTGTATGCAAGAATTACTCAATCCATGCATTTATTAGTATACTACTACTGGGTGGAGATAATATCATGACGGCAGGTACATGAGGATGAGAACAATATATTTTTGGTTCTATTTTATAGGCAAACTCGATCGTCATTATGGGCCCTTATCAACACGATTTATAAAGGAGATACCAGTCCTACTAAGTGTTACCATTTTATCGATCCAACGGTCAGGATTGATGGGATTTTTTTATCCAATATGAAACGGTATCAACATTTAGTAGAACTAGTATCCCTGTTATAAATCATGCTTATTAACCCTCATTCCATCAAGATGGTCATTGATCAGTTCTGGACACAGCTCAAGCTTATTTTATGTGTCATGTCCAAATTGTGCCGAGTTATTTTTTAGTTGTATGTCTTTTCCTTTCTATGAAAGGGTGGGAAACGGAATGAAAAGGGTTACAATTATTGGCATCTACTTCACAGTCTGCATGAAAGTCTCCCTTTGGCATGGAAATCTATTTTAGCACTAGAGAATGCTGATCACTTCTTAATCTTATATTTTGAGGTATTCGCGCATTGCCACCACCTGAGCAGCCTCATTATACGGCTGAAGTGTACTGTATTCAGATCTTTCATTGCTAAGGAGTACAGTTGACAATTTTAAATTGGATAATCGTCCAATCAAAGTGAGACTCCCAATGTCAACACAATGAGTGGTCCCTCTTCAAAATTGGTTGATTGGCCGCCTTGGATCCACCCCAATCCAGGTCTTGTCCTTTACTTCTCTTTATGAACTTATGAATATATACTCCCTCGGTTGGTGTACGGTTTTTAACTGAGATTAAGAATCATCAAACAGAATAATTTTTTTCTAAATACCTGTATTAATGCCTTCCCGAAAATTTAAACATTCTAGTTTTTTGTTTCTAGATACTACTATAAATTATGAATCTCCATATAATTTCATTTTGGATGACCAAATATCCTAAGATAATAGTGAATAATTTTAAAATATTAAATTAAATTAATTATCTATCACTGATAACAAGGGTAATGAATGTTATGTTGTAATCAAAAGCAGGGGTAAATCAGTTAGAATTAAGAGAAAATAGCTAAACTCTCAAATATTTTGGAACATACAAAAAATCCTAAAACATCATCTAAAGTGGAACGGAGGAAGCACATGTATATCAGATTGAAGAAAAAGAGGAAGAACGGAGAAGAGGTTACAGCAAAGAAAACTAGGTTCCCTAACGAGACTGGATTTGCAAAATTAAGACGAACTCCGTAGGCAGTTGCTCAAACTAAACAAATGCTTTTAGCTTCAAAGCTAGTACGAAGCCATAGTAATAGAAATGTATAGGCAAATATATAGTGGGTAGAAGTGGCTATGCCCTGCTTTAACAAGGCTGCTAATGAGGGGTTATCATTTTATTATTTGGGTTTGTACACTTGCAAGCAAAATGGTACCCCCACTAGCAACTGCTCCTTTAAAACCTAAATCTTTGTTTAGTCTCCAAGTTATACTTGTTTTCAAAATTACACCAATTTCTTTTTCCCATCAAGTCACTGTAGGTGGAATCATGTCCCAAATAATTCTCTTGAATTTTGAATAATGATTATAAGCCGATCACTTTTCCGAGGTTCATTGAATTATGAAATGTCCATGCCCAATTTTCACTAGGTATTAACATATATCAAACTTTGTGAGATACTTTGCAATGGAGTGACATATGATCTTGTGCTTCAATATCATTACTGCAAAGTAGTCCTTAGTTATGGAGTGACATATGATCTTGTGCTGCAACAGCTAAAAACGGTGATATGAGAATAATGTACTACTGTAATATATTTTTTATTCAAAATTAGGTAAGTTTTGTAATTTTTAGGCAATAAATAATCATACTCCCTCCGTCCGACTTTATTTACCTAAATTGTATTTACTTTAGCAAAATTGTACAAAAAAATTGTACAAAGAAACAAAAACTAGGATATGAAAACTAGTATATTATACAAACAATTTGGAAGATCGATGGTGTATGTTGAAATAAATTGAATTTCTTTAAGTTGTTGCAAAATCCAATTTAGGCAAGTAAACTTGGACGGAGGGAGTATTATTTTTCTTAAATTTTGTTCATAAAATAATTAAAAATAAAATAGTCTAAAATGGAAAATAAATAAATTAGTTATGGTCGATTTTCTAAGTTAGTGATCCTTTGATATGCAATATATTTTTTATTGACAAAAATAAAACGAAAAATAAATGAGTTAACCAAAAATGTAAAGTTATAAATAAAATTTATTATCCTTATTCTCCATGATACTATTTTTTTTTGATCGAAAGAGAAATTTTATTTAGAGAAGAAGAATATACATGTAAATCTACCAGAGGTAGAACAGAAAAGGACAAATAAGAAAATTACAAAAAGATAGAGTTCCAATTTTGAATATGTGAAGACACAAAATCTTGTGTACCTGTTGCTGCTGCCCAAACTAAAATAGAGGATTTGACAGACAAAACCAGATCATCATCTGTTTTGTAAATATATTGTTCCTCAAAACGTCTGCAATTCCTTTCATTCCAAATTGTATTAACAACCGCTGCTGGTATTAGATCCCAAATATAATTCCCTGTAGGGGGAAAATGATTATGGTGCCAACTTTCTGCCAAAATTCTCATGGAACCCGGTAAAACCCAACTCCAACCTGTATTAAGCAGAATGCTCGACCAAATCTTATAAGCAATCTTACAATGTAAGAATAAATGATCCTGAGATTCTACACTAATTCCACACAGAACACAAGAATTATGGAGATCCATACCTTTGTGTTGCAAGATATCAATTGTATTCAGTTTACCATGAATCAAACACCACATTAAGATATTAATCTTTGGTGGAATTTCCGTCTTCCAAATGAACGAAAAAGGAAAGTGATTAACTCCATCTTCTGCCACTAATTTAGCATATAGTGATTTCACAGTAAAAACTCCCGTGTGGTTAAGTTTCCATCTGCGAGTATCCGTCAGATCATCTTGAGTAGGTGGATTGTCCCCTATAATGGTAAGTAGTGTAGCAAATTACACCACCTCTGTATTTGAAAGAACACGCCCAAAATCAAACTTCCAACCACCTTCTAAAGATATCATTGCAGCAACTGTTATATGTTTATCCCGAGAAGATTAGGATGTGCTTTTTCTAATGACAAATCTCCACACCAAATGTCATTCCAAAAAGAAATTAAACTACCTGAATGTAAGTATAAGGTAGAATTGGCACTCACAAGATTAGCAGTTTCCACAATGGCTCGCCAACAAGAGATACCATATGTTGTAGCAATTTTACCGGGATTCCAATAAGAAAACTCTGAGCCATATTTCTCCTCTATTATCTTGTACCATAGCTTGCTCTTTTTGACACCAAACCTCCAACACCTTTTTGCAAGCAAAGATAAATTCATTAATCTCAGGTAACACACACCTAGGCCGCCTTTTTCTTTAGTAGCGCAGACTAAATTCCAGTTAACCAAATGAGAAGTCTTTACTCCATCTTTATATTCCCATAAGAAATTGCGCATATTCTTTTCGAGGATTTTAATAACAGAAATTGGTGCTTTGAACAACGAAAAATAATATGTTGGAAGAGATGACAAGATGCATTTGATAAGAACGAGCTTACCTCCCTTTGATAAAGAAATACGTCTCCAGACGGATAAGCTGGCGTCGAATTTCTCTATAATTGGGTCCCAAATTCTCTTCGAACTGGACTTAGCACCTAACGGTATTCCCAAATACTGGAAAGGTAAACAGTCTATTTCACAACCGAATTCCTCATCCCACAAGGCTAAGTTTGGGACTTCTCCAACAGAAATAATCCTTGTCTTGGCAGTGTTTACCTTTAAACCTGCAATGTACTCAAAACACTGTAAAGCTGAAAACAGATTATGTAATTGCTCCTTGTTATTTTCAACAAAGAAAATCATATCATCTGCATAATGAAGGTGATTCACTATGGTATTTGTAGGTGTGACTGAGAAACCGCTGAAAAGACCCTGATTCGCAATTCTATCTATATATCTGGAAAAACCCTCCATCGCAATGTTGAACAAAAGAGGAGAAACAGGGCATCTCTGTCGAACTCCCCTTGTACTTGTGAAGTAACCAAAAGAAGATCCATTAATTAAAACTGAAAATGATGAAGTAGCATAACATAACCTCAACCAGTTGCGCCATTTTGAGGTAAACCCCATTTGAATAAGCACAGATTCAAGATAATTCCAATTTATTCTATCAAACGCCTTCTCCAGATCAATTTTGCATAAAATTCCAGCATTTCCAGACCTTAGTCTAGAATCTACCAACTCGTTGGATATTAGGGTACCATCGATAATTTGTCTGCCTTCGATATACGCGCATTGCACCGGGGATATGAGTTTATCCATGACAAGTTTGAGTCTCGTGGATAACACCTTGGCAATGATCTTGTAAACACTAGTAAGGAGACATATAGGTCTACAATCCTTGATTGTTTCTATGTAATCCTTTTTCGGTATAAGAGTAATAAAAGTAGAATTATGCTTAGAATTAATATTACCTGTGGTACAAAATTCATTCACCGTAGCCATAAAATCTCCTTTGATGAAATGCCAACACTTTTGAAAGAAAATAATTGGAAATCCGTCTGGACCCGGAGCTTTGTCATTTTCTAAGTCCCTGATGGCACGTACGACCTCATCTTGATTAAAATCAGAATCTAAGATAATAGCTTCTGTAGCAGTGATGGAATCAAAATCAATCCCTTCTAAATCAGGCCTAATAATTTCTTCTTCAGTGAAAAGTGTCTTGTAAAAACCCACAATATGTTCTTGTAACCTCTTCTTATCAGACACAAGTTCATTGCCGACGTATAATTGCCTTATTCTATTGTATCTACGTCTCGCAGAGGCATTGCTGATGAAGAATGAAGTGTTTCGGTCTCCCTCTTGTAGCCATTTGGTTATTGATTTAATTTTCCATGACGTCTCCTCCATTTTAGAAATCCTTTCGAATTCCGCTTTATTTTGTAGATGCGCATTCTTCTCTTCTTCCGTGAGAACATTATCTTCTCCTAGCAAATCTAGAGTTTGAATATCCGAGAGAATGATATTGAGCTTTGTGGTTGTGTGTCCAAAAACTTCTTTGTTCCAGACTTTTAGCTTTTCCTTAAGTGCCTTTAACTTCAACCAAAGCATTGTACTAGGTGTACCTGCAAAACAAAAAGAAAGCCACCAATCTTCCAGTAATTGTAAGAAACCATTCTCCATGAACCACATAGCTTCAAACCTAAAAGGACTAGGTCCCCAGGAAGGGTCAGAAATGTCTAGAAGGAGTGGAATGTGATCGGATGTAGGTCTGGCTTTAGCTAACTGGGTAACGAAAGGGTAATGTTGTTCAAAATATGGGGAAATGAGAAACCTGTCTAACCTGCACATAACCGGATTTGATTGTCCATTCGACCAAGTGTATCTTGCACCCTTCAGAGGCAAGTCAATGAGATCGTGCTCAACTATAAATTTGTTGAACTTTCTCATACTTCTTGTAATCCTCTTACAATTCTTTTTTCACCACACTTCACAATTGTGTTGAAGCCACCCCCAATACACCATGGAATATTAATCCAATATCTACAAACATTATCGAGTTCTAGCCAAAATTCAGTCCTCTCCACTGAATTGTTTGGTCCATAAACGTTTGTAAGCACCCACTGGAAGTTATTATTCTTATTTTTACATAAAATTGATAGCGTGTATTCATCGACAAGTGAATCACTTACTTCCAAAAAATCTCTATCCCAGAGAATTAACATGCCACCGGAATTTCCTACCGATTGTAGAGTCCAACCTACATTATTATAACCACATATTTGCTTAATATCCCAAGAGGAACATTGGATCATCTTTGTCTCTTGAAGAATAATGATAGGAGCTCTAATCATCTGCAGGAATTTATGAACCACCGTTCTTCTTCTATTGGAGTTCAATCCCCTTACATTCCAAGTAAGAATTTTAAAATTCATTTAAAACAAACTTCGCCCCTTGAATTTACTGACCTCTTTGTTCTGGATGTTGGTGAAGAAATCACCTCAATGGACATCCCCAGTCTTCTTAGCTCATTCCTCAACTTCCTTGGTATAACCGGAACTAAGTGATCATTGGAACTCGTATCATCCGAGAGGTTTGCTGCTAAAGAATTACCAGATGAAACTTTATCATCTACCAAGTTTGATGTTACTGGCTCATAGCCCAGTGGGTATTCCAGTGAAGTACTATCAGTGTCATATGCGAATTCTTTTGCTGCATGCTCAAAGCCCGGTGGAATTTCTTCTGCTGTTTGTTTGTTGTCGTCTTCCAAAGATACAAAAGAATCTTCCAAACCCAATAAGGGTAAAGAGCTTTGTCGTTCTTCATGCACATGTACAATATCAACACCCTCTATACTGATAAAGTTTTGAACAACATAATCCTTATGTATTTGTTTCTTTATTGGTAAAGTTGGAATTGGTTTGAGGACAGGACCTGAATTTGATACCTTAGAGATGAGGTATTTCCTTGTGTGATTTTCCATTGCTGGAAATCCAATACCCAGTGTAACACCCAGTGCAAAGAGATGTTTAACTTCTTTCATTATCCAAATTGGAATCGAAATCTGAGTCCTTGTATGCTGTGGTGATGCAATCTGTGGCTGCAGCAAGTTGTTGTTGTTTCTGTAAACTTTCGTAACTTCTTTTAGGTGTTTGAATGAAGTTGGTAGATGAAGAGATGTTTGTTTAGGGTTTTGATAGGTGAAAGCTATAGGTTTAGGGTTTTGAAAGTTGACAGATGTTGGTTTAGGGTATTGTAGGTGAATGGACGTAGGTTTAGGGTATTGAAGAAGGTCATGGATGATTGTTTTGAGGTTGAAGGCTACAGGTTCAACAGATTCTACTACTTCAGGTATCATATTATCTGTTTGATATGCATGGATCGAATTATTTGTTGCATGAATTGCATGTATTTTGAAATCAGTCGAACAATCTTCTATTGCAATTATTTCTGGGACTGTGAGTTTGAAGGATGCCGTATGACTCACCACATCAATGTCCATATCATCATCCACATCAGTTGCCACTACAGATACATTGGATGACAGCTCCGCATATTGGACTACAGACTTTCGTGTGGCTTTTCTCGATCTTTTTTTCCTTTTTTTCCTGAGTTTTTTAACCACCGTAGAATTACTAACATCTTTAACTTCCGTGATATTAGCACCAGAATCCCTTGACTGATAATATTCCATGCATGCATCCGCTATAATATTGGCATTCTAGCGAGTCTTCCTTTTTTTGGTATTAATGATATGCCGCAAATCATGTGTAACTGATATGCAGGGATCTTGACCTCTTAACGGTGTGATTATGAAACTACAGTCAGCGTGAGAAGACTTTCCAGTTATTGCAATATGTGCAGTAAACATTTGATTACCACAAAAGATCTTGATTACTCGTCGGATTGCATTAATACCATTGATATTTCTGATCTTCATTCGCATGGCTTGAAAGTTGGAAAGCTTAAGGGTATGTTTGTCGATCAAAAGTAACTCACCACAGATTTCACCAATAGCATGAATGAGTTTCAAAGACCAATAATGAAACGGAATTCCCACAATTTCAATGTTAAAAACATAATGATGTTCTGCCACACTACCCCAAATCTTGTGATGCCATCGAAACACAGAATAGCTAATGTTGTTTACAATGAACTGGAACTCAAGATTTGCCCTGGAGAAGTTTTCATCAACATAGAAGATAGCCTGTGTTGAATTGACCGGGAATAGCTCAAATGGTTTCGGAATATTGAGTTCAAAACAAAGCAGTTTACCAATTTTCGACCATGAGTTAACCTTGTCAGAAGAAGAGATCACAAAAGCCTTATCCCATTCTCCTAAGTTTGCTGAGTTATGGTCCATGTGTATGAATTTTCCATATTTGGAAATTTTTGTTTTGGCAGATGATGGTGCTGCATACCGGTCACAGGTAAATGGTGAAAGTTTTTGCTTGGGATGATGCTTTGGTTTGTTAGGTTTTGAATTCTGGTGGAACAGGGATTGTGCATATGTGATGTTAGGTCTTGTGAAATTCTCAAATGAGGTGGAATGGTTTTGTGGATAAAGTAACTGAGATTTAGGTTTTGACAAAGATGAAGAAAAATTGATGATGGATTCCATTATATCAGCCATGTTAAACCAGCCTTCGAAACGTTCTCCAGATGGAATGTAAAAAGAAACGGGGTGTGCTTTTGGGTTTAGCCTAGATAAAAGAATCTGAAGATAATATCCCTTATCATTGGCTAGTTTCGTTGCATTGAACCATTGCTGATTATCTTCATATTTCCAGACTTTTCTTCCAAGATCTCCATTCTTTGCTGCTTCAAAGAGTAGCTTCTGTAAATCAATGGCTAAGCTATGGGTGAAAGAACCACTAAGTTTTCCATGTGAATGAAACTCATTTAAATTAATGGTTGAGGATGGAGTGGACTTACTACAGGTTATTCTAAAAAACTTCCTATCAATTGTGATGAAACGTTTTTCTGAGGACATGATTCCTATGGGTTTTAATGGATCTAAGGCTAGGAAACTAAGGGATCTAATCATTAACAGGGATGAAGAATGCTATGGTTGGAGAAAGGTTAGAGAATGGATGTGAGAGAAACATTCCATGATACTATTAACTCCATATAGAAACACATCGCGTGAGAAACACACAATTTCATTCTTTTTTTTGGACGAAAATGATGCAACAAATAAAATGTATATCCAAACATATTAAAACTTTCGATATTATTAGATATGGAATCATATTATATCTGACTTTTTGTTTTAGGGAATATGTGGATACAATGTCTCTGTATATAAAGCATTTGACGCAAAAGCCAACCATGTTATCCACGATACTACTCTTTCTGGATTTTTTTGTTCTTGCAATTTATGATTTTTTTGTCTGATCTAATTTGGCTTTTTGGTTTGCAGGTACCTCGATCATGATCATGTGATAAACGTTTTTTGCAACCTGTGATATCTCAAGCAATATTAAGGTATAAACTTCGATCATGATCCTGTGATAAACGTTTTTTGTAACCGGCGATATGTCAAGTAATATTAAGGTATAAACTATTAATTACTCTTGTAAATATTGTTCTGGTATAAAACACCATGTTTATTTTTTGATCCTCAGGTCTTACAGATGCATCAAGACGCGGATTGTTTTCTAATTTGCACGTCTTACTGATGCATCAAGATGAATTTTACAACTCTTATTATTGTTTATTTATGTAATCGATCAAAGCAGAGATGCTGGTGTATCTTTTATCACTATATTGACAATAAATCAAAACATGTGATGATCATAAGTACTGATTTGAGGTATATTTCATGATTTGTATACTTTTTTGTGGGTAGGCATTGTATTTTGTAGGTATTAAAAGTACTGCAGCCGATGGAATTGTCGCTTTTCTCTTTAGAAATCAGCTTGGGTAAGTCAAAAATAACATTTTTAGAGTTCCTCTCGCAGCTTTCTATATAAAACGTGTGAGCAGAATGCAGAACTCATTTTTATTTTTGTCATTTGTTTCTGATTTTGCTTTTGTTTTTGTAGGGTTTATCGGTGATTTGTAATTTTTTGTTTTCGACTTCTTTTTTGCAGGGTCTATCGAGGTGACATAATTTTTTTATTTGACTTAAATGTCGTTTGTTTCAAGAGATTGTGGAAAGTGCATTCATATGATATTAACATCATCACAAGAAGTGGAAATTATTGTTGCGGCTTCTCTCCTTCGAAAACAGTTCGGATCTTTTATAATATCGTTTCTAAATTCTTATTCAATAGTTGAAAAGTTGCTAGGGTTTTGTTATCATTGTTTTAATCTTAACTGTTTTTAGAAGAATCTGACTTGGTTTTGGAGCAACACCTTTAATTGTGGATGCATAATATAACGGTCTTTTTCTCTTTTTTGTGTTGCATAATACTTTTGGCGATCGGTGATCGAAATTGTAACAGTAGATCAATTAAGATGATATTATTTGGGTTCTTCTAGCTCATTGGTGTCGTCCACACAGTACTTCTACTATTTGGGTAATTCTTTCAAGTTAGGTGACCAATATGAAGATTGTGATGAACTTGCCATGATTATGAGTATGTGATTCTCTCAGTTTTTCTATGCAGAAGACTACATATTTAAGCCTATTGACACTATGAAGCATTTATGTAGCATATGTTTTATTTAGTTATGTTTTGTTACTGAATTTTTCATGGAAACAAGTAGGACACGGCATATGGCACCAACTAGAACTCGGCTCAATCTAGCTAATTCAAAAGAACCAAATGGTTCAAGTTAAAAGTTAAAGTGGGTCTCATTCACAAGATTTTTGGCGTACAACAGCTATTTCATATAACATTCGGGTTGTCGTGAATATCATACTACTTTAGCATGAATTAGTTTTATGAGTTTACTTTGTGTTTCTCTTGATTATCATACTACTTACTAAAATGGTTTCTTTTATCCCGTAGCTGAGTACGAGAAGTCTTATTGATCTTCTCAGAAGCAGTCCAAAATGGTTAGGCTTGGTCAGTAGCTGTTGGAGGTTTGATATCACAAGATGGCATCACCTGACATATTTATCGAACTTTTCTACACATTAGCGGGACAAATTTTATGGGAACTATTAGGTCGTGTTTGGTACCCTGGATATCCCATCCTAGGTTGGGTTATCCAGTAAAAAACGATTAATATGTTTTTGTCCCACTGCAATTCCAATCTTGGATAGGGATTACTAAACCTTCCTTGAATTTGGGAAGCTAAAACAGTGAGGTTATGGTATTCTTCCAAATATCTGGGATACCTTTATCCTCACCTGGGTTAGACAATTATTTCCTTTAAAATAAGTAGTTGTCTAAGAAATAATAATTTATGTTAACCTATTTATGGAGTCAAACAAACACAAATTAACTTAGCCCTAGATATGATAGAATTTTAGACAAACACAATTAAAACTACCCATTAACAAGGTTATCATAAATTAAATTAATATAAACTATTCTAGGACATGTCATCCCGTTTCCAAGCTCCCACACAGACCCTTAGTGTGTAGTTGGATTATTCATAATGTTTAATTCAGGGTAGTTCTACATGTTTCCAGGTTCACAAACATGTTTTTGTTACTACTATTTTTTTGTATATATTTTTTGGAGGGTACATCGCCATTTAGTCTTGTTTGCTTGAAAGAGGGAACTTCTTTTAGGAGATCGAATTTTGACATAGTTTATTGGAGCCAGAATAAACACTTCTTAAATAGTGATCCATAATGTTGCATCTTGCGTGTACTCTATGAATGTTAGGAATGTCGACATGCATGTCGGTATATTAACATTCAAAATATAACTAAGAGTTACTTACAAAATAAAAGAGCCTATCCTACTTTTTAGCGAAAAACTTAAAAATTATCTCTGCTTCTGAAAAAAATTACTATCACTTTTTAGGCTAAGAGGGAGAATATTATTTGTGTATATAAATATTTGTAATCAAAAGTAATCGACGACATTTGAAAATCTTAAATGGAGAAGCTAATATATTTCTCATAGGAATGGTCAGCCTTCTTTGTGTGATTAATTAGCATGCATCTTTGCTGATGTGCACATATTTAAGTAATCAATTAGCATTTTTCAAACATTTTTTTCATTGTTATTTTCTATTGTATTGGTTGGTTCATTAAAAAATCTATTAGTTTTTGGGGTCACGAGATTATTGAATGTTTAATTGATTTTTATTTAATATAATTTGGTTTTAATAAAATTAGTTTCAAAACATGGGCCTGATGATTCAAAATATATAAAAAGTCTTTATTTTATGGAAATTGTGGTCTCTATCTAAAGCATTTTCCTTCTAATAAGTAAATAAATATAAAGAGCATTTCTATTGTTAGACGCCTGTTCGATATTTTTCTAATCAAACAAAGAAAAATATTACCAAAAGATTTATTTATGAAATTTGTGTGTTGGGTGTCTCCCTATATATATATATATATATATATATATATATATATATATATATAAAGCATTCAATAAAATGTCAAATCCTCTTTTCCCCGTTGCTTCTCTTTTTTAACCCATTGGATGCGAAGAATACAACAACAACAACAAAAAATGGATCTCTTCATAGAGTCGGATGGGAGAACCAGAGTCTTATTCTCGATATTACAGATTTACTTAGCAAATTTCCATTATGGTCTTTCAAGTTTATTAATAGGAAGCTTAATAAACCGACTGAATTTAATAAGTATTTATCTGCTTTAATTGTCTCCATAGGCCTATGCGCTTAGATATATATATATTTCCTAACCTAATTTAGTTATACAAACTCAATATGGTGTCGGTAAATCAGCGTAATAATACATCCATGGTAATAAAAAACCAAATTTTGTTGAAGGTTTGTGTTGGTTCCTCCACTCCCAGTTGTCGTAAGCCCTCCAACTTGGTTTTATGTATCAATATTACCCTAATTTTTGCATGAAGTCTTTACGAAAAGTTTGTTAACTTTTCAAGAATATTGAGTTTTGGTTTTGACAACATATCATTTTACCCCCTGTACATTCTGCCTTCAATCTCAATCTGACGTGAAAGTATTTTCGTATTTTTTTGTATGATTAGTCTAAATTATGAGCTGCAATATCTGTAGTAGCCATGAATGAAGACCCAAAAGAAAAAATCTCCTAACATGAATCATATATTTCGTAAGCGAGAAACAGACCCGTGCATCACACGGGTGAAGAACTAGTTAAGTAAAAAAACAGAAATTGTACATGGATTTAGGCATCCATAGTCGTAGGACCAAGTATGGTAGCTTATGGGTTCGTACTGAAGTTAGATGTCTGCATGATGTAGTCTCTGAAGGACGTAGCACCCGAGGAGTACATTTGTAACCGACTACGTCATCCAACTTTATAATAATATATTACTTGAAGGGACATCTCCCTTCGTAATGCCTATAAACATTACACTTAACCTTCAAGTTAAGTTTCACCGCTTTTGAACCTTTTATAAATTTTTATTTTATAAAGTTAGTGTTTCTTTGCTTGTGTTTTATTTTAGTAGTGAGTTTATTTGTACTTGCGTGTGATTGTTAGATTTTCAGCAACCACATTTTGGCAATTACATGTAAATTGCTAAAAGAATGAGAAAAATAACATTAAGGTACCCAATTTTTTTATGAGAAATAGAGAGAAAGGATGGTATAATCCAGAATCAATTTTTCTGATTTTGAGTGTGTGTTTTCTTTAATAAGAAATGCTCCAAAAGTATGAATGTTTAACCATTAGTCTTGTACTTAATAACGAAAAACCAGGATGCCCTAAATCCCTTTTGTTGAAGATGAATTCAAAGCGAGATTTTGTTGAATCGTGCATAATCTTGAATCTAGAATAACAAGCGATAAGCTAACCAACAAAGATAGGAAAATAACTACTAAAGGAAAGAAAAAATCGTCTTTCAAGCGAAAAAAGAATTTCCTAAAAACGAAGACAAAATTACCCAAATATAGAACAAATGCGTAAAAAGACAGCCAAAAAAAACCAAAACAACATCTTATTTCAATTAAATAACCAACTAAAAATTCAAGATAAAAATCCTTGATTAGACATTGTCCAAAAAGACCATATCTAAGTGTGACAATGATGCATATGAGGGTTTTAAAGAGAAAGCTTCAAGAGAGAGGAAAAAACAAACTATTATGCACTTATTGTTATTTATATAAATCTACTTTTCGTAATGAATGAATTGTAAATTCAATTATTATTATTGAAAAGAAGAGGGTACCAAGTACACCACCAACTTTTTCGTTCAACAACCAATATAATTGCGAGTAGGTCTAAGACAAAGACCCTTCAAAAACATGTATTAGAGTTTTTCTCCTTCTCTTCCACAATCAATATGTTTAGACTAAAATTACGTCAACCTGATTGTGTAGAAGAGTTCTTGGAAAATCTCAAAGATAAATATCCGAGATCAATCTACTCTATCCAAATCAAGAGGATCTGAATTTTAACTAGTATGAAACTTGCAATCTATCTTTCAATATATGAATTCAACAAGAACGAGTCTTGTTTTTTTATCTCAACTAATAAGAACTTAAACTATTTAGATAGATTACGTACTATTTGTGCTATTTATATTATAAAGATAGAATAATATAATGCGGAAAAGAAAACCACAAGATACCAGAACTTTTTTCAATGAGGAGAACTGCATCTGCAGAAAAATCTCGGGATCTCGTCCAGCTCTGAACACCATACAGTATTAAACCACTACAGACATTATCGTACTATCAGATTAGAGAATCAAATGTAGTTGAGACCGAATTAAAACTTTAAGCAATTCAGTTGCAGTCGTGTTCCTTACGCCTCTTGAGCCTCGCTTGATTCCCTTAGATGACGTTATGTAAGCTAAGAGTTGTTACAACCTAAATGAAGAATTTTGATACCAATCTGCCTCTAACAGATAAGACTATTTGGTTTCCTTTTTGATTTTTTAGTCTGGATTTGGAAATCTGTTTGCGGTTGAAAAAGTCCAGCAGACCTAACGAATCTAGAACACTTATACTCAGTTATCTAAGAAGCCTGGATTACTAACCACCGCTAAAGAACAATCCAAAAAATTCAAAGAAATGCTTAGATATCTATCTTGAGGAATCATAAAGTCTGAGGAAAATAGAACTTTGTGATTTCTATCTATCTCGTTCCTAACCTGAGATAACTTAAAACCACAAAGATTAATTAGAACAGGATCCGGATACACGAACTATCAGGTAAAAGATAGTCTGGCTGGGCTTCAATCCCTTAGTGAATCTTCAAAGTCGTAACCTAATAATATTTTTCAGAGAAACCTAGGTTATAGAGGATGACTCTAACAAGAAACTAGGACCCAAGAGTGCGAGGGATTGAAAAATCTTGTTGCAAGAGTCTTTCTATTTATAGATTTTCAAAGATCCAAGTATGTTTGAATTCAATCTAAGGTTGCTTGGAGTTCAAGAAAACCCTTTCTCTGTTTAGAAGAAATTCTTATTTAGAATTCATGTAACCATGTGAGATGTCTACCTTGAAATTACCTTGAATAATACGCATTATGGTCCAGGTTTCTAGAACCATCCACAATGATAGTTCATGTTGGCAAGTATACTTATTGAACTTATAAGCATAAGTGGTGTTCAATAACATTCAAGACTTATACCATGATCCACAAGATCAAGAGATTTTGTGAAAAAGGTTGTCTTAGAAGTGTTTATGGGAGTTGTAGCAAAGCTAAACATGTTTGTAAAACAGTTCGTGAGCTTCTGCTTAAATAAGAAATGGTTAGGTATGTGTACCCAATACGAATACCTATGGACAGTTAACGAACTCAAGGTCCAACAGTATGCACACCGGGTGTGTGTACCTTGGCCAGTTCGCAAACTCAGATCTCAATACGCGTTCCTTTCCCCCATTCCAGAACTCAGATCCACATGGTATGCGTATCTATTCATTCACGAAATTCATATGTTCAAAAAACTCTCTTTAAAAGATTTGAAACATTTCCAATATTCATAGACAATAAATATCATTGCTTGGAAAATTTCCATAAGATCAACTTGAAATAAAAATAGTTCATGAACAATAAATTGTTCTTAACCAAGATTGTTAGGGATCTAAGAACATCCATTACTTGAATCATATTTCGAGAGATTTTTCAATATTAAATCTACTAAAATCATACGACATAGTCTTGTAAGATAAAATGGTAAATTCCATGAGTAAATAGGATGGTTCAGTCTTCACATACCTCCTTGTTGATGAAGTTTTCACGAATGTCTTCGTTTGTTCTTCAGTTTTCAATCTGCGAGGGTTATTCCGTGATGTCTGATATTCAACTACCATACTCTAATCCTAGTCCGAGACTTGACTTTGGCAGACTAGAAATCAAGATATAGTTTTGTGCATCTAACATTGACAACAAGGTTGATATATCAAAACTTGCGAGTTCGACCGAGCAGTGCTCTAACAATACATTTTCCGGATAAGTCTTTTTCCATTAAATTAGATTTATTGACGAGATGACCAACCTATTAGCGTTACTTTTACACATAATTACATATTTTTCCCTAAACAGGTACTTACATGATTTTTTTCTCGCTAACGCGTCGCCTCACCTCACCATTAATGGTTCATAGCATTCAGGTAGGACCGCCATTCTTAAATGGGTTCATCATTCCTAGATCTTGATTTTAGATAGGTTCATAACATTCAAGTAAGACCAACTACTCCCAAATGGTTTCACCATTTCAAGATTTGGGGTTCTAATAAGTTTCACGTAGTGGTGCAAGATACTGCGGGAAAAATACAATATAAGATGTGGAGGGTATTTAGGTAAAATAATAGAGTTGGGGATCCACTGTTTTTTGAATTGGATGAAAGTATGACATATTTGATAAAGTGTTGCAACGGTGTAATGTTTTTGTGATATCAAATTAAGTAGTATACTCATTTTGTAAATTGCACTTTTCGTAAATATAAGGGGATTTTTTTTTTGATAGATTTATAGGGGATCAAACTTTTCAATCTAACGACTGCATTTTTTTCTACCAGCTGTTAAATTTTAAATTTAGAAAATCCAACAGCTGAATTTCAATATTTCATAATAGTTAGAGATTCTTTAGTGTTGTTTAGTATTTTGATTTTTGTTGTTGTTGTCATTAAAAGGAGCGAGAGTAGATGGGAAGGTAACATAAATTTTCTTTGTCATATGCAGTTACATGATGAGAATGATGATTAGAAAACACAAGACATTTGGTAAATAGTTGTGGCTTAGTTTATGGTGTTCCACCGTCTAGTACAGCGGATAACACATCCCCTTTAGTCCACCCTACAAGTGAGAAGTAGGGCTGAACAGAAACCGAACCGATAACCGTAACCGCACCGATAACCGCATAACCGAACCGTAACCGCACCGAACCGATAATCCAACGGTCGGTGACGGTTTTCATTTTAATAACCGTTAGATCTACGGTTCGGTGTAAGGTTTTACCCATAACCGCAAGATAACCGCACCGAAAAACCGATTAATAGGGACCGTCGATTAGTTTTTATCTTGATTAATCCTAGCCGTCTAGATTAAAGCCTACACCATATATATTTCGGAACCCTAATTTTTTCAGAAGTTTTCATCTCGTTCTCTTCTTCAGTTCTTCTCGGCTCTCGCTGGTCTGAAACCCCAGTCGCCTCCACCACCAGTAGAACCACCACTTTGATCTTTTAAACCACCTCCATCAAGAGCACCACCACCTCCTTGGCTCTATCTAGTAAGTAAATAGATCCCCTGTTCTATTTCTCATTCTCGTTTCGATTGATTTGTTTGTTTTTCAATTCCTAGGGTTTTTTTTTTAATTATTCTTCTGTTAGGACTTAGAGTTTCTTTCTTCGAAATGGTTTGCTTGTTGTTTTGTGTTTATCATCTTTTGTCAATTCTTATTTTTCTGATTACAGTCATGGGTTTTTTATTTTAGGTTTTGGTTGAGTTGAGGGGAGGAACTCAAGAAGGAGTCTGAAAGCTATTATCATTCAGTTTGAGTTAAGGGAAGGAAGGAGTCTGAATCTCTGATTACAGGTAACTACTAACTAGTTATCTACTCATGATGAAGGAGCTGTTGGTTAGGTTTTATTTATAGTTTTTGTTAGTAGTCTTGTCCAGTAGGAGAAGAAGTTGAATCTAGCTAGGGTTATATTTAAGATTTTGCATTGGAGTCCAAGAGGAGAGATCAAAGTTGGGTTCATGATTACTGGTTTGATTTTTGTCTCTGTATTCATTTAGTTGCAGAGGGTCGCTTTTGTTTTGTTGATCTTTCTTTTACTAGCTCCATTGTTATTAGTACTAGTAGTTCTGTCTTTGATTGAAACTATCTTGCATTTTCAGTATCTTTTAATTTTATTTCTTATATCTGTTGTGATTGAATGCAAGTAAAATACTAAAGGAACAGCTGTGCAGTTGGAATTTGAGAAAGACCATGGATATGTAATTTCATTGGATTTAGGAATATGTTTTTAGGATGAACCCAACCTTGATACCAATGGGTGCAGCTTCAATTAGAAATTGATTCAAATTATAGTAATCAAGTTAGTTTCATTATCAAGTTCAGAACTAACTTGATTGTTTTAAGAAATATGAATGCTTGTATTAAGAAGTAAGAACTAACTTGTTTACCTTTGGTTGTTTGGCAGGGTAATGATTGGATCAAGTTCAGTTTCATTATCAAGCTGCAAGATGGCAAGTGCATCTCCCTCTCCATCCCCTGCAGCTGGGTCTACTGATGTGACACTGTCAATAACACCTCAAGTTGATGCTACAAATCAAGAAACACAAGCTATAGAGCAGGCTACACAGGACCCTGCACCTGAGGTTGTACCGAACAAGAAGGGGAAAACTAGATCAAAAGTTTGGAATGACTTTGTAAGGCTCAGTGAAGAACAAGCTCAGTGTAAGCATTGTAAGAAGAAATTGCAAGCACATAGCAGAGGAAATGGCACTTCCAGCATGAAGACACATTTAGGCACATGCCCTCAGAATCCCAACAAGAAGCAGAAGGGTCAGAAGAATTTGATGTTTCCACCTCCAAGACCAGGACAATCATCACAACTGGTTGCTGTAAGTTATGACAAGGATATGTGTAGAAGAAGATTGGATGAGTTTGTCATCATAGATGAACTTCCATTTAGAATTGTAGAAGGAGAAGGGTTTAGAAGATACAGTGAACAGTTGGATCCTAGATTCAAGGTGCCAAGCAGGATGACAATTTACAGAGATCTTTTAATCATCTACAAAGATGAGAAAGAGAAGTTGAAGAAATACTTCAAGGAAAGTAAACAAAGAGTCTCTCTCACAACTGATACATGGACTTCTCCAAACAACTTCAATTATATGTGTGTGACAGTGCACTTCATTGATATCCATTGGAAGCTTCAAAAGAGGATCATTATGTTTTGCTTGATCAAGGGTCATACTGGAGTGGATATTGGGAAAATGCTTGAGAAATGTTTGCTGGATTGGGGGCTAGAAGATCTTTTTGGTGTGACTTTGGACAATGTCAGTGCAAATAGTGTGGCAATTGAGTATCTTCAAACAAGTGTCATCAATTGGACCGAAGCAAAAGTGAGATCTCAGTACATGCAGGTATAATTACTTTTCTTGGCTCTATTCTTTATAATGTACTTGTTGCTTTGTGCTTGTTGTATATCTTTGTGCTTGCAACTGATTCTTTCATTCTGTTATTGTTTGATGAACTAGCTAGAAAATAATTCTTTGATGAACTGTCTGTGCTTTTATTGTTTCATTCCTGCCAGGTAAGGTGTGATGCGCATGTTCTTGCGCTTGTTGTCAAAGATGCTGTGCTGTTGTATCACAAGTCCATTGGAAGGATCAGATCAGTTATCAAGTTTGTTACCGGCTCTCCCTCTAGGTTGGCCAAATTCAAGGAATGTGCTGCTCTCGAGAAGATTGATTGTAAGAAGATGGTTTTCCTAGATGTGAAGACCAGGTGGAATGCTACGTATCTGATGCTTGATGCTGCCATTCCTTATGAAAAAGTCTTTAAGAGGTTAGAAAGAGAAGATAGGAGCTTTCGAGATAAGTATATTTTCAAAGAATCTGAATGTGAAGCTTTGCCTAATACTGATGCTGATATTGTTGTAATTGATAATGAAGAATATTATCATAGTTCATCTAGTGAATCTGAATGTGAAGTAGATGTGTCTAAAAAGAATAATACTAAGAAAAAGAACAAACCTCATCGTCATCATGCTCCATATGCTGCAGACTGGTCATATGCTAGGTGTCTTGTTAAGTGTTTGAAAATCTTCTTTGATGTTACTGTTAGGTTCTCAGCTTCAGTTCAGGTTACTTCACATGAATTTCTTTGGCAGTTGGCATTGATACATGAACAGTTGGTTCGTCTTAGAGCTATAGGAAACCGAGATCCTCATATTTCTAAGATGGCAGAAATGATGTTTAAAAAGTACAACGCATATTGGGGGGATTATGAAGATATGAACTCTGTGATGTATTTTGCTAAGTTGTTTGATCCTCGATAGAAAGAATCTGGTTTGAAATTTGATCTTGAATGTTTGTATGAGCAAGATGATTTTAGGGTTACGACTGTTTTGAAAGCTGTGAAACAAGATATGGGAAAACTTTATGATGAGTACAACAACATGTATTCAAATGCCAATGCAGAGGAAGGTGACATCATTACTTACTGTTGATCATCATTAGTTCATTACTAATATTGCTTATTTATTTATTTTATCATCATTACTTACTATTGATTGTTCTCATGTCTTAGGTACTGGCTCAACATCTGCTGCTGGTGTTGATGACATGGTTGTTTGTGTGCAAGAAGAGAACATTGAGGATATGCTTGAGTCGAGGAAGAAAAGGCGAAGAATGAATGTTCACAATACTCATCCAAAGTCAGAGCTTGAAAGGTATTTGCTTGATGACTATGAAGCATCTACCAAGGAGTTTGATATTCTAGCATGGTGGCAGGCTAATAGTACCAAGTATAAGGTATTTGCTTAATCAACTCTTTTAATAAATTTCTTAAACTAGCATGGTGGCAGGCTAATAGTACCACGATCTTGGTGATGCTTCATTTTCTTAAACTCTTTTAATAAATTTCTCCATTTGTCAGTACACATACTTGGTGATCTCAAATTTATTAATAATCTTGTTTCTGCTCTTTTCTTTGGAGGTCTCATTTCATGATCAGACCCACTACTGTCAGCTAAAACCATTTGCTGTTGTGGTTGTTTAAGGTACTATCACTAATGGCAAAGGATATTTTAGCAATACCAGTGTCCTCCGTTGCTTCGGAATCTGCATTCAGTACTGGAAAACGCATTCTTACTCCATGGAGAAGCTCGCTATCTGCCAGGACAGTTGAAGCACTTCTCTGTACGCAAAGCTGGTTGCAGAAACCTATCTCTCTTGATTTCCTATGTGATTACGTACCTGATGACAATTCCAACATTGAAGATGGTAATGGAATCCCTTCTCTTTTGACCTGAAATTTGAATGAGTGTATCTTCTTTGCATTCTTGTTGTTTTTCTTCTTATCTGTTAGTTTCTCTTATCTTATTTCTTCTTGTTTTTCTTGTTGCAGAAATTTTGGGGAAGGATGAAGATTAAGGAGATTGGCTTGAGAGATGGATGGACTGCAGTCTTTTAGCTTTGGTTAACTTGAGAAATGAAGATCAAATGGATGACTGCAGTCTTTTTATGTTATTGGCAACATCGTTTTCTTTTAACTTTCGTTTCATCAGACTTTGGTTATCTTTTAGAATTAAGACTTTGGCTAACTTGTTTGTGAACTTCAACTTTGGTTATCTGTAGACTAAACTTGTTTGTGAACTTCAACTTTGGTTATCTGTAGACTAAAGAGTAAACCTATACAGGTGCAGGGTATAGGTGAAAACCGAACCGAACCGTAACCGAACAGTATCGGTGCGGTTAAAAACCGAACCGAATACTGAACAATTCGGCTACGGTTTCAATTGTGATAACCGCACCGAACACGGTTAGTTGAACGGTTTTACCTATAACCGCACCGAACCGAACCGTGTGCAGCACTAGTGAGAAGTAGGGGATTGATTTCCACCGGGGATGGTCAGATCCCATGTATACTTTGGTTTCCGAATGAGATGGAATCTTGTTTTTAGGATAACGGTTACATCGCACGGTGAGGTTGGTGTAGGTTGCTTGCCTTTGTTCTGGGAAATGAGCCCAATTCTGCCGAATAAAATAAAGTTGAGGATTATTTATATACCCCTACTTTTTCTTTTCTTTATAAAAATATCCCTAAGGAGTATATTTCATGTGGATAATAAAAATGAACTAGTTCCTTTTTGGATAATGAAAATGAACTAGTATGTTTTTGACGCGTGAAAACGTCAACCCAACCTCTTACGGAGGTTGAATTAACTAATATAATTTTAGATGTGTCAAAAACTATACCTAAAAACTTAAAATATATCCCTTAGGGGTATTTGTGAAGACCCCTGAAAAGAAAGAGTATTTATTCAACACAAAATTGGTTAAAAAGACCAAAATCAACAATTCTTATGTGAAAAGGACATTTAGATTTTCATACTGTTTAAATGGACAAAAATGTAAAAATAGTCAGGATGTAAACAATTTCAACCTACCAATTTTTAAATACTTTTTCTTATTTTTAATTTACATCAGGTCCAGGATGCCTCCAGTTTCATCCTTGCTATTTTGTAAGTTTAAGTCAGGATGAATCCAGTTTCATCATTGCTATTTTTTTGGTGTCCATTTCACCCATAATAATTTTTACTCGTCCATTTGAACCATGTTTTAAAAATATTTGGACAAATGCCCCATTTTCCATTTATTTAATTTCCCACAAAAAAAAGTTTTCGAAAGAAGAAAAAGAAGAACAAATGAAGCAAAACAAATCTATCAAGTTCTTCTTTATTAATATCAGCTGCGCAAACATGACAGCAGGAAGATAAAATAAAGGAATATTTACTATGTAGTTTTACAAGGAGGAAGTGGGGAGTCACATAAGCCAGAGTTGCCTTCGAAAAACGAAGCAGGAAATGCTTTCTTATGAGGAGGAATTTTTCCTGTTAACTTGTTGTGGGACACTATGAATTCTACGAGGTCCGGCAAGTTTATTACCCCCGAAGGAATTTGACCAGACAAACCATTTCTAGAGATAACGAAATTTTGAAGATTCTTTAAATTGTTGAAATTTGAGGGGATTTTACCCGTAAGACGGTTGTTTGTTGCCACTAAACCAAGAAGATTTGCAAGATTACCAAAACTTTTAGGTAAATCTCCGGATAACATGTTGTTGTCAAGTATCAAAATCTGGAGCGCAGTATTACCGATCAACGCCGGTATACTTCCGGTAAGTTTGTTATTTGATAAATAAATACTATTCAGAAATTTGAGCTTGGAAATTGAACTTGGAATATATCCAGAAATCTGGTTGTTTGATAAGATTAAATAAACCAAGTTCTTAAGATTACCGATTGTACTTGGTATACTACCTGAGAAATTGTTGTGGTGCAGTTCAAGACTCTTCAATGAAACTAGTTTATCAATTGATGATGGAATTCCACCAGATAACTGATTCTCGGATAAATTAATTTCCGTAAGAGAAGACATGTGCTGGAAAATATTGGTGGGAACCGTACCAGATAGAAGGTTATCATTGAGGTAAAGCTTATTGAGTTTGCGAAGATTTTGAAATGAGGCGGGAATCGAACCCTTTAATTGATTGGCATTAAGGTTTAGAGTGGTAAGGTTTGATAACTTCCCAAGCTCTGGAGGGATCGTTCCTGTTAACCGCTTGAGGTTATTGAGGTCTAACAACCGGAGAAACTTGAGTTTACCCAATGAAGGAGAAATAGTTCCGACCATGAACGCAGGGTCGTCCAGAATTGGAGAAAATATGCCAGAGCGTGAAAGATTTACGACACGACCGCTGGAGTCGCAAGCGACACCTTCCCATTTGATACAACAATCAGTGGATTGATTCCATGTTTTGAACAGTTCAGCAGGATCCAGGGTGAACTTACTCCTGAAATCAAGAAGAGCTATTCGATCAGTTCTATGGCATGCTTCTGTTGTTGTTGTATGCAAAGAAAAGATTATGAAACAGATTAAGACAAGAAACGAACTGGTTTTTATGTTGGCCAAGGATGCCATTAGAAAGAGATATGTAGATGGTTATGAGATTAAGTAAGGTGGAAATGATTGACAACAAAATCCAAGTCCTCTGAATTTATACAGACCAACCGTTTGACCTTTGGGGTGGTTTACAGTGGTACTGTGGGTACGTTCCGTACTCTTTAACGTGTCTTCGAGCAACACTCAATAACTTCTTTACATAAAATGCTTGACCAAGACAGGGTGGAGATACTTGATACGACTTTGATTTTTTGACATGTCTTTACTGAACAAGGTATGAAACCAAAAAAGGAAGGTTTCTGTTCTGTACGTGAACTCGCCAATGTCATTATGGGCCCTTATTAAATTTCATTCTATTCTATCAAGATGATCAACTGTCAGCGGAGAATTGAACTAAAATCAGCAAAAGTATGTCCTTTGCTTTCTATCAAAGGGTGGGGAACGGAATATAAGGGGTTTAAATTATTGGCATACTTCACAGTTTGCGTGAAAGTCTCGCTTCCGATGAAAAGAAAAAGAAAAAAAAACAGTCATGGAAATCTGTTTGTCCAAGAGGATGATGTTCTTTAATCTTAGTACATTTTTCGAACTATTTGCACAACCACCACCCGAACAACCTCATTACTGTATTCGGATCTTTCCCCAAGTAACATCTTTAAATTGGATAATTTCATTAGTATTATACCAAGTGAAGTGCACAAGTAGGGCGAGTCCTCAATCAATGTGGGGTTCGCCTTTCAGAATGTCAATGCCATTTCCAAAAAAAAAATTGGCTGCCTTAGTTTGACCCATATCCAGATCCTGTCCCTAGTTAGCAATTCGGTGTATGGAAAACGTTCGGGACGGTATACATACGTGTATTATTCGTTTCGACGGAACATCAATTCGGTCCACTGTTCGGTCAACCATTTTTAGTTCGGTGATAATTCGGAACGGCATACGTACGTACATAATTCGTTTTAGATATTTAAATACATGACAAAAAATTCGGCTCATATATATATTCAAATTAATAAGTATTCGTAATTTTAAAAGCCTAATTCTTGTATATGTATAGATTATACCCAGAAAAAATAACATTTTAAGAAAAGCTTATAGGAAAATGTATGAATTCTATGGTTTAGATAGTTATATCCAAATATATGATTTATTAATCAAAAATCAGCACATGAAACTATGGATAGATATATTGTATGGGGAGTTGGACGTCTCAGGTTCGACTGCTTCCATCTCTAACATTTATGTATTGTATTGGGAGTTGGATGTCTCAGGTTCGACTCCTTTCATCTCTAACATTTTTATTTTTTCATCAGAGCGTTATTTCAAAATCAGTGATGTGGACTCGTATTACAAATACCGAATAGATCAGAATTCGCGCACAATTCGGTAGATCCAGAAAAGTAGTGAACTCAGGTCGGAGTTGCATACGTTCACGTTAGTACAGGTAAAATACGGATACGAAGACGAATTGCTAACTAGGATCCTGTCTCCAACTTCTTGACTTTCTTATTTTTACCTTAGGCAAGTGAAAATACAATGGGTTAAACGAAAACTTGGTAAAGATAAAGCCCTTTCGTAAAAGTAAATTTTTAAAATTCAGAGGAATTTTAAATCTATAATTATGCAAGCCCTTTTTTGAAGCGTTTGGGTAATTATATCGCTTGCTATGATGCTAATGTGCGAGTTAGAGATTTTCTCTTTCATAGGTTACGAGTGGTCATTCAAAATGGAGTTGGAGCTCAGCTTGTTGCTAAGCTTCCAACTAATTTCCTACCGGATGTTTGTTCTTCTGAGTTGTAGTTTTTCCTTTAACAAAAGAAAATGAAATAACCAGAGTAGAGGAATTAGGTTACTAGAGGTTGTCGATGTTTAGTTTTAAAAACAACATCTTTGATGGTTTTAAAGTTGTATAATAATAATATTTGTCTCCAAAGACACGCGTATTTCTTTCTTTCCATAGCGCCCAAGTCGCTGCTGATGGAATCATGTTCTGTGCAATTTTCCAAGAGTTTGAAAGATGATTATATACCAAACACTTTTCGTATTGAGTCAGGAAATATCCATGCCTATATCAATGAAGATTTGATATGGCGCAGGCAGAAGTAATATTTAGTAATTACCGTAACACACAGGAGAATCCACTCCTAAATCAGTAACACAACTCCAATCCAGGAGTTAGAATGGTAACAAGTTTAATCCAAGAGCTAAGATAGACAATGGTTATAACCAGAAATACTGAATCAATAATGATATTAAGAGATAATGAGCTCACAAGCTGATTACAATGATAAAGGAACTAGATAATTATAGTTCCAACTAACCCTAACAAACGTTCCGCTGTTCATAACTTCACATAAGTGTGAAGTTTATCCTAACAACATTATTCCTAAGATTCTTTCGGATAACTACTCTTGACTAATCTTATTAGACTTGCAAACTAATCAAAAAAAAGATTGAAACGAATCTTAACAAATGAATCTAATCAAGAGATATGGACTAGATAAGGACCCGCCCATAAACTCACATAACAGGTCCTCTAGATACGTCCCGTATCAGGATCTCTCATTGCGACAAAACTCGCCTCGAGTTTACCTTAGTCAGTAGCGAACATATGGTCCTCCCTGACAGGATTTCTCTTGGTCGGAAGCAACAACATTTTTTTCCCCTCCAATAGAACTCATAGGTATTTTCCTTGCTGCGAAATAGCGCATCCACATCATGCTGTCATGGTCGACCCAAAAGAACATGGCATGGATCTATGTCTATCACTTCACAGACGATAGTATCATGCTAAACCTTTCCAAAAGCAATGGGAATTTTGCAAAGTCGTTCGATTCTTGTGTCTAACCCAGTTTTGATCCAACCAACTCGACAAGGACAAGGATGTGGTTCCGTCGGCAACCTAAGTTCTCGAACCAGTTTCCACAATAAAAGATTTTCAGTGCTTCCACTATCAATAATAAAATTACAAACTTTTTCTAGGATAATACCTTTGAATTCAAACAGCTTGTTCCTTTGAGTATCTTCCTTTATTCTTAGATCGAGAAGTACTTTCTTGTTACCTTCACGTTTTAGAACCTCCCTTACAACTAGCATAGTCCTTCCCATATCATCAGCATATACCTGATCAACTTCTCCATCTTCCTCGCTCTTGTTCTCCCCGCCCTCAACTATTGTTGTCTGGCGTCTCTTAGGACACTCGCTTGAGTGATGTCCCGGCTGTCTGCAAAGATAACAAATATCACTTATAGGTTTAGCATAAGGGTTTTTTTATTCACAGCAGAAACGTCGATTGTAGGCACCATTAGTGATGGTGGCGGAGGCTGAAAAGTGGGTGTTGTTGTCGGCGATTCGGTTGGTGTTTCAAGTGATACTGATTTGGTTCACTATTTGTCATTGCTGATACCTTCGGTTGTATCTCAATCTTTTGAGCTAGGCTGACCGGTTCAGTCACTGTGGATATTGGATGAAGGTACAAAACTTCTTTGATTTCAGGGTCTAAACCACTAAGATAACACGAGACTTGTTGCGCCTCTGTCTCTGGAAAATTAACCCTTGAACCCAATCGATAAATTCTTCGGTATACTCATCAACTGGCCTCTTCTTCTGTGAACATTGTTGATAGCTTTGGAAAATTTTTTTAGCATAGTCGAAAGAAAGAAATCGAGCCTTCATTAGGTGTCGCATTAGGGACCAAGAAGTGATTGCAGACTCACCTCTAAGTCTTTTATTATACACGGTTTTTCGCCACAGAAACATCTCCCCCCCCCCTTTAAATTATACGATACCAACTTGACTTGTTGGGATTCACAAATTTTCACACATTCAAAAAAATTCTCAACTGCAGCAGTATAATTTAAAAATCCTTCGATATCGATCTTACTGTCATAGGTTGGTACTTCCAGTTTCATCTTGTATGCTGATTTGGAGTCGACTCCGTCATAGACTGCATCAGTTTGAGAGATATCATCATAAGGAAAATCAGCATCGAGACATTCTTCCTCCCATTCATTCATGGCTGGTCATCCATGCCTCTTCGGTCCTTCATACCTAAGACGACCTTGCATGAGATTTTGGTTGTCCTATACATGATTAAGGAAGTCAGATCTCATACAGATTCAATCTTGTACAGGGTTTCTTTGCATAAAATCTTCCACCTCCTCAAATCCACAAAACTATTAGGAGCAAAGCCATATTCTGAAAATCCTCGCCTATCCCGAGTAGTTCTTCTACGTTATTCATTGGTTCCTTGCTCATTCCATGAAACTATCGATATAGGGTTTACCTTTCTAAAACCAGATTCACCAACTTCTTCGAAGAAGTTAGTTGTTCGGCTTGGCCCCCACTGAAATTTCTTCTCAAACCGTAGGGATGTCCACCCTCGATCATATCCTTTAGCATTAAATTTTTGGCCCAATAGGTTCTGAAAACGATTATAAGGTCGTCGTTCTCTTTCTTGATTATGATCAACATGGTCCGGTTTCTCAATCTTCAAATCCTTCAATGAATCTTGTATATCCTTCAAGATTTTTGTATGGGGCAGTAAGGTATCCCCTAGTCTAGCAATGATTTTGTCCCGAGCTTCAATTATCACCAACATAGGATCCTTAGCAGTTTTTTCTCTCAATTAACGCCTTTGGTGATCGTCATCTTTTCTGAAAATCTTAGATAATACGGGACTCCTCAACCGTTTCTAAGATATATATCAAAGATGATAAACAGGATCAAACTTTCTCTAGATACCACCTGATATGGCACAAGCGGAAGAAATAGTTGGTAACTGTAACACACAGGAGAATACACTCCTAAATCAGTAACACAACTCCGATCCACGAGTTAGAATGGTAATAAGTCTAATCCAAAAGTTAAGATAGACAATGGTTATAACCAAAAATACTGAATCAATAATGATATTAAGAGATAATGAGCTCGCAAGCTGATTACAATGATAAAGGAACTAGATACTTACAGTTCTAACTAACCCTAACAAACGTTCGGCTGATCATAACTTCACATAAATGTGAAGTTTATCCTAACAACATTATTCCTAAGATTCTTTCGGATAACTATTCTTGATTATTCTTATTAGACTTGTAAACTAACCAATAAATAGATTGAAACGAATCCTAACGAATGAATCTAATCAAGAGATATGGACTAGATAAGGACCCACCCATAAAGTCGTAGTGCTGCTTGACTTACTATAATCCTCCTTGGGCAGCTACAAAATAAGTAAACAAACCCAAGTTACCATCCATGTCTATAAATTTCATGAAACTATTTCTTACAATAATTAATAGGGGATTATCTGTCTGATTCCTCTCGAGATTTTGAATTTTTAGAGAGAGTAGCCATTAATTAGAATCGAGAAGAAGGCAACTAAAAAACGAAACTTCATCAAAAAAATTCAACGAGCACCAACATCCATCTCGAGCGTCAACAACTTTCTATCAGTAACTTTTTACGTACTGTGCCAAAATATACTCAAACTCTAATCTTTCAACTTCACCTTGAAAGCTTTTAACTTCAATCAAATAATTGTACTTGAAACTCCTGCAAAACAAAGTGAGTCCCACTAACACTGAAGAAGATTAGTAAAGCATTGTTCTTAAAATTACATGATCTCAAGTCTGATTGGGCTAATACCTCAAGATGAATCAGAATGGTCTAAAATGATAGCAACGTGATGAGAGCCAGGTATGGCTTTAGCAAGCTTGGAAAGTATAAGATATTGGATTCTGACCAATACTTGAGGCGGGTATTGGATTTAGCAGGCAGGTATGCTCATAACGAGATGTTTCTATTTCGTTCAAGTGCATTGCTCTTTCAACTCAATGAAGGAATGTCGAGAGATGAATTTAAAAAATTTATTCAAAAATAAAATCTTCCCTCTGCCCCTCCAAAATGACCTATTCTTTTTAAGTTTTTGTCCCTCCAAAAGTTGACCTTTATAAATAAACAAGGCTATATTTCTAAAATTACTCTTTCAACGGATTATTGAAAAGATGAGGGTCCTGAGTATATCACGATATTTTTGATCAACCTATACAAACATACCTTGTACAATCTTTTCGATCTTATAAAGATAAATACTATCTTAAACAAGGTTATCAAACATACAAGTGTGAATACTTACTTTAATTATAATAGAGAACTATAATGCAGAAATAAAGTAAAGCACATACCAGAATTTTGTTAACGAGAAAAACTACAATCTTGCAAAAAAAAAAAAAAACGCGACGTAGTCCAGTTCTGAATAATCAATGAATTAAGTCGCTACATAAAAAGTAAATCCACAACTTCGTATAGTAGAGACCAAGCAAAAATCCTAGTTACTCAATTTCAGCAGTATTCTTGTTTTGAAACATCTATAAAACTTCAGTTCTTAATAGAAATTAGAATACTAGATATCATAGAATAATAGTTGTTTTATTTAAGAGTAGATATGGTGGATCTTCTTAATAATTAACAAAACATTCTGCAACCAATCTTTCAACTGGTAAGACAAAATTCCTCAAGGTCGTATTCCAAGCAGTAAAGGATCAAAACTATTTGGTAGCTAGACTCACTTTCCAATTATAATATCAAAATATATGATAAAAGCACGGTTAAGAATCTTCCGTTTAATATTTCTTACCAGATTAGAAACTCCTAGGTTCAGAGATTCATCAAGACAAGGATTATCGATATAAAATCACAAACAACTTGTAGATCTTACAAAACTTATGTTTATCTAAATAAGCACCTCTTCAATCCCAGAAAAAAATGTCACAGAAAGTCACACCAAGATCAAAATGAAAGAAAAACAAAGTCTCCAGTCTTCGATTTAATCTTTAAAGTAACAACCTGCAAGCAACTTGATTTATCTACTAATTTTTCGCACAGAACGAAAGTTGTTAGCAATGCAAATCAATAATTCTATCTCATAGATCTAGAATCACTTAGATCTGTAATAGTCAAATATTCAAAGTTCTTGAGTGTTTTTATATCAAAAGAGAAGTATCATAGAATAAAAAAAATACTTACCTATAAGATAACCATCTAGTTACTTTTTAATCAAATAATAATCAAAGAAAACTAAAATAAACAATACGAATCTAGTTTCTCACCAATGGTACTACTAGAAGCTTCTTGATACCAAAGAAGTCTTTAAAAGAATAGCACGTAAGAGATTTCACCTACGTATCATTCCTATCATCTCCAAAGAGTATTACGAGAATACTGCTAGTGGGCTTCCTCATACGACTGTTAAGATCCGTGTGTCCCAGGATGAGTTTGCACTAATAACAAACTTCATAATTTATAATAACCAAGGTAGTTTGGATGTCAAGAAATTACCAAATACAAAAATACAAAAGATGTATAATGAATATCTATTTTCGGTTTTGCAATATTCCAACCGTTGTCAAACTAAAATACCAAAATATCTCTTGGATGAAAACTCAATATTAGCTAGCATGTTCAAAATATTATGTCGACATTATGAACTTTTGGTATTTACCAAACTATATTTCCGAAAGCTATCCAAACCCCCTGAGTAAATAGCCGAGATCGAAAAACATCATATTTGGTTAACCATATAGAGATCCTTGTAAAGGGATCGGTCCTTCTATAGATCCTCAGGACAGGTCCTAGTAGAGATTGTTGCTTAAGGGATCAGTCTTACTAGAGATCCTTGGGATCGGTCCTAGTAAAGATCCTTGTTTAAGGGATCAGACTTAAAGTAGATCATTTGATTTCTTTCAACTACAAAACAAGTTTTGCAAGTATAATTCCTTAAACTCGTGTAGATAAACATAATTTTCAAGGTGTATGCCAGAAAGTTCAACATACTAAATAGTGTTATGTGGAATCTACAAAGTCCAGACTTGAAAGAACAAAGGTAGAATTGGAACAAGTCAAGTTTATAGTTACTAACCTCAAGCTGAAGAATAATGTCTTCATTGTCTTCAATTCAACTTCACATCTTCGTGAGTAACTAAATCAAATCTCAATAATTATATCGTTCCTAGTCTAACTGTTAGAGCATAGCTCGGTTGAAGCTACCAAGCTCATATTTTAGTATGTCAAGTTTGGTTGTCATATTTTAATATCAAAACTCATATAGAGTCGCTTGATTAAATACTAGAGTCAACTTCGTTTAGGTTACTAAAAAGTCTAGGAATGTTGAGATGTACAAGTATTACTTCGAAGACCTGAATAATGAGAATACGTAATGACTGCAACAAAGACAACATCCTTTCACTTGAGGTTAGTAATACTGACTGGACTTGTTTCCATTCCTAACATATCTTTCAAGTCGTATTATATTGATAACATAACATGCGAAGCTGTATATATGAAAATACGGGGGTCTAACAACTACACCCAACAATTCGTTTGGCAATCTGAAAGGACTTACTCCAATATACTTTCTAGAGAATCAAATAGACAGTCAGACTCAATCTAGAGAAAAGTATATCAAAGAGTTTAATATCGCTAACTCTTAATTCAATCCACAATCAGTAAATAGAAATCTGCGAGCCTGATTGAATATAAGAGGAGTAAACTTGAACGGTACCAAAGACCAATGTTCAAGGATCAATCAATCTCAATCAACAACCAAAGGTTGGATTTCTTAATTGATCGATACAACGCACAACCTGTGATATTTCAATTATATAACAAAATATAATGCGGAAAAGAAATAACACAGACACCAGAATTTTGTTAACGAGGAAACCGTAAATGCAGAAAACCCTCGGGACCTAGTCCAGTTTGAACACCACATTGTATTAAGCCGCTACAGACACTAGCCTACTACCAATGAACTTCAGACTGGACTGTGGTTGAACCCTAATCAATCTCACACTGATTCAAGGTACAGTTGCGCTCCTTACGTCTCTGATCCCAACAGGATACTATGCACTTGATTCCCTTAGTTGATCTCACCCGCAACCAAGAGTTGCTACGACCCAAAGTCTAAGACTTGATAAACAAATATGTCTCACACAGAAAAGTCTATAGGTTTGAATAAATCTGTCTCCCACAGAAATACCCAAGAGTTTTTGTTCCGTATTTTGATAAATCAAGGTGAACAGGAACCAATTGATAAACCGGACTTATATTCCCGAAGAACATCCTAGTAATATCAATCACCTCACAACAATCTAAATCGTATGATGGCGAAACTAGATATTGTGGAATCACAAATGATGAGATGAAGATGTTTGTGATCACGTTTTATCTTTCCTATCGGAGAAATTAATCTCGAGCAAATCTTAGAGAAGATAGTACTCAAACGATAGAATCGGGCAAGATCAGAACACGCAACTACAAGAGAAATAGTTGGGTCTGGCTTCACAATTCCAATGAAGTCTTTCAAGTCGTTAACCAACAAGGTTTAGGAAAACCTAAGGTTAAAGGAGAATCGACTCTAGCTTGTGCAACTAGTAACATATAGAAGTGTGGGCATTAGGTTTCCCAGTTGCAAAAGTTCTCCTTTATATAGTTTTCAAATCAGGGTTTGCAATCCAAGTTACCTTGGTAACAAAACGTTCAATATTCCTCGTTAGATGAAAAACCTGATTCAACCAAGCTAATATCTTTCAACCGTTAGATCGAACTTATCTTGTTACACATAAATGAAATGTACCCTCATTTAGGTTTATGTAACCGTACCCAAACGTGTACACTCATGTTGGCTCAACAATGGTCAACGGAAGTTAACATATGATAACTCTCTTATCAACCATATTCATCTTATCCATAAATAGTTCAAATGACTCAAATGAAACTAGTTAAATAGTTGTTCAATTGCTATATTCTCATAAACGTTTACAAGAACACAATCGAAACAAAATCGGTTTGATTCACTTGAATCAATCATGAACATTATATCCACGGTTTGAAAAGATTGCATTCCTTATGATTAAATGTATAAGTTCATGAACTGACCGATTTGATAAAGTAACCAGCTTATGTATGCGTACGGTATGCGTACTTAAGCAACTGGATTTGAGTTTGTTATAGTTTCCAAACTCAGCAGAAATTTTCGGTTTGAAAACTTCCACCAGTATGCGTATGGGTACGCATACTTAAGGTGACTAGTTAAAAGTTTGTCAAAACCAAACTCAGCAGAAATTTTCGGTTGGAAAACTTCCGCCAGTATGCGTACGGGTACTCATACTTAACTTGTCTCCTTCACCAACGTATACACACATATGCATTCACTTGGCTCCAGTTTATGGATTTATACACTAATGCGCGAACACACTATATATGCTTATATCCAAAGATGGTTACATAATCAACTCTTCATTTCAATCATTGAAACTTTCTTAGAGGACGTTATATAGTTGTTTTTCACAAACTATTTTTCGTCAAAACAATTTTCAAGTTATTGAAATTATCATAATGAAACATTCTAAGGCAACACCAAATGATTGTATCACATAAACAATGTAAGATGTAACTCAGCAATTTTCATATGATCTTATTTGGACTTTTGTCACGAATGTAAGATGAATTTGGCAGAAGCGAAAGCTTGCCAACACATATTTCGAGAAATATATAAGCGAGATAAACTCAGCTCTAATTCTCAAATGTGAATAATAGAAACCTATATCGTAACACGACTTATGTCTCAATATAGGAGATAGAGTAGAAATAGACTTTCCAAGTGATAGATAAGTTTCAGTCTCCACATACCTTTTGTCGATAAAGTTCCATAAACCCCATTTAGTAGTTCTTCGTCTTAAAAAGATGAACGCCGTGAATTCTAAAGCTCAACTACACAATCTGCTTCCTAGTCCGAGACATCTAAATAGCCTAGAAATCAAGACTTGTAGTTTTGATCACTAACATTGACAAACATGCTTGAGATAGCAACTCATGCGAGTTCAATCGAGCAATGCTCTAACAATATAAATAATACTCTAGTGATTATACTTGGTCATATCATTATGTTCAAAGTGTCAAGGAATCTATTGAATTACGAAGTATAAAAGCTTATATTTTGGAACTTCGTAAATACGGCATCAACATAATCTTTGTATTTAGTTACTTGACTATGTGTAAGCTAATAGTTGTTGATTTCATCCTAGAAAATAATGTTTTATAACATTTTTGTAAAGGAAGTACATATACCAACTTGTTTCGTAATCGAAAATAAATCATGATTGGTCCGGTTCTTTATTGAATATTTTTTGTGTGACCAATACAAGATGACAAGGTAGAACCTATCTTAACTTACGTTAAGAATTGAGGTATAATCGGTCATGGCCTAAAGTGTGTAGCAAGTTATAATCGGTCACAAGCTACTTTGTGAAGTTAGTTGTAATCGGTCACAAGCTACTTATGGAAGCAAGGTGTAACCGGTCACAACCTAGTTTGGGAAGAATGGTATAACCGGTCACAACTTACATTGTGAGTCTTGGTACAACCGATCCCAAGGAGCTAAACCGAGTTTCCAATATTCACCTATCTCTTATCATTAATTGGAATTAGGGTTTGCTGAGAGAAAGTTATAGATGTTAACATCATTTGAACATGTACGTAACTCCTATCATTAATTGTTCAAAGATATTCTTTGATGATCAAGGTGATCCCATACCGAAATATTGAAAAGCATTTACGGGTGTTGATGGTGGTTTTTATCTTAGGGTTAAAATCGTAAAACCTTAGTCAGACAGTGATGTCACACTAGAGTAATAATGTCGCCACTAGCACATTTATTGAACAATTCAACATGTCTGCGTAAAATTAACGGGGTACCTTTTTTATGTGCCATGCTCCACGGAAGAGCCCTCAGTATGACTGGCACCATCTCTGCACATGCCAGCCGCGCATGCTAGCCAAACGTGCCAATCACGCGTGCCACATATTTTAAACTAGGGTTTCGACACGCTAAACCCTAATAGAAATATCTCCGCGCCAAAGGCATGCCAGCCGCACCATCGTTCCAATGGCATGCCATGTCAGCCACATCTCCGCGTCAAAGGCATGCCAACCATGCCAGCCGCACCACCATGCCAATGGCATGCCATGCCAACCACATCTCCGCGCCAAAGGCATGCCAACCATGTCAGTCGCACCACCGTGCCAATGACATGCCATGCTAGCCAAATCTCCGCGCCAAAGGCATGCCAATCATGCCAGACGCACCACCGTGCCAATGACATGCCATGCCGGCCACATCTCCGCGCCAAAGGCATGCCAACCATGCTAGCCGCACCACCGTGCCAATGGCATGCCATGCCAGCCACATCTCCGCGCCAAAGGCATACCAACCATTCCAGCCGCACCATAGTGCCAATGGCATGCCATGCCAGCCACACCTCTGCACCAAAGCCACGCCGGCCATGCCTCCACGCCGCTGGCTGCCAAACGAAGGGTTGCAACAATCAACGACCACCCTTCCTTCTGAGATGCAAATCTCAGCCGTCCAAGTTCGCTACCAAACGCGTGGTAACTTTTGGCCCAATGCCAAGCCCTAATTTTGGCCGCGCCTAAACTATGCCAAAACCCTAATTTTGGCCGCGCCTAAAACTATGCTAAAATCCTAGCTTGGCCGCGCCTAAACCATGCCAAAGCCACGCCGGCCATGCCTCCATGTCGCTGGCCGCCAAACGAAGGGTTGCAACAATCAATGGCCACCCTTCCTTCTGAGATGCAAATCTCAGCCATCCAAGTTCGCCACCAAACGCGTGGCAACTTTTGGCCCAATGCCAAGCCCTAATTTTGGCCGCGCCTAAACTATGACAAAATCCTAGCTTGGCCGCGCCTAAACCACGCCAAAGCCATGCCGTCCATGCCTCCATGCCACTGGCTTCCAAACAAAGGGTTGCAACAATCAACGGACATCCTTCCTTCTGAGATGCAAATCTCAGCCGTCCAAGTTCGCCACCAAACGCGTGGCAACTTTTGGCCCAATGCCAAGCCCTAATTTTGACCGCGCCTAAACTATTCCAAAACCCTAATTTTGGCCGCGCCTAAAAATATTCCAAAATCCTAGCTTGGCCGCGCCTAAACCATGCCAAAGCTACGTCGGCCATGTCTCCATGCCGCTGGCTGCCAAATGGAGGGTTGCAACAATCAACAGCTACCCTTCCCTCTGAGATGCAAATCTCAGCCGTACAAACTTTCCACCAAACTACTTGTGGCAATCTCTTGGCTACGGTGCCAACTCTTGGCCACGGTGCCAAAAACCTAATTTGGCCACGGTGCCAAAGACCTAATTTGGCCACGTCAAAGCCATGCCGGCCATGCCTCCACGCCGCTGGCTGCCAAACGGAAGGTTGCAACAATCAACAGCTATCCTTCCTTCTGATATGCAAATCTCAGCCGTACAAGCTCGCCACTAAACCAAATGACTTGTGGAAACCTTTGTCTACGCTGCCAACTCTTTGTCCACGGCGCTGGTAGGACTTGAAAGAGTACCTACGACTATGTCTAACTGCAAGTGCACAGTGTCACAATGTAACACAGGGCAAGCACAGGTCGATCCACAGGGACAAGGTGGGTGTAGATTTGAAACTATGGTTTTAACTATAACTGATTCGAAACAAGAGTAGCACAAAAGGGGGTTTTGTTTTGTCGATACGACGGAGATGATGGTAGTAACAGAGATAACAAAAACTAAAACAAAAGTAATCTAACAAGCAGATAAATATGATGCTAGGGCAGTCGAATCCACCTCTTAACCACACCAATTCAATTCAATCTCAACAATGTTCTAGTCCCTTATAATGGATACCGGCGGTATTCCGCCTATCCATGGAAGTTTCAGGAAGATAGTTTAGTGTCACTAAGATGATTCCTAACCCTAGTATTAGCTGCCCTCTCACAAGACAAACTAACCGCAGATCAATCACTTAGATAATTAAACAACCCTGATATGGATATTCTAATCGCAACTAAGGTATTTCTCCAAAGTACTAACTGTCTTTTAAGGACACAACTAGTCAAAGGATCGAAAAACAATCAATTAAGCATGAGTTGTAGCACAATCAACATAGTGTTACTCTAACTACAATGGATACATGGCATACACTGTGAGAGAAAAATGTTGAAGGATCAGATTATATTTATCCAAAACATTATAACACAACAAGAACAATATCAATACACGAACCAAATGTAGCAATGGATTAATGGTTTCATCTAAACCCTAACTATGAAATTAGAACATCATGGAGATAATGAAATCAAACATGAAATACTGCTTGGTGCACCGGCTAATCCGGGCATGAATCCTACTCACACCCACACACTCAATTTATAGTTACAATGAGTTCTAAAAAAATCCCTAATTTCCAAAACTAGGGTTTCGAAAATTACCTAACCAATTCGTACCACCCATGCTAGATAACTGCTCTATCACTTCGACCCATGCTTTTTCTGCTCTCCCCCTGCTCCAATTGACGCCTATGATGCTCTAACCGTTCCCTAACTCGAGTTGTTTTATTCACCCCAATCCTAGGGTTCAGTGGTTGTGAGATGAGTAAAAGAACTAGGCTAGAGAGATGGTGGAGATGTTTGGAATGATTTGATGGAGATGGTGGCAGTGAACATCGGGGTCTGGTGGTGGCAGGATATGGTGGTGAAGGAGTTGCAGGTGATGGAAAAGAGGAATTTGGGGAGAAGAGGAGAAGAACCCGATGGAGAATGGGTTAGGGAGTGTTTGGGTATAGGTGTTCGGTGTTGTAGTGTTGAGAGGTTGTAGCAAATTCGATGTCCAGCGAAGATGATACGTTGGATGATCACATCTGGATTGAATCGAACGGATAAGATGGAACAAGCTTGAAGCGACCAATGGATGCGTGATACAACAGTTCTAACGGCTTAGATTGGAGTTAGGTACTATGATGTTTGACATGAGCTTCAAGATTTGATGCTCGGTGATGAGGCGAACATTGGATGATGTGATGGATCCAATCTGACGGCCCTCATGGAAATGGGTATGGATATTGGAAATGTATTTGGGTAAGGGTTTTGGGCCTTGGGTATGCCAATCCCATATCTTCTTTAAGGACAATTCTTCCTCTTCAAGCCCACTTCTAGTTGATCCGGCTCTTGCAAACATCATTCTTCGCTGCCTTTCTGCGGGAGTCTTTGCCGTCTCTTTGCTCTTTTCGCTCCGTGAGTTAACCAGGATTTATTTAGTACCTAAAAATGCAAAATTAATTGAGAAATGTATTTATTCTCGAAAACAACGAAAACACAGAATATGGGATAAAATGGAGCGTTAGTGCAAAAATGATGAGTTAAATGCCAATAAAAAGGTGCAAATATATACAATATTTGGCACTCATCAAATACCCCCAAACCTGAATTTTACTTGTCCTCAAGTAAAACAAAACTAAGGAAATCCTACCTATACCACTGTCGCTGGTCTCTCGATTGCATTTAGCGAATGCAATAAGCCTTTTAAACCACTAAGTGTCCATAGTGGACGAGTTGAAGTCTCGTGAAGGTTTGCTTAGAACGTACCTACAAAGTTCTAGGACAAAATATAAGCTCAGATTCCATGAAATGTGACATGTGCAAGACAGTAGAAGCTCACAGAAAAATGGAGATGTCAATCTAGGTATCAAAGGCACAATCCTAGCACTGATAACAAATAAAGACATGTGTAAAGAAAGATCGGATGTTATGACTACTAATCACCAAGAGATAATTTCTCAGGCTAAGAACCGAGGTCGAAATCTAGCTAGCTGTCCGGACTTTACGAGAATTGTGAATGAGTTGGAGGTATTTCACAATTACTCGCGTTGTACATCAATGGCATACACCCTTCCTTGCTTATAACACAAAAACACAAAAGATGACTCTTTACATGACTCTTATTTACATTGACTACTCTCTTTTATTTTTGGAACAAGAGAGGATGGAATTGATAAATACTTGATTTATTTTTTTTTGATTTTTTTCTGAATATATACATGGTGTTTGTTTTTTTTTTTTTTTTTTTTGAAAAAAATTATTTACAACATGGTAACACTTTTGATACATAGCAAAAGAAACAAAAAATTACATGACTTTGCAAGAGGTAGCCCTTTTTGATGCACCCAGTTAAATTCGATGGTTGTCTTTCTTAATGTAACCTCCACCTTCTATCCCAACCAACCAAAGAACAAGCTAGTCAAGTTTCGTTCAGTATTCTAAAGTGATTGGCAATCGTGACTTCCGATAGAACACCTCAAGGATGAGGCTATACATGTATTGGTAGATCGTGCGCGTGCAAGTTTCTTATCACTATGTGAATTGTGCTAGAATGGGTGCCTAAATATCTAGACTAAGAATCCTTTACATATTTACACAAGAGTCAACATTTCAAGGTAAATGAGCTCCATTTTTATGTTTTTTCAATTTTTTAATTTTTATTTTGATTTTTTTTTCAAAAAAAGGAGAGTTTGTTTTCAATTATAGCATGATATCACGGTATCTACTTTTCACCCCTAAACCTAAACTAAACATTGTCCTCAATGTTTCTAAAGATAAACATATTTATAACTTGGACATATCAGAAGAACATGTTGAGTTTTGAGAGAATGGAAAGAGAATACCCGATTTGACGAAAGAAAGAAACGAACTCCATTATTCATGGTTAGAATCCAACGTATTTCAGCCGCGATCACCATGGAGTAGCAAAATATAAAGAAACATAAAATTTCACTAAAAACTACCTACCGGATTATATACAAAAAATTCACTATATACATAAAGTCTAAAGAGTTGAGGATCAACCCAAAAGACAAAGTGTTGAAACATAGACAGTTTCAAACAACTATAGTTGGACTGAAATGCGAGTGAGAGTGAAAAACCAAACGAATCACCCCTAAACCTGAATTTTTCAACAGATTTATTTTTAAGCACAAAATCTAGAAATTTTGGGGGTTCGGGATTCACCAGGTCTAACTCAAAATGGATTTTTTGCGGGATGGGCAAAGAAATGTATTCCAATTGTGGCTCCTTAAAAGTATTGTATTTTGATGTAAAATAGTCCAAAAGGACTTGGGAGGCACACAGTTCCAATCCTAGGTTGGGAATTTTCAAAGTTGGTTTAAAAGTTTTGTTACAAACCAAATCTAGGTTGGGTGGAATAATCTCAATATGCGATTTAGGTAAGAAAGTTGGTACTTCCAAGTTATTTTCATGGATAAGATCAATAGTACCAACACATACTTCCCCTAAATCAGAAATTGGTAAATGATGCTCACATTCATCGAACAAAATATCAAGACCTAAATCGGTATCATGATTGTCCGTAGTACTCAAATCAACATCGGAAGAAATAACATTTTGTGACTTAGGCAAGGAATCAGACACATCAAATTTGTTTTCATGCATATTAACATTAGTGTCTACAGAAGATTCAACTATTCCTATGTCATGCTCATCTTCGAAGAACAATTGTACAAGTACCATATCAATATCAAAATCATATGATTTGATATGAGTATTAGAAGAAACAACATTCATGAAGGTCGAGGGCGAGAAGCCATATGTTATTGAACCAAAAGGTTCCACAATATTTTCATGTTCTTCTAACATAACATCATTATCATCAAAATCTTCATAATCATCATCATGGTAACATGCATATTGGTCCTCATTAACAGTGGTGGTGTCATTAGTCGATTCATGTTCCTCTAAATTAGGTTCATATTGAACATCATTTACATGAATGGGACTAGACACTTCATTAGGGACAACATACATTTCCTCATGAATTTCCTCCTTTTGTAGGTGAAGCAAAATCTGATCTAAATATGCCTGAATTCGTGATGTAGATCTAGCAAAGTTTTGCTCACTGAGTCTGAAAGCTTCTGTGGTGGAGTCTAAATTCATGGGAGTACAAAATTCTTCATGTTCAAATTGTGGTGAATGGTACATGTGTGCATGGTCATTAGGGTTTATAAAAGATTGATCGCAACCCTCAAAGGATTGATTATGGTCCCAATGACTACCATCCTCACAATTTGTGGGCATTTCATAATTTGGATTTTCATGGGATTCTCTAAATTGCCTATAATCATGCAAAATATAGCAATATTTATCAGGGTGGTCTAAACCACCACATAAGGTACATGCATAGATTTCAGGTCGTCTATGTGAACTAGATGCTACAGATTTCTTATGTGTTTGCATTTCTAAAGCAGTGATCCGAGCCCCTAACTGATTCACAAGCGACGAATGTGTGAGTTGGATATTGTCTAGATGTTCATTTTCACTCAATGGTGGATGATACATGTGTGAATAGTCATTAGGGTTTGGATATTGAGGTTCATGACCTACAGAAGGTCCATAATAATAATCCCTATAACTATTGACATCATGGTCTGTGGGAGACTCATAAGGTGAATCTTGCCTGTAAGCTTCTCTAATAGATTTATTCCCAGTGGCAGACCAAAATCCAGACATGTTATGTTTATCAAACAATCACACAATTCAAAAAGAGAAATAAGGCCCACACTTTTCAGTTATGGGTTTCAAAAATTTGGTTTTTTAGGCTTTAAAGGTAAAGCCTATTTGGAATTTTTGGTTAAAAAGAGGGAGAAAAATTTTGGTTTTTGAATGGGAGAAAACTTTTGGTTTTATTTGGGAGATAAAAAGAAAAATTTGGTTTTTAATATTGGGAGAAAAACTTTGGTTTTAAAATTGGGAGCAAGCCCACATTGGTGGAGCAAGAATTTGGTTTTGAGTTGGGAGAAAAATTTGGTTTTGTTGTTAGGAACAAGCCCACATTGGTGGGAGAATTGTGCAGCCCAAAAGGAAGTTTTGAACAGGCCCAACTGTTGGGTTGGAAGTTGGTTTGAAAATTTTTTAACTTTTGAAGCTTGAGCCAAGCCCAGAGACACTTAATTAGAAGCCCACAATTTCAAAAATACAAGCCCAACAGACAGTAAAGAAGGCCGAGTTGGGCTTTGCTAATGGGTTAGGCTTACTTGTTTGGAGGGAAACCCAGTTGGGCTTTTTACCCCTTTTTGTTTGTTGCACAACCCAGTTGGGCTTTGTTCAGTCTTCCACTCCACAAACAGCAGCCCAGTTGGGCTTTGTTCTCTTGTTTCACATTGCACAGCCTAACAGAAGAGAAGTAGAAACCCAGCAGCAGAGGGGCAACACCAACAGTCCTAGCTTCACCAGCAACAGCAGCTTGGTGACAAGCCCAACCCAGCAGCTTCAAAGTCTTCAATCAGCTCACAACAGAGCACCAGTGGTACCTGTAAGTGAAAAACAAGGATTGTCAGAGCACCAGCTTCTCCTTGTAGGAAGACTCAAGGATTTTTATCAACAAGTGATGCAAAACTACAAGACTATGCAGCTAAGAATATGAGATGCAGGTGCAGCTACAGATGAGAAACTAAAATGCAGTAACAGGAAAAACATCAAATATGCTTACACTAAATGCACAATAAGTTAGCTAAGATGTAAGTAAAGAAAAACTAAGATGAACAGCAAGGAAAACAGAAAACAGCAAAGCAAGATACACAAAGCTTCAACCACACAGCAGCCAAGTCCCCGGCAGCGGCGCCAAAAACTTGGTAGGACTTGAAAGAGTACCTACGACTATGTCTAACTGCAAGTGCACAGTGTCACAATATAACACATGGCAAGCACAGGTCGATCCACAGGGACAAGGTGGGTGTAGATTTGAAACTATGGTTTTAACTATAACTGATTCGAAACAAGAGTAGCACAAAAGGGGGTTTTGTTTTGTCGATACGACGGAGATGATGGTAGTAACAGAGATAACAAAAACTAAAACAAAAGTAATCTAACAAGCAGATAAATATGATGCTAGGGCAGTCGAATCCACCTCTTAACCACACCAATTCAATTCAATCTCAACAATGTTCTAGTCCCTTATAATGGATACCGGCGGTATTCCGCCTATCCATGGAAGTTTCAGGAAGATAGTTTAGTGTCACTAAGATGATTCCTAACCCTAGTATTAGCTGCCCTCTCACAAGACAAACTAACCGCAGATCAATCACTTAGATAATTAAACAACCCTGATATGGATATTCTAATCGCAACTAAGGTATTTCTCCAAAGTACTAACTGTCTTTTAAGGACACAACTAGTCAAAGGATCGAAAAACAATCAATTAAGCATGAGTTGTAGCACAATCAACATAGTGTTACTCTAACTACAATGGATACATGGCATACACTGTGAGAGCAAAATGTTGAAGGATCAGATTATATTTATCCAAAACATTATAACACAACAAGAACAATATCAATACACGAACCAAATGTAGCAATGGATTAATGGTTTCATCTAAACCCTAACTATGAAATTAGAACTTCATGGAGATAATGAAATCAAACATGAACTACTGATTTGTGCATCGGCTAATCCGGGCATGAATCCTACTCACACCCACACACTCAATTTATAGTTACAATGAGTTCTAAAAAAAATCCCTAATTTCCAAAACTAGGGTTTCGAAAATTACCTAACCATTTCATACCACCCATGCTAGATAACTGCTCTATCACTTCGACCCATGCTTTTTCTGCTCTCCCCCTGCTCCAATTGACGCCTATGATGCCCTAATTGTTCCCTAACTCGAGTTGTTTTATTCACCCCAAACCTAGGGTTCAGTGGTTGTGAGATGAGTAAAAGAACTAGGCTAGAGAGATGGTGGAGATGTTTGGAATGATTTGATGGAGATGGTGGCAGTGAACATCGGGGTCTGGTGGTGGCAGGATATGGTGGTGAAGGAGTTGCAGGTGATGGAAAAGAGGAATTTGGGGAGAAGAGGAGAAGAACCCGATGGAGAATGGGTTAGGGAGTGTTTGGGTATAGGTGTTTGGTGTTGTAGTGTTGAGAGGTTGTAGCAAATTCGATGTCCAGCGAAGATGATACGTTGGATGATCACATCTGGATTGAATCGAACGGATAAGATGGAACAAGCTTGAAGCGACCAATGGATGCGTGATACAACAATTCTGACGGCTTAGATTGGAGTTAGGTACTATGATGTTTGACAGGAGCTTCAAGATTTGATGCTTGGTGATGAGGCGAACGTTGGATGATGTGATGGATCCAATCTGACGGCCCTCCTGGAAATGGGTATGGATATTGGAAATGGATTTGGGTAAGGGTTTTGGGCCTTGGGTATGCCAATCCCATATATTCTTTAAGGACAATTCTTCCTCTTCAATCCCACTTCTAGTTGATCCGGCTCTTGCAAACATCATTCTTCACTGCCTTTCTGCGGGAGTCTTTGCCATTTCTTTGCTCTTTTCGCTCCGTGAGTTAACCAGGCTTTATTTAGTACCTAAAAATGCAAAATTAATTGAGAAAAGTATTTATTCTTGAAAACAACGAAAACACATAATATGGGATAAAATGGAGCGTTAGTGCACAAATGATGAGTTAAATGCCGATAAAAAGATGCAAATATATACAATATTTGGCACTCATCAGGCGTACACTTAGCTATGTCAATTCTATGGTCACGGCACCAAACCCTAATTAGCCACGCCAAGAGCATGCGTAAGCCATGCCAGCACCGTGGCCACGCCACTGGCTACCAACGGAAGGTAACCACAATCAACGGCTAACCTTCCACTCAAGATGCAAAATCTCGACCCTCGAAGGTCACCACCGAGCCGGCAAGCCTCCCAAGCTCAACTTGCCAAACAATAGTAACATGTTACACAAAACACTCGAGACATCAAAACATGTCACAAACTGGGGGATGCTCATCAGGGTATTGGTCTGGCGATTTACAGCGTGCGGCGTACACTACGCCCGTTACAAGAAAGTGTCATAAGAGTGAGGCGGTTAGTAAATACAAGAAGTAATGGTGAAACGTTTCCTTCATTATGGAAGCATCAATTCCAGGCGTTACCCGTTACCGTTTTCTTCTATTTACTCAACCGTTTCCACTTCTTACGAGACCAGGGTACGTTTCGTTACGACTTGTATAAATATGTCTTACATATTTCCACCAAAGAACAAGTTTTTGGTCAGGGAGAATACAACACTCATAAATCACTTGTTAGCTTTCCCATCTGTTAGCTTTCCACTTTCTGATACAAGTCGTCAAACAACTACTCTTCCAGAATCAACTATTCTGGCCTCAACACTCTCTTCGCTTCCCTCCCTAAGACCAACCCTTCTCCTTCACTTTGTGACCGAAGCAAGTCTGGAATGGCCATTTCTTGGTTTAGACCGGATTTGTACAGATTGATCTCTCGAATCAAAGTACTCCCTTGCAGTACATTGTTTAGGGTTTAGACTCGTTTCTCACCCACACACTCGAAATTACCAAAATCAGCAGAAACTGTTTTCACCCTCAAACAAAGGGCTATTTTTTGTTTCCTCCCCTTCCAAGATCGTTAATTTGCGTTTCCTCCCCAAATAGATTGAAATTAATGAATCCTCCCATCATTACATTTTCCATCCATTGCTCGGTTAGCTGAGTCAGCACCTGTGCACGCGTGGCATAAAATACACACTTGTTTCGTGACCTTCCCCAAATACCCTCCAATAAGAACCAGTTCATAATCATCACCAACTTACCCATCCATAGCTGCAACCACTAACTTCTGATTTGAACCAGTTTATCAATCTTATCACCTTCATTCACCATTAGCTCCATCAACAACATAAAAACTCTTCTCCACATTCTCAAAATGAAATCCAAATCGATATCCATACCACAATCAGATCATTTCATTATATACATACAACGAATTCCAAATAAAAATTATTATTCAGTAAAAAACCACAAAATACTAACTAAATCACATTCATACGACTGATTTACAGATACTAATCCAGATACCAACCGATTGAGCAAAAAAAAAAAAAAAAAAAAAAAAAATCCCCAAAATCTAATCGATTCACAAATTTCCAGTAAAAAGTCAAACAATTATTACCAGAGAAATGCTGAGATAGTGTGTTTGTTGTTAGCGACGGCAGTGGCGATGAAAAAGGAAATAGCCAATTCAGAACACTAATTCAAACCCTAGCTTCATTTTATGTCAATCCATGTCTTAAATGCTCAAGCAAAACCCATCTTTGCAATCTAAATCGACCACCAAAACCCATTAATTTAACGACATGATCAACTTCTTGTAATCTCGGTACCATCTTGCTGCCAGATATTCAGATTCGGTTCAAACCAACTCTTAATTTCTTTTAATTGGATTGTTACATGAAATTGCAGATGAAGAATTAAGGTTTGGTGCTGAGATTTATTTGAGTATTTGGGTTTGATGGTTCTTTCTAGGGTTTGAATCGAATTCGAGATCGAGAAATTGAATTTGGTTAATCGATGAATGACTATGTAAGGTTGGTAGAAGATGGATCTGGTGATTTTGAGCTAAATTAGATGAATTTAAGATTAATGTTAGTGGTCAGTTACAGATGGATAGTTAGGGTTTGTTGAGTCGAGCAGAGAAAGAGACGAGGATGTGGAGATGAGATTGTGCAGCTATGATGAATGGGTGTTCTGAGTTAAAAGGAGTTGTCGGGGATGCTGTGTTGCCTTTGAAGATCTAGTCTAGCGATTAGAGTCTCAGTTTCAGGGAAGAAGATTGTGACTTTGATTTAATTTACCGAAATAGATGAGGGTATTTTGGTAAGTTTATTCGACACATGTACAGTTTATGCCACACGTATATCCTTGCTGACTCAGCTAACTGGAAGTTGGATGGAAAATGTAACGATGGGAGGAAACACTAATTTCAATCTATTTGGGGAGGAAACGCAAATTAGCGATCTTGAGAGGCCCAGCATTTAATTATGATTTTCATAATGTATGTTTTAATTACCAAAAATTAAAGCATATCCCTTGGAAAATATTATTAGTTAATGTTCTACACTAATAATAGATGTTTTCTATGAGAGATTTCGGAAATTTGGTTTGGAATTTAAGTGGAAATCGGAAAACCAAAATTAGGTACTTTAATGTTAATATCGTGAGAATATTATCGGTTTTGGAATTTCCTTGTTTTCCAAACAACCTTGGTCAATAAATACTTGAGTTTGCATTTCTTGCAAACTATCCTAAGAGTCAGGCAAACTTCTTGTTGTTGTTTTCTGGTGGAGCCGTCTATCCGGAGAGGAATGTATCCTAATTAGGTAAAATCTCTTACGACCGCTCATTTAAAGACGTATGTGGGATCAAGAAGCTCTACGAGTACCATTGGTGGGAAACTAAATAATTGCATTGTTATTTTAGTTTTCGATTATTGATTTGATTGACTAACGATTGTCGAAACTTTGATTGAACCTAGTTTCTTTATTCTTGAGAAAATTCTCCTCAGATATAAGGCTCACTCAAACTAGATCAAAGTATCGACGGGATATTTAGATACATTTTTGGATTTAAAGACATCTTGTGATAATCCGTTATTAACAGACTCAATTCTGTGTGTGATTGATCACAAGAGGATTCAAGTGGTGTTGTGCAGGTTATTGTAGAAAATAAAATATTTTAAGACGAAGAGAAGTTTCTTATTAGTTTTCGTATCTTGTGATTTAGTGCACAAACCTTGATCGGCTAGGATACAATTATAATTGTTTTTATCTTTGATAGACTTGATTGTATATAAGATCGGCATCGCTTTACAGTTACTCTTTGAGTTTTATATTGATTGACTGCGGATCTAAATATTGGTTATTTCGGTAATGAAAGTTTAGATTGATCTAACCAGACAAAAGAGTTATTAGTTTAAACGGAAGAGTCTTTATCAACAACTCACATATCATTTAGCCTAGATTTATTAGAGTGGTTACCAAACAGATTCTTCCTACACTGTTTCGAATATGATCTAAAGAACTTGTTATTTCACGTGCGTGACTCTGGAAGTCGAAGACGCGGAGATACTGAGGAAACTAAATATCTATGGGTAGTATACTTAGTCTCAACTATACGAAGTTGGTGTTAGATTTTGTATGGCGACTTAATTCTGAGAGTATTCAAAACTGGACTAGGTCCCGAGGTTTTTCTTCATTTGTGGTTTCCTCGTTAACAAAATCTTGTTGTGTCATTTACTTTATTTCCGCATTGTAATTATCATTATAATTAAGTAAATTACACACGTATGTTAATCTTAGTTACTTGATATTGATCCTATAGAGTTTCGGTTTAACACCGTACCTATTATCAAGTGAACACTTTGTTGTCATATTTTCTCTATTTCATATCCATAGACGATCACATAAGTGTATACCATAGTTGTCATATTGTCTCAACTTTTTCCATAGACGATCACACTTGGTATCGGACTTATAGGTTGATATTCGAAAGATTGTGGTGCATTTGGGTACCCTCGTCTTTTCAATTGGTATCAGAGCAGGCTAACACGGAAAGATCTAACAATATGTATTTGGTGCGATCCAACCTATAAGATTAGAATCAAATTTCCGATTCACTTAACGTGTCATCAATATTTTTAGAAGATAATATCTCTAAAAAACCATGAGTTTTCGGTCAAATGCCTCTTCTATGTCAAGATGAATTATAGAGTATCTCTCTGATAAATCCTTGAATGAATTATCTTTTCATGACAAAGGAAAGGCTTATCCAGCAAAAAAAATGCATGTTTCTGAGTATGTTCTGGGACCGATATCATCTAGTGGACATAAAGAACTTTCAGTTATACTCGAGGATAATGTTATCCAACTACCCCAATCTACATTGGTCGATATGACTATCTTGGAATATTTTTTCAATAAAATCAATAGGATGTCTAAACCAAGTAGTTACATAAACTGTATGGAAGATGTCATCAAGCTTGTCTATAAGCTTCAAGCTAAAATCTGTAAACAATTTATTGCAGTCTCAATTTACTGCTAATAATCTGTTAGAGTTTCTTACTCTATTCTTGGAAAATGCAAATTTACAAAAGGAGATCAAAAGTCTTAAGAAAAATCGTCTTGAAGAAATTCGTCGTGATTTACTTCGTGTAATTCGTCTTAAGACTCAGATTGCATTAAGTTGCGACACCTTATGCGCTCATAAGGATGATATTAAATCAAGATTACTTTTTGGGAAGAAGTATCTGATCAAACTCATGAAAAATAAAAAGGAGAAATCCTTTCTGAGCAGATTCAGAAAAATACTATTGATGTAATTTATGGCAATCATCATCGTGTAGACAATAACTCTCTCATGACTCAAAATCATAAAGGTATGAAACTTATTGCTCCAAAGGTACTTAGTGAGGAAGATTCCACTCAACCCAACACTTAAAAATGTTGAAAAGTGCATCCTTACAATGCCCAATATTTTGATGTGAGGAAGCACAAGGATCTGGGCATATGGAATCCTGTTAACGTCTCTTATTCAGCATAAAGAAAAATACAAAATTAACTTGAAGATATTTAATAATTCTTTTTATGTAGAAAAGTTGTCTTACAACAACTTGTGTAAAAAGGATGATTTTTCTTGTCTAAGTTTTTTTTTACTACATGATTTTGAAGATTGATTCTTTTCCGAAAAGGTCTTTGGGATATGAATATACATAAGATATGAATTTATTTTCGAATATGATCAGAATTATTTATTTAAGGATGATACCTATGTTTGGTATGTATTGAGATCCATTTGGTATATGTACTCATCTTGTTTGAAAATTTATATTAAAAGATGCATTCTCAAACCAGATCTCAAGTTAAGATTCTGAAAGCCTTGAGTTATATGGTTTCTAATGAAACTATTAGTCTTGTTGATTCCTTCAAGAAATATGGCGGTGAGGATAAGGGAAAAGAGAATGAAGATGTGACGTCTCATTTAGGAGTTACTAATATTCTTGTTCAAAACAGTTTGGATGCTAGGATTTATATTAAAAATCTTCGTCAAGTCCTCCTCAGTACTTTTGAAACTCATCATAAACGACCAGCATTACTAAGAACTGTTATTCGTAACCAAAGAAAATCGGTAATAGGGAGTATGTCCGGAATATTAATCGAAAGGTTAATGCTTTAGCCTGTGAACACAATCAAGGTACTGTTTGTCGTATTCGGGAAATTAATCGTGATACTGTAGATGGGGATCTTAAAAAACTTGAGGATATTGATGATGATATTTGAGGAAGATTATTCAAAGATCTAATAGGAATACACTATTCAATTTATTGATTTATTTCGATATTCTTTATAAGGTTTATTTGAATAATACTATCAATTATTTATTATGAATAAAATTTTATTTTATAATATTTGTTTCATTATTTGATAGTTCCAATTGCATAGCCTGCTTTGAATGATTATATTTTACGCTATTGCTTCTGGTTTATGAAATGTTAGTTTCGGTTTTGTTAACCTAATTATTCAATCTCATATTGTGAAACCCTTATGATTTGTGTGGCTTTTTGATTTAGCAGGTTTAAGTTCTAGCCCTTGTTGGTAGGCTTTTATCAAAGGATCATAAGGTGTTCCAATTAAAATTCATGTGTGAAAAGTCACAATATGTTGATATCAATTTACGTTTACATAAGTTGTGTTTAGCATAACATATGGGTTTTAGGGTTAAAATTTTTGCTATTGGCACGCATTAGTTAAACCCGATTCAACCTTTCTCTGGCAAAGGTTGATCTTGTTTTTATTCTTTTTTTTCTTGCGAGAGGATGATAACAAACATGGGGAGAGTTATTATTGATCTTGCGCTTAAACAATATATCCTTCTGGGGAGAAGTGGCTGCGGAATTCGAGTTACGATTTTTATTTGTTAGTTAATCATTTTTTCTATTTAATAAAAGCTTGATTTTATTGCATATATTTTGCTTTTGCTTAACAAAATTTCGGTACAATTGATATATTCCATTATTATGTATGGATTGTGTTAGAGCATAGCTCGGTTGAACCCACCAAGCGTTGGTATGTCAAGTTTGGTTGTCATATTTTAGTGAATCAAAACTCATGTTAAGAGTCGCTTGATTATGTACTAGAGTCAACTTCGTATAGGTTAGCTTGAAAGTATTAGGATATGAGATTTTACAAGTATTGCGAAGAATTGAAGATGTGAAGAAGCAAGGAGCTACAACGACAACATCATCCTTCCACTTGAGGTTAGTGATATTTGACTTGAACTGTTTTATTCCTTAATGTATCTTTCAAGTTGTGCATATTGAAAACAAAACTGTGAAGCATGTTTGAACTCTAGATAGACATGGTATTAAGGAATACAATACGAGGTTTATTGCTTAACCATTAAACTTTGTAGATAAGATGTCGACATAATTGTTTAAATGGTATTGTGATTATGTATGGGTATGAGGAGAGGATTTCATCCTAGGGAACAATGTTTTACATGTGTTTTAAGGAATTAAATTCATGAACTTGGTTTGTTAATCGAAAAGAAAATCGCCAGGTGTTATTGGTATTGTTAATCATAGTATATCTTGTGAAAAACCAATATATGTGATTAGTATAACCGTTCATGACTTGTTTGTGTTCTTGGTAAAAATATTCACAAAGGCCTGACTTATGTATTGGTATGACTTTTATTAGTGAAACCGATCTTAAGTAATCACCTGAGATGGTATGATCGAGTTTGTGATTTTATGTCTGACCAAATCTGGGAAAAGGGGAATTGATCCTAGTAAGAGGTGAAGTACATCACAAAGGGGAATCGATCCTTGTATGAGGTGCAATAAGTTTTAGTAGAAAGGGGAATCGATCCTATGGACATGTGCAACACGTTTTTAGGCAAAGGGGAACCGATCCTATGGACATGTGAAACACATATAAGTTAGATACCATATATATGTGGGGAACCGATCCTAGTACCTAGTCAACCGAATTTTGGAAAGCTAGTGTGACTAAGCACAATACTCACATGGAGGTAGAACCGAAACTTGTTCTGGTAGAACCGTTGCACCCATGATTTGTTATTGAGTGTTCTTAATCAATCGCATAGTTCTTGAAAGTCAGACGAACCAATTATAAACTTGTTTTGAAGTGTGGCAAATCGGTTTCAAGTTTGTAAGTATGAAAGAGGACTTACAAAGTAAGGATTTCGACATACTTTGAACACGTGCTATGAAAGTTAATCTTTAGTTGTTCAAAATTATTCCTTAATAGCTAAGGGAAGAGAATCCCAGGATCGAAACATAAAAAAGTTAAGAATCTTTTAATTAAGGTTATTAACTTCATTTTAGGAAAATAAGAATTAGTAATGTGCATTTACTAATTAGAGATTTTACAAGTGATTTCGATCATTATTTTTGGATAGAGCATTTCCAAGAATTATGGAAACCAAATTTGTGCCCTAATGAATATCTTGAGAATATTTTTGGTTTTGGAAATTCCTTGGTGTCCAAACTTCCTTGTCTATAAATATATAATTTTCATTTCTAGCAAACTAATCCTTCATAACAGCAAACTACCTCTTATTGTGTTGCTACTGGTGAAGCCGCCTATTCGGAGAGCAGAGTAACCTAATTAGGCGAAATCTCTTACGGCCGCTCTATTTAAAGTCTTCTTTGGGATTGAGAAGCTCTATTAGTACCGTTGGTGGGAAACTAGATAATTGCGGTTTATCTTTTGTTTTCGATTGATTTGATTGACTAACGGTGGTTGAACTTTGATTGCACCTAGTTTGTTTATGCTTGAGGATCTTCTCTTCTGATATAAGATTCACTCAAACTAGTTCAGAGTTTCGATAGGGATTTTTAGACTTTTGTTAGTTCTAAAGACGATCTTGTGATAATCCATTGTTAACAGACTCTGTTCTGTGCGTGATTGATCACAAGAGAATCAAGTGATTGTGTGCAGGTGTTTCTTGAAGATCTAAGAAGATTTGAAGACATAGAAGAGTTTGAAGATTTCTGATTTGAGGTTCATAATATTTGGTGTGCACAATACTTGTTTCGATAAAAAGAGGATCCAACTATAATCGGTTTTATCTTTGTAATAGCATTAGATTGATTAGTTATGTAGATCGGCATCTGTTTGAGGGTGAAAACAGTTTCTGCTGGTTTCGGTAAATTCGTGTGTTGCGGGTGAGAAACGAGTCTAAACCCTAAACAATGTACTGCAAGGGAGTACTTTAGATTCGAGAGATCAATCTATACAAATCCGGCCTAAACCAAGAAATGGACGTTCCAGACTTGCTTCGATCACAAAGCGAAGGAGAAGGGTTGGTTTTGGGGAGGGAAGCGAAGAGAGTGTTGAGACCAGAATAGTTGATTCTGGAAGAGTAGTTATTTTGACTTGTATCAGAAAGCGTAAGCTAACATATGGGAAAGCTAACAGGTGATTTCTGAGTGTTTTATGCTCCTGACCAAAACTTGTTGTTCGGTGGTAATAGGTAAGACCTATTTATACAAGTCCAAGTGAAACGTACTCTGGTCTCGTAAGAAATAGAAACAGATGAGTAAATGGGAGGAGGTGGTACCGGTAACACCTGGAATTGATGTTCCATAATGAAGGAAAGCGTTTCACCATTACTCCTTGTATTTACTAACCGCCACATTCTTATGACACTGTCTTGTAACGGGGTAGTGTACGCCGCACGCTGTAAACCGCCAAACCAATACCCTAATGAGCATCCCCCAGTTTGTGACATGTGTTGATGTCTCGAGTGTTTTCGTAGAAAACGTGTAGCATGGATCCCCTGTTGGTTGATAAAATAGCTTCCATGCACTTTCGTAGTAATTTCTTTTCATATTGTTCTATTGTAGTTACTTTGAAGGTGAAAGAAGCGTAAGGAAATTTTCGTTACGATGTCGCTAGAGAAAAGTCCTGCCGTACCGAAAGACATTGGCAATTCCAAGCCAAACTTAGATGATGAATTCTTTACAACATCCTCCACAGCTAGAAAAAATCATCCCAAGTACGTGCCGATTCTTCTGACCAGTTCGGAGAATGAAGGAGTAGCCCGGTCGGTACGGCCATGGGGTGTAATACGGTTTTGTCTTCATAGGAAAGAGTATTCTGTTTCTCCTATTGACTTTAAAATCAGTGTGAGTCCATTGTGTTCCTTTGACAAATGGATGCAATTCATGATAAGCCAGGACTGTGTATGAGCCAACTTGACCAAGGCGCACATCATTGATGCTCTCGCGACTTCTGCAGCACTTCAAATTTGGAAATATATTCCAGGCTTGGTTGCTTTCATTTCCATATGGTGTCTAGACACTCATACGGCCATATGTAGGTGGGGTGAAATAACTATCTCCTTAGACAGCATGGCCGTCTTGCTGAACCTTCCCGTAATAAGAAACCTTGATATCAAGTTGTCTGGAGATGAAGAAGAAATGCGCGCCGCTCTGGTTGCGAAGTCAAAAGGGTTCGTTCGGAAATAAAACGAGACGAGGTGCTTCCATAGCTGGTGGATGTCTCAATGGTTTCCTGATGAGTTGGAGCCGAATCAGAAGAATAGTACACTTCATGTTGCGGCGTTCTTGGCTCTTTGGTTATCCAGAGATATTTCTGATGATGGCTCTGGTAAGAAGGAGATAATACACGAACTTATCAAGTTCTCCATAAAATTAGCAAAAAGTGTCGTTCTTCCCATTGGCAGCTTGTTTCTTGGTTCTCTGTACACACATTTGGATCATTTGGTTGCGGACATGTGCGCTTCAAATGGTTACATGAAAGTGGACTCTTACGTCCACGCCTCTTTTCTCCAAGCGTGGTTGTGGGAGCACTTCGATAGGTACGCTCCAAAACCGTTGGCCTTACTTCCCGAGTCTTGGAGTGGCTCCAGGATAAGGTGAATAGGATCCCAAGGACTGGTTCAAACCTGGTTGGATTCCTTGACAACTCGTACGCGGTTAATTTCCGTCCATGGGCTCCGGTGCATACATCCATAGTTCAGGTCAACATTTTTGCTCCTGCCCCGAACATGTCTTTGTCTTCCGATGAAAAGGATATGGGCGTTGGAGAGGTGGTGTTCATGCGAAGCTGCATGCCTGGTCATGTGTCGTCTTTCTTTCGAGGATCTTGTAAGGCAGACTCTTATGATATCGATAGGGCGGCTCGACATATGGGATTTGACCAAGGGGTCCCACTTTCCGGTCAGCCCGTTGTTCCAGAAGACCCGTTACCATCCGTTCTCGATGCTAGTGTTCTTACACCGGGTAAAAGTCTCCCTTTTATGCTCCCAGAACGAAATCTATCAACGACCTCCAAATATAACACGTTCTGGCAGGATGAGTTTCTCGCTATTCATGGATTCGTGAATGATGTGGCAGAGAATCGTCGTGGTAAGCCTTCCCCTACGGTTTTAGCTTAGAATCCGCTTTTGAGGGACCCCTCTTCGACTAAGAAAAAATCCATTAGCCCGGATGCGGACAGCATCCGAGCGAGTGAGGCGAAGGTATAAAAGCCGTGCACATGGTTTCCAGTCAGATTCGACAGCTCTTCCGACTTTCAGTTCTTGTAATATGCGAGTACGTATGATTTTCTCCCTGATTTTAGTTCGATTGCGTATATCCTCGTCTCTTTTCTGAGCGTCTGTCTTTATGCCTTGCCCAGGGTCTCAGCAACATGAACGCCTTTACCAAACTTGTAAGTAGTCAGAAGACAACATTTCTTGAGACGGAGGGTGGCGATGCTTAACCTATCCGTGGTGAAGAGGAACCCGAGAAGGAAAAAAGTTTGGAGTCTAGTGACGGCGAGAATAGTTCTTCCAACAGCAGTGCTGAATCTTCTTCTAGTCGGTCTGAAAGCAAATCAGTGAATCTCCTATTCGTTTTTATTCTTCCTTCTCTCTTTTCTTTTTAGAAAACATCTAATCCGTGATATCATAGGGGGAAGCCATTTCTGAAAATGGACCTGAGATGGAGACTTGTGGAGACACAACTTTGTCTCCAACCGTGGCAGCCGCACCTGGTGACCTTGGAACAGAGGTTGCTCGAGATGAAGGTGTTGTTGCGACTCATACAATGGAGAGTACACCAGTGACCGTTGGCGCAATTGTAGTTAGGAAATCTTTGTCGGTCGTTGATTCAGTCGCGGGCGCCACCTTCACTACTCCATACCTGGTTCCTTATCCGGATCATATGTTGATCGGGAGCTTTAGTGTTCCAGCAAAGTATGCGGCACTATACACTAAGATATGGTAAAGCTACAGACATATCACCACGACCAAGAGAATTACTAGCCGACTCGCGTTGGTTAAGCGTGTGGAGGAAGCTTTGTCTTCAATTGACGACATATGCAACGTGACTGGTCATACTGTTTCTGAGGATGTAATCTCGAGCTGGAATTTCCATTGTGACATGTGCGTAGACTTCGAGTTCAATGCTCCTTGGTTCGTTGAAGGCTTCTCCGAGGTTGAAAAGTTGATGGCCAAGACAGTCGAAGGTCATTCTGCGGATGTGGTCAAGCAACAGGAAGCAGAAGTCAAAAATTTGTCCAGAAAGTTGAAGCTGAAACGGGCGGCTCTCCAAAGCACGAAGGAGGCTTTCTCTAAGAAGAGCAAGCCATTGTTGAAAAACTTTCCTTGAATACATTTCTGTCTTCTGAACTTCCTAGTTTATGGTTTTGGTTTGAATTGAAAATTGTTATCTATGAGGGTTTTGGATTATTATATTTGAATGAATTGTTTTAGAATAATGTTGTCTTGGTTACCGTTGCAAGTGACGCAAACATCCCAGAAAAACCATGGAACCGCGAGCGTTGCGTGTCGGTAGAGAGCAAACATAACATGGCTATCGGGTTTATCATTCACGTGAAAACTTGAAGTAGTAAACCATGTATTTTGTCTAGGAAACACTTACTCGGTTATTTCGGATCTCTTGACGAAAAATGAATCTTCCGGGTGTAAGTCCGAGTTTTGTGGGAAGCACCGCCGTGATTGTGGAAAGTCCCCAGTCGTCCCTGAATCAACTGATCACCGAGTCGTCGATCCCTGGGTGGATCGTTTGCTTCTACCATCTTGGAAGTCCCCAGTCACCTCTTGTCATGTCATGACTGGTAACTGAGTCGTTATCCCTGAGCGGGTCGTTTGCTTCTACCACCTTGATGTCCAGGTTGAAGTATGAGATTGGGAGTTGGAAATCGATATGTAACCGAGAAATTAATCTCCCACTGTGGTTTCCAATTGTTTGAGGGTGAAAACAGTTTCTGCTAGTTTCGGTAATTTCGTGTGTTGTGGGTGAGAAACGAGTCTAAACCCTAAAAAAATGTACTGCAAGGGAGTACTTTATATTCGAGAGATCAATCTGTACAAATCAGGCTTAAACCAAGAAATGGTCGTTCCATACTTGCTCCGGTCACAAAGATAAGGAAAAGGGTTGGTTTTGGGGAGGGAAGCGAAGAGAGTGTTGAGACCAGAATAGTTGATTCTAGAAGAGTAGTTGTTTTGACTTGTATCAGAAAGCGTAAGCTAACAGATGGGAAAGCTAACATGTGATTTTTGAGTGTTGTATGCTCCTGACCAAAACTTTTTGTTCGGTGGTAATAGGTAAGACCTATTTATACAAGTCCAAGTGAAACGCACTCTGGTATCGTAAAAAATAGAAACATATGAGTAAATGGGAGGAGGTGGTAACCAGTAACGCCTGGAATTTATGTTCCATAATGAAGGAAAGCGTTTCACCATTACTCCCTGTATTTACTAACCGCCTCATTCTTATGACACTGTCTTGTAACGGGCGTAGTGTATGTCGCATGTTGTAAACCGCCAACCCAATACCCTAATGAGCATCCCCCAGTTTGTGACATGTGTTGAAGTCTCGAGTGTTTTCGTAGAAAACGTGTAGCATGTTGCTGAAGTTTGGAAAGTTGAGCTTGGGAGACTGGCCGGCTCGGTGGTGACCCTCGACGGTCAATATTTGCATCTTAAGAGGAAGGGAAGCCATTGGTTATTGCAACCTTTCGTTTGGTAGCCAGCGGCATGAAAGCATGGTCGGCATGGCTTTGACATGGTTAGGCGTGTCCAAGCTCGGATTTTGGCATAGTTTAGGCGATGCTAAGAACTAGGGTTTTGGCATAGTTTGGGTGCGGCCAAAATTCGGGCTTGGCGTTGGGCCAAAGGTTGCTACGCATTAGCTGGTGACCTTGGACGGCTAAGATCCATATCTTAGATGGAAGGGTGGCCGTTGATTGTCGCAACCCTTCGTTTTGGCAACCAACGGTGTGGAAGAAAGGCTGACATGGTTTTGGCACAGCGGTGAGGCTCGCATGGTTGGCATGCCTTGGCGCGGAGATGTGGCTGGCACGCCATAGGCACATGTGGAGCGCTAACATGGTTGGTATGCTCTGGGCGCGGAGATGTGGCGCGGCATGCTATTGGCACATGCGACATGGTTGGCATGCCTTGGCGCGTAAAGGTTGCATGGTATGTCATTCGCACATGTGGCATGGTTGGCATGTATTAGCGTGGAGATGCGGTTGGAACGTCATGCCATTGGCACATGTGGTGCGGTTGGCATGCCTTGGCGCGGAAAGGTTGTACGGCATGTCAATGGCACATGTGGCATGGCTGGCATGCTTGACATGTCTTGGAGCGGCGATCTTGGACGGTTGAGATCTGCATCTCAGATGGAAGGGTGGTCGTTGATTGTTGCAACCCTTCGTTTTGGAAGCCTTGAAGGAAAGGCCGGCATTGTTTAGGCGTGGCCAAGCTAGGATTTTGGCATAGTTTAGGCGCGGCCAAAACTAGGGTTTTAGCATAGTTTGGGCGCGGCCAAAATTAGGACTTGGCGTTGGGCCAAATGTTACCACGCATTATCTGGTGACCTTGGACGGCTAAGATCTGCATCTCAGATGGAAGGGTGGCCGTCGATTGTTGCAACCCTTTGTTTTGGAAGCCGTGAAGGAAAGGCCAACATGGTTTAGGCGTGGCCAAGCTAGGGGTTTGGTATAGTTTAGGCGCGGCCAAAAACTAGGGTTTTGGCATAGTTTGGGCGCGGCCAAAATTTGGACTTGGCGTTGGGCCAAAGGTTACCACGCGTTAGCTGGCGACCTTGGACAACTAAGATCTGCATCTCAGATGGAAGGGTGGACGTCGATTGTTGCAACCCTTTGTTTTGGCAGTCGTGAAGGAAAGTCCGGCTTGGTTTAGGCGTGGCCAAGCTAGGGTTTTGGCATAGCTTAGACGCGGCCCAAAACTAGGGTTTTGGCATAGTTTGGGCGCGGCCAAAATTAGGGCTTTGCGTTGGGCCAAAGGTTACCACGCGTTAGCTGGAGACCTTGGACGGCTAAGATCTTCATCTCAGGTGGAATGGTGGTCGTTGATTGTTGCAACCCTTCGTTTTGGCATCCTGCGTTGTGCATGGAAAGTTTGGACGGCTGGAATGATCGGCATGCCTCGGCGAGGAGATGCGAATGGCACGGAATGCCTTTGGAACATGTGGTGCGGGTGGCATGGTTGGCATGCCTCGGTGCGGATATATGGCTGGCATGGCATGCCATTGTCACATGTGGTGCGGCTGGCATGGTTGGCATGCCTTGGCACGGAGATGTGGCTGGCACGGCATGCCATTGGAACATGTGGTGCGGGTGGCATGGTTGGCATGCCTTGGCGCGGAGATGTGGCTGTCACGGCATGCCATTGGCACATGTGGTGCGGCTGGCATGGTTGGCATGCCTTGGCGCGGAGATATGGCTGGCACGGCATGCCATTGGCACATGTGGTGTGGCTGGCATGGTTGGCATGCCTTGGCGCGGAGACATGGATGGCATGGTTTTCCATCGGCACGGTGGTGCGGCTGGCATGGTTGGCATGCCTTGGCGCGGAGATGTGGATGGCACGACATGCCATTGGCCCATGTGGTGCGGCTGGCATGATTGGCATGCCTTGGCGCGGAGACGTGGCTGGCATGATTGGCATGCCTTGGCGCGGAGACGTGGCTGGCATGGTTTTACATTGGCACGGTGGTGCGGATGGCATGGTTTGCATGCCTTGGCGCGAAGATGTGGCTGGAACGGCATGTCATTGGCACATGTGGCGCGGCTGGCATGGTCGGCATGCCTTGGCGCGGAGACGTGGCTGGCATGGTTTGCCATTGGCACAATGGTGCGGCTGGCATGGTCGGCATGCCTTGGCGCAGAGACGTGACTGGCATGGTCGACATGCCTTGGCGCGGAGACGTGGCTGGCATGGTTGGCATGCCTTGGAGAGGAGACTTGGCTGGCATGGTTTGCCGTTGGCACGATAGTATGAGAATTAGGGTTTGGTATATACGAAGATGATGTAGGTCAATACTAAGGGTTCTGCCGTGGAACATGACACATGTATGTATATATAAAAAAAAGGTACCCTGGTAATTCTTACGTAGGCATGCTGATTGATTCAATAAATACGCTAGTGGTCGTAGTGACGTCATGTCAGATGTACGGTTTTATGATTTTATCCCTAAGATAAAATCCACCATCAACAGCATCAACACAATTATTTGGATTAGGAGTGTTGTTTGCAAAATCTTAACGATTACTTCGGTAATTGTACATAAGATAGATCTAAGGACCTGACGAAGGAGTTTATGTTAAGATAAACAGAAGAGCCTTTGTGCGACTCATATCACTCGGTTGAACAGAGTTGATACCAAACAGGTTTATTGTTCCTTTACTGTTTGGAATACGAACCAAAGGAATTGTTCCAAGTACGTGACTTATTCATAAGTTGGAGGCGTGGGAATACAGACGGAACTAGGTGAACTATAGGTTTAGTTGCTTGGTCTCAACTATACGAAGTTATCTTTAATTTTGTGTAGCGGCTTAATCCTGAGAGTATTCAATTATGGACAAGGTCCCGGGGTTTTTCTGCATTTGCGGTTTCCTCGTTAACAAAATCTTGCTATGTCATTTACTTTTATTTTCCGCATTATAATTGTTTTATTATAATTAAAGTAAATGACACAAAAGTTTAATTCCTATTTACTTGATAAGTAATCCTATTGTGTTTGGTTAAGTACGAACCTTTTTATCAAGTGAACATACTTCGTTGTTGTATTGTCTCGATCTCGTATCCATAGATGATCACACGAAGTATGAACCGATTAGTTGCATTGTCTCGACTCGGTCCATAGACAATCACTTTCGGAGAAAGGACTTATAGGTAGGAAAAGTTTTAGATTGAGGTATATTTGGGTACCCTCGTCTTTTCAATTGGTATCAGAGCAGGCAAACACGAAAATATCTAAAAATATGTGTTTGGTGCGATCCAACCTATAAGAAATGAGCCAAAGTAAGATTAAGCGAAAGCGAAGAGGTTATTGAACCACCCTCAGAATCTGTTTGTGAGCAATTTCTTACTTACCAAAAGGTAATTGAGAAAAATCGGGATGATTTTAAAGCAATTTCTATTGAATGTGAAAAGATGCATCAAAATCACAAAAAATTTAGGAAAGATACTTCTCAAAAAATACAAGGTCTTGAAGAAAAAGCAAACGCAAGTCTCTCTCAAGCAGAGTTGTTAAAAAGGGAACGTGATGTTGCTCTTGAAAAAATTCTCTTGTTGGAAGAGAAACTTGTTAAATCTGATGCAAGGACTAACTCTCAACAAAAGAGTTTTGAAGAGAAATAAGGTGTATATCTCTCACGAGAAAAACGCCTTGAGACTGATCTAGCTAGTGCTCTTGATAAAATCAAGATGTTGGAAGAAGAAAATTTGGACCTTAAAAAGTTCAATGCTATCTCAAATAATTTAACCTCAATGTTAGAAGCAAGTAGAAATCATCGTGATACACGAGGATTGGGCTATAAGGGAATAGATGCTTCAAATATTAACAAAGAGGTAAATTTTGTTAAAGCCACTAATTCTTCTCAACCATAGGCTTCTACTGATAACAAAGATGCTCATATTTCTCGTAAATAAGAAAAGTCTATCAAGCCTAAGAATAGTGTTCAACCGACAGTAATCAAAGAAGGCATTTCGTCTAATGTCAAGAAAGCAACAACGTTGAACAAAGACAAGAAGAAGAAGAAGAAGAAGAAAACTCGTCGAGCTCCAATGCAAGAGGATCCACAAAAAGGTAACATCAAAACTCATACTTCGTATATTTATACTAAGCATTGTTATTATTGTGGTAATAAAGGACACTTGCAATGGGGATGCAAAATTCGTAAGATGCACTTTCTTTTGTATCAAACGAATTGGCTAAGTGTTCTCTTCATAAGAACTCAGATCATTATTGTCTTAAGTTTAGGTAAAATAATTATTATAATGATAGTTCAAATTTTGCATATCACTCCACAAGGTCATCTCATAAAAGACTTGAATATAAAAAGAGAGATAACTTTGTAAATGCAAAGACAATATCTGATGTTCCAAATTGGAGAAAGGGTGTTTCGCAAAATATTTAAAAGGACAATGATCCTAATGGTATGAAGAAGAAGGATGCTCATGCGAAACCCAACTCTAAATGGGTCCCGAAGTCCTCTATAGCCAAGAAGGGGCTAAAAGTTAGTCACAAGAATGACTCTCAGTTGTTAATTGTTGGTGAAAATAATTATAAGAGTCTTCTTGAAAGACTAAAGAAAGACATCATGTCTGAAATCTCTTGTACTAGTGAACGTTATGATAATGACACTCTTCATCACAAGTCAAAGAAGAAGAAAAAGAGATGGAACAAGAGAAAACAAACCAAGCAAGAGGTCAAGAATGATGGTTCTGTCTTAGTCACTCGTGACGAACAAGACAAAGCTCAACTCAGCACAACCTAGTTGTGTTAGAATGTGCATGCTCGCCTTAGTGCTCAATCTTTTGAAAGGTGAGAAAGCACATCAAAAACTGAGCACATGATCTCTCGGTTATTATATGACTAATTAACATCCTTAGGGAGATTTATTTTCTTCTATGCTCATACCTTCTTTATCTATATTTGAGTTTTTGATAGAAACGGTAATTTCGAGTTGATGATGTTGATATCTACTGATCATATATGTGTATCTCTTGTTTTTACGGTTAAAACGAGCCAAAAATAACTAAATTCGGACATCGTATGCAAAAGTTATGTCAAAAACAGTTTAGTATTGTGATCTGTCACAAGTAACACTTGGGGTACCGATCCTAGTGATAGGTGCAATATGGGGAACCTATCCTAGTGAGAGGTCCCCATACGAAGAAGCGTAAAACTGTTTTTCCCATAACTTCTTCGTCCGAACTCGGAATGACCTCATTCTTTTTGTGTTTGTTTCGCAATTAAATTCCCTATAAGATAGAGGTAATTGAAATACTTGATTCTTTGTTGAATATTTATGGTGTATTGCATTTGATTTTATGGAATTTTTGATTTCGGTTTTCACAACCTTGATATTCGATCTCATAATGTTGTGAACCCTTGTGGTTTGGGTGAATTTTTGATTTAGCAGGATTAAGTTCTAGACCATGTTGGTAGGATTTATCAAAGAATCATGAGGGGTTCTGATAGAAATAATATGTGAAAAAAAGTCACAATATGTTGAATCGGTTTTGGTTTAGCATAAAAGCATATGTGTTTCAGCGGTTTTCAACTTTTGCTTGCAATTGTTAAAACCGATTTTCAACCTTTCTCTGGTAAAGGTTGGTTGTTTTTATTCTTTTGTTTTTACATAAGGATGACAACATGATGATATTTCGATATCAATTCTCCCTGAACGAAGATGCAAACATATTGGAGAAGTGGATGCGAAATTTGAGGTAACAATTTTGTTGGTTAATTGTTTTCCTATTTAAGAAAAGTATGATTTTTATTTCATATATATTTTGCTTTTTCTTAACAAAATTTTGGTACAATTGATGTTTTATTCCATTATGTGTGTATGGATGTGTGTGTGATTCAATTGTTTCCGGTTAAGAAAAACTATTGTTATTTTGCTTTATTGTGTGGTATCAATTTTTTAGGCTTACAAAATTTCGGTGCAATTGTGGTGCTTTATTGTCCATGTTGTTTCAATTGCTTCCGGTTGAGGTGAATAATTATGCAAGTTGATTTATTGGTTTGTATGAATTATTTATGGCTTAACGAAAGAAAAGGTTTACGGGATGAGTTGTTTAGTCCAATTCGATTCCGGCTAAGAGAAACTAAGTTAATTTTGATCTTAGTTAGACTTATCGAAGTGAGGTTTCGGTTATTCAAGTCTAATCGAATTCCTTAACAAGAAATGCTAGTTAACTAACCTAGTACTTGTCTTGTTTAAAATTAAAAGATCTAAGTATATGGATAATTAGAACCTGATGAGAAAAATAGAGTTATCTTTATTTTGGTCCTATCGAATAAGTGATTGTTTTTGTACAATCGGTTTAGAAAAGGAACTAAGGTGCTTAGTTGATTTTTGGTTTGCTAAACTAAAATGGGAAAATTGTTTCGGACAATTTTTTCCTTGGTAACATATTAAAATAAAACTACGTGTAGTTTCGGTTTTTGATATTGGTTATCAGAAAATGGTGTGTGGAACCCTCGTGCTTAATTCTACAGTTTGCAAGTCTATTTTGATATTTGTAATATTCTTTTCGGTTTGTCCTTTATTTTTTTCGTTTCTTTGTCATTTTGTGACAAAAAGTGGGAGAAATATATGGAGTAAACAAGTGATACTGGCATTGATTATATTGATTGGTATTACTAAGGAAAAGAACATTGGTGCTTAAACGTTTATCTAAACGAAAGAGTGAAAGCACATACTAAGGGGGAGTAACATATCATGTTAATTGGTATAACAAAGACGTGCGGATTGAAAATCTGCCTATCTTCCTTTATGGGGAGTATTTTCTTTGTTATTATAATGTGAACAACGGCATTATTAAGGATTAAATGTATGCAGATTACTGTGTTGTTGAATTTGGGAATCAAGCGTATGTGTAATGAATTCTTGCAATTTGTTTATCCATATGATGTAAGAGTTTTGTCATTAAAATTGACAAAGGGGGAGATTTTTAGAGCATAACTCGGTTGAACCCACCAAGCGTTGGTATGTCAAGCTTGGTTGTCATATTTTAGTGAATCAAAACTCATGTTAAGAGTCGTTTGATTATGTACTAGAGTCAATTTCGTATAGATTAGCTTGAAAGTATTAGGATATGAGACTTTACAAGTATTGTGAAGACTTGAAGTTGTGAAGAAGCAAGGAGATACAACTACAACATCATCCTTCCACTTGAGGTTAGTGATATTTGACTTGAACTGTTTCATTCCCTAATGTATCTTTCAAGTCATGCATATTAAAAACAAAACTGTGAAGCATGTTTGGACTCTAGATAGACATATTATTGAGGAATACAATACGAGGTTTATTGCTTAACCATTAAACTTTGTAGATAAGATATCGACATAATCGTTTAAATGCTATTGTGATTATGTATGGGTATGAGGTGAGGATTTCATCCTAGGGAACAATGTTTTACATGTGTTCTAAGGAAGTAAATTCATGAACTTGGTTTGTGAATCGAAAGAAAATCGACAGGTGTTATTGGTATTATTATTCATTGCATATCTTGTGAACAACCAATATGTGTGATTAGTATAACCGTGCATGACTTGTTTGTGTTCTTGGTAAAACTATTCACAAAGGCCTGACTTATGTATTGATATGACTTTTACTAGTGAAACCGATCTTAAGTAATCACCTGAGATGGTATGATCGAGTTTGTGATTTTATGTCTGACCAAATATGGGAAAAGGAGAAACCATCCTAGTATGAGGTGCAGTACATCACAAAAGGGAATCGATCCTTGTATGAGGTGCAGTAAGTTTATAGCAGAAAGGGGAACCGATCATATGGACATGTGCAACACGTTTTTAGGAAAAGGGGAACCAATCCTATGGACATGTGCAACACATATATGTTAGATACTATATATATGTGGGGAACCGATCCAAGTACCTAGTCAACCAAATTTTGGAAAGCTAGTGTGACTAAGCACAGTACTCACATGGAGGTAGGACCGAAACTTGTTTTGGTAGAACCGTTACACCCATGATTTGTGATTGAGTGTTCTTAATCAATCGCATAGTTCTTGAAAGTCAGATGAACCAATTCTAAACTTGTTTGGAAGTGTGGAAAATCGGTTTCAAGGTTGTAAGTATGAAAGAGCAATTACAAACTAAGGATGTCGACATACTTTGAACACGTGCTGTGAAAGTTAATCTTTAATTGTTCAAAGTTATTCCTTAATAGCTAAGGGAAGAAAATTCCAGGATCGAAACATAAATAAGTTAAGAATCTTTTAATTAAGGTTATTAATTTCATTTTCAGGAAAATAAGAATTAGTAATGTGCATTTACTAATTAGAGATTTTCCAAGAGATTTCGATCATTATTTTTGGACAGAGCATTTCCAGGAATTATGGAAACCGAATTTTTGCCTTAATGAATATCTTGGGAATATTTTCGATTTTGGAAATTCCTTGGTGTCCGAACTTCCTTGTCTATAAATATTGAAGTTTGCATTTCTAGCAAACTAATCCTTCGTAACAGCAAACTATATCTTGTTGTGCTGCTACTGGTGAAGCCGCCTATTCGGAGAGAATAGTAACCTAATTAAGCGAAATCTTTTACGGCCGCTCGTTTTAAAGTCTTCTTTGGGATTGAGAATCTCTATTAGTACCGTTGGTGGGAAACTAGATAATTGCGGTTTATCTTTTGTTTTCGATTGATTTGATTGACTAACGGTGGTTGAACTTTGATTGCACCTAGTTTTTTTATGCTTGAGGATGTTCTCTTCTGATATAAGATTCACTCAAACTAGTTCAAAGTTTCGACATGGATCTTTAGACTGTTGTTAGTTCTAAAGACGATCTTGTGATAATCAATTGTTAACAAACTCCGTTCTATATGTGATTGATCACAAGAGATTCAAGTGATTGTGTGCAGGTGTTTATTGAAGATCTACGAAGATTTGAAGAAAAAGAAGAGTTTGAAGATTTCTGATTTGAGGTTCATAATATTTGGTGTGCACAATACTTGTTTCGGTAAAAAGAGGATCCAACTATAATCGGTTTTATCATTTTGATAGAATTGAATTGATTAGTTGTGTAGATCGGCATCAACACAATTCTTTGGATTAAGAGTGTTGTTTGCAAAATCTTAACGATTACTTCGGTAATTGAACATAAGATAGATTTAAGGACCTGACGAAGGAGTTTATGTTAAGATAAACAGAAGAGCCTTTGTGCGACTCATATCACTTGGTTGAAGAGAATTGATACCAAACAGATTTATTGTTCCTTTACTGTTTGGAATATGAACCAAAGGAATTGTTCCAAGTACGTGACTTATTCATAAGTTGGAGGCGTGGGAATACAGACGGAACTAGGTGAACTATAGGTTTAGTTGCTTGGTCTCAACTATACGAAGTTAGGTTTAATTTTGTGTAGCGTCTTAATCCTGGGAGTATTCAATTCTGGACAAGGTCCCGAGGTTTTTTTGCATTTGCGGTTTCCTCGTTAACAAAATCTTGTTGTGTCATTTACTTTTATTTTCCGCATTATAATTGTTTTATTATAAATAAAGTAAATTACACAAAACTTTAATTCCTATTTACTTGATAAGTAATCCTATTGTCTTTGGTTAAGTCCGAACCTTTTTATCAAGTAAACATACTTCCTTGTCGTATTGTCTCGATCTCGTATCCATAGACGATCACACGAAGTGTGAACCGATTAGTTGCATTGTCTCGACTCAGTCCATAAACAATCACTTTCGGAGAAAGGACTTATAGGTAAGAAAAGTTTTAGATTGAGGTATACTTGGGTATCCTCGTTTTTTCAGATTGATTATTATGACTCAATTTTTTCCGTTTAAGAAAAACTGTGTCAATTCTAGTGACTTCTGATTTGGTATCTTCTTTATTGTTTGGTATCAAGTGTTTTTTCTTAACGAATTTGATGCAATTGCGGTGTTTACATTGATTATATTTTTTTCAATTGCTTCCAGTTGAGAAAAACTATGACAAGTCAATTTATTTTGGTTTGTATCTATTCTTTTTGCTTAACAAAAGTTACGGGGTCATTTGTTTAGTCCATTTTATTCCAGATAAGAGAAACTAAGTTAATTCCGATCTTAGTTAGACTTATCAAATGTAGGATTATGTTATTCAAGTCTAATCGAAATCCTTGATAAGAAAAACTAGTTAACTAACCTAGTGTTTTTCTTGTATAAAAGTAGGTTTAAGTTATCTTAATGAATAATTAGAGCATGATAAGAGAAATAGAGTTAATTTTGATCTCTATTTGTGTCTTGTCGAAATAAGTTATTGTACATACACAATCGGTTCGGTTGATAACTAAGTTATCTTAGTTGATTTATCGAACTAAGGGAAAATTGCTTCTGACAATTGTTTCCTTGATAACTACTAAAGCTAGATTACTTTTGTAGTTTCGGTTTTAGTATTGGTTATCTAAAATGGTATGTGAAACCTTCGTGCTTAACTCTTATAGGTTGTACAAGTCTTATGGATTTGTAAGATCCTTTCGGTTCTCTCTTTTGTTTGTTCGTTTCTTTGTCATTTTTGTGACAAAAATGGGGAGAAATATACGGAGTAATTTTAATCACTAGGAAAGCACATATGTGCTTAAATGTTATATCTAACAAAAGATTAAAGCACAAACTAAGGGGGAGAAACATATCATCATGTTGTGTAGTATTTCATACTACAAAAGGGGAATAACAAAGATGTTTGAATATTTACCTAACTTTCCTTTAGAATATATGCAGCAGCATTTATTTATGAATATATGCAAGATACAGTGTTGTTGAAACTTGGAATCAAGCGTATGAAGAATAAGTTATTTTGTTTTCCTTTTATCTTCGTGTGTAATAGAGTTTTGTCACTAAAATTGACAAATGGGGAGATTGTTAGAGCACAACTCGGTTGGACCCACTAAGGGTTGGTATGTCAAGTTTGGTTGTCATATTTTAGTATCAAAACTCATCTAGAGTTGATTGATTAATTACTAGAGTCAACATCATTTAGGTTAGACTAGAAAGTATAAGAATGTTGAGACGTACAAGTATTACTCCGAAGACCTGAAGAATGAGAAGACGAAACAACTACAACGAAGACATCATCTTTCCACTTGAGGTTAGTAATACTGACTTGACTTGTTTCCATTCCTAACGTATCTTTCAATTTGTATTATATTTATAACATAACATACGAAGCTGTATATATATAATATTTCAGTGATTAGACTTGGTCATATCATTATGATCAAAGTGTCAAGGAATCTATTGAGTTACGAAGTATAAACGCTTATCTTTTGGAACTTCGTAAATACAGCATCAATATAATCTTTGTATTTAGTTACTTGATTATGTGTAAGTTATATGTGTTGATTTCATTCTAGGAAACAATGTTTTATAACATTTGTTTAAAGGAAATACATACACGAACTTGTTTCATAATCGAAAGGAAATCATGATTGGTCCGGTTCTTTATTAAATATATTTTGTATGACCAATACAAGATGACAAGGTAGAGCCTATCTTAACTTATATTAAGAATTGAGGTACAACTGGTCATGACCTATAGTGTGTAGCAAGTTGTAATCGGTCACAAGATACTTTGTGAAGCAAGGTGTAACCGGTCACAAGCTACATTGGTAAGTTAGTTGTAATCGGTCACAAGCTACTTTTGGAAGCAAGGTATAATCAGTCACAAGCTAACTTGGGAAATAAGGTGTAACCGATCACAAGCTACCTTTGGGAAGCATGGTATAACTGGTCACAACCTAGTTTGGGAAGCATGATATAACGGGTCACAACTTACATCGTGAGTCTTGGTACAACCGATCCCAAGAAGCAAAACCGAGTTTCCAGTATTCATATATATCTCTTTATGTTTTGTGTGATCTTGGAATTAGGGTTTGCTGAGAGAAACTTCTAGATGTCGACATCATTTGAACATGTACACAACTCCTATCATTAATTATTTAAAGATATTCCTTGATGCTCAAGGTAATCCCATAACGAAATATTGAAAGAAAAAAATTAATTATGATTTTCATAATGTATGCTTTAATTACCAAAATCATAGCATATCCCATGGAAAATATTATTAGTTAATGTGCTACACTAATAATAGAAGTTTTCAATGAGAGATTTCGGAAATTTGGTTTGGAATTTAAGTGGAAATAAGAAAACCAGAATTAGGTACTTTAATGTTAATATCTTGAGAATATTCTCGGTTTTAGAATTTCCTTGTTGTCCAAACAACCTTGGTCTATAGATACTTGAGTTTGCATTTCTTGCAAGCTATCCTAAGAGACAGGCAAACTTCATTCTTGTTGTTTCTGGTGGAGCCGTCTATCCGTAGAGGAAAGTACCCTAATTAGGTGAAATCTCTTACGACCGCTCATTTAAAGACTTATGTGGGATCAAGAAGCTCTACGAGTACCGTTGTTGGGAAACTAGATAATTGCTTGTTATTTTGATTTTCGATTATTGATTTGTTTGATTAACGGTTGTTGAAACTTTGATTGCACCTAGTTTGTTTATTCTTGAGAACATTCTCTTCTGATATAAGGCTCACTCAAACTAGATTAAAGTATCTACGGGATCTTTAGAACCATTTTTGGATCTAAAGACATCTTGTGATAATCCATTGTTAACAGACTCTGCTCTGTGTGTGATTGATCATAAGAGGATTCAAGTTTTATTGTGAAGGTTTTTGAATGCAATAGAAAATTTAAAGACAAAGAAGTTTCTTATTAGTTTTCGTATCTTGTGTGTTAGAGCATAGCTCGGTTGACCCACCAAGCGTTGGTATGTCAAGTTTGGTTGTCATATTTTAGTGAATCAAAACTCATGTTAAGAGTCGCTTGATTATGTACTAGAGTCAACTTCATATAGGTTAGCTTGAAAGTATTAGGATATGAGACATTACAAGTATTGCGAAGACTTGAAGATGTGAATAAGAAAGGAGCAACGACAACAATCATCCTTCCACTTGAGGTTAGTGATATTTGACTTGAACTGTTTCATTCCCTAACGTATCTATCAAGTCGTGCATATTGTAAACAAAACTGCGAAGCATATTTGAACTCTAGATAGACATAGTGTTAAGGAATACAATACAAGGTTTATTGCTTAACCATTAAACTTTGTAGATAAGACATCGCCATCATTATTTGAATGCTATTGTGATTATGTATGGGTATGAGGTAAGGATTTCATCCTAGGGAACAATGTTTTACATGTGTTCTAAGGAAGTAAGTTCATAAATTTGTTTGTGAATCGAAAAGGAAATTGCCAGGTGTTATTGTTTTTGTTATTCATTGCATATCTTATGAACAACCAATATGTGTGATTGAGTATAACCGCTCACAACTTGTTTGTGTTCTAGGTAGAACTATTCACAAAGGTCTAATTTATGTATTGGTATGACTTTTATTAGTGAAACCGATCTTAAGTAATCACCTGAGATGGTACGATCGGGTTTGTGTTTTGACTGACCAAATTTGGGAAAGGGGAACTGATCCTTGTATGTGGTGCAACAAGGTTTATAGCAGAAAGGGGAACCGATCCTATGAACATGTGCAACACGTTTTTAGGAAAAGAGGAACCGATCCTATGGACATGTACAACACATATAAGTTAGATACCATAAATATGTAGGGAATCGATCTTAGTACCTAGTCAAGTGAATTTTGGAAAGCTAGTGTGACTATGCACAGTACTCACATGGAGGTAGAACCGAAACTTGTTTTGGTAGAACCGTTAAACCCATGATTGTGATTGAATGTTTGTTTGATCAATCTCATGGTTTTTGAAAATCAGATGAACCAATTCTAAACTTGTTTGGAAGTGTGGAAAATCGGTTTCAAGGTTGTTAGTGTGAAAGAGAACTTACAAAGTAAGGATGTCGACATACTTTGAACACGTGCTGTGAATGTTTATCTCTTTAATTGTTCAAAGTTATTCCTTAATAGCTAAAGGAATAAAATCCCAGGATCGAAACATAAATAAGTTAAGAATCTTTTAATTAAGGTTATTAATTTCATTTTATAGGGAAATACAAGAATTAGAAATGTGCATTTACTAATTAGATTTTTCGAGAGATTTCGATCATTATTTTTGGACAGAGCATTTCCAGGAATTATGAAAACCGAATTTGTGCTTTAATAAATATCTTGAGAATATTTTTGGTTTTGGAAATTCCTTGGTGTTCAAACTTCGTTGTCTATAAATACTTGAAGTTTGCCTTTCTAGCAAACTAATCCTTCGTAACAACATACTTCCTCTTTATTGTTGTTACTGGTGTAGCCGCCTATTCGGAGAGGAGAGTAACCTAATTAGGCGAAATCTCTTACGGCCGCTCAGTTTAAATTCTTCTTTGGGATTTAGAAGCTCTAGCGTGTACCGTTGGTGGGAAAAAGATAATTGCGGTTTATCTTTTGTTTTCATTGATTTGATTGACTAACGGTGGTTGAAATATGATTGCACCTAGTTTGTTTATGCTTGAGAATCTTCTATTATGATATAAGATTCACTCAAACTAGTCAGAGTTTCGACAGGGATCTTTAGACTGTTGTTAGTTTTAAAGAAGATCTTGTGATAATCCATTGTTAACAGACTCTGTTCTATGCGTGATTGATCACAAGAGATTCAAGTGATTGTGTGCAGGTTTATATTGAAGATCTAAGAAGATTTGAAGCCGAAGAAGATATTGAAGATTTCTGATTTGTGAGTTCATAATCTTTGGTGTGCACAATACTTGTTTCAGTAAAAGAGGATCCAATTAATAATCGGTTTATCTTATGTTAAGATAAATGAAAAAGACTTTGTCCGACTCATATCACTTGGTTGAACAGAGTTGATACCAAACAAATTTGTTGTTCCTTTACTGTTTGGAATACGAACCAAAGGAATTGATCCAATTACGTGATTTATTTATAAGTTGGAGGCGTGGGAATACAGACGGAACTAGGTGAACTATAGGTTTAGTTGCTTGGTCTCAACTATACGAAGTTGGTGTAATTTTGTGTAGCGGCTTAATCCTGAAAGTATTCAATTCTGGACAAGGTCCCGGGGTTTTTCTGCATTTGCGGTTTCCTCGTTAACAAAATCTTGTTGTGTCATTTACTTTATATTTCCGCATTATAATTGTTTTATTATAATTAAAGTAAATTACACAAACGTTAATTCCTATTTACTTTATAAGCAATCCTATTGTGTTTGGTTAAGTCCGAACCTTTGTATCAAGTAAACATACTTCGTTGTTGTATTGTCTCGATCTCGTATCCATAGACGATCACACGAAGTGTGAACCGATTAGTTGTATTGTCTCGACTCAGTCCATAGACAATCACTTTCGGAGAAAGGACTTATAGGTAGGAAAAGTTTTAGCTTGAGGTATATTTGGGTACCTCGCCTTTTCATTGTGGATTTAGTGCACAAACCTTGATCGGTTTGGATCCAACTAGATTCGTGTTTATCTTTGATAGACTTCATTGTCTAGTTGTGTAAGATCGACAACGCTTTATAGTTACTCTTTGAGTTCTATATTGATTGATTGTAAATCTAAATATTGGTTATTTTAGTAATCAAAGATTAGATTGATCTAACCATGCAAAGGAGTTTATTAGTTTATACGGAAAATCCTTTCTCAACAAATCACATATGTTTTAGTAATTATTGATTAGAGTGGTTACCAAACAGATTCTTTCTTTGCTGTTTGGAATACGATCCAAAGGACTTGCTATTCACATGCGTGACTCTAGAAGTTGAAGGCCCGGGGATACTGAGGAAACTAAGTAGCTAGGGGTAGTCTACTTGGTCTCAACTATACTAAGTTAGTATTAGATTTTGTATAGCGGCTTAATTCTGAGAGTATTGAAAACTGGACTACGTCCCGGGGTTTTTATGCATTTGTAGTTTTCTCGTTAACAAAATCTTGTTGTGTCATTTACTTTATTTGTGCATTATCATTGTTATTATAATTAATTACACACGTACGTTAATCCTAGTCACTTGATAGTGATCCTATTGAGTTTCGGTTTAACACCGTACCTATTATCAAGTGAGCACTTTGTCGTCGTATTGTCTCGATTTCATTACCATAGACAATTACACAAAGGGTATACCATAGTTGTCGTATTGATCGTACTTGGTATTGGACTTATAGGTTGATATTCGAAAAATTGTGGTGTATTTGGGTATCTCGTCTTTTGATTAACCTAACAAAGTTGACTTTAGTTCAGCTATCAAGCGACTCAAGTTTTAGATTCAAATATAACAACCAAACTTGGCATAACAACGCTTGGCGATCAACCGAGCAGTGATCTAACAATTATTGTTAGAGAATTGCTCGGTCGAACTCACATGCATTGTTATCTCAAGCATGTTTGTCAATGTTAGTGATCAAAACTATAAGCATGATTTCTAGCCTATTTATAGATGTCTCGGATTAGGACTTAGATAGTGTAGTTGAGCTTAGATCTCTCGACGTTCATCATTTGAAGACGAAGAACTACTAAGGGGAGCTTGTGGACTTCATCAACAAAAGGTATGTGGATACTTGAACTCATCTATCACTTGGAAAGTCTATTTCTACTCTATCTCTTATATTGAGACATAAGTCGTGTTACGATATAGTTTTCTATTATGCACATTTGAGATTTCGAGCTGAGTTTATCTCGCTTATATATTTCTCGAAATATATGTTGTCAAGCTTTCTCTTTAGCCATGTTCATCTTACATTCGTGATGAAAGTCCGAATAAGATCATATGAAAATTGCCGAGTTACATCTAACATGGTTTGTGTGATACAATCATTTGGTGTTGCCTTGGAATGTTTCATTATGATAATTTCAATATCTTGGAAATCGCTTTGACGAAAAATAGTTTGTGAACAACAACTATATAACGTCCTCTAAGAAAGTTTCAATGATTGAAATTAAGAGTTGATGATATAACCATCTTCGGATAAAAGCATATATAGTGTGTTCGCACATTAGTGTATAAATCCATAAACCAGGAACCAAGTGTATGCATATGTGTGTATACAAAATTGGTGAAGGAGACAACATAAGTATGCGTACCCGTACGCATACTGGTAGAAGTTTTCGACCTGAAAGTATTTGTTGTGTTTAGGAATTACAAACTCCTAAACTAGTCACCTTAAGTATGCGCACCCGTACGCATACTAGAGGAAGTTTTCGAACCGAAAATATCTGCTGAGTTTGGGAATTGCAAACTCCTAAACTAGTCACCTTAAGTATGCGTACACGTACGCATACTGGTGGAAGTTTTCGAACCGATAATTTCTGCTGAGTTTGGAAACTTAACAAACTCAAATACGGTTTCTTAAGTACGCATACTGAAGCTGGTTATTTTGTCAAATCCGTCTGTTCATGAACTTAAACATTTAAATCTTAAGGAAGGCAATCTTTGCAAACCGTGGGTATAATGTTCATGATTGATTCGAGTGAATCAAATCGACTTGGTTTCAATTGTGTCTTCTATACAATTGAACAAATATTTAACTAGTTTCATTTGAGTCATTTGAACTAGTTATGGTTAAGATGAATAAGGTTAATATGAGAGTAAACATATGGCTAACCTCGGTTAACTATTTGAGCCAACATGAGTGTATACGTTTGGGTACGGTTACATAAACCTAAATAAGGGTACATTCATTTGTGTGTAACAAGCTAAGTTCGATCTAACGGCTGAAAGATATTAGCTTGGTTGAATCAGGTTTTTCATCTGACGGTGATTATTGAATGCTTTGTTACCAAGGTAACGTGGATTGCAAACCCTGATTTGAAAACTATATAAAGGAGAACTCTAACAACTGGGAAACCTAATCCCCACACCTCCTGTGTGATACTAGTTGTATTGCTAGAGTCGATTCTCCTTTAACCTTAGGTTTCTTCTCGAGACCCTGTAGGTTAACGATTTGAAGACTTCATTGGGATTGTGAAGCCAGACCGATACTACTTCTCTTGTAGTTGTGTGATCTGATCTTGTTGTTTCTATCGTACGAGTACAATTGTAAAATTGGCTTGAGATTTATTTCTCCGATAGGCAAGATAGAAAATTAGTCACAAACATCTTTGTCTCATCGTTTGTGATTCCACAATATCTAATTTCTCCATCATATGATTTAGATTATTGTGAGGTGATTGATAATACTAGGCTGTTCTTCGGGAATATAAGTCTGGTTTATCAATTGGTTCCTGTTCACCTTGATTTATCAAAAGACATAACAAAAACTTTTGGGTATTTCTGTGGGAGACAAATGTATTCAATCCTATAGACTTTTCTGTGTGAGACAGATTTGTTTATCAAGTCTTCGACTTTGGGTCATAGCAAATCTTGGTTGTGGGTGAGATCATCTAAGGGAATCAAGTGCGTAGTATCCTGTTATGATCAGAGACGTAAGGAGCGCAACTGTATCTTGAATCAGTGTGAGATTGATTAGGGTTTAACTACAGTCCAGTCCGAAGTTAATTGGTAGTATTCTAGTGTCTGTAGCGGCTTAATACAGTATGGTGTTCAAACTGGACAAGGTCCCGGGGGTTTTCTGCATTTGCAGTTTTCTCGTTAACAAAATTTTGGTGTCTGTGTTATTTCTTTTCCGGATTATATTTTGTTATATAATTGAAATATCACAGGTTGTGCGTTGTATCGATCAATTAGGAAATCCAACCTTTGGTTGTTGATTGAGATTGATTGATCCTTGAACATTGGTCTTTGGTACCGTTCAAGTTTACTCCTTTTATATTCAATCGGGCTCGCAGATTTCTATTTGCTGATTGCGGATTGAATTAAGAGTTAGAGATATTAAACTCTTTGATATACTTTATTCTAGATTGAGTCTGACTGTCTAGTTGATTGATAGACACATTTTTGTGTCTAATTTGTCCCAATTGTATATATTGTTAGTGCTCGATTTTGTACTTATTTGGTTATTTTATGTCTTTGTAGGTGTTTTTGGAGAAATAAGCTTTTGCGGAGAAATTGGCTCAAAATGTGGCATTTGAACCTCCGTAGATAACGTACCAGAAGCACCCCAGAAGTATGCCAGAGACACCCCAGAAATACCCCGGAGGAACCCCGAAAAAGTGTTGAAAACATCCCAGAAAAATTACTAAAGGCACCCAAGGGAAAGTGTAATGCGGACCCCAGCACCCTGGATAAGGGGTAACCTAATTACTAGGGGGGGTCACCTTCACCTTTTGAATTTTGAAATTGGCGGGAAAAGAGAAACATCTTTGGCAGATTTGTTGTGCGTGATTTGGAGGAGTTTGAGGTCGACTAAACCTCTGATTTTCATAGGATAGACTCCTTATGGGTCTAGGAATCTAATATGGGTGTTGGGAACGATTAACTTGGGCTCAATCGACGGGTTTTTACCTCAACAGCAAAATATGGAAAGTCACGTGTGTGACTTGTTTTAGGAAATTCTAGAGAGACTAAAGAGCTATAAACCTTCCCAAAGATTCATGTATATTTAAGGAAGAGTTTAGAATCAAAAGGAAAGCTCAGAAACGCGTAGAAACTCTAAAACACGAAATTGCCGCAACTTTGCCGTGAAGAGAAAGGAAGAGATTTTGGAAGATTCTGGAGAGATTTAATCGGTCTTTTTGATATAAATAGATTGGTTGGGTCATATATAAGAGGTGTAGAAATTTTGGAACCTGAGGAGAGTTTGGGGGTGAAGCAGAGGAGACGTCGGAGCTGCAGGAGAATTTGCAGAGTATCTTCTCTGCTAGTGAAGAAGAAGACGAGCTGAAGAACATGGGACCCAGTTGGACAGTCGTAGAAACCGTGATCTATACTTTCAAACTCAATAGCTTTGTAACAATTTTTCCAACAATTATTCTAAGTTCGCAACAATTCTGTTAGGGTTCTCTGTAACAGTGGGTTCTGTAACAATTATAAATGTTACAAACACACTGCTTTATACCTCTTCTTCAATAAAACACCTTTTTGAGCTATGGATTATTATTTTGAGCGTGTTTTCACCATGAAGAGCTAAAACCCAACACTGGGGTGATGGAGGAAGCCATTCTCTACGCGTGTGGTAAATCTATTTAATTCCTTTATGACTTTTGCACTATTTTAAATAGATTCATGACTTTTGCACAACTTGAATTGTGAGCCCCACCTATCACTTAGAGAAACATAGTTTAAAAACAAAATAAAATAAAAATAGAAGTGAAAAGGACTCAACGAAAAAAGAAAAAAAAGTTGAAAAAAAGAAGAAAAAAAAGAGAGAAAAAAGAAAGTGAATAAAGTCGACCACTGGTACCCTTGTATATGCCAGTTGTGTTGAACTAGAATTAGGATTATCGATCACTGGTTCCCTTGTATATGCCAGTTGTGTTGATATTAGTCAGACCAGTATCTCAATCCATTAGGATAGGTTCATTTTGGCGGAGGCATTCAGACAGATATGGGAAACGTCGTTCACTTAGTAAACATCAAAACCATCTATGTTTTTCTATATCCATCTTCTTGATCTATCCATGTGATTAGTTTTTGACTCCGGATATTGATGTCCATAGTGCAACTATCCGAGTAGAGCTCTATCACTTTATATGAATTTTAGTATGCTTGAGTGCAAACTCGTGTACAACAATTGGAATTTCGCATCAGGGTACTTTCTCCTGTAGTTAATAAGTATGCCAACCAAGGAGATTCTTTAGTGCCTTCCAAGGTTCTGTGTAGATAGCTAAGGTCTGGAGTACAGGTTTTGTGGGTATATCTCTTGTAAGCCCTCCGGAGACAACACTCCGCCACTAGGGACACTTAGGGGTTTAAAGGCTTATTGCATAAGCTAAATGCAATCGACGATGCCTGTGACAGTGAGTTAGGATTTTGTTTTCTATTTTAGTTTTGCTCGAGGACTAGCAAATAATAAGTTTGGGGGTATTTGATAGGCACATTTTTGTGTCTAATTTGTCCCAATTGTATATATTGTTAGTGCTCGATTTTGTACTTATTTGGTTATTTTATGTCTTTGTAGGTGTTTTTGGAGAAACAAGCTTTTGCGGCAAAATTAGCTCAAAATGTGGCATTTGAACCTCCGTAGATAACGTACCAGAAGCAACCCAGAAGTATGCCAGAGACACCCCAGAAATACCCCGGAGGAACCCCGAAAAAGTGTTGAAAACATCCCAGAAAAATTACTAAAGGCACCCAAGGGACAAGTGTTATGCGGACCCAGCACCCTGGATAAGGGGTAACCTAATTACTAGGGGGAGGTCACCTTCACCTTTTGAATTTTGAAATTGGCGGGAAAAGAGAAACATCTCTGGAAGATTTGTTGTGCGTGATTTGGAGGAGTTTGAGGTCGACTAAACCTCTGATTTTCATAGGATAGACTCCTTATGGGTCTAGGAATCTAATATGGGTGTTGGGAACGATTAAATTGGGCTCAATCGACGGGTTTTTACCTCAACAGCAAAATATGGAAAGTCACGTGTGTGACTTGTTTTAGGAAATTCTAGAGAGACTAAAGAGCTATAAACCTTCCCAAAGATTCATATATATTTAAGGAAGAGTTTAGAATCAAAAGGAAAGCTGAGAAACACGTAGAAACTCTAAAACACGAAATTGCCGCAACTTTGCCGTGAAGAGAAAGGAAGAGATTTTGGAAGATTCTGGAGAGATTTAATCGGTCTTTTTGATATAAATAGATTGGTTGGGTCATATATAAGAGGTGTCGAAAGTTTGGGAACCTGAGGAGAGTTTGGGGGTGAAGCAGAGGAGACGTTGGAGCTGCAGGAGAAGTTGCAGAGTATCTTCTCTGCTGGTGAAGAAGAAGACGAGCTGAAGAACATAGGACCCAGTTGGACAGTCGCAGAAACCGTGATCTATACTTTCAAACTCAATAGCTTTGTAACAATTTTTCCAACAATTATTCTAAGTTCGCAACAGTTCTGTTAGGGTCTCTGTAACAGTGGGTTCTGTAACAATATAACTGTTACAAACACACTGCTTTATACATCTTCTTCAATAAAACACCTTTTTGAGCTATGAATTATTATTTTGAGCGTGTTTTCACCATGAATAGCTAAAACCCAACACTGGGGTGATGGAGGAAGTCATTCTCTACGCGTGTGGTAAATCTATTTAATTCCTTTATGACTTTTGCACTATTTTAAATTGATTCATGATTTTTCTTAATTGATTGTGATTTTGTTTGATGGCGTATGCTTGGTCTTAGTATTTTTGATATGTCATGCTTGTGATTTACAGTCAATCTTTTATAAAATCTACCTTGTCAAAGAATAAAGAGTCAATATTTATTATGTTATGAGCTCTAATTGTCTGAAATTGATAGTTGAACCACATGAATATGAGAATCGGTGGAATCTTGAGTATCAGTACCTCTCGATATCGTGACAGTATTTTGTATATATTTTCTAGTATTAAGTCTAAAATCAATCTCTACAAGTATTTGAACGAACTTTATTTACCACTTAAAAAACTACATTATTGATTCTCTATAAATTATATTGGAGTAAGTCCTCTCAGATTGCCAAACGAATTGTTGGGTGTGGTTGTTAGACTCCCGCATTTTTAATTATTATTACTAAATTTTAGTATAAGTAATATGATAGGTATGTTTATATTCGTTAAGTAGGTGTTTTAAAATTCTTCCCAATAAAGTTTACAAATATCCGTGGCATAGTTTTAGAGATGTCAAAGATCGACAATTGTAACCAGAAAATTATAGTTGTGCGATCATCATGCCGAGTTGTAGGCGAAGGATTGACGTTATTGTTCGTATTATTACCACGACTAAGATACATTGTTGGGCAATAAATCCATCAGGAAAGTAAAAGAAAAACTAAAAATTTCCATGTTCCGTAATTTTCTTCTTTCAGATTTATGAGAATGATATTGAACATCTGATTAAAATGAACATGAGAAATTTTTTGTTGATGAGCCATTGATGAACTAAAAGTAATTGTTGAAAAACTAAAAATGAAGTTTCAGTTGATTACCATCGATGGTGTATCATAGTAGATGTTGTCTTTCCCCTTATTATATCTTTGTAGAAACCAGTGATAGTCTTGCATAACTAGAAAGCTAGGAATGAATGATCTTGACTGTGTTTACGCCGGGCTAAAGCCTATATCACTTAATATCTGAGCCCAGTTAAAATAGGTAAATAAATAACCTTTTAGGGCTTTTGCGTTAGGCCGAAGCCAGGTAAGTCGGATTGGGCCCTAGTACCTCCCCGAGTTGAAATGATAAAAAAGTCAATAACCAACTCTATTAATCAATCTCAATTCTTAAGAACAAAAAAGGTGAATATGCCTTTTTAAAGCAAGTCTTACGGTGGAAGAGTTTTATCTTCTAAGTTCGATGACACATCACCATTTTAAACGTCTAATAATATTGTCACAAACCAATCCATATTGGCACTCACTTTAATAGTGTTTTGGATACCAAAAGCATAAGCTGGAAACAAAAGATATTTTACTTCACAAAAAATCGATTTTTTTGTTTCTAGAAGTCGTTCTGAAATTTTACACCCAAACTAATTTGTTATTTTTTCACTTCTAAAAGTCAAAAAGTTACTTCTGGATGTGTATACAAACGCGTAATTATCCTTTCGATCTATTTTGAATTTTTGTACATCAATTGTTCATACTAAGTGCTAATCTGATTAACTTTTTGTGGTTATCGTTTAATGTTTTTTGACAAATTGAGCGGTATTTCCATTTGCGCTCGGCGCCGATCGGATTGTCTTCCCCGTATGGATTTCAAGCCTCTTCCATGAAATCTTGAATACATCTTGGAAAAAGTGTAGATGACTCGGCTTGGAAGCCATTATACTTTAAAATCCTCACTTTTCAAAGATTAGAAGAGATTGGATTCTAGACTTTCTCTTATACATACTAAGATAGAGAAGGTTACATCTAGCAGAATATACACCAGGACAGATATAGGGTCTCCACATAGATCAATCGGGATCAACAAAGACTACTTTGGAGAACAGCATGTAGCAATTCTTAATAATGTGAAAATTGCATAAAGCAACATTTATAATTATGAAGTCACTAATCGCGGGATATTGACAGAGGTGCACGTGGTAGAGCCTTTGAAACAACTCTTTACGATTTCGGAGTGTGCTCGTTGTGTTGGATGAAATATGTCGAATAGATATGAGCATTCCTGTTCTTGCACGATGGTTCGTTTGAAACACACAAGAATTCACCGCACGTTCTTTGCACGTGCTACAACCTATCTAAGAGTACAAACTCTTAACCTAAACCCGATTTTATGTTTTCTTCTTTCTTCTCTCTGGTGAACGTTTCCATCACCTTCTTCCCTTCTTTATTTTTTTTGCATCCTCCTCTGGTTTGGCCGTGATCTTTCTTTCTCCTTAAATCCTTATGATAATACTTCATCTCCTTCCCATCTTTATCATTGTTAAGACATTACCCTATGAAAACAGGACCATAGATTTTTTTTATTTTTTATTTTGGTTCTATTAGCTATGCATTATTTGATGAATCTAGGAATTTATACTTCGATCGATTGTTCATAGATTTAATTAGTTGAAAACTTTTAACGATTTGATCAATAAATTTGATTGTCGGGGATTCAGTAATGGAAAATGGGTTAGTCTTAAATTTAATCGAAGTTACGGTAGTACCCCCTATATATATAGATTATGTCTATAAAATAAAAATGAAGCAAGGGTAAAATTGGAAAGTAATTTTTGCAGCTTCATCTGCCACAGTAAGGCTAGTTTGTTTTATATAATAGAATAGATGACATATTAAAGGGACCACCGAAAACGCAACATGGTGATTATGAAACGTCAGTGAGAAATTAATACTATCTCTATCTCCAAAAAAGAGATACTATCATTTTTTTTATTTTAATCTAAAGATATATCAAATTAGAAAAGTAATAATACCTTTCTTCGAGAAACGGGAGAGTATTATACACTGTATGATCTGAATAAACTAATAACTCACAATATTTAGTTTTGGTCATATGTTTCTTTACATAAATCAACTCGGATGAAAGTACAACCTTTTAAAGAGGAGGTGAGTTTTTGCAGCAAATTAGTAGGCCCCGTATTGAAGATCTTAACCAAATCATAAACTTTCCCGATGCATTGTGTTCGTGGGTTGGGATTAACTATCATCACAATAGCTCAGAGATCCAATTTGGACAAATATCAAACACCACAAATTTAAACATGACAAAATATGGCAGGTAAACTAACCATAAACGGAAAAACTTATAAAAAGAAATTGGACATGTTTTTGGATGACATAAGTATATACAGGTTTTGTTTTCTAAAACTTGTGATTATCAATTTGTCATTATAAATTATCATAAATAGATAAATGATTTTGGTATAATCATTTCTATGATAGGTTTTAATAAACACCATTTTTAAATAAATGAATATCAGAGAAAAATGCTCTAAAGAGGAGAGGAAAAAACAAGGATCTGGGATTTATTTTTTAATCCGCTATTATTTTTTTGTCTGTTTATTGGTAGTTTAGGAGAAAATATGAAGAAAAAACTCAAATCAATTTTGTTAAAAAGATAATTGATTTATGATAATTTTTAAAAGCAACCTTTTTTTTATTTCTGAATATAATGGGTTTTTTCATTATAAATGTTAACAAACACTCATATAATTGATTATGGGCTGGATAATTGGTTATGAGCTCATAACCAATTATATTAATAGTTACCAAACATCGCCATAACGTGAATGCGTCTTTCAGAATATCATGCAAGACTTGGCTAAATTTCTCTTGAATATAAATTTTACAGCTGTTGTAACTTGCAGGTAGGAGATAGTTATTAATATAATTGCTTGTACCTATATTTATCGTAAATATGGAGTTGACGAATTATTGAGAAAGATCAAGGTGGGAAAGTCTATCCTCAATGTACTATGGAGATAGTTGATTTGTTCATCCAAACTCAGGACACCCCCCTTCACAAATGACACAACAAGCATTTGAAATAGTTAAACATCAGAAACTTCAAGTCTTTGTTGCTAGGAGTTCCAAATAAACTAAGTTTACGTGTTCCGGACATATTTCAAGTCTATAAACAACTTTTTAATGTGCTTAAAAAATTTCAATGTTGTGATAATTGAATATTCCAAACTCATAATTTATGAATTCGTCGAGGATTTCTTACTATGAAGACATATGTATAATTCAATCATGTCGTTATTTTTCTCCTCTCATTGTCTGATGGGCTCAAGTACGCCGGTACATATGGTAAACAGAGTCATTTAGCTGCAAAGTACAAAGGACTCATGAAGAGACCCACAACAGATCATGTAAAAATTCAAGATACCTCAAATGGCATCCTTAAAGATAAAACTACGCCTGATGTTTTAGGATAAGTTTTTCTCAGTTGACATAAAATTGATGCTTAAAACTAAGACCAAATAAATTAGAAGAAAAGAAAAGATGAAAAAACACAACATTATTAGTTTCATCAAATTATTTTGGCTTTCAAGTTACCAGTGGAATCTGTCGTAGTCAAGTTATTGTGGAACCTTCCTGTGGTCCCTCCACATAAGATGACCTTGACCCCAAACATTGGAAATGCTCTAATAGTCAATGTTGAGTCCATCTATTTAACCCATCATCATTGGCTAATGTTTAACCCTAATTATTTTCTTTGTTTAATATTTTCGTATATTACATCTATTCTTACATAAGAAATTGGAGAAATAAAACTTAGAAACTGAAGCAAATTAATATTAATAGTTTAAAACATATCAACATCCCTAAATCTATTCTACGTTTCTGATTTTTCTATCTTTTTATCTTTATGGAATTTCATTTTATCTTCACAAACGACTCAAAAGAAAGAAAGAAAGGAAAAAAGAATTCTTTGGATCTAAAACCAATTCCGTCATTGTAAGTTAAAAAGAAAATTATAGAAATTAAGACCGAGCTTTACAAATGATTGTGTTTTTCCCTAAATTGAAACAAGATGTAAATCCTTAAACATTAAAGAAACGTTCTTCTTAAGAACTTTGTATTTATCATTGTTTCATCATATTACCTCTAAACATCTTTTTTCTTTACCGGAAGGAAAAAAAAAAGTTAAACCATTTCTGTTGAGATAGTCTAGTTTTTTTTTTGTTCATGTAGAAAAAAAAAAAAAAAAGCAAAACAACTCATTTTTGATCCAATTTATGATACCGATTTTATTAATGTTACCATTGATTCAACTTGTCGGGAGTGTTTCTACTGATTTTATAGAAAACCTTATTCTTAATGCAATCTTAGTAACTGTTTGGTATGATTATGCAACAAAATCCATTAATTATGATGTTTCCATCAAATCCATTGATTCAATCTTTCCGGATGGAATTATTCTTATTAATTTTGAATCAAACCTATTGATCCAATTTATGAAAATGAAACAAAAACCAGTGGTCCATCTTTGACAAGGATGTCTCTGATGATAAGAAATAAGTATGAAAATGTTAAAGAGGGGATAGAGAGAACTCGGACCATGTGGAAAACAATATTTGGTTTCTCCGATTCCCATGATTTCCACCATAAATATTTACTTATAATATCTAGAAGTTATGAACAAGATAGATAACTGAAGTTAAAAGTCGTACCTATAAGGAAGGGAGGAATGCGCACCATAGGTTAACAGGGGTGCACAAAATCGCACTCGTTAATGTTCAAGCATGGATCATAAATCAGTTTAACAACAAGCAAGCTAATTTAATTATGTAGATTTTGAGAAAAATCTTAGCAAGTAAATTTCATGAAGGATATACTTGGTTGATTGAGTACACAAATACAGCAGAGGTCCCAAGAGAAAGGTGAGTGAGTACTTCTCATAAGAAAGATATATTCGGTTAGTTAGTTAATTATAAGTTCAGAACCGAGAGTCCAAGACGATTTCTCTCTCCTCTCTGGTTCCTTCTCAAAACCTAAAAAAACACTCACCATGATTGAAGTTTACATGGGCTGGATCTGAGCAGGTTTCTTTTAATTTTCTTGTTTTCTTAGATAGCTAGTTGTTTAGGTTATATTTGTTTAAGTTTTTGTTTCAATCTCCATTTCTTTAGGAGATTTTTATGGTGTTCTTGTGGGTGTGTTGTCCTTTTTGTTTATGTCTTCTCCTTTATGGAGATTCTTTATACGCTCTCATAGCGTTCTTTGTGATTTCAACGGAGATTTTTGGTGGAAGATCAAGTGTGGTGATCAAGATTCAAAACTTTGGACATATTACTCTCATCTATTTATGAGAAGGTATTTTTTTCAAGAAGAAAAAAGCCTATCAAAATGGTTGGATTATGATCCCAAAACCTTCCTTTCAATTTTCGGATGGCTTGGTACTCTTATTGGTAGTTCGTTACTTCTCTTCACGAATTACTCTTGATTAGTACCTTTCAATTTTATTTCTATCTTTGATCTTGACGTTCTTGAAGTCCATGCAATCTCTATTTTATAATGAATGAGATTTTATGAGATTTATCAAAAAAGAAAAAAGAAAAGAGTTCGAGACAACAACGTTTATTATGGTCATGTACAGTTACACGATGACGGTGAAACACAAGACATTTTATTGGCAATAAAGTGTGACTTAAGTTTGCCAATAAATCTCCTTTATGGAGATTCTTTATACGCTCTCATAGCGTTTCTTTGTAATTTCAATGGAAATTTTTGGTGGAAGATCAAGTGTGGTGATCAAGATTCAAAACTTTGGCCATATTACTCTCATCTATTTACGAGAAGATATTTTTTTCAAGAAGAAAAAACCCTATCAAAATGGTTGGATTATGATCCCAAAACCATCCTTTCAATTTTCGGATGGCTTGGTACTCTTATTGGTAGTTCGTTACTTCTCTTCACGAATTACTCTTGATTAGTACCTTTCAATTATATTTCTATCTTTGATCTTGACGTTCTTGAAGTCCATGCAATCTCTATTTTATAATGAATGAGATTTTATGAGATTTATCAAAAAAGAAAAAAGAAAAGAGTTCGAGACAACAACGTTTATTATGGTCATGTACAGTTACACGATGACGGTGAAACACAAGACATTTTATTGGCAATAAAGTGTGACTTAAGTTTGCCAATAAATCTCCTTTATGGAGATTCTTTATACGCTCTCATAGCGTTTCTTTGTAATTTCAATGGAAATTTTTGGTGGAAGATCAAGTGTGGTGATCAAGATTCAAAACTTTGGCCATATTACTCTCATCTATTTATGAGAAGATATTTTTTTCAAGAAGAAAAAACCCTATCAAAATGGTTGGACTATGATCCCAAAACCATGATCCCAAAACCATCCTTTCAATTTTCGGATTGCTTGGTACTCTTATTGGTAGTTCGTTACTTCTCTTCACGAATTACTCTTGATTAACACCTTTCAATTATATTTCTATGTTTGATCTTGATGTTCTTGAAGTCCATGCAATCTCTATTTTATAATAAATGAAATTTTACGAGATTTATCAAAAAAGAAAAAAAAAAGGTTCGAGACAGTAACGTTTATTATGGTCGTGTACAGTTACATGATAACTGTGAAACACAAGACATTTTATTGACAATAAAGAGTGATTTAAGTTTGCAAAAAAAATAAAATTAAGCAAAATAAATTTATTGAGTTCTTCTTTATTACTACTTAAAAAAAAGGACTCAACGATCAAAACGGTAGAATGGGATCTACTATGCAGCTTTACAAGGAGGAAGTGGGGAGCCACATAGGCCAGAGTTGCCCTTGAAAGACGAAGCAGGAAATGGTGTGGTATGCGGAGGAATTTCCCCTGTCAACTTGTTGTAGGACACATCAAATTCTGCGAGGCTCAACAAATTTATTACCCCTGAAAGAATACCACCCGTAAACCCGTTCTTTTGAAGCTTTAGAGTATTCAGTGATCTACTCAATTTCCCAAGAGATTCTGGTATCGATCCTTCTAAATGATTATTAGATAGATCTAATGTTCCAAGTAAGTCCATTTCACCTAAGTTGCCAATATTATCTATACGACCAACAAACATATTGTAAGAAAGATCAATAAAACCATAATGAAACAAGTTACTATCTTTTGGAAAAATGGAGCTTAATCCTCCAGTGAAGTTGTTCAAATGAAGATCAAGTTCCCGCAAAACTGAAAGGTTCTTGAATTCAATTGGTATAGCTGAATGGAAACCATTGTTAGATATATTCAGGGAACTCAATCTTGTCATGTTACCTATCCATGCTGGCAATACTCCGGCCAACATGTTACTCGATAAATCAAGATTTAACAAACTTGTTGAAGATAACCATTCCGGAAGTTCTCCAATTAACCCTGTTCGAGCTAAAGATAGTCGCTGAAGGTTCATTTTTGACATCCAACTCGGTATGTTCACTAGACTCAATGGGTTGACTGATAAATCTAAGGTTTCTAACTTTGCATTCAACTTAACTATTTCAGGAGGAATTGGACCTGACAAACCATTCCTAGAGAGGTCGAGCTGCTGAAGATTCATTAAACTACTAAAACTTGAAGGAATCTTACCCGTGAGCCGGTTGTTTTTTGCAGACAAATTTTCAAGTTTTGTAAGATTACCAAGACTGTTAGGTAAGCTGCCTGTTAACATGTTGTTATCAAGTATAAGAAACCGGAGCGCAGTTTCACCGATCAATGCCGGTATACTACCAGTAAGTTTGTTGTCTGATAAAACACAAATATCGAGAAGACTTAGCTTTGAAATTGAACTCGGAATGCTTCCGCTAAGACTATTCTGACTGAGAAAGAGATTTTTTAATTTGGATAGTTCTCCAATAGATGTAGGAATGCTTCCAGAAATTTGGTTATTGGATAAGTGTAAAGAAACCAAGTTCTTGAGAAGCCCAATTGTATTTGTTATACTACCTGAGAAGTTGTTCAGATGGAAATCGAGCCTCGTTAATGAAACTAGTTTATCAATGGATGATGGGATTCCGCCGGATAACTGATTATCGTATATAACAAGTTCCGAAAGAGAGGACATATGTTGAAAGACGTTGGTGGGAACTGTACCTGATAGACGATTTTCACTGAGGTATAGCCTATTGAGTTTACGAAGATTTTGAAATGACGCCGGAATTGAACCCTCGAGCTGGTTGGTGTTAAGTAAAATAGCAGTAAGGTTTGACAACTTTCCGAGCTCTGGAGGGATTGGTCCTACTAACTGCCTGAGGTTACTAAGGTCTAAATGGCGCAGAAACTTGAGTTTACCCAACGAAGGAGATATGGTTCCGCTCATGAACGTTTCACTGGAATCATCCTCAGAAAATGAGCCAGTACGTGCAACACTTACGACTCGGCCGCTGGAATCGCAAGCAGTACCTTCCCATTGGGTGCAACAATCAGTGGATTGATTCCACGTTTGTAATAGTTGAGCAGGATCAAGGATGATTTTACTCTTGAAATCAAGTAGAGCTGCTCTATCAGTTTCATGACATGCCTCTATGGTTTTATGCAAAGAAGAAAAGGTTAAAAAACAGATTAGGACAAGAAAGGAACTGGTCTTTTTGTTGGCTATGAATGCCATTGGAGAGATGGTTATGAGATTGACAAAGGAGAAGTGATTGATATTAAAATTCAGAAATGTTAATCTATATAGACCAAGTCTTTGGACTTCTAGGTTGTTTAGCAATGCTGGTGATAAGGTTCGGACTTTGGAGCTAGCACTGTGGACACATCTTTAGCGTGTTTTCAAGAAACACTCAATCTATATGTATATTTTCTTGTTTAATGCAGTATGTTTGACCAAGAATGGATGGAACTTGTTAATTTGAACATGCTTCACAGTTCACTTCGCATGGAAATCAATTTTAGCCAAGAGGATGGTGATCATTTCTTAAATCTTATATTTTCAGCGACCGTTTGGCCAATAAGGTTCCTAATTCCAGCCTTGGAGATTCTCAAAGAAGAATAATGGTGCTAAATTCTTAAATCTACTAGGCAATTGTTTTTTTCAAGCGGGATGGTGGGCGTCATTTTGAAATGACGCGGGAACTGGAGTTGTGATAACCTTTCCAGTTCTGAAGGAGTATATCCCGTTAACCACTTAAGATTTCTATGTTCCAGCCAGCAAAGATATCCGACATCTCCCAAAGATGCAGAAATTGTTCGATTCTTGTATGTGTAAATATCAATGATGCATTTGGAACCTGCCAGAGCGACTTATTTGTACGACTAGGATTGCATTCCCCACCATCCCAGTGGGTGCAACAATTGATGGATTCCTTCCAAGTTTCTAACAATTTCATTGCATCGTCATTGATCTAATTCTTAAAAAGTCAAGTAGAGCTGCTTTATCATACACTATCATGGCATGCTTTTCTTGTTGTTGACAAAGAAAATAACGAAAAACAAACTAAAAAAAAACAACAAGTAATGTGAATTTATGTCAATGGACCTAAAACTGGATACAACTTGTCAATATCAACCAGCAACTACCAACTACATAACTTGATCGGCACTGTCAAATTCATATTTGGCCTCCGGAAAGGGCCTGCGTTACCCCTTGAGAGTGTTTCAAACGCGTCCACTTTAGTGCCGACGTGATATCTCACTCAAAGTACTTGTTTGTCTAGTACACAATTGTGGGCCATAAGTTTCTTATTTTAGGAGGAAAACGAACTTTCTATTCTGGCATGGGATCCACATTTATTGGTAGCTGCATTTTTCAAGATTTTACTAAATTGCGGATGGTCTTTGAGAACCAGAATCCAGATAATCCTAATCATTTTTCAGCCGTGAAAGCGCAATAGACACGTATCATTCAACTCTCCTACGTGTCTCTCGAGCGAAATTCTCGTGTGAACTGTTAACCAGTGTAGAGACTCAGTGGTGGCAGAGCCAGAGTTGTTTGTCTTGCAACGAACGGTCTTGCAATGGTTTCTAGTTATTATTGTTAGTCAGTGTCGGCAGGGTAACCTTAACCTATACAAATAACAATGTACAGCAATAGTTCCCGCTAGTACGGTTACCAAGGTAGTCCCCAACTCCCCATGTCTAGGCTGCCTTTTGTCCATTGCTTAAAATCACAATGGTGGGATGTTCTTGAAGGATGAATTGAAAGGAAATTATTGTTACTTGATGGTGCGATCAAAACCAAAGATCAAACAGAACGACCAAATTTGAGTTTAGTCCATGGTGTCACGCTACGGTGATGAGTATATTTAGTCGAGCAGACGTATAATCTACGTTTGAAAGTGGAGCGTAGTTATAAAGTTCGTCCAGTTGAGACGGCCATATAGTTTACGCCAGTTGTGGAGTGTTGATATATATTACGCCTGTTGTGGGGCGTACATATAGTTCACGCCGGCACAAGAGACGGAGGTATAATCCACGCCTGACGGGGAGTACATATAGTTCACGCCTAAAACCCGGCGTACATATAATCTCCGCGCCATGAACACACGTAGATATAGAGATGATAATGAACCATATGTATACAAAAACAACCTTATCAACCTCCAATATCAACATCAACAAATTAATTAACGTTTAAATCACGAAGTCATATATGCAATATTGATTCTGAGTGAGCTGATTAAATCCATTTACAATACTTGATTGTCGTTTTACAAGTATCCAAACAAAAGACTGAAATGAAGTTGCCTCCGCACTTCCGAGATGAACTGCTACAATACTTAATTGGGGCGGATACTTTATGAACGCCAGAATGGGGCGGATACTTTATGAACGCCTGTCATCAGGCATACATTATACTCACGCCTGATGGGGCGTACATTATAACTTCGCCTCACTGGGACGTACGTTATATAAACGCCTGACCATGGAACGAGAAGTATATAACCGCTTCATCTGAAGCGTGCATTATATAAACGCCTGTTAACGGGCGAAGTTTATAACTTCGCTCGACCAAATTTGGTTTTGTTCCGTAGTCAAGACCAAATATAGTCTGAAATTTGGGTATAGTCTGGTTTTTGATCTTTACTCTGTTCGACTGCGTCACGTATCTGGACCAAAAATTTGGTTTTAGTCGTCCATTGCAGTTGCTCCAAGGAGACTCTATATTGTTTCTGTCTAATCATTTTTCTAGTCATATTCCCCCTAGGCACCTGGCATCCCTACAAATAAGTTTTCCTTGCTGAAGAAACCAGACCTTTGTAATTTTTATGGAAAACTCTAGACATGAGACAACTGTTATTGTCCAGATATGGGACAATAAATTTGGACCTTTAATCATTGCCTTCTTCACCCCACTACTAATCCCGATGCTAGAATTATTCCCCTCTCAACCATTAAAATTGTGACACCTCATGTCCCAGATTTGGACAAGGTCCCAGCTGTAAACTCTCCCAGATATGGGACAATAAATCTGGACCTTTAATCAGTCCCTTCTTCACCCCGCTACTAATCCCGATGTTAGAATTATTCCCCTCTCGACCATTAAGATTGTGACACCTCATGTCCCAGATTTGGACAAGGTCCCTGCTGTAGACTCTCCCAATTTTTATTATTTTAGTACTAGGGGCAGCCGCGGAGTTAGGAACTGGACTAAGGAGAAGAAAAATTCTATTAGGGTTAGCAAGAAAATAAGATTAGGCTGTAGGAAAGTGAAAGTAAGATTAGGCTGTACGAAAGTTTAGGCTTGGAAATTTAGGCTTAGAAACTTATTAGGCAGGGGTAGCAACTGCACACACTTGTTGCATGTTGCATCCGCCACTGACTAGGGATATCTCTCAGTAGACATATCGTATCGTTAATGGATAACAATATTACGTATACATGACATGTTAACGGTACAAGGCCATACATATCACTAACCATCAGTCGATCGAACTCCGTCCATCACTATTGTCCAAATAAAGCTACGTTGCAGGAAAAATACTACAACACTCTTCGATGACGAGACTTTATAAGACTTTATGTTCGACATCTTCACGATGATTTCAGCACTCCAATAACTCTAATGCTTCAAAAATAAAAATAAAAATCTAATGCCTCAACAATTTCAGTAATACAAAAATTGAGGGATAAACTTGAATGGTCACTTTGAAGCTCAAACACATAAGAGATTTATGCAGGTTACTTAAGGAAAAAAAGATTAGAAATCCCGGTTAGTTTGAGGCCTACTTTTTTTTTTTACCCACCTAGACCAAGGGGATAAGGGGTGTCTAAACTAGACAAAAGTATTAAGTTATCCTCGCAATGAAAAATCAATCCTAAGTCTAATCCTTCTAAATTTGAAACTTATTCAAATCCTTTCAAAACTAAAACCTATTTAAAACATTTCCTTCACAAAGTACAATTAAAACCTAACTTCATTAATCGACTATAACAACATCGATCGATTTAAAGGAAATTTCATCGTCTCTGTTTTAAAAAAATAAAATTAAACATCATCATTGCGTCCCATTAATCTTAATTATACTTGTGGTTGGTTTATCCAATCAAAATTGAAAAACACAAATAATTTTGGGTTACGGTGTTTAACCATAATCAGTCGACGTCCATGTCCATATTGACAAATTCCTATGATAATCGGTCTATGTTCATGACCACTTCAACCGATTTATTCGGTATGTGTTTTCTGGTTAAAGAACATTTAAGCAGTTTCGGTCGATATTCATGCCCACACTGTCCGATTTTGGTATTGAAGAAATACTAGTTTTCTGTATGTTTTTTTTGTTGTTGCTAGTTACGGTTACTTTGAATGTTCATATTAACTGATTATATACTCTTTAACTTCTTAATTGCTAACCCGTAATCTGTTTTTATGAGCACTTGTGTGGAAAGGTTCTTTTAGTGCAGTGCTAGGAATCGGTCTATGTGTGTAACATGCTTACCAATTCTTATAATTGGTCTTTGTAGTGAGTAATATGCACCGATTATGGGTGTCCTTCTTGAATGAAAACATCAATCTAGAATCGTTCTACGAGTAAATGGACATCCACCGATTCTAAGTTGATGTTTTTTCAAAAAAAAAAAAGAAACCATCTTTTGATCTTTAGGTTAACAAGATTAAACATCTTTTAACACAAATTAATTAGGGGTAAATTAACCATTAAGAAAAATAGTTGACTAAAGATTTTTCCATTTTACTCCAAAATATCTTATTTTGTCCTCTAGTAATAGACCTCAAATAATCTATGTAAGATCCAAACTAGTCAGGTTAGAAAGGTGTGCTTTTGAGTTGAAATTCCAAATATATATATAGGATGTAGGGAACATATATCCAGTTCTATAGTCTTCTAGGTTCATTAAGAATATTTACGTGGATTAGTTGTCCTTTAGGTTTATCATTATTTTAAGGATAATTAAATTTATATTAGTAGATTTTTAAAGTCATTCCTAGCCTTTAGAACAACTAGGTTAAGGTTATATACCTGGACTAACAACAATTCATGGACATTTTTATCTATTAAAGAATATTATTTGTGCAAGAATAAATCTTAATAAACACGATCAGATGATGTTGATAAAATATGAATCAAACACGAATCAAAGAAAAGTAAAGAAGACCAAATATTTAACATGGTTCGACAAGTTATGCCTACATCCACAGAAAAATCTCCATATGGGGAGATATTTTATGGATTATGATAATGTAATGGTTTTTTGTTCCTCTCTAGGGTTTTCTTAGTGTATTCTTCTAAATGTTTTAGGGTTAAGATTCAAAGTTTTTATGCAATTGCGTTGGCTTGTACTCCAATAAATATTGATGTTCTAGAACTTTATTTTTGGACCATGGACATGAACTGGCAAAAACGATCCGTTGAAAAAGGGCTACTGGGCATGGGCCGAAAACGTTCTTGCTAATAAGACTAGCATTAGTCGATATCGGCCCCCAAATATTATGGTACAAACAAATGTATATCTGGTCAATTATCATTTGGCTCATTTCTATTTTGAGGATGTAGTGTATCTGATCTTCCTTGAAAAGACATCATTAAATTAGGCTAAAAATATTTATAGGGATTAGAACTTATTTCAAACTAAGTGCACAATCTAAAACAATAGTTGTTGTTTTTTTGTTTTTTTTAACATTGGGTTTAAGCCCAAATGTTATATTAAAGTTTAAACCTCAAAGAGGTCTACTACCTACAAGCCCAGGTAGCTAGAAAAAGAAAGAGAAAATTCCCTCCATCCCGATGCTGACGAGTTTCGAACTCAAGTTGATAGTATCATCACCCAACAACTTTACCACTGTACCACAGTGACATCTGCTAATTTACTAATGTCTTTTCAAATTTCTAAAACAATAGTTGTGGGACATTTCTTTTATAAACAACTTTTTTTTTAGGAAAGGATATACAAACAACTGGACTAATATTAAGTCCATGTTAATAACTTAAGATTTTGACGTTCAAATTTAGATGTGTTCACAAATATTTCAAATATTGTTTTATTTGGTTGGAATACGTTTATTCAATATTGTCGTGTAATAACTGTTGAAGTTTTTTTTTAAAAAATTTAAAAGAATATTGAAGTTTTAATTCGATTTTAACACTTTTTTCTAAATAAAAGAAAAGAAGAAGTAACCATACTAGGTGATAGAATGACAGAGACATCATATATGTATGTGATTTTTATGGTATGATGAAGCATCAAAGAAGCCCAAAAAAATAGGTATTCTTTCAAAGAAAAAAATTATATTTATAAACAGACACACTATTACATATAAAATGGTAAATATATTATTCAGAATAATGACTCTACATTGACGTTGGGAAATCCCAATATTTATTTCCATAGTTTTTCCAATGGTAGTTGGTTCAACGCCTCTAACAGTGGAATATATGAAATGAAAAGCATTGACGTATTCACAATTATACCTCTCTTAAATTTATAGACAAGGGTTATCCTTGTCGCGTAGCTTGGGGATAGGCACCGACCTTGTGCACTCTATGTCCTAGCTTACCAACTAGCCATTTAAGCAAAAGCAAAAAACTCATCCTTCAAATCACAGATCCAAAAATATGTTGACGCTAAAATAATTGATTGTCATATAAAAGAGAATTCGCTCGTTTGCTTTATATTATGCAAATGCCCTTTTAACCTCTTTGGCCAACGAAATTGATAAAAAACCAACAAAAAAATCCGAAAACGTTCACATGTACGGTATTCATTCTTGAAAAGGACCCGTGAAGATTAGTTGCGAATTTGCAAGTAGTATGCACCATAAAAAAAATACTTGGAGTTGCAATACAACACAAGGGATACAACGAGCATATATGTGTATATATATACAGCTTAATTACTCAAAACACGACCCCACAAATCTCATATCATAACAAAATTCTGAATTGAAATTTTAAAATAAATTTCATATTTATCATCTTCTTCTTGATTGATTATTCTTCATTTAGGACAGGTTTAATTGAGATTCAAAATTAGAGACTTTGTTTGAATTGCGCCATATTTCCAAATTTTGAAGCACTGCTGAAACATTTGACTTAACGGAACAAAATTTATGTTTTATACATAATATATACAGACCCAAAACCAAAACAAATTTTTTACAACTCAAAAGAGATTAGATTTCATGATAACCTCAAAAAAAAAAAGATGTATACAAAAATAAACTCAAAAGATTAAAGATATTAATAGCATGCATGTAGAGAACATAGATTCAAAATATAGCTTGCAAAGAACATAGAATCACCCCACAAAAAATTATGCAAATAAGAACTAATAAGCATAGCATTAACCATGCATCTCGACCAAATTTTTGTTTCTCCTTTCAGCAATCCCATTTTGTTGAGGTGTGTATGGTGTAGTAAATTGATGAATTAAACCATATTTTTGACAAAAAAAAATAATAATTCATTAGGATAATATGCACCACCACGATCAAAACATAAAATTTTAGTTTTTTGTCCTAATTGTGTCTCTACTTCTGCTTTGTATATTTTAATAATATCAAAGAAATCATCCCTAGATTTCATCAAGTAAGTATAAGCGTACCTAGTACAATAACTAATAAACTTGACATAGTATTTGTTTCTACGATGAGTCATATGATTTTTCATATCACCAGCATAACTATGTATTAATTCAACCAAAGCATAATTTCTTACTACAAGTTTAAAAAATACTTTATGTGTTTTTGCTTGCACACATATTTCATATTTGTATACATTATGAAAATTGCAATCAGAAATCAATCCTTTTTTTTAATGTTTCTAAGAGAACCATAATTGACATATCCTAATCTACTATGCCATAAATCAACAGAGTCAACAATATAATCTGAACCATATATTTATTAAATTAAGCTTAACCATCCCATTACAAGGGTATCCTTGTCCAACAAACATACTGATTTTAGACAATACTCACTTATCATACTCATAAGTTATGTTGAATCAAGCACTGTTAACAAGGACTACTGAAACAAGGTTTTTAACAATGTCGAAGACATGTAAAACATTAGTAAGAGTAAAAGTCTTTCCCGAAGTAAACGAGGGTTCAACAGTGTATTTGCCAATTACTATAGTGAGTAGGATATTTGGTGAAGTAATTTCGTCTCCTTACTATATGGTATGGTGGAAACAAATATCATGTCCTTTAAATAAATACTTACTCAAAGATATGAAATATATGAAAGGTTGAGCCAGTGTCGTACTTCCCCAAACATAATTTCCTCAAATATATGAAAGGTTGAACCAGTGTCATACCACCATCCACTATTATTATCAGCATCATTATAGCGGCTTGCACTACTATCACAAGTTTGTCATCGACCATATTCGTCTCATTTTCATTTTGTTTATTTCGTTGACGACAGTCATGAGCATAATGGTCGGGTTTCTTACAGAAGTAGTATTCAATCCTCTTCTTATTTTTCTTGTTGGGAATTTTTCTTCTTAAACTGAGTACCACTCTTAGGTTTCAAGTAATTTTACATCTTAGATTCTTTCTACACTATTAACCTTAGATTGATTTTCAGATTGTTGACTATGCTTAATATCTTCTTTACGAGCGTCATCTTCAACACGAAGATGATGTTGTAAAACTTCTAAGTCATACTCAGTTTCAGTATGCTTGAGTTTTTTCTTATAATCATTCCAAGAAGAGGGGGAGACGAGGGATAATAACCCCAACAACAAAAGCATATGAAAGATCGATTCCAACATCATTAAGATGATTAACAATGAGTAAAAGTTTGTTGACCTGAACAATAATTGACTTACTATCAACCATTTTAAAGTCCATAAAGTTACAAATCAGGAACTTCTTGTTGCTTGCTTCAGAAATCTTGTATTTGTTGTCAAGCATAGTCCATAATTCCTTTTCCGACACTTTTTTCATGTGGCCTTCAATTCATCAGTGATTTTGTCTTTTGGAGCGAGAATTTCCTCCATCAATAATGTATCACTACTCGCAGAGATTGAGCAGTAACAGTTTAAGTTTTATACTCCATTAGCCGAGTTTATTGTCTAAAGTGTTGTAAAAATTGGTTAAACTAGAGGATAAAAACACACAGAGAACTGGTGTACGCATGACTTCAAGGATCTTTACAATAGCTTTAAAAAATACCAAATAATTGGCGAGTATAACAGGTGAATGAATTATTCCTGCAAGATTTAATAGAGCCCTAACACCGTAATCAAATTCAAGAATTGTACTTCCTTCACCCGACCATGAATATATTATTTAAAGTTGCCGATAATTCTATTAGAAAGGAAGAAAACAATAAGTTTTTGATGATTTTTGATAAGAAACAATCACCATTGTTTATAGGAGGATTCATGTCCATTGGAGATGCCTCTCCATCTTCAACATACTCCTTAAAGAAGCACTAATGGTGGATGTTTGGAAGAAACGCGTTGATTCATTGTAATTTGAATTTGGTTCTCAAAATAAAATCAGAAGAAAAAAATAATTCTACGAGACGTGGGTCACGCACTCTTCTAGGGTGCGATGTCCCCTAGATACCTACGATGGTCAACCACAGTCGAGAGTGGCGGGGATTGTCGATCACAATCCGTAGGGGGCGGGGGTTGTTTCCTCAGATTCCTTAGAGTAGTGGAAGGTAAAATGCATAATGGTTGAAAACATCCAACAATAAGAAGACATGCCTAACCTACTTAACAATCCATGCATTATGTTACTTTGACGGTGTTATTGTTATAACACGCATACCACTTTCGCCTACTGCTTTCACACAGGTAAGCAAAACCTTTCACAAGTTTGAAAGTGGCTATTCAATTATTATATCACCAATAAGACATTCCCTCGTAATATATTATACAACGATTTTAAAATTCGAATATTGGTCTTCTTATGGATGGACCAATCTGGTATACCAAATTGGTCCACCGGCCCTTTCACCCTTGGATTAATAGGAATAGGATTCTGAAGACATACCCCGACCAATTTTGTACACCAAATTTGGCCCACGTCTATCGTTTTCAAATGCCTATCCATCTAGGGGCGATTTTCTCGTAGTGACTTCATAAAAGGTGTATGATTCAAACTATGTTAGGCCAGCCTGTGTTGAATTTGGGCCGGCCATAGCCCTTAGGGTGTTTCAAACGCGTCTACTTTAATTAGGTCGTGCCGACGTGCCGTCGTGGTATATATATCACTAGAAGTGCTTGGTTGTCTGGTCCACAAATGTGGGCCATAAGTTTCTTATTTTAGGAGGAGTGGGCCAGTTAGTCCATTAAATGGTTGAACTTTCTATTCTGGCATGGGATTCACATTTATTGGTAACTGTGTTTTCGAGTGTGAATTCGTGCACACTCTTTAACGAGTGTATATTTCACATTTCAATCTCTATCCTTGATTTAATTTAGGGATTTATATAATGAGGGTCGTGATTCTAAACATGAGGGTAATGGGAACATCAATTAAATAATCAGCCAATCAGAAGAATATGTAAATATACACTCATTAGAGGAATGTGAACAGATTTGGACTCTTGTTTTTTCCTAGATTTTATGTACTAGATTGAAGATGGCCTTTGACTTGGCTTGGACAACTCGAAAATCCTAATCATTTTCAACTGTGAACCGGCGATTGACAAGTATAATTAGACTATCCTAGGTGTCTCTCGAGTGGCCTTCATGCATGATATACCATGTGAACCGTTAACCATGATATACTGATTCAATGATCATTCACACACTGATAAACATGTTTTAAAGTTTGAACATATTTTTTTTAAAATTCTTAGTCTCTTAAACAAGTCTAAAAGTTCTTAACCACTTAAACAAGCCAAAATCATAAGTTTCCCTCAAAGTTAAATACTACCAACAGTACTTCCAATAAAAACAAGTTAAACAATCAACACTATCGATTTTTATGGGCGGGTTAGGTCGGTTTTAGCATCAAACCATAAATTGATCCATCTATATCGGGGTTTTAAATTCATAACCATATGCCAAGCCATTATGGGCGGGTTCGATTTTAAAACCCATGGATTCATCATGTGCGGGCGGATTTAGTTTGATGGGTCGGTTCTTGTACAACTCTAATTTTTGTTAACTTTAATTTTTGGTTTGGTACAACCGTGAGTTTATATCTTTTTTATACACCTTTTTCAATAACTAAATTAAATAAAAATAAATTAAAAACCAACGGTGAAATTAAAAAAGAAAAGAAAAGAAAACATATATGGTCTATATATATTGGTATATCTATCCTAGATTTTTATTTGGTTTGATAATTACTATAGGTATCAGGAGATATTTATATATATATATATATATTACTATATTACTATCTATGTCTTTATATTGTAGTTACAATAAAAATGTAAATAATATGAACTTTTGATCTTAATATACCTTTTTTTAATAAGCAAACATTTCATTAAAAGCTAAGGAAAGTTATATACAGTAATATCACAGCCATTTACAAGAGCTTCTTTAATAGAGAGTTTTAGGTTGTTGTGTTAGGTGTTAAAAGAACACAAAATACCCTTTTTACGTCTTTCCCATTTAACAAGCCTATCCACTTCCTTAAGAAAACTTCTATTTACATAAGTTACTTTACTATTTACATGACCCAAAAGAACCTTCACATTTTCTAAAATATTCTTCGTTCTCCATTCGCAGCTAGAAGGTTTGCTGTCCAAAAAATTTGCCACATTTCTACTATCTGTTTGCACCTGTAAGCCGTGCAGATTTAAATCTTTTTCCCACTCCAATGCTCTTTTTATTGCGAGAGGTTCTCCACATTCTTCGCTGGTGGTGTATCCTACAAAAACCTTTATATCAGATATGTATTCATGCATCCACAGAATTAATCCAATTCCGTATTCTCCTGTATTTGAATCAAAGGAAACATCCGCATGAATACAATTATGTGTGTTTCTCATAGCTCCATTCTGTTGGATTTTAGTCTTTGAAAAAGTTATATATCTGTTGGGTTGTATCCTCCCTGAAGATTCTTTTTTCAAGGCCAAATTCCATTCATTTATAGCATTCTTAATCATACTAATACAGTCCAAAGGATTAGGTTTAACTCCCTGAAAAACTATCAGATTTATGTACTTCCAAAGTTGCCAACACATGATAGCAAACAACTCCTTCCACTCCTTTAGAGTTGGTGAAAACCATGATTTAACCCACTCAAAGCAACTGTCATCAAAAGAATGCATTTGTATTCCTAAGCCGAACCAAACTGCTCTAGTAAAACAACATTCCACAAAAAGATGCTTTATAATTTCTCTGATATCCTATGAATAGAGCATGCAATATGGGTCTGAATGCCCCGGCGTATCATGCAACTTTGATCTAAGAGCCAACACTTCGGCTGTCATTTTCCAAACAAAGAGAATAACTCTGGGTGACAAATTCATGTGCCAAATTTTCAACCAAGTTTTATCATTATTACTGTGATTTTTCTGAGACACAAATTTATAAGCAGATTTAGTAGTAAACTTCCCATTTCTATTACCCAGCCACATTAGTGTATCTTGGGAATTTTCTGAGAGATGGGTAGATTTAATTATATTGCTATCTCAGGCTGGAAACTAGAATCAATTAGATCAATATTCCAGACACCCTCAACTGTAATGAGATCAGACACAAATTTTATATCTTCATTATGCCAATTAGTTAATATACCCATCTCAGGGATCCAATTATCTAGAGACACGTGAATACTTCTGCCATGTCCAACTTGCCATATTACTATTTTCTTTGATAATTTGCAGACCCAATCTAATACTATGACAAATCCATGAAATTTCATAATCCCTGTTCTTATGAAAAGGGTGTGTTCTAGGAAAATATTTCCCCCTAAGAATTTTGGCCCATAAATCTTCCGGATTTTTCAACATTCTCCATGCTAATTTAGCTAAAAGATAAATATTAACCTTATAAGGATCTCTAATCAATATCTCCAAAAACTTTAGAAGTTCTAATATTATTCCAAGCTTTAGGGTAAAATGCTTTTTTAGAGTTATCCTTATTCCACCAAAAATCCCTATGTAACTTATCAAATTCATCAAGAACAGATTTTGGAAATGCAAAACACTGTATCTGATAAGATGGATAAGCTGATAAAGTAGAGTTAATAAGCACCGTTCTACCCGCCTGAGACAATAATTTGGATTTCCAACCATTTAGAGCTTTATAAGCTCTATCCAACAAAGGTTCAAAATTTAAAGCTTTCTTCCTACCAAAAAAAAGTAGAGTTCCTTGATATTTTTCATCCTTAGATATTCTTTGAACTTTAATATTCTAGCCAGAATTTTTCCATGCTTACCATGAACATTTTTACTAAATAAACACCAGACTTATGAAAATTTATGGTTTGGCCAGAAGAAGAAGTAAAAATATCTAGGATGTTCATAAGACTTCTAACTTCAGCAATATCATCTTTACAAAAAATAAAGCAGTCATCCGCAAACAGAAGATGCGAAATCGTAGAACAGTTTTGATTAATTCTAATACCAGTAAACTTTCCCTGAGCCTCTGCATTAATAAACAACCTAGAAAGACCTTCTAAAGCTGTGATAAATAAGTACAGAGATAATGGATCTCCTTGACGAAGACCCCTAGTCGGAGAAAATTGAATGCCAGGAATACCATTTAGAAGAACCGTTGAATTAACAGTTGAAATGCATTCATATATAAAATCACACCATTTTTGAAAAAACCCATATTTTTTGAACATAAATATCACAAAATTCCACTCCATCTTATCAAAAGCTTTCGATAGATCTAATTTCAAAGTTATATATCCTTTCTTAGTCTTACTAGTTCTCATTGTATGAAGCATTTCATGTGCTATGACAACATTATCCACTATCTGCATTTTTGGAATAAAAGACAATTGATTTGGTGAGATAATTTTATCCAACACCTGTTTAAGTCTAGAAACCAATATCTTTGAGATTAATTTATATAAGGCATTACTCAAACTAATTGGTCTGAAATCTACAGGAGTTATTGGATTCTCAACCATAGGTATTAAAGAAATAAAATTATCATTCAAAGCTTCCTCTAATTTGCATGTTTCAAATAACTTTCTAACCAAATTCACTACATCAGCTTCCACTAGATTCCAATGGGTTTGAAAAAAACCCAGTGGATATCCATCAGGACCTGGAGACCCCCATGAGTTCATGTTGAACATAACCATTTTTATCTCCTCTACATCTGGTGTGCTAACTAGATTTATATTTTCCTCCTCTGATATTAGTGGAGAAATTAAGTTATCAAAAATATTATCTATCTATCCACCAGAAGAATTACTAATCTTAGCAAAATGATTTTGAAGGAGCAAGTCCAGTTGGTCCTTTTCTTCTATCCAAAGCCCAGATTCATCCCTAAGCATATGTATTGTATTATGTCTTTTTCTATTTGATGCAAACACATGAAAATACTTAGTACATCTATCATGCTCTTTGAAAATCTATCTCTACTATTTTCCAACCAGTATATATGTTCTCTTATTCCAAGTTTCAACATCATCCTCTAATTTCTTTAACACTTTCCTAGATATCAAATGTCCTGGCTTAGCATTCTCTCTATCAATTTTCCTTACCATCTCTTCTTTGTTTTTAAATAAAGATGTTCTTGAAAATGTTTCTATTCCAATATCCAAAATCCTTAGCTAGATTTTCAAGAGTTTGTACTAAGTTATTCTCCGAATTTGCTCTATTTTCAGTCCAAGCATTCTCCACAAACATGTCATACTCCTTATGTTCTCTCCATCCCCTGAAATATTTATATGGTCTTTAAATACCTAGTTTAACCGGACAGATATCTATAAGAAAAGGATTATGGTCTGAAGCAACCCTATATAAGTGATAAACAGTGGTATCCGAGAAAACTTCAAACCATTTAACATTCACCAAACCCCTATCAATACGTTCTCTAATATTTTCCTCCCCATCTCTTTGGTTAGACCAAGTTAATAGATCTCTTTGAAAACCTAAATCAATAAATCTAATTTGTTGTATGGCCTTATGAACTATATTGAAAATACTGGTAGAAGCTTCGTTTCCCCATTGTTTCTCAGTATTATCTAATATAAAATTCATATCCTCAATCAACATCCATGGATCATTGAATCTTTCATTTAAACTTAATATATAATCACATAACGCACCATAAATACAAGAAACGTAACTAGCAATACCCTTTATTTTCAATGCTACCGTTATAATGTTAAATCTCACCTCAACAAATTCAACTAAAACCTGACTATTCCATGCTACAATCTGACCTCTAGATTTACCTATAGATGATATAACCACCCAATTTTGAAACTGAATCTTTCTAACAGTTTCATTCATTTTCTCTAAACCCATTTTTGTCTCAGACAAAAAAATAATCTCAGGTTTATATTTTTCAAGCAAAAATTTAAGGTGATTATAAGTTTTCGGGCTATTGCATCCTTCGGCATTCCACGATATTAACTTCATGACTACTAGATTTAACACAAAAAACCAAACACCAAAAATAACAGTGACTAAATTCCTGATGTAGTTTAAAACAGATGAAGACTCTATTAACTTAACAATTCTAGCTACACAAAAGTAAAAGGAAAACAGAGTAGAAAATGAGTAAACACAAAGATAGCAAATATAAAACCACTGAAAACTTAAAACATTCAAAGTTTTGCAAAAAATACTAAGTAGATTAGCGCTTTCGGTACTCGAATTTCCTTCCACAATCTTCAGATTTTTCACTTTTTCCGAAACCACGACATCCTCTGCAATAACATCTTCTTCTGCTAGAATTGGTGTAATATTGATAGGGTTGGTATCCCCTTCAGCAACAACCAAAGCATTGATATCATTTCAGTCGGATGACATTTCCCTAAATCCTTATACCCAGCCAATAACCATGCATAACCTTGTAAATAATGTTTCCCTTCAATCAAACTCTGAAAATATTTCTCCTTAGCTAGTTTCTCAGCCCTTTCTTTTTCATATTCCTCCATATCCTCCAATTCTTCCTTTTCTTTACCCTTTTCAGCAGTCTTCTCAGATGGTCCAGCTTCTTTAATTACTACTTCCCTAGATTTTACCTCAGGATTAGGACATTTCCAATCTATATCCATCCTCCGTCTCTTTCCAGTAGCTCTGTTAACAACTTCTTTATCGATTAGCTTCTAAATTCAGTACAAGATTGATCTGTTTTCTTCCAGTTTTTTGCCTTATTCTTCTTCAAAGCCAAAAAACTTTTTGCTTCATCTTTAGTACCAACAACCACAGGAATATCCCTAACTACATCACGTGACTCATTCCTACAATCATAACCAGCAGGATGCATTATCCACTTACAAAAAGAGCAAACTCTAGCAGGCAAGCCAATATAATCAATTTCAACTGATTTTTTTCTTGTACCCAAATCCTCTAGAACCATGTTTACTTTTTTGACCAAGGGTTTGGTTAAATCAAAAATCACCAAAGCTTTATATTCCACCCCACATCATCAGAACTTCACCTAACTGCGTAGCAACCTTTCTAGCCATGTACATTCTATCAGCAGTAAAATTCGTAAACTTAAAGACAGTCCAAAATATATATTTGTTGAAGTTAAGATCTGAATGTCTCACCTTATCCACCTTTTCTCAAAACACCAGTAATTTACCACCCACTGATGCATGAGACATCACTGCTCTAGCAAACTCTTCATGATCTTCAAAAGCAAAGAAAAACAAATTTTTTATTCTAGAATCTCTTACCTCAAAAATCCACTGAAGGTCCCACTTGTTCCTCAAATCCCTCTTAACTTGATCTGGTCTCATTTTTTAATTGTAAAAATCATCCTCCCTGAACATCTTACCCACCAATTCCATAGAATCACCATTTTTGATGCATAAAGAAGCTTTCTTGATGAACTGCAATAACTGATGATTACCCGTATCTGACATATTAGCTTTTTCCTCCATTAATTTAGCCACTGTACTAAGACCTTGAGATATGATTGGATTATCCATTTTTTAAAAGCGAAAAGCATATGAAATTAAGAACCAGTAGCACGGAAGAATAAACCTCTTGCTAGATTTGTTAAAAAATTTCACATAACCTTGAAGTACTTTTATAATCACTGAACAATTGATAAATGAAATTTTATAATCTGCAAATGTGCCACATGTAACAGTTTTTCTTTACACAATTGCATGCAGTGTGATATCTTTACTCCAGCAGGCAAATCCATAAATTCTTCTGTACTGTAGCAATAGTAATTACTGAACAATCTCATGATTACATGCCTAGTCTTTGGCAGAGATAACTTATCAGTTTGGAGCAAAGAAAACTCCCAACACATATTAAAGCGGCCACGTGCAGATCTGCTTCGAACATGTGTTACCAACTGACTGAGAAAAACCCACCAGCCTATAAACTGCCTTAGAAGGGGATTCGCCCAACACCACCTAGCAGATTTTGCCATGAATCTGGTAAGTGGCAAACCAAAGATGTTTGGAAAGAAATTCTTTCCCAAAACAAGAAATTATTCTGACATTAAAACAAAAACAAATTCAGATTTAGTTAAAAGCGAAAATTAAATTAGAAAAACTCTAACTTCAAAAATATAATTTTAATTCATAAAAATCTACTTTATCTTAAAACATACTTAACAGAACAAAGATTTGGGGAGAAACCCAATTAAGAACACCAAGAAATTGAAGCTTAATTATAAGAACATGCTATAGAAATCAAAAACTGAAAACTGAGTTACGAAATTTTTCGCCGATTTTATCGCCCCATTCACAGACTTTCTCTCTCCTTAAAGAGGTGAGTTCGATCGGCTGTCTTTGATTTTAATATACCGATAAAAAAAGAAAACATGTGGCAAGAAATCCTATTCCCTCCTCATAGGAATCCTAAACCCAAACAAAGGTATAAAATCATAATCTCGGGAATATGATTCCATACCCACCAAACAAATATGGCTGACACCTATCTTAAGGATAATCAAACTGACATTACTAGCTAAATTCATTCTCATCTTTTAAGATAACTAAGATAAAGCCCCGTACCAAGAATAATAACAATCCTTGTATATTTTTATTTGTTAATCAAAATTATGTATTTGGTCCATTTTATCATCCAGGTTCTGTGTCTTGTACTCCTTTGAAAGACATTAGTAAACTAAACTATTAATATTTATTGGGCTTAAAATTAGTTCAAACATAAGTTCACAATCTAAAAGAATAGTTGCGACGTTTTTTATGAACAACTAGAAACAAGCAACTTGACGGGGTGATCGAACAACATAGACATCGGGCTGCTATTGATTTTTATTTTATCTTCATTTTGATTTTTATTTACCTCATAATACAATATGCGTAGTGCATAAAATTATAACTCTAAGTTGATGAATTGCATCGAGGAAACCAGGAAGATCAATATTTTTTAAAAAAGATTATTTTTTCTTACGGTGAAAAAAAAATTATAAACAAAGATATTACTACGAGGAAGTAGGAGTTAGATATTTTCTTTAAACGTTTGCATTTTCAAAAAAGTTTTAATTTGAAAACCTAATTTAATTTAGGTTTGAACAGTCATATGTCTTCGCAATAGTCACCATTAATGCCTCTTCAAGGTGTCTGCTGGTGATGAAAGATCGTCTCAAGAAGATACAAATCCCTTGAAAGTAGTGGTGAGTATTTCTCTTGTAAATGCATCAAAACTTATTACTTTCTTCTCTTTTAATAACACTATCGGAAATCTTTTAAACAATTTATTCTGGATGGACAAGAGAATTACAATTCTTGAATTCTTTTACGCTCTCAAGACTTCATTGAATCTTAAAAGTTTTAACTTTTTAGACTGTTGGACTCGCCAATTATTTGGGAAGGATGGAAAAATCCTTAAAATCAGTGGTACACCATTGTTTATGTGTGTTTTCATTCTCAATTTAACCCAATTTTTCAGCAAATACCCATGCCCCAAGTTCGTAATCAAGGGACATCCATGTTGCCTAGCTTGGGAAACAGGCACCCTCCGTGTGCACTATGTGTCGGCTAACTGTTTAAGCAAAAGCGAATATCCCCATCCTTGGACCTTGAGACCCGAAAAGATGTTGATGGCAAAAAAATAATTGACTGTTACATAAAAGAGAACAAAAGAGAATTCGCTTTGTATTATGCCCATTACCTTTTAACCAATTTGGCCAACGAAATTGATAGCAACCCAAAATTTCCGGAAGCGTTCACATGTTCCGTATTCATTCTTGAAAAGGACCCATGAAGATTATTGCTAGTAGTAAGTACCATGAAAAATACATGGAGCTGCAAGCTTGGAATACAGCACAAGGGAAGGGATACAAAGAGCATATATACACAGCTTAATTACTCAAAAACTTGACCCCACGAATCTCATACCATAACACAAATCTGAATTGACGTTTCATAATAAATTTCATCTTTATCATCTTCTTCTTAATTGATTATTCTTAGTCTAGGACAGGTTTAATTGAGATTCAAAATTAGGGACTCTGTTTGAATTGCGCCATATTTCCAAATTTTGAAGCACTGCTGAAACGTTTGATGGAACAAAACTTATGTTTGATACATAATATATACAAAACCCAAACAAAACAAAAAAACAAATTGTTTACAACTCAAAAGAGATTAGATTTCATGATAACCTCAAAAAAAAGATGTAAACAAAAACAAATTCGAAGACTAAAAACAGATAATAACACAAAAGGAAAAATTAAAAAAAAAAAAACAAAAAAAGAGAAAAAAGTACAAGAAATTTGGTCAGGGCAGATCATTTCTTGATATATATGATCTGTTCTTCTTCTTGTTGTTGTTCTTCTTCTTGATATATATATATGTTACCAGTTATGTCTTGATCTCTTGTTAGATGGAGGACTAATTGAAGGAACTGTAAAACCATGGTCACTCCTTCCACGATTCACCTGCTTTGAGCTCATAATCGGGGTTTCCTTGACAAATTCCTTCAAATTTAATCCATTCTTTCGGCCATCGAAAGGATAAGTCGGATTTACTGGTGTTTCTGGTACCCAAAGTGACAAATCTTCAGAAACAACATAGCCTTGGCTGTTACTTTGATTATCGAAGTAATTTGCATCCAAATATGGGTGAAGATCTTCTTCATTCTGCAATAAAACCAAACAAAAGAGAAAAATATTAGCATAAATCATTGCAGATCATGAAAACGTTATATGGGTGGCGGTTTAATGAGAATAATTTGAATAAAGATGGTGGTGTTGTTGACAAAATGCAAACCTTACAAAAACCATTTCCATGGGTTGTTGTTGGAGAGGAATCGACAAGAAAATCTTCAACCTGCCAACCAGGTAATGTCTCCATCAAGTACTCCGATATACTGCTGGTTGATCCTCCGCTTGTTGGACCAGAATGATCACAATATTTTGATGGTAATACCGTTGATGGTAGTACCGTTGCAAAAGAATTAGTACTAGTATGAACGCTGGGGGTAGTTTTATTTTTGGATGCTATGATCATGTTTTTGATATTATTGGAGTCCGCGGAAGCAGCGAGATCACGGTCGATATTAGTTGCCGATGTAGAGGTGATAGTAGTACTGGTTGAACCGGAAGGGAAGACTTGTGAGGTAGAAGATAACTTGACGCCGGTGAGAAGGAATCTATTATGTTTTTTTGTTAATTCATTGGCCGTATGAATTGAATTATCACATTCTCGGCAAAGGATTGCTCGATCTTCCCGGCAGAATAAAAAAGCTCGCCGTTCCTGCAACAACACAGAAACCGTGAGTAACTCCATCGGTATGTAACGATTACAAGAAGATTAAGAAAACAGATCAACAAATTATACAGACCTGACATATGTCGCAACGAGGAATTTCACTGGAAGATGAAGAAGGATGGAGAAGAGAAAAACGGTGGTGTTTACTAGCAAGTTTGTTGGCATGGTGAACACGATGATCACAACCATTACAAAGAGCAGCTTCATCAGCCGAACAAAAAACCGCAGCTTCGTCTTTGTTACATACATCACACTGGATCTTCATTCTCTCTATGTTGTTTATTCTCTACAAAGTACAAATATATAACTAAGGCTTGGATCTTTGTACTTGGAGGATCCGAAATCTAATAAAGTAGGTATGAATATGATGCAGAAATGGTCAGAGTTTTTGATAGGGTGGTGGTTGTATATCTCTTGAGTTTAGTGTCAGCACGAGGGATGGTCTTCTTCTACAATCCTTCCTTGTTTGGCTAAAGACTATGAATATGATCCTGATCTGATTGATTGATTGATTTGAAGGAAGTGATAATTGAGAGAGGGGGGGAGAAAGAGGATTCAATTGACTCTCAAAATTAGTAAGGGACACAGCTCACTGGTACATGAACTTTTATATTGTAGGGAAGTGATTATCACTTTCCTTTGAGTGGGGCATCATAAATAAGGATTTTTAAAGGGTATGTTGTCGTATACTGGTTGGGTAATAATCTAGCAGCATCCTCTTCATCATCATAAATTAAACAAACAAAAAGAAAAAAAGATTTGGGAACGGAGAGTTCGAGATTTGGACTAGTATATGGAATGGGCGAAGGAAGTGTCAAGTGTGCGCAACTGTCAACTGACCTTGACCTTCTCTTTCTCTTTCTCTCGAGTCTTTCACTTTCTGAGTAAAAGACATACAGGGAGGGGGAGAGGGAGGATAATGGCCCAGCTATTCTATACTCCATAGAGCTCATAATATCATATGCTGTAAAAACGCAGCGCGTTTAAAGGATGGATGAGGTTTTTTCACTAGCTTTTTGTCTTTCTGCATGAGATTTTAAATGCATAACATAAATGAAGAAGCTAAAGACAAGGAAGAGAGGGGGTGGCACACTGAAGTCTCTATTGGAAGGTGGTTCCATAATAATGGAGAGTATGTGTGTGTCTCAGACTCAGCTCATGGGCTCCCTAAACCAGTTGCTATCATACAATTACAATTTCTCTCACTTCATTCACTCCTTTTAGAACTTTAATGGTTTGTTCAGTTGTTGTGATGTTGGGGAGAAAAATAGTGTAGCAATAGGTACCGGCTATGTACACGAAAAAACAAGAGGAGGGTCAAAAATCAACCCTAAATGTTAGAAAATGTTTGGCATCCAACTCAAAACCAATTGTCAATGAGTGGATTATAAACCGCAAGATCTTAGATTATCCAGATAATATGAGATTAATAATTTCAATGCGCCTTCTCATATGTAGTCTTATTGGGTCTAAATATGGCATCCTACTCAAAACCAATTGACAATGAGTGGATTAAAAACCGCAGGATCTTAGATTACCCAGATAATGTGGGATTAATAATCTCAATACGCTGCCTCACGTGTAGCCTCGTTGGGTCTAACACGTGGACAATAAATCGGGTGACGCGGAATAAAGGTGCGGTCAAATGACTCGATACAAATAACATGCTCTGATACCATGTTAGAATATGGGCATCCAACTCAAAACCAATTGGCGATGAGTGGAGAGGCCCAAAAGATTATAAACCGCGGAATCTTAGATTACCAAGACAATGTGGGACTAATAATCTCAACACTAAATTTGAAATATAAAGGGCATTTCGATTAATAGAAAATCTAGATCAGAAAGAAAAATTTACAAGTTCCTTTTCAAAACTGAAATGAGATTTGGGGAGAATTAGAATCATAATAGACTCACAACCAAATTCTGATTCTAATTTTTTTTTTTTTTTTGATCAAAAGAAAAACTTTGTTGAGAAAGAAAGGATGTACATAAAGATCTACCGGAGGTAGATTAAAAATATTTATTTTGAGTCATACTGAAATAGTTTTACTAACTAGAGAACTGTTAATATAATCAAAAGCGAACATTTTTGTTTTACTGACGTGAATATGTCACCACTATCTTATCACTTATAGGAGCCACTTACACCTGGAACAATAATAAGTTGTGGAGTATAAGAAGTAGAATTGACAGATTTCTAATCTCTTCTGAAAAGGAAAATATTCATTTTTTTATAACTCAAGGCCTTGTCTAGACCTTGCTCAGATTATTGCCCTCTTGCTTTGTTTTGTGAAAGTGTTGGTGGATCGAGACCTTTTCGCTTTGAGATATATTAGCTAACTTATCCTTTGTTTTATCTCTTATGCAATCGTGGTGGCATTCTTTTTCTTTCGGAGGTTGTGCTAGTTTTATAAGAAATTACAGGATTTAAAGGAAAACTTTATGTTATAAGGAAGAGTACTGTCAAGTAGGTAGACAACCCAAAGCTTTTGAAAAGACTTTTGTGAAATTTTATGCTAATAATGAACTTGTTGAAGCTCAACGGGACAATAAACTAAAAGCAAGACAATGATATCGCAATTTGATCATTCTTGAAGCTGAAAATAGAATGACTAAAGCTAAAGGTCGGAACATGCAAGGTATGGATAAAAACACAAAATCATTTCATAAAATAACTTCAGATAAGAGGAAAGGAAACATAAAGCTAATATTAATGTTAACGGGAAAATGAGAACGGATCAAGGTGAAATCAAAGCATGCATTGTTAAGTACTTCAAAAAAAATTATCGGGATCAAATTTATTTTAGTGAATGGATGATTTATCATTCAATTCTATTTCTTACAATATGCGTGAGCGGCTTGTGACAGAAAATTGATGAGTAGAAAATTTTAAATGTTATTTAAATGTCTTGGAAAAAATAAGGCCCATGACCCTGATGGATATCCAATTGAGTTTTATCAAAATACTTGGTATTATTAGAATTGATGTGCTTAATTTGTCGAAGAAATTATAAAAGAAGGGATTTTTAGACTGGAGACTCAAAAAGACTTGCATTAACAACTGAAGAAATCATAGACGTGAGAACCATAAGCTTCATTAATGGTGTTACAAAATTCTCTCTAAAGTTTTGGCAAAAAGGTTTAAACTTTCTTTGCCTTATGTTATTTCTCGCAACAGTCAACCATTATCAAGCAATGACAGATACTTAATGGGGTTCCTATTGTCAATGAGTTGATTAACTCAAAAAATAATGGTTTACTTTGCAAAATTTATTTTGATAAGGCTTTTGACCATGTTAATTGGATTTTTCTTAATAAGGCATTGCAGAAACTGAGCAATGGATTAAGACGGAGAAGATGGATACAATGCATTGTTGAACATGTCAAATTTTCGGTTCTCATCAATGATCCATCAGAAGGTTATTTTAACAGCAACAAAGGCATCATACAAGATGATCCTTTGTCACCTTTCTTATTCTTAATTGTAGGCGAGGCTTTAACTGTAATGATGAAGGAAGCTTAAGTTGATGGTTTCATAAATGGTTTTAAGGTTTCAAATTCTTGTATTAAGGTTAGTCATCTGCAATTTTCAAGTGACATCTTAATTTTTGATGGATGTATGTGTTGATCAAGTTAAGTTTCTCTGAATCCTTCTCTTGTGTTTTTAGTTACTTATTGGCCTTAGGATAAATTTTTCCAAAAGCTATATATATGTAGTATGATATGATGCAACCATGAATGAATTTACTTCTCTTATGTAATGCTACAAAACTCTTCCTACCACTTACTTGGAGCTTCCTTTGCGTGACAAGTATAAATGTATCCACAAATGGGATAAAAATCATAGATAGATTCTATTTAAAACTGCATGCTAGAAAAAACCACTTTTTAATATAGCATGTAAAGTTGTTCTAATAACAATGTCATTTCTAGCTTACCAATTTATTTTATGTATTTGTCACAAATGAGATAAAAACCATAGATAGATTATATTCAAAACTAGCATGTTATAAAAAACCACTTTTTAATAGAGCAGGTAAAGTTGTTCTAATTAACAATGTCCTTTCTAGCTTACCAATTTATTTTATGTATTTGTCTGAAATGCTAAAACCTATTGAACTTAAGCTGGAGAGATTAATGAGAAATTTCTTATCGATTGATTACAGAAAAAAGCAATAGAACAATTCATTTACTGAAGTAGGATTTGATTGTAAAAGGAAAATAAATGGAAGTCTAGGTATGAGGAAGTTAAAAGTTATGAATAATACACTTCTAGCTGAATGGTTATAAAGGTTTGCCAATGAGGCTTAAGCTGAAGAGACATGTATAATCAAACAAAAAACATAGTGTCGGTGAGGTTGATTGACTTTTAAATCAACCAAAAGGTGCATATGGTTCCTCCATAAACTTAGCCAGAGTCATCTGATTATAAAGAAAAATACTGCTAAGACGTTCCTCATGAATACAATAAGAGACTCTCCCATTGGGATGCCAAAACCCATAAATAAAACTGGTTTTTTTCCCATTACCAACACAAAATCCCATAAACTGACGAGCGAACCTCCTACAATCCAGAAGTCTTCTCCAACTCCAAGAATAATCTTGAGCGGTAACAACGAACCGAATATTTTTATCTTTTATAAGATTTGAATGAATCCAAGTAGTCCATATATACGGTATCTTTGTCAGAATTAATATCCCAAATGTGTCTCAATTTAGCAGCAATATTTGTAACTTCTAGATTCTTGACTCCAAGTCCACCAACCTTCACAAAGGTACAAATTTGAATCCAACTAATAGGGTTGTGTTTCCTTCCTAAGTCAGATCCAGATCAAAGAATTTTTTTGAAGATAATACTTAGCTCCTTAATCACCCTCTTAGGAAGGAAAAAACATGAGAACCAAAAGTGAACCATCCCACTAAGAACATGTTTAGTTAGCATCAATCTCCCTTCAAAAACGAAATGTTTTTCCTTCCAAGACTTCACCTTTTAAGTAACTTATCAATGAGAGGTTAAACAATCAATATACGAAAATCGAGTGGAAATCATAGGAACCCCCTTCACGGATAAACTCCTTGAGAACAATTCAAACAATCAATAATAGTGGTGATAGTAATCTCATCGACAACAGAAGAAAGGATGTGAGTTTTCTTACAATTAATCATAGGACCAGAAAATTTACTAAATTCCCCCAACACCTTAACCAGGATCTGAGCAGCCTTCACATTGTCTTTAAAGAAAACTGACATGTCATCCGCAAAATACACATATATATATATATATAAGCTAAATAATCTTACACTTAGGATGCAATCCATATGATCTAGAAGAGACTTGTTGCTTCAGTAAAGCACTAAACATTTCTGTAACCATAAGACCAAGCATTATGGTGTCCCTTTTCCCTTCCCTATCCCTCATATGTAAGGAAAAATCCAAAAACCCAACTAATATAGTTTTCCATATCCCTACATGTGTAGGGATATCCCTTCCTTTCCCTACAAGGAGTATCACATCTGATCCTCCTAGTAGGAAAGGGAAATCACACGGCTACTCAGTTGCCGCATGAATTTACACTTTACGGTTACTCAGTAGCCGTAGTATTTTACACGACAACTGAGTAGCCGTTTCCGGTTTTTAAAGTTTTACCTTAAAACTTTCTTTTTTCATTCTTTTTTCTTTTATTAAAAAACTCTTTTTTTACCTATTATATCTCCTTTTTACCTATTATATATCTTTTTTATGGTAAAATATCTTTTTTTACCTAGACAAATATAATTTCATTGGAAAAAAGAAATCGGAAGAAAGAAATATGGCTACTGAGTAGCGGTATGACACTATTCATATGGTTACTCAGTAGTCGTATCGTGTAGGGAAAGAAAAGAAGGGTACCATAATGAGACTGCCTTCCTTATGCTATCCCTTTCTTTTATTTGAAGGATAGGAAAGAAATGCCCTGCACCATAGTGCTTGGCCTAACAAATAGATACAACGATATTGGATATCCTTGTTTTACGCCCCTTTTAACCGCAAAGAAACCAAAAAAAGATCCATTCACCGTCACTGAAGAATCCAGAAGAAAAGAAGTTCACGTACACATAAATATACCACCACTATCTTACATTTAGAACCATCACCGATGCAAACTAGTGGATCGACTACAATCTTTCTTTTTCCTAACAAATTTCAATTTGCGCTCTATAATCAACATAACGAAGTGTTCTCTTTTTCTTTTTTTGGTATGGGGAAGCTCCCTTTCTGTACTGTGATGGGGAATTTAACCCCACAAAATTGGGGTATGCAAAAACCTAAAATGCGAATCTAATACCTAAAATGAGTTATTTGTCCAAATATTTTTAGAACATGGTTCAAATGGACGAGTAAAAATTAGTATGGGTGAAATGGACACCAAAAAAATAGCAAGGATGAAACTGGATTCATCCTGACTTTAACTTAAAAAATAGCAAGGATGAAACTGGATGCATCCTGATGTAAATTAAAAATAAGAAAAAGTATTTGAAAATGGGTAGGATGAAACTGTTTACATACTGACTATTTTTTTCATTTTTTTTCATTTAAACACTATCAAAATCTAAGTGTTCTTTTTACCCCGAAATTATTGATTTTGGTCTTTTTAACCAATTTTGTGAATCTAATACACATGGTGTGAGGATGATGAACACTGATAGACATAAGTAAAAAATGTAAAATAAGCAGGGTTGAGGGCATGCGACCTGGTAAGCGGTAAGAATAAACTGCCACTAGCACATTTAGGGTCACGGGTCCTACTGCACTCACTTTCCACCTCCTCTTTGAGGTTTTATATGTCCAAATTGTCTTGTCCTATTAATCTCCATTCTCTAACATGATCCCCACATATTTACTGTTCCTTTTGTACAACCATTGATATAATATCAGACTCCTATTATTGTTTGTTCGTTTTGATACTCCAAACAAAGTTGTGTTTTTAAGCTGTGATGAATACAGCTTTCCTTAAACGTCAAGGCTCTTATTAATTTTATAAAGTCGATTTACAAGATATCAACAAAGATCAAGAAAACTTCTTATGGGAGGGCTGCATGTTGAATTGCATTAGAGCATATCCTACATGAAGTCTCCAAATGGAGACTAACTCTTTCATACGAAAGAGTACTCGCTCATATGAACGAGTGAAGTTACTATGGACAAATACAAAAAAAAGACACTACATCGGAGACAGTCTCTCGTTTAATTAAAAATAATTGGATTTTGGACCAGACGGGGACTGTCCACCGTTAAAAAAAAAGCGAAAAAGAAAAGGTTTTAACGTGGAACTGTCCCCCGTTTTGCACTAAAAGTTTCTTTTTTCTGACGGGGAATAGTCCCCCGTTTAGTGTGAAACTCCCAATTTCTCGTTCGTCTAAACGAGTGCGTGGAAGAATTTAGGGGAAAAGTGGGATGAAACATACCCATAAAAGAGGCTAATTTGCTCAAATTGGTAGTGCACTCTTTCATTTGAAAAAATTACACTACCCATAACCCTTTCTCTTACAACGTATTCATTTGTTTTACTACCCGGACATTGTACCTGAATGCTTGTGGACTGATGGAATTGGGAGAATTCCCGTACTAAATGCTTCAGGACCGACAGAATTCGGACAATTCCGATACAGATAATTGACATCAGTGTAATATTCCGATATTGATAAGGATGAATGTCATCATGTATCATAGAGCAGAGAGTTTAGGGGGACTTTTAGAGGTATAATAAACATAAACTTGGTTAAAAAGACCAAAATCAAGAATTTCTGGGTGAAAAAGATTTGTACATTTTGATACTGTTTAAATGGACAAAAATTAAAAAGATACTGTTCAAATGGACAAAAATATAAAAATAGCCAGGATGTAACCAGTTTCATCCTTTTCATTTTCAAATATTTTTTTCTTATTTTTAATTTACATCAGGATGTATCCAGTTTCATCCTTGCTGTTTTTTAAGTTTAAGTCGCGATGAATCCAGTTTCATCCTGCTAATTTTTTTTTGTCCATTTCATCCATAATAATTTTTACTCGTCCATTTGAACCATGTTTTAAATTTTTTTGGACAAATGACCCATTTTCCGTATAATAAAGGTTTTACTTTTTCGTTTTCCTTCGGCATTTGTTTAGTCTGATAATATATCTGGGGGTTTTTCATTCTCAATGTCGACCAGCCCAACTTGCACTAAAGAGATAGTGATCAGCCAACCACACTACTACATTTGTATACAATATTTTAATTTCAACAACTAACTGATCATCAGCAAAATGACCCACTAACCAAATGGCTGATGTGAAGAAAGTGCTAGACGTTAGGTACTGATTGGTATATATTTCTAAGAAAGTTAAATGGTCCAGAGATTTTTCATTAAAAGAAAATAATAATGGTCCAAAGAAGGTTTTAGAATCCATAATTTCGTGGTCCCAGTGAACAAAGTGAACTAGAATTTAGCAAAATTGTCGAAGATCTGCTGAACATTATACTTTCATCAAGTGGATTATCAATCATCAACCTAAAAAAGCTGTATTAACAGCTACGCTATTTAAAATGATAATTTAGCTCTCTCGTCTTTACAAAACCAGGTAGGGAGCACCATTCAACGTATCTGGACGTCAGAAGCAGAAATGGATGAACAATGTTTTACTTCACATAATTTTTTTATTTTTAGGAATAATATCGCCAAACTGGCTTATTATTTTTTGTTATTTGTTAGTGCACATTGGAATACTCTATAAGTCTTTTTCTTTTACTTAGTAACAACACGAGGGAATACGATTAAAAGGTCCACATTCCCGGCCGAACTAGCAACCAAGTACAAAATTTAAAAGAGATTTCAAGAGCGATTTTGCTTTCGCAGAGCAAATTCACTAGGGTGCAGTTTTTTTTTCATTTCCAACCTACAGTGAAAAGTGTAAAGGTCAAACTGGATCGGAAAATGCTCAGTACATTCGATCGATCGACTCAAATTGAGATGGACGACTCTACCTTAGGCGCTCGGGAAAGTTCAGGAGCAGACTCAGCTCAGGTTGGGACGATGATCATTTCTCGATGAGATGATTGGCTGACTCTGAGCCGATAACGACTAGTTCATCAAATTGCTATAATCTTATCATCTATAAATTTAACTGTTTTCACTTCCAAAACTATATGTTTTCCGCCCTTTACAACGGGGTCGGTCCTGGTGGGAAAGTAGGACAAGACCCATTTCGGGGCATCAAGCATTTGGGGGCAACACATTCATGTAATGCGACACTAATATACACATATTATGTAGTGGTATTCTGAAACATCCTATAAACCGCTTATTTCCATCGATTTTTTTTGTAACTATCGTTGAGTGCGTGGCCCAATATAGAAATATAACGTCTACCCGTTATCAACTTCAGATCTTAATTATCATTTCCATATTTATGAAAAACAGAAAACCTTGGTTTTGGTCTCCGTCAGTTTATCCCTCTCTACTTTATTCTGTCTTTCAAAGTAGGAAGAAAATACTCTCAAGTTCGCTTAATGTAGGTTGACAATAATTCTTTATTCAATTCAATTGTTATGGAGGAACATTCAACAAAATTATAATAGGGCAACATTTTTCGCATTCGCTTTGGGGCAAAAAAAATTCAGGACCGACACTCTTTACACGCATAATTTTCGAGCAATAAATCAACTGTATATTAATTCCGTGAAGTATATTGTAGGTGAAGATTTATCTCTTTGTAGAAACTTTTAGTATGTTATCCGGATAAGAGTATGGAACGACAACATAATGGTTTAGTGAATGTGAGTTATAAGAGGATTTATGAAAACTTTTATGCTGAAACTGATAAGCCGAATAACCATAATGTAACGGGGTTGTTCTGTCGATCTGAAGTTATAAGAAAACAAGTTGTAAATTTTAGTTGGGGTTGTTAGTTGATATCCACAACGGGATTAAATCAATGTTGAAGTTATATTGCGAGCTCGAGAAAAATGGCTAAGATGGAAAGGAGAAAACTTTTCGTACAAAGCTTATCACGCAATCCTTAAGGAGCTTCTGGTAACATTTAAAAAGTACACATACTACTCGAGCAAGCCGTTATTTAATTTTAATTAAATTTAATATTACTTTAGATAGAATAGTTCTATTTTAGTGTAGCTATTTACATAAATAGACTTAATCTCAATTTCAATTACAAATATTAAATTAAACTACATACTAATAATTATGTATCTCCCTCTAGTTTCTGTCATACATGCCCCCGCATTCTACTCTTAAACTCTTGATATGATCTTGCATTTTGAGATCTTTCACCTTTATTTCCATAGTACTAATTGAATCCTTGATCATCAGAGCCTTAGCAGCCAAATAATTTTTTATAATCTTAATAACCATGAGGATTTTGTTGATGGCTTGACAATATGGAGATAATTCTTGCACCGGACAATAGGCTTCTCTTTGTGACTGCCACTGTATCCTGGAATGCTGCAATTTTAGTATGGATTGAAAAATTAGGACTAAAGCTCATGATTCTTCCATTTCGGGTATCTCTTGTTGGTATAGACACTCAGTTTTCATATCTCTTAACTCCATTTAATTCAACCATTTTTACCAATTATTCATGCCTGGACGATGTTCTTGTATATGAATTAGGGCAGTCGAGACCCTATGAGATAATTTGAAGTGTCTAACGCTCTCTAGTACGAGAATTTTTTTTCGTCTCCCACCTCAATTCTGGCAAATCAGACCCAACCGATGAAGAAGAAGGTCTGGATGGCCCTCTTGAAGCGACAAAGAAGAAAATCTCTTGCTGAAGGATAAGTGGTGATTGAATCGACGATGGAGGACGTGTCAGACAAGGTATTTTCGGTAATGCAGTACCTATTACGGAAAAATCCACCCTATAGATGTGTAAAGCTTCCCGACAGTTTATTGACTTTATAACTGATTCAAACCATTAATTTGTTGTATTGGACTTCATTATAAGGGGTGAATAAGGTCACATACCTTTTCCAACCTTTTTTTTTTTTTGTGTATTATAATCCAAAGACGGTGGCTAGATTTTTTTGGCTTTGTAACTGCACCGACTAGCTGTCCAGCACATCTTTTCCCAAAATAATAAATATCGAGGTCTCTGACGGCTAACACATTATGCACGAGAACCACATAATCAACTCCTCTCGCTACCATCACTATACCAGCTAGTCCAGGATTATCATTTGCATAACACAGGTCGCTGGAGTAAATTAGTATTCATATCTTAAGTAGGGTTGTCAATGGGTACCCAAATACCCGGACCCGGTCCGGAGCCGGGTAAATTGGGTCCGGGTCCCAAAACTGGACCCATTAGTGAATTCAGATCCATACCGGGTAGACCCGTTAAGACCCGATAATAAACGGTTCCAACCGGGTCCTACCCGTCGGGTACCCGCGCGTATTCGGATCTTGTAAATCTTAGTTGTCTGAGGGTTAATTTCGTCATGTGAAGGGTCATATATATAATCTTATTCTCACCATACGAACATAACCTAATAACCTTACCGCATCTCACTCCTCTGCTTTCGTCTTCTCTTCTGAGATCGAGTCAAATTTATTGTTTTCGTTCTCACCACTCAAAACTTCCATCTTCTCATGTGTTACAAAGTCACGTTTAACGATGGGTTGTAACTAAAAGTTTGAATTCAAATTTGTTATATTTTGTAAGTTGTTTGTAATTCGTAATGGTGTACTGTAAGTTTTTTCTTTGTTATAGATATAATTGTCTTTATTTCTTAATCACTCAAAGGTATTTTCTGATTGATAACGATAAAATTATTGTTTAGTTTTTGAAATAGTTTGGGACTATTTACTTATTGATTGATTATCTTCTGCTCATTCTCAATCCTTAGTCCATTTTAGCTGATGGATAAATCTTGATGTCGATGTTCATTGATGAAGATGGTTCTAATTTCTGGTCACGGATGATGGGGGTGGTTGTTTATGGAGAACTGGCAAAGATTTAATTGATTATTTAGTAACTGGTGTACTTAAGCTATCTCTTAAGTCTTAATTAAACATTTGAACAATTAAGATCTGTATTTCCTTCACAGACGACCACCGAACATTTCTATGATGATCCGAAAATATCCGTTTAGTACCCGAAACCATTAGGTACCCGGTTGTTTTATCGGTTCCGGTTCTGGGCTTACTAATTTAGGAACCGGACCCGGAACCGTTAAAACCCGGAACCGAAAAAAATAACCGGGTCTGGTTCTAGATAGTATGGTACCCGGCAGGACCCGGACCCATCGACAGCCCTAATCTTAAGGGTTAGTTTTACTTGCAAAAATTCTGTTTAACTAAGGATCAGTTTTCATATCTTAAGGAGGACCTTCAATGCTTGATGAACTTAATGATGCAACATCAAGCCATCTCAAAGAACCTCAATCATAAGTGCAAAAATCTTTATATCTTGTGACGTATCTATCCATCCTATTTGAGCACCAGTATTTGAGATGGGAAAAATACATAAAGATAAATCTTGACACCGCTTCTGAGTCGTATGTTTTTGAGTCAGGAAAATTATTATGTAATGTATCATATAAAAATGTCTTTTAACTACTCATGATGAGATTACATTTTCTTAACAAGTTGATAATATGGGATGATTTGTTTTAAATTATTTACACTGCGATCTGTTACCAGGTTCGGTCGTATACACTGTTGTTAGACTGACTGGTATATTTGGATATGCCAAGAAACATGCCAGAAAGTGATAATGTTTTTAAAGTTGATCTTTATTGTAAAGGTTTTGCTCTGCATCTTCCTGTGTCTATCTTTATGGTATAGTATTAGTCAAACAGAGTATGGGAAAGGCACAGTAGATAGATTTGCTCAAATCTCTTGGGAGTTAAAAACAAATGTTGATAGATGGATGCACCTTTTAGGAAAGAGGAGGGGTCGGCCTAGGTAGGAGAAGAAGACAAAATAGCACTTTTTTCTCATTCAAGATATATATGAGTGATGCTAAGAATCTTAATAATCACTTTAAGAAAAGGTAGGAAGATAAAAAAGGAAAGGAAGTCCTGTCGGCATCGCATGTAGTGTAGGAAATCAAAGGGATAAGAAAGGAATATCATTCTATACACTGTTTATAATATCAGCAGTAGTAGTTGGAGAGATCAGGAAGGGGGAATTGGTACTTGTAATGTGGACCTGATTTCTGGATCAAAAGGGTTATGGTGAGCCTTCACAAAGCTACAAAACAGCATGTGTTTTCTGAAGATACAAGCTAGCTACTTGCCCTGAGGAACAGCCAAAATATATATATATATATGCAAAAGAATAAAGATATCAATTATTGATCGTTTTAGTTTGCTATGTGCATTGTTGCCAGCCAGCGAGCGACGGTTTCTTAGTTCTTTCTTTCCTGGCCTCTTGGGTTCTCCTGCATAGGTTACTGAGTCGCTTGCGACTTGGGAGATCTCTCAAAAGCTACTTTGTAACTTTGCCCTTTTTTAAGAAACGAAGGACAGAAAGACTCGATTATATGGTAGTTAGACTACCCATGCAAAAGTATATATATGGTCGGGGCTGACCCAAAAGTGAAAATTCAATGACTTGTAAATATGGAATTACTTTAGAGTAAGCTAGGATCGAAATGAGTTAGTAATGGGATAAAGTAGTGCTTCCGCGGTTGTGGCGAAGCAGTGTTTTAACACAGTACGACAGACAGTCAACGGTTTGGCGAAATAAATCGCTCAAACGACATGTAGTTTGCTGAAAGCTCGATTATCTTTGCAGGGAAAATACTAAAGCACTTAAGCAAGTGTCGAGATCCCTTAACAAAAATTTTTGACAAAACATTTAATAAAATTTCTTAATCGTGAGATCCCATATATCCAACGGATTATACTTTGGACAATTTAGCAATTAAGTATGTGTTTGTTGTAAGTAAGGATAGGCTTTTGTTTTCCGTAAAAGAGGCAAGCCTCATAAGATATATTGATAATATTGATTTAGGAAATCGAAAACCTTACATAAATCTTTCAAGATCGTACAAAAGTCATATCTTCACTAATTCTTGCCTATCAAATCTATCCTTTTATACTTAAGAACAATTTCAGAGGACCTTCTTCTCTCTCGCAGTGGAGAGGACCAAACATTTAGCGCCAAAGATTTTGGAAACAAAACCAATATATGTCAATCACAAGGCGGTGACCGGATCAAATCCAACCCAATGTTCATCAGAGCATGTAAAAAACATGCACCTGAGTTTTAAATGTTTAGATTGCATAATACAATCAAGGTAGTAGTGACCCAACTAATAGTAAAAGTAGCCAAAACGTAACCAAAATGTCTCAAATGGTAACCAAAGTGTCTCAAGTAACATGGTAATCTAAATCGGTCTTTAAGAGTCTATATTGGAACAGATCGGGCTGACTCGGCTTTGGGGATGTTGAACTTGATGATCTTGAACTTGATGATGTCTTTGTTTTCGATATCGAACCTAAAACAACTGAATCAAAAACTAAAGTGGAAAGACTAACCTAATAATATTAGGTACTAAAACAGGATACCATACAATCAAATCGACACCACAATTACAAGATTGTTGTACTGAATATAAGTCGGCGGAAAACAACGAACTCGCCGACAGATACGTCGGAACTCATGTACCTGCTGAAGAGATTCATCACAAAACTTGAAAGTTATGTCAAACAGATCTGGACTCAAACATAAGCAACCCATTACAAAGCAGATCAAAAGATCCAAATGAGAAAACACATCAAACGATATAATCATGAAATTAATCTTAATAGCCGGATAAAAACATCCATAACAGTTGATCGGACATGATCTACTAAAAGATATCCAAGATGTTGTTGTTGCTCCAATTTGTTTGTTAAACAGTGCTGAGAGTAGTGTTATTCCTTGATCCCTTTTCTTTATTAGATTAGAAACCACACTTACACTGAACTATCAAGTGTTTAATAATGTTTTTTGTAGAATCGAGTTCATTCTTAAATATGAACACACAACAAAAAATTCATTAATATGAACAAACATAGTTCATTCTTAAAAAACAAAGTTCATTCGTCAAAATGATACCCAGTCAAATTTCATAATTATGAACAAAAATCAGAGTTCATTCTTTCAATTGAACACCCAGTCAAAGTTCATTGTTATGAACAAAAATCAAAGTTTATTCGTCAAAATGAACACCCAATCAAGTTCAATATTATGAACAAAAATCAGAGTTCATTCTTTCAAAAGAACACCCAATCAAATCTCATTATTAAATCAGAGTTCGTTTTTTCAAATGAACACCCGACAAAAGTTCATTATTATAAACAAAAATCAGAGTTCATTAGTCAAAATGAACACCCAATAAAAGTTCATTATTATAAACAAAAATCAGAGTTCATTCATCAAAATGAACACCTATCAAAAACAACCTAATTCAAACCTAGAACAAAGTTCATTCTTTAACATGAACATGCACAAAAAAACAGAGTTCATTCTTTCGAATGAACACCTAATAATTCAAGATCTAAAACAAAGTTCATTCTTTAACATGAACACACAACCAAAATCCATAAAAATTGAAAGTTCATTTGAATTCGAAAAACAAATATCAGAAAAACATAAATTTTCATCTTCTTCATCGTCTTCATCATCTTCAACAACAACAACAAAAGAAAAGAAAAACAGAAAATCTTCACCATCTTCAACCAAAACAACAACAATGGCAACAAAAAAACGTAAAAATCTTCATCCTCCTCCTCCTCATCGTCGTCGTCTTCATCATCATCACCTTCAACATCATCTTCATAAGAAAAAAAAAAGGAAAAAGAAGAAGAAACAGAGAGAAATAGATCTTGAAAAAAAAAAAGGAAAACAAATTCTAAAATGATTCTCTTCTCTCTTAATAATTGAGTATATATATGGTCCACCAAAAGGGTATTTCTGCCACTACCAAATGACAATTACATCATTCATGATGTCATCCCGCGTGGGTATTGTCCATCCTAGGACAAAACAATAATTTCTAGGACCAAACAGTAATATATATTTTAGAAAATGACCAAACAGACAGTTGAATGAGTCAACTGGACCAAATGAACTCTAATATATTATTCTTAGGACAAAATAGTATTTCATACTTTTCTATATATAATAATTTCTTTAGATGAAAGCGCAGACTCCATTTCAGCAAATTGACATTGCATCAACAAAAGGTCTTCCTTTCTTGAACAAAATATTAACCTAAAAATCCTTGAGAAAAATATCCTAGCTAAATTGGGGCCTAGGCCAGTTATTTAGGGCCTATCAAATTTCTCTCCCAACTCTACCAAATGGCTATGGGGTGCCAAACTTAACAAAAAATCTAACTTACCCCCAAATTAATTCCTAAAACTAATCCATATAGATACTAATCTTTACCATTTTCAGTAAAATATGAAAACATAAAACACCTAAATCAAAAAAACTTTCTATTTTCATCTTAATCTTTCCAAATTCTTAAAACCCTAAACAAATTTTTTTTTGATCCTCTTTTCCAACGATCTGCGATCCAACCAAGAAAAAGATAAATCTCCATCAACCTGTTCGAGTATTCATATTTCATCGTTGATTTATATGTTTAAATCTTCGATTTTGAAAATCAAAATCTATGATCTACCACCAGAATCGATTTATGTTGACATATCGTATAAACCGATTCTGGGTTTTGTTCTTCATCCATGAAGAGCATGCAGAGTAATCGGTTTATATGATGATTAACATCGACCGATTCTGGGTGGATAATCGGAATATGAAAAGACATCACTAGAATCGGTTTATAAGTGCATCAGTATATATCGATTCTGGGTACTAAATTCTTTTGAACTCTAGGTTTCCACAATCGGATTTTATTTGCTAGTTAATGTACTGATTGTGTAATTGTCTCTTCAGATTCCATTTCATAATCGGTTTTTATATATGTATCTCATAAACCGATTCTCGATGTTTGAAATTCCTGTGTTTTTTTTTGTTGAGAATCGGATTACATATGTTTAAATATGTACCGATTGTGAACTAGACTTTTGTCTTTTTTGTAGATATGGACTTCGAATACCTAGCATTTTACTCTTGCGAGCTCACCCAGGAGGATATTCATAGGGTTCCACAACCCGTGCCACACAGAATGTGACGGACCGAATAATTACGCCTAGCGCGCCTGGGCGCACATGCCATAACTCCCCCGGTGCGCCATGATGATGCTACAGTCCGGGCCTTAAAGATAGGCAAATGCACGTTCATTTTCCCTTGCAAGCATGCTCGTGAAGGGTAACTTAGGTTCCACACTGTTCCAACTTATCACTGAACAAGGGTATAAAGCTTTGCCTCAACGTAGGAAATTCATCATTGAATTTCCTATCTAGCTGAGTAATCGTCATACTGTCGAGTCTTGTCCAGGCTTATGGCATGCCTTGGGCTTACGCATAGGCCATTGTCGGCCTAACACCACCCTTTAACTTGGGCATTGCTGAAAGCACGCACTTATCTTTCTCGTGCCAAGGGTGCATCAATAAAGGTCATGCCGTACTTTCCTTAGGTTTATGCAAGCTCCACTAACTTGCATATGAATGTATATTACTTTCGAGGCCATGCCCAATGTGTTATTGGTACATGCCTAAGTCAAATGACTTGATAGGAAGTATGAGAATCCAAGGAATAGAATGCAACTACCTTATCAATTTTGGCCACAATCATCTCTTGCATCGAGCTACCGAGCCAGATGACATGAGAGGCCAATGTGCCGCAATCATCTTTCAAATAGATGATATGACCGACAAAGTGCTAGACCGGAAATGATGCAACTCAATATGGCTTCCTACGTACCCTTCCCCTCTCTAAAAGGATCAAGCACAGACCGTAGTTCATCCTCGAAGGGACCGCAACTTAATCCAAACTCGTTTGCAAGCCTGTGGCCTAGCAATAATGGTAATGGCCTGGTCCGTAAAGGTCGTTTCGTCAAAATGCATAATGATTATGCATTAAAGGTTCCGCGCCCTGGTATAATGATGTTGTTAGAGCATTGCTTGGTCTAACTCGCAAGCGTTGCTATCTCAAGCTCGTTTGTCAAGTTTAGTTGATCAAAACTATAAGTCTTGATTTCTAGTCTACATAAATCTATGTCTCAGATTATGATAGAATGTGTAGTTGAGCTTTATACTTCACGCTGTTCATCGATTAAAGATGAAGATCTACTGAGGAGAGCTTGGGGGAACTCCATCAACAAAAGGTATGTGGAGACTAAAACTTATCCATCACTCAGAAGTCTATTCTATTCTATCTCCTAATGAGACTAAGTCGTATAGTTATATAGACTTTTATATTATACACATTTGATATTTCGAGCCGAGTTTATCTCGCTTATCTAATTCTCTAAATATGTGTTGGAAGATTTTTGCTTTAGTTACGTTCATCATTATTCTTAACGAGTTTAGTTGGAAACAATTTATTTGTTAGAAACTAAATAATAAGTCAAAATATGATCATCTGGAAATTTCCTTAAAACATCTTACATAATTTATGTGAGACAATCATTTGATGTCGACTTGGAAAGTTTCGTATTGATCATTCGATCACTTGAAAATTACTTATAAGCTAATGGTTTGTGTGAGACAGCCGTTGCCGTCTTCTAAGAATGTTTCAATGATTGAAATGGGAGTTTACAACAAAAACCTTTGTCTGGATACAACACAATATGCGTACCTAGTATGCAAACTGTTTTGGTACGATTCAGGTCTGAGAACCTTGTTTGCATACCTAGTATGTGAACGGTTTTAACTGTAAAGTCCGGGAACCAAGTACCAGTTTGCAAATGGTTGGACAAGACCAAAATCCGGAACCTATAGTTTGCGTACCAGTTTGCAAACTTAGTGGTTAAAGTTCTGAAATCAGCTAATTATGTTTTCATACTCATGAACAAATACATTTATGAATTAAGGAATGCAACCTTTGCAAACCATGGCTTAATGTTCATGAATTGATTCTTATATAAGTACTTTGTACAATTACGAATCAATCAGATTTTGCTTCAATTGCTTCATATATATTTCTATAGTGAACAATTGAACAACTCTATTAGAAACACAGTTAGATTCTTTTGATTATCTTCATGATTGATTGATCATCATATTTTATCTATAAGTGTTAGACGAATGTGGTTAAGACAAAAGTGTTCATATGGCTAACTTCGGTTAACTGTTATTGAGCCAAATCAATATACACATTTAGGTACGGTGACCCATATCTAAATGAAGGTAGATTTCATTTGTGTGTAACAAGATAAGACCATTTATTGGTGGAGATATATTTCTTTGGTTTTGACCAAACTTAGATTGAATCTTAAATCAGGATTTCATCTAACGGTGAATATTGAATGCTTTGTTACTAAGATATCTTAGATTTGATTGAAAGCAAACCCTGATTGGAAAGACTATATAAGGGAGAACTCTATCAACTGGAAAACCAAATCCCGTAACTTTCCTGTGTCCTAGTTGCAACTAGCGTCGATTTTACTTTAACCTAGGTTTTTTCCAAAACCATTATAGGTTAACGACTTGAATACCTCATTTGGGATTCCTGAATCCATATCCAACTATTTTCTCTGTAGTTGCGTATTCTGATCTTACTTATTCTATCGTATTGAGTACTATCTTCTCTAATATTTTCTCGAGATTTATCTCCGATAGTTAATATATAAAAAGTAATCACAAAGCTCTTCGTCTCATTCTTTGTGATTCCACAATAACTTCGTCTACTACCATATAGTTAAGCTATTGTGAGGTAATTGATATTTCTATGTTGTTCTTCGGGAATATAAGATCGGATTATCAGTTGGTTCCTGTTCACCTTGATTTATCAAAAGAAGGAAACAAAAATTCATAGGTACTTCTGTGGGAGACAGATTTATCTATCAGAATAAACCTATATGTGGGAGACAAATTTGTTTATAAGTATTCGACTTTGGATCGTAGAAACTCTTAGTTGTGGATGAGATCAGCTAAGGGAATCAAGTGTGCAGAATCCGACATGTTTCTAGAGGCGTAAGGAACGTGACTGTACCTTAATCAGTGTGAGACTTGGTTAGGGATCAACTACATTCCAGTTCGAAGTTAACTTGTAGTAGGCTAGTGTCTGTAGCGGCTTAATACAGTGTGGTGTTCAAATCTGGACTAGGTCCCGAGATTTTTCTGCATTTGCGGTTTCCTCGTTAACAAAACTTCTGGTGTTTGTGTTATTTCTTTTCCTCATTATATTTTTTATATAATTGAAATATCACAGGTTATGCGTAGTTCAATCAATTGGTAATCTGACCTTTGGTTGTTGGATATAAATTGATTGACACTTTGGGCATTGGTCTTTGGTACCGTCCAAGTTATTTCTCATATCAATCAGGCTCACAGATTTCTATATGTTTGATTGCAGATTGTATTGAGAAATTGAGATATAACTCTTTGATATCTTTCTTGGTTGAGCTCGCTTTATAAGCTGGTGCTCTCAGAATTATATTAGAGTTAGTCCAAAAAAAATTTCTACCAAATTATTGGGTGTGGTTGTTATACCCCTGCTTTTTCAATTGGTATCAGAGCAGGAAAACACGATAAACCTAATAAATTTATGTTTGTTCGATCCTAAAGTCTGTCCTGATGGGAAATCACTTTAGGAAACTTGTTCTGTGCATCTGTAACTGTTTGAGGGTGAAAAGAGTTTCTGCTGATTTTGGTAATTTTGAGTGTGGGGGTGAGAAACGAGTCTAAACCCTAAACAATGTACTGCAAGGCAGTACTTTGATTTGAGAGATCAATTTGTACAAATCCGGCCTAAACCAAGAAATGGTCGTTCCAGACTTGCTTCGGTCACCAAGTGAAGGAGAAGGGTTGGTCTAGGGAGGGAAGCGAAGAGAGTGTTGAGACCAGAATAGTTGATTCGGGAAGAGTAGTTGTTTGACGACTTGTATCAGAAAGTGGAAAGCTAACAGATGGGAAAGATAACAAGTGATTTCTGAGTGTTGTATTATCCTAACCAAAACCTCTCTTTGGTGGAAATAGGTGAGACCCATTTATACAAGTCGCAATGAAATGTACCTTGGTCTCGTAAGAAGTGGAAACAGTTGAGTAAATGGAAGAAAATGGTAACGGGTAACGCCTGGAATTGATGTTTCCATAATGAAGGAAACGTTTCACCATTACTTCTTGAATTTACTAACCGACTCACCCTTATGACACTTTCCTGTAACGGGCGTAGTGTACGTCGCACGCTGTAAACCGCCAGACCAATACCCTGATGAGCATCCCCAGTTTGTGACATGTTTTGATGTCTCGAGTGTTTTTGTGGAAAACGTGTAGCATGTTGCTACGTGTGGCGTGGCCAAAGGATTTGGCGTTTGTAGCCAAGTTGGTGTCGTGACCAAAGAATAGGCATCGTATCCAGGTTGGTGTCGTGACCAAGAGTTAGCATCGCAGCCAAGACATTTCCACGAGTCGTTTGGTTGCAGGTTTGTACGGATGAGATCTGCATCTCAGGAGAAAGGGTAGCCGTAGATTGTTAAAAACCTTCGTTTGGCAACCAGCCGCATGGTTGCAGCGCTTGCATGCTCTTGGCACGGCCAAATTAGGGTTTTGGCATCGTGGCCAAGAGATTGCCACAAATCGTTTTGTGGCAAGGTTGTATGGCTGAGATTCATATCTCACGAGGAAGGGTGGCCGTTGATTTTTGCAACCCTTCGTTTGCAGCTAGTGGCATGGATTAGGCGCGACCGAGCTAGGATTTTGGCGTAGTTTAGGCACGGCCAAAACTAGGGTTTTGGCATAATTTAGGTGCGGCCAAAATTAGGGCTTGGCATTGAGCCAAAAGTTGCCATGCGTTCGGTGGCAAGCTTGTACGGCTGAGATTTGCATCTCAGGAGGAAGGGTGGACGTTGATTATTGCAGTCCTTCTTTTGGCAGCCAGCGACATGTGGTAGGGCCGGCATGGCTTTGGCATCTTTTAGGCGCGTCCAAAATTAGGGTTTTGGAAAAACCGTGATGTTTGGCCTTGGGCCGGAAGTTTCCATGCGTTAGGTGGCGAACTTGGAAGGCTGAGATCTGCATCTCAGATGGAAGGGTAGCCGTTGATTGTTGTAACCCTTCGTTTGGCAGCCAGCGACATGTGGTAGGGCCGGCATGGCTTTGGCATATTTTAGGCGCGGCCAAAATTAGGGTTTTGGCAAAACCGTGATGTTTGGACTTGGGCCGGAAGTTTCCATGCGTTAGGTGGCGAACTTGGACGGCTGAGATCTGCATCTCAGATGGAAGGGTAGCCGTTGATTGTTGCAACCCATCGTTTGGCAGCCAGCGACATGTGGTAGGGTCGGCATGGCTTTGGCATATTTTAGGAGCGACCAAAATTAGGGTTTTGGCAAAAACCGTGATGTTTGGCCTTTGGGCCGGAAGTTTCCATGCGTTAGGTGGCGAACTTGGACGGATGAGATCTGCATCTCAGATGGAAGGGTAGCCGTTGATTATTGCAATCCTTCGTTTGGTAGCCAGCGACATGTGGTAGGGCCGACATGGCTTTGGCATATCTTAGACGCGGCCAAAATTAGGGTTTTGACAAAACCATGATGTTTGGCCTTGGGCCGGAAGTTTCCATGCGTTAAGTGGCGAACTTGGACGGCTGAGATCTGCATCTCAGATGGAAGGGTAGCCGTTGATTGTTGCTTCCCTTCGTTTGGCAGCTAGCGACATGTGGTAGGGCCGGCATGGCTTTGGCATATTTTTTGGCGCGGCCAAAATTAGGGTTTTGGCAAAAACCGTGATGTTTGGCCTTGGGCCGGAAGTTTCCATGCGTTAGGTGGTGAACTTGGACGGCTGAGATCTGCATCTCAGATGGAAGGGTAGACGTTGATTGTTTCAATCCTTCGTTTGGCAACCAGCGACATGTGGTAGGGCCGACACGGCTTTGGCATATTTTAGGCGCGGCCAAAATTAGGGTTTTGGAAAAACCATGATGTTTGGCCTTGGGCCGGAAGTTTCCATGCGTTAGGTGACGAACTTGGATGGCTGAGATCTGCATCTCAGATGGAAGAGTAGCCGTTGATTGTTTCAAACCATCGTTTGGCAGCCAGCGGCATGTGGTAGGGTCGACATGGCTTTGCTGCGGAGATGTGGCTGGCATGGTATGCCATTGGCACTTTGGTGCGGCTAGCATGGTTGGAATGCCTTGGCACGAAGATGTGGCTGGCATGGTATGCCATTGGCACCGTGGTGCGGCTGACATGGTTGGCATGCCTTGGCGCGGAGATGTGGCTGGCATGGCATGCCATTGGCACTGTGGTACGGCTGGCATGGTTGGCATGCCTCGGCGCGGAGATGCGGCTGGCATGGTATGCCATTGGCACTGTGGTGCGGCTGGCATGGTTGGCACGCCTTGGCGCAGAGATGTGGATGGCTTAGCATGGCATTGGCACTGTGGTGCGGCTGGCATGCCTTGGCGCGAAGAAGTGGCTGGCATGGTATGCCATTGGCACCGTGGTGCGGCTGGCATGGTTGGCATGCCTTGGCGTGGAGATGTGGCTGGCATGGTATGCCATTGGCACTGTGGTGCGACTGGCATGGTATGCCATTGGCACTGTGGTGCGACTGGCATGCCTTGGCGCGGATATGTGGCTGACAAGGTATGCCATTGGCACTGTGGTGCGCCTGGCATGGTTGGCATGCCTTGGCGCGGAGATGTGGTTGGCACGGCATGCCATTGGCACTGTGGTGCGGCTGGCATGGTATGCCATTGGCACCGTGGTACGGCTAGCATGGTTGGCATGACTTGGAGCGGAGATGTGGCTGGCACGGCATGCCATTGGCATTGTGGTGCGGGTGTCATGGTTGGCATGCCTTGGCGCTGAGATGTGACTGGCATGGTATGCCATTGGCACCGTGGTGCGGCTGGCATGCCTTGGCGTGGAGATGTGGCTGGCATGGTATGCCATTGGCACTGTGGTGCGGCTAGCATGGTTGGCATGCCTTGGCGCGGAAATGTGGCTGACATGGTATGCCATTGGCACCGTGGTGTGGCTGACATGGTATGCCATTGGCACCGTGGTGCGGCTGGCATGGTTGGCATTCCTTGGAGCGGAGATGTGGCTGGCACGGAATTCCATTGGCACTATGGTGCGGCTGGCATGGTTGGCATGCCTTGGCGCGGAGATGTGGCTGGCATGGTATGTCATTGGCACCGTGGTGTGGATGGCATTGTTGGCGTTCCTTGGCGCGGAAATGTGGCTGGCATGGCATGCCATTGGCACTGTGGTGTGGCTGGCACGGCATGCCATTGGCACTGTGGTGCGGCTGGCATGGTTGGCATGCCTTGGCGCAGAGATGTTGCCAGTCAGTATTGAGGGTTCTTCCGTGGAATATAGCGTATAAAAAAAAGTTACCCTAGTAATTTTTACGTAGGCATGTTGAATAATTCAATAAATGTGCTAGTGGTCATAGTGACGTCATGTCAGATGTAAGGTTTTACGATTTTAACCGTAAGCTAAAAACCTCTATCAACAGTAACGCACATCAGAAATCCTCAAAGATCGTTTAGAGTTTGTTTTTCTTAAGACCTTTGGTCTCTCAAGATAATCTCATGTCATCTAAGACCTTAGAAATCTTAGATGATGGAAAACAATCTAAAGGAAAAAATAAAAGTTCCTTTAAAAAGCTTCGTTACAGGAAACGTGTTAACAAAATCTCAAGGATATGGAACCTCACTAAACTGCTTCTCAGTCTTTTTGAGGAATACTATCATGATGGATCAATCGACAAAGATCTATTTATTGATTTTGAAAACGTTTTTAAATCGCTGGAACGACTAATTTCGATTAAGGAAAAAGTCGGTACAAATTCCGATTATGTCATTCTTGACATGCAGTCGGGTCTTGTGGACAATTAAGGTAAATCGATAAAAAGGTTTCTGCTGTTTGTATTGCAAGTTACAGATGTCGGAAAAATCTATTCCTTAATCATAAGAAGAGGAGTCAAAAAACTCTGAGTATCACCATTACTATGATTATACTTCTTGTACATTTCACAGATATGGACCGGAAAAGGTGTGTGATGTATCCTATGCCCATCTAGCCTCTTCGTAACAAGATTGGATCCACCCCATTCGTATATAACTCGAAATGGGGCAAGTAACGGCTTGATTAAGTTTTGTGATTTTGTATTTTGGGTTAGTTTTCTTTTGAAATAAAATTTTCTTTTCAAGAAAAAACTCATTTGACAGATTTTTTTATGTCTACCTGAGGTTAAATATTGTTATATAGTTTTCTACTATCTTATTTACCATACTGTGATGTGATTTTTTTCTGTGTGTGAACCTCATGGTACTGGTTTGATTCTTTTTTCTTTTGAATCACCTTGGAATCCTGTCTTTATTTTATGGGTCGATACATGGACGGGTCCAAGCCCGCTACCGGATTTATAAGGGTTACAGTACGCGTAACCTTCTTCTTCAACTCTTTGTACGCGTACGTGAACAATGGCATTTTTAGGCTTCACGTATCAACTCCACTAAAACCAATTTTGGAGGTTTAAAAGAGGCAAAGGATTGTCATCTTCTACAAGGAGCTTATCAAGTAAGGTTTTCCTTATCTTATCTCTCTCAATTTTAGGGATTATGAAGAAAGTCAATTGTGATGATAAGAATTCAAAGAAGATGTCAAAAAATCTTGTTTCATCTTCTCTTATGAGTATGAACATACCAAGTGACCAAGACTCTATTAGAATTAGATTCATCAATAATTCTAGTAGTAAGATTTTTGATAAGATTTCATCTACTGGATTCATTTTAGAGAAGAAATTGGTAGAGGAAAGTGGTCATAAAGAAGATTTGGTGTGTTTTGAGAAATATAATCCTGGTACATCTTTAATGGTCTTAGTGAAGGTTTCGACAATCTCACAAGAATCTTTTATGCTAACATCCATGATATTAATCTTGATAACTTGGAATTCAAGACTATGATAAATAGGAAAAGGATTCTAGTTGATATATGGTTGATTTCAAAGATGACCAAAATTCCTTTGGGTAATCTTCGCCTTCCTAGACCAAGAGGAGAAAGACCATCATGTGAGACCATTTACAATGGTCTTTGTGGCAAGAATGTTGATTGGATAGAAGTGAAATTTCCTACCCATGTTCTTAGTCTTGCTTTAATGGTTTCCGAAAAACTTGCCATTTCTAATCGTTGTCCCTTTACAATTGAGAACTCTCGGTGGAGTCGTGAATTTGTGGAGTTGGTCTATTTTCTTGATTTGGGTGCTCAAGGTCTTGATATTTGTGGATTTATCATTATTCAAATGGTCCCGATGATGTCATCTAATAAGAAGTTAGGATTTCCATGCTTGATTGGTAAAATATGTAGTGCACATTCCATTGCTCCCATTGGAAACCCTGTTGGAACTCCCAAACTAGTTCGTCCTTGTACTTTTAGACGTATGAAAACGAATTTCTACAAAAGACAAAGATGGGTTTTCCTTGATGGTTCTTGTGATCCTACCACCTTGAGTCTTCTTCGTCGAATTTGCAAGGGTGTTCGTAAGATCAATTCCAAAGTCAAATGTGTGCAAGAACAATTATGTGTGATTGCTACAAAGTTTCCCGAGATCAAGGAAGAAATGGAAAAATTTCAAGCCTCTTGGATGGATTCCGATGATGATGATGATTAGCTTCTCTGACTCTTATCATTTTGTCTAGGAAACTTCTTATGAGAATTTATTCTTATGTTTTAAAAAAGATAACTGGGGTTTGGATTAGCAAATATTGTGATTTCACATAGCTATTGCCGACGTTTTCATCTTGCAATGTTTTTAGACTTATTTATTTAAATTCTAAGGTATTTGGAAGATGATTTTGCAGTATTAATCTTTATTGGTTTTATATGTTGCAAATATATTTTGTATGATATGTGTGTTTATGTCTGTGAACTATGATTATCTCATATATGCTCAAAAGTTAAGTCTATTATGTCTTTATGCAAATATTGATAAAAGATCGAATAAACTTTTGAATATTCCGCAGTATTGATCTTTCCCTGATCCACTTCTACGTGAAAGTATTGTATGGCTCCGTAAGTTTTATTATGTTAAGCATTTCCGATTAAATTAATAATTAAGGCTTCTTGTGGTTAATTTATTCGTGTTTTCTGGATTCAAATTCATGTTTCATGTAATTTGTTAATGTCCAAAGAAATCTTTCTTTTCTCGTAAAAGTAAGGTCGCTCTTGTTGTTCTTTCGGGAATGACATATTAGGGGGGAGAGTCCTTAATTGAACTTGTGCTTAATTGCCAAATTTTTGTGGGGAGTGCGGCTGTGTAATATTGTAGGAGTTATCTTGTATCTTTATAAACTCCTTGATGAATACACTAAGTTTCGACTATGTGAAATCATTGAAACCAAGTTGATATGTTCTCTTTTATTCATGAATAATCTCTTTGAGAATTTCATTATGATCTCGTAGTTTTCGTACCTTTGCCAATTTATATTGACAAAAAGGGGGAGAAATATTTTGTAATTCACACTACATACATATGGTTTATGATCATTATGTAAGGGGGAGTGGTTTCCATTGTGTGATGAAGTATTGACTGGAGTGATAAATATCACCATAGTATTATTGTAAAAGTTGTGATGTAATTGGACTTTGAAACTGTGTAATAATACTCTTCCGACTAAGCTATGAATCTTACTTGGTGCATGGTCATCATATGCACCTTCAACCGATTACCCCTCCCTACAACTTAGAAAAGGGGAGCGGATTGACATGCCTGCTTCACTATTCATGGTTGTTTCCATGTACTTCTGAGTGACTGGCAATGATTGCCGAGTTCTGTTCTGTATTGCACAATGATTACGCACCACTCGTTCTAGCCACTGCACAATGATTATGCAACACTCACTCCGTCGTATTGCACAATGATCGTGGAACAATGGTTCTGACTATCCCACAATGATTGCGCGACATTCTCTCTGGCATATTAGACAATGATTGTGCAATATTCTCTCGGCCAGCCTCTCAGGCCTGATGCACAATGATTGGCAATATTGGCTCTAGGCCAATATCCTTCATAATGTGCAAAGGATGCGTTTCAAGGCTTTAGGACATCTACCCACTGGCCTAATGCATCATTTGATGCGAGATTTGGCCCTTTGGCCAAATGCCAAACATAATGCACTATTTTGGCACGATATTAGCCTTAAGCCAATCTACCTCTTACCAAGCAACATAAGATTTGGATGAAGCTTCATCTCATGCCATTGCACATCTTTTAGCATGTACCATGCTAAAACCACGGGGTGTTACATATAAGCCTCTACAAGTTAGCCTATGGCCGTGAAACCCATCTGGAGGAAGCCCTCGCAATGGTAGACAAGCTTGCACTGGAAGAGCTCATTGAGGTCATCATGTTTGGGAGGATAAGGAAGGATTTTATTTCATCTGGAAGGGATTGCGACATACATTTGGAAGGTATGTTTGAAGAAATGGCTGAAGTTCAAGCCCTTGCTGAAGCAGAAGCTGCTACTGCTGCAAATGCTCCTGATGCTGGTGTTCCATGATTTATAAGTTTAAGTTTTAGATATTAAAATTTTAAGTTTTTAAGACTTGGTTGTTTAAGTTTTAAGTTTTTAACACTATTTTTGGGATGGTTAAGGTTTATATTTTGGATGATCCTGGTGTTGAACTTAATGACTTAAAGTTTTAATTGTAATTATGTGTATCTAAAAAAACAAGTTTATGCATGCTCAATAATTCTGTTTTCCAAACACATGTAAACAATCGGGCTACTCAATATGTCAATATAAACCGATTGTCAATGGTCCATAATGAAATCAGTTTATATGTGGGGTCAGTATAATCCGATTACTGTCGGTTTATGCTATTTTTTTGGTATCTTATTCTAGCTAGAATCAGATTAGATGTACATTTATATAAACCTATTATTGTCGTTGAAAATTCAATTTTTTTACTTGTCTTTAATCGGTTTATATTGGCTAACATAAAGACCAATTCTTGGTGGCATAAAAACATAATCGGATTGTATGCACCTTGAGAAGACCGATTAGTGATTAACTACTATTTCGAAATTATTGCACAATGATCGTTGAGAAGACCAAATTATTTCACTTTTTTCGAAAAGACTAGTTGTTAGTGTGTTTATATATATATAGAGACCTCATCCTTGAACCCCATTTTCCCCAAAATTACTCTTTATATTCCCTCTCACTACATATACTCAACAACTACTTATTTTATACCTCCTGTTAGAGCATAGCTCGGTTGAACCTACCAAGCGTTGGTATGTCAAGTTTGGTTGTCATATTTTAGTGAATCAAAACTCATGTTAAGAGTCGCTTGATTATGTACTAGAGTCAACTTCGTATAGGTTAGCTTGAAAGTATTAGGATATGAGACAATACAAGTATTGCGTAGACTTGAATATGTGAAGAAGTAAGGAGATACAACGAAAACAATCATCCTCCACTTGAGGTTAGTGATATTTGACTTGAAATGTTTCATTCACTAACGTATCTTTCAAGTCGTGCATATTGAAAACAAAAATGCGAAGCATATTTGAACTCTAGATAGAAATAGTATTAAGGAATACAATACGGAGCGAAAAGAGCAGAAAAGTGGTGGAAGCCGATAGGAATCACGCAAGGAAGCCGCGAGGAATGTTGTGCACAAGACCAAAAGGCTAGAAATGGGCTTAACAAGGAAGAATTGTTCTTAAAGAAGATATGGGCTTGGCATACCCAAGGCCCAAAACCCTTACCCAAACCTATTTACAATATCCATACCCGTCTCTTTCGTCAGCCGTCAGATTGGATCACATCTGAATCCAATGGTCGCAGCATCGCCAGTACATCAAAGTCTGAAGCTCCTGTCTAACACTACAACACCTAACTCCATCTTGAGCCGTCAGTTTCGTTGTATCAGGCATCCGACGGTCGATACCAGCCTCTTCATTTGTAGCCGTTAGATCAATCTATCATTTCCGCATCCCACGGCTCAGCTTCTCGAATCATCGAGACTTGATGCAACCGCTCAACACCCAAACACCTATACCCGCAGAACCAAACACACCCCTATCCCTAATTCCATCGACTCCACCTCCATCTTCTCCACTCCGTCTGCAACAGCCTCACCTTCACCACCAACTCCGCCAACTCCACTGCCTCAACCACCACAATCAACCACCAAAAGCCATCATGGCTATCCCTCACCGAAAACCATCATTACCCTAAACTTCTAGCCATATATTCTCTCGATTTCTTCCCTGATTTCTCTCTGAAACCCTAGGTAAGAAATCAATAGAATAGGTCGAGTTAGAAACGCAATTGGAAGGCATGGAGAGGAGCAGGAGAGTCAGAGAAGAAATGGGTCGACCTTCTTGAGTGATTTGTCACGTCAAATTAGGTAAAGTCGAACCCTAATTTCAACTGTGTAATTTGGGGATTTGGGGATTTTCTCTGTAAACCCTAATTGATTAATTTGGGTATAAATATGGGTTGTGGGTGTTGTGTTGAAGATATGCCTGGGCTAGCCAGAGCTTCACCCAAGAGGACTGGACTAGCCAGTTCCTCAACTGTGTTATTTTCAATTGTTTTGCACAAAGTTTGTTATGTTCTGATTTCATGTCTAGGGTTTAGATGAAACCCCAGTTCTGATGTTAAGTTGTTCATATTCTAGACAATGTTCTTGTTGTGATATAATGTTGTGGATAAATATTATCTAAACATGTCAGCATTTTACTTTCACAATGTATGCCTTGTATCCATTGTAGTCAGGTTATTTCTATGTTGAATGTGTTGCAACTCATGCTTAACAGATTGTTGTTCATAACTTTGACTAATTGTACTTTAATCAGACAGCTATTACTTTGTAGGAACACCTTAGTTGCGATTAGAATATCCTTCAGGATTGTTTAGCTATCTAAGAGGTTAATCCATAGTTAGTTGCATTGTGAGAAGGCAGCTAGAACTAGGATTAGGATCATCTTAGAGACACTGAACCATTCTCCTAAGACCATCCTTTGATGAGCAGCAGGCATATAACCTCAACTGCCATCTAGAAAGTTAGATGAGGCTAGAACTTCACTAATATCTATACAAGGAACAAGACTCTATTAGAACTAGGAGGACTTAGCTTAGGAAAAGGGTGGATTCAAGATCCTAGTCCCTCCCATATCACTGCCATTTAGAATTCTTTAGGAAATCACTTAGAAAACAACATATCACCCTCCTTGTCCCTGTGGACTTTCCCCTACTTGCACACTAGCTTCATCAAGACCCTGTATACTTGTAGGTAAAACATAGGTTGTAGTTTTAGGTACTCTTTGCCCAGCTACCAAGTTTTTGGCGCCGCTGCCGGGGACTGGTGCTGTGTAGTTGAAAGAAAAAAAAAAGAAAAAAAAAATTGTGCTCTTGCTTTTCTGTTTTTAAATTTAGCTGTAATTTAGTTTAGTTTAGTATAACTGTTTGTAGCTTAGTGTAACTGTTTTAGCTGTAACTTAACTTAGCTATATTAGTGTAACTGTCTTTACCTGTAACTTAGCTGTAACTTTAGTATGTAATTGTAGTTCTTCATCTCCTGCATCTGCATACCTGCATCATCTGCATTTTAGCTGTAACTTAGTTCTGCATTCATCTTGCATTTGCATCTGTGTCTGCCATCATAACTTGCATTCCTGCATCCTTGCTCTGCAGCCTTGCTGCATCTGTAGCATTGCCCTGTGGCTTTGCTCATTGCACCTGTAGCCTAGCACCTGTAGCCTCATAAACCATGCATCTACAGCTGCAAACTGCACTGCTTTATGCAGTTTTCCATTTTTCCCTGCCTTTTCTGTGTACTGATCACACACAATGAGTGTCAGGTAGTTGGTGTTGCTGCTGCCTGTCTGCTGTGTTGATGCTGAGGTGCTAAGTTGAGTTTGTGCTGCTGTTGTAGTTGGTGCTTCTGCTGTTTTCTGTGTTGCTGCTGCTGCTGCTGTGTTGCTACCTCCTACTGCTGCTGCTTCTTCTTCTTGTTGTTGTTACTGATGAGCCTCTGGTGCTCTTACTGAAGTTGTTGTTGCTGTGAACCAAGCCCAACTGGGCTGTGAGTGAATGTTATTTGATCAATCGCATAGTTCTTGAAAGTCAGATGAAGCAATTCTAAACTTGTTTGGAAGTGTGGCAAATCGGTTTCAAGGTTGTAAGTATGAAAGAGAACTTACAAAGTTAGGATGTCGACATACTTTGAACACGTGCTGTGAATGTTTATTATTTAATTGTTCAATAGCTAAGGGAAGAGAATCCCAGGATATAAACATAAATAAGTTAAGAATCTTATAATTAAGGTTATTAATTTCATTTTGTAGGAAAATGATAATTAGTAATGTGCATTTACTAATTATAGATTTTTCGAGAGATTTCGATCAGTATTTTTGGACAGTGCATTTCCAGGAATTATGGAAACCAAATTTGTACTTTGATGAATATCTTGAGAATATTTTCGGTTTTGGAATTCCTTGGTGTCCAAACTTCCTAGTCTATAAATACTGAAGTTTGCATTTCTAGCAAATTAATCCTTCGTAACAACAAACTACCTCTTGACTGTCTATAAATATTTGACAGGCAGACTCAATCTAGATAAAAAGTATATCAAAGAGTTTTTATCTCTATCTCTCGATTTAAATCTTACTCAAGCAAACTGCGAATCTCAATTTAAATACAAGAGAGATAAACTTGGATGGTACTAAAGACCAATATCCAACTGTCAATCAATTTAAATCAACAACCAAAAGGTCGGATATTCTAATTGATTGAACAATGCACATCCTGTATTATTTCAATTATATAAACAAATATAATGCGGAAAAGAAATAACACATACACCAGAAATTTTGTTAACGAGGAAACCGCAAATGCAGAAAAACCCCGGGACCTATTCCAGATTGAACACACACTGTATTAAGCCGCTACAGACACTAGCCTACTCAAAACTAAATTCGGTCTGGACTGTAGTTGAACCCCAACCAATCTCACACTGATCCAAGGTACAGTTATGCTCCTACTTTTATGATCCCAGCAGGATACTACGTACTTGATTCTCTTAGCTGATCTCACCCACAACTAAGAGTTGCTACGACCCAAAGTCGAAGACTTTAATAAACAAATCTGTATCACACAGAAAAGTCTACGATAATAGAGAATCCGTCTCCCACGAATATATCTATGAGTTTTGTTCCCTCTTTTGATAAATCAAGGTGAACAAGAACTAATTGATAAACTGGTCTTATATTCCCGAAGAACAGCCTAGTGTTATCAATCACCTCACAATAGTCTTAATCGACGCAGCGAAAAAAGATATTTTGGAATCATAAACGATGAGACGAAGATGTTTGTGATTAATTTTTATCTTGCCTATCGGAGATAGACATCTCAAGCCAATTATTACAATTGTACTCGTATGATAGAAACAACAAGATCAGATCACACAACTACAAGAAAAGTAGTATCGGTCTGGCTTCACAATCCCAATGAAGTCTTTAAGTCGTTAACATGGTTTAGAAGAAGAAACCAAAGGTTAAAGGAGAATCGACTCTAGCTTAGCACAACTAGTATCACACAGAATGTGTGGGGATTAGTTTTCCCAGTTGCTAGAGTTTTCCCTTATATAGTCTTTCAAATCAGGGTTTGCAATCAATGTTAGCTTGGTAACAAAGCATTTAATATTCACCGTTAGATGAAAACCTGATTAGATTCAAGCTAATATTTATCAACCGTTAGATCGAAAACATAGCTTGTTATACACAAATAAAATGCACGTTCCTGGGCTTTTGTAACGGTACCCAAACTTGTACATTAGTTGGTTCAACAATAGTTAAAAAAATGGTTAGCCATATGATCAATTTCATATCAACCATATTCTTCTTCACCATAACTAGTTCAAATGACTCACATGAACTAGTTAGAGATTTGTTCAATTGCAAGGAAATCTCATGTACTACACAAGAAACAATTGAAGCAAAAATGATTTGATTCACATGTATCGGTTTATGAACTCTATAGCCACAGTTTGCAATTGCATTCCTTAGTTTATAAATATAAGTTCACTAAACATCGTTTTTTGACATAACCTACTCAAGTTCGCGGACTTAAGTTCCCGGATGGAGTTTACAAACTCCAGCAGAAATTCTCGGGTTTGAGAACTTCGCCAGTTCGAGGACTTAGATCACGCACTTCTCTGGTTCAATTGATCAACAAAGTTCGCAAACTTCGGTTCAAGCATTAAGGACTTATACATATATGTGTTTCCACAACAATGCTTATATCCTCCTAATGGTTATATAGTCTAAACTCTCATTTCAATCATTGAAACATTCTCAGAGGACGTTATATAGTTGTTATTCACGAACCATTTTTTGTCAGAGAAATTTTCAAAGTGATTTAAACATAACATGAATTTCGTCACTAGGTAAAGATGAACTTCGATAAAGCGAAAGCTTTACCAACACATATTTCGAGAAATAGATAGGTAAACTCTGCTCGAAATACCAAATGTGTATAATCTAAGTCTATATAGAAAAACGACTGTTGTCTCAAGATAGGAGATAAATAGACTTTTGAGTGATATATAAGTTCAAGTCTCCATATACCTTTTAGTCGATGAAGATCCACCAGTTCCTTGAGTAGTCCTTCGTCTTGTATGATGATTGCCATGGAGTTCTTCAGCTCAACAACACTTTCTATCCTAGTCCGAGACCTTAGATATAGTAGACTAGAAATCAAGACTTACAGTTTTGATCACTAACATTGACAAACATGCTTGAGATAGCAATGCATGCGATTTCGACCGATCAATGCTCTAACAATCTCCCCCTTAGTCAATTTTAGTGACAAAACTATCAATACATATGGAATACAAAAAATATATAAATAAACTTTTGTAGCTCCTATTCCACATGCCTAATCTTCAACATTAATCGAAATCTTCGTCATTTCCAAGTACTCCAATGATCCCAAAGGTTGTAAGTTTAGCATCATCGTTGTTGAAAATCCGTATCTATAACAACGAGAAAATAAGAGTTCTCAATCATTGTTATACAGTGTCATAGTATCATTACACAACGTCAAAGTTCAATTGTATCACAACTTTAACAACAATACTATGGTAATATGTCACTCCCCCTTAGTCAATACTCCATCTCACATGGAAACAACTCACCCTTATAGATCCGAAAACCATATGTATTTATAGTGTGAACTACATATTAATTCTCCCCCTTTTGTCAATAAAATTGGCAAAGGTACAAGAACGGGATCCTAATGAAATTTCTGAAAGAGATGTTTCATGACCAAAAGAAAGCATATATCATCTTATTTAGATGCAATCATAAATCCGAAGCTAAATGCATTCATCAAGGAGTTTAAAGATACAAGATAACCCCTATAATATTCCACAGCCGCACTCCCCACAAAGATTTGGCAATTAAGCACAAGTTCAAAAGAACTCTCCATCATAAAATGTCATTCCCGAAAGAACAACAAGAGCGACCTTAATTTCAAAAAGAAAAGAAGGATTTATTTGGACATAACAAATCACATACAAGTATGAATTTGAATCCAAAATATTAAATTAATCATAAGAGAACCCATGATTAACTTAATCGGAAATGCTCAACACAAGTAAACTTATGGAGACTTAAAAATCTCAACTAGATTAATCACAAGAAAACCCATAATTAATCTAATCGAAATACACAACCAAACTAATCACAAATGTAATCAATTTAATTGGTCATGCTCGACACAAAGTATCTCATGGAACAACAACTATGCCAAAACGATGACTCAGTCGATAGAGCTCAACACAAGACAACTTATGGAACAACACAGTATGTACACAAATTGTGGATCGGAGATCGACCTAATACCGTGGAATAATCAAGGATTCATTCTATTTTCCATCACCATTTGCACAATGACATCCAAAAGACATAATCATTGAACACAAAAGATTTTAACCTATCTTCCATCAAAAATTGACATAATAGGCTTAACTTTTGTATTTGTCAAAAGTCAAATCATTGTTTCTTCAATACATACATATCAACTCACGAATGACTTTACTTTTGACAAAGTATGGGACAATCAAGTTCACGGACGTAAACACACATATCCCATAACAATATTGCAATATATGAAATCATAAAGATTAATACTGCAAAAATCATCTTCCAAACAATTTAGAATTTAAACCAATAAATCTAAAAACATGAAGATGAAAACGTTGGACATAGCTATGTGTAATCACAATAAAGGCTATTCCAAACTCTAGTTATTCTTTTAAGTAAAACAAGAAAAATAGAAGATTTACTAGGAAAACTAAATCAAAACTAAACCAAAACACTTCGATGCCAATGTCGAACACGAACTGAAGTCATATAGACAGTTTTGGATCCTCATGAGTATTGAGATCGTTGAACTTGTGATCGACAACATCTACTGCAACTTTAGAAAAGATGTCTTCATTGAGAAGGTCTTTAATTTGTGTTTTCATGAGACCAAGGTCAGGTGTAACCTTTTACAACTCAGTAACACGTCAAGAATTTTCAAGGTACTATCAAGTTGCAGTTTTTCTTCCTTGTAATAGAATACCATAATTGAATTCTACAGCCTTAACAAACATAATCTTTGCGCCCCAATTTTCGTGCTTCCCTCACCGTATACATAACAGGGCATTCCTTGGTGAGGATGCACTTAAAACACACTCAAGTTGTGTTGAGGTGAACAATGTCTTGCTAACCACAAGTGACTTTTGGATTATCATGAAAGAGATCACTTTTAGAACCTTTCACATCCAAATCCAAATTTCCAAAGAACTCTTTAAGTTCCAACATCATGGACACTGCCTTCTCCATAGTCATGGAATTTTCTGGGAGATCATTCCTTTTCACATTCAAAGTGTCATTGACTTTCTTTGGAACCCACTTATGTGTGCGTTTAGAAACAACCGGAACCTTCTTCCCGTTATTCTGTTCAAGATTTCTCGAAATAGGATTGGATTTACTATTATTTTGCAAGTTAGTCTTTCTCCAACTGGGAACATCGGATCTTGTCTTCGTATTTACGAAGTTATCCTTTTGATAACCATTATGATTGTGAAAAGGATTCGTATGACATATATAGGCAAAAATAGGTTTATCACAACACTGATTCCTTTGCCTAAAGGTTGGACAGTTACAACCTGTAGCATTAAGGGGATTAGCCTTAACATATGATCTTGGTTTCACAACTTCTTGTGATGCCCAAACAAGAATATCATGAAGTTTATCATTCCTTATACGGAAACGACATCTCCTTTCTAGGTGACCTTTATTTCCGCAATAGTGGCAAACATAAGGAATGTTCTTACCTCGATCTGTATGTGCTGACTTTGGAGGTTGATATACTTTGCTCTTTAGAACCTTAATTATCGGTGAAGGTACTTCACTTTTTCCATCAGTGGAAACCTTTTGTTGAGAAGAATCACTAGCCTTGACAAATTTTACCTCTTTGCTAATACTTGGAGAATTTATTACCTTATAGCTCAATCCTCGTGTATCACGATGATTTTTACTTGCTCCTAGCATAGTGGTTAATTTGCTTGAACTTGTATTGAACTTTTTCAAGTCATCTTCCAATATCTTGATTTTATTAAGAGCAACAGCTAAATCAGCCTCAAGGCGTTTTTATCGAGCGAGACAAGCACTTTCTCTGTCATCAAAACTAATTTCTTGAGAGCTAAACCCTGCTTCAGATTCTGCAAGTTTCTATTCCAACAAAAAGTACTTTTGATAAAGATTATCACATTCAAGTGACTTCATATGTAGGTTTTCCTCAGAATCCTTGAGGATCGATTCGTTAGAACGATTCGAAAAATAAACACCTGCGTAACATCTTTTCAATTTCTTGTTTTCTCGACAGAGAGGAGTCAGAAGAGGTGAGACATGAGAAGTTGTAATCTTCTTCATATTCCACGAATCCGAAAACTTAACATACTCGGAGACTTCCTCATGAACATCTATATCAATATCTGAATCACCTTCATCGAAAAGTTCATCCAACTGTTCTTCTAGGAGAGTTTCCCAATCAACAGTTTTTACATCAAGAGAATGTTTAGATATTGACTTAGATGTGACAGTTCTCTCAGGTGAATCCAAGTTTTTAGAGTCATCTGGTAATTTCTGAAATGGTACGTTATTAGAGATAGACTCGTCCATAATCAGATCGCTAAAAATACAGACTTATAAGGTCTTTAACGTGTTTGCCTGCTCTGATACCAATTGAAAAAGCGGGGGTCTAAAAACCACACCCAATATTTCACTTAGCAATCTATATGGACAAACTCCAATATACTTTCTAGAGAATCAACTATACAGTCAGACTCAATGTAGATAAAAAGTATATCAAAGAGTTTTTATCTCTATCTCTCGATTTAAATCTTACTCAAGCAAACTGCGAGTCTCAATTTAAATACAAGAGAGATAAATTTGGATGGTACCAAAGACCAATATCCAAGTGTTAATCAATTTAAATCAACAACCAAAAGGTCGGAGATTCTAATTGATTGAACAACGCACAACCTGTATTATTTAAATTATATAAACAAATATAATGCGGAAAAGAAATAACATAGACACCAGAAATTTTGTTAACGAGGAAACCGCAAATGCAAAAAAAACCCGGGACCAAGTCCAGATTAAACACACATTGTATTAAGCCGCTACAGACACTAGCCTACTCCAAACTAACTTCGGTCTGGACTGTAGTTGAACCCAAACCTATCTCACACTGATCCAAGGTACAATTATGCTCCTACGTCTCTGATCCCAGCAGGATACTACGTACTTGATTCCCTTAGCTGATCTCACCCACAACTAAGAGTTGATACGACCGAAAGTCGAAGACTTTAATAAGAAAATATGTATCACACATAAAAGTCTACGTAATAGATAAATCCGTCTCCCACGAATATACCTATGAGTTTTGTTCCGTTTTTTGATAAATCAAGTTGAACAGGAACTAATTGATAAACCGGTCTTATATTCCCGAAGAACAGACTATTGTTATCAATCACCTCACAATAGTCTTCATCGACGCAGCGAAAAAAGATATTGTGGAATCACAAACGCTGAGGCAAAGATGTTTGTGATTATTTTTTATCTTGCCTATCGGAGATAGAAATCTCAAGCCAATTATTACAATTGTACTCGTATGATAGAAACAACAAGATCAGATCACACAACTACAAGAAAAGTAGTATCGGTCTGGCTTCACAATCCCAATGAAGTCTTTAAGTCGTTAACATGGTTTAGAAGAAGAAACCAAAGGTTAAAGGAGAATCGACTCTAGCTTAGCACAACTAGTATCACACAGAATGTGTGGGGATTAGTTTTCCCAGTTGCTAGAGTTTTTCCTTATATAGTCTTTCAAATCAGGGTTTGCAATCAATGTTAGCTTGGTAACAAAGCATTTAATATTCACCGTTAGATGAAAACCTGATTAGATTCAAGCTAATATTTATCAACCGTTAGATCGAAAACATAGCTTGTTATACACAAATGAAATGCACGTTCCTGGGCTTGTGTAACCATACCCAAAATTGTACATTAGTTGGTTCAACAATAGTTAACCAAATGGTTAGCCATATGATCACTTTCTATCAACCATATTCTTCTTCACCATAACTAGTTCAAATGACTCAAATGAACTAGTTAGAGAGTTGTTCAATTGCAAGGAAATCTCATGTACTACACAAGACACAATTGAAGCAAAACCGATTTGATTCACATGAATCGTTTTATGAACTCTACAGCCAAGGTTTGCAATTTCATTCCTTAGTTTATAAAGATAAGTTCACTAAACATCGTTTTTAGAAATAACCTACTCAAGTTCGCGGACTGGGTTCGCGGACTTAAGTTCCCGGATGGAGTTTACAAACTCCAGAATAAATTCTCTGGTTTGAGAACTTCGCTAGTTCGCGGACTTAGCTCACGCACTTCTCCGGTTCACTTGATCAACAAAGTTCTCAAACTTAGGTTCAAGCAATAAGGACTTATACATAGATGTGTTTCCACAACAATGCTTATATCCTCCAAATGGTTATATAGTCTAAAGTCTCATTTCAATCAATGAAACATTCTCAGAGGACGTTATAAAAGTTGTTATTCACAAACCATTTTTCGTCAGAGCAATTTTCAAAGTGATTGAAACATAACATGACTTTCGTCACTAGGTAAAGATGAACTTGGCTAAAGCGAAAGCTTTGCCAACAAATATTTCGAGAAATAGATAGGCGAGGTAAACTCGGCTCGAAATACCAAATGTGTGTAATCTAAGTCTATATAGAAAAATGACTTTTGTCTCAAGATAGGAGATAAATAGACTTTTGAATGATAGATAAGTTCAAATCTCCACATAACTTTTATTCGATGAAGATCCATCAGTTCCTTGAGTAGTCCTTCGTCTTGTATGATGATTTCCATGGAGTTCTTGAGCTCAGCTACACTTTCTATCCTAGTCCGAGACCATAGCTATAGTAGAGTAGAAATCAAGACTTATAGTTTTGATCACTAACATTGACAACACATGCTTGAGATAGCAACACATGCGAGTTCGACCGAGCAATGCTCTAACAATCTCCCCCTTAGTCAATTTTAGTGACAAAACTATCAATACATATGGAATACAAAAAATATATAATAAAATTTTGTAGCTCATATTCCATTGTTAACAGAATCCGTTCTGTGCGTGATTGATCACAAGAGATTTAAGTGATTGTGTGCAGGTGTTTATTGAATATTTAAGAATATTTGAAGACGAAGAAGATATTGAAGATTTCTGATTTATGAGTTCATAATCTTTGGTGTGCACAATACTTGTTTCGGTAAAAAGAGGATCCAATTATTAATCGGTTTTATCCTTGTGATAGAATTGGATTGATTAATTGAGTAGATCGGCATCAACACAATTCTTTGGATAGAGTTTTAGTTGCAAAATCTTAACGATTACTTTGGTAACTGAACATAAGATAGATCTAAGGACCTGACGAAGGAGTTTATGTTAAGATAAACAGAAGAGCCTTTGTCCGACTCATATCACTTGGTTGAAGAGAGTTGATACCAAATAGATTTGTTGTTCCTTTACTGTTTAGAATACGAACCAAAGGAATTGATCCAAGTACCTGACTTATTTATAAGTTGGAGGCGTGGGAATATAGACGGAACTAGGTGAACTATAGGTTTAGTTGCTTGGTATCAACTATACTAAGTTGGTGTAATTATGTGTAGCGGCTTAATATGAGAGTATTCAATTCTGGACTAGGTCCCGGGGTTTTCCTACATTTGCGGTTTCCTCGTTAACAAAATCTTGTTGTGTCATTTACTTTTATTTTCCGCATTATAATTTTTTTATTATAATTAAAGTAAATCACACAAACTTTAATTCCTATTTACTTGATAAGTGAATCCTATTGTGTTTGGTTAAGTGTGAACCTTTTTATCAAGTAACATACTTCGTTGTTGTATTGTCTCGATCTTGTATCCATAGACGATCATACAAAGTGTGAACCGATTAGTTGCATTGTCTCGACTTAGTCCATAGACAATCACTTTCGAAGAAAGGACTTATAGGTAGGAAAAGTTTTATATTGAGGTATATTTGGGTACCCTCGTCTTTTCAATCGGTATCAGAGCAGGAAAACACGAAAAGATCTAACAATCTGTGTTTGGCGCGATCCAACCTATAAGAAAATAAATCTAATGAATGATTCAGTTAACGTAAGTCAAGATGATAAATCAGTTCTTGAGGATAACACCTTCTGTGAATCTACTGATTAGGGTGATCTCTACAATGTATACTCTGGTGATTGGAAAACTTGCCTTCAAAAGAAACTTGATGAGATTTCTGAAGATGGTGACTCAGAAATTGATCAAGATGTTGAAGATGATCTATCTGAATACTCCTCACTACTAGGAGCTCTCTCCATAAAAATATTGTCTTCCTCAGATGTGATTGGACTTCTTGCTCCTCTCAGCAGAAAAAATAGGAAACTAAGAAAAGTTTTTTCTGGGTTCTTCTACGGATATCAGAATTCCAGATATCTATTTAAAGACTACAAAGAAAGTCTTCACTCAAAAACCCTTGAGTTTGAGAAACTCAACATGAAACATTACTTGTTGAATAAAAAAGTTCTTGAGACAGAAGCCATGATTAATTCTCAACATTCAACGAGCAACGAACAACTTGAGTCTGATTCCTTCAAGAAAAATCCTCTTGAGGATCAACTAGCCGAAGCTTTTGGAAAAATCAAGGTGCTAGAAGAAGAAGTTGTAAGGATGATAAGACTCAATGATAGCAATTAACTTATCTTCCATATTAGATGCATGGAGAAGTCATGGAGACAAACGTGGATTAGGATATGATGGGATTGATAATTCGTCAATCAACAGAGATGTAAAATTCGTAAAGGATGTTTGCTCATACACCCTAGAAGATCCACCCGTACAAGCCTACTTGCATGATTCTACCAAGTGCTCAAGAGAGATCCCAACAGAAAAGGTCTCTGAATGCAACCAGAAGAAGATTCCAACTAAGAAGCAGCATCATGACCAAAAGTTTCACAAAGGTAAATCGAAAAACTATGCACCTTTCAACAAGCATTGTTTTTATTGTAGAGAAAAAGGTCAGATGTAAAGAGAGTGTATGATTCGAAAGGTGCAGAATGCTCTATCATTGTCTCAAAAGGGTTGGAAAACTTCACTTCCAAAAACCTCTCAGATCACTTATGTCCAGTAAGACAAACAAATTATTACATGAATTCAAAATCATATCCAAAAAATAACATTCTTCAAAGGAGAAATAATGCAAAGGGTAATGCCTTTTTCAAAAAGGATATGAGATCTGATGTTCGAAAATGGAAAGATGCAATGTATTTAGAGATGAAGAATCTTCATTCAAAATCTACCTACAAGTTGATACCAAAGTATGAGAAGGTATCAGAAAGGAAGTCATCTAAAATCATGTCTAAGAAAAACAATCATGTTATAATTTTAGACAAAGATGACTATGAAAGTCTAGTGGTTAGACTCAAATAGGATCTAGAGATATCCAGTGATATCAATGTGAAAACATCTTTTCATGATCTACTACAAAGTAGAAAAACAAAAAGAGGTCCGACCAGGATTCTAGAACCTCTCAAACCATAGAAATTGTTCTCTTTCTTCTGTAAGGAAAGAGTTGTTTTTCGGAATTGGTTAGAAAATCTTTCCTTTTTAGTTTTAAAATAGGGACTTTAAATAAGTCCGATTGTTCTCCTCTGTTAATATCATATTACAATTCTTTCACCGTATGTTGAAAGTGAGGAAGACTTGACAAAAGAAATTTCAGAAATAATTAGCTCATGCATTACTTTTCCCCGTTCAAAAATTCTTTATATGATCCCTTTCATGGTGGAAGGAAAAGAACGGTATGATGTTGTCTGTAATAGTTGTGTGGAAAAGATTGAAAGGACTCTTGAGTCTAGCCGCACATATTCTGAGAAAAGAATATATGGAATTTGTTCCGATTATTGTTCTTTTCCTATCAAGACATCTCCCTCAACAATTCTTGCTCAAAATTTGTTTGAGGGAACAATGGAACTGATTGGTAGAAGAGATCTTCTCAAGGATGATCTTATTGGTGCTAAGATGAGTATCGCTGGATACAAAGAATCTATTGCAAAGTATAGATGGCCTAAATACCTTGGAGAATTTAGAAGAAATTTAGAATATTCCAAAGGGGAAGAAACCAAAATTAAGATTCTTCTAAAGGAATTCTCCAGCAAGGCATGCAAAGCAAAGATAAGATTAAATTCTTATTTGAAACTAGACTACTTTATGTAAGGTCTATTATGAATAAAACTATTATGAATAAAATTATTTAATTTATTATTTTCTTGTGATAGTTTTCGGTTTACATAGCATGTGCTTGAATGCTATTATATTATTGCTATGTATGTTTATGGGATGTTTGATTTCGGTTGTACTACCTTAATATTCGATCTCATATATTATGAACCCTTTTGGTTTGGGTGACTTTTTGATTTAGCAATATTAAGTTCTAGCCCATGTTGGTAGGCTTTATCAAAGAATCATGAGGGGTTCTGATAGAAACAATATATGAAAAAGTCACAATATGTTGAATCGGTTTTGGTTTAGCATAAAAGCATATGTGTTTCGACGATTTTCAACTTTTGCTTGCAATTGTTAAAACCGATTTTCAACCTTTTCGCTGGTAAAGGTCGGTTGTTGTTATTCTTTTGTTTTTGCATAAGGATGACAACATGATGATATTTCGATATCAATTCTCCCTGGACGAAGACACAAACTTATTGGAGAAGTGGATGCGAAATTTGAGGTAAAAATCTTGTTAGTTAATTGTTTTCCTGTTTAAGAAAAGCCTGAATTTATTTCATATATATTTATTGCTTTTGCTTAACAAAATTTCGGTACAATTGATGTTTATTCCATTATTTGTGTATGGATGTATGTGTGATTCAATTGGTTCCGGTTAAGAAAACTATTGTTATCTTGCTTTATTGTGTGGTATCAATTGTTTAGGCTTACAAAATTTCGGTGCAATTGCGGTGCTTTAATGTCTATGTTGTTTCAATTGCTTCCGGTTGAGGTGAATAATTATGCAAGTTGATTTATTTGGTTTGTATGAATTATTTATGGCTTAACGAAATAAAAGGTTTATGGGATGAGTTGTTTAGTCCAATTCGATTCCGGATAAGAGAAACTAAGTTAATTCTGATCTTAGTTAGACTTATCAAAGTGAGGTTTCGGTTATTCAAGTCTAATCGAATGCCTTAACAAGAAATGCTAGTTAACTAACCTAGTACTTGTCTTGTTTAAAATTGAAAGGTCTAAGTTTATGGATAATTAGAACCTGATGAGAAAAATAGAGTTATCTTTATTTTGGTCTTATCGAATAAGCGATTTTTTTTGTACAATCGGTTTAGCAAAGGAACTAAGGTGCTTAGTTGATTTTTTTTTGGTTTGCTAAACTAAAGTCGAAAAATTGTTTCGGACAATTTTTTCCTTGATAACATATCAAAATAAAACTACTTGTAGTTTCGGTTTTGATATGGGTTATCAGAACATGGTGTGTGGAACCCTCGTGCCTAACTCTACAGGTCGCAAGTCTATTTTGAGATTTGTAAGATTCTTTTCGTGTTGTCCTTTATTTTTTCGTTTCTTTGTCATTTTGTGATAAAAAGGGGGAGAAATATATGGAGTAAACAAGTGATACTGGCATTGATTTTATATTGATTGGTATCGCTAGTGAAAAGAACATTGGTGCTTAAACGTTTATCTAAACGATATAGTGAAAGCACAGACTAAGGGGGAGTAACATGTAATATTAGTGGTATAACAAAGACGTGTGGTTTAACAAAGATAATACTCTCTCTCTTTGTTATTATAATGTCAACAACGACTTTTTTTGAGGATTGAATGTATGCAGTTTACTGTGTTGTTGAATTCGGGAATCAAGCGTATGTGTAATGAATTCTTGTAATTTGTTTATCCATATGACGTAAGAGTTTTGTCACTAAAATTGAGATTGTTAGAGAATAGATCGGTTGAACCCACCAAGCGTTGGTATGTCAAGTTTGGTTGTCATATTTTAGTGAATCAAAACTCATGTTAAGAGTCGCTTATGTACTAGAGTCAACTTCGTATAGGTTAGCTTGAAAGTATTAGGATATGAAACATTACAAGTATTGCGAAGACTTGAAGATGTGAAGAAGCAAGGAGCTACAACGACAACAATCATACTTCCACTTGAGGTTAATGATATTTGACTTGAACTGTTTCATTCCCTAACGTATCTTTCAAGTTGTGTATATTGAAAACAAAACTGCGAAGAATATTTGAACTCTAGATAGACATAGTATTAAGGAATACAATACGAGGTTTATTTCTTAACCATTAAACTTTGTAGATAATACATGGCCACAATCATTTGAATGCTACTGTGATTATGTATGGGTATAAGGTGAGGATTTCATCATAGGGAACAATGTTTTACATGTGTTCTAAGGAAGTAAGTTCATAAACTTGTTTGTGAATCGAAAAGGAAATTGCCAGGTGTTATTGGTTTTGTTATTCATTGATTATCTTATGAACAACCAATATGTGTGATTGAGTATAACCGCTCACAACTTGTTTGTGTTCTTGGTAGAACTATTTACAAAGACCTGACTTATGTATTGGTATGACTTTTATTAGTAAAACCGATCTTAAGTAATCACCTGAGATGGTATGATCGGGTTTGTGATTTTATGCCTGACCAAAACTGGGAAAAGGGGAACCGATCCTAGTAAGAGGTGCAATACATCACAAAGGGGAACCGATCCTTGTATGAGGTGCAGCGGGTTTATAGCAGAAATGGGAGCCGATCCTATGGACATGTGCAACACGTTTTTAGGCGAAGGGGAACCGATCCTATGGACGTCTGCAACACGTTCAAGTTAGATACCATATATATGTGGGGAACCGATCCTAGTACCTAGTCAACCGAAATTTGGAAAGCTAGCGTGACTATGCACAGTACTCACATGGAGGTAGAACCAAAACTTGTTTTGGTAGAACCGTTAAACCCATGATTTGTGATTGAATGTTATTTTATCAACCACATAGTTCTTGAAAGTCAGATAAACCAATTCTAAACTTGTTTGGAAGTGTGGCAAATCGGTTTCAAGATTGTAAGTATGAAAGAGAACTTACAAATTTAGGATGTCGACATACTTTGACCACTGATGAGTGCTAAAAAGTGCATATTTCTATATATTTTTCTTGGCATTTAACTCATCTTTTGTGCATTAATTCTACATTTTATCCCATATTCTGTGTTTTCGTTGTTTTCAAGAATAAATACTTTTCTTAATTAATTTTGCATTTTTAGGTACTAAATAAAGCCTGGTTAACTCACGGAGCGAAAAAGAGCAAAGAAACGGCAAAGACTCTCGCTAGGAGGAAGCGAAGAATGATGTTTGCAAGAGCCGGATCAACGAGAACTGGGCTTGAAGAGGAAGAATTGTTCTTAAAGAAGATATGGGCTTGGCATACCCAAGGCCCAAAACCCTCACCCAAATCCATTTCCATTATCCATACCCATTTCCATGGAAGCCGTCAGTTTTGTTGTATCTCATAATCCAACGGTCGCTACATACCTCTCCATCGTAGCCGTTCGATTCAATCTATATGGGATCATCCAACGCTCTTTACTCGCTGTTCATCAAAGTTCGCTATCCCCGCTTCACACCCTAGCATCGGAACCTATACCCTTCACCCAAACAATCCCTTCCCTTCTTCCCATCGATCTTCTCTTCCCCAAATTTCTTTCTTCTTCCCCGACCATGGAAGAACTGCTCTCTGCCTCCACCTCGAGCTTCACCATTTCCACCTTCACCCGACATCCCAGAAACCAAGACCCATCACTCTAAAATCTATCTCTCTCACCTCTATCTCATTCATCCTATGAGATAAATCTAAGAGAGCTAGGGTTTGAGTACCAGTTGACAGAAGCATCAGAGAGTATGGGAAAAGAAGGAGAGGACGAGAAGGAAGCATGGGTCGAGCACATGGGAGACAAATTCAGAGAATCAGTGAGTTTAATTTCCAATTTAAAAATTAGGGTTTCCAATTTAGGGTTTCTGAAAATTTGGGTATTTTGTTGTAAGCTATAAAAGGGAAACGATGTAGAATGTTAAAACTATGCCTGGATTAGCCAGAGCTTCACCCAAGAGGACTGGACTAGCCAGTTCCTCAACTGTTGGTTCATTTTTTTTGTAAATTTTCAGTCATGTTTTGTTTGAATTTGCTCTTATTTCAATATCAGTTATTAATGTTAATCATGTTCTAGTTGTCACTGCTAGGGTTAGATGAAACCATTAATTCATTGTTAAGTTCAGTTCAAGTTTTGATATAGTCTTGTTGTGCTAAGAATGCTAGGATTGAAATTATCCTTCAGGATTGCTTACTCATATAAGTGATTGATCTGCGGTTAGTTTGTTTTGTGAGAGGACAGCTAATACTAGGATTAGATAATTATCTTAGTGATACTAAACCATCCTCCTGAAACAACCCTTTGATGAGCAGCAGGCTTGAACCTTCACTGCCATCTAGATAGTCAGCAAGCCTAGAAGCTCACTGATATCTACACCAGGGACAAGAACATAATGGAACTAGGATGACTTAACTTAAGTTAGTGGTGGATTCAATCCCTAATTCTTTATTTCTTTGTTCTAGTGCTTCACTGCCATTACTTCCTTGGTTCTTTATTTCTCACTGCCTTAGGCTCATTGCCTTTGATTCTTTGCCACTGTCAATCTTTGCATCTTTGGCTCACTGCCACTGTCACTTACTGTCACTGCTTAGCTTAGGAAACTTCAACTACACACACAAGTCCCTGTGGATTCGACCCGTTCTTGCACACACTACAACCGACACCGTGCACTTGCGGTTTAACAAGTAGGCTTTCTTTTACTCTTATTTTCTACATCTTTAAGAGCCTACCAAGTTTTTGGCGCCGCTGCCGGGGACTTGGATGTGCTGTTTTGAAGATTTCTTAGCCATCTTGCATTTCATTCTAGTCCATTTGCATCATTGCATCAGCATCTTGCATCTGCATTGCATTCCTGCATCTTAGTGTAACTTGCATAACCATTGCATTTGCATCTTCCCTGTTTCAGTGTAACATTTTTTGCATTATTGCATCATAACTTGCATATTCATCTCTTGTCTTTGCATACTCACTTGCATTCATTACATCTTGCTGTTCTTACTATTTTGTTGCTGTGCCTCACTTTCTTCTTTGAGCTGCAGGTACAACTGAAGTCCTGCTCTGTGCCTTGTGGTGCCTCTGAACTTGTGGTGCTGCTGCTGTGGAGCTGGTGCTGCACTATTTTTGCTAGAACTTGTGTTGCTGTGGTGCTCCTGCTGGTGCCAGGCCAAGTCTGCTGCAACCCCTGCTGCCTGGTGCTAAACTGAGCCATTAAAGCCCAACTGGGCTGTAAGCTGCAGAAGGTGAACCAAAGCCCAACTGGGCTTTTGCAACCAAACTGAGCAGCTGGGCTGTGCTTAAGCAAGTAAGCCTAAACCCATTAAGAGAACCCAACCTGTGGGCTTCCATTTTTAATTTGTGGGCTTGTAATAATTTTTTCCATTTTTCTGTTGGGTTTGTAATAAATTTCTTGTGGGCTTGTTTGTTTAATTGCTTGTGGGATTGTGGTGTTAGATTGATTTGGGCCTGTAGTTTTAAATTAGAAAAACTGAACTTTTGAAAGCCCAACTGGGCCTCAGACCAAACAAGCAACAATTGGGCTATTTCAAAAGCTACATTGAGCTTCAGTTTGCATACACATTGTAGGCTTAGTTCACCTTCCCTTGGCAAAGCAATTTCTTCCACCAATGTGGGCTTGCTCCCAACATTAAAACCAAAATTCTTGCTCCCAATACTAAAACCAAAATTTTTGCTCCCAATTAAAAACCAAATTTTTCTACCTCTTTAAAACCAAATTTGCTCCCATCAAAACCAAAAGCTCCCAAATGGGCTTTGTCTTCAAAGTCTAAAACCAAAATTTTCTAAAACCCATTAAAAACCAAATTTCTTTTTCCAAAACCCGACAAAACCAAATGTTACCCATAAAAACCAAATTTTTCCCAAAAATCCAAACCCATTAAAAACCAAATTTTGGGCTTTGTAACATAGTTACTTAGCTTTTGAGCCAAATCATGTCTGGATCTTGGTCTACAGTTGGGGAATACAACAAATCCCTTAGAGAACTTGCGTATGGACATACTCCACGTTATGAACCTTCCATAGACCATGATGTCAATAGTTATAGGAATTATTATGGACATTTTCAAAGTCCCGAGCCTCAATACATGAACCCTAATAACTATTCACACATGCATCATTCACCACAACGTGAAAATGAACATTTTGCTAGTGCCTCACTCACACAATCATCACTGATCGATCAATTAGAAGCTCGAATCGCAGCTTTAGAAATGCAATCACATGAGGAATCTGTCACATCGAATTTTCTTAGGCAACCTGAAATCTATGCATGTCCCGCATGTGGTAGTTTAGGCCACCCTGTTGAGAACTGTCATATTTTGCATAATTTTAGGCAATCTAGAGAAAATCCAAGGTATGAAATGCCCATAGATTGTGAGAATGGTAGTCATTGGGACCATAATCAATCCTTTGAGGGTTGCGATCAATATTTTGTAAACCCTAATGACCATGCACACATGTACCATTCACCACAATTTGAACATGAAGAATTTTGTACTCCCATGAATTTAGACTCCACCACAGAAGCTTTAAGACTTGGTAAGCAAAACTTTGATAGATCTACATCACGAATTCATGCATATTTAGATCAGATTTTGCTTCACCTACAAAAGGAGGAAATTCATGAGGAAATGTATGTTGTCCCTAATGAAGTGTCTAGTCCCATTCTTGTAAATGATGTTGAATATGAACCTAATTTAGAGGAACATGAATCGACTAATGACACCACCACTGTTAATGAGGACCAATATGGATGCTACCATGATGATGATTATGATGATTATGATGATTATGATGATATGTTAGAAGAACATGAAAATATTGTGGAACCTGTTGGTTCAATAACATATGGCTTCTCGCCCTCGACCTTCATGAATGTTGTTTTTTCTAATACTCATTGTAATTCATATGATTTTGATATTGACATGGGATTCGTACAATTATTCTGCGAAGATGAGCATGACATAGGAATAGTTGAATCTTCTGTAGACACTAATGCTAATATGCATGAAAATATATTTGATGTGTCTGATTCTCTACCTAGGTCACATTGTGATATTTCTCCTGATTTGCCGATGCATGAGAATAAATTTGTTGATGATGTTGATGACTCTGATTGTGATCTTGCCAATTTGTTTGATGATTGTGAGCATGTTGTGACACGTGTAGAAGACTTAGGAGATGTTGATGTGATTAGTAATGATGTGCCTATCGTCCTACATAAGTCACAATCTGATAGCCTTCCACCCAACCTAGATTTGGTTTGTACCCATATTGTCAAACCGACTTTTCTGAGAGTCCCTAATCTAGGTTTGGAACTGTGTGCTTCCCAAGTCCTCTTGGACTATTTTGCTTCTAAGTATAATACATTTGAGGAGCCACAGTTGGAATTAGCATGTTTGCCCGTCCCTAGCACAGTTCACTTTGAGTTAGACCTTGTACATGATGAACCCCCAAAACTGCGAGATTTTGTTTCCAAAATTTTATCTGTTGAAAAATCCAGGTTTGGAGGTAGCTCATTTTGTTTCACAGTTTCACTTGCGTTTATTTCCTGTTATATTTGTGTGAAGCTGTTGAAACCTCTACACTTTGTCTTTTGGGTTGATCCTCAACTCTTTAGATTGTTAGTGTATGGTGAATTTTTGTATATAATCCAGTAGATAAAATTTCTTAAAACCATTTTGTTCCTTTTGTATATATTTTGCTAATCCAATATGATCTCGGCTGACATATGTTGGATTCTTGCCTTGAATAACGGAGTTCTAATATTGCTTTCGCCGAAATCGGGTATTCTCTTTCCTTTTTCTCTACTCAACATGATCCTCTTCATATGTTGTATTATAATTTTGTTCATATTTGAAACATTGAGGACAATGTTTAGTTTAGGTTTGGGGGTGAAAAGTAGATACTTTGATAATATTCCATAATTGAAAACAAGAACTCCTTCTTTTTGAAAAAAATGAAAAAATGAAAATAAAAAATTAAAAATTGAAAATAAAATAAAAATGGAGCTCATTTACCTTGAAATGTTGACTCTTGTGCAAATATGTATTTTTATTAGGAGTCTTAGTCTAGATATTTAGGCACCCTGATTCTAGCACAATTCACATAGTGATAAGAAACTTGCACGCGCACGATCTACCAATACATGTATAGCCTCATCCTTGAGGTGTTCTATCGGAAGTTTTAGTTGCCAATCACTTTAGAATACTGAACGAAACTTGACTAGCTTGTTCTTTGGTTGGTTGGGATAGAAGGTGGAGGTTACATTAAGAAAGACAACCATCGAATTTAACTGGGTGCATCAAAAAGGGCTACCTCTTGCAAAGTGTCATGTAATTTTTGTTTCTTTTGTATATGTATCAAAAGTGTTTCCTTATAAAAAAAAAAAAAAAAAAAAAAAACGATGTATATATTCAGAAAAAAATATCAGAAAATACAAAAAATCAAGTATTTTCAATTCCATTCTCTCTTGTTCCAAAAATAAAAGAGAGTAGTCAATGTAAATAAGAGTCATGTAAAGAGTCATTTTTGTTGTTTCATTGTAATAAGCAAGGAGGGTGTATGCCATTGATGTACAACGCGAGTAATTGTGAAATACCTCCAACTCATTCACAATTCTCGTAAAGTCCGGACAGCTAGCTAGATTTCGACCTTGGTTCTTAGCCTGAGAAACTATCTCTTGGTGATTAGTAGTCATAACATCCGATCTTTCTTTACACATGTGTAGATACACTTTACACTCTTATAACATGTCTTTATTTGTTATGAGTGCTAGGATTGTGCCTTAGATAGCTAGATTGACATCTCCATTTTGCTGTGAGCTTAAACTGACTTGCACATGTCACATTTGATGGAATCTGAGCTTATATTTTGACCTAGAACTTTGTAGGTACGTTCTAAGCAAACCTTCACGAGACTTCACTCGTCCACTAGGGACACTTAGTGGTTTAAAAGGCTTAGTGCATACGCTAAATGCATTCGAGAGACCAGCGACAGTGGTATAGGTAGGATTTCCTTAGTTTTGTTTTACTTGAGGACAAGTAAAATTCAGGTTTGGGGGTATTTGATGAGTGCTAAAAAGTGCATATTTCTATATATTTTTCTTGGCATTTAACTCATCTTTTGTGCATTAATTCTACATTTTATCCCATATTCTGTGTTTTCGTTGTTTTCAAGAATAAATACTTTTCTTAATTAATTTTGCATTTTTAGGTACTAAATAAAGCCTGGTTAACTCACGGAGCGAAAAAGAGCAAAGAAACGGCAAAGACTCTCGCTAGGAGGAAGCGAAGAATGATGTTTGCAAGAGCCGGATCAACGAGAACTGGGCTTGAAGAGGAAGAATTGTTCTTAAAGAAGATATGGGCTTGGCATACCCAAGGCCCAAAACCCTCACCCAAATCCATTTCCATTATCCATACCCATTTCCATGGAAGCCGTCAGTTTTGTTGTATCTCATAATCCAACGGTCGCTACATACCTCTCCATCGTAGCCGTTCGATTCAATCTATATGGGATCATCCAACGCTCTTTACTCGCTGTTCATCAAAGTTCGCTATCCCCGCTTCACACCCTAGCATCGGAACCTATACCCTTCACCCAAACAATCCCTTCCCTTCTTCCCATCGATCTTCTCTTCCCCAAATTTCTTTCTTCTTCCCCGACCATGGAAGAACTGCTCTCTGCCTCCACCTCGAGCTTCACCATTTCCACCTTCACCCGACATCCCAGAAACCAAGACCCATCACTCTAAAATCTATCTCTCTCACCTCTATCTCATTCATCCTATGAGATAAATCTAAGAGAGCTAGGGTTTGAGTACCAGTCGACAGAAGCATCAGAGAGTATGGGAAAAGAAGGAGAGGACGAGAAGGAAGCATGGGTCGAGCACATGGGAGACAAATTCAGAGAATCAGTGAGTTTAATTTCCAATTTAAAAATTAGGGTTTCCAATTTAGGGTTTCTGAAAATTTGGGTATTTTGTTGTAAGCTATAAAAGGGAAACGATGTAGAATGTTAAAACTATGCCTGGATTAGCCAGAGCTTCACCCAAGAGGACTGGACTAGCCAGTTCCTCAACTGTTGGTTCATTTGTTTTGTAAATTTTCAGTCATGTTTTGTTTGAATTTGCTCTTATTTCAATATCAGTTATTAATGTTAATCATGTTCTAGTTGTCACTGCTAGGGTTAGATGAAACCATTAATTCATTGTTAAGTTCAGTTCAAGTTTTGATATAGTCTTGTTGTGCTAAGAATGCTAGGATTGAAATTATCCTTCAGGATTGCTTACTCATCTAAGTGATTGATATGCGGTTAGTTTGTTTTGTGAGAGGACAACTAATACTAGGATTAGATAATTATCTTAGTGATACTAAACCATCCTCCTGAAACAACCCTTTGATGAGCAGCAGGCTTGAACCTTCACTGCCATCTAGATAGTCAGCAAGCCTAGAAGCTCACTGATATCTACACCAGGGACAAGAACATAATGGAACTAGGATGACTTAACTTAAGTTAGTGGTGGATTCAATCCCTAATTCTTTATTTCTTTGTTCTAGTGCTTCACTGCCATTACTTCCTTGGTTCTTTATTTCTCACTGCCTTAGGCTCATTGCCTTTGATTCTTTGCCACTGTCAATCTTTGCATCTTTGGCTCACTGCCACTGTCACTTACTGCCACTGCTTAGCTTAGGAAACTTCAACTACACACACAAGTCCCTGTGGATTCGACCCGTTCTTGCACACACTACAACCGACACCGTGCACTTGCGGTTTAACAAGTAGGCTTTCTTTTACTCTTATTTTCTACATCTTTAAGAGCCTACCAAACACGTGCTGTGAATGTTTATTATTTAATTGTTCAAAGTTATTCCTTAATAGCTAAGGGAAGAGAATCCCAGGATCGAAACATAAATAAGTTAAGAATCTTTTAATTAAGGTTGTTAATTTCGTTTTGTAGGGAAATAAGAATTAGTAATGTGCATTTACTAATTAGAGATTTTCCGAGAGATTTCGATCATTATTTTTAGACAAAGAATTTCCAGGAATTATGGAAACCGAATTTGTACTTTAATGAATATCTTTAGAATATTTTCGGTTTTGGAAATTCCTTGGTGTCCAAACTTCCTAGTCTATACATACTGAAGTTTGCATTTCTAGCAAACTAATCCTTCGTAACAACAAACTACCTCTTGTTGTGCTGCTACTGGTGAAGCCGCCTATTCGGAGAGGAGAGTACCTAATTAGGCGAAATATCTTACGGCCGCTCGGTTTAAAGTCTTTTTTGGGGTTGAGAAGCTCTAGTCAGTACCGTTGGTGGGAAACTAGATAATTGCGGTTTATCTTTTGTTTTCATTGATTTGATTGACTAACGGTGGTTGAAATTTGATTGCACCTAGTTTGTTTATGCTTGAGAATCTTCTCCTCTGATATAAGATTCACTCAAACTAGTTCAGAGTTTCGACAGGGATCTTTAGACTGTTGTTAGTTCTAAAGACGATCTTGTGATAATCCATTGTTAACAGACTCCGCTCTGTGCATGATTGATCACAAGAGATTCAAGTGATTGTGTGCAGGTGTTTATTGAAGATACAAGAATATTTGAAGACGAAAAAGATTTGAATATTTCTGATTTGTGAGTTCATAATCTTTGGTGTTCACAATACTTGTTTCGGTAAAAAGAGGATCTAATTAATAATCGGTTGTATCCTTGTAATAGAATTGGATTGATTAATTGAGTAGATCGGCATCAACACAATTATTTGGATTAAAAGTGTTGATCGCAAAATATTAACGATTACTTTGGTAACTGAACATAAGATAGATCTAAGGACCCGACGAAGGAGTTTATGTTAAGATAAACAGAAGAGCCTTGGCCGACTCATATAACTTTGTTGAAGAGAGTTGATACCAAACAGATTTGTTTTTTCTTTAATGTTTGGAATACGAACCAAAGGAATTGATCCAAGTACGCGACTTATTTATAAGTTGGAGGCGTGGGAATACAGACGGAACTAGGTGAACTAGAGGTTTAGTTGCTTGGTCTCAACTATACGAAGTTGGTGTAATTTTGTGTAGCGGCTTAATCTTGAGAGTATTCAATTATGGACTAGGTTCCTGGGTTTTCCTGCATTTGCGATTTTCTCGTTAACAAAATCTTGCTGTGTCATTTACTTTTATTTTCCGCATTATAATTGTTTTGTTATAATTAAATTAAATCACACAAACGTTAATTCCTATTTACTTGATAAGTGAATCCTATTGTGTTTGGTTAAGTCCGAACCTTTTTATCAAGTAACATACTTCGTTGTTGTATTATCTCGATCTTGTATCCATAGACGATCACACGAAGTGTGAACCGATTAATTGCATTGTCTCGACTCAGTCCATAGACAATCACTTTCGGAGAAAGGACTTATAGGTAGGAAAAGTTTTAGATTGAGGTATATTTGGGTACCCTCGTCTTTTCACCTCCACATACAAAAAATGGCATCGTTTGACTCTGCCGAAGATTTGGCAATCACCAAAGCATGGTACACCAAAACTCGAATTAAAAATCAGTCATCCGAAAGGGTAAATCCCGAAACCTTTTGGACAAAGGTATATAACAAATATAGGCAAATTTTGGGAATCTGAATGGAAGAAGTGTTCAACAAATCCATGATAGTCACCAAGTCATCAAAAATGTGATACTTGCTTATTTAGCTATACAACATCGGATTTTGAACGCTAGCGACTTTAGCTTGTCCATTGAACAACTTGTATGTGTTTTTGTGGTTTATTTTACGTAATCCATGTGGTTTTCTCTTCCAATTAAACACCACTAACAAAGTAAGTTTGTGTCGTGTTTTTGTAGCACCAAGTAGTGAAAGCGCGCAACTTGGAGGAAAATGGGGAAGGATTCACATTTGATGCAAGCTATCACTTCACGATATCCAAAATTCCGGAGTATGCCCCGCAGTTCATGGTGGGTGAATCAAACTAGGATTCCTCCTACGAAGATTCATGGTTTTAGAAGGTTTTGTGTAGGTTTTGTGTCTAGATCTCTATGTAAACCCTCACGAGATTATAACTCCTCCACTAGGGTCACCTAGGGGTTCAAAGGCTTGATGCACGTGCTAAGTGCATCCGTTATTCCTATGAAAATGGTGAAATGAATGAATACTTTTCTTGCGGATGTGAATTAATCGATTTATATATGACGCCAATAAAGACCGATTATGAGAATCGGATTTTATCGACGCTAACATTAACCGATTCCTTGTGTCCTTCATGAATACCAAAGAATACTACCCAAAATCAGTTTACAAATGCATGAACGTATACCGATTCTGGGTAGTGTTTTCGGGATTTTTTTTCAGTTATTTGGTGTTTGAAGATCGATTTGCATTAGTTGATCTCACATCTAACACGTCTAATTAATACCTAATACGATTAATTAATGCTAATTAATCAGGGGTAAAATAGGTAGTAAGAGAATAGTTGGATAAGGGGTTGTGTGAAATTTATTTATAATGACCTTTTTGTCATCTAGTAACAGACCCCAAATAACAGGACTAGTACTTGGATATTAACTCGGATAAATACATGATATTAACGTATATATCGTTAAAATAAAGTTAGGCCCGAATAGTTATTAAGAGAGATACATATTGTTAACGAAGCTTATTATTGCACTCAGGAGGTACCACATTTTCTAGTTCTTTTTTCCCTTGAAAATTTGCTCACAAATCTTATAGTCTTATTTCAGCATCAGATCATCTTTGCAGGTAGCTTTCATTTTGGCGAAAAACAGTAGAGTGCTGAAGTTATTAATTGAAGTGCATAAACCTTTAACTTGTTGTCATGATTCACCATCGATCAAACTTGAATCTCGATGAGTATAGTGAACAAATAACCGATAACCAGAGCTCTTTAGTCCCGATCAAGTCAGGGTAGGGCTAGTAATATTATCTCGTAAAGATCTTACCTCGTAAAAGTATGGCTAAGTTTCTACGCCGTCTCGCCCGCCTAAGCAACCTGTACAGAGACAATATTCAATCCTTGGCACATACCATGTCGCGTTCATTTTGTTACATAGGATAAAGTAGTCACCACATCAATGAGATTGTGCAATCGTGACCATTGCGGTAGGTATACTCACATCCCTGCACGGGCTGCAGGGCTACAGGGAGGAGTCCCCTCTTTCACGATCCTGCTGCCTGCATAGTTACGGTTAGAAGTCCCCCCCTTCACAATATGCCAAGATGGTTTCACGTGTTCACAACTTCGAGGGACAATAATCGATACCTTCTCGATAGATAGGCACGGGAACCAGACGATTCTTTCCCGAAGACGAATCTGGGACGATGCTGGAGAGGTAATCAGGATTGTCGTTCTCCGCGTGGAGCGGAGAGCCAAACAACACCCAAGAACCAAACACCACTAATACGTCAACAAGTATTGTCCATCAAGAAACGACCATCTCCAGTAGAACAAGCCATCCAAGCCTTTTAAGGCAAGGAAAGAACGAGCACCAGGGACAAGTTGTTCCAAACGGACATGTTGTGCACGAAAAATATGTTAGAGCATTGCTCGGTCGAACTCGCATGCGTTTCTATCTCAAGCATGTTTGTCAATGTTAGTGATCAAAACTATAAGTCTTGATTTCTAGTCTACTATAGCTAAGTCTCGGACTATGATAGAAAATGTAGTTGAGCTCAAGGACTTCATGAAGATTCATCATACAAGAAGAAGAACTACTCAAGGAACCAGTGGAACTTCTCTACAAAAAGGTATGTGAATACTTGAACTTATCTGTCACTCAAAAGTCTATCTACTCTATTTCCTACTTCTTGAGAAAAAAAGTCGTATGCTATATATAGACTTAGATTATACACATTTGGTATTTCGAGCCGAGTATACCTCGCCTATCTATATATCGAAATATGCGTTGGTAAGCGTTTCGCTTCGACCATGTTTATCTTTACCTTGTGACGAAAGTCATGATATGTTTCAATCACTTTGAGAATTGCTTTGGTGTAACAACTATATAACGTCCTCTAAGAATGTTTCAATGGTTGGAATGAGAGTTTAGATTACATAACCAATGATGGACATAAGTATTGTTGTGGAAACACATATGTGCATAAGTCCTATCCCTTGAACCAAAGTTTGCGAACTTTCTTGATGAAGAGAAACCGGAAGAATGGCTTGTTGCCAAGTCCGCGAACTCAGTCCTCGAACTGCCAAACTTCTCATCCCGAGAAATTCTGCTGGAGTTGACAAACTTGTTGCGTGAGTACCAGTCCGCGAACCGGCGGAAAGTCTTTGCCGAGATTTTCTGCTGGAGTTTTTAAACTCTTCCTGGTTGCTTAAGTCCGCGAACCTAGTGTGCGAACATAAGAAGGTTAAATATCTGAAGATGATTTATGAACTTAAACTTATAAAGACTAAAGAATGCAATTTGCAAACCATGGCTATAAAGTTCATGAACCGATTTGAGTGAATCAAATCATCTTTGCTTCAATTATGTCTTGTGTAGTACATAAGATTTCCTTGCAATTGAACAACTCTCTAACTAGTTCATGTGAACTAGTTATGGTGAAGAAGAACATGGTTGATATGGAATGCTCATATAGTTAACCATTTGGTTAACTATTGTTGAACCAACAAGTGTATACGTTTGGGTACGGTTAACAAACCTAGAAGCGTGCATTGTCAAGTGTGTATAACAAGCTAAGTTTTCGATCTAACGGTTGAGAAATATTAGCTTGAATCTCAATCAGGTTTTCATCTAACGGTGGATATTGATTGCTTTGTTACCAAGGTAACTTAATTGCAAACCCTGATTTGAAAGACTATATAAGGGGAACTGTAGTATCTGTGCAAAACTAATCCCCACACCTTACGTGTGATACTAGTTTGCGTGCTAGAGTCGGTTCTCCTTTAACCTTTGGTTTTCTTCTTCTAAAACTAGGTTAACGACTTAAAGACTTCATTGGGATTGTGAAGCCAGACCGATACTACTTTTATCGTAGTTGTATGATCTGATCTTGCATCTTATATCGTACGAGTACAATCAGATTGATTGGCTTGAGATTAATATCTTCGATAGGCAAGATATAAAAAGTAGTCACAAACATCTTCGTCTCATTGTTTGTGATTCCACAACATCTTGTTTCGCTACCATACGATTAAGATTGTTGTGAGGTGATTGATTTATCTAGGCTGTTCTTCCGAAATATAAGACCGGATTACCAATTGGTTCTTGTTCACCTTGATTATTATCAAAAGACGGAACAAAAACTTTAGGGTTTTTTGTGGGAGACATATTGATCCTTTGATAGACTTGTCTGTGTGAGACAGATTTGTTTATTGTCAAAGCCTGCGATTTTGGGTCGTAGAAACTCTTATTTGTGGGTGAGATCAGTTAAGGGAATAAAGTGCGCAGTATCCTGCTGGGATCAGAGGCGTAGGGAGTAAAACTGTACCTTGTATCAGTGGGAAACTGATTGGGGTTCAACTACAGTCCAGTCAGAAGTTAGCTTGGAGTAGGCTAGTGTTTGTAGCGGTTTAATACAGTGTGTGTTTAATCTGGACTAGGTCCCGGGGTTTTTCTGCATTTGCGGTTTCCTCGTTAACAAAATTTCTGGTGTCTGTGTTATTTCAATTTCCGCATTATATTTTTTTTATCTTTATAATTGAAATAATACAGGTTGTGTGTTAGATCATCAATTAGAATAATCCAACCTTCGGTTGTTGATTGTCATTGATTGATCCTTGGATATTGGTCTTTGGTACCATCCAAGTTATTCCTTGTATTTGATAAAGACTCGCTGATTGTTATTAGCTTGAGTAAAGATCAAATCAAGATAAAGATATTAACTCCTCGATATACTTTAATCTAGACTGAGTCTGGCTGTCTAGTTGATTCTCTAGCAATGTATATTGGAGTTAGTCCATACAGATTGCTAAGCGAAATATTGGGTGGTGTTGTTAGACCCCGCTTTTTCAAAATTTATCTTACCAACGATAGGTAAGATTAAGCAACAAATGGGGGGACACCATCGATACCTTCTCGATAAATAGGCAACACAGGAACCAAATGGGAACACGAGACGGTCCTAAGGAGGTAATCGGGCTTGTCGTACACTGCTAGGGGAGGAGAAGCAACAAGCAAACAGGAACCAAACACCACTCATACACCAACACGTATTGTCCATCGAGCAACGACCGTCTCGAAAAAAAACTATCAACTCATGTCATTGATGACAAGAGATGCACGAGCTCCCGAGATAGATCGTACCAAATAGACACATTGTGCGCGAACATGTTGTAGTAAATGGGACCAACTCATTACGAGTATAGAAATCCTACCTCTTTCACGTGGATCGTTGCTCTCCACTTCTGTCTATCCAACGTATCTTCCTCCGTTAAATTTCGTTTCTTCAAGTCACCCTTTACCTCTCGTCCCAAGTAAGTTTCGGCCGGCCTCTACGTCCCATCCTTCCCCAGCGCACAAAATGCGTCCTACGCGAACCGGTGCATCAGGAGGTCATCGACGTATGTGCCCAAACCAGCGCAACCGATATTGGGTGAGAATCTCCTTAATTGGTGCTACCTCCAGCTTCTTACATACGTATTCATTCCTGATACGATAGTGCCTTGTATGTCTGCATACCCATCTCAGCATACGCATCTCAGAGTATAGTGGTACCATTTTATTGCTAATAACATCGTGTAAGTGTTGTCAGAATTTAAAAGTCAATCGTATATGTATGTTGATGAGGGTTCGGGTAATATTCATGTACTAACAGGTATATTCATTGTTTTACGTTGATATGTGGTTTATTTCCGGTCAAGGTAAGTTGTCACTCCCACTTTCTAGCCCGAGGGATCAGGTTTATGCATGGTTAAAAACGCAACTAAAGAAACAAGGTATTAGTCGTGATATTGGTTAAATTTTTAAGGTTAAGAGACTAGTCGCGATGTTGGTCTAATTTCTAAGATTAAAACCCAAAGAACACCTAAAAGATAATATTATTTCTATTTTAAAAAAAAAGAAATAATTCAACAACTGATAGTAACTCTTTTTCGAAAACAAAAGACATATATATGGACTTGGACCCGTGATATTGATTGACCAAGTTAGCTATGGCACCCAGAATACTAGAGGACAACATCGAATTGTAATTATGGCTTACTGGGCACTGAAGATTGGTTTTGTGACAACTAATACTTAGTACGCATGTAATGCCGATTTCCTTTTCTTCCCAGAGAAAACAAAACCCCGGAAATATATAGAGGAGGACACAAGATCGCGGGAGTTGGAAATGAACCATTTTTTAGGGACCATAAATTTTTTGGTCCGTAAATTAGGCCAACCTCCCTATACTTATAAGGGATGTCCTAGAATTAGGTGAATATACATTTACCCTTTACTTTAATTTAAATCAAAACTAACCTAATAACTATATAAATTTAATCATATGTATCTAATCTAAATGAATCTATTAACCAAAATCAAAATCAAAAACAAAAACAAAAACAGGAGAAATCAAAAAAAATTAGTTTTGAAAAAAAAATATATTCTCTTCTTCTTCTCTCTTTCCTTGACGTTTCTCATTTGATTGAAAAACGAGTATTAACCATCAAAATGAGTTGAAAATGAAAGTTGCAGAGAGAAGTTCAGTTAGGAATTATGTGAAAAACTTTGTCGAAATAACCGAACTTAATGGAAATGATGAACATGAAGAGCAGTTTGGCTATTTCGCAAAATAATTCCTAACCGAACCTTAGTTCGGTTAAGTCGCAAAAAACATTTCCCGACCGAAGTTTAATAGTTCGGTTAGTTGCAAAAAACATTTCCCAACCGAACCTTAATAGTTCGGTTTGTTGCAAAAAACATTTCCCAACCGAACCCTAAGTTCGGTTAGTTGCAATAACTATTTCCCATCCGAACTTTAGTTCGGTCATTTTGCAAAATATTTCCCAACAGAACATCAGTTCGGTTAAGTTGCAAAAAATATTTCCTAACCGAACCCTAATAGTTCGGTTACGTCGCAAAAAACATTTTCCAACCGAACCTTACGTTCGGTTAGTTGCAAAAAACTTTTCCCAATTGAACCCTAAGTTCGGTTAGTTGCAAAAACCATTTCCCAACCGAACTTTAATTCGGTCATTTCGCAAATCACAAGAAACATTTCCCAACCGAACTAGTTAATTATGTTAAGGGGTAATTTTAGTTAATCTAATGACACAACTATCTTTTCTTTTTATTATTTAGTTTATTTTTTTTTGATTTAATCTTTCACTAATCACTAATTATGTTAATCTAATGATACAACTAATCATTACACTAACTTAATTTGAAATGGGTAATTTTGGTATTAACATAAATATTTAGATAAGGGATGACCTAAATTTATTTCTAATGTCTTACCCAAAGTAAAACAGTGGTGCCTACAAAAAAAAAAAGGGATGATCCCAAAAAAAACCGTTCTTGGAAATCCCGTTGATCTTACTAGGGATGCACTTTAAGCATAAATGGGCTCGGAGGCCCAATTTCTATAAACAATAAGGCTTAAGAGCCAATTGGATATCAAGCTGGCTCCACAAATGACCGGCCATGAACCGAAATGAATGTTTACGTGCAAAAATGAAAAAAACAAAAACAAAAAAGATGTTGGCGGCGCGCCCCTATAGTTTGATTCCCTGAAGTTCCTAATAGCATCTCCAATAATGGATGTTAAAAAATTATGCATGAAATGTTTATTATGACCTTTATTTTGGAGGATTTGCACTGCAGAAAATATAGGACCCCGTAAATAATAACAATCTTCATTAATGTAGAGGTTTAACTTTTAAAAAATCTTACGTGATAAAATCTTAACCGTTTAGTTATACTTTAATTAATTAATCAAAAATGAAAAATATGATTGGTCCATAATTATTTGAAAATATCAAATGGACCAAAATATCCTTCCGTGTTAATTTTTGTAGTTGTTTTATTCCCGTAATTATTTGAGTTCATCCTCTTTGATGAACTTTGAAATTCCTACTTTTTTTTGTAGAAGTTCATTCTGTTTGGTGAACTATTAGGTGTTTGGTAATGCTTTTTGTGGATTCAAGTTCATTCTTAAAAATGAACACACAACAAAAATTGTATTATTCTCAACAAAAAAAAAGAGTTCATTTGTCAAAATGAACACCCAGTCAAAGTTCATTATTATCAACAATAAAAAGAGAGTTCGTTCGTCAAAATGCACACACAATCAAAGTTCATTATTATGAACAAAAATCAAATTTCATTCGTCAACTGCCAAACTCACTCTATTATATAATTTCTAGGACTAAATGGTAGTTTCTACTTTTTTTTAAAACCTTCAAAATTAATATTTAATCCCTCCTATTTTGTAGGACTTATCGTTGGAGTTATTTTAAATGAAGGTCTAAAATTCTACGTGTCATTAAAAATAAATCTTCCACCTTTTATTAAAGATGCTCTGAGCTTCAGCTAATTAAGAATAATATTGTGGAGAGAATTACAAGTCTCTTTTTTTTCTTGATCAAAAGATAAAATCATATAAAAGAGATAAAAGAGTACAGTCCATCACCTGTGCTACAATACTATAATACCACCGCATCACAATTATATGGAATGTTGTTCAAAAACACTAGGTAAAATACATCGTCATCCGAAGACCACAAGACCAACAGGAACTAAATTCTGTAATGGCAGGTTTGGATGTAGAATTTTAAAGATGGGATTTACGGGTTCAGGGGATTTGGTGGAATTATGTTTTCCTTTCTATGTTTGGTTGTCCAAATCCCTGGAATTAAGTTTCCGACGGGATTCACTTTTCCAGCAAATCCTTCATCTGGAGTCCGACCCCTTCCCCATAAGATTTGCTGGGAAACTTATGTGGGAATTTATGGACCCACTTTTTTTTACTCCAAATCCCAAATTTATACAATTTTAAGATTCTTAGGACAATGCCAAACAATACATGAACTTTAACACAAGAAAATTTTATGAATCCTAGGAATCTCAACTGAGTTACCAAACATACGAGAGAATTATTTGAATCCCATAATTTATAATCCCATGGGATTATAAATTCCTGGAAATTGTGAATTTTGCAAACAAACCCATTATAAGAGTGTGTTTAGCACCGGTGGAATTCAGTGTGGAGTGGAGTTGGGTGAGGTAGTCCACTTTACTAGTATATGGCATCACTTTTTGAGGAAGGATTTGGTTTTCCCGTGAATTCATTTTCCTCCGCCCAATAGAAAAGAGGTTGACAGCCTACCCCATCCGAGTTGAAAACCCTTATTTTCCTCCCATTTCTCTTTCTTTTCCATTTTTCTTCCCCTCTTCTGAAAATCTCTACCAGATGAATTATGAACCTAATCAATCGTAAATCTCAGATTTTTCTCAAACATCATGCACTATGATCAATGTTCTTCTTTCTTTCTCCTATGTAGCATTAGTCATCATATTTTGATGGATTTACCAAAACCCTATATTTTTTTTTGAACCAAATAATTAGGATTTTAGAAGAACGCGCGATTGGAGGATATCAAAACTAATTGGGGGATATAGCTACATGATAAAAACTTGATCCAAATATCAAATCTGGGTCACCCCTTATGTAATTATTTTTTTAATTTCTAATCTTGCTCTCACTAATCAGGTTTAGTGGTTAATAATAATTAGTAAAATTTTAAGTATTTGGGAGATAAATTAGTGTGTATTTTTATTTGAATTTGTGTGAGTGAGGTGAGAGTAGAAGGAGGGAAAAATATTTTTGAGTGGATTTTTTTTTGTGAAAATGGAAGATGATTGTGAGGAGAGAATTGCAGCCGCTGAATCTTTAGCTCAACTACAACAACAATCATATCTTCAATCTTCGGTTAATGATAACAACTCACAATTGGACTTATATGATGAACCAACACCCTTGGAATATGATTTTCGTGAACAAGTTCAACATACAAGCATCCCCAACACACAGGTAATGCTGCTAAGAGGTCTAAAATTTGATTATTTTTTTTTTTTGAAACCGCCATTTTTTCTCTGAAAAAGCTTGGTGCCGGCATACCCGTAATATGGATACCATGCAGGCACCACCAGAACCGGCACGGTATTCATACTATTTCCATGCCGGCGAAAAATATCCCCCATTAAAGAACAATTGTCGGCGTGGTCTTCAACCAAAAAAATCCATGCCGGAATGCAATTAACTTTTTACCTACCACCGAATATTCCATGGAATATCCAAACCGGCATGGTTCACTCCTAACTTTACCATGCCGGTACCACAAGAAAAACATCCAGGAGTTAAAGATTTTTGAACTTAAATACCGGCTTGGTATATAAATTATCGAGCACGCCGGCACCTACTACCAGCGTGGCTTATAAATTATAGACAAAGACGGCACAAAACACCGGCTTGGAACCTTACATATCAAGCATGCCGGTATTGCGTGTTCCGGCATTAATGTTCAAGAAAATACAATGCCGGTACTGTTTAAAATTAGGTCCTCTTTTTCAAGTGAAATTCCGGAATGCCGGAACATTATTCGAGAATGTCGTCACATGTTTCCGGCTTCGGTTGTTTTGGCGGTACTGTCGTCGAGCATGCCGGAACTAGTACCCGACATAGTGATTTAATTTTATTTGGAACTAATTCAATTTCTTTTCATTCATTCCTATATTGTGACATACATTGATCCAACAAATTCCAAACCGCTTGGTCCGGATACGTCCGAATACTATAAAATTCCTCTAAGTATGTTACCAAACAATACTTTCACTTAGTTTTTAGAACTTTATGTGCGGATTGTTTGTAATTGACCTTATAATCTCCCATTGTTGTCCTTATGTAGGGAATAAAATCTCCAGAGGAAGCAATTGCTTGGGCAAAAGAGACGGCTTTTAAGAACATGTGTGTGTTGGTGAGGAATACCTTTTGAGATGGTATGCGAGAGAAGTGGGAAATACAAGAAGAAGGATAGCCATAAGAGAAAGGGTTATGTATATCCAAAGAAGACTAATATGATATACAAGACTCGTACGAGGAAATATAATAAGCTCGTATTCTATCTAAGATACAAAGAAAAGGAATGGGATTGTACGGTGTGGTTTGGTCGTCATAACCACTGGGATCCGAAAGATTTTGTTGGTCAGTCCCTAGTTGCGAAGTTAAAACCTCATGAATTAGAGGATGTAAAGATAATGACCAAAGCATGTATCAAACCAAGAGTGATTCTCAGAGGCTTCAAGGAAAAGGATGATCAGAACGTTTCTTCCCTAAGTACAATTTATAGCGCACAAGAAACCATTAGAAGGGTGGAATGGGAAGGGAGGACCGTTATGCAAGAATTTGAGAAGATAGTTTGGGATCACAACTACACGCATATAATTAAAAGAGGATCGGACAACAAACCCCTTCAAATATTCATTGCGCATCATTTGCTTTCACAATTGGCTCATACATGTTGTGGTGTCCTTATGATGGACTGCACCTACAAGACAAACAATACAACATGTCGTTGTTCAACATCGTAGGGAAAACATCGGACAAGGTATCATTCACATTGGCTTGGTTTTTAATGGAAAACGAGAGGGATCACAATTATCATTGGGAATTACGACAATTGAAATTATTGTTCCCGAAAATCCAATTTCCGAGGGTCATCATAACCGATCAAGATGACGCACTAATGAATGTTATATCCGACGTATTTTTGGATACACAAAATTTCCTATGTACATATCATATACGTCAAAATGTGACAAAACATTGTCATGCTTTGTTTGAACCCTCTAAGGCGGATATTAAGAAGAGAATGGTTGCTCAACTAGAGGAAGATGTTCGCAAGAAGAAACTATCACGCGAAGAAGAAAGAGATGAAAGAGGAAAGATTAAAGAGCGAGTGGACAAAGAACACGATAAAAATCATAAAAGGTGGTTGGAATTTCTATGATTGGGAGAAAGTTTATTAGTCTCTTACCGAGGATATATATGAAAAGAGATTGAACATGTTTATTGCCAAATATAACGAAGTGTATCCAAGTGTCGTCTCATATTGTCGGGATAAATTGTTGGATAAGTTCAAGGAAAAATTTGTGTGTGCATGGAAAAATCGGTATAGACACTACGGGAATGAAGCAACTAGTATAGCGGAGTCCGCTCATGAGAGATTTAAAGATCTCATCCAGTCCGTCCAAGGAAACGTGGTTATGGTCACTGAGGCAATGTAGCAATACTTTAAGGCTGATATTGATAAGATCAAAAAGACCTTTGAGAAAATCTCAATGGAAAGGATGACATCACATTTACAATATGGTAAGTTATTCCAAGGAATAGATTTCAACGTCTCTCATTAGGAAATAAAACATATGATTAAATAAATGGAAAAAGAGATAAACTATGGCAAACCGGGTGATGTGTGTATTTGTCCGACATGTCTTCATTGGGGATTCTGTGTCGTCATATGCTTGTGAAGTATGAAGAAGTTATACCTATTGAGGTTATTGATCCGTTTTGGAAGCAACTATCTTTCGACCCTCCCCCTACGGAAGCTCCCGGACAATCACCATGGGATACAAAGGAGGCAAAGGAATTCTATGAAGATTACTCACGTGGAAAATCGGCTAGCCGACAAGTATTGTTGAGCCAACTAAGGCTAATTACACGACCATGGATAGCACAAAGTGAAGAGACAAGAAAGGGAGATCCGCCCGGTAGACCACCAACTAAAATGACTAGGAGAAAACAAAAGACAGAATTGAAAGCAATGAGTCAACGCGAATGTGAAGACGAGGAAAGTAAGAAACGAGACCCAACTGGATGTGAGCTTTCAGAAGCAAGGTTCGCGGAAGCGCCGGTTCCAAAGAAAAGGGTTAGGCCGAGGAAGGAACCGCCATCAAGTCAACAACAAACGGGGAATTCCGTATCCACACCACAAGCCGATGAAGTGACGGTTCCAAAGAAAAGGGGTAGGCCAAAGAAGTTACCGCTATCAAGTGAAGAACAAATGATGGATTCCGTATCAATACCACAAGCCGATGAAGTGCCGCTTCCAAAGAAAATGGGTAGGCCGACGAAGGTACCCACATCGATGGAACAAGAACAACAAGCCGAGGAAGCGGATGCCACGCATAAAGTCGAGGTTACAAAGAAAAGGGGTAGGCCAAGGAAGGTACCAACAATGATTGAACAAGGAGAGCATACCAAAGTCACACCCATATTTGAAGGGGCGACTTTGCATATCAAAAATGAAAGGCCGAATAAGGAACCTACATCAAGTCAAGTACATCAAGCTGAAAATTCCGAAGTCACGCCAAAGATAAGTGATAGCAAAGGTAAGCGACCAATGCCTAGTCATCAACAACACGATGGTGAAGTAGTCTCTTTTAAAAAGCGAAGGGGTAGGCCAAGGAAGTACGGACTCCCAACATATACCGAAGACATTGGAAGTGTAGAGATTGTAGAGGATGGATTGGATATAATTAAGCTGAAAATTGGTAATATGAAGATGTTTAAGGATTCCAAAACAGGTAAGACTTATAGACATTACCATACCAAAATAGAGGGTTATGTAGACCAACTTCCCGAGTTTATTCGCGAGTATACTGTATATACGGATGATGTCGATGGAGATGGAAATTGTGGATATCATGCCGTAACCGAACAATTAGGAATCTTTGAGACGGCGGTTAGTAAGGGGATGACACCATGCAGATATGCTAGAAATAGGATGATCGAACAACTTATGAAAAAGAAGAGTTGTTATGAACAATTGGTAGATGATAACGAAGGGTTTGATAGTTTGCATGCTCGGGTATTAGGTCCAGAGCACGAGATGAAGTTACTTCCTACTGAATATTGGATGAAAATGCCGGTTTGTGGGCATCTTGTGGTGGATACATTTAACTGTGTTGTTCATTATTTTTTCCCCACCGAATAAACAACTTATACGCCAAAGTGGCAAAAGTGCGAAGGATCTCTTAAGAAGAGAAGAGTTGTCTTGGCGTTCGTGAACGGGAATCATTTCATTATTCTGAAGCTCAAGGAAAATTTTCCATTGCCACCAGTTTGTCCGTTGACTAAAAACAAGGATATAATCCCCAATCACTCGGAGGAATGGATGAAATTGTATGAGGAGAACCACCAACTGTGAGATGCGTTGAAGCTATCAATTAACTCGGAGAAGGGAGAAATTCCTATTCATAAATTAGGAAGTGATGAAGAGTAACTTGGAAATGTGTGTTTCACTGATACGCAACCATTTGTTTTTTTGGAAGTTTGAATTGTAATCATTAAACCATATGCTATGGACATGCCGACATGATTTAGTTCAAACTTTACAATGCTGGGAATTGATCCCGGCTTAGAAAGTATTTTTTCTTTTATGCCGGAAAAGCACCATAAGTACACAGAGATATCAGGTTTAGTGCCGGCATTCAAATTAACTTCCTAATAATACCGGAATTATACACAGATCACTTATGTGTGAGGAAAATAAAGAGTATCGGCATTGTCTACAAAAGCGTATCCATGCCGGAATTCTAAATTCCTTTGGTCCGGGAAAGAAATCAGTATACCGACATTGTTATTACAATTTCGACCGTGCCGGTTCTGAAAAAAACATACAAATTGCAATGTTTGACATAGATTAACCAATATAATATGTTCTAAGCCAAAAACAAATGAAATCAACATCTCCAAAGTTTAGCAAGACACGCAAAATAACATAATCAAAGACTATATTGTTTAACAAAGTTAAGATATTCCAGACCGAAAACAAATGAAACAAAGATATTCAAAGTTTAGCAAGACACGCAAACAATCATAAACCGACAATAGATTGTTTAAAGACATAATTAATACTATAAAAGAAACATTAACAAACATCTTAGATCACTCGGTCCTTGGCTTCTTGTGAACCCTCTTCTTCGTTTCCTTCCACAAGTCCTTTGCATTTGGATCTTCAATTTTATCTATCTTTTCCTCGACTGTCTTCATTTCTTCCGGGGTCAGCACCTCTCCTTTCTTGTTCTTGCATTTAAACCAGTTTCCCAATTTTCTTAGCCGCGAACGCTGTTGTCATATTATTCCATTAGTATGTTAACTTTTATAAGTTTATAGATATACATCCAAATAATAGGAAGTGAACCAGAATTACGACCACCAATGTGAGGGTATTTTGAAGTACGGGTACAATAAGTTTTTCAGGAGTTGTGGAGGGAGGTTCTGCTTGTGGAGGCACTGTTTCGGTGTCCGGGCGTACAATATAAGGATGGGAGTACCTCAAATGACCTCTGAGGAAGCTTGGTTCCGATTCGTAACCGTTTTCCGCCAATTCCCAACCAACCCTATCCATCACTAGTTATTGTTCTTCCCTTTCATTACAATGTACAAGTAGAGGAGTTGGTTTGTAAACTACCAGCGTATGTTGTTCATCTGATAGGCATTGAGGAAAGTCATGAGAGAATTTGGCATCATATTTACCCGTAAGTTTTTTTCTGTTTGTACCCAAGTTGGCGCATCACAGGGCGAGGGTTATGCATAACAAATCCTTTTGGATGAAACAATGGTCCGTTGTAAAATGCTACATTTACATGCCTTGCAAAGTGAACTCCTCTTTCGTTCCTATATGGGTCAAACACAACATCTTCGACGGAAATAGAGTCCAAAGCCTCTCTCATGGCGAGTAACCGAGTTCTGTTATTGGGTTTCGGTTTATTGTCGAAAAAGTATTTCTTAGCTACAGGATGATGTGGTTCCAAACCATACGTTGACGACTCCAAATATTTCTACTCCTAAATTTTTTTTGGGAAGTGTTCATAGCCCACACCTAGGCAAATGAAAGATCGTTCCAATGAAATGTATAAGAAAAGAACTAATTGGAAAACAAAATAACTAGTTCACATTACCTGTAATACAGTGAAATTTCCATTAAATTGACAGGAAGTCGCCTTAGAAGATCTACGCATCTCCGCCAAAAAATGTGCCAAGAAAGCAGTGCCCCATGAATACTCATGAACCTCCTCCAAGGGATCCAAGTATTGTAAGTGGTTCATATGCACCCTGTTACCATTAGAGTCAGGGAATATTGCGATGCCCAAGAGGAACAACAGATAAGCAGCGATAGTTTGCTGAATTTGTTCGGCATTCAATTTCTTGCCCATCGTATTCCCAAACAAATCTCTGAGCTTGATGACTTTAATAGTCTTTGTCATGGTATTCTTTGACACATACATATTTGCTTTTGTCGTTGCCTCGTCCCAACCAAACAACTTTTTAGTCAGCTCATAGATCTTGGACCATTCTAGGGTATTACCATCATCTTCTTTCTTAACGGCTTTTCCAAGGATCTCCAGACCTAATATTCTTTGGACATCTTCATGGATAATGGTCATCTTGCCAAAAGGAAAATGCATGGTATCAGTTAAAGCAAAAAACCTCTCCAAGAAGCAATTCGTCGTCACTTGATCAGTGGCCACATAGTTTTCTACCGCGGGATACAGCCCAGATGCTCTCACTGCCGCTTGAACATACCCACACTCCCCTTCCAAATCCCATGTATCCATTTGTTGATGGCGACAAATACGGAAGGCTTTCTTGTGGTCCTATAAAAACACGCCAAACAAACTTCAATTCACCTGATGTCATATATAAACAATATAATAACAAGATGCAAACATCTTACATAAGTTGAATAGATCCAACGATCCCAAGAGTCCTTGTAGTCAAATAAGAGTTTCGGATCTCTCGGCTGACCCCAATGTTTTCCATCATTGCGTTCTGGAATCATGTCATATGCTTTTGGGAGGTGCTTTGGTGGGTCCTTTTCCTTTTTCTCACCGGCTTCAACTTCATATTGTCCTAAGCCATGTGAGGATGAGCCACCTGCTGGATCAGGAGGTACAAATTTCTCCCACTCAGCATCATTATCGCTGCTTGTGTCTCCATCCAGGGGAATCTCCCGAATCATGACCTTACCTCGTTCCGGATTATCTCGACTACGTCGAGGCCGAGAAGACTTGGGTTTTCCTTCATTAACAACTTTTTCCTTTCCTTTCTTCGTTTTTGCAGCTTTGAACCTACGTACAAAATGAGATTTAACAAAATAAGGAAATAAAAACCGGCAAGGCCGGTGAACATAACGATACTGCCGGCATATGTTCCGGCATTGTAATCTAAAATGATTTTATGCCGGTTTTCCGGTAACGGCATTGTATGTAAATAAAATCCTATGCCGGTAATATGAGAATTGTCTACAGAGATTTAACAAAATAAGGTGATCAAAACCGGCATGGATAGTGAACATTACGATACTGCCGGAAGAGGTGCCGGCGTTGAAATCTATAGGGTTTCTGTGCTGGTAATCTAATAACTTACATGCAATAAAAGGGGATACATGACATAAAAACCGGCATTGTATTCAAATTTAATTGTACGCCGGAACTAAATTGAAATTTCAATTCACTAAATTCAATTTCAAATTCACTAAATTGCAAATTCAAATTTTCTTTTACCTAGTACAAACAATAAACATGCAAGTTTCAATTTGTGTTTTTTATATTATGAAATAAACCCTAAGAATGCTTCAATAAACATAGACATCACTTACCTCATCATCTCTATTATTTCCTCATCATCATCTTGTTCAATAGATGCTTCTGATTTCGATTTACCACCAGGATTAGGTTTTCGTTTTCCAGGAGGTTTGCGAGGACCCATTCTTCTTTGGGTTTGAAGAATTTAATGAATTTGGTTCAGAGGATGAAACAAAATAATGAATTTTAGTGGTTTTTGAAGTTCTTTTGGAATTGCGAAGTGAAAACAAAGAAATAGAAAGATAGAACCGTTTTTATTCTATAACCGTCAATTTAATGTAATAATGGAGCTTGTAACCGTCACGTAAATGGAATGAGGAGTTTGTAACGGTTATAATGGGGGATAATTGGTGCGACAGTTACAATGGAGAAGAATAAGGATTTAGAATTAGTTGTTGAACTTTCATAAGTGGAATTAAGGGGTTTGTAACTGCCACATAAATTGAGTTTGTAACAGTCCTAATTCCGGCATGGACTTATGTTACAGTTCTATGCTAGAGTTCTGACACTAAGTTTAAATTGTGTCTACGATACCGACACTTGTAACGGTATAGTATTTGGTTCTTTTTCAATGCCCGCACTGGAAATAAATTTAAGGAAAAAAACAATATTAACCACATAATCTTAAGGAAATAAATAAAATTAACCTAAACAGGCCCTCATACTAATCTTAAGGAAATAACATTAACCCAAACGTTACACATGAAATGAAAGATCTTAAGCTAATTGCAACTAACAACATTTCTTAGGACGAGATTCAAGAAACAAAGCAGATTCAAAATGCCTAAAATGCTCTTTTCTCCACTTGGTGTATGTGTCCTGAGATTGATACCTATTCCCTCTGAATCTTGCGAGAAACTCATTGTATTTGCGACATAATTTTATGAGGGCAATTGTGTGATTCACTACAAACACATCCCCGTAATCCATTTTGCGTTTTTTGCACTTGCCGTCCACAAACTTCGGCTTATAAGGACCATCATCAACAAGACCCCAAAAAGGTTTGAAGGGCGGTGATCTTCCGGGAGATCCGATACTATATAGTAATTTTTAATCCATTGGGTTTCTTCCTCAACATCCGCTTCTATCTTCGTTTTTTTTACACGTTCGTATATCTCTTTAGTTTCTTTGCGATATTTTGCTTCTATTGCTGCCTCTTCTTCTACTCTTTTCCTTCTAAGTATATCTACTTCCATTGCGGCAAGTGACTTGGTGATTTGCTCCTTGCTTCTAAATTTTTCTAGTATCATGGGAATTGAGTTGGTAGTGGTTGATGATTGATTCCCTATCGGAGTGGATAATTTGTTCTTCTTAAGTTTTTCTTTTTTCATGGCAATGATGAAATAGGTAGCTGGTGATTGATTTTCCATCAGAGAAATGTGTTGGAGTTCACCTTTTTTTTTTGAGGTATCAAGTGAAATGGGTGTATCCACTTTAAATAGATGAGGACACAACGGCTCTTTTCCACTTTATCATTCCGGCATTTTCAGTAACTTAGATCCCACGTCGAAAATGGTCTTTACTGTTTTATGGTTTAAAAAGATAGCCGTTATGTATTGAATGTTCAATTCCGGCGGAAGATGTTCGACCATGCCGGTGGTGTATAACTGCACGATAGTGTATATAATTTCAAAACCGGAACATGGTTTATTGCACACAGAATTTTGACACTAAATTCCGGCATAAGATAATATATAGTTTCTATGCCGGAAATTTAACGGTATTGAATTATGTTAACAAAGTAAGCCGGAACTGTAATTTATTTCAAATGTAATCTTTGTCGCAGGAAGCACGAATGCACTTAGCACGTGCATCAAGACTTTAAACCACTTGGCCCAAATGGACGAGTATAGTCTCGTGAGGGTTTACATAGAGATTTACCCAGGAAACCTTACCAAAAACTACCGTAAAAACCCAACCAAATACCACTAAACCTATCAATCTTCTTAGGAAGAATCTGTCTCCGATTCACCTAGCTGGTTGTACTCTGTGAATTTGCTTACAGCGTGGTTCACGTTGGCATCAAACATGAATGCTTCTCCCTTTTCCTGTAAGTAACGCGTTTTCACGGCTTCATGCTACAAAAACAACACAAAAACTTAGTTTGTTACATAAAATTTGAAAAAGAGTGGATTGTGTCAAATTAATAATAAAAATACATACAAGTTGTTGAAGGGACAATCTATTGCGGGTAGCGTGCTCGATCCGGTGTTTCGTTTTTAGATACTCAACCACTGCATTTAGGATGATGTCGTGTAGTTGCTCGATTTGTTGAGCAGTTCTTCCTTTCGGGTTACCGTAATCGTGAATAAATTTGTTAAAAATCTTCAACCACATGGAATCCCGCGTGCTGTTATCTATAGTTGAAGGACGAGTTTTGACGTACCATGCTTGGATGATTGCTAAATCTTCCTCGGAGTCGAACGATGCCATTTGTTGTATGTGGTATTAGGTACTATACTAAGCTATTTATAGATGATTATTCTAGGGTTTAGGGTTTCTAAGTTAAGAGGTTCAAGGAGATATATAAGAACACACGATTTTTGGGCTTTTGGGTCCAAGTATTAGCTCTCCTTATATAGATAAAAACCTCAACGACTAGTTTTTTTGAAATCACCCAAACTCCGGCATTGAAGTAAATGTGACATAGCATGCCGGCACCCAGTTCCGGTATAGTGTACCGTTAGATGTTCATGCCGGTACAAGTGAATTTCTTCACAGAGAAATATGAAACTAATACCAGCATAGTTGAACAACATGGTTCAGCGCCGGTACGTTATACCGGCATTGAATATATCCATGCCGGTATTTGTGAATTTAAAAAAAAAACGGCTAGTTTTTTGAAAAATAAGACCGTTGGAGATTCATTTCTATATAATACCTCTCCATTCCTTTGGAAAAATATACACAAAGCAACCACCAAATAGCAAAAATCCTTCTCTCAATAAAGCAAGCACCAACAATAGATCAATCAATCACGGTTAAAGCTTCACAAGCGATGGGAGATTCATCATCAAGCTCTATTTGCAAAGTAAGTAGATTGAACATTACTAACAATATATGGACAGTTAAAATCTTCACCACTATGTGATGGGTTTTGAAAGAAACCTACAAACTGACCTGCAAGTATACAGGGTCAATTGTAGCTAGTGATGGGAAGAAAGGGTTTGTCCACAGGGACTTGGAGGGAGCTATGGTTGTTTTCTAAGTAAAATCTACCTAAACAGGGAATTTGGGAAAACTAGGATATTGAATCCACCTAAATCCTCAGCTATATCATGTTCAGTGCAAGTCTTGCTCTTGGCCTTAGTAAACAAGGTGAAGGTTCAGGCCTGCCTTGTGTTCTGGGCTTTTATCTAGGATAAGCTATTCACCTAGTTCACTCATGCACCCCTAGCATTGATGGTCTTCTTACAGCACCATCAATCACAGATGGACTTGATCACTAATTGACTAACTATCCTATATCTAAAGAAAATTGCTCACCTAGTTAATCCTGTTCACCCCTAGCATTGGTGGTCTTCTTACAGCACCACCAATCACAGGTTACTATCATCACTGAGTACTCAATTCTCCATGGTTCTAAATCAAGCTCATCAAGAACAAAACTAATCATTTACTTCACTGTGGCATAGAGGCTTCATCTACTTCCTAGTGATGAACTAAAACATGGTAATCATAAAGAGTAATTGAAATTGAAACTTGGAATTAAAACAGAAGATTACAAACATGGAAGAAAAATCTACCCAAGAGGAACTGGCTAGTCCAGCCCTCATGGGGATACACTGGCTAGTCCAGAGATACCTTCTACAACACCCAAAGTCCCCTATTTATACATACAGTTGAAACCCCAAAATTCCCCCAAATCAGTAAAATTAGGGTTTGTAAAAAAAATACAAATTAACCTCACCTAATTTTCTGAATCCACTCAGTAGCTCTCACCCATGCTTCCAATTCATACATACAATCATTAAAACATAAAATCCCCAAAAATCCAGAATTAGGGTTTTATCAAAAATTGAATTAGCCCTTACCTAATCTCTGAAAACTCTTGAGTACGTCGACCCATGCTTCCTTATGGTCTTCTGATGCTTCCCACGCCTCCAATTGCTCTCCTAACTCACCTAATTTACCAATTTTTCACACGTTAGGGTTTTGAGAAAAACGTGTATAAAAATGGGAAATTAGGTGGCTAGATAGGTTGTAATGATGGTAGTGGAGATGGGTTATGGTGTTTGGTTGATTTGAGAGGAGATGGTGGTGGTTGAGGTGGTGGTTGAGCGGGGCAGGGTAAGGTGGCGGACATGGCAGGAGCAGAGCTCGACTGCTCGAAGGAGGAAGATGAGAATTTGGGTAAGGTATGTTTGGTTTGTGGGATATACACTTAGGTGTTTGAGTGTTGAGCGGGATCATCGAAGTTTGATGTATCGCGCTATGGTCTATGGGATGCGACGATGGTAGGTGGATCCAACGGTTAAAAGTGAAGATGCTGGCAGCGACCGTTGGATGCAGATATACAACGAAACTAACGGCTCTAGATGGGGTTAGGTGTTGTAGTGTTAAGCGGAAGTATCGAGGTTTGATGCGCAGGCAAAGAAGCGATTGTTGGATTCAAAATGTGATCTAATCTGAAGGCTTGGAATTTAGGCACTATGGTGTTTTGCAGGGACTTCAGACTTTGATGCACGATGAAGAAGCGACCATTGGATGATGAGATGGATCCAATCTAACGGCTGAGAATGGAGGCGGGTATGGATATAGAAAATGGGTTTGGGTAAGGGTTTTGGGCCTTGGGTATGCCAAGCCCATATCTTCTTTAAGAACAATTCTTCCTTCTTGAGCCCATTCCTAACTTTTTGGTCTTGTGCGCACCATTCTTTGCGGCTTCCTTGCGTAATTTCTTCCGGCTTTTCACTACTCTTCAACTCTTTTCCGCTCCGCAAGTTATCCAGACTTTATTTATTACCTAAAAATGCAAAATTAAGTAAGAAAAATATTTATTCTTGAAAACAATGAAAATACAGAATATGGGATAAAATGTAGAATTAATGCACAAAGATGAGTTAAAATGCCAACAAAAAGGGATAATATATACATTATTTGGCACTCATCAAATACCCCCAAACCTGAATTTTACTTGTCCTCAAGTAAAACAAAACTAAGGAAATCCTAACTATACCACTGTCGCTGGTCTCTCGAATGCATTTAGCGTATGCACTAAGCCTTTTAAACCACTAAGTGTCCCTAGTGGACGAGTGAAGTCTCGTGAAGGTTTACCAGAGGTGTGCCTACAAAACCTAAGGACAAAATATAAGCTCATATTCCATCAAATGTGACATGTGCAAAACAGTTTAAGCTCACAGCAAAATGGAGATGTCAATCTAGCTATCGAAGGCACAATCCTAGCACTGATAACAAAAAAAAGACATGTGATAAGAGTGTAAAGTGTATCTACACATGTGTAAAGAAGGATCTGAAGTCATGACTACTAATCACCAAGAGATAGTTTCTCAGGCTAAGAACTGAGGTCGAAATCTAGCTAGCTGTCCGGACTTTACGAGAATTGTGAATGAGTTGGAGGTATTTCACAATTACTCGCGTTGTACATCAATGGCATACACCCTTCCTTGCTTATTACAAAAAAAAACAAAAGATGACTATTTACATGACTCTTATTTACATTGACTACTCTCTTTTTATTTTTGGAACAAGAGATGATGGAATTGATAAATACTTGATTTTTTTTGTATTTTTCTGATTTTTTTTCTTCTTCTTTTTTTTTTTTCTGAATATATACATCGATTTTTTTTTTTTTTTTTTTTTTTTTTTTTTTTTTTTAAGGAAACACTTTTGATACATAAAATAAAGAAACAAAAGATTACATGACACTTTGCAAGAGGTAGCCCTTTTTGATGCACCCAGTTAAATTCGATGGTTGTCTTTCTTAATGTAACCTCCACCTTCTATCCCAACCAACCAAAGAACAAGCTAGTCAAGTTTCGTTCAGTATTCTAAAGTGATTGGCAATCGTAACTTCCTATCAAACACCTTGAAGATCGAGGCCATACATGTATTGGTAGATCGTGCGCGTGCAAATTTCTTATCACTATGTGAATTGTGCTAGAATCAGGGTGCCTAAATATCTAGACTAAGACTCCTAATAAAAATACATATTTGCACAAGAGTCAACATTTCAAGGTAAATGAGCTCCATTTTTTATGATTTTTCATTTTTTTAATTTTTTTATTGGAATTTTGATTTTTTCAATTTTTTTGGAATTTTTTAATTTTTTCAAAAAGAAGAAGGAGTTTGTTTTCAATTATGGCAAATTATCATGGTATCTACTCTATACCCCCAAACCTAAACTAAACATTGTCCTCAATGTTTCAAAATATGGAAAGAATTAAAATGCAACATATGGAAAGGATTATGCTGAGCAGGGAAAAAGGAAAGAGAATACCCGGATGTCGGCGAAAGCAAGATTAGAACTCCGTTATTCAAGGCAAAAATCCAACATATTTCAGTTAAGAGTCACATTGGATTAGCAAAATATGTACAAGAGAAACAAAAGATTTAACTAAGAAACTATCTACTAGACTCTATACAAGAAAATTTGGTTTTTAATGGGATTGGACTTTTTGGGAAAAATTTGGTTTTTAAGGGAATGAACAACATTTGGTTTTTATGGGAAAAAGCCTTTTGGTTTTAATGGGAAAAAACTTTTTGGTTTTTAGGGAAAAAGCCCAGCTAATGGGCTTAGAGATCTTTGGCTTTTAGTTTGTTTGAGGCCCAGAATTCAGTTAAACTTGGCCCAGAATCAAGCCCAAAGAAAATTTAAACAAGCCCACAAACAGTTCAAATAAGCCCACTACAAAGTTAAACAAGCCCAAAAACAATTGGTATAAGCCCACAGTTTGGGTTCAGGAGCCCAGAAGTTCGTTTCAATTTGGTGTGGGCTAACAGAATAGCCAAGAGCTTAGGCCCATCGGGGCTTGAAAATGTTTTTCAATTTTTTGTTTGGGTCAAGCCCAGAGTAGAAACAGGCCCATAAGTGAGTTTTAGAAATGGGTTATCAAAATTTTAGAAACAGAATTTGTTACAAGCCCAGAATAATTACACTTTCAGAATTTCTACTTTTAGTTTAGGCTTACACTTTGAAAAGGGGAGCCCAGTTGGGCTCTTAGTTGCACAGCCCAGTTGGGCTTGGTTCTCTCCAGCAGCAGCATAGCAGCAACAGGTGGCAGCAGCTAGCAGTAAATCCACAGCAGCAACAGCAGCACAACAACAGCACAACAGCAATTCCACAGCAGCAAAAACAGCACAACAGCAGCTCAACAACAGCAACCTTTGGTTCTCAGTGTTGCTAGCAACAGCTTTTTAGGTACTGTTCAGTTGAAGCCTAGCCACGCCATGCTTTTCTCTTCTTCTCTTCCAGTTCTTAGGCTTGCTGTCCAGTTAAGCAACAACACCATCTACCTGCACACTTAAATGTGTGTGATCAGTACACAGAAAAAGGCAGGGAATTGTGTAAGTGGAATGAAGAACTGCATAAAGCAGTGCAGTTCAGGTGAAGAGTGCAGTTGAATATCAAAGTGAGCAAAATTGAAGAACTGCAATGCTGCAGTGGCAAAGTAGCCAAATGCACTCAACAATATTGTTACAGTTGCAGAACAGAATGATATCAACTACACTAGCATGCTAGCACAAGGCAAAGATGCAAGAACAATGATGCAAATATGCAATGATGTATGTGGTGCAGCAGATGCAGATGCAGATGCTAAGATGCAAAAATACAGGACAGACATGCAATGATGAAATGGAATGAATGCAGGTGCAGTTGCAACAAAACTAACAAGCTAATGAGCACAGGCTACAGGGCAAAACTAAAGACAGTTACACTAATATAGCTAAGTTAAGTTACAGCAAAATTTGAAAACAGAAAACAAGAGCAAATTTTTTTTTTTGTTTTGATTTTTGATTTTTTTTTTTTTTCTTTTCTTTTCAACAACACAGCAGCCAAGTCCCCGGCAGCGGCGCCAAAAACTTGATGGGTTTTGAAAGAAACCTACAAACTGACCTGCAAGTATACAGGGTCAATTGTAGCTAGTGATGGGAAGAAAGGGTTTGTCCACAGGGACTTGGAGGGAGCTATGGTTGTTTTCTAAGTAAAATCTACCTAAACAGGGAATTTGGGAAAACTAGGATATTGAATCCACCTAAATCCTCAGCTATATCATGTTCAGTGCAAGTCTTGCTCTTGGCCTTAGTAAACAAGGTGAAGGTTCAGGCCTGCCTTGTGTTCTGGGCTTTTATCTAGGATAAGCTATTCACCTAGTTCACTCATGCACCCTAGCATTGATGGTCTTCTTACAGCACCATCAATCACAGATGGACTTGATCACTAATTGACTAACTATCCTATATCTAAAGAAAATTGCTCACCTAGTTAATCCTGTTCACCCCTAGCATTGGTGGTCTTCTTACAGCACCACCAATCACAGGTTACTATCACTGAGTACTCAATTCTCCATGGTTCTAAATCAAGCTCATCAAGAACAAACTAATCATTTACTTCACTGTGGCATAGAGGCTTCATCTACTTCCTAGTGATGAACTAAAACATGGTAATCATAAAGAGTAATTGAAATTGAAACTTGGAATTAAAACAGAAGATTACAAACATGGAAGAAAAATCTACCCAAGAGGAACTGGCTAGTCCAGCCCTCATGGGGATACACTGGCTAGTCCAGAGATACTTTCTACAACACCCAAAGTCCCCTATTTATACATACAGTTGAAACCCCAAAATTCCCCCAAATCAGTAAAATTAGGGTTTGTAAAAAAAATACAAATTAACCTCACCTAATTTTCTGAATCCACTCAGTAGCTCTCACCCATGCTTCCAATTCATACATACAATCATTAAAACATAAAATCCCCAAAAATCCAGAATTAGGGTTTTATCAAAAATTGAATTAGCCCTTACCTAATCTCTGAAAACTCTTGAGTACGTCGACCCATGCTTCCTTATGGTCTTCTGATGCTTCCCACGCCTCCAATTGCTCTCCTAACTCACCTAATTTACCAATTTTTCACACGTTAGGGTTTTGAGAAAAACGTGTATAAAAATGGGAAATTAGGTGGCTAGATAGGTTGTAATGATGGTAGTGGAGATGGGTTATGGTGTTTGGTTGATTTGAGAGGAGATGGTGGTGGTTGAGGTGGTGGTTGAGCGGGGCAGGGTAAGGTGGCGGACATGGCAGGAGCAGAGCTCGACTGCTCGAAGGAGGAAGATGAGAATTTGGGTAAGGTATGTTTGGTTTGTGGGATATACACTTAGGTGTTTGAGTGTTGAGCGGGATCATCGAAGTTTGATGTATCGCGCTATGGTCTATGGGATGCGACGATGGTAGGTGGATCCAACGGTTAAAAGTGAAGATGCTGGCAGCGACCGTTGGATGCAGATAACAACGAAACTAACGGCTCTAGATGGGGTTAGGTGTTGTAGTGTTAAGCGGAAGTATCGAGGTTTGATGCGCAGGCAAAGAAGCGATTGTTGGATTCAAAATGTGATCTAATCTGAAGGCTTGGAATTTAGGCACTATGGTGTTTTGCAGGGACTTCAGACTTTGATGCACGATGAAGAAGCGACCATTGGATGATGAGATGGATCCAATCTAACGGCTGAGAATGGAGGCGGGTATGGATATAGAAAATGGGTTTGGGTAAGGGTTTTGGGCCTTGGGTATGCCAAGCCCATATCTTCTTTAAGAACAATTCTTCCTTCTTGAGCCCATTCCTAGCTTTTTGGACGTGCGCTTCATTCTTTGCGGCTTCCTTGTGTAATTTCTTCCGGCTTTTCACTACTCTTCAGCTCTTTTCCGCTCCGCAAGTCATCCAGACTTTATTTATTACCTAAAAATATAAAATTAAGTAAGAAAAATATTTATTCTTGAAAACAATGAAAATACAGAATATGGGATAAAATGTAGAATTAATGCACAAAAGATGAGTTAAAATGCCAACAAAAAGGGATAAATATATACATTATTTGGCACTCATCACTATGACACATAACTAATATAATCTTCTCTTACAGAATCATCATTGCAGGTGTCAAATTTTCAAGTCACCTTCTCATCTAGCCATCGATTGTCCTTTTATTTATTCAAAGTGTAGAAGCTGTGGTGGGACACGCCGGTTTTGGATTGCAAAAACTGATGATGCTGAAAATGGAAGAATGTTTCTAAGTTGTTTGAATTACCCAAAGTGCAATGAGTTTCAATGGTTTTACAAAGCTGTTGAACTAGCAGAATCAAGAGAAACCCACAAGGGCCAATGCAAGCCTATTGATGGGTGTGATGGGTGCTATATGAAGGGAAATGAATATGTCGAAAGAGAAGATGAATCAATGAAGATGGTCCTTGACAACGAGATTCCATACGATGTATTCGAAGATATTCGCGAAAGGCTCAAAGGTTCCGCAATTGTTGAAAAAGGATGGCTTACTAAATAGGAGATCATCTTAAACCAAAAGTGCTCCATTACCATGTTTTAGTATGTTTTAATTTAAAGTTTGAAATCTAATATAATAGATTATCTAGAATGAAATAAATAGAGCATTTGTAACCCATTTATACAAATGTGAAATGATACATATAAAACTCAGTAAATTTTGTTTCTAAATTAATGATAAGGGTACATGTGAACAATATAAATAAAAACATAAGTTTAAAAACAAAAATACCTGGAGTAGAGTGAAAATCCCAACTAATTGGTTTGTAACCTCCTTAGAGGCCCTTCTCATCTCCGTCATCAAATGTGTCGTTGCCACGGTTCCCCATGAATAGGTAAAGACCTCTTACAACGGATCCAAGTATTGAAGGTAGTTTGCACTAACCCTGTTGCTACTAGTGTCAGGGAATACCCTAGTGCGCAAGATGAATAACAGGTACACATCGGTTGTATAACGAATCTGCGCGGGGTCCCATCCATCCTTCAAACTTCTTTCCTTTGTATTTTTAAACTTCTCCTTAAGCAGGGTCAGCTTGATGGTCTTTATCCTACTAACCTTAGATACGTAGAAGCTTTCCGCAGAAGTTTTGTAGTCCCAACCAAACAACTTGTTAGTAAAATCGTGCAACTTCGTCCATTCTAGCTCAAAAGAATGATTATGTCGTTCTGCAATTGATTTGCCGGTAACACTCAAGCCTAGAATGTTCTGAGCATCATCAGGGATCAAGGTCATCTCTCCAAACGGGAAGTGCATGGTATCAGTTTCACCATGATACCTTTCGACGAAGCAATTAAATGTCACCATATCTGGCTTCACATAATTTTCAACCAAAGGATATAGACCAGAATCCTTTACTATTTCTTGGACCTCTTCATGCTCCTTAGAAAAATCCCAATGAGCCGCGGCTTGGTTTCTGCAAACACGCACAACCTTCTTATGATCCTACAATTAGGAGATAATACGATTAAGAGATTTTGCATAAATACAAAACAATACATATGCATGAGATAGAAATTCTTACATAGGTCTGATATATAGTACGAGCCCACGAGTCCTTGTAGCCAAATAGATACCCCGAATCACGAGAAGTTACGCCCCAAATTCTACCACCATCAAGGTCAGGTATCATGTCATCAACATGAGGAAGGTGCGAACCTTTAACTTTTACTTTGCCTTTGTCTTTGCCTTTACCCTTTCCTTGTGTGGGTTGTTGACTTGGACCACCTTGTTCCACTACTCCTTGGATTTGGTTTGCTAATTGAGTTGGATCAATCTCATTATCTTCCTCCTCACTTTCCTCTTCATCTTGCTCGTCTTCCTCCTCAACAGCTCCGGTAGATTCACGGATTACGATTTTACTACGATCACGACCATTCTCCCAAATTTCCCCTCTTGTATCATCACCCAAATGCTTTTTGTGTTTCCCTCGAGGAGGCAGAGACTGAGGAGTATCAAGACCATCCTTCCTTCTTTTCTTAGTGACAGCATCTTTAGCTTTTCCTTTGTTAGCCTCCTTTGCTTTAGATCTATTTCAAAATAAGAACGAAATAAATATAAGACAACTAACTTTCATTTCTAATACCGGCATAGATACACCACATTACGGCATAGAACCATCACTACCGGCATACTGAAAAAAAGTATCGCACATGCCGGGAGATAATACCGGCATTGACAAGTAATTGTCGAGGATGTCGGTATAATTTAGGAAGTTTCTGGATATAAAAATACCAGTACCGGCAGATAAGGAAAATAAAAACTCATGCCGGGAACTAATACAGGCATTGACAAAAAATTGTCGAGGATGCTGGTATTCTTTCGGAAGTTCCTGGATACCAAAAGTCTAGTACCGGCATGGAATCTAACCTAAAACGTATGCCGGTACCAATAACAAAATCCTAGGGTTTTCTGTTTATTAGAAGCTCACAACCGGCGTATTCGTAAAAGTTCAAATCAATGCCGGTACTAAGTTCTGAAGTGGTCTTTAACCTAAATAGAATGCTGAAACTATGTTCCGATATGGTCTTCAACCTAAATTAGATGTCGGAAGACACTACTGGTGTGGTATTCATCCTAGATCGAATGTTGGTACTTAGTTCCGGTGTGGTATTCATACTAAATTGAATGCCGGAAATACTGAAACTCAACTGTTTCAGTTAGGGTTTCGCGATTTTGACCTAAACTCATAGATACAAGTCGATTGAAACACTAATTAAACAGCTTTAAATGACTTACCTTCTCACAGAAGCCATATTTCTGAGTAGTTGATCGTACGATAACTCTTGTTCTTCGTGTTCTTGCTCTTGAGAAATCAAAGCAAGCCAATTCTCTAATTTCTGTTGAGCAATCGATTTTGATTTCGATTGGGCATCTGATTTATTTCTTGGAGGCATTCTTATGGGTTGGTTTTAATCGACGAAGAAATTTTTGATTTAACGATTAATCGTAGAGTGTATGAAGAATGGTGAAGAAGAGGAGAGGAAGATGGAAGAAATTTATTTTTCAATACCTAACCCTAACACATGATATGCCGGTACTCAAATGGGGGATAACTGGTTTTGTGTTTGGTTTGGATTTTAAGTTTTTTATTTTGTGGGAAGGGTATAACCGTCTTTTAGTAATGTTTTTTAATTAATGAAGGGGTGTTTTATTATTTTCGCCCCAAAAAACACCCCTTAGCAGACACCTTTGGTTGGGGGAAGTAATTCATATCCCCCAATTAGTTTTGATATCCCCCAATCGCGCGTTCTTTTAGAAAATACGTAACTCTTGGGTTTCTACGGATATGAATCTGTTTTACTTTTTTATGATCTGAAATCATATTTGATGTTGATTGTGTGAGAAGCGACATTAAATAAAACCATAAAAACTTTAAAAAGAGAAAGATGTGATTTTTATTTTGATTTAATAAACCTTGATTAGGTTGTAATTTAGTAGATATCAATTTCACAGGAAAATTGGGTAAGATTCAATTCGTTAATCTTTATTGTTATTCATTTCTCATTTTAATTTTTTTATTGGAAATTTCTGAGGAACCCACGCTTGGTTCCTCTCTCTTCTATAAACCCATCATTAATATAATATATATATGTAGCCCATAATGCAAGATATACGGTTAAGATTAATAGTTTTAGATTGGATTAAGATTTCCGTATTTTATGTGAGACTAAATTAACCTTAATTAGTTACATAATATTAACAAAAAAAAGAAAAATCCGTCGATAATAGGTCATATATTTATGGGTCACCTTTCAACCAAAAATACTACTCCAAAAATAAGAATTTATTTTTCTTAAACAAAAGCTCCAAAAATACGATTGAAGATTAACCTCCATTGAAGTCCGCATTTTTTCTCTCTTAATAGGTTTGCTAAACAGAACTAGTCATAAAATCCAAGGTGACCAAACTTGTGGTACAAAAATCCCGTTTAAATGTTGGGATCCAATAATCTCCATCTTAAACAAAATTGATACAAAAACCCAAAATTTTTAAAAATTGATACGAAATCACAAATTTCAGAATTTGGTTTCATCAAATTCTTTGGAATTTTTGCGTTACTTTTGTATTTTTGGGGTTTTTGTGTTACTTTTACTTTGATGAGTTTTTTGTGGAGGGATAATGACATCTTTGGGGTTATAACTTGATTTTTTTTCCTACTTGTTTGTATTTAATTTCGTATGATAGTTTGTCGTTTTGGTTACTTGATAAGTGGGAGCATACAAGAGTATGGTTTTCTATTTTTAAAATTTAGATGATTAACCGTCACACAATCTTCAAATTATTGTTTCCCCATAGAAAAATTTGAAATAAATGTTTGCCCACTTTTCTACATAATACTGCATTTAGTACAGATTATAAGGGTATTTTATATTTTTTTCTTCATCCTATTTTCCAGTTTTAACCTTCTTAATATAACAACATATATTCTATATTTATATTAATGTCTTACTGTTAATCAAACTATTTGGTAAATCAGTCAAAATATTCCGGTATTTATGGGTTAACATGATACAGTACACGTATATACTAGGTTTATGGAAACTAACGAATATCAAATCTCAAGAATATTTTGACATGCTCTTTTTTTCCTCTTTTCTACCCCATTCAAAACAATCCTGTTAAAAGGGGCGGCAGGTTCCATTAGAGGGGCGGCAAGTGTGATAACAATGTCCCTCTAGTTGGTTAGGGGATGTCCTATAGGGAATGTAAATTGACTAGATTACCCTTTTGACCTTAAATGGACTAATTAACCTAATGGAATCAGATCTCTTCTCTTCTCCTCCTCCATTATAATTGAAATTTTCATCATCCTCGATTTGAAAAATTGATAATCGTTGATTGAAAACTATATTTCGAAAAACCCAGTTAGGGTTTAGTTTATTGTGTATGATTTAAGTTAGTTTTGTATTAAAAATTAGGATTTTGGATCAAAATTGAAATTTCTGTATTGCATGTGAGTTACGGTTGGTAATAACTCCAATTGGAACAGTAACTATAGATTTGGTTGATGTTACGGTTCATTTAACTCAAATACCAACCGTAAGTTCTTGATTTTGAGATAAAATGTTCAGTTACGATTTTTTTTTTGCAACCGTAAATTACTTACGGTTGGTCTCGTTACTTAAGTTACGAACCGTAACTTGTCCTGGATGTTTCATTTTATTTTTACGGTTTATAATTGCATCACTGTTATCAACCGTATTTGAGTTACGACTTGTAACTCAAATAACCTTACCAACCGTAGGTTAGTTACGGTTGATCCCGATTCATTGGTTACCAACCGTAATTTTTTACGGTTGCTATATGTTGTCATTATACCAACCGTAACTGGTATTACGATTGGGTTTTCCCTAAATTGAACCAGTTACGGTTAGTATTCGATACTTTTGGAACCGTAACTGCGAGTTACGATTGGTAACGAGCTAAATTCCAACCGTAAGTTCTTCTGAAATTTTAAAAGTTTCGATTTTTTTATGTACTTTAGATAATTTTGAGCGACAAAAAGCTAATGAGAACTAATTTAGAGATTTATCCATCTCAAATTTGTCATTGGAATCACTCATTTTGGTTGAGTGAATCAAAATCTAGGGTTTCACAAATATCACAAAAGTTTTTCTTTTCTTCTCCTCTAAACTTTTTTTTTAACTCTAAAAATATGATTTTGATTTGTTTTAGAGTTAATATAAGTGAAATTTGATTATCAAAACTAAACTAGATTTATCAACACTAAACTACGTAAGGGTTAATTAGTCATTTTCAGTTTTTTTTATAAGGGGCATTTCGAAATACCGTGAAGTGACCCCTTTTTTTTCTATTCACTGCCGCCCCTCTAATGGAATCCGCCGCCCCTTTAACAGGATTGATTCAAAATCCTCCGATGTTCTCTGATCTTGTTCGATTTTGCCTATTGATGGACTAAATAAAGTAATATTTTGTGTAAATCAGGCATGTCTTCTAGAATTGACCTTTTTTTAAATGTTATATGTATTGGTATGTCTGTGGGAGTCATGGATTTTGGATCTAGAGTGGAGGTTTGTTTTCAGGTGCTGGAGGTTGTGATGGCGCTGTGAGTAAAAGAGTTTTTACGTTGTTTTTGTGTTAATCTTTTTAATAACGTATCTTTTTTGATGCAGTGGTGGCTGATAATTTTGGTTTGGTAGTGTTTATGGGTAGGGTTAGTGTGATGGTTTTTCTACTGATGATCTCCTTTACCCAATGATGGTGGTGATGTTATTTTGATGGTTTAAGGGTTGTTGACTCTGGATGCAGTTACAGTGGAGTCCTTGCTTATGGTTTCCGTCGGCGCTCGAGTTGGTGTGACTGGTGAGTTGGTTGCTGTGGTGGTGCTGTTTCTACTTCTAGTCCTTGTTAATGGTTCTCAATCAACTATGATTTTGTTTTACAAAAAAAAAATTGTACTACCTCTGTTTCTAGAAAAGAGATACTTTCAGTTTTTCATTTTAACCTAAAAATAGACCAAATTGAAAAAATGAAAGTATCTCTTTTCCAGAAACGTAGGGAGTATTAATGTTTTGCATAGAAACCAAATGAATTCAAAGTTACTGGATTGATGATAGCCTTGCAAAAATTAGATTTTGGGTACTTTAATGCTGTAAATGTGTAAGTTCTTTTTGGAAGCATACAAGTGTGTAACAAAAGTTTATGAAAATAATATTTCTATTAGAGTTCAGAAATGAAATTTTCCACTACATTTTGAGAAAGAAAAACAAATTCATTTTTGCTAGTGCAAATAAGCAATCCGTTTTTGCAAGACATATATGGTTTTGCGATCAAAAGTCAAATCTGTTTTTGCTAGCAATTTACTTGGCTGCAATAGAGAAACAAATCAAAAACCAAAAATAAAAAATAAAAAATCGTTTTCGCCATAAAAATTCAAATCTGGTGTTGCTAGTAATATACTACATTAAAAAAACAAATTAAAAAAAAACGAATTCCTTTTTGCTGAAAATAGGTTACTAGATTTTAGCAAATTAGTCCATTTTACTTCAAATATCCTAAAAAACTTGGTCAAATAAACTCTTCAACAAACCATAGATAATACTAACACACTTTATTTTTATTTCATTATTTTATTTTAGTAAAGTGGCAAATTCAGTAAATAGGTAAAAAATTATGGTTTTTTGAATATTCAAATTTGCTGACCGTAGTAGAATTTTCAAAATGTGTGTAAACTCCTATTTTGAAAAGATTGAGGGGTAGACACTAATTCGAAGATTCTCATTTGTGTAAACACCTAAAACCCCATTTTCGTTTTCGCAATAAAAATTCAAATCTGGTTTTGCTAGCAATATACTACATTAAAAAAACAAATTAAAAAAAAACGGATTCGTTTTTGCTAAAAATATGTTACTAGATTTTAGCAAATTAGTCCATTTTAATTCAAATATCCTAAAAAACCCGGTCAAATAAATTCTTCAACAAACCATAGATAATACTAACACACTTTATTTTTATTTTTATTTCATTATTTTATTTTAGTAAAATAGAAAATTCAGTAAATAGGTAAAAATCTATGGTTTTTTGAATATTCAAATTTACTGACCGTAGTAGAATTTTCAAAATGTGTGTAAACTCCTATTTTGAAAAGATTGACGGGTAGACACTAATTCGAAGATTCTCATTTGTGTAAACACCTAAAACCCCTTTTATTTTTTGATTGAGTCACAAGGGTTCAACTACATACTGAGAGAAGAATAAAAAATTAGAAGAATCGTTTGATATAAGATCTGTTGTATTATATTTGATATGGGTGTATAATGATAGATCTTGAAGATGAAGAAATGATAATGATGAATACAATAGTTAAACCAGATTAGTTTCCTTCGGAATACGGCGTGTAGAGGAAAAAGAGCGTTCTTTTCATGGATTTTTTTACTCGAAATGCTTCATAATTACAATGAGCTCGGAAAAAATAACAAAGCAGAATTTTGTATGATATTCTGATTTTTATTTCCCATTTTCTCATTTTATTGGCTTCCATTCGGTCTTGTCTCTAGTAACAATCGTGCTTTTGTGATTCTACGACACGACATGAGATTAATATAGAGTTCTAGTAAATATCTAACAAAAACATATAAAAAAGGAAAAATCCGACATGTATTTAATTAACGATTATATTTAATTAGATTTCCAAATCTTGTTAGGCTGAATTCCACATATAAGAACTTATGAATTTGGAAGTTTGATATAAATAGTTTTTAAAGTTGGTTTATAGTGCAATTGATTTAAGAGTAATTACTGAAATTAAATCTTGCTAGTCAATTTTTTTTATTGTGTTATATTAGTTTATTTTTTATGACCAAAACCAAAACAACATAACCTCGATTAAACTTGGATTAATATACAATATCTTTAAGATTGTATCGTCAATCCATATAATAACCCTTTGAACTTTAATACCAACTCATTTTAATAAATCTAAGAAAATGTAAATAGTTGATATCTAGTTTATCTGATAAAATATTCTTACGTGTTATTAATTTTATCTTGAAGAAATAAATATTTTAATCCACCTCTGGTTTATTCCTACAAACATACAAAATGAGGGATGGCGTAAAATGATCAGTAGAAAAATTCTTACCGAAGTATTTTATTTTTTTAAATTCTACTTGATTGACAAAACTTGACTGATTTTTGTAAAGAATAATAATAATAAATTGTAATATGTTTATAATCGTATAAAGATATAAAGAATACTCTTAAAAGTAATTCGTATTGCATTTATTTTATTTAAATGAAGAAATCCAACCACTGTACATTCATAATGTATATTATGAAGTCTATGACCCTAATTATGAGGGAACCAATCAATTAAAATTCGTAGCAAAATTGGTTACAATTTTTATATCCGTTGTAACTAATTATGACCCTAATTATGATCGGAAGCAATGTTTGTCTCTCAAAATGTTATATATCCGTCCAAGCTTAAAAGTCCCTTCTGTTTTGTATTATAGATAAATGAATTAGTTAAATTGATCATTGGGAAATTTGTTTGAAGCAACTACGCGTAAAACACAATTGAAAATAAAATTACAATTATCACTGAATTGTGAAATTTGGAATTTTCAATATGTTGTGATAATCATGATTTTCACAAAACGCAACTGATTCCAAAATTACAATTATCACTGAATTGTGAAATTTGAAATTTTCAATATGTTGTGAGAATCATGATTTTTACAAAACGCAACTGGCTCCATCATGCATGCCGTTAATTATATGTAAAAAATTATATTTCTCACCGATCATATAGTGAAAACTAAAACTTTCATCCATGACACTAGTAAAAAGTAGAATTTTCTTTAATTCTCTAGAGTAATAATTGAAAAAAAAATTCCCTAAATTTCCATCGTGATAATTAAGTTTTTCTTTTCCTCGTAAGTCTCCCATATTGATCATTGAGTTTTTCTTTTTCTTTTTAATCGTTGTCGGCAAGGTTGTGGAGAAGATTGACAATAAACGTCATAAACAAAGAGAAGAGTTATTTTAAAGACTTAGTTTAGTAAAGTCAAAAGAGTATTTTAGGGAGTTTATTTAGGGATTAAAATTAGAGTTAGTTTGGAGCTTTCATGCTCCTTATTCCTTCAAAAAAAAAAATCAATATTTTTTCACGTTTTTGGTTGTTTTCTTCTTATAAAATTAATTTAGGTCAAGGTTATTTTGGTAATCAAATCATATTATGGGTTTTTTATAAATTGAATTTAATGATGGGCTTCCAATATAAAAAAAAATGGGCTAGAGATAATTTTTCCCTATTTTTTTTAATCCACAACTATGGTTATTTGATTGATTTGAAAAGTGTTCATGATCTACAATTTTGTTTTCGTACAAATTTTCTATCCATTTAACTTTGTCGCCAAACAATAAGTAATGGACTAGACGTAGTTGAACTTCTAGGTAGTTGGATTTCTATGTTATTAAAAATTAAAACTACCAAGAAATTAGATGTAGTTGAAGGAGTTTATGTTGAGATAAACGGAAGAGCCTTTGTCTGACTCATATCACTTGGTTGAATCGAGTTGATACCAAACAGATTTGTTGTTCCTTTACTGTTTGGAATACGAACCAAAGGAATTGTTAAAAGTACGTGACTTATTTATAAGTTGGAGGCGTGGGAATACAGAAATAACTAGGTGAACTATAGGGTTAGTTACTTGGTCTCAACTATACGAAGTTAGTGTAATTTTGTGTAGCGGCTTAATCCTGAGAGTATTCAGTTCTGGACTAGGTCCCGGCGTTTTTCTGCATTTGTGGTTTCCTCGTTAACAAAATCTTGTTGTGTCATTTACTTTTATATTCCGCATTATAATTGTTATATTATAATTAAAGTAAATTACACAAACGTTAATTCCTATTTACTTGATAAGCAATCCTATTGTGTTTGGTTAAGTCTGAACCTTTGAATCAAGTAAACATACTTTGTTGTTGCATTTTCTCGATCTCGTATCCATAGACGATCACACGAAGTGTGAACCGATTAGTTTTGTTGTCTCGACTCAGTCCATAGATAATCACTTTCGGAAAAAATACTTGTAGGTAGGAAAAGTTTTAGCTTGAGGTATATTTGGGTACCCTCGCCTTTTCAATTGGTATCGGAGCAGGCAAACACGAAAAGATATAACAATCTGTGTTTGGTGCGATCCAACCTATAAGAATGAATCTGATCAGTAATTCAGTTAACGTTCCACCAAGATTTAATGGAACTAATTATCCATTATGGAAATCGGATATGAAGGCCTTTCTTCAATCCCAAGATTTTAATACATGGCTATTAATCGAAGACGGATACCCACGTCCGATAGATTATTCGGAGTCAAAGTTCAAACGACTAGGGTCATATACTCTTGAAGAAAGGATTCTTGCAAAACATAATTCTGATGGTTTAAACGCCATTATACATGCAGTTAGTGATGACCTTCTACATCATGTAGTCTTGTAGGACTTCTAAGAAGCATTCCATAATAGAAGGGAATGATCTTTCTACACTTTATCGAAGCTCTCTTGTAGGAAAGTTAAAGATCTTTGATAGAGAAATTCTGCTGAAGAATCAAACTGAAAAACGTTGCCAAAAGGTTTTGGCACCTGTTGAAAAGGAGCTTGACTCAAATATTGTGCTTCTTGCGCAACAAGTTAAGAACATATTATCCTGTGATAAATGTATTCCTGATACACAATCAGTTTTCCATAGAAACGGTAATGCTGAAGTTCAATGCTTCAAGTGCCGTACATTCGTACATATGGCAAAACAGTGTCCCAGCAGAAAAACTGGAAAGTGCAATAGAGCGTATGTTTCCACTCTTGATGATATTCCGGAGGAAGTATCCAATGAAGAAATATCTAATTGCAATGCACTTGTTGCTAACTCTAATTATGATGTTTTCAGTAAGTCTAATCAACTTCTAAAAAACTTGAGTTGGAAATTAAGAAAAGTGAAAGGTTAATCCTAGATCTTGAAAATCAGTTGAAATCCATTTCATATAAACCCTGTATGGTAGAATCTGAACCAGAAAAATTAGGTGAAATACTAAGAGAATCAGAAACCAGTTTTTCTGATGACACAACAAGTTCTTCATATGAAAAAAATGATCTCGCTACAATCCTTTGAGAAATCAAACTTATCCATACTCTTCAAAAAGGGATAAGGAAGACTGGTACAGTTCTTGGCTTACAAAAGATGATTGGAAACTCTCGCAATAACAAGATAGAGGGAGAACCTAAGGAAACACAGTCCACTGTGTTGATTAATCATCCTAAAGATTTTTTTGCTAAGAATGGTGAGAATATTTCTCACCTCAACACACACTGATTGTGTTGAGTTTTGCATCCTCACTTGTTGCCCAAAATTCTGATTGTGAGGAAGCATAAATTTGGGCAAGATATTCATGATTGTTTCTCTAGTGAAAAATATTGAATATTTCTTATTTTTGGGAAAGAATAATTTCGGTTTCCTTAAACCAAATTTTCTTTTATATTCCTTGATTTTCTCCCATCTTATAAATCTTCCTGCCCGAAAGGAGATTATCATATTTCAATGGAGAAATCGATAAAAGAAGAATCATCTCTTGGTGATCTAGCACTATGTGCATCAGTTATGACTGAAACTCATGATGTTCCTTTTCATGAAATCTCTCTAGACTCTCTAAGGAAACAGATTCACTCTGTTAAAGGTTGTATTAGGTATCATGAACTGATGATAAAGGATTCAAAAGAAGTACTAGCAAATCTTCATTCTCAACTGCTGGAGATGAACATATCTACTGAAAGAGGAAGTACTCATAGGAATTTGAATCCAGTTTTTGAAAGCAATCTTCACAAGAAATGAGAGAGTATAATAGACATCAATTTTTGATTTCTTTCATTGATTGTATCGGTCTATTATGAATAAAATTATTTGATTAGTAATTTTTCTTGTGATAGTTTTCGGTTTACATAGATTATGCTTAATTGCTTTTATCTTATTGCTATGTATGTTTATGGGATGTTTGATTTCGGTTTTACTACCGTAATATTCGATCTCATTTATTGTGAACGCTTATGGTTTGGGTGACTTTTTGATTTAGCGGGATTAAGTTCTAGCCCTAGTAGGTAGGCTTTATCAAAGGATCATGAGGGGTCCTGGTAGAAACAATATGTGAAAAAGTCACAATATATTGAATTGGTTTTGGGTTTAGCATAAAAGCATATGTGTTTCGACGGTTTTCAACTTTTGCTTGCAATTGTTAAAACCGGTTTTCAACCTTTGTCTGGTAAAGGTTGAGGTGTGTTGTTATTCTTTTGTTTATGCATAAGGATGACAACGTGGTGATATTTCGATATCAGTTCTCCCTGGACGAAGATGCTATCATATTGGAGAAGTGGATGCGAAATTTGAGGTAACAATCTTGTTAGTTAGTTGTTTTCCTGTTTAAGAAAAGCCTGAGTTTATATTATATATATTTGTTGCTTTTGCTTAACAAAATTTCGGTTCAATTGATATTTATTCCATGATGTGTGTGTGGATGTGTGATTCAGTTGGTTCCGGTTAAGAAAAACTATTGTTATATTGCTTTATCGTGTGGTATCAATTGTTTAGGCTTACAAAATTTCGGTACAATTGATGTGTGTGTGATTCAATTGGTTCCGGTTAAGAAAAACCATTGTTATCTTGCTTTTGTATGGTATGAATTGTTTAGGCTTACTAAATTACCAATTGCGGTGGTTTTAATGTTTATGTTGTTTCAATTGCTTCCGGTTGAGGTGAATAAATATGAAAGTTGGTTTATTTTGGTTTGTATGAATCATTTACGTCTTAAAGAAATAATTTGTGTACGGAATGAGTTGTTTAGTACAATTCGATTCCGGATAAGAAACTAAGTTAATTCTGATCTTAATTTGTCTTATCAAAGTGAGGTTTCGGTTATTCAAGTCTAATCGAATGCCTAAACAAGAAATGCTAGTTAACTAACCTAGTACTTGTCTTGTTTAAAATTGAAAGGTCTAAGTTTATGAATAATTAGAACTTGATGAGAAAAATAGAGTTTATCTTCATTTTGGTCTTATTAAATTAAGTGGTTGTTTTTGAACAATCGGTTCAGCAAAGGGACTAATGTGCTTAGTTGTTTTTGGTTTGCTAAACTAAATTGGAAAAATTGTTTCGGACAATTGTTTCCTTGGTAACATATCAAAATAAGACTACTTTTAGTTTCGGTTTTGATATTGGTTATCAGAACGTGATGTGTGGAACCCTAGTACTAACTCTACAGGTTTGCAAGTCTATTCTGAGATTTGTAAGATTCTTTTCGTGTCATCCTTTATTTTTTCGTTTCTTTATCATTTTTGTGACAAAAAGGGGGAGAAAAATATGTGGAGTAAACGGGTGATGCTGGCATTGACTTTATATTGATTGGCATCGCTAGGGAAAAGAACATTGATACTTGAATGTTTTATCTAATGAAAGAGTGAAAGCACAGACTAAGGGGGAGTAACATGTCATATAAATTGGTATAACAAAGACGTGCGGATTTAATATCTACCTATCTTCCTTAGGGGGAGTATTAGCTTTGTTTTTATAATGTCAACAACGGCATTTTCAAGGATTGAATGTAAGAAGTTTTACTGTGTTGTTGAATCGGGAATCAAGCGGATTGTAATGAATTCTTGTAATTTGTTTATCCATATGATGTAAGAGTTTTGTCACTAAAATTGACAAAGGGGGAGATTGTTAGAGCATTGCTCGGTTGAACCCACCAAGCGTTGGTATGTCAAGTTTGGTTGTCATATTTTAGTGAATCAAAACTCATGTTAAGATTCGCTTGATTATGTACTAGAGTCAACTTCGTATAGGTTAGCTTGAAAGTATTAGTATATGAGACATTACAAGTATTGCGAAGTCTTGAAGATGTGAAGAAGCAAGGAGCTACAACGACAACAATCATCCTTCCACTTGAGGTTAGTTATATTTGACTTGAACTGTTTCATTCCCTAACGTATCTTTCAAGTCGTGCATATTGAAAACATAACTGCGAAGCATATTTGAACTCTAGATAGACATAGTATTAAGGAATACAATACGAGGTTTATTGCTTAACCATTAAACTTTGTAGATAAGACATCGCCATAATCATTTGAATGTTATTGTGATTATGTATGGGTATGAGGTGAGGATTTTATCCTAGGGAACAATGTTTACATGTGTTCTAAGGAAGTAAGTTCATAAACTTGTTTTCAGACCGAAAAGGAAATTGCCAGGTGTTATTGGTTTTGTTATTCATTGCATATCTTATGAACAACCAATATGTGTGATAGAGTATAACCGCTCACAACTTGTTGTGTTCTTGGTAGAACTATTCACAAGGGCCTGATTTATGTATTCGTATAACTTTTGATAGTAAAACCGATCTTAAGTAATCACCTGTGGTATGATCTGATTTTGTATGTCTGACCAATTAAAAGGAAAGGGGAACCGATCCTTGTAAGGGGTGCAGTACATCAAAGGGAACCGATCCTTGTATAGGGTGCAGCAAGGTTTATAGCAGAAAGGGGAACCGATCCTATGGACATGTGCAGCACGTTTTTAGGAAAAGGGGAACCGATCCTATGGACATGTGCAACACATATAATTTAGATACCATATATATGTGGAAAACCGATCCTAGTACCTAGTCAACCAAATTTTTGGAAAGCTAGTGTGACTATGCAAAGTACTCACATGGAGGTAGAACCGAAACTTGTTTTGGTAGAACCGTAAACCCATGATTGTGATTGAATGTTGGTTTGATCAATCACATAGTTCTTGAAAGTCAGATGAACCAATTCTAAACTTGTTTGGAAGAGTGGCAAATCGGTTTCAAGGTTATAAGTGTGAAAGAGAACTTACAAAGTAAAGATGTCGACAAACTTTGAACACGTGCTGTGAATGTTTATTTATTTAATTGTTTAAAGATATTTCTTAACGGCTTAGGGAAGAGAATCCCAGGATCGAATCATAAGTAAGTTAAGAATATTTTAATTAAGGTTATTAATTTCATTTTGTAGGGAAATTACACAATTAGTAATGTGCATTTACTATTTAGATTTTCCGAGAAATTTCGATCGTTATTTTTGGACAGAGCATTTCCAGGAATTATGAAAACCGAATCTGTGCTTTAATGAATATCTTGAGAATATTTTCGGTTTTGAAAATTTCTTGGTGTCCAAACTTCCTTGTCTATAAATACTCGAAGTTTGCCTTTCTAGCAAACTAATCCTTCGTAACAACAGATTTACTCTTTTGTTGTTGTTACTGGTATACCCGCCTATTCGGAGAGGAGAGTAACCTAATTAGGCAAAATATCTTATGGCCGCTCAGTTTAAAGTCTTCTTTGGGATTGAGAATCTCTAGCGTGTACCGTTGGTGGAGATATCTCGTGGAGATCTCTCGTGGTTTCTTTATAGCGGATGTAGCAGGCATATGACTGGAGATCTCTCGTGGTTTGTCAACACAAGCGACTTTTATGGTGGTCCAGTAACATTCGGTGATGGGAGTTGTTGCTACATAAGCAAGAAGGGGACGGCCAAATTACCTGGTGTTCCTGAAATTCACGATATCGTATACTTTAAAGGTATGACTGCTAATCTTCTTTCTGTTAGTCAAATCTGTGACAAAGGACATAAGGTTGTCTTCAATGCTAATGGATGTAACATTGTAGACAAATCTGAAAAAGTGATTTTTCAAGGATCACGTGGAAAAAATAATTGTTATCTGTTGGATACTCAGTTCAGTAATTATTGCAATTAGACTAAGGTAGAATCTACACATATTTGGCATGAGCGTTTTGGTAACATCAATTATCGTATTCTAACTAGGATCATTAACAAAGAACTTGTTATAAGCGTTCACAAAATCAATGCTAAAGTTGAGGGTGTATGCGGTGCCTGTAAAAAGGGTAAACAAACGAAAGTTCCACATAAATCATCTCGAGATATTCTCACTAAAGCTCCACTTGATTTAACTCATATGGATCTCTTCGGACCATTGTTAATAGAATCTAGAATGAACAGGGTCGCAAACTAAAGAAAATTAGAAGCGATATCGTGGCACGAAATTCAAGTACATCAAAGTTTTTGAATACTGTGGTTCTCCGGGGATTATTCAACAATACTCTCCACCCATTACTCCACAAGGTAATGGAGTTGCAGAAAGGAAGAATAGGAACATTCAGGAAATGGCAAGGGTAATGCTCCATAACAAAAACTTACCGTTATGGTTTTGCGGAGAGGCTGTTTTTACAGCTTGCTACTTGATCAATCGTGTTTACTTACGGTCAAGGACCTTAAACACTCCATATGAGTTGTAGTACGGTAAGAAAACCAACTTACACTATCTCAGATTGTTCGGCAGTAAGTGCTACATTCTAAAGGACCGTGAACAAAAAGGAAAATTTGACTCGAAAAGTGATGAAGGTATTTTTCTTGACTATGCAACTGATAGTCGTGGTTTCCGAGTTTTTAATCTCAGAATCCAAGTCATGATGGAATCTGCAAATGTTATCATGGATGATCTAAGTAATTTTCGTAATGATGACTCACCTGCTGAATTGCCTCCAACCGAGACAATTGAGAAAATCAAAGAAATCCCAGAATCAGTAGAAGTTCTTTCATCAGTTACTGATCTTGATGTTTCTAGTGATGAGGAGAAAAGACCTAGTCAGGTTGTTCATGTTGAACAAGAACGTGCCCCTCCGCGGCATCTCTGGGTTCAAAGAAATCATGATACTGGCAATATTTGTTAGAGCACTGCTCGGTCGAACTCGCATGTGTTTCTATCTCAATCATGTTTGTCAATGTTAGTGATCAAAACTATAAGTCTTGATTTATAGTCTACTATAGCTAAGTGTCGGACTAAGATAGAAAGTGTAGTTGAGCTCAAGAACTCCATGGAGATCATCATACAAGACGAAGAACTACTCAATGAACTGGTGGAACTTCATCGATAAAAAGGTATGTGGAGACTTGAACTTATCTATCACTTAAAAGTATATCTACTCTATCTCCTATATTGAGATAAAAGTCGTTTTTCTATATAGACTTTGATTATACATATTTGTTATTTCGTGCCGAGTTTATCTCGCCTATCTATTTATCGAAATATGTGTTGGTAAGCTTTCGTTTTGGCCAAGTTCATATTTACCTAGTGACGAAAGTCATGTTATGTTTCAATCACTTTGAAAATGGGCTTTGACGAAAAATGGTTTGTGAATAACAACTATATAACGTCCTCTAAGAATGTTTCAATGATTGAAATGAGAGTTTAGATTATATAACCATTGTTGGATATAAGCATTGTGTGGCAACACATATATGTATAAGTCCTTATTCCTTGAACCAAAGTATGCGTACTTTGTTGATCAGGAAAACAGGAACAAGAGCTGTGAGCTCAGTCTGCGAACTCAGTCCGCGAACCCAGTCCGCGAACTGGCGGAGGTTCTCATCCCGAGAATATCTACTGGAGTTTGTGAACTCCTTCCGGGAACTAAGTCCGCGAACTTGAGTTGGTTATATCTAAAGACGATTATTTGTGAACTTATATTTATATTAACTAAGGAATGCAAATTTCAAACTGTGGCTATAATATTCATGAATCGGTTCGAGTGAAACAAATTGTTTTTGCTTCGATTTTGTCTTGTATAGTTATATAAGATTTATACAATTGAACAACTCTCTAACTAGTTCATTTGAGTCATTTGAACTAGTTATGGTGAAGAAGAATATGGTTGATGTGAACGTGCTCATATGGCTAACCATTTGGTTAACTACTGTTGAACCAACAAATATACATGTTTGGGTACGGTTACACAAACCTAAAATCGTGCATTTTATTTGTGTGTAACAGGCTAGGTTTTCGATCTAACGGTTGAAAGATATTAGCTTGAATCTAATCATGTTTTCATCTAACGGTGAATATTAAATGCTTTGTTACTAAGCTAACATTGATTGCAAACCCTGATTTGAAAGACTATATAATGGAGAACTCTAGCAACTGGGAAACCTAATCCCCACACCTCCTGTGTGATACTAGTTATATTAGCTAGAGTCGATTTTCCTTTAACCTTGGGTTTCTTCCCGAGACCCTGTAGGTTAACGACTTGAAGAATTCATTGGGATTGTGAAGCCAGACCAATACTATTTTCTCGTAGTTGTGTGATCTGATCTTGCTGATTCTATAGTGTTGAGTACAATCGTAACGATTGGCTTGAGATTAATATCTCCGATAGGCAAGATATAAAAGTAGTCACTGTAGATGGTGAAATTTGGATAAAGGGCAACAATGTCATTTCAACCCTATAGACATAATTCAACTCTCACGGGAGAGATTAAGCCCTTGGTCCTCAAGGAATCCTTAGCCACGATTTCTAGTATACGTCCCCGCGAGACACTGCTGGTCGTGATGCCGTGATTCCTAACGCACATCCTCAACGAGATACTGCTGGTCACGTAGGTTCTGTAGAGCGTAAAACGTCCCCGACAGACTTATGAACCAGAACATCCACAATTCCAGCATGTTTTCGCGAGACGCAGCTGATTGTGATGCCATGATTCCTAGTATACGTCCTCAATGAGATGTTGCTGGTCATGTAGGCTATGTAGATGCGTAAATACGTCCCCGATGGACTTATGACCCAGAGCGGAGATTTGCATATCTCCCGTAAGCACGATCCACCCTATTTGAGATCAAATATTGATTCCTAGTACATCATCGCGAGATACACTGGTCATGTATGCTCTAGGCTCTGACTCGACTTACTGAGGTTTCCGGATAACTCCTAGGACATCCCCGCGAGATACGCTGGTTATTCTACCTCTGAGCCTTTTCTATAGACTCCTAGAACATCCTTTCGAGATACACTGGTCTTGTTGGCTCATCATATGGACACGCAATTGATTCCTAACACATCTCTACAAGATACGCTGGTCAAAGACAAGTGAGCCAAAGTCTCGCTGAGACATTAATAGGGCGTGCAAATCCTTTTCTATTTCTCTCCAGGCCGAGTCCCAGCTGACCGCAGAGAGAAACGGATCCGTTAATAAAATCTTCAGAGATATTTTGATCCGTCCGCAAAAATCTCTGAGAGATTCAAATCTCTCCGCAAAAATCATGGAAAGATTTTTGAGTTGTCCACAAAAATCTCTGAGAGATTCAAAATCTCTCTGTAAAAATCACAGAGAGTTTTTTGAGCCGTCCGCAAAAATCTCTGAGAGATTCAAATCTCTCCTCAAAATATCGGATAGATTCACATGATAGGCACACGCCTTACCTAGTGCTCAAGCCTATTCTCAGCCTCTCAAATAAGCTCACGGCTAGTAAATTGAGCCTGAATTATACATGGCTATCCAAAAACGTGGATAGGATCTCTTGAGCACCGCATGCTCAACAAAGAGACCCACAAACAATAATACGGTCTTCACATGACATATGTGACCGGCCATGAAGATAGGGAGATCAGCCTTAGCTCCTCTCACACTCTACACACGATTCTTAAGGAATTCCATGCCTTTTCACGTGACCCATCCTAGTCATTCTCACAAATCAGAGAATATCTCTCTATCTTGGCCAACTCGGCTAAAGAGAATATTTCTCTCTCAACAGATCATCACAAAGGCTGACTCAACTTCACACAAATGGGGGGATATCAATTAGGGTTTTGGTCTGGCGGTCTACGGCATGTGTGAGAAATATCCAGCTTATTTCTCACCACATAAGAGAATAAAGGCGGTGGAATAATGAGATAAACTCAACCTATTTTATCCATATTCCTGAAGAGACGGGAGAATTGTTCCGCACGACACGGAAAGTAATCCTTATCTTCACCGACTTGAGATTATAGAATTCAGCTATAAATAGGTCATCTATTTCCAAGCTACGATCATCTTTCTCATAACCTCTCAAAGCAATAACTTGTTCTATGATCTCTCTCTTCATCTGCTTCCCTCCCTAAGACCAGCCCTAATCCTTCTTCCCTGTGACTGAAGCAGCCTTTGAACGGCCACTGTGCATGGTTTAGGCGAAGACTGTTCGTGCTCAATCTTCCATAACTCACTTTCAGAAACCCTAGAATCCCATCTCTATCCTCTCACTGATTTTAAGTAACTACAATCACAAACATCTTCGTCTCATCGTTTGTGATTACACAATATCTTCTTTCGTCGCGTCGATTAAGATTATTGTGAGATGATTGATAATACTAGGCTGTTCTTCGGGAATATAAGTCCGGTTATCAATTGGTTCTTGTTCGCCTTGATTTATCAAAAGACGGAACAAAACTTGTAGGTATTTCTGCGGGAGACTGATTTATCTATTACCGTAGACTTTTCTGTGTGATACAAATTTGTTTATTAAAGTCTTCGACTTTGGGTCGTAGCAACTCTTAGTTGTGGGTGAGATCATCTATGGGAATCAAATGCGTAGTATCCTGCTGGGATCAGAGATGTAAGGAGCGCAACTGTACCTTGGATCAATGTGAGATTGATTGGGGTTCAACTACAGTCCATACCGAAGTTAGTTTGTAGTAGTCTAGTGTCTATAGCGGCTTAATATAGTGTGTGTTCAATCTGGAATAGGTCCCGGGGTTTTTCTGCATTTGCGGTTTTCCCGTTAACAAAATTCTGGTGTCTGCTTTTCCGCACTATATTTTGTTATATAATTGAAATATCACAGGTTGTGCGTTAATATCAATCAATTAGAATATCCAATCTTTGGTTGTTGATTTACATTGATTGACACTTGAACATTGGTCTTTGGTACCGTTCAAGCTATTTCACATAATAATCAAGCTCACGGATCTCTATCTGTTCGATTTGTTGATTACATTGTGAAATAGAGATATTAGAACTCTTTGATATAATTTATTAAGATTGAGTCTAGTTGATTCTCTAGAAAGTATATTGGAGTTAGTCCATACAGATTTCTAATCGAAATATTGGGTGTGGTTGTTGTACCCCCGCTTTTTCAGTATTATTGGAGGAAGAGATTCTACAGCTAAGACGAGAGGACAACTTCAAAATATTTGCAATTTTGGTTGTTATCTATCGCAAGTAGAGCCAAGAAACATTGATGCAACGCATGAAGATTTAAATCAGTTCCAAAGACAAGATGTATGGAAGCTCGTACCTTGTCCCCCCAATATCAATATTGTTGGTACTAAATAGATATTCAAGAACAAGTCTGATAAATTTGGCACCATTGTCAGAAACAAATCTAGAATTGTCGCTCAGGGATATTCACATATTGAAGGAATCGACTTTGATGAAACCTTTGCTCATGTGGCACGCCTTGAGTCCATTCGGTTGTTATTAGCTCATGCTTGTTTTCTTAAGGTTAAGCCTTTTCAATGGACATTAAATCTGCTTTCCTAAATGGAAATTTAAAGGAAGAGGTTTATATCGCTCAACCTAAGGGATTCGAAAACCTTGATTTCCCAGAACATGTCCTTAAGCTTAATAAGGCATTATATGGGTTAAAACAAGCACTTCGTGCCTGGTTCGAAAAACCGACTACTTCCCTCCTTAGGAAAGGTTTTTCGAGAGGTGGAGCTGATAAAACGTTGTTTACCAAATGGAGTGGGAAAGATATTATTATCTCTCAAGTATATGTAGATGATATCATCTACGGATCAACATCTGAGAACCTTGCAAAAGATTTTCAAGTTTCTCTTGGCAAGGAGTTTGAAATGAGCAATGTTGGTGAATTGAAATTATTTTTGTGTTTACAAATTCAACAACACAAGGATGGAATTTACTTATCTCAAGAAAAATATGCAATAAATCTTGTCACAAGATTCGGTCCAAAACTGACTCCTATGCCCTACCACGGGTAAACTACATCGAGATGAGAAAGGTGTAAATGTGGATCAAAAACTCTATCGATCTATCATTGGAAGCCTTTTATATCTTACAGCCACTAGACCTAATATTGCTTTTAATGTTGGTTGTTGTGCTAGGTTTCAGGAAAATCCAAAGGAATCTCATCTTGCAGCTGCGGAAAGGATCATACGATACGTCAGTCACACTGTCGGGTATGGTCTATCTTACACTTTTGATACTAACACTGATCTTTTTGCCTATTCAGATGCTGATTGGGCTGGATATGTGGAAGATAAAAAAAAAGTATATCATGGGGTTTCTACTATATAGGATTGAATCTTGTGTCTTGGCATAGCAAGAAACGAAATTCACAATCCTTGTCTACATGTGAAGAAGAATATATTGTTGCAGGCTCATGTTGTGCTCAACTTCTCTGGATGAAACAATGCTTGATGATTATGGAATTCATACTGAAATAATTAAGATCTTTTGTAACAACTCAAGCACAATTTGAATCACTGAGAATCCCGTTGATCACTCAAGAACTAAGCACATTGATATAAGGTGACATTTTATTCGAGATCTCTATGAAAATTGGATCATAAATATGGAATTTGTGCCTTCCGAACAACAATGGCTGATATTCTCACCAAACCATTAGATACTGCTACATTTCAACACTTACGGCAGTCTATTGGTGTTGTCTTGGTTCATTAGTCTTTCCTAAATTCTTTCCCCTGCACTTATTTCGATGTGTTGGGAATTGATTTGGGAATTCCAGTTGAAGTGTTACTTAAATTCTTCATTTTTTTCAGTAGTTGAATTTATGTTAAGTATCGTAGTGTTTTTCAAATAAATCCTTGTTTTCTTATGAAAGTAAGGTCACTCTTGTTGTTCTTTCGGGAATGACATTTTATGGGGGAGAGTTCTTTATTGAACTTGTGCTTAATTGCCAACTATTTGTGGGGAGTGCGGCTGTGGAATATTGTATGAGTTTTCTTGTATCTTTATAAACTCCTTGATGAATACACTAAGTTTCGACTATGTGAAACCATCGAAACAAGTTGATATGTTGTTCGACTATGTGAAATCATCGAAACAAGTTGATATATTGTTCTCTTTTTGTCATGAAGTATCTCTATGAAAATTTCATGAGGATCCCACTAGTTTTCGTACCTTTGCCAATTTATATTGACAAAAAGGGGGAGAATTAATGTGTAGTTCACACTACAAATACATATGGTTTACGGATCATTATGTAAGGGGGAGTGGTTTTCATTGTCAGATGAAGTATTGACTAAAGGGGAGTGATACAGATCACCATAGTATTGTTGTCAAAGTTGTGATACAATTGAACTTTGATGCTGTGTAATAATACTATGGCATTGTATAACAATGATTGACAACAACTGATTTCGCTACGGATCTTCAACAACTATGATGCTGAGTTGAACACATAAAGAATCATTAGATCACTTGGAAGTGATGAATATTTCGAGTAATGTTGAAGAACTAAGGATATCAAGCATTTGGATGAGAATCTATAAAGTTTAATTATATTGTAATCCATATGTATTGATAGTGTTGTCACTAAAATTGACAAAGGGCGAGATTGTTAGATCACTACTCGGTTGAACTCGCAAGCGTTGCTATCTCAAGCTTGTTTATCAATGTTAGTGATCAAAACTATAAATCTTGATTTCTAGTCTACTTATAGTGATGTCTCGGACTAGGATAGATTGTGTAGTTGAGCATTAGACTTCACGGCATTCATCAATTGAAGACGAGGAACTACTAAGGAGAGCTTGTGGAACTTCATCAACAAAAGGTGTGTGGAGACTAAAACTCATCTATCACTTGGAAAATCTATTTCTACTCTATCTCCTATATTGATACAAAAGTCCTATTACTCTATATTATTCGATTATGCACATTTGAGATTTCGAGCTGAGTTTGACTCGCTTACATATTTCTCGAAATATGTTTTGGTAAGCTTTCGCTTCAACCAAGTTCATCTTATATTCTTGACGAAAGGAAAAAGATGATCATGTTAGAATCGCCGAGTAACATCTTACATGGTTTGAGTGATACAATCATTTGGTGTAGACTTGGAATGTTTCGTTATGATTATTTCAATAACTTGAAAATTGCTTTGATGCTAATAGTGTGTGAAAACGGCTATTGTCATCCTCTAAAAAAGTTTCAATGATTGAAATAGAGTTTAGAACACTTAACCATCATTGGATTATTAACATAGTATGCGTTCTTGCATGTATGTGATCCATGACCGGAACTATAGTATGCATACCTATAGTATGCATATCTTCGTCTCATCGTTTGTGATTCCACAATATATTGTTTCGTTACCATACGATTAAGATTATTGTGAGGTGATTGATAATACTAGGATGTTCTTAGGGAATATAAGTCCGCTTCATTAATTGGTTCATGTGCAACTTGATTTATCAAAAGACGGAATAAAACTCGTAGGTGTTTCTATGAGAGACAGGTTTATCTATTCCAATAGACTTTTTGTGTGAGACAGATTTGAGTCTTCGACCTTGGGTCGTAGCAACTCTTGGTTGTGGGTGAGATCATCTAAGGGAATCAAGTGCGTAGAATCCTGCTTGGGTTCAGAGACATAAGGAGCGCAACTGTACCTTGATCAGTGTGAGATTGATTAGGGCTCAACTACATTCCAGTCTGAAGTTCATTGGTAGTAGGCCAGTGTCTGTAGCGGCTTAATACAGTGTGGTGTTCAAAGCTGGACTAGGTCCCGAGTTTTTCTGCATTTGCGGTTTTCCTCGTTAACAAAATTCTGGTGTCTGTGTTATTTCTTTTTTGCATTATATTTTTTTATATAATAGAAATATCACAGGTTGTGCGTTAAGATCAATCAATTAGATAATCCAACCTTTGGTTGTTGATATAAATTGATTGACACTTGAACATTGGTCTTTGGTACCGTTCAAGTTATTTCTCTTATTCAATCGGGCTCGCAAATTCCTATTTGTTGATTGCAGATTGAATTGAGAAATTAAGATATAAACTCTTTGATATACTTTTCTCTAGATTGAGTCTGTCTGTCTAGTTGATTCTCTTGAAAGTATATTGGAGTTTGTCTATTCAGATTGCCGAACGAAATATTGGGTGTGGTTATTAGACCCCCGCTTTTCATATCTTCTGTTATGTTGAAGCAGTTGTTATTGAACTTTTGAATTGTATTTTAAATCGGAAACCGTATTTTTAACTGTCTATAAATATAGTTCATCAACCACACGGTAAAGCGTGGAAGTATTCACCAGAACCCATTTTCTAAGTTGGTATCAGCCTAAAGATCCAAACCAAGCTCAAAAACAAACCAAAAACACAAAATCTTCTTCAATGGCAGCAAATACAAACAACTTAAGACAGATCCAAATCCACCATCGGGTTACCCTCAAACTAACAGAAACAAATTATCTTCTTTGGAAAACTTAGTTCAAACCTATTTTAAAAGGATATTGTCTCACAAGGTTCGTTGATGGGACAAAACAAAAACCCCCACGAACATTACCCGACACAGAATTCACAGCTTATGAAGAACAAGATTCTCTTCTTTTCGGATGGTTAAATTCTACGCTCATAGAAGCTGTACTTGGCAAAGTCAGTGGATTGGAAACATCCAAACAAGTATGGGATACACTGAAAAGACACTTTGCACCATAAACAAAGGCACACCATATGAATTTGAAAAAGCCGTTGCATAACCTATCAAAAGGAAACATGTATTTACAAGCTTTTTTCAATAATGCTAAAGGTTTATTTGATAGTATTGCAGCCTCTAAATATGCGGTCTCTGCTGACGAGATGAAACAATCTATCTGCAATAGACTGAATCAACCTTATGGTCCCATTGTCACTGATCTCGGCACAATTGAGGAAATGGACATGGAAAAATTTTATGTGCATCTATTGATGTTTGATATGGGATTATAGAAATAACTGGCCTTACTGCAACAGCCAATTTCCCATGTCGCCATGTCCAATATAGCATCTTCCAGCAATAGGCCTGATCATCGCAGATTCAACAGTCAAGACAGAACTGGGTACCAAACAAATAACAATCAAAGTTTTCGTATAAATAATAACCAGTCCCATCAGCATAACAACTTTCAGCACGACCAAGGGCCATGTCAAATCTGTAAAAAAAAAATCACGTAGTTGACTGGTGTTGGTTTCGATATGAGAAAGGAAACACATCTCAGTCCAAAACACCAGCAACCTACATAGCCTTACCTGGAGGAAAAGCTGAAAATAAGTGGGTTACTGATACTGGGGTTACTCATCATTTGATTGATGACATCCAAAACTTAAGCATCCCTCATGAACATGATGGAACATAACAAGTTCAAGTCGGTAATGGGAATACCCTTCAAATCGCAATTGTTGGTAATGCATCTTTTACGTATAAAACAAGGTCTTCCATGTTAATAACATTTATCATGTTCCGCAAATAAAAACCAATTTGCTCTGGGTTTATCAATTTTACAAAGATAATGGTGTTTGTTTCGAGTTTCACACCGATTATTTTGTTGTGAAGGACAACTCCACGGGGATAACACTGCTGCAAGGGCGGAATAGAAATGGACTTTACATCTTTGATGGCGTTAGAGATATAGATACCCCCATTTTACCACAGTCGTATGTCTCAGCTAGTCTTTCTGTTTGGCATCGACGTCTCATTCATCCTATGCTTTGTACCGTCTCCAAAATAATTTGTAATTTTTCACTTCCTGTTTCAAATAAAAGCTTTTATTATTTTCATTCTTCTCATATCAGCAAGAGCAAGAAACTCCCTTTTTCTGTTAGTACTACCATTTATGATAAACCATTGAGCTTACTTGTTTCCGATATTTGGGTGTTGCCACATATTTTTAGAACTAGGTATAGATATTACATGCTTGTCTTGGATGTTTATTCTCGTTACACTTGGATTTTTCCTCTTCTTCAAAGGTCTGATGCTGTCTATGTTTATCCAGTTTCATAAGCAAAATCGAAAATCTAACAGATCATAGAATAAAAGTCTTTCAAAGTGATAATGCCTTAAAAATATAATAAATTTACATCATATCTTAATAATTATGGCATTCAACATCGGTTTTCCTGTCCTCATACATCTCTACAAAATGACATGGCGGAAAAACGTATTAGACATGTTACTGAGTCAAATTTTGCTCTTTTATTTCATGCTCATACGCCAAACTCTTTTTGGTCTGAAGCCTTTTCAACAACTTGTTATTTAATCAACAGAATTTCCAAATCAAGTTCTGAATGTAAAACTCTCCTTGAACTACTATTTAACAAGCAACCAAATTACACCTTCCTAGGAGTCTTTGGTTTCCTAACTTACCCGTGTCTAAGACCATATAATTCTAATAAACTAGAACCAAGGTTTTTAACAACCAAAATTATAATTTTTATCGATATGAGGGTCTCCGATCAATCCAAAATTGATACTTTTTGAATATCAATGCATCTCAATAAGAAACTATATATATTATCTACCAATTTTGTATAATAAACCTTCGTATAAGTATAATACATTATCCTTAGGGTCAGGTGTCCGACGGACGGTTGATGTTCCACCCGCGTCCAATCCATGAAAATGATCGGTTTCAAAAATTCACCAGCGTCCAATCCGTCAAGAAACGGTTCGGGTGTCCATCCGCCAAAATGCGAATCGGATTGGATAAAATCCACGGGTTTTGATGGTTTGAAAATAAACAAGAATGTTTCAAATGGGCCTATTCTGAAGTTTGATAATCCTATACCATATTAGTGTTGTCATCTCCGTTGTTCACAGAATCACAGGCCTTATTTCCATTTTGAAATTTGGATAATGATTTGGATCTTGCTATCTTTACAGAATAATGTCCCCTATTTGGCTATTTTGCACTTTTGCTTATTGTTTTTTATCAATAAAGTTTTCATCAGCCTGGAGTTAGATAACTCCTGTTATACTCGTGCATCTCATGTTATCCTCGTGCATCCATGCAAGTTTGTTCGTTTTAGTTGTTCACTCATACCAGGTAACTTCTGTTTTATTACTGTTCCAAGATTTAGTAAAAACATTCTCATTCAAAATGAAACACAAAACTGACATCTTTCATAAGACCTACATGCTTGCTCAGCTGCAGCATCGATGGCTCTTCTCTTTTAACACGAGACTAGCGGATGCGTTGGCTTGTAGCCTTCTGGATTTCAACTTGGGGCTACATTTTGTTCTTGAGTTTTAACATTGAATCAAAAACGCATTTTATTTTAATCTTAAGGTACAAGATTCGTCAAAAGAAAACCTAATAATAAGAGGTCCAGAAGTAGCAGAACCTTTAAAAAATATCATCAATTGTTTATCGTCTCACTTTGATTAAAATATTTCAAAGAATTCTTTAGATTTTGTTTGAATTAATAAATTCATTTTTTGATGAAATATATGGGACATCTGCACATGCCATTCAACGGCAATAAACTTACAAACTTTTTATTCGGGCTTCAATTCAATTCAGCTCAGTTTTGTTTCGTTTTCGGTTATCATTCAAGAATTTCTTCGTTGGCTTACAGAAATAACCGTTGGATACTCAGCGACAGTCTTGCTAGCTGTTGCCAAAAGACAGTTTTCCTTGCAAGATTACTAACTCAGTTAGGGCACTTTCTATAGAATCAACAAACACAAAAAATGGATGTTAACATCGAGTCGGAGCAACCAGCGCGTATTTGTTGTGAAGACGCTCGATCGTGCCACTGTCGCTGGCGTTAGAATGAATGTCACTGGCGCTCGAATGAATATCGCCTCTCACATATTCTCTCTACAAAACCTGATTATTATAATTATGGTTTATTTTTTATTATTTATTTTATTAGTTAAATAATCTGTGGGACCAAACTCTTATTAATTTATATAAATAAAATGATTAGTGGAACCCAACTCTTATTAGTTTATGTTAATAAAAATAATAGTGAAACCCAAACATATCAGATTTGTTCATTTTGACTTGTTTCCATAGTGGAGAATGGGGTTTGTTCATTCACGTGGCTCAATAAATTTTTATTCTTGTTCATTACCATGTAAACTGCTCTTATGAATTAACCATAATTTATAAAAGGGATACCAGTTCTACTAAATGTTGATACCGTTTCATATAGGATAAAAAAATCTCACCGATCCTAACCGTTGGATCGATGAAATGGTATCAATACACCATAGGACTGGTATCCCTTTATAAATAAATCGTGGAATTAACGGATTCATTTGTCAAGTTTTGTAATAAATACTATTAGCATCCAAAGTGTGTCAGTAATGACGCTTACGACACGAAAGAAAAATCTATCTCTCGCTTCTGTTTCTTGTCTCTATCTCACTCACAGTCACAGACATCATCACCAGTACTAAATTATTGTCCTTTCTTGATAATCCATTCAAACATTTTGTTTCCATTGATCAAATTAACAAAACACACACTAAGAACAAGAGAGAAATCAAGAAACCCATTTCAATGGAGATCAAAATAATCACATTACATTTATAATAACAGTAATCATCAACATCATCAAGGAATTACAGGTCCATTGCTGGTGCAAGTGAGTAAAGATTTCTGAATACCACCTTGACAGAAGAAAAAACTAGTTGGACATCTAAACAGACAATTATTAACCAAACTAACAATAGCAGTACCAGGTTTAAGAGCCATTAAAGGACCTGGAATTGGACCAAACAAGTAATTCCCACCAAGTAATAATCTAACAAATGGTGAACTACCTTCATCTGGAACAACTGTTTTAATTGCATATTGTGAAGGTATCATCCCTGTAAACCTATTATTCTCAACTGATAATGCTGATAGTTTCGGCATCAAAGCCATGAAAGCTGGTAATAATCCTTCGAGCTCATTGTTGCTCAAATCAAGTGCTATTAGTTCACTTTCAGTACCTAAATTCCTTGGTACTTGTACATATGTGAGCTTGTTATGAGATAGAGTCAATTGTTGCAGAGATGGATGAGAAAACAGAGCTGAAATTACAGACCCAGATAATAAATTATGACTCAAATCCATTACCTGTAAGAATTCCAAATTCAGTATGTTATCAGGGAGATTTCCTTGTATGTAATTGTTCCTCATTATAACTGTCATCAATGAAGATGGCAAAGTGGCTGGAAAATTCCCTGAAATTCCATTATCACTTGCATCTAAAAAGGTCAGATTTTTAAGTGAACTCAAATCAGGAATTTCCCCAGAAATCTTATTCCCTTGAAGTTCTAACCTTTTTAAGCTTACTAACCCATTGAAGCTCTCTGGAATTGCTCCTTGGAGACGGTTGTTGTCGAGGTAAAGTTCTTCCAAATTCGTAAGATAACCAAGAGAAGCAGGTAATTCACCGGTGAATGAGTTACCTGAGAATCCCAGTCGACGGAGACGAGTGAGTGCTGAAATTGACTCTGGAATTGAACCACTCAAGTAATTACGCGATACATCAAGAGTTACCAAGTAAGGGAAATTCCAAGACGAATTAGCTAAAGACCCAGTATACCCAGCTTGATCAAAGATGATATCAGTAACTCTTTTGATTCCAGAAACATCATCAGGTTCACATCTAAACCCACAAGTGAAAACATCAGTATTAATGTGGTCACATGGATCAACTGAGAAATCCCATGAGCTTAAACAAGATCCTGGTGTTACTGATTTTGAGTCTAGTTTGTTTCTCAATTCTTTCAATCCTTCAATCTCTTTAGCATCTGTTTTTGACTCCCCTTTTTTTAACATTACGATTACTGAAACTAATAACAAGAACAACAAAGACAATTTTTGAGTACCCATTTCTTCTCTTCAGATCTCAAAATTAAGAGTGAGTGAGTGAGAGTTGCAGAGGGAGTAAGAAAGAAATGATAGAAGATATAGGCAAAAGAAATGAAATGAAATTGGTTCGTGAATTCACACGATGATGAATTGGTTTGTCATAATTTGATGAGACAAGAAAATCAGAGATTTAGTGGTGTCTTTTCTCTTCTTCCTTTTCCTCTATTTCTTCACTCTTTGTTTATCTTTGAAGACCTTCACGAGTAAAAATGTCAGAGTTTGGACCCCTCCCCCCTTCTTATAACTGGCTTTAAATTTGTACTCTTTCTCGAAGTCCAATCACTACAGCACAAGAGATAAAGAGGAGAGAAGAGAGAGGGATTAGATTGGTATTAGTATATCTTGTTTGATGTCCCCCATAGCCATATAGGACGCTCTTTTCAGTGTTTCAGCTTTGGTCTCTCTCATGGCTGTCATATATGTCTCTTTTGAAGCTTCATCATTTCATTGACAAGAAAAAGTAAAGAATGGATGGTGCTTGAATATGAATGTTTATAGCATGGGCCATTCACATAATTGTAGATGCATTTGTCCAAAATTGGTGCAACCTCATCTTCGGATAATGAGGCACATCATATCCTGATAACCCCTTAATTTGTTTGTGGAGCTCAGGAAGCTATCTCCATGTGCCAATTAAGTGCCGCATGCAGCATACTACAACCTTTTTTTATGGTATCCAGACGATCCTAGTCAGAAATTGCAAAACAATGCGTTACAAGGTACTAATCCGTGCAGACTGCAGAGGTTATAATAACTTCGAAATTTCTAAGCAGTATTCATTCTAAGATCAGAAATTCTCCAACAGTAACAACCGGTGCATAAAAAATTAAGGGCCGACATTGTTCCTGATCGATCAAACAAAATAAAGTAAAAATGGGTAGGGTCAAAGATTCACGGGTGAAGTTTAGTCCCAGGAAATGTGTGATTCTTCTTTGTCAAATTGGCAAAAGACAATAAAATGCATTAACGGTTTACAAGACCTTTGATTTTAACGTAAAAAACACAAAACCATACAAGTAGAGTAGGTTGGTCTGCTAATAAACAGGTAATTTTTTTTCTTTTTTTACCTCGGAAAATTTGTTGTTGTTTGCTTGTTGTTTATTCTCGAATAGTAGAATCCAATATACTTACTAGAATCACACGAAGCAAAGACAAAATATTAGTAGTATTAAAAAGCAGGTTTAAAATCATAATATTTCTCACTTCTTGAGGTTTGGTTCACCAAAAGGTTTTGGGAAACTTAAAAAGATAAAGAATGAAAGACAAGGGAGAATTACTTATAGGGTTCTTAAAGTCTAAACTCTAACCAAATATTTGGAACTTAAACCCACAAGACATCATTGAAAACAGTAATCGCCGCCGCGTTTTCAGTTTTCAAGCAACATTTACTAACTTCACCATTAAAAAAAGGGATGGGTTAATCCAAACAAACTCATGGATCATTAAAAAGAGAGTAATAAACACTATTTAAGGAGATAAAGAGGAATATGTAGTGTCATTTCAGGGTGTCTGGTACTTATTTGAAGACTGCATTTTCAGTGACAATTTACTACGGACCTTGATTATTTCTTGATAAATTTCTGTCCATAATACACTGATGAAACAACCAGAGCATTCCTCCCTACTATATGTTGTCCAGACAAAAAAAAGGGACGACAAATAATACGTGTATAATGAACTTCCTTTATCCAGGGCATGTCTCTAGAGTTTAAAGAAGCGAGTTCAACTTATTTACAGTCAGAAAATAGAATGTACATACCGGATATAGCACCACAGCAAAATTGGATGGCCCTCACATATAGGCCAAAATTAGAACTAAATTTTTTTGTACCTTCGCCATTAGAACTGAATTCTTTTGTCCCTTCCCCAGTTAGCGCAGAGAGAAAGCACCTCCAACTTAAGATACCCTTCCAGGCAACCGTTCAAACTTTGAACTATTGCCATTAATTCTTCTAGCTTCTTCATCCAAGTGCTGCCTCACGATATTTTGATTTATCTCAAACAAGAACTGGATTCCACTTATCTGCGTCTCACAATGATGTAAAATTTAATTGCATTTCTTTTGTAAATCAAGGTTAAGAAGAAGACAATAATGTGATACTGATACCAAAATGAATCAATGAGCTTGTGCTTTAAGCAAGATTCCCTTCAAATGGTCTTCAAATAGTAAATCAATGAGATTCTGAGACAGTATAGGTGTTGGGTAGCAAATAATTACCTCAATCAAACAGTTCGAGCTAAGTTTTACACGCTGTCCGGTTTTTAGTTCCTTGCTGTTAACTAAGACAGAGCATTTCCCAAGGTTCTTCATATAGAAAGAACCGTTTTCGTCCATCTTTATCGTTGCCTAAGAAAATGAACCAAACTGTAAGGGATAAAAATAGCCGTAAACAACTCTTCATAAGAAGCAACAAGTTGTATTCCCTTTCATGAGACTGCTATAATCATGCAAACCTTCAACAGGATGCAAAAATTTAAACCAGATTTCACAATCTTCAAAACAACCTTAAATTATTGAAATAAGGAGATAAAAAGTTATCATTACCTGCCGCCTGGATATTTTATTAGCACACCCTTCTCCTCTTCCCAGGTCAATGTCAACAGAAACGTCTACCGTTGTTCTCCCAAGTAGAACCTATGAAGAAAGGAATATTTCATTACTCATATCTTTCTTTTTCTCAAACGACACTGTATCTCCGCCTAAATAACTGCCACTATGGAGAACTGAAGCACCTTCGCTAGAAATTATATACCTCGGGTTTCTTAATGTAATGCCTCAAATGACGGCTGTACAGAAGTGCAAATGCTCTACGAGATGCTATAGCTCTCTGAATACAAGAATAGGCACCTTGTTCCAACCTTATGATTGCTCTCCCTGAATGCTCATATTGATGCCTTAACGCTGAAAACAGGGAAACAACACCAAAACCAATAAATTTAGGCCATTTTTTATGAAAAAGATAAAACACCATACTGGGTTTAAATGCACCACCGATGCTTAAACTAATGTCAGCAAATTACCTTCCTTACTTGAGTACAAATCTGGAATGCAAGAACCCAGGTCCATATCAAGTATCTGCAAGCAAAGTAGATTAGGAAATTGGAGGAAAAACAAGCTCCCAAATCAATAATAGAAGATCATCTAACCAAAAGATAGTTAAGCATAAACTTTAATATATACCATTGTTTCAACATCAGAAAAACAAGGTACATCATCAGTATCTTCGAAAAGCTGATCTTCCTGATCTGATGTCAAAGGACTAAACATGAACTCGGAAGTGATTTCAACGGGATCCACATGAGGTGATGCATGGCTTTCAGTCATGAAAATAGCATCCGCCTCCTTGTTAGAGCCATCAACAACGTTTTGCGGCAATACTTGATCAGAAACATGAATCTGCCCGCTTAAATGAAAGTCAAAAGTGCTTCCAGTGTCACTTTGCTTTCCCGGTTCAGCTTCCATAAACACCTCTTCTGGGACTGATTGACATTGTATCGCGGCAGGAACTACATCCTCAAAGGTCAATTCCGGAGATTCATCAAATATTTGATATTTAACCCCATCATCATCAACTAAATGATTTGGAGAAACTTCAGGTAACGCCTCCATCTTCGGAGAAGCTACAGTTCCAAGTTGTTCCTTTTCTTCCTTGATGTGGCTTAGGCCTTGCTCGCTTGCCTTTCGACTGACGGCAAAGTCACTGGCAGGTGTTGAAACTGAGCCACCCCCAGAACTATGTTGCATCGCAGCGGAAACATATGATGGCAGCACCTCACTGGGAGACAAGAAAGAATCATCATTGCTCGGAATTTCAGGGTCTTCGGTATTCAAAAAACAGCAAATAACCCCGTTAATCCGATAAGGAGATTGAGGTTCTGGGACTGATGTGGTTGTTGACAAAGCAATTGATGAATCGTCAACCTTACAGGTCAACGGATGTAGTGGGACCTCAAAACCTACTAGACTTGCAGCATTCATAACCCCACTCCCTGTATCCAGAGCCATTGATTCTTCAGGGTCACTAATATTATAGGGAGAACCGAAAAGCATTGATGTCAGACCTTCGAGCGGAGACCCATCTAACATGCCTTTCTCGTTATCGTCATCCACAAAAAGAAAGTCCAAAGAAATATCCCCAAAAGTAGCATCAGAACTTGCTAATCCATCACCACAGTCTCTCACATATCCAGGTAGAATCCCTTTCATAGAATCATCTTCATGTGGACCAACATTTCCAGCGCCCCATTCTGGATATTGGCTAAATGAAGCAACACTATCTGGAATAGGTGGACTGAAACCGGAGCAGACGTTTTCAGGTTTAATGTTAAAGAGTGGCCCGCTATCTCTGCGAATATGTGACATCTCCTTGTGTAGATTATCATGATCAAATGAATGATCTATGTCATTTTGTACCGCTTCATTGGCTGTGATAGGGGATATATTTTCTACAAAACCATTTAAGCAACCCCCACCCATTATTTCACTTGCAAAATTTCCTTCAAATGAACCCCTGTCTCCACATTGAAATTCATTAGCAGTACCATACATGTTCGCACTAGTCGTTTCAGCATTTAACATTGATGAGAAATCCAATTCCCCATCTGGAAGCTCAAAGTCATCTGTAACAGGATCTCCAATCATGCAATTATCACTCGGAATTTCAAAGTCATCTGTAACAGGATCTCCAATCATGCAATTATCACTAAAATAATCATCTACAAATAACTGTTCTTGACTCCCTCCTCCATCACCAATGTAATTTTGAAGACTGGGAAAGTCTAGATCAGCAGAACTGCAAGGTCCTGTGCAATTTCTCTTTCGCATGGCATAGTACTGTCCACGAACACTTTCTTCTTTCCTTTTCCCAGAAACCTGCTTATATCCTTCGGAAACACCAACTCTCCTGGACATTGGTGACAAGCTGGACACAGATTCTTGAAGCTCGGACATGCGAAGAGAAGCTTCAGCAGAAACATCAGGGTCATAGAGAAGAGCATGCCACCGCTCTTGCAGTTCTAGAATAGAAAATTGGCGAGAGAATTGAACTGCGCCTTTAGCAAGTGATTCCAAAGAAGCACCTTTCTGCAAGCAAGAATCGATATTTTATCAGCAAAGATAAATATCTATCTAGAACAGTTCAAAACCACTATGTTTGGATAAAAGTTTGTGATGGTTCAGTCTGTTTATTTGATCTTCTTTCCAGCTTGCATCAAAGTGCAGGCTGTTTATGATGTCAAAAACAAATACCACATAACCCTCAATGACATATAAAAATGCGAACGGCTAGGAAGACATATTAGCAGAGGTGCATCAGATTCATGCGCCAAAATCATCGTCAAAACAGTAATAATTGCTGGTTCAAACATAGTTGAGCTGTAACTAGCAAGAGAACCCCCATAGTATAGTCACAATTGCACGACTTGCATCACTAACATCTTACACAGATCACCTAAGATGTCCAGACGTTGGTGCATTTGGATATCATAGACCTCCTACACTTACTACGGCATCAAATCCAGAATCAAAACACGCCTCTACAGTCACCAACATGTTCTCAAAACTTATCCAACAGAAAGAAAGAGAGCAAACAATTACTTCTACTCTCCTAATTATCTGTAAATTCTAAGGTTAATCAATTTTCAAATTAAGTTCATCAAGTAGCCCATCAGGCGAAAATCCTGGTACAGAACTCTAATTAAACCTTCACCCACTAGGTCAAAACCAATTGGTAGCAGAATCTGTTAACTAATTCACCCAATCATCGTTTTTAATCTTATCCAAATTAAAACACAATAGACTCTAGATTCTTTAACTTTCTAATCGATTCATGTAGCATAAAGATAAAGATTAAACCATCTTTTTCACATTATCACACTGACCCTAATTGATTTCTACAATAAAACCCCAAAAAAATCTGAGTGCAAGAAAACATTCCTACATTATTATTATTATTATAAGTACAAATAAGGAAGGAGGCAAAATAAATAAAGAAATAAATAACAAAAAACCCCATTAATCATGAACTCTAAAACCCTATTTCAAAGAGTTCAAAGAGAAAGACTACCTCAACAGCATTCTTTAACACAAGATCATCTTCAGGAATCCAAGTGATGGTTTCCATGTCGTCTTCTTCTTCGTCGTCTTCTTCTGCTGCTGCTTGTTCGCTTCTCTCTTATCTCAAATCTAAAACCCTGTTTCGTCTCTGTAAAATCATTAAGCGGAAGAGAGAGAAAAGGGAGAAGGAGTCGTCGATGTGCTGCGGCGATGCTATTAGTTGCCTGCCTCCTCAGTCCTCACCCTCTGCTGAAAAGGCGGGGAAAGAATTTTTCGTTTCCCTTTTGTATGCTCTTTGCGGCGTCTCTTCTCTACTTCTACAGTTCTACTACCTACTTGCTAAGTTTTGGGCTCAGCGGGCTCGGGTATTTTTGGAAATTTGTTATTAAGGGGCCGTGTTATTTAAAGACCCGGTTGTCTCTTTTTTTATTTTGTTTTGGAAAGGATTTAAGCGGAATTTAAAGTTCAAAGTCAGAGTGTAATAGCATGTTTGGTTAGCGCGTTTGGATACCAAAAGTAAAAATCGGAAGCAAAAATATATTGTTTCATAAAAAGTCGATTTTTTTATTTTTGGAAGTCGTTCGAAATTTTAGACCTAAACTAACTTTTTGCTTTTTGATTTCTAAAAGTGAAAATGTTACTTGTATCCAAACGGGCTTAGCATATAAGAAGTTACTTTTTGACTTCTAGAAATCCGAAAACCAGAAGTCAGTTTGGGTATCGAATTTCAAAACATTTCTAGAAATCGAAAAGTTATAGCGCGTTTGGATATCAGAAGCGGAAGTGCTTCTGTTTCTCCAGAACTAAAAGTCATAAGCGGAATATATTTTGCTTCACAAATGGTCTATTTTTTATACACCCAAACTAACTTCTAGCTTTATAAATTTTTGTGAAACAAAATAGTTTTACTTCTGACTTCTGCTTTAGGTATCAAAACACTTTATAAGTGTAATTCCAATTATCTGGCAGTTGGATAAGCAAACTATCAAACTCGATACAAAAATGATTTGTGGACCCCAATTTTAATGCACCCAGTACCCAATTCTAGGTGGCGGCATCCACATGGTCTTTTTTTTTCCTTTTCAGATTTAATATTTATCACAAAGCAAAACTAATATTTTTATGAATATCAACCAAAGGATTCAAACCATTGGAATGGAGTAAAGGATTGAGAGATGTCGCACCAAGTTGTACGCATAAATTTATCTAATTGAGGAGTATATAATTCAATATCATGTGCATTCTCAAACCTACTTCAAATACTTGATTTATGTTTTAATTTTCTCACAGGAAGCATTCCTTGTACGCTTGCAAATTTTCAAACTATGATGGAGCTTCATCTACATTCAAATTTTCTTTTTGGTAAATCCAATACATATTGATTGGTAATTTCAAGTGATTTAAGACTATTGAGTCTTGGTTGTTGTCAACTCAATGATACAATTCCAATTGAAATAGGCAATTTGAAGAATTTGAAGCTTTTGAATTTGCAAAAGAATTACTATAAGAAATTAGTGGTTGCAAAGAACGTCAAATCTTCTCAGTTGAAAATAATATCATCCAATGACGTATTCATGTGATCGATTGGAAAGCTTAAAGCTTTAATTAAAGATACTAAACTTTGAAAAGATGAGGGTACCGAGTACACTATAATAAAAAATTCTTTGACCTGTTAAGACACGCATGTATAATCTTTTTCGATAAGGTCAAATTTAAACATACAATATAACCTTAATTATAATTTACGTTCAATAAAGAATAGGTTACGGAATCATTCTAGGTATGATTAACTTACAAGTGTTTTTACTTTAATTATAAAGATAAAGATAAATAGTGTAATGCAGAAATAAAGTAAGCAACACAAATATACAAGATTTTGTTAACGAGGAAAACTATATGACAGAAAACCCTGGGAACTAATCCACTTTTGAATGTTTTCGGAATTAAGCCTGAAAATAAGAGGGTAACACCACAGTATATTAAACCGCCACAGACACTAGCCTACTATCAGACTTCGAATTAGAATGTAGTTGAGACCGAATTCACCCTCCCAAGCAATTCAGCTAGCTACAGTCGTGTTCCTTAGATCTCTTGAACCTCGTAAGGTTCTATGTACTTGATTCCCTTAGCTGACGTCCTTTACAGCCTAAGAGTTGTTTCAACCTCCGTGAAGACTTTTGATACCTATTTGCCTCTAATATACAAGCCTATTTGATTTTCCTTTTGATTTTGCAATCTAGGTTTGTAAATATGTTTGCACTAGATAAAGTCAAGCAAACCTCAAAAAATCAGGTAACTTACACTCAGTTTAGAAGCTTGGATTCTTAACCACCTTTCAAGAACAGTCCAACCAAATTATAGAAGAGTTTAGATATCTATCTTGAGGAATCACAAAATACGAGAAGAAGAGAACTTTGTGATTTCGTTCCTGATATGAGGTTTTGAAAACCTCAAGATCGGGATTCAAGAACTATCAATAAGAAGAATTCACAGAAGAGTTTAGATATCTATCAAAATTTCTTTTCTTAGGAACACATACAATATTCGTCACTACAAAAAGGAAAATGGTAACTCCACCATTTTAACTACTTCATTTATGAAATTCATAGTAATATGAATACATGTCTGTGACTTATTTGAAATGAATTGAATGAACAATTCATAAAATAAAAACTTTTTGAGTGAGATTCTATAATGAATTCCCGCGTCATTTATCAATTCTTGATCATCGAGATTCATTATCTATTCAGATTTATATTTAAGAATAATATTTGGAGTACCCCGATTCATCAGGTAGGGTTCGCCGAGTGGAATATATGTAATGGTTTGTCCTTTCCTAACACCGAGTCCTTTTCAGTACAATTGGCTCCAAAGTTGGTAGAAAGCTCTGCAGTTTAGCATGCTCGGGGGGAGTAATCCATGCACCATGGGAATCTGTTGCCGGATGAGCATAGGGGTGTCCGTTGAAAAGCCCACACTGCTGGATAAACGCAGTGGCGAAGTGGGGACATATGATCAGGTCATTACAAATAGTATCAGAGTCGACAATGTCGGTCCAGCTCCTTTAAAACAAATAGCATCTGCCACAGATCATAATTGTTTATTATAAACGATACGTAATGTGTATCGTTTTAGTTAAACCATAATTTTCTTAATTTTTTTTTTTAATGTCTTACACAAAGACTTTGGTTGGTAACCTAGCAACAAGCTGGGCTCCAACTCCTCTTTGAATAGCAATGCCTAATCTATGAAAAATAAAACTACCAAAACCAGTGCTAGCATCGTTGCTAACAATACAATTCTTCAGGCGCTTGAAAAAACACAAAGTATCTCCACCAAGTTCCCCAAGAGTATAAAACGCTAGGACACCCATACCATATCCAAGTAAAGCACACTTGTCCAAATATTTAGTCCGTTTACACGAAACCGCAATAGAAATAGCTTTTCCCAGGACAAAAGAACAAATACCTGCATCAGTGAAGGGCGAGACACCTGTGACATCCATGAAAACATCTTGACCATTCTCCCAGTTGAGAACAAGGATATCAGCATGCTTAATGTCCTTTTCATCGTCTGACACAATACCAAGAGACACTTCCTTGCGTGCAGGCACGCCAGCTTTGTAACAAATATCAACTATAACATCTCGAACAAAATCATGTCGAAACTTACTTCCAACATCTTTAGCAAAATGAAGCGCGTGGTCCTCAAAGATGTCCATAGATTTGTTACAACTTGAGCATAATCCATTCTCAACAAAAAGTGGTATATCAAGGCGATATCAAAGTACAGCTCTGAACTGTCTAGGCCCGAGGCACTGATTAAGCCCACTAATAGGGACAGATAAAAAATAATCCTTAGCATGCTTGACACGGTTACACTTCCACAAAATGGAATCTCTTGCAGACATAGAAAATTGGTCTGGATTTGCTTCTTGACTCCATCAAAATTAGTGACTGTCAGGGAATGGATGGAAGGGGGGGCAGTATTGTCGACACAATAAGAAGGAGGTAATCCGCATACCTGGATAAAATTCTGAAGAGCCAACTGATAAGCAGAACCTTTGCCCGTTGAGAATAAATCACCAAGAATTATTTTTTGCACCGAAGCTGTCTGACTCTGAGAAGCAAGGTAGCAGTAGGTATGGGTGTCAGTCATGATGTAAATGCCCAGGCCACTATCTTTGATAGGCAAGGTAGCTAATCTTTGTTGTAAAGGGCCAAAACCCGCACCATCACCAGTAATTAGAAGTCTCCAACACCTAAGTAGATGGTCATCAAAAAGATCAGTGGAAGGTTGCAGGGTTGCTGTATTGGTAGTTCGCATTTCAAAATATAATGTAGACACACCAGTGAAATTGCGAGTAATAACATCTCACTCTGAGGATCTTTGAGTTTTTTGATTGCAGACATTAGTTGAACAGTCTTATTCACCCTGTTCACCATCATATCACTAATAAAATTAAAATCCAAACTCACTAGTCCCCCCAAAAGTTTAACGCCATTGGCAGGTCTACCAATATCAAAGGGGAATACACCATCAGCAGTGCTTCTGGGATCGATAGAAGGCCAAAAGACCTTTGTCTTCTTGATATTGAGATGTAAACCCCTGCTTGGCCCTTCGGTTTATATTATATGCAAATCCTTGGCCACTTCAAGTGTATCACAAATAATCGTATCATCATTAAGATAGCAGGCGTGTAAATCAAGCTTACAACGGGAAGCAATAGACTTCACAAGAGGGTGAAGAGTCAAAGCAAACAACAGAGGACCAAGAGGATCACCTTGTTGAACACCGAGTGCCTAAGACAAAATATACTGGTCATAATAAAGTCTAGCAGGCCTTATGTAACAAAATTCTACCCAGCGAGAAATACCTGGACAATGAAGCCGAACCTCCTTGAGGAGATGGGATCTGCACACCATACTGAATGCATTGGAGAAGTCAATAAGAAACATTGACATCTTTTCTGACGCCATTTCAACTCCAAAAGGCCATTTAAAGCATGTAAAATGCTTCCCCCCCTGCTGGCACTCCAACACCAAATTGGTGGTCCCCTAAATTATAAGTCATGTCCTCGCCGACTGAGAAAGCAGCAATCTTAGAACTAATCTTCGCCAAACCTTGCCAACTGCAATAGATCTTATCCCGCCATCGGGTTTAAGTAACGGTGTTAGGGGTGCACTAGCTATGAACTCGCCTAAACCGATGGGGCATTTGCCTGCCAACCAAAGATTGACCACCCCTGTGATGGAAGAAACTAATTCATCGGCAACTGCAGCTGCTGCCCCACCCAAAACGTCGATTAAATGTTTTGCACAAAACCCATCTCGGCCGCACGAAGTGCCTTTTGGGAAGCTCTTGATCGCCCCAAGAACTGCCCGAGAATCCACAACAATAGGATCAACGACAACTGGTTCACAAGGAATGTTAGGTAGAGGCGCTACGGGTGCTTCAATTGCAATTCATAATAGGTGCTTTCATTATGAGGAGCAATCCCATTCGAAGAAAGTACTCGTATCGCAGATGCGAAGTGACCATAGCTTATCTTCTTTTGGCATGCAGTGATGTTGTCCATTGTTTGCTTCTTCTTATCAACCTTTTTACTCCCCTGCTGACTCGGAAGTTGCAACAACTCGTTAACCAAAATGGAGCAACCATTAGCCTCCTTTCAAACATTTAAGTCCTGGTTAATAGCATCAATTTAAAGTCGTTTCCTATTGATGGATCTTTCTTCAGTCGAGCTCTTAGGTCTATATAAGGTCAGAGTACATGTAGGTAGGAGAATAAGTTGTATCCAAGAAGACATACAAGATCGATTGAACAGTACCTTTTCAATCCAGGCCTTCAAGACTCTAGAGAAGTTGAGTCTGCATTTATGGGTAATGGAAGCGACGGTAGTGAACTGCCTTTGGAAGGCTGCATTGAGCAGTTCCGGAGATAGTGAAACAATCTTAATATCACAGCTTTCATACCCCCCTGAAGTACTTCCAACACCCCGATCCTCAACAGAGTTATCCAACCCAAACGTACAACCAGCGCTGGAATCAACAGGCTTTGTCAAACCATGAATTAGGAATTCTGCAGAAGAACCATTGACAGGGCATGCAATAACATAACCATAGAAAACTCCATCTTGACCTTTACAGGGCATCTTCCAGCCATGAAATCTCATGCACCTGCTGCATAGCCACATGCGTAAATGCAGCAAAACCTTCTCGAATTCAAGGTAAACTTGTAAGTGCTTAGATTTCAAATATCTATAATTGTCCTGTCTATCATCAAAGACGAGATGCATGTCCTGCAGATGTTGAAGGAACGACACCTTAGCATAACCCCTACCATTCACCCCATTTGGACATCCATCGAAATTCTGGAATGGACGTTGGCAGTAGCCTGCTTTTGTTACAGCATCTTCCGTACAAGATGAAGATGAAAGGGTACCACTCAAGGAGATCGGAGATGCAGTCTGAGAAGAAGAAGGAGGAGAAAGCTTCTGGGTACGTGATGAAGAAACTCTGGTTATCCTAGGCATGATGCCTTAAACAAAACCCTAAAAAAAACACGTAAACCCTAAAAAAAAAAAAAGGAAAACCCTAGGCATGGTTCCTAAGCAGATTCAAAAACGATTGAAAAACAAGAACAAAAGCAAACACACGAGAAAATGATGAAGAAATCATGGTGAATCTGGAGAAGTGTCCTGGTTTTCAGTCGCCAGGCAGTCTCCAGAGCCATTTTCCAAACAAGAAGATAAGGCCTTTTTTTTTTACCTTAATAACTTTCAATCGAGAACAACACGTCTTTGGGTGCTTCTCCGGGCAAGCCAAGGGAAAGTAGACTTGATACTACCTACATGTAGCATAACTCGCATATGATTGGTCGAGACTCGCATGTCCTACATGCACGTTCAACACTACATATTTAGTGATTAAACAATCACGTTTTCTTATCTACCTTTTATAACTACCTTTCAGTCAAGGAGAGGTGTTAGAATAACCACGTTCCATATAACACAACTTTTTAACCTAGTTTTTAGAGCACTGCTCGGTCGAACTCGCATGCGTTGCTATCTCAAGCATGTTTGTCGATGTTAGTGATTAAAACTATAAATCTTGATTTCTAGCCTATTTATAGATGTCTCGGACTAGGACATAGTTTGTGTAGTTGAGCTACGACTTAGTTTGGTAATGCTTTTTTTTTTTTCCAAAAGCACTTTCAAAAAATATATATAGTAATAATTTTCCATATTGGTGTTTGGTAAAAAAAATTCTAAAGTGCTTTTTGTCCAAAGCACTTCTGAAATTCCCCAATTTTCATAAACTGGGGGGGGGGGGGGGGGGGGGAGGAGCTTTTAAAAGCTCCAAAAGCATAAGTTGTGGTCCCACCTAATTTTAAGACTTGATTTTTCTTTTATATCCCTCCTTTATTTTATAAATGACCAAAATTGCCCTTACATCTTTTACAATCAATATCTTATTCTCCATATCATATTTCTTAAACAGTGTTATTTTCAATCTATATCATGCTCTTTAAAGATTATTATTTTCAATTTCAAATTATATTTTCTATACCATTTTAATACAAAATTCCAATTTATCTTCATAAATGATTTGCATATTCTTGGAGTATGGAAGAAAAAATGGAAGATTCTTATAGATATGCCAAGTTACCCGTATAGAAGATAAGTTCAAATAGTCGTTGCAACGATGGCCATTCATAACTATATAAGGAGACATGATACTAGGGATAGACATTTTGAAGATGTTTATAACAGTGTTTATGATGAAACCACTGAACCAGACAATGAAGAAGATCCTAACGCCACCAACAGATGGAGATCAAAAGAAATAGAAAAATTGAGAGATGAAATCGCTAAAAGTTTAATGGGAGCTTAAAAGAAAATATATATGTGGTGAAATTTATATAAGAAATTTAATCAAAAATAAAAATAAGAGCCAATATTAAATAATTGTTTGATCTTAGTTTGATTTTTTTTATCACATAAAGTATTTTCACATTAAAATGTTATGTCTATTTTAGTCATTTGCTACAAATACAATAACTGAACTAATATTTTACCAAACACGATTTGATAATTTTTTTAATCAATTTTAGCTTTTAGTATATAGTTTACCGAACACCTAACTGCTTTTTTTTACACATCACAGCACGGCAGAAAATCGCTTTTGTAAAATCCACAACATTACCAAACTAAGTCTTAGACTTCACGGCGTTTATCACTTGAAGACGAACAACTACTAATGAGAGCTTGTGGAACTTCATCGATAAAAAGTATGTGGAGACTTAAACTCATTTATCGCTTGGAAAGTCTATTTCTACTCTATCTCCTATATTGAGACATAAGTCGTGTTACGATATAGTTTTCTCTATACACATTTGATATTTCGAGCTGAGTATATCTCGCTTACATATTTCTCGAAATATGTGTTGGTAAACTTTCGCTTCGAACAAGTTCATCTTATATCATGTTAAAATTTCCGAGTAATATCTTACATGGTTTGTGTGATACAATCATTTGGTGTAAGACTTGGAATGTTTCGATAATGATTATTTCAATATCTTGAAAATTGCTTTGATGCTAATAGTGTGTGAACAGATATTGTCATTATAGAAAAATGTTTCAATGATTGAAATAAAAAGTTTAGAATCTTGTAACCATCTTTGGATATAAGCATAGCGTGTTCGCACATTAGTGTATAAGTCCAAAACCGGGAGCCTAAAGTATGCATACTTGTGTGTATACAAAATGGTTGAAGGAGACTGGATAAGTATGCGTACCCGTATGCATACTGGCGGAAGTTCACGCCCGTGAATTTCTGTTGATGTTGGAATTTAAAAACCAACTCATTCAGTTACCTAAGTGCGTGTACTAGCGGAAAGTTCACGTCCGTGAATTTCTGCTAAGTAGGTTACTTTCTAAAATCGGTTGTACATGAACCTAAACATTTATCAATAAGGAATGCAATCTTTGGAAACCGTGGCTATAATGTTCATGTACTGGTTCGAGTGAATCAAACCGATTTTGCTTCAATTGTTTTCTTGTATAAATCCATGAGAATATAGCAATTGAACAACTCTTTAACTAGTTTCATTTGAGTCATTTAAACTAGTTATGGTTAAGATGAATAAGGTTGATATGAGAGTAATCATATGGCTAACCTCGGTTAACTATTTGTGAACCAACATGGTGTACACGTTTGGGTACGGTTACATAAACCTAAATGAGGGTACATTTCATTTGTGTGTAAAAATCTAAGTTCGATCTAACGGTTGAAAGATATTAGCTTGGTTGAATCAGGTTTTTTCATGGGATTTTAATTGTATCGCAAGTGCACGGCTATCGTATGCAAGCACGGGTCGTTCCACTGGGACTAAATACTATTACTTTTAATTTCTAATTAAAATAAAATGCTAAAAAGAATAATTAAGAGATCAATAATAAGAAAAGGTGATAAAATAAGAAGATAAGAAAAACCCAAGGCTTAGAATTTCACCACTATTATGTATATTAGATTATTCAACCAATTCTCTTTAAAATTCTTCACAAAATTGCTCGAGATGATTTAGGACCAATATGTACGCCTCGGATGATATAAAGTTAAGCTCAATTAAATTTCTCAAAATACTAATAATTCATTCCACTTAAAGGTGCTGATCTCTAAAATAAGAACATAAAACCTTTGATTGAAGCACAAGGGCATATGAAAAGAATTGTTATCATTACCAAGCAAGAAAATAGGACCAAGAAGAATTATTATTGAAAATGAATTAGAACTCTCTTAATACACATCATAGGGCTTCATCCGAAGCCCTAGTGAAGAGGTTATTTCATTACAAAGGAAAATAAAAAGAAACGAAATAAACTAAAACTATTTGCTCCACTAGACTAGAAAAATCCACCCTCTCTTCATGTATCTTTGACCCCTTTTTATACCCAAGTCTCTAAAATCTTTCCACAATCTTCATATTTAATTAGTATTATATTTACTAAATAAATGAAATACAAAATATGGGTAATATATTGGTTTCCAACTAATGATTTTATTTTCTTCCTCCAATAAATGATTGCCTCACTTTTCTTTCCACGGATGAGAGATATTACATTAATCCTCCAAATCTTGTAGTCTAGAAAAATTATATTTTCCAAATATTCGAATTATTCCCATTATATGATGTCGACACTAGTGGACCCAAAAAGATATGATGTTCTTTTGAGAATTAAATCCAATTCCAACCGCTCACCCGAGGCATTTGAACTTTCATCCATTTTACGGGCAAAGTGCCGTATTTTAGTGCAACCGAGATCTATTTATTAAATTCTGCAAAATCAAATAAAATTATTAGTATGTACAAAATAAGGAACTAATAAATATAAATTTGAGTAATAAATATGTAAGAATTAAAAACTTATCATTTTTTATCTAACGGTGAATTTTGAATGCTATGTTACCAATGTAACTTGGATTGCAAACCCTGATTTGAAAACTATATAAAGGAGAACTCTAGCAACTGGGAAACCTAATCTCCACACCTCCTGTGTGTTACTAGTTGCATAACTATAGTCTATTCTCCTTTAACCTTAAGTTTCTTCTCGAGACCATGTAGGTTAACGAGTTGAAGACTTCATTGGGATTGTGAAGCCAGACCCAACTATTCTCTTTGTAGTTGCGTGATCTGATCTTGATGCTTCTATCGTGATTGAGTGCAATTGTAAAATTGGCTTGAGATTTATATCTCCAATAGGCAAGATAGAAAAGTAGTCACAAACACCTTCGTCCTATCGTTTGTGATTCCACAATAACTTGTTTCGCTAGTCGATTAAGTTTATTGTGAGGTGATTGATAATACTAGGTTGTTCTTCGGGAATATAAGTTAGGTTTATCAATTGGTTCCTATTAACCTTGATTTATCAAAAGACGGAACAAAAATTCTTGGGTTTTTCTGTGGGAGACAGATTTATTCAATCCTATAGACTTTTCTGTGTGACACAAATTTGTTTATCAAGTCTTCGACCTTGGGTCGTAGCAACTCTTGGTTGTGGGTGAGATCAGCTAAGGGAATCAAGTGCGTAGTATCCTGCTAGGATCAGAGACGTAAAGAACGCAACTGTACCTTGAATCAGTGTGAGATTGATTAGGATTCAACTACAGTCCAGTCCGAAGTTAATTGGTAGTAGGCTAGTGTCTGTAGCGGCTTAATACAGTGTAGTGTTCAATCTGGACTAGGTCCCGTGGTTTTTCTGCATTTGTTGTTTCCTCGTTAACAAAGTTTTGGTGTCTGTGTTATTTCTTTTCCACATTATCTTTTTTTATATAATTGAAATATCACAGGTTGTGCGTTAAGGTCAATCAATTAGAATATCCAACCTTTGTTTGTTGATTTACATTGATTGACACTTGAACATTGGTCTTTGGTACCGTTCAAGTGATTCCTATTATATTCAATCGGGCTCGCAGATTTCTATTTGCTGATTGCGGATTGAATTAAAAGTTAGAGATATTAAACTCTTTGATATACTTTATTCTAGATTGAGTCTGACCGTCTAGTTAATTCTCTAGAAAGTGCATTGGAGTAAGTCCTCTCAGATTTCCAAATGAATTGTTGGGTGTGGTTGTTAGACCCCCGCATTTTCAATTGGCATCAGAGCAGGAAAACACGTTAAATACCTTACAAGTCTGTGTTTGTAGCGATCTGATATGGACAGAGGTGCTATATCTATAAACGTACCACCAGTCTTCGATGGCTCAAATTACTTGTGGTGGAAAATTGTTATGCGTGTCTTTCTTCAAGCGCGTGATTATCAATCATGTGTTTATGTAGTTAATGGCTATGATGCTCTCGTTGTGGCAGTAGGGAATGTGACCGTTCCTTAGGATATTGGTGCGTGTGACGCTGCTAAGGTACTTGCTGCAAAGCAAAAATCCGAAGGTTTGAATGCGATCATACATTCCATTACCATAGATCTTCAGCACCATGTGACTATGTGCACTCGGTCTAAAGATGCTTGGGATATCTTAGAAACCGTATTCGAAGGAAATACCAGTGAAAATGAATCCAGGCTTCAAAACCTAAATTCCGATTGGGAAAACCTTCGTATGGAAGATGAAGATTCATTTGATGAGTTTAATCACAAAGTGTCTGAAATTTTTAATGCATCTTTTGCATTGGGTAAAACTATTCCTGAAAAGGACATTGTGATGAAAATTATCAGATCGCCGCCATCTAAATACGATTCTAAGAAGCATGTCATCGTTGAGAGAAATAACCTTGATACTCTTTCCAGAAGTACTCTTGTGGGAAAGAAAAAAAATCATTCTCGTGTATGCGGAAGACCTATTGATAACATATAAAACAACTTCAGAAGGCACCAACTACCTCAAATATCTGCTACAATCTTATGGTAATTCAGCGGGTCAACACCTCAAAATCCAAGATTATTCATCATCCGAAGCTGGATCAACACCAAATAGATGAATTAAACCAAGCCTTCATTCCAACAACATCAAACCCTACCCACCCGCAACACACATATTTAGGAGTGCAATGTAAACGTGAAAAATCTTCCTGCCATATCTTTACCCCAATCCTTCAACACCTAACTCGCAAGGAAAAAGGCTGGATGACTAAATTCCTAAACCGAGCAGGAAGATTTGCACTAATAAAATCGTCCTTTACCCCTACTGTCAATCATCTCATGCAAACACAAATCTTTCCTACACCCATCCACAAAATAATGGATCGTATCACGACTAGGGCCATGACTCTTCTATCAAGAAGCTTCACCCACTAAGCAGGGACAAGCTACAAAAACCCAAAGCTCGTGGAGGATTGGGCACCCGAAGCAGCAGGAAAAATAGTGAAGCACTACTCGTGAAATGAATCTGGAACATCCACTAAAAACCTTCCTTTGTATTAGCCAAATTATATAATGCAAAATATCTCAAACAGAACCCCATTTTCGAAAATATCCCTCCGCTCCCAGCCCACAGTGGAGACAGCTGGCCTCGCTCATACCAACTTTCAAACATCATATCTTACATCAAATTGGAGACAGATTAAACACCCTTATCCAAGCAAACTGGATCCCAAAATGTAACAACAACATTAACCCAACCCTATGCTATCCCATACAATTGATTGCTGACATCATCGACCCGTCAACAAGGAATTGAAATCATGATAATCTCGATATACTTCCTTAACCAATAGTTTAACGAGTCTTCAGCATTCACATCACGCAGAACAGCATACCAGATAGGATCATATAGCCTTTTACGAAAAACATAAAATATACCACTACATTAGGATACAACTGCCTCATCAGCGATTCTGCACATCATCAAAACCCTCTCCCCTCAACTAACTTCCTTTGGAAACTCCCATGTCCTCCAAAAGTTCATATATTCATGTAGAAAGTTATTAATGAGGATCTGCCAACCTCAACATTCTCAATCGCATCCAACTCACCAACTCCAACCTATACCCTCAATGCATTTCTAATCTTAAACATCCAGTCACATTCTGCTTCACTTTTAAACATCTACAGATTCTTGGAATGTCCTGCTATTGCACATCACAAACGACCAGAACACCGCTCATAACATACCCACCTCATTACCCTTCAGACGACTGTCTTTCAACTCCTCAAAACAAAAGACCTTGCATCCCCCGGTCACCATAGCCTTCTTCTTTTGGTCCTTATGTATAACCAGGAACGACGTAGATTACCGCCTGCAACAACCAAATCCGACAAGTATAATACAAATGGCCATCAAACTCCAACAAGAATATTCATGGGCCCATAACCACCTACCGCCAGTATTACCTGGGATGCAACCATATCCAAACTCAGCACAAAAAGCAGCTGCAACATCAACCATCTTCGTGGGATGGATCAAACTCCACTTAGATTGGATCAAAATTAACACAGACATAGCAGCAAGGGGATATCCTGGAATAGCGGGAGAAGGTATTATATGCCGCAATGAGGGAGGCGAAACAATTTTAGCAATAGCACAACCACTGGCATCACTACTGCTCTTGCAACGGAAACTTGGGTCATATCATCGCTTCTAAAACGACGACAGATCGGAGGTGGCCAAAGGTTCAGTTCGAAACGGACTCAGAAAATTTAATGAGATTTCTAACCTCGATCGGACACCGACTCCCTATAGTATATTTCTGATCAGATTGCAGAAATGAAGCAAAGGTTTGCCCAAAATCTGTAATATACCATTAAGCACGTCTACATGGAAGGAAATCAAGCGGCAGACGGTCTGGCAAATCGAGCGGCAGATTATTGCTCCCAAAGAAGACTCACAACAACAGTGTGGGATAATATAATTCCCACACGTATAAGTTCTATTGTAATAGCAGACTCAATGGGCATAATTTACCCACGTATAATTTCAGTTTAATCTAATAAAATACATGCTTCAAAAAATAAAAAAAAATTGTTTCTAAGACACCCTCCATTAGATGGTACTAGATTAGTAGCCCCAAATTATTTCGGAGCGTCCTCACATTGGCCAGGGAAATTTTTGACTCCTTACTCATGTCAAATCTTTTTGTATTTTTGTAATGTGCTAATTAAGGTCAAGGTAATTAAAAGTAATTGACTCGTATGATTATAATTATAGTTAACATGTCTTTCTCATTATTGAAAGTCTTCTTCTTGCTAGAGGACGAAGGTTAGATCTTTCAACTACATTTTTTAGAGCAAGTATTATGGTGGAATCCAACATATTTCAAGCTTGGAAAAAGTGTGGAATGTCAAGTCTAATGGACTCCAAGTTGGTGTCATCCACATTTTTTCCAAGCTATGTTCCATGATTTTATGGAATGATGTGTGAAATCCAAAATAATGCTACTCTGAATAGCGTGCTAAAAGAGGAAAAACGTTATTCTGAATAGCGCTAAAAATTGCCATTCAAAATAACTTTTTTTCTCTTTTAGCATAAGTTAAACACAGAAAAACCACTTTTATTTCCAACCATGCAAATATATTTTAGTCAAATACTATTGACCAAGTCAAATACTATTCTTTTTAGCTTTTTTATGTTTCCATCATAAGAATTGAGCTTTCATGAACAGTTCCAAATGCTGAGGTGGCATGGAAGATGGAATTCCTTCATCATAAGACTTTCTCTTATACTCGATATCATCATCTAACAAGAAAAAGGTTTCTGATCCAATTTGTTTTCATTTATGTGTTGCACAAAATGTAAAAAGTGCAGGTTGTGACTATTTTTCACAAGGATTCCCATGCTCAATCCAGCATTATTGTTTGATAAAAATCCACTTGTAGTTCAGAGCGTACCTAAAAATCAAGTAGCATGGAAAAACAATGAATTGTTCCAAACTCTAGGATTTATGTGGGCTAATACTAGCACTACTATGAGATGATACCATTTCATACAGGACAAAAAAATCTTATACGATCCTGATCGTTGGATCAGCTAAATGGTATCAGCCCATATAAATCGTGCCAAACTCGAGAGCCCTTAGTAATACCAAAAAAACCAACAAACTGATATGTGAAGAAAATACCAAAGAAAGCCCTTAGTAATACCAAAAAAAAAAAAAACTGATATGTCAAGACAATAATACCAAGAAAACAAGAATTGTGTAAAGATGAACATAAAGCAAAGCTAACTAAAAGTTTATAACTTGAAACGATAACCATGGGTTTAACTAAGAGTTAAAGCTACTTGAGAGAAGAAGTTGCGGGGATGACCTATAAAAGTTTATATAGTGTAGAAAGGAAAGGCATAATGACCCTCTTCTACCTCCACTACACAGATAGTTTGGTCAATAATCAACTATGCAGCGAGTGAAAATCAATGGCTGTCTTCGGGACATATGTTAAATTATGTAAGATTTAGTACACCAGTAGAACTTGTAGAGTTGTAGCTCTGTATGCCTAGTAACAATTACATCACATACAGAAAGATTACATGGTATATATGTTGGGGAAATTGATATCTAACCTAATGCTCTGATACCAATTGTTGGGGTTCAGAGCCATCTACGTGCTAATCTTGCGGAAATATATTAGCTAACAAGAAACACTTGATCTGTCGGATTGCTCCATGAACCTTACTATGATCTAGGATAAGAAGAAGAGAAAGATAACTACATAGATGCAAGCCATAAACAAAGCAACAAGAAGTAAAGTACTCACGGATTTAACGTGGTTCAACAATATACACAATGTGTGTAATATTGTCTACATCACCAAACGGCTACGACCTCTTTATTCATTATATAATCACCACTGAGAATTACACAACCGATTGACTAAATCAATCCATCGACTCACCGCAACGTGACCGAACACAAGAACTCTCACAAGCACCCTATAAGATCCAAAGTAGCGTCTTCACCCATACGACATAATGTTTACCACATTATCTACCACAACGAGACGATCTTCTCTGCATACCCTGATATAGATTATCATGGACGCCTTCATCTCAACACCAATAATCTAATCCAGCACCACCAAGATGATCTTCTCCTTAACAAGATGTCTTACCAACATCTCCACATGAATACTCCATAACAACATATCTTCCAACATCGATAAGTATCCCATAAACACCATAATGATGTACTCCTTCCACCATTAGGTCTCTCACATAACCACCTCAATAGGTGGGATGAATCCCTCACATCTCTATGAGATTTACATTGAGGATTCCATGACTAAAACGCTTAGCCTAGACCTCCTTATATAGGAGTCACAAACTTAGTTCCCAAATATTAGCCTCCTTGGTTTAGGAAACCAACTCATACTAGGAAACCATGGTCCATTAGGCATATTATATATGGAAGTTGACCCAATTTAGGAAACCCACTGTTTCCTTATAATATATTACTAGGAGATGAGCAGAAAAAAATGATAACTCAAGTACTCATGCGGTATTTGCTTATTAACTGGTTATAGACATACATATTACCCGCTAGCACTTTGTGATCCTATATGCGCATGCTAACGAAGTTCCTCTAATGCAGGTTACAGTTCCATAATCTACACTCATCTGTAGTTCTCTATTTTTTTGTTTGATAATTTTAAGTCCAGCAATCACAGTACTAGAATAAGTGAACCTAACCGACTCAAACAATACAAGGTACTTTAATAATTACAACATCATAAAAGCAGCTAAGCTGTTCTGGTTTTACTCCCTTCATATCAGATTCTAACTGTTGTTCCCTAATGTTCAGCATTATGAAATTGCAAGGATCCAACTTGTAGGAACATGCCAGTCCCTCATTACCCAAGATAAAATGTAACTTAAATTCTCTTGTCCATGGCCATACAGTCTGGCATAATTGATATTAATTGAGCACATATTACACGCATGGTTCATGGATATATTAGTTAAAAGTTGAGGGCCTGATTACATAATTCAGATTCATACAACAACAACAACAACGTCGCAATGGTCCTGAGGCATCCATATTAACACATGCTTACGATTATTATATAATGTTAAAAGAGTAATATGATAGACCTCACGTTATACTAAGCAAGGCGAAGATATCCCCCTCCATTGTGAAGATTGGGCTGGCTTGGTTGCAGGCGGAACGTAAATATGTTCTGACCATTCGCCAATTCAATTGCAGATTCATAATCTTCCTCCTCTACGGCTAATATAAATCGGGGATCCTCATCTATTGGTTCCTGAAGCAAAATTCAAATTCAAATTCTTGCAAAGTCGAACCACAAAAACAAAGACAGCATGTTTCAGGAAAAATGAAGAACAATGCAGCGCTTACAAATTCACGTAGGAGACCATGGTGTTGCTCAGTGTGGTTCCTTAGCTGCATTAATAAAGGTAAATAGAGTAATCAAATGGAGGAAAGAAAAGATAGTTGCAAGATTAACATCGAAATAAATCTTTTATCGTAAAATTTCTCATCAACTAACCTTCTTCCTGGTAGTTTCCGTCTGAGTAATGATCACATGGTACTGTTTGAATAATCGAAAATAATGATGAGCTTACAGACGTTAAACAAAAATCCAATAAACTTGCTTTTAACTAAACAGAAACCTCTAGTTACAGAACTGCCACCTATATATAAATTTAACAAACTCCAGCAAGCAAAATACAATCATCTTTTCGACGCTCTAATTATACTAAAACTTGTTCATTATAACTCCATCGAAGGGGATTCATATTCCCAACAGATAAAAACTTTGTTGTTAGAATATGGTAAATAACCACTAGCTTAATGTAATACTCCCCCGGTAACTTGAATTGAGCTAAAACCGTTAGTTAAAGAAGTACAAGGCGGCCGAAACGATAAATTAGACAAAATTCTACCCTGGAAAGTATACATAGTTTTGTTAATATATCAATTGTACCTATAGAGAACATTAAACCCCAAGCATCCATAAAATAAACTAAGGCCAAGTCCTGTGAGTCCAAGCTTGGAAGCTGGTATTATGAGTCTTATGACATCAATAAAATTAACATAGGCCAAGTCCTGTGAGTCCAAGCTTGGAAACTGGTATTGTGAGTCTTATGACTTATCAGTGGAGACATTAGAGAATTGAAGCTAAAGTTAATATCATGACTCTCATTGCAAACACTATATTTATGCTGAGGTTTTTCGAATCACATCGCAATGGAATGCAAGCCCGGTAATTATGTAGGTAAGCCGAGCTCTAGGATGCTGTTTTATTCTTTTTGGTTCTTGGAAATTAAACTAATTATTTTTGTCTGTCCAGATTGTAGCGCTTATCTAATTACCTTCCTGTCACGGACTACTTTAACTGAAGCTTCCAAATTTGCCTCAAGATTGCGCAATTCATCGATGGTCAGTTCATCTAGATCTTCTCCCATCCTCTGCCTATAAATTCAGAAAACTAAAAAAAAAAAAAAATTCTTCACAATACAATGAACATAAGAAGTAGATCGAGCTTCTTGATACCTTATTTCTCGGCGAAGCCTTCTATTAATCTCCTTCTGCTTGTTTAAGGCATTTTGCAAACTCTACAAACAAAAAATCAAGCTTGTAAGAAATCAACATGTAAACATAAGCAAAAAAAAGCAGATGGACGATGGATCATCAAAATTTTAGTAACTTTTAAAAGTTTTAATCAAAAAATAGAAGAAAAAAAACTTGAAAAGTACTAGTATTTAGAGAAGAAGATCACCTCATAGTGAGCATTCCAGAGACTACTGCCTGAAATTTGTTGATACCTATCATACACCCTCTTTGTGTTACTATAATTCACCAAAAAAAATCAAAACTCAGTCCAAGAGAAGATTATACTTTATAGTATGTGGATCTAAGTATTAAGAACAAGAAAGGATATATATATATAAGCTTATACCCATTAAGAGAAGGACTCAAGTATTCAGTCATTTTTCCAGTACTAGAAAACATGATAAGAGAAACTTCAGCATCACAAAGAACAGTAAGTTCTTTAGCTTTTTTCAGAATCCCAGATCTTCTTTTTGAATAAGTAACTTGTCTGTTCGTTGCATTCTCAATTCTCTTAATCTCAATCTTTCCTCTACCCATTTTTGCTTTCTTTCTCCGATCACTCTCTAAAACAAACTATTTCTTCAGAAGAAGAAAATGAAGAAGAGTTTATGTGAAGATAATTAAGAGTTATTTAGTGTTTGGGTCGCCAGTTTTGGTATGTGTTAGTGTTTGGGTCTTAAGTTTGTCCAATTTAATGTTTGGATCGTTGACCCGTTAGTCAATTAGGAATTCTAGTCAAACAGTTAGGTAAAGTTAACGTCCGAAACTTCTGTCAGCTGAAGTATTGTCCTTAGTAACAGCCGTTAAACGTGCATCTTAAGCTGGCGAATCACGGTTCTCTAACTTCTCTTTTCTGAACGTAAATTTAAGTGCATCAAAAATCAAGAAAAACATGAACTGCCGTTACAAATTCACCATAAAAAAGGGTTTAATTGATCTTTAACAGAACACTTTCATCATCATCACCATTTCCATCATCTAGTTCTCCATGTAGTGTATAATCATCATCACTACTAGAGAAAATCACATCGGTGGACACCACCAACACCAAGAGCACCACCACTAAATCAATATAAGATCACCACGTACGACTAATGATTGATTAGTAATGAAGTCAAATATTGTTCATCATCATCCAAAACACTATATTACAGGGATTCAATTTAAGTTGGGGAAACTGAGAGAAACCCTGTAATTGCACGATTTGGGGAAATTGAGTGAAACCCTAACAAGTTTTATTCATGAGCTAGAATACTTGAGCAACATTTGACATAACCCAAATTCAAAATCGCACAAAACAAAAAACCAAACATACCTGTCCAGTATCAACAATAGCTGAATATTATCTTCAATAGTCGCTCTCATTCCTTTTTTCATTAAACAACGTAGTCCTGTTTCTCGACTTCACTATCCCCCTCCACCACCCCACTATCCCTCACCACATTAATATCAGATTTGTGATGAAAACATTCTCACGTAATCCAGTTTGTTATTCTTTCTGCATCATTAAATTTAGTTCATGCCTTTGCAAAATTTGCTCTTGAACTTTCATGTATCTGGCTGGTAATTTTTACTTGCTAGACTACTGGGAACTCCATGATCTCATTGAGAGATCCTATCTTATTTCCGTAAAAAAAAAATTTAACCATAATTACGGAGCTGGTGGTGTATTAACTTAGTGGCAAGCTAAGGAAATATATTCACCAACAGGAGTCAGTTATAACTAACGGTTTGATCTAAATCGTCAGTTGACTTGGTTGACTAACGAGTCTACGACCCAAACATTAAATTGGACAAACTTAGGACCCAAACACTAAGACATACCAAAACTTGCGACCCAAACACTAATTAACTCAAAATGATAAAGACATAAGAGGAGAAGAATAGAGGAAGGAGAGGTACCATTTTTGGTAAATTGAGAAACTGAATCCAAAGGTCAGGAGGGTTTGTTTGAGAGTAGAAGAAGTAAGTTGCTTTTGTTGTGAAAGTGAGTTTCTGGAAGTACAAAAGAACATGTAATGACAACCCAGTTTAAGAATCGGTCACCATCAATATTTCAGTGATTTTACTCTTTATTTTATTTCTTTTTCAAATCAATGCGGGACCTACTTAAAAGTTGCTATAATTCTTTACTTCTTTTTTCCACCTCTATGACAAAAATCCACGTAACAATGAGCCCACGTTACCGGTCATGATCATTTACCGTCTACCCGGTGCGTGGTGCATACCAAAGTGGACGAAGAGGTGCAAGACATTGGGGTCATAGATTCACAGTTGCATGATCCGGACTTTTACATGGCTGTTAATGGGTACCATTGTATCCTCGTTTGGGCCCCCTAAAAACAATTAGGGGACTTACACTACAAGATAAAAAAGGTCATGAAATAACAATTTGTGATTAATCTTTATCCAATATTTTTTAAATGTCCAAACTACCTCTAAATAATTAGTGTTAATTAAGTTGTTAAGTTAAGCTAATTAGTTTGTTCAAATTAAAATCAGATTTAGGAGTTAAATTTTGGGGAAAAAAATTAGTGTTTTTGTATGTTGAGAAGAAGAAGAGGGGTTTTTGTGTTTTTGGTGCAAATGAAGATCACATTGCTCAAAATGAAGGAACCAACCCTCAAAATGAGGAACCCGAAGCTCAAAACCATCAGGTAAACATCTTATACTCTTCGATTTGTCTGTTTGTTTCTCCAAGTGGTCGAATCATCTTCACTACGGAACAACTCAGTGTAAGGGTCGTCATAGTCGGGGGGTGTATACCCAAACGACTCTCTAGTGTCGTCACTTTATTGGCATTACCAATAACGACTCAAACCTGCAACTTTTCCAGGTTATGAAAAATCGTTAGGTTGGTCTGATAAACATTGACGACTCAAACCTGCAATTTTCCAGGTTATGAAAAATCGTTATGGTGGTCTGATAAACATTGACTCCAGCTAGCTAGCTAGATCACTTAGCGTCGTTATTTTTTTTTGTTTATACCAAAACGACTCTAAAACCAAAAACTCTCTGTAAATGTAACTCTTAGGGTCGTCATTTGTGTAATGATATTAAATAACGATACTAACCAACCATTTCATAGATAGCTTAGAGTCGTTATTCCCGACATCTATAACAATAACGACTATGAAGGAGTCGTTATTCTACTATATATATTGTTGACGACCCTTAAACTGCCACAGTATAAAATCTTATCAGCTTCAGAATCCTTATTCATTCTAGCCAACATTTAAACAAAAAACTTCTAAACAACGTTCTAAAATCTTAGGAAAGCAAAATAATTTCAACAAACCATCAAAACCAAACCCCAAGTATCTAATGGACAAAATAGTTGCATCTAAGAAAAGTTAAGAAACATAAGTTCAAGTCAAAAGTAACATAAAACATAAGTTCATTTCGACAGCAACCCCTAGTACCTCCCTGATCGGCTAACTTTCCATCTTCTATTAGGACCCTGAGTTGCACAACCCCATGGGAAACCACCATCTTCTCTACTTCCTTGTTCATCAAGAGGATGATGGCTACCTTGTCCTTGTTCAACACGTTCTTCTCCTAGTTGGCTACGTGTTTTCTTGGTCCTCTTACCTTCCTTAGCCAGCTCAGAAAACATTTTCTTTGCATTGGGATTTTCAACGTGTCTGCAGTTTTCAGCGTACCGAAGTTGTTTGTCAGGATCGAACACTTCCCCTTTGTCGGCCGAGCAACACAGTGCGTTTGCAAAAAGATTCATTCGTTCCCTCTATTTGCATTCAAATACAAATTCACATTAACAAACTTATATTTGTATGTAGATGACGATGACAATTACAATTACAAAAATAAATACTCACCACAAGCTTAAGAATGGTAGAATCATCATCTTCATCCTCCTTATCACCAGCATCATTACCATCATCATCATCCTTATCACCACTACCACCACCATTTCCTTCATCGTCATTGCGTCTATCCTCCTCCTCCTCAATCTCCAAATCCTCCCTACCACCACCACAATCACCTCGACCAGAACCACTGTTACCAGCATGATCATCATCATCATCATCACAAACGACCCTTCAACATAAATGACGACTCTAAATTAGATCATGACGATTCTCAAATACATAATGACGACTCTACTTCTTTTAGATAACGACCCTTCTAATTATTTGGACAGTAAACAAGTTATTTATAATACAGAGTCGTTAGGTTCCAAGAATGGGTCGTCATAAGGATTCGTTAATGGTTTATATTAAAACTAACGACCCTTTCATTATTTTGGACAGAGAGGTAGTTTTGTATAATATAGAGTCGTTTGGCATTAAAATAGGTCGTCAACATGAATCATCATCGGGGTACTTAAAACATCCTACTCTCTAACCTAGGGTCGTTATCTCCCTCAGCATAAACATTAACGATTTTTCATAATATCAACATGCAGATGAAAAATCGTTAAGGAATAAGGACTTAGATTTTGACGACCCTAGAACTGAAATTGCAATTTTACAGTTGATTTCATAATATCAAAATGCGGATGAAAAATCGTTAAGGAATAAGGACTTCGACTATAACGACCCTAGAACTGAAACTGCAATTTTGCAGTTGAAAACCTAATTTTTCAATCAGAAAATCAAATCAAACGCAAACCCAAGTTAGATTAGGGGGTTATAGTTCACATACCTTTTGATTGGAGCCATACGTTTCTCCGATTCCGCCTTAGTACGTGCCATTTTTATAGTAAAAGCTAATCGTGCCATGTTTAAAAGAAAAAATGAAAAAAAATCGGATCGTTAATGGCGGAGGAAGGAGCAGAGAGAGGAATAGGGGAGGAGAAGAAGAGTTTTTTGTTTAGATAGGAAATGAAATTGGGGGCCTTGGGTTAGGGGTTGATAGGATTTTTAGGTTAATTATTAGGGAAGGGCATAATAGTATTTTTGCAACCTTTGAATCCCCCTATAACTTTTGGTGTGGGAAACGTATCGGTGAGGGCCCCTAATTGTTTTTAGGGGCCTCCAATTAAACGAGACAGTGTATCTGAACGTTTCACGTGGATTTTGGTACACTTCCGAGTGAACTGATATCTCCGTTTTTGAACTTCATTTCTTTTTCTCTCCGTTGTTATTTCAGTTCATACTACACTTTTAACTTTAAAATAGAGACGACCATTTGGGTTGTGATTTGATGGATCCGTGTTTGGAGGAATATAGTAGATTAGAGACATAGTCACGTCACATAGACCTTCTCCGTGTGACCTAGCTCAGTAGGTAGTAGCTCTTGTTGAAATAAAAGGCAAGGAGTTGACCGCATAATGCAGATATAAACTCCCTGGACCCTTCTTCTTTCTGCTTAATCTGGTTACCCTTGCTCTCATCAGTTTCTAGTTAATACCACAGTTCAATCGGCTCTATCAAAGAAAATTAGGCTTTTTGGATGACCGGGATGCTAAATTATGTAACATCTCTCGCACCTAACACCTTCGTTTTTTTTACCTTGCACACACCCTTCAAAATTTTCGCCAAGCCAGCAGTAAAGCAGTCGGTAAGAGCATATGCAGGATTAAATTTAAAAGTGTAGGTGCGCTAAAACAATGGAATTGGCTAAATACATAAACTCTTGGGGGCTTTAAAAAAATCAAAAATTACACTCGATAAGTGAATTATTGGTATGTTTTAGGTCAGGAGGGGGTTATGTATGTGCCAGTACTTATTACCTTTTGATACACAAATCTTGGTCACCAAGTAGCATGGTTGAAATATATCAGCGGTCGGCCAAAAGCATCGAATATTGCTTTACATTCACCAGTTGCCAAACCAACATTGGCTTCAAACTTCAGACTTTTTGAATTGTTCTTCACAAAAATAAATGGACATTCTTGCAGGGGAAAAACCGTTGCACAATAGGCCGAACCAAACCCACCTGCTTGACGAATGTCCCTGAAATGATGTTTTAACTTTCAATTTTCAAGTTAAGTGACTATTTTTTGGTGCCAAAGTCGTTCATTAGTTTAAACTTTAAAAGCTTCACATGTGGGATACCTTATGCAGAACAATTGGGGTCTTAAATCTGACTTGTCAAACAAAATGGGGTCTCAGATCTGATGTACCAACAAGCCAGTGTCCCAACTCCCAAGTCCTTCCATGAAAAAGATTGCAACAACAGGTAACTTTAGCGTCTTCAAAAAAAAAGAACATTGGAGTAAATTTTAACAATTACAGGGTTCAAAGTTCAAATCCCAACACCCGGAGGGTGCATATCAACCACCAGATCACTTGGTGATTGGATATTTGCTCGTTAACAAATAAATAAATAAACAGGAAAAAAGAGGATACATAATTTCAAAACCTGTTTTACAAAAGAAGGCAAAAGGAAAAAAAAAAATGATGATCTCGTGCTTTTCCTTTGGACTCCAAATACATTGGAGAAGAGGCCAGTGGACAAAGTAGTACCCGATCAGCTCACCATCATCATGAACTTTTTAATTTCGTGCATGATTGCTTAACAGGACACTCGGCTTGACGGGGAGGTATAAATTGTTGTCCTGGTCGAATAGTTTGTATTGCTGGTTGGTTCTCATTATATGTTTGAGAAGGTGATTGTTGTTTCGCCATCCAGTGGCAGACATATGAAGCAACAACAATTAGCAGAGGCGGAGATACAACAAAAATCCATATGAAGTACTGTATAGAGAAAATATGAGAACTGAGAACATGTGTTACCCTCTTCTTGATATATGAAAGAAGAGCACGAATAACTTGGTATTTATAGTCGTGATAGATTACATATTAAGGATATTAGGGAGGAAATCTAATTATAGAAATACTCCAAATTTAATTATGGGAAAAATATCGTTTGGTCCTTTTTTAGGTGGTTCCAAATCAGTTTGGTTCTTTGGGAAAACGTCTTTACTGTTTGGTCAATAATTATTTAAAAATATTAAATGGACAAAAGTACTCTTCTGTGTTAATTTCTACTTATTTTTTTTGTAGCAGTTCATTCGTCAAAATGAACTCTTGTTAATTTCTATTTATTTTTCCAAAAATCACCTATATAAACCAGAGTTCGTTCCAGAAATGAACTCCATATAAAAACCTAAAAAACCAGAGTTCATTCCAGAGATGAACTCCACATAAAAAAAATAGAGTTCATTCCAGAAATGAACTTCATATAAAAACCTAAAAAAACCATAGTTCATTCCAAAAATGAACTCCATATGAAATGAACTTCATTCCAGAAATGAACTCCATATAAAAACCTAAAAAACTAGAGTTCATTCCAGAAATGACTCCATATAAAAACCTATAAAAAACAGAGTTCTGGAATGAACTCCATATAAAAACCTAAAAAAACAGAGTTCATTTATGGAATGAACTGCAGCATCATCATCTTCGTCGTCTTCAACAACAACAGAAATAAATTCTTCGTCATTTTCAACAACATCAGCATCAATGAACTTCATCAATAATAGCATAAACAACAACATCATAAACAAACATAAACATCTTCGTCATCATCTTTCACCACAGAAACAACAACATCATAAACAAACAACAACATCTTCGTCATCTTTTTCAACTTCAACACCATCATCTTCATCAAAAAAGAGAAAGAAAAACAAGAAGAGAAAGTAGATCTGAAACATCAACAAACATCATCTCCATCACCTTCTTTCAACAGCAACACCAACTCCGTCGTCTTCATCGGAACATCATCTCCATCGTCTTCTTTCAACAACTACAGCAGATCAAATCACCATCGTCTTCATCGGAAGAAAAAAAAACAGTAGGAGAAAAGGAAAAGAAAAAGGAAAAAGAAATGGAGAGAAAAAAACTAGATCTGAATGCAGGAAGAGAGAGAATGTAGATTTAAGAAATAAGATACTTTCTAGGATTTTTTTCTGGTCCCAAAAGGATTCTGTCACCCCACAATGACAATTACATCATCCACGACGTCATCCTAGGACCAAACTATAATATATTTTCCCAAAAAAGACCAAACAGACAGTTGACTCAGTCATATGGACCAAACTAGTTCTAATATATTATTTCTAGGACCTATTAGTATTTCATACTTTAACTATACACGTTTCTTTCCAGGTCCTAGGTTATTTTGTAGGTCTGGGGAGTCATGGGCCGCCGGTACTTGCCCTGGTGAGGCAAACAGGCAATAGTGTCCAATGATTTTATTTTTTATTTTATATTTATTTATTTTTTTGAAGCAAAATGTCCAATGATTTTTCTAAGCCGTTTCTTCGTGATTCTGGTCAGTGGTCATCAGCCGGTTGTAACAAATGCGTGATTTATCTCTTTTATGTTCCAAATTTTGGACATATTAGACCTATTCCTATGTACCGTGTCAAAATATTCTGTTTGACATCCCAGGTGGCCACCGGCCGATTGTAACAGATGCGTGATTTATCTCTTTTATGTTCCAAACTTTGGAATATGTTGCAGCATAAAAATTGAACACTATTAGGCCTATTCCTATGCACCATGTCAAAATGTTCTATTTGACATACCAGGTGGCATGTCAAATGAGTTGTGATACTATGGTAAAAGAATTAAGCGATGGAGTTCCTAACGAACGGTATTGTCAATAACGCTAGCGATAAAGATGAACATTGAACAAAGGTATTTTCGAACTAATTTTCAAACTGGATGTAATGTTAATATCGATCGATCTAATGACTAGCGCCAACGACTAGTTCTTTCTCACCTATAAATAGCTATTTTCAAACTAATTTTTTAGACCAAAATTTTTTCTCAAATTTTTTCTCTATTTATCTATTACTCAATCTAATTTTTTTCCAAAATTTCTCGAATGACAGAGTTTCAAACCCAACTTGATTCAGCAATGCAGCTTAACTTTTCTGGAGTAGCACTTGAAGATGTTGTTAAGAAGATATGTGATAGTTATAAAGAAATAGGTAAAAAGCAACAAAGTCTTCAAGTTATAGATATTAACCAACCCAAACCTGCAACTAAGAAAAAGCAAAGAAAAGTTCAAGGCAAAGCAAATTTGAAGGCAAAGAAGAAGATAAACAAAGAAAACTCAGTTCATGAGCGCATTGATTGGAAGTAATGCGAAACGAAGAAGATAAACAAGATGAAAAACATTGTCCCAGATTTCTATTTTTAAAGTATATATTTTAAATTTTTATTGTCTAGTTTTATGTCTTTTAAAATGATTTTAACGATTAGTTCAAAGTTTATATCAATTCGAAAATTTGACTCGTATAGTTGAAAACTAAGTCGTTCTTATTCTTAATTCAGTCATAAATTTTAATTAGACTTTTACATTTCAATTTTAACTAATAAAGTAGGAATATAAGTTCTACTTAAAACTAATATTAAAACTTCTACTTAGGAAATTAAGTTGACAATTAAGATATTAAAACATAAATATTGGATTATATTTGGGCAATACTTTCAAAATCTCAAAACAATTTCCATATTGGAAGTCTTTTCCATTGTTGCGGCGCCACTGCGGTCAACACCTTTGTTCAGTGTCCATCATGGTTTCACTACTCTCATGTTTCGACCCGCTTGCATTACGAAAGAAACATACAAAACAATTTCCTTATTGATCACATTGAAGTGATGACATAACGAGTTCGCATCGCGATTGTAGAGGTTCATTGTTTTTTCTTGAAATTTCACAAATATGTTTTCCCAAAATGTCATGGTTTGGAGTGCAGCACCAACTATAACACTTTGTCTAAAAAAACATAATTCTTGCAAAGCCGTAACAAATTTGGACTCCGTCTTCTTCTTATTTGATTTCGCACATTGGCTCAGTTAATGGCTCGACAACATGTTGGTTTTCTGTGAACTCAGTCATGTTCATATTTTCAATCATGATCTTTGAAAAATTGGAAGAGTGATGAACAATATGGAAGATGTGTGAGTTTGAGAAATTGTTGAGAGATTTAGAAATTCTGGTGTGAGTTGAAATGAATTTGAAGATGAGTATTTATAGGGGTGGGAATTCCTGAACGCTGGATGAAAAATAACTGAGTGATGTTCACAGCTGAGAGGGATGTAAATATTATCGCTGACATTTGTCATATCGTCAAGTGATGGACATTCTATCGCTTGCTGAAAAGTTTGCCACGTATGCCTAAACGGTATATTTGCCACTTTGCCACACCCATAGTAGGTGCAAAAGTGGCAAATCATGGTGTTTGACATGTGCATAGGAATAGGCCTTAGGGATGCAGTGGAACATAATTTGGGGATGAAAAAATGGTGTCATGAAATAGTAATTTTCATAACCCCTTATCCAAAAAATATGTCCACGGTTTAAGTTTACCATGACTAATTAAGATTAGCGAATAGTCAAGAACATGAGGGTGTTAAATACCAATAACTTATCTGTCAAGCCATATTTTTGTCTTCTTTCCATTATTGATATCCATGAAGTAGTTTTTTTGAAAAAATTTAAGGCCTTCCTCAATCCCAATAAGACCAGGGTTATGTTTTTGGAGGAATAATCTTGTGAAGAATGTTACCGTTCTTGAAGTGTTTTGCCTAAAGATTTGAATCTATGGTTGAAAAGACTAAATACAAATCCGCCAAGTTAAGTTAAGTTTATTTAAATCTCTGAATGCCAATCGACCTGTATCTTTAGGTATACCTAGTTTGGTCCAAGCCATATATGATTGGCACCTCTTTTGGATTTGTAGCTTCATTAGAACCTTCTTCGAACTGATGTGACTTGGGTAGTGAGTTTCTTAGGCATGAAAAATATGCCAATTTGATAAAGGGGAACATAGTTTAAAACATGTTTAACCACCGTGCTTCTACCAACTTGAGTGAGTGACTTAGAGTTCCAACTAGATAATCTATGTTCAAAATCTTCCTTCATGAAGTTGAAAGAGTCTTGTTTGGAAAGACCTAGGATAAGGTGATCCTAAGGATTTTTCTTTGGAATTCATAATTTTCACACCCAAAATGTGTATAAGGGTAGTTGCAACTTCAGTGTTAATAAACTTGCTAAAATAAATTGAATATTTATCAAAATTTATAACTTGATCTGATTGAGAAATAAATTCCTGAACAGAGACTTTGGTATGCTTGTTGCTATCTCTTATTCTTCGTGTGTTTCCACCATCAGAACGGCCAAATAACTATCAAACTACTTTTACAGATGAGCTTATATGGTTGGTTCTATGCAATGTCCCAAGAGAATGTACTGATTTCGAAGATCTCAAGAAATTAATTAACCTTGAAGTTGGGGGAACTGGTGGAAGCTAAATACCTATATGGTAATAATCTCTCAAGAAAAACGCTAAAGTGTGTTTTAGAATTGTTGTTCAAAAGACACTTCCAACTGGAATTCCACTGGTGACTAGAGTTAGGATTGAACCATTCCTCACAAAATCCTGTTATTTTATGGTGTTAAGATCTTTTTAATTCTCCCATCGCTTCATTGATCACAAAGAAATTACTTGCACTAAGGTAAAACCAAGGATAGTTCATCAAGTAGGAAAGTCTAGTCAATATTTATCACATAAAAGTCTAGCTCCAAATGACATTGTCTCAAGATAGATGCCTCCACAACAAGTTCATGTCTCATCTAGTTCGGACTCCATGGAAGCTCTAGCCAACCCACCTGCTGCTCAACATGTTGATGATAGTGTTATGGTAGAAGATACCCTTGCTCACTACTCAAATGATAAAAGGAAGGTTGTTGTTGTTCATGACACATCTTCATCAAATAATGATAGCTTCATCTACATAAATCTCGATATGGGTCATTTTACCAGCTGGTCACCAGCTTTGAGTATCCATGAAATTGGTTCTATTCAAAACTATATTGTTACTACTACATAGAATGACCTTCATGTTACCCATAAACTCATATCTCCATCACCTATCCCATCTGATCCCCAAAAGTCTAACCACTCTTCTGATCAAATAACCTATACTAGAAGGTTCAAGATAGCAATTGTCCCGTCTCGTCCTCCTATTCTGTCAAGGGAGGAAATTGTTTCATTAGCTGATGAACATGATGCACTCTCTAATTTTAAGAGGAAAATCAATCCTCGTTCTGATGCTAGAAAACGAACCCGTGCTACTAAATCTTCCTTGGATAGTATTATTGTTGTTTCACCAGAAAGTCAAGTATCTCCAGAACCTGACTACAACACTCTTTTTCCACCAATAACTAACCTTAAGAACCTTCTATCTTTATTGACCCTAACCAAACATATAGTTCACATCAACTTGTCAACTCTTATGGTAATTTCATGCACCATATGATCAATCTATGAAAAACCATAATGTTTGCAATAATTCCTTTTCATGAGGCTGCCTCTTTGGGTTTGAAGGCAACACAAGGAAGTCAAGAAAGTGGTGAATCTTCTGGTTCTCAACCTTATGGTAGTGTTGATCCTACCAATCAGGTAACCCCTTCTCATAATAGTCTAATATTTGTTGATTATTCCATTTCTAATTATGTTAACTCCCCCTTTAAACCTTGCTAATAATATCAATATGATTTGTTGGAATGTTAGGAAAAAATCTGGGAACAAATAATTGAGTATCCTCTTGAAGAACTTAAACCCTTATTTTTTTTCTTTATGAAACCAAAATGAAAAATGATACAGCTGCTAGAAAACTGAAAAATTTAGGATTCCCATATGCTTTCACCGTTCCCTGTATTGGTAGAAATGGTGGATTGGTTTTAGCTTGGAAACATGAATTGTATCTCACATCATCTCATCCAACTCAAGAGGCATTTATGTTACCACCAATACATTGTTTATTCCAAACACTGTCACATACATTTTATATATGGAGAGCCAAACCAAACACTTAGGAATGTTTTTTGGGCTAATCAGACCAACCTCCCTCCTATCCCTAGCAATGAACCCGCTTGCTTTGTAGGAGATTTTAATTCCCTTTTAGGTCCTGAATGTTAAAGCATAGCTTGGTTGAACTCACCAAGTGTTGGTATGTCAAGTTTGGTTGTCATATTTTAGTATCAAAATCATTTAGAGTCGCTTGATTAAATACTAGAGTCAACTTCGTTTAAGTTAGACTAGAAAGTCTAGAAATGTTGAGACATACAAGTATTACTATGAAGACCTAAAGAATGTGAAGAAGTAGTGAACTACAACGATGGCATCATCCTTCCACTTGAGGTTAGTAATATTGACTTGAACTGTGTTTCATTCCTAACGTATCTTTCAAGTCGTGCTATATTGAAAACATAACTGCGAAGCTGTATATACTATACATATTGTATAATACTCTAGTGATGTGAAATGGTCATAATTGTATGATCATAGAATTAGAGAATTAGACTACGAAATATAACATTTATCTTTTGAACTTCGTATATATGACATCGACATAATCTTGTATATATTGTTATGATTTTGTGAATGGGTTATGGTGAAGATTTCATCCTATGAAACAATGTTTTACATTTGTTTAAAGGAAGTACATTCATGAACTTGTTCCGTGAATCGAAAGGGAAATCATTAGACTTATTGGTCCGGCTATTCATTGCAAATCTTTGGATGACCAATATGTGTGAGATGGTAGAAACGATATTAACCTTGGTTATGTATCTTGGTACTAGGATATGACCCGTGCCGTAACGGCCCGGGTTTTAGGTTATGATGATTGATTTATATTACCTCCGATTTTTAAACCGTAAAAAGAGACATTATCAATTTTTTATTTTAGCTCAATAATAATTTAAATTGAAAAAGTACACAAATGTTTGGTCTTATACACTTCCTAACGGAAGTTAAAAGAGTCCCATAATGATATCTTATTGCGATTGATTCACTTATAATATTAGATTTGTCAAATGCTACTGTATTCAAATGTATTACAAAGATTTATGGCATGTTGCTTCCTTGCAATAGGAGCAATAAACCTCTATGTATGTTTGGACACTCTAGCATTCCCAACTGGTTGATTTAAAGTCAGGTAAGCATCATCAGAGTTCTTTACCAAATTACTCTTAAAGATAGACTGGCAAAGTTACTTACAAAGTGGAACAGAGGGTGTTCAAGCAGAATTCGCAATCCACCTAAACCTAAATCAAGAAATATGAAAGGCGAAGAACAAAGAAAACAAAAGCGGAGAAAAATGAAGGTAGAAATACACAAATGAGCATATCTACACTTTACAGGAGAAGGTAGAGGATGCAAATAACAAACTTATTAAGTAAATTATAATTTTTCACTTAAGTAGACTTAGTGCTGGGTACTTGAGAAAAGTAACAAATATAAACTTTTGATTATTTCTCCCCTTTTTCTCTTACATAATCAATTGATAAAATCCTCCAACCAAAATCAAAACTCCAAGCAAAACCCCAAATCTCAAAAAAATATATATCCTAAAAAAAATATTTCTTCCCTTTTGCCCTTACCTGAATATGAAGGTAATCCTGTTGTTTTACAAATACATCCTTAAAAAAAACGTAGCATAGTAAAAAAAATATGAATTATTTTTTAGAAATCTGTATATATGAAGTACAACTTATAGACGTATACAGCGTAATCATCGATGTTTGCCACATAGAACATGCTACGGATTCCCAAATACTGGATTCCTCAATAAAATCTTGTAGAATGCTAAATGTCTACCTACAAACATACCCTCTAGATATCTATTTGCTTTCTGAATGATTTCGGAAGGAATTTTTTTTGATAAGCACCAACAAATAGAAGATACAATTGAATACCAAAGCTCTAATGATGATACCCTGCAGTTAGCAATCTAAAAGAAGCTTTCATAGAATAAACATCTCAAATGTTTAAATGTAATCTTATAGGTAAATGAAAAACAGAAAGAAAAAAAATGCATGATACAAAGTAAATGGAATTATTATATGCACACAAAAATCTAGTAGAATATTAGCCTCGAAATGATACGTGGTTTCACTAATGCATTATTCTAGTACTAAAACGGCTACTCAATTTGTCTCTGAGTGCTCTTTTTCTAAGGTTTTATAAAGTTGGTTTAGTTATATTTTCAAGGTCTTGATGCAATCAACTTTATCTTTAGATGGGATCACAAACAATTAGGCACGATGCATTCAAGTTCAGAACTTTGCTTTAGGCAACAACAATTTCTAGGTTGTAATATTACAGTAATAAAGTCACAAAGGCCTCATGAAATTGTTAATTACTTATCTTATATGCAATTTTTTTCTTTAGTTTATGTTGCCGCTTAATTGGATAAATTATACAAACCTTTTCCCATTGCGCCTTTCATCCGGCTGCCGAGTTGCTGCACTCACTTCTGCATCCTTGCTTTGACATGACACAAATTATTTCTTAGATCCGATATAAACACCATCTAATACCGCTGATATGGAGAAAACGTTCTTAAGCTCAATAATACAAAACCAATAAGCAGCACACGGCCAATTATACAATTTGAGAGAGAATTTTTCAAGATGTCAACTCACAGTAAATGCAAAACCTTCCGTGCGACCTCCATAAAACATAATAACAGCTAGCACTCCGCATAGCGTGGATTAACCCAAATATCCTATCACCATTGCATTTTCAAGAGAAAATTTGACAAACCATTGTAAATTAAAACAAAAATTATTATGATTATCAAAAATGTGAACATGAAATGCGGTTAGAAAGAAATTTGTTAGCAAACAGGTGGAATTTATGTACTATGAGGAAAACTCGCAAAGGTAATCTTAAAGTACAAAGATGCAGAGCTGATCACCACCCAAGATGTTGGCAAGAATGGTACACAATTCTCTCGATTACAATTACTAATAAAGAAGTCTTTTGGTAGCAGGATATCTATATATATTTATTTCAAGTGCCTTTTGCGTTATCTTTAAATAAGTTCCAACGACAGACTGCTCCATCCAAGTCGTGAGATCTAGAAATTAAAAAATCTCTGCAAAGAAAATTAGATATAAAATATTTGTTAGAGATTGAAACACCGAAATGAGAAAACTTAAAAGAAATAATATTTTAAAGAGTCAATTTCACTGCGAGTTTAGGGCATCGGTTTGAGCCAAAGTAATTGAAGTCTACGTAATGTAGACTTAATGATCTTTGGTGGAGATGTTTAAGGAAAAATACTACAAAAACCATAACCCACTTGGCTCACAGGAGAAGAAAACTGGAAGTTCGGTCTAAACAGTGGTTAGCCATTGTAAAATAGCTAGCTTTACGGATGGGAGATTAGTGATGATAGCAGTATACAATTGCAAAAGATAACCCGATTGCAGATCCACATTAGAGCCTATTACAAAGCAAGTTATGCCTCAAAATTTCTGTTCATCTCAGCTAACAGTAGGACACCTAACTGATCGCGAAAAAGAACTGGAAGCTCTGAACTGCACCACCAAAGTTCATAGTGAACTCCGCCTACAGAAAACTGCTTTACCATCTGGATATAGCCTAGCGTTCTGACAAACATTGCAGACATTTACCGTCTAGACCATTTTGAGATGTAGGTAGCAAGGTCAGTTTATTTGGTATGTGGTGGTAGATTTATCTTTTATTTTTGACGGGAAGGCAGAGAAACATTAATCTCATGAAATGGACCCAACAGTTTGCGCTATCACCTGAGCTACCTGAAACATGTAAAGTTTCTCCCCAATTAGGATATGAATCGTCTTTGGGCCAACTTTTACCTTTAAGAGCTCATCGACAAAGGTGCCCCCTGCCATCACCTCAAAAATATAAACCAATTAGTCCAATAAGAAAACACACAGACAACTGCGTAAATGTCCCATATAAAGACTACACTTCCCGGTTCACCTTAAAATTTTAAACACGTCCTTTTAAAAGAGTTGATACCGCAAATACCTTCGAATTTCCAAGAAAAGCTATTTTGGAACCATTCCACAAATTAGGTAAGGAAAAACATCCATAAAGAATGCTGCACATCACATTAATTTAGAATGATGTCACCATTGCCAGTCAGATTGGTGTTAAAACAGTTGCATAATTTACATGATGATTCTCTTCCATGTAATCATTATGGTATTACTGACCACAATTATAACTGGTAGCATTTAACTGGACTCTTACTATTTTGGGAGCAAAGGACACATGTCATTATGCCGAACAATGATCTTGAACACGAAATCAACAAATAGTTTTTACCACTAGCATTCTAGTTTTTACCTCTAACAGAGTTTAAGAGTTTCTTTCAAACTCCCCCACGATTAACGGGGTTTTTTAGGAAGTTTGGGAGACTCTTCTAAACTCTCCCACGACTAACGGGGATTTTGAGAGACTCCTTTGAACTCCCCACGACTAACGGAAAACAACTCAACTACACCCAATTCCCCCAACTCTCTTGAGGACTAACACCCTGTTACTTTTTCTTCATCACTAATTTTGTATGTTAAGTGTTAACCACCTTACATAGAAGAGTGTCAACCACTTTCATTTCATAATGTTTTTAGTATTATATTAAATTATTAATTGTAGTTCATGCCAGTAGCAAAAAAATTGGTCAGTTAAGCATTTTAGTAAAAATAAAATTGAATACCGTTCTCTTGATACACTGCCCAAGTAGATTAAATCGAGTTCATTTCCAGAATTGATCTAAATCAAAATGAAGGAGAACTAATAAGCCAACAAAACTGCGTTTGAATTGCTGAAAGGCAATGCATCAACATATTAGCCAATAGTATTTCTTAGCTCAACAACAATATTAGCCACTTGTTTTATGTTTAAACTAAAAAACACAACAAAAACAGGCTTTGGTGAAAGCATCATTATCAAAGTGTTCCATAATAATCATCCAATAGTATTTCTTTAGCAACATTATCACCACTGTACAACAATGACAGGCCATTTAAGTCCGACAAACACAACAATCAAATATGTATATGGGTATTCCCGTGTTGATCTAAATGTTTTACATGATATAGATGCTAGATATTTTCTCACCATGTCTTCAACCAACAAAAATCTGCAATAATACATCTTAATTTTTAGCAAAACCAATCAATCAAAACAATTAAATCAAAGGGGGAAAAAAATCAAAAAGTCCATAATCAGAAATATTAACTGACTAACCTTGACAGAGTAATGTGAAGAAAGAAAAGGAGAACCTTGACAGAGATAACCTCCTTTTAGGTAGGTTTATATAGTTGAATATCCCCACGCTCCAGGGATTGATTAGCGAAAATAATGGAGCTGTTAATGGGAATTTTGTTAAAAAAAATTCGTAATGCATAAAAAAATTGATCTAGATAAAGTCGATGGAAAACTCCCGCTTTGGCAATTGGAATAAACATGATTGATGTTCTTAAAGTATGAAAATTAAAAGGGGGAGTAAGTCGCACCTAAACCATAAATTAGAACTTTATTTTTGGGAACTGAAATACTAACGCATGGAATGGGATTGAATGTCGCTTTATCTTTGGCAATTGTGCGTAACGCATGGAAGTTTTGATGGAGAAGAAGTCGAATCTTGGATGTTGTATGAGGACGTAGGAGATGGGTGCAACCTCAACCACGATTTATCTTTTGCATTTTAGAAAGATATGAGCCATCGATCATTAAAAAAGACGCAACCAAAACCATCAGATTGAAAAAAACACATTTGTTTTTGTAAGATAGATGATTAACTAATCACAATGACTGACTTATGATTTGGTACGACTGGTTTTTACTAATTGGTGTAACCGATCCTAAGTAATCACCATGTGATGGTATGATCGATCCTGTAATTAGTGTGACCGATCCTAGTAATTGGCAACTGGTCCTTGTAATTGGTGTAACCGATCCTGGTAACTGGTGTAACTGGTTCTGGTAAATGGTGTGACCAATCACAAGCAATACCATGTAAATATGGAACTGATCCTTGTAACTGGTGTAACCGATCCTAGTGACTGGTGTGACCGATCATAAGTATTTCTATAATTAGATAACCGATCCTAGTGATTGGTAGAACCGATATAAACCCATGTATGTGATTTGGTATTTGATCAATCACATAGTAGTCTTGGAAAACAGGTCAACCAATTCTAAACTTATTTGGAAGTGTGATACAACTGATTCCAAGAATGCAAATCCATGTAAATATGAAATAAGGATTTGCAGTAAAAACATGTCAACATACTTTGAACATGTACAATAAATCTTATCATTTATTGTTCAAAGATATTTCTTAGTACTCAAGGATATCTTGTGCCGAGATAAATTAAGAATATTTTAGTTAAGGTTTATGGTTTTATCAGTTTTAATTACCAGCAATTAAATGCATATCTCTAGAGAATAAAAATTAGTAATGTGCATTTACTAATCAGAGATTTCTATTGAAAGATTTCGGAAATATTGGACAAGCATTTATTGGAATTATGAAAACCAAATTTTTTCATTCATTGCATATCTTGATAATATCTTCGGTTTTGGAAATTCCTTGATGTCCAAACATCCCTGGTCTATAAATACTTAAGTTTGCATTTCTAGCAAACTATCCTAAGAGCCAGACAAACTTCATTTCTTATTGTTTCTGGTGGAGCCGTCTATTCGGAGAGGAAAGTATCATAATTAGGTGAAATCTCTTACGACCACTCGTTTAAAGACTTCTGTGGGATCAGGAAGCTCTACGAGTACCGTTGGTGGGAAAATAGATAATTGCAGTGTTATTAGTTTTCGATTGATTTGATTGACTAACTGTTGTTGAAACTTTGATTGCACCTAGTTTGTTTATTCTTGAGAATCTTCTCTTCTGATATAAGATTCACTCAAATTATATCAAAGTATCGACGAGATCTTTAGAACTGTTGTTAGATCTAAAGACATCTTGTGATAATCGATTATTAACAGACTCCGTTCTATGTGTGATTGATCACAAGATATTCAAGTGGTGTTGTGCAGGTTATTGATGATTAAAGAAGATTTGAAGACGAAGAAGAAGATTTCTTATTGGTTTTAGTATCTTGTGAATTTGTGTGCACAAACCTTGATCGGCTGGGATCCAACTAGAATCAAATTTATTCGATTGATTAGTTGCGCGAGATCTGCATTCTCAATATATCTCTTTGAGATTTATTTTGACTAAGTGCGAATCTAAACTTAACCATTTCGGTAGTTATTGGATAGATTGATCTAACCAGACAAAGGAGTTTCTTAGATTAAACATAAGATCCTTTGTCAACGACTCATCTATATCTTATAGAAAAGATTTATTAGAGTGGTTACCAAACATATTCTTCATTTGTTGTTTGGAATACGATCCAAAGGACTTGTTATTCACATGCGTGACTCTAGAAGTCGATGGCGCAGGGATACTGAGGGAACTAAGTAGCTAGGAGTAGTCTGATTGGTCTCAACTATACGAAGTTGGTTTAGATTTTGTATATCGACTTAATTCTGAGAGTACTCAAAACTGGACTAGGTCCCGGGATTTTTCTGCATTTGCGGTTTCCTCGTTAACAAAATATTGTTGTGTCTTTTACTTTTATTTCCGCATTATAATTGTTTATTATAATAAAGTAAAATACACAAACATTAACTCCGATATACTTGATAGTGATTCTACAGAGTTTGGTTATTACCGAAGCTATTATCAAGTATCACACTTTGTTTGTCGTATTGTCTCTATCTCGTATCCATAGACGATCAAATAAAGTGTGAATACCGAAGTTGTTGTATTGTCTCAACTTTCTCCATAGACGATCACACTTGGTAAGAGGACTTACAGGTTGAAACAAAAAGATTGTGGTGTATTTGGGTACCATTGTCTTTTCATTGAAGATAAAAGTTATGGTCTTAATCTTGATGATTTTATGAACCTTAGAGCAGTTCCTATGGAATCAACAAACTTGAAGTTTGTTGATTTTGCTCCCACTATGGACTCAACAAACATGAAAAATTGATGTACAAACCAACAAATTTGTTGGTTTGTTGAGTAAGATGGAACATGTAGCGCGCGCGTGATGTAAGAGCGTGCGAGCTTGGAACCAACGCTGGCGCTTGTCCTTGCCTCGCCCGTTGTTATTTCACACGCCAGCATCTTTCCTAAAAGCGTCGAGTTTTTCATAAAAGAGCCAACGGCTGAATCTGGATGGCTGAAAACTCTTGTGATCTAACGGCTATAATTTTTGAGTTCTATAAATACTCTTCATTTCAACTCTAAATTCACACATTCTACACATTCTTCACTCTCAAATCATCTACAAAAATGCCTCCCAGAGTTCGTGGTGTTATATTCACTCAACAAGAGGATTTAGCTATTTGCAGAGCCTACGTTTTTCACACACAAGATGTTGCCGCTATCGGTAGGGATGTATCCCGATCGACGATGTGGGAGAAAATGAATGAAACGTTCATCGTTGAAACATGAAACATTAATGGGCGTGATCCTCACTTATTGTCACATCATTTTAGTATAATTAGTAGTCATATATCGGAATTCATCACTTTACTAATGGAGAATCACATAGATAAGCTCAACGGTGAAGCCGAACATGAAGTGGAACCCAGAACTTTAGCGATGTGGGCAGTATCTCATGGCGGTCGTACTTTCGACTTCCATGCTTGTTTCAACATTCTTAGGGTGCTCAACAAATACGATCCCTACATCGCCCTAGGAATTCCACCACCCGCCGAGAATTGACTCCTATGTAATAGTTGTTTTAATCTAATGTATTTCTTTTATTCTCATGTACGATGTGGTTGCTCAATGCAATATGTTTTTATTTATGAGATTGATGGTGCAATATTTAATCCAGGAAAAAATTAAATTACTTATGATATTGATGGTGCAAATGTGAATACATCCACATGTTTGGTTTTAGATAATCTTAATAACACAAAATAAATAGCAAACTAGATAACATAATACCACAGTGAATCGATTTGTCTTTCAACTTCAATCAACCCACTCCACCAAAAAACACCTAGGACATTCCCACAAATGCCTTCCACATGTGTCTTCGGAAGAAGTCCGCAAATGCATAAAAGTCTTGCAACCGGGCTTTGAGCGTCCACTGGTTCTCCGTGGACAATGTTTGTATTCGTGATCTCCATATCCACAATGCTTGCAGTGTAATAACTCCTTCAATTTGGATTTAATTTTGAAGTTTTTGCAAAGTGTTGCAATCTTTTTTTTTTTTTAATTTTCATAGCATCATCTAGCATATGTGGTTCCTCTGGACAGTTTGGATCTTGACATTGCAAATAACTGAGCTTTTCCGTCCCGCGGACACTTTGAATACATCCAAGGGCATTGCATAAGATATGGTTATCCATGAAACATAATGGACAAACCTCTTTTGCTCCGACACATAACATTTGCTTCGCTTTGCCTTTAGAAAACATGGTGGATGTTGAGAAAGAAATCTGTTGGTTTGGTTGAGAATAAGACCTAGTGTTGTATTTATAACAAAAAAAATAGGTGTTGGTAATTCAAACGGGCGGTTTTAGTAAAATCGCGTGGTTTTAATACAAACTTCAATAGCTAAATTTCCAGCGGCTCGATTTTCTTTTTCGACCTATAAATTCCATTCTTCCCATCTCCAAAATCACATCTTCTTCTTCTTTTCTAAAACTCTTAATCTCTCTCACTCTGCAGAAATGTCTGTTAGAAATCGTGGTCCCAAGTTTACTGAAGAAGAGGATATAACTATATGCAAAGCATATTTTTTTTATAGTCTAATCACTGGTATGGGCTTTCAAGACGATTCTTTTTGGGAGAACATTTTTTCAATGTTCGTCTCACTGAAGGGAAACCCAGGAAACGAGATGCTCGTCGATTGCATGCTCATTTTCAATCTATTAGGCTTGCAGTCCAGATATTTCTTACTCTGGTAATGGAAATTGATCGAGAAAATTTCATCGGTGTAACTGAAGATGAAGTGATCCAAACAACTCTTCATAATCGGGAGGAAGCTCACGGTAAACCTTTTCTTTACGAAGCGTGTTTTAGAATTCTAAAATATGGTCCATCTCAAGCACATTTGTACTGCAATCGAATGCCACTCCCGGTATTTACAATGGAAGAAGATGTTACTCTTTTTCGATCTTGGTTACGTCGTATGATGAGACCAATGAACAGTGACTAATTCTGGGAAAGAGTATTGGGACATTTTGTAGCATCGTGGAACGAAACCATAAGAAACAGTAAGAGCCTAGAACTAAGAATTGAATTCATCACTAAGGAAGTCAAATATTATACGGAAGTTTTGTGGATGGTTCACCGTAGCAATTCTGGACTATCAAACGAAGAACTGGTGAATATCTTACCTTTGTCCTCATGGACTCAACTGCATCATAAATATCTGAACTTGTTGTTTATTTGTACCATCGCTCAGACCAAGTTTACTGAAGAAAGCGGAAGAGAGTTTAAGCATTTTGAATGCTATGAACTCTACAGAGAGAATGTCGCTGGATTTGATGTAGTTTGATGTTTTTGTTGTGGTTTATTAAAATGTAGTTTGATGTTATTTGCAAGTTTAAAATGTAATAAATTTCGTTTAATCTGAAGTGGAAATCTACTTTAAAGTCTAAATATTTTCATTCATTAATATTACTGCCAATTCATTTACAAGATATAAACTTAGACAATAATATAAAGTACTAAATAACTTCAATAAAAATCAAGTACAAGTTTTGGCCTCATGTTTATCTTCATTTGATGTATCTTCCATTCAACGCGTTCTTTGACAGTTTCGCCTTTGTTTTTGAATTTTTTTTGTGAACTTTCAAAACTGGAGCTCTTCTTTGCCTTTTAGCAGAACATTTTCTTGGAGCAACTTCAAAAACTTGCACTTCCCTCTTACAAGTTTTAATATTTTTAAAACTCCAACATATCTTAGAAACAACAGCTTCAAGTTTTGCATCACAAAAAAGTGTAATCGCCTTTTTATCCATTTCACCAACAATTAACTAAAAAATTGAAATAGATTTTAGAAGAGAAAATTCAAGAGAAGTGAATTTTGGTGTGAGTAAATTGTTTGAAGATGATGGTAATTTATAGAGGTAAAAAGTGAATTTTGAATTTTTAAAAAACTACTCGTTGACGTTTTTGCTTCAAACACCAGCGGTCTATGTTCGAGCGCCGCGTTTATTCTTCGAACGCCAGCGCTTGTGCTTCCAACGCCGGCATTTAACCTCTGCACGCTGGCGTGTGTCCTTAGCTCGGGCGCTTGATGTTCATTCGCTCATTGATGTTCCACAGTGGATAAACCTATTTGGCCATCCACCCGGCTCAACAAAAAAATGGGTTTGTTCATTCCCATAGGAATTGCCCTTAGGACTTTTTGATCCGCACGATCATGGCTTTTCTGGTCCTAGCTTTACTTGGTCAATATGCAGAATGGAACTGAATTGATTCTTGAGAGTCTTGATATATGCTTGTGTTTGAGGTGAAAACTGTTTCTGCCGGTTTTGTTTATTTTGGGTGTGTGGATGAGAAACGAGTCTAGACCTAAACAACGCACTGCACGGGAGTACTTTTGATTCGAGAGATTAATCTGTACAATCCTGGCCTAAACCAAGAAATGGTCGTTCTAGGCTTGCTTCGGTCACAAAGTGAAGGAGAAGGGTTGGTCTTAGGGAGGGAAGCGAAGAAAGTGTTGATACCAGAATCGTTGATTCTGAAGGTGTGGTTGTTTACGACTTGTATCAGAAAGTAGAACTGGCTAGCAGAATGGAAAGCTATCAGGTGATTTCTGGATAATGTGTTGTTCTCCGACCAAAACTTATTGTTTGGTGGAAATAGGTGAAACCTATTTATACAAGTCATATAAAACGTAGCCTGATCTCGTAGTAAGTGGAAACGATTGAGTGGTGGAAGAGTTGAGTAACGTGTAACGTGAAAATTTATGCTTCCATGATGAAGGAAATGTTTACACCATTACTTCTTGCCATTACTAACCGCCCTTCTTCATGACACTTTATTGTAACGGGCGTATTGCATGACGCACGATGTAAACCGCCAGACCAATACCCTGATGAGTATCCCCCAGTTTGTGACATGTTTGATGTCTCGAGTGTTCTTCGTGGAAAACATGTAGCACTTTGGCAAGTCAAAATCACAAGACTTTCCGCAGGAAAATAACATATGATGCTATTAGACTCGTCTTGGCTGGCCGCCTGAAACTTGCCACAAGTCTATCAGTTCGGTGGCGAACTTGGATGGCTGAGATTGCATCTCATGAGGAAGGGTAGCCATTGATTATGGCTACCTTATGTTGGCGCCTGATAATGGCACAATGGCGCCTTTAGTGCATGCCAGTGGCATTGCGGCATGGCTGGCATAGTTAGTGCATGCCAGCGGCATGATGGTGTAAGTGGCGCCTGGCATAGACATGGCCACGGGATTTAGGCGGCTGGTCGCCTAAAAGTTGCCACAAGTCTGTTAGGCTGGTGGAAAACTTGGATGGATGAGATTGCATCTCATGAGGAAGGGTAGTCGTTGATTGTGGCTACCTTCCGTTGGCGCCTGACAATGGCACAGTGGCGCCTTTAGTGCATGCTAGTGACATTGCGGCATGGCTTCCATAGTTTGTGCATGCCAGCGGCACGATGGTGCAAGTGGCGCCTGGCGTAGCCACGACCGCTGGATTTTTGGCACGTTGGTGTTAGATTCAAACGTGGTGTGAAAACATCAGTTTTAATGGCCACATTGATCCCCATGTTCTGTGGAACATTGTTTGGCTCGGTTGGCGCGACAACTTTACCTAAATTAGGGTTTGGCATGTCGAAACCCTAATTATAGCGTATATGGCATGTAGGTGGCACCTTAGGCATGTGCACTTGGCATGCCAGTTTGGCGTGTGAGATTGGAATGCTTTTGGCATGTTTGGCATGTCGTTTGGCATGTGCGCCTGACATGTTTGTTTTTGGCATGTTTGACATGCCAACTTGGTAGGGTAACCTTTTGACACATTTTCCACCCTTTTTAAAGTTGTGGCAGGTTTAGAGCAACCTGATTGGTCAATGAAAGCAGGGAGTCGGCCAAGCATCGGCGTGGCCACCCTTTTGGTGCGCGTGGAAGGTTTAATGCGACATGATTGGTCGATGGGAAATAGGGCCGGCAAGTATGGGCCCGATAGGCACATTTTTGTGTCTGATTTGTCTCGATTCTATATATTGTTAGGGATCATTTTTGTACATATTATGGTGTTTTATTTATTTGTAGGAGTTGAGGAACCAATCTGACTAAATGGCAACATCTAAAGAGTCTATTCATAAAAGCACAGAGCTCAGGTGTTAGAAATAACATGATAGTTTCACCATATCTCGTTGAGTCCTTTTCACTTCTGTTTTTATTTTGTTTTGTTTTTAAACTATGTTTCTATAAGTGATTAGGTGGGGCTCTAGGGTGAATTAGAGTGATTGAGATACAAAAAAAAAAAGACCAGACCATTAGACCAACTGGAATAAATTCAATAAAGTCGACCACTGGAACCCTTGTATATGCCAGTTGTGTTGACCTAGAGTTAGGATTATCGACCACTGTTACCCTTGTATATGCCAGTGTGCTAATATTAGTCAGACCGGTATTTCAGTCCATTAGGATAGGTTCATTTTGGCGGAGGCCTTCAGACAGATATGAGAAACACCGTTCACCTAGTAAACATCAAAACCATCTATGTTTTTCTATATCCATCTTCTTAATATATCCATGTGATTAGTTTTGACTCAGGATATTGATGTCCATAGTGCGACTATCTGAGTAGAGCTCTGTCACTTCATATGAATTTTAGTATGCTTGAGTGCAAACTCGTGTACAACAATTGGAATTTCGCATCAGGGTACTTCCTCCTGTAGTCAATAAGTATGCCAACCAAGGAGATTCTTTAGTGCCTTCCAAGGTTCTGTGTAGATAGCTAGGGTCTGGAATATAAAGGTTTTGTGAGTATACCTCTTGTAAGCCCTCCGGAGACTTCACTCCGCCACTAGGAACACCTAAGGGGTTTAAAGGCTTGTTGCATATGCTAAATGCAATAGACGATGCCTGCGACAGTGAGTTAGGATTTTATTTCTATTTTATTTTTGCTCAAGGACTAGCAAATAATAGGTTTGGGGGTATTTGATAGACACATTTTTGTGTCCGATTTGTCTCGATTCTATATATTGTTAGGGCTCATTTTTGTACTTATTATGGTGTTTTATTTATTTGTAGGTATTTTTGTCCAATAAACATTTTTGTAAAAAATTGGCTCGAAAAGTTGTCGGAAAGCACCCGGAGGACATTTGCTATACGGACCCCAGATTTGGCTAAGGGGGACCCAGCCGATAAGGGGCACCCCTGGGTGGCAACTGCTAATCGCAATCCATCAGTGGATAAGGGGCGACCCTCTTCTTCATTTCAAATTCTGGTTTTGGCGGGAAAATGAAGAACATAACTGAGTGATTTTCGATCGAAGTTTGAAGGAGTTCTGGGTAGATTAAAGGGCTGAATTTTGTTGGGTAGTTGTGATATGTCCCAACAAAACTATCATGAGTGATTTGATCGATTAAAATTGGCTGGATTTTCGGCGAGAAGGAAACAGAGAAGCATGTGCATGGAAAGATATGTTCACAGGATTACTCAGTGCCTGGATTGATTTGGCATGCTGAAGAAGCGTGCACTATCTAAGCAAGGATATTTTTCACGAATCATACAGCTGCAGACGCATGAAGAGGCGAGAAAGGAAAGAAAATTGTCTGAGATTATTTTTTATTTACTGCCGAGCTATGGAAAGATTTTCCGGAGTAATGAGCGAAGATTTCTGTCGCTGAGGAGTACAAAAAGGATCTTGAGGTAGCAGAGAAAGGGTCTGGAGAGTTTGGGAGAGTTAGAGAGCATCACAGAGCCGAAAAATCGAGTTGCAGAGAACACCATTTCTGCTGCTGCAGAACTGAAGAACACGAAGAACAGACTGACGAAGACAGTCGTTTATCAACAGTGACAACGATAGACACGTGAGGGTCGCAGAGATACAACAACAACAGTTCTATTTTATCATTCTTTGTAACAGTATTTTGCAACAATTATAAACGTTGCAAACACCCGATTTTCATCATTTTCTCCATTTCATCATTTGTACACCTATTTTGAGTAATGAAATCAACTTTTGAGCCTGTTTCCAACATCATGATGAGCTAAACCCAATCTTCCGGGCGATGGAGGAAGCCATTCTTCCAAAAGTTATGTGGTAAAAGAATTTATTTATGCAATTCTTTTATGATTATTTGCACTGAATGAAAATTGAGTAATGATTTTTATTAAATAGTTGTGTTTTCTCTTGATGAAGTATGCTTAGTTTAGGGCTTTTGATACTTCATTCTTGCGATTAACAATTGATGTTTTGAAAATCTAATTTAGGCAATGATTAGAATCACAATTTCTTTTGATTGGAGTTATATTGTCTAGAATTGCATGATAAAAATTAACATTAAATTACATGAATTTTGGTGAATGGTGAAATCCTGAACCCCGGTCTCTCTAATATAATCAGTTTTAATTTGCTTTATTTTCTTTAGTTTTAAAATTTAAATCTAAAAGCACAACCTTCACAAGTCTTGAACGAACTCTATTTATTACTACAACAACTTTGAAAATACATCAAATTTTTAGCGCTGCCGACGCGGACTTGTCTTTAGGCTAGAGTTTTTAGATTTTTTTTTTAGGTTTTTATTTTTATTTGTTCTTCTTTACGTTTTTGGGTTTTTGTCTTTTTCTTTCAGATTTTGGAATTTGGAGCGAAAGAAAATTTTGCCAAAGCTTTTGGTGAATACTTAAAGACTGGAGTAAAAGGCAAAGCGAAAGGAGCGAAAGAAGAAGATTTTTTTTATATAAAAAAAGAGAGAGAAAAAAAAAAGAGACATTTTTATTTTTGTAGATTTTTTAGACTTTCTTTTTCTTTTGCACTTTATATTTTTGGACTTTGGACTTTAAATTTTGGGGAATTATTTTTTTTAAACCCTACGGAAGGGTGGTTTATATATAAACTGTTTGCAGAGAAGGACGGTGATTACGATATCACCTCGGCCCCTCGGGTTCGTACATGACATAGGAGTCGTGGCCCGAGTCGACTACAAAGGTTCATCCCCAGTCTGGTACGGGAGGTAAGTTTGTCGAAACACTCGCGAATCTCCTGTCAGCGAGTTACTATCTTCCTTCGTATGCATATATGTTGAGGACATGAAAACGGATGCTTTAATTTCCTAGTATAGGGCAAGGACTGTCCATACAAGATAAGGGTTCGGATTTCATCACCGTTCTCTTCTTGCCCGCCTTAGAAAAACGACACCAAACGCGAACCTAAGCCTAAAATTTTGACTAGAACGAGATCGATAGGGTAACGAGCTTAACAGGAAAGTCATTCGAAAAATATTGGTTACTCTTTTAAGCATACTTCGAAGTTCTTGACGGTTTCTGTAAGTTGAATGCGTGACTGCGCCGCCTTGTAATACCGGTGAGGCCTTGGGTATCAAAGCTCCACCGAGCTTCCCTCGCCTCTATTCAACTTACTTTGACTCGGATTGATTCCAGAGGGGTTTGCTTAAATTGTAACGAATTCCCGTTCGAAGGATTAGAAGCTGGTCTAGAAACAATCTAAGTGGAGCCATCATGCTTTTTGTTTGCTAGAAATCAGTAGGTTTGCTGTGGTGGAGTCAGCCTTGATTGTGTTTGCATAGAGCATCCCTTCTTTTTTAGGACTTTTCTTTTTGATTTTGTTTTTCTAGTGTATGCCCGAAGTTTTTAAACGAGATTGGAAAAGAAACACTCTAGGTCGTTTGATTAGTGACAAACCTAGTAGTTCTTCTTGTGAAGGCGGGGAGCTCGAAGACTCTTCTTTTGAGAGCCCCGTTTTTGGAAACTTCAGTTTTGAGAATCCGTCTCTTCGTGAGGAAAGTACCCCTAGTACTCCTAGTCCTTTGGTAGTGCCAGAAATGGCAACTTTGAAAGCTTTGATAAACCCAACTAGGACCTCTCATCCGTCTTGTATCAAGTTAGCTGAAACCAAGGAAAATTATGAACTGAAACCTGGGACTTTAAAGATGCTCCCAATGTTTTTAGGGAAGGAGAATGAGAACCCCTATTTTCATGTTAGGAAATTTGAGGAAGTTTGTAGTACTCTGAAAATTAAAAACCTAAGTGATGATGCGTTGAAACTTAGGTTATTCCCCTTTTCCTTAAAAGATAAAGCCAAATCTTGGCTGTATAGTTTGAACTCTGAGTCAATTGAAACCTATGACCAACTTACTTCTGCCTTTATAAATAAGTTTTTCCCAAGGCATAAAACATCGTCTATTAGGACACAAATATGTACTTTTGCCCAACAAGAGGGAGAATATTTATATAGGTACTTAGAAAGGCTCAATGACTTGATATCTCAATGTCCTCATCATGGTTTGGAGAAGGTTAGGTTAGTTCAGATCCTTTACGAGGGTTTAAATTATTCAACAACAACCATGGTTGAGTCCTTATGCACAGGTGGGTTTGAGAATAAAACTGTTCATGAAGCGATGACATTTTTGAATGAAATCGCCGATAAGACCCAATAATGGGAAAATAGTAGGGAACCCAAGAAAACAATTCTTCTAAGTAGAGGAAATGTTAATAGGGTAGAAGGATCTCATGAGTCAGATGCCAAAATAGCAACTATAGCCAAAAGGTTAGAAGCCTTAGAATTAGGTCATTCTAGTGGTAGTAGTAGAAGAAATGAGCCGTTTTGGTAAGGCCATGATGTTGAAGAGCAAGACAATGCTCTTTATAACAACACTAGGTTTGATAACCGACAGAAGTTTGACCCATATTCAGAAACCTATAACCCTGGCTGGAGAAACCATCCAAACCTTTCTTGGTCCAAGGGCCAGAATCAAGGTCAGTCTAGTAATGCTCAGGTTCCCCCAGGTTTTGGCTATACTAAGAATCCTTCAGCTCCGGCACAGTTTCAGAACCCTTCGGATAAGAAGATTATGAGTTTAGAAGAGTCTCTTGCTTTGTTAACTCGTAACACTGTGCAGTTTCAGCAATCTGTTGCTCAAGGTTTAGAAGAAAATAAGAGAATAGGTCAGGCTAAATCTCAGGCTATTTCCGAGTTGAAAAACCAGGTTAGTCAGATAAATGAGTCTTTAAGAGAAAGAGGTAAGTTTCCTAGTCAGACTCAACCCAACCCTAGAGGAATTAATGAAATAGGTGAAAGACCATCTGATCATGTGAATGATATTAAAACCCTTAGGAGTGGTAGAGAGATAGACAACAAGGTTTCCATGCCTGATAGTGAACATGTTGTAGCTCACCCTTCTGAACCAGAAACTGAGGAGACTGATAGATTCTCTAAAGAGACCAATGAGGGTCATATTGTGCCCGTCTTTGTCCCTAGAGCCCCATTCCCACAGCTGCTAGTTCCAACTAAGAGGGAGTCTAATTTTAATGATATATTGGAGGTTTTTAAGCAGGTAACTATAAACCTTCCACTACTAGATGCAATTAAGCAGATTCCCTCTTATGCCAAGTTTCTCAAGGATATGTGTACGCGAAAGCGAAAGCTTAATGTCCAGAAGAAAGCCTTTCTAGCTAGTCACGTGAGTTCTATTATTCAGAATACCACTACTCCTAAGTATAAAGACCCAGGGTCCCCTACCATTTCTTGCACAATAGGTAAATACCGTGTTGAGAAAGCGTTGCTTGACTTAGGATCTAGTGTGAACTTACTACCATATCATGTGTACCTTAAGCTAGGACTTGGTGAGATGAAACCTACCCAGATGACACTTCAGTTAGCTGATAGGTCCGTTAAAATTCCTCGTGGTGTGATCGAGGATGTTCTCATAGAGGTTGACAAGTTTATTTATCCAGTGGATTTTGTTATCCTAGATACCCAACCTGTCCTTGACCCAGAGAACCAGATACCGGTAATTTTAGGTCGCCCGTTTTTAGCTACATCCAATGCGATCATTAACTGTCGAAATGGTATTATGAAATTGTCTTTTGGTAATATGACTATTGAGCTGAACATTTTTAATATTAGTAAGCTACCCTCCGAACTAGATGACTCGAACATAGAAGAGGTGAACATGATAGGAACATTAGTCGAGGAGTCATTACCAAACACTTTGTTAGAAGATCCATTAGAGAAATGCCTAGCTCACTTTGGGATTGATTTTGATGATGATAATGTGATTAATGAGGTGAATGCTTTGTTAGATTCAACCCCTTTGTTAGATACTAGTAATGGATGGAAACCTAAAGTCGAACCACTACCAGTTTCTGAGTCTACCCTAGTTCCTTCGTTAGAAGAGCCTCCTAAGTTGGACCTAAAACCATTGCCAGATTCCCTGAAATACAGGTTTTTAGGCCCGTCTGAGACTTTACCTGTGATTATTTCTTTCGTCTTGGATAATGACCAGGAAAGTAGGCTAGTAACCGTCCTTCAAAACAACAAGGAAGCTTTAGGGTGGACCATAACTGACATTAAGGGTATAAGTCCCACTGTTTGTATGCATCAGATATATTTAGAGAGTGATACCAAACCTTCTAGGGAGATGTAACGTCGACTAAACCCTAATATGAAAGAGGTACTTCGAAACGAGGTCCTTAAGTTGTTAGATGCAGGCATTATCTACCCCATTTCAGACAGTAAGTGGGTCAGCCCCGTTCAGGTTGTTCCCAAGAAATCCGGTATTACTGTAGTCCAGAATGATAACAATGAGTTAATCCCGACCCGAGTGACCACGGGTTGGCGTGTTTGTATTGACTATAGGAAATTGAACAAGGTCACTAGGAATGACCACTTTCCCCTTCCCTTCATCGACCAGATGCTAGAGAGATTAGCTGGACATAGTCACTACTGCTTTTTAGATGGATATTCTGGATATAATCATATCGTTATTTCCCCAGAAGACCAGGAGAAAACCACTTTTACCTGTCCCTTTGGTACCTTTGCGTATAGACGCATGCCTTTTGGTCTTTGTAATGCCCCTGCGACTTTTCAGCGTTGCATGATGAGCATATTTTCTGACATGGTAGAACGGTTCTTAGAGGTCTTTATGGATGATTTTTCAGTGTTTGGTTCGTCTTTCGATAAGTTCTTGCATCATTTGTCACTAGTGTTGGCTAGGTGTAAGGAAAAGAATTTAGTGCTTAATTGGGAGAAATGTCACTTCATGGTTCGTTCAGGAATTTTTTTTGGGAATATCGTATCTTCTAAGGGTATAGAGGTAGATAAAGCCAAAGTTGACTTGATTAAAACTTTACAGGTCCTAAAAATCGTAAGAGATATTAGGTCATTCTTAGGGAATGCAGGTTTTTATCGTCGATTCATTAAGGATTTTAGCTTAATTTCTAGACCTCTTTGCAATTTTCTTGCAAAAGATGTTAAGTTTGTCTTTGATGATGCTTGTTTAGAGGCTTTTGAGAAGCTTAAGAATTTACTCACTACCGCCCCCATAGTCCAGGCACCAAAATGGAACCTACCCTTTGAGATCATGCGTGATGCTTCAGATTATGCTATTGGTGTAGTGCTAGGTCGGCGAGAAAATAAATTACTTCATGTGATTTACTATGCTAGAAAAACTCTAAATTATGCCCAGTTGAACTATACCACTACTGAGAAGGAACTGTTAGCCATTGTGTTTGCCTTAGACAAGTTTAGACCCTATCTCTTAGGTTCTAAGATCATCATATATACTGATCATGGTGCTTTGAAATATCTTTTGTCTAAGAAGGATACAAAACCTAGATTGATTAGGTGGATCCTTATTTTGCAAGAGTTTTCTCCAGACATTAGAGACAAAAAGGGTGCCGAAAATGTTGTAGCAGACCACTTGTCTAGGCTAGTTGTTAGTTCCCCTGATGATTCCCTTCCTATAAGGGATAGCTTTCCTGATGAACAATTGTTCTTTGTTACCCAATTACCTTGGTATGCGAATATAGTGAACTATCTTGTTACTGGTCGAATGCCCCAACATTAGGGTAAACAAGATCGTTATAGGTTTTTAGCTGAGGTTAAGCACTTCTTCTGGGATGATCCTTATTTGTTTAAGTATTGTCCAGACCAGATTATTAGGAGATGTATACCTGAGAGTGACCAGTTGATGAGTGCTAAAAAGTGCATATTTCTATATATTTTTCTTGGCATTTAACTCATCTTTTGTGCAATAATTCTACATTTTATCCCATATTCTGTATTTTCATTGTTTTCAAGAATAAATACTTTTCTTAATTAATTTTGCATTTTTAGGTACTAAATAAAGCCTGGTTAACTCACGGAGCGAAAAGAACAAAGAAACGGCAAAGACTCCCGCAGAAAGGAAGCGAAGAATGATGTTTACAAGAGCCGGATCAACTGGAAGTGGGATTGAAGAGGAAGAATTGTCCTTAAAGAATATATGGGCTTGGCATACCCAAGGCCCCAAACCCTCACCCAAACCCATTTCCAATATCCATACCCGCCTTCATCTTCAGCCGTCAGATTGGATCATCTCAGCATCCTACGGTCGCTTCATCATAGTGCATCAAAGTCTGAAGCTCCTGTCTAACACTACAACACCTAACTCCATCTTGAGCCGTCATTTTCGTTGTATCAGGCATCCGACCGTCGATACCAGACTCTTCACTTGTAGCCGTTAGATCAATCTATCATTTTCGCATCCCACGGCTCAGCTTCGCGTATCATCGAGACTTGATGCATCCGCTCAACACCTAAGCACCAAATACCTATACCCTAACCCAAACACATCTTAACCCTAAAACTATCGGCTTCTCCTTCTTCTCCCCCTTTCTTCTCCTCTGCAACTCCACGACCACCACCTGCTCCGCCACCAACTCCTTCTCAATCACCACAACCACCACCATCTCTTCTCAAATCATCATACACACTCGACCCATCACCTATATCACGTTCTAATCTCTCTCAAACAACTAATTTCGCCTATTCTCTCACCACTGAACCCTAAGAGTGAGTTGGTGAAATTAGTTGATGATATAGATCAATTGGAGGCGTGGGAAGCATCAGAAGATCGTAAGGAAGCATGGGTGAGAGCTATCAAGAGTTTGCAGTGATTAGGTAAACCTAATTTCTATTTCTTATAAACCCTAATTTCATAATTTGGGGATAATTGGGGGAACATGATTGTACGTCTAATTGAAGCATGGGTTGATTGATTGGGTTGTTATCAGTAGGTTAGGTGAACCAATTTTGGGTTTAATTGTATTTTTTTACAAACCCTAATTTTGCTGTTAATTGGGGATTTTTTGGGATTTCCATTGTATGTATAAATAGGGGTCTTTGGGTGTTGTAATGGGATATGCCTGGACTAGCCAGTGCTTCACCCAAGAGGACTGGAATATCCAGTGCCTCAATGGTTAGTTTTTATTTTAAATGATGTTGTAAACTTCAATTGTTTTTATCCTATCCATGCTCTGATCTTGTTGTGCTTGAATTGTCTAGGATTGAATATCCTTATAGGTTGTTAAAACACTAAGCAAGCTTCTCTGCGGGTAGTTGCAGTGTGAGAGCCCCAACTACCACAAGGTTTAGAATTAATCTTAGTGCCTTTAGCCTCCTTTCTAGACCAACCCTTAGATGAACAGCCGGCTTTGAACCGCAACTGTCATCTAGTTATTCAGAAAGCCTAGAAGCTGACTGATAACTAACAAGGGACAAGAACATAGTTGGAGGACCTGCCTTTGTTTCTTTATCACTGCCCTTGGCTAACAGCCTTGGTTTGTTTGTCTTTGTTTCACTGTTTCTTATTCACTGCCACTGATTTTTCTTGTTAACTGTCACTTGCTTCATTACTTCAATTCACACCCAAGTCTCTGTGGTTCGATCCTGCCTTGCACACTCACTACAACAGACCCTGTGCACTTGCAGGTATCATTTCTTTGACTCTTTTAGAGAGCCACCAAGTTTTTGGCGACTGGTGTTGTGTAGTTGAAAAGAAAAAAATAAAAAATAAAAAAAATAGTGTAGCTGTCTTAGTGTAACTTAGCCTGTTGTAGCTGTAACTTAGTGTTTTGCTGTTGTAACTTAGTATAACTATATTAGTGTAATAGTTTTAGTATAACTTAGCTATATTAGTATAACTGCATCTGTAACTTAGTGTAGCTCTTAGTGTAACTTAGCTTTAGCTGTAACTGTAGTTCTGCATCTCCTGCATCCATATCTGCATCATTTAGCATCTGCATCTTAGCTGTAAGCATTGCATCCATTGCATCCATATCTGCATACCTGCATCATCTCTAGTTTGCATATTGTCATCATAACTTGCATCTGTCACTTGCATATCATTGCATGCCTGCATCTTCTCCATATATGCATCTTGCATTTGCATCTGTGTTTGCATCCTTGCTCTTCAGCTTTGCTCATTGCATGTAGCTTTGCCATGCCCTGTAAGCATGATGCTCTGCAGCCTTGCTTCATCTGCAGCATTTCCCTGTGGCCTAGCACCTATAGCATTGCCTTGTCTGAAACTTGCTGCCTGAGCATACTTGTTATTTTCTTGCTGTACTGCTTGCCCTTTTTCCTCATTGCTTCTTGGCCTCACCCATTTGCTTCCAAGAGACTGATATTCTCTTTTGAGCCAACAGGTGCTGCTACAGCCAGCCTCTGGTGTTGCTGCTGTTTTCTGTGTTGCTGCTGCTGTCTTGCTGCCTCCTACTGCTGCTGCTTCTTCTTCTTGTTGCTGTTGCTGATGAGCCTCTGGTGCTCTTGCTGAAGTTGTTGTTGCTGTGAACCAAGCCCAACTGGGCTGTGCAACTAAAACAGAACAGCTGGGTTGTGCTACAAGAGTAAGCCTGAACTGTGGGCTTGACCCAAACAAAAGTTGACAACCATTTTCAAACCCAGTTGCACTTCTTTTTGGGCTGTGTAAATTCTAAAAGTGATTATGGGCTTGTGAATTGGACTGTGGACTTATTTACATTTTGGGCCTCAAACTGAAATTTGTTTAAACTGTGGGCTCCAACCATTCGTGGGTTTAGACTCAACTGAACTTTAAACCCCTGCATTGTGAGCTTAGACCCAGACCAAAAATTTGAAAAACGTTTTAAAGTTTTAAAACCCAGCTGTGCCTCGCATTCCAGTTAACTGCTATCCCAAAAACCCAACTGTTTCTGAACTCTGGGCTTGTTTCTGAACTGTGGGCCTGAACCAAACTTCGAGTGGGCCAAACTTTCAAAATTCCAAAAAACCAACGGTGAGATTTACTCACCAACAGTGGGCCTAAGAATCAAAGTTTTTAAAACAAATTTGGGCTCCAAAAACAACCCATCTGGGCTTCAGACCAAGCTTTTCCCCAAACGGTTGGGCTCTTTTATTCAAAACCTTTTGCTGGGCTCAATTCAAACTGATTCGTTGGGCTTCACTTCACACTCAGCTAGGCTTCATTTTGCACAGCAGTTGTGGGATGTTTTCAAATTTCTAGTGGGCTGTGCATTCTTCCACCAATGTGGGCTTGCTCCCGATTTTAAAACCAAAATTTTCTTTTCTTTCTCCCTAAAAACCAAAAAGTTTCTTTCTCCCATAAAAACCAAAATTTTCTTTTTCCCTAAAGACCAAAATTTTTCTTTTTCCCATCAAAACCAAATGTCTCCCGACAAAACCAAATTTTTCCCAAAAAGTACCAATCCTATTAAAAACCAAATTTTCTTATATAGAATCTAGTAGATAGTTTCTTAGTTAAATCTTTTGTTTCTTTTGTACATATTTTGCTAATCCAATGTGACTCTTAACTGAAATATGTTGGATTTTTGCCTTGAATTACGGAGTTCTAATTTTGCTTTCGCCGTCAAATCGGGTATTCTCTTTCCTTTTTCTCTACTCACCATAATCCTCTTCGTATGTTATAATTCTTTTCATATTTTGGAACATTGAGGACAATGTTTAGTTTAGGTTTGGGGGTATGGTATAGATACCACGATCACATGCTATAATTGAAAACTGAACTCTTTCTTTTTGTTAAAAAAAAAAATCAAAAAAAAAATGAAAAAATGAAAATAAAAAATTAAAAAATTGAAAAAAAACATAAAAATGGAGCTCATTTACCTTGAAATGTTGAATCTTGTGCATGTATGTAAACATAAGGATTCTTAGTCATAATATTTAGGCACCCCTGATTCTAACACAATTCACATAGTGATAAGAAACTTGCACGCGCACGATCTACTTATACATGTATAGCCTCATCCTTGAGGTGTTCTATCGGAAGTCACGATTTCCAATCACTTTAGAATACTGAACGAAACTTGACTAGCTTGTTCTTTGGTTGGTTGGGGATAGAAGGTGAAGGTTACATTAAGAAAGACAACCATCGAATTTAACTGGGTGCATCAAAAAGGGCTACCTCTTGCTAAGAGTCATGTAATTTTTTGTTTCCTTTTGTATATGTATCAAAAGTGTTACCATGTTAAAAAAAAATGATGTATATTCAGAAAAAAAAAATATCAGAAAAAAAAATTAAATAAAATAAAATACAAAAAAATTAAGTATTTATCAAATTCCATTTGTGTCATGTAAAGAAAATAGTTCTCTCTTGTCCAAAAATAAAAGAGAGTAGTCAATGTAAATAAGAGTCATTTTTTGTTTTAGTAAGCAAGGAAGGGTGTACGCCATTGATGTACAACGCGAGAAATTGTGAAATACCTCCAACTCATTCACAATTCTCGTAAAGTCCGGACAGCTAGCTAGATTTCGACCTCGGTTCTTAGCCTGAGAAACTATCTCTTGGTGATTAGTAGTCATAACATCCGATCTTTCTTTACACATGTGTAGATACACTTTACACTCTTATCACATGTCTTTATTTGTTATCAGTGCTAGGATTGTGCCTTTGATAGCTAGATTGACATCTCCATTTTGCTGTGAGCTTCTACTGTCTTGCACATGTCACATTTCATGGAATCTGAGCTTATATTTTGTCCTAGAACTTTTTAGGTACGTTCTAAGCAAACCTTCACGAGACTTCACTCGTCCACTAGGGACACTTAGTGGTTTAAAAGGCTTAGTGCATACGCTAAATGCATTCGAGAGACCAGCGACAGTGGTATAGGTAGGATTTCCTTAGTTTTGTTTTACTTGAGGACAAGTAAAATTCAGGTTTGGGGGTATTTGATGAGTGCTAAAAAGTGCATATTTCTATATATTTTTCTTGGCATTTAACTCATCTTTTGTGCATTAATTCTACATTTTATCCCATATTCTGTATTTTCATTGTTTTCAAGAATAAATACTTTTCTTAATTAATTTTGCATTTTTAGGTACTAAATAAAGCCTGGTTAACTCACGGAGCGAAAAGAACAAAGAAACGACAAAGACTCCCGCAGAAAGGCAGCGAAGAATGATGTTTACAAGAGCCGGATCAACTGGAAGTGGGCTTGAAGAGGAAGAATTGTCCTTAAAGAAGATATGGGCTTGGCATACCCAAGTCCCAAAACCCTCACCCAAACCCATTTCCAATATCCATACCCGCCTTCATCTTCAGCCGTCAGATTGGATCATCTCAGCATCCTACGGTCGCTTCATCATAGTGCATCAAAGTCTGAAGATCCTGTCTAACACTACAACACCTAACTCCATCTTGAGTCGTCAGTTTCGTTGTATCAGGCATCCGACGGTCGATACCAGACTCTTCACTTGTAGCCGTTAGATCAATCTATCATTTCCACATCCCACGGCTCAGCTTCGCGTATCATCGAGACTTGATGCATCCGCTCAACACCTAAGCACCAAATACCTATACCCTAACCCAAACACACCTTAACCCTAAAACTATCGGCTTCTCCTTCTTCTCCCCCTTTCTTATCCTCTGCAACTCCACGACCACCACCTGCTCCGCCACCAACTCCTTCTCAATCACCACAACCACCACCATCTCTTCTCAAATCATCATACACACTCGACCCATCACCTATATCACGTTCTAATCTCTCTCAAACAACTAATTTCGCCTATTCTCTCACCACTGAACCCTAAGAGTGAGTTGGTGAAATTAGTTGATGATATAGATCAATTGGAGGCGTGGGAAGCATCAGAAGATCGTAAGGAAGCATGGGTGAGAGCTATCAAGAGTTTGCAGTGATTAGGTAAACCTAATTTCTATTTCTTATAAACCCTAATTTCATAATTTTGGGATAATTGGGGGAACATGATTGTACGTCTAATTGAAGCATGGGTTGATTGATTGGGTTGTTATCAGTAGGTTAGGTGAACCAATTTTGGGTTTAATTGTATTTTTTTACAAACCCTAATTTTGCTGTTAATTGGGGATTTTTTGGGATTTCCATTGTATGTATAAATAGGGGTCTTTGGGTGTTGTAATGGGATATGCCTGGACTAGCCAGTGCTTCACCCAAGAGGACTGGAATAGCCAGTGCCTCAAGGGTTAGTTTTTATTTTAAATGATGTTGTAAACTTCAATTGTTTTTATCCTATCCATGCTCTGATCTTGTTGTGCTTGAATTGTCTAGGATTGAATATCCTTATAGGTTGTTAAAACACTAAGCAAGCTTCTCTGCGGGTAGTTGCAGTGTGAGAGCCCCAACTACCACAAGGTTTAGAATTAATCTTAGTGCCTTTAGCCTCCTTTCTAGACCAACCCTTAGATGAACAGCCGGCTTTGAACCGCAACTGTCATCTAGTTATTCAGAAAGCCTAGAAGCTGACTGATAACTAACAAGGGACAAGAACATAGTTGGAGGACCTGCCTTTGTTTCTTTATCACTGCCCTTGGCTAACAGCCTTGGTTTGTTTGTCTTTGTTTCACTGTTTCTTATTCACTGCCACTGATTTTTCTTGTTAACTGTCACTTGCTTCATTACTTCAATTCACACCCAAGTCTCTGTGGCGGAGGCCTTCAGACAGATATGAGAAACACCGTTCACCTAGTAAACATCAAAACCATCTATGTTTTTCTATATCCATCTTCTTGATATATCCATGTGATTAGTTTTGACTCCGGATATTGATGTCCATAGTGCGACTATATGAGTAGATCTCTGTCACTTCATATGAATTTTAGTATGCTTGAGTGCAAACTCGTGTACAACAATTGGAATTTCGCATCAGGGTACTTCCTCCTGTAGTCAATAAGTATGCCAACCAAGGAGATCCTTTAGTGCCTTCCAAGGTTCTGTGTAGATAGCTAGGGTCTGGAGTATAAAGGTTTTGTGGGTATACCTCTGGTAAGCCCTCCGGAGACTTCACTCCGCCACTAGGGACACCTAGGGGTTTAAAGGCTTATTGCATATGCTAAATGCAATCGACGATGCCTGCGACATTGAGTTAGGATTTTATTTCTATTTTATTTTTGCTCGAGGACTAGCAAATAATAGGTTTGGGGGTATTTGATAGACACATTTTTGTGTCCGATTTGTCTCAATTCTATATATTGTTAGGGCTAATTTTTGTACTTATTATGGTGTTTTATTTATTTGTAGGTATTTTTGGCCAATAAACATTTTTGGAAAAAATTGGCTCGAAAAGTTGTCGGAAAGCACCCGGAGGACATTTGTTATACGGACCCCAGATTTGGCTAAGGGGGACCCAGCCGATAAGGGGCACCCCTGGGAGGCAACTGCTAATCGCACTCCATCACTGGATAAGGGGCGACCCTCTTCTTCATTTCAAATTCTGGTTTTGGCGGGAAAATGAAGAACATAACTGAGTGATTTTCGATCGAAGTTTGAAGGAGTTCTGGGTAGATTAAAGGGCTGAAATTTGTTGGGTAGTTGTGATATGTCCCAACAAAACTATCATGAGTGATTTGATCGATTAAAATTGGCTGGATTTTCGGCGAGAAGGATACAGAGAAGCGTGTGCATGGAAAGAGATGTTCACAGGATTACTCCGTGCCTGGATTGATTTGGCATGCTGAAGAAGCGTGCACCATCTAAGCAAGGATATTTTTCACGAATCATACAGCTGAAGACGCATGAAGAGGCGAGAAAGGAAAAAAAATTTCCGAGATTATTTTTCATTTACTGCCGAGCTATGGAAAGATTTTCCAGAGTAATGAGCGAAGATTTCTGTCGTTGAGGAGTATAAAAAGGGTCTTGAGGTAGCAGAGAAAGGGTCTGGAGAGTTTGGGAGAGTTAGAGAGCATCACAGAGCCGAAAAATCGAGTTGCAGAGAACACCATTTCTGCTGCTGCAGAACTGAAGAACACGAAGAACAGACTGACGAAGACAGTCGTTTATCAACAGTGACAACGACAGACACGTGAGGGTCGCGAGATACAACAACAGCAGTTCTCTTTTATCGTTCTTTGTAACAGTGTTTTGCAACAATTATAAACGTTGCAAACACCCGATTTTCATCATTTTCTCCATTTCATCATTTGCACACCTATTTTGAGTAATGAAATCAACTTTTGAGCCTGTTTCCAACATCATGATGAGCTAAACCCAATCTTCCGGGCGATGGAGGAAGCCATTCTTCCAAAATTTATGTGGTAAAAGAATATATTTATGCAATTCTTTTATGATTATTTGCACTGAATGAAAATTGAGTAATGATTTTTATTAATTAGTTGTGTTTTTTCTTGATGAAGTATGCTTAGTTTAGGGCTTTTGATACTTCATTCTTGCGATTAACAATTGATGTTTTGAAAATCTAATTTAGGCAATGATTAGAATCACAATTTCTTTGATTTGAGTTATATTGTCTAGAATTGCATGATAAAAATTAACATTAAATTACATGAATTTTGGTGAATGGTGAAATCCTGAACCACGGTTTCTCTAATATAATCAGTTTTAATTTGCTTTATTTTCTTTAGTTTTAAAATTTAAATCTAAAAGCACAACCTTCACAAGTCTTGAACGAACTCTATTTATTACTACAACAACTTTGAAAAGCACAACCTTCGGAGTAGACGTCGAAACTGCTGCTAGGGGATTTGAAGCGATCGCTGAGGATGCTTTCAAGGCAGATGGTGAGGTGGCGGAAGCATATGTTGGAGCCGTTGTCGAAACGGATCCTGGACGATATGTTGAAGCTGCTACTGAAACGGCTTCTAGATGGTATGTTGAAGCTATTGCTAAAACGGCTTCTGGATGGAATATTGAAGCTATGTTGAAGCTGCTGCTGAAACGGCTTCGGGATGGAATGTTTGCTGTCGGAGAGGGTGCTGGGGAAAGTGCTTGAAAAAGTTCTGATGGAGGCGTCATTGACCAAGGTGTCTTGTGATTGACAACTGGTTTTCCATTTTTTGATTTCCTTCCGCAGAGAAAACAATATTTTCGGAGATCGTAGACGTTTTTGATACTTCAGCTTTTTCTTTTTGTTCGTGCGACTGAAACCATGTTTCACCAAGTAATATTCTTTCATTTATGCTGCTTTGATGATTTCACTTCTTTGATTGAATGAATTAAATCTTCCGGAAGATACCTAAAACCCCTTCTGCGAAAAACAAGTTCTTCCATCCTTCCAAAGCGATTCAACGGATGGGAAGCCAAATCGTATAAATAACGCAGAAATAATGCTAGTAGGCGTGTCACATTCTCTCCGTTTAGATACTTCCATGGGAACTCGCATGCCGTTTGGAACAGTAACTCAAAACAGGAAAAAACAGTATCAATGCACCATTCTGGGTAAATTTCATAAGAAAGTATTGAGTTGCTCAATAAATGTGCCAGTGAAGAGGTTGACACTCATGGATCTGTTTCCTTATAGAGTGACGTCACATCAGATGTAAGGTTTTACAATTCTAACCCTAAGCTAAAAACCACCATTAACATTAAGTCCCCTGCTTAGCTCGTAACAGTGGCATTGTTGCGGGGTAAGCATGAGATGGTGACAGACAAGGATAAAATCGACACAGCAAGTCATGAAGAGATTGTCAAGAAATTTTGGCTAATCTTTGGCAGGAGGTATGAAGAATCTGTGATCTTTGCATTGGCGGATTTGTGTTGGCGTCAGCGCTGAAACTTTTTCTACTGATTGGAAGAGATGGCACTGCGATTTAGTCCATGGAACATGCGCTGGCTAGCTAGGTCACGGAACGTGCGGAGGTGACGCTTGGCTTGGAATGGTGGAGATGGAAATGCTTTGGCTAGTGAAGATGCCGCTGCTTTGAACGGCGGAGATGGCACTTCAATCTTGACCGTGCAGAGATGGCGCTGCTGATCTTGGAATGGTGGATGGCGCTGCTTTGGCTGGGTCACAGAACGTACAGAGATGGCGCTTGGCTTCAGTCCGTAAAATAATAGAAACTGGCTTCAGTTCGCGGAATGGTGGAAACTGGACTTGGAACTTTGGCTACCAAACAGTGAGGATGGAGCCGGCTAGGTCACAGGATGGGTGGAGATAACACGGTTTTCATCACGGAGTGCTGGAGTCATGGCGTTGCTTGCTAGGCTGTGAAGCGGGAAGATGACGCTGCTTTGGATGAATTTGGAGCGGGGAGATGGAGCTGGCTAGGTTATGTAATGACAGGGATGACTGCTAACCCGCATGACAAACCCTAATTATCCGTACATTCAAGTATCTAATCCAGCTGGTATCCCGTGTTCGGAGCCTTGATACACGACTGGTAAAAGGGTTTCCTTTCTCAGGATGCATCAATCCGCTCAATATAAGAGGTGATGTTGAACCTTTCATTCATATAGATCACTATAGAATTGCGTCCATCCTCTTCGTAGGTACCGTCTCGTATCTATTCTCCTAGTTCTCTATTTTGTCTTCTTCATCATCTTCCGATGATGATCATACCTTTGATTCCTCGGAGAAATTTTTTGAAGTTGACAAACCCAGGTTTTCTTCACATGAGGATATATTAAACCAAATCAACCCTTTGTTCCATGAAGCCGGCCGGATTATACAAGGCATGTCTCTCACTCATCTACGCATCGTGCGGGTGCGTGCTCAGGCTTTCATGGCCTTGATGGACATGGACGAGAAATGGAGACATGATGAAGCGTCCCAGTAAGTCGGGAAGTCTCAAAGTGATGAAGCTTCTCCACATCCCAATTCCAGGTCTAATCGATTCGCTTATCGATTGAAACGGCGAAGGACTGAGCCCAAGAAACTTCTGGACGAGAGCAAGTTTGATTATCCCGTCCATAATGGTATCGTAATCCTTGATTCTGACGCGGACGAACTGGAGCATCCTCAAGGGGTATTGGAAAGTTCCGGAGAAAGATGTTGACGCGGTTTACAACACTGAGGCAGCTTCCGGAGTAGACGCCGAAACTGCTGCTGGGGGAGTTCAAGCGATCGCTGAGGATGTTGTCAAGGCAGATGGTGAGGCGGCAGAAGCATATGTTGGATCCGTTGTTGAAACGGATCCTGGATGGGATGCTGAAGCTTCTACTGAAACGGCTTCAAGATGGTATATTGAATCTACTGCTAAAACGGCTTCTGGATGGAATATTGAAGCTGCTGCTGAAACGGCTTCTAGATGGGATGTTGAAGCTGCTGCTAAAACGGCTTCGGGATGGAATGTTTGCTGTCGGAGAGGGTGTTAGGGAAAGTGCTTGAAAAAGTTCTGAAGAAGGCGTCTTTGACCAAGGTGTCTTGTCATTGACAATTGGTTTTCCGTTTTTTGATTTCCTTCCGCATAGAAAACAATCTTTTCGTAGATCGTAGATCTTTTTGATACTTCAGTTGTTTTTTTTGTTCGTGCGACTGAAACCATGTTTCACCAAGTAATATTCTTTCATTTATGCTGCTTTGATAATTTCACATCTTTGATTGAATGAATAAAATCTTCCGGAAGAGACCTAAAACCCCTTTTGCGAAAAACTAGTTCTTCCATCCTTCCAAAGCGATTAAACGGATGGGAAGCCAAATCACATAAATGATGCAGCAATAACGCTAGTAGGCGTGTCACATTCTCTCCGTTTAGATACTTCCATGGGAACGCCTCGCATGTCGTTGGCAACTGATGAGTTCTAAAAAGTGCATATTTCTATATATTTTTCTTGGCATTTAACTCATCTTTTGTGCATTAATTCTACATTTTATCCCATATTCTGTATTTTCATTGTTTTCAAGAATAAGTATTTTTATTAATTAATTTTGTATTTCTAGGTTGTAAATAAAGACTAGATGAGTTGCGGAGCAGAAAAGTGGTGAAAAGCCGGGAGGAATTACACAAGGAAGCCGCGAAGAATGTTGTGCACAAGACCAAAAGGCTAGAAGTGGGCTTGAAGAGGAAGAAATTGTTCTTAAAGAAGAAATGGGCTCAGAATTATCCCAAGCCCAACTTATCTCCCAAACCAAAACCCAAATCCATAACCCACTTCTCATGTAGCCGTCAGATTGGATCCATATCATCATCTAACGGTCGCCTCCTCTTCGTGCATCAAAGTCTGAAATTCCTGACCAACACTACAGCACCTAACTCCATATCACGCCGTTAGTTTCGTTGTATCTCTTCATCCGACGGTCGTTGAAGGCTATGTTCCATCTTATCGTTGGATGCATTTCAGATGTATCGATCAAACGCCTATCACTCGCCTAACATCGAAATCTGATGAGCCCGCCTCACACTCGAACAACCTAACCCTATACCCCGCACCAAACAACCCCTTCTCCTATTCTCCATCGAATCCATCTTCTCCTCCACTCCGCTGCAGAGAAAACCCATGTCCGCCATCACCATAACCACCACCTCAACCACCACCATCTCCTCTCAAATCAACCAAACCACCAACTCCACCTGCTCGAACATCATCACCCCCTCTTTCTAGCCCCCTATTTGATTGATATTTCTTCTCACCTTTCTCTGAAACCCTAGAAGAAAAATCAATCGATTAGGCGAGTCTAGAGTAGCAATTGACACATGGGAATGGAGCAAAGGACCAAGGGGAAGAATGGGTCGAAGTCAGAATCAATTTTCAGAGAGTTGGTGAGTTTTAATTTCACTTTTGGTGAAACCCTAATTTTTGGGAATTTTGGGGATTATGCTTGCATGTATAAATTGAGTGCTTGGGGTGTAATTTTAACTATGCCTGGATTAGCCAGTGTGTCCAGAACTGTGAGTTCTGTAAAAATTTCCATTTTATGCTCTGTTTTTATCCTTTGTTCTTCACTGTTTTGCTATCCATGTTTTTTACATGTTCTGTGTATTGTTCAGTTTCTCCATTTGATGTAATGTGCTGTTGCTATCCATGTTATGTTTCATGTCTCCTGTTATGTTATGTTTCTGTAATATTTGTATCATGTTCTGTACTGTTTCTGTTATGTATGTTCTGAATCCCAAATGCTAGGACTAGATGAAATTATGAACCAGCTGAGATAGTCTTCATCATGTGCAGCTCATGTTCAGTGTTGCTAAGCCCTTAGACTAGTTGTGCTTTAATCAGACAATTAGCACTTTGGTAATTATCTTAGCTGTGAGTAGAATATCCCTTAGGTTAATGGTGGATTCAACATCCTAGTGTTCTTTCATCACTCTTGTTTACTGTCTCCCTTCATTGCTGTTTTCTCAATAGTTCACTGTTAGTTCACTGTTATGTTTAGTGTTTAATGTTTAGTTCCTCAATGTTAAGTTTGTTCACTGTTAGTGGTGGAAGTTTAGGTTAGAATTCATGTAAATTGAGCTGATTGAGAAATGGAGGAATTTAGTGTCCACTGTTGCTTGTGATTGATTGTGCTGTTAAAAGACAGTCAATGCTAGGAGTAAAACAGTTGGACAAGCTTCTTCTCCTTCCATTCCATTTATGTATGCCCTGGAACATAGGCAGGCTAGAACCTCCACCTAGCTCCATTAGGGACAAGGATTTAACCAAAAAAGCCACTGCCTAGCATCTTTCCTGTTCTTCTTTGTTATCTATCTGTTTTTGTGGCTTCTTATCACTGTTTTTATAGCTGTTTTTATAACTGTTTTGTGCCCTGTTCTTCCTTTGCCTTTGGCCCTTGGCCATTGTCTTTGATTTATCACTGCCATGCCATTGTAAATTCGCATCCTTTTTCCCTGTGTTGCTTCCATGTATATGCCATTGTCACCTTCACCATCATCATTGTTGTTTGCTGTTTGCTTTTGCCATTGTAAATATCCATGTTTTACCTTGGCCTAGTGCTCTGCTGCCTTGTTTAGCTCCAGCTGCACTAGGTCTTTTTGGCTTTTCTGCCCTTTTCCTTCCCTGGCCTTGCTGCCAGTTCTCCCCCAGCTGCTACTACTTGCTGTTGCTGTTGCTGCTGCTGTGCACTGCTTCTGCTGCTGCTGAAGCCACCACTGCTGCTGCTCCAGGTCCAGTTCAATTCTGGGCTACAAGTCCAGTCATTACAAAAGCCCACTGTATCTGCTTAGAAACCTAAGGCCCAACTCAGTTCAGTTCATTCAGTCTTGGGTTAATCTAGAAGCCCATTGACACTCAAAGCCCAGTGCACTTCAAAGGCCAAGCCTAGTGCACTTCAAGACCAACTGAGCCCAAGCTCAGTTCACTTCATTGTCAAACAAGCCTATAATCCAAAGGTACCCTAAGCCCAAAGCCCAAAAGGCTTCATAGTTAACCAACAACAGTTTAGGAGCCCAAAATAGCTAGAAAACTCCAAAACACTCCCAGTCTCTGTGGATCGACCCGTACTTGCACGAGCTACAACTGACGACCGTGCACTTGCGGTATTACTGTAGGCCCGTTTTTATTGCGCTTAATTTTCACACACCTCCGGCCCACCAAGTTTTTGGCGCCGCTGCCGGGGACTCGGGTTTGTTTCTCTAGTAGTTTTATTAGCTATTTTTGCATTTCACTGCATACATTTGCATCTGCATCTGCTTCACTTCATTTGCTGTTGGACCTGCTGTTCTGAACCAGTTTTTCCTCTGCTGGGACGCCACCAAGGAAAAGAACCAAAGCCCAACTGGGTTTTTGCAACAATATCAGAGCAGCTGGGTGTGCTTAAAAGGTAACCCATTTAAGAGAACCCGAATTGTGGGCTTCCAATTTTTAATTGTGGGCTTGTAATATTAAAGCCAATTTTTGGGCTTTTTATTTTCTGTTGGGTTTAATTTTTTGTGGGCTTGTTTGTTTAATTTGTGGGCTTGTATTTAATTTTTGTGAGCTTGTTTAATTTGGACTGGTATTTTGTATTCTGGGTTTTTAAACCCAGCTGAGCTTGTAACCGATCACGCTAGGTTAACTCGTTAGTGGGCCGAGTACCCAAATTCTAGGCCGAGATTTTGGACTCAGTTTCACCAAACGTTTTCAAACCAGCTGAGCCAAAGCAAACACAAAACCAACAGTGGGCTTGCTCCCATTCAAAAACCAAATTTTATTTCTTTTAAAATAAATAAATAAATATTTTCTCTCCCATTCAAAAACCAAAATTTTTACTTGCTCCCAAATTTTAAAACCAAATTTTATTTTGCTCCCACATTAACAACCAAATTTTTTTTTTTTTTTTTCCCACCAAAAATCCAAACCCTTAAAAACCAAATTTGAGCTTTGTAATTTTACTTAGCTTTTGAGCCCAATCATGTAGATCTTTCTACAGTTGGGGAACAACAAATCCCTTAGAGAACTTGCATGTGGACATACTTCACGTTATGAACCTCCATAGACCATGATGTCAATAGTCATAGGAATTATTATGGACATTTTCAAAGTCCCGAGCCTCAATACATGAACCCTAATGACTATTCACACATGCATCATTCGCACGTGAAAATGAACATTTCTAGTGCCTCACTCACACAATCATCACTGATCAATTAGAAGCTCGAATCGCAGCTTTAGAAATGCAATCACATGAGGAATCTGTCACATCTAATTTTCTTAGGCAACCTGAAATCTATGCATGTCCCGCATGTGGTAGTTTAGACCACCCTGTTGAGAATTGTCATATTTTGCATAATTTTAGGCAATCTAGAGAAAATCCAAGGTATGAAATGCCCATAAATTGTGAGAATGGTAGTCATTGGGACCATAATCAATCCTTTGAGGGTTGCGATCAATATTTTGTAAACCCTAATGACCATGCACGCATGTACCATTCACCACAATTTGAACATGAAGAATTTTGTACTCCCATGAATTTAGACTCCACCACAGAAGCTTTAAGACTCAGTAAGCAAAACTTTGATAGATCTACATCACGAATTCATGCATATTTAGATCAGATTTTGCTTCACCTACAAAAGGAGGAAATTCATGAGGAAATGTATGTTGTCCCTAATGAAGTGTCTAGTCCCATTCATGTAAATGATGTTGAATATGAACCTAATTTAGAGGAACATGAATCGACTAATGACACCACCACTGTTAATGAGGACCAATATGCATGCTACCATGATGATGATGATTATGATGATATGTTAGAAGAACATGAAAAATTGTGGAACCTGTTGGTTCAATAACATATGGCTTCTCGCCCTCGACCTTCATGAATGTTGTTTTTTCTAATACTCATTGTAATTCATATGATTTTGATATTGACATGGGATTCGTACAATTATTCTGTGAAGATGAGCATGACATAGGAATAGTTGAATCTTCTGTAGACACTAATGTTATTATGCATGAAAATATATTTGATGTGTCTGATTCTCTACCTAGGTCACATTGTGATATTTCTCCTGATTTGCCGATGCATGAGAATAAATTTGTTGATGATGTTGATGACTCTGATTGTGATCTTGCCAATTTGTTTGATGATTGTGAGCATGTTGTGACACGTGTAGAAGACTTAGGAGATGTTGATGTGATTAGTAATGATGTGCCTATCTTCCTACATAAGTCACAATCTGATGGCCTTCCACCCAACCTAGATTTGGTTTGTACCCATATTGTCAAACCGATTTTTCTGAAAATTCCTAATCTAGGATTGGAACTGTATGCTTCCCAAGTCCTTTTGGACTATTTTGCATCTAAGTATAATATCTTGAGGAGCCACAGTTGGAATTAGCATGTTTACCCGTCCCTAGCAAAGTTCATTTCGAGCTAGACCTTGTGCATGATGAACCCCCAAAACTGCGAGATTTTGTTTCCAAAATTTTATCCGTTGAAAAATCCAGGTTTGGGGGTAGCTCATTTTGTTTCACACAGCTTCACTTGCATGCCTATCATATTATTATTGTGTGAAGCTGTTGAAACCTCTACACTTTGTCTTTTGGGTTGATCCTCAACTCTTTAGATTGTTAGTGTATGGTGAATTTTTGTATATAATCCAGTAGATAAAATTTCTTAAAACCCTTTTGTTCCTTTTGTATATATTTTGCTAATCCAATATGATCTCGGCTGAAATATGTTGGATTTTTTTCCTTGAATAACGGAGTCTAATCTTGCTTTCGCCGAAATCGGGTATTCTCTTTCCTTTTTCTCTACTCAACATGATCCTCTTCATATGTTGTATTATAATTTTTTCATATTTTGAAACATTGAGGACAATGTTTAGTTTAGGTTTGGGGGTGAAAAGTAGATACTTTGATAATATGTTATAATTGAAAACAGAACTCCCTCTTTTTGAAAAAATTAAAAATTCCGAAAAAATTAAAAAAAAAAAATCATAAAAATGGAGCTCATTTACCTTGAAATGTTGACTCTTGTGCATAATGTAATTTTTAGGAGTCTTAGTCTAGATATTTAGGCACCCTGATTCTAGCACAATTCACATAGTGATAAGAAACTTGCACGCGCACGATCTACCAATACATGTATAGCCTCGATCTTCAAGGTGTTTGATAGGAAGTTAGATTGCCAATCACTTTAGAATACTGAATGAGACTTGACTAGCTTGTTCTTTGGTTGGCTGGGATAGAAGTTGGAGGATACGTTAAGAAAAGCAACCATAGAATTTGACCGGATGCATTCGATAAGGGCCACCTCTTGCTAAGAGTCATGTAATTATGTTTTTTTTTTGTTCATGTATCAAAAGTGTCATTATGTTGTAAAGATCAAAGTTATTTCTTCAAAAAAAATCAAAAAAAAAAAAAAAAAAAAAAAAAAATCAAATCAGTATTTATTTATTCCATGTTTTGTCATGTTAAAGACAATAGTTCTCTCTTGTTCCAAAAATAAAAGAGAGTAATCAATGTAAATAAGAGTCATGTAAAGAGTCATCTTTTGTTGTAAATAGTCTTGTAATAAGCAAGGAGGGTGCAGCCATCGATGTATAACGCGGGTAAACTGAAATATCACCAACTCATTGGGTGAACATTCACAATTCTCGTAAAGCCGGACAGCTAGCTTGGCTTAGAATTCGGTTCTTAGCCTAAAAACTATCTCTTGGTGGTTAGTAGTCATAACTTCAGGTCATTCTAGAAACATGTGTAGATACACTTTACACTCTTATCACATGTCTTTATTTGTTATCAGTGCTAGGATTGTGCCTTTTAGCTAGATTGACATCTCCATTTTGCTGTGAGCTTAAACTGTCTTGCACATGTCACATTTGATGGAATCTGAGCTTATATTTTGACCTAGAACTTTGTAGGTACGTTCTAAGCAAACCTTCACGAGACTTCACTCGTCCACTAGGGACACTTAGTGGTTTAAAAGGCTTAGTGTGCATACGCTAAATGCATTCGAGAGACCAGCGACAGTGGTATAGGTAGGATTTCCTTAGTTTTGTTTTACTTGAGGACAAGTAAAATTCAGGTTTGGGGGTATTTGATGAGTGCTAAAAAGTGCATATTTCTATATATTTTTCTTGGCATTTAACTCATCTTTTGTGCATTAATTCTACATTTTATCCCATATTCTGTATTTTCATTGTTTTCAAGAATAAATATTTTATTAATTAATTTTGTATTTTAGGTTGTAAATAAAGACTAGATGAGTTGCGGAGCAGAAAAGTGGTGAAAAGCCGGGAGGAATTACACAAGGAAGCCGCGAAGAATGTTGTGCACAAGACCAAAAGGCTAGAAGTGGGCTTGAAGAGGAAGAAATTGTTCTTAAAGAAGAAATGGGCTCAGAATTATCCCAAGCCCAACTTATCTCCCAAACCAAAACCCAAATCCATAACCCACTTCTCATGTAGCCGTCAGATTGGATCCATATCATCATCCAACGGTCGCCTCCTCTTCGTGCATCAAAGTCTGAAATTCCTGACCAACACTACAGCACCTAACTCCATCTCACGCCGTTAGTTTCGTTGTATCTCTTCATCCGACGGTCGCTGAAGTCTATGTTCCATCTTATCGTTGGATGCATTTCAGATGTATCGATCAAACGCCTATCACTCGCCTAACATCGAAATCTGATGAGCCCGCCTCACACTCGAACAACCTAACCCTATACCCCGCACCAAACAACCCCTTCTCCTATTCTCCATCGAATCCATCTTCTCCTCCACTCCGCTGCAGAGAAAACCCATGTCCGCCATCACCATAACCACCACATCAACCACCACCATCTCCTCTCAAATCAACCAAACCACCAACTCCACCTGCTCGAACATCATCACCCCCTCTTTCTAGCCCCCTATTTGATTGATATTTCTTCTCACCTTTCTCTGAAACCCTAGAAGAAAAATCAATCGATTAGGCGAGTCTAGAGTAGCAATTGACACATGGGAATGGAGCAAAGGACCAAGGGGAAGAATGGGTCGAAGTCAGAATCAATTTTCAGAGAGTTGGTGAGTTTTAATTTCACTTTTGGTGAAACCCTAATTTTTGGGAATTTTGGGGATTATGCTTGCATGTATAAATTGAGTGCTTGGGGTGTAATTTTAACTATGCCTGGATTAGCCAGTGTGTCCAGAACTGTGAGTTCTGTAAAAATTTCCATTTTATGCTCTGTTTTTATCCTTTGTTCTTCACTGTTTTGCTATCCATGTTTTTTACATGTTCTGTGTATTGTTCAGTTTCTCCATTTGATGTAATGTGCTGTTGCTATCCATGTTATGTTTCATGTCTCCTGTTATGTTATGTTTCTGTAATATTTGTATCATGTTCTGTACTGTTTCTGTTATGTATGTTCTGAATCCCAAATGCTAGGACTAGATGAAATTATGAACCAGCTGAGATAGTCTTTATCATGTGCAGCTCATGTTCAGTGTTGCTAAGCCCTTAGACTAGTTGTGCTTTAATCAGACAATTAGCACTTTGGTAATTATCTTAGCTGTGAGTAGAATATCCCTTAGGTTAATGGTGGATTCAACATCCTAGTGTTCTTTCATCACTCTTGTTTACTGTCTCCCTTCATTGCTGTTTTCTCAATAGTTCACTGTTAGTTCACTGTTATGTTTAGTGTTTAATGTTTAGTTCCTCAAATGTTAAGTTTGTTCACTGTTAGTGGTGTAAGTTTAGGTTAGAATTCATGTAAATTGAGCTGATTGAGAAATGGAGGAATTTAGTGTCCACTGTTGCTTGTGATTGATTGTGCTGTTAAAAGACAGTCAATGCTAGGAGTAAAACAGTTGGACAAGCTTCTTCTCCTTCCATTCCATTTATGTATGCCCTGGAACATAGGCAGGCTAGAACCTCCACCTAGCTCCATTAGGGACAAGGATTTAACCAAAAACAGCCACTGCCTAGCATCTTTCCTGTTCTTCTTTGTTATCTATCTGTTTTTGTGGCTTCTTATCACTGTTTTTATAGCTGTTTTTATAACTGTTTTGTGCCATGTTCTTCCTTTGCCTTTGGCCCTTGGCCATTGTCTTTGATTTATCACTGCCATGCCATTGTAAATTCACATCCTTTTTCCCTGTGTTGCTTCCATGTATATGCCATTGTCACCTTCACCATCATCATTGTTGTTTGCTGTTTGCTTTTGCCATTGTAAATATCCATGTTTTACCTTGGCCTAGTGCTCTGCTGCCTTGTTTAGCTCCAGCTGCACTAGGTCTTTTTGGCTTTTCTGCCCTTTTCCTTCCCTGGCCTTGCTGCCAGTTCTCCCCCAGCTGCTACTACTTGCTGTTGCTGTTGCTGCTGCTGTGCACTGCTTCTGCTGCTGCTGAAGCCACCACTGCTGCTGCTCCAGGTCCAGTTCAATTCTGGGCTACAAGTCCAGTCATTACAAAAGCCCACTGTATCTGCTTAGAAACCTAAGGCCCAACTCAGTTCAGTTCATTCAGTCTTGGGTTAATCTAGAAGCCCATTGACACTCAAAGCCCAGTGCACTTCAAAGGCCAAGCCTAGTGCACTTCAAGACCAACTGAGACCAAGCTCAGTTCACTTCATTGTCAAACAAGCCTATAATCCAAAGGAACCCTAAGCCCAAAGCCCAAAAGTCTTCATAGTTAACCAACAACAGTTTAGGAGCCCAAAATAGCTAGAAAACTCCAAAATACTCCCAGTCTCTGTGGATCGACCCGTACTTGCACGAGCTACAACTGACAACCGTGCACTTGCGGTATTACTGTAGGCCCATTTTTATTGCGCTTAATTTTCACATACCTCCGGGCCCACCAGCAACAGTAACTCAAAATAGGGAAAAACAGTAGCAATGATTAAGGATTTTGACCAACCTTTTATTGGATTTTCCCTCGCAAATTACACAGGACGTCTGTGACATGTCGCCTGGGTATGTAGAAGTGTGAGCCGTCACAAGCTAGGAAGCACAACGTGATAAGTAGAGAATTCTCGTCGGGCAAAAGTTGAAGCCAGATGTTCTTGAAGGAAGGTGTTTGTGCCGCCACTTGATGATCTTCTTTCTTGCACATTCCCTTCTTCAATATTTTTTTTCGAATAGGATATTTCTTATAGGGTTTGATTTTTTCTGGATTTTAATTGATATGTAATGACTTTGTGAGTTTGCTGGATACTTTTCCCTTGAGATGATTTAGGAAAACTTGTTTCGAAATAAAGATGCTTTTAATTAAAATCGAAACCCTAATTATGAATGCAAGCAGTGCAATCATTTTGGACGGATTATAAATATTGCAGGGAAAAGGGAAATTACTGAAGGAAATACTTAAAAGGAAAACGTTTGAGGAAAAGGTAGCACAACATTTTAGATATTGAAGGGCTTGAGCCATCACGAGTGAATTGTCATGCCTTCTAGTTTTTCGGCATTGATGAGTTTGCAGTAACCACCCAAGATAACATCTGCCACCAGGTATGGCTCGTCTTCCCTTTCTTTAGGTGAATCAGATTGAGCGGATAGCTTCACTGTTACATCTCCAACTTGAAACGTGGTCGCCTTGACTACCATATCTCCAATTTGAAACGGGTTTGGGCGTTGAGCAACCACTTTATTTTTGAGCTCGTTATCTTTGACTGAGGCAGCTTCTAAATTTTCGACAAATCATTTGAAAGGCCCAACATCCCATTCACATCTCTTAATGACGCCCGAGTTGATAACTGGACCGATTCCCCATGCCTGACCGAGAGGAGAAGTGAGTGGGTGCAGAAAGGGTTATTCAATAAGAATTAATCGGAATCTTCAGATGAACGTCGACGAGCTTTCTCCAGGTAATTGAGTTACCTTGGTAAGTTGTTGATACGACAACATGTGATCTTCAGGGTTGGATGGCTTGTTGGAAATTCTTTCGGGTATCGACACCGGCAGAGGGGATACTCCTAATTTCGTTTTATTGCCATGTACCCATGAACGCCCCAGAATGATGTCGTAATTTGAGAGTTATTTGACAATGTGAAATTTGCCATGTGTTAGAGCATCTACTACCTTAATTTCAAGGTTGATGTAGCCATACGCGTCTATTGCTTCTCCTTCCAAGTTTTTGACCACAATTGGGGAAAGAGTATCCCCCTGCTTCGAAATTCTCGCATCTCTCAGAGTCTTGATGGTAACGATGTTGAAGTCAGAGGCCGCGTCGATCAATGTGTTATCAAGCTCGGTGCCCCTCAGATAAACCGTGATCAGCAGTCCCCGGTTTCATTTTCCAACACCGCTTCCTGAGAGAGCTTGGGATTCTGGTGTGGTTTCTTCAATAAGAAAAAAGTCGCTTGCCCGACACAACGTGATTAAGGGCTGCGAATATATCGTGACACTACGCCTTGGAGAAATGGAGAATTTCGCATACACGCTGCATCATGGATTGCACAGTTTTGTGAACAGAGTCCCAGAGAGCATGTAACTCCAGACTGAAAGGAGATCTCTGTGAACTCCCTCATTGCCCAGTTGAAGTTCCCTGCATCCACCTTTTATTTGAAGATACGCTTTAATCTATTGCAGTCACTAGTCGGATGATGGACAAACCTGTGGTAGCGACAATACTTAGGGTTTGCCATTTCCTCTTCAGTTGATGGGCGCCTGATAGGAGGCAGCTTGATGGCGCCATCTTGGATCCATGCTTCCAAGAGTTCAATTACTTCTTTGATTGGGAACGGGAAATCTAAGGCCTTTTTGCTCCAGTTTCTTGATGTTGCGCAGGAACCTTAGTTGTGGTCTTTCGCGGTGGAGCCGCCTGATGTACTGGCATTGCGCGCTTGGATTGCTGTTCTGCCGCTGGAGCCTTCCTTTTTCCTTTTTCACTTACAACGCTCACAGAGGGGCCAGTGTTACATTGCTTGTTGATGAGACGTCTATTTCCTCGAGTTTTGCATGCGTCTTCAACCTTGGCTGGCTTAATTCTTTCCATCAATGTTGGTGCTGTGGTGGTCGACCGTTTAGCAGCCTCATGAAGTTCATAGAATGTCTGGAGTCGCAGATTATCCAGTAAGGCACGGTAGATGGGAACCATGCCATTGATGCAAGAATCCACTAATTGTTGTTCGGTCACATTTGGGTCGTGACAATCCAGTGCTTGAATTCTGAATCTTTTGACATAATCATTTGGATGTTCATTGTTTCATTGAAACATCCTTCCTAAATCTGAGAAGGTAATTTGCTCAGACACAAAGAAGTACTTTTTATAGAAAGCCGTGACCATGTCACTCCAGTTGGATATGCTATTTGGTGCAATATTGTTGTACCACGTGTATGCTCTTTCGGTAAGTGACCTCGAAAACTCTTTCAAATGGAGAACATGATTGTATTCGTGCTCGCCCAAGGATTCCAAAAATCGAGAGACATGTTCACGCGCATTACCAGTGTCGTCATATAGGGAGAATTGAGGAGAATAGTATCCTCTCGGAAGAGGAATTCTTTGTACTTCAGGAGGATACGGGGTTGATGCTGATGCATGTCCGCATAATCGCTTTTGTCTCGGTTTCGAAGAAGTCGTTTCAAATATTCTCGTGTGACAAAATTGGATGGTTGATTCCTCTCTGCTGGATCTCCTGAAAGAGTCTCTTCATCTACAAAGGTGCGTCTTGCGGAGTTATTGGCGCCAGGAGTATTTAAGGTGTTCCTCGTTGGTATGATTGGCGTGATGCCTGTGGTAGCCGCTCCGTCAGTGTCTTGAGGAAAACAAGCACTTCTTTCTGAGTCCAAGCCATGTCCGTCTGAGCTTTAGCGAGAACCTCCTGTCTTTCCATCAAATCAGCAATGGTAATATGGGATCGGCTTCCTCTGGATCCCCCAGTTTCTCGTCCTGATGGCGGAGAAGCAGCGACTCTGGTGACGGTTGGAGGTGTCACACTTGAAAAAACATTGAGGGAGGCGGCAGCGGCCCTGACTCTGGTGACCGGAGGTGTAGCGCCTGAAGGAACATTTTCCGCGCCGCTGGTGTTGACAGGTGGCGTATTAATGCCACTGGAATGAACGTTAATACCGAGTATGATTTCAGCGCTAGTGTTTTCAAGGTTTGTTGCTGATCCGGACATGAGTTCTACCATCTTGAGATCGGGATTGAAAAATGGACTTGGAAATTGGAAATTGATATTGCAACCGAAAGATTAACCTCCCATTGTGGTCGCCAACTGTTTGAGGGTGAAAACTGTTTCTGCCGGTTTTGGTAATTTTGGGTGTGTGGATGAGAAACGAGTCTAGACCCTAAATAATGCACTGCAGGGGAGTACTTTTGATTCGAGAGATTGATCTGTACAATCCTTGCCTAAACCAAGAAATGGATGTTCCAGGCTTGCTTCGGTCACAAAGTGAAGGAGAAAGGTTGGTCTTAGGGAGGGAAGCGAAGAAAGTGTTGAGATCAGAATCGTTGATTCTGAAGGTGTGGTTGTTTACGACTTGTATCAGAAAGTAGAACTGGCTAGTAGAATGGAAAGCTATCAGGTGATTTCTGGATACTGTGTTGTTCTCCAACCAAAACTTGTCGTTTGGTGGAAATAGGTGAAACCTATTTATATAAGTCATAATAAAACGTACCCTGATCTCGTAGGAAGTGGAAACGATTGAGTGGTGGAAGAGTGGAGTAACGTGTAACGTTAGAATTTATGCTTCCATGATGAAGGAAACGTTTACACCATTACTTCTTGCCATTACTAACCGCCCTTCTTCATGACACTTTCTTGTAACGGGCGTATTGCACGCCGCACGCTGTAAACCGCCAGACCAATACCCTGATGAGTTTGTGACATGTTTCATGTCTCGAGTGTTCTTCGTGGAAAACATGTAGCACTTTGGCAAGTAAAATCACGAGACTTGCCGCAGGAAAATAGCATGTGATGCTATTAGACTCGTCTTGGCTGGCCGCCTGAAACTTTCCACAAGTCTATCAGTTCGGTGGAGAACTTGGATGGATGAGATTGCATCTCATGAGGAAGGGTAGCCATTGATTATGTCTACCTTCTGTTGGCGCCTGATAATGGCACAACGGCGCCTTTAGTGCATGCCAGTGGCAGTGCGGCATGGCTGGCATAGTTAGTGCACGCCAGCAGCATGATGGTGTAAGTGGCGCCTGGCATAGACATGGCCACGGGATTTAGGCGTATGGTCGCCTAAAAGTTTCCACAAGTTTGTTAGTTTGGTGGCGAACTTAGATGGCTGAGATTGCATCTCATGGGGAAGGGTAGTCGTTGATTGTGGCTACCTTCCCTTGGCGCCTGACAATGGCACAGTGGCGCCTTTAGTGCATGCTAGTGGCGTTGCGGCATGGCTGCCATAGTTTGTGCATGCCAGCGACACGATGGTGCAAGTGGCGCCTGGTGTAGGCACGACCGCTGGATTTTTGGCACGTTGGTGTTAGATTCAAACGTGGTGTGGCAACATCATTTTTAATGGCCACATTGATCCCCATGTTCTGTGGAACATTGTTTGGCTCGGTTGGCGCGACAACTTTGCCTAAATTAGGGTTTGGCATGTCGAAACCCTAATTAGCGTATATGGAATGTAGTATGCAGTAGATGGCACGTTTGGCATGTGCACTTGGCATGCCTGTTTGGCGTGTGCGATTGGCATGCTTTTGGCATGTCGTTTGGCATGTGCGCCTGGCATGTTTGTTTTTGGCATGTTTGACATGTCGTTGGCATGGTTTTGGGAAGCCAACTTGGTAGGGTAACCTTTTGACACAATTTTCACCCTTTTTAAAGTTGTGGCAGTTTTAGAGCAACCTGATTGGTCAATGAAAGCAGGGAGCCGGCCAAGCATGGGCGTGGCCACCCTTTTGGTGCGCGTAGAAGGTTTAATGCGACCTGATTGGTCGATGGGAAATATGGTCGGCAAGTATGGTCCCAACCACAACTTATGTGCGTGTGGCGAGTTTAAGGCGACCTGATTGGTCGAGGGAAACAGGGCCGGTTTAGGATGGGGCGTGGCCAATGGCAAATGGCGTCGGTTGGCCTAAGGCATGGCCACGCCTCTCTTTGTTGCTGCTCCTATCCTGCGGCTCCTTGTTTCTGATTCTGGGCAAGATTTTGCATCTGCTAATCCATGGCGGATTAATTACCTAGTTTTCCTAGGCTTTATTTCGACAAGCAAGGTCTGTATACTGCACATGACGCAAAACCCTAACTTTTGCAAATTAGTCAGGATAATTGATTGAAATCTATGTGCTGACACAGAGTTATTTTAAGTTCGTTGCCATAGAGCAGCATGCTTTCTGATTGAATACCTTATGCAAAGACCTTATCCTTGATATTTGGAAATTCGTGCTACTCTGCTGCGAGCGAACACAAATTATCATGCCATATCAACATTAAGGGTCCAGCCGGGGAACATAGCACAGAAAGCATTCAAATAAACTTATATTAATTGATTTTAGGAAAGGTGCTAAAATTTACAGAATGCCTGGGATTGTTGCTACATGCACCATTCTGGGTAAATTTCATAAGAAAGTATTGAGTTGCTCAATAAATGTGCCAGAGGTTGACGCTCATGGCTCCGTTTCCTTATAGAGTGACGTCACATCAGATGTAAGGTTTTACAATTCTAAACCTAAGCTAAAAACCACCATCAACAGCTTGATAAATCATAATGCTGAAATCATGTTCCCCAATATTTGTGTGAACAAAGATATAGGATTCTTTTGATCATTGTCCTGTGTACATATGATTTCAATTTGATGATGACTGCATGCCTAAGACTTTCCATTTCACAACCAGATGGATAACATATTAAACTTGTAGAGACATTATAGCTAACTCCTGGTCTGTTCATGTGGTGGCTTCCCCCTCTTATAAACTCAAATCCAAACTTCTTAATACTAAGAAAAGCTTAAGATATTGGAACACAAACTCTTTCGGTAATACTCAAACAAATATATCTGCCACTAGAGAGGAGAGAAAACCTCAAAGAAATTCAAACTTCTGATCCTTTTGACACCATGCATTTCTTCAAACTTAAAGCTAGACTTAACTATTTGTGTTCCCTAGAAGAACTCTACTGGAAAGATAAAACCAGGGAGATTTGACTCTTGGAAGGGGATAAACATACTCCTTATTTTCATAGGGTCACTCTCGTAAAAAGGAAAATAAGTGATATCAGTTGGATAAAAAATAATTCTAGAGATATCCTTATTGATAGAAATAGTATTAGTACCCCATTTGTTGACTATTTCAAGAATCTTTACTCTTTTGGTCTCGAACCTTTCAAAAAGAATTCCTAGTTGACCTTCCCTCTAAGTTTTCCCTGAATGATAATTATCTCTTAAATATTCCTATGTCCCTTGAAGAGATAAAACATGTTTCTTTTCAAATGGGTAAGATCCAGACCAGACGGGTTCACAAGTTTCTTTCATCAAAAACACAGAGATATAATTGGTGACTCTGGCATTGAGATGGTGAAAACTTGCTTTATAACTGGACCTGTGGAAAAGTTCCTTAATCATTCCAACATTGCTCTTATCCTTAAAACACATATAGCTGAGGTTGTTTCCCAATATAGACCTATTGGTTTGTATAAGTTTGCTTATAAAATTCAATCCAAAATTCTTGCTAATAGATTAAAACCTCTAATGGATGCGCTGATCTAATGCTTAAGATACATATATTGATAGTTTGATTGGCGATCAGCCACCTAAATCCTTTGAATCGGGGATTAGCCTCCAAACTAAGCAAAGCTTAATAATCTTTATTTAACATATGCTAGAAAACAAGTAAAAAAATATAAAATAATTCCTAAAATAATTAAATTCTCATAATTGGTGTTGATATCCCAACATCTTGGACTTGAAGATGTCTCAATACCATTAAGGAGCTCATAAAACCTTTCATATCTTGGATTGTGGGTGATGGAAAATTTTTTGACTCTTGGTGTGATGACTGGGATTCCAACTTTAGCTACTGCTAAACCTAATCCCCTTGTTCCTCCATCCCCTAAATTGAAAGTGTCATATTTCATTAATTTATTTTTAGATTGAATGCCCATTTTGACAATGCTTCTGTAGAATTTTTTTTTACTATTCCCTTAAGCCAGCAACGCACGCTTGATAGGAGGGCTTGGGAGCTTTCAAAGAATAGTTGATTTAGTTATAATCTTCCTACTTGGGTCTCAGAGGTATTAGACGTTCCCAAACAACACTCTTTGGAAGTGCATTTGGAAACTTAGAGTCCCGCATCATATCCAGATTTTTATCTGTAAAACTGCCATAAATGCCTTACCTCAAACTAGAATGCCTATTGACACTATTATTTGCCCTAGATGTCCGTCTCAAAATAAATCTGTTATGCATGCTTTAGTCTTGTGTCCTTTTGCTGCTTCGGTTTGGCTTTCTTCTTCTCTTTGTTTGCCTTCCATAATTTTCATAATTCTATTCTGCTTGATTGGATTGATTATTGGCTTGTTAATTTGGCTCTTTTCTTTATGACGACTCAAAAAAAAAAACTATTTTTTGTTGTTATGTGGTTTATCATAAATAGGAAAAATAACCTGCTCCTCCTCAGAATCATCCTTATCCTGCTCCCCAAACTTTGCACCATCTTCTACATCTTCGAGACCGTTCAATTCATCAATTAGCTTTTCATTGGCCTTTACATTTTTCCCTTCCCCATTTTGTAGCTTTTCCCGGGTTATCAAGTGTCTGACTCGTCTTCTCTGTTTGAATTTCAAATAACAAACATTCAATATATAATGCTAAAACCATTAACAAAATCATAATTGAGTAACAATACGTACCAAGTATTCGAGAGACGTATCTTTGTCCTCTATAATGTGCCTCTTATCTACTCGTATCACTCGAGTATGCGAAACATTGAGGTACCACGACATTTAACGCGGAATTGCCTCGTCATCTGTTTAAGATGGACCAACCAAAGGATATTTGTGAAACACTTGTTATCCCAAAAATCACATGATGGGAAAGGCCGGTGAACAATGACAATATCACTGTCATGTGCTTTGGTTTTTGTCTCATTGAAGTTGAAATCCTTGTGCGCCTTTGGGATTTTTTGTATGTAACCGCGTTGTCTTGCGACTCTCGACGGGTTGTACATTACATATCCTCTTGGGTGAAACAAAGGCCTACGGTATTCACCTTGCTCTGGGCACCCAACCTTCTTTCCTTTTCTTCTTCTTTGTCACCACCTTCTTGTTCAGTAGGTGTTTTGGGATCAGATTCTTCATGTGTTGTTCCGCTTGTGGTGGTGATTCATTGATGATGATCCCTTTGGCTTTACTCCCCGTGCCCCTTGGGTTTCGGTGGGAAGCATTCAAATTTTTACCGTCTTTTCGACGAGGTCCCAAAGTCTTAGGAGTAGCATGGTCATATTTCTTCTTATATTTCTTTTCGGCTTGATTTTTTTGCCTGTAGAATACGGATTTAAGCAACAAAAAACAATGGAATAGAAAGCATTTTTAAAGTCAGGGTATATAATCGATTTACTCGATATACATATGAAATCCGATTCCAAACATATAAAATTAACAATCGGATTTTTGCAAGTGCTAATGTGAACCAATTCACGAAATCGGTTTACTCGATATACATATAAAGTCTGTTTCTGAATTAAACAATCGGTTTTCGTTAAGACATATGTAATCCGATTCCAACAAAATAAGATCCAGGAAGATTGGCTACAACAATCGGGCTATTTATACACTAATGTTCACCGATTCCTTTTCACATGCAGAACAATCGGACTATAAGTTTATGAACATAATCTGTTTCTAATAAGAATCGGGTTACTTCGTGACTAACGTAATCCGATTCTGTGAACACTGAAATTTTTTGATTTCAAAATTCTCGATTTCTAACCTAAAACATGTTACTAAAACCTAGTTTAGAGGATTAGAAAAGTACCCGATTCGACCCATTTCTTCCTCCTATGCGATACGAGAGGCTTCGGATTGTTCTTGCACTTCCTTCGTTCTATTTCGAATCGCTTCAACAAGTCCGGGATTGTCGTCACTAGAATGATTCCTGTTAGTAGCATAATTAGTTCTTGGATTCGTCATTTTATGGAAGAAAAAAACGATTAATTTTTTTTAAATCGTCAATCATCGACGATTTTTGATTTCAAAAATATGGAAAAAGAGGGAGCGGAGGAGGGTAATTTTGGTAGTTTACATAAATATTAGACACCCCTTATCATTGTGAATTGGGTAGATGAAGTAATCTATATGCCCCAATTAAATGGCATATGCCCATATTTAACAAGGTTAGATAAGACCCGCCATTTACGTAACATAATTTCATCATTCTAAATCTAGAGTTTAGAGGAGGGTCGCTTAAAATCGGAAAAAAAGTGAGGATATACACCAACCTAGGAGTCCACTGCAAAATTTGCATGTGTATGAGAACTGTATCATTTCAATTCTTATTCATGGCTTCCACATGATATGACTAAATGGCCTTCCGCATGACACGATGCTGAGTCGTACAGTATTGCTTTTGTTCACTCGTCGTCATCGACTCTACAAACGCTTTGAATGGTAGTTGTGTGCATTTAACACTCAACTGTAAACCATATTAATAATGATGATCAATTAATAAAGAACTCGTACACAGTGTTCTATTTATTTTAAAATCAGATTATTCTTTTTGAAACTAAAAAACATCATTCTCTGTGAAAGGCTAATACCAACTTACTAAAACCATGAGAAATAGAGTGAATATACCTAAAGTAGATGAATCACAGAATTCGAGTCAAGCTGGAATGGATTTTTCCAATGATCAAGTCGTATTGAATAGTGAGAGTTTGGAAATGAGATTAGAGAAACTAAGACAGACGTATAAAAACGGGAAAACTAGGAGTTCTGTTTGGAGAAAAACTCAATTGAAAGCTCTTCTTAAACTTCTTCGTGAAAATGAAGAAGATATTTACAAAGCTTTATATGATGATCTTGGAAAGCCACGCGTTGAAACATACCGCGATGAGGTAAGTAACTTCTTTTTTTTATTCAGATTTCTTATTGTTTGCTACATCTTTATGCCAATCAACAAATCCTTTCGATTTTATAGTTGGTGCTTTTTCGTTAACCGTATAAGAATGATGAACATGGCCAGGCAGTAGTTAACTAACCATTGGTAGACAAATTTTAAGTTTCATCTTTATTAGCAATTGATAGACAAATGCCATTGAAATTGAAAAAATCATTCTCTGGTGCATTTATCTGTCACAAATGGTTTGGTAATTCTCAGCTTTTTCATCTTGTGAATCTGTAACGGGATCTTTCCATTTGATGTTATTTGATCAGACCGGCTTTATATCAGTGTACTTAAACTCATAAGCCTATGATACATGTAATTTTTAAGCTTGAAGCAGCGGAGACTGTTGGGCAATTCACTTCTAAGTTTTGCTCTATTCAAGCACAAGACAAAAAAATTTTTTTTTGTTCAGATACATCTGTGAGCATCCAATTCACAACAAATTGGCAATGAGCAACTTTGGGATCACTGAGCGTCCATGAGCAACACGATTCTTGACGTGTGGTGTTAACTTGAGTCTAACAAGTGATTCTCTTCTTTAAAGGATAACGTGGAACATGTGTTCGTGTTTTTGCATTCATTACAACTTACATGTGGGTCTTATATGGTACCATGTTATACTTGTGAACATTAAGGTTGTTTGGCCTTCAATGTGGACCTGGGGTTAACTAATTTTCAACAAGCTAAAAATCAAACATGGTACCTAGGCGAGACTCACATGGGAGTCCTATCTCACTAAATAAACCGAATTTTATGTATTAGTCTCCAGATAACGCTACAAGTGAAGGGACAATAACACATAATGACAATCTAGCTAATCCAAATTATATGACCTTGTGTATTAATATATAACCGGGCTTGAATTGGTGCAGTCGGATGCCTCAATTTTAAGAGGGTGTGTTTAGAAATTATGGTTGTCATACAATTCAAATTCAGCTATTCTTTTTCAAAGTATCATATTACCAACAGTTTTCTACATTTAAACCAATGTTGTACTTTTATTTGTAGATTGGAGTTCTGGTAAAATCTTTAAATTTTGCTTTAAGCAGTTTGGATAAGTGGATGTCCCCTAAATGTGTAAGTACATTTTGTAAATTTAAATCAAATCAAAATTTGACTTCTTTCAGGGAGTTAGTCCTCGAGTGATTTGTGGGGAGTTCAGTGTAGTTGGGTTTTACCCGTTAGTCGTGAGGGAGTTCGAGGGAGTCTCTCAAAATCCCCGTTAGTAGTGGGAGAGTTTAGAAGAGTCTCTCAAACTCCCTACAAAACACCTGTTAGTCGTGGGGGAGTTTGAAGGAAACCCTTGAACTCCCTGTTAGTCGTAAAACCCTAGAATTCTAGGGAGTTGGTTGTTTTGGGGAGTTCTGGAGAGTTGATAGTGTATTTTTGCCTGTACACAAATCTCCAAAAAGAGTAGAGATTTGGGAGGGAGTTTGGTCAGAGAAAAACACAAGAGAAAGAAGAGGAAACGCTTCAGCTTCAGGTATGATTTTTCTTTTATCTATTTTCCTTCTTTGATCGCTATGATGGTTGGTTTTTATGGGTATCTATTTTTACTTTTGATTCTGATTCTGTTATGCATTGAACTGTTGATAACTTTGCTTCATAGATCTGTGTACATGTGTGGTATTTTTGTTTTTTAATAAACCTTACTGCAACTGTCCAGTTCATGCTCAAGACCGTCATGTATATTGATTTTTAACTTGCAAAGGTTTGAGGGTCTAGTTTAGTGGTGGAGTCTGATAGTTTCCTTCCATCTAGGAGATGCAAATAGGGTGTAAATCTTGTCACTTGGCTACACAGAGTCGATAGTGTTAGGCTGTTAGCTAGTACTTGTAAAAATATTCAGAAGGTCATACTTGTTAGTGAGATGTTTAATACACATGATGTGATATATAGGGAGTGAAATGACATCAAAGTAAGGGTTTAGGTAGTTCAGATCTTATGCAGAACATCGTGGAATTGTTAGTAGATTGGTAGTTTTTGTGCTAATGCGATGAATCAAATGATCAGTGTTGTTGAATTTGTGTAGTAACAGTGCTAGTTAACTAAGTATGGGATTTCCAATTGGGTGAATTTCAACATCCCAAAGAGTTTATCAACGAATTAATCTGAGATTCTAAATTAAGAGGTAGGAAAAGTATTGCATAAAATTGCATTTTTATGTTGTACAGGTTTAGTGTATAGTTATAGAGTACCCATTCGTCACCTGATAATATACAGATATCGTATCATTTTTTATTTTTATTGGGTTTGATAACGAATCAGTAATGTACATTAGTGTGCAGAGTTACCGGCTAGATGTATTAAAGGTTCAAATTAGACAGAAGGAGCTCTTGAACAACGAGAGCCTAATAATGAGTGTTCTGAATTTTTATGTGCGTAAAACTGATTAGTATTCTGAATTCGCTTAGTATACCATACACAAAGCACGCAGTCACATTAGCATGAGCTTGTCGATTCTTAGCCTAATAAGTCTTCCTATATCCACTAAGATGTATATGCATTTCTTATACATGGTTAAAAAACACGGTACTACATATAGATAGAAGAAAAAAGAGTGAGAAGGTACTTTGTCCAATTCCTTGGATCTTTAAACCAAAAAATTGTACAAAACTAGTGTTTCTTTACTCCTGAACTTGAATTTTTTAGGTGCATCTTTAAGGTTGGTTGTTTGGTTTGATTCCACCAGTTGCAGCAACATAACTTGTTTTGACACAAACTCAAGAACAACAACGTCAAGAAGCTAATACATGGAGAAAGAGAACAAATGGAGTTAGAATTGTATGGAGACCGTTAAAGTGAAGAAAAAAATTTATCTCGCTGCACAATAATAACATACTATTGATATACAGAGATATGATCTTTTTTTTTTCAGTTGATTAAAGATCATTTTTACTTATAAATGAGGATTTGTTGTTTCTTAAAAGAGAATGAGTTAGAAATGAACTCTCTCAAACTCCCCCAAACTCTCCCAAACTCCCTCTAATAAACTCTCTCAAACTCCCTACACTCAAAAACACCAAACTCTCTCAAACTCCCTACAGTTTCTCAAACTCTCTCAAACTCTCCAAGATTCAAAATACACTCAACTCCCCACAAATCACTCTCTCAAACTCTCCAAGATTCAAAATACACTCAACTCCACTTAAATCACTCGTGGACTAACCCCCTGTTTATCTTTTATGATAATTTTCATTCTTTCTGTACACAATCATCATCTGATTGTGTGTTTGGGTTGCAGGGAAGAATACCATTGCTCTTTTTTCCAGCCTCGGGAGAAGTAGTACCTGAACCCCTTGGCCTTGTTCTCATTTTCTCCTCGTGGAACTTCCCGTTAGGTAAGTGAAACTGTATATGTTTTTTTATGTATTTTCTTGCCTCTCGGTCCAAAATTAATGAACTATCAATAGCCGTCTGCATTATAATCACTTTGGCACATTTTATCATGTTTGGGTGTTGATGGTAAAGCTCATAGCTGCAGCACATTGAGTGTGTTTACACATTAGACTTGTACGATTAAAATGAGAAAAGTATTTTGATACATCATTTATCACTGTTGCTATAGATTTAGCATTGGAACCGGTGATTGGAGCCATATCCGCTGGAAACACCATGGTTCTAAAACCATCAGAGCTTGCACCCTCATGTTCATCATTTCTTGCCAATACCATCCCTCGGTACTTGGACAATGATGCCATTAAAGTCATTGAAGGTGGACCAGACGTTGGAGCACAGCTATTAGAACATAAATGGGACAAGATATTCTTCACTGGTAATATATGCATCTCCTCTCCCTAAATACATATATAATCAACCTCATTTTGGCTATGAATAACTATGTCTAGGGTCATGGACAATTAAATTAAACTTGATTTTCATGGAACACTTGAACTCTCAGGAAATCCAAGAGTTGGACGTATTGTCATGACTGCTGCAGCGAAGCATCTAACACCTGTTACTCTCGAGTTAGGTGGGAAATGCCCTGCTATCGTTGACTCCCACTTGAGCTCCTCAAATTTGAAGGTATTGGTTTAAATAGTTCTAGGTAGTGGTAACACAGACCCAAGTTGTTTGTTTCTGGTTCTGGAGACCCTTTGTATCCTGTTGGTTAGGTCCGAACAAAAGGAAAATAAATAAATAAAGGTCTAGTAATCAAAAATGTTGCCAGAGTTGTCAACAAGAGGCATTTTGAGAGATTAACGAATCTCCTACGGGATCCTGGAGTTCTTGATTCCATTGTGCATGGTGGCTCACTGGATGAAGCAAAACTGTAACAATCTCTAAATCCTAAATCTAATAACTACAGAAACCAACATAATATGGTTCTGAGTTTCTCCATTCTCTGTAGGTTAATTGAGCCAACAATTTTGTTGGATCCTCCACTGGAAGCTGAGATCGTGACTGAAGAAATCTTTGGCCCATTGCTCCCAGTAATCACAGTAAGTAATAACACATATTTATCCGCTTCATTGAAATCTTTATCTGTATATTTTTCTTACAATGTTATAACGTATCAGGTAAAAAGCATTGATGAGAGCATAGAATTTATAAATCAAAGGCCTAAACCTCTGGCTCTATATGCTTTCACCAACGATGAAAATCTCAAGAAGCGGGTGGTATCACAAACATCTTCAGGAAGTGTAACATTCAACGATGTCATTGTACATGTAATGCTCTGATCATTGTTTAAACATCTACTTTCGTCATAAACTTCTCTTACTGATCCTTTAAGTGGTTTCTTTGTTTTCGGTTCATATTTGCAGCTTGTGTGCGATGAATTGCCATTTGGAGGTGTTGGTCAAAGTGGGTTTGGTAAGTACCATGGAAAATACTCTTTCGATACATTTAGCCACGGAAAAGGAGTTCTTCGACGTAGTTTCCTGATTGAAATCGGACCTAGGTTTCCTCCATGGAATGACTTCAAGTTGGCATTCGTCAAATTGTGTTATGAGTTCGATTACTTTGGATTGCTTCTTCTCATGTTGGGTCTGAAGAGATATTGATAACTAAAACCTTCCAGAGAGATATGTTGTTTTCTATTGTGTGTGAGATTTTATCTTAGTGGAGACAGATAGTCATTTATTGTGTAATAATACTGTAATGTTTGTGTCTTTGGTTTTGCTGCTGAGATGGGTACAGTTATTCCGTCCATGTATTACTACTGAAATTTAACCTATGGTTATAAGAAAACTTCACTGTATGTATTGTAACAAGTATGAATGGATGATGTTAAATGCAGATTGTTTTCATTGTGTTGATGAATAGTTTTCTCACCCAAGTTGTAAGAGTATTTGATGAATTCACTAGTCTCTCGTTCCAAAACATTGTCATATCGTACTTGGAAGTTTAGAAAGTTGTGCAAGACCAAGTTCAATGGGATGTAGATACATTAAAGTGATCATACTATATATAACTACACCGAAATGAGTTTCCGTTTTCCGGAAAATGTCAGGGATCTTTGGAACTACTAAATATAATAAGGTTGTCCTTTTTTTGACCATTATACCTGGACTTCTAGGTATTTTAGGCCATCAATGAGAATTTATTCTCGACTCAAGCATTGTGCATTTGCAGTTGTGTGACAAATGACACTCGCTAATTCTTTTGTTTTGAATTTCATTTTTTTGCCACCGTGAAAAAGGTAAAAATGATACGAGTAAGAAAACTATTTCCCTGAACTTTGATTTGGTGTTATGGGCCCAGTTAAGTGAATACCATACAGGCCCGACACCCATGACCCATTTGCACTTTTGCACGCACCTTTAATCGAAGGTATATGAATCTGCGATCCTGCTACTTGAACAGCTGGGTAACAGCTGCTTGACCGTGATGTCTACATGGCAATGTGTGAGTCGGAGAGAGGCATATGTTGCTATTAACACGTCACAGTAAAAGAAAGAAAAAAGTCATTAGTTGGAACTTGGATTATACCAAACGGAAAGTAGAGTTTAAATTCTCTGAAAACATACATCCTCTTCTTTTGTTATTTTTCACAGCAAGATTAGATTTAAAATTTTAGACTAATTTTTGAAGCCAGGATTATCATCAAGGATCGAAAGCAAATGAAAAATCTGTGAAACAAAGTTTAAAAACTTAAAAAAAAAAGATGGAGTTTTCAGTTAACTCAAACTGACAATCCCACTTTTCTCCATCTCGACGAATACTGTTCTTAATCAATCATATCTCACAAGCATGAGATCTGGATTTAGTTTTAATTAGAGGCTTATTAATGTAGTTTCTTCTTATTGATTTTAAACTAGCCATTAATGGGGATGGAAGATTCTCGCAGCAGAAGAAAAACAGATCAAAAGATGAAAGATGGTTTGATTGTGCATGATGTTAAATTTAATTTATCTTTCCATAAGAATTAGGAAGAATTTTCCTTCACTATTCAATAAACTGGTACTCGGATAAAAATAATTTACCAATAAAGAGAAGAAAGAATTTATGCCGTTTTTTTTTTCCTAATTTCAGACTGACATGGCAAAAGTTAGAACAATCTCTTTCCGCCACATAAGTAGCCACATGGAAAACGCTGTTACTCAGCTGTTATGCAGCTGGTCATATAGCATTTTCGTATGAATCTGTACGCAAAACTTCTCTCTGAAAAACGCAATTAATCACTCTTTCCAGACAAGAATCTAGATCTGCAGAACTCCATTATTTTTCTTTCTCAGACCTTACCAACTCAGAGTTAACCCGCTGTTCATTTCGCTGCTTCTGTTTCATAACGGTGATGCGATTGCAGAGACAATGATAGTATCCGCTTGATCTATTATCCTCCTTCTGATCAGATCTAAGGTTGATTTCTATCTATCTGTAAATCTTCGTTCAATTCGTTTCTGTTTCTATAATCTAGTTGTTGGTTTTTTCATTAGTTATATAGTATTGATTCCTATAATGTGTTTTGGTAAAAAAAATAATTTTAACTCGTAATTCAACTGAATTGTGATCATATTAAACACTTAATTAGGTTAGGATCGGTTTATATAGTTGGCAATAAGATATGCTTGAGTTGCATTACTCAAGCTTGAATTTGATCCAAGCTTACATTGTTGAGAGTAAACCTAAACCGTTGGTTTCTCTAGGATTGCGTGTTTACTGTTTTGATCAAAGAACTATGTTGCCAAACATGCTGAATGAAAGAATTTCAAGTTGCATGCAGTGATTAGTATTTTTTTGTTGATCAAAGATTTTTTACATAAGAAAGTTCGGCTCATAATATTTATGTTCTCTATAAGATTCTAAGAAAGAACTAACTAGCAAGGTTCATTTTCTTGTGTGTTGTTCGAAAGTAGGTGCACTTATGTTTTTGGGAACTTCGGCTGCTTAGATATGTTAATGCGGGGTGGGGAGATAGGTTATTTGGTAGTCAGAGTTGAAATTAAATTGTGTTGTATGATGCAGTTTTGCAGTGATCAGGTTTTGAGAACTTGATTGGACAAACGATGTTAACAAAATTTGAAACAAAGAGTAATCGAGTCAAGGGTTTGAGTTTTCATAGCAAGAGACCATGGATCCTTGCCAGTCTTCACAGTGGTGTTATCCAGCTTTGGGATTACAGAATGGGTATTCTTATTGATAGATTTGATGAACATGATGGACCTGTTAGAGGAGTTCATTTCCACAAATCTCAGTCATTGTTCGTCTCTGGAGGTATTTAATTCTAAACTGGGTTTAATGTTTTATTATTCGTGAATCTTAAACTGGGCAGTTTTATTTCCACAAGTTTATTTCCATACCATATATTTTCTAGATCCAGGCTTTCTGGTGTTCTATTAATGTGCATCCGGCACTCGTCCTTGTTCTGTTTTCAGTTTTTTGCTCTTATTCTGCTAATACTTTCAGTGATCATCTCAGAGGCTGTCTTTACTAATTTTGTGAAAGATGTTCTTTTGCAGGGGATGATTACAAGATCAAAGTATGGAATTACAAAATGCATCGGTGTTTGTTCACCCTACTTGGACATCTTGATTATATTCGTACTGTTCAGTTCCACAATGAGTACCCGTGGATTGTTAGTGCAAGTGATGACCAGACTATAAGAATATGGAATTGGCAGTCTCGGACTTGTGTTTCTGTGTTGACCGGGCATAACCACTATGTCATGTGTGCAACCTTCCATCCTAAAGAGGATCTCGTTGTCTCAGCTTCCTTGGATCAGACAGTTCGTGTGTGGGATATTGGTGCACTGAGGAAGAAGACAGTTTCCCCTGCTGATGACATCTTAAGGTCAAGTCAGATGAACACTGATTTATTTGGTGGAGTTGATGCCATTGTCAAGTATGTCTTGGAGGGTCATGATCGGGGAGTCAACTGGGCATCATTTCATCCCAGCTTGCCTCTTATTGTTTCTGGAGCAGATGATCGTCAAGTAAAACTATGGAGAATGAACGGTATTACTGCGAAAAGCTCTTTTTAAGTTTGTATCGCCTTTATTCTACTAGAATATACAAATTTCATGGAATCCAATAACTACTTACATCAACTGATAATTTTCATTTCAGATACAAAGGCGTGGGAAGTAGATACATTAAGGGGACACATGAATAATGTATCATGTGTTATGTTCCACGCTAGGCAGGACATAATTGTGTCCAATTCAGAAGACAAAAGTATCCGTGTCTGGGATGTAACGAAGCGCACTGGGGTTCAGACATTCCGCAGAGAGCATGATCGATTCTGGATACTTGCACTGCATCCAGAAATGAACCTTCTGGCTGCTGGTCATGATAGTGGTATGATTGTTTTTAAGTTGGAAAGAGAGCGCCCTGCTTATTCTGTGAGCGGCGACTCACTATCTATGCTAAAGATCGTTTTCTGCGCTTCTATGAGTTCTCATCTCGAAAAGACGCACAAGTAATTCCCATTCGAAGGCCTGGTTCAAATACATTGAATCAAGGTCCAAGACTATGTCGTATAGTCCCACTGAAAATGCCATACTGATCTGTTCGGATGTGGATGGAGGTTCATATGAACTTTATATAGTGCCCAAAGACAACTTGGGTAGAGGTGATGGTGTTCTAGATGCCAAAAGGGGACTTGGAGGATCAGCAATATTTGTGGCCCGAAACAGGTTTGCGGTTCTGGATAAAAGCAACAACCAAGTGTTGGTGAAAAACCTTAAAAATGAAATCGTGAAGAAGAGTGCTCTTCCTTTAGCTACTGATGCAATATTCTATGCTGCAACTGGGAATTTATTGTGCAGATCAGAGGATAGAGTGGTGATTTTTGACCTCCAGCAGAGGCTGGTTCTTGGTGATCTGCAGACTCCTTCTGTTAAGTATGTTGTTTGGTCTAATGACTTGGATACCGTCGCGTTGCTAAGTAAACATGCTATTGTTATTGCCAGTAAGAACTTGTGCACCTGTACCCTTCATGAGACAATCCGTGTAAAGAGCGGTGCATGGGATGTAAGGTGTCTTCATTACCACACTGAATCACATTAAATACTGCCTTCCAAATGGTGATAGTGGAATCATCAGGACTCTTGATGTCCGATTTACATGACAAAGGTTAGTGGAAATATCATCCACTGCTTGGATCGAGATGGGAAAAACCGTGCTATAGCTATTGCTCCCACAGAGTATGTCTTCAAATCGCACTTCTCGATAAGAAATACAACCAGGTTATGAACATGATCAGGAATTCACAGCTCTGTGGACAGCCTGATAGCATATCTGCAGCAAAAAGGTTTCCCCGAAGTTGCGCTCCATTTCGTTAAAGATGAAAAGACTCGCTTTAACCTGGCACTGGAGAGTGGAAATATCCAGGTAGCTGTTGCTTCAGCAAAGAGATTGATGAGAAAGACCACTGGTATAGGTTGGGCGTAGAAGTTCTACGTCAGGGTAATGCTGGCATCGTAGAATATGCCTATCAGAGGACAAAGAACTTTGAGAGGCTATCTTTTCTCTATCTCATTACAGGTAATATAGATAAGCTGTCAAAATGCTTAAAATCGCTGAAGTTAAGAATGATGTGATGGGTCAGTTCCACAATGCCCTCTACCTGGGTGATATCCGCGAGCGAGTAAGATCTTGGAGAATGCTAGTCAATTTCCCTTGCATACATTACAGCTTCTGTTCACGGGCTCCACGATGTTGCTGAACGGCTGGCAGTGGAGTTGGGAGACAATGTTCCCTCTTTGCCGGAGGGAAAAAGTCCTCACTTCTGATGCCTCCAAATCCCTCATCATGTGGTGGAGATTGGCCCTTGTTGAGGGTTATGAAAGGCATTTTCGAGGGTGGTCTCGATGATTTGGGGAGGGGAGCAGAGGAGGAAAAAGAAGATGCAGCCGGCGGTGATTGGGGTGGGGACTTGGATATTGTTGATCCTGATCAAAATGGGGACGTTGAAGTGGTGGACGAAGATGGGGTGACAAATGAAGGGAATGACGAGGAGGGAGGATGGGATCTTGAGGACCTTGAGCTCCCGCCAGAAATTGATACTCCAAAGGCTCCGGGCAATGCTCGCTCTTCAGTATTTGTCTGCCCAACCCCTGGCATGCCTGTGAGCCAGATCTGGGTCCAAAAATCATCTCTTGCAAGTGAGCATGCTGCAGCTGGCAATTTTGATACCGCGATGCACTTGCTGAGTCGACAACTGGGTATAAAGAACTTTGCTCCTTTGAAATCCATGTTTCTTGATCTGCATACGGGTAGCCACACATATGTTCGTGCTTTCGCTTCGTCTCCTGTTATCACATTGGCAGTAGAAAGAGGGTGGAGTGAGTCTGCTAGTCCTAATGTTAGAGGCCCACCTGCTCTCGTGTTTAAGTTTTCTGAGTTGGAAGAAAGGCTTCAGGCTGGTTACAAGTTAACCACTAACGGGAAGTTTACTGACGCTCTAAAGCTCTTCCTTGGTATCCTGCACACCATTCCTTTGATTGTTGTGGAGTCGAGGAGGGAAGTTGATGAAGTCAAGGAGTTGATCATTATAACCAAGGAATACGTGTTGGGGTGTCAGATGGAGCTTAAGAGGAGGGAAACTAAAGACAATCCTATACGCCAGCAGGAGCTAGCTGCTTATTTCACTCACTGCAATCTTAAGACGCCTCATCTCAGACTTGCTTTGCTGAATGCAATGACTGTTTGCTACAAGGGAAAGAATTTCACCACTGCAGCCAACTTTGCCAGGCGGTTTTTGGAGACCAACCCGACAATGGAGAATCAAGCGAAGACAGCCCGACAAGTTTTGCAAGCTGCTGAGAGGAATCCAAAGGATGAGACCCAGCTGAACTACGACTTTAGGAACCCATTTGTGGTTTGTGGGGCAACTCATGTGCCGATTTATCGCGGACAGAAAGATGTTGCATGCCCATATTGTTGTTCACGGTTTGTGCCTGCCCAGGATGGCCAGCTCTGTGCCGTTTGTGATCTTTCAGTTGTTGGATCAGATGCATCTGGTCTGCTTTGTTCTCCTTCTCAGATAAGATAGATATGATCACCCAGGAACAAGGCAATTTTTGAAAAACTTCCTATGTGATGGGTGTTACTGCAACATTTTATAATCCTGGCTTTGGCTTTCAGTTTGCCAAGCAAAAGAGTAGGAATATAAACATAAGTTTCAGTTTCGATGAATTGCTTCCAGTTCGTCTTTCTGTGGTCTTCTTTTCTTTCTTAATTTTTTTTTGTACACTTGAATGGTTAGTATTTAAACTGGTACCTGAGCAAGGGGAGGGGAGCAATCAGCTAGTTTAGTTAATAGGTACCAAGTTCCTTTTTTCATTTCTATGTATATTCTAATGCAAAACGAAATGAGATTTTCGTATTTTCTTTATTATTGAGAATTTGAGAGGAGGGAAACAAAATTTGGTCTATTCCATACATTCTCAGGATGCTTTGCGCAATTCCACCGGAACAGGATCATAAATTTCTACTCTCTTGCCCACAATTAATTTTAGATACCGTGACACCCATAATTATCCGAAATTATCAAAAATGTCTGCATGACGGTTTATGCATCCGCATGACCAGTTATGCACACTATTTTTTCAGGGATATAATTGGCAACGCAACTTGGATATAACATATCTAAAATACCGCGCCTTGGAATTTAACAAATTTTATATCGTTGGAAAACTTTTAAAGAGAGCTATGCAACGAGTACAAATAACAATACCAAATTTAAGTTTTTTGCGAAAAAAACGGAAGGATTGTTCTTTTAGGGAAAATTTGGAAAATTTGGTACATAACCATTATGAAGTCACGAAAAACGATGCAGACACAACAAAAGATGCATAAAATGTTACGCAACCATATTTTGGTTCATGCATCTATTAATTTATACATAACATGTTATGCATCCATTTCTTTCGATGCATAAAAGATTATGCACCAATTTTTTTAATTCAGTGCTTACAAAAATATGGTTGCATAATGATTTATGCATCCATTTTCTAGACTGCATAACTTGTTATGCAAACATTATTGTCCTTTTTTTCGTTGGTTTCAATACTAACAAGAAAATAGATGCATAACGTGTTATGCAACCATTCTCTGGACTGCATAACAAGTTATGCACAAAAAAAAAAGCCGCATAACTCGTCATGCACCTATAATAATAGTTGCATAACGTGTTATGTAACCATTTCCTGGACTGCATAACAAGTTATGCAACCTTTTTTTTAGGAATTGAAAAATAAATTAATATGCCAATGGATGTATCTTGGAGCAAGTCGCCTCATTCATTCATGAAAAGGGGATGTCAAGACTCAAAAAATGCTTATGCTTTGTGTATCTATTATTGAAACAACAAACATATAATTACCGTTTCCATGCATTCTGGATACAACAGCAAGTAACACCTTAAACTGATTGGGTGAGTCCCGTATAAGTATATGACTAATTTGGTTACAAACAGCTAATTCAAATAGAATAAATTAGTAGCCCTGCAGATCAAGTGCATGACTACCTTACGGGAATTAGCTTCTACAAAATGCCTACACCTGATTGAAATGTTTACATTGAGTTCTTAATTTCTACATGCCAATGAAATGTTACATGGGAAGATGTGACGATGTATTGAGATGTCCCGAAGCAAATGAGAAAACAGTTTTAAGCTTCGTATGTTTGACATCAGTGTTACATCGCTCAGCTTTATTGAACTCAATGCAACATCCTTAGAAGCCTTTAACACCATAACATGAGAAACCAAAACATAAACTAATACAGAGGTTAGTATTAACACCAAAAATGACTGCAGACTTGCAAAAGGAAAAACATAAACTATTATAGAGATTATCATTAACTCCAAAGATGACACTGGACTAGAAAAAATACTTTCAAGTCACGTAGATTTAAAAGAGATATAAATGCAGTAATCTCAAAAAAAGACTGTCCATTCACATAAATTTAACAACTCAACGTTCCATATACTTCACTGCCTGGATCAATCAAGAAAATACTAAAATTGTTTATTTATATAGGACCCAAAAAGACAATTTCGATTGCACATGAATTAACAACCACCCAGTCAAAGTGATACATATGAACCAACCCAAAACACTATCAAATCAAAAGAAGTAACAAAAGGACGATTAAGCAAAAAAACATAAATCAGATATATATAATTGAGATAAATTTCTAAATTAATATCAAACTAACACACCTAAACCAAAAAAAAGAAAAGAAAAAAACTAAAAATATCAGATTAAAATCAAAATCAACATCATATAGAGAAAGCCCTAGTTCAAGTTCATAAAATGAACTAGTGATTAGGGAGAGGGGAGATCGTTCTAACCTTGTAAGAGAGAGGAGATATGAAATCGTAATAAGAATTAGGGGTTCTTACCTGAACTTAGATCGACGTTAAATCATTATCTTTCCCCATTCAACCAAATTTCTGAATAGATCTATAAGCGATCATCTTCTTCTTATTCTTTCAGATCTCTTTCACTCACTCACTAATGGTTAGATCTCTCTGTCTCAGAAATCAATCGAGTTTATAAATAATGCTAACAAATCAGTGAAGAACAACCTTTGTTGAACACAAACTGTGGCGATTTTAGTTTCAAGGGATTTCCGAGGTGAAAAACAACGGAAGAGGAAAAACATCTGCGAAAGAAGAAAGGTATAATTTTAGAAAATATGAGTTTGAGAAAAAAATTGACCGAAGAAATGGGTGCGCGCCTGAACTTTTTTGTCGGTGGGTTTCACAGTGTCCAAAATGTGGAAAATGGGTGTGGCTGTAGTTTTCACTTGACAAAATGTATAATTGTCTAGGCTGAGCAAAAGACAATTCTTATGCCCGTCAAAATCTTGAAAATTATATAAATAGCCTTCATTTTGGTGAGTCTACACAAACACCCCTACCCGTTATAATAATGCCCCTCCGCATTTTGGAAGAGATAAATTTTATTCGTTATTCCACAAATAGCCTTTGACTATAAAAACTGAAAATCAAAAAAGACGAGCTATAGAAGATAATACTAAACGAGCGAAAAGGGTGAATCTGTCATTGGCGGCTTAATGTTGTTAGCAGACGCTAGGTTCAAATCCTGTTGAAAACAATTTTCTCGACATTTTTCGGTGTTACAGATCATTACCTCTCCGTACGCTAGCAACCCCTTCCCTCTTCTTTCTCGGTTTCATTCTTCTTGATTGAAATCTCCTCCCTCTTCTTTGTTCTTGATTTTTACCATCTTCATCAATTCCACACACTAACATGATATGATTGAATTAATTCCAAATTGTTTCACAGAAATCTCACGGTAACAAATACCCCAGAAGTTCAAATCAAACCCAAAATTTTGAGAGAGTTTGAAAATTGGGATGAACTGATTGAATTAAGTTTACAGTCAGAAAAGTTGGAAATCCCAGTTTGGGGTTAGGGCTTCCCGTTTCAGTCAGGGTTTCCCAAGCTTTTCTCTCCAGTTCAAAGGGCTTCACGATGCTCATAGTCTTCTGCTAAAACCGTAAGTTATTTAGTTTCCATCTCTCTTCCTTAACATACTATCAATACAATTTAGTAAATTGGTTTCAATTTCTCTTCCTTAACATGCAAGCGGTTCCAATTTGATTCCCTGATCAAATTAAGTAGTTTGAAGCTTTCATAATTGTATGAATTTAACATGATTGTGTTAGTTCTTCATAAACAGTTTGTGAGCTTCAACTGTTTGTAAAAATGTCAACCACCTTGTTATTTGGTTTCAATAGGTTGAAAACAAATTTGGTTTTCTTTGTTAACATTGAAACATGACTGAGAAAGTGGTATCAAAGAACAATTTTCTCTCTATGGGTTTGTTAATATGGAAATAATTTTCTTTGCCAGTGTCTGTTTGAAGGTATGACTGAAAGAAAACGTAGTGAATTTTTGTAGTCAATGAGCCTACACAATTTGGTTTATGTTTGAAAATGGAACAATGGAATTGAATGCCTGTACACTGTGCATCTAATTGGGAAGGGTGCTCATCTTTGTGTTTGTTACTTCCTCGTCTAATCTAACTAATGTAAAGAAAACAGGGGTTTTCCAATATTTAGTAGTGTTTGGTTCATAATTGTGGATGCCTCTTACAAGTAGTATTAAATGGTTGTAAACTGTCATAATTGGTATTAGGCATGTTCCTTCCTGCCATCTTTCATCAAACCATATGCTTAACTATATATATATGGTAGAGAACATTAAGCTGGTGCAAAGATCTGTTCTCTTTGATGATCACCTAAAGCTTCTTTATGGTGTATACATCTGGCACCACTTCAGCAAAAGCTATTATTTAGTTGTATTAGCTTTGTAATATTGTTGTTACTGGGAGCTGCTAAATTATCTGATGTATTATGTTATTTTTGTTGTTTCGGTGTAGTCAAATGGAGCATGTTGCGTCATATTAGGGGTGCTTTTCTATCCGCTACTCATTCCATAATAATGTACGAACACAGGGGAGTTTGAGACTGATTGTTTTCTATCCATTGTTTTGTTAATGGAACGTAAAAAGAAAAAAGATGAAAAGCCTTGGGTGTCTACTCTCTTTGTTTGATGACGAAATGAGAAGAGTATGTGGAAAAATAGATTATTAGTGCATGAAAAAAACCTAACAAAAGATTAGTTGGGTATTACAGATTTTTGTTAGTTCATCCCTTAAATCTGAACAGCAAGATGCTGGCCCATGAAATGTCTAACTTTGCAAGTGAATTCATTGGAGCTAGAACTACTACAAGGAAAGAAATTAATGAATATGTTGGCTGAAGTTGTAGGCTTGGTTACTGCATTACAGTGGGCTAAAGGGCTTGACTTAGCCTGTTCATACTGTGTAAGCATCTTTCTTCGTTGTTGTTTTTTTGTTGTAGTAACATTTTTGGTTTAGTGGCATCATATATGAATGTGGTGAAGGAATTTCAGACCTGCATACATGTAGAAGGATCATATATTGAATTAGAGTGCTTTTATCCTTTATCACATGAGCTTATCAAAGTCTCGCTGTACAAAGCATTGTATTTGTGACTGTGAGCTCAGGAACCATGTATCACAATGGTGTAATTTCAGTAAGAAACTAATCCTAACGGCAAGCTTAATTATCAAAGTCTCACTGTACAAAGCATTGTATTTGTGACTGAAAGCTCAGGAACCATGTATCGCAATGGTTTAATTTCAGAAAGAAACTAATCCTAACACAAGTTCTGAGGTCACTTGATATACTACTAGGCTTCCCATGCTTCTGCTATAAAATAGAAAAACAGCACATACTTCATTTTTGCACATTGGATCTTCATATACTGTAAGGGAGTAATATAATGTCTTAAAACTGTAATTAGTCGCATCTGCTGCTACACATTGCTACTAGATATTTTCTTGAATGCATTTCTGTTATGAATTACCAACAGTTAGTAGTGTTGATGTAGGTGGTATTGGAAAAACTATGGGCGGAAACGTTGAGAAGTTCGATTTTATTTGGAGCGGAAGGGCAGGCACATCGCGTGTGCGTGTTATACTAGTACACAATTAAAGAAAGGAAAACCCATCATTTCCTTTTCAATTTTAGATCTGAAAATTTCAATCTCTCTTCCTCCTCCTCTCCAGCCATCACCTCCATCATCATTGTTTTTCTCCACCCCGTTTCCGTCGGGATTAATGGTGTTGGTGGTGGAGGATATCAAATATGTACTAGTTGATCCGTCGAATTGATTTTCCTTATTAGATTCATAAATCTCTGTTATTTTTGTTGATGATAGTGGCGCTGCCTGTTGTGGAGAATGTTAAATAGTGGTTCCTTTACTTAACGATAATAGTGATGACAGTGAAGGAGGGTATCAATCTTTGTTTTATTAGTTGTTGATGATGGTATGGCGGCGGTGGTGGTGATGGAAGAAAAATATTAGTGAAGATGTACCACTTTTGGGTGTGAAGATCTGGAAACCGGTGATTTCTGTAGTGTAATGAGTTAGCTTACTAACAAGAGTATAATTAGTATTTTCATTCCTTGGGTTACATGGGATGAACACTAGTGGTGGTGCGATTAATCCTCCTCTTGTGACATTCTTTTCTCATTCAAATGTTAATCGAATGTATGATTTTAAGACGGAGTTTTTCATTTTAGATCTTGTCCTAATGGTTTGATGTCTTTGTGCATGCAATAATTGATTATCTTCTTTCTCTAGTTTAAGTTTTTGCTGGTGGTGGTAGTATGTAGATGTAAATAGGTTAGAACGATGAAATCAACACTATCATAGTTCTGGCTGTTTGTTATTGTAGTGGTGGAGATTGGGTGTGATTCTTGTGGTTGGGAGATGGCGGTGGTGGTGATTATATCATTGGTTGTGTATCAACTCATATTGTTGATGCCTTTTTCAGCGGATAAACTACCGTTGTTGATCCCATTTATGGGATCAACTACTGACTCCTATTGTTTGATGTGGTGATGGATGATGTTATAGTGAAGATGATGGTAGTGGTGGCTTTGAAGGTGCTGGTGGTGGCTTTTGTGGGGATGGTGGAATCACAATGGAGATTGACTTATTTTGCAACTATTTTGGCTTCAGGAGCAGATTTGGGAACTACTACATTGGGGATTATGTATGTATCAGGTACTGAAATCACCAACAATGCATGATATTGATAATTTATGGGATCAACCCTACTGTTGTTACCATTTTTAAGGGATCAACTACTGTTGTTGACACCACTTATGGGATCAACTCCTGTTGTTGACACCGTTTTTATGGGATCAACTACTGTTGTTGACAGCATTTCCTTGGATTAGTATAATTATGTCATACATTCTGATTTGTTTTTATGAATGTTATTCTTATGTTTCTTAAGGATATGTCAGTTTGCAGGTTCCAGGTTTATTGGTTTTTACAAGAAACATACTTATATAAATATGTTGATCCCATTTAAAGGGATCAACTTTTGTTGTTGATCCCACTTAAAGAGATCAACTTTTGTTGTTGACCCATTAACTGGGATCAACTTTGATTGTTGACACAATAAAAGAACTGAAATATGTATTAGTAAACTTATTTTTGAACTTTAATTTTTGTTGACTTCAAATCTTGACGGCGGCGGCGGAAACAGCGGCGGCGACAACAACGGCAACAGCAGCGGTGACAGCAATGATAATGGTGGTGGTGGTGAAATATCAGTGGCGGTGGTGAAATATTAGTGGTGGCGGCGGTGGTGGTGGTGGAATAGCGGTGGTGGTAGTGCTGTGAAATAAGAATTTTTTTTGTTAATGGATAAGGATAAGGTTTGTAAATGAAAATATGTGAGGGTATTAATGTAATCTATATTTTAATGGATAAGGTTTTTAAATGATAGGGATATTTTTATTATTGTATAAGGGTATATTTATTGGGTGTCAAAACTAAGGGTATTTAATTAATATACCCTTCTTAGAAGCGCCGAAAGGGTGAGAATTTGGAAAATATTTAGCTTTAAAAAGTTGAGCCCAAAGCCGATGTGGTTCTAAAAAAAATATGACTAGCTAATTTCATTAGGAAGGCTAGATTGAAATTGTGAGAATTTCGAACTCTACACCACCTTGGGATTTTGGTTACAATGGACCATGATTTAATGTAAATCTCTTTCCCGTTTGATTGGTCTTTATTCCAGCAAAAATGTCACTGGTGATTGGTTTTTATTCCACCAAAAATGTCGTTGGATTCCGATGTTTCAAGAACAAACTTTGGTAATGCGAGCATAGCATGACAAGTAGGACATGATTGCATCACTAACTGGGTTAAAACCATTCCACCTGCCCGAAGCAGGAATTTGGATTTCCATCCTTGAGCATAACAAAACCAAATAAGAGCATAGTACCCAAATAGCGATTTATATTTGTGATATTTGAGGAACTTTTAGGATACGAGAGACCCATTTGCAACATTTGTGGTGACTATGAGGATTGTAATAAATGTTTGATTTTTGAAGATTAACTATTTATCCTATGATGCTCCAAAAGTGGAAAAAAATTGCATGAATATAAATATTGGATTAAATCATTTTGAATTTCGAAAATAGTGAAATCATCATAGAAAGAGATAAGGAGATAGTGAATCCCCTATTGGGTTCCACGGGAGGCGGAAAAAGACTGTCCTGGTAAACCATTAAGGAGGATGGCAACAGATATGTTGGTACGTAACACATTGCATAATGAGATGGACTCGTGCCTCAAGCCTTATGAGATCTAAAAGCAATGAGCGTTCGTTTAATTATAGCCAATTCCACTATATCAAAAGATTTTTAAAGATCAACCTTCAAAGCTATTACCACGTTATTATTATTTATACACTCAAAAAGGGAACCAACACATAAAAATCAGGCTTGACTATTACCACATTACTATTATTTATAGCAAATCCAAAAGATTTGATGTGGTATTCGACATTTTGATAGTAATACCTGTGTGTTCTCCCTGTCTCTGTCGCCTAAACAAGCGTGGAAAGCATGATCCATGGGCTTAGATCCCTATCATGTAATCTGCTGATGAGAAGCATGCGCTTAGATTCACAAGAGCCGATCATGTTGTCGATAAATTAAGTGAAACCACATCATTATTATATAGCAAATCCAAGAAATTTGACATGAGCATCGACACGTGGCTGGCAATATGTGTATGTGTTCTCCCTATCTTTGTCGCATAAACAATCTTGGAATGCAAGATCCATGGGAACTAACTTGGATCCAAAAGATCTGATCATGTTGTTGATGAATGGGTGTTGGTCTCAACTATTGTGTTATATACAAATAATCCTTTGACAATTAATACAAATATTTTGGTAACATCGTTCACCTTAGTCAACATCTGCACACTTCACTTTTCCATCTCTATATATTCTCTTATCTATCCATGTGAACTTGTATCTTACACATTTTATATGTGTTTTATACACGCGTATTGTGCATAATGTTGAAAAACATTGCATCAAGTATATATCAATGAATATCTGAGTATAATTTGCTTACTTATACGAATTTCACATGCAAGTATTTGTGTGTCGTGATGATTATAATTCATGTGGGATATTGATTTAGATATGTACGATATTTATTTAGCTTGCTCCGTGTCTATCCTTAATCGTGCTTTCTTAGCTAGAAATTTGAGTAGGTTCTGTGGGCATACCTCTTGTAAACCCTTACGAGACTATGACTCGTCCACTAGGGTCACCTAGGGGTTTAAAGGCTTGTTGCACGTGCTAAGTATAACTGTGATTCCAACGAAAGTGAATTAGAATTTAGTTTAGGTTGGGTGGTTTGCTCGAGGCCTTGCAAAAGCTAAGTGTGGAGGAACTTGATAAGTGCATAATTTACTATACTTTTGTTATCAATTCCATGCTTGTATTTGCTATGTTTCTTCATACTACCTTGTATTACTCTTGTTTTCCTTTGTTTGTCTTATTTAGGTAGAATCATCCAAAAGGAGCGAAAAAAGTACTAAAACAGACATGAACTTTAGGGTGGACTAAGAGCAAGGTAGTCAATATCGATTGTACCGACCGATATTATAGGTTTTACCAATTGATCGATTGAATATAAGAGAAGTAACTTGAACGGTACCAAAGACCAATGTTCAAGAATCAATCAATTTCAATCAACAACCAAAGGTTGGATTTACCAATTGATCGATTCAACACACAACCTGTGATATTTCAATTGTATAACAAAATATAATGCGGAAAAGAAATAACACAGACACCAGAATTTTGTTAACGAGGAAAACCTCAAATACAGAAAAACCCCGGGACCTAGTCCAGATTGGAACATCACACTGTATTAAGCCGCTACAGACACTAGCCTACTACTAATGAACTTCGGACTCGACTGTAGTTGAACCCTAATCAATCTCACACTGATTCAAGGTACAGTTGCGCTCCTTACGTATCTGATCCCAGAAGGATACTACGCACTTGATTCTCTTAGCTGATCTCACCCACAATTAAGAGTTGTTACGACCCAAAGTCGAAGACTTGATAAACAAATCTGTCTCACACAGAAAAATCTATATGAATAAATAAATCAGTTTCCCACAGAAATACCTACGAGTTTTGTTCCGTTTTTTGATAAATCAAGGTGAACATGAACCAATTGATAACCCGGACTTATATTCCCGAATAACATCCTAGTATTATCAATCACCTCACAATAATCTTAATCGTATGGTAGAGAAACAATATATTGTGGAATCACAAACGACGAGACGAAGATGTTTGTGATTACTTTTCATCTTGCCTATCAGAGATATAAATCTCGAGATAATCTTAAAGAAGATCGTACTCAAACACGATATAAACAGCAAGATCAGATCACACAACTATAGAGAAAATAGCTGAGTATGGCTTCACAATCCCAATGAAGCTTCGAGTCTTTAACCTACGGGGTTTCGTGAAAAACCTAAGGTTAAAGGAGAATCGACTCTAGCTTATGCAACTAGTATCACACAGGAGGTGTGGGGATTAGGTTTCCCGGTAGCTAGAGTTCTCCTTTATATATTTTTCAAATCAGGGTTTGCAACCTAAGTTACCTTGATAACAAAGCATTCAGTAATCACCATTAGATGTAAACCTGATTAGTTTCAAGATAATATCTTTCAACCGTTAGATCGAACTTAGCTTGTTACACACAAATGAAATGTACCTTCATTTAGATATGAGTAACCGTACCTAAACGTGTACTCCTTGTTGGCTCAACAATAGTTAACCGAAGTTAACCATATGAAAACTTTCATATCAACCTTATTCATCTTAACCACAACTAGTTCAAATGACTCAAATGAAACTATTCTAGATTTGTTCAATTGTTTATATTCTCATAGAAGTATACAAGACACAATTGAAGCAAAATCGGTTTGATTCACTCAATCGATTCATGAACATTATAGCCACGGTTTGAAAAAGATTGGATTCCTTATTACATTAATGTATTGGTTCATGAAATAGTCGATTTTAGAACATAACTCACTCAAGTATGCAAACGGGTACGCATACCTAATTAGACGGACTTGGAATGTGTTCAACGGGTACGCAAACTGTCACACATCGAAACACCAGTTGAAATCAGTTCGCGTACGGGTACGCATACCAATGTTCCCGGATTTCAACTGAGTTCGCCACTCTTTTATGAGAGGCTCTTTAAAGACTCGACTGAAAGGAGAGGCATGGCTTGAAATATTAACTGATCACGAGGAATATATAATTGATACGCGTACGGGTACGCATACTCTAGCTCCCGGAATTCATCTGACCTTGCCAGTATGCAAACGGGTATGCATACTACATCGGTCTACATATATATATATATATATATGCAAGTACGCATACTATGTCTATAATCCAACTAAGGTTAAGTGTTCTAAACTCAATTTCAATCATTGAAACATTCTTAGAAGACGACAATAGCTGTCTCACACAAACTATTAGCTTCAAATCAATTTTCAAGTAATCGAATGATCAATACGAAACATTTTGAGTCTACGTCAAATGACTGTATCACACAAATCATGTAATATGTTACCAGGCGATTTTCACATGATCATCTTTTGACTTTCGTCAAGAATATAAGATGAACTTGGTTAAAGAGAAAGCTTACAAACACATATTTCGAGAAATATGTAAGCGAGTTAAACTCAGCTCGAAATATCAAATGTGTATAAATCGAATACTATATAATTATACGACTGTTGTCTCAAATAGGAGATAGAGTAGAAATAGACTTTCCGAGTGAGTTTCAGTCTCCACATACCTTTTGTTGATGAAGTTTCACAAGCTCTCCTTAGTAGTTCTTCGTCTTCAATTGATGAACGACGTGAAGTCTAAAACTCAACTAAACAATTTATCCTAGTCCGAGACATAACTATAAGTAGATTAGAAATCAAGACTTATGATAAACACATTTTTGTGTCCGATTTGTCTCGATTCTATATATTGTTAGGGCTCATTTTTGTACTTATTATGGTGTTTTATTTATTTGAAGGTATTTTTGGCCAATAAACATTTTTGGAAAAATTGGCTCGAAAAGTTGTCGGAAAGCACCCGGAGGACACTTGCTATTCGGACCCCCGGTTTGGATAAGGGGAACCCCCAGGACACCCTTTAAGGCAGCTGCTAAAGGAACCCCTACTCTGGATAGGGGGTGCCCTTCTTCTTCACGGTTTCAAATCCTCAAAATTGGCGGGAAAATTTGTGGCAGTGAAGAACAGATTAGGGTTCTTTATTTGGAGGAGTTTGAGGTTGATTAAACCTCTGATTTTCATAGGATAGACTCCTTATGGGTCTAGGAATCTGATATGGGTGTTGAAATCGATTAGACTGGGCTCAATCGATGGATTTTTATCACAACAGAAATATATGGAAAGTCACGTGTGTGACCTGTTTTAGGGAATTTTAGAGAGATTAAAGTGCTATGAACCTTCCCAAAGATTTGTATCTATCTAAGGAAGAGTTTAGAATAAAAAGGAAAGCTCAGAAACGTGTAGAAATTCTAAAACAAGAAATTGCCGCAACTTTGCCGTGAAGAGAGGGGAAGAGATTTTGGAAGATTTGGGAGAGACTTAATCGGTATTTTTGATATAAATAGATTGTTTTGGTCATATAGAAGGGATAGGAAGCCTTTCAGAGAATTTTAGAACACCACAGAGCTCTAGAGATCGAGTTGCAGAAAAATACAATATTTTGTTGCTGCTGCTGAAGGGGAAGAACACGAAGAACATTGACGCACAAGTATCTGTCACAGAAAACTATCGTTATTAAACAGCAGAACCCATCTATCGTTTATCAACAGTAATTGCATTAGGTCTTTAGCTACTGTTTCCTCTTTGTAACAGAGATTCTGCAACACCTTCACACTGTTGCGAATCGGTTGTGTTATCATTTTTTTACCTCCTTGTACACTTTTGAGCTATAAAAACATATTTTGAGAACATGGTTAATATGAGGAGCTAAAACCCATTGCTGAGGCGATAGAGGAAGCTATTTTTCCAACAAAAAGTGGTATATTCTTATTTATTTATTTATCACAATTATTTTTATGATTGTTTTGCCTTGAGTGAAAATTGTTTGAATGATTCTTGTTAAGCAATTGTTATTTATTTTGATAGAGCATGCTTGGACCTAGGTTTTTGATGTTCTATGCTTCGGATTTACACTTGTTATTTTGAGAATCTACTTGTTGCAATAGTTTAGAATCAAATTGAACGAAAAAAATTGCATGAATATAAATATTGGATTAAATCACTTTGAATTTGGAAAATAGTGAAATCTTAGCCTCAATGTTCTTTTAATATTGATATCAACCTTGATTGAGTTTGCTATAATTTTTAGTGAGTTTTCTATTTTAATATTAGAATTGAAGTCTAATTAATATCCTTCACAAGTCTGAGAATCGAACCACTTTTATCACTATCTACAAATCACATCAATTTTTGGCGCCGCCGACGCGGACTTGTTTTTAGGGTTTTAAATTTATTTTATTTTTGTTTTTTATTATTTTTGTTCTTTTTTATGTTTTTGGGTATTTATCTTGTTTCTACAGGTTCTGGATCATAAAGAAAATTGATCCAAAGAGTTTGGTGATTTCATAAAGACTTGGAGCTAAAGATTAAAGCAAAAAGAACAGAAAAGAAGACAATTTTATTTTAGACAATTTTAGTTTAGGGTTTGTTTATTTTCTTTTAGAAAAAAAAAACTGTATTAGGTTTTATTATTTTTGTAATTTTTCTTTTCTTTTTGGACTTTTGGACTTTGGGACATTATTTTTTTTATTACCCTACGGAAGGGTACTTTAAATATAAACTGTTTGCAGAGAAGGAGGACAATTACGATATTGTCTCTGCACCTTGGGTTCGTACACTAGACATCGGAGTCAGTGGCCCGAGTCGACTACAACCGATTCATCCCCCGTCTGGAACGGGAGGTAAGATTCTAAACACTCGTGAATCCCCTGTCAGCGAGTTACTGGACTCCTTCGTATGCATATATGTTGAGGACTGAATACGGACATTTATTTTTCTAGTAAAGGGCAAGGCCTGGCCATACAAGATAAGGGTTCGAATTTCATCACCGTTCTCTTCTTTCCCGCTTTAGGAACACGTAACCTACGCGAACCTAAGCCTAAAATTTTGAATAGGACGAGACCGATAGGGTAACGAGCTTAACAGGAAAGTCATTCGAAAAATATTGGTTACTCTTTTAAGCATACTTCGAAGTTCTTGACGGTTTCTGTAAGTTGAATGCGTGACTGCGCCGCCTTGTAATACCGGTGAGGCCTTGGGTATCAAAGCTCCACCGAGCTTCCCTCGCCTCTATTCAACTTACGTTAACTCAGATTGATTTTAGAGGGGTTTCCTTAAATTGTAACGAATTCTCGTTCGAAGGATTAGAAGTTGGTCTAGAAACAATCTAAGTGGAGCCATCATGTTTTTTGTTTGCTAGAAATCAATAGGTTTGATTTGGTTGAGTCGGCCTTCATATGTGTTTTCTTACCCTTCCAATTTAGAAAATACTATTGTATGCATGAACGTAAAAGAGACGCACTAGGTAGATTTGTTAAAGAGAAAACTAGTAGTTCGAAGCGTCTCGATTACCTTAATCTAGAAAGTCCGACTTTTGAGAGTCTGTTTTTGAACGTCCTTTGACTGAGGAGAGAATCCATGTTGCTCTGATAGCGCCAGAAATGGCAACTTTGAAAGCTTTGTTGAATCCAACTAGGACTACTCATCCTTCGTGTATTAAGTTAGCTGAAACGGAGGCACCCTATGAACTGAAACCTGGGACCTTACAGATGATCCCAATCTTTTTGGGGAAAGAAAATGAAAACCCTTATTACCATGTTAGGGATTTTGAGGAAATTTGTAGTACTCTAAGAATTAGAGGCTTAGATGATGATGCTTTGAAACTTAGATTATTCCCATTTTCCCTGAAAGATAAGGCCAAGTCGTGGCTATATAGTTTGGACTCCGAGTCAATTGAGACATATGAACAACTTACATCTGCCTTGTTCAATAAGTTTTTCCCTAGGCACAAAACATCGTCTATTAGGACGCAAATATGCACATTTTCACAACAAGAGGGAGAATCTTTATATAGGTATTTGGAAAGGTTTAATGATTATTCCACAACGACCATGGTTGAGTCTCTATGCACTGGTGGATTTGAAAACCAAACTGTTGATGCGGCGATGGAATTTTTTAATATAATCGCCAAAAAAACCCAGCAACGGGAAAATAGTAGGGCACCCCAGAAAACAATTCTTTTAAGTAGAGGAAACGTTAATAGAGTAGAAGGAGGCTATGAATCAGATGCCAAAATTGCTGCTATAGCAAAAAGGTTAGAAGCTTTAGAAGTGGGCCAGACTAGTGGTAGAGTGGAGCCTTTTTGGGAAGGCCAGAATATTGAAGAGCAAGCCAATGCTCTTTATAATAACACTAGATTTGATAACCGTCAAAATATTGACCCATATTCAGAAACCTATAATCCTGGTTGGAGAAACCATCCGAACCTTTCGTGGTCTAAGGGCCAAAGTCAAGGTCAATTTAGTAATTATAATGCTCCCCCAGGTTTTGGCTATACTAAGAATCCTTCAGGACTAGCTCAGTTTCAGAATCAGTCAGATAAGAAAATCCTAAGTTTAGAGGAATCTCTCGCCTTGTTAACTCAGCAAACTGCAAAATTTCAGTTATCCGTAGAACAGAGTCTACAAGCTAGTAACAGGATAAGACAAGAAAATAGTCAGGCTATTTCCGAGTTAAAAACCCAGGATGGTCTGATAAGTGATTCTTCGAGAGAAAAAGGTAAGTTTCCTAGTCAAACACAACCCAACCCTAGAGGAGTTCATGAATTAGGTGCAAAACCATCGAATCAATTGAATGTTGTTAGAACCCTTAGGAGTGGTAGAGTTGTAGACAATAAGGTAACCATGCCCGTTAGTGAACATACTGTAGTTCACCCCTCAGAATATCACCTCTCAGGACCAGTAGCTGAGGAGACTGATAAAGTTTCTGATGATGTGAATTCGGTTCCTGAAAGGTCTGATTTTATGCCTAGAGCCACATTTCCTCAACTATTAGTACCAACAAAGAAGGAATCGAACTTTAATGACATAGTGGAGGCTTTTAAGAAAGTTACCATAAACCTTTCTTTATTAGATGTAATTAGGAAAATTCCTGCTTATGCCAAGTTCCTTAAGGATATGTGTACGCGAAAGCGAAAACTTAACGTCCATAAGAAAGCCTTTTTAGCTAGTCACATAAGTTCAATCATTCAGAACACCACAACTCCAAAGTACAAAGACCCAGGTTCTCCTACCATCGCTATCGCTTGAATAATAGGCAACTTCCGGGTAGAAAAATCTTTACTTGACTTATGAGCCAGTGTGAACTTACTACCATTCCATGTATACTTACAGCTAGGACTTGGTGAAATGAAACCTACTCAGATGACACTGCAGTTAGCTGATAGGTCTGTTAAAATCCCTCGAGGTGTTATCGAGGATGTTCTTATTAAGGTAGAAAAGTTTATTTATCCAGTGGATTTCGTGGTCCTACATACCCAACCTGTCCCTGACCCAGAGAACCAGATACCTGTGATTTTAGGTCGCCCATTTTTAGCTACGTCTAATGCGATCATTAACTGTCGAAATGGTGTGATGAGTTTATCTTTTGTTATTATGACTATGGAGATGAACATTTTTAATGTCAGTAAGCAACCTCATGAGCTAGATAACACATGTGTTGAAGAGGTAAACATGATAGAAGCCTTAGTTCAGGAGTCATTACCAAACATTTTGTCTGAAGACCCATTAGAAAGTTGTCTATCCCATTTTGGTTTAGATTTTGACGACGATAGCACTATTGAACAGGTAAATGCTCTATTAGATTCTACCCCTGTGTTAGATACTGATAGATGGAAAGATAGGTTCGAACCGTTACCAGTTTTTGAGACTTCCCTAATTCCTTCTTTAGAAGAGCCCCCAAAGTTGGACCTTAAACCACTACCCGATACTCTAAAATATGTGTTTTTAGGCCCATCTGAGACTTTACCTGTGATTGTAGCTTCCGATTTGGATAGTGATCAGGAAAGTAGGCTAGTAAATGTACTTCAAGACAATAAGGAAGCTTTAGGGTAGACTATAGCAGACATTAAGGGTATAAGTCCTACTGTGTGTATGCATCAGATTCATTTAGAGGAAGACTCCAAACCTTCTAGGGAGATGCAACGTCAACTGAACCCTAACATGAAAGAGGTAATTCGAAAAGAGGTGCTTAAGTTGTTAGATGCGGGTATTATTTACCCAATTTCAGACAATAAGTGGGTCAGTCCTGTTCAGGTTGTCCCTAAGAAATCAGGTATCACTGTAGTCTAGAATGATGATAATGAATTAATCCCAACCCGAATGACCACGGGATGGCGTGTGTGTATTGACTATAGGAAATTTAACAAGGTCACAAGGAAGGATCACTTTCCCCTTCCTTTTATCGACCAAATGCTAGAGCGATTAGCTGGACATAGTCACTATTGCTTCTTAGATGGCTACTCCGGTTATAATCAGATCGTTATTGCCCCAGAAGACCAAGAGAAAACCACTTTTACCTGTCCCTTTGGTACCTTTGCGTATAGACGCATGCCTTTCGGGTTATGTAATGCCCCTGCGACTTTTCAGCGTTGTATGATGAGCATATTTTTTGATATGGTAGAACGGTTTTTAGAGGTCTTTATGGATGATTTTTCAGTGTGTTGTTTCATCTTTTGATGAGTGCTTGCATCATTTGACATTAGTGTTGACTAGGTGTAAGGAAAAGAATTTAGTGCTTAATTGGGAAAAATGTCATTTCATGGTTGAATCAGGAATTGTCTTAGGGCACATCGTTTCTTCAAAGGGTATAGAGGTATACAAAGCCAAAATTGACCTTATTAAGACTCTACAGGTCCCAAAAACCGTAAAAGATATTAGGTCATTCTTAGGGAATGCAGGTTTTTACCGTCGATTCATTAAGGATTTTAGCTTGATTTCTAGACCTCTTTGCAATTTGCTTGCAAAAGATGTTAATTTTGTCTTTGATGATGCTTGCTTAAAGGTTTTTGATAAGCTTAAAACTTTACTCACTACTGCCTCGATAGTCCAGGCACCCAACTGGAACCTAGCCTTTGAGATCATGTGTGATGCTTCAGATTATGCTATAGGCGTTGTGCTAGGTCAGCGAGAAAACAAATTACTCCATGTGATTTACTATGCTAGCAAAACTCTGAATGATGCCCAAATGAACTATACAACTACCGAGAAGGAATTGCTAGCCATCGTGTTTGCCTTGGATAAGTTTAGATCCTATTTATTAGGTTCTAAGATCGTAATCTATACTGATCATGCTGCTTTGAAATACCTTTTGTCTAAGAAGGATACCAAACCTAGATTGGTTAGATGGATCCTTTTGTTACAAGAATTTTGTCCAACCATTAGAGACAAAACGGGTGCAGAGAATGTGGTAGCAGACCACTTGTCTAGGCTAGTTGTTAGTTCCCCTAGTGATTCCCTTCCTATAAGGGATAGCTTTCCTGATGAACAATTGTTCTCTGTTTCCCAATCACCTTGGTATGCAAATATAGTGAATTATGTTGTTACTGGTCGAACCCCTCAACATTGGGGTAAACAAGATCGTTCTGGGTTTTTAGCCGAGGTTAAACATTTCTTTTGGGATGATCCTTATTTGTTTAAGTATTGTCCAGACCAGATCATTAGACGATGTGTATCTGAGAGTGACCAGTCTAGTATTATCTCCTTTTGTCATGAACATGCATGTGGGGGTCATTTTAGTGCTAAGAAGACTGCTGCTAAGATTTTGCAGTGTGGATTTTACTGGCCTTCGTTGTTTAAAGATTCTCATAGTCATTGTGTTTCTTGTGAGCGTTTCCAGAAGTTAGGAACCATTTCCCGTAGAAATATGATGTCTTTAAACCCTATTTTAGTGATTGAGGTCTTTGATGTGTAGGGCATTGATTTTATGGGTCCATTTCCTATTTCGTTTGGTTATCTTTACATACTTGTCGTTGTAGACTATGTGTCTAAATGGGTTGAGGCGGTTCTGCGTAAAACGAATGACCACAGGGTCGTAGTCCAGTTTTTGAAAGAGAATATACTTACACGTTTTGGTACACCGCGAGCTATAATCAGTGATGGAGGTTCACACTTTTGTAATAGACCGTTTGCTCTTTTAATGAAACAATACGGTATTACCCATAAAGTATCAACCCCAGATCACCCTCATACTAGTGGTCAGGTAGAGGTTTCCAATAGGGAAATTAAACGTATTCTAGAGAAAACAGTTAATCCAAATAGGAAAGACTGGTCGTCGAGGCTTACTGATGCCTTATGGGCTTACCGTACTGCGTTTAAGACACCCATTGGAATGTCACCTTATCGTTTAGTGTTTGGCAAGGCATGTCACCTGCCTGTTAAGTTAGAGCATCGAGCCTATTGAGCTATTAAGAACTTAAACTTTTCACTTGACAAGGCAGGAGCTCAAAGAAATCTCCAGCTCAATGAATTGGACGAGATTCATAGAGATGCATACGATAGTGATAAGGAGTATAAAAACAAAATGAAACTTGTGCATGATAGGAATATATTACGAAAGTCATTTTCTCCAGGTCAAAAAGTTCTTCTGTATGACACTCGTTTGCATCTATTCCCAGGGAAGTTGCGCTCTCGGTGGACCGGTCCTTTTGTGGTCCGTACTTTTTTTCCTCATGGCGATATTGAGACTGAGACACCAGATGGTAGTAGTTCTTCGAAGGTTAACGGTCAGCGACTGAAGCCCTTTTTATAGCCTTTTCCTACAGGTGATTTTGAGGAGGTCCCTCTGGAGGACCCTATTTACCTTGGTTGACCATCGAGGCGATTTTGTATGTTGTATAATATTTTTGTAGGTTTTCGGTTACACTTCACTCGTGTATTATATTTCTGACTTCTCTCCTTACTATTTCATCATGTTACTTATATTTTTGGTACTGTTCTTTAATTAGAAACATTGAGGACAATGTTATATTTAAGTTTGGGGGTGGGGTAGAACTTTTTGTTACCTTTTCGTTGCAATAAATAAACTCCAGAGCCTAGAAATTTATCCCTATTAAGGATGGCACTAACCAGTCTAAGTAGATGAAAGCATTTTGGTTGTAGGAGTTGAGGAACCAATCTGATAAGATGGCAACATTTAAAGAGTCTATTCATAAAAGCACAGAGCTCAGGTGTTAGAAATAACATGATAGTTTCACCATATCTCGTTGAGTCCTTTTCACTTCTGTTTTTATTTTGTTTTGTTTTTAAACTATGTTTCTCTAAGTGATTAGGTGGGGCTCACGATTCAAGTTGTTACCAATGCTAGGGTGAATTAGAGTGATTGAGATACAAAAAAAAAAAAAAAAAAAAAAAAAAAAAAAAAAAAAAAAAAAAAAAAAAAAAAAAACAGAAAAACAGAAAAAAAGAAAAAAAAGAAAAAAAGAAACTGAGACCAGACCATCAGACCAGCTGGAATAAATTCAATAAATTCGACCACTGGAACCCTTGTATATGCCAGTTGTGTTGACATGGAGTTAGGATTATCAATCACTGGTTCCCTTGTATATGCCAGTGTGTTGATATTAGTCAGACTAGTATCTCAGTCCATTAGGATAGGTTCATTTTTGCGGAGGCCTACAGACAGATATGAGAAACACCGTTCGCATCAGGGTACTTCCTCCTGTAGTCAATAAGTATGCCAACCAAGGAGATTCTTTAGTTCCTTCCAAGGTTCTGTGTAGATAGCTAGGATCTGGAGTAAAGGTTTTGTGGGTATACCTCTGGTAAGCCCTCCGGAGACAACACTCCGCCACTAGAGACACCTAGGGGTTTAAAGGCTTATTGCATACACTAAATGAAATCGACGATGCCTGCGACAGTGAGTTAGGATTTTATTTCTATTTTATTTTTGCTCGAGGACTAGCAAATAATAGGTTTGGGGGTATTTGATAGACACATTTTTGTGTCCGATTTGTCTCGATTCTATATATTGTTAGGGCTCATTTTTGTACTTATTATGGTGTTTTATTTATTTGTAGGTATTTTTGGCCAATAAACATTTTTGGAAAAAAAATTGACTCGAAAAGTTGTCGCAAAGCACCCGGAGGACACTTGATATTCGGACCCCCGGTTTGGATAAGGGGAACCCCCAGGACACCCCTTAAGGCAGATTCTAAAGGCACCCCTACTCTGGATAGGGGGCGCCCTTCTTCTTCACGGTTTCAAATCCTCAAAATTGGCGGGAAAATTTGTGGCAGTGAAGAACAGATTAGGGTTCTTGATTTGGAGGTTTTTGAGGTCGATTAAACCTGTAATTTTCATAGGATAGACTCCTTATGGGTCTAGAATCTGATATGGGTATTGCAATCGATTAGACTGGGCTCAATCGACGGATTTTTATCACAACAGAAATATATGGAAAGTCACGTGTGTGATATGTTTTAGGGAATTTTAGAGAGATTAAAGTTCTATGAACCTTCCCAAAGATTTGTATCTATCTAAGGAAGAGTTTAGAATAAAAAGAAAAGCTCAGAAACGTGTAGAAATTCTAAAACAAGAAATTGCCGCAACTTTGCCGTGAAGAGAGGGGAAGAGATTTTGGAAGATTTGGGAGAGACTTAATCGGTATTTTTGATATAAATAGATTATTTGGGTCATATAGAAGGGAGAGGAAGCCTTTCAGAGAAGTTTAGAACACCACGGAGCTCTAGAGATCGAGTTGCAGAAAAATACAATATTTTGTTGCTGCTGCTGAAGGGGAAGAACACGAAGAACATTGACGCACAAGTATCTGTCGCAGAACACTATCGTTATTCAACAGCAGAACCCATCTATCTTTTATCAACAGTAATTCCATTAGGTCTTTAGCTTCTGTTTCCTCTTTGTAACAGAGATTCTGCAACACCTTCACACTGTTGCGAATCGGCTGTGTTATCATTTTTTCACCTCCTTGTACACTTTTGAGCTATAAAAACATATTTTGAGAACATGGTTAATATGAGGAGCTAAACCCCATTGCTGAGGCGATAGAGGAAGCTATTTTTCCAACAAAAAGTGGTATATTCTTATTTATATATTTATCGCAATTATTTTTATGATTGTTTTGCCTTGAGTGAAAATTGTTTGAATAATTCTTGTTAAGCAATTGTTATTTTTTTTGATAGAGCATGCTTGGACCTAGGTTTTTGATGTTCTATGCTTCGGATTTACACTTGTTATTTTGAGAATCTACTTGTTGCAATAGTTTAGAATCAAATTGAACGAAAAAAATTGCATGAATATAAATATTGGATTAAATCATTTTGAATTTCGAAAATAGTGAAATCTTAGCATTAGAAATTATGTTGGCTATAATTTTTAGTGAGTTTTCTATTTTAATATTAGAATTTAAGACTAATTAATATCCTTCACAAGTCTGAGAATCGAACCACTTTTACCACCATCTACAAATCACATCAACTTATAGTTTTGATCACTAAACTTGACAAACAAGTTTGAGATAGCAACGCTTGCGAGTTCGACCGAGCAGTGCTCTAACAATCTCCTTCTTTGTCAATTTTAGTGACAAAGAGGGAGATTGTTAGAGCACTGCTCGGTCGAACTCGCAAGCATTGCTATCTCAAACTTGTTTGTCATCCAGATGCTTGATCTCCTTGGTTCTTCAACATTACTCGAAATCTTCGTCACTTCCAAGTACTCCAGTGATTCTGAACGTATTCAACTCCGCATCATAGTTGTTGAAGATCCGTAGCCATAAAATTGAGAAAACATTTCGTAACAGACCGATAAATTTTTTCTTCTAACGGGTTGGATTTCAACCCGTCCAGCAAGGCCAAACCCCGGTCGCGCCACTCGAAAATGAGAAAAAAAACAATACATATCATACAAAGTTTGATAATGGGTGAAGAGTAAAATAGAGGAAAAAAAATTAAATCCATATTTTCTTAAACAGAGAGTTTATAGAGACTAGGTACAACACCAGTATACTAATGACTTAACAAGAGAACAAGGTCTTAGATTTTGCCTTGAAATTTTAAGAAAAACAACCTATTAATTCCCAAATCAAAAATTCATTCTTATGAATATTACTTTAACATCAATTTCTACTACTGCAGACTTTAATTAAAGACATCTCGTTACATGAGAGTTATTTAGTACACTTCAATGATTCACCCATTAAATAGACAGCAAAAACGAGAAAAACAACCAAGAAGAAATGAAAATGAAGTCATAACTTAGCAGTAGAATTTTTAAGGATTATAATGTATAAGAACGTCTGAAAAAGAATATTGTCCCATATACATCCAAAAAGGATACCATAGCCTATATACACGTAGCAAACCATGAAATGAAAATTACCCAAATCAGCCCATGATATATATGTATACAAGGACAACAATATGTACCACATTGTGTCCATAGCTCCTCGCCGTAAGCCCTATTCAGCTCACCGCATCAAGCTAGCTCCAAACTCTGTGGGGGAAAAATAAAACAAAACAGGGTGAACAAATGCCCAGTAGAGGGTATAACGATGAAAACATAATAGCAGCACAAAAATATAAAGGCCTCGACAATGAGCAGCAGCTAAATCAAAGAAAAAATGTAAATATATAAATCTTAAGTAAATGTAGATCATATAAATATTCTGAGCCGCAAATAAAGATACTCTACTATTCTCATGGCCAGTGCCACCGTCAGGGTAGTTCTGGTTACCATCCATCATTGCCGCAACGATCTTCCGGGTAGCCACCGAGGTGGTGGGGTGCCACTTAGGCCCGACGTTCCTAAAGTAGAGAGTCCACTAGTTTCCAAATCCAATTGCCGCAAATGAAATGTCACAAACCACATTCCGAAGAACCTCATAAATCCATAACTAAAAAGTTACTTAAATACAAGCATTTAAAGCATTCACGAAATCAGTAAATAAGTTCTTACCGAATCAAAAGAACTCAACATGAGAGTGTAAATCACTTACCAGAAAGTACGATAAAATTCATATACATTAAGAAGAATATAAATTAGCAGAAATGATGGTAATCCAAATTACCTAACAGTTCTCAATGCAAGGAGTAAAAGGACTTCATAAATACAACAACATATTTTAGGTTGGGAATAAGACACAGATCTGTGAAGTTTTAGAGCAAGTCTTAATTGCCGAGAGAGGGAGAGTTACCAGTAAAATGGTAAGCGAAAAATACTCAAGTTGGTAAATTAAAAAGAAATTCCAGTACAAGAGTAAAGCTTGTTGATCAGCAAATTTAAAACCAAATGCCAATCCATTAAAGTTCACTTCATTTCTAATATAACAAAATCATAAAAATAAGATTTAGTGCCAGTAGTGTCCAAAATGGGTAACAAGAAGAAGGCTAAGACTGGAAGTGACTTTTTAATTACAAAACATTTTCACTAACCAAAAATTTAATTTAAGGCTTAAAGCAAGAAATCAAAATTAAGTAAGGAGCATAACAGAAAGAACCAAACGGTAAACCAATAGTGCTACTTTATAAGGTCATACATTTCTTTTAAGTTGAGTTGATCAACATGGATGTTGAAAGCTAAATCTAGTGATACAAGACAAATGAATGGGTTGAAATCTTGAAGTTGCTGGGTGGGAAGGAGGCTAAAAGAGAATATGAAGCATATTCAATAAATGAGTTTCAAATTCTCAGCCACCGGTGGAGTCTAGAATATCAAAGTTCATTGGGTCATTTTCGCAAACAGTAAAAAGGCTAGTTTAATGATTGTTTACAAAACTTAATTGAAAATCAAACTTAACAACTGCATAATTATTTTCTTAAATTTTTCATAAATCATTTATAAAACTTGGAGTCATGTAGTTCAGTACAAAAAGAATAAACATAACGAAAATGTAAGCTTTTACACAAATTTCTTGCATGTTCATGACATTCAAAGAATAAACGTAAAATGGAAAGAATGAGATGATTTATTATACCAAAGCATTAACCGATACTGTAAGTGATCAAAATTTAACACCAAGTCACCTAAAAGATCAATATAAATACGGAAGTCGAAATTCAAATTCACTCTCGGCAACTACGACAAGACGAGTAAAATTTTATGGAGTTTTCATGTTAAGGATTTCAACAAAAATTTAGTCAAACACAAAACCAGATGAAATTTCAATTACCCATTCTTTGATTCGAAGCAATCACGAAATGAGATAAAATCAAACATGCACCAGCAATTAGCACAACTGGAATCCATGGTTCAAAATGAAAAGGATAGAAAAAACCCCTACCTTTGCAAGACGACTGTCAGCTGAAAATGGAGCGGGTTGCTTAAAAGCCAAAGGATCCTCTTGCTTGAGATTGTCGTGTAAATCAGTGGATGAAATTTGGTGAGAGGAAAGAAATAAAATGGAAGAACAGGGAAAACAAAATGGGATTTCTCTATTAAGAAATTAGAGTTGGTTTAATAATGGCCCTAACTAACCCATGTTTGTCACGTGGCATTCATGCTAGAAAATTTCTAGACTTCTCCATTGTGTCTATTAATCATGCTCTCTAATACTACTAAGGGCTAACTACTTGATTAGTATTGGATCTTGGGAACTCACCAGATGGCTATACACACTACACAAATTCTAGTTTCGCATCCAAATGGGTCGGGGTCGGGCTCGGGTTTAAGGCTAAGTAGAATTTTTTTTTGTGTCGTTACACCATCAACCACTGAAAACATAATTCCGTCCTCGGAATTCAAAACAAAAATTAAGAGTTAAAAAAATAGAAGGGGAAGAAAACTATCTCCAACTATCTCAGCTTACTCATGGCATTTCAAATTTCAGATCCTAATTCGCTTCTTCCAAGCTATGTGTCAGCGATGTCACTCTCCTCATTATGGTGGCGTTTTCCTGAACAACTTGATTCATTTATCTGGTAACGTGCAATGCCAATTCATTGTAACATTATTGTTGTTCGTCTTCAAGTATAGTCACTCAATCACATGAGAAAGGTGGTGGTTGTGCTTAAGTTGACATTAAACCTTGTTCCTTTTCCATCAAAGCTTTCGTGTACAAACTACAACGCTAACAACAAGGAACCATTGGCTAGTTAAAAAAAAAAAACAAAAATGAATCAATTCACACAAAGTAGCATGCTACTACTTGAAACCAAGTTTGGCCAATCATCAGTTGAAAACAGATGGAAAAATTGTCTAAAAATCTGTACATACGCTAGTGTAAAACAAGAATAGTGACTCTTCTTTTTAAAAGGGCATGACAGTAACTTAAACATAGTCGACCTCATAAGATCGGTACCATCAAAAGCCATTGAGAAACAATTCAGCTGAAAAAAACTACGGTGAAGTATTAACCAGTGATGCTGGTCTAAGATGTGAATTACAGACATCTAATTCAATGCAAATTATAAAACAGTAAAAGAAGACAAAGTTGTACTGACGGATAAATTTTGGTTAACAAAAATGTCTTGTACCATGGAAATAAAGCATCCAGGTAAATGGGAGTTCTAATATTTTAACAAGGAAATTGGTGACATATGTGCTTAATTTAAGATTTCCAGAACTTACACAAAGAAATTAACCTGATCTAAAATTTAGACTTGTTAAAGATATCTCAATACCATAGTTCGCTAGTAGTTCAAAAGATCCGTAACTCGGACAAAGCCAAGAGAATACTCACTGTTTCTAAATTTTGGACACCATAAAATGAAACACTCGTATACCCACAAAAATGTGCATAAGAGATCGAAATGCAATTTTGCAAAACCAACGGCTCATAAGGACGAGACATCGCAGCACAGTACTAACTACTAACAATTTTACAAGAACTCATAACCAAACACATCATATAAGTCCTTTCGTTACTGCCACCAACGACTACCGAAAAAATAAATAAATAAAGGACATCTTATTTCACAGTCACTACAACCATAGTTTAGTCGAAGTTGGAGCGCAAATAGTAAACACTATAAAAAAAGTTCAAGTACGTCACAGTGGGTAAACTTAAGTTTCGGATAGAAACAAGGGAGATTAAAACATCTTATCATGGTCAGTTTATCTAATATTTCACCCACAAGAACAGATGAAGCTAAGAAGATTATACAAATATCAAGCTTAGGCAATACGAGTTGACGATAACCATCTCACCAGCTATAAATACGATTCCAACTCCACAAGTAGTGCATCCTTTCCTTGCACAAACTTTGCTTTGACGTGCTTGGTTTTGGTAAGTATAGTACCTTACCATTCCGGCTGTTATTGGGGTTTCCAAACTCACACTTTGAAACATCTTCAAAAGATAAGAATATATACTAAAATACACCTTACTGACAACAGTCATTGAGCTTAGGAGGAGACTGGGACTCACAACAAGCTATATACATATATATCATGGCTCCGTACTATTTTTCCCAACCCCAAAAACAACAGAAAATCGATGAACTATTCGTCTCATAAAATATTTTGTTTCGATTACTAAAACCCGAAAGAAACTCGACGGACAATACAAATTTAAAAAATTTATTCATAGCTTAAAATCAAATACACAATATCGGAAAACCAGCAAGTCCAAAACTCACAGTCCGAATAGATCGGAACTGCTCTGATACCAAACTGTAACGGACCGATAAATTTTTTCTTCTAACGGGTTGGATTTCAACCCGTCCAGCAAGGCCAAACCCCGGTCGCGCCACTCGAAAATGAAAAAAAAACGATACATATTATACAAAGTTTGATAATGGGTGAAGCGTAAAATAGAGGAAGAAAAAAATTAAATCCATATTTTCTTAAACAGAGAGTTTATAGAGACTAGTTACAATACCAGTATAATAGTGACTTAACAAGAGAACAAGGTCTTAGATTTTGCCTTGAAATTTTAAGAAAAACAACGGGCTAATTCCCAAATCAAAAATTCATTCTTATAAATATTACTTTAACATCAATTTCTACTACTGCAGACTTTAATTAAAGACATCTCGTTACATGAGAGTTATTTAATACACTTCAATGATTCACCCATTAAATAGACAGCAAAAACGAGAAAAACAACCAAGAAGAAATGAAAATGAAGCCATAACTTAGCAGTAGATTTTTTAAGGATTATAATGTATATGGACGTCTGAAAAAGAATATTGTCCCATATACATCCAAAAAGGAGACCATAGCCTATATACACGCAGCAAAGCATGAAATGAAAATTACCCAAATCATTCCATGATATATATGTATACAATGACAACAATATGTACCACATTGTGTCCGTAGCTCCTCGCAGTAAGCCCTTTTCAGCTTACCGCATCAAGCTAGCTCCAAACTCTGTGGGGGGAAAATAAAACAAAACGGGGTGAGCGAATGCCCAGTAAAGGGTATAACGATGAAAACATAATACCATCACAAAAATATAAAGGCCTCGACAATGAGCAGCAACTAAATCAAAGTATAAATGTAAATATGTAAATCTTAAGCAAATGTAGATCATCGTTGCCGCAAATAAAGATACTCTACTATTCTCATGGCCAGTGCCATCGTCAGGGTAGTTTTGGTTACCAGCCATCGTTGCCGCAACGATCTTCCGGGTAGCCACCGAGGTGGTGGGGTGCCACTTAAGCCCGACGTTCCTAAAGTAGAGAGTCAACTAGTTTCCAAATCCAATTGACGCAAAGGATATGTCACAAACCACATTCTGAAGAACCTCATAAATCCATAACTAAAAAGTTACTTAAATACAAGCATTTGCAGCATTCACGAAATCAGTAAATAAGTTCTTCCCGAATCAAAAGAACTCAACACGAGAGTGAAAATCACTTACCAGAAAGTACGATAAAACTCATATACATTGAGAAGAATATAAATTAGCAGAAATGATGGTAATCCAAATTACCGAACAGTTCTCAATGCAAGGAGTAAAAGGACTTCATAAATACAACAACATATTTTAGGTTGGGAATAAGACATAGATCTGTGAAGTTTTAGAGCAAGTCTTAATTGCCGAGAGAGGGAGAGTTACCAGTAAAATGGTATGCGAAAAATACTCAAGTTGGTAAATTAAAAAGAAATTCCAGTACAAGAGTAAAGCTTGTTGATCAGCAAATTTTAAAACCAAATGCCAATCCATTAAAGTTCACTTCATTTCTAATACAACAAAATCATAAAAATAAGATTTAGTGCCAGTAGTGTCCAAAATGGGTAACAAGAAGAAGGCTAAGACTGGAAGTGACTTTATGATTACAAAACATTTTCACTGACCAAAAATTTAATTTAAGGCTTAAAGAAAGAAATCAAAATTAAGTAAGGAGCATAACAGAAAGAACTAAACGGTAAACCAATAGTGCTACTTTATAAGGTCATACATTTCTTTTAAGTTGAGTTGATCAACATGGATGTTAAAAGCTAAATCTAGTGATACAAGACAAATGAATGGGTTGAAATCTTGAAGTTGCTGGGTGGGAAGGAGGCTAAAAGAGAATATGAAGCATATTCAATAAATGAGTTTCAAATTCTCAGCCACCGGTGGAGTCTAGAATATCAAAGTTCATTGGGTCATTTTCGCAAACAGTAAAAAGGCTAGTTTAATGATTGTTTACAAAACTTAATTGAAAATCAAACTTAACAATTGCATAATTATTTTCTTAAATTTTTCATAAATCATTTATAAAACTTGGAGTCATGTAGTTCAGTACAAAAAGAATAAACATAACGAAAATGTAAGCTTTTACACAAACTTCTTGCATGTTCAGGACATCCAAAGAATAAACGTAAAATGGAAAGAATGAGATGATTTATTATACCAAAGAATTAACCCATACTGCAAGTGATCAAAATTTAACACCAAGTCACCTGAAAGATCAATATAAATACGGAAGTCGTAATTCAAATTCACTCTCGGCAACTACGACAAGACGAGTAAAATTTTATGGAGTTTTCATGTTAAGGATTTCAACAAAAATTTAGTCAAACACAAAATCAGATGAAATTTCAATTACCCATTCTTTGATTCGTAGCAATCACGAAATGAGATAAAATCAAACATGCACTAGCAATTAGCACAACTGGAATCCATAGTTCAAAATGAAAAGGATAGAAAAACTCCCTACCTTTGCAAGACGACTGTCAGCTGAAAATGGAGCGGGTTGCTTAAAAGCCAAAGGATCCTCTTGCTTGAGATTGTCGTGTAAATCAGTAGATGAAATTTGGTGAGAAGAAAGAAAAGAAATAGAAGAACAGGGAAAACAAAATGAGATTTCTCTATTAAGAAATTAGAGTTGGTTTAATAATGGCCCTAACTAGCCCATGTTTGTCACGTGGCATTCATGCTAGAAAAATTTTAGACTTCTCCATTGTGTCTACTAATCATGCTCTCTAGTACTACTATGGGATAACTACTTGATTAATAACAACCGTATTGGATTTTGGGCACTCGCCATACGGCTATACACATCCTATCACTAGGATCACAGGCGCACACTACGCAAATTCTAGCTTCGCATCCAAATGGGTCGGGCTCGGGTTTAAGGCTAAGTAGAATTTTTTTTTGTGTCGTTACACATTTGCTCTCAATCATTGTTATACAGTGGTATAATATTATTATACAATATCAAAGTTCAATTGTATCACAACAACAACAATACCATGGTGATATGTATTACTCCCCCTTAGTCAATACTTCATCTCACAATGAAAACCACTCCCCCTTACATCATGATCCGTAAATTATATGTATTTGTAGTGTGAGCTACACATTAATTCTCCCCCTTTTTATCAATATAAATTGGCAAAGGTACGAAAACTATTGGGATCCTAATGAAATTTCCATAAAGATACTTCATGACAAAAAGAGAACATTTTAAATTTGTTTAGATGCAATCATATAGTCGAAACTAAATGCATTCATCAAGGAGTTTATAAAGATACAAGAAAACTCCTACAATATTCCACAACCGCACTCCCCATAAAGATTTGGCAATTAACCACAAGTTCAATTAAAAACTCCCCCCCCCCCCCCCCACCCCACCCCACCCCCCATAAAATGACATTCCCTAAAGAACAACAAGAGCAACCTTACTTTTGCAGGAAAAGAAGGATTTCTTTGGACATTAGCAAATCACATGAAACATGAATTTGTATCCAATAACCTCAATTGAATTAACCACAAAGAAAATGATTAATACAATTGGCCATGCTCAACATAAGAAAACTTACGGAGCAACACAGTACATTCACAAAGATGTGGATCAGGAAAGACCAGTACTACGAAATATTCAAAGATTCATTCTATTTTTCATCACTATTTGCACAATGACATATAATAAATTTAATCTTTGGTGTCAAAAGTTCATTCTATCTTTAATCAATATTTGCATAAAGACATATGATAAACTTAACTTTTGGGCATGTATGGGACAATCATAGTTCACGGACGTAAACACACATATCCCATAACAATTTGCAATATATAAAATTAATAAATATTAGTACTGCAAAATCATCTTCCAAATAACTTAGAATTTAAATAAATAAATCTAAAAACATTGCAAGATGAAAATCGTTGGCAATAGCTATGTGTAATCACAATAATTTCTATTCCAAACCCTATATAGCTATACGACTTTTGTCTCAAATAGGAGATAGAGTAGAAATAAACTTTCCGAGTGATAGGCGAGTTTCAGTCTCCACATACCTTTTGTTGATGAAGTTCCACAAGCTCTCCTTAGTAGCTATTTGTCTTCAATTAATAAACATCGTGAAGTCTAAAGCTCAACTACACAATCTATCCTAGTCTGAGACATAGCTATAAGTAGATTAGAAATCAAGACTTATAGTTTTGATCACTAAACTTGAAAAACAAACTTGAGATAGTAACGTTTGCGAGTTCGACCGAGCAATTCTCTAACACTCTTACTAACAAATGAATATCCTCAGTAGCAGAATTAGACCAAAATCAAACCCTAACTTGACTCTTAATTAACTTCATATAGAAATCCTAACTCGTGTTTAACAAAGAGAAGGTTTTTTGAGTTTGAGTTTTATTGTCTGAGATTTTGAAGAAGAAGATGAAAAGATGAACTAATTTTTATGAACTCTAATTCACAGTGAAGAAAAGAGGAAGATTTTGAGAAAATTAAAAAGAGGATCAACGGGAAGAGAAAGAGAATCAACGGGTTTGGTTGACAGGATTTTTAATCTCGACCGTATTTATCGATAATCGTTAGCAGTACACATGGATAACATAAAGTTATATGGTTTGGTTGGTAAAAAAATCGAAGTATAATATTTATTTGGTCATTTCAGTGTTTAACTAACTTTGGTAACTGTCAACGACGATCTTGTGACCCAAACTCTAATTATTTTATTTTTTGATCCAAGCGCAACTTTGGTGACTTTTTTTGTGATCCAAATTCAAAAATCCCAAACAAAAAAGACGAATTTTTTAGGGTTGATTTTGATTTTTATTACTAAATTTCTATATGCAAAATTTATCCCGACAAGATCTTGACCACATCTTGGTGAAATCTTGGACGTCTCGACGAGTTTCTCGGTCAAATGTCGTCTTGCTGAGATTAAGAAAAACATCAAGGCCGAAATCAACTACATTAGTCAATTCACGGATATATTTCGAATCACACTACAAATTTTGATTAAGCTATTATGTGTTTTTTTGGAACGAATGATCGAGGGATACATGAATTAACTGAAAAATATTTTATTGTAGCTGCCGATATTAAAAAATCCTAAAAAATGATGCTTGACATTGAAAAACCATGTCAACACGTACAGTAAAATATCCTCTAATTAATTGGCGTATCTCCCCGTTGCTTGTTCAGTTTTTGGCCCAAGACTCATTGTGGTACACGTGAAGATGGTGAAATACGCTTAACAAGATATATCGACCGTTAGATGATACTAAATCTGGATCTGGATCACCATGGCTGTAACATAGTTTTCAACCATCACAAAACACACTATCGTGCAGACGGTACGAGGGGGAGAGAGAGGCACATATCTCATCAGCAAAAATTTGCCCTCCCTTAACGTTAATCACTTCTCTCTTTCTCTTTACTCTCTTAAAAAACCACAATTAAACACTCTTTTTCAGACCAGATTCTGGATCTGCAGAAACTGATTACCGTTCTTCTTAAAACCCTTTCACTTCACTATTTTCCCACCCGACCTATTCACTCTGATGTGATTATACAGACAATGATAGTATCCGCTTGATCTACTATTCTCCTTATCAGATCTAAGGTAAATTTCTCCCTCTCTCGCTAGATCTTCATTCGTACTGTAAACATATCGTTTTGTAAAATTATTTATGACTTAGGTCTGTTGTATTGATTCTTAAATCGGGTTTTTGTTAGAATTTTATTTGAATTGATCATAGTTGGGCAATATCCTCAAGTCTAAATGTGATCCAAGTAGACTGGCAATACCAAGAAGAGAGGTGCCCGTTAGGTTATATTGTGGAGAGTACAGCATTGATGTCCGTAGGAGTTGAGTAGCCGAGATAACTGTGTCGATCAATTTGTTAATTCTTGATTGAATTATCAAGTCAATTTGTTATGAGCTGTATAATTTTATGTTCTACTGTGATAATAATTTTCAATTGAGGGAACTACTGCGATAGCATATAGTTTTGTGAATTCGAGTAGTCAGAGCATTTATATATGTTATTGTAATATCTGTAGCGGAGTTTATTGTGTACCTGTTGTTCTTCAGTTGGTCCCTGCCCAATAAATTCATTCAAAATCGTTATGATTTTGGAAACTTCATATACGTGCTATTTGGTAGTGAGAGTTGAAATTAAACTATTACTCTATGTGTTTGATGCAGTTTTCTAGCAATTAGGATTTGAGACTTGATTGGAAAACGATGTTGACGAAATTTGAAACAAAGAGTAATCGGGTCAAGGGTTTGAGTTTTCATAGCAAGAGACCATGGATCCTTGCCAGTCTTCACAGCGGTGTTATCCAGCTTTGGATACGGATGGGTACTCTTATTGATAGATTGATGAACTGATGGACCTGTCAGAGAGTTCATTTCCACAAGTCCAGCCCTATTCGTCTCGGGAGGTATGGGTTTCTGTGCTGGGTGAAATGTTATTTAGTTTCTAAATATAAAATGGACAGATTTGTTTTGAAATTTATAGGCTTTTTATATCCTTATCAGATCCAATCAATAAAAGTAAGTCTGATATTCTGTTTTGATGGCTATTTGTCTTCTTCTGTTTCCTATTTATCCAACTTTTTCTGCTTATAGTCACATGGATGATGGATCATGTAAAACCACTTGAATCATCTAGTGATTGGTTTTGCGTTTACATGTTTACAATGTTATGAGAATCTCATTTGTTTGACGAAGCCATCTTCAAGATAGTTTTTGCTAATGGCAAAGATGTTCTTTGCAGGGATGATTACAAGATCAAAGTATGGAATTACAAAATGCACCGGTGTTTATTCACCCTTCTTGGACATCTTGATTACATTCGTACAGTTCAATTTCACAATGAGAACCCATGGATCGTTAGTGCAAGTGATGACCAGACTATCAGAATATGGAATTGGCAGTCTCGGACTTGTGTTTCAGTGTTGACTGGGCATAACCACTATGTCATGTGTGCATCCTTCCATCCTAAAGAGGATCTCGTTGTTTCGGCTTCCTTGGATCAGACAGTTCGTGTTTGGGATATTGGTGCATTAAAGAAAAAGACAGTGTCCCCTGCAGATGACATCTTAAGGTTAAGTCAGATGAACACTGATTTATTTGGTGGAGTTGATGCCATTGTCAAGTATGTCTTGGAAGGTCATGATCGGGGAGTCAATTGGGCTTCGTTTCATCCGAGCTTGCCTCTTATTGTTTCAGGGGCAGATGATCGTCAAGTGAAACTATGGAGAATGAATGGTATTTCTTCTGATTACCTCTTTCCTTGCTGTTATTATCTGTATCTGCAGTATGATCATTTTTCTTGAATCTACAAATCTCTTGGAACGAAATGAACACTTACATCACCTAGCAATTTCCATTTCAGATACGAAGGCTTGGGAAGTGGATACATTAAGAGGACACATGAATAATGTGTCATGTGTTATGTTCCACGCTAGGCAGGACATTATTGTGTCCAATTCAGAAGACAAAAGCATCCGTGTGTGGGACGTTACGAAACGCACTGGGGTTCAGACATTCCGCAGAGAGCATGATCGGTTCTGGATACTGGCATTGCATCCCGAGATGAATCTTATGGCTGCTGGTCATGATAGTGGTATGATTGTCTTTAAGTTGGAAAGAGAGCGCCCTGCTTTTTCTGTGAGCGGCGATACTCTATTCTATGTCAAAGATCGTTTTTTGCGCTTGTATGAGTTCTCATCTCAGAAAGATGCGCAAGTTATTCCCATTAGAAGGCCTGGTTCAAATGTATTAAATCAGGGGCCGAGAACTATGTCTTATAGTCCTACTGAAAACGCCATTTTAATCTGCTCGGACGTGGATGGAGGTTCATATGAATTATATATAGTCCCCAAAGACAACTTGGGTAGAGGTGATACTGTTCAAGAGGCAAAAAGAGGACTCGGAGGATCAGCGATATTTGTGGCCCGAAACAGGTTTGCGGTTCTGGATAAGAGCAACAACCAAGTTTTGGTAAAAAACCTTAAAAATGAAATCGTGAAGAAGAGTGCTCTTCCTTTAGCCGCTGATGCGATATTTTATGCCGGAACTGGGAATTTATTGTGCAGATCAGAGGATAGAGTGGTTATTTTTGACCTCCAGCAGAGGCTAGTTCTTGGAGATCTTCAGACCCCTTTTGTTAAGTATGTAATATGGTCAAATGACTTGGAAACTGTTGCCTTGCTAAGCAAACATGCTATCATTATAGCAAGTAAGAAGCTTGTTCATCGGTGCACCCTTCATGAGACAATCCGTGTAAAGAGCGGTGCGTGGGATGACAACGGCGTTTTTATTTACACCACATTGAACCATATCAAGTATTGCCTTCCTAACGGTGATAGTGGAATCATCAGGACTCTTGACGTCCCAATTTATATGACAAAGGTTGCTGGAAATATCATCCATTGCTTGGATCGAGATGGAAAAAGCCGTGCTATTGCTATTGATCCCACAGAGTATGTCTTCAAACTCGCCCTTCTCAAGAAGAGGTACGACACGGTTATGAACATGATCAAAAATTCACAGCTCTATGGACAGGCAATGATATCCTATCTACAGCAAAAAGGTTTCCCTGAAGTTGCACTTCATTTTGTGAAAGATGAAAAAACTCGCTTTAACCTGGCATTGGAAAGTGGTAACATCCAAGTAGCAGTTGCTTCAGCAAAGGAGATTGATGAGAAAGACCACTGGTATAAGTTGGGAGTAGAAGCTCTTCGCCAGGGTAATGCTGGCATCGTGGAATATGCATATCAAAGGACAAAGAACTTTGAAAGGCTATCTTTTCTGTATCTCATCACAGGTAATATTGATAAGCTATCTAAAATGCTTAAAATCGCCGAAGTCAAGAATGATGTGATGGGCCAATTCCATAATGCCCTCTACCTGGGTGATATTCGTGAGCGGGTAAAAATCTTGGAAAGTGCTGGCCAATTCCCCCTTGCTTACATTACAGCTTCTGTTCATGGGCTGCAAGATGTTGCTGAGCGGTTAGCAGCAGAATTGGGAGATAATGTTCCCTCTTTGCCTGAGGGAAAAATGTCCTCACTTCTGATGCCTCCCAATCCCATCATGTGTGGTGGAGATTGGCCCTTGTTAAGGGTTATGAAAGGCATTTTCGAGGGTGATAATATAGGCAGAGTAGAAGAGGAAGAGGAAGCTGCAGTTGATGGTGATTGGGGTGCGGACTTGGATATTGTTGATCCTGATCATCATATGCAGAACGGGGATGTTGAAGCAGTGGATGAAGATGGGGTGACAAATGAAGGTAATGATGAGGAGGGAGGATGGGATCTTGAGGACCTTGAGCTCCCACCTGAGCTTGATACTCCAAAGGCTCCCGGCAATGCTCGCTCTGCTGCATTTGTTTGCCCGACCCCTGGTATGCCTGTGAGCCAGATCTGGGTCCAAAAATCATCTCTTGCTGGTGAGCATGCTGCAGCTGGCAATTTTGATACTGCGATGCGCTTGCTGAACCGACAACTGGGTATAAATAACTTTGCTCCTTTGAAATCCATGTTTATTGATCTGCACAGTGGAAGCCACACGTATGTCCGTGCTTTTGCTTCCTCTCCTGTAATTGCGTTAGCTGTAGAAAGAGGGTGGAGCGAGTCTGCTAGTCCTAATGTTAGGGGGCCACCCGCCCTCGTGTTTAAATTTACTGATTTAGAAGAACGGCTTCAGGCTGGTTACAAATTGACCACAAACGGGAAGTTTACGGATGCTCTAAAGCTCTTCCTTGGTATCCTGCACACCATCCCTTTGATTGTTGTGGAGTCGAGGAGGGAAGTTGATGAAGTCAAGGAGTTGATCATTATAACCAAGGAATACGTGTTGGGGTGTCAGATGGAGCTTAAGAGGAGGGAAACTAAAGATAATCCTATACGCCAGCAGGAGCTAGCTGCTTATTTCACCCACTGCAATCTTAAGACGCCTCATCTCAGACTTGCTTTGCTGAATGCAATGACTGTTTGCTACAAGGGAAAGAATTTCAACACGGCAGCCAACTTTGCCAGGCGGTTTTTGGAGACCAACCCAACAGTGGAGAATCAAGCAAAGACAGCCCGACAAGTTCTGCAAGCTGCTGAGAGGAATCCAAAGGATGAGACCCAGGTGAACTACGACTTTAGGAACCCATTTGTGGTTTGTGGGGCAACTTACGTTCCGATTTATCGCGGACAGAAAGATGTTGCATGCCCATATTGTTGTTCACGGTTTGTGCCTGCCCAGGATGGCCAGCTCTGTACTGTTTGTGATCTTTCAGTTGTTGGATCAGATGCATCTGGTCTGCTTTGTTCTCCTTCCCAAATTAGGTAGTGATGATCACCCCTGGTCATGGTTCTTTCGGAAAAAATCCCTTTGACGTGGATGCGATCTCAACATTATTATCATTTTGGCTGTTTCGATTTGCCCAGCAAAACAGGTAGGAATATTAAACTTGAGTTTCACATTCGGTTTCGATGTCTTGATTGAATTTCTCTCTTCTTTTCTTTTGTATTTTTACTCTTTTCTTGTTTTATTTCTATGATTAACTTGTAATAAACAAGAACTTCAGAATTTTGACTTGGTTGTTTTTCTTTAGTCTGTTGGTTGGTCCAAGAATTGATGCTTATAGGTATGTCAGGATAACACCTACCTGTGTCCTCTCTATGCAGATGATGTAAAGATGGTGTAGAGTCTCTGTATCCGATGGTAATTACTAATTACTGCTTCTATTAGTAAACATTTTTTCTATGGCCTGTTAAACTTCTACCCTCTGTTCTCATTCTATTGAAATTCAAATTCATTAAAGTTTTTATATGGTCATCCCATATTTGAGTCGTGGTTGCAAGTAGTAAAGATTGAGATTTTGGATAATTTGGATGATTAATAGTCTCCAGCTTTTGTGTGATATTATCCATCCTGAACATTTGAAACAGAAAGGAATTTTGATGAGATTACTATGTAATCATATTTGGCGTAACGGGCACTACTTTTCAGACTTGAACAATATTCTGGGATGAATACTTATATACAGTTCCACAAGGATCAATGTGCTGAATAGTTGTTGTAGCTTCGACAAAAAATGACATAACAGTACATCTACACCTAGAATTTTTGCAAGATGATACACATGCCTTGGTTTCCTGGGAATGTGATTCTTGTGTTTCCTTGCCAAAAATTTCATCAAGCCCTTGTCATTGTCAAAGTTCATGCGATGTGGATAGCCAGAAGTTCCACTTCCACCAATTCACAGTTGCACTCAAAAGGTGTTAAACGGCATTCTGTAAGAAAAGCTTAACACCGTTTGGCTCTAACCAATCAGTAGAGTGGGTGTGAACGGCAAGTGGGTTAACAAAATTAAACCTACATCCTCCAAAACTTGATCATTCAGTACTTTTCAGACAAATTCCACAGTACCCGGTAATCCGAAACCACACTGGCACTGCCTTCTCTCTTTATCTCTGAGACAAAAGAAAATGGCGACGCTGATGAGATTAGGTCGTGATCATGGTTCTTTTCTCCTTATTCTGATGCTGATATATCTATTTACTTCTGAAGTAAATCAAACCCTGGCTTTCAACTCTCCTTCTGCTTTTGTTCAGAACGTTATCTATTCAAACAGGATCGCCATCTTCTCCAAATCCTATTGCCCGTAAGTCTTTCACTCTATCTCCCCGATCAAAAATTGGGATTGTATTATCTACATTCTCGAATTAAATCTCATGTCATTTGTAATTTCATTTAATTTTAAGTGAAATTGAAATCTATTTGGAGATTTTAGCTTAGCTCTATTTAGGTCTTGATTAATACTTGATTGTATGAATTTTTTCTAATTTCTGGGTTGAATTTGCGCCTGTACATTTGACTAGACGGTTGCTTGTATTTAGAGTAGGAAGAAGCCTCAGTTTAGGTCAATTAGGTAGCGATGAAAATTGTGCATTATGCTAATTCTTGAACTGGGATTAATCTCTTCTTCACATTTTGTAAGGAACCTAATGTATGACGATTGATATAGGTATCTAGACTCTAGACTCTCTACATTTACAATTTTCATTTGTAAGTCACATCTGTTGGATGGCAATTAGCTGTAGTTATGAGCAATCTGATACATGCGTTGAAGGTAGAATTCCTAGTCCAATGATATTCTGATATAATAACGATCCTTTACTGATAGTTATTTGGAGTCTAAGAGATGCACAAAACTTGTTTATTGCTGTGTTAATGGGCGTGAACTTGTGGCACTCGGGGTAACATTTTGAATATTTTCCTTATTAATGCCTTAATAGATAGGTCTTTAACTTGAATAGTGTACTTTACCGACATAGAATTTTGGATTGTAAGCTCAATGGTTAGGGGGATGGTTAAAGATCTTATCAAGCTACAGTTCATATACTTACAAGCTTCAAGCACCTTACTTAACGTCTTAATATACTTTGTGTGTATCGTGGAACTAGGATTAAGTTATTGACGCTCTAACTGTACTGAACTAGTGTTTTCCTTTGTCAAGAAGGTTCCGGTTTAACTTAGGGAAGACCTTATGGTAGAAACACCCTTACTTGATTATGGGGTGCTTCAAAAAAGTATTGCTGTGCAATTCCTGTATAGTCTGTAATTCCTTGCCCAATTTTATAGTGGGTTTAGTATGTTGCAGGATATATAAAAAGTGTAAGATGGACTTCTTTTGCCTGAAAACCACAACTCATTTATTTGTCTAACCAGATACTTAATTGTTAAAATCTTTATGTTAGGTATTCAATACGTGCTAAGCGCATGTTCAGCGAGTTACATGAAAAACCTTTTGTTGTGGAGCTTGATCTTCGAGGTAACTATTTGCCATGTTAGACTACTATGTTAAGCTAAATCTTGATACTATGAAAGAATCATCCCCAAGGTTACTATTTTCTGACGGCAGCACTAAATTTGGTGTCTGAAAACAGATGATGGAGCAGAAATCCAGAATGTTCTTCTCGATCTAGTGGGTAAGCGCACGGTACCACAAGTTTTTATCAACGGCAAGCATATTGGGGGTTCAGATGGTTAGTAGTAGTACACATAGTACTTTGTGTTTTATCTGCGAGTACATTTCATAATCCAATCTTATGGACTCTGCTTTTTCTTTTTTCTTTTTTACACGATATTTCTAATCTCAGTCTTATTGAAACTCTTCAGATACCAGAGCTGCACTTCATAATGGTGAACTGCAGAAACTTCTTGACGTAGAGATGATGAAATATTAGCATAACCATCTCAGGAAAGCTACAAGTTTTGTTGAATTTGTTTTGAAGGGCCAAATGTAATTTCGCAATATGGGACCAGACAAAATGTTCATTAACATTATTAAATCTATGATGATACTACTTTGATGAATGTTCATTTTACCCCTTTTGAATCTGTCAGTACTCAGCTTTGAGAAAGAGTTTTGGGGAGTTAATTTTATCTTTGTCTGAGTTCAGCATTTTACAGGACAAACCAAAGAAGTTTAAACAGTTTTTTTCTTCTTTTGGATCAGTTAGTTGGTTGTTCTAAAGTAGAAATATACTGTTGGCTTCTTTTCGTAGGGTAGACTGGTTTAGGCTTTTTATTGAAGCAAGACATGTGGAGATAATTTGTCTTATGTAGAGATGTACGTAACTATCTGTTCTGCCCTTTTCAGAAGTTCATAGGTACACATTCAAGGAGACGGCTAAAGGATTGTTCATCTTTGGAGTGGAACATGGTTTCTTCTATCAGATAACTACAGCTTCCATTGTAGAGAACACTGGTATTCAGTAAACTTTCTTTCGTAAAATACAACACCTTCTCATTTGTTTATACAGTTCCCAAAGTTGTACATACAATCTGATATATGTCTCAGATGTGATCTCACTGTATTTGAGCAATTAAACTATCTTTACTGAATACCTCATGATCTGATGCTGCAAAAATAATTTGGAATTTCAGCCCTTACCTTAGGTGACCCAAAAAAAAAACAAAGGAACTGTGGGAAGCTCTAATAAATAGAAAATTACAATCTTAATCAGGACGAAGCTGAATTTGTGTTGGGCCGCCAATCGGTTTTTTGTGCACTGAGTATTCCTTCTTGATCTTTAGAAAATGTTAAATGGATCTCCCAATGCAAAGATTTCAACATATTTTCAATTTCCCCCAGTACACTTGATTCATCACGGACAATAAATTTACCACCTGGCCTGACTATTCGATCTACCTCTGCAATCACAGGTACAAGTTTGCATCTGCAATGTCCAAACATGACTTTTGTTATAAACTATGTTAAGTTGAACTGACAATTAGCAATAACAATGTTGAAATGAAAAGTCACCTTTTCTTCAACCTCGAAAACAGGTGATCAGCATGGAGGAGATCGTAGGTTCTGGGATATGTGCTGAAGGATTCACACCAATCATGGTACATGCCAAACAGACCACGCTCATAGATGATTGGAAGAGTATCTGGTGAGTCAACGTTCACTACGTTCATAACCCACACTTTGATGTCCTTCAGAGCTGCAGCAAACCTGTATAAAAGTATCATCTCATCAAAATCTTAGTGGATTATTCATTCTTATCTAGACTGGTACTGAAATTTATACTAGGCTTTGCTTTACCCTCCATAAACAGCTCTCATATCCATAACGTTTCTCACGTTTGACCAACTGATGCCCAATCCGGTCATATATGATTTGGTTACGACTCTCTTCCAGTGCTCATAATCTGTTGCGAAGTCTTCAGGAGCTGGTTTCCCATAAATTCCCTTCTGAGAGCTGTTTAACCAATATGGAGGCTTGTGAACTCTAGCAGGCCATTCCTCAGGCCACTTAGCACCTCTCTCGACTTCTTCAGTCGGTACTCGGTGTATGCATGCTTGCAGAGGTACATACCTGAAAATGGATAGCAGATTTAGATGGGTAGTTTGAAGGAGATAGCTTAAACCAGTTCTCCCTTTTGTGAAATGGTTTTTCTTTGAGATGATCGGTATTTATAAAATCAGAACTTACCAAGCTGCGTTTGCATCATCATCGCCTTTACACATGGGAGGATCGTTATGTTTTCTTTGCTCATAGCATTCATTTGAGGTGGGTTTGCGGTAAATGGCAGCACCAACGGAATTCAGTCTGTCCTTCTTGATGGTGAAGAGCTCCCAGCACATGGATATAGTAAGTTTAGACATTGCTGGAAAATGAGATGATGAAATTTTTTATCTCAGCCATCTAAAGTTTATCACATAGATTATTACTAAGGAGGAAATGGATGTTTTATCCTTACCCTTCCAGATCTCAACATCTTCAGGCAACTTCTGGTAAACAGGAGTGGCTGACCAGACAAAGTAACCGCCAGGGCGTAGAACACGGTTAAGTTCCAACAGAAGACGGCCACCTGCAACAAAATTCAAATTCTTTAGTAAGAATTGATGATATGGATGCAAAACACCATGTATATTGAAAAAGAAAAGAACAAAGAAAGACCTTCTGCGTGCCATGGTACCCTACAGCGAGCACAATGTACAAGATCAAAGACTCTGCTAGGGAACGGAAGTCGTTGAGAACCCATAACAGCCGATATTGCAGGAATCCCTCGTTCAAGAGCAAACTGAACTTGAGCTTCATGTTCATCTTTAGGTGCAAATGACATTGCAAGTACATCCCTCTCGAACAGGTAACCTCCAAAACTGGCAACTCCACAACCAACATCCAGTATCACCCTAGTTCTTTTTCCCCACACAATATTTGGTAATGACTGCAGCCAAAGTCAAAACAAGAGTAAGTTTTTGCATTCAGATCCAAATTACATCCTCCCCATTTATACTGCTATTCACTTTTCTTAGCAAGAATTTGATTCTTTAATGCAGGTTTTTAGTTCTCGTGCACATGTTGACTTGTAGAGTTTGTGATGTACATGACCCACTTTAAAATAAGGAATCTTGGCCATGTTATTACTACTGAAAGAGTTTATAGTGTTATGGGGTGTGCCATACATAAAAATTCTGGGTGCCGAAAACTTGTTGTGACCGACAAAAGTCTAGTACATTTTGGTCAAAGAGATAGGTATAGATAGAGCTGTCAATGATGTTACCTTTTGGATGAAGTCAATGTAGTGTAATGCACCATGTATGAACTGGGTTCCACCACCTGGAAATGTGAGGAATTCACCAGTCACCTTCACCCAATTCTGGTGGCCCTTAACCTCAGCCAATTTAGTGTGAGGAACATTGTGATACCATATCTGCAGTTGCATTCCAACCCATACACAAGCAAATAAATTAGATATCAAACAATTACTAGGATTGCAAATTAATGGCTGAGTTATCTTTGGTTATATTACCTTGTCTCTGCTTGTAGGCCACTCCATGGTTTTCTTATAGCCTTTAGGAATTGGAACCAAACAAGTTGGTGCATCTTCAGGGCAATGTCTCTCTCGGTGCTCAAAGTGTCCAGTGTAGTGAAGCATCTTGATAGCTTTTTCATTGTCTAGGCAAGGGATGTAATCTGCACGGCTCGTCACGTTACACAACTCCCAAGTGTACCCGTACATACTCCCATCATCTTTATTACCGGTGGATCCATCTTTCCTCCTCTCCTTTTGATTCTCTGACTGATCTGCCTGTGTTGACCAAGCCCGGTTTGATTCCTTTGACTCTTTAGGTATCCCAGCATGAGCTCCAGTTGGGAATGAGTCACCCGAGTTGGACTCAGCTGGTTTATCTTCAGTGCTTTGAGTTGTCTCCTCCTGGTTGGACTCAGTACTAGTTTCACTCTCACTGTTCTGTTGCTGTTTTTGATTTTCACTCTCTGTTGTTTGTTGAGATTGTTCTTCTTCATTGGTTTGAGTCTGCTGAGTTTCTTCATTCGATGAAGTGGTAGTATCTGAATTTTGTTGTTGTTGATTATCTTCTTCTGTTGATGATTGAGTTTGTGATTGGGTTTCATCATTTGTAACTTCTTGGATCTCTGGCTCTGAATTCTGTTGTTGAGTTTCATCACTGCCAGTAGTACTACTCTCTTCTTGAGTTTGCTGATTGTTATCTTCTTCAGATGATTGAGTTTGATTGTCATCCCCACCACCTGATGATGAATCACTCTGCTGTGTTTGTTGAGAATTATCTATATCTGATTCTTGTTGTGAAGCCTGATTTGGATTATCCTTACTCTCTGATTCTGGATCTTGCTGTTGAGTACTCTGTTCTGTGTTTTCTTTGGTAGTAATTACCTCTGGATCTTGTTGGATCTGTTCTTCATGAGATTGTTGCACCTCTTGATTGTTTTGATCTTCATCTTTCGATTCAGTATCCGTATTTGTTTCTGTAGAAATTTCTTGATTCTCATTACCATTCCCATTACCATTATTATCATTATCCCCTGCTGAATTACTCTCTTGATTTTCCTCCTGCTTCTGCTGCTGTTGTTCTTCTTCAGCTGATTCCTTGGATGAAGAATTATCTTCATTAACATCTGAACTAGATCCATCTTTATTATTCTCTTGTTCATTAATATCTTCGTTACTAGATTTAGAATCCTCTTCTTGATTAGACAACTTTAATTCATCATGAGTCTTATCCATAAAAGAATCATCATCAGATTTATTACTAGTAATATCCTCTTGATTGCTATTACTATTATCTTCTTTCACAGCATCATCAGGTAGATCCCCAGGAGTATCATCAAAAGAGGGAACCTTACGATCTTTTCTTGAATTCACAACATGATGGTTATCAGAACGTGAGAAAGAATTAGTGGAAGTATGAACAGATTGAGGAGGAACAACAGATGAAGAAGTTAACATCCATAAACCAAGACCACATAAACCTATAAAAACAACCATTGTAATTGTAGACATGTAAGAAGATGAGGATGATGAGTTCCTCTTACTGGAACGTAGCTTCCCCGTTGCCATTTTTTCTATTCTGAAACTAGACAATGAAGAACAAATAATCAGGTAAACAAAGAAAAATCAGTGTTATTCATCCAATTAAAGTCTGTCTGTATGAGACAAGGAAAAATGAAAAATGAAACTAGTTTTGTGTGAGAGGGAAGGTGAGAAATGGTTTTGGTTAGTAATGACTGAGATCCCACAGAGTCGGGGGAGTGTTTGAACCAACAAAGTTGAGTGAATAGATTTTCAGCCCATGGATTAAGGGGGGTTGGATGAAGAACCGGGCAAACTGTCGAATTTTAGTTGCAACGTTCTTAATTACCTACTGTATTGATGAGCTGTGTGGATCTTTAATCAAGTGATATCTTTAGAGTTGGATTCTTAGATTTGATTCTAGGTGTAGTGTAAAACACTCGTTACTTTCCTCCAGATTTTTAAAAAAAAAATGTACATAGTCCAACACAATGGTCTCCTTAGACATGTGCATAGCCGAGGTATTTTATCTCATTTATTTGTGTTCGTGCAAATTGAACATGGAGTCAACCAGTGTGATTCCCCTTTCTATAGGAACTTATCTGATTGGAAAATGACGATGTAGATCTAAATCTGCATCTGGAAACCGAGGTTTCTGTGGTGAAAAATTGGTGCACTTTGTGAATCAATGAGGTTTTATACGAGATCTCAAACAACCCACTTCAATATGGTAGTTTTCGGATGGGTGTCACTGAGACGATTTTCTTATTCGTTCTTTTTGTTTTGGTGGAAAGATTCTCTTATTTAATCATCGGTATCCAGTTGCGTGCATGATTGGGATCAAAGATCAAGATCCATTCTATAAACCTGTATTTCAACTTCCAAGTCAACATATTGCCTTAAAAGACGGGAGCTAATTGGCTGCTTAATTAGGCCCATCTCAGGAGCCCAGAAAAACACAAAGGAGAATAATTTCTGTACCACCTATAGGCTATAGCTTATGGGGCAGTCCCATAATCCTTTGCTAGTTGATTTTGAGAGTAAAAGTTTGAAATTTTATTATTGTTACAGTGAAGCTTTACTTTGGTTTTGTGAATCGGGCCAAATCTGAATCGATACAAGGCGAAATGATTCGTAAAATTCTTCATTAAATCTCCTGCATGTCCATCAGATAAGACTTCTTCAATCTAAATTCATGAACTTATTCGACTATTAATCTCTGAATTTCAATCCTCTATAAATCTTTGGTGAGAATGCATTTCCAACACAATCAAGTTTTATTGAGGTGAACAATGTCTTGCTCACCACAGGTGACAAAAATCGACTTTTCCACAATCGATCAAAATAGACTTTGGCTTACTTCGTTTCTTCTTCCACCAATTCTTGTGTTTCACTTTTGGATTATCATGAAAGGATCGCTTTTAGAACCTTTCATATCCAAATCCATATTTCCAAAGAACTCTTTAACTTCCAACATCATGGATATTGCCTTCTCCATAGTCATGGAATTTTCTGAGAGATCATTCCTTTTCACACTTAAAACATCATTGGCTTTCGTTGTTACCCACTTCTGAGGTCGTTTAGGTACAATCAGAACCTTCTTCCCATTATTCTCTTCTAGATTTCTCGGAAGAGAATTAGATTGACTGCTCTTTTGCAAGTTAGTCTTTCTCCAATTGGGAGCATCGGATCTTGTCTTCGTCTTTACAAATTTATCCTGTTGATAATCATTATAATTGTGAAAATACTTAGTGTGACATTTATAGGCAAATCTAGGTTTACCACAGCACTGATTCCTTTGCCTAAAGGTTGGACATTCACAACCCGTAATGTCAAGGGTATTAGCCTTAACATATGATCTAGGTTTAATCACTTCTTTTGACACCTAAACAAGAATATCATGAAGTTTTTCATTCCTTATACGAAAACGACATCTCCTTTCAAGTGACCTTTGTTTCCGCAATAATGACAAATATAAGGAACGTTCTTACCCGGATTCATGTGTGCTGGTTTTGGAGGTTGATATACTTTGCTCTTTCAATCCTTAACTGCCGATGAAAGTATTTCACTTTTTCCATCAGTAGAAACCTTTTTTCAGAAAAACCACTAGCCTTGACAAATTTCACCTCCTTGCTAATACTTGGAGCATTTATTCTCATATAGCCCAATCCTCGTGTATCACGATGATTTTTACTTGTTCCTAGCATTAAGGTTAATTTGCTTGAACTAGTATTCAACTTTTTGTTAGAGCACTGCTCAGTCGAACTCGCAAGCGTTGCTATCTCAAGCTTGTTTGTCAAATTTAGTTGATCAAAACTATAGTCTTGATTTCTAGTCTACTTATAGCTATGTCTTGGATTAGGATAGAATGTGTAGTTGAGCTTTAGACTTCACTGCGTTCATCGATTGAAGACGAAGATCTACTGAGGAGAGCTTGAAGGAACTTCATCAACAAAAGGTATGTGGAGACTAAAACTTATCTATCACTCATAAGTTTATTCTATTATATCTCCTAATGAGACTAAGTCTTATAGCTATATAGACTTTTATGTTATACACATTTGATATTTAGAGCCGAGTTTATCTCGCTTATCTATCTCTCGAAATATGTGTTGGAAGTTTTTTGCTTTAGCTACGTTCATCATATTGTTGACGAGTTTAGTTGGAAACAATTTATTTGTTGGAAACTAAATATTAAGTCAAAAGACGATCTTGTGGAGATTGCCTTGAAACATCTTACATGATTTGTATGAGACAACCATTTGATATCGACTCGGAAAGTTTCGCATTGATCATTCGATCACTTGAAGATTACTTGAAGCTAATAGTTTGTGTGAGACAGCTATTGTCGTCATCTAAGGATGTTTCAACGATTGAAATGAGAGTTTAGAACAAAAAAAATTGTCTGGATATATCAAAGAATACATACCTAGTATGCAAACCGTTTTGATATGGTTCGGGTCCGGGAACCTTGTTTGCATACCTAGTATGCGAACGATTTTAACTGTTAAAGTCCGGGAACCTTGTTTGCATACTCGTATGCGAACGGTTCTACCTGAGTTAGGTATGGGGCGGATGTTTGCATACCCGTTTGCAAACGGCTGGACAATACCAAAGTCCGGAAGTTATAGTTTGCGTACCTGTTTGTAAACTTAGTGGTTTAAGTTCTAAATCGGTTAAGTATGTTTTTCATACTCATGAACAAATACATTTATGAATTAAGGAATGCAATCTTTGCAAACCGTGGATCAATGTCCATGAATTGATTCTTACGAATCAAACCGATTTTGAATCAATTGGTTCATATATATTTCTGTGAGACAGTGAACAATTGAACAACTCTATGTGAAACACAATTAGATTAATTTGATTATCTTTAATGATTAATTGATCATCATAGTTGATCTAGATGTGTTAGATGAATGTGGTTAAGACAAAAGTGTTCATATGGCTAACTTCGGTTAACTGTTATTGAGCCAACTCAATATGCACGTTTAGGTATGGTTACCCATATATAAATGAATGTATATTTCATTTGTGTGTGTTAGAGCATTGCTCGGTTGAACCCACCAAGCGTTGGTATGTCAAGTTTGGTTGTCATATTTTAGTGAACCGAAACTCATTTAAAGAGTCTCTTGATTATTTACTAGAGTCAACCTCGTATAGGTTAGCTTGAAAGTATTAGGATATAAGGCATTACAAGTATTACGTGAAGACTTGAAGAATGTGAAGAAGTAAGGAGCTACAACGACGACATCATCTTTCCACTTGAGGTTAGTAATATTTGACTTGAACTGTTTCATTCCCTAACATATCTTCCAAGTCGTGCATATTGAAAACATAAATGCGAAGCTGTGAATGATTATACTCTAGTTAGACATAGTATTAAGGAATACAATACGAAGTATAACGTCTATCTTTTGAACTTCGTATATAAGACATCAACATAATCGTATGAATGCTATTGTCATTATGTATGGGTATGGGTTAAGATTTCGTCCTAGGAGACAATGTTTTACATTCGTTTAAAGGAAGTAAATTCATAAACTTGTGTTGTGAATCGAAAGGGCTTATTGGTATTGTTATTTATTGCAAATCTTTTGAATTACCAATATGTGTGTTTAGTATAACCGCTCATAACTTGTTTATGTATCTTGGTAAAACTATTCATAAGGCATGACTTTTTTGTATTGGTATGACTTTTATTAGTGAAACCGATCTTAAGTAATCACCTGAGATGGTAAGATCGATATCTTGAATTTGGTGTGACTAAATACTAGCCATTGGGTAATCGATCCCATTAAGAGGTGTAACCGATCACAAGAGAGAGTGTAATCGACCCTTGTAAGAGGTTTAATAAGTTTTAGTAAGTTGGTGTAACCGATCCTATAACTTGGTCAACCGATCACAAGTTTTACCGTAAAAAGTGGTAACCGATCCTAGTACTTAATTAGCCATTTTATGGTAACTAGTGTAACCGATCCTAGTACCCACTTGGAGGTAGAACCGAAACTTTATGTTGAGGTAGAACCGTGAGACCCATTAATGGTGATTTTATAGGATAATCAATCACATAGTTCTTGGAAGTCAGATGAACCAATTCTAGACTTGTTTGAAAGTGTGGAAAATCGGTTCCAAGATTGTAAATATGATAAAGTATTTACAGAATAAATATGTCGACATACTTTGAACATGTGCAGTAACTCTTATCATTTATTGTTCAAAGATATTCCTTAATAGCTAAAGGAGAATCCCAGATCGAAATAAATTGAGAATCTTTTAATTAAGGTTTTTAGTTTTTGTATGCTTTTAATTTCCAGCAATTAAAATGCATATCTTTAGAAAATAAAAATTAGTAATGTGCATTTACTAATTGGAGATTTTCTACTGAGATTTCGGTCATTAATTGGACAGAGCATTTCCATGAATTATGAAAATCGTTTTTGGCTTTATTGCATATCTTTGAGAATATTCGGTTTTGGAAATTCCATGGTGTCCAAACTTCCTTGGTCTATAAATATTGAAGTTTGCATTTCTAACAAACTAATCCTCAGAGCCAGCAAAACTACCTAGTTGTGTTGTTACTAGTGGAGCCGCCTATAAGGAGAGGAAAGTAACCTAATTACGCGAAATCTCTTACAGACGCTCGGTTTAAAGACTTCTTTGGGATTGAGAAGCTCTATTAGTACCGTTGGTGGGAAACTAGATAATTGCAATTTATTATTAGTTTTTGATTGATTTGATTGACTAACGGCGGTTGAACTTTGATTGCACCTAGTTTATTTATGCTTGAAAATCTTCTCTTCTGATATAAAATTCAGTCAAACTAGATCGAAGTTTCGACGGGGATCTTTAGACTGTTTGTAGATATAAAGACGTGTTGTTGTTGTTGTTTTTTTTGCTTAATCACATATTTTTATTAATTGAATGGCCAAATTACAAAAGTTTTACATCATAAAGATAATAAGAACATGAAAAAGACACAAAAATGAAAACCTAACAAAACCTGTAATAGACTACATAAGGCATTTCTATTCTTTTCAAAAAAGCAGGTCTTCAAGAGTATACCATTCTTTCACTAGCTTTTAATGCTGCTCCTCTCTTGGCTAAATCATCTGCAAAGAAGTTGATTTCTCTATAGCCATGTTGAAATACAATGCATTCTAGTTTTGTTTTTGCATTTATCCATCTTGATCTGAACATCCAAGGAATGCAATCATTGTAGAAATCATTTAGAACAGATTATGAGTCTGACCTGATAATTATCCTTGTAGATTTTGAGTCTGACCTGATAAAGACGTCTTGTGATAATCCATTGTTAACAGAATCCGTTTTGTGTGTGATTGATCACAAGAGATTCAAGTTGATTGTATGCAGGTGTTTATTGAAGATCTAAGAAGATTTGAAGACAAAGAATATTTCTAATTTGGGTTCATAATCTTTGGTGTGCACAATACTTGTTTCGGCTTGAAAAGTATCCAACTATAATCGGTTTATCTTTGTGATAGATTTGATTGATTAGTTGAGTAGATCGGCATCAATACAATTCTTTGTGATTCAAAGTATTGATTGCAAAATCTTGACAATACTTTGGTAATTGTTATTGGATAGATCTAAGGACCTAACAAAGGAGTTTATTGGGATAAATGGAAGAGCCTTTTGTCAAACTCATATCACTTGGTTGAAAAGAGTTGTTACCGAACAGAGTTGTTGTTCCTTTACTGTTTGGAATACGAACCAAATGAATTGTTCCAAGTGTGTGACTTATTGCAAGTTGGAGGTGCATGGATATAGACGGAACTAGGTGAACTATAGTTTTAATTGCTTGGTCTCAACTATACGAAGTTGGTTTATATTTTGTATAGCGGCTTAATCCTGAGAGTATTCAATTCTGGACAAGGTCCCGGGATTTTTCTGCATTTGCAATTTTCCTTGTTAACAAAATCTTGCTGTGTCTTTTACTTTTCTATTTCCGTAATTATAATTGTTTATTATAATTAGAAGTAAAATACACAAAGGTTAATTCCTATTTACTTGATAGCAATCCTATTGTGTTTGGTTAAGTCCGAACCTTTTATCAAGTAAACATACTTCGTGAATATTGAATGCTTTGTTACTAAGCTATCTTAGCTTAGATTCAAAGCAAACCCTGCTTTGAAAAACTATATAAGGGAGAACTCTACCAACTGGAAAAAATAATCCCAGCACTTTCCAGTGTCCTAGTTGCGATTAGAGTCGATTCTACTTTAACCTAGGTTTTTCTGAAACCATTATAGGTTAACGACTTGAAGACTTCATTTGGGATTCGTGAATCCAGATCCAACTAATTTTTCTGTAATTGCGTATTCTGATTTTACTTGTTCTATCATGTTGAGTACTATCTTCTCTAAGATGTTCTTGTGATTTATCTCCGATATGTAAGATATAAAAGTAATCACAAAGCTCTTCGTCTAATTCTTTGTAATTCCACAATAACTTCTTCTACTACCATATAGTTAAGTTATTGTGAGTGATTTATATTTCTAGGCTGCTCTTCAGGAGTATAAGACTAGATTATCAATTGGTTCATGTTCACCTTGATTTACCAAAAGACGGAACAAAAACTTCATAGGTACTTCTGTGGGAGATATATTTATATATCTGAATAGACTTATCTGTGGGAGACAGATTTGTTTGTAAGTCTTCGAATTTGGGTCATACCAACTCTTAGTTATGGGTGAAATTCAACTAAGGGAATCAAGTGCACAGAATCCGGCATGGTTCTTGAGACGTAAGGAACGCGATTGTACCTTAATCAGTGTGAGATTTGGTTAGGGATCAACTACATTCCAGTCCGAAGTTAACTTGTAGTAGGCTAGTGTCTGTAGCAGCTTTATACAATGTGGTGTTCAAATATGGACTAGGTCCCGGGGTTTTTCTGCATTTGCGGTTTCCTCGTTAACAAAACTTCAGGTGTCTGTGTTATTTCTTTTCCGCATTATATTTTTATATAATTGAAATATCACAGGTTGTGCGTAGTTCAATCAATTGGTAAATTCGACCTTGATTGTTGGATAAGAATTGATTGGCGCTTGGGCATTGGTCTTTGGTGCCGTCCAAGTTATTTCTCATATCAATGGGGCTCACAGATTGCTATCTGTTCGATTGCAGATGTATTTAGAAATTTAGATTAAACTCTTTGATATATTTTTTTGATTGAGCTCACTTTTAAGTTGGTGCTCTCGGAATTATATTAGAGTTAGTCCATACAGATTGTCGAACAAATTATTGGATGTGGTTGTTATACCCCCGCTTTTTCAATTGGTATCAGAGCTGGCAAACACGCTAAGACCTCATAAGTATGTGTTTGTAGCAATCTGACTCTATGGACAGAAATGTTATCTCTATAAACGTACCGCCAGTCTTCGATGGCTCAAATTAATTATGTTGGAAAATTGATATGCGTTCCTTTCTCCAAGCACGTGATTTTCAATCATGGGTTCATGTTGTTATTGGCTATAATCTCCAATGGTTACAGTAAACGGTATAACTGTTCCAAAGGATATTGGTGAGTATGATCCTGTCGAGATTATCGCTGCAAAGCAAAATTCTGACGGATTAAATGCTAGCATCCATGCCAATTACCCCAGATCTTTAGCACCATGTGACTACATGCAATAGGTCTAAAGAGGCTCGGGATATCTTAGAAACCGTATTTGAAGGGAATACCTCTAAGAAAGAAGCTAGGCTTCAAAACCTAAATTCTGATTGGGAAAACCTTCGTATGGATGATGAAGATTTATTTGATGAGTTTAATCACAAAGTGTCTGAAATTGTTAATGCATCTTTTTCATTGGGTAAGACTATTCCTGAAAAGGATATTGTGATGAAAATTCTCAGATCGTTGCCAGCTAGATACGGTTCTAAGAAACATGCCATCGTTGAGGGAAATAACCTTGATACACTTTCCAGAAATGCTCTTGTTGGGAAGTTAAAGATCTTTGATTATGAGCATATATCCAAATCTGGAAGGGTACATTATTTATATGTCCTTACTTTTGAAACCCAATAAATATATCCTTATACAACAATAAATATGTCCCTACTTTTTAATAACCTTATTCATTTAAAATTAGATTACCTTAATACCCTCACCCATACAATATTTTTCTTTATTTCAAAATGGAACAAGTTTCTTCCTCTACCACTTCACCACCACCACTAACACCACCACCACCAACATACAACTACCATTCCACCACCACCGTTCAACAACCACCACCTACCAACTGCCACCACCACTAATATTCCACCACCACCATTACACCATCACCAGTCCTCCACCACCACTAGTTCGTCACCGCCACCACCACCGCCGCCACCACAACTTGTTCAGATATTTTTGGATCAACAACAATAGTTGATCCAAATAAAAATAGAACCAACAGTAGAAGTTGATCCAATATAGGGGATCAACAACGATAGTTGATCCAAAACAAAAAACGGATCTACAGAAGAAGTTGATCCAATTCAGGGGATCAACAATGAAAGTTGATCCCTGTAAATGGATTGAACTTGGCGTGAGTCGAACACGCATCATCTGACATGGAGTCAGTCATGCTACCATTGCACCACAAGTTCAACATTGGAAGAAAATTACATAATTTAAAATACAAGTATGATTATACTAATCCAAAAAAATGTTGTCAACAATAGGAGTTGATCCGATAAAAAATTGGGTCAACAACAGTAGTTTATCCCATAAATAGGATCAACAACGATAGTTGATCCTACAAAAAATTGGGTCAACAACAGGAGTTGATCCAATAAATAGATCAACAACCATAGTTGATCCTATAAAAACCGAAATACAGAGATATACATGAACAATATTGTATAACAACTATGACTAACAACTGGGCATCATACCAATCTCACAAATATGTCATTTCTAAAAAGATTAAATTGCTAAAACAAGAATCGGAATCAGACCTTATTAACTGCTCATCTTTATGGTGTTGGTCCGAAATAGTATACATTTTTGCATGTCTACATAATAGTGGATAAAGAGCAAAATTCCACCTGCAACCATAGTTGAACGACTATGTTCACATAAATATTCGCAACCAAACAATATACATACATAGATACATATATTTGCTAAAGACAAGGTAGTACTACAAACACACCTTGAGGATCCAAGTTTAATTACACTCAGAAAATCTAATATCTAAAATTTGCAGTGCATTTTCAGGGATCCCATTAAACCGCAGCGACAATTAAGTTCAGAGCTATTAAGATTGATGACTTCTCCTAAGCAAGGAAAAGTTGAGCATAATTCTGATCTTAAGCTCTAATTGGAACCACTGTACACCATTGAAATGTAACTTATTATGATTACCTAAACTCAATATTCATCTATTGTCCATGATTCAAGCTACCGAGATAATCATTCACCTATTATTTTTTTCTTTAGGAAATGCAAAATCTATTAGGAACAGTACTATAGTAATCCTTACAAGTTCTCTTAGCTCATCACTATCTTCTCTACTTTAACAAAACACCTCTTCCTACACCACCATAATCTCCACCGCTATCACCTTTGTTATACCCACCACCTCCTCCACCACCACCAGTGCTATCAATATTAATATACCCAATAATTTACCAATGGTTTTCTAAAATGATCTGATTTACATCTAAAATCACCAATTGGGGAAATCTATCACAAACCTAATTTCATCACAGTAGATCAAAGACTTGTCTTCACACAAAATTTGGTACCGTTTGAACAACGAATTGAAGTTTCATCACCACTACTGACACCTGAATCACTGTTAATCAGTGTTTGTGACCATTTTATTTAAAATTTCGACAAGAAGTTGCATAAAAATACAAATTAAAAAAAAATCATTACGGATTTGAATGCGATCTGTTAAAATTAGATTACAACTTACTTTTTTGAATGAAAATGGTGGCGTAGGTAGAGGTGGTGGTAATGGCTAACACGAGAGAGAAGAGAGAGGTGGTGGTGGCGCGGAGGTGGTGGAGGTGATGGTTGAAGGAGGACAAACATAGTTGATGATGGACTTTGTAGAAACGGTGGACTAGGAGATGGTGCTGGAGCTAGTAATGGATTTGGTGCAGGTGGCGGAGCTGGTGAAGTTTTTGACGGTGGTGCAGACGCGGCGGTCGTGGTGGAGTAATTTGAAGATTCAGCTTTTGTCTCTCGAACTTTTGTTTGGTATTGAAACTTTCAGATCTAATAATATGGTCGTAGCATAAATGAGGGTAAATTTGGTATCAGTGATTAAAGGGATTATCTTCAAGAAAATTAGGGATATAATTATTGATGGACAAGGATATTTGTGAAGCCCATCAAAAGAAGGGACAATAATTCAATTTTCACAATCTGGAAAGGATATTGCTTTCAAAACACAAAAGAACACTAAATTACTTGATAAAAGTAAAAGTGTTGGCAACTCTGTGGATGATCCCATTGAGACTGATTCATCAGATGAAGATCTTGACAACTCTGTCTCTATGATCACAAGACAGTTTAGAGATCTTCTTTTGAAGAGAAGTAAACGGTTCTCCAGAGACAAACCAAGATCATCAGTTAAACCTCGTGATCATGCCCCTCCTAAAAAAAGGGACACTGTTGACACTGATGATAAGTATATGCCACAGTGCTTCAAGTACGAAGGTTTTTGTTATTTGGATAATGAGTGTTCAAATCGTAGAAAATAAATTGAAAACAAAGGTCTTGCTGCAACTCTTGATGAAATGTCTGATCACTATGATTCAAATGAAGATGAAAAATCAAGTCTTGCACTCCTTGGAGAAAATATTAATTTTGATAATTGTAGCAATACGTACATCAATATTCTTCCTAGAGAAACTTCTTCAACCACTTTGGAGGATAAAATGGATTTACTCTATCTACTAATTTTTTTATCTCACATATTTGAGGTACTTCATTTTGTTTAGCAGCATGCTTGGCTATGATGCCTAAACTATCCTCCACATTGACATGTTCTTATTATACTATTAAGGGTCATGAACTCTGTAATTGTTTCAGGTACAAACATAAAGTAAGATATGTCAACAAACTTCAACGGAGATCAAATCGATTAGCAAACAAGCTTAAACTTGTCTTGATGTCGAATCCATCCGAGGTATGTAAATTTAACTCATCTCCAAAGAAGTTAATTTCTGAAGAAAAAGTTAAACCTCTACAGAAAAACTAGGTCTAAATGACCTATGAAAAAGGGAACTGAGGATTCCTTACAAGAATCACATGGTGAACAGATTATTGTTCACCCCAACACAGCCTAATTATGTTGAAGGTGCATCTTGTCTCATGTGCCTGAATTCAAAGAGACAAGAGTTATGCACAATCGGGTTTTTTTTTAAAAAAAAAAATTATTTTTCTTTCTGTTTTTTTCAGGAACTCTGTTGATCTATTCATATCCCCAAATGATATTGAAAAGGTTTACCCTGTTTGATCATTAAAAGAGGGTTAGAATCGACAATTCTACCTTTTTTAGGGTTGAGAGTTGTTCGTACGTGAATCCTACTTACTCAGTATGTAGGTTTTGTAGCCCTATATTCCTTTTTCCTTCCCTGAAAAACTCTTTTTGTCAAAAGATTGCTTGTGGAGCTAGTTTTGTGTATTTCTCTCACAATCCCATATTTGAATGGAGTCTCCAAGCATCATACCTTCTGATGGAAAAGATGTTAACATGACTGTTAAGCCATCAATCATGAAAGAAAAAGTTAAATCTCATTCTACAACTTTGAAGAGAAAAAGAAAGAATATGAAGAAACCAAGGGCTAACTGATTTTGATTTTTGATGGGTTTGTAGTAAATAGGATTCGTTTCAGACTTGTGAAGGAAATGGAATTTTAGATTTAATAAAATTATATACACAAAAATATTAACAATGGGTGAGAGGTACTGGGACTAAGGATTTGGCTGAATTCACTACACAAGGTTCATTCATATATTCTTTGACAAATAAACCTCAATAAAATTAACATAGACTCTGATTTTGCCAAGATAGATTCTTAAAACATTGATTGTAAGTCCTAAGCATGATGTATCAAAACAACTAAGCTAAGCATACATCATCAAATTAAATAACAACCAATTAATTCAAATCATATTTCAATTTTAAATTAATGCAAAAGTCATAAAAAGAATAAAATAAATTTACCCATGTATGAAATTCAACCTCCTCCGTCATCCCAGTGTTGGGTTTAGATCATCATGATGAAAACACGCTCAAAATAATTTATTATAGCTCAAATGGTGTTTACAATGAAGAGAAAATGAAGAAAATAGTGAAAATCGGGAAACTGCAACGTTTATAGGCGTTACAGAATACACTGTTACTGAACGATAAAAGGAAAGCGTCGCAAACACTGTTCCGAAGTCGTTGGAAAGGTATTGCAAACTGTCGAGAAACTACGACAGTTTTCAACGACTTTCCTTGACGGATCTTATGTTCTTCATGTTCTTGAGTTGCAGCAGCAGAAAACTTTTCCTGCAACTCGTAATTTCTTCGTTCTCTTGTCTCTGCTAACTCCCCAAACTCTCGACACCCTTCTAGGACACCCAGGGAACCTATTTATACCCAACATCGACAAGAAATCACGCTCATTAACTCTCCATGATCCTCCATTACTCGGTGTTAAAAGAAAATATTTTCCGAATATTTTCTTCCCTGAAATGATTCTCAATGCGTAAACAACTTCTGATACTCCCTTATTTAGCTTCTACACGCATCTTCAATGACTAAGTGTCATCCAAACACGATCATCACACATCAAACTTGCTGAAAATCCGTGAATATCATTTTCAAACCCGTGTTTCCCTGATTTCTTCCACGTGATTATCCAGCCAAATTCAGTCGAGACAATCACCCATACCAGCTCTGTTATGATATATTACATGTTTCAACAAAGTTTCAGCGATTGAATCGCACAAAATCACTTCCAAATGCAATCGAGAAAATCTGCCAGTGAAGAGCAAATATTTTCCCGCCAAAATATTTTTTTTGAATTTGTGAAGAAGGTCTCCCCTTATCCAGTGGTCGCCCCTTATCCGTTGCTGGAGTCCGAATAACACATTCCCTTGGGGTGCCTTTAGTAATTTTTCTGGGTTCCTCCGGTGCATTTCTTGGGTGTCTTTAGTACTCTATCCTAGGGTGTAAAACACCACTTTTCGAGCCAATTTCGCTACAAGAGCTTATTTTTCCAAAAACATCTACAAAAACATAAAATAACACAATAAGTATTTAATCGAGTCTAACAATACAGAACATTGAGAACAAAATAGACACATAAATGCGTCTATCAAATACCCCCAAACTTATTATTTGCTAGTCCTCGAGCAAAACTAATAAAAAATAAATAAAACCGAGTTAATCTCGGGAGGGTTTACCAGAGGTGTTCCCGCAAAACCATTACTCCAGACCCTAGCTATCTATGCAGAACCTTGGAAGGCACTAAAGAATCTCCTTGGTTGGCATACATATTGACTACAGGAGAAAGTACCCTGATGCAAAATTCCAATTGTTGTACACGAGTTTGCACTCAAGCATACTAAAATTCATATAAAGTGACAGAGCTCTACTCAGATAGTTTCTGGACATCATAAACCGGAGTCAACCAATCACATGGATAGATTAAGAAGATGGATGTAGATAAAAATGTGGATGATGTTGACTAAGGTGAACCTATCCTAATGGACTGAGATACTGGTCTGGACTAATATCAACACACTGGCAAATACAAGGGAACCAGTGGCCGATAATCCTAACTCTAGGTCAACTCAGCTGGCATATACAAGGGTACCAGTGGTCGATTTTATTGTATTTATTCCGGTTGGTCTGGTGGTCTGGTCTCAATTTTTTTTTTCTTCATCTCAGTCACTCTTTTTCACCCTAGTAATGGTAAAAAGAAAAGAAAAAAGTGATCAGGATTCTTTCGATGTTTCCATCACGAGGATATGGCGAAACTACCATGTTTTCTTTTTCTAACACCTGAGCTCTGTGCTTTTATGAATAGACTCTTTAGATGTTTCCATCTAATCAAATTGGTTCCTCAAATCCTACAACCAAAATGCTTCCATCCACTTAGATTAGTTAGTGCCAACCTTAATAAGCATAAATTTCTAGTCTCTGGAGCTTATTTATTGCAACTAAGAACTTTCTCCCATACCCCCAAACTTAAATCTAACATTGTCCTCAATGTTCTAAAGATGAAATTAAAAGCATGAACAAGGATAAACTGTTACCAATGAAGCAAAAGAGATAAGGAAAGATATTACCGTGTCGCATGAATATTGGGTTACCTCCCAAGAAGTGCTAAGTTTAAAGTCTTCAGCCAGACTAAGCAAGGATTAGTCACCACGTAGAATCATATAGTAGTAGCCGGAATAACTGTGGGTCATCTGGATCAAAAAGTGTTACCCACAAGAAGAGGAAACTGCAACAGACCAAGAAGATATCGAACATACCCTTGCTTAAGACAACTACATCTAGTTGTGGTTCAGGTTCAGGCTCTATAAAAGGGTCTAAATAAAAGATTTTCATCGGTTGGATTTCCTCAAAGCTAAGATCCGTTTCAGGTATTAGAGTCTGGAAAAACTCAACTAAGAACTTAGAAGCACATAACAACAACCTGAATAATTGGGGATCCTCTAAGTCAATTATATTTGACTCACAAAGTTGACCATAATAATGGTCATTCTTAAGAAAATGTGTCGACCCTAATATCCTAAAGTAATTAGGTTTAGTCTCAAAACTTAATATCCGACACATCTGAAAATCATATGTTCCCACAATTGGAAGAAAAGTTTTTGGTGGGAAAACAAAGTCAATCTTAGTATCATAGCCTGGGTTAACCACATCAACCAGAGGATGGGTTTCTAACACCTGAGCTTCTCTATGGACATCATTAGGTTCGGGAAAACATGTATGAAGATAATCTTGTAATATGGTTGAGGCATAAATGTCAAGTCCTACACGAGGGAACTTTCTAAGAGTTAAAGCACATGGAGAACGATAATCACCCCCAAACTTAGAGTTTTCTGTGTCTCTAGAAAGACTAGTCACAACTTCCCTAATTTCTAGGTCATCAGATTCCTGGAAATGGTCAATTGATTCTTCTAAGTCAGGTTCATCCTCACTCATCTCTACGAGTTCATCTTCTTCGTCTAAGACTATTGTTTCTAAATCGCTAGACTCTAAAACATTATTCTAAGAATAAACTCGTTCCTCTAAATCCTTATCGGCTATGTAAACAGGAAATACTACATCGTCTAAAACGAGGGTATCTCTAGTCAAATCCTCGTCCTTTTGAATAGGTGAATAATTATTAAAATTATTTGGATTTGAACTAGAAATAATATTATCATTGTAAAGCTCAATTGGAGTAACCATTTCCTGATCACTATTCCTACATAAGTATGATTCTCCATCAACACTATCCTCATCATAATAACATGAAAAATATCGAACCTCATCAAAACAAGTAGTGTTACCAATTCTAATCTCGTCATCTTGATTGTGCAAATAACTATCCTCATTTTTAAGGGTATTATTGGAAACACTATATTGGAAAGTAAGATTATTTCGAGCAAGTCTTTCTTTCGTCTCAGCCATCATCTTGAGGGATTCCTCTATAGAAATTTCACTCATTATTGCAGTTCTTTCGTCTATAATTATACTATTCATCTCAGCTAACTTACACGTCGACTCAGCTAACTCCCTGAGGGACTCTTCTAAAGGAGTAATAGAAACAGAGGGATCATAAAAAGGACTACTTTTCAATAGTTTGATTGTATCCTCTAGAGACGAAGAACTTGTACTATAATCTTCTTGCTCGTAAGACTGATGCATGTGTGGATAGTAATTGGGATCACCAGGGTATGACCCATATCCTTCCATAGGATGGCGTTCCCAACCACTATTCCCAACATGGTCATAGAAAGGATGATGTCCATATTCAAATTCAGGTCGATAATCATTGTATTGGCTTCTATCATACCAGTTCGACATTCTTAATTGCAAGGGAATTCTACACAATCACAAACAAGGATGACTCGACCCAATCAAACCTATAAAATCTAGGAAACAACAAGCATGATGGCTCCACTTAGATTGTTTCTAGACCAGCTTCTAATCCTTCGAAAGGGAATTCGTTACAATTTAAGCAAACCCCTCTGGAATCAATCCGAGTCAAAGTAAGTTGAATTGAGGCGAGGGAAGCTCAGTGGAGCTTTGATACCCAAGGCCTCACCGCTATCACAAGGCGGCGTAGTAACGCATTCAACTCACATAAACCATCATGAACTTCGAAGTATGCTAAAAGAGTAACCAATATTTTTCGAACGACTTTCCTACTAAGCTCGTTACCCTATAGGTCTCGTTCTAGTCAAAATTTTAAGCTTAGGTTCGCGTTTGGTTTCGTTTTCCTAAAGCGAGCAAGAAGGAAACGGTGATGAAATCCGAGTCCTTATCTTAATTTGGCCAGTTCTTTCCCTTTACTAGGAAATTAAAGCAGCCGGTTCAGTCCTCAACATATAATCACCTTACGACAGACAGTAAACCCGCTGACAGGAGAGATTCGCAGGTTTTTAGAAGTTTACCTCCCGTACCAGACGGGCGAAGAACCGTTGTAGTCGACTCGGGCCACTGACTCCGGTGTCAATGTGCGAACCCGAGGGGCCGAGACGATATTCTAATCATCGCCCTTCCCTGCAAACAGTTTATATTTAATTTATTTTATATAACCCTTCTGTAGGGTTTAAAATTAAAATAAATTGTCCAAAGTCCAGTCCAATGAAAAGAAATACAAAAAATAATAATAATAATTACAAAAAAAAAATGGAAAGTCTCTTAAGAAAAAAAATCTCTCTCTTTTTTTTTCTCTCTTTTTTCTTTATTTTTTTGCTTTGTCTTTTTTCCATCTCTTTTAGATTTAAGCTTTGATTCCAAGGTCTTTAGTATCCAACTTCAAACCTGTAATACAAAGACACAACCAAAGAGACGTAAAAAGAACAAATGGAATAATAAAAAATAATAAAAACCTAAAAATTCTACCTAAGCACAAATCCGCGTCGGCGGCGCCAAAATGATTTTGATTTTTGATGGGGTTGTAGTAAATAGGATTCGTTCAGACTTGTGAAGGAAATTGAATTTTAGATTTAATAAAATTATATACACAAAAATATTAACAATGGGTGAGAGGTACTGGGACTAAGGATTTGGATGAATTCACTACACAAGGTTCATTCATATATTCTTTGACAAATAAAACTCAATAAATCTAACACAGACTCTGATTTTGCCAAGATAGATTCTTAAAACATTGATTGTAAGTCCTAAGCATGATGTATCAAAACAACTAAGCTAAGCATACATCATCAAATTAAATAACAACCAATTAATTCAAATCATATTTCAATTTTAAATTAATGTAAAAGTCATAAAAAGAATAAAATAAATTTACCCATGTATGAAATTCAACCTCCTCCGTCATCCCAGTGTTGGGTTTAGATCATCATGATGAAAACACGCTCAAAATAATTTATTATAGCTAAAATGGTGTTTACAATGGAGAGAAAATGAAGAGAATAGTGAAAATCGGGAAACTACAACGTTTATAGGCGTTACAGAATACACTGTTACAGAACGATAAAAGGAAAGCGTCACAAACACTGTTCCGAAGTCGTTGGAAAGGTATTGCAAACTGTCGAGAAACTACGACAGTTTTCAACGACTTTCCTTGACGGGTCTTATGTTCTTCATGTTCTTGAGTTGCAGCAGCAGAAAACTTTTCCTGCAACTCGTGATTTCTTCGTTCTCTTGTCTCTGCTAACTCCCCAAACTCTCGACACCCTTCTAGGACACCCAGGAAACCTATTTATACCCAACAGCGACAAGAAATCACGCTCAATAACTCTCCATGATCCTCCATTACTCGGTGTTAAAAGAAAATATTTTCCGAATATTTTCTTCCCTGAAATGATTCTCAACGCGTAAACAGCTTCTGATACTCCCTTATTTAGCTTCTACACGCATCTTCAATGACTAAGTGTCATCCAAACACGAGCAGCACACATCAAACTTGCTGAAAATCCGTGAATATCATTTTCAAACCCGTGTTGCCCTGATTTCTTCCACGTGATTATCCAGCCAAATTCAGTCGAGACAATCACCCATACCAGCTCTGTTATGGTATATTACACGTTTCCACAAAGTTTCAGCGATTGAATCGCACAAAATCATGTCCAAATGCAATCGAGAAAATCTGCCAGTGAAGAGCAAATATTTTCCCGCCAAAATATTTTTTTGAATTTGTGAAGAAGGTCACCCCTTATCCAGTGGTCGCCCCCTTATCCGTTGTTGGAGTCCGAATAACACATGTCCCTTGGGGTGCCTTTAGTAATTTTTCTGGCTTCCTCCGGTGCATTTCTGGGGTGTCTTTAGTACTCTATCCTAGGGTGTAAAACACCACTTTTCGAGCCAATTTCGCCGCAAGAGCTTATTTTTCCAAAAACATCTACAAAAACATAAAATAACACAATAAGTATTTAATCGAGTCTAACAATACAGAACATTGAGAACAAAATAGACACATAAATGCGTCTATCACTAACCCCTCAAATCTTCATAAGTTTTCTGGTGTTCTTGAAGAGTTGAAAGAAACAAGGATGGAGATGCAGCAAATTAAGGCTATTTTTTATAAGATCTCTTGAAATTCAGAAGGCCCTAGTTTGGCATCAGTCAAGAAGGTTTGTTGGAATTGACTCATTTCTTCATGAACCTTATGTTCTAATGTCTGTTGACGACAAGGAGTTCGAGGACGATAAAGAAACTTTCAAGAATCTTAATGTCTAGGAAACGTATTATGAGAATCAATTCTTGTGTTTAAGAAGGATAACTAGGGTTTGGAATAGCAAATATTATGACTACACATAGCTATTGCTAACAATTTTCATCTTGCAATGTTTTAGATTTATTTTTTAAAATTCTAAGTTATTTGGAAGATGATTTTGCAGTATTAATCTTTATTGGTTTTATATATTGCAAAAATATTTTATGGGATATGTGTGTTTACGTCCGTGAACTATGATTATCTCATATATGTTCAAAAGTTAAGTCTATCATGTCTTTACACAAATGTTGATAAAAGATAATATTCCGCAATATTGATCTTTTACTGATCCACTTCTATGTGAAAGTACTATATGGCTCCGTAAGTTTACTTATGTTGAGCATTTAAACTAATCAATAAGGTCTTCTTGTAGTTAATTTATTCGAGTTTTCTGGATACAAATTCATGTTTCATGTAATTTGTTAATGTCCAAAGAAATCCTTATTTTCTTGTAAAAGTAAGGTCACTCTTGTTGTTCTTTCGGGAATGACATATTATAGGGGAGAGTTCTTAATTGAAGTTGTGCATAATTGTCAAATCTTTATGCGGAATGCGGCTATGGAATATTGTAGGAGTTATCTTGTATCTTTATAAACCCATTGATGAATCCACTAAGTTTCGACTATGTGAAATCATCGGAACAAAGTTGATATGTTCTCTTTTAGTCATGAATTATCTCTTTGAGAATTTCATTATGATCCCGTAGTTTTCGTACCTTTACCATTTATATTGACAAAAAAGGGGAGAATTATTTGGTAGTCCACACTACATACATATGGTTTACGGATCATTATGTAAGGGGGAGTTTCATCGTGAGATGGAAGTATTGATTAAGTGGGAGTGATACATATCACCGTAGTATTATTGTCAAAGTTGTGATGCAATTGGACTTTGATGTTGTGTAATAATACTATGACACTGTATAACAATAAGAAAACATCTTGATGATTATTGTTATGGCTACGGATCTTCAACAACAATGATGCTGAGTTGAACACGTTCAAAATCGCTGAAGTACTTGGAGTGACGAAGAATTCAAAGAATGTTGAAGAGCCAAGGAAATCAAGCATGATGGACGATAATCTACAAATTTTATTTATTTTGTAATCCATATGTATTGATAGTTTTGGCACTATAACTGACAAATGGGGAGATTGTTAGAGCACTGCTCGGTCGAACTCGCAAGCGTTGCTATCTCAAGCTTTTTTGTCAAATTTAGTTGATCAAAACTATAGCCTTGATTTCTAGTCTACTTATAACTATGTCTCGGATTATGATAGAATGTGTAGTTGAGCTTTAGAATTTACGACGGTCATCGATTGAAGACGAAGATCTACTGAGGAGAGCTTGGAGGAACTTCATCAATAAAAGGTATGTGGAGACTAATAATTATCTATCACTCAGAAGTCTATTCTATTTTATATTATACACATTTGATATTTCGAGCCGAGTTTATCTCGCTTATCTGTTTCTCGAAATATGTGTTGGAAGCTTTTTACTTTAGCTACGTTCATCATACTCTTGACGAGTTTAGTTGGAAACAATTTATTTGTTGGAAACTAAATAGTAAGTCAAAAGATGATCATGTGAAAATTGCCTTGAAACATCTTACATGATTTGTGTGAGACAATCATTTGATATCGACCTGGAAAGTTTCGTATTGATCAATCGATCACTTGAAAATTACTTGAAGCTAATAGTTTGTGTGATACCGCTCTTTTCGTCTTCTAAGGATGTTTCAATGATTGAAATGGGAGTTTAGAACAAAAACCTTTATACGGATACAACACAGTATGCATACCTAGCATGCAAACTATTTTGGTATGATTCAGGTCCGGGAACCTTGTTTGCATTCCTAGTATGCAAACGGTTTTATCTGTTAAAGTCCGGGAACCTTGTTTTCATACTAGTATGCTGACGGTTCTACCTGAGTTAGGTCTGGGACAGCTGTTTGCATACCCGTTTGGAAACGGTTGGACAAGACCAAAGTCCGGAAGCTATAGTTTGCGTACCTCTTTGCAAACTTAGTGGTTCAAAAATCGGTTAAGTATGTTTTTCATACTCATGAACAAATAAATTTATGAATTAAGGAATGCAATCTTTGCAAACCGTGGCTTAATCTTCATGAATTGATTCTTACGAATCAATCCGATTTTGATTCAATCGGTTCATATATATTTCTATGAGATAGTGAACAATTGAACAACTCTATGTGAAACATAATTAGATTCATTTGATTATATTTCATGATTGATTGATCATCATAGTTTATCTAGATGTGTTAGATGAATGTGGTTAGTAAAAAAGTGTTCATATGGCTAACTTCGGTTAACTGTTATTGTGACAACTCAATATACACGTTTAGGTACGGTTAACCATATCTAAATGAAGGTATATTTCATTTGTGTGTAAAAAGATAAGACCATATAATGGTGGAGAGATATTGCTTTGGTTTTAAGCAGACTTAGCTTGAATCTTAAATCAGGTTTTCATCTAACGGTGAATATTCAATGCTTTGTTACTAAGTTATCTTAGCTTTGATTGAAAGAAAACCCTGATTTGAAAGATTATATAAGGGAGAACTCTAGCAACTGGAAAACCTAATCCCGACACTTTCCCATGTCCTAGTTGCGACTAGATTAGATTCTCATTTAACCTAGGTTTTTTCAAAACCATTATAGGTTAACGGCTTGATGACTTCATTTGGGATTCGTGAAGCCAGATCCAACTATTTTCTATATAGTTGCGTATTCTGATCTTACTTGTTCTATCGTATTGAATACTATGTCTCTAAGATTTGCTCGAGATTTATCTCCGATAGGTAAGATATAAAAAGTAATCACAAAGCTCTTCGTCTCATTCTTTGTGATTCCACAATAACTTCTTCTACTACCATATAGGTGATTGATATTTCTAGGCTTCTCTTCGGGAGTATAAGACCGGATTATCAATTGGTTCCTGTTCACCTTGATTTATCAAAAGATGGAACAAAAACTTCATAGGTAATTCTATAGGAGACATATTTATTTATCTGAATAGACTTATTTGTGGTAAATAGATTTGTTTATAAGTCTCCGACTTAGGGTCGTAGCAAATCCTAGTTGTGGATGAGATCAACTAAGGGAATCAAGTGCGAAAAATCCGGCGTGGTTCTAGAGGCGTAAGGAACGCGACTGTACTTTAATCAGTGTGAGACTTGGTTAGGGCTCAACTACATTCCAGTGCAAAGTTAACTTGTAGTAGGCTAGTGTCTATAGCGGCTTAATACAGTGTGGTGTTAAAATCTGGACTATATCCCGGGTTTTTTTTATATTTGCGGTTTCCTCGTTAACAAAACTTCTAGTGTATGTGTATTTTTTTTTCCGCATTTTATATAATTGAAATATCACAGGTTCTACATAGTTCAATTAATTTGTAAATCCGACCTTGATTGTTGGATATGAATTGATTGGCGCTTGGGCATTGGTTTTTGGTACCGTCCAAGTTATTTCTCATATCAATCGGGCTCACAAATTTCTATATGTTCGATTGCAGATTGTATTGAGAAATTGGTATTAAACTCTTTGATATATTTCTTGATTGAGTCTCGCTTATAAGTTGGTGCTCTCGGAATTATATTGGAGTTAGTCCATACATATTGCCAAACGTATTATTGGGTGTGGTTGTTATACCCCCGCCTTTTCACCTTTTCAATCCACCTTCCAACATCTTGATTTTATTAAGTGCAGTTGTTAAATCAGCCTCAAGGCGTTTTTCTGGAACGAGATAAACGCTTTCTCTGTCATCAAAACTTTTTTTCTGGGAGTTAATCCTCGCTTCAGTTGCTGCAAGTTTTTCTTCCAACTCAAAGAAATCTCTACGAAGATTATCACATTCAATTGATTTTTTACTTAGGTCATTCTCACGATCTTTGAGGATCGAATCGTTACTGGAATTCCATATATAAAGACCTTGACAAATCCTTCTTAATTTCTTGTTTTTGCGACAGAGATTAGTTTGAAAAGGTGTGACATGAGAAGTTGTCATCTTTTTCTTTTCCAACTGATCCAATAGATCGACATACTCTGAGACTTACTCATCAACATCTCCATCAATATCTGAGTCAAGATTGGTATTTTTCCTGTCTCTTGTTTTTGAGTGTTTTGCTCCGTTTCGTCGCACTTGTTCCACTTATCTTGGACTTGGGCACTTGGATTCATGGAGTAGTACTCTTATAAGCTCATGTGTAGATTTTACAAGAATGTTGTTGGTGAATCACAAAGAAGGAAGTTCAAGAATGGGCAGTAGTACGCATTACTATGGGATTCTTGAATGTTCACAATCATTTAATGTGAACTATGGTGCATGGTAGTTAATGACTTTGTATGTTCTTCTTTTTTAATAAAGTATTTTTATACGCCTTTGGTATCTATTATTGGTGTAAATCCATGCGAAAAAGATTGATTCTACACTGTAAGGACAAATCATCTTGTATGTGCATTACGAGTTTGTCTTGATGCCTAGGAAACTTCTTATGAGAATTTATTATTATTTTTGAGAAGGATAACTAGAGTTTGGAATAGCCATTATTGTGGTTACACATCGCTATGTCCAATGTTTTCATCTTCATGTTTTTAGGTTTATTTGTTTAAATTCTAAAATTTTTTGGAAGATGATTTTTGCAGTATTAATCTGTATGGTTTTATATATTTCAATTTATTATGGGATATGTGTGTTTGCGTCCGTGAACTATGATTGTCCCATATCTTGTCAAAAGTAAAGTCTTTTGTAAGTCGATATGCATGTATTGATAAAAGAATGAATGGACTTTTGACAAATAAACAAGTTAAGCCTATATTATCAAATATTTGATGGAAGATAGGTTAAAATCTTTTGTTTTCAAGGATTATGTCTATTAATATCGTTATGCAAATAGTGGTGGGAAATAGAATGAATCCTTATGTATTCTGCAGTATTGATCATCCCTGATCCATATTTTATGTATTACTGTGAGGATCCGTAATGTATCTTATGTTGAGCACTATACAACCAAGTTGATTTTTTTAGCTTAGTTTTTGTTCCGTGAGATATGTTATGTCGAGCATATTGAACTAAATTAATCATCTTGTTTGGTTATTTAGTTACTGCTCCGTAAGTTTTCTTATGTCGACAAAACAAATGACAATTAAATTGATTAATATTGTGACTATTTTGTTTGTGTATTCCGATTAGATTAATTATGGGTTCTCTTGTAATTAATCTAGTTGAGTATTTTCGTGTCTCCATAAGTTCTCTTATCTTGAGCAAAATCAATTGAATTGATCACTTTTTGTGTCTAGTTTGATTGCGTATTCCGATTAAATTAATCATGGGTTTACTTGTGATTAGTTTGATTGAGTTTTTGGATATAAGAAATCATTCTCATGGTTTTTGTGTCCAATAAAAAATCCTTATTTTATTTCGAAATTAAGGTCGCTCTTGTTGTTCCTTCGGGAATGACATCAAATGGGGGAGAGTTCTTTTGAACTTGTGCTTAATGGTCATATCTTGAGGGGTGTGCGGCTGTGGAATTTTAGAGGGGTTATCTTGTATCTTTAAACTCCTTGATGAATGCATTTAGCTTCGGCTTTATGATTGCATCTAAATTAATTGGTATGTATTTTTTTTTCCTTTGGTCATGAAATGTCTCTCTCGGAAATTTTATTATGATCCAGTTCTTGTACCTTTGCCAATTTTATTGACAATAAGGGGGAGAATTAATATGTTGTTCACACTACAAATACATATGGCTTTCGGATCATTGTGTAAGGGGGAGTGGTTTCCATGTGAGATGGAGTATTGATTAAGGGGGAGTGATACATATCACCATAGTATTATTGTTGAAGTTATGATACAATTACACTTTGACGTCGTGTAATAATACTATGGCAATGTATAATAATGATCGAGAACTATGTTTTCTCATTGTTATAGCTACGGATCTTCAACATCGATGATACTAAACTTACAACCTTTGGGATCATTGGAGTACTTGGAAGCGACGAAGATTTCGAGGAATGTTGAAGATTAGACATGTGGAATAGGAGCTACTAAAGTTTCTTTATCTTTTTTTTTATTCCATATGTATTGATAATTTTGTCAATAAATTGACAAAGAGGGAGATTGTTAGAGCATTGCTCGGTCGAACTCGCATGCGTTGCTATATCAAGCATGTTTGTCAATGTTAGTGATCAAAACTATAAGTCTTGATTTCTAGTCTATTATAGCTAAGTCTCGGACTAGGATAGAAAATGTAGTTGTGCTCAAGGACTTCATGGCGATTCATCATACAAGTAGAAGAACTACTCAAGGAACCGGTGGAACTTCTCGACAAAAAGGTATGTGAATACTTGAACTTATCTATCACTCAAAAGTCTATCTACTCTATCTCCTACTCTTTGACACAAGACGTCGTATGCTATATATATAGGCTTTGATTATACACATTTGGTATTTCGAGCCGAGTATACCTCGCCTATCTATATCTCAAAATATGAGTTGGTAAGCTTTTCGCTTTAACCAAGTTTATCGTTACCATGTGAAAAAAGTCATGATATGTTTCAATCATCTTAAAAATTGCTTTGAAGAGAAATGGTGTAACAACTATATAACGTCCTCTAAGAATGTTTCAATAATTGAAATGAGAGTTTAGATTACATAACCATGGTGGACATAAGCATTGTTGTGGAAACACATTTATGTATAAGTCATATTCCTTGAACCAAAGTTTGCGAACTTGGTTGATCAAGAGAACCGGAAGAATGGCGTGAGCCAAATCCACGAACTCAGTCCGCGAACTGCCGAAGTTCTCAAACCCGAGAATTTATGCTGGAGTTGACAAAATATTTGCGTGAAGATAAGTCCGCGAACTCAGTCCGTGAACCCATTCCTCGAACCGGCGAAGTTCTCATACCCGAGAATTTCTGCCGGAGTTTGTAAACTCTGCCCGATAACTTAAGTCCGCGAACCTAGTCTGTGAACTTGAGAAGGTTATATATCCGAAGATGATTTATGAAACTTAAACTTAAAAAGACTTAGGAATACAGTTTGCAAATCGTGGCTATAAAAGTTCATGAACCGATTCAAGTGAATCAAATCATCTTTGCTTCAATTGTGTCTTGTGTAGTACATGAGATTTCCTTGCAATTGAACAACTCTCTAACTAGTTCATTTGAACTAGTTATGGTGAAGAAGAACGTGGTTGATATGGAATGCTCATATGGCTAACCTTTTGGTTAACTATTGTTGAACCAACAAGTGCATACATTTGGGTACGGCTAACAAACCTAGAAGCGTGCATTGTCAAGTGTGCGTAACAAGCTAATTTTTTGATCTAACGGTTGAGAAATATTAGCTTGAATCTAAATCAGGTTTTCATCTAAAGGTGGATATTTATTGTTTTGTTACCAAGGTAACCTAATTGCAAATCCTGATTTGAAAGAATATATAAGGGGAACTCTAGTATCTGTACAAAACTAATCCTCACACCTCACGTGTGATACTAGTTTGCATACTAGAGTCAGTTCTCCTTTAACCTTTGGTTTTCTTCTTCTAAAACCAGGTTAACGACTTAAAGACTTCATTGGGATTGTGAAGCCAGGCCGATACTACTTTTATCGTAGTTTTGTGATCTGATCTTGCATCTTCTATCGTACGAGTACAATCATATTGATTGGCTTAAGATTTATATCTCTGATAGGCAAGATATAAAAAGTAATCACAAACATCTTCATCTCATTATTTGTGATTCCGCAACATCTTGTTTCGCTACCATACGATTAAGATTGTTGTGAGGTGATTGATAACTCTAGGCTGTTCTTCGGGAATATAAGACCGGATTATCAATTGGTTCTTGTTCACCTTGATTATCATCAAAAGACGGAACAAAACCTTTTAGGGTTTATCTGTGGGAGACAGATTGATCCTTTGATAGACTTGTCTGTGTGAGACAAATTTGTTTATTATCAAGTCTTCGACTTTGGGTCGTAACAACTCTTAGTTGTGGGTGAGATCATCTAAGGGAATCAAGTGCGCAGTATCCTGCTGGGATCATAGGCGTAGGGAGTACAATTATACCTTGGATCAGTGGGAGACTGATTGGGGTTCAACTACAGTCCAGTCTGAAGTTAGCTTGGAATAGGCTAGTGTTTGTAGCGGCTTAATACAGTGTGTGTTCAATCTGGACTAGGTCCCATGGTTTTTCTGCATTTGCGGTTTCCTCGTTAACAAAATTTCTTGTTTCTGTGTTATTTCTTTTCCGCATTATATTTGTTTATATAATTGAAATAATACAGGTTGTGCGTTGTTCTATCAATTAGAATATCAGACCTTTTGGTTGTTGATTTAAATTGATTGAAACTTGGATATTGGTCTTTGGTACCATCCAAGTTTATCTCTCTTGTTTTTAAATTGAGACTCGCAGTTTGCTTGAGTAAGATTTAAATCGAGAGATAGAGATAAAAACTCTTTGATATACTTTTTATCTAGATTGAGTCTGACTGTCTAGTTGATTCTCTAGAAAGTATATTGGAGTTTGTCCATACATATTGCTATGCGAAATATTGGGTGTGGTTGTTAGACCCCCATTTTTGCAAGAATCATACATGAACGATTCTAGAACTTTACCTCTGTGTTCGCCAGGTACGCGAACAGAAGCTCCAGACCTTGGTCTGTCAAGCCGTTCGCTAACCCAGTTCGCAAACAGCCATCCCGGACCCAACTCAGGTATAACCGTTCGCATACTAGGTACTCAAACAAGGTTCCCAGACCTTCTCAGGTAAAACCGTTTGCATACTAGGTACGCAAACAAGGTTCCCGGGCATGAACCATTACAAAACAGTTCGCATACTAGGAATGCATACCATGTTGTATCCATACATAGGTAAACGTTCAAAACTCTCATTTCAATCATTGAAACATCCTTGGAAGACGACAATGGCTGTCTCACACAAACCACTAGCTTCAAGTACTTTTCAAGTGATCGAATGATCAATACGAAACTTCCAAAGTTAACATCAAATGACTGTCTCACACAAATCATATAAGATGTTCAAGGTAATTTTAACATGATCATCTTTTGACATTTATATTTAGTTTCCAACAAATAAATTCGTTCCAACTAAACTCGTCAAGAATATGATGAACATAGCTAAAGCAAAAAGCTTCAAACACATATTTCGAGAAATAGATAAGCGAGTTAAGATCAGATCGAAATATAAAATATGTGTACTGTAAAAGTCTATATAGCTATACGACTTAGTATAATTAGAAGATATAATAGAATAGACTTCTGAGCGATAGATAAGTTTTATTCTCAACGTCACTTTTGTTGATGAAGTTCCTCCAAGATCCTCGGTAGATCTTCGTCTTCTATTGGTGAACGCCGTGAAGTCTAAGGCTCAACTACATATTCTATCCTAATCCGAGACATAGCTATAAGTAGACCAGAAATCAAGTATATAGTTTTAATCAACTAAACTTGACAAACAAGCTTGAGATAGCAACGCTTGCGAGTTCAACCGAGCAGCGCTCTAACAGTTACTACTAATTGTACCTATAAGTTTATGAGTAGTGCTATCTCGCACGACTGTGCGGGAAAGCTTAATAAGGTATCAGTAATAGGCCGTTGGATGGTCTTATTCACGGTCGTATTACATGTACTTTGTTTATTTACAACTGCTAGGGTTATTATTTCATAAACAGATCCTCTAAATTCATTTTTTGTTTAAATTATGTCCTTTCAGTTTATCGGTTAATACCTAATTGAACCATATCATTCATTTTCCACTCTCCTCTATTATAATTCTTCATCGGTGATGAAGAAATCATCAACTGAGATGTCACAAACTTCTGTTTTTCCAACACCAGACTTAAACAAAAACCCCAGTCACCAATGGTACCAACATTTCTCATTAACATTCAAGGTCAATAAATCTTAATCTTAGAAAATAAGCACAAATTAAATATCCCAAACTCTACTTATTCATCCAAGCTACATGATACAATTCATAGTGAAAAGGCTTAATTTGAGAAAGTAATGTAATCAAAAGAAAATTTTCGAAACCTTAAATAATGACGATTAAGGAACGGTCTTCATTAGAAATAATTTGTTTGGTTTTTCAGTTTTCTTCATTTAATTCACTCATCATGATGTGTTTCAAACCCAACAATATAACACCTCCATCACTGCCCGTCAACATGAACATGAAGATAAATTCCTTGTTTTTTTAATGTAATTGACATAATTTAATTAGGTGCACCATAGAGTGGTTCAGAATCAAAAGGAGAGGGAGATAATATAACATTCATTCTCTTTCATCAGAAATGAAGTAAAAATATTTTGGTTCCCTAATGTAAGTAAAACCCATTTCTTGGGTCTAGAATTTAATTGCTCTGTATGATAATTTGATATAAACAGTTAGTTACAAAAACTTGATTCTATCTTATGTTATAAAGAAATCATCAGTAGAGTTTCATCTTTCACTCAACGAGTTCTTCTTCCTTTTTTTCCCCCTCCAGTTTTGAAGCAGGTTTAATGGAGATGAAACTTGGAGTTTGTAGATTTACCTGCAATTTTTTCATAACAATGTTATTAATAGGGAAAAGGACATAAGTTGAAATAATTTTTTCTAGAACCATACAGTTGTTAGCTGTAATTTCCAAGACAAAATAAAATACATATAATCTGACCGTCCATAAAACCATCCAACGACCTATAACTGATATGTTATTAAGCTTTCCCGCACGGTCGTGCGGGTTATCACTGCTCTAAGTTTATTAGTGGTTACACTTGTAACGAAAATAATGCTAATTTTTTTAAAAAACTTTGGAAGCTAAGCCCCATTCCTAAGATTCAAATATTTCAATGGAAAGTTATTTCTAGAGTGTTACCTTTAGGAGAAAGATTAAGTACCACTAACAAAGATGCTAATCCTTTTTGTGGGCTATGCAACTCTGATATCTTAGAAGACGAGTTATATCTTTTTGTTGAATGCAATTTCACGAAATCCATCTGGTTTGCTATGTCCTTTAGTTTTCTTCTTAACTATACTTATGATAATGATATCAAAAGTTGGTTTAATTGTTGGATGGATGAAAATAGACTTAATGATCTTTGGCCAAAAATCTCATGTATAATCTGGCACATATGGAAATATAGGAATAGAGTAGTCTTTGATAAAATCAAACCTAACCCTAATGATCGTATTAATGCTGAAAAAGCGGGGGTATTTCAACCACACCCAATAATTCGTTCGGCAATCTGTATGGAATAAACTCCAATATAATTCCGAGAGCACTACCTTAAAAGCGAGCTCAATCAAGAGATATATCAAAGAGATTTATCTCTATTTCTCAATGCAATCAGTAAATCAAACAGATAGAAATCCGTGAGCCTGATTGATATGAGAAATAACTTGGATGGTACCAAAGACCAATGCCCAAGTGTCAATCAAGTTATTTCCAACAAACAAGTTCGTATTTATCAACTGATTGAACTACGCGCAATCTGTGATATTTTAATTATATAAACAAATACAATACGGAAAAGAAATAGAAGAGATCCCGCAAGAATAAAGGTGTCGTTTTTGGTGAATTTGGTTTTACTCTTAAACCCAATACCACTAATTAATGTTTCCAAAGGACTTTTGACCAAAAAGCATAGCCGAAATTCCAAAGATCCTTTGTATATCACTCTTACGGGTATCAATCTCTTTTTATTTTAAAGATAGGGGTTTTGTGACATTATCATTGAGTTTATCCAACTCTAGATCTTTCACGCGAAGAGATGTTTCAGATTTTTCCAGTTTTTTCTTCGTTTCCCGATGAATTTCTTCAATTTTTCTCAAGAATTCAAGAACCTCCTTATGTAACTCGTCATTTGAATCAGAGTTAGGATCTACAGATGTTTCTGCTGAAAGAGATGAATTTTCTACATAGTCTTCCGGTAGACGCTTATTTGGCATATCGTCAAGAGAAACTATGAGAGCAATATTTCCTTGATAATATTCCTTACTAGGGCATTCCTTTTGCACATTTCCAAAGCCACGACATTTAAAGCAGTGAAGGATATTTTCATCTTGAGAAGAAGAACCATCCTGAAAGTTGGATCTTTAGAACCGTTTTCCCAGATCGTCTTTCTTTTCGTTTCTTGAGGAATTCATTCTCTGACTTGTTGTGTGATCATTGACATGGTGGCATCAATTTTCTGATATTCACAACACTCATCATCCCAAGATAATCCAACTTTTGGAGGAGGAGGCTTTTAATTGGTCACGACTTTAAGAGTAAAAGCTTTCTATTTAGCCGTCTGCTGTTCATAATCAAAGATCTTTAACTTTTTAACGAGGGTGCTTATGGAAAGTATTGTAAGATCGTTTCCTTCATTGATGACATATTTCTTATACTCATATGGAGCTAGAAAAGATCTACGAATTTTCATCACAATATCCATCTCGGAAATAGTATTACCTAAGCATGAGAGGCATTCACTATTTTAGATAATTTGTGATTAAATTCCTCAAATGAATCATCGTCACCCGCATGAAGGTTTTCCCAGTCAGACGTTAGATTTTGAAGCCTTGCTTCTTCGTATAAGGTATTCCCTTCAAATATGATTTCTAATATATCTCAAGCTTTCTTCGACGTAGTGCACGTAGAAACATGGTGTTGAAGGTCTTGGCTTATGTCATGGATTATAACGTTGAGTACATCATATTTATACTTAGCATTATTGATTTCGCCATCGTTGTATGTAGCTATGTCTTTCGCTATAGTTGTTTCACCTTGTGCAACAGTTGAAGGATTATAACCCTTTATAGCAAGAACCCATGTTTCGAAATCACGAGCTTGTAAGAAGGAGCACATAGCTGTTTTACACCATAAGTAATTTGTTTCATCGAAGTCTGGTGGTACGTTAATTGAGATTGAACTCAAACACCGACTTATTAGGTCTAAAGGTGTGCTCTGATACCAATTGAAAAGGAGAGGATACCAAGTACACCACCAACCTTTTCGTTTGGAAACCTGTATGGACAAAACCTAATACAGTTACAAGTAGATCTAATTAAGGTTCCTTGACAATATGTATATATAGTTTTCTCTTATCTCTTCCACAATCAATATGTCTAGTCAACAAAGTACGAAATCTGATTATGTAGAAGAGTTCTTGGGAGATCTCACAAATCAATATCCAATTTCAATCTAGTCGTATCCAAATCAACAAGATCAGGATTCTGTCAAGCACGGAACATGTAATCTATATTTAAAGATACGAATTCTACAAGAACAATTCTCGTAATCAATCACAATTAATAAGGACTTAAACTACCTAGATTGAATACGTACTACTTGTGTTATTCGTATTATAAAGATAAAACAATATAATGCGGAAAAGGAAAAATACAAGACATCAAAAAATTTGTTAACGAGGAAAACTGGACCTGCAGAAAAACCACGGGACCTCATATAGCTATGAACATAAAACTATATTAAGCCGCTACAGACACTAGCCTACTATCATACTTCATACTAGAGTTGAGACCAAACTAACCCTCCAAACAATTCAGATGCAATCGTGCTCCTAATGTTTATTGGACCTCACAAGGCCCTATGCAATTGATTAATTTAGCTGACGTCCTTTACAGCCTAAGAGGAAGACTTTTGGTACCAATCTTACTCTAACAAATAAGCCTATTTGGTTTATATTTAGATCGTTTAGATCAAGGCTTGGAAAGCTGTTTGAAACAAACAAATATAGCAAGCCTCACGAATCCGAAACACTAACACTTAGTAGATGAAGCCTGTATTACTAATACCTCTCAAGAACAATCTTGAACCGCTCAACAAAGAAGAGTTTAGATATCTATCTTAAGGAATCCCAAAGTCCAAGACGAAGAGAAATTTGTGATTTCTATCCATGTCGTTCTTGATTGGAGATTGACGAAAACCTCGGAAATAAATAAGAACGAGATCAGGATATACAAACTATCAAAGTAAAGATAGTCGGACCTGTATTCACGAATCCCTAAATGAATTCTTTAAGTCGTAAACCCAATTATGTTTCTCAGAAAAAACCTAGGTTAATAGAGGATGACATTAATAAACAACTAGGATACATAAGTGTTAGGTATTGAACTTCCCAATTATTTTGAGGCTCTTTATACGTAGACTTTTAAGACTAAAGGTTTCTTTGAATTCAAGCTAAGATAACTTGAGAATCAAGCAAACACTTTCTCTGTTTAGATGAAACGCTAGATCTTGTTAGGAGTTCATGTAGGCATATGGTAAGTTTTCCTTAAAATTGCATAGAAGAATATACAATGTTGTTCAGGGTTTTGGAATTATGTATAATAATAATTCATGACAAGTATGTCGTATGAACATATAAGCATAATCATGTTTATTTAACAATTAAGACTTGAATCATGAATCACAAACACAAAGTATTTTAGTGATCAAAGATGTCTTAGAGGTGTTTATGAGAATTGTACCAATGCCATACATAATTATGAAAATAGTTTGTGAGCATATGCTTAATCCGATTTGGGTTGGTATGTGTATAGGTTCACGTACCTATGAGCCAGTTCCTGAATTCATGGAGCTAGGGTATGCATACCAGGTCTGCATACCCTTAAGTTATTCACGAACTTGGCCCAGTATGTGTACCTCCCCCCTTTAGGAATTTTAGAACCTTAGGGTAGGCGTACCGGGTATGTGTACCTACCTACATTCCCGAACTCAGATATCTAAGGTACGTGCATTGGGTATGCATACTTACCATGTGTCCATGTTTCAGTAGTTCTGAAAACTCTTTTTTCATGTTTTGAAAAATTCCCAATGGCGATAGACATGAAGTATCACTGCTTTGGAAATTTCCAAAGATCAACTTGAAACAAAATTATTTCCTGCAAAATATATTGTTCTTAATTAAGATTGTTAAGGATCTACGAACAAAATTTGCTTGAATTATACTTAGAGATGTTTAACGAGACAAGCTTGACTCGAAACTTCTTCTTTATAATATTAAATATATTAGAAGTTATACGACCATAGTTTCTTATAATGGTAAAGAGTCCACCGCCTGCCGTCAGGCCTGTCCCTTGAGCAGGTGATTCTGAGGTTAGATCAAAGGGGGTACTACGAGGCCTCTTCCCCAAGCATCTAACCAGCTCAGATAACAAGCAAGGTATGAAACTCCTTCATTTCATTTGTCTCGATTGATTGGGACTTGCTTTGTGAATATAAGAGAGGTACATGGACATCCCTTTGTATCTAGATAATACTTCCTTGCTTTCATTAAAATGATTTCTGAGATTCAACTAGTAAACCGTCTGAGATAGGACTTTTCCCGTCCTTCATCTCGAGGAACTGACGTGACTCGACCAACGGTAGAGGCTCTTTAGAGACTCGACTGAAATGAGAGGAACCAAGATCTACAGGTAAGAGTCCTTGTTTCCTTGGTTTTTCTAGTGACTTCGTCTCCTTATTTAGACTTCCCTGACACCCACGGACGGATCCAGTTTCTTGCTTCCACCATGCCACCTTTCTGGGGTACAGGGTCCGACGAGACTTAAGGACCAACACGATGATCTCGATGGAAACTATAACTTCAAGAACTTTGGAAATGAAATGACTACCAACAAGACTTTGTTTTCATCCCACTGCCCGTTGAATCCACCTTCTTTTGTATGAGAAGAGTAAAGAGTCGGCTGCTTATCCTTTAATACACCGAATAGAATATCCCTCTTTCTGAGGCCCGGAGGGACTCAACTGAAAAGAGAGGAACTGATGTGACTCGACCAGAGGGAGAGGATCTTTAGAGACTCGACTTCGAAGGAGAGGGACCTGTAAGGGGGTGAGACCTTACTGAAATCGATACATGAATCACCTTAAATATAAGAAGCCGCATAAGGGGATTAGTCCGAGTGGAGGAAAAAAAAAGGATTGAACTGCTCGCTAGTCCCATGTCCTTTTTTGCGGGACCCACCCCTTACTGCAAGCCTCGTCCTCTTTCCAATGAGTCTCACATGTAGGACATATAATCCCCCTACGGGTCCCTCACATAGACATATGAAGTTTTTTCATCCCTTCTCTGTCATTTTCTTTTAAGTCGAGTACTCTAAGTATCTTTCCTTTTCCGTACAGTTAAACCATACCTCTACCCTTTTCCTTTCCATCCGATCCTTCTCTTTCGCTTCTCTTTTGCTTCTCCTAATCTTCCTGATCCACATATTGTTGAAAGAAGCTACTCCATGATGATAAAGTCTCATCTTATTTGTTGGCAGAAGTGACAATGATATTTTTAATAGGTCTAAGACTTGGTTGGGAAGTCTTTAGGCCCCCCTCTGATAAAAGAGTGCTTTTTGAAGCCTATCATGCGATGCAAAAAAGACCTCTCGTTGTTGTAGGTTCGAATTGTCGGCATATCAATACATAATAACTAGCGAAACCTATCAACCGAGCTACAAAGAAACTACCTCAGATGTCAACAAAAGTTTAACAACCGACTCATGTCAGGTTTGAAGTTTAAGCACAACTTTATCCTTTATACAATTGTTTTCGCTCGACTGCAGTTATAAGAAAGAGCTCAACCACATTTTGATCTAGTTATTTTATTTTAAGTAAAATAAATTGTTTTCTGTACTCAATCTTCTTAGGCTGCTGTAAATGAGTTTCATTCTTTCGGAAAGTTGATCCTAATTGTTTATATAATCAAATTCATTTGGAGGCATCTAAGAAAGAGGAATACGTCTTGAATCGCACATTAGAAGGCAGAGGTCGCCGGGTTATTCAAATAAGTCGTGTTTTCTGTTGGTTTCCTATGTTGCAACTTATCTACCAATTCGATTGATCCGGAATGGATCGGCTAAACATTCTATTAAGGATCTCGGTCTTGGCTCTTCTGTATGGTATTCATTCTCGTTTGGCTCTTGAAATTACATCTAGTGGGTCAGCTTGAAAATAAACGAGTTTCTAATCATAGAATATTATTCCTGTCAGACTTGAACCTAACTCAAATAGCAAGGCAAGGATTCGGAGAATTTTGCCTCCTTTTCGCCGAAGTAAATTGATCGAAGCTAAGGGGTGTGTCCAGATATTTTTCCCATTTCATGTATCATAAATGGATCCGCGGTGATATTTTTATGTCTTGGCTACCCTTTATCAGTATTTTTCTTACCACCCCAATTAGGAATAGAGAATTCATTTCAAAGAAAGGTCTACCTCTTGGAATAATCTTATTCCTTGTTTGTTTGTTATTTGATCCATTGTGGTCAATAACGCTTTTTAATTAGGAAAAGGTAAGGAAAGAGAGGGATTCGAACCCTCGGTAAACAAAATCCTACATAGCAATTCCAATGCTACGCCTTCAACCACTCGGCCGGGCTAAATCCTGAATCAAGCTAGAAAGCGCTATTTGATGATCCCGCGTAGTATTAGGTAGTTGGTCGAGTAAAGGCTGACAAAGATGATGATGCTTAGCTGGTCTTTTCGGATGATCAGCCACACTGGCACTGAGACGCGACCCGTACTCCCATGGGGGGTAGCAGTGGAGAATCTTGGACAATGGGCGCAAGCCTGATCCATCAATATGGCGTGAGTGCAGAACAAAAATTTCGCTTGTCAAGATCTTTCGTCGAGTGCGCGATCATGACATGAGTCGAGGAAGAAACATATTCCATACTTCTCGCTCCCACCGGCCGACTGATGGAAATTGACTGACTATCGAAGATATTAGTGTTACCTCGTCTGCACTGGTTTGTACATGAATGAGTGAGTTTTACCGAGTACTCAGTAAATTATGGACCACTTCAAATATTCGTTTTCGAGAGGGATGATCAACTCCGCAAATATCTACCGAAACTTGAACCCTTGTATAGGTATGCAATTTGAGAAAGCACAACAATGTAAATGGGTAGTCCGTATTGGTCTCAGATCTATTCCCATGTTCCGATCTTTCCAGGGCCGACCACAAGTTTCATCTGAAGAAGAATACAAGATTATGGTTGATAAGATGGTATATGGAGATGAGCCGACTTCCATAAACAATTACTAGAGCATACTAAGGAGTCTCCAAATACTTGGTACGAGAAGTCGTTATTATCAGAAAACGATGGTATTCTGGACCCCGTGATTGTTTTGTTTGATTAGTGTACAACCACCTTAACCGCACAATCCTGGACCTACCTCCATCCCGAGAGTAGCCGTATGAGGCGAAGACGCATTCATGTCAAGGGGGAGTAAGACTTCTCAGTTTAGGTATCATCTTGATCCTCTATACCATGTTCGTATGGTGGCGTGATGTTCTACGCGAATCCACCGTGGAAGGACATCATACCAAATTCGTACAAGACGGACTTAGATATGGTTTTATTCCCTTCATAGTGTCAGAGGTTGTATTCTTTTTCGCTTTTTCTGGGCGTCCTTCCAGTCGTCTTTGTCACCTGCGGTAGAGATCAGATCATGCTGGCCGCCGAAAAGGATTCTTGTTTTAGATCCATAATCCCCTTCCTTACATGATTTCTACTTCATATAGATGGACATAGGATCTATGTCCAATTGCTTAGAAGTATATTTTGTGCCACAACCCTTCCTATCTGATAAAAAAGGATCCCTGCTGAGTAAAGTCACTTACGCAAGGTCAAGATGGAAAAAGCGAAGGTGACGGAAAGACTAACACAAATAAGTTCGTTCAGATTTCCGTGAGTCAATATCTACTAGGTAGATCTCAGAGTTTCCTTATCTTGGATCACAACAAACAAATGAGTCGTACAGAAAGTAAATTGCCATTGCAACTAATGAAAAGTGCCTTATAATCCTAAAAAGAGTATACATGATTTCCTACCTAGCGTAAGTTACCCCACTAACCGGGCAGAAACCACCTGTTCCAGTGGGAAAAAGCTGAGATCTTTCACACTTGTAGCTTTCCGACCTAGCCTATTTTTCAAAGACAGGGTCATATAAGTCAGAACCTCGTAAGCTTCCCTTTTTTAGAATTAATGCCCAGCCAGCCAAAGCCACGATGGAGCAAGAAAGAAAGAGGGGTCTAGTCGACTGGTGAAACAGATGCACGAAGATAAATCGGTTCCGCAACATCAGAAAGAGCGATTGTGAGGAAGATCCTTTCTATCAAAATCATTGGTTTAACTTCATTCTTTAACTGCTCTGGGAGAGAGACTTGCCTTCTCAAAATCAGGAAATCACTGGTTGGATTTGCCAACAAAAAAAGAATGGGAAAGTGATTCACTAGAAATCAAGAGATGAAAAATATTTGCGGGGATCGGTGCCATGAAGCTTGCAGAGAGCATTTCCAGGCGTTTGGCATCGGATATGGACCGTCAAGGAAGTAGGCGCCTGGGCCGCGAACAAAGCGTTGGCGGATAAAATGGGGAGAGCACCTTAAGCTATCAGGTGTAGGCGCTTTATAGAGGTTAATTTTCTAGTTCTTCCTATTTGACCCAAACTGATCGACCTAGCCATGAGGAGGTTGAAGACAACCCTAACAGGACTTGGATGACCGAACCCACGTATGTGATTCCATCCTGCGCATATTCGATATTTTAGCCTGCAACTAATTCATCTTTCACTTCTGGGAGATCAAACGAAGCTTAATTCGTTTCTGCCAAACTCGGCCTGGCTAAATCCTGAATCAAGCTAGAAAACGCTCTTTGATGAGCCCGCGTAGTATTAGGTAGTTGGTAGAGTAAAGGATGACCAAGACGATGATGCTTAGCTGGTAATTTTGGATGATCAGCCACACTGGGATTGAGACACGGCCCAGACTCCCACGGGGGGAAGTAGTGGGGAATCTTGGACAATGGATGCAAGCCTGATCTAGCAATATGGCGTGAGTGCATAAAGGCAATTTCTCTTGTCAAGCTCTTTCGTCTAGTGCGCGATCATGACATGGCTCGTTGAAGAAACATATACCATACTTCTCGCTCCCACCGGCCGACTGATGGCAATGGAATGACTACCGGATATATTCGTGTTACCTAGTATGTACTGGTTTGTACACGAATGTGTGAGTTATACCGAGTACTCATTATAGACCACTTCAAATCTTTGTTTTAGAGAGGGATAATCAACTCCGCAAATACCTACCGAAACTTGAACCCTTGTATAGGTATGTGAAAAATCGGGGGGTCTAACAACCACACCCAACAATTCGTTTGGCAATTTGAGATGACTTACTCCAATACACTTTTTAAAGAATCAACTAGATAGTCAGACTCAATCTAGATAAAAGTACATCAAATAGTTTAATATCTCTAACTCTTAATTCAATCCGCAATGATCAACAAATGGAAATCTGCGAGACTGATTACATATAAGAGGAGTTAACTTGAACGGTACCAAATACCAATGTTCAAGTGTCAATCAATGTAAAATCAACAACCAAAGGTTGGATATTCTAATTGGTTGACCTTAACGCACAACCTGTGATATTTCAATTATATAACAAAATATAATGCGGAAAAAAAAACACATACACCAGAATTTTGTTAACGAGGAAACCGCAAATGCAGAAAACCCTGGGACCATGTCCAGATTAAACACCACACTGTATTAAGCCGCTACAGACACTATCCTACTACCAATGAACTTCGGACTAGACTGTAGTTGAACCCTAATCAATCTCATATTGATTCAAGGTACAGTTGCGCTCCTTACGTTACTGATCCCAACAGGATACTATGCACTTGATTCCCTTAGTTGATCTCACCCACAACCAAGAGTTGCTACGACCCAAAGTCGAAGACTTGATAAACAAATCTGTCTCACGCAAAAGAGTCTATAGGATTGAATAAATCTGTCTCCCACAGAAATACCCAAGAGTTTTTGTTCCTTCTTTTGATAAATCAAGGTGAACATGAACCAATTGATAAACCAGACTTATATTCCCGAAGAACAGCTTAGTATTATCAATCATCTATGATGGCGAAACTAGATATTGTGGAATCACAAACGATGAGACGAAGATGTTTGTGATCACGTTTTATCTTTCCTATCAGAGAAATTAATCTCGAGAAAATCTTAGAGAAGATAGTACTCAAACGATAGAATCGGGCAAGATCAAAACACACAACTACAAGAGAAATAGTTGGGTCTGGATTCACAATCCCAATGAACTCTTTCAAGTCTTTAACCTACAAGGTTTAGGAAAAACTAAGGTTAAAGGATAATCGACTCTAGCTTATGCAACTAGTAACACACATGAGGTGTGGGGATTAGGTTTCCCAGTTGCTAGAGTTCTCCTTTATATAGTTTTTCAAATCAGGGTTTGCAATCCAAGTTACCTTGGTAAAAAAGCATTCAATATTCACCATTATATGGAAAACCTGATTCAACCTAGATAATATCTTTCAACCGTTATATCCACGATTTGCAAAGATTGCATTCCTTATTATATAAATGTTTAAGTTCATGTACACAACCGATTTTAGAAAGTAACCACTCAAGTACGCAAACAGGTACGCATACTTGAGTAGCCGGACTTGATTTTGGTTACGCCAGTACGCGTACGGGTGCACATACTTCAACACATTCCAAACTCCAGCATATTTTCATGGACATGAACTTTCCGCCAGTATGCATACGGGTATATGTACTTGCCCAGACATCAGTAACCACCAGTACGCGTACGGGTACGCATACTTCAGGTTCCCGGTTTTGGACCCGTACAATAATGTGATTAACACACTATGCTTATATCCAAATATGGTTACATGATTCCAAACTCTTTATTTCAATCATTGAAACTTTCTTAGAGGACGTTATATAGTTGTTGTTCACAAACTGTTTTTCGTCAAAGCGATTTTCAAGTTATTGAAATTATCATAATGAAACATTCCAAGACAACACCAAATGATTGTATCACACTTTTGATGGTGGTATTTAGCTTAGGATTAAAATCGTAAAACCTTGCATCTGATGTGACGTCACTCTGCAAGGAAACGGTGCCGTGAGAGCTAACCTCTCCACCGACATATTTATTGAGCCATTCAATATATCTACATGAAATTTACCAAGACTGGCGAATATAGCAACCATCCCAGATGTCCTGTAAATTTCAGTGCCTTGCCTATACTTAAGTTCCTTTGAATGCCTTCTATGCTATGTTCTCCGGATGAACCCTTAATGTTGATATGGCATGACGATTTGTGTTCACTCGCAGCGGAGTAGCACGAATCTCCAAATATCAAGGATAAGATATTTGCATAAGGTATTCAATCATAAAAGCATGCTGCTCTCTGGAAATGAACTTAAAAGAACTCTGTGTCAACACATAGAATTCAATCAATTGTCCTGACTAACTTGCAGAAGATAGGGTTTCGCGCCTCGCGCAGTATACCAGACCTTGCTTGTCAAAATTAAGCCTAGGTAAACTAGGTAATTAATCCGCCATGGATTAGAAGGTGCAAAACCTCGCCCAGAATCAGAAAAACAGGGAGCCGCAGCAGCAAAGGGAGGCGTGGCCATGCTTTAGGCTAGCTGGCGCCACTTTCCATTGGCCCCGCCCCATCCTAATGCGGTCCTATTTCCCTCGACCAATCAGGCACTTTAAACTTGCCACACGCACATAAGTTGTGGCTGGGCCCATGCTTGCTGGCCCCACTTCCCATCGATCAATCGGGTCACTCTAGAGCCGCCACACTCTCGCCAGAAGTGTAGCCGCGCCTTATGTTTGGCCTACACCCTTTTCGTGGCCAATCAAGTTGCTCTAAACTTGCCACCATACATTAAAGGCCAAACGCACCCTGCCGCGCCACCATACTAACTGGAAAGCCAAACGCGCCCTGCCACGACAACATATTGATCGACATGCCAACATGCCACTCTACCGCGGTAACATGCCACTTCGTGGCAACCTGCCATAAATAGCCACCACACGGCAATCCCTACTCTTATAGTCGTTTCCACACTACGGCCTTTCCATAGTTCCTTTGGCATAGCCATGATGCCATTCGCACAAAAGTATCACCATGCCACGGCTACTAGCACGCCGCCATGCCACGGCTACTGGCACACCGCTATGCCACGACTACTGGCACACTGCTATGCCACGACTACTAGCATGCCACCATGCCACGGCTACTAGCACGCCACCTTGCCACGGCTACTGGCACACCACTATGCCACGGCTACTGGCACACTGCTATTCCTCGGCTACTACCATGCCGTCATGCCACAACTACTGGCACACTGCTATGCCGCGGCTACTAGTATGCCGCCATGCCACGACTACTAGCACGCCGCTATGTCACGGCTACTGGAAAACCGCTATGTTACGGCTACTGGCACACTGCTATGCCACGAATACTAGCATGCCTCCATGCCAAGGATTCTAGCACGCCGCTATGCCATGACTACTGGCACACTGCTAAGCCACGGCTATTGGCACACTGCTATGCCACGACTACTGGCATACCGCCATGCCACGACTACTAGCACGCCGCCATGCCACGGCTACTAGCACGCCGCTATGCCGCTACTACTAGCATGCCGCCATGGCACGGCGCCTAGCACGGCGCCATGCCACGGCTACGCCATTGGCATACCACTAGCATGCCGCTATGCCAATGGAGCCACTCCGCTATACAACAAGATGCGGCCATAATCAATGGCCATCCTTCCTCATGAGATGCAATCTCAACCATTCAAGTTCGCCAACAAACTGACAGATTTGTGGAAAGTTTCAGGTGACCAGCTGCCTAAATCTAGTGGCCATGGCTACGCCAAGCGCCACTTGCGCTAAGCGCCACTTGCACTAACGTGCCACATTGCCACTGCGCCGTTATCAGGCACCAATACAAGGTATCCATAATCAACGTCTACCCTCCTTCATGAGATGTGATCTCAGCCGCCGAAGTTCGTCACCGAATTGACAAACTTGTGGCAAGTTTTAGGCGACTAGCCAAAACGAACCCAATAGCCTTACATTCTATTTTCCTACGGTAAGTCCCTTAACTTTGGCTTACCACATGTAGCAAAGTGCTACATGTTTTCCACTAAAACACTCGAGACATCAAACATGTCACAAACTGGGGGATGCTCATCAGGGTATTGGTCTGGCGGTTTACAGGGTACGACGTGCAATGCGCCTGTTACAAGAAAGTGTCATGAAGTGGGACAATTAGTGGTGATAAAAGTAACAGTGTAAACAATTCATTTCCTTCATCATGGAAGCATAATGTCTGATAGTTGCATGAATTCACTTCCTTCGTCATGGAAGCATAACGTCTGACAGTTATATGTTACCCTATTCTTCACCAGTCAATCGTTTCCACTTCCTACGAGACCAGGGTACGTTTCAATATGGATTGTATAAATAGGCTTCACCTTTTTTCATCAAACAACAAGTTTTGGTCAGGAGAACAATACAACATCCAGAAATCATCTGATAGCTCTTCATTCAGCTCGCCAGTTCAACTTTATGATACAAGTCAGGAAACACCCACACTTCCGGATTCAACTATTCTGTTCTCAACACTTTCTTTGCTTCCCTCCCTAAGACCAACCCTTCTCCTTCACTTTGTAACCGAAGCAAGCCTGGTACGGACATTTCTTGGTTTATGCCAGGATTGTACAGATTGATCTCTCTAATCAAAAGTACTCCAATGCAGTACATTGTTTAGGGTTTAGATTTGTTTCTCACCCACACACCCAAAATTAGCAGAAACGGTTTTCACCCACAAACAATTGGCGACCACAGTGGGAGATTAATCTCTCGGTTACAATATCAATTTCCAATTCCCAATTATAGTTTTTTCAACCCGGTATCAAGATGGTAGAACTCAGGTCCGGATCAGCAATAAACCCTGAAGACACTAGTGCTGAAATCATCCTCGGTATTAACATTCCTTCCAGTGGCATTAATACGCCAACTGCCAACGCCAGCGACGCGAAAAATGTTCCTTCAGGTGTTACACCTACGATCACCAGAGCCGCTGCTGTCACCCCCAATGTTTCTTCAAGTGTGACAGCTCCAACCGTCACCAGAGTCGCTGCTACTCCACCATCAGGACGAGAGACTGGAAGAGCCAGAAGAAGCCGATCTCTTCTTACCACTGTTGATTTGATGGAAAGACAAAAGGTTCTCGTAAGGCTCAGACAGACATGGCTACAACTCAGAAAGAGATACCTATTTTCCTCAAGACACTAATGGAGCGGCTACCACAAGAATAACGTCAACCCCAGACGGAGCTGACAAGGAATACTTTTAACATCCGGCGTAGACACTTCAGCAGGGCGCACGTTTTTCTCTTGAACGCCCGGTAGAAAGGAATCAACAATCCAATTTCATCACACTTGAAGATCAGGAATGACTTCTCCAAAATCGAGGCAAAGAAAATCAGCAACCCTCTTGAGTTCACAGATACCCTTTTCCCGTCTACATGATTTCTGAGGACTTCACCCACAAAATCGTGCAGTCTATGATGAAACATTTATGTGAGATTCTGTATTGTCTCCAAGGCGCATCGTCAAGGCATATTTGCAGCCCTCAACCGTACTGCATCAGGAAAGCAGCTGTTTCCAACCAGGGAAGCCGTTCTCAAACCCCAACCTCTTCTGGAAAGAACGATTGATAGATGGAACTGAGGACTACCAACCACTGTTCACTTGAAGGATATAGAGTTTGAAAACACGCTGATTGACGCGGCCTCCGACTTCAACATTGTAACCGTCAAGGCTCTGCGAGTTGCGAGGGAAAATCAAACAACAAAAGCGTATTCTTTCCCATGAGGAGAAAAACACGACTTGCCGACCAGAATTATTTGTGCCGTCTTCCCATATGCCATATTGTGTCAAGTCGTTTTTCAAGGTCAAGGGTTAATAGCGCCCTCACTGGAGTTCTCCAGCAGCCGTTTCGACGTTCCTCTCCAGGAGCCGCTTCAATGTTCGTTCCATCAGCCGATTCGCTTCAGCGTTCTCTCCATAAGCTGCTCTAGGATCCGAAGTTGAAGCTTCAGCGTTTTGCTCCATAAGCTTCAACGTCCTCTCCAAGAGCCGAAGCCGCTTCAACGCCTCTTTCATGCCAAGAATCTTGTCGTAGCCGCCACACTCCTCCCTTTCAAGGATCGTGATCATAGTTAGCCAAGGTTCGTAGTTGTGGCCACATTTTGATCCATCTCGCCAAACCCCGTGGTCATGGACAGTTTATTCGCTCACGCATCCATCCAATCCCTTTTCTTCCATGGACGCCCATGCAATTCCAGATAACCTTTTGGTTCCCACGACGATGTAGTCCCTTCTGATCACATCTTCTTCCAAGAACTGTTGCCGCTCGTTTGTCGATACTAGCCAGAGCTTTACCATAGAAACAACCACTACAAAGGTAATCCATACTTTTCCATATTTTAGTTTCACGTGGAAGAAGTAATGGAGTCGCCAGTACGGATGCAAGATGATATCTTTATGATGGTCAACTCACCGACCATACAAGATGGAAACATGTAAACCACACTTGGGGACTGAGGCTCTCCACGGGATCCCTTCACTGCCAAAGCTCAGAAGATACGGTCAACCAAAATTCATGGCCACGACAAGGTCATCCACCCTTCAAAGGTGTAACGTAAGAATATCATCACCTCTCTGTCTAGAAGGCGCATGCAACACTTTACGAGGCAACGGCGGATCCCAAGCCTACTCAGAGAAAACAACTTCAGTAACCAAAGAGAAGTGCGACTGGGGACTGCTCATCATGGTCCATCCCCGACATTAATCAAGCATTCATGAGATAACTCCAGGGACACGGCTGAAACATTTTTCTTGAAGATACAGAGGGAGCCACAATTAACAGCATAACTCTCTCACTTCTACCTCATCATTATCCAGAATGTTTCGTCCATGAGATATTCCAAGCATCTCAGCATCACATCCAGGGGAGTATGATAAGATTATCAAATCCCATAGGCGTGGATTCAAGGCGACACAATTAAATTAGGCTACAATTTGGGACTGAAGCCTCATTCATGTTTAGAAGCTTAAACGCGGTCACCACCTTACCAGTGAATGCAGCAGAAGCACATCTTCCACGAGAAAATAGGCTCAAGATAATTACACATGGGGAATACCAGAATGGGATGCCTTCACTGCCCTCAACCAGGTTATTTCCGATTTCAACATCGTCATTGTCGAAGTTTTACGAGCCGTAAGAATTTCTCAACATGAAGCCATACACGTGCATCAAAAACCCCAAGAGCACGCCACAGAGATGCATTCACATATCCAGCCACGCCATCGGATCTAATAGAAGTATAACTGGGAACTTCTCATCGCATCCCATTCCATACAATAATCCAAGATTCAGAAGATGGTTCAAAGGATGTTGCTTGGAATGAAGTCCTGGTAGCAGCACATCGGCGACGGAGCGCCTCTCAACTCATTTATTTCGCGCCCAATGGTTCCAGAAGATTTTTACCAACAGCGCAACTGGTAGGACTAGAAATGATCCTAAAAATTCTAACTGCAAGTGCACAGTGTCGGCAAGCAACACAGGGCAAGCACAGGTCAGTTCCACAGGGACAAGGGGGTGCAAGTGCTATTTTTCTTATTGTAACCAATTTCTAACTGATTACACTAACCAGGGCAGATTACTAATCATGAAACTTTAAACAAGAACAACAAAAGTGACAGTTGAAGCAAGTTCAACACTGACAGTTGAAGCAACAGCAACTGACAGTGAGGCAAGATGAATAATGGACAGTGAGTGTGTGAACAAGTAAAGATTGTGATGTTAAGACACCACAGTGAGCAGTGAAGGTAAAACAAGTGTAAGAAAACAATAAAACAAAGCTAAACAGTTGAAGATGGAATTGTGGATGACAGGGAAGGTTGATGGCAAACTAGGGTTTAGATTCCACCTCTTAACCTAGACTAAGTCGGATATTCCAATTGCAACTAAATTATCCTCCCAAAGTACTAGCTATCTGATTAGAGCATAACTAGTCTGAGGTTTGGACCATAATCAATTAACATGGGCTGCTGCACTTTCAATCACAGGGGTATCCTAACTACAATGTATGCCTGACATACAATGTGAGAGCAAAGTGATGAGAGGCCAGAATTGTAGTCTCCTACACAGTGGAATTAAGGTTTCATCTTCACCCTAGTGGTGAATTAGAACATGCTAACACCTAGAACTAAACAGTAAACAGGACATGAAATCAAAACAGAAATTAAACATTAAGCTAACAGTGAATTTATACAACTAAGAGCATTAGACTAACAAAACATCAAACAATTAAACACTAAAACATCAAACACTACACAGTGAACAAGAACCCTAATTATGAAATTGGATTAAAATTGAAATTTGAAACTAAAATTAAACCTAAAATAAACCCTAATTGATGGTTACTTGGATGACCCAAGAACAAGTTTTAACAGTGGCAACAACATCCATATTTATAGTTTACAACAAACCCTAAATTTTCGAAACCCTAAATTGAAATTAGGGTTTTTTCGATTTTCAAAATCACTCACCAAATTTCCTTGTTTGTTGTTCCTTGTCCTTCTTGTCGATGACCCATGCTTTCTTCTGCTCCTCTGCTACGAATTCAGTTCCCATCAACCTAGTTCTCTCATGTCAAAACCCTAACAGTGGGTAGGGTTAATGAAATGGGTGAAATAGGATGATGGGTTTTGTTGTCGGGTGATGGAGATGGTGGTGTTGTCGGGTGTTTGTGGTGGTGGTGGAACTCGAGGTCTGGTGGTGGCAGTGGAGTTGCAGGCGATGGGGAAGAGAGAAACTGGTTTTGGGAAGATGAGAAGGAAGAGATCGATGGGATTAGGATTAGGGGTTGTTTGGTTGGGAATAGGGTATGTGTTGCTATGGTGTGAGGCGGAGACCTCAAGAGTTGATGTACGGCGATGAAAATCCGTTGGACGATCCCATATAGATTGAATCGAACGGCTACGATAAAGAGGGTTTTCACGATTGTTGGATTATGAGATACAACAAAACTGACGGCTTCAGATGGAGTTAGGTATTATAGTGTTTGACAGGATCTTCGGAGTTTGATGCACAATGATGAGGCGACCGTCGGATGATGAGATGGATCCAATCTGACGGCTCTCGTGGAAATGGGTATGTATAATGGAAATGGATTTGGGTAAGGGTTTTGGGCCTTGGGTATACCAAGCCCATATCTTCTTTAAGAACAATTCTTCCTTCTTGAGCCCATTCCTAGCTTTTTGGTCTTGTGCGCAACATTCTTCGCGGCTTCCTTGCGTAATTCCTACCGGCTTTTCACTATTTTTCTGCTCTTTTTGCTCCGCACTTCATCCAGATTTTATTTGTTACCTAAAAATGCAAAATTAAGTAAGAAAATATATTTATTCTTGAAAACAATGAAAATACAGAATATGGGATAAAATGTAGAATTAATGCAAAAATGAGTTAAATGCCAACAAAAAGGGATAAATATATACAATATTTGGCACTCATCAAATACCCCCAAACCTGAATTTTACTTGTCCTCAAGTAAAAAAAACTAAGGAAATCCTACCATACCACTGTCGCTGGTCTCTCGAATGCATTTAGCGTATGCACTAAGCCTTTTAAACCACTAAGTGTCCCTAGTGGACGAGTTGAAGTCTCGTGAAGGTTTACCAGAGGTGTGCCTACAAAACCTAAGGACAAAATATAAGCTCATATTCCATCAAATGTGACATGTGCAAAACAGTTAAGCTCACAGCAAAATGGAGATGTCAATCTAGCTATCGAAGGCACAATCCTAGCACTGATAACAAAAAAAGACATGTGATAAGAGTGTAAAGTGTATCTACACATGTGTAAAGAAAGATCTGAAGTTATGACTACTAATCACCAAGAGATAGTTTCTCAGGCTAAGAACCAGGTCGAAATCTAGCTAGCTGTCCGGACTTTACGAGAATTGTGAATGAGTTGGAGGTATTTCACAATTACTCGCGTTGTACATCAATGGCATACACCCTCCTTGCTTATTACATGAAACAACAAAAGATGACTATTTACATGACTCTTATTTACATTGACTATTCTCTTTTTATTTTTGGAACAAGAGATGATGGAATTGATAAATACTTGATTTTTTTTTTTTTTTTTTTTTCTGATATTTTTTTTTCTGAATATTCGTTTTTTTTTTTTTTTTTTTTTTTTTTTTTTTTTTTTTACATAAGGAAACACTTTTGATACATAAAAAAAAAACAAAAATTACATGACACTTTGCAAGAGGTAGCCCTTTTTGATGCACCCAGTTAAATTCGATGGTTGTTTTCTTAATGTAACCTCCATCTTCTATCCCAACCAACCAAAGAACAAGCTAGTCAAGTTTCGTTCAGTATTCTAAAGTGATTGGCAATCGTAACTTCCTATCCAACACCTTGAAGATCGAGGCCATACATGTATTGGTAGATCGTGCGCGTGCAAATTTCTTATCACTATGTGAATTGTGCTAGAATCAGGGTGCCTAAATATCTAGACTAAGACTCCTAATAAAAATACATATTTGCACAAGAGTCAACATTTCAAGGTAAATGAGCTCCATTTTTATGATTTTTCATTTTTTAATTTTTTATTTTGATTTTTAATTTTTTTTGGAATTTTTCAATTTTTTCAAAAAGAAGAAGGAGTTCGTTTTCAATATGGCAATTATCGTGGTCTACTCTATACCCCCAAACCTAAACTAAACATTGTCCTCAATGTTTCAAATATGGAAAGAATTAAAATGCAACATATGGAAAGGGACATGCTGAGTAGAGTAAAAGGAGAGAGAATACCCGATTTCGGCGAAAGCAGAATTAAAACTCCGTTATTCAAGGCAAAAATCCAACATATTTCAGCCGAGATCATATTGGATTAGCAAAATATATACAAAAGGAACAAAAGGGTTTTTAAAATTTTCTACTGGATTATATACAAAAAATTCACCATACACTAACAATCTAAAGAGTTGAGGATCAACCCAAAAGACAAAGTGTAGAGGTTTCAACAGCTTCACACAATAATAATAGGAAAGAAACGCAAGTGAAACTGTGAAACAAAATGAGCTACCCCCAAACCTGGATTTTACAGAAGATATAATTTTGAAAACAAAATCGCGCAGTTTCGGGGGTTCATCTTGCAACAAGGTCTAGCTGAAATGAACTTGCTAGGGACGGGCAAACATGCTATTTCCAACTGTGGTTCCTCAAAGATATTATACTTAGAAGCAAAATAGTCCAAGAGGACTTGGGAAGCACACAGTTCCAAACCTAGATTAGGGATTTTCAGAAAAATTGGTTTTACAATTGGTACAAACCAAATCTAGGTTGGGTGGAAGGCCATCAGATTGTGACTTATGTAGGAGATAGGCACATCATTATTAATCAAATCAAAATCTCCTAATCATCTACACATGTCACATCATGCTCACAATCATCAATCAATTGGCAAGTTCACACTAGAATCATCAACATCATCAACAATTTCTTCTCATGCATCGGCAAATCAGGAGAAATATCACAATGTGACCTAGGTAGAGAATCAGACACATCAAATATATTTTCATGCATATTAGTGTCTACAGAAGATTCAACTATTCCTATGTCATGCTCATCTTCACAGAATAATTGTACGAATCCCATGTCAATATCAAAATCATATGAATTACAATGAGTATTAGAAAAAACAACATTCATGAAGGTCGAGGGCGAGAAGCCATATGTTATTGAACCAACAGGTTCCACAATATTTTCATGTTCTTCTAACATATCATCATAATCATCATAATCATCATCATGGTAGCATGCATATTGGTCCTCATTAAAAGTGGTGGTGTCATTAGTCGATTCATGTTCCTCTAAATTAGGTTCATATTCAACATCATTTACATGAATGGGACTAGACACTTCATTAGGGACAACATACATTTCCTCATGAATTTCCTCCTTTTGTAGGTGAAGCAAAATCTGATCTAAATATGCCTGAATTCGTGATGTAGATCTATCGAAGTTTTGCTCACTGAGTCTGAAAGCTTCTGTGGTGGAGTCTAAATTCATGGGAGTACAAAATTCTTCATGTTCAAATTGTGGTGATTGGTACATGTGTGCATGGTCATTAGGGTTTATAAAAGATTGATCGCAACCCTCAAAGGATTGATTATGGTCCCAATGACTACCATTCTCACAATTTATGGGCATTTCATACCTTGGATTTTCTCTAGATGCCTAAAATTATGCAAAATATGACAATTCTCAACAGGGTGGTCTAAACTACCACATGCGGGACATGCATAGATTTCAGGTTGCCTAAGAAAATTAGATGTGACAGATTCCTCATGTGATTGTATTTCTAAAGCTGTGATTCGAGCTTCTATTTGATCCATAAGTGATGATTGTGTGAGTGAGGCACTAGCAAAATGTTCATTTTCACGTTGCGATGATGCATGTATGAATAGGCATTAGGGTTCATGTATTGCGGCTCGGGACTTTGAAAATGTCCATAATAATTCCTATGACTATTGACATCATGGTCCGTGGAAGGTTCATAACGTGGCATATGCCCATAAGCAAGTTCTCTAAGAGTTTTATTTCCATCCCCAGGAGCAGACCAAAATCCAGACATGATTGGCTCAAAAGCTAAGTAACTATGTTACAAAGCTCAGAATTTGGTTTTTAAAGGGTTTGGATTTTTGGGAAAAATTTGGTTTTGGTGGGAGACATTTTTTTTTTGGCAAGTTTGGTTTTAATGGGATATTTTAGAAAAAATTTGGTTGTCAAAATGGGAGCAAGTAAAATTTGGTTTTTGAATGGGAGAAAAGTTTTGGTTTTTGAAATTAGGAGCAAAATTTTTTTTTTTTTTTTTTTTTAAACTTAGCCTAGCATAAATTATCACACCCCACAAAAGAAAATAAAAACAACAATAAATAATTACAAGCCCATAAAAGAAAGAAAAAAAGAAAAAAGAAAAATTATTACAAGCCCAAAATAAAAAATAAAGAAAAACAAAAATTATTACAAGCCCACAAATTAAAAATGGAAGCCCACAGGTTGGGTTCTCTTAATGGGTTTAGGCTTACCTTTGAAGCACACCCAGCTGTTCAGTTAGGTTGCAAAAGCCCAGTTGGGCTTTGGATCATCCTAAGCTTTGGCTTTTCTGAGGCCCAGTTGGGCTTTGTTCACTTCTGCAGCTTACAGCCCAGTTGGGCTTTGGTTCACTTTCTTCACCTTCTGCAGCTTACAGCCCAGTTGGGCTTTGGTTCAGCAAAGCTGCAAGTGCACAGGGTCAGTTGGCCTGGCACCAGGTGCAGCAGCTTTGGTTCAGCAACAGGTGCAACAGCTCACAGGATTCTTGGCCTGGCACCAGCAGGAGCACCACAGCAGCACAAGAGCATCAGCAGCAGCAAGCAACAAGGATTTTCAACAGCACCACAGCACCACAGCAGATTTCAGCAGCAGCAGCAGCAGTTCAGTGGCAGACTTAGCAACAACTCAACAGGAGTTACAGCAAGCAAAATCAGCAAGCAAGCATAGGAGTTACAGCAAGCAGAGTTCAGTAACAACCCAAAAGAAAGAAAGAGCAATTGCGCCGCAACCGAGTCCCCGGCAGCGGCGCCAAAAACTTGGTAGGACTAGAAATGATCCTAAAAATTCTAACTGCAAGTGCACAGTGTCGGCAAGCAACACAGGGCAAGCACAGGTCAGTTCCACAGGGACAAGGGGGTGCAAGTGCTATTTTTCTTATTGTAACCAATTTCTAACTGATTACACTAACCAGGGCAGATTACTAATCATGAGACTTTAAACAAGAACAACAAAAGTGACAGTTGAAGCAAGTTCAACACTGACAGTTTGAAGCAACAGCAACTGACAGTGAGGCAAGATGAATAATGGACAGTGAGTGTGTGAACAAGTAAAGATTGTGATGTTAAGACACCACAGTGAGCAGTGAAGGTAAAACAAGTGTAAGAAAACAAGAAAACAAAGCTAAACAGTTGAAGATGGAATTGTGGATGACAGGGAAGGTTGATGGCAAACTAGGGTTTAGATTCCACCTCTTAACCTAGACTAAGTCGGATATTCCAATTGCAACTAAATTATCCTCCCAAAGTACTAGCTATCTGATTAGAGCATAACTAGTCTGAGGTTTGGACCATAATCAATTAACATGGGCTGCTGCACTTTCAATCACAGGGGTATCCTAACTACAATGTATGCCTGACATACAATGTGAGAGCAAAGTGATGAGAGGCCAGAATTGTAGTCTCCTACACAGTGGAATTAAGGTTTCATCTTCACCCTAGTGGTGAATTAGAACATGAACACCTAGAACTAAACAGTAAACAGGACATGAAATCAAAACAGAAATTAAACATTAAGCTAACAGTGAATTTATACAACTAAGAGCATTAGACTAACAAAACATCAAACAATTAAACACTAAAACATCAAACACTACACAGTGAACAAGAACCCTAATTATGAAATTGGATTAAAATTGAAATTTGAAATTAAAATTAAACCTAAAATAAACCCTAATTGATGGTTACTTGGATGACCCAAGAAAAGTTTTAACAGTGGCAACAACATCCATATTTATAGTTTACAACAAACCCTAAATTTTCGAAACCCTTGAAATTAGGGTTTTTTCGATTTTCAAAATCACTCACCAAATTTCCTTGTTTTTTGTTCCTTGTCCTTCTTGTCGATGACCCATGCTTTCTTCTGCTCCTCTGCTACGAATTCAGTTCCCATCAACCTAGTTCTCTCATGTCAAAACCCTAACAGTGGGTAGGGTTAATGAAATGGGTGAAATAGGATGATGGGTTTTGTTGTCGGGTGATGGAGATGGTGGTGTTGTCGGGTGTTTGTGGTGGTGGTGGAACTCGAGGTCTGGTGGTGGCAGTGGAGTTGCAGGCGATGGGGAAGAGAGAAACTGGTTTTGGGAAGATGAGAAGGAAGAGATCGATGGGATTAGGATTAGGGGTTGTTTGGTTGGGAATAGGGTATGTGTTGCTATGGTGTGAGGCGGAGACCTCAAGAGTTGATGTACGGCGATGAAAATCCGTTGGACGATCCCATATAGATTGAATCGAACGGCTACGATAAAGAGGGTTTTCACGATTGTTGGATTATGAGATACAACAAAACTGACGGCTTCAGATGGAGTTAGGTATTATAGTGTTTGACAGGATCTTCGGAGTTTGATGCACAATGATGAGGCGACCGTCGGATGATGAGATGGATCCAATCTGACGGCTCTCGTGGAAATGGGTATGTATAATGGAAATGGATTTGGGTAAGGGTTTTGGGCCTTGGGTATACCAAGCCCATATCTTCTTTAAGAACAATTCTTCCTTCTTGAGCCCATTCCTAGCTTTTTGGTCTTGTGCGCAACATTCTTCGCGGCTTCCTTGCGTAATTCCTCCCGGCTTTTCACTATTTTTCTGCTCTTTTTGCTCCGCACTTCATCCATATTTTATTTGTTACCTAAAAATGCAAAATTAAGTAAGAAAAATATTTATTCTTGAAAACAATGAAAATACAGAATATGGGATAAAATGTAGAATTAATGCACAAAAGATGAGTTAAATGCCAACAAAAAGGGATAAATATATACAATATTTGGCACTCATCAGCAACCACAATCGCCAAGATCAGCCCTGACATTATTCCATCCATCCATCCCAAGAGTGCAATGGAGTTTTGTAAATCTTGAAATCCACTGGAGAGGTCAGATACTCATTCTTCTGGAGTCAAAACCTTATTACACATTATGGAGAAGATCGATGGTACTGTTGGGTGGATACATGCGAGAGCACATACCTTGAATTCTCCTGGCTCGCCTTGCTGCTGATTATAAATATTGGATATTACTTTGTTACCATTAATGATCTCTCTACCACCGCTAACAAATGACGAAGAGGAGCCAGATACTGCAGATGAAAGCATGGAGCCGGACGAACAAAAAATAGAAGAGGGTCGATACCCTTTCTCATACGAACGCAGTTTCTAGAGTTTGAACAGAATAAGGATTCCTTATTGATCCATGAACGGGAATAGATGACTGGGCGCACCACACTCATGCTCCAAAGCCGAACAAGTAATATGCAAATATCTACGCTCCATGACCGAACCAGCATCGTGCCAGCACGAGGAACACCATTCGCTCAACCTGCAACTCTCCATGGATCCAGCACTCCGCAGTCAAGTCAACTCTCCATGGCTCCAGCACTCCGTGGTCAAACCAACTCCATCATTCCATGGTCAAACCAACCATCCATGGCTTTATCACTCCGTGGTCAAGCCAAATCTTCATGGCTCCACCACTCCGTGGTCAAGCCAACTCTTCATGGCTCCATCACTCTGTGGTTAAGTTAATGCCAACGCTCTAGCATTCCGTAATCCAGTCAGCAAGCCTTCCAAGTGCCATTTGCACCATTCCATGGACTGAAGCCAGTTTCCACCATCCCGCGGACTGAACCCAGTTTTCACCATTCCGCGGACTGAAGCCAGTTTTCACCATTCCGCGGACTGAAGCCAGTTTACACTAATACTTGAAGAAAAAACAAAAGAAGAAACACTGGGATACGTACCTGAAATATGCTCGCCTGCTTTTCTGCTACTGCTTTGCCGCTAACACCAATTCGTAGAAACAAAACCAGTAATACGAGATGAATAAGACAGGTAGCGCCTTTTTATAGGCACAACCCTTTTGAAGTTCGAGTAGAGGAAGGTTTCTCGTTTAGGCTACACACAGAAAAAGGCAACCGGGCCCGCGCTGACAACGCTCCATGGCGCCTATAGGCCGCGGCCAAGCCAGCGCCCACAGTCCACGCTTAAGCCCGGTCCAATAGACCGCGTCCCAGCTAGCACCACGACCGGCACCAACATGCCACTACCAGCGCCAACAGTCCGCGTCCTAACCAACAACTATCTCTGTCGTTCCGCGTCCTAGCCAGCAGTTCCATGGGCCATTGCTTAGTCATCCAAAGCAGCGTCCTCCACCTCTCCGTAGACAGCAACGCTATTGACCATTCCCTGGCTAGCCAAAACAGCGCTATAGTCGCTTGCTCCTAGCCAGCCAAAAACAGCGCCATTGACCTAGCCAGCCAAAGCGGTACCATCTTATCCGTTCAAAGCAGCACCATCTTCACCAGCCAAAGCAACACCATCTTAGCCGTTCAAAGCAGCGCCATCTTCCCGCTCCATAACCAACCAAAGCAGCACCGTTTACCTTTACTTAGCAGCAGCGCCATTGACCTAACCAGCCAAAGCAGCGCCATCTACATTTCCTAGCCAGCCAGTGCCCGTTCCACATACCAAGTTACAGTTCCATCTCTGCCAATAAGTAGTCAAAATTTCAGCGCTGACGCCAACACCCTATGGCCAAGTTGGAATTATGTAGAGCCACCAACACAGATTCAGCCTTCCACCAAAGGCTAGTTGAATTTCCTTGTAAATCTCTTCACGTATTGCTCTTTCGATTTTACTCTTGCCTATCACCATCTCATGCTTACCCCGCAACAATGCCACTGTTACGTGCTAAGCAGGGGACTAAATATTGATGGTGGTTTTTAGCTTAGGATTAAAATCGTAAAACCTTGCATCTGATGTGACGTCACTCTGCAAGGAAACGGTGTCGTGAGAGATAACCTCTCCACCGACATATTTATTGAGCCGTTAAATATATCTACATGAAATTTACCCAGATTGGCAAATATAGCAACCATCCCAGATGTCCTGTAAATTTCGGCGCCTTGCCTATACTTAAGTTCCTTTAAATATGGCATGAGGATTTGTGTTCACTCGCATCAGAGTAGCACGAATCTCCAAATATCAAGGATAAGATCTTTGCATAAGGTATTCAATCAGAAAAGCATGTTGCTCTCTGGCAATGAACTTAAAAGAACTCTATGTCAACACAGAGAATTCAATCAATTGTCCTGACTAACTTGCAGAAGTTAGAGTTTCGCGCCTCGCGCAGTATACCAGACCTTGCTTGTCAAAATTAAGCGTAGGAAAACTAGGTAATTAATCCGCCATGGATTAGCAGGTGCAATACCTCGCTCAGAATCAGAAAAACAGGGAGTCGCAACAGCAAAGGGAGGCGTGGCCATGCTTTAGGCCAGCTGACGCCACTTTCTATTGGCCACCCCCATCCTAATCCGGCCCTATTTCCCTTGACCAATCAGGTCGCTTTAAACTCGCCACGCGCACATAAGTTGTGGCTGGGCCCATGCTTGATGGCCCCACTTCTCATCGATCAATCAGGTCGCTTTAGAGCCGCCACACTCTCGCCAGAAGTGTAGCCGCTCCTTATGTTTGGCCGACCCCCTTTTCGTGGCCAATCAAGTTGCTCTAAACTTGCCACCATACACTAAAGGCCCAACGCACCCTGTCGTGCCACCATACTAACTGGCAATCCAAATGCTCCATGCCACGACAACATATTGATCGGCATGCCAACATGCCACTCTACCACGGTAACATGCCAACATGCCACTCTACTGCGGTAACATGCCAATCTACCGCGGTAACATGCCAACACGCCACTCTGTCGCGGTAACATGCCACTTCGTGGCAACCTGCCATAAATAGCCACCATACGACAAATCCCTACTCCTGTGTCCATTTCCACACTACGGCCTTTCCATAGTTCCTTTGGCATAGCCATGGTGCCATTCGCACAAAAGTATCGCCATGCCACGGCTACTAGAATGACGCCATGCTACGGCTACTGGCACACCGCTATGCCACGGCTACTGGAACACTGCTATGCCACGTCTACTAGCATGCCGCCATGCTACGACTACTAGCACGCCGCTATGCCACGGCTACTGGCACACTTCTATGCCATGGATACTAGCATGCCGCCATGCCACGGCTACTGGCACACTGCTATGCCACGTCTACTAGCATGCCTCCATCCCACGACTACTAGCACGCCGCTATGCCACGGCTACTGGCACACTTCTATACCACGGCTACTGGCACACCGCTATGCCACGGCTATTGGCACAGCGCTATGCCACGGCTGCTGGCACCCTGCTATATGCCGCCATGCCGCGACTACTGGCATGCTGCTATGCCACGGCTACGCCACTGACATACTACTAGCATGTCGTTATGCCAATGGCGCCACTTCTCTATACAACATGATGCAGCCATAATCAATGGCCATCCTTCCTCATGAGATGCAATCTCAGCCATTCAAGTTCGCCACCGAACTGTCAGACTTGTGGCAAGTTTCAGGAGACCAGCTGCCTAAATCTAGTGGCCATGGCTAAGCCAGGCGCCACTTGCACTAACGTTCCACTGTCATGCATAAGCCATGCCAGCCACGCCACATTGCCACTGCGCCGTCATCAGGCGCCAATACAAGGTAGCCATAATCAACGGCTACCGTCCTTCGTGAGATGCGATCTCAGCCACCAAAGTTCGTCACCGAACTGATAAACTTGTGGCAAGTTTTAGGCGACTAGCCAAAACGAGCCCAATAGCCTTACATGCTATTTTCCTACGGTAAGTCCCTTGACTTTTATTTACCACACGTAGCAAAGTACTACATGTTTTCCACGAAAACTCTCGAGACATCAAACATGTCACAAACTGGGGGATACTCATCAGGGTATTGGTCTGGCAGTTTACAGCGTGCGGCGTGAAATGCACCCGTTACAAGAAAGTGTCATGAAGTGGGACAATTAGTGGTGATAAAATAACGGTGTAAAAAATTCATTTCCTTTATCATGGAAGCGTAATGTATGACAGTTACACGAATTCACTTCCTTCATCATGGAAGCATAACTCCTGACAGTTATACGTTACCCTATTCTTCACCACTCAATCGTTTCCACTTCCTACGAGACCAGGGTACGTTTCAATATGGCTTATATAAATATGCTTCACCTATTTTCACCAAACAACAAGTTTTGGTCAGGAGAACAATACAACATCCAGAAATCATCTGATAGCTCTTCATTCAGCTAGCCAGTTCAACTTTCTGACACAAGTCACGAAACACCCACACTTCTGGAATCAACTATTCTGGTCTCAACACTTTCTTCGCTTCCCTCCCTAAGACCAACCCTTCTCCTTCAGTTTGTGACCGAAGCAAGCCTGGAACGACCATTTCTTGGTTTAAGCCAGGATTATACAGACTGATCTCTCGAATCAATAATATTCCCGTGCAGTACATTGTTTAGGGTTTAGATTTGTTTCTCACCTACACACTCAAAATTACCAAAATCAGCAGAAACGGTTTTCACCCACAAACACACACAAACCATGTAAGATGTGTCTCGATAATTCATATGATCTTATTTGTACTTTCTTCACGAATGTAAGATGAATCCGGCCGAATCGAAAGCTTGCAAACACATCTTACGAGAAATATATAAGCAAGATAAACTCATCTCTAAATCTCGAATGTGTATAATAGAAAACTATATCGTAGCACGACTTATGTCTCAATATAGGAGATAGAGTAGAAATAGACTTTTCAAGTGATAGATGAGTTTCAATCTCCATATACCTTATGTCGATGAAGTTCCACAAGCTCCCCTTAGTAGTTCTTCGTCTTCAAGAGATGAACGCCGTGAAGTCTAAAGCTCAACTACACAATCTATGTCATAATTCCGAGACATCTAAATATTCTAGAAATCAAGACTCGTAGTTTTGATCACTAACATTGACAAACATGCTTGAAATAGCAACGCATGCGAGTTCGACCGAGCAATGCTCTAACAATATGTAATTTGAGAAAGCACAACAATGGAAATGGGTAGTCCGTATTGGTCTCAGATCTATTCCCTTGTTCCAATCTTTTCATGGCTGACCTCAAGTTTCATCTGAAGGAGAATACAAGATTATAATTGATATGATGGTAGATGGAGATGAGACGACTTCCGTAAACAAGTACAAGAGCATACTAAGGAGTATCCAAAGACTTGGTACGAGAAGCCGTTATTATCAGAAAGCGATGGCATACTGCAACACGTGATTGTTTTGTTTGAGTAGTGTACGACAACCTTAACCGCACAATCCTGGGCCTACCTCCATCCTGAGAGTAGCCGTATGAGGCAGAAGGTGCGTTCATATCAAGGGGGTGCAAGACTTCTCAGTTTAGGTCTCATCTTGATCCTCTATACCATGTGCGTACGGTAGCGCGATGTTCTACGCGAATCCACCTTGGAAGGACATCATACCAAAGTTGTACAAGACGGACTTCGATATGGTTTTATTCCCTTCGTAGTTTCAGAGGTTGTCTTCTTTTTCGCTTTCTTCTAGGAGTCCTTCCATTCGTCTTTGTCACCTATAGTAGAGATCGGATCCTGCTGGCCACCGAAAGGGATTATTGTTTTAGATCCTGAATCCCCTTACATGATTTCTTCTTCATATAGATAGACATAGGATCTATGGGACAATTACTTAGAAGTATATTTTGTGCCACATCCCTTCCTATCTGATAGAAAAGGATCTGAAAAACCCTGGGTCTAATTACCACACACAATATTTCGTTTAGGAAATATATATGGACTAACTCCAATATATTTCCAAGAGAATCAACTAGACAGACAGACTCAATCAAGGAAATACATCCAAGAGTTATATCTCAAATTCTCAAATCAATCTGCAATCGAACAGATAGAAATCTTTGAGCCGGATTAATGTGAGAAATAACTTGGATGGTACCAAACGCCAATATCCAAGCGTCAATCAATTTCAATCAACAACCAAAGGTTGCATTCACCAATTGATTGAACTACGCATAACCTGTGATATTTCAATTATACAAAAATATAATACGGAAAATAAATAGCACAAACACCAGAAATTTTGTTAACGAGGAAACTGCAAATGCAGAAAAACCCCAGGACCTAGTCCAGATTTGAACACCACACTGTATTAAGCCGCTACAGACTCTAGCCTCCTACAAGTTATCTTCGGACTGGAATGTAGTTGAGCCCTAACCAATCTCACATTGATTAAAGTACAATCGCGTTCCTTACGCCTATTGAACCATGCCGGATTCTGTGCACTTGATTGGTAGGCACATTTTTGTGTCTAATTTATCTCGATTCTATATATTGATAGTGCTCATTTTTGTACTTATTATGGTGTTTTATGTGTGTGTAGGTATTTTTGGCCAATAAACATTTTTGGAAAAATCTGCTCGAAAAGTTGCGCGGGGCACCCCCGGAGAACACTTGCTATTCGGACCCCTCAAACGGATAAGGGGCGACCAATTACTAAGGGGCGACCAATTACTAAGGGGCATCCATTTCCAGGCAGCTTCTAAAGGGAGACCAGCACAGGATAGGGGGATGTCATCTTCATCGTTTTTAAACTCAGAAATTGGCGGGAAAAAATGTTGCAGACGAACCAGAGTTGAGGATTGATTTCGAAGGTGTTTTAGAGAGATTCAATCGCTGAAATTTTTTGGGCTGGACGTGATTGAGCATAACAGGCTTGGTATGTGCGCTGGAATCAATCGAATTGGGCTGGATAATCCAAAATAAGGAAACAGAGTTTGAGTTTAGTACGGTCTCTGTTTGGGTTGATTTTTGGTAATTCAGGGAGACTAAACGCGTGAAATTGTTTCCTAAGGTAGTATTATATCTAAGGAAGAGTTTAAGACAATCGGGAAAGCTCAGAATTGGCTAGGGAAGTCGGCAGAAGAGATTATTGCCGTGACTTGCACGTAAAGAAAAAGCGAGAATTAATCGCTATTTTTAGGTTTCTGAGTAGTATAAAAGGTATGTTTAAGTCCCAGGAAAGAAAACGAAGTTATTGGAGCAGTCGCAGAGGAGTTAGAAACCCTACGGAGCCATATTGATCAAGTTGCAGGAAACCGTATTCTGCTGCTGCTGCTGCTGAAGAACATCCGCTGCAAATAAGAATAGTGTCTCAAATTTGTAACACTGCTACAGTGACTTCTTTGTAACAGTCAGTCCTTTGTCTTGCAACGCCAATACATCGTTGCAAACATCCAGTGTTGTAGTTTTTCATCTTTAATCAACTTTTGAGCAACAAACATGTATTTTGAGCAAGTGATTAATATGAGGAGCTAAACCCCATTGCCGAGGCGATAGAGGAAGCTATTTTTCCAACAAGAAGTGGTATATTTTATTTTATTTATTTATTTGCAATTATTTTATGATTATTTGCCTTGGTTGAAAATTGTTTGAATGATCCTTGTTAAGAAATTGTGATTTCTTTTGATAGAACATACTTGGACCTAGGTTTTTGATGTTCTATGCTTTGGATTTACACTTGTTATTTTGAGAATCTACTAGTTGCAATAAGTTAGAATCAACTTGAACGAGAAAATTGCATAAATATAAATATTGGGATTAAATCACTTTGAACTTGGAAAATAGTGGAATCTTAGCCTCGGTGTTCTTTTAATATTGATATCATCTTTGATTGAGTTTGTGACAATTTTTAGTTTGTTTTCTATTTTAGTTTTAGAATTTAAGTCTATATTTTATCCTTCGCAAGTCTGAGAATCGAACCACTTTTACCACTATCTACAAATCACATCATTTTTTGGCGCCGCCGACGCGGATTTGCTTTTAGGGTTTTTAGACTTAGTTTTCTTTCTTTTTTTTTTTTTTTTTTTTTAGGTTTTTATTATTTGTTCTTTTTTACGTTTTTGGGTATTTGTCTTTTGTCTACAGGTTTTGGATCATAAAGCGAACCAAGGAGTTTGGTGATTTCGTAAAGACTGGAACTTAAAGCATAAAGACTTGGAGCGAAAGATTAAAGCGAAAAGAACGAAGAAAAGACAATTTCTTTTTAGATATTTTTTTATTTTTTTAGGGTTTGTTTATTTTTCTTTATTAAAAAAAAAGAGAGAGAGAACTGTATTTAGGGTTGCTAGTTTTGTAATTTTCTTTCTTTTTGGACACTTGGACATTGGACTTTGGACATTATTATTTTTAAACCCTAAGGAAGGTTGGTTTAAATACAAACTGTGTGCAGGGAGGACGGTGATTACTCACCTCACCTCGGCCCCTCGGGTTCGTACATAACATAGGAGTTGTGGCCCGAGTCGACTTCAGCGGTTCTTCGCCTGTCTGGTACGGGAGGTAAGTTTTTCGAAACACCCGCGAATCCCCTGTCAGCGGGTTTACTGTATTCCTTAAGGTGAATATATGTTGAGGACTTGAATACAGTTGCTTTTAATTCCTAGTAAAGGGCAAGGACTGGCCATACAAGATAAGGGTTCGGATTTCATCACCGTTCTCTTCTTGCCCGCCTTAGGAACACGAAACCAAACGCGAAACTAAGCCTAAAATTTTGACTAGAACGAGACCTATAGGGTAACGAGCTTAATAGGAAAGTCGTTCGAAGAATATTGGTTACTCTTTTGAGCATACTTCGAAGTTCTTGACGGTTTCTGTGAGTTGAATGCGTGACTGCGCCGCCTTGTAACCGGTGAGGCCTTGGGTATCAAAGATCCACCGAGCTTCCCTCTCCTTGATTCAACTTACTTTGACTCGGATTGATTCCAGAGGGGTTTGCTCAGATTGTAACGAGTTCCTTTTCGGAAGAATAGAAGCTGGTCAAGTGACAATATAAGTGGAGCCATCATGCTTTTTGTTTGCTAGATTTTATAGGTTTGATTTGGTCGAGTCAGCCTTGTTTGTGATTCTGTAGAATTCCCTTGCAATTAAGAATGTCGAACTGGTATGATAGAAGCCAATACAATGAGTATTGACCTGAATTTGAATATGGACATCATCAGTTTTATGACCATGGTGGGAATAGTGGTTGGGGACATCAGTTTTATGACCATGGTGGGAATAGTGATAGAAGCCAATTCAAGGTTTTGGGTCATACCATGATGATCCCAATTACTATCCGCACGTACATCGGTCATACGAGCAAACAAATAAGGAATATTATAGTACCAGTTCCCCGTTGAATGATTTAATCAAACAGTTGAACCCTGGTGCTACTTATGATCCTTCCATATCTTTAGAAGAGTCTCTAAAGCAGTTAACTGAGAATACCAATAGGTTTGTGTTAGAAATGAATAAACAAACTGCACCCATGAGTAAACCTTCTATAGAGGAATCCCTCAAGCTGATGGCTGAGACAAACGAAAGAATTGCTCGAAATAATCTTAATTTCCAATACAGTGTTTCTAATAATACCCTTGAAAATGAGGATAATTATTTACATAATCAAGATGACGATGTTAGCATTGGTAACACTACTTTAGAAGAGGTTCAACCATTTTCATGTTATTATAATGATGATTATGATGAGGATAGTGTTGACGAAGAATTTGAAGTAAATAGTGATCAGGAATTTGCTACTCCAATTGAGCAAGATAATATTATTTCTAGTTCGAATCCAAATAATTTTAATAATTATTCACCTATTCAAAAGGACGAGGATTTGACTAGAGATACCCCCGTCTTAGACGATGTAGTATTTCCTTTTGATTACGAAGCTAATGATGGTTTAGAGGAACGACTTTATTCCGAGAATATTGTTTTAGAGTCTAGCGATTCAGAAACATTAGTCTTAGACAAAGAGGTTGAACTCGTAGAGCTTTCAAATATGATGAGTGAGGATGCACTTTCCGATTATAACTTAGAAGAATCAATTGACCATTTTCAGGAATCTGGTGACCTAGAAATTAGGGAGATTGTGACTAGTCTATCTAGAGACACTAAAAACTCTAAGTTTGGGGGTGATTATCATTCTCCATGTGCTTTACCTTTAGATCTTACATAGGTCCCTCACTTGGGACTTGACATATATGCCTCAACCATTTTACGAGATTATCTTCATACACGTTTTCCTGGACCTAATGATGTCCAAGAAGAAGTTCAGTCGTTAGAAACCCATCCTCTGTTTGATGTGGTTAGCCCAGGAAATAACACCCAGATTGGCTTTGTTTTCCCACCAAATAGTTTTCTTCCAAATGTGAGAACGTTTATATTTAAAATGAGTCGAATATTAAGTTTTGAGACTAAGCCTAAGTACTTTAGGTTAATAACATCGACACAATTGCCAAAGAATGACCACTACTCTCACTGTGGTCAATTATGTAAGTCAAACCTGATTGACTTAGAGGATCCTCAATTATTTAGGTTATTATTTTGTGATTCAAAGTTCTTATTTGAGTTTTTCCAGACTCTAGGACCTAATAATTTGGATCCAACCTATGAGGAAATGCATCCGAGGAAAATATTTTATTTAGAACCTTTCATAGCACCTGAACCTGAACCACAGTTAGCGATAGTTATCAGGAAACTAGGTAAGGGCATGCTAGTCTTGTACATTTTCTTGGTTCACTGCAGTTTTCTTTTGTCAGCTCTTTTTGGTTTTAAAGACCCACAGTTATTCCGGCTACTGTTATACGGTTCGAGTTGACTAAACCTTTTCTAAGTCTGGCTTAAGACTTTAAACTTGGCACTTCTTGGGAGGTAACCCAATCTCATGCAACACGGTAATATCCTTCTTTAACTCTTTTGCTTCAAATAATAACCGTTTCTCCTTGTTCATGCTTTTAATTTCATCTTTAGAACATTGAGGACAATGTTAGATTTAAGTTTGGGGGTAGGGGAGAAACTTTTTAGTTGCATTAATAAACTCCAGAGCCTAGAAATTTATGTTTATTAAGGATAGCACTAACCAACCTAAGTGGATGGAAGCATTTTGATTGTAGGAGTTGAGGAACCAATCTGATTAAATGGAAACATCTAGAAGAGTCTATTCATAAAAGCACGGAGCTCAGGTGTTAGAAATAACATGATAGTTTCACCATATCTCGTTGAGTCCTTTTCACTTCTATTTTTATTTTATTTTGTTTTAAAACTATGTTTCTCTAAGTGATAGGTGGGGCCCATGATTCAAGTTGTTACCAATGCTAGGGTGAATTAGAGTGATTGAGATACCATAAAAAAAAATAAAAAAAATTTGAGACCAGACCATTTGACCAAAAGGAACAAATTCAATAAAGCCGACCACTGGTACCCTTGTATATGCCAGTTGTGTTGACCTAGAGTTAGGTTATCGACCACTGGTTCCCTTGTATATGCCAGTGTGTTGATATTAGTCAGACTAATATCTCAATCCATTAGGATAGGTTCATTTTGGCGGAGGCCTTCAGACAGATATGCGAAACGCCGTTCACTTAGTAAACATCAAAACCATCTATGTTTTTCTATATCCATCTTCTTGATCTATCCATGTGATTAGTTTTGACTCCGGATGTTGATGTCCATAGTGCAACTATTTGAGTAGAGCTCTGTCACTTTATATGAATTTTAGTATGCTTGAGTGCAAACTCGTGTACAACAATTGGAATTTCGCATCAGGGTACTTCCTCCTGTAGTCAATAAGTATGCCAACCAAGGAGATTCTTTAGTGCCTTCCAAGGTTCTGCGTAGATAGCTAAGGTTTGTAGTAAAGGTTTTGTGGGAATATCTCTTGTAAGCCCTCCGGAGACAACACTCCGCCACTAGGGACACTTAGGGGTTTAGAGGCTTATTGCATACGCTAAATGCAATCGACGATGCCTGCGTCAGTGAGTTAGGATTTTATTTTATTTTATTTTGCTCGAGGACTAGCAAATAATAGGTTTGGGGGTATTTGATAGGCACATTTTTGTGTCTAATTTATCTCGATTCTATATATTGATAGTGCTCATTTTTGTACTTATTATGGTGTTTTATGTGTGTGTAGGTATTTTTGGCCAATAAACATTTTTGGAAAAATCTGCTAGAAAAGTTGCGCGGGGCACCCCCGGAGGACACTTGCTATTCGGACCCCTCAAACGGACAAGGGGCGACCAATTACTAAGGGGCATCCATTTCCAGGCAGGTGCTAAAGAGAGACCAGCACAGGATAGAGGGAGGTCATCTTCATCGTTTTTAAACTCAGAAATTGGCGGGAAAAAATGTTGCAGACGAACCAGAGTTGAGGATTGATTTCGAAGGTGTTTTAGAGAGATTCAATCGCTGAAATTTGTTGGGATGGACGTGATTGAGCATAACAGGCTTGGTATGTGCGCTGGAATCAATCGAATTGGGCTGGATAATCCAAAATAAGGAAACAGAGTTTGAGTTTTGTACGGGTCTCTGTTTGGGTTGATTTTTGGTAATCCAGGGAGACTAAACGCGTGAAATTGTTTCCCAAGGTAGTATTCTATCTAAGGAAGAGTTTAAGACAATCGGGAAAGCTCAGAATTGGCTAAGGAAGTCGGCAGAAGAGATTATTGCCGTGACTTGCACGTAAAGAAAAAGCGAGAATTAATCGCTATTTTTAGGTTTCTGAGTAGTATAAAAGGTGTGTTTAAGTCCCAGGAAAGAAAACGAAGTTATTGGAGCAGTCGCAGAGGAGTTAGAAACCCTACGGAGCCATATTGATCAAGTTGCAGGAAACCGTATTCTGCTGCTGCTGCTGAAGAAGAACATCCGCTGCAAATAAGAATAGCGTCTCAAATTTGTAACGCTGCTACAGTGACTTGTTTGTAACAGTCAGTCCTTTGTCTTTCAACGCCAATACATCGTTGCAAACATCCAATGTTATAGTTTTTCATCTTTAATCAACTTTTGAGCAACAAACATGTATTTTGAGCAAGTGATTAATATGAGGAGCTAAACCCCATTGCTGAGGCGATAGAGGAAGCTATTTTTCCAACAAGAAGTGATATATTCTATTTTATTTATTTATTTGCAATTATTTTATGATTATTTGCCTTGGTTGAAAATTGTTTGAATGATCCTTGTTAAGCAATTGTGATTTCTTTTGATAGAACGTACTTGGACATAGGTTTTTGATGTTCTATGCTTTGGATTTACACTTGTTATTTTGAGAATCTACTAGTTGCAATAAGTTAGAATCAACTTGAACGAGAAAATTGCATAAATATAAATATTGGGATTATATCACTTTGAACTTGGAAAATAGTGGAATCTTAGCCTCAGTGTTATTTTAATATTGATATCATCTTTGATTGAGTTTGTGACAATTTTTAGTTTGTTTTCTATTTTAGTTTTAGAATTTAAGTCTATATTTTATCCTTCGCAAGTCTGAGAATCGAACCACTTTTACCACTATCTACAAATCATATCATTGATTCCCTTAGCTGATCTCATCCACAACTAAGAGTTTCTACGACCCAAAGTCGAAGACTTGATAAACAAATCTGTCTCACATAGAAAAGTTTATTGAATAGATAAATCTATCTCCCACATAAATACCTACGATTTTTTTTTCCGTATTTTGATAAATCAAGGTGAAAAGAAACCAATTGATACATTGGTATTATATTCCTGAAGAACAGCCTAGTAATATCAATCACCTCATAATAATATTAATCATATGGAAGCGAAACAAGATATTGAGGAATCATAAACGATGAGACGAAGATGTTTGTGACTACTTTTTATCTTACCTATCGGAGATTAAATCTCGAGCAAATCTTAGAGAAGATAGTACTCAACACGATAGACCAAAGTAAGATCAGAACACGAAACTACAGAGAAAATAGTTGGGTCTGGCTTCAGAATCCCAATGAAGTATTTAAGTCGTTAACCTATAATGGTTTTAGGAAAAACATAGGTTAAAGGAGAATCGACTCTAGTCGCAACTAATATCACACAGGAGGTGGGGGGATTAGGTTTCCCAGTTGTATATAGTCTTTAGATCAGGGTTTGCAATCAATGCTACCTTGGTAACAAAGCATTCAATAATCACCGTTAGATGAAAACCTGATTAAAGTCAAGACAATATATTTCAACCGTTAGATCGAACTTAGCTTGTTATACACAAATGAAATGTGACTTCATTTAGGTATGAGTAACCATACCCAAACGTGTCACATAGTTGGCTCAACAATAGTTAATCAAAGTTAGCCATATGAACACTTTCATATCAACCTTGTTCATCTTAATCACAACTAGTTCAAATGACTAAAATGAAGCTAGTTATGGATTTGTTCAATTGTTTATATTCTCATAGAAGTATACAAGACACAATTGAAGCAAAATCGATTTTGATTCACTTGAATCAATTCATGAACATTATAACCACTGTTTGCAAAAGATTGTATTCCTTAATATATAAATGTATTTGTTCATAAACAAACTGATTTTAAAACTTAACCCACTCAAGTATGCAAACGGGTACGCATACTTAGAGTTCCGGACTTGGTATGGGTTTGCCAGTATGCAAACAGGTACGCATAATGTCGTACGTGACCAAACTCAGTTGAATTACCGGACTTGAACTTTTCAGCCGGTACGCATACGGGTATGCATACTAAGTTCCCAGACTTCAACTATCAAACCAGTACGCATACGGGTATGCATAGTATGGTTCCCGAACTTTGAATAATTTGCAACAGTTAGCGTACAAGTACGCATACTGTGCTATATCTAATCAATGGTTAATCGTTCTAAACTTCATATTAATCAATGCAACATTCTTGGAAGACGGGAATAGCTGTCTCACACAAACTATTAGCTTCAAAGCAATTTTCAAGTGATCAATACGAAACATTCGGAGTCTACATCAAAAGACTGTCTCACACAAATCATGTAAGATGTTACCAGGCGATTTTCACATGATCATCTTTTGACTTTCGTCAAGAATAAATATAAACTTGGTTAAAGCGAAAGCTTACCAACACATATTTTCGAGAAATATGTAAGCGAGTTAAACTCAGCTCGAAATATCAAGTGTGTATATAATAAAGTCTACATAGATATACGACTTTTGTCTCGATAGGATATAAAATAGAAATAGACTTCTGAGTGATAGATGAGTTCAAGTCTCCACATACCTTTTGTTTATGAAGTTCCACAAGCTCCCCTTAGTAGTTCTTCGTCTTCAACCGATGAACGCTGTGAAGTCTAAAGCTCAACTACACATTCTATCTTAATCCGAGACATAGATATAAGTACACTAGAAATCAAGACTTATAGTTTTGACAATTAAACTTGACAAAAAAGCTTGAGATAGTGTTTGTGGGTAAAAACTATTTCTGCTGGTTTTTGGTAAATTTGGGTGTGTGGATGAGAAACTAGCCTAAACTTTAAACAAATGCACTACATGGGAGTAATTCAGATTCGAGATATCAATCTGTACAATCCTGGCCTAAACCAAGAAATGGTCGTTCCAGGGTTGCTTCAGTCACAAAGTGAAGGAGAAGGGTTGGTCTTAGGGAGGGAAGCGAAGAAGGTGTTGAGACCAGAATGGTTAATTCTGAAGGTGTGGCTATTTTATGTCTTGTATCAGTTCTTTGGTGTTTTCTGGATATTGTGTTGTTGTTAGCCCAAACTGTTTCCGTTTTGTTGAAATAGGTAGAACCTATTTATAAAAGTCATATTGACCGCACCTTGATCTCGTAGAAAGTGGGAATGATTGAGTTATGGAGAAGTGGGGTCGTGTGTAAATACCTGAAAACCACGTTCCTACTATGAAGGGGACGGGTTAGTTTACACCCACTACTTCTTGCCGCCACTAACTGCCCTGCTTTCTGACACTTTCTTATAATGGGAGTGTTGCACGCTGCACGCTGTAAACCGCCAGAACAATACCCTGATGAGTATCCCCCAGTTTGTGACATGTTTGATGTCTCAAGTGTTTTCGTGGAAAACGTGTAGAAGATTGCTATGTGTAGCAAGTCAAAGTCAGGAGACTTGCCGCGGGAGAATAGCGTGTGATGCTATTAGGCTTGTCTTGGCTGGTCGCCTAAGACTTGCCACAGGCCTGTCAATTCTGTGGAGAATTTGGACGGCTAAGATTGTGATCCACGAGAAAGGGTGGCCATTGATTATGTCCATATTCTGTTGGCGCCTGATAATGGCATAATGGCGTGTTGCGCATGCCAGTGACATGGTGGTGCAAGTAGCGCCTGGCGTAGCCATTACTGTTAGATTTTGGCATATTGGTGTTAGACCCAAATATGGCTTGGCAATATTATTCCTAGTTGCAACATCAATCCCAATGCTCTGGGTAGCATGATTTGGCTTGGTTGGCGTAGCAACCCCGCCTAAATTAGGGTTTGGCATGTTGAAACCCTAATTAGTGCGTGTGGCATGCGGCCGCGGCATGGTGACGCTTTTTTGTGCAAACGACGCCATAGTCATGCCAAAGGAACTATAGTACGGCCATTATGTGGAAACGGCCACATGAGCAAGAGTTGCTAATATGGCTCCATTCCTAGGGTTTCCTAGTGTTTATGGCTCGTGGAATGTTGTGGGGCCCAAAGTGGCGTGATTTGAGCCACAACTGGAAATTAGAGTTTTGGTTAATGCGCCTAAATCAAAATCGTGCTTCTGACTAGAAAACCCTAATTTAGGCACATCATGGCGTTGACCATGAACAGGAGGTAGGTTAGCACGTAGGCGCGCTATTTACGGCACATTGGCATGTTTTGGCATGCTGCACGTTTGGCGTTGCAGAGTGGCATGTTGGCATGCCGTTCAGCCTGTTGGCGCAACATGGCACGTTTGGCATGTTGGAGCGGTTTTTGGAAAGCCAATGGATTTGTGACCATTTGGTGCAGTTTACCTCTTTTAACACTATGGCAAGTTTGGAGCAACCTAATTGGTTAATATAAGAGAGGTCGGCCAAGCATGGGCGTGGCCACACTTCTGGTGTGTGTGTGGCGGATTTAAAGCGACCTGATTGGTCGATGGGAAATAGGGTCGGAAAGTATGGGCCCAGTGGTAGGCCTCAAAGATATTATATTTAAATACAAAATGTTCCCCGGCAGCGGCGCCAAAAACTTGGTGGACCCGGGAACGTGTATAAAAATGAAGCGCAATGAAAACGCGGGCCTACAGTAATACCGCAAGTGCACGGTCGTCAGTTGTAGCTCGTGCAAGTACGGGTCGATCCACAGAGATTGGGAGTGTTTTGAAGTTTCTAGCTAATTGGGTTCCTAAATTTGCTTTGGGCTTAGTGGGTTTGATAACAATAGGCTTTTGATTAAGCCTTTGCTTTCAAAGTAAAAGTAAGATGGGCTTGACCTTTGCCCTTTGGAATGAACTGAGCCTTGTGCTCAGTTGGTCTTAAAATGAATTGAACTGGGCTTTGATTAAGCCCACAGTTGACTGAATTGGGCTTCAGTTTGAAGTGAGCTTTTGGACTCAGTTGGCTTTGGGCTCAGTTGGCTTTGGAAGGCAGCAGCAGTAGCAAGACTGCACAGCAGCTGCACAAGCAGTGCAAGTAGCAGCAGCAGCATAAGCAATGAATGCAGCAACAGCAGGGCAAAACAAGGCAAGAGGAAGAAAACAGAGAAGCAACAGAGTTGCAGGGCAGTGGAATAAGAAAAGCAACAGAGTTGCATGGCAGTGGAAGCAAAGATGGCAGTGAAGCAAAGACAAATGAAGAAAAACAATGCAGCAGTGCAAGGCAAGTGAGAAAGAAAAGATGGCAGTGAACAAAACAGTGAAGACAATAAAGAAAACAAGCAGAGAACAATGCAAGAACTAAACAAAGCAAATACTAGACAGCAAAGAAAGATAACAAAACAAACCAAGGCCTAAGGCCAAGGGCAGGGATGTGGAGAAGCTAACAGAGCAAAGCTAAGGCAAAGATACAGGCAAACAAATAGAATGGGAAGAGAATTAGCTTGCTATGAGCACTAATTTCTCCCAATGCTCAATCAACACATTGCACCCTAAGCATACAAAAATGGAATGGCAAGATAATCAGCTTGCTATGAGCACTGATTTCTTCCATTGCACAATCAATTCAGTGCTTCAAAGGTTTCTAGCCTAGCATACCATCACTTCATGATAATGAATTGAAACACAGTGAGCATTTAAACTAACAAAGGCACATTAAACAGAGTAAACACTTAACATGATTAACATTAACAGGAACATAACAGGAAATTAAAAGTATGCATATCAACAGGAACATAACAATCATGAACATAAATGAAATTGAACTGAAATTAAAAACATTAACAGGACATGAAAGTCCTGGATGCTGGCTATTCCAAGCATCCCTTTCTACACCACACCCATTCTCTATTTATACCCACAGACACATTTAGGGTTTTCCCCCAATTTTCCCCCAAAACAGTAGAACTAGGGTTTGGTGAAACTCACCTAATTCCTTGAAATAACAGCTCCATCACGTCGACCCATCCTTCTATTTGTCCTCCTCTACCTCTCCATGTCTTCAATTGCTCCTCACTTTCGACCTAATTTACCAATTTTGCACGCTAGGGTTTCTGATAGAGAACGTGCAGAAATTGAGAAAATAGGTGGCTAAGGAGAAGGGAAACTGATGGTATTGGTTACTTTGATGGACGTGGTGACAGAGAGTTGGTGGCGGAGCAGGTGGTGACAGAGGTGGAGAAGGTGGTGGTGTACGGTGGTTTCTGCAGAGGAGTGGGGAAGAAGAAGAAAGAAAGAGGAGAAGAATGGGTCGAGTTTAGGGTATAGGTATAGGTTGCTAGTGTGTGAGGCGGGATATCAAATTTCGATGTTGGCGAATCTGAGTCACTGGATGCGAAGCTGGTAGGTGAATCGGACGGTGATCCCTGAAGAGTCTGGTAGCGACCGTCGGATGCTTTGATACAACAAAATCAACGGTGAAGATCGAGGTTAGGTGTTGTAGTGTTAACCGGAAGTATCGATATTTGATGAACATGCAGAGAAGCGACCGTAGGATCTAAATATGATCTAATCTGAAGGCTTGGAATTTAGGCACTATGGTGTTTTGCAGGAGCTTCAGATTTTGATGCGCGATGAAGGAGCGACCATCGGATGATGAGATGGATCCAATCCGACGGCTGAAGATGGAGGCGGTTTTGGTTATAGAAAATGAGGTTGTGCGCACCATTCTTCGCGGCTTCCTTGCGTGATTTCTCCCGGCTTTTCACTACTTTTCTGCTCTTTTCGCTCCGCGATTCATCCAAACTTTATTTATTACCTAAAAATGCAAAATTAATTAATAAAAATATTTATTCTTGAAAACAATGAAAATACAGAATATGGGATAAAATGTAGAATTAATGCATAAAAGATGAGTTAAATGCCAACAAAAAGGGATAGATATATACAATATTTGGCACTCATCAAATACCCCCAAACCTGAATTTTACTTGTCCTCAAGTAAAACAGAACTAAGGAAATCCTAACTATACCACTGTCGCTGGTCTCTCGAATGCATTTAGCGTATGCACTAAGCCTTTTAAACCACTAAGTGTCCCTAGTGGACGAGTGAAGTCTCGTGAAGGTTTACCAGAGGTGTGCCTACAAAACCTAAGGACAAAATATGAGCTCAGATTCCATCAAATGTGACATGTGCAAAACAGTTTAAGCTCACAGCAAAATGGAGATGTCAATCTAGCTATCGAAGGCACAATCCTAGCACTGATAACAAAAAAAAAGACATGTGATAAGAGTGTAAAGTGTATCTACACATGTGTAAAGAAAGATCTGAAGTTATGACTACTAATCACCAAGAGATAGTTTCTCAGGCTAAGAACTGATGTCGAAATCTAGCTAGCTGTCCGGACTTTACGAGAATTGTGAATGAGTTGGAGGTATTTCACAATTACTCGCGTTGTACATCAATGGCATACACCCTCCTTGCTTATTACAATAAAACAACAAAATGACTATTTACATGACTCTTATTTACATTGACTATTCTCTTTTATTTTTGGAACAAGAGATGATGGAATTGATAAATACTTGATTTTTTTTTTTTTTTTTTTTTTTTTTTTTTTTTTTTTTTTTTTTTTTTTTTTTTTTTTTTTTTTTTTTTTTTTTTTTTTTTTTTTTTTTTTTTTTTTTTTTTTTTTTTTTTTTTTTTTTTTTTTTTTTGAACAAGGAAACACTTTTGATACATATACAAAAGGAAACAAAAGATTACATGACACTTTGCAAGAGGTAGCCCTTTTTGATGCACCCAGTTAAATTCGATGGTTGTCTTTCTTAATGTAACCTCCACCTTCTATCCCAACCAACCAAAGAACAAGCTAGTCAAGTTTCGTTCAGTATTCTAAAGTGATTGGCAATCGTAACTTCCTATCAAACACCTTGAAGATCGAGGCCATACATGTATTGGTAGATCGTGCGCGTGCAAATTTCTTATCACTATGTGAATTGTGCTAGAATCAGGGTGCCTAAATATCTAGACTAAGACTCCTAAGAAAAATACATATTTGCACAAGAGTCAACATTTCAAGGTAAATGAGCTCCATTTTTATGATTTTTCATTTTTTAATTTTTTTGAATTTTGATTTTTCAATTTTTTTTGGAATTTTTTTTCAATTTTTCCAAAAAGAAGAAGGAGTTCGTTTCCAATTATGTCCAATTATCATGGTATCTACTCTATACCCCCAAACCTAAACTAAACATTGTCCTCAATGTTTCAAAATATGGAAAGAATTAAAATGCAACATATGGAAAGGGACATGCTGAGTAGAGTAAAAGGAGAGAGAATACCCGATTTCGGCGAAAGCAGAATTAAAACTCCGTTATTCAAGGCAAAAATCCAACATATTTCAGCCGAGATCATATTGGATTAGCAAAATATATACAAAAGGAACAAAAGGGTTTTTAAGAAATTTTATCTACTGGATTATATACAAAAAAATCACCATACACCAAAAGTCTAAAGAGTTGAGGATCAACCCAAAAGAAAAAGTGTAGAGACATGGAAAGTTTCAAAACACTAAAATTGGACTTAAATGGGAGAAAAATAAAACTTTTTTTTTTTTTTTTTTTTTGGAAAAAGAAAAAAAATTTTTTTTGAATGGGAGCAAAGGAAATTTTTGGTTTTTTTTTTTTTTTTTTTTTTTTTTTTTTTTTTTTAAAGAAAATAAAATTTGGTTTTTGAATGGGAGCAAGCCCACTGTTTGTCCTCTAATGGAATGGAAGGAAGGCTGCGGCCCACGAAACACTAAGTTTTAATTTTGAAAGTTTAATTTGGCCCAGTTGGTTAAGGCCCGACGTTTGTTTTAAAACTTTGGTTTCGAGGTCCACTCTTGAGTGGAAACAAGCCCACAATCGGTTACAAGCTCAGCTGGGTTTAAACCCAGAGTCCAAAATACAAGTCCAATGAAAGAATTTAAACAAACCCACAAATTAAACAAACAAGCCCACAAATAAATTATTACAAACCCAACAGAAAATAAGAGAAGCCCAAAAGTTGGCTTTAATATTACAAGCCCACAATTAAAAAATTGGAAGCCCACAATTCGGGTTCTCTTAAATGGGTTACCTTTTAAGCACAGCCCAGCTGCTCTGATATTGTTGCAAAAACCCAGTTGGGCTTTGGTTCTTTTCCTTGGTGGCGTCCCAGCAGAGGAAAAACAGGTTCAGAACAGCAGGTCCAACAGCAAATGAAGTGAAGCAGATGCAGATGCAAATGCTATGCAGTGAAATGCAAAAATAGCTAATAAAACAACAAGAAAAACACAGCACCAATCCCCGGCAACGGCGCCAAAAACTTGGCAGCGGCGCCAAAAACTTGGTAGGCTTCTAAAAGGTCCTAAAAATTAAGCGCAATGAAACGCGGGGGCCTACAGTAATACCGCAAGTGCACGGTCGTCAGTTGTAGCTCGTGCAAGTACGGGTCGATCCACAGAGATCGGGTGTGTTTTGGAGTGTTCTAACTATTTGGGCTCTAAATTTGCTAATGGGCTTTGAATACCAAAGGGTCTTGAATATCAATGGGCTTTGAATACCCTTAGGAACTGTTGCTTTCACAATAAGAGCAAGATGGGCTTTGATTAACTGTGAAGCAGTTTGGGCTTTGGTCTTTTGAATTGCACTGGGCCTTGGATTCAGTCAAGGATCTGGGCCTTTGGATTAAACCTGGGCTTTTATTTTGGTCTTCTGATGAGCTCAAGTTGTGCTCTGGGCTTTTGGGCTCAATGGGATTGAGATAACAGTGGACTGTGGGCTGGGCTTTGGAGAGGAAGCAGCAGCAGCAGCAGTGGCAGCTAGGGGTGAACAAGGCAGCATAGCAACAGCAACAAGAACAGCATCCAACTAGAATGCAGTAACAAGAACAAGGAGAACAAGAATTGCTGCCTTGCACAGCAACAGAAGTGACAGAGAAGGCAATGCAGCAGCTGCACAAGCAGTGCACAACAGCACAAGGCCAAGAAGAAGGAAAGGCAGTTAACAGGAAAAGAAGTAGCAGCAAGGGAAGAAAACAGTACAATGCAGCAGTGCAATGCAGCAAGGCAAGTGCACAGCAGCATGAGAAGGCAAGTGAGAAAGAAAAGATGGCAGTGAACAAAACAGTGAAGACAATAAAGAAAACAAGCAGAGAACAATGCAAGAACTAAACAAAGCAAATACTAGACAGCAAAGAAAGATAACAAAACAAACCAAGGCCTAAGGCCAAGGGCAGGGATGTGGAGAAGCTAACAGAGCAAAGCTAAGGCAAGAATACAGGCAAACAAATAGAATGGGAAGAGAATTAGCTTGCTATGAGCACTAATTTCTCCCAATGCTCAATCAACACATTGCACCCTAAGCATACAAAAATGGAATGGCAAGATAATCAGCTTGCTATGAGCACTGATTTCTTCCATTGCACAATCAATTCAGTGCTTCAAAGGTTTCTAGCCTAGCATACCATCACTTCATGATAATGAATTGAAACACAGTGAGCATTTAAACTAACAAAGGCACATTAAACAGAGTAAACACTTAACATGATTAACATTAACAGGAACATAACAGGAAATTAAAAGTATGCATATCAACAGGAACATAACAATCATGAACATAAATGAAATTGAACTGAAATTAAAAACATTAACAGGACATGAAAGTCCTGGATGCTGGCTATTCCAAGCATCCCTTTCTACACCACACCCATTCTCTATTTATACCCACAGACACATTTAGGGTTTTCCCCCAAAACAGTAGAACTAGGGTTTGGTGAAACTCACCTAATTACTTGAAATAACAGCTCCATCACGTCGACCCATCCTTCTATTTGTCCTCCTCTACCTCTCCATGTCTTCAATTGCTCCTCACTTTCGACCTAATTTACCAATTTTGCACGCTAGGGTTTCTGATAGAGAACGTGCAGAAATTGAGAAAATAGGTGGCTAAGGAGAAGGGAAACTGATGGTATTGGTTACTTTGATGGACGTGGTGACAGAGAGTTGGTGGCGGAGCAGGTGGTGACAGAGGTGGAGAAGGTGGTGGTGTACGGTGGTTTCTGCAGAGGAGTGGGGAAGAAGAAGAAAGAAAGATGAGAAGAATGGGTCGAGTTTAGGGTATAGGTATAGGTTGCTAGTGTGTGAGGCGGGATATCAAATTTCGATGTTGGCGAATCTGAGTCACTGGATGCGAAGCTGGTAGTGAATCGGACGGTGATCCCTGAAGAGTCTGGTAGCGACCGTCGGATGCTTTGATACAACAAAATCAACGGTGAAGATCGAGGTTAGGTGTTGTAGTGTTAACCGGAAGTATCGATATTTGATGAACAGGCAGAGAAGCGACCGTAGGATCTAAATATGATCTAATCTGAAGGCTTGGAATTTAGGCACTATGGTGTTTTGCAGGAGCTTCAGATTTTGATGCGCGATGAAGGAGCGACCATCGGATGATGAGATGGATCCAATCCGACGGCTGAAGATGGAGGCGGTTTTGGTTATAGAAAATGAGGTTGTGCGCACCATTCTTCGCGGCTTCCTTGCGTGATTTCTCCCGGCTTTTCACTACTTTTCTGCTCTTTTCGCTCCGCGATTCATCCAAACTTTATTTATTACCTAAAAATGCAAAATTAATTAATAAAAATATTTATTCTTGAAAACAATGAAAATACAGAATATGGGATAAAATGTAGAATTAATGCATAAAAGATGAGTTAAATGCCAACAAAAAGGGATAGATATATACAATATTTGGCACCCATCACCCAGCCAGCGTGTGGCGGGTTTAAGGAGACCTGATTGGTCGAAGGAAAATAGGGCAGGGCGGGCAACATGGGGCATGCCTAAAGCATGGACACACCTCCCTTTGCTGATGCTCCTATTTCGCGACTCCTTTTTGATTTTGGGTAGGATTTTGCACTTACTAATCCATGACGGATTAATTGCTTAGTTCGCCTAAGCTTAATTTTTACCAACAGGGTCTAATATATTGCGCAAAACCCTAATTTTTGCAAATTAGTCAGGGTAATATTTGAATCTTGTGAATTATCACAAAATTGATTGAATTATATGTGTTGACACGGAGTTCTTTAAGTTTATTGCCAGAGAGAAGTATGCTTTCTGATTGAGTGCTTTATGCAAGGACCTTAACCTTGATACTTGGAAATTCGTGCTACTCTGCTGCGAGTGAACACAAATTGTCATGCCATATCAATGCTAAGGATTCGCCGGGGGAACATAGCACAGAAAGCATTCAAAGAAACTTACAATAAAGGCAAGGCAAGGTGCCGAAATTTACAGAATATCTGGGGATTGTTGCTACATGCACCATTCTGGATAAATTTCGTACGAAGATATTTAATTGCTCAATAAATGCGCCAGTGAAAAGGTTGAATCACTCATCACTTTTACATGGCTCCATTTATTTGCAGAGTGACAGCATATTAAATGCAAGGTTTTACAATTTTAACCCTGAACTAAAAACTACCATCAACAGATAGCAACGGTTGCGAGGTCGACCGAGAAGTGCTATAACAGGATCCATGTTGTGTAAAGTCACTTATGCAAGGTCGAGATGGAAAAATTGAAGGTGACGGAAAGACTAACGCAAATAAATTCGTTCTGATTTCCGTGAGTCAATAGCTACTAGGTAGATCTCATAGTTTCCTTATCTTGGATCACAACAAACAAATGAGTCGTACAAAAAGTAAATTTCCATTACAACTAATGAAAAGCGTCGTATAACCCTGAAAATAGTATACACGATTTCCTACCTAGCGTAAGTTACCCCCCTAACCGGGCAGAAACCACTTGTTCCAGGGAAAAGGCTGAGATCTTTCACAATTGTAGCTTTCCGACTTAGCCTATTTTTTAAAGACAGGGTCATAGAAGTTAGAACCTCATAAGCTTCCTTTTTTTAGAATTAATGCCCAGCCATCCAAAACCACAATTAAGCAAGAAAGAAAGAGGGGTCTAGTCGACTGGTGAAATAGATGCATGAAGATAAATCGGTTCTGCAGCATCAGAAAGAGCGATTGTGAGGAAGAGCCTTTCTATCAAAATCATTAGTTTAACTTCATTCTTTAACTGCTTTGGGAGAGAGACTTGCCTTCTTAAAATCAGGAAATCACCGGTTGGATTTTCCAACCAAGAAAGAATGGGAAAATGATTCACTGGAAATCAAGAGATGAAAAATGTTTGCGGGGATCGGTGCCACGAAGCTTGCAGAGAGAATTTTCAGGCGTTTGGCGTCGGATGTGGACCGTCAAGGAAGTAGGCGCCTGGACCGGGAACAAAGCGTTGGCAGAAAAAATGGGGAGAGCATCTTAAGCTATTAGGTGTAGGCGCTTTATAGAGGTTAATTTTCTATCTCTTCCTATTTGACCCGAAATCGATCGATATAGCCATAAGCAAGTTGAAGAGAGCCCTAACAGGCCTTGGAGGACCGAACCCACGTATGCGATCGCATCCCACGCATATTCGACATTTTAGCCTGCAACTAATTCAGCTTCCGCTTCTGGGAGATCAAACGAAGCTCAATTCGTTTCTGCCAAAGAGTTCGGACTAAATCCTGAATCAAGCTAGAAAGCGCTCTTTGATGAGCCTGCGTAGTATTAGGTAGTTGGTCGAGTAAAGGATGACCAAGCCGATGATGCTTATCTGGTCTTTTCGGATGATCAGCAACACTGGGACTGAGACACGGCCCGGACTTCCACGGGGGGCAGAAGTGGGGAATCTTGGACAATGGGCGCAACCCTGATACAACAATATGGCGTGAGTGCAGAAAGTCAGTTTCGCTTGTCAAGCTCTTTCGTCGAGTGCGCAATCATGACATGACTCGAGGAGATCTCAAACAAGTACTTTTTGTAATCGACTCTATTGCTTCTTCAATAAACGCTGGTTCTTCGATCAAGTTTTGAATGACTTTCTAGTTAGATCCTTCATGCGTTTCAGATATGAAGTCTCATTCGAAGCTTTATACGAAGGTTCTATTGAGATCTTGGCCCTTGTCTTTCATACAAAATTTGAGTTTGAGAAACCCAAAGTAAGAGACAATTATATTCTGTTCTTTGGGAGGGCTAAAAACTAAATGGGACGCCACTAAGATCAAAGCTTTGACTAAGTTCCCATCTCTTTCCACAACTTGCACTTTCAATTTGTAATTACATAAATGCCTCCTCAAATGATCCGAGGTGAAGGAAGACATCAAAACCAATTCCTGCACGCTACAGAATGGTACCTTGGAAGAGATTCATAGCTGTCAGCGGACCAGACCAAACCTCAAGTGAGGTGACTCCTTCCCCGGGTGAAAAGACATACTCAAAGATGAGGGGCGTAAACATGACTTTCTTTGGTATGATACTTAGATTCACAGTGACAAGTCATTTCCTAGCCACTTTGGGTCTCTCGTTTTCGATCTTCATCGGATCACAATCGTGGGATTTCAGAGGAACGTGCATCATTTCTTAAGCTTCTTTCTACATGTAGGAGTCCCTCTCGCACATGTCGTAAGTAAAAATGATGGTTCAGTCTTTACATACCTCTTTGTTGATGAAGTTCTCCAAATGTCTTCGTTTAATCTCCAGTTTTCAATCTTCGGGGATTATTCAGTGATGTCTAATACTCAACTACCGTACTTTAATCTTGGTCCGTGACTTGACTTTAGTAGACTAGAAATCAATATATAATTTTATGCTACTAACATTGACAGCAATCTTGAGATAGAAAAACTTGCGAGTTTGACCGAGCAGTGCTATAATAACTTTGATCATAATATAATGACCAACACTAAAATCATTGTAACAAATTTAACTTCACATGTTACAGTTTCAATGAATAAAGACTTAAAACCACAAAAGATAAAAATAGAAAAAGTCAAGTTTGTAGTTACTAACCTCGGAGTGAAGGATGTTGTCTTTGATACGTCTTCAGGTCTTCATGAGTTACTAGAGAAAGTCTCAAAAATTCTATTTTTCCTAGTCTAACCTTACGAAGTTGACCTTGGTAATCGAGTCAAGTCACTCCGGGTTTTTAACTAAACTTGACATACCAACGTTTTGGGTTCAACCAAACAACGCTCTAACACTCATAATAGCATGATACCTAGAAAAATGATACTATTAAGCGGGCCGAGAATTTTGCCTTGTAATACAAAGAAGAATGTGTATACAAGAATTTGTCAAGTAAGGACCGTGCAAAACGTAGGTCATGAATTAACCAATATAGTTTGTGAACCGTCAAGCAAATTGTAGTTCGGTAAATACAAAAATCCGCATAGTTTTTGCGAAAAAGAAAAAAGTTTTCGGATTCAAGTACATCCAGATTCAAAAAAAATTCCTTTAGATTGCATAGTTCGCGAACTAAGAAAAGCATTTTGCGAACTCTAGGAAAATTAGGATGTTATAGTAAACACGCCAAATTGCATAGTTCACAAACGATCAAGCAAATTGTAGTTTAATAACTAAAGAAATACGCACAATTCACGAATAAGAAATCAAGGTTCACAAAATCAAGTTCTTTTGTAGTCAACAGAGTTTTCCTTAATTTGCATAGTTCGTGAACTCTAAGAAAATTTGGATGTTAACAGAAAACACTCCAAATTGCATAGTTAGCAGACTCCAAAAGTTAGTTCGTGAACTCTAAGGCCAATCGAATATTTATAAAAAATACTCTAAATTGCATAGTTTTCTAACGAGAAGATGTTTTGCAAACTTTACGTCAAATGGAATGTTAACAAAAAAGTGTTCAAATCGCAAAGTTCGCGAACTAGAAAAGTTGATTCTCGAACACAAAGGCTATCATGAGGTTTTAAGGAACTTCTTACGAAAACATTGTTTGTTGAACAAACAAGTTATTCTCAACTTTAAATGCGATAAGTCCTTGGACATCCATTGCTTGAGTTCGAGTTTCGAGATTTTTCAAGTACAAGCTTGAACTCAAAACTTCTTCTTTACACCTTGTCATATACTGAAGTCGTATGACACCGTCTCAAAAGATAGAATGGTATAAACAATGAGTAAATAGGATAGTCAATCTTCACATACCTTTGTTGATGAAGTTCTCACGGATAACTTCATGATCTTTAGTCTTCAGTCTTCAAGGGAATTCCTGATACTCAATTACCTAAATTTATCCTAGTCCGAGGTTGACTTTAGTAGATAGTAAATCAAGCAATACCAACACTCGCGGGTTCAACCCAACAGTACTCTAACACATTATCTCAAGTAGTTTGTTTGAAGCATCAAGTTGGGTTTAACTAGTGACATTGCCCCATCTTTGTCATCATGACATGAAATTTAAATTCCCCATCACAATCTAGGGACCAAAACTACAGCATTCTGGAAATAGGACCATTGTTGAACTCTTTCATTTATATCAATAGCCTCATGCAGAGAAACCAAAAAAGTATAAGTTTTAGCATCAATCAAATAACTTGAAGCTCCTCACCATCTTTCCACATTAAGCACATATCACTAGAAAGCCCAATAGGATAATACAAACAGTTATAACACCTCGTCTTGCTGGTGTTTGGACTAACAAGTAACACACAATAGACATAGAGATTATCAGATAAAAAAAAATAAAAAAATAAAAAAAATGAATGAATGAATGAAAAGAAAAAGACATGGCATCCTTGAGGTCAACTACGAAGCCCAAAAGTAAACGGAAGGCTGATAGGATGGCTTTTCTTCAAGCCCATTAAAAGATCCACTAGCCAACCATCGTTGTGACCTTGTAGATTTGTGACCTTGTAGATGCACTTCCTGGACTAATATACTGTGGTTGCTCGTAAATTTTGTGCTTGTAACTAACCATGGGAAATTAGAATCTACTGATTTCTTACAGTTGCACTATACGGGTATCGGCCAATAACTTAAAGTCCTAACTGTGACAGTATTTGTGTAATGATCTCATGTCTAAGTCTACGATTGCATCCCGATTAGATCGATCATAATTTATCCGTGCAACCAAAAACTGTGACAAGTCAACTGGATGTAAGTAAAATTTCGTAAAGTCACCATTACCACATGTTCAACAAAGACTCTGAGTGTGAGCGGCAAGGGTTCTGGTTGTCGACCCCCCACCGCGCATTTGGACCCGTGTTAAGTTGTCTAGCTAGGTCCCCCACCAATCACTGGTCTACGACATTGAGCCTTTTCAGTTTAGAACTGATCATATATTGTGGTGGATAATGCTGGATTCTATGTAGTACATGCTTCCATATGACTACTGGCCAGAGCTTTGCTAATTTGGCACGTTAAGTACTAGTAGTGATGCCAATTTCGACATTGTGCAAATTTCACACCCACGAAATCAAGATGTACTAGCATACTCTATGGTTAGAGTCAACAAACATAATACATTTACATTTTAGTTATTATCATTTGGCAATTATTTGTAAGCGTTTCCACATAGGAAATGTACAAACTACAAGTTTACTAGGGATATGAGACCCTAAAGTCACTTCGATCATCATCGGCCCAAAATTGAGTTTTCAAAGATTAGAGCATGAAAGTTTGTAAAAACGGGTGTGGAACTTAATTAAAGGACGGAGAAAAACTTGTTATATTGTCAGATGCGCCCATGTTTTATCGAATAGTGAATCTAGATAGATGGATGAGTGATGAACTAGGTAAGTTGCACGGACCTTTATTCCCCATATCATTGCATGAATTTGATGCTGATAAGAAAATGTTGACATATTGTTTCCTTCAAGGTTTTAAGATGGTGTCTCAACTTCAATTTTCATAAGAACAAAAATGAGCTAAAACTTCTCTCGTAGTTCTAGGGGAGTTTGATAGAATATATAGTTCTCTTCTTATTCTTTTTTGTGGCACCGCAGATAGAATCACTATATGCAGCCAAGGAAAAAAAGAAAGAATTTTACATGTTGAATTCAATGATGTTCTATTATCAACAAGCTAGCTAGGTTGAATCTAGAGAGGAAGTATACATACACAAAATAACTTCCAGTACTTCAACATCAAAGGGTCCACCCACAAATTAACCTCATTTTTCTTCTACGAACAATAACTAGCTAGACTTCCTAGTTGCAGTGTGGTGGCTTGCTCATTCCTATATATAGTAGCAAAACTGGTGAATTAAGAAATATTACTGTTGAGATTTGTATGAGTGCATGATAATTTATCAAACAGATTATTTTACATTTTTGATCTGATATATGTAATCAGAATGTCATTGTTATACCGACTTAGGTTACAGTATTATAGTGTTTTATCATCAGTCACCTTGATGGACAAATTGCATGCACTATATACCTTATCAATATAGAATCTTGTGTGAAAGAAAGGCAGCAGTACGCATTCCCCTCTATTATATGTCTCTTTTCTTTTCTTACATCAACTCAACTACATATAAGGGTATGTTTGGTTCATATTTAAGGTTATATGCATGAAGTACTCTTAAGAATCCAGATTCTCCAGCAAGCTCCTGACGCTTGCAGAATTCTTAGAGCTTTTTGGGTCATGGTCATTATACCCTTTTATTTTTGACAAGAAAGATTGAGATTGGTGACACACCTATAAGGTGGGGGAGTATATAAGCACAGAGAGTGAAAGAAAGAAAAAGGAAAAGAGAGAGATGTTTAACCTTCAATTCTTTCTGTTAATATGTATCTCTACAAGGTTTGATGAAATATAGGTCATCAAAAGGGATGCATGTAGCTAGAGAGCTCTATAGGGGGGAGGTGAGGGTTTGTGGCCTTTTTCAAGACAAAGTGACAGGTAACCACTATAACATATATGCACTACTAACTCAATAATAAATAATCAAAAAAGAGAAACCCTAGCTAGCTAGAGAAGCTATATGATCTCTATAGCAAAAAGAAACAAAGGGTCTCAATGGAACAAACACACTTCTCATTTCAACAAGTTGTGTGATGTTGTTGATGATGAGCACATGCAAAGCAAAATCATTTTTACTGTTCACACACTTTTTAAAAAAAAGATTTGCACAAAAGAAACCATCCATTTTGATCCAAATTAGGTTTTTCCTGTTAATTAGAACCATGTTGATTCTTTATCATCATTAATGACAGGAAATTTGGATTGATTTTCTTCAAACCTAGGAGGAAGGGATGGACTAGAGACCTTTCTAGTGATTTATTCTGAACCCTAGCTATATAATTATGTGAGTGTGAGAGACTAGTATGAGAGTACTTACTGATGAAGATGGATAATAAAAAGGGTCCTAACCCTAAATTAATGTTTCACCTAGTATTAGGACCCAGGTTGTAAAAGTTAAGATTGAACAGTTAAAAGTGTTCACATTTCGATACCCACAACCGACGTGACATAAATGGATGATCCAAACATTGCCCCAATTTTAATTATGCTCCAGTAAAGAGTCAAACATGCTTTCTTCAGTGTTAAAGTCTATACTAGAATGCAAGACGGAGAAACGTTAACATACTCATTAGATTTGTGGCTGATGGGATTGGTATTGTTGTATATGTAAGTTAGTACACAGTTAAGTGGCATAGCTGAAGACTCAAGTCTAAGCCAAGAAAAGCTGAGCAGCGGAGGAGCTTAAGGGGATAAGTCTTGACGTCGCCTTGGGAATATGGGTACTTAATTTGTCATATAATGTCTTTGACGTTTGTCTTTCAGCTGGGTTTTTAAGCTCTTTTGAGCACTGGCAAATCTTTACTAGTCCATTCCCTGATCTAAAGGATGGGGGAATGAGGTGGTGGAGAACTTCCTATCAATTGCCGGATCATAAAGATACGGTTTTTTCCGGAAGCCAGCGGCAGTGATTGCCCGTCCTTGTCCTGCTCCGTGCACGATTCTTGCTCTAAGAATTTTATGGTTTAGCTAGACTTTTAGTAAACAATTCTAGTCTAGTATAGGAAATAACAAGAGGGGGGGATTTTGTACTCCCCCGTTTAAAAAAAATATAGGTTTGTCTGATTTTGAGAAAAGAAATAAGAAAACTAATTAAAAAAAAATCAAGTTTTTTTCTAATTTATCCTTGTGACAAAATAGTCCCTTTATATTTTAAAGAGAGAGAAATGTCCCTAAATTTGTGAAAAACACAAATTACTGGACTTCCATTTATGGTTCATAAATGGTTCATAAATTTGTCCCTAAATTTAGGGACTTCCAAGAAAAACACAGGAGAGAGAAATGTCCCTAAATTTGTGAAAAAGAAAATATGGTTCATAATGTGAGCAAAATAGTAAAATTACTGGACTTCCATTTATGGAAACCAACCTATTTTCTCAACATATGTATATATTTTTTTATCAATTAAAGAGAAAATTCATTGAAAAGAAAAGATACTTAAGAGGGGTATCTCAATCCAATGAATACAAATGGAAACAAAAAAGAAGAGAGAGCCGAAGGTGAATTCGGCAATCTAAGACAACAAACAATAAGCTCAAGAAGGCCGAAATAAAGAGTCCCATAAAGCTACTACCATATTTGCCGTTAGACCTAACATTCTTGTGTTCGATTCGGCCAAAAAAACGCTTGTATTTTAACGTTTCTAGTGAGGCTAACCAAATTTCCCTTTTTGTTTTCCAAGATTCTTGCATTTCGCTCTCTCCATATACACCACCGTATTGCGACCGGGATGTTATTCCATATTCGACTAAGTCTTTCGTCTCCCTAATTAAACTTCCAAGCCTTCACATTTGTGATGATATTTGAGTTATAACTCCAACGAAACCGGCATCCTTCAACAAAGTAATCCCAAATTCTCCTGGTCCTCCAATAAATGCGATATTTTCTCGACATACTCAATCGCCTATGTTTTTGAAACGTAGAGGTACAAAATTTTATAAGATAAGGAAATCTACAAAATTCTGATACCAATTCCAACATAAAATAAATGGAGCAGATTCTTTAACTTAAATTCATGACTTAATTTCTCGCCATCAAATGCAAGTGGATGGATGGTAAAGATCGAGATGAGATTTCGAAAAACAAGGGAAATATTATAAACCTTCCATCCATTTGCATCTGATGGTGGAGAAATTAATTAGAAATTAAGTCAGAAATTTTAAGTGAAGGGATCCGTTCCATTCCTAGGATAACTTGATCACAAGAATATCCCATTAATTTCCTGATTTCATCACAAACACATAAAAAGATGCAATTATGAATTCTACCTAGAGAGCTAGTAACATAAAGTGTAAAAGGACAATTAAGTTTAATTTCCAAAGGGCACCAAGTTTTATAAAATAAGGACTAATGAATACAATTGACATACAACGTGTAGACAATTTAACATACGTTATGATTCATATCTGATCATAAGGATGTACCGCTGCAAGTAATAACCAAACTATGCTACTTGTAATCATAAGTTAACAACTTTTGCGTATTGACAACCCTAATCTAGATTTAGAGATGAAACAAAACTAATTGATTCCGGGATCAACTGAACAAGCATTCAAATCATGTAACAATATAAGCAATGAATCACAAACGATAAATTATTGAGACAAAACTAATTCATCGCTCCAAATATCATGTTTGGAAATCAACTGAGACCCTTGACCGATAGATAATATTTAGATACTCATGGCTATGGAGTTCATCAACATCATAAATGAAATAAATAAGTTGAAATATAACCAAAGCAAACCCTAAAAGCGTTTTATAATTAAACTCCTTGAGAAAATGTTTAAATAAGTAATTCACCTCTTAGTTCCTAAGGTGGCATTTCATTTTCTTGACATTTGAAAGTTTAACTAAGTCAGTTGAGTTGGTGCGTTTTTACGAGTATACTATGGATGAATATTTATCGAATTAGACAACATTCCTCAAAAAATAAATTGTCTGAAATGCAGAAATTTATCAAAACCCGAAAATCATGCACCTTTGCAGTGATCTCTTTTTTATTCTTTTGGTAAATAAGATCTAACTAAAAAAAATTAAAGCGGGACTGAGTCCTGGATTACATCAAAAGTAGAGGCATCTAATATCGGGGAGATAAAGTGTCTTTCCCTAATATTAAATTTATCTACTAAAATTTTATGATTAATACATGAAAGGGGTATACCAGGAAACTGTTTTGCTTCTTTAGATGACGTGTCTATTACGTCATTACCAGTTTTAGGCTTTAGCTAATATCGGGGAGATAAATGTAACCCTAAAAAGTTTTCACACTGTTTTATCCTTATGTTTGTTTCCTCCAAAATAACTTTGTTGTTCCAAGAGACGGTTACTAGATCGTCGTTGAGATATTTAAACTTTCACGGTCACTTTCAATACTGAAGTTGGTGATACCTTTTTTAGTTGCCCACGATGTTGACTGCAATATTCCTATAACTTGTCTCTTGCGCATCTGCATAATCTGAAGGTCCTGATCTTCCTCCTTTAAAGGAACTTGTATCATCTTGATGAATTAGTGCAAAACTAGAAGGAAGAGACTCTTAAATCCAAGCAACATCCATATTGATTTTTCGATTATGTTTGTTTAAAGCTAACCACGAAATATGATGATTTTAAACTCCTTTTCTGTTGTTAGAGCTAGTTATGCTCTTTCTTGTCCGGTAATCTACGTGTCCTTGAATTTCTAAAGATAATTGTTGTGGTCTTTAACATAACCCTTGAAAAGTTTTACTACATTTGGTTTTCCAAATAAACCACGTCTTAGTTGAAAATAGTTCCAAGGAAACTACATCATGGAGATATAAACTAGTCTTCACAGATATCTATTAATGTAGTAGTGTTACTGAAAATAACTTGCACAGGATACGCGACTAATTCCCAAACTTCTTTAGCAAAAGAGCAATGTAAGAAAAGATGTTCAACTGTTTCCTTTTGTTCCTCGCAGAAAGAGCACTTGGGTTTTTCGAACGATTTCTTTTAGCTTCGAGTTAGTGGAGAAAGCATTTTGTAGACATTTCCGCAGAAAGAGTTTAATTCTTGGAGATACATCTAATTTTCAAAAATAATCCTCTAAAGATAAATTAGATGAATTTATTTCATTCTCATTAAGCTTACTATACATTAATTTTACGGTGAATTCTCTTGTGTTTGTTAATTTTTATCTCAGCTGATCCTTTTTAAAGAGATTAGAGCTATTCGGGAAAGATAGAATCTTCTAAAAAAACATTAACCACATTTTCAGAAAAAGATGCGTAGATTAAAGCAGTATTCCGCTTTTTAGATGTCATGTCGACCCCAGTCTGCTGCTAGAGATAGAGAGCTATTTGAACTAGTTTTATATTAAGAAAGGTTGTCACCCAAACTTAGTATCCAGTTATCATGCCAGATATTTATACTTTGACCATCTTCTCCTTCCTATATATTTTGTTCTATTATCTTCAGACCTTGACAAATGCATTTTTAAATCTAAGAATATTTATTCGTTGGTTTAGCCTTAAGAGACGATATATTCTTAAAACATTTAGGTCCTAAAGCTTGAGCCCACAGAGAGTTAGGTTCCTTTAATAACCTCCATGCCAGGTTATTAAATTTGTGCGCATCTCTAAATTCGCAATTATGGCTAGATTAAATTTATGCGCATCTCTAAATCCTAATTCTCCTTTACTAATTAACTTACATAAATTTGGCCAAGCTTTCTGATAATACCCTTTAGCATTATGATCAATTCTCCGACAAAAATCTCTCTGAATTACATTGATATTATTGGAGATTTTTTTTTGATAACACAAAACACTCCATCTGATAATTTGACATACTAGCTTTTTTACTAGTTTGAAGCAAGACTTTACTTTGCAATGAACTCAGCTTAGTAGATAGAGCTACATAACCATAATCGCATCATTTCCCGTTATTCTACTCACAATTTGGAATTACTCCATATGACTAAACAAACCGAACTAAGCTTAGCTGACGAGAGGTTTTCATCGTAAAGTTACTATGCAGCAAACAAGAGGGAGGAGATATATCTAGTTTGGTCCTACAAGATTTGGTTCCAAACCAGGGTCCTCTCCAACAGCATCAAGACAGCTGGAAAAGGGCTTTAAGAACGACCATCCGGAGATCCCATGGGTACAACAATGTCACTATCGATCGTGGCCAAGTTCATTGAAACATATCTAGCCAACATTCTCTCTCTTTTTTCTGTGTACATAAATATCAGTATCAAATCACACGTGAATTTTGGCCCACGCTCAACCCTGCCACAACCTATAGTACCCTAGTAAAGGGGCGGAGGCACCATGTTGCAACTGTGTGCAGTTGCATCCCTTGGATTTTGAAAATCAATATAGCGTATAGAATTGGAAAATTTCTTGTTTGGTCCTAGGCCCATATAGTTATTTATAGTAGGGTCCAACCGGAATTTTTTTTATCCGGAGGTCCAAAATTAATTAAAACATGGAAATGTCCATAATGCCCATTACTACCAAACGTGTATGTCTACACTGCTTACAAATTTGAGTACATATCTGGTACACTGCTTAAAAATTCGAGTACATATTTGCTACACTGCTTACAAATTTGAGTACATATCTGTCTGAGTACATATTTGTCGTACTGCTTACAAATCCGATTATATATCTGAATGCTTACAAATTCGAGTACATATTTGTTGCACTGCTTCCAGGTAGAGTACAAATCTGTAAGAATCAATGATAAATAAATTAGAAAACGTATTACATCACATACATTGTAGGATCATACAATGTAGCAACCCAACCTTCTATGTTCCTCCAAATCCATTTGCAGCACACCTTCTTTCAAACACACGTCACAACCAATTTGTAACTTCATCAAGACCACCACCGATTTCACAAGCTTGCAAATCTGAACCAACAACAACTCATGTTCCTATCATTAAAAATCTGTCATTTCTTGCAATAAGTTCTGAACTGCAGCTCCAGATCATCTTCATATCCAATTCCAGTACTGAATCAAACGTAACAAAGAGCATCTATTTCAGTATTTCATATACGTACTGAATCAAACATAACAAGGAGCACTTCCTATGAGTATGCGATATATGTACTGAAGATTCATGAACTACAAATCAACAGTATGACAACAACAGGTGACAGATCTATGAAAAATAAGAGAATCAAAAGACATATTACAGTATTTCACATAAGTACTGAAGGGTAAGACTAAAAAAGGAGCAAAAACACAGCAAATAGCACTTCCTATCAGTATACATACATACTCATGGATCGAACCAAAAAAATTGGAAAAACTTCAAATAAAACAAAATTAGAAGAGTTTTGTATCAGTACGCCATATATGTACTGTCAATTCATACACGAAAAACAACTGTAACAAACCTAAAAAATGTTATAATGTTGAACCAATGATAAATCACAAATAACCGCTACAGTTTTAGTTACCTGTAACCCTGGGAAAATAACATTGTTAATCGCAGATTCCATATCAACCCAAAGAACAAGATCTTTCTTGAAAAAAATCATGCCACCTCTGGGACCTCGTAATGACTGCAAATTGAAACAGAAGACATAGTAAACAACATGACCCTTGAACCTAAACCAATAAAAACAAATGCTGCTTGTGTTGGTGTCAGTAGTTGCAGTCTTGCAGACTTCATGAATGGGACTAGGTGTACCTTGTGAGTGGTGGTTGTTACAACATCACAGTATTCAAATGGGTCGGCAAGTACAGATGCAGCAACGAGACCACTTATGTGAGCCATATCCATCATGAGAAAAGCCCCAACAGAATCTGCAATCTTCAAGAAACATAGCAGGAAAGGGAATTAGGTGTGCGTAATGGGTTAACTAGTCTGATTCTCTGATCACTAAGAATCACAACTGTTGGCAATCAACTAGCTCAGTTTCCTATCAGTATTATACATACATACTCATGGATCGAACCAAAAAAATTGGAAAAACTTCAAATAAAACAAAATTAGAAGAGTTTTGTATCAGTACGCCATATATGTACTGTCAATTCATACACGAAAAACAACTGTAACAAACCTAAAAAATGTTATAATGTTGAACCAATGATAAATCACAAATAACCGCTACATTTTTAGTTACCTGTAACCCTGGGAAAACAGCATTGTTAATCGCAGATTCCATATCAACCCAAAGAACAGGATCTTTCTTGAAGAAAATCATGCCACTTCTAGGACCTCGTAATGACTGCAAATTGAAACAGAAGACATAGTAAACAACATGACCCTTGAACCTAAACCAATAAAAACAAATGCTGCTTGTGTTGGTGTCAGTAGTTGCAGTCTTGCAGACTTCATGAATGGGACTAGGTGTACCTTGTGAGTGGTGGTTGTTACAACATCACAGTATTCAAATGGGTCGGCAAGTACAGATGCAGCAACGAGACCACTTATGTGAGCCATATCCATCATGAGAAAAGCCCCAACAGAATCTGCAATCTTCAAGAAACATAGCAGGAAAGGGAATTAGGTGTGCGTAATGGGTTAACTAGTCTGATTCTCTGATCATTAAGAATCACAACTGTTGACAATCAACTAGATCGGTTTCCTATCAGTATTATACATACATACTCATGGATCGAACCAAAAAAATTGGAAAAACTTCAAATAAAACAAAATTAGAAGAGTTTTGTATCAGTACGCCATATATGTACTGTCAATTCATACACGAAAAACAACTGTAACAAACCTAAAAAATGTTATAATGTTGAACCAATAATAAATCACAAATAACCGCTACAGTTTTAGTTACCTGTAACCCTGGGAAAACAGCATTGTTAATCGCAGATTCCATATCAACCCAAAGAACAGATCTTTCTTGAAGAAAATCATGCCACCTATGGGACCTCTTAATGACTGCAAATTGAAACAGAAGACATAATAAACAACATGACCCTTGAACCTAAACCAATAAAAACAAATGCTGCTTGTGTTGGTGTCAGTAGTTGCAGTCTCTCAGACTTCATGAATGGGACTAGGTGTACCTTGTGAGTGGTGGTTGTTACAACATCACAATATTAAAATGGGTCGGCAAGTACAGATGCAGCAACGAGACCACTTATGTGAGCCATATCCATCATGAGAAAAGCCCCAACAGAATCTGCAATCTTCAAGAAACATAGCAGGAAAGGGAATTAGGTGTGCGTAATGGGTTAACTAGTCTGATTCTCTGATCACTAAGAATCACAACTGTTGACAATCAACTAGCTCCGTTTCCTATCAGTATTATACATACATACTCATGGATCGAACCAAAAAAATTGGAAAAACTTCAAATAAAACAAAATTAGAAGAGTTTTGTATCAGTACGCCATATATGTACTGTCAATTCATACACGAAAAACAACTGTAACAAACCTAAAAAATGTTATAATGTTGAACCAATGATAAATCACAAATAACCGCTACATTTTTAGTTACCTGTAACCCTGGGAAAACAGCATTGTTAATCGCAGATTCCATATCAACCCAAAGAACAGGATCTTTCTTGAAGAAAATCATGCCACTTCTAGGACCTCGTAATGACTGCAAATTGAAACAGAAGACATAGTAAACAACATGACCCTTGAACCTAAACCAATAAAAACAAATGTTGCTTGTGTTGGTGTCAGTAGTTGCAGTCTTGCAGACTTCATGAATGGGACTAGGTGTACCTTGTGAGTGGTGGTTGTTACAACATCACAGTATTCAAATGGGTCGGCAAGTACAGATGCAGCAACGAGACCACTTATGTGAGCCATATCCATCATGAGAAAAGCCCCAACAGAATCTGCAATCTTCAAGAAACATAGCAGGAAAGGGAATTAGGTGTGCGTAATGGGTTAACTAGTCTGATTCTCTGATCATTAAGAATCACAACTGTTGACAATCAACTAGATCGGTTTCCTATCAGTATTATACATACATACTCATGGACCGAACCAAAAAAATTGGAAAAACTTCAAATAAAACAAAATTAGAAGAGTTTTGTATCAGTACGCCATATATGTACTGTCAATTCATACACGAAAAACAACTGTAACAAACCTAAAAAATGTTATAATGTTGAACCAATAATAAATCACAAATAACCGCTACAGTTTTAGTTACCTGTAACCCTGGGAAAATAACATTGTTAATCGCAGATTCCATATCCACCCAAAGAACAAGATCTTTCTTGAAGAAAATCATGCCACCTCTAGGACCTCGTAATGACTGCAAATTGAAACAGAAGACATAGTAAACAACATGACCTTTGAACCTAAACCAATAAAAACAAATGTTGCTTGTGTTGGTGTCAGTAGTTGCAGTCTTGCAGACTTCATGAATGAGACTAGGTGTACCTTGTGAGTGGTGGTTGTTACAACATCACAGTATTCAAATGGGTCGGCAAGTACACATGCAGCAACGAGACCACTTATGTGAGCCATATCCATCATGAGAAAAGCCCCAACAGAATCTGCAATCTTCAAGAAACATAGCAGGAAAGGGAATTAGGTGTGCGTAATGGGTTAACTAGTCTGATTCTCTGATCACTAAGAATCACAACTGTTGACAATCAACTAGCTCCGTTTCCTATCAGTATTATACATACATACTCATGGATCGAACCAAAAAAATTGGAAAAACTTCAAATAAAACAAAATTTGAAGAGTTTTGTATCAGTACGCCATATATGTACTGTCAATTCATACACGAAAAACAACTGTAAAAAACCTAAAAACCATAAAAGCGTCAATCAAATCGATTTGATTATCATAATACAATAAAAAAAACAAATCAAAAGAAGAAAAACCGAACAAAATAATCAAACAAGATGATTAGAAAGCATACCTGGGAACAGAAAACAAATATTCTCCTCGTAAATCATAATGATGCACCATCTTGTTCTTCTTCTTCTTAAAAGTAGAATAGGTTTCTGTCAGTACGGCATATACGTACTGCTGGTTCATACACAACAACAAACTGAAATAAATCTAAAACCAACAAAAATGGAACTGGTATAATCAGATCTAATAACGAAATGAACAAACAATCTGATTATTCATCTAGATCTAGTAAAATAATCAACAAATTAGACACGGAGATAAAAGACGAAATCAAATACAACCACGATTAGATCGTGAAAACCCTAATATAAACATTGCAACAAAGAAATTTTCATCTGATTTTGTAGAAGCGAGAGATATTGAAGAAGACCATAAATCGAGAGAGTCTTATTTCAGTATCGAAGATATGTACTTATGAATCAAACAACAACAAGTGATAAAACTAAGAACAAAACAGAATCAAAAGCAATTTGTATCAGTATTCAACATATGTACTATTGGATAATACCCCTGAAACAACAAACAAGCACGATTTTGATAAAATCAAGAAGTGAAAACAACAAGATTATCAAATCGAAATTTCAAATATGTTAAAAACATCATAATCTAGCCAAACAATTAAATAATTACGATCAAGATTCATAAAAAACAAACCAAAACAAAAATAAATGCAAAAAACAAACAAAAACCGAAAGAAGAAGGTGAAAACGTAATCAAAACGATCTGATCTTCACAGATTCAGTTGAAAAAAAAACAACAACAGCAGAAAGAGATATTACATAACATACCTGTAAATCTTCAAAGAGACTCTAGCTCGTAATCCAAAAACAGGAGCAAAATTTGAGAAGATGAAGAAAGAGAGGAGGAGAGCGGAAAAAAATTTGCCTCTGCAACAAGATGAAAAAAATGGTGATTTTTTTTAAGAAACATATATGTATTATCAGGGAATGGGTAGTTTGGGTATTTTTAAAAGTGGATTATGACATCCCGCACGTGTACCAGACCAGAGGATAAAATTTTTGGTCCAATTTCCTCTTTTTCTTTTTATTATGGACCTCTGGTTACTGGGCTTTAGTGGGTGGACCTGCTACTAACTAAGACTACCATAATAGTACATATTGGTAATTCCTATTATAGAATTTCCAAGCCAAAAAAAAGTCAAAAACAAATGTTTGCACCTCCTTAAGTGTAAATATTTGCACCCCTAAATATTTGCACCCCCAAAAATAAACAAGCCCAAAAGAAAAGTCCATTTTGGCTTTCTTTCTTCCATCATCGTTCACAGTTCACAGTAGGAGAGAATAAGCGTAACTTAACTCTCATAGGTTTTTCCCATAAACACATCAACTTTCATTCTCCCATACTTTTTTCTCTTAAGAATAGGGTTGTTGTAAATCGCACCGCTGATCACTTTATGTAAATCACATCGCCATTAGCAGGTACCTTCTTCTCTCATCCAAGTTTGGAGTTTTGACATAAATTAAGAAAGGGTTCATGTTAAAATTGATGGGGGTTTAGTTTAATTCGTTTTGTATGGTAAATTAAGATATTATGTATCTATTTTATCTTCTTAACTGATGTTGAATCGATGTATTTGGTTCAATTTGATTTGGATATTTTCAGATTTTGATATAAATAAAAGTTAGGGTTTATGTCAAATTTTGGGGGTTTAGTATAATTTGTCTTGTTTGAAAATTTAAGATACTGGGTATCTGTTGTTTCTTCTAATCTAGTGTTTTAAATTTTAATCAAAACTATTCAGTTCAATTCCATAGTTAGAATTGTATTTCATTGTTTAATTTATCTTCATCTTTGTTTAGGAATGGACAATTTTGTGATTAAGAGAAAGATAACTTCAGAAGAGTTTCTTTCATCTTCTATTACTTCTGATGGAACTGATCCACAACAAGTACCTTCAATTTCAAATACTCAAGTACCTTCATCTTCTAGTGCTCATGGTCCAAAAGTACCTTCTGCCGATGTTCTCAGTCCACAAGCAGCGTCCACAGTTATAGATGAGGAGGTATCGAGGTGGGACCTTCAAACAGACCCTGCAATGAGAAAACCGATCTTGAGTTATCATCCAAATGATCAAGATAAAGTCCGAAGAGCTTATATAGTAAGAGTTGGGTTTTTTGGTAAAGTATATAAGGTGTTCTTTTGGGTAACAATGCTGCATAGAAGGTGGTTTTTTGGGATTTTTGTGGATATTAGCACTTCTACATGAACCATAAAGACATCAATTTAGAGAAAATGATCTGAAATTTTAGAAATTAACTATCTAACACGCCTCTTGTGCTGTATATTTTGTTGTTACTGAACACTTGGGGGTTATGATAATGAAAAATATTTTTGTTACATCTTTATGTTCTCTCTGTTTTTGTTGCTTCAAGTAGATGTTGGTAAATTTGATTATGACACAACACTTACAGATTTTATATTCTCTTATAATTTAAACTTTATATATATATATAAAGTTAGATCATATTGTATGGTCGAAAGTGTATGTTTCCGTGACTAACAGGTTTATTTGTTGGAGGTTGCTAGCATACTACGACGTTGGAAACGATGATCGTTAATAACATACGTAAAAGGTACACAATCTTAATCATTTTTTTTTCTATAGCCTTTTCTTTTGCTGTGTATTTTTTTCTTTGCACCCCTCTCTTAAAATCCTGGCTCCGCCCTTGCCCTAGTTTCTCCGGTTTTCATCATTTTAACCATCACATATATACAGGTGTGAGGTGCATCCTCTCCGGGTAAGCCAGTTCGGGTTCCATTGATTTCCCTTTTGCACTTGGAAGTAGCAACTGGATTACCACTAAAATATATGCATTGTACATTTGCGCTCTTCTTAATACAAATTATACAATCCAAATTTTCGTTGTCAGTTGACATCCTGCCATAGTGCCATGTAAAATTCGAATTCAAATACAATCTTGGATTCTTGATACCTACAACCGCACATCACAATTATTGAACAAATGGTTCATGTGCATACCTCATCACCTAGCAAAACTATAACGTTTAAAGTTCAAGCATCAATTCAAACTACTAGTCTAGTTAACTATAGTGGCAAGCCAATAAGCTTTAATATCAGGAAAATGGGATGAGAAATGGCTTTTCTTTCCTAGTCAAAAGCCTAAATCCTATATAAAAGGATATTAGAACGGCGCACTAACGGAGGTGTATAACTAAATTTAGAGGGATAGCCGTACAGGTCTAAAAGAAGAAATTGAGGTTACGAGAGCTAACATGACATGCACTACTTAGAATTGACCTGAAAATGGAATTTTGACTTCCTAAGTTCGATCCCCATGTATAAACAATGATTAGCCGAGAGACTCTAGTATAACCCCCTCCCTAATTTTATATTTTACCTGTCCCAATTAGGTAGGTTTGATGGAAGCATTTGAATTTATATATAATCTTTCAATTCATCTCATGGATAAAAACTTAGGGGGTCCAACATAGTCTTCAATCCAGAACTTAGATCTAACACATGACATGTTCATAGCCATGTGTACTAATTATTTTTTAGAAAAAAAACGATTAACACTAATAATAAAAGTCCTCACTATATGTTCTGATTTAGAAAGTGCTTAGATACATTCTAGTAGAACTTTTTAACTTAATCAAGTTGCATGGTCAAAAATTTAGTTGGAATCGAATAAGTTAAACATTTTTTTGTTCCAGACTTTCGAAAACTAATTCTACTCGCCAAACATGCTATTAGCTCACCACATAGCGCTGTGGGATCATATTAGGTGTTATATATTTTGGATTGTGCTTATTTTCAACCGGAATATTGAGTTTTATAAAAGGAACTTATCATCAAAATACTAGACTTGAATTCATTATCATTTAATTTTCGTGCAGAAAATGATAAAATGCTTCGTAATATAAAGAATTATAGTAATTTGCATATAAAAATGTACAGGGATCCGCCCTCCTTAATAAAATGCTCACTTACAAGAAAGTAACATAAAAAAGAAAAATAAAACTAGACAAGTAACGTTTCCACTCAAAAAAAAAATTAAAATTGTACGGACACATGCACTTAAATGTCACCATATTCCTTAACGACGTCCCTTAATGGCTTAATCGTATGTTTATCCTACTAACTCCCATGTTTATTTTGGGAGTGTGTCTGTAGAAGTCGTTGATCATGGGGTATGTATAGCAGCAGCATGCGTCTTGATCCTGTTACCTAAATGCCTAGAAAGCTTTTGAGAGATCCCTATAGTAGCTATAACGAAAACAAAACAATACAAACATACTAACTACTCGCTATATATCTCTTATTCGGTCTCTCACTTGATGTGGTACTCTATCTGTGATTCTGCATTGAGAGAGAGAAACTGATCGAAAAGAGAATGACAAAGTCTGTTAGTTTTGGGATTTGTTTTTATATGTGCCTAAATCTCACACCATCCATCCATTCTCCTCCTCTGAAGTCCAAAACTGAAAATGCAATACCTTGCCTTGTCTCTATCTTTCTCTGTTATGCATGACAATATCTAAGCTTGTATCTAGTTGGCTGTTGCTGTTGTACTCATCCTTTGCCTCTGTGTTGGGTGCATGGGTCTAAACAATACTGGAACAGAAACTTAAGCAGAAAGAAAAATTGTTTATAGCTTTTCTTGCAATGATGACTTTTAAAATACAAAGGATCATCAGAACAGTGCTTTTTGTTTGCATCTGTATGATGTGTTATAATCTGAATTTTCTCTTCTTCTTCTATCTGTCTGTGTGTTTCTTTAAAGAAAGGAAGTAAAGTGTCAACCCCCGAAGACAGAGTAAGAGTGAGACCTCAGCTAGGGAGCAAGCACAGGGCTCGAGAGTGACAGTCGACCACAGACAACATGCAATTATTGGGAGTCGCACACATCATTCATTCATCCACCACCAAATCACCACCGTCCCCTTTCCTCTCTCTCCTAAATTATTAACTTCTTCAAATTACGATACGTATTCGTTCTCTTTTTCTCCCCAATATATTCTCTTTACTATACCTTGGATCTTATTCTTTTTACCTTTGTGCCATCTTTTCACTATTCATCCATCAGTTTTGTTGTATGCTTGTGTCTTCTATGGTCTTCTTCCAAATACCAACAAGGAAGAAACAAATAAGAAGATTTAGTTTAAAAGCAAAATAAATAGTTCTTCTTATTTTTCATGTCAATGATTGGTTTTTATTTTATACATGGATGTATAAAAAAATACAAAACAAAAGCTTCAAAAACGTAGGTTTTAATTACCATGGCCGAAAAACATCCATATACCAATGCGTGCTTCCAAGGTCCTTTAGTGGCATATAGCAAGTTCTATTGAACTACATACTTTTAATACCTTCCCTAATAAATTGGTATCTCCCATTAACGGCGATGACAATTCGAATTCCAGTTTTTTTGGACTTGTTTCCGAGTATTGCAAGATATTGAGCGACGAGAAAATGAGGATATGCACTTTTTTTCTTTTTGAACCGTAGTAGCATGCAAAGTTAGGCAATTTAGTGCATTCATGCAGAAGTGATTTGTGTAAACCTTATGCAAATGAGATCTGGAGTGCGAGTCAAGTTCTATATTAAAGAGTGTTAAAACTCACTAGATTGGCCGAGTAGACTAATGCTCGAGGTTGGCAAGGGTGTTTCATTTTAAAAACTTTGAAAAATCAACGCCGAATGCTCACATGCCTTGCTACGTCATTATTTCTTTCCAATAGTGGCGCTATCTCATAAAAAAATACTGTAAAACTAGCTAACTAAGGCACTTAGAAAGTGCCCTCTCAAGGCCATCAACCAACAAGACTAAGTGTCCGTTCCGGTTTTCTTAGTAAACAATAATTAACATTTCGAAAAACCCTTAATAATATTTACATCGAATCTATGTTCTATACATATCAGTTCATTTTCTTCTTTCCTTTCTAACACAGTGAAGGTTATAAAATAAAAGATGTGTTTCTTTAGCCAAGACATTATTTTCTTCTTACCCTGGATAAAAGAGAAGAGTTGGTGATTTCACTTTTTTGTTCTTCACGTGTACGTAGGGAGTGGTGTGGATCAATTAGTACTCTCTGCCTCGGGCCCCGAACAATAATCTTTTATTCAAAGAACCCTAATCCACATTGCTAATATAATAATAGTTATTATGATTGAGTTGAATTCAGAACACTGATCACTATTAAATTAGTAATTAGACAACAGTAATTAAATTAACATTTGAAGTTTGTGGAGGAGAAGAAGGTTGGCACACTTTACGAGTTCAGTCTCTTGGAGTCTTTTACAGGGGTCGTAGTCTTCTTCTCTCTCTTTCAGTCATTCATTCATTCAGAGTCCGTATACGGCGGAAATTCAGGCCGTGCCGTCTGGTTATTAATTTATTTGTAAAAAATAAAGTAAACAATGATTAAAAAAATGGAAGAAAAATCTTAAAAAGAGAATACGAGGAGAAGAAGTTTGTATAGTGGAACAGTGTTTGCTTACTGAAATACACACAAGAATTTTGGGGAAGTCGAGAAAATTCGTTCTCTATCTTTCAACTAACAGTATCTGTCCCCTCTATCACTCTCGCTATCACTCCCTCTCTAGAATATATAGATGGTAGGATTAGATTAGATTAGAGTTCTTTTATCATGTGTATGGGATGTTTTATGGTTTGATTTGGACATGTAATTTTAAATTCGTGGTGGCCTTAGTTATTATTCTTGTTAGAGTTAATCCTAAATCATCACTAATCCCCTTGCTTTTTTCTTGCATATAAGAGATGGCCACCATAGCAACCCAGGTGACACTATCCTCTTGTGCTCATTGGATTGTATGCATGATATAATCCAGAATGGTCTTATAAAGTTCGGCTACTTTGGTCACATTAATTTGAAGATTGACATGATCAATGAGGGTTCGACATTTTTGAAGCCAAACTTTGAATTACACGGATTTTGAAGAAAAAATAAAAAATAGTGTAGCTTATTGGGATTTAGCTGTGGCCGTGATTTACCATTATGGTTTAAACTAAATCTTTCGTTTATAAAATTTGGAAGATTTTTTCGAAAATGATCTGATCTCACATATGATTTTAATCGTATATAACATACACTTGTTGATATCTAACATCATTTTAATAACATCTAACATCATTTTAACAATACGGAGCCGAATTTTGGATTGCTTTAAAAAAAATACTACGAAAAAGGAAACCAAAAATAATCATAGTGGTTGGTTAAATAAAGAACACCAATGGAGGATTAAATAAATGAATACTAAAGTTAATTCCTCCGAGTTTATATTTACTACAAGCTTTGAGTTTTCTGACTTTCAGTTGTATTTTGTATCCTTATTTGACTTTGGTTTTCTGTTGGGATAATAATAAATCTTTTATTAACATAATAAATAGGATTCTCCCGAAAATAAATAAAAATGTTTTTACCACACATGTCAGAAAATATTTACTGTTGGCAACATATTAGATCATACTCCCTCCGTACCTATTATATAGGCGAAATTTTCATTTTCTCTTGTACCACTATATAGGCGGAGTCCAAATTTCAAAAAGTTTTTTACTTATTTTACCCTTATTTATTTGCTAAGGAATCATCATATTGAGTGTATGTCTCCAACATTGGGAATATAATTAAAGGTAAAACAGGAAAAAGCGTATAAATGTATAAAATCAATAAACATTTCTTAATCTAAGAGAAATGGTCCCTCCACCTATATATGTGGTACGGAGGGAGTATGTAACAATCCAAAAATGAAGTTAGCGAGTGGTTTGAGCTCATATTTTGCTGATATAATAATCCCGATTCTGGATTCGAACTTTATGTCTCCAAAAACTGACTCAGAGGTTGTCACAAAAAGCTTGATAAAGCTAAACAATACAAATAACCTGAATATCATTGAAAGCATAAAGTTGAACACGGTTCTAACCAATTTCCAGACAGTTTTAATCACTCCCCTAAATCTCCCACAAGCACAATTACTCTCGCCAGCTTATGTTTCACCCATGGTTGTGTTGTGTTGGAGAAGATTAAGTTTGATAGGATATGATCTTTTTGATAGTGTTCTGTTGGAGAAGATTAGGTTTGATAGGGTCTGATCTTTTGGAAGGTAATTTATATGCCTAAATCTAGGGTTCTCACAGCAAGATTATGGTCATACCCCCATATAAATGAAGAATCCCGTTTCGTTCCTAGTTACCCACCTGTACTGCCTAAATCAGAACTGATTCAACCTAATCCGGAAAGGATTTGGACAAAGTACAAGTTTAAGGTTTTTTAAGTTTCTGGTAGGATTTGATGGACAAATTTTAAGGTTCCTCTTCAAATTTAAAAAAATGTATTCTGGTGGGATTAAATAAATAAATATTAGAGTTAATTCCTCCGAGTTTATATTTACTACAAGCTTTGAGTTTTCTGACTTTCTCTTGTATTTTTTGTCCTTGTTTGACCTAGGTTTTCTATCGGGGATAAGAATAAATCTTTTGTTAACATAATAAATAGGATTTTCTCGAAAATAAATGAAAATGTTTTTACCACACATGTCAGAAAATATTCATTGTTGGCAACATATTAAATCATGTGTAATAATCCTAAAACGATTGATTAGTTTTGGGCTCTTGTTTTGCTGATATGCGAGGTAAGTTTTATTCAATGGTTTAAGATGTTATCAAAATTTTATGGTTGGAGATGAATTTGTTTCCCCACTTCCTTTAGTTAAGGAAATTTTATCTCATATCCGTAAAGAAACGGTTACACATAAAATGCATGCCATGTTAATATTGGAGATGCTCTAATGGTGAAGGAATTGCCTTGTTGATTTCTTTTTTTTTGCTCAATAAGGCAGGGTCAGTGTCTTTATGGGTGAAAACTGTTTCTGCTGTTATTGGTAAATTTGGGTGTGTGTGGATGAGAAACGAATCTAAACCCTAAACAAATGCACTTCACGGGAGTGCTTTTTGATTCGAGAAATCAATCTATACAATTCTGGCCTAAACCAAGAAATGGCCGTTACAGACTTGCTTCGGTCACAAAGTGAAGGAGATGGGGTTGATCTTAGGGAGGGAAGCGAAGAAGATGTTGAGATTGTGGAGGTGTGGGATGTTTATGACTTGTATCATAAAGAAGAACTGGCTTAGAATAATGTAAGCTATCAGTTCTGGTGTTTTCTGGATACAGATAACAACACTTGGTTTTCTGTGCTTGCCTGTGTTATTTGGAAATAGGTGATGGACCTATTTATACAAGTCATTGAGCAAAACCTCTCATCTTTTAGGAAGTGGAGGAGGTGAAGTGATGGAGTAGTGGGGTCATATAGGAGTGGTGATTGTCACACGATCACACCTTTGCCCACTTCCCTCATCACTGCTAACCGTACACCTTTTCCTGACACGTTCTTGTAATGGCGCGTTGCACGCTGCACGCTGTAAACCTCCAGACCAATACCCCAGTAAGTATCCCCCAGTTTGTGACATGTTTGATGTCTCGAATGAGTGGATCGTGGGACCCACTGTAGGAAGTAGCATGTGATGCTAAAATAACTAAGGATTTGATATTTATGAAATATCGTGTATGCTCAATGCATGTAATGCATCGCTGATAATCAACATGTATGAAGCATCGATGTTTTAAAGCCTGACCGGATAAGTCGCAGACCAGGCGTCTTAAAATAGCATCACATCCAACCATCTACGAGTGATCGTTTAGAGGCTGCATGGGAGAGCCATCTCCTGGACGATCACTCCCTGTGGAAGAGTGGCGGAAGGTGATCATCGGGATGCGTCGTCTAGCTTTCAACCTAGGCTGTCTGACCAAGCTAGTGAAGTTGGACGAACGAGATGGTTTAAGACCCTCATCTGTGACCGTTGATGGATTTTAGGGTTTTAGGAGGTGCGCGAGCATCACTCCTATGCTTGACCGAACCCGAGCTTGGGCACAAGTTTTGGTGGGGGCGACCAGGCATGCGCGTAGACATCCTGCCGGTGTATATGCCCGTACCTCTTTGTCTCATGAAGGTGTGATCTACGCCACTCAATTTGACCGGCAAAAGTGAGTGGTCGAGATCGATTTGCGGCAGAAATCCATTGCCGCAGAGGATTTGGAAGCCGCTCAGAATGTCACTTTTGTGCACGCATTTCGAGGTCGTCGAGTCCTAGTCTGCCCAGGCCGACCATCTCCATGCAAAGATGGGCCCACGGTGATCATGTTGACATGCTTGAGACCTTTTAAGTTTATATCTGCACCCTACATCCAAGCTTGCGAAGATGGATGGTCGTGATCGAACTGCGACAGTTGTGCAGCGCCGCAAACCCTAATTAGGGTTTTAAAACAGCCACGCACACACGACTTCCACCAAACGGTTTGGCAAGTTATGCTCATCTTTTGGCACTTCTCTAACGGTCTTAGGTATGATCTAAGTCATCCAAATATGCTGGTGAAGTTGGATGGTTGTGATCAATTTAAGACATTAGTGGAATTTTCGTGACGCTTGCAAAGCATCACACCAGCCATGTTTCAGGCATGCGATCGTGGCTAGGGCTGTCAACGGATAAATATCCGTCGGATACTGGACAATTCGATAAGGTTAAGGTTAAGAATTATCGGATATCCGATATCCTTTAACATCCGGCGGATATCAAAAATACAAACCGATATCGTTAACGTTAATCTATCGGATAACGGATATTTATCCGTTAAAATCCGATAACGCCTGTCACAGAAGCAAATGCAGAAATGCTGAAAATTTAGGTTGTTCTTCAAGTTTTTTGACAGTCTTTTTTGTTCAGGTGTAAGAAATACAAACCACACAAACACCTCAGTCACATCACACATGAAAAAACAAACAACAGAGTCTGCAACTACAAACAAAAAACTACACTCAAACAGGCTAGATATTCTTTGCTGGTTTCATTTTGCATCAACTTCAGTCGACGACTTCCATATCTGCATTCACAATCACAAAAACCTGGTTAGGGTAGCTCAATACTTGGACACTATATTAGCTCATCTACTAGCGTATGAGATCTAATATTGCTTTTACATGTTACAGTTTTAACATCACTGAACAATCAGATGCAAATTACCCATTTGATATATTGTTCCTCATTTGCCATATCATATTAAACTACAATTGTCAGAGAATGTGCAAAGAACAAAAGGTATGAAAATGGATATGACTGTGAGGATTAAGAAGTAAACTGTTTATGAGCTTAAACAAGTATTTTCTCATATGTCAAAATACAAAGAAATCATAAATCTAATTAGTTAAGTAGTAAAGCAAGTCATGTACAGTGACAAACCTTGAATGTACAGCAGCAGTAGCAGCAACAACCAACTTAAAGAATGAGTGAACTCCAAGAAGACCTGAAATTTGCAGGTGAAACTCAAAACCTAATCACAAAAGCAAGAAAAAGAGAATGAATTTAGTATTGAAGAAACCAATATTTATTCCACATTTTAAAGCCCCCTTCTAATCAATCAATCAAGTAACCAAAAATAGATAATTTCCATTTTTCCTTTTTTCATAAACAGTGATTGACATCAAAAGTTAGACTTCACTTCAACATTTCAAATCAAAAAACCTCAAGAACAGTGGAATCAACTATTTGAGAAATGAAAGATAAAGAAACCTTAATTTCTAATTGCTAGTCATGTTTTGATGTTCCTTCCACCAATAGTAATCACAAATCAAATCACCATAGAAAAAGAACATCCCATTTAGAAAGTCTAATCTTCATCTTTTCATGAACAGTTTGTCTTAAAGAATTTCTAAGAGAAACCACACTGAACTTAGAAAAACACACAGCCAACATCACAGATGAGAAGATTCTTTGGTGAGAGAAGCGGTAACAGAAATCATCATTTCTTAACAACAACAAGAAACCAACTGCAACCCCATGACCATTTTTCTCATATAAACCAGATTTAGTGAATTCAGAAACCAATTTCCTATACAAACTTGATAATTTTTTAGTAACCCTAATTTTATCTGGAAAAAATTGATTTTCGGAATCTCAAAAATTAAAAACATAGAAACATTCATGACTTCCTTAGGGCTTAGGGTTTCGATTAGATTAGAAGAACATCAAAATATGCAGTCGATTTGGGAGAAAAATGAAACCTAACTTTGAACATCGAAATTAAACATTCATGACTTACTTCTGTGAGAGTCTCTGATGATGACTGATCATCACACTTCTTCTCTGATGAGAGTCACTTCCTTCTCAACTTCTCCAATCATACTTCTTCTCTGATGATGGTGAAAAACGCTCCTCCTCTAGAGTCTAGAGTCGAATCGAATAGCGGAATAGAGAAATCGAAGATCAGAAGATTAGATTAGGTTCTCCCTGTCGGCAGCATATATCTAGGGGTAGGAAATTACAAGTACACCCCTAGACTATCGGATATCGGATATTAACCTAACGGAAAGGCCTATTCCAATATCGTTATCGTTAAGAGAAAATATCCGATAAAATATCCGATTCTGATATCCGATATCCGATATGTCGGATAAAATCCTATAGGATGTCGGATTTCGGAAATGGATATCGGATATCGGTTATCCGTTGCCAGCCCTAATCGTGGCTGCATGACCACGCCGTGAGCAAACCGATCAGGTAGGGATAGAGTGGGCCCGCTAATGTGCGTGCTAGTGCCTCCTCCATCTTTCATGGGCGATCTAATCCTTCCAATCAGGCTAGTGAAGTTGGACGGTCACGATCATTTTGAGACTGTCTTAAGCAGTCTTGCTCATTCGAGCTTCTTTCAAAGCAGTGCGACTACCCTACTTTTGGGCTGGCGTTTTAGCTTGTTGGGAAGTAGAGTGTAATGTCGACCAGCTAGGGCATAAATATGCCCGCCAGTGGTCATCACGGTGATAGCCTGCTCCTGATAGGGTTCGTCTAGGCTGGTTAAATCATGCGGTCAACCTGCGTGGCCGTGATCGTTTCCGAGACTGATATGGACAACCCAAATTTCCCTTAAGGAAATTAAGCATGCTCGATCGGGCTAACCAAAGCGCGTCGATGCGAGACTCTCTCTGTCAGAGAGTGGTGTAGCCTGTGTGGGTATTTCATGCATGTCTCAATATTGGAACGGAGATTCATGCTACTATGCTAAGAGTGAGCACTCAGTCGCCATGTCATGCTAGTAATGAGAGTTCGGCAAGGAACAACATACGAAATACTAGGCTAATCATGCATTAACGAATAATGCTAAAAAAAATCATAGAATATTTGAGATTGTTGCTACATGCACCATTCTAGGTGAATTTCATGTATTTATTGAATCGCTTCGAATAAAGCGAAGAGGTACTCATCACTTATCAAACGGCTTTACCCTTTGCAGGATGTCAGCGCATTAAATTTGGTTTTACAATTTTAACCTTGAACTAAAATCCACCATCAACACCGTGATATCTGTATATTACATATATGCACCAGTGTCAGTTGTTAGACAATCACCCTTCACTTAAACATTCTGTGTCTTTGAAAGTTATATCTTATTCTTGAACACACTTCTTCAAGTTGGCTATCGAAAAAATGCCAGTCAATATAGGTTTCTAGCGAAGACTTGTATTACATCAATTGTAATACAAGGGGGTTATTTTGTACCTTGACATCTAGGTTGAGCAAAACCATCTAGTTCTTCAAAAACGTAATTGGTACTCGGACTAATAGTTGATTGTAAAAACTTTTGTATCAACTATTTTATTTATATATTTTATTTAATTAATTCATTATCCATATACATATTTGCCTATTTTTTTTATATAAGTTGTATATTTTGTAAAATAAGATCAAACAAATAGGAAACAAATAGATGCAATACATACGGGGAATTTTGATAACAATAAGTCGGTTCATGTAATAATTTTTAACTTTTGAAAAACTTGGCATCGAAATAAAATTTTGGTCTACATCTGCGTGTGAAAGTATAATTACCCCCAATTACGCCTATGTCAAATATACATTTGATACTATCTTATTCACCAAATACAACTACAATGTTGTGAAGTATGAAACAAAGAAATCCTCGTTAAAACGTTGAGCCTGCAAATGTACATTGTAGAACATGTGTTCGTGTTTAACTTTGTGATTTTTTTGTTTCGCCAAGCTAAGTTGTCTTAAGCAATAAAAGATAAAGACAGGTCTTGGACAATAATATAAATGGTTACTTTGTTGAATCAACAGGAAATTCTACTAGCTAACTCTAGCATTATTCATGAAAGCACTATGAGGCATATCATCACGTGATTTTTCCCATTAATTTATTTTAAACATAATTGGTAGTAATTTCATTATTTCTGGTGTTACCAGCATATAGGCCAACTTATTTTAGAATTTGTATTACATTTCATGCAGCAAAGCAGGAGGACAAAGCACCTCTGATGGGCAAAGGCAATGTAAGTCTTTAATGGTCTAAGTATTCGTTGCCTTTGAACTATTACAGGCTTAACAGTACATGCATACTATTTCTTTGGTACTATTTGTATACTGTAAATAAGATTTCATATTGATTATGTATCATTGTATTATATTGTTTATATAAAAAGAAAAGAAAAAAGCAAAGACCAAAATCAACTCCTATAAAGCAGTAAAAATACTGTTTTGCAAAAATCGAAAGCATGGTACGTATATCTTGGACTGCAGATATTTTTTACGCAAGAATAATACTCAAACAAACAAAGACATGATCAGCAGAACAATTACCAGTACTATGGTATCTTCTAAAATAATCCCTATCTAATACCGTATTTAGTTTCTAATTTCTACCGACGGAAATGAAAAAAAATAATTATACAGTAAAAGGAAAGTAGTAACTAGCTAGAAACTAACCGGGAGAGAGCAAGCAAAGTAAAAGGAAAGAGAAAAGGAGGAATCAGAGAGAAGTCGTATTAATGAAGTCATTAACGCGTGTGTAATTAAGATTGTTGATCAGAAAAATGTCCATGGTCTTAATGAAAGTAGGTCACAAAAAGTAGCGTGTTTTACGGTGCAAGGACGAATAAGGAAAAGCTGGTGCTCTGACACGTGGATAGTAGGGGGACCGTTAAGATTAAAATGTAGAGATATAATCTCAAAGATGATGATTATAATGATGATCACCCATGTAAGAAGATTATATCTCATATATCTGATATATCCCTACCAGAAGAAGAGTAGGAGGAGGATTCAGAATACTATCATCATCTCATTTAAGTGATTTTTAACACTTAACACGCTTTCACTCATATACTTCTTCACCCGAGAACCAGCTGAGACTGAGAGAGACTTTGGGTGTTGGGTTTCTGTTTTCTGTATTTTTTTGGTTGGTTGTTTGTCTTTAATTGAGGTGAGGTATTGCAGACAAGAGAGTGAAGAGTTTGCAGATTTCAGAGTTTCAGGTTCCAATGGCGGCGTTGCAGAGCTGTAATTCTTGTGTGTCTTTAATGCTTACAGCAGCACAGTAGAGAGGAATTCCATTACGAGCTGAAAGTAGAAAGATCTCAGTACAAAAAGAGAGAGAAAGAGTGTTTTCCATTTGCTTTTCTTCTATTCATCAGCACATCACAAACAGCAAAGATCAGAACTCAACAAAAAACCAAAAGAAGAGCATAATCATCAAAGAAAAAAAAGAAAATCTTATCTACTGAAAAAATTTATAAAAGCAAAACAAGAGGTAGCATCATATTATCATTTTCTTGATGACTACAACTAGAAATGATGATGATGATTATTATGTGAAAGAAAGAAGGCCAAATTACTGAGCTTCATCTCTCTATGCTAATGGATTTTCTGTCTCAATTAATAACAAGGTATAATAATAATTCAACTAATTGCTGCAATCAATGGCGGGGTTCTCACTAGGTGGGGGAAACAATCAAAATCCATCTCACGAAATTCATCCTGACGCCCTTTTTTTGTACAGAAACGAAGAAATCTCATCATCCTACAACAATAACAACAACAACAGCGGCAACAAAGGTTTTGAGTTATGGCAGAATCATCATCATCATCAACAACTACAAAGACATTATCAATTGCAACAACAACAGAATGCTTACTCTTCATCAGCTAATTTAGAAGTAGGTCCAAGTAGGAGTACTAACGCTTCAGATGAATCTTCCTCAAGAGCTTTAACTATGATGATGAGACAAAGTAGTGTTGGAGATCAAGGCGGAACCAAAAGTTGCCAAGATTGTGGTAATCAAGCTAAGAAAGATTGTGTTCATATGAGATGTAGAACTTGCTGTAAAAGTAGAGGCTTTCCATGCCAAACTCATGTTAAAAGTACTTGGGTGCCTGCTTCAAGAAGGAGAGAAAGACAACAACAACTCCAAGCTCTTCAAGAACAACAGCAACAACAACTCAGAGGAGATCATCATTCTAGAGTAAGAGAAAGAGAGAATCCTAAAAGACTGAGAGAGAATCCCAATTCTTCTACTCTTGTTGCTCATCGTATACCCACTCATCATACATCAGGTATAGTCTTTCCTTCCGTTTTTTTCTTTCTCTTTTCTCTTTTCTAGTGTACTTGTAGTGTTTCCTGCTATCTCTCTATATAGTCTTCTCATCGCTACTTAATTTCCATTATACAAAACACTTTTGCATTATCTATGCACTGCTAGTTCTACTACTACTGCCATGCTACTACTACTATACTACTAGTAACTAACTAACATACAAATTAGGTCATCATCAAGGTCTTTGTTTTCATAGATTGATAGAATATAGGGTTTTAGGTAAAACATAGAATTCCATCAGAGGCCTTTATTATTCAGAGAATTCTTGATAGAGATATTGTTGAAAGACTTCAAAAGATATGGAAGTTTAACTAGAGAAACTACAGCTACTTTTATCAATAAGTAGCAGTACACTATATATCAACCTAATCTTCATCACTGTTCGTCTGAATTGAAATGACAACCATCTAGGGTGAGTAGTTGTTAGTACTCTATAAAGACCTTCCTTTTCTCTTCTTAATTTGTTCTTGAGGTGATCTTCTTTGCTTCTGTAAGGTAACAAAGTTAAAGAGTCTCTTTCTCTAAGGATGTCTGAAATTTGTTTGAGAAATCTTAATTAATTATTTGAGTACTGATGATGATGATCTTGTGGTGTTGTTGTTTGAGTTTATTTTAGGGTTAGAAGTGGGAAACTTTCCAGCAGAATTGAATTCCTCAGCCGTGTTTCGATGCGTAAGGGTTAGTGGAGTTGAAGAAACAGATGAACAATACGCATATCAAACAGCTGTTAACATTGGAGGCCATTTGTTCAAGGGCATTCTTTATGATCAAGGTCCGGATAGCCATTACGTTCATGGCGAAAGTTCATCAGGTGGTGCTGGTGGTAGTGGAGCAATGTATCAACAACGTAATCTCATAACAGATTCTACAACCACCGCCAATACCACAACTGTCACTGTTGCCGCAAGTGCTTCACTTCTTGATTCTTCTTCTTTGTACCCAACTCCCCTCAATGCATTCATGGCGGGTACGCACTTCTTCCCTCCGCCAAGATCCTAATTAAAAAAAGTCTCCGTATGTCAATCCACAATTCCATCGTATTTTGGTCATGAGCCCTTATTAACCAAAACCAACAAAAACTTACTCGTGAGCGTTATCCCGGTCATGATAATCTTCACCACCACTCCTATCTTTCTATAGCTATCTATGTACCCGCATTGTTATTGCCGGTAGTAATTCTGAATTCTGTAGTAGTTTTTTTTTTGTTATTATTGTTGTTATCAGTAGGAGCTACTTAATTAATTACTACTATATAAGCAGCTAGCTAGTTTTAGATGAGAAAGAAAGAACAATTAAGAGATAACGAAAAAATGACAGAATGTTTTTAAGGGGGATTAAATTGATTATTATTAATTGTTCAAATTTCGATTCAGATTTGTTTAGAATTTCTATTTTTCTGAAATCTTGATCATTCTCTTCTAAATTATACTATTCCTTAACTCATCATCATAATCATATATAATCATCATCATCCTAAAAATTTTCTTTTTGGATTATAGTCTACACTAGTCTATACATATATGCCCTAGCTAGTAGTAGTAGTATTCATATGATGCATGTGCCTTTGACTCTCTTATACATTTCTTTATACTTAATAATAATCAAGTATTTATTTCCCTTTTCTTTAGTTTTTGGGTGTTGCTATCTTTATTTATGTGTTTTTGTTTTGGCGAGGGGTTTGAATTAACTTTGAATGCCCCCAAACTTATTTTCTGGTAAGGTTTGAACTTCAAAGTATCCTTTTTTTCCAGTTTACCCGTTTCTTTGCCGGGTTTGAAACTTTGAACAAAACACTCACTGAAAAAACTAATAAATTTCTTTTACAGGTTTCGTGTTAGGTTGTACATAGTGTGTAAAAAAAGAGAGAGATTTTCTAGTTTAATTTAATATGTTTTGTTTCAAATCAGAACATAAATCGCTCGAGAGACATGTAACGGTTCTCTAGACTAGAGACTAGACAAACCTCTGCAAATCTTTCATGCAAACAATGACAATAAGTACTCTGCATTAATCTTGTCTTGAACAGCAAGAAAATACTCCTTAGACATTCACTAGCTAGCTAACTCTGTCTCTCTCTTAAATACACATTTTTTCTCAAGTTTCCGCGCAGTTTCCAACGATCTCTTTGATTTGTTCACTGCTGCAGGAATGCACTTTATTTTGAAAGGTGTTTACAGCAAGAATTTTCTTTTCTTTCTTTCTCACTCCAGTAGTCTTGTAGCTAACACACATTTTCATACATACAGTAGTCTGTTTCTATTATCTTTAGGGTGATGAAGTTTTTATTGACAGAGTTCTAACAAGTTTCTTAAAATGGAAATGGATGGGATTTGACATTTCTCTGCATTCCAGTATACCCTTTATTAGACATTATGTTTTTCAAAGATTGCAGTATATTAACTGAAAGTCTGAAACATACAAATGGACTTCTTGACATTTTTCACACACCTTATTTAGCTTACACATTCCATCTCTATAGTCTCGTGTATGTATGCATGTACTAGCTGGTTTCAGTCAGAAAAAAGAAATGTACTGATGATGGTGAACCTTTGTCATAGGCCCATAAGGCACCATGCCTCCAGTTTGTGGTTTAGATCATTAGATGCTCAGTGTATAGTTACAATCAAAATTAGGTGTCTCGGTTAATACACATGCCTGCTAATGAGAAAAAAGAATGAGATTATGCAAATAGAAGAAATCAAGCATTTTAGATATGATTTAGTTTTTATTTTTCGAATGAGGAATGATATGGGAATAAGTGAGTAAAACGTAAGAACATATTCCTGTTTAAGTTAATAATTTTAACAAACGAGATAATGGGAAAGGGGAATAGTTGGTTTACAAAAATGAGTTTAAGTAGTTCATTAATCATCAATAATTAAACACGTAATCTTATTGTTTATACTTCAACTAATTTAACCAAGAAGAAAGTTTCAGTCCCAACTAATTGCAATTTCGAAACTAAGCATATAATCCTTTCTATATCTAGCAAAATGAAAAAGATGGTTGGGAAATTTTCCTTGAGAGAATATGAAATCCATCCCACCAAACAAAATAATGATCATCAAATCAATTGTTATTAAGTAAACAAGAGTAAACAAAATTTAGGATATTAGTATTTGTTCTAAAAGGCACATTTAAAGTCTTAATTAGGTATATATAAAATAGTAATACGGGGATCAAAGTTAGAAAGGTATATATAAAATAGTAATACGGGAATCAAAGTTAGAAAAGTGAAGAAAAAATGCTAAAGGCAAAGAGAAAAGGAAAATGCTTGAGCAGCCTAACTCAAAGTGATATGGAAAGTCATTCCACACACTAATGCTTAGTACTGTTAAAGAAATGCTTATTAGGCTGGTTGGCATTAGCAACAAATTTAAACATCTTTGGTCGCATTTTATAAAAGATGAAAGAAGAGAATTCGTCACAGGTTAATTTAGACGTCCAGAGTTGCCGTTATATCCAAAGACGTGACGAGAAAGATCTCTGTCGGTTTACCGTAAACCGACAGAGAAACTTTGTATATGCGGTTTGTAATTATGTTGGTAAGGGCTTGCATTTTGTACGTCATATCCTTGTTTAAATGCATTGCAGGCCGGATGATGATGTATTACATTAATTTGGGTACTAATATTGATGCAAGCAGCAGTTAGTTAATATGACAATTTACATATCAACATCCACTTCCTTGGATAATAAGGAGTTCAACCCCATATATATAAACCACTCGATAATTTTAGTTCAATCCCATATTGAATTTTGAAGGAATAAGTTGATCATGCTAAAGGAGTTCACAATTTATTTTCACTGTTGGTCTTTCATTTTCGTTTTCCAACTTCAGCAATTAGCACCATTATCCAACTTTTACTACTTTCGTTTCATCTATAGTTTAAGCATATGAAAAAGAAAAAAAACCCAAAGTATTGTAGTGTTGTTCATTATTTTTATTGTTTTTTGTAATAGGTTTCAAGTTAGTTAGAACGTAGAATTCAATTCAATTAAGGTAATAACCGGAAAAATAAAAGAAAAAAGATAGCGACAGATGAAAAATTACTATATATGCTAAAGTCAATGGTTAGAAATCACATGTCCACACACAAGAAATAGACAATACCAACATTGACATTTCATGGAAATCAAATCAATCAATAAACAACGTTAACAAACTTATCTTCCCGTTTTCATAGTAGCAACGAAATTTCCATCGTAGCTGCAGATACTTCCCCCATTAAGCTTCAAACTCCCAAGGCCAAAATTGAAAAACCTAGAATGAACCTAAAGAATGTAGAGAAGGTAATATGTTAACGATTGTACATATTCCATGTTAAGGCCGAAGGGCACCAGCCAGGAACTCCTGATGCAAATGGACCCAAACCCTAATAGCTTAGCCATGATTATAGTCTGATAAGCTCTTATAAAGCAAAAGCCCAATCAATTTATGTCCATAATTTTTTTGGTCCCGGCAAAATGTAGGTAGGTAGGTACTTGGTGGAGGCGTGGAGCAGTATAATAAAACTCAAGACGCTATCGGGAATGTGTTGTTTAACAAGCCAAGCTAGGCAAAGCTTTATGTAAACGGGGAAATTTGACCATGACCTGAGGACGGTAATGGGAACCTCGAGTATCAGCCGAGGTTACCATTGGCAATGCCGGGGTCACTATGGATGAAAACCGAGATCATTATGGATAAAAGCCGGGGTCACTATTGCCGATGACACGACAGAAATGAGCTGCCCCAAAGAAGATAACACGTAGATGCCTAGATAACCTCAACTGTAATAGTGCACGTGTACATAGGGCTGTCAATGGATATTCGATATCCGGTATCCGTTTTCGAACATCCGGATTCCGTTAGGTTAATATCCGACATAACGGCTATCCGATAACCTTAACGTAACAGATATCCGTTTATTAACATAACGGTACCGGTTAAGGGAGTTTCCGTTAGGTTAATATCCGATACCGTTAGTGTATAACTATATCATAAAATTTTCGGAAATTTTCGATACCTAATACCCTTTAGGTTTACTCTTTAGCCATTTGATTACGTCTCTTCTAAGTAAATATCGGAAATTATCGAATATTAACGGAAATTATTGAATATTAACGGAAATTATTGGAAGTTTTTAGTATCATGAGTAGATAACGGAAATTAACGGAATAATATCCGATATCCGATAGCTTATCCTTAACCTTATCGATATTGAATTTTTGAATTCCGACGGATATTATCGGATACCGGATATCCGATAACCCTTAACCTTATCAATATTGCTAATAATAGAAGACTTACTAGGAAAGTCATTAGGGTACACGTATACGGTACTTACATCTCAGGCTTTGCCTATAAAAGGAGTCCATCTAGAAAGAGATTTTATAAAAGGAGTCCATCTAGAAAGAGATTTTTCAAGAGAATGGTATTATGTATTGGGATTAGTCTCCTCATTACCCTATGATAATTTTAGGATGTTTACATTTTGCGACTTCACTAAGGACTAATCTTCAATACCAATCGGACCCATCACTACCCTGGAAAATATCTCGTCCCCAAAAACAACACAAGTTATCTCCACCACCGTCCTCACTCTACCGGACACTACTAATGTGTTATCTCCACCACCGTCTTCGTCATATCGGACACCACCAACACAGAATCCGAAGTACCAATTAATCTCCCTGAACCACCACACCACAGCGGAAATCAATAGCTTAATCTCCACCAATACAACCAATAGCTGCTGTTTTTCAATATCACCATTAATGGAAACAAGACGGACTCTAGATCTCCCCGAACCTTTTTAGTAATTCCTACCTTACATCGAAAAATACCAAACATCAGCTCCTACCTTACATCGGAAAATACCAGTATCAGCTCATACCCTACCTCGGAAAATGCTACCAAAAATCCCTGTTACTCCATTTGTTGTAGCTGATTCTTCAAACCAAATAGTAACCCCGGGTGATAGCATTCTCGGTTTACCAAACACCGAAAACATAACGAAATTTTCAACCAAATAGCACCCTCGGGTTACAAAAATCAAAAACATCACAAACTGCCTCCAACCTCAATAGCGGCCTCAGCTTCTATCTTCATCCTATTTATACCCGGGGTCATCAAACTAAATAGCACCATCGCCATCTGAAGTCTCTATTCGTCTCCAATCTCCCCAACTCTGCATCCGGAGTCTTCATCCACATGCAACAGCGAAACCTTAGAGGCATAACTGCGTCAAAAAAAAAAACAATTACAAAGAGCATCCAAATCTAGCCATTACAGGGAGGAGTTGATAGCTGCGCATCAGCTGTTCATACATATCTCACAAAGAAAAGTTTTCAACCAACACTGAGTTAATCAATCCCGAAGACGCCATCTGAGTGTTTGCCCACCATCGAATCATCACCCCACTGTCATCTGAAGACGCCACCACCTTCCTTTATCGATTTCCGAAGTCAATGATAGCATCACCAATATCAAATCCGGAGATTCAATCAACAAAAACAATTATAAAGATAAGTTTCATCCTTCCTCAATCTCTCAATCAAACTGTAACTATTAATTGATTGTTTCAATGACAAACTCCAAAACAAAATCTGCTTAGGTTTTTGCAAATTAAACCGATTATTAGTTCTGATTTGAAATTATCACTTGCAATCACCAAACCGTTCTGCTAATTTAACACCTTTTGTTTCTTCGGTAGACAGTGTTTAGTCCTGATTGGGAAGACAAGATCCGGAGCAGTGACGTTGCTACTTGCGCAACAACTATTTACAAGAAGTTCACAAGAGCTTCTCAAATGTTAGTCATCTTATCGGCATACAATTCAGGCGAATAAACCCACATCTCCCTTCTCTTGTTGCTGTTGGAGAAGGTGTTCCTTTGTGTTCTCCAATCGCCCAAATTTCTCAAAACTTGCTACCCGAAGCCGTGTCCTGTAGATGAATACCCGAAAATGATGAAGTGAAAGGTCAGGGGATGGACCGTGGTTCCTTGAATGACAAAAGAAATGTTCTTCCAAGTATATAAGAAAAATAAGACTTGGTGGGGAAGGTGGACACGTTCCACCCTTATTCTCAACACCTGGACGATCACATGTTTACCAAACCATGTTCACATGTCAATACCAACATCTCAACAGCTTGCCCACTTATTTTTTTTGACGATTATCAATACTCCATCACCAAACATCCGCATCCACCATCAAAACAATCACCCCATCGTCACCCGAGGACACCACTACTTCGACCATCAACAACGGAAGTCATCAATATTACAGCCGAAGATGCATCATAAAATCAGATAAGTCTTTTATGCTAACCGATTGACTTTAACAAACAAATTTTGAGAAAAATGTTTTTGTTTAAAAAAATAAGGGGGATTAGTATGTGTAATATTGATACTTACGTAACGTAACTTCGATGTCACCTGACTAATTTTAATCTTTCATTTCCGGATAGCTAGCATTTGGTCATGTTCCAGTGGTGAATAGCCGGAGTACTGAAGGGAGTACTGAAGGAACGGATAATGTTTGACAGCTCCACTAACCTCGGAAAATACCACCATGCATACGCATCTCGTATTTTAGATCTTTTCCCTCAACCTTAATCCAGTTCTTCTAACCCAATAAAACCATCGGGTTACAAAACACCGAAAACACCACAAAACTTTCAATCAAATAACATCATCGTCACCCATTTGGATATGTGTATTACCATTCCCTTTTCTCTACTCGATGACACCACACACAGAACTTTATAACAACAAACGGTACCTCTACTTTTTCACCCGAAGTCTCCATTTCTCCCACTCCTCATCGACAACTATCCCCAATAATTTTCGCAGCTCCGCCACTCATACATCTAATGATTACAACTATCAACAATCAAAACCCATACCCACCATTACACCATCGGTCCACTGTCGTCCGAGGACAACACTACCTCGGATAATGAACTACCGGGGCCAATAAAAACATTATCAGCACCAAATCCGAAGACGCAACCCAAAAAAAAATAAAAAAAAATAATAATTATAAGTGGAAAGTAACCAAGAGCCGAACATGGAGGAAGTGATGGTTGCAGTGTTACTCACCTACTGCCCATCATCAGAAAGAGGGGAAAGTTCCATAGAAAGAATCACCAGCAAGCACTCGTGCCTTCATACTTTATCTCCTTCTCCTCAAAAACGCCCGAGATCATCTAAATAACTCAAAGTTGTTTCTACCTCCGCCTCCACTTATCCGACATTACTAATATAGAACACTTGATCGCAAAACACCGAAGACATCACGAAGAAATTCAGTCAATGTTCACCCCGAGTTTCCATTATTAGCTCCTCTATTCCCATATCCAACAATAATCACCACCAAAATCTCATCCTCAAATCGGCAACCATCGGAAACTTCCGCATACAACAGTGAACCCCGGAGGCATGGCTTGCGTTGAATCCAAGGAATAAATTGAAGGGAGATGGGATAGCAAGGAGTTGATATCTGCACAACAAACTGAGGTTTCAACCACCATCAATATCTCATCAGAAACCTGTACAATGCACAGCTAAGATTCGTAGCTGCTCGAAGACTTGCCGCAGTTACTAAAGAAAAAGAAAAGAAGAACACCAACTACTAGTAAAAATTCCAAATTTGGCAAGCCGAGAAGACCAAGGAAATACAAAGATCCTTGGCTACAACCCAGGACACTACTACTCTCGACTATCAATTGTCGGAGTTAATAACAGCATCACCAATATCAATCTGAAGAACCTGTTTGGAAACATCATATTCATTCATCAAAATCATGTTCAAAGAGAAGAGCCTCTTAACATCGAGGGCATTACAAACCCGAGCTTGCTAACCAGTCCCGGACTTCGACCAAGTTTTTTCCACTAGCTCTATTCTTAACAACCATCTGCATCACCTATCATCCACAAAAGAGCAAACTTCCAAAGAAGAGATCACCAGCCATCACCTGTGACAACAACTGCCACTACCCCCAGTTCCCACCTTCAAAAGCAGTAAAAATGACCCAATCACCAAAATCCACACCCACCATCGAATCATCACCCTACTGTACTCTAAAGAAACCACTGTACTCTAAAGAAACCACCAACCGCCGAAGTTAATATCGTCAAAAATTAAATCCGAAGATTCAATCATCAACGGGGATAAGAAATTTTATGTCTTCGGTGGAACCTCTGTTAATGAAGAAGGGACTGCGGGCTTACATGGACCAAGGAAAGTAAACAATGGAAAGCACACTAGAAAATTTCCACAACTCAAAGATGGAAGGAAAGTTAGACAACAAATGGGGGAAAAGCTCCAGTTTGACAATCTTAACCGCTACCAGTTCAACTCCCGATGACACAAATTTATTCTTCTTCCGATGACACAAGAGATGGCAGAAGACGTCGTGCTCCTATTACAACAAAAGTCACCCTTTCGGAATCTGAACCTCGGCATTCTCCATCAATTCATAAACCTTCACCAATGCTAATGGAAACAACAACAGGTACCCCGGGTTCTCCATATTTTCTTACAGCCCCAACGCGTTATCACTGCCAACACCAGTGCCGGCGACACCAAGACAGGCCAATACTTGAACCTTTCACTATCACTCAATTACCGATGATGGTAAACCACCACATACTCACACCACCTTCTCGAAAATAACCTATGCTCATACTCTTCTCGACTGCGCCATCGAAACAACGCCATGATTATCTCCATCACGAGAAACAACAACAACCTATTCAAGCAAACTTCAACTCCACTAAATCGAAATCCGCACCCACCAAATCATCATTCCATCGTCATCCGAAGAGACTATTTCTTACGCAAAAGAAAAAGAAAAGAAATGGAGGAAATGATGAAGACAGAATCCGTGAAGGACAAACCCGATGACAACAGCTTACTTACTCAACTGAAAATGCACGGAAGTTCACATTCTATGAGTGAAGGAATGCTAAAACTTCACTTAATTGCCGACACCAGGTCGAATTTTGATAGTACCACCAGAGCGCCTCATACTAGAGCCACTACTGACTCAATCCAATACTCACTTTTGCCAAGCCAGAGACTCCACTAATACCTACCATCAAAAGTTTGATACTGCCATGAAATCCCTAGACCATATGCTTATTGGTTAAGCTTTTGAGGATTTAAATCCGATAACATACACTTTTGAGGATTTAAATCCGATAACATACACCGAAACTAAGCTCACACAAAAGCTGAGCAGCTATTAAGGATTTAAATACGATAACACCCACCAAACCAAACTCATACAAAAAGTGTGAGCAGCTATTGAGGATTTAAATCCGATAACATACACGGTGACCAAGCTCATACGAAAGGTGTGAACTACAAAGGTTCATACAACATCGAATATGACTTAGATCCGGAAAGGGTGCAAGCCTCGAGGCCATGAACCTTAAACTACAATACTTGGGTCTCGAGACCCCACACGAATAGACATTACACAAAGACAATCCGAGAAAGGAAACACTAACCACAGAACGCCTTCAAATAAATAGTGCCATCGTCACCATTTCCTCCAGTTGAAGCCTTCATTCTTCTCAAACTTCTCAACAACCTCTCATCTGGAGCCTTCGTCCTTCAAAATTCCACCAGTATCGAAACGTCGTCAACCAAAGCAGCAACAAGCCTTTATAACTTCCGCGTGCAGCTCACGAATCCTCAGATGGATAACTAATTCTGAATCAATGAAAAGTTCATAAAAATCACTACCACAATCTTCTCAGCAGAAAACCCCAACATCAATATGAACCCTAACTTCTCCAAAATCCAAAAGTCCATCATCACCTTCCTTTCAATATCTAGCTCACCTCGACAACATCACCAGAAGTAAACCTCTATAAATCACACCCTTCTTCTTCGTCTGTTGATACACCCCAGATCAGCAATAATAAATAAAGCCGCCATCTCTTGCTTCAGATAGAACAGAACATCGAGGCTGCCACAAATATAGGAGAGCAGTTCACGGAGAAGAATGACTCGAAGAACAACAGGGATCAATTCTCGTATAACAAAGAATATCTAAAAAAGCCAAAACACCCTTGTTACTCCGCCCACTTCTTAGCCGAGTCTTCCAACCAAATAGTAACTTCGACTATCATTCATCCGAAGTCTTGAACTAATTAGTACCCATATAACAAAACCACCAGACCCCTCTGCTTCTTATCCGAATCTACAACTTTCCTTAAGCCGATCATTACACGTTCATTTCCAACAAAAGGGGTGAGAAAAGTTACAAAGAAGAAACAAAAGAGATGAGTGAAAAGAAGAGAAGTATACGAAGAAACAATGTCTACAAAGAAACTAGCATCTCTGACATGATTTCGTACAATGTATTCCCACAAGCAACTCAGCCTATATTATTGCCCCATGCACGGAAGAACATCTCAACCTCCTGTATAATTTGCAAACCACAAAAACCCGCAAGATGACTTTGTCGATATCATGAATATCGATAAGAACAGCATGAACTCCACAAGCCAGAGGATGACAGGGGACTCAGCCACAACACTAAGACTCAACAGGGACACGGTCATGATTACATAAATGATTCAAGAAGATAAGTGGACTATAAGTGCATGAAAGCGCGTACGAAACATAATTAACACAAGTCATTGAATCCGAAAAGAAAAGAGGGGAGAGGAGATAAAGGAGGAAACAAGGAAGTAAAAGATAAAGAACAAGCCAAGTGAAAGACCACCACCTTTGTTGTTTTCCTTACGACTCTCACATACGAGACTGGATCGGATTATAAGAAGAGACAAAGCATATGACTGTTTGCCAAGACTGGCAAGCCTTTGACAAACAACCAAGGGGCAGATGATGATGAAACATACCCATTCCGGAAAACTAGAGAGCTGATTTATATACTTATTTTTATAGCGAATGCATCACTAAATGAAAACCCGAAGTGACTTCAAACCAAGCAACCAAGTCAAGAGTCCATATACGGGGCATCCGCTGCTGTATATCCGAAGCTATTAACGATGAAGTTGTGAAGGAGAAGAGACCAAACGGTTTAAAGTTGTTAGACGCTTCCCGTCAACATTCCTGCATGAGTTATGACGACTACTTCCCGAGATAGAGCATCCACTGAAAATACAAAGATCCAAAACTGTATAGCCAAGTGACTGAACAACGATGAAACTGTGTCCGAGAAGATCAAGGAGACCAAAGACTCGAAGAGAAGCAAACTTCAATAAAGTGACTCTACATGGACTTGTCGCATTGTACTCTTTTCCCTTCGTTGAGGTTTTGTCCCACTGGGTTTTCTTTGACAAGGTTTTAATGAGGCAACATAAGCGAGTCCGATCGTGCCCCAAATTTTCTCAAAGGCTTGGCTCCGACAGATATACATCCAAATTCGAAGATGTGACAAACAGGGGGCTCCGAGGAACAAGCCGGGGTCACCACTGAACAGGGGGCTTCTAGAAAAAGGAAACGATCGAAGACGTGCCCTCAACACAAGCTATGACTGATTGCCAAGTCTGTAAGCCTCGACAAAACAGTCAGGGGGATAATGTAAACAGGGAAATTTGACCATGACCCGAGGACAGTAATGGGAACCTCGAGTATCAGCCGAGGATACCATTGGCAATGCCGGGGTCACTATGGATGAAAGCCGAGGTCATTATGGATAAAAGCCGGGGTCGCTATTGCCGATGACACGACGGAAGTGAGCTGCCCCAAAGAAGATAACACGTGGGTGCCTAGGTAACCCCAACTGTAATAGTACATGTGTACGGCTAATAATAGAAAACTTACTAGGAAAGTCATTGGGGTACACGTATACGATACTTACATGTCAGGCTTTGCCTATAAAAGGAGGAATTCCTCCTCGAAAGAGATAGAGTTCTCCAGAGAATGGTATTGTGTATTGGGATTAGTCTCCTCATTACCCTATGATAATTTAAGGGTGTTTACGCTTTACATATTATAACCGGTGAGCAAGCTGTATCTGTTTTCTTCACGGATTCTAGAAAATAGAGAAAGTCATTTTTAGTCAACATATTGGTAAATAAACAAAGCCTAGCTCGTTCACCAATCCAAGCTTTAACAAGTAAAACGTGATCACTTCATCTTCTCAGTTACAGGACTTGATATGGCTTTTTTATAGTTCATAACGCTGTAGGTTGCCAAATACCAGTGGTCCAATAAAAGTTGTGTGTGTTTCCACAACAAAACGATACTGATGCATACACCCGCGTGGGCGTGGCACATTTATAACCATTCTGGCTGGCTGATAACTGTGCGAAATGCGGACAAACAGAAACACAAAATGAAACAGCTTTTCCGTTGGACCAGTTCAAACTTGAATGGGTCTTTTCACAACCTTCTCCAGCTCTCCTGGTTATTATTATTCTCTAATGCGTTCAAGTAACTACCAAATTACCATACAATTTATCATTCCTTATGTAACTCTCACATTTTTTTTATTTCTGATTCTTAAATGTCATTTCAGTTTACTTTTGAAATTTAGTGCCCAACTAAAGACACATTTTCATGGGAAACTACTCATTCTAGAATCTCTGAACTCCAGTGAGAAAACGAACATTATTTGGACCGTCAGTCATAGATCTAAGGAAAGAGATCCTAAAAACAATGCTTGTTAAATCTACTAGTTAGACTGTAGACTCTACGAGTAAGCAACAATATTTCTGTTAGTCCCAAATCAGTTTTCCATCTTTATAGTAGTACTATACTGCCTCATTTCTGAAACTATAAGACTGCAGTTCTAGCTATCAGTCAGAAACATCTATATCTCCACAAACTCCACGAAATTATGGTTTCTTTTTCTTCCTTGATGTTGTTAGTGGTGGCTATACTGGCTACTAGTCTTGTAGCAGTAATCTCTGATGTTGGTAACTTCTACCAAGATGCCGAGGTGACTTGGGGAGATGGTCGGGGTAAGATACTCAACAACGGACAGCTTCTCACGCTTTCCTTAGACAAAACCTCTGGCTCCGGTTTTCAGTCGAGGAATGAATATCTCTTTGGAAAAATTGATATGCAGCTTAAACTTGTCCCTGGGAATTCAGCTGGCACGGTCACGGCCTATTATGTAAGTATATATCTTTTCAATTGTCCTAGCAATTTTTCTGTCGGTATGTGCTTGAATTGAATTCTGATATGAATGGCAGTTATCGTCCCAAGGACCAACGCACGATGAAATTGATTTTGAGTTCTTGGGGAATTTGAGTGGAGATCCTTACATTCTACATACAAATGTTTTCACCCAGGGCAAAGGTAACAGAGAGCAACAGTTCTATCTATGGTTCGACCCTACAGCCGATTTCCACACTTACTCTATCCTATGGAATCCTCAATGCATCATGTAAGAATTGCAGCGTCATTATTATCCTCGCATATATTGTTCCTTATCAATTGACTGGCTAATGACGATTCCGAGATAAACTGTTTGTTTTCATGATCACCAGCTTCTCTGTGGATGGAATGCCAATTAGAGAATTTAAGAACTTAGAATTCATTGGTGTCCCGTTTCCTAAAAATCAACCGATGAGGATATACTCAAGTCTCTGGGACGCTGAAAACTGGGCAACAAGAGGAGGACTCATAAAGACGGACTGGTCGAGCGCACCCTTCACAGCCTCATACCAGAATTTCAATGCCAACAATGCCTGTGTTTCATACTCTCCAGGTTTTACTTCCTGTAGTTCATCGGGATCTTCTTCTTCCTTCAATAGAGCGTGGCTTTTGCAAGAGTTAGATTCTACAAGTCTAGGGAGAATGAGGTGGGTGCAGGAAAATTACATGATCTACAGTTACTGCACTGACACAAATAGATACTCTCAAGGGATCCCTCCTGAATGTGCCTACTCCAACCTCAACTCCTAGACAGATTTTTTTTGTTTTTTTTAGACGTCCTTCGTAAAAGGCTAATGATCCCTCGGCCATTTGCATAAGCCAAACAGGAGGAACACATCAATTGTTTGTTTTAGCCCAAAGAGCAAGCTCATTACCAATATAATTACAAGTCGTAAGCTGAAAAGAAAAAGATATATCCGACTAAAGAAGAAGCAAAAATTGGATATCCTTAAAAATAGCGTCCCTTGGATCACCATTGGACCTTTCTGATAAAAATTGGTCAATAAGATCCTTAACATCACTTTCTATGATAATGTGAGTAAGTGTTTGCTTCACAACCTTCTTTAGCACTGACCATATAGCTTTAGCTTCAGCCTCCTTAGCAGAATCACGTCAAAAACAATAGATGCACAAAAAGTAGCTTTGCTGGTAAAATCTCTCACTACATAACCTGTAATGTTTCCCAGAGTAATGTAATCAAAGCTCCATTAGTGTTACATCCACCCAAACATTGAGGGCATCCATGTATCATTATAATATTTGGCTTTAAGGACAATACCTAATAAACAATTAGGATTTTCAATAATTTTCCAGGCATTTCTATCTAACATAGCTAAATTATTCAATTCATCTTTCCTAAAGCCTAGACCCCCTTTCAGATTTAGGGGAGCAGAGATTATCCCATCCTAAAATATAAAGGTTCATATCCTTTGTGTCTAAAGTCTCCCCTCATCAGAATTTACACAAGTGGGAGTCCATTTTCCTACAGAGGTATCTAGGAATAAGAAGAGCACCCATTTGATACAAATGGATAGCCTGGCCAACATATTTGACTAAGGAAGTTCTAGCAGCCTGAGAAAGAATTTTATGAAACCAAGTGGAAATATAGTATCCACAACTTGCAAAATACCCATATGGGTTTGCATTTTAGAGGCTTGAAAAGCTATGGAAGTACCAAGATATTTCTCACCTAGATTTCCATTATGGATATCAAGAATATTAGAAAGATGATTCATAAAAGGTTCAAGCAATTTTCTAGTAAATAAAATACCAGATTTATCAAAATTTATCTCCTGCCCAGAAGCCAAAGAATACTTTTGGAGGTAATCTCTAATAGTTTGAAAATCCTTAACAATAGCTTTAGAAAACAAGAGAGAATCATCAACAAATAGGAGATGAGTCATGCAAGGGGCATTCTTGCAGACTTTTATACCCTCCACCATACCTTTTCTGGTGAGGGAATCAATATTGCAAGCAGATAAAGCTTCAGGACAAATAATCCATAGGTAAAGAGACAGGGGATCACCTTGTCTCAAGCCTCTTTCAGTTTTAATTAGGCCAGTAGGACAACCATTTAACAAGACAGAGTAAGAAACAGTATAGAGACATTGATTAATATGTTTTATCCAATGATCAAAGAAGACCATTTAAAAAAAAAAAAAATTCAAGGAACGATCATTCCAATTTATCATAGTGAAAAGACGAGGGTACCCAAATACACCACAATTTTTTTGTTTCAACGTATAAGTCCTCTACCAAATGTGATCGTCTATGGACAGAGTCGGGAAAATACGAAAATTCGGTTCACAGTTCATGTGATTGTCTATGGATATGAGATCGAGACAATTCAACAACAAGATAACTTGTGTGATTGACTATGGATACAAGATCGAGACAATACTACAATAAAGTGTGTTACTTGATAATAGGTTCGGTAATAACATAACTCTATAGGATCACTATGAAGTAATGCGGAGTTAACGTATATGTGTATTTTACTTTATCATAATAAACAATAATAATGCGTAAATCAAAGTAAAAGACACATCAAGACTTTGTTAACAAGCAAACTGCAAATGCAGAAAAACCCCGGGACCTAATCCAGTTTTGAATACTCTCATAATTAAGCCGTTATACAAAATATAAAACCAACTTCGTATAGTTGAGACAAAGAATACTCTCGGAGCTACTTAGTTCCCTCGAGTATCCCTGCGCCTTCGACTCCAAACAGCAAAGGAAGAATCTGTTTGATAACCACTCTAATCAATCTTGCTACAAGATTTAGATGAGTTGTTGACAAAGGATCTTCCATTTGATCTAATAAACTCCTTTGTTTGGTTAGATCAATCTATCCTATAACTACCAAAGTAGTCGATTTTATATTCGCACTCAATCAAAATAACTCTCAAAATATATATATATATATATACAGAATGCCGATCTCACGCAACTAATCTGTTAGATTGCATTGCTCTGTCGAACTCGCAATTGTCGCTATCTCAAGCTTGTTTGCCAAGTTTAGTTGTCAAAACTATAAGTCTTTATTTCTAGTTTACTTATAGCTATATTTCGAATTAGGATAGAATGTGTAGTTCAGCTTTAGACTTCATGGCGTTTATCGATTAAAGACGAAGATCTACTAAGGGGATCTTGGAGGAACTTCATCAACAAAAGGTATGTGGAGACTTGAACTCATCGTGTATTCCATTCTATCTCCTATTGAGACTAAGTCGTATAGCTGTATAGAATTTACATTATATACATTTGATATTTCGAGCTGAGTTTAACTCGCTTATATCTTTCTCAAAATATATGTTGGAAAGATTTTTGCTTTAACTACGTTCATCATTATTCTTGACGAAAGTCGAAAGATGATCATGTGAAAATCGCTTGTAACATCTTACATTATTTGTGTGAGACAGTCATTTGATTTATACTCGGAATGTTTTGTACTGATTATTCGATCACTTGAAAATTGTTTATAAGCTAATAGTTTGTGTAAGGCAGCTATTGTCGTCTTCTAAGAATGTTTCAGTGATTCAAATGGGAGTTTAGAACAATTAATCATTGTCTGGATATATAGCACAGTATGCATACCCGTATGCAAACTGTTGTAAGAATAATTTAAGTCCGAGAACCAAGTACGCATAGCCGTATGCAAACTGTTGTAAGAATAATTCAGGTCGGGGAACCAAGTATGCATACCCGTATGCAAACGGTTTTAACTTTCAAAGTCCGGGAACTAAGTTTGTGTACCCGTTTGCAAACTATTTCACCTGAATGTGGTCTAGAACGACAGTATGCATACCCGTATGCAAACTGTCCGAAAAGATCAAAGTCCGGAACTTAAGTTTGCATACCCGTTTGCAAACTTATGTGGTTAAGTTCTAAAATCGGTTAAGTATGATCTCATACTCATGAACAAATACATTTATATATTAAGGAATGCAAACTTTGCAAACCGTGGCTAAAATGTTAATGAACTGATTCTTTTGAATCAATCCGATTTTGCTTCAATTGTGTCTTGTATACTTCTATGAGAATATAAACAATTGAACAACTCTATGAGTAACACAATTAGATTCATTGGACTATCATTTAATCTAGAAGTGTTAAGATGAACATGGTTAATACAAAAGTGTTCATATGGATAACTACGCTTAACTGTTATTGAGCCAACTCAATATACACGTATAGGCACGGTTACCCATATCTAAGTGAAGGTATATTTAGTTTGTGTGTAACAAGCTAAGACCATCTAATGGTGGAGAAATATTAGTTTGAATCTTAAATAAGGTTTTCATCTAATGGTGAACATTGATTGTTTTATTCCAAAGTTATCAAACCCTGATTTGAAGACTATATAAGGGAGAACTCTAGCAATTGGGAAACCTAATCCCCACACCTCCTGTGTGATACTAGTTGCGACTAGAATTGATTCTCCTTTAACCTAATTTTTTCCCAAAACCATTATAGGTTAACAACTTGAAGGCTTCATTGGGATTCTGAAGCCAGACCAAACTATTTTCTCTGTAGTTGCGTGTTCTGATCTTACTTGTTCTATCGTATTGAGTACTATTTTCTCTAAGATTTTCTCGAGATTTATCTCTGATATATAAGATATAAAAAGTAATTACAAAGCTCTTCGTCTCATTCTTTGTGATTTCACAATAACTTGTTCTACTACCATATAGTTAAGTTATTGTGAGGTGATTGATATTTCTAGATTGTTCTTCGGGAATATAAGATCGGATTATCAATTAGTTCCTGTTCACCTTGATTTATCAAAACATGGAACAAAAACTTCGTAGGTATTTCTATGGGAGACAAATTTATCTATTAGAATAGACTATTCTGTGGGAGACAGATTTTTTTAACAAGTCTTCGACTTTGGTTCGAAGCAACTCTTAGTTGTGGGTGAGATCAACTAAGGGAATCAAGTTCGTAGAGTTCTGCTGGGATTCAAAGGCGTAAGGAAAATGACTTTACCTTAGTCAGTGTGAGATTGGTTAGGGCTCAACTACATTCCAGTCCGAAGTTAACTTGTAGTAGGCTAGATTCTGTAGCGGCTTAATACAGTGTGGTGTTCAAACTGGACTAGGTCCCGGGGTTTTTCTACACTTGTGGTTTCCTCGTTAACAAAACTTCTGTTGTCTGTGTTATTTCTTTTCCGCATTATATTTTTTTTTATATAATTGAAATATCACAAGTTGTGCGTAGTTCAATCAACTGGTAAATCCAATCTTTGGTTGTTGATTGAAATTGATTGACACTTGAATATTGGTCTTTGGTACCGTTCAAGTTGTTTCTCATAATAATCAGGCTCACGGATTCTATCTGTTTGATTTGCTGATTACATTGAGAAACAGAGATATAACTCTTGGATATATTTTTCTTGATTGAGTCTGACTGTATAGTTGATTCTCTTGGAATTATATTGGAGTTGGTCCATACATATTTCCTAATGAAATATTGGGTGTGGTTGTTAGACCCCCGCTTTTTCAATTGGCATCAGAGCAGGAAAACACGTTTAAGACCTCATAAGTATGTATTTGTAGCAATCTGACTCTATGAAAATAGCGTTATCTCTGAAAAACGCATCACTAGAGACAAAAGTTTTGTTTCTATGAAATCTATTAAAGAGAAATACTTTTCGATCTCGATGTAGATGGACATTCAGTTCCTACGACACATACAAGTATTGATTTGTGTTACCCTGACTATCTTACTGATGAGTCTGACTCTGAAGTAAAAAGAGAAGCAGCCCAAGAGAGTGCAACGTTTCTAAAACTTGTTAGAATCCAGAAAATTGAAATAAATAGGCTGAAACACAAGGTCAATATGACGATTGGTATGGTAAAAGATCGTGATTCCCAATTAAGGATTCTTCGTTAGGAAAATGTTGTAGTTTGTTCATCTCGAACCTTACTCAAGGCTAAACTCAAGGAAGATGTCCTGGAAATAGAATGATTATTGAGTAATCTCTCTATTCAAGATAAAGGTTGTTTTGTGGAGTCCATCATACCAATTACTTCTGACTCAGCTGTGATATTAGAAAGCGTGGCTACTAGTAATCATGTTTCTCTAATGAAACCAGATTCAGAAGCTAAACTGCAAACCCTTCATATTACTAAGAAGGTGCTTGGTTCTTCCACTAATCTTGGAAACACCACATATCACGGAAGGAAGAAATCTTCTAACGATGTTGTTAATCCTACACACTCTAATCACTCTGGTGATCAGAAAGTATGTCTCTTTTGTGATTCAAAAGGACATGTTCAACGAAAGAGCAAATTGAGGTTGAATGACAATTATTTTTTTCGACTTCAACACACCTTAGATTTAATACTCAAAGGTGTAACTGACATTCGGATATCTAAACCTATTGGTTTTAGTACTCACCCTGTGATTCTTCCAGGAATGTCAGTTCAATCTGTACATCAAACGTTAGAACTAATTGTAGCATTAATACAAATCGGTCAAGGAGATTTCAGAAAGGTCCTTCTAAACCTAAAGTGAAGGATGATGTACAAGATGTGAGAAAGGTACCAGTAGGTGGAAGCAACAATGGAGATAAGAAGGACAACCTTAATCTGATAACTGAAGGATACAAGGATCTTATCAACAGGCTGTCAAAATCCTCCAAACAAACTTCTTCTGGTAAGGATTAAAACTTAGTCTCATACTTTGATGATAGTAAGTTTTATGATACTTTTTCACATCAAAAAGGGTTTCCTCCAAAAATTAGAAGGAAAAGGAGGATTAACCATGAACAATATTCATTTGATGAGCATAAAGCTCATACTTGTGTTAATTTATCACAAGGGTTGAATTCTTACTCATGAAAATCCTGTTGAATAAGATTTGCTAATAATCGGGTATACTTGTTGGTAAATTGGTTTCTGATTAGTTGAGTTACTTTCTTAACATTCATAGCTAAACCACTGTCTACTGATAGCTTTGCCTAATTTTTTTTTTTTTTTTTTTTTTTAATTTCGAGTGTTTTCTTTTGGAAAAGTATTTTTACATTTGATTTGTGTGCTACTTTTGTGCTCTAAATTTTTTCTCGTGAGAGAATATAAAATTTATTGAGCCAAAAGTTGTGAAAGAAAATTTTCACGTAGCAAAATTTTGTTGTGTTCTTTTACCTTGTAAAAAGGTACTTCACAGTTTTTGAGTTTTGTGTTGGGAACCATATTGGTTTTTGTACGGGTATCCATATTTACTTGTCACGAACCAATTTTTAGAAACCCTAAAGTTATTCCCTAAGAAATCATTTAAATACCAATCTTATTGAGTCGCGTACGCGTACTCTAGATTATTTTTTTCTTGTCAAGAATGTCATCACCTTCTTGCACTTGTGATTTTGCAAGAGGTTTTCTTGATAAAGGTATTGGTTTCGAGTCCAAAGGAAAGAAGAAAAGAACCATAGTAAAAGTTGATGATATCAAATATCGAAATCCTGAGGATTATTCTGATGTCTCATGCTACTATGTCTATACTCATCAAGATGTTGAGAATGATAAGATAGTTTCGTCCGAAGTGGTTCATGATTTTCTTAAATACTTTGAGGAAGAAAAACTGCAGCTCGTTGATACTATGAAGGGTATCGAAGTGTTACGAACTAAGTTGAAAAAGGTTAATTCTGACCTTGTTCTCATGAAGACACAAGTTAAAGATCTTCTCAATGAGGATATCTTCTCTGAAGAAGTAGTGGATGTCGTCAATTACAAGCTCAAAGGACTCAAGACTCGTGAGGGTTCCGTAAGTTCTCTTTGATTTCAGTTCATGATCGATTTTTTTATTTTAGGAGTCTTTTTTTTAGCTTGTTGTTTTTAGATTTTCAATCTTATTTTCTAGGAAACTTCTTGTGAGAATTTCTTCTTGTGTTTTTAAGAAGGATAACTAGGGTTTGGAATAGCATATATTGTGATTACACATAGCTATTGCCAACGATTTTCATCTTGCAATGTTTTAGATTTATTTATTTAAATTGTAAGTTATTTGGAAGATGATTTTGCAGTATTAATCTTTATTGGTTTTGTATATTGCAAAAATGTTATGGGATATGTGTGTTGACGTCCGTGAACTATGATTGTCCCACATATGTCAAAAGTTAATCTATTATGTCATTATACAAATATTGATAAAAGATAGAATGAACTTTTGAGTATTCCGCAGTATTGATCTTTCCATGATCCACTTCTATGTGAAATTACTATATGGCTCAGTAAGTTTTCTTATGTTGAGCATTTCCGATTAAATTAATCATTAAGGTTCCTTTGTGGTTAATTTAATTGAGTCTACTGAATACAAATTCATGTTTCATGTGATTTGTTAATGTCCAAAGAAATCCTTATTTTCTAGTAAAAGTAAGATCGCTCTTGTTGTTCTTTCAGGAATGACATTTTATGGGGGAGAGTTCTTAACTGAACTTCTGCTTAATTGCCAAATCTTTGTGGGGAGTGCGGCTGTGGAATATTATAGGAGTTTTCTTGTATCTGTATAAACTCCTTGATGAATACACTAAGTTTTGAATATGTGAAATCATCGAAACAAAGTTGATATGTTCTCTTTTAGTCATGAATAATTTCTTTGAGAATTTCATTATGATCCCCATAGTTTTCGTACCTTTGCCAATTTATATTGACAAAAAGGGAGAGAATTATTTTGTAGTTCACACTACATACATATGGTTTACAGATCATTATGTAAGGGGGAGCGGTTTTCATTGTGAGATGAAGTATTGACTAAGGGGGAGTGATACATACACCGTAGTATTATTGTCAAAGTTGTGATACAATTGAATTTTGATAATGTATAATAATACTATGACACTGTATAATAATAATTGAGAACATATGTTTTCTTATTGTTATGGCTACGGATCTTCAACAACTATGATGCTGAGTTGAACACGTTCAGAATCACTGGAGTACTTGAAGTGACGAAGAATTCCAAGGAATGATGAAGAACCAAGGAAATCAAGCATTTGGATAAGAAGATACAAAGTTTATTTATTTTGTAATCCATATGTATTGATAGTTTTGTCACTAAAATTGACAAAGGGGGAGATTGTTAGAGCACTGCTTGGTCGAACTCGCAAACTTTGTTATCTCAAGCTTGTTTGTCAAGTTTAGTTGTCAAAACTATAAGTCTTGATTCTAGTCTACTAATATCTATGTCTCGTATTAGGATAGAATGTGTAGTTGAGCTTTAGACTTCACGGCGTTCATCGATTGAAGACGAAGATTTACTAAGGGGGGCTTGGAGGAAATTCATCAACAAAAGGTATTCGGAGAATTCAACTCATCTATCACTCAGAAGTCTATTATATTCTATCTCCTATTGAGACTAAGTCGTATAGATATATAGAGTTTACATTATATACATTTGATATTTCGAGATGAGTTTAACTCGCTTATATCTTTCTCGAAATATATGTTGGAAAGCTTTTTGCTTTAATTACGTTCATCATTATTCTTGACGAAAGTCAAAAGATGATCATGTGAAAATCTCCTTGTAACATCTTACATGATTTGTATGAGACAGTCATTTGATGTAGACTAGGAAATTTTCGTATTAATCATTCAATCACTTGATAATTGCTCATAAGCTAATATTTTGTGTGGGACAACTATTGTCGTCTTCTAAGAACATTTCAATGATTGAAATGGGAGTTTATAACAATTAATCATTGTCTGGATATAACACATTATGCATACCCGTATGTAAACTGTTGTAATAATAATTCAGGTCCGGGAACTAAGTGTGCATACACGTATGCGAATGGTTTTAACCGTCAAAGTACGGGAACTAAAGTTTGCGTACCCGTTTGCAAACTGTTTCACCTGAATGCGGTCTGGAACGATAGTATGCGTACCCGTTTGCGAACTGTCGGAAAAGATCAAAGTACGGAACTTAAGTTTCCGTACCCGTTTGCAAACTTATGTGGTTAAGTTCTAAAATAGGCTAAGTATGATTTTATACTCATGAGCAAATGCATTTATATATTAAGGAATGCAATCTTTGCAAACCGTGGCTAAAATGTTCATGAACTGATTCATTTAAATCAATTCGATTTTGCTTCAATCATGTCTTGTATACTTCTATGAGAATATAAACAATTGAAAAACTTTATGAGTAACACAATTAGATTCATTTGACTATCATTTTATCTAGAAGTGTTAAGATTAACATGGTTAATACAAAAGTGTTCATATGTCTAACTTCGGTTAACTGTTATTGAGCCAACTCAATATACACGTTTATGTACGGTTACCATATCTAAATCAAAGTATATTTCATTTGTGTGTAACAAGCTAAGACCATATAACGGTGGAGAGATATTAGCTTGAACATTAAATTAGGTTTTCATCCAACGGTGAATATTGATTGCTTTGTTCCGAAGTTATCAAACCCTAATTTGAAGTCTATATAAGAGAGAACTCTAGGAACTAGGAAAGCTAATCCCCACACCTCATGTGTGATAATAGTTGTGACTAGAGTCGATTCTCCTTTAACCTAGGTTTTTCCTAAAACCATTATAGGTTAACAACTTGAAGACTTCATTGGGATTCTGAAGTCAAGCCCAACTATTTTCTCTCTAGTTGCGTGTTCTGATCTTGCTTGTTCTATCGTATTGAGTACTATCTTCTCTAAGATTTGCTCGAGATTTATCTCTGATAGGTAAGATATAAAAAGTAATCACAAAGCTCTTCGTCTCATTCTTTGTGATTCCACAATAACTTGTTCTACTACCATATAGTTAATTTATTGTGAGGTGATTAATATTTCTAAGTTGTTCGGGAATATAAGACCGGATTATCAATTGGTTCCTGTTCACCTTGATTTATCAAAAAAAGGAACAAAAACTTCGTAGGTATTTCTATGGGAAACAAATTTATCTATCATAATAGACTAATCTGCGGGAGACATATTTGCTTATCAAGTCTTCGACTTTGGGTCATAGAAACTCTTAGTTGTGGGTGAGATCAGCTGAGGGAATAAAGTGCGTAGAGTCCTGCTGGGATTCAGAGGCATAAGGAATGCGACTGTACCTTAATCAGTGTGAGATTGGTTAGGGATCAACTACATTACAGTCTGAAGTTAAGTTATAGTAGGCTAGAGTCTGTAGCGGCTTAATATAGTGTGGTGTTCAAAACTGGACTAGGTCCCGGGGTTTTTCTACACTTGTGGTTTCCTCGTTAACAAAACTTCTGGTGTTTGTGTTATTTCTTTTCCGCATTATATTTATTTATATAATTGAAATATCACAAGTTGTGCGTAGTTCAATCAATTGGTAAATCCAACCTTTGGTTGTTGATTGAAATTGATTGACACTTGAACATTGGTCTTTGGTACCGTTCAAGTTGTTTCTCATAATAATCAGGCTCACGGATTCTGTCTGTTTGATTTGCTGATTACATTGAGAAACAGAGATATAACTCTTGGATATATTTTTCTTGATTGAGCCTGACTGTCTAGTTGATTCCCTTGGAATTATATTGGAGTGAGTCCATACATATTTCCTAACAAAAAATTGGGTGTGGTTGTTAGATCCCCTGTTTTTCATAATCAATCCAATAAATATGATTCTAGTTGGTTCCAAGCCGATCAAGGTTTGTGCACACAATTCACGAGATACGAAGACCAATAAGAAATCTTCTTCGTCTTCAAATCTTCTTTAATCTTCAATAACCTGCAGAACACCACTTGAATCTCTTGTGATCAATCACTCACTGAAAGGAGTATGTTAACGATGTATTATCACAAGATGTCTTTAGATATATAAACAGTTCTAAAGATCCCGTCGATACTCTAATCTAGTTTGAGTGAATCTTATATCAGAAGAGAAGATTCTCAAGCATAAACAAACTAGGTGCAACCAAAGTTTCAACAACCGTTAGTCAATCAAATCAATCGAAAACTAATAACACTGCAATTATCTATTTTCCCGCCAACGGTACTCGTAGAGCTTCTTGATCCCACAGAAGTATTTAAACGAGCAGTCGTAAGAAATTTCGCCTAATTAGAATACTTTCCTCTCCGAATAGATGGCTCCACCAGAAACAAGAAGAAATGAAATTTTCCTGGTTCTTAGGATAGTTTGCTAGAAATGCAAACTTAGGTATTTATAGACCAAGGATGTTTGGATACCAAGGAATTTCCAAAACCGAAAATATTCTCAAGATATTCAATGAATAGAAAAATTCGTTTTCATAATTCTAATAAATGCTTGTCCAATGTTTCTGAAATCTCTCAATTGAAAATCTCCAACTAGTAAATGCACAATACTAATTTTTATTTTCTAGAGTTATACATTAATTGCTGGTAATTAATGTATATAAAATAGAAAGGCTTAATTAAATGATTCTTAATTTATTTCCGCACAGTATCACTCTGAGTACTAAGGAATATATTTGAACAATAAATGATAAGAGTTACTGCTCGTGTTCAAAGTATATTGACATCTTTTCACTTCAAATACTTTATTTCATATTTACATGGATTTGCATTCTTGGAATCGGTGATACCACACTTCCAAACAAGTTTAGAATTAGTTCGCATATTCTCCAATACTACTATATGATTGATCAAATACCAAATCACATATATGGGTTCAATCGGTTCTACCAATCACTAGGATCAGTTATACCTAAATATGGAAATTCTTGTGGTCGGTCACACTAGTCACTAGGATCGGTTCCATCTACACATGGTATTACTTTTGATCGGTCATGCCAGTTACCAGGACCGGTTACACCAAGTACAAGGATCGGTTACATATACTCATGATAGGTCACACCAAATTACTAGGATCGGTCACACCAATTACAAGGATCGATCATACCATCACATAGTGATTACTTAGGCTCGGTTACACCAATTAATAAAAATTGGTCATACCAAATCATAAGTCAGGCATTGTGATTAGTTATACCAAGATACATAAACTAATTTAAGATCAGTTCTACCATTTCACACATATTGGTCATCCAAAGATTTTCAATGAATGGCCGGGCCAATAAGCCTAATGATTTCCTTTTCGATTCACGAAACAAGTTCATGAATGTAGTTCCTTTAAACAAATATAAAACATTGTTTCCTAGAATGAAATCTTCACCATGACCCATACATATAATCATAACAATATATACAAGATTATCTCGATGTCATATCTACGAAGTACAAAAGATAATCGTTATACTTCGTAGTCTAATTCCCTAATACTATGATCATGTCACATCACTAGAGTATTACATAATATGCACAGTATATACAGCTTCGCAGTTAAGTTTTCAATATGCATCACTTGAAAGATATGTTAGGAATAAAACAGGTTCAAGTCAGTATTACTAACATCAAGTGGAAGGATGATGTCATCGTTGTAGTTCGTTACTTCTTGCATTCTTGAGGTCTTCGGAGTAATACTTGTATGTCTCAACATTCCTACTCTTTCTAGTCTAACCTAAACGAAGTTGACTATAGTATGTAATCAAGTGACTCTAGATGAGTTTGGATATCAAAATATGACAACCAAATTTGAGATACCAACGCTTGGTGAGTTCAAACAAGCTATGCTCTAACACACAGGCTTTAGACATATCAATTTTAATAGCAGCAATGCCACATCTCTACCTTTATGAAGAGTAACATCATATATAGCTTCATTCGCTAAAAGAATATTATCAGAAATACTTCTTTTAGGAACAAAAGCACTCTGGTTTTGAGAAATTAAGTTATCCATGAGGGGTTTTAATCTGTTGGCCAGGTTTTGGAAATTTTTTTTTATAAATGAAGTTACAAAGGCCTATAGGTCTATATTGAGACACCCAATTCCTCAAGGGAGAATTTTGGGATGAGGGAAATATTAGTGAAAATTTCAGCAACATGCCTTGTGCGGAAACAAGTATGTATCATATCAACTACAGCTTCCCCAACAGTATCCCGGTGTTTCTGATAAAAAAAGCCCGTGAAACCATCGGGTCCTGAAGATTTTTTTACCACCAATTTGAAAAAAAAAGAAAACAATTTTCATTTCCTCAGCAGTGAGACGTAAGCCATCGACAGAAATTTTCAAAGGGAGATCCTGGAGAATCTCATCCTGATACTGCTGAGGGTGAGATGAATATAAAGATTTAAAATAGTTAACAAAGGAATTTCCTATCATATCTCTATCGGTTAACTCAGTACCATAAGAATCTTTAATCCAACTGATAGCATTTCTCTTTCTTCTAAAAATAGTGACTTTATGGAAATAGGAAGAGTTTATATTTCCTTCCAAGAGCCAAACTGAAAAGATGAGGGTACCCAAATATACCTCAATCTAAAACTTTTCCACCTATAATCCCTTTCTCCGAAAGTGATTGTATATGGAATGAGTCGAGACAATACAAGGAATTGGTTCACACTTCGTGTTATCATCTATGGATACGAGATCGAGACAATACGACAACAAGATATCTTGCGTGATTGACTATGGATACAAGATCGAGACAATACAACAATGAAGTATGATTACTTGATAATAGGTTCGGACTTAACCTATCACTATAGGATTGCTATCGAGTAATTAGGAATTAACGTTTGTGTATTTTACTTCTAATTATAATAAATCAATTATATTTGCGGAAATAGAAAAGTAAAGGACACAGAAAGATTTTGTTGATGAGGAAACCGCAAATGACGAAAAACCTCGGGACCTTGTCCATAATTGGATACTCTCATAATTAAGCCGTTATACAAAATCTAAACCAACTTCGTATAGTTGAGACCAAACAACTAAACCTATAGTTCACCTAGTTCCCTCAGTATCCCTGCGCCTCCAACTTGCAATAAGTCACGCACTTGGAACAATTACTTTGGTTCGTATTCCAAACAGTAAAGGAACAATAAATCTGTTCGGTAACAACTCTTTCAAATAACGTGATATGAGTTTGATAAAAGGCTCTTCCGTTTAACCAATAAACTCCTTTGTCGGGTTCTTAGATCTATCTATTTAACAACTACCAAAGTAATTGTCTATATTTTGTAATCAATACCCTTAGTCGCAAAGAAAATATATTGATGTCAATCTACTCAACTAATCAATCAAGATTATCACAAAGATAAACCGATTATAATTGGATCCCCAGCCGATCAAGTTTTGTGCACACCAAAGATTATGAACTCAAACAAGCAATCTTCTTTGTCTTCAAATCTTCTTAGATCTTCAATAAACACCTGCACATAATCAACTTGAATCTCTTGTGATCAATCACACACAGAACGGAGTCTGTTAACAATGGATTATCACAAGACGTCTTTAGATCTACAAACAATCTAAAGATCCCCTTCGAAACTTCGATCTAGTTTGAGTGAATCTTATATCAGAAGAGAAGATTCTCAAGCATAAACAAACTAGGTGCAATCAAAGTTCAACAACCGTTAATCAATCAAATAAATCGAAAACTAATAATAAACTACAATTATCTGGTTTCCCACCAACGGTACTCGTAGAGCTTCCCAATCCCAAAAAAGTCTTTAAAACGAGCGGTCTTAAGAGATTTCGCCTAATTAGGGTACTTTCCTCTCCGAATAGACGGCTCCACCAATAACAACACAACTAGGTAGTTTTGCTGGCTCTGAGGATTAGTTTGCTTGAAATGCAAACTTCAATATTTATAGACCAAGGAAGTTTGGACACCAAGGAATTTCCGAAACCGAAAATATTCTCAAGATATGTAATATATTTCCAAATTCGGTTTTCATAATTCCTGGAAATGCTCTGTCCAAATATTGACTGAAATATCAGTAGAAAATCTCCAATTAGTAAATGCACATTACCACTTTTTACTTTCTAAAGATACGCATTTTAATTAATGGAAATTAAAATCATATAAAACTAAAAACCTTAATTAAAAGATTCTCAATTTATTTCGATTCGGGATTGTCCTTTAGTTATTAAGGAATATCTTTGAACAGTAAAAGATAAGACTTACTGCATATGTTCAAAGTATGTCGACATCTTTACTTTGTAAATCCTTTTTCATATTTACAATCTTGGAACCGATTTTCCACACTTCCATACAATCACCATTCATGGGTTTAACGGTTCTACCAAAACAAGTATCGGTTCTACCTCCAAGTGGCTATTAGGATCGGTTACATTTAACTAAGTACCAGGATGAGTTACCACTTATTAATGGTACTTACTTGTGATCGGTTGCACAAGTTATAGGATCGGTCACACCAATTACTAAAACTTGTTAACCTACTACAAGGATCGATTACACATCTTGTGATTAGTCCCAACCAAGTTCTAGGATCGGTTACCCAATGACTAGGAATGGTCACACCAATTACAAATATGGATCATACCATATCAAGTGATTACTTAGGATCGGTTTCATTAATAAAAGTCATACCAATAAAAAAGTCAGGCATTTGTGAATAGTTTTACCAAGATACATAAACAAGTTATGAGCGGCTATACTAAACACACATATTGGTAATCCAAATATTTGCAATGAATAACAATACCAAAATCCTAGCGATTTCCCTTTCGATTCATAAAACAAGTTTATCAGTACTTCCTTTAAACGAATGTAAAACATTGTTTCCTAGGACGAAATCTTCATCCATACTCATACACATAATCACAATATCATTCATACGATTATGTCGATGTCTTATAAAAGAAGTTCAAAAGATAGACGTTATACTTCGTATTGTAATTCCTTAATACTATTTCTAACTAGAGTATAATCGTTCACAGCTTCGCAGTTATGTTTTCAATATGCACGACTTGAAAGATACGTTAGGTATGAAACCGTTTAAGTCAAATATTACTAACCTCAAGTGGAAGGATGATGTCATCGTTGTAGCACTTTACTTCTTCACATTCTTCAAGTCTTCATGTAATACTTGTAAGTCTCATATCCTAGTAACTTTCTAGCTAACCTATACGAAGTTGAATCTAGTAAATAATCAAGCGACTCTTTAAATGAGTTTTGATTCACTAAAATATGACAACCAAACTTGACATACTAATGCTTGGTGGGTTCAACCGAGCAATACTCTAACATAGTTAACTAGTATTTCTTTTGAAGGCATTCGGTTAGACTTGACTAACCGAATCCTCCACTTTGATAAGTCTAACTAAGATCAGATTTAACTTAGTTTATCTTATTCGAAATCGAATTGAACTAAGCAAATGATCCCGATTTTTTTTTTTAGGTCATAAGCAATTCATACAAACCAAATAAATCAAATTGCATAATTATTTATCTTAACCGGAAGCAATTGAAACAAACATAGACATTAAAGCACCGAAATTTCGTTAAGCCTAAACAATTGATACCAAACAATAAAGCAAGATAACAATAGTTTTTCTCAACCGGAAACAATTGAATCACAAACACATCCATACACAAATAATGGAATAAACATCAACTGTACCGAAATTTTGTTAAGCAAAAGAAAAATGTACGCAATAGAATCAGGCTTTTCTTAAACAGGAAAACTATTAACTAACAAATTCGTTACCTCAAGTTCCGCATCCTCTTCACCCCATAAAGATATATCATTAAGCGCAAGTTCATATAGAACTCTCCCCCGTTGTGTTGTCATCCTCTCGCAAGACAAAAGAACAACAACAAATAGGCAACCTTTACCTGAGAAAGGTTGAAAATCGGTTTTAACTAATGCGATGCAAAACTTGAAAACCCGAAACACATATGGTTTTATGCTAAACCAAAAGTGATTCAACATATTGTGATTTTTTCACACATGAGTTTCAATCGGAACCCCGTATGATCCTTTGATAAAGCCTACCAACATGGGCTAGAACTCAATCCCGCTAAATCAAAAAGTCACCCAAACCATAAGGGTTCACACCATATGAGATCGAATATTAAGGTTATGAAAACCGAAATCAAACATCCCATAAACACACAGCAATAATATAAAGCATTCAAGCAAAGGCTATGTAATCGAAAAACTATCACAAGAAAAATTATAAAATAATAATTTTATTCATTAGTGATAGATAGTTTTATTCAAAATAAACCTTATATTTAAAGAAATCAAAAACTGATGTCTATTTTCCTTGACTTAATCCTTCATATCAATGCTGAAGGAAGGTAGATTATTACTTTCAGTCTTCAACTTGTGAAATTCATCAAGTAGATAACCTTGTTGTTTGACCAGAATTTCTTACAGTTGAGAAATTTTTGTGAAGGATTCTGCAAGAACATGTAATTTTGTTTTGATTGAACACATAAGTGTGTCAATGCTTCGATACACTGATCTTTCTTCGGCATATTATCTCTTTCCTTCTTGCTAAGCCAATCTATCTTTTTGTTTTTCTACAGTGTAGCAGATCATCGAAAGATGTTTGCACATTGACATCACTCGATATCTCCAGATCCCTTTTGAGTCTAAGCACTAGACATTCATAGTCATCTTTGTCTAAGATTACAACATGATTTTTTTTCTTAGTATTTGTTTTAGATGACTTCCTTTTGGGTACCTTTTCAGATTTTGGTATCCACTTGTAGGTGGACTTTGAATGAAGGTTCCTCATTTCTAGCGACACTGCATCTTCCCACTTTGAAACATCAGATCTCATATCCCCATTGATAAAGGTGTTACCCTTTATATTATTTTTCCTTTTGGGAATGTTTCTTTTAGGATATGATTTTGAATTCTTGTAATAATTCGTTTGTCTCACAGAACAATGATGATTTAAGAGGTTTTTGCAGATGGATCGGTTCAATTCTTTAGAAACAAATGATAGAGCGTTTTGCATCTTTCGAATTTTACAATCCCTTTGCATATGACCTTTATCTATACAATAATAACAATGCTTATTAAAAGGAGTAAAGTTTTTAGTTTTACTTTTATGAGACATTTGGTTACTATGCTGATCCTTAGTTGGAGTCTTCCTCTGATTGCTTTCGGAGATGTTTTCTGTCAGAATCTCATTTGAGCACTTAGGTGAATCAGGCGCACAAGCTTGTTCTGGTGGATTTTCTAGAGTGGAGGACCAAACAGCCTTTACGAATTTTACTTCCTTGTTGATTGACGAAGTATAAATTCCATCATATCATAATCCACGTTTGTCGCCATGACTTCTCCCTGCCTCTAACATGGAAGATAAATTGATTGCGCTATCATTGAGTCTTCTTACCCTTACAACTTCCTCTTCTAAGAACTTTATTTTTCAAGAGCTTCGGCTAGTTGGTTCTCAAGAGGATTTTTCTTGAAGGAATCAGACTCATTTTGTTCCTTACTCGTTAATTGTTGAGAATTAATCCTTGCTTCTGTCTCAACAAGTTTCTTATTCAACAAGTAATGTTTCCTGTTGAGATTCTCAAACTCAAGATTTTTTTTTGAGTTTAGACTTTCTTTGAAGTTTTTAAGCAGATATCTAAAAATCTGATATCCATAGAAGAAACCAGAGAAAACTTTTCTTAGCTTCTTATTTTCTCTGCAGAGAGGAGAAATGAGCTCAATCACATATGAGGTAGATAGTTTTCTTGTAGAAATAACACTTAGTATAGAAGTGAAGTCTGACATATCTTCTTCAACATCTTGATCGATTTCTGAGTCACCATCTTCAGAAATTTCATCAAGTTGTTTTTCAAGGCATGTTTGCCAATCATCAGAATCTACATTATAGGGGTCAGCCTGTTCAGTAGATTCACAGAAGATGTTATTCTCAAGTGCTGATTTTTTATCTTGACTTACGTTAAATGAATCAGCCATTATATTCAATTCTTATAGGTTGGATCACACCAAACACAGATTGTTAGATCTTTTCGTGTTTTCCTACTCTGATACCAATTGAAAAGACGAGGGTACCCAAATATACCTCAATCTAAAACTTTTCCATCTATAAGTCATTTCTCCGAAAGTGATTGTCCATGGACTTAGACGAGACAATACAACGAATCGGTTCACACTTCGTGTGATCGTCCATGGATACGAGATCGAGACAATACGATAACAAGATATCTTGCATGATTGACTATGGATACAAGATCGAGACAATACAAAAACGAAGTATGATTACTTGATAATAGGTTCGGACTTAACCAAACACTATAGGATTGCTATCAAGTAATTAGGAATTAACGTTTGTGTATTTTACTTCTAATTATAATAAATTAATTATAATTGCGGAAATAGAAAAGTAAAAGACATATCAAAATTTTGTTAACAAGGAAACAACAAATGCAGAAAAACCCTGGGACCTTGTCCAGAATTGAATACTCTCATAATTAAGCCGATATACAAAATCTAAACCAACTTCGTATAGTTGAGACCAATAAACTAAACCTATAGGTCACCTAGTTCCCTCAGTATCCATGCGCCTCCAACTTGCAATAAGTCACGCACTTGGAACAATTCCTTTGGTTCGTATTCCAAACATTAAAGGAACAACAAATCTGTTCGGTAACAACTCTTTTCAAACAATGTGATATGAGTTTGACAAAAGGCTCTTCCGTTTAACCAATAAACTTCTTTGTCGGGTTCTTAGATCAATCCATTTAACAACTACCAAAGTAATTGTTTAGACTATGCATTCAATACTATGAATCACAAAGAAATGTACTGATGTCGATTTACGCAACTAATCAATCCAATCTATCAAAAGATAAACCGATTATAGTTGCATCCCTAGCAGATCAAGTTTTGTGCACACCAAAGATTATTAACTCAAATAAGAAATCTTCTTTGTCTTCAAATCTTTTTAGATCTTCAATAAACACCTACACACAAACAACTTGAATCTCTTGTGATCAATCACATATAAAACAGAGTCTATTAACGATGGATTATCACAAGACGTCTTTATATCTACAAACAATCTAAAGATCCCCGTCGATACTTCGATCTAGTTTGAGTGAATCTTATATCAGAAGAGAAGATTCTCAAGCATAAAAAAACTAGGTGCAATCAAAATTCAACAACCGTTAGTCAATCAAATCAATCAAAAACTAATAATAAACTGCAATTATCTAGTTTTCCACCAACGGTACTCGTAGATCTTCTCAATCCCAAAGAAGTCTTTAAAACGAGCGGTCGTAAGAGATTTCTCCTAATTAGGGTACTTTCCTCTCCGAATAGACGGCTCCACCAGTAACAACACAACTAGGTAGTTTTGCTGGCTCTGAGGATTAGTTTGCTAGAAATGCAAACTTAAATATTTATAGACCAAGGAAGTTTGGACGCCAAGGAATTTCCAAAACCGAATATTCTCAAAGATATGCAATAAAGCCAAAATCGGTTTTCATAATTCCTTGAAATGCTCTGTCCAAATATTTCTCGAAATCTCAGTAGAAAATCTCCAATTAGTAAATGCACATTACGAATTTTTATTTTCTAAAGATATGCGTTTAATTGCTGGAAATTAAAAGCATATAAAATTAAAAACCTTAATTAAAAGATTCTCAATTTATTTCAATCCGGGATTCTCCATTAGTTATGAAGGAATATCTTTGAACAATAATAGATAAGAATTACTGAAAAAGCGGGGGTCTAACAACCACACCCAATATTTCGCTTAACAATCTGTATGGACAAACTCCAATATACTTTCTATAGAATCAACTACACAGTCAGACTCAATCTAGATAAAAGTACATCAAAGAGTTTAAATCTCTATCTCTCGATTTAAATCTTACTCAAGCAAACTGCGAGTCTTAATTTAAATACAAGAGAGATAAACTTGGATAGTACCAAAGACCAATATCCAAGTATCAATCAAATTAAATCAACAACCAAAAGGTCGGATATTCTAATTGATTGAACAATGCACAACCTGTGATATTTCAATTATATAACAAAATATAATGCGGAAAATAAATAACACAGACACCAGAATTTTGTTAACGAGGAAACCGCAAATGCATAAAAACCCCGGGACCTAGTTCAGATTGAACATATACTGTATTAAGCCGCTACAGATACTAGCCTACTCCAAACTAACTTCGGTCTGGACTGTAGTTGAACCCCAACCAATCTAACACTGATTCAAGGTACAGTTATGCTCCTACGTCTCTGATCCTAGCAGGATGCTACGTTCTTGATTCCCTTAGCTGATCTCACCCACAACTAAGAGTTGCTACGACCCAAAGTCGAAGACTTTAATAAACAAATTTGTATCACACATAAAAGTCTACGATAATAGATAAATCCGTCTCCCGCGAATATACCTATGAGTTTTGTTCCGTCTTTTGATAAATCAAGGTGAACAGGAACCAATTGATAATCCGGACTTATATTCCCGAAGAACAGCCTAGTATTATCAATCACCTCACAATAGTCTTAATCGACGCAGCGAAAAAAGATATTGTGGAATCACAAACGATGAGACGAAGATGTTTGTGATTACTTTTTATCTTGCCTATCGGAGATAGAAATCTCAAGCCAATTATTACAATTGTACTCGTACGATAAACACAGCAAGATCAGATCAGACAACTACAATAAAAGTAGTATCGGTATGGCTTCACAGTCCCAATGAAGTATTTAAGTCATTAACCTGGTTTAGAAGAAGAAACCAAAGGTTAAAGGAGAATCGACTCTATCTCACAACCAGTATCACACAGAATGTGTGGGGATTAGGTTTCCCAGTTGCTAGAGTTCTCCCTTATATAGTCTTTCAAATCAGGGTTTGCAATCAAGATTAGCTTAGTAACAAAGCATTAAATATTCAGCGTTAGATGAAAACCAGATTAGATTCAAGCTAATATTTATCAACCGTTTGATCGAAAACATAGCTTGTTATACAGAAATGAAATACACGTTCCTGTGCTTGTGTAACCGTACCCAAACTCGTACATTAGTTGGTTCAATAATAGTTTAACCAAATGGTTAGCCATATGATCACTTTAATACCAACCATATTCTTCTTCACCATAACTAGTTCAAATGACTCAAATGAACAAGTTAGAGGATTGTTCAATTTCAAGGAATTCTTATGTACTACACAAGACACAATTGAAGCAAAAACGATTTGATTCACATGAATCGGTTTTATGAACTCTATAGCCACGGTTTTGCAATTGCATTCCTTAGTTTATAAAGATAAGTTCACTAAACATCGTTTTTAGACATAACCTACTCAAGTTCGCGGACTGGGTTCACAAACTTAAGTTCCCGGATGGAGTTCACACAAACTCCAACAGAAATTCTCGGGTTTGAGAACTTCACCAGTTTACGGACTGGGTTCGCGGACTTAGCTCATGTACTACTCCGGTTCACTTGATCAACAAAGTTCGCAAACTTCGGTTCAAGCAATAAGGGCTTATACATATATGTGTTTCCACAACAATGCTTCTATCCTCCAAATGGTTATATAGTCTAAACTCTCGTTTCAATCATTGAAACATTCTCAGAGAACGTTATATAGTTTTTATTCACAAACCATTTCTCGTCAGAGCAATTTTCAAAGTGATTGAAACATAACATGACTTTCATCACTAGGTAAAGATGAACCTGGCTAAAGTGAAAGCTTTACCAACACATATTTCAAGAAATAGATAGGCGAGGTAAACTCAGCTCGAAATACCAAATGTGTATAATCTAAGTCTATATAGCAAAATGATCTTTGTCTCAAGATAGGAGATAAATAGACTTTTGAGTGATAGATAAGTTCAAGTCTCCACATACCTTTTAGTCGATGAAGATCCACTAGTTCCTTGAGTAGTCCTTCGTCTTGTATGATGATTGCCATGGAGTTCTTGAGCTCAACTACACTTTTTATCCTAGTCCGAGACCTTAGCTATAGTAGACTAGAAATCAAGACTTATAGTTTTGATCACTAACATTGACAAACATGCTTGAGATAGCAACGCATGCGAGTTCGACCGAGCAATGCTCTAACAATCTCCCCCTTTGTCAATTTTACTGACAAAACTATCAATACATATGGAATACAAAAAAATATATAAATAAACTTTTTGCAGCTCCTATTCCACATGTCTAATCTTCAATATTACTTGAAATCTTCGTCACTTCCAAGTACTCCAATGATCCCAAAGGTTGTAAGTTTAGCATCACCGATGTTCAAAATCCATAGCTATAACAACGAGAAAACAAGAGTTCTCAAACATTGTTATACAGTGTCATAGTATCATTACACAGCGTCAAAGTTCAATTGTATCACAACTTTAACAACAATACTATGGTGATATGTCACTCCCCCTTAGTCAATAATCCATCTCACTTGGAAACCACTCCCCCTTACATAATGATCCGAAAACCATATGTATTTGTAGTGTGAATTACATATTAATTCTCCCCCTTTTTGTCAATAAAATTGGCAAAAGTACAAGAACGGGATCCTAATGAAATTTCCGAAAGAGAAATTTCATGACCAAAAGAAAGCATATATCATCTTATTTAGATGCAATTATAAAGCCGAAGCTAAATGCATTCATCAAGGAGTCTATTAAGATACAAGATAACATCTAAAATATTCCACAGCTGCACTCCCCACAAAGATTTGGCAATTAAGCACAAGTTCAAAAGAGCTCTCCCCCATTTTATGTCATTCCCGAAAGAACAACAAGAGCGACCTTAATTTCAAAAAGAAAAGAAGGATTTCTTTGGACATAACAAATCACATACAAGTATGAATTTGAATCCAAAATACTCAATTAAATTAATCATAAGAGAACCCATGATTTACTTAATTGGAAATGCTCAACACAAGTAAACTTATGGAGACTTAAAAACACTCAATTAGATTAATCACAAGAAAACCCACAATTAATCTAATCGAAATACACAACTAAACTAATCACGAAAGTAATCAATTTAATTGGTCATACTCGACATAAGAGAATCTATGGAGCAATGACTAAGTTAATCATGAAAATAATCAACCCAGTCAAAAACGCTCAAACATAAGAAAACTTACGGAGTCATAACTAAATAACCAAACAAGATTATTAATTTAGTTCAAAATGCTCGACATAAAGTATCTCACGGAACATCAACAAAGCTAATCATAAAATAATTAACTTGGCTGTTTAGTTCTCAACTTAAGACACATTACGGAGCCTCACAGTAATACATAAAATATGGATCAGGGAAGATCAATTACTGCGGAATACACAAGGATTCATTCTATTTTTCCATCACCATTTTCACAATGACATACAATAGACATAATACTTGAAAACAAAATATTTTAACCTATCTTCTATCAGAAATTAACATAATAGGCTTAACTTTTGTATTTGTCAAAATTCAATTCATTCTTTCATCAATACATACATATCAACTCACGAACGACTTTACTTTTGACAAAGTATGGGACAATCAAGTTCACACATATCCCATAACAATATTGCAATATATAAAACCATAAAGATTAAAACCGCAAAAATGATCTTCCAAACAATTTTAGAATTAAACCAATAAGTCTAAAAACATGAATATGAAAACGTTGGACATAGCTATGTGTAATCACAATAATGGATATTCCAAACTCTAGTTATTCTTCTAAGCAAAACAATAAAAATGAAAGATTTACTAGGCACTAACTGTCTCTTAAGAGAACATGATTTGAAAAACGCTAAACCCGGTTAGCAACTAGAGATTGAACATGGACGATATCATCAGTTGCTTTCTTCAGTTCGTTTTTCAGAAAATCAAGATTCCTTGTTGCAATTCCGAGTGGTTCACGAACAACCTCAAAATCCCGAAGAAGATTTCCTACCAGTTGTGATGACATCTGAACTGGTAGCTTGTTTTCATGGTCAACAACATGAAAGAAGGTTATAAAAACAGGGTTCTTGTGAAACTCGATATGTCTATCCTTCTTATCATTGTCTTCGTTGTTGCATCCATCCATTGTAAGTAAAAAAAAACAACTAGATGAACCTTGACGCTACAGAACGTATATGTACCAAAGCTTAGCATGGTACATGTGTATATATATATATATATATATACAATTTTCTTAGGAAACCCTAGGAAACAAGACAGTCGTGTGGGTCAGGTATACATGTACTTGTGGTCAAAACTTTTGATGACCAAACAGAATGGAGGGCCAAGGAAGAACTTCTTAATTCCAAGAGAAACAATTGCAGAAACAACTACTTGGAGGGAGGACGATTAAACAGGGAATTTCTTCTCTGGAGAGGATGATCAGACTTTTCTTCAAGAAGACAAAACTGGAGTTAGACTCAACAGATTTTTTTAAGATCATATATTATACAACCTTGACAGCTTTCTCAAGACAAACTTCCTGAGATCTATAAGCATCCTTCTTTATCTAAAAGAGGGATGCTTCTTTGAGCAGTCATGGTGTATCAAGATGAGCATTTTACTCATCAATATTGAATTCTTATTTTTATCCTTCAAGGGGATTTATAGACAAATTACTTGACATAGTTGAAGGAGTTTTATCAAGTGAAGAACTAGGAGTACCTGAGCAAACCGCTTTCCATATTTTCTTGATGATCCGTTTGAGTCCGTTTATGATGATTTTAAGTTCTGAGACTCGATTATTGATATGTATGAAATCTGGAGCAGGTGTCTTGGATTTGTGGCCTTCCTCGGGGAGAGACAAGGAACTCGACCTTTCTTTCTTTCTTTCTTTCTCCTATGCCTTTTCCTCTTTTCAGAGTTATTTAATAAGTCAGTTACTTTCCTGTTGTTCTTCCTTCTACCATTTTTTGTTTCAAAGGCACGATTAAGAAAAGACTTATCATAGTAGTTTTCTTGATTGTCGAAAGTGCCTTTTACTCCAACAGTGTGAGGAACAGGTTTAATAACTTCCTTAGACACCCATATAAGAATGTTGTGAAGTTTTTCATTCCTCAAACGAAAACGACATTTTCGCTCAGAATGTCCTCTATTTCCGCAATAATAGCAGTTAAAGGAATTATTCTTAACCGTTCTCGTGTGAGTAGATTTGGAAGAAGTAGAATCCTTGTTTACATTACAAGCTGCGAAAGGTTTTCACATGAAGAATTATCAATAGCTTTAACGAAATTGATCTTACTAGTTTTTCGAGCGTATGTTCCTTTATAGTCCAGACCACGTGTATCACGATGTTCTTTACATGCTCCAATCATAGAAGAAAATTTTGTAGAGATAGAATTAAATCTTCTCAGATTCTCTTCCAGTGATTTTACTTTATCGAGAGAAGCTGCAAGGTCAGTCTCCGAGGATTTTTCTTTGGCAAGAAGACTGAGTTCTTTGTCACTAAAATATTTTTGTTGAGAGCCATACCTTGCTTCAGCATATGCAAGTCTTTCTTTCAACATATCGAGGTTCCGGAGAAGATTATCACATTCAGACCTCTTAGTGCATACAACTTCTTCTCGATCTTTAGCGATAGAGTAAGAGTTTATACCCACCATCATATCCTTTAAAGAGTTTTCTCAGTTTTCTGTTTTATTGACAAAGAGGAGCCATATATTTTCTCAGGAAAGTTGTTGACTTCTTTTCTTTCAAGGAACGGTCAAACAACTTGATATTGAGCAACTTCCTCATCAACACTTTGTCCCCCTTCTGAATCACTGTCATCTGAAAGATCATCCAACTGCTCATCAAGGGATTTTTCCCAGTCGAATGAAGATTCAGTCAAGGGAAAAGAGACAGAGTTTTTCTTAGAAGCTTCAGGACTTTGAAACTCATATAAGTAACTCTGAACTGATGTTGCGTTATCAGAGATAATATCGTCCATCCTCAGATCGCCACAAACACAGACTTTTGAGGTCTTGAGCGTATTTGCCTGCTCTGATACCAATTGAAAAAGCGGCGGTCTAACAACCACACCCAATATTTCACTTAGCAATCTGTATGGACAAACTCCAATATACTTTCTATAGAATCAACTACACAGTCAGACTCAATCTAGATAAAAGTACATCAAAGAATTTAAATCTCTATCTCTCGATTTAAATCTTACTCAAGAAAACTACGAGTCTCAATTTAAATACAAGAGAGATAAACTTGGATGGTACCAAAGACCAATATCCAAGTGTCAATCAATTTAAATCAACAACCAAAAGGTCGGATATTCTAATTGATTGAACAACGCACAACCTGTGATATTTCAATTATATAACAAAATATAATGCGGAAAAGAAATAACACAGACAACAGAATTTTGTTAACGAGGAAACCGCAAATGCAGAAAAACCCAGGGACCTAGTCCAGATTGAACACACATTATATTAAGCCGCTATAGACACTAGCCTACTCCAAACTAACTTCGGACTGGAATGTAGTTGAACCCCAACTAATCTCACACTGATTCAAGGTACAGTTATGCTCCTACGTCTCTGATCCCAGCAGGATGTTACGTACTTGATTCCCTTAGATGATCTCACCCACAACTAAGAGTTGCTACGACCCCAAAGTCGAAGACTTTAATAAAAAAATTTGTATCACACAGAAAAGTCTACGATAATAGATAAATCCGTTTCCCACGAATATACCTATGAGTTTTTCTTTGTCTTTTGATAAATCAAGGTGAACAGGAACCAATTGATAATCCGGAATTATATTCCCGAAGAACATCCTAGTATTATCAATCACCTTACAATAGTCTTAATCGACGCAGCGAAAAAAGATATTGTGGAATCACAAACGATGAGACAAAGATGTTTGTGATTACTTTTTATCTAGTTTATCGGAGATAAAAATCTCAAGCCAATTATTACAATTGTACTCATACGATATAAACAACAAGATCAGATCATACAACTACAAGAAAAGTAGTATCGGTCTGGCTTCACAATCCCAATGAAGTCTTTAAGTCGTTAACCTGGTTTAGAAGAAGAAACCAAAGGTTACAGGAGAATCGACTCTAGTTTAGCACAATTAGTATCACACAGAATGTGTGTGGATTAGGTTTCCCAATTTCTAGAGTTCTCCCTTGTATAGTTTTTCAAATACGGTTTGCAATCAATGTTAGCTTGGTAACAAAGCATTCAATATTCACCGTTATATGAAAACCTGATTAGATTCAAGCTAATATTTATCAACCGTTAGATCGAAAACATAGATTGTTATACACAAATGAAATGAACGTTTCTAGGCTTGTGTAATCGTACCCAAACCTGTACATTAGTTGGTTCAAAAATAGTTAACCAAATGGTTAGCCATATGATCACTTTCATATCAACCATATTCTTCTTCACCATAACTAGTTCAAATGACTCAAATGAACTAGTTAGAGAGTTGTTCAATTGCAAGGAAATCTTATGTACTACACAAGACACAACTGAAGCAAAAACGATTTGATTCACATGAATCGGTTTATGAACTCTATAGCTACGGTTTGCAATTTCATTCCTTAGTTTATAAATATAAGTTCACTAAACATCGTTTTTAGACATAACCTGCTCAAGTTCGCGGACTTAAGTTACCAGATGGAGTTCACAAACTCCAGCGGAAATTCTCGGGTTTGAGAACTTCGCCAGTTCGCGGACTGGGTTCGTGGACTGAGTTCGCGGACGTAGCTCACGCACTACTCCGGTTCACTTGATCAACAAAGTTCCCAAACTTCGGTTCAAGCAATAAGGACTTATACATATATATGTTTCCACAACAATGTTTATATCCTCCAAATGGTTATATAGTCTAAACTCTCATTTCAATCATTGAAGCATTCTCAGAGGACGTTATATAGTTAATATTCACAAACCGTTTCTCGTCAGAGCAAATTTCAAAGTGATTGAAACATAACATGACTTTCGTCACTAGGTAACTATGAACTTGGATAAAGCGAAAGCTTTACCAACACATATTTCGAGAAATAGATAAGCGAGGTAAACTCAGCTCGAAATACCAAATGTGTATAATCTAAGTCTATATAGCAAAACGACTTTTGTCTCAAGATAGGAGATAAATAGACTTTTGAGTGATAGATAAGTTCAAGTCTCCACATACCTTTTAGTTGACGAAGATCCACCAATTCCTTGAGTATTTCTTCGTCTTGTATGATGATTGCCATGGAGTTCTTGAGCTCAACTACACTTTATATCCTAGTCCGAGACCTTAGCTATAGTAAACTAGAAATCAAGACTTATAGTTTTGATCACTAACATTGACAAACATGCTTGAGATAACGACGCATGCGAGTTCGACCGAGCAATGCTCTAACAATTACTGCACATGTTCAAAGTATGTCGACATCTTTACTTTGTAAATCCTTTTTCATATTTACAATCTTGGAATCGATTTTCCATACTTCCAAACGAGTTTAGAATTGGTTCATCAGATTTCCAAGAACTATGTGATTGATCAAAAACATTCAATCACCATTCATGGGTTTAACGGTTCTACCAAACATAAGGTTCGGTTCTACCTCCAAGTGGATACTAGGATCGGGTTACACTAGTTTCCATAAAATGGCTAGCTAAGTACCAGGATCGGTTACCACTATCTCATGGTATTACTTGTGATTGGTTGCACAAGTTATAGGATAGATTAAACCAATTACTAAAACTTGTTAACCTACTACAAGGATCGATTACACATCTTGTGATTAGTCCCACCAAGTTCTAGGATCGGTTACCCAATGACTAAGATTGGTCACACCAATTATAAATATCGATCATACCATCTCAGGTGATTACTTAAGATTGGTTTCATTAATAAAAGTCATACTGATACATAAGTCAGGCATTGTGAATAGTTTTACCAAGATACATAAACAAGTTATGAGCGGTTATACTAAACACACATATTGGTGATCCAAAGATTTGCAATGAATAACATACCAATAGGCCTAGCGATTTCCCTTTCGATTCACAAAACAAGTTTATGAATTGTACTTCCTTTAAACGAATGTAAAACATTGTTTACTAGGACGAAATCTTCTCCCCTACCCATACATAATCACAATATCATGCATACGATTATGTCGATGTCTTATATACGAAGTTCAAAAAAGATATGCATTATACTTTGTATTATAATTCCTTAATACTACGTCTAACTAGAGTATAATCCTCCACAGCTTCGCAGTTATGTTTTCAATATAGCACGACTTGAAAGATACGTTAGGAATGAAACAGTTCAAGCCAAAATATTACTAACCTCAAGAGGAAGGATGATGTCGTCGATGTAGATCTTTACTTATTCGCATTCTTAAAGTCTTCGAGTAATACTTGTAAGTCTCGTATCCTAATAACTTTCTAGCTAACCTATATGAGGTTGACTCTAGTAAATAATCAAACGACACTTTAAATGAGTTTTGGTTCACTAAAATATGACAACCAAACTTGACATACCAACGCTTGGTTGGTTCAACCGAGCAATGCTCTAACACAAACCTCTCTAGATTTATTCTTCTAGTATAATTCCTCTAAATTATACATATATTTTAATCCGGCGCTAAGTCTAGAGACAGAGTTCGAATCAGTAGGATTATAAGTTTGAATATCAACAAGTTCCTCTCTGGTGGTTTTTATATTGGTTTCAATATTACCGAAAGAGGATTTTTTTCTAGTCTATAAGTCCTTTCTTGGTGTTCAAAAGCTTGGCCTTCAGCTTATAAGCAGGAGAACCAACAATATTAACAGACCAAAAGTTTGATATTATGTCTCTACAAGTAGGGTCTTCAATCCACATAGCCATAAAATGAAAAGGTTTAGGCATATAAACATCTTCAAAATTAAAACCAATGTGCATAGGACAATGATCAGAAGAATATCTAGGCAAGTTATTAACACAAAATTAGGGAAAAAATGCTCAGCAATTTGATTTATGAGACATCTATCAAGTCTCTCAAGAATGAGATCAGGACCCTGTTGCGTATTAGACCAAGTAAACCTAGGACCAGAGAACCCGGGATCATGCAAAGCAAACACATTACAGAAATTTCCAAGATTAAAAAAAATAAATTGTCAACCTCTAAGCCTCCATTCAAATCTTCAGTAGCTAACAGAGCATTAAAGTCACCAACAAAGAAGGCTGGCTCATCCAGGGGTATAGGAGGTAATTGGCATTATTTTTCCCAAAAGGCATGTCTAAGGTTACTATTAGGTTCTCCACAAATAAAATTGACATGTCAGATTTTAGAGCGAATGATATCCTTAGTGGTAACGCAGAAGCCACTATTGCTGGAAGATACAATGTCGAGATCAATTTCTTTTTTCCAAGCCAAAACAAGGCCACCACTTCTCCCAACACAAGGTACGTTAAAAGTATAAGGAAATCCCATATTCCTCATTTTCCTAGCAACAGTATCCTTCTTCATTTTAGTCTCAAAAAAGAAAACAATATCAGGATTGATATTTTTGAAAAGAAGTTAATTTCTTTATTGGCAGATTTTTTTCCTAGGTCGTGCACATTCCAACACAGCATGTTAACATTATTCACAGGAAAAGTAGAGGAATCATTAAGCTCATCAACGGATATATTAGAAGTAGAAGGAGTAGGAGTAAAAACCTGATTGGTAGAGTCAAGACCACCATTAGTCTGAGAATTAGCAATACCACCATTGGGTTAGTTCCTTGGGTTGCATACAGATCCAGATTAGTAGCCTCATGAGAAGAATTATTACAGACACCATTGCTAGTTGAAGTTGTATCGGTAGGCACATTGAAACTTCCGTACGTATCAACGAGGAAATGGGTATTAAGGGTAGAGATATCCCCCAATTTGGTGATAGGAGGACAGAGATCGGTATAATCTGGTTCAGAACAATCATTACTCGTAGGACTGCCAACAATACTTGTCAAAGCTAAAGTGTTGGCTCTAGTACGTTTTAGAAGATCAACTCTTGGATTGATTTTCCTTTTAAGATTAGAGTGAGCATCATTATTAGCAACAAGAGATACCACTTTTTCTCCAGATATATTATTAATATGATTAGGAGCATCTGCAGTTTTAAACCTCCTATCTGAGTTAGTAGTACAAATCGGACCTGAACTGCCCGATTCATAAATCAGATTCGAATCATCTAAATTATCAGCCTAATTTTTTACTTGTTTTAAAATAACTGGGAGACCATTGACCATAGGAACAAACTGGTGAGTTTGGACAGGACCCATATCAAGAATTTTGAGAGAAGTTGATCTGTTACCAAAAGGACCCATGTTAACTTTATTCTTCAAAAATTCATGATCAAAAGATTTACTACTTTGAGCAACCGCAATAGCTTTGCCTCTACTCTGTTCATCTTGATCAGGATCCTCAATCTGAGTTTGAGGCTGAGTTTCTGAAACCGAGTCTGCTTGGGTCATTATAGAATCGGCCACAACCTTTGTTAGAATAACTTCAGAAGGACAAATCGAAGTTTTAGGAGGCATCATTAATTTTGATACCCTTGGTAAAGTGTACTTTGAACCATAAGTACTAGCCTCTCTTAGTACTTTGTGCTTAGTTAACCAGTTAGGGCAGACAACATCCTTGTGATCAATAATACAACATGAATAGCATAAATTTACTCTAAAGTATCTATACTCAATGAGGAAAGGTTCATCTCTTCCTCTAGTAACTGGAGGGATGCCTACTGGTAGAGCATGTTGAACAGAGATACGAACGTAGACTTTAACATTCTTCTTCAACGGATGATAGCCATAAGGATCTTTAGCTTCAATAAGCTCACCAAGTTTGACAATGATCTGTTTTAAATCTTCAAACTCAGTACAGTCTTTAGGAACATTACATAATATTACCCACATTAGCTCCTTCTCAAAAGAAATTTGATAGTTAGTTGGCCAACTGGTGGGAGAAACAACTCTCATAACAATTAGAAAACCACAAGAGAATCAAGGGAATTGTTCATTGACTCTATTGAAATCATTATCTTCTAGGAATCTAATAAGCATCTTGTTTCTTAGACCATTGAACATAATAACTGTTGGAGATTGAGAAAGCGGCCATTGAGAACAAATGTGATATTTGATGGAGGACGTAGGAACTAGAGTCTCACTACATACATAGACAACCATGCACCATTTCCAGGAACGATCATTTTCGACTAAGACGACTGCTTTATCAATGAAAACTGGTCCAGTAAGGGTAGAAAGAATTTTTTTTGGTATGATTAATTTCTCTGCCATTTGAGAAGATATGTTATGAATCTCATTAGAAGAATGAGTAGCATTTGAAGGATTGGAGGATTCCATATAAATAAAATAACCGAGAGAGATAGAAACAAAAACAGACAATGGAAACAAATTTGCTTAGAGTCCAACTCACAAAACCTCGTTCATTTCACCCCCACAATCTGGCTGAGACATCATCATGCCTACGAAATATGATCAACAAAATCAGAGGCCAGCTATAACCCATTCTGTATTATGCAGTCCACCACATTTATAGAGAGGCCAATCAAACGACTTATGCACTAGGCGGTAGACATAAGTTAACAGAGATCTTTTGAAAATAACTTTTGGGATCCATAAATTTATAGTATATTTTACATTTAGTCCACATAGTTTTAAAATTTTAGCCCACCTAGTGCACACATTTTATAAAATTATTTTTTAGTCCCCTCATTTTCAAAGTCTGGCTCCGCCACTGAACATCCAGACCCTGTTTTTAAAACTATATGTAATTGATGTTTCCGCGGGTTGTGACGTACCCACTCTTAAATCAGCATAATATGCTTTAAAGGATGGAGAGGAATTGGATCAAAATTTGAACTTTTTCCAATGGCAATACTCATATTCATCAAATTTTATATGAATTTAGTTGGAAAGAAGACATCTAAATTAGTTTAAGAAATTGCTTAATATATTAAACTCTGATGTTCTTATATAAAAGTGTGCAAAAGTAGATAGCTGGATGGAATTAAGCAGTATGGTACTTCTAAACGAACAACATTCTAATGCTTCAAGAATAGAAGTAAAAAAAATAAAAATCAAACTGCAAGAAAAATTAGAATTCTGGGCCCCAACAATGTGAGGCTCTAGGCAATAGCCTAGCTAGCCTGGTCTATAAGACGGCTCTGCCCAACCTCCTCAAAATACCGCTGCCTTTTCTGTTAGCCTCTATTCGTGCACTCTTCCCCGCAATGAGAACATAAAACCTAACTGATCCTTCATTCTTAACTGTAGTCTGCTGATGCTCTAGGTTTTCCTTTCACGGAATTTAGGTGTTGGGATACAAATAAGACTCCCATTATGATAATTAGGCAACCTACTAGTGTACTAAAGAAGATGGCACCAGGCTGCCTCGTCTGCACAAACCCATATACACCAGTAGATGTCACAAGAATAATATCAGTAAGACCATCATTGGAGAAATCTTCACTTATCAGGGCATGAGAGGGAGGACTAGGAAGATCAAATGAAGTTAATATGCTTCCTCCAGGAGATATCACCACTGCTTCCTGATCCCCTGCTGCAAGTATGATGTCTTGCTTGTCATGTACACGTAAAGAGATTGGCTTCAGTGTGGGCACCACCAACCCACCCTCCATCATCCCTGATGGAGATGGAAGATTCGACCAAGTTGCCCCCGTCAATAATTGCCACTGCCAAATAGCATCATGACCAAGCAAGCTTGGGGAGTATGAAGTCACCTAGAAACAAGGAAGGATAGTTGTCATTAAGCCTCGAGAAAACACAACGTCCAAAAATATGCTGACAAAAGATGATATGAAAAAGTATGGTGGCAACAGATGATGGCTAGCTTACCTCCCCACGATTTGTTAAGAAGACAACATCACCATGGCTTCCTCTGCGATGCTTATGACCATCGTTTGTTTGGATGAGAATGGGTGTTGCTACCTCGAGTGAGCTTGCATCGGGAGCTCTAGTGGCGCTTCTGGCGAACTCTCCATGTTGAAATAAATTAAAAGGGGAATGATGGCAGATAGAAGCATTGAAGAGTTGTTCTCTAACTGGAACACCAGATGTTGCAACTGCCCAACAAGGTTTTAGCACCTCCATGGATCCACTAATCACAGTCTGCTCGGCCCCATTTCCCCCTACAACCTATACATAAAAAGAAGGTAATTCATTTTATAGTTGGCCATAACAGTAGGCTATTCATCTTTAGCACATTCACCGCTTCAAAGTGCAGCAAAGGGTCTGTGCTTTTGGGGCAAGAAGTTCTATATTCTATGTTTAAATTCAGCAGCACAAATAAGGGCCTGGCATCCCAATTTCACAGACTATACATTCCAAAGTGGAGTGACAGTTATCTTCACGATTCTGTTGTCATAAGATGGTTCTTAAGATTGGGAAGGTAGGTAGGAGGGTGGAGCAGGTGAACTCAAAATCCAGCTCATAGACTGAAGTACATTATATTTGTGACAAAGGCATGAACTAAGATTCACCAGCTGATGATAATACTTCTAGACAAAAGCAGTCAAAACAGCCAGCAGTGAAGCAGTCAAAACAGCCAGCAGTGAAGTAAGAGAGTACCTGAACATGATCTAAGACTCCATCTCCATTGATATCAGCATGGAGGCCGCCTTCTAAAAGATGCAACTGACAGCATCAACATGACAAAATATATGTCAAACACCTTGAACTATATAACTGCTGATAGGAATCAGAGGACAAACCATTGCAGACAAGACATAAAAACATTATGGAAAAAGAACCATAAATAGAAACACAATTATATTCCAAGGATTATTGGGTGAACAAAACACAGATCTGTGGTTTTGTGCCAAAAAGAGAGAAGTGCCTCAACTATCAGCTTCACAGTGTCAAAACTGTAGTACAATAGTCATAACAAAACAAAGAAGAAACAGAAGCATTTATAGGTTCACTCACCTTACAAACGGTGCGTCCAGTAGCCAAATGAAGAGCTTCAATGCCTTCTTTTTGATGAGCAACGATCACATTAGGAACCCACCAGAGCTTAGTGTAGTTTGTTATTGTAGGAACATATGGCAGGCGCTGGAATATTTATGTTGATTAATTATCAGAAAAATAAACTAATAGCTAAAACGTGGTTGAAAATGTACCAAAAAGCTCCATTACGGCATTACCTGCTTGGTTTTTGCTGAACCAGCGTATTTTGTAGCCTTCCCGATGAGATTTGGAATTTTGTTAGTTTGGTCCTTCCCTGGAGGATGGTGTTCCTCAGTCTCTTGATGATTAAAGTTGTTTGTCTTTTTGCCAGGCATCTTCTTCAATGTTTTCCTTTTGTGTCTTCGGAAGTGTGCCAGCTTAAAAGAAGTATCCTCCCTTCTATCCTGATTAGAACAATCGCATCATTGAATCAACTATCGAGCTTCAAAAATATATAGCATGAATACAGAGAAGGAGAAAATAAAGTAGTTCCTTTACCCAGTGATGTGGCATGACTCCAAGGATTGATTCTCTAAATTCTCTGCATTCAAACTGTTAACATGTTTTGAGTAAGACTATCTTGGCAGGAAATTATTCATGTGTAAATGTGATCTCAAATCCAAAATTAGTTTAACCAATAAAAAACAGTAACACTTCACAGAAAGCAAATAACTGTCCCACTAACTTACAGAGTTTATATTATATTGTTTACTGATGTATCTAACAACCTAAGGATTTAGCAGCATTTTCTAAAAAGTGAATTCAGCAAACAGACAATAAGTAGTCTGAAATGAAGCCAATAACTGGGTGGTCTAGGCCTTTTGGATATCAAGATGCCACGGCATTGCAAGCTCAATCAACAGAAAATGACTGGTAGTCTTCTACAACAAGAGGAATGGAGGTGTTCCAGATAATTTTAAATTGGACCCATTAATAGGTGGTTTGACTAGGTACTCAGGCCAAAAAAAAAAGAGATTGTGCATCAGTTAAGAACCAAACAGTTGCACCAGATGCTTCTATATAATAAAATCAGTAAAACTTAGAAGTTAACCAAACCATCCATAAAGCTGTCTTCGAAAAACTATTTAGCAGTTCAAAATATCAGCGAAGTTTAAGCCTAAGAAGCATACCTCACCAGGTTTACGGCTGTTTAGAGAATGAACATCAAGCTTGTAATTATGTTGGGGAATCAGTTGCGATGCATCTGAAGAATGTGCTTCGATATTCTATACAGACCACAAAAATTCAAATCAATAAGTAAGAGAATGAAAATTGCTGCATCACATTGAACGTTTCATAAGCAGACCCATCTAATTGAACACAGAAGAATGGATAGTACGTGAATGGATCAGCTATTTGAATTCACTAGTTCCGAAATCTCAGTGATAACTATTCACAAGTATACAAGTGTGAGTAAGATGAAGGACACCTCATTCTTTCTGCTCCACCGGAGTGTACCAGTTCGACCAGCAAATGCATAAAATGCAAAATGGCGTAAATCCACAGTTCCAGAAGTTTCAGAAGCCTGCGATGGAATCACGTTAGACAAGGACAGATAAACCAATACACTTACATACCAACGCAGACAAACACAAGAAGAAGATAAAATTAAAATTTCATATGAAGGCAAAAAGCAAATACCTCCTTCTCAGTAGCACTTCTTCTATGTTGATCGGCATTTTTATCTTCCATACCGAGTTCTTCAAAGGGATCCATGTATATCTAGGACATGTTAAAAAGAACAGGTTAGTTAACTTTCCAGTGCAATGACTTCCTCAGTTGTATGACCATGAAACTGCAGTAGCATAAGGCCACTTGCACTGGCTAAAATTCATTTACGTAAAAAGATAATTGACCTTAAAAGTTAAAGTGAATTGAGAAACATACATGAGGTTGAACTTCCATCCTCCCTCCAACTATAATCAAACCCGCATCTCCATGTTTCAACGTATAATTGCTAATAGAAATTGATATTTCCCTGTGGTGAGCCCCATGTGGGAAATCCTCCTGTCAACAGTTGCAATGGATAAGTTATACATATGCCTCGTTACCTCGTATACTTACCAGTGCAGAAGGTGAACATTTAGATCATTCTCTTTTGGGAATTAAACACGTGACAAAATATCAGTGCACTCACCTGCAAATTCGCCTCCCACAGCTTTTTAAGGTTATGATCAAAACACATCACTGACCAACCTGAAGTAACAACTACCAAGACCTGCTTATGGGCTTCTCCGTGTCTGTAATGTCGATCAATAACACCTGTTGCCATGGCTACTGCACGTCTCCCAGCCGTAACACGTATCTTGTCAGGCAACAGGGACACCTCTGCCAGCACATGAGCTTCACCAAATCCTTCATCTACACGCCTAACATGCGGTGCCAATACCTAAAAACATCCACAATTACTACACAGGAACATAATATTGCAAATTACCTCAAATTCACACATCCAAATGAACGAAACTTGGACAAAAATACATACTTGAATCTTGGCATCATGAGTAGCCACAAAAACTTCACTCCTCCCATCACCATTTAAATCAGCTACCATTGGAGGAGGTAACCTTTCAGCTTCATACTTTATAGGATAATCATCAGATAGATGAAACCATGCTTCCTTAAACGAAAAATCCCCTTCATGCTAATCATTTCAACAACAAAAAAACACCAAAATTAACAACTCCACCACTGTTATCACTTATAACCAGTTCCCTTACCTACAATTTTTTCTAATTAAACTAGAACCAAATCTTAAAAACGAACCAATTCAAAAATAATCACCAGAGACTATCGAAATTCATGTTACTAGGGTTTTTGTAGTTCGTTGAATTAAGGTAAGAGATGATTAATTTTACCTGAAGAGAGAAAAATATTGCAAAAGCAGAGAGTAGAAGAATCGCTAAATCTCGTTTCCTCATCTCCTTCTTCTTCTTCGTCTGCAATTATTTGACTTTGTGATCTAACTAGTCAAATCGTTACCCAGAAGAGAGAGCTGCTTATTTAGCTCAGTAGAAGAAGAATACAGTAGAAGACGAAGAAAGTTGTAAGAAAAACGAGGCAAGGCCCAAAACCCGAAACCATTCGGGTAATGTCATTTTAAAATGACATAAATATCCTTAATCACACGTGTCATGAACACTTAATTTTGGCGGGAATAACCTAGGTTTTTCCCGCCACCCAAAACCCCAAAACCAATTGGTACCATTCGAGTTTCACGCAAACTGTAAGTTGTAAGTCTTTCTCTTCTCCCTCTCTGAAAATGGCGTCCGATTCTTCTCCCAGCCACCGAAATGGAGGTCAGTCTTCACCAATCGATCAATCATCAAGTCCAATCGCAAACACGAACTCATCCCCAGGTGATGCTGCTCAGAGAAGAAGAAGGAGAGAAAGAAGTCCATCGGATGCATCTTTGTTTGCAACACCACCTTCTCAACGAGCTCGATTCGATGCGACTCCAACTCCATCAAGTACTCAAAGTGGAAGAGGAGGGAGGAGATCTAGAGCAACGCCGATGGCAACACCTACATCTACAGATGATGCTATTCCTTCTTCAGATGGTGGTGAAGGAGAAGAGGCTGCTCCACCTATGTATGTTTGGGGAACTAATATAAGTGTTCATGATGTTAATGCTGCGATTCTTAGGTTTTTGAGACATTTTCGTGAGAATCCGTTGCAAACTGAAGGGAAATATATGAGAGCGATTCATCATATTCTTGAAATAGAAGGAGAAACACTTGATGTTGATGCACATGATGTGTTTGATTATGATTCTGATCTGTATACTAAGATGGTTCGGTACCCACTTGAGGTTTTAGCTATTTTTGATATTGTTCTTATGGAAATGACTAGCAAGATTAATGATTTGTTTGAGAAGCATATTCAAGCGAGGATTTTTAATCTCAGAACATCAACACCTATGAGAAATCTGAACCCATCTGGTTAGTTTTTTTTTCTTCTACTGTTTTGGTTTTTCGATTTTGTTATGTTAGAGATTGTATGCAAATTAACACTTGAAATGTTGTGGGTTTGATTAGATATTGAGAAGATGGTGTCTATTAAAGGAATGATTATTCGATGTAGCTCAATAATACCAGAAATAAGGGAAGCTGTATTCAAATGTCTTGTGTGTGGGTACTTCTCTGACCCAGTGGGAGTAGACCGAGGTAATATATGTACATTTTGATTTACTTGTATATGTAGTTGATATATGTTTGCGGAACCAGTTGTTTACTTGTTTGTTGATATTGATAAATGGTTTGTCTATAGGCCGAGTCAGTGAACCCCCAAGGTGTAATAAGGAAGAGTGTCGTGCCTTGAACTCCATGGCTCTGGTTCACAACCGATGCCGGTATGCTATTATATGGCTTTTTGCTGCTTGAATTGATACCCACAATCTATGCTGTTCTTGAACAATTTTGTGAGACTTTGTTATTGATGAAGTTGGTCCTGTATGAATGATTACCAGGTTTGCTGACAAGCAGATCGTGAGACTGCAAGAGACACCAGATGATATTCCAGAAGGGGGTACTCCTCACACAGTTAGCTTATTAATGCATGACAAACTTGTTGATGCTGGAAAGCCAGGTGATAGAGTTGAGGTAAGATGACGTATTTGATTGATGAACTCAATGGGAGGTGCTTCTATGCGTCTCGTCTGTTTCATCCACTCGCTAATACTGTTTTTAACCGTTTCCAAATAGGTCACTGGTATATATAGGGCAATGAGTGTTAGAGTTGGACCAACACAAAGATCAGTGAAATCTTTGTTCAAGGTATTACTTTAAGTTTTCAAGATTGGAAATGTTACTAAGCTTGATGTGGACTGAACTTATTGATTAAATATGTTAATTGCAGACTTACATAGATTGTCTTCATATAAAGAAGACCGATAAATCTAGAATGCAAGCCGAGGATCAAACAGAACATCTTGATGCCTCTGACAACATGAATGAAGATGTACCCGTTGACTTTCAAGACAAGGTAGTAAATCATTATTCCTTACACGTTGTGGTTGGACTATTGCTGCTTATATTAATCATCTTTGTTCATGTATAATTTTCAGGTTGAACAGTTAAAAGAGCTTGCGAAATTGCCTGATATATATGAGAGGTTAACTAGATCCCTGGCACCAAACATATGGGAACTAGATGATGTTAAGAAAGGCCTTCTTTGTCAGGTTAGATAATAAATATTGTTTTGCTTTGGTGATTCATTAAATTCAAATTGTAGTTTTACCTTCCTGAACTAATGTTGGTGTTTAATGTTGACTGTAGCTGTTTGGTGGAAGTGCTTTGAAGCTGCCATCTGGGGCTAGCTTCCGTGGTGACATCAATATTCTGATGGTTGGTGATCCTGGAACCAGTAAATCCCAGTTGCTCCAATACATACACAAGCTCGCACCTCGTGGTATCTACACCAGTGGAAGAGGTAGTTCTGCTGTAGGTTTGACTGCCTATGTAGCCAAGGACCCAGAAACTGGTGAAACGGTATGATATATATCCTGACAGATCTTTAAGTGCTGGATTGGAATTGTGTTTTTGCAACTGTTTATACTTCAGAGATGAATTTCCTTCATCCTTGTGAATTTTTTAGGTACTTGAAAGTGGGGCCCTTGTCTTGAGTGATAGAGGTATTTGTTGCATTGATGAATTTGACAAAATGTCAGAGAACGCGAGGAGCATGTTACATGAGGTACGACTTTTAATTCTTTGCTTTGTCTAGTGTTTCTGGAAGTTCATTCAATTATGTGTCCTTGTATACATCTAAAACGTATATTTTCTTCTTCATTGTTGTCTATATACTACATACAGGTAATGGAGCAACAAACTGTTTCAATAGCGAAGGCAGGAATCATTGCTTCTCTTAATGCTCGGACTTCTGTGTTAGCTTGTGCTAATCCAAGTGGTTCACGTTATAATCCACGCCTATCTGTGATTGACAATATACACCTACCACCTACCTTGTTGTCAAGGTGACAAAACACAAGATGACAATTTGTTTGATAGATACTGATTTATTCTTGAACTAACACAACTAGTATCTGGATCTGAATTTTCAGGTTTGATTTGATATACTTGCTTCTGGACAAGGCTGATGAACAAGCAGATAGGCGTCTTGCAAAGCATATTGTTGCATTGCACTTCGAAAATCCTGAGGTTTGATAAGCTCCGATGTCCATGAATAGCTCTTGTTATATATTTGTTTTACTTGTTGAAGTTTAGAATGTATCATTTGGATGAATAATCTGCTTGCCTCTATTTGTAGAGTATACAACAAGATGTGTTGGATCTTCCAACCTTAACAGCATACCTTAGTTATGCCAGAAGATACGTCCACCCAAAGTTATCTGATGAAGCTGCAGACGAGTTAACACGAGGATATGTGGAATTAAGGAGAAGGGGAAACTTTCCAGGAAGCAGCAAAAAGGTAGCTTTTGTCATGCTCTTTAAACCCTTCGATCCACTTCTTACTATGAACAAACGTGGAGGGATAATTGATGCCAACTTTTATTCTTGGAACTTTTTGGTATGATGTAATCCCTAGGTGATAACAGCAACGCCTAGGCAAATTGAGAGTCTGATTCGCCTTAGTGAAGCCCTGGCACGTATTCGTTTCTCAGAATGGGTTAGTGAATCTTACACTTGTAACAACTATATAAAGCTTTTTTTTAAGAAACAATTGGAAATTACCAACCAGAAACATTTAAACGAGGTCGCTTGCCCACTGTGTACAGGTAGAAAAGCATGATGTGATTGAAGCGTTCAGGCTTCTTGAAGTTGCCATGCAACAGTCAGCCACTGATCACGCCACAGGTAAATTTCTACCAAATATGCTCTTTTGACATGTATGTAGTCACTCTTCGTATCCTTGTGGGTTTGAAGTTATCTCAATTTTTGTTTGTAGGAACAATTGATATGGATCTGATCACCACTGGAGTTTCTGCAAGTGAAAGGATAAGAAGAGAAAATTTGGTGTCAGCAACTCGAAACCTAATAATGGAAAAATTGCAACTTGGTGGGCCATCAACCCGTTCAATGGAGGTAGGTTATTTTCTTCTGTTCAATATTGATACTGTCCTAAATTAATTTGCCAGTGCCTGAAGTTTGCTTTCTGTGCAAAAGTATGAATAACTTCCTGATTACTACTATTGAACAAGAATTATTATTACTCTATGAAAAAGAAAAACAACCCTGGGACATAATTGTACAATTTACTGTGCAGTTGCTGGAGGAGCTGAAGAAGCAAGGTTCAGCAGAAATTCAGCTTAATGATGTAAGTGGATAGCTTTGTCTTTACCTACCTCCCTTTGTCTCTCCAAATGCAGGTGAGTCTTGGTTGTGTGAAATAACCAGTGTTCTGACTGTTTTCTCATGGATTTTTCAGTTAAGGAATGCTTTAGCAACTCTTGCGGGCGAGGGATTTATTGTTCTTCTCGGTGACACTGTTAAGAGGATATAACGAAAGAAAGTATAGCCACTGGACGCTGACATGCTTGGCAAACTCTTCTCGTTTGAACTGTTTGGATCTGTATTTCAAAGCTGTATAACATCATATTACTTTTGACAACTTTTGACAAGATCCAGATAGATCTGGCTAAGGTTTTTTCACTGTTGCCCATCTATATGGTAGTGTCCTGCAAGATCAGTTACTCCTTATTGGTACTGTGGTGTAATTCTTAAAACATTATGAGGTTTGCTACTTATTAACGAAAACCGCTAGTGATTGTTTTGGAAGGGTGATTGAAGCAATATTATGAGATACTCTGTAGGAACAATCTCTACTCAAGCTGAAAAAACTAGTGTCCGGTAGGTTATCAGTTGGCTTGTAATATTATGAGATACTGTGTAGAACAATCTCTACTCAAGCTGAAAAAGCTAGAGTCTGGTAGGTTGGCTTGTAATAATATTTACTTGATGTTGGCCTGCAGGGAAGCTAGTTGGTGCCTTAGTGGTAGAGTAATGGTCATAAATTCAGTGAACTGGATAGGACTGACAGCAAATGGGATAACAAGGCATGCAGCAAAATCAGTGGGAGCTATTTTTGCCCATCATTTTGTACATTTTGATTTTAGTTTTTGAATAATTACACCAAACTTTGTCAAAACCTCCATTCTAATTATGAAGCCAAAAGTAACAAAATATATTTAAGATGCACAATTATTGCTGGCTTGTATTATAGCGCAACTTTGAAAACGTAGGGATATGATTTCAGCACTAACTATGCAGCTATTGGCTCACCATTTTTTTCTACAAAAAGTATGCTCGGAATTTCAGCCTTTGGCGTCTTCGAATCTTCCCACGTTCAGCATTGTGTTTACGTACTCTAATCAGTTCTTCTTCTTCTGATTCCCTCAACTTCTCCATATACTCTTCCCCAAACCAATCCCTGATTTTCCCAAGTTCTTCAACTGAATCATACTTCCCTTGCAAAAACTCTTGGTGCATATTGTATAACTTATCCCCCACCTGCTTGGAATTACACAGGGAATGTATAAGCATCCGAAAACAAGTATACAATCATTGGGGAGATGAATAAAACCAAGTATTCCAATAACTATGGCATACCTCGTAAAGGCCTTGCATAAGTCCAACACCATACTTAAAGTAGATACGCACCAACTCCGACACCCGAGAACGCACAGACTCGACATTGTGAGGCTCTAAGAAACCAGAAAAGAAAAAAGACGGAAAATTGAGAAAAGTTAACATCAAAATATACAAAGAGAAGATATAGTCAATTGTTTAGTGAAGATATCACGAACTGCAAAACAAAAACTACCTTTTTGTTGTATGAAGAAATTTAACATATCGGCAGCTATTTTCTCCACTCCTGAATGCTTATATTTCCCATAATTAAGTCTGAGATACTCTGCTATCTCGCAGAACGACACTCTTCCGTGTGCAACGAACACCTGAAGTCTTAACCACCGATAGAGAATAAGAGAGATGCCCTTGGCTAAAAGTGATATGCATTCTGGTGCCAATTGGGGCGAAGGCACATCTCTTGAGCAAACAGATTTCTCTAAAGCTTCTCCAAGACCTTGGTCCAACTCCATATCCTCTTAGCCTTCAGAAGAATAGAGCTATAATTTAATGGCAGGATTCTGACATTAGTCAATATAATTCTACCAGGGGATTTCGCATGAGCACATGCCTTCTTTTCTTATGTGAAGAAGATCACTCTTGAGATGGCAGACCTCTTATGCTACTGTTGTAAAGTTGCCAACAAATCACAAGAATTCAAAAAAATTCAAGAGAACTAGCAAGTTCGTAGTCAGAAACAGCATTAAAAGAAAAACACAGTTCCAAGGACGAGTAGTATTTCAAACCAAGTTGAGATACTGTAATAAGTTCCGCAAAAACCAATTTAACAAGCCAATATGAAGAACAACAATTTCTATCTTTTAACCTTGAATAGCTTTGGAAATAAAAAACACTTTCCATCTTTTAACCTTGATTAGCTTTGGAAATATTCAGTCTTCCTATATAACCACCACCGCCATCTCAATTTGGTAGACCCCATTGCTTGCTGCTTCTCGCAAGTTGCTTAATGGGGCAATGAGCGCTCTAGTTGTGTTGGTTGGTTTTACTCGTGATATAAGAAGCAAGTTTTTTTTTTTTTTTTTGATGCCAAAGATGTGAAATTTATTGACTGAAAAGAGTTACATTGTCTGCAATCAAATGACTCTCAATGATATATCTGGTGGTTTATCCGACCAAAATCTACTGACTCTATACTTCCTGCTAAACTTTGCTAGTGTGTCAGCAGGTTTATTACAAGACCTAGGAACAAAATGACATTCCCAATGAGGGATGTTTTCACACAGTCCATGGCATCAAGCAGAATGTCTTCATTTCCCCGACCTATCATTGGTGCTTGCTTGATTATGTAGTTTTCAATTCCTTGCAGATCTGTTTCCAGAACTACATGTGTATGATGCAAATCCATGCTCCATTTGACAGCTTCCAAAAACGCCAGACATTCTGCATGTTCAGAATCTTTCACTCTTGCATAGCATTTAGTTGAGCATCCCCGCCATTTACCTGCAAAATCACGCAAAACAAGTGCAATACCTGTATTTTTATCAAAGAAGGCATCACAGTTTATTTTAAAATATGGAGATGCAGGGGGATTCTAATGCAGTGTAGATGTATTGTGATGCATGGTGTCGACTCTGGTCTGATTCTTTGTATTTAAACCCTCTAAGTAATTAGCAAAGTTTATAGCCTTCTTTGCAACTGCTTCCAGGTTTGCCTTCTTTTTCTGAAATTGTACTTTACATCGTTCAGTCCATATTGACCAAGAAACTATCATTGCCAAGTTTAACCAACTGTAATTCGTGTTGGTTTGTTGTGCTGGTTTCATCCAATCTTCAAAGACAGAAGCAATGTCCGTGTGAACTCCAGTAACTGCAGTTGATCCTCCTGTGATAAGCATCCAAACTGGTCTTGAGAAAGGGCAGTTAAACAGAATGTGCATAGTCTCTTCATCATGCTGATTGCATAAAGGACAAGAACTGTTTATGCATCTCCAAGACCGAGAAAGACGAACATTTTTAGGTAAAATGTCAGAGAGACATTTCCACCAGAAATGTTTGACTCTAGGACAAATTTGGATGGACCACAGCTCTTTCCATTTGATATCTGTATTTTGGATTATTAAGGAAACTTCAGTATCTCCCAAACTGATTTCATGGAGTTTATTATAAGCAGATTTAAGGCTGAATATTCCATTTCTAGTGAGGTTCCAGATTAATTTGTCTTCAGTTGCTACTGGTATTCTCATCTGTAGGATTAGGCTAGAGTATCTGGCTCAAATAGTTGTTCCATTAACACAGAATTCCATTGTTTGTCTTCTTGAATTATCATCTCTTGTACCCAGATGTAATCTTCACTTTGCTCAGCATCCTGTCCTGGACCAGTGGCTCGTTTATTCCTGTGATCCATACGTCTAACCAAATTTTAATTTTGGTGCCTGTTCCTACCCTCCGTCGACTGTTAGCTTTGATGAACGGAATCTGCTTTTGTAATCCTTTCCAAGCCCACAAGCAATTTGTTTTGAAGTTTGCATAAAGAAGAGAAGTATATGGGAAATACTTAGCTTGAATTGCTTTTACCCACGGCTCATCTGGATTAATACAGATTCTCCAAGTTGCTCTAACAAGGAGTGCTTGATTTAAAATCTTTAAATCTCGAAAACCCTGACCACCAAGATATTTGTGAAGTCCAAGTTTTTTCCATGAAGTTATGTATGTACCTATTTTCTTTTGAAACCCCACCAGAAGTCTCTTTGCAGACTGTCAATTTGTTTAATGATCTCAGCTGGAATTTGGAGGCAGTTCATGGAGTGAGATGGTATAGTGTTGGTAACTGTCCTTATCATCAAGAACTTACAACTTTGAGACATGGAGTCACCATTCCATTTTGATAATTTTCCCTTCACTCTGTCCACCAAGCCTGTGAAACAATCGATTTTTTTCTTGCCAATTAAAAGGGGAAGGCCTAAGTACCTCTCATTTGGTGACATTCTTGGAACTTTCAGTCTCTTAGTTAACGTTCTGCAGAATCTCTGTGGAACATGTACACTGTAGTAAACACTGGATTTGGTGAAATTCACTATCTGCCCTGAAGCTTGGCCAAATTCTTTGACGATATCAAGCAGATTATTGACATTATGCATATCAACACTTATGAATAATAGACAATCATACGCAAAAAAAAGGGATATGGAAGGGGCACCTGCAGCAATTCTGATTCCTTGAATTTTGTTGTTATTTTCCGCATGAAATAGCTGATGTGAGAATGCTTCCATGACTATGATGAATAAGTACGGTGACAATGGGTCACCTTGTCTAACCACTCGTGTTGGCTTGTAAGATTGGCATGGAGATCCGTTGAGTAAAATCGATATATGAGTTGTGCTAATACACTACATTATCAACTGGCACCATCTATGGATAAAATCCATCTGCAACATAACGTCCATAAGGAAGGACCACTCGAGCCTATCGAAGGCCTTTTCTATATCAAGTTTCAAAGCCAGGTGTTTGGAATTTTCTTTTTTATTGTTCATTGTATGAAAAATCTCTTGAGCAAGGTGAATATTGTATGATATTTGTCTCCCCAGTACGTATGCTGCCTATAATGTGGAGATTATTTTCCTCATTACCTTCTTCATTCTTGAGGATAGAATCTTCGATATAATCTTATACGATGTGTTTCATAGAGCAATTGGTGGTAGATCATCAGGAAATTGTGTATTCTTCATTTTTGGGATGAGTGTGACATTAGTGTTGTTCAGGCTTTTAAGAATGTAACCAGTACGAAAGAACTGTTTCACTGTTTCAACCACATCATTTCCTACAATCTCCCAATGGGTTTTGAAGAATCCAGGTGGGAACCCGTTAGGACCAGGTGCTTTCCAAGATTTCATATCTTTGGGAGCTTTGTATATATCTGCATCATCTGGTATGCGTGTTAATTCCATATTGTCTGCATCATTAATCATTGTAGGAATACACTGAAGTATGGCTTCATTCTTCCTTGGAGAAGTAGTGGTATGAAGGGTGTTGTAGTGGTCTACAAGTAATTTTTCTAGTTCACTTCTTGTAGTTCACCAGTTTCCGTATTCATCCTTCAAAGCAGCTATGTTGTTCCATGAGCGTCTTCTATTTGCATTTGCATGGTGATATCTTGTATTTCTATCCATCTCAAGATAAAATTCAGCCCTTGCTTTTTGTCCCCGGTAATCATTTTGAACTTGATGCCAGTACTCTATCTGATTTTCCACTTGCTGTATTTGAGAGTTTGTATCGCTGTTTGGACTGCTTTTTGTGTTGCATTTAATTTTTGGTGAAGTAAAAATATGCTACTTTGGATATTTCCAAATTTTTCTTTATTCCACCTTGAGACAAATCTTCTTGTAGTGATCAACTTGTCAGAGAATTGAAAAGCCTGAGAACCATCGACATGTTAACTCCAAGCAGCTGCAACTTCAGATTTAAGAGAATCATCTTTCTCATAGCATTGGAAATACTTCCAATTTCTCCTAGCGTCTCCATTTGAAGATGAAGTGTCCAACATGATAAGGCAATGATCTGATCCCAGCTGAGGAAGATGAAGAAGATTTGCATCTTGAAAGTGTAGAAACCAATCTCCATTTACTAGAGCTCTATCTATTCTTGATCGTCTAACTCCAGTTCATGTACATTGCTAGACCATGTGAAAGATCTCCCCGTATATCCAAGATCCTCTAAGCCAGCTTCATAAATTAAGTTGACATAAGGGGCATCTCTTGAAGTAGAAGCAACTGAGTTTGAAGAAATATTTTCACCAGAAAGATTTGGAGAAACATGAACTATATCTTCATCTTTGAATACCAGCTTTAAATCACCGATAATCACCCACGGTTGCTGCACAGTATTGCTCAAATTCTTGATATAGTTCCACTGAATCTCTTTTTTGTGTTGATACGGAGAGCCATACATGCATGTTAATAGGTATTCTGGTTTTGAGGGATCATCCTGCACCAAAACATTAAAAATCCAAGACTTTGAATGTACTACATTACGATGGAAACCATCTTTCCAGGGTAGAATTAGTCCTCCCGCTAACCCTATAGAAGAAATGAGTTTACTATTTGGATATTTGTAGGGTTTTATCATTTTTTTCTATTTTTTTCAATTGTTATCTTAGTTTTTGAGATGAAAATTATATCGGGATCGTATCGATACACTAAGTCTTTTAAGTGATCTCTAGTGGTTTTACTAGTGAAACCCTGACAGTTCCAAGCAATGACTCTCATTTTTAAATATCCAAATGGTTGAACAAAACATGCAATGAAGTAAAGGGAAAAATTAATATGAACACAAATATCGAAAGAAAGATTTGCAGAAAAATTTAATAAGGAATGATGGGAGTAGATAATTACCACAGCAGTATGCTCCCCTTGATTCTGCATGGTATCCACCCTTGTGTGTGTTTAACATTAGGATCATTAGCAACATATTCAGAAACATCCATGAGTTCATCTTGAGTATTATTGGCGTCAGCATCATTAACACCCCCTCCATTAAAAGCTAAGGTAGGTCCCTAAATAGAGGGATTGGACCCATTAGTTTGGATCACTTGTTTCCTAGATCTCTTAGTTGTTCTATTCTCATCAGCATCTTCCAAAAGTTTTGAGTCCTTTTCAACATGAACGTAGTCATCATCATTCTTTTCTTTATATTCAAGTACGTCGTTAGAAGCTTCCTTTTTAGCAATGCAGTGAGCTTCATACTCCTCTTCTGTCATGGCTCTTTCGCACAAGAATTCTGCAACTTTCTTACAAGTTTCTTCATTATGGTCTATGACATAACATTTGTCACATAAGTTGTGGGGTTGTTTAACCCAATGATACCTGATCCAAGATGGTTCACCTGAGTTGGTATTCCACCACTATACTCTTTTAAGTGGATTCTTCAAATCAATCTCCACTCTCGCAGTAATCATATTACCAAAACGTGGCCTACAGTTTTTTTAAGGCTCAGTAGAATTTTTTTTACCAAGATCTTCAATGGCTTCATTCACTACTGCTACATGATGATGCTCCAGCAACAATCCCTTGAATTGAATATTCCAGGCTTGTTTTGAAAAATCATAATCCTTGTAAGCTATTTCAGTTGTGTATTCTTGAAGAGCTAATAGATTCTTTTGGACATTCCATGGAATTTTCTTTAAAACATCCTTCAAGTTATTTTGGGAATTAAACTTGAAGACAAATAAGTATTTTCCAACCACTTTCGTCTCCCTTTTCCTGTAGTTCTTCCACAATATGTTCATCTCCTTCTTGATAGTAGAAGTTTCGATTTCCTCATCATCAGTAATTAACTTTCCAATCAAGGTATTTTTCCATGCACCGGCAGCATCACTCAGGTTCTTCGTCGATCCAATGGAACCTCTGGGAGTCCTAATCATAGTAGTTTCCATCTTTTCAGTAATGTTTTTCATACTACTAGCATTCTCATACTCCATTTTTTTGCAGGGTAGAAAACGAAGATTAGGTATAGGTTTAGAGAGGTTTCTCGCAATTTTCCAGTGTTTATCTTCCCCTATATAATGGGGATGATAACTATAAAAGGTTAGATGGATATTTTGTTTCCTAAATATTGGCAAGTAAATATTCAACATAACGAGAGGAAATATTTTGTTATGTATTGGTTGCATGGGATCCGAATTTTTTTGATAATTACTGAAAATCAGGGTATCAAAAGGCGGAAAGTTGAAAATTTGAATTTGGTATGTTTGGATCGGGTTTTGACTCAGTTGGCTAATCTGAAAGTTAATGGCTTCAAACGATTGATCTGGGGGATAATGATGTTTCTCATATTAAGATAAACTTGATACTGAACTCTGAGAAGTTTGCAAAAATGCTCTTTGAGGATATGTTGTTGAAGGCAATATAGCCATATTCGAAAAATTGTCATGAAGATGATGCCATAATTAAACACAAAGATCCAAACTGGTTGGGATCCATAAGAAATCAAGAGGAACCTGCAAAAATTAGAATTCCATTAGAACAAATACAGAAAAAGATTGTAATAGCAATACAAAAGAGAGAAAAAGGGACATCTGAGGAAACTTTAGGAAGATGGTAATGATAAACAAATGTATAAAAACATGATTAGAAATAATCACAAAAACAAATCAACTAATCATAAATAAAGAAATGATAAATAAAGAGAAGGAAAAAGTCAGAAGATCATTTGAAAGTAAAAGATTTAACACTTGAAACACTGTAAAAGAATGAGAAAAAGATGATACTGAGTTAACTTAGTGTCGCCCAATTTGCTTAAGAAGCAAGCTTTGTTTTCAGCTAGTTTTTTCATAGGGGTATGGTATGGGGATAAGAGTCTGCCAAAATTTCTTACCTCCGCTTATAAACAAAAAAGTATAGCATGATTCAAATCACTATTATAAAAGTAGGCGGCATTTTGACTTTGAGATCAAAAATTCATAGAACGGTTGGGATTGATCCAAAAAGTCCATTTGGCGGTCTATGTCATCCGGATGAAGTTTTTGGTTTGGATGCTAAGAAATTTCAGTAAATGTTAAGTTGTGGGTTTTGGGTGAAAGTAATTATTGGAGAGTGATGCTCGGGGTCGACTGGTGTCATTCAGATATTCCTCTTATAAACTCGGATCGCACTTCGATCCATTCGTTCTTCTAAAGTCGGAGAAATGCACTAACACTACCACCACCACTCATTCTCATCACTACATTTCCTTTCACTTTAATATGTAATCTCAACTGCAACATCAATCAATTGATATTGAATTCCTTTCACTTTAATATGTAATCTCAACTGCAACATCAACCAATTGATATTGAATAATGCATCTATACAATTTACATGATATTTATTTTATGCATTTGATTCTGCAAGCCATTATAAGAATAAGTGGTTTCTATGTGTCCGGAGAACAAGGACGGTCAAGATTGGCCGAATTGGTTTTTCAAGGAGGACAGTCAGGATTATGCCTCAACCCAACCATACCACGAAGGACAGCTAGAACGTTATATTATTGTCTCGGACTCTCGGTACGCAGTATTCTATCCATTCTGACCTCATGTATCCAAATGTTGAAAACTAATTCTCCTACCACCGGTTTGGTCAACCATTGATGATTATAGTTTAGTTGCAGAGGTAAAATTATATGTTATGATAGAGATGCAAGTCTCTTTTAATAATTTGGATTTATCTGTGGTGTGTAAAAAATTGATTTCTTATGGTCAATGTACAAACTTATTATGAAAGTGGTTTATGGAATACATGGTGATAGGGTCAACTGGTGTCGTTCAAATATTCCTCTTCTAAACTATGGATCGCACTTTGATCCATTCGGTCTTCTCAACTCGGTGAAAGGTAAAAAAGTGGTGGTATAAAAACCTCGCCCAATATTTTGCTTAGCAATCTTTATGGACTAACTCCAATATAATTTCAATAGAATCAACTAGACAGTCAGACTCAATCTTAAGAAAAGTATATTAAGGAGTTATATCTTAATCTCTCAATTCAATCCGCAATCAAACAAATAATAATTTGTGAGCCCGATTGAATATAAGAGAGATAACTTGAACGGTACCAAGACCAATGTTCAAGGATCAATCAATTTCAATCAACAAACAAAGGTTGGATTTACAAATTGATCGATTCAACCCACAACCTGTGATATTTCAATTATATAACAAAATATAATGCGGAAAAGAAATAACACAGACATCAGAAGTTTTGTTAACGAGGAAACCGCAAATGCAGAAAAACCCCGGGACCTAGTCTAGATTTGAACACCACACTGTATTAAGACGCTAAAGACACTAGCCTACTCCAAGTTAACTTCGGACTGGAATGTAGTTGAGCCCTAATCAATCTCACACTGATTAAGGTACAGTTGCGCTCCTTACGTCTCTGATCCTGGCAGGATACTATGAACTTGATTCCTTTAGCTGATCTCACACACAACTAAGAGTTGCTACGACCCAAAGTCGAAGACTTGATAAACAAATCTGTCTCACACAGAAAAGTCTATAGGAATAGATATATATGTCTTCCACAGAAATACCTACGAGTTTTGTTCCGTCTTTTGATAAATCAAGTTGAACAGGAACCAATTGATGTACCGGACTTATATTCCCGAAGAACAGCCTAGAAATATCAATCACCTCACAATAATCTTAATCGATTAACGAAACAAGATATTGTGGAATCACAAACGATGAGACGAAGGTGTTTGTGACTACTTTTCTATCTTGCCTATCGGAGATATAATCTCAAGCCAATCTTAAGATTGCACTCAAACACGATAGAAACGGCAAGATCAGATCACGCATCTACAGAGAAAATAGTGTGGTCTGGCTTCACAATCCCAATGAAGTCTTCAAGTCGTTAACCTATAGGGTTCCGTGAAAAAACTAAGGTTAAAGGAGAATCGACTCTAGATTATACAACTAGTATCACATGGGAGGTGTGGGGATTAGGTTTCCTAGTTTCTAGAGTTCTCCTTTATATAGATTTCAAATCAGGGTTTGAAATCTAAGTTACCTTGGTAAAAAAATTCAATATTCATCGTTAGATGAAAACCTGATTAGATTCAAGCTAATATCTTTCAACTGTTAGATCGAACTTAGCTTGTTATACAAAAATCAAATGCAACTTCATTTAGGTTTGAGTAACCATACCTAAACGTGTACACTTAGTTGTTTCAAAAATAGTTAACCAATGTTTATCCATATGAGCACTTTCATATCAACCTTATTCATCTTCACCGTAACTAGTTCAAATGCTCAAATGAACTAGTTAGATAGTTGTTCAATTGCTTAGATATTATGGAAGTATACAAGACACAATTGAAGCAAAATCGGTTTTGATTCACTCGAATCGCTTCATGAACATTATAGCCACGGTTTGCAAAATTGCATTCCTTATTATATAAATGTTTTAGTTCATGAACAAACCGATTTTGGAAAGTAACCTACTTAAGTATGCAAACGGGTACGCGTACTTAAGTAACCGAATTGAGTTTGTTTTTCACTTTCAAACTCCAGCAGAAATTCATGGACGTGAACATTCCGCCACTCATCCGGATTTCGTTCCCAGTTTTGGACTTTTACCCAAATGTGAAAACACACTATGTTTATATCCAAAGATGGTTACATGTTCTAAACTCTCATTTCAATAATTGAAACTTTCTTAGAGGATGTTATATAGTTGTTATTCACAAACTATTTTTCATCAAAGCGATTTTCAAGTTATTGAAATAATCAACATGAATTTCGTCATGAGTAAAGATGAACTTGACCAAAGCGAAAGCTTACCAACACATATTTCGAGAAATAGATAAGCGAGATAAACTCGGCTCGAATTAGAAAATGTGTATAATCGAAGTCTATATAGAAATACGACTTTTGTCCCAAAATAGAAGATAAAATAGATATAATTTTGAGTGATAGATAAGTTCAAGTCTCCACATACCTTTTGTCGATGAAGTTCCACAAGTTCCTTTAGTATTTCTTCATCTTCAATCGATGAACACCGTGTAGTCTAGAGTTCAACTACACTTACTATCCTAATCCGAGACTTAGCTATAAGTAGACTAGAAATCAAGACTTATAGTTTTGGAAATTAAACTTGACAAACAAGCTTGAGATAACAACGCTTGCGAGTTCGACCGAGCAGTGCTCTAATAATCTCCCCCTTTGTCAATTTTAGTGACATAACTATCAATACATATGGAATACAAAATAAATAAACTTTGTAGCTTCTCATCCAAATGCTTGATCTCCTTGGTTATTCAACATTACTCGAAATCTTCGTCACTTCCAAGTACTCCAATGATTCTAAAGATGTTCAGTTCAGCATCATCGTTGTTGAAGATCCGTATCCATAACAATGAGAAAACAATAGCTCTCAATCATTGTTACACAGTGTCATAGTATTATTACACAACATCAAAGTTCAATTGTATCACAACTTTGACAACAATACTATGGTGATATGTATCACTCCCCCTTAGTCAATACTTCATCTCACATGAAAACCACTCCTCCTTACATAATGATCCGAAAACCATATGTATTTGTAGTGTGAACTACACATTAATTCTCCCCCTTTTTGTCAATAAAATTGGAAAAGGTACAAAAATTAGAGGGATCCTAATGAAATTTCCATAGAGATACTTCATGACCAAAAGAAAGCACATATCAACTTTTTTAGATGCAATCATATAGTCGAAACTAAATACATTCATCAAGGAGTTTATAAAGATACAAGATAACCCCTATAATATTCCACAACCACACTCCCCACAAAGATTTGGCAATTAAGCACAAGTTCAATTAAGATCTCTCCCCCATAAAATGTCATTCCTGAAAGAACAACAAGAGCGACCTTACTTTCACAATAAAATAAGGATTTCTTTGGACATTAACAAATCATATGCAACATGAATTTGTATCGAAAAACTAAATTAAATTAACCACAAGAGAACCCATGTTAATTTAATCGGAAATGCTCACATAAGAAAACTTACGGAGCCGCACATTATTTACATAAAGATATGGATCAAGGAAGATCAATACTGCGGAATAAACAAAGATTCATTCTATTCTTCATCACTATTTTCACAATGACATATAATAGACTTAATATTTGTAAACAAAAGCTCATCCTATCTTCCATCAATATTTGCATAATGACATAATAGGCTTATCTTTTGTTTGTCAAAAGTTCATTCAATCTTTTATCAATACTTGCATATCGACATATGAAAGACTTAACTTTTGACCACGTATGGGACAATCATAGTTCACATATGCAAACACACATATCCCATAACATTTTGGAATATATAAAACCATAAAGATTAATACTGCAAAATCATCTTCCAAATAAACTTTAGAATTTAAATAACTAAATCTAATAACATTGCGAGATGAAAAATTGTTGGAAATAGCTATGTTTAATCATAGTAATGGCTATTCCAAACCCTAGTTATCCTTCTTAAAACATAATAATAAATTCTCATAAGAAGTTTCCTAGACAAAGTAAGAATTCGACAAGCTAAGAAACAAAGATAGACACCTAAACCACCAAAAACGGACACGAACTGAAATCAAATAGTTGTTTCGAAATCCTCACGAGCCTTGAGATCTTTGAGCTTGTGATTGACAGCATCCACTGCTTCTTCAGAGAATATATCCTCATTGAGAAGTTCTTTAACATGTGTCTTTATGAGACCAAGGTCAGAAGTAACCTTTGTCAACTCAGTTCTTAACACATCAAAACTCTTCAAAGTATCAACGAGCTGCAGTTTTACTTCCTCAAAGTATTTAAGAAAATTATGAACCACTTCAGCATAAACCATATCCTCATTCCCAATATCCTGGTGTGTATGGGCATAGTAACATGAGACATTATGATGATCATCTTCTACTAGGGTTCTTTTCTTCCTCCTTTTGGACTTTAAACCAATACCTTTATCAAGAAAACCTCTTGCAAAATCACCAGAGCGTGAAGATGAAGATGAAGAAATTCTTTACAAAACACAAAATAACCCAGAGTATGCGTACGTAACTCAAGGGTTTGGTATTTAAATGGTTTCTTAGGGAAGGTAACTTTTAGGATTTCCAAAATTGATCTGTGACAGTAACACGGGTACCCGTACGAACACAACTTGACCCAAAAATAAAAACACACAAAAGGTCGTACTTTTACGACATGACAGAATTTTTGCTACGTGAATATTTTTCACAAAATTTTTGGCTCAGTAAATTCTATATCTTCATAGAGAAACAATTTAGAGCACAAAAGTAGCAGGTAACTTAATTGCAACGAAAACTTCTTTAAAAATAAGACAAAAGAAAACAAACGAAGAACAACTTCAGACACAACCAGTACTTAAGCAAAGTTGTCTGTGGATAATAGTTTAGCTATGGACGATAAGAAAATAGATCAACTAAATAGAAAGAAATTTTGCCAAAAGTATACCTGGTTATTAACACATCTTACTCAACAGGATTTTTATGAGTAAGCTCTCAACCCTTGTGATTAATTAGCACAATTATGAACCCTAAGATCATTTGATGAAATGTGTTTACGGTTGAGTCTCTTTTTCCTTTCGAGTCTAGGAAATAATCCCTTTTGATGTGAAAGATTATCATAAAACTTACTGTCATCAAAATACGAGACATAGTTTGAGTTCTTACCAGAAGAATTTTGACTAGAGGAAGTTGACAGCCTATTGACGATTTCTTTATAACCTTCAATTTTCATATCATCATTTTGGATCCCTTCTCCTGATACTTTGTCCACATCAAAAGTAACATTATCTCCCTTTTTGACAGAAGAGAATTCTTGATCTCTTCTTGGACGATTTTTGTTAAGACGCCTGTTATGCTTTTGAGCATTTGAGGAATTCATCGAGCTGACTTTCCTAGTAGAATACACAGAGTAAGTACTGAAACCAATTGGTTTAGACATACTAATGTCAGTTACACCTTTGAGGATTAAATATAAGGTGTGTTTAAGTCGAACAAAGGAATTGTTATTCAACCCAGAGTTTCTCTTTTGCATAACATGCCCTTTTGAATCACAAAAGAAGCACACTTTCTGATCACAAGAGTGATTAGAGAGAACATACTTAACATCATCGTTTAGAGATTTCTTCCTTCCATGTGATATGGAACATCCTTGATTCTAGGAGGCTATGAGCACATTTTTTCCAGTAGGAAGGGATTACGATTTTACTTCTGGAACTGGAACTCTTTCAGTTATGACAAAAGCAGATGGTATAGTAGACATTTTGGAACATCCTTGAATCTAGAGTTTACTCAAAAGATGTTCAATTTCCAATGCATCCTTTTTGAGGCTCGCCTCGAGTAAGATAGTGAAGACTGAATTTCATCATTTTCTTTGCAAGGAGATTTTTCTTTAGAGTCACAGTCTCTTACTATACCGAGAAGAACATTGACATTTTTTTTCAACCGATTAATTCTATCAGCTTGGATTCTAACAAGATTTAGAATCATTTTACTCTCTTCAGCTGCTTCCCTTTCATCAACGGAGTTAGATTCTTTTGAAGAGTAATTGGGATAACACATGTCAATGTCTGTCTGTTTCGTTAGAACACTAGGTTCGTCTATATTTGAGATTAACAAATATTTCTCTTTAATAGATATTATAGAAACATAACTTTTGTTTCTGGTAACGTGTTTATCAGAGACAGTACTGCCGTCCATAAGTCAGATCGCTACAAACACAGACTTATGAGATCTTAAACGTGTTTTCCCGCGCTGATACCAATTGAAAAAGTGGGGGTCTAACAGCCTTTCCCAATATTTCGCTTAGCAATCTGTATGGACTAACTCCAATATACTTTCATGAACCGTTGTACCTACCGTCCCAGTTTAAGATTTTAACAAATGCTCACAGACTTATTTTTTTTAAATATGTTTAGCATTACTAGAACTCTCTCAAACACTTCTAAAACTTCATTGATCACTCAAACACTTATGTGTGTGCATCATGATTAAATTCTTAGGTGTATAAATGAAAATAAAATTGCTTCAGTTCTTTGACATACTTGCCAAACCGAACAATAATTATACACGGTTCCAAAACTGGTTCCTAATATATATTCTTCTATTATATTTTCAAGACCTAAAAGTGTTTTCTTGATTCTCAAGTTATCTTAGCTTGAATTATAAGCAACCTATGGTCCTTGAAAGCTATAAATAGAGATGCTCTTTCAACATGGAAAATTAATCTCTGACACTTTGTGTCCTAATTGATGCTAGAGTCGTCCTTTATAGACCTAGGTTTCCTCTGAGAAATATAATTAGGTCTACGACTAAAAAACTTCTCTTTGGGGATTCGTGAATCCAGGTCCGGCTATCTTTACCTTGATAGTTCGTGTATCCTGATCTTGGTTTTCTGTTATCGAGGTTTTCTTAATCTCTTTCAGGCAAGATAAATAATTTTCCCAAAGTTCTATTCGTCTTAAACTTTGTGATTCCTCAAGATAGATATCTGAAAATTGATCTTTTGAAGATTGTTCTTGAGAGGTGCTTAAGAATCTAGGTCGTTCTTCGGGAGTCGTAAGTTCTGGATTTATGAGGTTTGGTCTAATGCAAACAGATTTCCTCACCTTGATCTTTTATCTAAATGGAGATCAAATATGCTTATCTGTTAGAGGCATATTGGTATTAAAAGTCTTCACTTTAGCTAAAGCAACTCTTAGGCTGTAAAGTACGTCAGCTAAGGGAATCAATTGCGTAGAACCTTGCAAGGTTCAAGAGACGTTAGGAGCACAACTGTAATTGAATCTCTTGGAGGGTGGATTCGGTCTCAACTATATTCTAGTCCGAAGTTTGATAGTAGGCTAGTGTCTGTAGCGGCTTAACGCAGTTTGGTGTTTAAATATGGACGAAGTCCCGAGGTTTTTCTGCTATTGCGGTTTCCTCATTAAACTTTTGGTGTCTTGTGTTTTTCCTTTTCCGCATTATATTGTTTATCTTTATACGATTGGATTGACGTAAGTTGTATATATTCAATCTTAACAGATACGTCCATCTAATTGTGATCAATTACAAGACTCTTTTATTGTAGAATTCGTATCTTGAAAGATAAATAACAAGTTTAATTACGTGACAATATTTTGATTGGATTATTTGAATACGACTAGATTGATCTTGGATATTGGTTTTTAGATCGTCCAAGTACACTTCTTAACAATTAGGATCACAGACTCTTCTCTACATATAATTGATATTGATTGAGAAGAGGTTAGAAATATAAACTATCTATACATATTTTCTAGGATCATTCAGTAGGTATACTTGCAATTACGTTAGTTTTTGTCGATACAAGTTGCCGAATGAAAAAGTTGGTGGTGTACTTGGTACCCTGCGTTTTCAACCTTATATCAGAAGAGAATGACCACAAAATAAACAAATTATATCTATTAAGGTTTAACTTCACCGTTAGTCAATCAAATCAATAATCGAAAAATAAAATAACAATACGGTTTAGTTTTCTATAAACGGTACTACTAAAAGCTTCTTGATCCCAAAGAATATTTTAAACGAAGGCCACGCAAGAGATTTCACCTTATTAAGATACTCTCCTCTATTAACTAGTGAGCTTCCCACAAAAAACAGTTAGGCAGTGTGTTACTGGGATGAGTTTGTAAGAATACAAGCTCTACTGTGTATAGTATAGAGAACGGCGCTTGTTTGTACAACAAAGAATTACCAAATCCGAAAATCCTAAAGATATTCAGTAAATGTTTATTTTCGATTTTGAGAAATTCCACATATAATCAAACTTATGTACCAAAATCTCTTTTGGATAAAAAATAATGTTAACCAGCATACAACATACATTTTACTAATATAACAACAAGAATAAATATGCTCTTGTCCGGGATATAGAAAGCATATAAATTCGAATATTAAAAAAATATCAAAATATTTTGGTTCGGGATCTCGCCTTGAGTATCAAGAAAATTACTCGAATATTAAGTAATAAGAGTTTATCACATGTTCAAATACTATATCGACGCGTGAATTTGCTAGGCCACTTGACATGACAAAAAAAAAATTATAATTGTGTATAGAAACCGACATTAAAAGGCGTTTGATACCAAAATCTAAAAAGTTAACTTTTTTGTTTCAAAAAGTCATTCTCAAATTTCGTTCCCACTTCCTGGTTCCTGGTTCCCACTCTAAACTATGATTTCTTGCTTCTAAAACTGGAAAAACAACTTTTAAAAGAAATAGGAAATACCAATAGGTCCTATAAATAATATATTAGAGAGAGTCTAGTCCAATTGACCAAGTCAATTGTCTGTTTGGTCCATTTTGGAAATATAAATTATAGTTTGGTCCTGAAAATTATAGTTTGGTCATAGGGTTTTGTCCACCCACACGGAATATTCTTTTTCCGTTACCAAAATACCCCTGCACGTGCAAATATTATTATTTGGTCCTAAATTTTATTATTTGGTCCTTTTACCGACATATATAAACAAGACACAACAACAATAAATTTCAGTTTCAAGAAAATTTTCTCTCTCCTAATCCGATCTCTTTTTCTTCTTTTGCTGCAGATTTTTTTCTAGGGTTTACGAAATCTTCCTCGATTTCGTTTTTGATACCAATGTCGATTCAATTTATAGCATATTGACTTGGTTATGAAGATTGATTTGATTACTGAGTGAATTTGATTATGGTGTTTGATTTGGAGTAAATTCGAGGCTTTGATTTGAGATTTTGATTACAGAAGATTTGATTCGATGATTTTTGAAGATTGATTCGAAGTTCTTTGGAGATTTGATTCGAGAATCTTGGAATTGATTTTGTGAAGATTGATTCGGTTGGAGTTGATTTTTGGAATTACAAATTCGTAGATCGGTGTTTTTTTGGAGTTTGATTTGAATTCTTCTTGTTGCTGGTAAGTTTTTCACGCTAATCCTTTCCTTGAATTATAGATCAGCTAAGTTTTTTTTCGATTTGAATGAATGAAGTCATCCTGTTAAGGCTTCATTTATAGGAATGAACTCTTTATTTTTGTATGGAAGAAGCTATTAGTGTTGTTGTTGCTTTGTTTATCCTTTAGGATGTTAATGAATGAAGTCATTCTGTTAAGGCTTCATTTCTTGGAATGAACTCTTTATTCTTTGGTATGGAAGAAGCTATTAGTGCTGTTCTGTTAAGGCTTCATTCCGAGAATGAACTCTTCTTTTGTCATGGTAGAAGTATTGTTGGTGTTTTGTTTATATGTTAGGATGTTAACGAATGAAGTCATTCTGTTAAGGATTCATTCCGAGAATGAACTCTTTATTTTGTTTAAGGAAGAAGTATTGTTGCTGCTTTGTTTATCTTTTAGGATGTTAATGAATGAAGTCATTCTATTAAGGCTTCATTTCTTGGAATGAACTCTTTATTTTGGTATGGAAGAAGTAATATTGATTCTTTTGTTTATTTGTTAGAATGTTATTGAATGAAGATATTTTTTTTCAGCTTCATTCCAATAATGAACTATTTTGTGTGTGTGTTCATTTTTCAGGTTCAGTATGGCCCTCTCCAGTTGTTATGTTGTTGTGTACTACAAAGGGGATGGTATTCCGTTGAAAGTTTCTTTAGATATTATGATTCGTGACTTTAAAATCTTTGTTTGTGATTATTGGTGAAACTTGACTCCTCGGAGCATAAGATTTATTAGTGAAAAAGATAAATCTCTCATCAATTGTGATTATTCTCTTCAAGGTCTAATTATTGTTACTTGTTCAAGGGAATTTTCAAGTTTTAATCTGTTTGTTGAGGAGTCTTGTCATGGCGTTGCTTCTACTTCTTCGTCTGGTATTTCCACGCAGTCGCAGAGTGACGATGAATCATGTACTGGGTTCACTGAGACTTCAAAGATTAAATACCTGACGGAAGGTCATGAGAAATTGAAACCTCTTTTATCTGAAGGTTGAGAGAATATTTTTAAAGGTGTTGGTCAAGTTTTTTATGGTGGTGTTGATGAGGTTCGCTTAGCGGTCAGCAAATACTACAGCAAGTCTGGTTATACAGTTGCAAAGTGAAAAAGCGGGGGTCTAACAACACCACCCAATATTTCGCTTAGCAATCTGTATGGACTAACTCCGAATTACTTTCTAGAGAATCAACTAGACAGTCAGGCTCAATCTAGGTAAAAGTATCTCAAGGAGTTAATATCTCTCTCTTGTTTTGATTTACTCGAGCTAATAGAAATCAGCGAGTCTTTAATCAAACACAAGGAATAACTTGGATGGTACCAAAGACCAATATCCAAGGATCAATCAATTTAAATCAACAACCAAACATTGGATATTCTAATTGATGATCTTCAACGCACAACCTGTATTATTTCAATTATAAAGATGAACAATATAATACGGAAATAGAAGTAACACAGACACCAGAATTTTGTTAACAAGGAAACCGTAAATGCAGAAAAACCCCGGGACCTAGTCCATATTGAACATACAATGTATTAAGCCGCTACAGACTATAGCCTACTCCAAGCTAACTTCGGACTGGACTGCAGTTGAACCCCAATCAATATCCCACTGATCCAAGGTACAGTTATGCTCCTATTCCTCTGATCCCAGCAGGATACTGCGCACTTGATTCCCCTAGATGATCTCACCCACAACTAAGAGTTGCTACGACCCAAAATTGCAGGCTTTGACAATAGACAAATATGTCTCCCATAGACAAGTCTATCAAGGATCAATCTGTCTCCCACAGATAAACCCTAAAGATTTTGTTCTGTCTTTTGATAATAATCAAGGTGAACAGGAACCAATCGATAATCCGGTCTTATATTCTCGAAGAACAGCTTAGAGTTATCAATCACCTCAGAAAAATCTTAATCGTATGGTAGCGAAACAAGATGTTGCGGAATCACAAACAATGATACGAAGATGTTTGTGATTATTTTTATATCTTGCCTATCGGAGATATCAATCTCAAGCCAATCAATCTGATCGTACTCGTACGATAGAAGATACAAGATCAGATCACACAACTACGATAAAAGTAGTATCGGTCTGGCTTCACAATCCCAATGAAGTCTTTAAGTCGTTAACCTGGTTTTCGAAGAAGAAAACCAAAGGTTAAAGGAGAATCGACTCTAGCATGCAAACTAGTATCACACGTAAGGTGTGGGGCTTAGTTTTGTACAATACTCGATGTCTCCTTTATATAGTCTTTCAAATCAGGGTTTGCAATCAATGTTAGATTGGTAACAAAGCATTCAATATTCACCATTAGATAAAAACCTGATTTAGATTCAAGCTAATATTTCTCAACCGTTAGATCGAAAACTTAGCTTGTTACACTCACTTGACAATGCATACTTCTAGGTTTGTTAACCGTACCCAAACGTATGCACTTGTTGGTTCAACAATAGTTAACCAAAAGGTTAGCCATATGAGCATTTCATATCAACCATGTTCTTCTTCACCATAACTAGTTCAAATGACTTCAAATGAACTAGTTAGAGAGTTGTTCAATACAAGGAAATATCATGTACTACACAAGACACAATTGAAGCAAAGATGATTTGATTCACTTGAATCGGTTCATGAAATTTTATAGCCAGGGTTTGCAAACTTCATTCCTTAGTCTTTTTAAAGTTTAAGTTCAGAAATCATCTTCAGATATATAACATTCTCAAGTTCGAAGACTAGGTTCGCGGACTTAAGTTATCGGGCAGAGTTTACAAACTACAGCAGAAATTCTCGGGTTTGAGATCTTCGCCGGTTTGCGGACTGGGTTCGTGGACTGAGTTCGTGGAATTAGATTTACGCAAGTAGTTTATCAACTCCAGTTGAAATTCTCGGGTTTGAGAACTTCGGAAGTTCGTGGACTGAGTTCGCGGACTTGTCTCGCGCCATTCTTCCGGTTCTCTTGATCAACAAAGTTCGCAAACTTTGGTTCAAGGAATAGGACTTATACATAATTGTGTTTCCACAACAATGCTTATGTCCACCATTGGTTATGTAATCTTAACTCTGATTTCAATCATTGAAACATTCTTAGAGGACGTTATACAGTTGTTACACCATTTCTCGTCAAAGCAATTTTCGAAGTGATTGAAAAATATCATGACTTTCGTCACCAGGTAAAGATAAACTTGATTGAAGCGAAAAGCTTACCAACACATATTTCGAGATATAGATAGGCGAGGTATACTCGGCTCGAAATACCAAATGTGTATAATCTAAGTCTATATATAACATACGACTTCTTGTCTCAAAGAGTAGGAGATAGAGTAGACAGACTTTTGAGTGACATATAATTTCAAGTCTTCAGATACCTTTTTGTAGAGAAGTTCCTTGAGTAGTTCTTCTTCTTGTATGATGAATCGCCATGAAGTTCTTAAGCTCAACTACACTTTCTATCCTAGTCCGAGACTTAGCTATAATAGACTAGAAATCAAGACTTATAGTTTTGATCACCAACATTGACAAACATGATTGAGATAGCAATGCATGCGAGTTCGACCGAGCAATGCTCTAACAATCTCCCCCTTTGTCAATTTTAGTGACAAAACTTTCAATACATATGGAATACAAAAAAGATAAAGAAACTTTAGTAACTCCTATTCCATATGTCTAATCTTCAACATTCCTTGACATCTTCGTCACTTCCAAGTGCTCCAATGATCCCAAAGGTTGTAAGTTTAGCATCACCGCTGTTGAAGATCCGTAGCTATAACAATGAGAAAGCATCGGTCTCGATCATTGTTATACAGTGTCATAGTATTATTACACAACGTCAAAGTTCAATTGTATCATAACTTCAACAATAATACTATGGTGATATGTATCACTCCCCCTTAGTCAATACTCCATCTCACATGGAAACCGCTCCCCCCAACACAATGATCCGAAAACTATATGTATTTGTAATATGAACTACATATTAATTCTCCCCCTTTTGTTAATAAAATTGGCAAAGGTACAAGAACGGGATCATAATGAAATTTCCGAAAGAGACATTTCATGACTAAAAGAAAAAATACATACTAACTAATTTAGATGCAATCATAAAGCCGAAGTTAAATGCATTCATCAAGGAGTTTAAAGATACAAGATAACCCCTCTAAAATTCCATAGCCGCACACTCCTCAAGATATGACCATTAAACACAAGTTCAAAAGAACTCTCCCCCATTAGATGTCATTTCCGAAAGAACAACAACGAGCGACCTTAATTTCAAAAGAAATGAAGGATTTTTATTGGACACCAAAAACAATGAAAATGATTTTCTATATCAAAAAACTCAATCAAATTAATCACAAGTAAACCCATGATTATTTAATCGGAATACGCAATCAAATTAAACACAAAAAGTGATCAATTCAATTGATTGTGCTCAACATAAGATAACTTACGGAGCTTCGACTAAGTTAACCATAAGGAAATGATTAACTTAACCATTCATGTACTCAACACAAGAAAACCTTATGGAGTCACGAAAATACTCAACTAGATTAATTACAAAAGAACCCATAATTAATCTAATTGGAATACATAACCAAACTAATTACAAAAGTAATCAATTTAATTGTCATTTGTTTTGCTCGACATAAGAATGCTTACGGAGCAACAACCAAATAACCAATCAAGATGATTAATTTAGTTCAATATGCTCGACATAAGATATCTCACGGAACAACAACTAAACTAAGAAAATCAACTTGGTTGTATAATGCTCAACATGAGATACATTACGGAGCCTCACAATAATACATAAAATATGGATCAGGGATGATAAATACTGCGGAATACTCAAGGATTCATTCTATCTTCAATCACTATTTGCATAACGACAATAATAGACATAATCCTTGAGAACAAAAGATTTTAACCTATCTTCCATCAAATAATTGATAATATAGGCTTAATTTTTGTATTTGCCAAAAGTCCATTCATTCTTTTACCAGTACGTGAATACCGAACACGAACGACTTTACTTTTGACAAAGTATTGGACAAACATAGTTCACGGACGTAAACACCAATATCCCATAACAAAATGCAATATATCAAATCATAAATATTAATACTGCAAAACATCATCCTCCAAATATTTTTAGAATTTAATACCAATAAACCTAAAAAAGAACAAGAAGATGAAAAATAATAGCTATGTGTAGTCACAATCATTGCTATTCAAAGCACTAGTTATTCTTCCAACTAAATCAAAAAGAAGACATACTAGGCATCATAAATAAAACTTCAATGACACATTTACTTACTTTGAGAATTCTTCTCATATTCCCTATATTCATCAAGCTCATCTTCGATTAGATCAATCCTAGATTCAAGATTATCCATCTTTTCTTCAATTGTTTTGGAGGAAGCTTCGAGTTCACTTTTCAGGGCACGTACTTGATCCAAGACAAGATTCATGGTTAAAGAGAGCTTATCAAATTGTGAGACTGAAGGATTCTCATCAGAGGATGAGATACGCTTGTCATAACACATCTCGTAATCAAAAAAATCAAAACGAATCTTCTTAGAGGGAAACATAACAGTCCATACATCACTTTCTTTGATTGAAAGACTATAGGAGGACATGATAGAGAAGGTAAATGAAACGATCATGCAGAAGAGGAGAAACTTCATTTTTAAAGGAATGAAGATGAAGAATTTCCAAAAAAGACCTTTTACCAAACCTTAACATAATTCGTTTATCTCCAGAAAAAGTCTTTTAAAGAGCCAGAAACCGTACATAAACAAAAACCGGTACAAGAGGAGAATAAACAAAAACCAAATCCTAAAGATTTAACAGATACATTCCAACAAAACCCTCTCGAAAATCATGATTCTTGCCTAAGAGGGATAGACGAAAGAATCATGAACAACAAGATTACAGATCATAATCATTCCAATCCAATGTTGGACTGGGATATATCTCATGAAGGGGGAATTATTTGTTAATCCACGTTTTTGCTTATTCTCTAGGAACGAAGAGTTATGCGCATCATTCTTTTCCCTTTTAATCACAGTTTTGAAGAACTTGATTGTTGGTTTGCGCAAATCCTGCATCGTTCTAGAAATTACTTTTTGAGGTAAAAAGGATTTCATATGCGATTTCTTATTTTTCTTCTATTCACAGCGTTTAGCAGAGCAGGACTGCTTTTGATCATTCGTGCTAAGATGATCCTGATTTTTACACAAGGAAACCGAGAGTTTTGGTAGCATCTTGTGTTTTTCTATATCATCCTTAGTATCAAGATGACTGGAGAGTGATACATAATCGGGTGACATTTGCTGACACCGCTTATGAGACACACTCGGAGTTGTTCGACATGTCGTATAAGAATCACGATTGTGATTTTCAGCAAAGAGATTAAGAGAACAATCATAGATTTCATCCTCAAGACAATAATCAAGAGTACTCATCCATGCTTTAGTTAACTTATTCACCTTAGTATCTGGACCTTTGGAAGTATGAACACTCTTACAGCACACGAGACCAGTTTTGCTAGTACAGTTTTTCTGAACTCTCTTATCCTCCTTTTTGATTGATCGAACTTCTTTTTGAGACTTTCTTTTACTTTGTCTAAGAATTTTCTTAAGATGTTGTATAAACCGAGACAGCGTAGAAACAAAGCAATTATCATTTTTCTTATCAATCACTTTAGGATAACGGGATTTTCCATCAGGAGTAGTAACATGACTACTAGACGAGTGATGTTTATCTCTTGATTTTAATTAGCGATCAAAAATTTTGAGCTTTCCGACAAGCGTATTTCGCGAAAGAGTATCAAGGTTATTTCCCTCAACGATGGCAAGTTTTTTAGATTCGTATTTAGATGGCAGTGATCTGAGAATCTTCATCACAATTTCCCTTTCAGGAATAGTCCTACCCAATGCACAGTATGCATTAACAATTTCAGAAATTTTGTGATAAAATTCATCAAATAACTCTTCTTCTGCCATATGAAGGTTTTCCCATTCGGAGTTAAGGTTTTGAAGCCTAGCTTCCTTTTCGCTGGTGTTACCTTCAAATACAGTTTCTAAAGTATCCCAAGCATCTTTAGACGTGGAGCATGAAGCCACATGGTGTCGAAGATCTGGGGTGATGGCATACATGATGGCATTCAAACCGTCGGAGTTTTGCTTTGCAGCAAGTGACTCAACAACAATATATGTACCGATGTTTTTAGTCATGGTAGCATTTTCAACTATAACGACAGGAAACTCATAGCCATTAACAACATAAACCCATGACTGGAAATCACGCGATTGAAGAAAAGTACGCATAGAAAATTTGCACCATGGTTAGTTTGAGCCATAGAAGACTGGTGGTACGTTTACTGAGATAGCCCAACTGTCCATAGAGTCTGATCGCTACAAACACAGACTTGTAAGGTCTTGAACGTGTTTGCCTACTCCGATACCAATTGAAAAGGCGGGGGTCTAACAACACCACCCAATATTTCGCTTAGCAATCTGTATGGAATAAATCCGAATTACTTTCTAGAGAATCAACTAGACAGTCAGACTCAATCTAGGTAAACGTATCTCAAGGAGTCAATATCTCTCTCTTGTTTTGATTTACTCGAGCTAATAGAAATCAGCGAGTCTTTAATAAAACACAAGGAATAACTTGGATGGTACCAAAGACTAATATCCAAGGATCAATCAATTTAAATCAACAACCAAAGGTTGGATATTCTAATTGATGATCTTCAACGTTTAACCTGTATTATTTCATTTATAAAGATAAACAATATAATGCGGAAATAGAAATAACACAGATACCAGAATTTTGCTAACGAGGAAACCATAAATGCAGAAAAACCTCGGGACCTAGTCCAGATTGAACACACACTATATTAAGTCGCTACAAACTCTATCCTACTCCAAGCTAACTTCGGACTAGACTGTAGTTGAACCCCAATCAATCTCCCACTGATCCAAGGTACAGTTATGCTTTTACGCCTCTGATCCCAGCAGGATAATGCGCACTTGATTCCCTTAGCTGATCTCACCCACAACTAAGAGTTGTTACGACCCAAAATCGCAGGCTTTGACAATAAAAAAATTTGTCTCCCACAGACAAGTCTATCAAAGGATCAATCTGTCTCCCACAGATAAACCCTAAAGGTTTTGTTCCGTCTTTTGATAATAATCAAGGTGAACAGGAACCAATCGATAATCAGGTCTTATATTCCCGAAGAATAGCCTAGAGTTATCAATCACCTCACAACAATCTTAACCGTATGGTAGCGAAACAAGATGTTGCGGAATCACAAACAATGAGACGAAGATGTTTGTGATTACTTTTTATATCTTGCCTATCGGAGATATCAATCTCAAGCCAATTAATCTGATTGTACTCGTATGATAGAAGATGCAAGATCAGATCACACAACTACGATAAAAGTAGTATCGATCTGGCTTCACAATTCCAATGAAATCTTTAAGTCGTTAACATGGTTTTAGAAGAAGAAAACCAAAGGTTAAAGGAGAATCGACTCTAGCATGCAAACTAGTATCACACCTAAGGTGTGGGGATTAGTTTTGCACAATACTAGGTGTCTCCTTTATATAGTCTTTCAAATCAAGGTTTGCAATCAATGTTAGCTTAGTAACAAAGCATTCAATATTCACCGTTAGATGAAAACCTGATTTAGATTCAAGTTAATATTTCTCAACCGTTAGATCGAAAACTTAGCTTGTTACACACACTTGACAATGCACACTTCTAGGTTTGTTAATCGTACCCAAACGTATGCACTTGTTGGTTCAACAATAGTTAACCAAAAGGTTAGCCATATGAGCATTTCATATCAACCATGTTCTTCTTCACCATAACTAGTTCAAATGACTTCAAATAAACTAGTTAGAGAGTTGTTCAGTTGCAAGGAAATTCTCGGGTTTGAGAACTTCGCCGGTTCGCGGACTGGGTTCGCAGACTTAGCTTCACGCAAGTAGTTTTCAACTCCAGCAGAAATTCTTGGGTTTGAGAACTTCGGCAGTTCGCGGACTGAGTTCGTGGACTTGGATCACGCCATTCTTCCAGTTCTTTTGATCAACAAAGTTCGCAAACTTTGGTTCAAGGAATAGTACTTATACATAAATGTGTTTCCACAACAATGCTTATTTCCACCATTGGTTATGTAATCTTAACTCTCATTTCAATCATTGAAACATTCTTAGAGGACGTTATATAGTTGTTACACCATTTCTCGTCAAAGCAATTTTCAAAGTGATTGAAACATATCATGACTTCCGTCACTAGGTAAAGATAATCTTGATCGAAGCAAAAATCTTACCAACACATATTTCGAGATATAGATAGGCGAGGTATACTCGGCTCGAAACACCAAATGTGTATAATACAAGTCTATATATATAGCATACGACTTCTTGTCTCAAAGAGTAGGAGATAAAGTAGATAGACTTTTGAGCGACAGATAAATTCAAGTCTTCACATACCTTTTTGTCGAGAAGTTCCACCGGTTCCTTGAGTAGTTCTTCTTCTTGTATGATGAATCTCCATGAAGTCCTTGAGCTCAACTACACTTTCTATCCTAGTCTGAGACTTAGCTATAATAGACTAGAAATCAAGACTTATAGTTTTGATCACTAACATTGACAAACATGCTTGAGATAACAACGCATGCGAGTTCGACCGAGCAATACTCTAACACAAAGGTTAAGAATGATAGACTTAGGTTCACAGGCAAGTGTGGTAGGGATGCATAATGTCCTTGGTATCTGCACTGTATTCCAATCGATCCCGCTAAAAGTGTCTTTGCTATCAAGGAATTCAATGGGGAGCATAAATGTGGTGGTGCTTATAAGATGAAGGACCCACCTGTGAAGAAGAAATTGATTAAACATCTATCAAGGATCAAATACAGTCAAATCCCTCGATAAAACCTAATGATATGGTTGCTCATGTGAAGAGTTGTTATGGTATTGTCATAAAATACCATCATGCTTATAAAGGGAAGGAAGCATCTAAGGCAGAGATGTATGGCGATGATGTAAAAAGTTATACATATCTTATTTGGTATGTTGAAGCAATAAAGGCTACCAATCCTGGAAGCTATATTAAGTTTGAGTATGATAAAGAGACTAAACGTTTTCAGAGGCTTTTCATATGTTTTGCTACCTGTATGGAAGGATACCGGTTCATTCACCCTATGATTTATTGTGATGCAACATTTCTCAATGGGAGATTCAAGGGAACATTGATGGCTGCCACTGGTGTGAATGGAAACCAAGGTAAATTTCCTCTTTTTTTTCTGTGCAACTCATATTAGTTTGTTTTTTTTGATTTTTAAGAGCAGTGTGAATAAATGAAGTTTCTCCGTTAAGGCTTTCGTTTAAAGAAAAAGTATTTTCACACACTGCTATCATGTTAAGATGTTAGCTTTTTATAAGTGGGAATGAACTCCTGCTGCTTTGTTTTTATCTTTTACTTTTGTTAAGGTCTTCATTTTTGGTATCTGCACTGCTATTTCTGAAATGTTATTTCCTTTTATTTTTTGGATATGTACTTCATTGTTCAGAATGAACTGCTATTGTATATATCATAGAATGAAGTTCATTCTATGGTGTGAACTATATGAGTTTTTCTTGACTTCATTCCAGAAATGAAGTCCATTCTATGGCATGAACTTTTAGTCCAATACTATATGAATGTCCTTGTTTAAGAAGAAAGTCTTCATTTCTGGAATGAAACCTTCATTTTTTATGTTTAAGTTTTTGTATGCATTGATTTCTTAACGAACTGACACTTTTAGTTATTTTTTGTGTTCTTTTCATTCTATAGGATTTTTTCCTTTTGCGTATGCTTTAGTTCCTGGAGAAGACATTGAAGGGTGAGAATGGTTTATGGAGAACTTGTAGCATTGTGTCGACTCTCGTCCAGCCACCTTTATCACTGATCGTCATGAAGGTCTGAAACAAAGTATTCCCAAGTATTTTCCCAACTCTTATCATAGTTACTGTTTCTATTATTTGAAGAATAACCTCCCCATTAAGAAATCACATGAGAAGTATAAACAAGTTCTGGATTTGTTTCATAAAGCTGCATACTGCTACAGCGTTGCTAAATATGAGTCTGCTTTGAATGAGATGTGCATCATAGGATGTGGTTGGGTTGCCAAGTACATCAGAAATATCAATCCCAAGCACTGGGCAAATGCTTTTTTCGTAGGATGTAGGTATGGGACACACTTATCAAGTATTGCAGAGTCTTTCAATTACTGGATTCTTCCTGAAAGGGACCTGCCTCCAGCTGCTCTTGTTGATGAGATCAGGATAAAGATTATGAGGATGAGTGCAGAAAGGCGTGAGCTCGGCAGAAATTATAGTGATAGTTTGACTCCCATCTATAAAGATTGACTCAAGTCACATGTCGATATAGGGTGTCCATGGAATGTTACCGAGTCAGGTAATGGCATATATGAGGTTCACTCTCCTAGCTCTCATGTTGTTGATCTGATGCAGATGACGTTCACTTGACAGAGATGGAAAGTGTTTGGTTTCCCCTGCGCTCACGCCACTGATGTTATTACTACGAGTGGTATTGAGATGTTGAGGTTTGTCCAGCCTTACTTTGGTTCGAATCATTTTCGCCACACGTATGCTCCTGCGATCGACCCATTCCTAACTTTGATAGGCCAGAAGCGTATGAACCTGAATAGAGAGTCCTACCTGGTATTCAAAGGCCATCTCCAGGAAGACCACCAAAGAAGCGCATTCGTGGTGCTCATGAGAAGGAGAGGAGGCTTATGAAGTGCTCAAATTGCAAGAAGATTGGGAACCACAACAAAGCTAATTGTCGTGTATTAATGTTGGAGTAGTATGCCTGAAGTTTTATTAGTTTCTGGTGGTAGTTTTCATATGAATTGGTGTTTTTTAGTTTGTTCTGTTCTGGGATATGCACTTATTTTTGTGAACTTCACTTTCTGGAATGAACTCTTTTTTTTTGTAGAACTGTTATTTTTGAAATGTTATTCCCTTTTCTTTTTTGGATATGTACTTCATTGTTCGGAATGAACTGCTACTATATATATATATACTTTCATTTTTCTATACTTCATTCCAGGAATGAATTCCATTCTATGGCATGGACTGTAGAAGTTTTCCTAGACTTCATTCCTGAAATGAAGTCCATTCTATGGCATGGACTGTAGAAGTCTTCCTACACTTCATTCCAGAAATGAAGTCTGTTAGAGCATTGCTCGGTCGAACTCGCATAGGTTTCTATCTCAAGCATGTTTGTCAATGTTAGTGATCAAAACTATAAGTCTTGATTTCTAGTCTACTATAGCTAAGTCTCGGACTAGGATAGAAAGTGTAATTGAGCTCAAGGATTTCATGGCGATTCATCATACAAGAAGAAGAACTACTCAAGGAACCGGTGAAACTTCTCGACAAAAAGGTATGTGAAGACTTGAACTTATCTGTCACTCAAAAGTCTATCTACTCTATCTCCTACTTCTTGAGACAAAAAGTCGTATGCTATATATAGACTTAGATTATACGCATTTGGTATTTCGAGCCGAGTATACCTCGCATATATATATCTCGAAATATGTGTTCGTAATCGTTTCGCTTCGAACATGTTTATCTTTTCCTAGTGAAGAAAGTCATGATATGTTTCAATCACTTTGAAAATTACTTTGACGAGAAATGGTGTAGCAACTATATAACGTCCTCTAAGAATGTTTCAATGGTTGGAATGAGAGTTTAGATTACATAACCAATGATAGACATAAGTATTGTTGTGGAAACACATATGTGCATAAGTTCTATCCCTTGAATCAAAGTTTGCGAACTTTGTTGATCAAGAGAAACCGGAAGAATGGCTTGTTGCCAAGTCCGCGAACTGCCGAACTTCTCATCCAGAGAAATTCTGCTGGAGTTGACAAACTTGTTGCGTGAGTACTAGTCCGTTAACCGGCGGAAAGTCTTTGCCGAGATTTTATGCTGGAGTTTATAAACTCTGCCTGGTTGCTTAAGTCCGCGAACCTAGTGTGCGAACTTAAGAAGGTTATATATATCTGAAGATGATTTCTGAACTTAAACTTATAAAGACTAAGGAATGCAATTTGCAAACCGTGGCTATAAAGTTCATGAAGCGATTCGAGTGAATCAAATCATCTTTGCTTCAATTGTATCTTGTGTAGTACATAAGATTTCCTTGCAATTGAACAACTCTCTACTAGTTCATTTGAGTCATTTGAACTAGTTATGGTGAATAAGAATATGGTTGGTATGAAATGCTCATATGGCTAACCTTTTGGTTAACTATTGTTGAACCAACAAAGTACACGTTTGGGTACGGTTAACAAACCTAGAAGCGTGCATTTCATTTGTGCATAACAAGCTAAGTTTTCGATCTTACGGTTGAGAAATATTAGCTTGAATCTAAATCAGATTTTCATCTAACGATAAATATTGTTTTCTTTGTGACCAAGGCGAAACCCTGATTTGAAAGACTATGTAAGGGGACATCTAGAAACTCTGCAAACTAATCCCCACACCTCACGTGTGATACTAGTTTGCGTGCTAGAGTCGTTTCTCCTTTAACCTTTGGTTTTCTTCTTCTAAAACCAGGTTAACGACTTAAATACTTCATTGGGATTGTGAAGCCAGACCGATACTAATTTTATCGTAGTTGTGTGATCTGATCTTGCATCTTCTATCGTACGAGTACAATCATATTGATTGGCTTGAGATTAATATCTCCGATAGGCAAGATATAAAAAGTAGCCACAAACATTTTCGTCTCATTCTTTGTGATTCCGCAACATCTTGTTCCGCTACCATACAATTAAGATTGTTGTGAGGTGATTGATTTATCTAGGCTGTTCTTCAGGAATATAAGACGGGATTATCAATTGGTTCCTGTTCACCTTGATTATTATCAAAAGACGGAACAAAAACTTTAGGGTTTTTTCGTGGGAGTCAGATTGATCCCTTTGATAGACTTGTATGTGTAAGACAGATTTGTTTATTGTCAAAGCCTGCGATTTTGGGTCGTAGCAACTCTTAGTTGTGGGTGATATCAGCTAAGGGAATCAAGTGCACAGTATCCTGCTGGGATCAGAGGCGTAGGGAGTACAACTGCACCTTGGTTCAGTGGGAGACTGATTTGGGTTCAACTACAGTCCAGTCCGAAGTTAGCTTGGAGTAGGCTAGTGTCTGTAGCGGATTAATACAGTGTGTGTTCAATATGGACTAGGTCATGGGATTTTTATGCATTTTCGGTTTCCTCGTTAACAAAATTTCCGGTTGTCTTTGTTATTTCAGTTTCCGCATTATATTGTTTTATCTTTATAATTGAAATAATACAGGTTGTGCGTTAGATCATCAGTTAGAGTAATCCAACCTTTGGTTGTTGATTGTCATTGATTGATCCTTGGATATTGGTCTTTGGTACCATCCAAGTTATTCCCTGTATTTGATTAGTACTTGAGTTTCTGTTTGAGGAAATCAAATCAAGAGAGAGAGATATAAACTCGTTGATGTACTTTTAATTGATTGAGTCTTGTTGATTCTCTTAAAAGTATATTCGAGTTTGTCCATACAGATTGCTAAGAGAATATTGGGTGGTGTTGTTAGACCCCCGCCTTTTCAATTGGTATCACAGCAGACAAACACGTTCAAGACCTCAAAAGTTTGTGTTTGTAGCGATCTGACTCTATGGACAAGAGTATTATCTCTGATAAACGCTTTACCAGAAATAAAAGTTCTATCTCGTCTAACTCTACTAAAGAGAAGGGTTATACAATCTCGAATATAGATGAACCTTCTGTACTGACGAGACAGACTAACACTGACATGTGTACTTCCTATTACCCTTCAAATATGAGCCTCTCCATTAATGAACGTGATTCGGCTGAAGAGAGTGAATTGATTCTAAATCTTGTTAGAATCCAAGCTGATAGATTCAATCGGTTGAAGCACCATGTCAATGTTCTACTTGGTGTAATAAGAGATTGCAAATCCAAAGGTAATACTGAAGTTCATTCTTCCTTTTTTTCTCTTGAAGCTAGCCTTAGAAGAGATGCCTTGGAAATTGAACATCGCCTGAGTAAGCTCTCCATTCAAGGATGCTCAAAGCAATATAATATGCCAAGTACTTCTGACACAACTAAATATGGTTCATGCTCAGAAGTAAAAACGAAAGTCCCTTTTAGTAAAGCGGATGTGCCTGAAGTCACCATCACTCAAGGATGTTGCACATCAAATGGAGGGAATAAATCTTCTAATGATGATATTAAGACTATATTATCTAATCATTCTGATGATCAGAAAGTATGTCTTGTATGTGAGACAAAGAGTTCTGCTAAACGAAAGGGAACCTCTAGGTTGAAGAAAAACTCCTTGGTTCAACTTCAACACACTTTAGATTTAATTCTTAAAGGTGTAACTGACATTTGTATGACTAAACCAATCGGTTTTCGTACCTACTATGTGTATGTTACCAGGAAAGTCAGTTCAATGAGTTCCTCGAATGCTCAAAAACAAAACAGACGTCTTAATAAACATCGTCTAAAAGAAGATCGTGTCGTGGTCTCTGGAAATAACGCTGCTCCTATTGAGAAAGGAAGTTCAGAAGAAAGAAGAAAAATTGATGAAATGAGAGATAATCTGAAAAAGATAATTGAAGGGTATAAAGAATTCGTCAACAGGTTGTCCTCCTCCTCAAACCAAAATTCTTCTGGTAAGAACTCAAACTATGTCTCGTATTTTGATGACAGTAAGTTTTATGATAATTTCTCACATAAAAAGGAGTCCCTCTCTAGATTCAGGAGGAAAAAGAGACTTGACCGTAAACACAAATCTCTTGATGAGCTTGTGGCTCATACTTGTGCTAATTAATCACAAGGGTTGAAGAGCTTACTCATAAAAACCCTGTTGAGTAAGATGTGTTAATATTCAGGTATACTTTTGGCACTTGCGTCTGTTAAGTTGAGTTATCTTCTTATCGTCCATATCTAAGCTTTTTGATTACAGAATCACTATGCTTAAATTATTGTCTGTGTCTAAAATGTCATTTTGTTTTGGAAGTCTTCGTCTGAATCTTGTGTCTTGCTTCAACTATGCTCAAAATTGTCTTCCTGTGTTGTGGAATTTTTCGAGTCTTTTGTTGCAAAAGTCCCTTTTGGGCTTTATTTTTGGGGGTCAGGTTGTACTCGAACGGATATCCGTGTTCTGGGACGAGTCAACTGTTTAAGAAAACCCTAGAATCCGTTCCCTAAGAGACCCTTAAATATCAACCTATTGAGTTATAAAAGTCACGTACGCGTACTCTAGGTTGTCTTCTGGGTTGTCAAGAATGTCCTCTTCTTCATCTTGCTATGGTGGTTTTGCAAGAGGATTCCTTGACAAGGGTTGTGTTTTTGAGTCCAAGAAGAAAAGAACCCTTGTAGATGAAGATCATCCTAATGCTTCATGTTATTTTACCTATGTTCATGAGGATGCTAAAAAGGATGATATGATTTCTGCTGAAGTTGTTCATGACTTTCTTAAGTACTTTGGGGAAGCAAAACAACAGCTCATTGCTACTCTGAAAAGTGTTGATGCTCTGAAAACTGAGTTGGAAAAGGTTACCCTTGACCTTTGTCTCATAAAATCTCACATCAATGATTTTCGTAGAGAGAATCACCTCTCCGATGATGCAATGGATGTTGTCAATCACAAGCTCAAAGACCAGTTGTCTCATGAGGATTTTGAACCATCCATATGATCTTAGTTCGTGTTCAGAATAGCATTAGAGTATGTTTTCCTTTAGCTTGTTTTATTTGTTAACTAGTATGTCTTCTTTTTGGTTTAGCTGGAAGAATAACTAGTGCTTTGAATAGCAATGATTGTGACTACACATGGATATTATTTTCATCTTCTTGTTTTTTAGGTTTATTTGGTTTAAATTCTATAAATATTTGGAGGATGATGGTTTGCAGTATTTAATCTTTATTATTTGGTATATTGCAATTTGTTATGGGATATTGGTGTTTACATCCGTGAACTATGTTGTCCCATATTTTGTCAAAAGTAAAGTCGTTCATGATCGGGATTCATGCATTGATTTAAGGATGAATAGACTTTTGACATATACAAAAGTTAAGCCTATATTGTCAATTCTTTGATGGAAGATAGGTTAAAATCTTTTATGTTCAAGGATTATGTCTATTAAATATCGTTATGCAAATAGTGATGGAAGATAGAATGAATTCTTGTGTATTCTACAGTATTGATCTTCACTGATCCATATTTTATGTAATACTGTGAGGCTCTGTAATGTGTCTTATGTTGAGCACGATACAACCAAGTTGATTAATTTTTGATTATCTTTGTTGGTTGTTACGTAAGGTACTTTATGTTGAGCATTCTTGAACTAAATTAATCATCTTATTTGGTTATTTAGTTATTACTCCATAAGTCTTTTTATGTCAAGCAAAACAAATGACAATTAAATTGATTACTTTTGTCATTAGTTTGGTTGTGTATTCCAATTATATTAATTATGGGTTCTCTTGTAGTTAATCTAGTTGAGTATTTTCATACTCCGTAAGATTCCTCTTATGTTGAGTATATGAACGACTATCTTATTCATTTTCTAATGGTTATGTTAGTCGTATGCTCCGTAAGTTCTCTTACGTCGAGCATCATCAATTAAGTTGATCACTTTTGTATTTAATTTGATTGCGTATTCCGATTAAATTAATCATGGGTTTACTTGTGAATAATTTGATTGAGTTTTTGGATATAGAAAATCATTCTCATGGTTTTTGGTGTCTAATAAAAATCCTTCTTTTATTTTGAAATTAAGGTCGCTCTTGTTGTTCCCTTGGGAATGACATCAAATGGGGGAGAGTTCTTTTGAACTTGTGCTTAATGGTCATATCTTGAGGGGTGTGCGGCTATGGAATCATAAAGGGGTTATCTTGTATCTTTAAACTCCTTGATGAATGCTATTAGCTTCGGCTATATGATTGCATCTAAATTAGATGGTATGTATTTTCTTTTAGTCATGAAATGTCTCTTACGGAAATTTCATCATGATCCCGTTGTTGTACCTTTGCCAATTTTATTGACAAAAAGGGGGAGAATTAATATGTAGTTCACACTACAAATACACATGGTTTTCGGATCATTGTGTAAGGGGGAGTGGTTTCCATGTGAGATGGAGTATTAACTAAGGGGGAGTGATACATATCACCATAGTATTATTGTTGAAGTTGTGATACAATTGGACTTTGACACTGTGTAATAATACTATGACACTTTATAACAATGATCGAGATCGATGCTTTCTCATTGTTATAGCTACGGATCTTCAACAACGGTAATGCTAAACTTACAACCTTTGGGATCATTGGAGTACTTGGAAGTGGCGAAATTTCGAGAAATGTTGAAGATTAGACATGTGGAATAGGAGATACTAAAGTTTCTTTATCTTTTTTGTATTCCATATGTATTGATAGTTTTGTCACTAAAATTGACAAAGGGGGAGATTGTTAGAGCATTGCTCGGTCAAACTCGCATGCGTTGCTATCTCAAGCATGTTTGTCAATGTTAGTGATCAAAACTATAAGTCTTGATTTCTAGTATACTATAGCCAAGTCTTGGACTAGGATAGAAAGTGTAGTTGAGCTGAAGGACTTCATGGCGATTCATCATACAAGAAGAAGAACTACTGAAGGAACCGGTGGAACTTCTCGACAAAAAGGTATATGAAGAATTGAACTTATCTGTCATTCAAAATTATATCTACTCTATCTCCTACTTCTTGAGACAAAAAGTCGTGTGCTATATATAGACTTAGATTATACACATTTGGTATTTCGAGCCGAGTATACCTCGCCTATCTATATCTCGAAATATGTGTTGGTAAGCGTTTCGCTTCGACCATGTTTATCTTTACCTAATGACGTAAGTCATGATATATTTCAATCACTTTGAAAATTGCTTTGACGAGAAATGGTGTAACAACTATATAACGTCCTATAAGAATGTTTCAATGGTTGGAATGAGAGTTTAGATTACATAACCAATGATGGACATAAGTATTGTTGTGGAAACATATATGTGCATAAGTCCTATCCCTTGAACCAAAGTTTGCGAACTTTGTTGATCAAGAGAAACCGAAAGAATGGCTTGTTGCCAAGTCCACGAACTCAGTCCGCGAACTGCCGAACTTCTTATCCCGAGAAATTCTGCTGGAGTTGACAAACTTGTTGCGTGAGTACCAGTCCGCGAACCGGCGGAAAGTCTTTGCCAAGATTTTCTACTGGAGTTTGTAAACTCTGCCCGGTTGCTTAAGTCCGCAAACCTAGTATGCGAACTTAATAAGGTTATATATTTGAAGATGATTTCTGAACTTAAACTTATAAAGACTAAGGAATGCAATTTGCAAACCGTGGCTATAAAGTTCATGAATCGATTCGAGTGAATCAAATCATCTTTGCTTCAATTGTGTCTTGTGTAATACATAAGATTTCCTTGCAATTGAACAACTCTCTAACTAGTTCATTTGAGTCATTTGAACTAGTTATGGTGAAGAAGAATATGGTTGGTATGAAATGCTCATATGGCTAACCTTTTGGTTAACTATTGTTGAACCAATAATGTACACGCTTGGGTACGGTTAACAAACCTAGAAGCGTGCATTTCATTTGTGTATAACAAGCTAAGTTTTCGATCTAACGGTTGAGAAATATTAGCTTGAATGTAAATCAAGTTTTCATCTAACAGTGGATATTTTTTGCTTTGTGACCAAGGCGAAACCCTGATTTGAAAGACTATATAAGGGGACATCTAGCAACTCTGCAAAACTAATCCCCACACCTCACGTGTGATACTAGTTTGCGTGCTAGAGTTGTTTCTCCTTTAACCTTTGGTTTTCTTATTCTAAAACCAGGTTAACGACTTAAAGACTTCATTGGGATTGTGAAGCCAGACCGATACTACTTTTATCGTAGTTGTGTGATCTGATCTTGCATCTTCTATCGTACGAGTACAATCAGATTGATTGGCTTGAGATTAATATCTCCAATAGGCAAGATATAAAAAGTAGTCACAAACATCTTCGTCTCATTGTTTGTGATTCCGCAACATCTTGTTTCGTTGCCATACGATTAAGATTGTTGTGAGGTGATTGATTTATCTAGGATGTTCTTCGGGAATATAAGACAGGATTATCAATTGGTTCCTGTTCACCTTGATTATTATCAAAAGACGGAACAAAAACTTTAGGGTTTTTCTGTGGGAGACAAATTGATCCTTTGATAGACTTGTCTGTGTGAGACATATTTGTTTATTGTCAAAGCCTGCGATTTTGGGTCATAGCAACTCTTAGTTGTGGGTAAGATCAGCTAAGGGAATCAAGTGCGCAGTATCCTGCTGGGATCATAGGCGTAGGGGGTATAAATGTACCTTGGATCAGTGGGAGACTGATTGGGGTTCAACTACAGTCCAGTCCGAAGTTAGCTTGGAGTAGGATAGTGTCTGTAGCGGCTTGATACAATGTGTGTTCAATCTGAACTAGGTCCTGGGGTTTTTATGCATTTGCGGTTTCCTCGTTAATAAAATTCCCGGTTGTATGTGTTATTTCAGTTTCCGCATTTTATTGTTTTATCTTTATAATTGAGATAATACAGGTTGTGCATTAGATCATCAGTTAGAGTAATCCAACCTTTGGTTGTTGATTGTCGTTGATTGATCCTTGGATATTGGTCTTTGGTACCATCCAAGCTATTCCTTGTATTTGATTAGTACTCGCAGTTTCTGTTTAAGGAAATCAAATCAAGAGAGAGAGATATAAACTCGTTGATGTACTTTTAATTGATTGAGTCTTGTTGATTCTCTTAAAAGTATATTTGAGTTTGTCCATACAGATTGCTAAGAGAAATATTGGGTGGTGTTGTTAGACCCCCGCTTTTTCAAAGTCCATTCTATGGCATGGGATGTAGAAATTTCTAGACTTCATTCCAGAAATGAAGTTCATTCTATGGCATGGATTGTAGAAGTAAGTCTAGCAAAACATCAAAGAAGGAACATTAATACTACAAAGTTTATAAGAAAATAAGACAGTAAGAGAAAAGATAAGATGGAACATTGATATTATCTATTATCCAAAATATTATAGATGAAAATATAAAACATATTAGAGCTTCAATTACATTAGAAGCTACTGTCCAAAATACCATATTTAGAAAAGTTTTGTGTTGCAGTAACAAGTAATCTAACCAAAATACTTTAGTTAAAAGAGTAAACATATCAGATTTTATATGACATTAGAGAAGCTCATTTCAGTCAATGCAACCTTCTTTAATCAGTTTATTGTTAAGATATTCTTCATTAGTTGTTTCACTCCAACTTAATCCATCTTTCTCATCATTTAGAATCTTGCACACCATTATATATCTCCACTATTGCATCTTTTTTATCATTTCATCTTTTGGAATCATATTCTGATATTTAAGGAGCAGTGGCTTGCAACTTCGCTTTATCCAATAACATGTATTGAGAAGGAAATCTGGATGTGCTCCCTGATCAGGTACCTGCATTTGCTCAATGTTTAATTCAGTGCCTCTTTCTTGATCATATTTCACCAGCCATTTATCAATGTGTGGTTTACAGTAGGTGGCCAATCTTCTTGCATTCATTGAACATCTTTCTCCTATTTCTCCTCTTTTTATTGAGTTGTAATGCTCCCACTGATAGTTTCCAATGTCGTTAACAAGCAGGTGACAGTGTAAACCCATAGGCCCTTCTGATTTTCCTTCAGCAGGCAGGTTCATTGGAATGATTATCTTCTGAGTCTTGCTATGCATATCTTCTGTGAAGTTATCAATCTCACATGCCCTATCATTGATTCTCTTCTCATGTATAGATATCTGCAAAGATATATATAAATTTTCAAATTCACAATACCATCAAGAAACTCCAACCTTTCCAGACTTCATTCCAAAAATTAAGTCCAATATGAAGACTTCATTCCAAAAATGAAGTCCAACATGAAGACTTCATTCCATAGTTATAATGAAGAGTTGGAACTAAATTTCTGGAAGTAAGGACTTACAAATGCAGTAGGTGCCATCATCTCAAAGTGGATGTATTTCGGTGGATCTTGGATGTCTTCGCTATCCATTTTTGCTCTCTCCCTTTGTGTTGGCATCTTCCTCCTGTAACAGTAGTAGAAAAGAATTAGGACATCAAGTTCTTTATTGAACATTATATCATTAATGTGTTCTCCTTGAATACCGAACTGAGCCTTGTTAGCTGCATCATCTATAACCCAAGCCGCTTTACTGCAGGAGGATAAACAAAAACTTCAACATTAATGAATAGAAGTTCATTTATAATATTAACATATAAACAAAAACCTCAGCATAATAGAAGTTCACTTTTTTTTCTTACCTTTGCATATCGTGTTTGTAGAAGGTACCCAACACTCTCCTATGATCTTTGTCCAATTTGGTGAAGTATGGAGACTTTTTCAGGTCCCGCATATTTGGAACGATGGGCATGTACGCTCTCAGTTGCTTTTCTTGCTCTCTCTTCTCTGCTGGAGGATTTTCCAGTTCATTTCCTCGTCTCTTCTTGCTTGCTGCTGCTTTTTGATTTTTTTTTATCGATAGCAGCAGGTACATTCTTTCTCTTCTTCTGCTCAGCATTCTTCTCCTGGTCAGTAGGTTTAGGAGGAGTCTTTGAAACAACTTTCTTGCTTGATTGATTCTTCACCAGTGGTTCCTTCTGCCCAACTTTCTTCTGCTCAGCATGCTTCTCCTCATTTAGTTCTTCTTTCCTTGGCAGTCTCAATTTGAACTTTAGTTTCGATTCACTATAATCCGATCCACTGATGTACTATTTTCCAAGCACATTTGCTGGTTTTTTGCTCCTTGTAGTCATCTTGTGTTTTTCAACAACTTTAATGGGAGTTTTATCAGTGGAAGAAGAACCAAGACCATGTTTATTCAAATCTGCAACTATCTGTGATACTGTCTCAATGTTGTTTGCTGGCTCAACAACTTGTTCATCATTCAAATCTTGTCTTTCGACAACTACAAGTGATACTGTCTCAATGTTGTTTGCTTGATCAACAACTATCTATGTCATCCCAATCGAGAAACTAGGAGCACTACAGTTGATTTCATTTACTGTAGTTTTGATGATGGTGTCAGCTTCCTCATCATTTAATTCTTCATTCTTCTCATTCTTGTCATCAATAAGCTGCAGACTCACATGCTCTTCATTGACGAACATATCATCTGTGTCTCTTGCTGCTAAAAATAATTCAAAAAACATAAATAAAAATCAATTCAATAATGCTATTGTGCATCAAAAGTCAGAATTCACCCATCAAAATGAACCCTTAACATCTATATTGTATCCAGAGTTCATCAGTGAGAATGAACTCCAACCTTTCCAGATCCATTATGTAAACTTCATTCTAGGAATGAAGTCCATTATGAAAACTTCATTCCAGGAATGAAGTCCAGTATGAAGACTTCATTCCAAAAATGAAGTCCAACATAGAATATTGATATTAACCCCAACTTTTCTAGACTTCATTCCAAAAATGGAGTCCAACCTCTAAAGCATAAATTTTTTACAAAAGGGAGAAGATAGTTCGAATATTTACCTTGGTTCAAACATTGATCCATATTTAAAGGAACTCCGGTGCTGACTGTTGGAAATGAAGGTAGCTCTTCTTCAGGCATTATATCAAGTAGCTTTTCCTGCATATCATTTGTATTGATTTCTGTAGAAGGATTCTCAACAGTTAAGACGGGAAAGATATAAGCAGGTCTTCTAGCAGCTTCCATACCAGCATCTAATACTGCTTGCGTTCCTTCATCCATAGCAGCATCTGGTACTGCTTGCATTCCTTCATCCATAACAACTTTTTTATTCACATTCCCTCCACCAGATTCCATGCATTCATCCACTTGTTGATTCAGTATTTTGTTTATTTTATCACTCAACAATAAACTCTTGTACTCATCAGGGAAAACAGTACGCATGTATTCACAAGCTTGTTCTGCCATGAATTTCGCCACATTCCCACCTTTAGCTAGCAATGCATCAACCTCAGGGTGCTTAGAAGAAAAGTGTGCTACAAGGAATTCCATCTTCCTGTCAAAAAGTGTCCTTGAAGTTGTTGCTTCTGCAAGTGAGTGCTCAAGTTCTTGCTGCTTTATCAAAAGATTCGCCATCTCCTCTGAATGCTTTCTTGTCAATTTTTTAATCTCTCGAGTATGTTTAACTCTCAGGTTCTCCATCTCACCAACATGTTTAGATTTCAAACTTTCTATCTGACCCGACATAACACTGAATTCTTCCTCGAGCAACTCATCCCTTGTCTTGGCTTTTTGTTGTTCCAGTATCTTTCTTCCATGAAATTTTATGATAGCCGCACACACATAATTCAAATTCCATTAGAAGGAATGAACTAGAAGTTCACAACAATCGACATTAACAGTCAGAGTTCATTTATTTTTAAAGTTGTTTATTTTCATTTTCAGAATTGAATGCAATATAACAGTATCATCTTAATATAGTTTTTTACCTCTCCAAAATCATCAACATTCATTTATATGTGATTGCAAAGGTTCTCAATGTTCCACCTTACAAACCTTGGACAGTATACTGCTCTATTATTCACCTTCCACCTGGGTTCTATTTTCTTTGAATGCTCAGCAAACCAAGGCTGTAGAAAGAAGAAATACACTAGTCAGTTATCAACAGTTTTCAAATGAACTGCCAAAATGAAGAAATATACAAATGAATTGCCAAAATATTTATGAAATATACAAGTATCTAACAGTTTTCATCTCACCAACAAGTAAAGGTAACATCCTTCAGAAGAACCTCTTTTCAAGCTTTCCATCAAATGCTTGTGTATGAGATGCGGCAAAGGCACTCTACTTACTGACTCTAGGCAACCTAGGTACTTGGTGCATATGGAACCTCCATCACCAGTAGTAACAAAAATGGTTGACAAGAGAAAAAGTTCAAACATTGTTACAAGATCTTCTATAGGTCCTTTATTCTTAATCAACTCAATGATATTATCTTTCAATTTTGTATTCTTTATATTAGAAGGTTTCTTTTTTGGTGGATCAAATTTGTAGGTTTTCCAGAACCTTCCACAAGTGTAGTCTATCAGGATTTTTGAGTCCAAGAAAGTATATTCTATTCCACCTCCAGGGATGCATGGTATTCCAAATATTAATGACAACTCTTCAAGTGAGAATCTTAGCACATATGTTTCTTTCCCTACTTTGAAAACGAACACATGATCATTTGTTTCAGGAATGAACTGATGTGTGTTGCATATAATTTGGACAGCAGGTAATGACTTAATCCATGTAGTAGCAACAAAATTCTCTTCGAGAAACACTTTGGCTACATTACCCAATGGAATCCTATACAAAGCACTTTTTTGTTCTTCATTCTGAGCCTTTTCATCCTTTAGTGCTTTAATCTTAATAACAAGTACAGTTACTCCAGCATAGCTACACTTTATCTTCTTATCTACATTTTTTAAAAGAAAAACAAAAAAAATATTAGCTGATATCAAGAATATAAAGCACAGTTTGGACAAGTTAGGCAAGATAAAGAGAGGTCCAGATTTATCTAGGGAGGAGATAAATCAATGGCAGTAGTTTGCTCAACTTAAAAACATTAGTTTTATTAATTAGTGTGTCACTAATTGATCATAATAAATAATTCATTAAATTTTCATTATAAATGTCTTCTTAATTAATCTAATAAATATGTATTCAATTAATAAATAATTTTAATAAAAAACTAATATTAATACAAATTAGTGGAGGTAGTGTAAGAAGTATTGGCTGGTTGAAATATTGGCGGGTGTTAATGAGTGGTGGTGGTGGAAGAAATAGTGGCGATGGGTGGTTTATGGAGGTGTGCGTTGGTGAATTTTCGTGGATAATATTAGTTCTGTATTTTTAAAACGTAGGTAGCATTGTATTGTAAAAGATGTAGTTGATTGTTGTTAACAAGATTGATATAAATAGATACCATATTTTCAGGATGATACCATGCTATTTAGGAAAAAATAATGATAACTGCCAGATTACCTAAACTGTACCTCTGCTACCTTTAGTACACAATTGTATAAATCGTGGTTCTAAATGTTAAAAGAAAATTGATCGCAATACAAAAGAGAATATAACAATAAAAAGATATAATGAAATAAATTAATTAACGGCCTAGGTTTGTTCAATTAAAACTTTATACATGGTGTCTTAATTCAAAATTAGAAGTACGAACAACTGTAAACGGGAGGTGGACGGCGGTCATGATGGAGAAAGAAATAGTATCATATGGTTTTGTGGTGGCGGCGGCGGCGGCTGATAAGTAGTAGTAGACTATATTAATTTTATGTCGCCATTTTGAATAGTCTCGATTAAAGTACATGAAAGATTTAAAAAAAAAACAGACTGTCACGTCATATAATTACTAGAGGCAGATAACACAAGTCAAAATCCATACACAAAAAATTATTTATTGTCAAGATTTGTCATTACAGTAAGGATTGTACCCTAGATAGGTATATTTTTGTTCCTATTTGTTTGTATCTTATTATAAAATGAAGTCGCCAAGTTAGGAAAGTGATGAGTGCTAAAAAGTGCATATTTCTATATATTTTTCTTGGCATTTAACTCATCTTTTGTGCATTAATTATACATTTTATCCCATATTCTGTATTTTCATTGTTTTCAAGAATAAATATTTTTATTAATTAATTTTGCATTTTTAGGTACTAAATAAAACCTGGTTAACTCAGGGAGCAAAAAGAGCAAAGAAACGGCAAAGACTCCCGCAGAAAGGCAGCGAAGAATGATGTTTGCAAGAGACGGATCAATTAGAAGTGGGCTTGAAGAGGAAGAATTGTTCTTAAAGAAGATATGGGCTTGGAATACCCAAGGCCCAAACCCTTACCCAAATCCATTTCCATTATCCATACCCATTTCCATGAGAGCCGTCAGATTGGATCATCTCATCATCCTACGGTCGCTTCATCATAGTGCATCAAAAACCAAATCTCCTGTCAAACACCATAGTACCTAGCTCCATCTGTAGCCGTCGGTTTCGTTGTATCAAATCATCCAACGGTCGCTACATACCTCTTCATCTTAGCCGTTCGAGTCAATCTATATGGGATCATCCAACGGATTCTCGTCGCCGTACATCAACTCTTGATGTCTCCGCCTCACACCCTAGCATCAGAAACCTATACCCTCAACCAAACGAACCCTAATCCCATTTACATCGACTTCTCCCCCATCTCCTCATTTCTCTGCAACTGCTCCACCCCCATACCCTCTCCGTCGCCTCAACCACCACCACTCCCCTCCACGAGCCGTCAAATCCCCAAACACTCGAATCCATCACTACCACCTAATCCCCCATCATTCTAGCCTACTATTCTATCACTTTCTCCTCTTCACAGTTCCTGAAACCCTAGGAGAGAAAATGATGGAATAGCTCGAGCTAGGGCAATTGTACCAGAAGAGTGAGCAGGAGAGGAAGAGGAAGCGTGGGTCAAGCTAATTGAGTGGATATCAGAAGTAGTTGGTAAGAATTTTTGATTTAATTTGTAAACCCTAATTTTAGAAATTAGGTATTTTGGGGGAATTGAAATTGGGTATAAATAGAAGGCTTGTGTGTTGTGTTGGGGCATGCCTGGGCTAGCCAGAGCTTCACCCAAGAGGACTGGACTAGCCAGTTCCTCAACTGTGTTATTTTCAATTGTTTTGCACTGTCAATTATGTTCATGATGTTTTAATTCCATCTGCTAGGGTTAGATGAAGCTCTAGTTTGTTACTTATTATTCATGCTAATGGAATTAATCTTGTTGTGCTTAAATGTTTAAATTGAAACTCAGTCTTAGGGCTTCAACACTAGCCTTTCACAGTGAATGTCATGCATCCATTGTAGTTAGAACACTCCAGTGTTGTAGAACTGCAACTCATGATTCATTACACATCTTGACCCTTTGATCAGCTGTGCCTTAAACAGACAGCTGATGCTTTGGAGAAGATACCTTAGTTGTTGTGATTGATTTATTCATATAGGAGGTACCTTAGATACACATAAGACTTGCATCTCCCCTGTTATCAACTATAAGGACAAGGTTAGGATCACTAGTAGAATAACTAGTATAAGTTAGTGGTGGATTCACTGCCCTAGTACCTTCATTCTTAGTGTTTACACTCTGTGTTCTTTGGCTCACTGCCTTTGTTTCTTTATCACTGCCACTGAAGTTCACATTCTTGTTTACTGTCACTGCTTAGTTTAGAATAGTTTAGAAAACTTCAACTTACACACACAAGTATCTGTGGATCGACTCGCACTTGCACACACTACATCACGACACCGTGCACTTGCGGTTATAACATGTAGGCTTCTTATTCTCTTATTTTACACACATTCCCAAGCCTACCAAGTTTTTGGCGCCGCTGCCGAGGACTTGGCGTTGTGTGGTTGTTGTTCTTTTTATCTTACTTTGCTGTTTTGTTTTTTTTGTGTAACTTAGCTGCTGTGTAGTGTAACTTAGTGTAACTTAGCTGCATTGCATACTGTCATGTCATACTTGCATATCATTGCATAATTTGCATAACTTAGGAGCATATTCATCTTGCATTTTCATATTCATCCTGCATCATCTGTTTTCTTGCATCTTAGTAGCTCTGTAACCTGCTGTGTAGTGCAAGCATCTCTGGCCATGTTTATCTTGTAGCAGTTGCATATCTTGCTCTCAAGTTATTGAAACTTCTGGAACTAAGAACTTGGTTGAGTGACAGGTACTTCTGAACCTGTGCTGCTGCTGGTGCTGCTACTAATTGGTGCTGAGCCTCTGGTGCTCTTGCTGTTGTTGCTGCAGCTGTGCTGCTACTTTCTTCTTCTCCCTGCTGCTGCTGCTACTTCTTCCTACTGCTGCTGGTGCTTGGGCCATTGCTACAGCCAGCCTCTCGTGCTGCTGCTGTTTTCCTTCTGCTATTGTTGAGTTGCTGGTCTGAGCTTGTTGCTGAGAACCAAGCCCAACTGGGCTGTGCAACCAAAATCAGAGCAGCTGGGCTGTGCTTAAAGAGTAAGCCTAAACCCATTAAGAGAACCCAAATTGTGGGCTTCCATTTTCTATTGGGTTTGTAATTTGAACGGAACTGTGGGCTTGACCCAACAAAAATTTGAAAAACGTTTTTAAGCCCAAGTGGGCCTCGTATTTTGGCTAACTGAGAGCCCAAAAATCAAATACCCAGCTGGGCCTCGTGCATTCCTGGGCTTGGTTCGCTGAACTCGTTAGTTGGGCCGTGTACTCAAATCCCTAGGCCGTTCACTGGGCTTGTCCCACAGAAAATTTGAACCAGTTAGCTGGGCCTCATCCCATTAAAACCAAAAGGGGTTTTCAAAACCCATAAAAACCAAATGTTTTTCATTCCCATCAAAACCAAAATTTTCCCATAAAAAACCAAATTTTTGAAAACCCATTAAAACCAAATAGTGGGCTTTGTGTCTTTTCAATATGGGCCAACCTCGTGCTCTCCATGAATACATGTATCCCACAAGAAAAATTCCATTATCATGTATTGTCTTACCTCAAACCAATAACCCTTTTTTAAAATAAATGCAAGCATGATACAAATACTTCCTATATTTCGAGGGTTTGATTCTGAGAACCCCTATACTCATGTAAGAGAGTTTGAACAAATTTGTCGGACTATGCAACCTGATCATATGTCCGAAGACTGTCTGAAATTGCGTTTGTTTACATTTTCTCTAAAGGAAAGGGCCAAAACATGGTTTTATGGTTTGAGACCACAATCAATCAACACTTGGTACCAACTCACAGATCTATTTTTCAAAAAATTGTTTCCACATCATAGGACAATCGCTATTCGTCAAAGTATCAATTGTTTTGTCCAATTGGATGAGGAAACTGTTTTTCACTATTTTGAACGTTTTAATGATTTGTTAAGCGAATGTCCGCACCATGGATTTGAGAAGTGGAGACTTGTCGTCATCCTCTATGAGGGACTAGACTTTAAATCTCGAACCATGGTTGAGTCTATGTGTAATGGTAAATTTCTTGATAAATCTGTGGATGATGCATGGAAATTTTTAGCTGAGATTGCAGAGAAAACTCATCAATGGGAATCTGTTAGGGAAACAGGGACAACACCACATGGTATGAGTCACCCCCATGAGTTAGAGTCTTATTCTTGTGATAGCTCCGACCTTAGGATTGAAAATTATCCTAGATTTCAAAATCCCTATCATGATGATGATGATGATTATGATGTTATGTTAGAAGAACATGTTTATACTGAAAATGTTATGGAACCTTTGGGTTCAAATACATTAGGCTTCTCTGCCTCGACCTTCATGAATGATGTTTCTTCTAGTATTCCATATACATGTGATGTTGATACTGAGTTTGAGCATGTGCATCTGTCCTATGAAAATGACTTAGGTAATATAGAATCTTCTGTTGACACTAATATGCATGAAAATATAATTGTTGTGTCTGATTCTCTACCTGGGTCACGTTGTGATGTTTCCACTGATTTGCCGATGCATGAGAATAATTCTTCTGATGATGTTGATGATTCTGATTTGTGTGAGCATGGTGAGCATGTTGTGACACTTGTAGAAGACTTAGGAGATGTTGATGTGATTAATAATGATGTGCCTATCGTCCTACATAAGTCACAATCTGATGGCCTTCCACCCAACCTAGATTTGGTTTGTACCGATATTGTCAAACCATTTTTTCTGAGAATGCCCAACCTAGGTTTGGAACTGTGTGCTTCCCAAGTCCTTTTGGACTATTTTGCATCTAAGTATAATATCTTTGAGGAGCCACGGTTGGAATTAGCATGTTTGCCCGTCCCTAGCAAAGTTCATTTCGAGCTAGACCTTGTGCATGATGAACCCCCAAAACTGCGAGATTTTGTACCCAAAATTATATCTGTTGAAAAATCCAGGTTTGGGGGTAGCTCATTTTGTTTCACAGCCTCACTTGCATTTCTTTCCTATTATTATTGTGTGAAACTGTTGAAATGTCTACACTCCGTCTTTTGGGTTGATCCTCAACTCTTTAGATTGTTAGTGTATGGTAAATTTTCTTGTATATAATCCAGTAGATAAAAATTTTAAAAACCCTTTTGTTTCTTTTGTATATATTTTGCTAATCCAATATGATCTCGTCTGAAAATGTTGGATTTTTGCCTTGAATAACGGAGTTCTAATCTTGCTTTCACCGACATCCGGGTATTCTCTTTCCTTTTTCTCTACTCAGCATAATCCTCTCCAAATGTTGTATTATAATTCTTTACATCTTTTGAAACATTGAGGACAATGTTTAGTTTAGGTTTGGGGGTATAGAGTAGATACCATGATAATATGCCATAATTGAAAACAAGAACTCCTTCTTTTTTGAAAAAATTGAAAAAATTGAAAATAAAAAATTAAAAAATCGAAAAATCATAAAAATCGAGCTCATTTACCTTGAAATGTTGACTCTTGTGCAAATATGTAATTTTTAGGAGTCTTAGTCTAGATATTTAGGCACCCTGATTCTAGCACAATTCACATAGTGATAAGAAACTTGCACGCGCACGATCTACCAATACATGTATAGCCTCATCCTTGAGGTGTTGTATCGGAAGTTTTAGTTGCCAATCACTTTAGAATACTGAACGAAACTTGACTAGCTTGTTCTTTGGTTGGTTGGGATAGAAGGTGGAGGTTACATTAAGAAAGACAACCATCGAATTTAACTGGGTGCATCAAAAAGGGCTACCTCTTGCAAAGTGTCATGTAATTTTTTTGTTTCCTTTTGTATATGTATCAAAAGTGTTTCCTTATCAAAAAAAAAAAACGATGTATATATTCAAAAAAAGAAAAAAAAGAAAATTCAATCAAGTATTTATCAATCCCATCCTCTCTTGTTCCAAAAATAAAAGAGAGTAGTCAATGTAAATAAGAGTCATGTAAAGAGTCATCTTTTTGTTGTAAATAGTCTTGTAATAAGCAAGGAGGGTGTATGCCATTGATGTACAACGCGAGTAAAGTAATTGTGAAATACCTCCAACTCATTCACAATTCTTGTAAAGTCCGGAAAGCTAGCTAGATTTCGACCTTGGTTCTTAGCCTGAGAAACTATCTCTTGGTGATTAGTAGTGATAACATCCGATATTTCTTTACACATGTGTAGATACACTTTACACTCTTATCACATGTCTTTATTTGTTATCAGTGCTAGGATTGTGCCTTTGATAGCTAGATTGACATCTCCATTTTGCTGTGAGCTTAAACTGTCTTGCACATGTCACATTTGATGGAATATGAGCTTATATTTTGGCCTAGAACTTTGTAGGTACGTTCTAAGCAAACCTTCACGAGATTTCAACTCGTCCACTAGGGACACTTAGTGGTTTAAAAGGCTTATTGCATTCGCTAAATGCAATCGAGAGACCAGCAACAGTGGTATAGGTAGGATTTCCTTAGTTTTGTTTTACTTGAGGACAAGTAAAATTCAGGTTTGGGGGTATTTGATGAGTTCTAAAAAGTGCATATTTCTATATATTTTTCTTGGCATTTAACTCATCTTTTGTGCATTAATTCTACATTTTATCCCATATTCTGTATTTTCATTGTTTTCAAGAATAAATATTTTTATTAATTAATTTTGCATTTTTAGGTACTAAATAAAGCCTGGTTAACTCACAGAGCAAAAAGAGCAAAGAAACGGCAAAGACTCCCGCAGAAAGGCAGCGAAGAATGATGTTTGCAAGAGCCGGATCAATTAGAAGTGGGCTTGAAGAGGAAGAATTGTTCTTAAAGAAGATATGGGCTTGGCATACCAAGGCCCAAAACCCTTACCCAAATCCATTTCCATTATCCATACCCATTTCCATGAGAGCCGTCAGATTGGATCATCTCATCATCCTACGGTCGCTTCATCATAGTGCATCAAAATCAAAATCTCCTGTCAAACACCATAGTACCTAGCTCCATCTGTAGCCGTCGGTTTCGTTGTATCAAATCATCCAACTGTCGCTACATACCTCTTCATCTTAGCCGTTTGAGTCAATCTATATGGGATCATCCAACGGATTATCGTCGCCGTACATCAACTCTTGATGTCTCCGCCTCACACCATAGCATCAGAAACCTATACCCTCAACCAAACGAACCCTAATCCCATTTACATCGACTTCTCCCCCATCTCCTCATTTCTCTGCAACTGCTCCACCCCCATACCCTCTCCGTCGCCTCAACCACCACCACTCCCCTCCACGAGCCGTCAAATCCCCAAACACTCAAACCCATCACTACCACCTAATCCCCCATCATTCTAGCCTACTATTCTATCACTTTCTCCTCTTCACAGTTCCTGAAACCCTAGGAGAGAAAATGATGGAATAGCTCGAGCTAGGGAAATTGTACCAGAAGAGTGAGCAGGAGAAGAAGAGGAAGCGTGGGTCAAGCTAATTGAGTGGATATCAGAAGTAGTTGGTAAGAATTTTTGATTTAATTTGTAAACCCTAATTTTAGAAATTAGGTATTTTGGGGGAATTGAAATTGGGTATAAATAGAAGGCTTGTGTGTTGTGTTGGGGCATGCCTGGGCTAGCCAGAGATTCACCCAAGAGGACTGGACTAGCCAGTTCCTCAACTGTGTTATTTTCAATTGTTTTGCACTGTCAATTATGTTCATGATGTTTTAATTCCATCTGCTAGGGTTAGATGAAGCTCTAGTTTGTTACTTATTATTCATGCTAATGGAATTAATCTTGTTGTGCTTAAATGTTTAAATTGAAACTCAGTCTTAGGGCTTCAACACTAGCCTTTCACAGTGAATGTCATGCATCCATTGTAGTTAGAACACTCCAGTGTTGTAGAACTGCAGCTCATGATTCATTACACATCTTGACCCTTTGATCAGCTGTGCCTTAAACAGACAGCTGATGCTTTGGAGAAGATACCTTAGCTGTTGTGATTGATTTATTCATATAGGAGGTACCTTAGATACACATAAGACTTGCATCTCCCCTGTTATCAACTATAAGGACAAGGTTAGGATCACTAGTAGAATAACTAATATAAGTTAGTGGTGGATTCACTGCCCTAGTACCTTCATTCTTAGTGTTTACACTCTGTGTTCTTTGGCTCACTGCCTTTGTTTCTTTATCACTGCCACTGAAGTTCACATTCTTGTTTACTGTCACTGCTTAGTTTAGAATAGTTTAGGAAACTTCAACTTACACACACAAGTCTCTGTGGATCGACTCGCACTTGCACACACTACATCACGACATCGTGCACTTGCGGTTATAACATGTAGGCTTCTTATTCTCTTATTTTACACACATTCCCAAGCCTACCAGAAAGATAAAGACCGATCCTGGTTTTTCTTCCCAATTGATAAATTCACGACTGCGGTCGATTATACGAATACACACTTTAATTGAGAGAAATTCATTACATATTCTCTTCATCCCATCTCAAAAGTAAAAATCAAAATATAGAAATTTGATCAACTGAAAATAACATACGTATCTTCCTATAAAAAGAACAATTCATTTTCTCACTCACATTCGTTAGGATGAGAGGATTTTGAAAACTTTAATTCCTCACTTTGGTGCAAACATCAGAAATAAAATTAGGAAGGGAAGATAGATTGGAAGAAGAAAAAGAAAAAAAGACTTAAATCCAAAAATATACTTCTGGTCAATCTTCTTTCCATGTTTTCTCAATCTTCTTCCACCAAAACGTACATCTTTGACCAATCAAATTACTCCGAGGTAATAATATTTGAGAAACCATTTCTTTTGACAACGCTTCATGTATGAATTTTTTGGGTTTTTATCATTTTCTTGAATTTCATTTATTGTATATTTAACTGCAATATACATTTTCAACGATATCCTACTTAATTACAATAATGTCGTGGTTGTATTTGGGTCTCTGTATTTTGTTATTAGATCCAATTTTCACTAAATTATCTAATATAATTATACGTAATTCATATTATGGCACCGGTTAATAAATGATCCATTAATTATTGTTTCACCAATTGCTTATGATAGATGATTTATTAATTTTTGTTCATTATAAAGTGTTCTGTTAATTAGATTTTCAATAATTGCTCATAATAAATGATTTATTAAGTTTTTTTTACTATAAATGTTTCCTTAATTAAATAAATATATATTTCCATTAATAAATAATTTTGGTAAAAATAAAAATGATATCAATAGACACTGGTGGCGGTAGTAGGTGGTGGAATCAGTGGCGTTCTTAAAAAGTGCTGGAAGCGGAAACATTAGTGGTGGTCGGGGGCGTAGCCAAGTCCAATTTCAATTGTTTCTTTTTCTTTTTTTTAATCGTGAAATGGGATATTAAGTGTATTTTGCACCCGTATCCAATTTCAAATTTTTTTCTCCCTCTTCCTCAAAATCCTGGCTCTGCCCTTGGTGGTGGTGCTGGAAGAAGTAGTGACGGTGGATCCTGGTGAGTGGTGGTGGAAAATATTAGTACCGTGTCATTACAACACAGATAGTCCGATAACATTGTATTGTGAAATATGCGGTTGATTGTTTTAGGAAGATTGAAAAAGGCATGTACCATATATTTCAGGGATGATATCAAATCATATATGACAAATTGTTCATGACAGCTGGATCAACCAAAAGGAACCTGTGCTATCTTTGGTACCGTCAAGAATATAAAGCAAAGTTTGGATAATTTTTCCTATGTAAGTGGTGGTTCAAATTTGTCCTCGGAAGATATAAATCTAGGGATGTAATCGTTTGTCATAAGTGATGGTTGTGATTGGATTTAAAATGCATCTAACGGACAAAATTTATCATGTCATTAAGGTTCCATAATTCTTCATAATAAATACTCTATTAATTTTCCATGACGATATTTTATTAAATATCAAATTAAAAATGATAATATATAAATTATTCTACTAATGATGATAACAAATATATTTTTTATACTCAGAATTAGTTTGGTATTGCTGCGAGCTTTACAAAAGTGCTTTTCCGATGTACGTTACTAGGCCGACCTATGTAAAAAAACAATTGAATGGTTGTCAATGTATGTTATTGTGCCGAGCTCTATAGAAAAAAGCAATTGAATGGTCGGAAATTATAAACTAAAGTTAAAATTTATTCTAATGTGAAAATATCAGGTTTAGCTATAGTTAGTGAGAAAATGACAAAAGCAGACATATATGTAATATTAAATTTACTAATTAGTATTATTAAAAAGTATTATTTTTCTTAACCACTTTTTAAAAATCAATAATTTCTTAATATTTATTGTGAATAAATTAAAGTATATTTCAGTGATAAAGTATAACATAAAATGTACTTTGAAAGTAAAAAATAATTATCTTTAAAGAATAAAATATAACGAATAAAAATTGGTGATATATAGATTCAAGCATAATTGTTCTCAGTTATAAAAAAAAGATGGGATTGAATTGGAAAATAAAATATGAAATTAGGGTGAACTATAGCATTTTCTTTTGAAACTTTTAAAAGCTCCTTCTCCCTCACTTTAAGAAATTATAGATTTTGGAAGTGTTTTGCATAAAACAACACTTTATGAAATCTTTGCTAAACACTAGGATGAGAAAATATTGCTGTAAATATGTTTTCAAAGTACTTTTTTTTATAGAAAAAAGCAGTACCAAACTTAGTTAGATTGGCTAACGATTATATAAGTGGGCCGTAATGACGGTGGCAAGTATTGGTGCCCAATGAGTAATTTCGCATCGTCTCACGTATTTCTTGATAAATGGTTTCACGTTATTTTTATTCAATGATGATGGATAACAGAGCTTATTGTTAGTAGAGCGTATTGTTATCAGGTTAAGTACTTAACAATTTGACTTACTATCTAATCATGATTTTATTATTTTTATGCAACGAATAACCTCACATTTGGAAGTGTAATGTAGTAGAATGTAAGGGTTGACCCGCTACCGATAATGTCCTCACTTAGCCACTGTGGTCATCTCACAGTATGGAGTTTTCAATAGCCACCGTTGCGGTCATCTAGCAGCAGCTTCTCAGGAGGTCACCCATCCCAGGATTACTCAATACCGAGCATGCTTAACCATAGAGATTTTTCGCCAAATATGAATCCAATTATGCTAAAAGGTCTTGGTTTTAGGAAAGTACAAACCATTACCTATATTCCATTTATCGAATCCTACATGCCGAGTCGGAGTACTATAATACCACCAAATTAATTTGGAGCCGTCCTCGGCTCCAGAATATGTTCAATCCTTGACTCTGGCATTTTTTCTCACTCATGAGACCCTTTCCCGACACAATCCGTCAAGCATACTCTTCCACCCTCGACAGGTAACCCGTGGTCGACTATAATTATATTCATAAGACCTGATCCTCTGTGAATATTTTACCCACTTAGTCACTGGGGTTATCCGACAGTGTGGGATTTTCAACTGACACCGATGCGGTCATCCATCAGCAGTTTTCTGGGAGGTAGCCATATCTAGATTACTCTCACCCGAGAACGCAAAATACAGTGCTTTTTTACCAAATATGGATCCAACTATGTTGAAAAGTCCACAATGTTACGAAAGGACAAGTCATTACCTATATTCCATTCGGTGAACTCTTCCTGACGAATTGAATTATGAACATAATATATCTGGGAAATTTGAAAAACTAGAACTACATCGTATATGATTAAAACGGTTGTTATCGGAAATGACTTAACATTTTAAAATATAATTGCTTAAGTGAATTAATTAGCTTTTTATTATGTCATTAAAATAGCAAGAACATAAAATACGTTATGTATTGTTGATTCAATTCTGAATTTTACTCTTTTCAGACTATTCTTAAAGGGGGAAAAACAACAAGGATCCGAACACTGTTAATATCTACACAATTATTCTTGAGAAGAATGAGTTCAGGTGATGAAATTTTGTTATAACTTACATAGTTTAATGTTTTTGTTCCGCTCGGTTGTTGGAGTATGTGGCGCGATAAACCGCATATGTATAGCTAGGGATAGTCCCTCGTGGAATAAAGGGGAATACATGTGGAGGTTAATAAGCTTGGGCATCTCCATACATAGTACCAAGGCATTTTAGTTAAAAACCCCACACCTCTTATCCCAAGGTGGTCAAGTGGGGTTCAGGGTTATGCGGTAAGGCCCTGAGTAGCGTCCAATGGTCCGTGAAGATCCTAACAATTGGTATCAGGTCAGAGCCCACAGTTGGTCAACTGTCCGAACGTAGAAGTAGTTGTAGAAGTCACCCGGTTTAGGGCGCAAGTGGAGTCAGACTCAAGGTGAAGCAGACAAGGCCCAAAGTCGAACTGACACTCAAGGTGGAGTTAGTGTCTCACCCATTAACTCAGGTGGAGCAGGGTTCTAGATCGACAAGGAGATGCTCAAGGTTGAACTGATGCTTAAGGTGAAGTTAATGTATCACACATTAACTCTCAAGTGGAGCAGGGTTCTAAGTGAGCAATAAAATTCTCAAGGTGGAGTTAGTACTTGCCTTCTCATTAACTAAAGATGGAGCAGGATTCCAGGGCGCATAGTGACAATAATCATGATCGATGGGTAGCATATACAGATGGTAATCATATGATGGAGTCTGACTGGACTGGTGAAGTGCTTAAATCTCGCCAAGATGGAGATTGTTGGAGTATGTGGCGCGATAAACCACATATGTATAGCTAGGGATAGTCCCACATGGAAGAAAAATGAGTACATGTGGATCTTAATAAGCTTGGGCATCTCCTTACATATCACCGAGGCCTTTAAGATTAAAACTACATACCTCTTATCCCAAAGTGGTCAAGTAGGGATAACACCAGTGCTATGCGGTTGGGCCCATATATAGTAGGTTCATATGGTCCATGAAGATCCTAACATCCTTCACTAAAATAAGGAAGATGCATAAAGGTAATACCATTTCAAAGGATCGATAAGATATCTTTGTAAACTAAAAAATATATAAAATAATATTTTTCGGGGGGACAAAATATGTAAAAATTAATTCTGATATAATTTCATGGCTGGCTTAAGGATGCAACTCGAGAAAGAATGGACATGATGTACGAGAATGTCAAGGTGGAAAATGATGAAAAGGATTTGTGGAGTGAAGAATAAAAATATTTATCGGGTTTTTCTTTACTTTTGTAATGATAAGGAGGGTAAACTTGATATTAATAAATATTATATTTAATATTCATATGTCAGAAAATGCACAACAAAATAAAAATTATGCCCGTGTAAAGAAGATAAAGTATAGCTTGAAGGACTAATACTACAGTTCATTCTACAAAATGAATCCCATTCTATGGTATGAACTCTAAAACTTTTCTACGGCATGGATTGTAGAAGTTTTCGACTTCATTCCAGAAATGAAGTCCATTCTATGGCATGGAATGTAGAAGTTTTTCTATACTTCATTCTAGGAATGAAGTCCATTCTACGGCATGGACTGTAAAAGTTTTTCTAGACTTCATTCCAGGAATGAAGTCCATTCTACGGCATGGACTGTAAAAGTTTTTCTAGACTTCATTCCAGGAATGAAGTCCATACTACGACATGGATTGTAGAAGTTTTTCTAGACTTCATTCTAGGAATGAAGTCCATTCTACGGCATTGACTGTAGAAGTTTTCCTAGACTTCATTCCAGGAATGAAGCCCATACTTCGACATCGACTGCAAAAGTTTTTCTAGACTTCATTCCAGGAATGAAGCCCATTCTACAGCATGGACCATAGAAGTTTTTCTAGACTCCATTCCAGAAATCAACATGCAACACGACGAATATTCATGTGAAAATAAACTTCAGAAAAACAATAAACATCGAAAATGAACTTGTATTACTTCGAATTAGGGTTTTTTTATACCTTTTGATGGTTTCTTTACTCTGGATGTATTCTTCAACTGGTTCTTCTTTAACTTGATTTACTCCTTCAAACTCAACTAATTGGCTGTTTTTTTCTTCAACTTGTTCAATTTCATCGTCAGAAGATGATTTGACTACTTGTTTTCTCTTCGGTCTTCTCATTTTAGGGTTTTGATTTCTCTTATTTTTCTAGGGTTTTTGATTTGAGATTTTTTACTGATTTCGATTGTGAAAATTGAAATGATTTTACTGTTTTTTGTACTTTTTCAGTTGATTTTTCAGGTGATTTTTGTTGTTTTTCTGGATCTTGAAGAGAAAAACAAGAAAGGGAAACGAAGAATTTTCTCTGAAAATGGAAACGAAGCAGTTTCTTTCTTTGAAAATGGAAACAAGAAAGAGAGAGACGGTTAACGCATTTTCAGGAGATCATGTGTTTATGGTGCGCGGTTACAGCCAGGTAAGGATATTAATGTCATGTTTGTATTTTTAATTAATTGTGAACCAAATGGAAAAGGTATATCAAACTGATGTGGGCCCCGACATAAAATGACCAAATGATATTTTTCCTTTAAAAAAATACCCAAATACCCTCTCGAGATAATGCTAGGTGCCAGAACCCATCTTACTAAATCCATCGATCAAAAAATCCAAGATTAACTAATGGCCCCATTACTCTTTATATTTAAAATCACGACTCTCGTTAGGTAACTCCTTAAATTAAATCAACGGTAAAATCGTTATGGAGTGTGCCTCCAAATCGATCATCAAAGAATCCAAGGTTAACTCAAAGCGAGAGACGTGAGTGAACAAAACTACATAAAGCCAGTAAATCACCGAAACAATCATGTATCACGTTACAGATATACCGATTGGGAAGTCGGGATCCTAGTTAGCAATTCGGGATTCGGCAAACGTACGGAACGGCAAACATACGAGTATTATACGATTTTGTAAAATCCAGATTCGGTCCAAAATTCGGTCAACGGGACGTGATTCTTCATTAATTCGGAACGGCATAAGTACGTGTATAATTCGATTTATAAATGTGAGTTCGGCTCTGAAAATTCGGTATCTATATATAACAAATAATTTGTATTTATAAGGTCATAGACCAATTTTTATGCATATGTGTGAGTTATTTAAGGAAAAAATAAACTCAATATGATGATATTAATAATATATACAACATTAGTTATCCAAAAGGACGTCGTATGGTGGTTTAGATGCTTGGTTAGTGAGTTTGAGATCTCTCTCACCTTCACCTTCAAATCTCTTCAGTCGTTTTTGTTTCATAAAAATTACAACACGTCTAATATTCGGTCGTGTATGTTCGGGAGGCAATAAAGCCCAAAAAATGGAGTCTTTGAAAAGTAAAAGCTAAAAAATTTATGGCGAATTAAGCGGACGTATCATTCAGGATACGTAAAATTCGTGAACGATTCGCGAATAATCCGGGAATGCCACACAATACGTGACTTGGGTTCGGAGTTGCAAACGTACGCGAATAAGACGGTAAAATTCGTGATACGGAAAAATTCGCGAATGATTCGCGAATCATTCGCGAACTTACTAACTAGGGTCGGGATTGGAAAAATAATTATTTTATCCAGAATTGACACTAATTAATATGAGAGGAAAACAATTTCTATGGCCTACGTGTAATGGGAGAGGCAAGAGAGTAATAAAAGAGGTGCTTGAGAGATCTAAAAAGGTTGTTCTTTTGAGTGGTCAAACAGAGCCGATCCAAGGGCTTTGGTTTTGTTTGATTGATTGATTTGAAGAGGAAAATTCACAAGTAGTGGAAAGAAACGGAGACGAAGAAGAAGAAGAAGTAGAAAGAAGATGGGAGAAGGCGGATGTATTCCGTCAATGGATCTGTTTCGGTCGGAACCGATGCAATTGGTACAGCTTATTATTCCAATTGAATCCGCCCATCAAACTGTTTCTTACCTTGGTGACCTTGGACTACTTCAATTCAAAGATGTAAGTTTTTTTCTCTCATTCTAACAATTTCTTCTGTAATTTATTGGGTTCTTTGTAATTCGGTTGATTTGATTGGTGATACTGAAATTTGCAATGAATTATTGATTTTCGCCCAATTTATGTATCTACCAATGAATAATTCAGCTGATTAGGGTTTGAGCAAATGTGTTTGATGTTTTTACTGGAAATTTAGTATGCATTACGGATCCGTAAATTTGTTGTTTATGCGATTGGGTTTTTAAGTTAATTCTGAGTAGAATTCAATTGATCCCTCCCGGAGGGGGATGTTGATCTGTCTATTGCTTAAGCTATGAGGTTACTGGGATTCGATTAGTTTGATGATAAGTTAATTTGGATTGCCAATTTTGCTTAGATTCAGCTTCTTATCGATCAGGAAACATAAAGTTTGGATCTTTACACTGTTCTGTATGTCGAATTTGTGTAATTTTAGAGTCGTGGTTTTTAATAACTTCATTGATTTCTTTATGGATTCATTAGTTTTAACAGTTCTGTTGATTTCATTTTTTTTCTTAATTCCAGCTGAATTCGGATAAAAGTCCTTTCCAGCGGACATATGCTTCCCAGGTAAATAAATTTTATGTTTCCTAGTTCAATGTTTACATTTTTTTGCTTTTGTTGGCATCCGGGGCAAGGTTTCAGGGTTGAATATTATTCCGTCTCCGCTCCAGAGTTTTCTCTTACATTTATAAGTTATAAGCCTTCAAAAAAAAGTTTTTTTTTTTGAGTATCGACCTAGCCTTCAATTTTTATGCTGTTTTTCTGCATTACAATATTTTGCAGATCAAAAGATGTGGAGAGATGGCAAGGAAGCTACGATTTTTCAAGGAACAAATGTCGAAGGGTGGTGTGGTACCTTCAGCAAGGACTATATCCCGAGCTGATATTAACATGGATGACTTGGAGGTATAGCTGCTCTTAACCAAGTTCCAAGAATAGCTTATTCATTTTTTATTATATTAACCCGTCTGTTCTCATGACATCAGATAAAACTTGGAGAACTTGAATCTGAGCTTATAGAAATCAACGGGAACAGTGACAAGTTGCAACGTGCGTATAGTGAGCTTGTTGAATATAAGCTTGTTCTGCAAAAGGTATGACCACTTACTATTATAAGCTTGTTCTGCAAAAGGTATGACCACTTACTATTATAGCTCATAGTTTTACTGTACACATATTTTTTGTAGCAATTCCCATGGTTCGATTTAGTAGGGGATTTGTTCGTTCGCATTGTCTCAATTTTTTTACTATTCTAATTTTTATTGTGGAGTTAGTTGTAAAGCAGGTCTGTAGGAGTATTTGTGGTTATAGTTCCCTGGGTTTTTCATCAGTTACCTATACGTTTTCACTTTAACTATTCAAGCTCATTCTCGTAGATCTTATGTTTCTTAAAGCAAAGGCTATCACAAGCTTAGAATCTTCTTCCGATTGTCTTTTTACCTATATTTTTTCACTTTACCTATTTAAGCTCATTCTCACAGATCTTTTTTCCCTTATAGCAAATACTGTTAGTCTTTTTCACGACTGTCATCGTGAAATAGCTTTTAGTGAGTACACAATAATACATTTCACTGGACAAAATGCTATTTTTCTCATGCATTTTTTTCTCTGACCTTGTAGGCCGGTGAGTTTTTCTACACAGCCCGAAGTAGTGCTACAGCACAGCAAAGAGAAATTGAGGCCCGCCAATCTGGTGAAGGTTCCTTGGATAGCCCATTGTTGTTGGAGCAAGTAAGACTTTCACGCCTTATAATTTTTGTTTATTTCAGTAGCTGAAACATTTTGTTTCCCCTTCAATAATGCTCTGGTTTTGGTTGTTGTCCAGGAAATGTCAGCAGATCATGCTAAACAAGTTAAGCTGGGGTTTGTCAGTGGCCTTATACCAAGGGATAAATTGATGGCGTTCGAAAGGATTCTATTTCGCGCTACCAGGGGTAACGTATTCATTAAGCAAACAACGATTGAAGATCCTGTTACCGATCCTGTCTCTGGGGAGAAGGTCAGTCATTCAACTTTCTGTGGCAGTAATTTAAGTTTAACAAAGCTTTATAGCTGAGTAGATTATCACAAAATTCTACTTTATATTATTGTTTCAACTATTTTTGAGGTGTTTGTACTTGCTCATGGATTATTCTTATCCATATGTAGGTTGAGAAAAATGTCTTTGTGGTCTTCTATTCTGGAGAAAGAGCTAAGGCCAAAATCATGAAGATATGTGATGCATTTGGAGCAAACCGTTACCCATTCACTGAGGAAATGGGAAAACAAGCCCAGATGATAGCAGAGGTATGCATTTGACTGCAACGTATTATGTTTCATGGATTAGTTAAAAGATATCTGTTCTGGTACCCTGTTTTGGACATTGGCTTTACTATCTTACATTTGTGTTTCACTTGCTGTAACCTTGTCTTGGTTCAAACTGTTGAAATATTTGATATACTCTCATGTTCAAAAGTGAATACGATTAACTTATTTGTAGGTTTCGGGAAGAACTTCAGAGCTGAAAACTACCATTGATCTTGGGCTAATGCATCGTTACAATTTATTGTCATCCATTGGCAGTCAGTATGAGCAGTGGAATCTTTTGGTAAGTTAATCTTGACTTAAAGCTTATGGAATGCATAACCGTTATTTGTATGGCCACTCATGAAACTTCTAAAATTGTGAAGGTGAGGAAGGAGAAATCCATTTACCACACTCTAAACATGCTCAGCATTGACGTGACAAAGAAATGTCTCGTAGCAGAGGGATGGAGCCCTGTGTTTGCAACTCATCAGGTATGCTGCCTGATACTGTACTTGTATAATTTTGGTCGCATATAAATCTTTTTCATAAGCACACCAGAAGCAAGCTTGTTATATATTTCTGACCAAATCTTGTTTATGCAGATTCAAGATGCATTGCAGCGAGCGTCGTTTGACAGCAATTCACAAGTCGGAGCAGTATTTCAAATTTTGCATACAAAGGAATCTCCCCCTACATACTTCAGGACAAATAAATTTACTAGCTCTTTTCAAGAAATTGTCGATGCTTATGGGTAAGTCCTTGTTCTGGTAATAGGCTAATAGCTTATGATGCAAGTAATTTATATGATTGAATGCATCATACATTACAAATCTATAATGCTGTGCAAAATAAATTTCTTTGTTTTATTAAAGCTGCATGAAACCATAATAGGAACACAATATAGAAGACATTTCTAGTCTCATATTAGCTCATCTGTAGTCTTATCTTTTCATTATGGGAACATGTGCAACTTATAAAGATGTTTTTTTTCTGCCTACCGTTATCTTATTGTAGAGTTTAATGCTGCAGTTTGAACAAGAACCTCATTGATAGTGTGTTCTTTGTCATTGTAGGGTGGCTAAGTATCAAGAAGCAAACCCTGGTCTATACACTATTGTTACATTCCCCTTTCTGTTTGCGGTCATGTTTGGTGATTGGGGCCATGGAATCTGCTTGTTACTCGCATCATTATTCTTAATAATCAGAGAAAAGAAGTATTCTAGTCAGGTAAATTTACTAGATAAATTTTGCATATAATTTCTGGCATTTTGTCCAGTGAACAAGGTTTCTGATGCAGATGAATGTTGATAGTTTCTAGGGTTTCAGTACTCACTTTTGTTTGCTTATATTATATTAACAGAAACTTGGAGATATCATGGAAATGACTTTTGGCGGACGCTATATTATTTTGATGATGTCGGTGTTCTCAATTTACACTGGATTGATCTATAATGAGTTTTTCTCTGTGCCATTTGAGCTTTTTGGACCTTCTGCCTATGCATGCCGGGATGCCACCTGCAGGTCTGGATAAGTTGTTATCTAGTGTAAAGTCATTTAGGAAGTGAACTGAGTTTTTCAATATTAAGGGTTTTGCCAACTCTCTAGGCGCCTTAAATTGTCTTTGCTGCGAAACTCCTGCAATTATTTATTATCCCAGTCCCATTTCGGCCTTGTTATTGCAGTGATACTACTACGTGGGGCTTGATCAAGGTGCGAGACACCTATCCCTTCGGCGTGGATCCAGAGTGGCATGGTTCTCGATCTGAATTGCCATTCCTGAACTCATTGAAGATGAAAATGTCTATTCTTCTTGGGGTTGCCCAAATGAATCTTGGAATTATAATGAGCTACACTAATGCCAAGTTCTTTAAGAATAGTGTGAATACTTGGTAAGTTGAGCTTGGATCCATACATGCATGTTGAACAAACAGTTCGGTATTTGTTTGTTGTTCCAATCTCTTATGACACATTGTACTTTTCCAGGTTTCAATTTATTCCTCAGATGATATTCTTAAACAGTCTGTTTGGGTACCTTTCGGTCCTTATCATTGTGAAGTGGTGCACTGGTTCCAAAGCCGATTTGTACCATCTTATGATATATATGTTCTTGAGCCCAACAGACGATCTTGGGGAGAACCAGCTATTCCCTTACCAAAGAAATCTTCAGGTTCACTCGATTCTTTCTCCCCAGCTGTTGCCTTATTCCTGTATTTTGAGACTCGTACAGGATACTGATTCGTTTCTTCTGTTAATCACCAGCTTGTGTTGCTAGGGTTGGCCCTTATTGCTGTACCTTGGATGCTTTTGCCAAAACCATTTATTTTGAAGAAACAACATGAAGCGGTTAGCTGATTATTTTGTTTAAACCCTACTTGATTATTACATTACCTTATAATGCATTGGTTTCATCTTTTCACAAATGTGATGGTTTTATTTCAGAGGCACCAGGGTGAATCCTATGAACTTCTTCACAGCAATGACGAGTCTGTCGCAGTAGAGGCAAGTCATGATTCCCATGGTCATGGCCATGAGGAATTTGAATTCAGTGAAGTATTTGTTCACCAGCTCATCCATACTATAGAATTTGTGCTCGGGGCAGTTTCAAATACTGCTTCATATCTTCGATTATGGGCTCTCAGGTAGGCACAACTTCCCACTTGATATACCAGTAGAGAATATTTCGCAGTTCCATAAATGTCTTTGAATACAGACAGTTCTTTTCGTGCAATCTTGAATTTTTTGTCTTTCTTTCTGAGTAAGCAAATAAGAAAAAAAGAGAGTAGTAGCCTAACATCATTTCCTCTTTTGCTTCATAATGCTGATGGGTTTCTTTTGGTTTGGAATGATTTCAGTCTTGCACATTCGGAGTTGTCAACTGTTTTCTATGAGAAGGTTTTAATGCTTGCATGGGGGTGAGTAACACTAATAATTTATTATTGGACTTTTAATACCGCCTTGAATTTTAGCCAATATAACGGAACAAAACGAAGTAGAATTTTGACCCCTCGTTCTGTTCTATTTCTAATGCATAGGTACAACAATATTTTTATTCTTGCCATCGGTGTCCTTGTATTTATATTTGCAACTGTCGGAGTTTTGCTTGTCATGGAAACATTGAGTGCTTTCCTGCACGCTTTACGTCTTCATTGGGTTGAGTTCCAGAACAAGTTTTATGAGGGAGATGGTTACAAGTTCAGCCCATTTTCATTTGCATTGATTGGTGATGAAGACGAATGAGATGAATGAGATGTGACGTGCTGTTCTTTGAGTTCTGTCTCACATTTGTGTTATAAAATGTTATAAAATCCGTCTATTCATTTATTCAAACAAAAGGGTGTCTAGAGATGGAAATGAAATGGGATAATATAGTGTTCCCAGTCAGTAACTTGGGGAGGTGAGGTTGTGTTCGGCCCTGTACTCCTTGTAATTTATGAAATCGTTTTGCTTGTAGTTTTTCAAGTTAATAAAACAGTCCCCAGAGTGAGGTTGGCTGATGTATGTTTGTAAGAATTAACATTATTTTTTATGGTCCGTTGATGTCTATTTGATTATTATTTTTTTTTATTAAATTTTATTGCCAATTTAAAACCAAAGTTGCAACTAAAATACATCAAGAGGCTAAAAAGCCAGTAAACTAAGACTCAGTAGAATTGAAAGTCATTCCATTCTTGACAAAAAAGAAGGCCTAGTGGGTAAGCTACGGACTGACCACCATTTTCTAAGTTGCAACTTTTTTTTAGCTTTCTTAGTTGCAACCTTTTTTAGAAGTAGAAGATTTGCTGAAAAATTCATCTCACGGAACCATGTCTACATTGAAGTACTTGCAGAATTGATTTCAACCTGATCCATCTTGCATGAAAGATCCAAGGCAAAAAAATAACAAAGAAGAGCACAAATCACTTCACATGGCAGCATTATGACAAATCAACATGACACTAGTAATATTCTTATCAATCACTTTGATAATAAATTTAAATTTCAACATGTTACTTTTGCGGATAATTGTTGATGGGTGAAAACGATTTGCTGGTTTTCGAGAAAAAATGTAGAGACGAGCGATTCCTCGATCGAGCAAATTGCCTAAACCTTTAGGAACCAGATGCACTGCACGAGAGTGCTTTGAGTTTGAGAGATCAATCTGTAGGACTCCGGCCCAAACCAAGACAATGGACGTTCCAGAGTCAATTCTGTTACAAAGAGGGATGAGGGTCGATTTGTAGGAGGAAAGCTGAGAAGTGTGTGTGAGATCAATGATGATAGAAGGATTGTGGATGTGTTGAAGACTTCTGCAAGTTTTGTGAACTATTGAGTTCAGATAAGATAAGTTCTGATTGATTGAATTCTGCTCTGTTGAGAGTTCTTGTTCAGATGAAAATTCTTGTTGTTCAATCGTGGATTCAGAAACTTATTTATATTGCAAGAACAACAGATACATTGATCCCCAGTAAGTGTGACGGTTGCTGGAGTGAAAGAGTGGGAAAATGGGAAATCGTGGTTAAACCAGTTCCACGTGCATGGGAGAATTGGTTGATTGTCCATCCACTACTTTGCTAACTCCTTCAACTGCTTGCACAACTTACTCACATTTCTCATCGTGGGTGTGCACACGTGTCGTAGGCCGCCAGACCAAAATCTTAGTGAATATCCCCCCATGTGACATGATTGATGTCTCATGAATGTGGAGTAAGCAAGGCAGACGTGTATTTAATCGGTCAATTGTTGATTTGGCTAAACTATGAGTCGTAGCCTTGATGACTCCAGCATAATGAACAAATGACATATGCTCTGAGAATCATGAATGAAGAATAAGACGCCTGCTGGGACAATAATGATGCTCAGACGTTGAATCTTGATAAATTGTGATATATCATTTTACCAGTTGAGGTAATAATGATGTTTTGATAATTTGGATTGAGGCGGGTCCGATGAGATTGCTCGATCATGGACCTATTCTGATATGTCGAGTATACGTCGGAGCGTACGGAGGTATCCCTGAACGAGGATTCATTATTGGAGAATCATGAAAGATATGAATTATTATTAAAATAATAATGGAGAGACGTGGGATTGACGGGCCATGATGGGCAAGGGACCGGCTAGGTCCGATCATGGAGGTGCACGGGCCATCATGACTCTCGCACTTGCATTCCTAAGAATTTTAGGTATTTTGTTGCTCATTTGAGCAATATTTTAGATTTTCAGAAGAGTTTGATCTTGACTGAAACTCTTATTTTTGCTTGGATGAGCAAGTAGGACTTTGCTCGTGCGACCAATATTTTAAGAATATTAAAATAATGATATTTTAATATTTTCCGTGAGAAGCACGGACGAACGTGGGACCATTTGACTTTTTGGCCTTTTGGAGATTTGAGCAATATCAGAGAAATATGGAAACCAAAAGTTTTCTCAAACGAGGGAGTTTCATGAGATGAGACAAGCAATTATAAAATAAAGAATTGGAGAGGCGTGGGACCAGCCACGGCCTGTGGGCCATGTCCCATGACGCTCTTCCCTATTTTTTATTATTATTTTTCGATTGTGTGAAGAAATATGGAAAATTATGAGTTTTGCTCAAACGAGGAAGTTTGCTCAAACAAGGGAGTTTTCAAGAGATGAGGAAAATAATAAAATAAGGTGAAAAGAAAAAAATGGAGAGGCATGGGATAGGCCACGGCGACATGGCCTGCCAGTCGGTGGGTCTGGTCTCGTGGGCACCTCTTTTTTTTTTTTTTAATTTTTTCCTTTCTTATTTTGCATAGGTTATATTTCCTCGTTCGTCCATATTTTGGGTGCTCGTTCGTGTATTATTGATAAGTACACTCGCACCATTTTCTCGGGGCCTACTCGGTGGCGGCCCAAATGCCCAAAAAGTGAATATATATTACTAATCCATGGAATTCAACTGAGAAAAGCCATGAAACGGAGTAATGAGATAAAAATAGCTTATTTTATCGGAATTCAATTAATAAATATTGCGCCAGAATTAATCAACGAATGGCTCTATACTAGCAGAAAATCTGTCTAGGAGCGTTATATTTATTCGAGAATCGAGGTATGAGATGGTAGAAGCATCATACTCGCTCTAAATGTTCATTCTATATAATCAGGGAACATTCCGACATCCCGGAGAAGTTATCGCTCTATACTAGCAGGCAGTCTGTCTAGGAGCCGTCCAATCACTATCGGTTTTATACAGAAGTGGATACTAAAATTGCTCAATATTTATGAGATATGCAAAATATTGAAAGCTCGGCTTTAATGATTGCATATTCATGCGTGCTTTGAGAGGTTGTAAGCTCAGTCAGATATTGTGACATGAGCTTTCACGTCTAATCCTAAAATACGAATTTCACATACGTGTCATAAACTAGGCCAGAAATATGCAAAATTATGATTTTACGATTTTAACCTTTGTCAAAAATCCACCATCAACAATAATATTTCACTTTTGACGATAACAAACAAATGGAACACGTTCCTGATGGACTGGAGATAAAAAAGGAAGTCTTTGATTTGAAAGAAGACATATCTCCAGGACCCAGTTTTCTCTTGATGTTTCTATAGAGCAACATGACAAAGTATCAGTCGATACTTGCTGTTAGAGCATTGCTCGGTTGAACCTACCAAGCGTTGGTATGTCAAGTTTGGTTGTCATATTTTAGTGAATCAAAACCCATGTTAAGAGTCGCTTGATTATGTACTAGAGTCAACTTCGTATAGGTTAGCTTGAAAGTATTAGGATAATGAGACATTACAAGTATTGCGAAGACTTGAATATTTGAAGAAACAAGGAGCTACAACGACAACAATCATCCTTCCGCTTGAGGTTAGTGATATTTGACTTGAACTGTTTCATTTCCTAACGTATCTTTCAAGTCGTGCATATTGAAAACAAAACTGCGAAGCATATTTGAACTCTAGATAGACATAGTATTAAGGAATACAATACGAGGTTTATTGCTTAACCATTAAACTTTTTAGATAAGACATCGCCATAATCATTTGAACGCTATTGTGATTATGTATGGGTATAAGGTGAGGATTTCATCCTAGGGAACAATGTTTTACATGTGTTCTAAGGAAGTAAGTTCATAAACTTGTTTGTGAATCGAAAAGGAAATCGCCATGAGTTATTGGTTTTGTTATTCATTGCATATCTTATGAACAACCAATATGTGTGATTGGGTATAACCGTTCACGACTTGCTTGTGTTCTTGGTAGAACTATTCACAAAGGCCTGACTTATGTATTGATATGACTTTTATTAGTGAAACCGATCTTAAGTAATCACCTGAGATGGTATGATCGGGTTTGTGATTTTATGTCTGACCAAATATGGGAAAGCGGAACTGATCTTAGTAAGAGGTGCAATACATCACAAAGGAGAACCGATCCTTGTATGAGGTGCATCAAGGTTTATAACAGAAATGGGAACCGATCCTATGAACATGTGCAACACGTTTTTAGGTGAAGTGGAACCGATCCTATGGACATGTGCAACACATATAAGTTAGATATCATATACATGTGGGGAACCGATCCTAGTACCTAGTCAACCGAATTTTGGAAAGCTAGTGTGACTATGCACAGTACTCACATGGAAGGTAGAACCGAAACTTGTTTCGGTAGAACCCTTAAACCCATGATTATGATTAAATGTTATTTGATCAATCGTATAGTTCTTGAAAGTCGGATGAACCAATTCTAAACTTGTTTGGAAGTGTGGCAAATCGGTTTCAAGGTTGTAACTTGTAAGTGTGAAAGAGAACTTACAAAGTAAGGATGTCGACATACTTTGAACACGTGGATTAGTAATGTAGATTTACTAATTAGAGATTTTTCGAGAGATTTCGATCATTATTTTTGGACAGAGCATTTCCAGGAATTATGAAAACCGAATTTGTGCTTTAATGAATATCTTGAGAATATTTTCTGTTTTGGAAATTCCTTGGTGTCCAAACTTTCTTGTCCATAAATACTTGAAGTTTGCCTTTCTAGCAAACTAATCCTTCGTAAAAACAAGCTTCCTCTTTGTTGTGTTGTTACTGGTGTAGACGCCTATTCGGAGAGGAGAGTAACCTAATTAGGATAAATCTCGTACGGCCGCTCAGTTTAAAGTCTTCTTTGGGATTGAGAAGCTCTAGCGTGTACCGTTAGTGGTAAACTAGATAATTGCGGTTTATCTTTTGTTTTCATTGATTTGATTGACTAACGGTGGTTGAACTTTTATTGCACCTAGTTTGTTTATGCTTGAGAATCTTCTCTTCTGATATAAGATTCACTCAAACTAGTTCAGAATTTCGACAGGGATCTTTAGACTGTTGTTAGTTCTAAAGAAGATCTTGTGATAATCCATTATTAACCGACTCCGTTCTGTGCGTGATTGATCACAAGAGATTCAAGTGATTGTGTGCAGGTTTTTATTGAATATCTAAGAAGATTTGAAGACGAAGAAGATATTGAAGATTTCTGATTTGTGGGTTCATAACCTTTGGTGTGCACAATACTTATTTCGGTAAAAGAGGATCCAATTAATAATCAGTTTATTCATTTGATAGATTGGATTGACTAATTGAGTAGATCAGTATCATAACAATTCTTTGGATTAATAGTGTTGTTGGCTTAATCTTAAACGATTACTTCGGTAATTGAACATAAGATAGATCTAAGGACCTGACAAAGGAGTTTATGTTAAGATAAACAAAAGAGCCTTTGTCCGACTCATATCACTTGGTTGAATAGAGTTGATACCAAACAGATTTGTTGTTCATTTACTGTTTGGAATACGAACCAAAGGAATTGTTCCAAGTACGTGACTTATTCATAAGTCGGAGGCGTGGGAATACAGACGGAACTAGGTGAACTATAGGTTTAGGTGATTGGTCTCAACTATACGAAGTTAGGTGTAATTTTTTGTAGCGGCTTAATCCTGAGAGTATTCAATTCTGGACAAGGTCCCGGGATTTTTCTGCATTTGTGGTTTCCTCGTTAACAAAATCTTGATGTGTCATTTACTTTATATTTCCGCATTATAATTGTTTTATTATAATTAAAGTATATTACACAAACGTTAATTCCTATTTACTTGATAAGTGAATCTTATTGTGTTTGGTTAAGTCCGAACCTTTTTATCAAGTAACATACTTCATTGTTGTATTGTCTAGATCTCGTATCCATAGACGATCACACGAAGTGTGAACCGATTAGTTGTATTGTCTCGACTCAGTCCATAGACAATTACTTTCGGAGAAAGGACTTATAGGTAGGAAAAGTTTTATCTTGAGGTATATTTGGGTACCCTCGCCTTTTCACATCGTATTTGTTTTAATCTTGTCTTTGTAGTATAGTCATCCATATCCTTGTCGTATCAACAAACTCTTTTCGTATTTAAATCAGTAATAGTAGAACCTTAGAAGTTTAGTTTCACCAATCCAACTCCCCGAAGGATCGATCCGTATTTTCCATTTTCTGCGTATTAGACGCAGTGCACTTGCGGTTTATAATTGTAGGTTTCTAAGACTAACATTCATCTACTATTTTACATGCCAATAACAAATTTTATCTGTATCATATTATTCATGTTTCTAAAGCCTCTCATAACTTGATCTCTATTCATAAGTTTGCGAAAGACAAAAACTTTTCTCTAACCTTTACCTAAATTCATTTTTGTGTCAAGGATCTCAAATCAGGGAGGATCCTTTTCCAGGGACCCATTGACAATGGCCTTTATACCTTCCTTATCAATTCAGCTACAACTCTTTCATCAGCTTCAACCCTATCTTGTGTTAAAGCTTTATCTGAAGTGTGGCATATTAGATTGGCACATCCTTCCTTTGATTCCTTTAGTAGAGTATGTAAGTCTATAATGCTTGATACTGCTCAGTCAAGACTAGTATTTTGTACTCTCTTTAGACTAGTTTAAAAGGTATTCAACATCCATTCCGTTGCGATAATTCAATCATTTGAATATAGTTTGAAGTTCTCTAATGCCTTAATTATCTAACATATCACTTTAATTCTATGATGAAGTTCCATTCATTAAACAAATATTTTTTTTCTAAGCTGAAATTGCAAGATTTGTCAAGCCTAAAAATTAATCTTCTCGGAGTTTCGTTCTCCTGCTTCATAACCCTCTAATGATAGAATCGATGACGATATTGTATCTTGAAAGTTATTATGCCCTGTGTCATAAATGTTGAATTTTTAATTTGATGTAGTCTTTAATGTAAAGAACTTTACAATATTTTCCGGTCCAACCGATATTATTTTTATAGGAGTTATACTGTAATTAATTTATTTTTTTAGATAAAAGGATAAATATATTAAAAAGAAAAGAGTATTTAAAGGAGTAATAGGATAACAATAACCTCCCGGGAAGTACAAAGCAATTATATATTGACTATCTCATCCCACTGAAATAGAATTTGATTAGCCGAGTAACTATTAAAAACACCATCTCTAGTAGACCATAACAATATATTTTGTTTGACCGCAATCACATGTTGCTTAGCCCTTCCTATATAAACTCCTCGTGTTTCGTTCTTTCCATACCTCCAAAATATTTCGGATGGTAGAAGATTCCAAATAACCAAATTTATGTTACTGATATTGCTTATTCTCCATACTTGAAGATGAAACAAAACACTACCTGACAGAGTCCACTTGATATGCCATCTATTTAAGAAAGAGCGCCATGAAGCCAAAGCCCATTCACAATGTACGAAGAGATGGTAAAGCCAAAGCCCATTCACAAAGTACATTTGATTTCTTGAGGTTATAGTATGATTAGTGTAGGTTGAAATCCTCTTTTTTTTATATCCATTGATAAAGTCAAGAGCCTTTTAGGGAAAGGTTTTCTGGCGACGTTGACCAAAGTCAAAATCTAGGTTTTTTCGTGTTTAATTTCTTCGTTAATGTCAAGTGGTTTTTGCATTAATTTCAGGTAATTTACGTCTGAATCTTACCAATTCTTCTCGATTTAATTTCGATGATAGGTGTTGATTGAATTATTTTGTTTTTTGATTTCTAAGAAAACAAATTTTGATATTTGTGGTGAAAATTAATGGGTTTGGATGAATCCTCCTTCCCAACAACGAATATAATATCTCAAATTGATATTTCCTCTCTTCCTAAAGATGGAATAATGGGTAATGATCCTTCAATAGAGTTACCTGATGAGTTATTCGAAATTAGTTTAAACAAATGGAAGTTTAGTTTGATTGGAAGGATAAACTTTCAAAATTTAAATTAAATGAAGTTGTTGTTTCTCTTATGGAGCAACAGAAACTTACTGGATATTGTCAACTAATTCCTATAGGTAAAGGTTTTTTTTTTCATAAAGTTATCAAATGTGGTTAACAAAAAAAATGTTTGGAAAGATAAAGTATGGTAGATTGGAAATCAAATTGTGAGTATCAGGGATTGAGAACTTAATTTCAAATCCGAGAATCAAAAGATAATTAGTGCGAGAGTTTGGGTTAAATTTCTACGGTTGTGCATTGAGTATTGGAAGGAGGAGATTGTTCTTTAATTAGGTAAGTTATTGGTAAACCTATCATAGTGGACGAAACCAACATGTACAAAGTGGTAGAATATTATGCTAGTGTATTAGCGAAAGTTGATTATGCAAAATGAAATCTAGAAAATATTTGGGTTAAAAACTAAATACGGTGTTTCTATCAACTAGTCAAGATTCCTAATGGTCCAAAATCATTGCAGGATTATTGGTCATTTAGTATCTTGAAGTAGATTACTTTGCAGAAAACTCCATGAAAACAATACAATTTTAGTAGTTCACGCTGCCAAAAATAGTAGAAGGAGGAGTATAAACAAAGACAAAGAAGAGACTGGTAATAGAAATATGCATGTTAGTGAAAATAATAATTTTAGTTTACATGAAACCGTTACTTCACATGTAGTGTCGGGAACTTTGGTAGATACTACAACAATAGTGGAGGAAAATATTACGGTTATTCCTGGGATTCTTTCTACTAACGGGAAGTTTCAAATACTTATGAAAACTGAGGATGATGAAGATGATTCTTCTACTGATGAGAAAATTGAGGTAATTCTAAATACATCTAGACTTTTGAATACATGGAAATCATCTTTTACTGAAATTATACAAAATAATGATGGTGTAATTTGTGAAAGAAATAGTAATGGGATCAGCAAGTAAACAAGCTCATGGAGTTATTATTGAAGAAGTAAAAATTCCACTGGGTAAAGCACTAAAATGATAAAGTCCCAAGTTGTCAGTAGAAGGAAAGCAAGTAAATAAAATACTTAAGTTGATTCAAATAAGGGAGCTTTACTACTTCCCAATCTTCTAAATTGATGATAGAATATATTGGAATGTCGTAGGTTTGAGAAATTTAAAGCCACATACAAACTTAAATCACTAGTTACACAAAATAGTCCTTCTTTGGTTTGGGTCTCTGAACCTAAAGTTTGATGTAGTGAAGATTTTTAAAGAAAAAAAAAACAGTACCAGGTATGAGTCATTTGATAATTTATAATTCAAGAGGTACAATAAAAGGTAGTATTTGTCTATTTTGAAATAAATCAATATCAATTCCTCAAGTAGTTTCAATAACTAGTCAATGCTTAACAGTTGAAGTGAGTGGTATTCTAGTATCTGGGATACATGTTGCAGTTCTTACTGTTGATAAAGATAATTATGAAAGGAACTGGGATCTAGTAGCTTAGATAAACCTTTACTATTAATAGGTGACTTTAATGTTATTCTATCAGTTGATGAGAAAAAAGGTGGAAGAAATCCTTTAAATGTGTGTGGGCTTATTCAAAGTCCTAAAAGTAAAGCTGAATTTTCTTGGTCTAATGGCAAGGTTGGAGATAAACGAATTATCTGTAGTTTAGACAGAGCGGTTTATAACATCAAATGGATTAATACTTATAAATGGATGGAGTTACAAGGTTGGTTCTAGAGGAATTTCTGATCATAGTCCTTTAGTGGGGTGAGATATGGATATTCCTAGACAAAAAAAACATACCCTTCAAGTTTAAAAAGTATGGTTATCTCATCAAGTTTTTCTTCGTATTGTGAAAGATGGTTGGGAATAAGTTATTAGTAAAAATACGGTTAAAATTTTACGCAGAAACTCAATACCTTAAAATGTTTTAAAGAAATAGAGTTAGGAGATTTTTAGAGACATCAATGTTAAACTAAATGAAGCGAAAGAAAAATAATGAAGACAATGATTCCATCTGACACTGATCATTCTAATATGTAATTATTCAATGGCATGATTATTTCCAAAGGTCAACATTGTTGATGGTGGATTTTTTAAAAGGGCTAAAATCATAAAACCATAACCTTACATATTCCTAATGTATTAATCAGACGAGTATTGATACTCATGTCTCTCGTTTAAGCATGAAATCTCATGCCACGATGATCTCTGGAAGAGTGTATTTCCTCTCTGATCATCCATAAGAACATGTGACTGAGTGTATTGCCTTCTCAGAGCATACATGAATATGCAGTCTCTCAATTGAGACCACGACATATTTCACCAATACTGAACAATTTAAATAATCACTTTTATATAGAACCGAAATGATTGGACGTTTCCTAGACAACTTGCCTGCTAGTATAGAGCGATGACGTCTTCAGGATGTAACAATGTTTTCCCTGACTGTATAAAAGACATATGTATATAATCTTAATGATTTGACGGCTCCTAGACGGTTTTCCAGCTAGTATAGAGCGATAATGGTTTTAGGATGTAACAATGTTTTCCCTGACTGTACAGAATAAATATGACGCTTCAATTAGCTCATATCACTCAATTCTCGAATAATCATATTGTTCTTGCCTGATAGAGCCATCACTTAATCAATTAATTATTTCTAGTTGCAAGATTCATCAATTGAATTCCTAGAAAGAATTTTACGTTAATCATAATATTTCATTACTTTAATTCATGGCTTTTCCCAATAGAATTTCTTGGGTTAGTTATAAATATTCAACGTACGGGCATCTGGACCATCACTGAGCAAGCCCCAAGAAAATGGTGCGAGTGTACTTGGCAATAATGCACGAACGAGCACCCGAGTGCACGAACGAACACTAAAAAATATGGAAAAACGAGGAAACCTATGCAAAATAGGGAAGACAAAATAATAATAGTATAATAAAAGAGGCGCTAGGGAACCGGGCCCACCGTCCGGCCCCACGCCTCTTCCCATTATTTTATTATTTTTTCTAATCTCATGAAAACTCCTTCATTTGAGCTAACTCCCTCATTTGAGAAAAACTCTCAGTTTCTCCATATTTCCTTCACACGATGAAATAAAATTAAAAGATAGGGAAAGGTATCACGGGACCGGGCCTACTACCCGTACGGCCATGCCCTACCCGTGGCAGGTCCCACACTTTATGATTCCTTATTTTGTTATCATTATTATTTCCTTCATCTCATGAAACTCCTTCGTTTGAGCAAAAACCCTGATTTTTCCATATTTTCTCAAATATTGCTCAAACCATCAAAACACAAAAAGTCAAATTGTCACATGATCGACTAGACTATTCACGATAAATATTAACATATTATTTTAATATTCTTTAAATATTGGTCGCACGAGCAATGTCCTACTTGCTCATTCAAGCAAAATTGAGAGTTTCAGTCAAGATTAAACTCTTCTGAAAATCCAAAATATTACTCAAACATGCACCAGAAAATACCATAACTCTCAGGACTGAGACACGTACACTATGGTGACACGGGCATGTTACCATGACCGACCAGGGTCGGCCTTTGGCTTGCAAGGAGCCGGTCCTACACATCTTCATAATTTGACCTAATTTGTTCATATTGGGTTCAAACTCTTTCCAAATAGTTTGGAATCTCATCAAACGACCGCCAGTCGGTCCCAAGACCACCAAGGGACAGTTCCATGCCCTCTTGGTCGGTCCCTCATCTCTCCATAATTAGGTTTTATTGCCTAATGATCATACGAGCACTATTTCAATTAATGATTATACCGGCATTTAATCATCCTTCCACCAACTGGTCTTCAAAGAATTTTGGTGCACGCTCATTCGAGCACCTGGGCGCTACATGGTCGGCCATCATTCCATGTATCCGGTCTTTCTCTCGCTCAGTGATTTATTTTCAGTAAATCATCAATTGATCAACAATCGATCAAAATTAATTTTTTGAATCAAATGCTCTTCAAAGCATAATTATGAACATATTCAAATGCCAATATTTTCTATGTTGATCCAGCAATCAACATTCTAGTTAATCATATTTGTTCCAGCTACCAATATTTTAAATTAAAATTTTATTTGGTCGCGCTACCAGTAATTCATGAAACGAGCAATATTTGCTCGGGCTAGGAATATTGGTTAACTATCAATATTTAATTATTCACGTGAGCAATACTTGCTCACACGAGCAATATTTTCCCAAGTTAACAATATTTATTCAACTATCAATATTCAGTAATTCATCAAATGAGCAATATTCGCTCAGACGAGCAATATTTTCTCAGATTATCAATATTCATCGTGTTGATTCAACCATTAACATTCATTCGAGAATTATACATTTGTCTCAACAGACATGCTCAATCCATGAATCATAGAGTATTCATCAATCATGCTCGACTCAACAATATCAAGACTCATCGTCTGATCAAGTAAACAACTGACTAACTAAATACACGTCTGCTTTGCAGACTCCACAATCACGAGACATCAATCATGTCACATGGGGGATACTAACTAGGGTTTTGGTATGACGGCATGCGGCACTTGTGTTTATCCACGATGAGAATGTGATTAAGTCGTACAAGCGGTTAGAGGAGTTATCAAAGTAGTGGGTGGACAATCAACCAAGTCTCCGCATGATGAGTAACTGGTTTTAACACGATTTCCCACTTTTCCACTCTTTCTCCAACAACCATCATACTTATTGGGATAAATGTGTCTACTATTCTTGCAATATAAATAAGTCTCTGAATCCATGATTCAAAGGACAAGAAAGAACAAGAACGCTCGTCTAAACAAGGAATTATAATCGTTTGAGCAATCACTCTCAACAGAGAAAAAAATCAATCAATCAATCAAAACTTATCTTATTTCTTCACGCAGAATACACAACACATCCACAATCCTTGATCAACATTGACCTCACACACTTCTCAGCTTCCCTCCTATAGACCAACCCATCCTCTCTTGTGACCGAATTGACTCTGGAACGACCATTGTCTTGGTTTAGGCCGGAGTCCTACAAATTGATCTCTCGAACTCAAAGCACTCTCCTGCAGTGCATCTGTTTGTAAAAGGTTAAAGCAATTTTCTCGGTCGAAGGGTCTTCGTCCGCACGGTCGTCTCTTCGCTTTTCCTAAAAAAAACAGCAAATCATTTTCTCCCATCAACAAGCACGCATTTATAACCTATTATACATTTATTTGCCAGAAATCAAGAACTCGGTGGGCTAAGAATGAAGCTGTAGTTCTTGTTTTTTTATATTACTGTGAAAATCAGAAAGAAAACTAGAATATGCCAATAACCATTTAACATTGCCCATTCTAGAGTCCTGATAACAACAAGGATATACATACATACATATATATATATATATATATATGTATGTATTATGTGTGTGTGTATATATGTATGTATGTATGTATGTATGTATGTAGTATGTATGTAGGGGCATGATCCCTTATTGCTGTTACTTTAATATTGAACCAATAGGTCTAAAGAGCATAATTCATGGGTTTCCTTTTGAATCTCCATCACAACAAAGTAAGATTTCAGAAGATGGAAATTTAGATGCACAATCTATCACTTGTATATTTTTGACACTCCTACACCCCATTTTAAAAGTCTTCAAAATCAAAAAAATCATATACCTCATTCCTCATTTGAACTTTCACTGATACTAGTATACTACATTCAGAATTACTTTCTTCTGATTATATGAGATATTTGGAATCAATTTTCTAAAAACTCTCTTATTTATTAAGAACCAAATTTCTCTCATGAGACAAAAAGTTGTAACCTTTCATATCTGTTTCATTTGTTTTAATATTGAACTTTTATTTTCACCGAAAGTAAGAACATCAATGAAAGAAGAAGGATTTAAAAACTTGAAGATGCCACCAAGCCAATTCTCATACATTTGAAGAAATATCTGGATAGACAATATGTGACCAAATCTGTTTGAAAGCACTAATAACATGATATTTTTTCCTTACATTGTGATAAGCAAAAGCATCATCTAAGTCTTCCAAATGATTTCCACACCATGTTATTTTTTCTTCACCATCACAAATAACATCTAATATTTTCACAAGGATAAACTCAGAATGTTCATCAGGAATATCCACTGTCCATTTAGAAATAAATTAAAAAACCAGGTTTGCATTTTGTCTTATGAAAGAATTGTCTTCTCCGATAATATCAATCAAAGTAGTGTCATTATCCAATTTTCATACCATACAGAAACTTGAGTAACTTTCCTAACTATCCATCTTGCATTTTCTTCTAGCTATTGCATCACCCACTTAATGCCATACGACACTGTAGATTTTTTATAAGTAGATATCCCTCTGCCATCTTCATTTTTAAATTTTGCTCTAAGGAATCTAGCCCAATCTCCCTCTTTATTTTGTATTTTCCAAAGAAGTTTCATCGATAAATATTTGATTATATCTTCAAGACTTCTGATTCCCAAACTGCCTTCTGCAATTGGAGAATACAGTTCTTCCTATTTTAATGTAATGATTTATTTATTTTGTTTCTGGGTCACATGACCATAAAAAAATTCTGATATTTTTTTCACAATCACTTAGGGAAACTCTTATATGGTATTTATGTTAAAACATCCACATCTTAAGGATCATCCATATAAACAGGGATGATCAGAATTTTATGGAGATTTATTCCACTACGGAGATCTAGATAAATATCCACTAACTGGGACCCATATATTCCTTTACTTGTTTTTATTATATGAAAATACTAAAAAAAAAATTATCCGGTTAATCAATGATCGGATGATGAGAAAAAGGAAAAATGAAAATATATACTATTAGAGCACTGCTCGGTCAAACTCGCAAACGTTGCTATCTCAAGCTTGTTTGTCAAGTTTAGGTGATCAAAACTATAAGTCTTGATTTCTAGTCAACTTATAGCTATGTCTCGGATTAGGATAGAATGTGTAGTTGAGCTTTAGACTTCATGGCGTTCATCGATGGAAGATGAAGATCTAGTGAGGAGATCTTGGAGGAACTTCATCAACAAAAGGTATGTGGAGACTAAAACTTATATATCATTCAAAAGTCTATTCTATTCTATCTCCTATGGAGACTAAGTCGTATAGCTGTATCGACTTTTACATTATACACATTTGATATTTCGAGCGGAGTTTAACTCGCTTATATCTTTCTCGAAATATGTGTTGTATAGCTTTTTTGCTTTATCTACGTTCATCATTATTCTTGACGAGTTTAGTTGGAAACAATTTATTTGTTGGAAACTAAATAATGAGTCAAAAGATAATCATGTGAAAATTTCCATGAAATAGCGTACATGATTTGTGTGAGACAGTCATTTGATGTAAACTCAGAATGTTTCGTATTGATCATTCGATCACTTGAAAATAACTTATAAGCTAATAATTTGTGTGAGACAACTATTGTCGTCTTCTAAGGATGCTTCTATGATTGAAATGGGAGTTTAGAACAAATAACCATTATCAGGATATAGCACAGTATGCATACCAGTATGCAAACTGTTGTAGTATGATTCAGGTCCGGAAACCAAGTTTGCATACCAGTATGCGAACGATTTTAACTATCAAAGTCTGGGAACCAAGTTTGCATACCAGTATGCTAACGGTTTTACCTGAGTCAGGTCCGGAACGACAATATGTGTAGCCGTTTACGAACTACCGGACGTGACCAAATTCCGAAACTCAAGTTTGCATACCCGTTTGCAAACTGAGTTGGTTTAAATTCTAAAATTGGTTAAGTATTGTTAGAGCATAACTCGGTTTAACCCACCAAGCGTTGGTATGTCAAGTTTGGTTGTCATATTTTAGTGAACCAAAACTCATTTAAAGAGTCGCTTGATTATGTACTAGAGTCAACTTCGTATAGGTTAGCTTGAAAGTATTAGGATATGAGACATTACAAGTATTGTGAAGACTTGAAGAAGTGAAGAAGTAAGGAGCTACAACGATGACATCATCCTTCCACTTGAGGTTAATGATATTTTACTTGAACTGTTTCATTCCCTAACGTATATTTCAAGTCGTGCATATTGAAAACATAACTGCGAAGCATGAATGATTACACTCTAGTTAGACGTAGTATTAAGGATACGAAGTATAATGCTTATCTTTTGAACTTCGTATATAAGACATCGACATAATCGTTTGAATGCTATAGTGATTATGTATGGGTATGAGTGAAGATTTCATCCTAGGAAATAATGTTTTACATTCGTTTAAAGGAAGTAAATTCATGAACTCGTTTTGTGAATCGAAAGGGAAATCGCTAGGCTTATTGGTATTGTGATTCATTGCATATATTTTGAACTTCCAATATGTGTGATTAGTATAACCGCTCATGACTTGTTTATTTTCTTGGTAAAACTATTCACAAGGCCTGACCTTTGCATTGGTATGAATTTTATTAGTGAAATTGATTTAAGTAATCACTTGAGATGGTATGATCGATTTAGTGTTATTGGTATGACCAACTCCGGGCAAAGGCGAACCGATCCTATGGAGAGGTGCAACCGATCACAAAGTGGAATCGATCCTTGTAAGAGGTGCAACACGTTTTTAGCATATGGGGGAACCGATCCTATGAACATGTGCAACACGTTTTTAGTGATGGGGGAATCGATCCTATGGACATGTGCAGCAAATACAAGTAGTTACCACAAGTATGTGGGGAACCGATCCTAGTACCTAGTCAACTGAATTTTTGGTAACTAGTGTGACTATGCATAGTACTCACATAGAGGTAGAACCGAAACTTGTTTTGATAGAACCGTTAAACCCGTGATTTGTGATTGAGTGTTCTTAATCAATCACATAGTTCTTGGAAGTCAGATGAACCAATTCTAAACTCGTTTGGAAGTGTGGCAAATAGGTTTCAAGGTTGTAAGTATGAAAGAGGACTTACAAAGTAAATATGTCGACATTCTTTGAACATGTGCAGTAACGCTTATCTTATATTGTTCAAAGATATTCATTAATAACTAAAGGAAAATCACGGATCGAAATATAAGTTGAAAATCTTTTAATTAAGGTTAATTTTATTTTTAGAAAAATGAAAATTGGTAATGTGCATTTACTGATTAGAGATTTTCTAAGAAATTTTCGGTCAATGTTTGGACAAATCATTTCCAGGAATTATGGAAACCGAATCTGGAATTTATTGCATATCTTGAGAATATTTTTGATTTTGGAAATTCCTTGGTGTCCAAACTTCCTTGGTCTATAAATATCAAAGTTTACATTTCAAGCAAACTAATCCTCAGAGCCAGCAAAACTACCTAGTTGTGTTATTACTGGTGGATCCGCCTATTCGGAGAGGAAAGTAACCTAATTAGGCGAAATCTCTTACAGACATTCAGTTTAAAGACTTCCTTGGGATTGAGAAGCTCTATTAATTAGTACCGTTGGTGGGAAACTAGATAATTGCGGTTTATTTTTAGTTTTCCATTGATTTGGTTGACTAACGATTGTTGAACTTTGATTGCACCTAGTTTGTTTATGATTGAGAATCTTCTCTTCTGATATAAGATTCACTCAAACTAGATCTAAGTTTCGACGGGGATCTTTAGACTGTTTGTAGATCTAAACACTTCTTGTGATAATATATTTTTAACAGACTCTGTTCTGTGCGTGATTGATCACAAGAGATTCAAGTTTATTGTGTGCAGGTGTTTATTGAAGATTAAGAAGATTTGAAGACAAAGAAGACTTTGAAGATTTCCGATTTGGGTTCAAAATCTTTGGTGTGCACAATACTTATTTCGGTTAAAGAGGATCCAATTATAATGAGTTTATCCTTGTGGCAGATTGGATTGATTAGTTGAGTAGATCGGCATCAGTACGATTCTTTGTGATTCAAGGTATTGATTGCAAAATCTAGGCGATTACTTTGCTAGTCGTTAGTGGATAGATCTAAGGACCTGAAAAAGGAGTTTATTGTGATAAACGGAAGAGCCTTTTTTCGAACTCACATCACTTGGTTGAAATGAGTTGATACAAACAGATTTGTTGTTCTTTTACTATTTGGAGTACGAACCAAAGGAATTGTTCCAAGTACGTGACTTATTCATAAGTTCGTGGCATGTGAATACAGACGGAACTAGGTGAACTATAGGTTTAGTTGCTTGGTCTCAATTATACGAAGTTGGTTTATTTTGTATAGCGGCTTAATCCTGAGAGTATTCAATTCTGGACAAGGTCCCGAGGTTTTTCTGTATTTGCGGTTTCCTCGTTAACAAAATCTTGCTGTGTCTTTTACTTTTCTATTTTGCATTTATAATTGTTTTTATTAAAATTAGAATTAAAATACACAAACGTTAATTTCTATTTACTTGATAGTAATCCTATTGTGTTTGATTAAGTCCGAACCCTTTATCAAGTAAACGTACTTCGTTGTTGTATTGTCTCGATCTTGTATCCATAGTCAATCACATAAGTTATATTTTTGTCGTATTGTCTCGATCTTTTATCAGTAGACGATCATACGAAGTGTTAACAGGTTAGTTGTATTGTCTCGACTCAGTCCATAGACAATCACTTTCGGAGAAAGGACTTATAGGTGGAAAAGTTTTAGATTGAGGTATATTTGGATACCCTCGTCTTTTCAATTGGTATCAGAGCAGGCAAACACGAAAAGATCTAACAATCTGTGTTTAATGCGATCCAACCTATAAGACATGAGTCAAAGTAAAGTTAAGAGAAAGCGAAAACTAAAGAAAGACTCAGTTAACGTATCACAAGACGTTGAAAGTTTTGATTTTAAGAAATGCTTAAAAGGAGCTTCTTCATCAATTTCTACTTGCTCTTCTGAGAATAAGTATGAATATTCTCTAGACGAGACTAAGTTAAGCCCTATATTCGAAATCAATGATTCAGACTCTGAAAAATGTCTTTTTGATAACGAGAATTTTTTGAGTTCTATGCTTGAGATTTCTGATGAAAGATCAAGTGTAAAAACATCTGAACTAAAGGAATTGATCAAACAATTTATTTTTGTTCAAATGAACTTCTTTCAGCACTTGAAAGAGAAAGAGATTTAACCATAAAGTTTCAAAATCTCGATGAAGAGCATAACTTGTTGAAAGAAAAATTCTCACAACAAATGCAGAGTCTTAAAGATAAAGTAAGTGTTGGTCTCTCTCATTTTAAAGAGAAGGAAAGTGAATATCTCTCACGAGAAAAACGCCTTGAGGCTGATCTAGCTGGTACTCTTGATAAAATCAAGACGTTGGAAGAAGAAAATTTGGAACTGAAAAAATCCAATGAAAGCTCAAACAAGTTAACCTCGATGTTAGAAGCAAGTAGAAATCATCGTGATACACGAGGATTGGGCTATAAGGGAATAAATGCTTCAAATATTAGCAAAGAGGTAAAATTTGTTAAAGCTACAAATTCTTCTGAACCATAGGCTTCCATTGATGATAATGATTCTCATATTTCTTTTAAAAAAGAAAAGTCCATCAAGCCTAAGAATAGTGTTCAACCAGCAGTAATCAAAGAAGGCATTTCTGCTAATGTCAAGAAAGCAACAACGTTGAACAAAGAGAAGAAGAATAAGACTCGTCGATCTCCAATGCAAGAGGATCCACAAAAGGTAACATTAAAACTCATACTTCGTATATTTGTACTAAGCATTGTTATTATTGTGGTAATAAAGGGCACTTGCAATGGGGATGCAAAGTTCGTAAGATGCAAGATGCACTTTCTTTTGTATCAAACGAATTGGCTAAGTTTGCTCCCCGAAAGAACTCAGATCGATATTGTCCAAAGTTTAGACAAAAGAATTAGTATAATGATAGTTCAAATTTTGCATATAACTCGACAAGGTCATCTCATAAAAAACCTAATTATAGAAAGACAGATGAATTTTTAAATGCAAAGACAAGATCTGATATTCCAAATTGGAGAAAGGATGTTTCGCAAAGTATTCAAAAGGACAATCGTCCTAATGATATGAAGGAGAAAGCTGCTCCTGCGAAACTCAACTCTAAATGGGTCCTGAAGTCCTCCTTATCCAAGAAGGGACCAAAAGTTAGTCACAAGAATGACTTTCAGCTATTAATTGTTGGTGACAATAATTACAAGAGTTTTATTGAAAGACTAAAGAAAGACATCATGTCTGAAATCTCTTGTACTAGTGAACGTTGTGATAATGACACTCTTCATCACAAGTCAAAGAAGAAAAACAATAGATGAAACAAGAGAAAACAAACCAAGCAAGAGGTCAAGAATGATGATGTTGTAAAGGATCAACTCAACACAACCTAGTTGTATTGGAATGTGCATGCTCACCTTTGTGCTCAATCTTATGAAGGGTGAGGAATCACGTGAAACTGAGCACATGGTATCTCGGTTATTATATGACTAATTAACATCTTTTGGGAGATTTCTTTTCTTCTATACTCATACTTTCTCTATATATATTTGAGGTTTTGATAGAAACAGTAATTTTGAGTTTATGATGTTGATATCTACTGATCATATATGTGTAGCTCTTGTTTTTACGGTTAAAACGAGCCAAAAATCACCAAATACGGACATTATATGCAAAAGTTATGTCAAAAACAGTTTAGTGCTGTGATCCATCACAAGTAACTCTTGGGAACAGATCCTAGTGATAGGTGCAATGTAGGGTACCGATCCTAGTGATAGGTGCAATGTAGGGTACCGATCCTAGTGATAGGTGCATACGAAGGAGAGTAAAATTGCTTTTCCCATAACTTCTTCGTCCGAACTCGAAATGACCTCATTCTTTTTGCATTGGTCATAATTCAATTACCTACAAGATAGAGGTAATTGCAATACTTGATTCTTTGTTGAAAATTTATGGTGTATTGTATTTGTGTTTATGGGATGTTTGATTTCGGTTTCATTACCTTAATAGTCGATCTCATATGTTGCGAACACTTATGGTTTGGGTGACTTTTCGGTTTAGCGGGATTAAGTTCTAGCCTATGTTGGTAGGATATATCAAAAGGATCATGAGGGGTTCTGACTGAAACAATAAGTGAAAAATTCACAATATGTTGAATCATTTAGTTTAGCATAAAAGCATATGTGTTTCGGGGTTTTCAACTTTTGCTTGCAATAGTTAAAACCGGGTTTCAACCTTTCTCTGGTAAAGGTTGGTTGTTGTTATTCTTCTGTTTTGCATAAGGATGACAACATAATGATTTTCGATATCAATTCTCCTTGGAAGAAGATCCAAACATATTGGAGAAGAGGATGCGAAATTTGAGGTAACGGCTTTGTTAGTTAATCGTTTTCCTGTTTAAGAAAAGCCTGAGTTTATTGCGTATATTTATTGCTTTTGCTTAACAAAATTTCGGTACAATTGATGTTTCCATTATGTGTGTATGGATGTATGTGTGTGATTCAATTGGTTCCGGTTAAGAAAAACTATTGTTATCTTGCTTTATTGTTTGGTATCAATCGTTTAGGCTTACAAAATTTCGGTGCAATTGCGGTGCTTTAATGTCTATGTTGTTTCAATTGCTTCCAGTTGAGGTGAATAATTGTGCAAGTTTATTTATTTGGTTTGTATGAATTTTTTATGGCTTAACGAAAGAAAAGGTTTACGGGATGAATTGTTTAGTCCAATTCGATTCTGGATAAGAGAAACTAAGTTAATTCTGATCTTAGTTAGACTTATCAAAGTGTAGGTTTCGGTTATTCAAGTCTAATCGAATGCCTTAACAAGGAATACCATTTAACTAACCTAGTACTTGTCTTGTTTAAAATTCACAGGTCTAAGTTATATGGATAATTAGAACCTGATGAGAAAAATAGAGTTATCTTTATTTTGGTCTTATCGAACAAGCGGTTGTATTTGTACAATTGGTTTAGAAAAGGAACTAAGGTGCTTAGTCGACTATTAGGAAAAATTGCTTCGGGCAATTGTTTCCTTGCTAACATATCAAAAAAAAATTACTTTGTAGTTTCGGTTTTGATATTGGTTATAAAAAATGGTGTGTGGAACCCTCGTGCTTAACTCTTATAGGTTTGCAAGTCTATTTTGAGATTTGTAAGATCCTTTCGGTTTGTCCTTTATTTTTTCGTTTCTTTGTCATTTTGTGACAAAAAGGGGGAGAAATATATGGAGTAAACAAGTGATACTCGTATTGATTTATATTGATTGGTATCACTAAGGGAAAGGAAAATGGTGCTTAAACGTTTATCTAACAAAAAGAGTAAAGCATAGACTAAGGGGGAGTAGCATATCATATGATACTTATAGTTATATGGAATACAAATAAATAACAAAGACGTGCGGATTGAAAATCTACTTATCTTACCTTTAGGGGGAGTATTAGCTTTTTTATTATAATATCAACATCGGCATTTATCGATTGAATGTATACAGGTTATTGTGCTGTTGAATTTGGGAATCAAGCGTATGTGTAATGAATTCTTGTCATTTGTTTAACCATATGATGTAAGAGTTTTGTCACTAAAATTGACAAAGGGGGAGATTGATAGAGCATAGCTCGGTTGAACCCACCAAGTGTAGGTATGTCAAGTTTGGTTGTCATATTTTAGTGAACCAAAACTCATTTAAAGATGTACTAGAGTCAACTTCGTATAGGTTAGCTTGAACGTATTAGGATACGAGACATTACAAGTATTGCGAAGACTTGAAGAAGTGAAGAAGTAAGTAGGTACAACGACGACATCATCCTTCCACTTGAGGTTAGTGATATTTGACTTGAACTGTATCATTCCCTAACGTACTTTTCAAGTCATGTGTTAGGATTTCGGGAAACCCTATATGATAACACCAATCGCACGGTGTCTAACTAGTAGACAGAGGCAAGTACGGGTCGTTCCCACGAGGAGCGGTGGAAATACTGTAATCAATATCTCTAATAATCAGAAATTATATTTTTTTTGAGATTTTTATAATTGAGAAATTTAAAATGAAATAATAAAATTAAAGTAAAGTAATAAAAGAAATTCAATGGGAGAGTCGGTAACCAGGGTATATAGTATCCACCACAACTTCTATTCAATTACTGAAATGAAACATAATCCATGAATATTTGTCAATTGTTCGTTCTATCGACATCACCTATTATAGGATTAGAGTCGCAAATATCACTGGGACACCCTAAGCATGGTACATCAAAAGACTAAATCAAAGCATGCACCATCAAATTGCGTTAGCGAGAAAATTACACGAAACTAAATATAAGTTCACAAATTTTATTTGGATTTTTTAAGCATAACCCATCAAAGAAATTAACCAAGCATGGATCATCAAATAATAAGACAAACATATTTGTAAAACTATCGATTACGCACATAGGTTTTAAAACCGGTGAAGCAACAACTTGTATTTTGATTAATCAATAAATATTATTCAAGAATTAATTTAATCAAATCATTATAGTCTTTTTCTAAATATTATTCAAATGAAAATAGCCTAATACTCTAAGTGGTTTCAACATAAACCCTTGTTACAAGGATTTATCTAGACATGACTTTCTCAAAAGCCATAAACAAATCAAAGAGAATCACTAGAAAATCAAAATGGAAATGAAATCACAAGAATTGCAAACCCTTCTTTTCACTTCCGTAGCCGCGCCTCTCTTTTATCTTCTCTGGTTTCGGCCTCTCGCAAGAGAGAGCTCCCAAAACCGGCCTCCCCAAAACAATCACCAGAACCCCCCTTTTCTTCTTCACAATACAGAAAATATATACCACATAAAGGCGTGTCGTCATTCTCTTAATTAGCCTTATTTGAAACTTGCATGGTGGTCATCAATGTGATCTCCCCATATATATTCTTCTTCATTTCGCTTGCATGCATATTTGGTAGACTTAAAAAGAATCCCACGGGTGAGAAAGCAAAATATTTTTAATTCATTTTTCTCCCTCCAATAAGATATTCACGTGGACCCATTTATTTGTTCCAATATTCCACTACCTAACAAGATTTCCTTAACAACTAATGCCTTTTCAACTTCCCAAAACTGGATGTGTAAATATGCGACGACACATGGCATAGTAGCCCACTGTAATGCTTTCTGCTTGCAATTTGATGAAAATCACACGACTGTTCTTCTGATCCCCACAAAACCATGATTCATGGGAAAGCATGTGTACGTGCTTGACCTCCTTGTTTTCAACTAGACTGTCCCACTTGTGTATCATCCCATCTCTGTCTCATTTTGGTGTCTCGGATAACCTTACTGGGTTTTTTTATGTGGCAAGCACTGTTTTAGTTTCACATTTTGCCATTTACTTTTGGATGATTGGATTTACTTATAATTTCTACAAAAGCGTTAAAATAGTATTATTAGCAACAATATCGAGTCCTAGCTAATATAAATATGGTTACAAAATTTAGCACATACGTGCTTATCAACACCCCACACTTATATTTTGCTAGTCCTCGAGCAAAACAAAGAAAATTATATCCGCTACACAGCTGGATATGAAGAGTGTGTATGGTAAACAGCGAGACGGATCCGCTAAACATAAAGACCGAGAGATGTCTGCTAAACAGCGAGACAGATCCGCTAAACAGCAAGACTGAGAGATGTCTTCTAAACAGCTAGACAGATCCTCTAAACAACAAGATCAAGAGATGTCTGCTAAACAGCTAAACAGAAAGACCTGCTAAACAGCTCGTCCTAGAAAATACTCTAAAAATAATATTTTTTTTATGTAGACCCGCTAAACAGCTGGTCATAATATGCATTTTTTTAAGCCTAACGAAAATGTCACTCCCGCACACTTAAACATTACATTGTCCTCAATGTAATTGAGTCATCCAACGTAGAAATTAAGATGGGAAATTCAAGAAAACAAATAAAAGATAGAGGAAAGAAAACAAATCTGATGGGTTGAGTCCCATGAAGCGAAATCGTATGGGTTGACTCCCATAAAGCATAATCTTTGTGTATCTGCTCTCTCGAACAAGGTGATGATACACCAAATTAAGCTGCAAAGCATATATATACAATCTGAAAAGTTGGGGATCAATCCAACAAATCAGGTTAGTTGAAAAGATGACCTTGCAACAATAATATTGATTAGTACCCAGAGAGTGAAAATTGAATTCAGTCTAATTGGGAAAAAAATTTGAACCTTCCTCATCGTATGTGGTTATCTGAAGTAAATATGAATCACGGATAATGAGTAAAGATTTTTTAGAGATTCAACAATCGTTGTACACTCTAAATATGGTTCTAAATACGAGGAAATAGCTTCCTTTGCTGAGTTTCCTATATTATTTATTGGAGACCGCAATGCATTGACAATGTCAATAAGCATGGGGTCTTCGGAGTCTGCAAAATGGTCTAAACAAACTGAGATTGGTTCAAAATCAGCAATACCAATATCAACCTGTTTAACATTCATATCATCAATTAGAAGATCATAAGATGGGTCAGCAGCACATGAGATCAATGGAGCAACAATATCATGAATAATCGACTCATCGACTAAGTGATTTATAGGAATCTCACTATTCAAATGACTAAAAGGTACCTCATTATGAATGTCTATTGTCTCTAAGTCGTTAGACTCAACAATAGTATCCTCTGTATAAACAGGTTCCTCTAAATCATCATCTGCATATAACTCTTTGCATGCCAGAATTCTCAACATTTGCTCTAAACTAAGCGGTGTATGCTTGTAATACTTCTCATATATCGTTAAAGGCGATTCTTCACTTACTACATGTGGAGCAAAAACTCCATACCGTTGCATATGCATATATTCACAAAGCGTCATCTCAGATGAGGTTGCCTGATAATTTTAATTTCTACGCTTATATTCCGCCAATGTCATATTAGGTGACGTCTCTTCAGAAAGAGTCATCATCCTCAAAAAGATACCTGAAACAAAATTCTAAAAAATAAAACAAGTCAAAAGGAAAAAGAAATCCTAAAATAAAAATACTGTACAAAAATAAAAAACCTAACTATTTACAAAATCAAAAATACTAATCACAATATTCCTCAGCCGCTCCCCAGCAGCGGCGCCAAAAATTGTCCGGATTTCGGAAAACCCTATATGATAACCGCAATCACACGGTGTCTAACTAATAGACAGATGCAAGTACGGGTCGTTCCCACGAGGAGATGTGGAAATACTGTAATCAATATCTCTAATAATCAGAAATAATGGTTTTTTTGAGATTTTTATAATTGAGAAATGTAAAATGAGTTAATAAAATTAAACTAAAGTAATAAAAGAAATTCAATGGGAGAGTTGGTAACCAGGGTTTATAGTATCCACCACAACTTCTATTCAATTACTGAAATGGAACATAATCCATGAATATTTGTCTATTGTTCGTTCTATCGACATCACCTATTATAAGTATTAGAGTCGCAAATATTGCTGGGACACCCTAAGCATGGTACATCAAAAGACTAAACCGAAGCATGCATCATCAAATTGCGTTAGCGAGAAAATTACACGAAACTAAATATAAGTTCACAATTTTTATTTGGCTTTTTTAAGCATAAACCATCAAAGAAATTAACCAAGCATGGATCATCAAATAATAAGACAAACATATTTGTAAAACTATCGATTACGCACATAGGTTTTAAAACCGGTGAAGCAACAACTTGTATTTCGGTTAATCAATAAATATTATTCAAGAATTAATCTAATCAAATCAAATCATAATAGTCTTTTGCTAAATATTATTCAAATGAAAATAACCTAATATTCTAAGTGGTTTCAACATAAACCCTAGTTACAAGGATTTAGCTAGACATGACTTTCTCAAAATCCATAAACAAATCAAAGAGAATCACTAGCAAATCAAAATGGAAATGAAATCAAAAGAATTGCAAACCCTTCTTTTCACTTCCGTAGCCGCGCCTCTCTTTTCTCTTCTCTGGTTTCGGCCTCTCGCAAGAGAGAGCTTCCAAAACCGGCCTCCCCAAAACAGTCACCAGAACCTCCCTTTTTCTTCTTCACAATACAGAAAATATATACCAAATAAAGGCGTGTCGTCATTCTCTTAATTAGCCTTAATTGAAACTTGCATGGTGGTCATCAATGTGATCTCCCCGTATATATTCTTCTTCATTTTGCTTGCATGCTTATTTGGTAGACTTAAAAAGAATCCCACGGGTGAGAAAGCAAAATCTTTTTAATTCATTTTTCTCCCTCCAATAAGATATTCATGTGGACCCATTTATTTGTTCCAATATTCCACTACCTAACAAGATTTCCTTAACAGCTAATGCCTTTTAAACTTCCCAAAACTGGATGTGTAAATATGCCACGACACATGGCATAGTAACCCACTATAGTGTTTTCTGCTTGCAATTTGCTGAAAATCACACGACTGTTCTTCTGATCCCCACAAAACCATGATTCATGGGAAAGCATGTGTACGTGCTTGACCTCCTTGTTTTCAACTAGACTGTCCCACTTGTGTATCATCCCATCTCTGTCTCATTTTGGTGTCTCGGATAACCTTACTGGGTTTTTTTATGTGGCAAGCACTGTTTTAGTTTCACATTTTGCCATTTACTTTTGGATGATTGGATTTACTTCTAATTTCTACAAAAGCGTTAAAATAGTATTATTAGCAACAATATCGAGTCCTAGCTAATATAAATATGGTTACAAAATTTAGCACATACGTGCTTATCATCGTGCATATTCAAAACATAACTGCGAAGCATGAATGATTACACTCTAGTTAGACATAGTATTAAGGAATACAATACGAAATATAGCGCTTATCTTTTGAACTTCGTATATAAGACATCGACATAATCGTTTGAATGCTATTGTGATTATGTATGGGTATGAGGTGAATATTTCATCCTAGGAAACAGTGTTTTACATTCGTTTAAAGGAAGTAAATTCATGAACTCGTTTTATAAATTGAAAGGGAAATCGCTAGGCTTATTGGTATTGTGATTCATTGCATATCTTTTGAACTACCAATATGTGTGATTAGTGAAACCGATCATGACTTGTTTATGTTCTTGGTAAAACTATTCACAAAGACTGACTTTTGCATTGGTATGACTTTTATTAGTGAAACCGATATTAAGTAATCACCTGAGATGGTATGATCGATTTAGTGTTATTGGCATGACCAACTCTGGGCAAAGGGGAACCGATCCTATGAAGAGGTGCAACCGATCACAATGCGAAATCGATCCTTATAAGAAGTGCAACATGTTTTTAGCAGATGGGGGAACCGATTCTATGAACATGTACAACATGTTTTTAGTGATGGGTGATAGACGCATTTATGTGTCTAATTTGTCCTCAATGTTCCGTATTATTAGTACTCGATTTCGTACTTATTATGGTGTTTTGTGTGTGTTGTAGGTATTTTTTGGGAAATAAATATTGTTGGAAAATTCGGCTCGAAAACTTGCTCGGGGCACCCCGGAGGAAAACTGCTATACGAACCCCCATTTTTGCTAAGTGTCACCCATGGCTATATGTAGCCCATTTTTGTCCACAACACCCATTTTTGTCCACAACACCCTTCTCCCTCGTTTGAATTCGGGAAATATTTTTTTCACCTACAACATATTCTTCTTCGGATTTGGAGGAGATGCAGTGAGACTCAATGGCTGAATTTGTACGGGATGACTTTACGGAGCGTAACAGGCGTGGTATGGTTGATTGTTTCGATTAGATTTGGCTGCATCGTCGGATTGAATCTAAACAGTTCAAGCCGTGTTCACAAGGGATACGGTCACGGGATTATAGCGAGTTTGAACGTGTACCGCACTCGTTGGTTGCTTCAGAAACGTGAAGGAGTTAAACAAAGATTCTATGCACGTATCCAGACGCGTGCAGGAGAAGAAAAAGGGAAGAAAATATTCCCGAGAATATTTTATTTTCTGCCGGAGTTATGAGGATTATTTGGAGTAATGGTGTGATATTCGAAGGCCTCTGTTGGTATATATATGCTTCTGGTATCACATAGAAGGGGGACGGAGAGTTTGGGGTCGAGAGGAGAGCTCAGGAGGCGTGAATCAAGAGTTTTCAGAACTCTGTTTCTGCTACTGCACCAAGAACACGAAGAACAAAAGACCACCAGAGGCAGTCGTTTATCAACAGTGACAACGACAGCAACATGAGGGTCGCAGAGATACAACAACGTCAGTTCTTTTTTATCGTTCTTTGTAACAGTGTTTTGCAACAATTGTAAACGTTGCAAACACCCGATTTTCATCATTTTCTCCATTTCATCATTTGTACACCTACTTTGAGCAATGAAATCAACTTTTGAGCGTGTTTCCAACATCATGATGAGCTAAACCCAATCCTTGGGACTTTGGAGGAAGCCGTTGTTTCGGTAAAAGTGATATATTTCTATTAATTAATTACAACAACTCTATTATGATTTTTGCATTGAACTAAAAATTGTTTATATGATTTTGATTAGTTAGGTGTATTTTCTCTTGATAAAATATGCTTGCTTTAGGGTTTTGATATTCTATGCTTGGATTAACATCTATTCTTTTGGAAATCTACATGTCTAGGCAATACTATTAGAATCAATTTGAATGTTGAGTTGCATAATTATTGTTTTATTAAATCACTAATATCAACCAATGGCGGAATCCTAGCCCCATTCTCTCCATAATTTTCACAACATCTTTTTAATTTAGTTCGCTATTTTTATTTATTAAAAAAATCTAAAAATCCGCTTTCACAAGTCTTGAACGAATCATATTACTACAACAACTTTGAAAACACATCAAATTTTTGGCGCCGCTGCCGGGGACTTGTCTTTAGGCTAGAGTTTTTAGATTTTTTTTAGGTTTTTATTTTATTTGTTCTTCTTTACGTTTTTGGGTTTTTTTCTTTTTCTTACAGAATTCGGAATTTGGAGCGAAAGAAAATTTTGCCAAAGCTTTTGGTGAATACTTAAAGACTTCGAGTGAAACGCAAAGCGAAAGGAGCGAAAGAAGAAGATTTCTTTTATTTTATAAAAAAAAAAGAGAGAAAAAAAAAGGGAGACATTTTTATTTTTGTAGATTTTTATTTTTTTTAGACTTTATTTTTCTTTTGCACTTTATATTTTTGGACTTTGGACTTTAAATTTTGGGACATTATTTTTAAATGCTACGGAAGGGTAGTTTAAATATAAATTGTTTGCAGAGAAGGACGGTGATTACGATATCACCTCGGCCCCTCGGGTTCATACATGACATAGGAGTCGTGGCCCGAGTCGACTACAAAGGTTCATCCCCCGTCTGGTACGGAAGGTAAGTTTGTCGAAACACTCGCGAATCCCCTATCAGCGAGTTACTGTCTTCCTTCATATGCAGATATGTTGAGGACTTGAAAACGGCTGCTTTATTTTCCTAGTAAAGGGAAAGGACTGGCCATACAAGATAAGGGTTCGGATTTCATCACCGTTCTCTTCTTTCCCGCCTTAGGAAAACGACACCAAACGCGAACCTAAGCCTAAAATTTTGACTAGAACGAGACCGATAAGGTAACAAGCTTAACAGGAAAGTCATTCGAAAAATATTGGTTACTCTGTTAAGCATACTTTGAAATTCTTGACGGTTTCTGTAAGTTGAATGCGTGACTGCGCCGCCTTGTAATACCGGTGAGGCCTTGGGTATCAAAGCTCCACCGAGCTTCCCTCGCCTCTATTCAACTTACTTTAACTCGGATTGATTCCAGAGGGGTTTTCTTAAATTGTAATGAATTCCCGTTCGAAGGATTAGAAGCTGGTCTAGAAACAATCTAAGTGGATCCATCATGCTTTTTGTTTGCTAGAAATCAGTAGGTTTGCTGTGGTGGAGTCATCCTTGATTGTGTTTGCACAGAACATCCCTTCCTTTTTAGGACTTCTCTTTTTGATTTTTGATTTTTGTTTTTCTAGTGTATACCCGAAGTTTTTAAACGGGCTTGGAAAAGAAACACTCTAGGTCGTTTGATTAGTGGAAAACCTAGTAGTTCTTCTTGTGAAGGCGGGGAGCTCGAAGACTCTTCTTTTGAGAGCCCCGTTTTTGGAAACTTCAGTTTTAAGAATCTGTGTCTTCGTGAGGAAAGTACCCCTAGTACTCCTAGTCCTTTGGTAGTGCCAGAAATGGAAACTTTGAAAGCTTTGCTAAACCCAACTAGGACCTCTCGTCCGTCTTGTATCAAGTTAGCTGAAACCGAGGTAAATTATGAACTGAAACCCGGGACTTTACAGATGCTTCCAATGTTTTTAGGGAAGGAGAATGAGAACCCCTATTTTCATGTTAGGGAATTTGAGGAAGTTTGTAGTACTCTGAAAATTAAAAACCTAAGTGATGATGCGTTGAAACTTAGGTTATTCCCCTTTTCCTTAAAAGATAAAGCCAAATCTTGGATGTATAGTTTGGACTCTGAGTCAATTGAAACCTATGAACAACTTACTTATGCCTTTATACATAAGTTTTTCCCAAGGCATAAAACATCGTCTATTAGGACACAAATATGTACTTTTTCCCAACAAGAGGGAGAATCTTTATATAAGTACTTAGAAAGGTTCAATGACTTGATATCTCAGTGTCCTCATCATGGTTTGGAGAAGGTTAGGTTAGTTCAGATCCTCTACGAGGGTTTAGATTATTCAACAACAACCATGGTTGAGTCCTTATGCACAGGTGGGTTTGAGAATAAAACTGTTGATGAAGCGATGACATTTTTGAATGAAATCGCCGATAAGACCCAATAATGGGAAAATAGTATGGAACCCCCAGAAAACAATTCTTCTAAGTAGAGGAAATGTTAATAGGGTAGAAGGATCTTATGAGTCAGATGCCAAAATAGCAGCTATAGCCAAAAGGTTAGAAGCCTTAGAATTAGGTCATTCTAGTGGTAGTAGTGGAAGAAATGAGCCTTTTTGGGAAGGCCATGTTGTTGAAGAGCAAGCAAATGCTCTTTATAACAACACTAGGTTTGATAACCGACAGAAGTTTGACCCATATTCAGAAACCTATAACCCTGGCTGGAGAAACCATCCAAACCTTTCTTGGTCCAAGGGCCAGAATCAAGGTCAGTCTAGTAATGCTCAGGTTCCCCCAGGTTTTGGCTATACTAAGAATCCTTCAGCTGCGGCACAGTTTCAGATCCCTTCAGATAAGAAAATCATGAGTTTAGAAGAGTCTCTTGCCTTGTTAACTCGGAACGCTTTAGAATTTCAGCAATCGGTTGCACAAGGATTAGATGAAAATACAAAGATGGTACAAGCTAACTCTCGGGCTATTTCCGAGTTGAAAATCCAGGTTAGTCAGATAAATGATACATTGAGAGAAAAGGGAAAGTTTTCTAGTCAACCACAACCCAACCCTAGGGGAGTCCATCAAATATCTTTAGCTAGTGAGAAATCATCAAACCATGTAAACTCGATAACAACCCTTAGGAGTGGTAAAACGGTAGACAATAAGGTAGCCATGCCTAGTGGACATACTATAGTTCCACCTTCTACTTCCCAAGAGGAGCCCGTAGACGAGGAAACTGAAATAGTCTCTAAGGATTCCCAAGAAATTCCTGATAGGTCTACCTTTGTGCTTAGATCCCCATATCCACATTTGTTAGCCCCAACAAAGAAGGAGTCGACTTTCAACGAGATAATGGAAACATTTAAGCAGGTGAACATCAACATTCCTCTATTAGAAGCAATTAGGCAGATGCCTGCTTATGCCAAGTTCCTTAAAGATCTTTGTACACGAAAGCGTAAGCTTAATGTCCATAAGAAAGCTTTTTTAACTGGTCAGATAAGTTCCATTCTTCTGAACCAAACACCCCCTAAGTATAAGGATCCTGGATGACCCACCATATCTTGTACGATTGGTAATCACATGGTCGATAAATCTTTACTTGACTTAGGAGCTAGTGTTAACTTACTCCCCTATCATGTATACACCCATCTAGGTCTTGGTAAGTTGAAACCGACTAAAATGGCACTAAAATTAGCTGATTGGTCTGTCAAAGTCCCTCGTGGTTTCATAGAGGATGTTCTGATTGAGGTTGATAAGTTTATTTATCCTGTGGATTTCGTTTTTCTAGACAACCAGCCTGTTCAGGACCCAAGTCATCAAATCCCAGTGATTTTAGGTCGCCCATTTTTAGCCACAGCTAACGTTGTCATCAACTGTAGGACTGGGCTTATGAACATATCCTTTGGTAATATGACCACTGAAATAAATGTCTTTAATGTTACTAGACAACCTTCTGAGAACGATGATTTTGAAGAAGTGAATATGATTAGCACTTTAGTTCAGGATAATTGGATTGACACTTTACTGGTAGATTCTTTAGATGATTTTGAGGAAACCATTCTCTTAGATCAGATATGTGATCAATCTTTAGAAGAAGCTCTTGAGTATTTAAAGATTCTATGGACCCAGAAATTCAGGCAATAGTTTTAGGTTTTTCTGAGAATAATGATGACCCTAAGTTTGGGGGTAGAGAACTAGAAGAATCTCTTGAGTATTTCAAGGACTCTGAAGATCCAGAGAGGTTTGTCTGCGAACCCTAAGTTTGGGGGTAGTGATGGTTCTTGTGATTGTATCATATCCCTAATTAGAGTCCCTAACTTGGGACTCGAGCCTTGTACATCTGAGATATTTCTTGAGTCTTTTCAGACTCCGCAACCCGATCCTCCTGATATTGTCCAGGAGGTAACCCAGGTATTAGAGACCCGTGTTTCGGATGAATCTATTTATCGAGACATACATATGAAGTTCAATTACGCGCCGCAGATAAACTCAGTTGTCTTGACAGAAACCTTAGATGAGGACGTGCTCCTTCTTTTCATTTTTCTGAATCAGTGCAGTTGTCTCATACTGGTGTCAGTTCTATTTGGTCTTATGGATCCACAATTTTTTCGACTATTGATATATGACTTTGGAAGGTGACAATCCTTTTTGAGGTATTTGATGTCTAGCTAAAGACTTTAAATTTAGCATTTCCTGGGAGGTACTCATGCTTACCGTAATATCCTTCCTTATTTCTTTTTCCATCCATCAAGTGGTAACAGTTTCTTATTGTTCATGCTTTTAATTTCATCTCTAGAACATTGAGGACAATCTTAGATTTAAGTTTGGGGGTGGGGAAGAAAGAAACTTTTCGTTAGCTCTTAGCTGCAACAAATTAACTCCAGAGCCTAGAAATTTAGGCTTATTAAGGTTGGCACTAACCAATCTAAGTGGATGGGAACATCTTAGTTATAGGAGTTGAGGAACCAATCTGATTAGATGGAAACATCTAAAGAGTATATTCATAAAAGCACAGAGCTTGGGTGTTAGAATTAAAAAAAAAACATGGTAGTTTCACCATATCTCGTTGAATCCTAATCCTTCTGTTTTTATTTTTTTAAGTGATTTGGTGGGGCACACGATTCAAGTTGTTACCTTTGCTAGGATGGAATATAGTGATTGAGACAACACACAAAAAAAAAGAAAAAAAAATTGAAAAAAAAAAATTTGAAGAAAAAAAAAATGAGACCAGACCATTAGACCAACCGGAATAAATTCAATAAATTCGACCACTGGTGCCCTTGTATATGCCAGCTGTGTTGACCTAGAGTTAGGTTTATCGACCAGTGGTCCCCTTGTATATGCCAGTTGTGTTGATATTAGTCAGACCGGTATCTCAGTCCATTAGGATAGGTTCACCTTGGCAGAGGCCTTCAGACAGATATGGGAAACACCGTTCACTTTTAACCATCTCTTTATCCATCTTCTTAATCTTTCCATGTGATTGTTTGACTCTGGTTATGATGTACAGAAACTATCTGAGTAGAGCTCTGTCACTTATATATGAATTTTAGTATGCTGAGTGCAAACTCGTGTACAACAATTGGAATTTCGCATCAGGATACTTCCTCCTTTAGTCAATGAGAGTATGCCAACCAAGGAGATTCTTTAGTGTCTTCCAAGGTTCTGCGTAGATAGCTAGGGTCTGGAGTAAAGGTTTTGTGGGTACACCTCTGATAAACCCTCCGGAGACAACACTCCGCCACTAGGGCCACCTAGTGGTTTAACGACTTGCTGCACGTGCTAAGTGTAGTCATTTTTATTTTCTAGATTAGATTTTCTCGAGGACTAGAAAATAATAAGTTTGGGGGTATTTGATAGACGCATTTATGTGTCTAATTTGTCCTCAATGTTCCGTATTATTAGTTTTCGATTTCGTACTTATTATGGTGTTTTGTGTGTTTGTAGGTATTTTTCGGGAAATAAATATTGTTGGAAAATTCGTCTCGAAAAGTTGCTCGGAGCACCCCGGAGGACAATTGCTATACGAACCTCCATTTTTGCTAAGTATCACCCACGGCTATATGTATCCCATTTTTGTCCACAACACCCATTTTTGTCCACAACACCCTTCTACCTCGTTTGAATTAATTTTTTTGGCGAGAAATATTTTTTTCACCTGCAACATATTCTTCTTCGGATTTGGAGGAGCTGCAGTGAGACCCAATGGTTGAATTTGCACTGGATGACTTTACGGAGCGTAACAGGCGTGGTATGGTTGATTGTTTCGATTAGAATTGGCTGCATCGTCGGATTGAAGCTAAACAGGGCAAGCCGTGTTCACAAGGGAGACAGTCACGGGATTACAGCGAGTTTGGACGTGTACCGCACGCGTTGGTTGCTTCAGAAACGTGAAGGAGTTAAACAAAGATTCTATGCACGTATCCAGACGCGTGCAGGAGAAGAAAAAGGGGAAAAAATATTCCCGAGAATATTTTCTTTGCTGCCGGAGTTATGAGGATTATTTGGAGTAATGGGGTGATATTCGAAGGCCTTTGTGGGTATATATAGGCTTCTGGTATCACATAGAAGGGGGACGGAGAGTTTGGGGTCGAGAGGAGAGCTCAGGAGGCGTGAATCAAGAGTTTTCAGAACTTTGTTTCTGCTGTTGCACCAAGAACACGAAGAACAAAAGACCACCAGAGGCAGTCGTTTATCAACAGTGACGACGACAGCCACACGAGGGTCGCAGAGATACAACAATAGCAGTTCTTTTTTATCGTTCTTTGTAACAGTGTTTTGCAACAATTATAAACGTTGTAAACACCCGATTTTCATCATTTTCTCCATTTCATCATTTGTACACCTACTTAGAGTAATGAAATCAACTTTTGAGCGTGTTTCCAACATCATGATGATCTAAACCCAATCCTTGGGGATATGGAGGAAGCCGTTGTTTCGGTAAAAGTGATATATTTCTATTAATTAATTACGACAACTCTATTATGATTTTTGCATTGAACTAAAAATTGTTTATATGATTTTGATTAGTTAGGTGTATTTTCTCTTGATAGAATAAGCTTTCTTTAGGGTTTTGATATTCTATGCTTGGATTAACATCTATTCTTTTGGAAATCTACATGTCTAGGCAATACTATTAGAATCAATTTGAATGTTGAGTTGCATAATTATTGTTTTATTAAATTACTAATATCAACCAATGGTGGAATCCTAGCCCAATTCTCTCCATAATTTTCACAACATCTTTTTAATTTAGTTCGCTATTTTTATTTATTAAAAAAAATCTAAAAATCCGCTCTCACAAGTCTTGAACGAATCATATTACTACAACAACTTTGAAAACACATCAATGGGGGGAACCGACCCTATGGACATGTGCAATGAATACAAGTAGTTACCATAAGTATGTGGGGAACCAACCCTAGTACCTAGTCAACTGAATTTTCGGTAACTAGTGTGACTATGCACAATACTCACATGGAGGTAGAACCGAAACTTGTTTTGGTAGAACCGTTAAACCCATGATTTGTGATTTGAGTGTTCTTAATCAATCACATAGTTCTTGGATGTCAGATGAACCAATTCTAAACTCGTTTGGAAGTGTGTCTAATCAGTTTCAAGATTTTAAGTATGAAAGAGGACTTACAAAGTAAAGATGTCGACATTCTTTGAACATGTGCAGTAACGCTTATCTTTTATTGTTCACAGATATTCCTTAATATCTAAAGTAAAATCCCGGGTCGAAAATATAAGTTGAGAATCTTTTAATTAAGGTTGTTAATTTTATTTTTAGAAAAATGAAAATTGGTAATGTGCATTTACTGATTGGAGATTGCCTAAGTGATTTTCGGTCAATGTTTGGACAAAGCATTTCCAGGAATTATGGAAACCGAATCTGGAATTTATTGCATATCTTGAGAATATATTCGGTTTTGGAAATTCCTTGGTGTCCAAACTTCCTTGGTCTGTAAATACCAAAGTTTGCATTTCAAGCAAACTAATCCTCAGAGCCAGCAAAAATACCTAGTTGTGTTGTTACTGGTGGAACCACCTATTTGGAGAGGAAAGTAACCTAATTAGGCGAAATCTCTTACGGCCGTTCAGTTTAAATACTTCTTTGGGATTGAGAAGCTCTATTAGTACCGTTGGTGGTTGCGGTTTATTATTAGTTTTTAATTGATTTGATTGACTAACGGTTGTTCAACTTTGATTGCACCTAGTTTGTTTATGCTTGAGAATCTTCTCTTCTGATATAAAATTCACTCAAACTAGATCAAATTCAACGGGGATCTTTAGACTGTTTGTAGATCTAAAGACGTCTTGTGATAATCCATTGTTAACAGACTCCGTTCTTTGCATGATTGATCACAAGAGATTCAAGTATTTTGTTTGCAGGTGTTTATTGAATATCTAAGAAGATTTAAAGACAAAGAAGACTTTGAAGATTTCTGATTTGGGTTCATAATCTTTGGTGTGCACAATACTTGTTTCGGTTAAAGAGGATCCAACTATAATCAGTTTATCCTTGTGGTAGATTGGATTGATTATTTGAGTAGATCGGCATCAATACGATTCTTTGTGATTCAAGGTATTGATTTCAAAATCTAGGCGATTACTTTGCTAGTCGTTAGTGGATAGATCTAAGGACCTGACAAAGGAGTTTATTGTGATAAACGAAAGAGCCTTTTGTCGAACTCACATCACTTGGTTGAAAAGAGTTGATTCCAAACAGATTTGTTGTTCCTTTACTGTTTGGAATACGAACCAAAGTAATTGTTCCAAGTACGTGACTTGTTCATAAGTTCGAGGCATGGGAATACTGACGGAACTATAGGTTTAGTTGCTTGGTCTCAACTATACGAAGTTGGTTTATTTTGTATAGCGGCTTAATCCTGAGAGTATCCAATTCTGGACAAGGTCCCGGGAATTTTCTGCATTTGCGGTTTCCTCGTTAACAAAATCTTGATGTGTCTTTTACTTTTCTATTTCCGCAATTATAATTGTTTTTATTAAAATTAGAAGTAAAATACAAAAACGTTAATTCCTATTTACTTTATAGTAATCCTATTGTGTTTGATTAAGTCCGAACCCTTTATCAAGTAAACGTACTTCGTTGTTGTATTGTCTCGATATTGTATCCATAGTCAATCACATAAGTTATATTGTTGTCGTATTGTCTCGATCTTGTATCAGTAGACGATCACACGAAGTGTGAACCGATTAGTTGTATTGTCTCGACTCAGTCCATAGACAATCACTTTCGGAGAAAGGACTTATAGGTGGAAAAGTTTTAGATTGAGGTATATTTGGGTACCCTCGTCTTTTCAAGTATGATTTCATACTCATGAAAAAATACATTTATAAATTAAGGAATGCAATCTTTGTAAACCCTGGCTAAATATTTATGAATTGATTCTCTTGAATCAAATCTGATTTTGTTTCAATTATGTCTTGTATTATTCTATGAGAATTTAAACAATTGAACAACTCTATAAGTAACACAATTAGATTCATTTGATTATCATTTGATCTAGAAGTGTTAGATGAATGTGGTTAAGTCAAAAGTGTTCATATGGATAACTTCGACTAACTGTTATTGAGCAAACTCAATATACATGTTTAAGTACGGTTAACCATGTCTAAATGACGGTATATTTCATTTGTGTGTAACAAGCTAAGACCATCTAATGGTTGAGAAATATTTCTTTGGTTTTAAGAAAACTTAGCTTGAATCTTAAATCAAGTTTTCATCTAACGGTGAATATTGATTGCTTTGTTTCAAAGCTATCAAACCCTGATTTGAAGACTATATAAGGGAGAACTCTAGCAACTGGAAAACCTAATCCCCACACCTCATGTGTGATACTAGTTGCGACTAGAGTCGATTCTCCTTTAACCTAGGTTTTTCTTAAAACCATTATAGATTAACAACTTAAATACTTCATTGGGATTCTGAAGCCATACCCAACTATTTTATCTATAGTTGTAGGTTCTGATCTTACTTGTTCTATCGGATTGAGTATTATCTTCTCTAAGATTTTCTCGAGATTTATCTCCGATAGGTAATATATAAAAAGTAATCACAGAGCTCTTTGTGGTTGAAAAATTGAGATATAACTCTTGGATATCTTTTCTTGATTCACTTGGAATTATATTGGAGTTAATGCATACATATTGTCGAACGAAATATTAGGTGTGGTTGTTAGACCCCTTCATATACATTTGGTCACTAAATGACCGTATGAGGAAAATATATATATATATATATATATACACATCCGGACATTAAGTGTCCGGATGGCGTATCCAGTCATCCTATGATCGATTGGACTCTCCATAGCTACCTCCACATATTTGAGGGATCCCTTTTGGACTTTACAAACATATGGATGTTTAAAATTATCCGTGATAGCACTTTTTGGTCCATAAAATGTGGATCATCACAAAGATATGGATGATTTTTAGCTCCATGAAAGTTACTCGTATAACACTTTTTAGCCACTAAATAACCATACCGAAAACATGAAAAATTCAAAGCACATGTTTGATGAAAGTTACTCTCGGTTGAAAAGATAGTTCCATGCTCACCCAATGAGCTAATTTACTTTGTAGCATTTCCATATAAGAAAAAATACGAATAGATTTAACCCTTCCTGGCATGATAATTACACCTAAATACTTGTTAGAAAAAGAAGCAAGTGTCGCATCTAAATTTCTTGTTATTATTCCTCTTCTCCCTTGGATTACTCCCCCAACAAAACATTTGCTTTTCTTTTCTCTACTAATCTTTTCCCGATAAAGATTGGTCATCATTTAAGATTTTCAATAGATTACTTAAACTTCTTTTGTTACCATTGCAGAAAATGAAATATCATTTGTAAATAGATGATGAGAAGGATACACATCTCTTTGACACCATGGCTTGAATGACTTCATCATTTATTATCTTTGATAGTCACCTACTAAGTACATCCTCATCTATAATCTTCTTCTCACCATGGCTTGGCCGAAACTTTTGTCCCTTCTGGGACATACGATAAAATTGAACGATACAGAGAAGATTAGCATGGCCCCTGCACATGAAAGATTTTTTTCCCCCTTTGTCCTTTCGGGGATATCCTATAAAATTGGAACGATACAAAGAAGATTAGCGTGGCCTTGTGCAAAGATGACACGCACATATCAAAAAATGGACCAAATTGTATCACTTGTTCAAGTATCACATTTAACAAAAAATTATTATTATTACTTGTAACCTTTTTTCTTTGGAAAAGAAAAAGCAAGATTTAGTAACATAGAAGTGAATAATTTCAGTAACTATGAACAAAAAATTTGGAGAAACCAAAAGTGTTTCAACACTTCTAAAATGAATTACCAGCTAATTGTATCAAAAGCATGAGTGATATATATAAGAATGGTTCAGGAAAGAGAAGATACATTTTCATTAAGCTAAAGAAAAGATACAGACATGCAGTTTATACTCGACAGAGTTTACAGGACAGACAGAAGGCGTGACCTACACACCAATCACATAATAACACGTAGACAAGTACAGTTGTAACGAACAATGACTTCTAATGGGATGTTTGGTTACTACCCTCCCGGAAGATGAAGAGGGGAGTAAACTCGAATCTTATACTTTTAAAACTCAAACCTAATAGTGGCAAGGCCCTTAGTGAAAAGATCTGCAAATTGATGGAGGGAATATATGTAGATCACCTGAAAATGCTTGGACTAAACCAGTTCAAGAACAAAGTGGTAATCAATAGCCAAGTGCTTTATCCGTCTTTGAAAAAAAAGATTAGAAGTTAAGGAAATAACACTTTTTTTTGTCACAAGATATGGATGGAAAATCAGGAAGAAACACATAAAGATCAACACTTGACAAATCCATAAAACTTCTGTTGTAGCGGAAGCAAGAGATATATACTTTGCTTCAGTACTTGACATAGTTTGTTGTTTCTTGGATGACTAAGAATTAAGAGTATCACCAAAAAATATACAGTACCCACTGGTGGATCTTCTATCATCAGGACACCCTATCTAATCTGCATCAGTGAAGCCTTATAGAGCTATAAAACCTTTAGTGAAGTACAAAACATGTCATATATATGAGGACTCTCTTAGCTGCAGTTAGATGAGACAATGTAAGAGCATGCATAAACTGGAATATCTGATTTATATCAAAACTAATCTCTGGCCTGGTCCAAGTGAGGTACTGTAATGATCCTACAAGGGATCTATTAAGCAGTAGTATCTGTTGGAGGGTCACCATCTGTGGCTGACCACGACATATGTAAATACAGATATTACAGAAGGATAAGGTGAGCTGCAAGGCTTCAGTCCAACAATATTGGTTATCTGAAGTAAGTCAAGAACTTATTTGGAATCCTTTAGAATTTCTCTTCACCTCCAAGCCCGAGAAAAAATGTAAGTTACCCAAATCTTTGACAGGAAGTTTAAAACTTAAGTATGCATTGATAGAATCACATTGAGCTAGATCATTAATATCATAAATATAGACTAAGATTATAGTCAGTTTAGCACCAAACCTCTGGACAAATAAAGAAAAATCAACAACAGAAGGTTTGAAATCCAATGCAACTAGAACATCAACTAATTTCTCATACCAGGCTCTTGTGGCTTGCTTAAGTCCATAAAAAGATTTGTTTAATTTACAAAAATAGTCTGGTTTGGATGGATCTTGATAACCAGGAGGTTGAGTCATGTAAACAGTTTCCTTGAGATTTCCATGTAGAAAATCATTACTCACATCAAGTTGTTTGATAGGCCAATCAAAATAACAACAATAGAGAGAACTAGTCTTATTGTGACAGGTTTAACCACATGACTGAAGGTTAAACCCCTTGGCCACTAATCTTGCTTTGTGCCTCTCAATAGTATCATCAGCATAATGTTTAACTTTGAAAACTCACTTGCAACCTACCATATTTCATGAGGGATCAAGGGGTACAAGAGTAAAGGTGTCAGCATCCATAACAGTTTTATGTTCTTTATCCATAGTATTTTCCAAAGTGGAATTTTGACATCTTGGGAGTAGCAAGTGGGTGTTGGTGGAGTAAGGGTAGTAATCAAAGCAGCTGGAAGTACATGTTTGGTTGCAAATAGAATTTTAGGTCTATAAATGTGATTTTTGGACCTAGTGGTCATGTTGTGAGAATTAACAGTATCATGAGGAGGTGTAGTGGTGGATGTAGAAGTTGTAGATATGGAAGAGGATGAGGTGTAAACGACATGTGGAGACCCAGAAGTAATGACCGGATGAATAAAGGATGAATTATCAAGTAGAGTGACTGACATGTCAAAAGTACAATCAGGTACAGCAGAGTTGACTAGAGTAGATTACGGGAAAAAAATCTTCATGAAAAATGGCATGTCTGGAAACAAGAGTTTTGCCAGTGGAGGGGTTGAAGCATCTGTATCCCTTTTGAGCAGTACTGTAGCCTAAGAAGATACATTGAGCACTTATAGGATCCAGATTAGTAAATGTATACCGCCTAAGCCATGGGAAGCACAGACAACCAAAGATTTTAGAAAATGAGTAATTAGGCGACTTATTGAAGAGTTTCTCAAAAGGAAATAAAAAATAAATTGATTTGGTAGGGATTCTGTTGATAGTGTAGTTGGCAGTACTTAGAGCTTCATACCATAAAGAGATAGGAGGAGAGGCATGAATTAGAAAAGTTGTAGTAACATGTAAAAGGTGTCTGTGCTTTGATTCAGCAACACCATTCTGCTCTAGTGTGTGTGGATCAGTAATTTCATGAGAAATACGAAAAGTATAAAGAAAGGATTTTAATTCATTGTATTGACAAACTCACCACCTTCATTTGTCCTAATTGTTTCTATAGTGCAAGACAACAGATTATCAACACAAGATTTGGAGTTAATAAAAATGGACTCGAAGTCAGACTTAGCTGTAAGAGGAAAAACCTAACAAAACTTTGAAAAATCAATCAGTGATGTTCACATAAAACTTAAAACCAGTTACAGAAGTGACAGGAGCAGGGACCCAAACATCCATATGAAGAAGTTGTAAAGGTAAGGTAAACATAGAATTAGACATACTAAATGGTAACTTGTGACTCTTACCTAACTGACAAGCAGCACTATTTCTGATTTTTGACCGACAAGAAAATAATTGAGAGTACAATGGGAAGCGAGGAAAGTGATGATGTGGAAGCTGAAGACAAAAATGTGGTTATAGAGCCCCCTTCATATAAAGAAACTATCGAAATTGTGAAGACATTGAATAGTTATTTTATTGCATCGCCAAACGACAATACCAAAAACTCTTCTAATGTTAAGAAAAATCTGAGATGATATTCGATGTGACATAAATTTGAAAAAGAAAAAACAGATCACAATTGAATCATTCTTTACCAAATTTACGTAAATATAAAAAAATAATTTTATGTAAATTCGAGAGTTATTATATAAGTAATATATCGCAAGGGACTTATCGAAAGTCTGAGGTTTTTATTAAGTTCATAAATTTAGCAACCAATAGTTGTATACATAAGAACACAAAACAACCTCCTCACATACAATGGGTCACGCCGTTTACGGAATTAACAGTGCGTCAGTGCCCCCAATTAGAAATTATGTGAGAGGATTATTTTTGAGATATCTAAACAGACGATATATTAAGAATGTTGGTTTAGAGTATTATAAATTTAGCACCCACAATTTATTAATCTGTTACGGTCACTGATTTAATTTACCGCGGATTAATTCACAGGGGTTATAATGTAAGTTTGGGATGTGTACTTGATATAGAGGTGGAGGAATAGAGCTGGCAAACGGGCGGGACGGGTCTGGCTTGTGACCAACCCGCGGGTTACGGGTTAATACAAGCCTAAGCTCGCGGGTTGAAATTCTTCACGGGTGGTCATTTATCCCACCCGTGCCTGTCCCGGGTAAAACTCGCGGGTTCACGGGTGCTCACGGGTTAACTAGAAATAAAGAAAACCATAAATTCTCAAAATCGAGAAACGGGTGCTCCTTCTTCTTCTTCTCTGCGAGTTTGAATGAAATCTAGGTTCTGAGATTGACCATCGTAGGGGTTATGTTAAGGATTGACGGTTGGTGGTGGTGTTGATGTTTATCGAGTTCGGGAAGGAAGAAGCTGATGATGTTACTCAGTTAATTAGGGTTTTTAGATTGGAGTTGGGAACTGAATGAAATTGATAGTAATCTAGTGATGATAGATGAAGAACAAAGGGGTTCTCATTTAATTGATGTTTTGGTGTTAGTAGGATTACGAATCTGAAGACTAGGGTTTCTGCTATTTTTGAGTTAATCACAGATCGGGAGGAAGGGTTGTTTTAGATGGTGCAATTGCTTATTATGGATGCGTATTGAGTAGGTTGAATGAATTAGGTTAGAATTGTTGATGAAGTCAAGTTTCAAGTGAAGAAATTTATGGTGGTGATCGATTTCAAGATTTGAGATGATAATTCTAGGGTTCAGTGGAGATGAATTAGGGAAATAGCAATTCAGAGGACGCTAATGCTTGGGTAAGCCTCTAAGTTGATTTAATTTTAGTTTCTGAATCGAGTTGTTTCAATTATCGAGTTTTGTTGGTACTAATGGAACTAAGGCTTGAGTTTGGGATGGAGTGGAGCTGCATGTATTTGTAGTTAGAGTTATGTTGATGTTCAGTGATGGGTTCATGTGTATGTGAGATTGAAAGATGGGTCTGAGGTAATTTTATCTGTTACGATTGTTTCTGAGATATGAAATTCAGAGAAGAAGAAGCCATAGGAATTGTGGGTTTGAATCAAGAGTTCAGGGAAGAATCAAGATGGGTTCATAGTCATTGTCAAGGAATTGAAGGAGTTGTCGATGCTGTGAAGATGAAATGGGTTTAATCGGTTGCAGAAGGAGATTCGATTGGTGGTGTTGTTGATACTGTAGATCAGTTCAAGAACGAGATTTCAGAGAATCAAATTGGTGGTGTTGATATGAGAAATCCAGTGGGAAGAAGAACAATGGATGGGCGAGGTAGTGATTGATTGCTGCTGTCGAAAAAGATGCTGGAGCCTGGATCTGTTGCTCTTTCTGCAGTAGCGTGTTAACCATGCTATACTTCTTCATTGCAGAGCGGCATTCTTCCATATGACAATGTAAATAAGCACGATTCATCCTTTCACGGTTCTACAAACACAACTTCTGCGCATCCTTCAATTGATGGTACACTTCCAACCGGTGGACACTTTCAGACTGTGGTTACTCAAGCAAACTCAAATGTCGGGAAAGAAGGCTTTGAGCCAATGGTAGAGGGTGCAGATAGTTTGCTGGCACAAGACAGTTTCGGAAGGTGGATGAACTACGTGATGACCGAATCCCCAGGTTCATTAGACAATCCATCGGGTGGATCCTCGATTTCAAATGGTTATGGATCGAATATAAATGGGGAAGTGGATCATCATCACTCCTCTATGCATAAACAAGTTTTCACCATTACTGAAATTTCACCTACATGGGCTTTTTCATCTGAAGAAACAAAGGTGCTTTTCCTCATTCCATTCAGTATTTTGGTTTCGCCACTCCCTGGTAGTATATGGAAATCTCATTAGTCATCTTACTTACATTGTCTTTTTTAATGACTATGACTTTCACAGGTCATAGTGATCGGATATTTTAATGGAGGACCATCACATCTTGCCGATTCGGATTTACTTATGATATTAGGTGACGAATGTGTTCCAGCTGAAATGATTCAACACGGGGTATATCGGTGCAAGGCTTTACCATATTCTCCTGGGTTGGTAAACCTACATTTGAGCATGGATGGTCAAACTCTTATTAGCCAAGTTATGAGTTTTGAGTATCGCTCTCCTTCAGTGGTAAATGAGGTGGCTTCACCTAACGATGAACCTAGCAGGGATGAATTCCAGATTCAGATTAGGCTTGCACATCTGCTCTTCTCATCAAGCAACAGCCTGAGCATCCTATCAAACAAGGCATCTCCAACTGTGTTAAAGGAAGCAAAAAAGTTTGCACACTCAACCTCATCCATTATCAAAGATTGGGACTATTTGATTAAGTCAGCTATGAACAATGATATCTCATTTCAACAACCTATAGGCTATAGCTATAGATGAATTATCTGAAGATTCTGAACACATTATTTTTGTGGTAGCTTTGATATATTGATCTCAAACCAAGGTATTACCTCACCAGAATTTGGTTTTCATCTGTGAATCTTAATTTTCAGGGAAGAAATGGTTGCAGATGGGAATGAAATTACGGGTTTACGGGCCAGCCGCGGGTTTCACAGTACGGGCCGGGTTAACCCGTTTCTTCACAAGCCACTAATTATACAACCCGCGCCCGTCTTGTTTAGTTACCATCCGGGACGGGTGCGGGTTTTCACGGGACGGGACGGGCCAACCCGCGGGTTTTGGCTTGATTTGCCAGCTCTATGGAGGAAAGAACTTCTCTACAGCGGGTAGGTAAGCCCCCATTTCTCTATACAATATGTTTTCTGTTTTGGGGGTATTAGCCGACAGCTGAGCTGAGAGAGGCTTATATCATCATCTAAAGGCCGTGTGGTACTAACAAATAACTCCAACCACTCTTGTTTAGGGTTGAAATACAAACCCTTTTTTTTTTTTTGGTTTGTGGGTACTACAACTTTTATGTTCAAACATTTTCCAACTTACCCCCACCCACTATCCTGCCCCTCGTCCCGAGTAGAACTGAGAAGGTGCTATCTAGAATAGCATGTGAATTACGCATAGGAGAGAAATATAGGTACACGTATCGTTTAATTTGCAATTTCATATCTCTCAAATATTGTGTCGCATTTCTCCCTACACATGGCGGACGATACGTTCATATATCTCCAACATTCCCGTACACTGAACATGGGCCGGCAAGTTTAAGTACTACGTTTATGTCATTTTTCCCCCATTACGTGGCATTCTTTGTTTACAACTACCCTGTACTGACAATAGTTCTTCATCAAGATTCAAAAATCTTTTCACCCTACTTATGATGGGATGTAGGGGCTCGTACGGGGTGGTTTTATTACTCACGCGGTGGTCCACGATAGCAACTCTCCACCCGATCAAAGAAAAAAATGACAACAAACTTTCTATAAACAGATAGTATTACTAGCAAGATGTACGTGGGATTTCATCAAATCTTTTGAACTCATTATCACGTCTTGGTAAAAGTGATATTAAAGATGCACCCTAAATACATACTATAAACTTAGAAAATCTTGTCTATATATATGTGGTTTAGGTGCATCCAACATTTCACTCAAGAAATATCTCTTCATCCCTCCCTAGTCTTTTCAGAGCTTTTCATAATGGCTGAGCTCAATAAGAAACCTCTTAACATTGTTATGTTTACATGGCTAGCTTTTGGTCATATCATTCCTTTCCTTGAGCTTTCAAAATGTTTAGCTCAAAGAGGCCACAAAATTTCATTCATTTCTACTCCTAGAAAAATCTTCATAGACTTCCTAAAATTCCTTCACATTTGTCTCACCAATACACTTTAGTTACACTCCCTTTGCCTGAAAATGAAAACCTGCCTGAACATGCAGAAGCCACAACAGATTGTCCTCATGATAAAATCCAGTATCTCAAGGTTGCATTTGACGGTCTTAGTTTACCATTTGCTCAGTACTTGGAAACTTGTGACACTTCACCTGATTGGATCATTCATGATTTTGCTCATCACTGGTTACCTCCAATTGCTGCAAAGTTCGGCATTCCGTGTGCTTATTTGAGTGTCTTCAATGCATCGTCTATGACTTTCTACGGCCCGCCTGCTGTTTTGATGGGTGAAGATGGAGGTTCCAGATCACTTCCTGAACATTTTACTGTTCCTCCTCCATGGGTGCCATTTCCTTCTTATATTGTTTTCCATCCCTTTGAAGCCAATAAGGCTTTTGATATCGTGGAAAATGCTTCTGGTGTGTCTGACTCGTTCCGGTTCGGGTGTGTTCTCAAGAACACGGATGCTGTGTTCGTCCGGAGCTGTAATGAGTTTGAAGGAGAGTGGTTTGAGCTACTTAAAAATGTAGTGTAGAAGAAACCCGTTATCCAAATGGGGAGTTTATTGCCTCCTTTGCCTTCAGAGGAAGAAGAAAAGAATGAAGCCTGGGTGGAAATCAAACAATGGCTAGAAAAACAAAAGGAAGGATCTGTTGTTTATGTTGCGCTTGGCAGTGAGGCAACACTAACTCAGCAAGGAATGCACGGGTTGGCAACCGGATTAGAACCGTCCAACTTGCCTTTCTTCTGGGTGATAAGAAAACCACTGGGTTCAACTCAGGAGGATTATTTTAACACGATGTTGCCGTCCGGGTTCGAGGACCGGGTCAAAGGTCGTGGAATTCTGTGGAAAGGTTGGGTACCTCAGCTTAGGATTTTAAGTCACCTCTCAGTTGGTGGTTTCTTGACACATTGTGGTTGGGGTTCAACTACTGAGGGTCTTGGTCTGGGAAAACTTTTACTCCTTTTACCTATGCTGTATGATCAGGGATTGGTTGCCAGGTTGGTACATAGCAGGAAAATTGGTCTGGAGATACCTAGGGATGAACGAGATGGATCGTTCACGAGGGAGTCGGTGGCCGAGTCACTGAGGATTTTAATGGTGGGTGAAGAGAGTGAGAAGTTTAAGATCAAAGCTAGAGAAATGAAAGAGTTGTTCACCGATATGGAACCGCAAAATGGGTACATAGATGATCTTGAGCGCTTCATGATAGATTATGGAAATGGCAAGAGGAATGCCAGTTCAGCTGTCATTGATACCACTGAACCAGAACCTGCATTTAATGATGATGTTGAGTGCCATCTAAAAGAAGATACGGATGCCAAGATCAATGTCACTGATACCAATATCATCACATCTGAATTTGAAAAATTAGATGTTAGTGTCAATGCCAATTCTAACATCACTAAGTCTCCAACAGTTAACAATGACATGCTGAAGAAATTGGAAACTGCTTAAAATTGTTGTTAATCAAAATCTTTAATAAGGAATGGATGGAGCTTACTCAGTTTATTGTTTTCTGTTCCTCCTTTAAATGCCTGGTTTGCTAGTTTTGTTTTTTGTTTTTTTACTAAGATTTCTGGTTTGATATCTACTGAGTTTTGAGAACTTATCTCTGTAAAATGCTCTGCAGTAAGATATGAATTTGAAAAAGTTTCTGTGTTGTTTTAAAGCTAGATAAATCAAATAGGAATAGAAATGCAGATATCCAGGGCAAACTTTAAAAACACTGTAATTTCATATTTAAAGTTTGAGACTAGCATTCGATGTGCAAATTGATTCCTGTTTCACTTTCAACAATTGAGTCTTAAGACTCCGAGATGGTAGTTGTGATATACATACACATCAGCATTTTTCTTATTTACAGGAAAGCTAGCTGTGCCATCAACGAATGTCAGGGAACTGTGACTTGAGATTTACTAATGATTCACATGAACAGCTGCCACAGTTGAGACCATGGTCTCAACTCCACAGATACTAGGACCTCTGCAGATTTTGTAGTATCCCTTCTCTCCCCAGGTTGGTCCCCATGAATTCTTAATGATCCAGTATGGTTTCTCCTTCAAGCGGATGGGAGAATAAGATCCAGAACCATATCCCACCAACAATACACCGTGATCAAGATTTTTCGAGCAGATGTAAGGACATGAAACACCTCCAATGTAGGTTTGCATGTAAACTGCATTGATAGCCACTGCATTCACACACCAATGGAGTTATTATGGTTTATGTTTGTATTGGTTTTCCTTATATTGGTATTCATTGAACTAATAGTATGAGGCTATGAGCTTGATCTTATAATTAAACTTACCTGCAAGAGGACCGCTTTTCACTAGATTGGCAGCAATTTGATCTTCATCTATAGAAACAACACTGAAATTCGCTACTGATGCAGCAATTTTGCTCTTGTCAAATTTGCATTGACCGCGATCATTTCCAGTGTAAGGATAGTCTTCCTCGCGTTGAAGTCCACCAGCTTTGAGTGTATATTCAAATGCACTATTCATCAACCCGCCTTTGCACCCTGAATCACATGAACCGGCTTCTGCTGGATCACACTGGCCAACAAAAAAAAAAGAAACGAAGCTTGAATTTTACCATCAAAGGAGAGATTACTAATCTTGTACTTCATAAAAACCTAATTTAAAAAAAAGGAACTCCTTCGAAATGGTATTGTCAGGCAGCAGAGCCCATGCTAACTTGCTAAGTAATAAATGCTGGTGGCTATAAGAGTAAACCTTTAAGTCATTCATTTTTCATGATACACCGGCATATGTATATCATGGGTAAGAAACTACACGCCAACAACATGCAGAAGCAACACTCAGACCGTACCGTTCCGTTAATGCATCTAAAGAACATGTTGAAGAATTACAATCAAATTAAGACAACAAGCAAATGTGGCAATTCTTGAAGTTACAATCGAACTTGGCAACTATCCAAACCAATGCAGCATTCAAACAAAGGGAAAATCTAAGAAACTCGGTGACACTCACAAATTACTTTGGCCAACACAAAAGACCCATAGCTTGAAAAAACACCTCTCGCCGTAAGAAAGAGTTTTAATAGCTAAATAGTTAATACTGAAAACCCAGTATTCTTTCTATAATTGAAAGCCTAAAAAGATTCGTCATAGTTCACTGCTGCTAATTCAATTATGGACAACCAGTTTTCTCTTTAGATTCCGATTTGTGTACATAAAACAGAGCAATCGAACTAATAGACTAAACCTTATAGCCATATAATATTGTACCAAATTGAAGAATATTTTCCACAGTAATTACTAATAAGAACCCAATTTAAATCGGAAACAACAGCATAAAAATGAATTAAGCAAAACAAAAATGCAAACCTCATGATCACAATCAACAAGTTGTTGCTCACTGAGGCTAACAAGTTTCCCTGTAGCAAGAAAATTAGCTCCTTCCAATGCTCCAGTTGTACTGAATGACCAGCAAGACCCACAAGTACCCTGAAAATCACCAAAAACAAACAAATAATTTAACCAAACACTAAAATTCAAACCCAATCAAAACAAATTAGGGGCATTCCATTTCAACCATACCTGATTCTTAACATCAGTAACAGCACCATGATCTCTCCAATCAAAATCTGTAGGAAGATCATTAGTTGGAAGAATCGGAGCTTGCTGAGCATCAGTAGGAAGTTTCAAACTCCTCAACCCTAACACAGATTTCCTAAATTCAGTTGGTGTTAAATCAGAAAACTGTGTAACTCCATGTACAGCAGAAGAATCAAGACTCTGGTGACGTTTAGCACGTTCTAAGTTAGATTTAAACACAGAAAATCTATACGAATGTTCATCTTCATCAGCATATTTTTTCCCAAATTTCTTGAGAAAGATTTTGAAGTGACGTTCTGCGTTTTGAATTAGGTCATCGTGGTAGTTGTTCGAAACAACTTGACGAATCAAAATGTCCTCTTCACCATTAGAGGTTGATTCAGAAGAGCTTGCAGAGATGAAGAAGAAGACAGTGAGAAGAAGAAGAAGGGAATTGATTTGATTCATACTGAGAGATTCTGATGTTAATTTGTGATTTTGATGGGATGTTTTTGGTCTTGTATTTATACTGTTTTTCAGTTGTGGAGCGAAAAAAGCGGATGACCGATGGATTTGAACTAGGTTATTTGGATTATGACATGTGTTAGTTTGTTATTTGAGAAACAGAAAGGGGAAAGTGAAGTCGGAAACCCAGTAATTGTTTGGATAAGTGGGGCAAGCTAGTTGGAAAGTGGAAACCAAACAGAACTCAACTGAACTGAATTGTGTTGAGAGATATTAGACCGAGTATGTTTGTAACGTGACGAAACAAATTAACTTAATAAGTTAGTGTTTTGATTGCGTGAATGAAATTGCTATTCAGTTGGAGGATGATGCGTGACGTGCTTTCGCTGGGTTTAACAGATTTTCTTCTACTTTCGGTTTGTATTTCCCATTCCATTACTTTCTTTTCATTTTCCTGGTTTATAGAGCTGTGACAGAATAAAACCGGAACCAACAATGTTACGTTGAATCGTACTGATATTTTCATTTTCACATTATCTCATATTTTACACATATTTTTTGTGAATCAAAACTAAACGATAACATATTCGAAGCTAGTATTTTGAAAATATGTTCACCTTATAAAAATTTATACCACAAAAAAATGAGCATATTCCGAAACTTATAAGGGCAATTCCTATGGCAATTGTCAGATGTAAAATTTTGTTGAGCCAGGTGGATGGCCAAACTGATTTTTCCACTATGGTAAAGCACTGGGCGTTAGATAACTAAGCGCGCGTCCGAGGGAAAAACGCTGGAGTCTGCGATAAAAGCGTCGGCGTTGGTAAGCCAAGCGTCGGCGTCCGAAGCTTCGACGCGGCGTCCTAACATATGACGACGGTGTTTGTAGAAAAATCGCCAACGGGTTTTTTTTTCAAATTCAAAATTCACTTTTTACCTCTATAAATTATCATCGAATTCAAACAATTCACTCACACCAAAATTCACTTCTCTTGAATTTTCTCTTCTAAAATCTAATTCTCAATGACTGAAAAGGCGATCACACTTTTTTGCGATGCAAAACTTGAAGCTGTTGTTTCTAAGATATGTGGGAGTTTTAAAAAGATTGAAAATTGTAAGAGGGAAGTGCAAGTTTTTGAAGTTGCTCCAAGAAAATGTTCCGCTAAAAGGAAAAGAAGAGCTCCAGTTTTGAAAGTTAACAACAAAAAATTCAAAAACAACGGTGAAACTGTCAAAGAGCGTGTTGAATGGAAAATACGTCAAATGAAGATAAACAGGAGGCCGAAACTTGTACTTGATTTTTATTAAAGTTTTTATTATTGTCTAATAAGTTTATATCTTGTAAAAGAATTGGCAGTAAAATCAGTGAATGAAAATGTCTATATTTTAAAATAGATTTCCACTTCAGATTAAGTGAAATTTATTACAATTTATTAAACTTGCAAATAACATCAAACTACATTTTAATAAACCACAACAAAAACATTAAACTACATCAAATCCAACGACATTCTCTCTGTAAAGTTCATAGCATTCAAAATGCCTAAACTCTCTCCCGCTTTCTTCAGTAAACTTGGTCTGAGCGATGGTTTCCAATTCTTCGTTGGATAATCCAGAATTGCTACGATGAACCATGCACAATACTTCTGTATAATGTTTGACTTCATTAGTGATGAATACAATTCTTAGTTCTAGGCTCTTATGGTTTCTTATGGCTTCGTTCCGTGATGCTGCAAAATGTCCCAATACTCTTTCCCAGAAATTGTCATTGTTCATTGGTCTCGCCATACGATGTAACCAACATCGAACAAGAGCAACATCTTCTTCCATTGTAAATTCCGGCAGCGGCAATCGAGTGCAATAACGATGTGCTTGAGATGGATATCTTTTAGAATTCTGAAACACGCTTCGTAACGAAAAGACTTATGGTGAGCTTCCTCCCAATTATCAAGAGCTGTTTGGATCACTTCATCTTCAGTTACACCGCTGAACTTTTCTCGATCAATCTATATTACCAGAGCAAGATATGGCTGTACTGTAAGCCTAATAGATTGAAAATGAGCAGGCAATCGACGAGCATCTCGGTTTCCTGGGTTTCCCGTCAATGAGACGAACATTGAAAAAACGTTATCCCAAAAATAACTGTCATGAGAAATAACAATACCAGTGATTACCCAATGAAAGAAATATGCTTTGCATAGAGTTATATCCTCTTCTTGAGTAAACTTGGGACCACGATTTCTAACAGACATTTCTGCAAAGGAGGAGAGATGTAGGAAAAAACAAGAAGAAGAAGAAGAAGATGTGATTTTGGAGATATGAGGAATGAAATTTATAGGTTGAGAAATAAAAGTTTATCGTTGGAAATGGAGATTTAGCCGTTGGCGTTCAAAGTAAAATCGCCCGCGACTTTCCTTTGAACGCCCGTTCGAATTACCAACGCCTATTTTCTATTATAAATACATCACTAGGTTTTATTCTAAACCCAACCAACCGATTTCTTTCTCATCATCCACCATGTTTTCTAAAGGCAAAGCGAAGCAAATATTATGTGTCGAAGCAAAAGAGGTTTGCCCTTATGTTTCATGGATAACCACAGTCTTATGCAATGTCCTTGGATGTATTCAAAGTGTCCGAGGTAAGGTTGTTTACGCATCACAATGGTGATTGAATCACAACCGGAAAAGCTCAGGTATTTGCAATGTCAAGATCCCAATTGTCCAGAGGAACCACATATGCTAGATGATGTTATGAAGATTAAAAAAGAAGAAGAAGAAAAGATTGCAACACTCTGCAAAAACTTCAAACTTAATCCAAATTGAAGAAGGAGTTATTACACTGCAAGCATTGTGGATATGGAGATCACGAATACAAACACTATCCTCGGAGAATCAGTTCATGCTCAAAGCCCGGTTGCAGGACTTTTATGCATTTGAGGACTTCTTCTGAAGAAGACACATATGGAAGGCATTTCTGGGAATGTCTCGGGTGTTTTTTGGTGGAGTGGGATGATTGAAGTTGTAGGACAAATCGATTCACTATGGTATTATGTTATTACGATTATCTTCACATTTGCACGTCAGTAATTTAAATTTTTCCTGGATTAAAAATTGCACCATCAATATTAACATCATAAATAAAAACGTACTGCATTGAACAACCACATCATACATGAAAATAAAAGAAATAAATACATTAGATTAAAACAACTACTACATAGGCGTCCTAATTCTCAGTGGGTGGTGGAATTTCTAGAGTAGGGGATCGTATCTGTTAAGCACCCTAAGAATGTTGAAACAAGCATGGAAGTCGAAAGGACGACCTCTGTGAGATACTGGCTACATCGCTAGAGTTCTGGGTTCCACTTCATGTTCGGCTTCACCGTTGAGCTTATTTTTGTGATTCTCCATTAGTAAAGCCATGAAATCCAATACATGGCTACTAGTTGAACTAAAACGATGCGATAATCCATGAGAATCACGCCCATAAATATTCCATGTTTCAGCGGTGAACATTCTGAAAACTTTCTCCCAGAAAGTCAACGTCGATACGTCTACATTACGAAAGACAGCATCTTGTGTGTGAAAAACGAAGGCTCTACAAATAGCTAAATCCTCTTGTTGAGTGAATCTAACAGAACGAACTTTGGGAGGCATTTTTGTAGATGCTTTGAGAGTGAAGAATGTGTAGATTGTGTGAATTTGGAGTTGAAATGAGGAGTATTTATAGAATTCAAAAAATTGTAGCCGTTGGATCACAAGATTTTTCAGCCGTTCAGGTGGAGCAGCTGGCATTTTTGGGTCTGACGCTGGCGTTTTTAATAAGCACGCTGGCGCCACTACAAAAACAATGATTTTTTGCCACGGCCTAATAGTCACGGGTTTGTATATCCGTGGCTATTAATCACATATTTCCACGTCCAATTGAGTGTCGTGGCAATAGGATCCCTCATTTGCCACGGCTTTATGTGAACTTGCCACGAAGTGGGCCGTGAGATTGTATGTGTGATAGCATCTACTATACCAGGAATATCAATGAACCCAATTATTACAATTGCTCAGGACAGGTCCCATTAATTGATCATAACGATATCGTGGAAATGCTGCACGGACCCTGTGAGCTTTTTGCTTCGGGATAAAAATTAGTCTCGTGGCTGATGTTGACCAAATAATCCGCAAAGTTCCCTAAAAACTCAAGTCGTGTGACTCGTGACTGCTAAACCTAAAAAAAAAAAAAGAAAACCCACGATTTCACCTGAAGAGAAATAACTCCCCAGTTCGGCAGTTCCCCCTCAACTCTCATCTTTCTTCAATTCTGCGTAATCAATGGAGAAAGAAAAACTCTCTACGCAGGAAAGTAAATCTTTGGAAGTCAGGGTTTGCTTCGAGTTGGTTCTTCTTGATTTGATTTTCTGAAACTAGGTTTTTAGAGTAGAATTAGTTCATTGTATGAATTAACCTTATCGTATATCGATCTTCAATTTTTTACACTGGTTAGTAGTTATATCTTCTTCAATTTGAAGTATTTATGGATATTGGATCAGATTTGTAATAAGGAAAGCCAACAATTCCTTCATTCTCTGCAGGACTTCGTCGATTTTGAATTGAAATCGTACTTCCGCAATGTGGTAAGAAATTTGATTACTGTTCCTTTGATTTCCTGATAAGAAGGTCACACGTTTTGAGTTTCTTTTAGATCCAACCTTTGAATTTTGTTTATTTCAGTTAAGGTTCTTGCTTTACCATCAAATCTATTAGGTCTTTGTTTATCCAATTTTGACTGTAATACGTCTATACATAACCCACTATGCATGTCTTTCTAAGTTTGTTGATAAATTCGTGGTTATTCTTGTGGTTTCAGTAAGAGATGTGCATCTGGACTAGATGAGTGTTCAAGGCTCTATTCTTATGAAACCAGCTGTTTGAGGATAGGTTATTTGGCTTAATTCTCAAGAGTTTGTGTAAGTGCTTTTCTGTCTGGAGTTCTCTCTCTAGAGAGGAAGAAAAACTATGGCATGTGGATGTGTATTAAGTGCTTTTATGTCTGTTAATCTTTTTGGATTGTGTACTTATTATGCATGATGACCTTGTTTGCATTGGTACTAATTCAAATTTTTGGATGAAGCAGATAAATAGCTATGGAATTTGACATTCTTCTCAAGGAAAACTCTTTATTTGGTTTTCATTCTATAGCATGTTACTGATTTTTAGAATATCAACGAAATAGTTAAACATATGTCTGTAGATGTTTCATGGTTTGAGTTTTTATAAGGAGAACATGGATAAGAGATGAGTTTATAAGGACTTTGCTTCTCTGGATATGAAGTGGATGAATGCATTCCTAGATTACGCGTCGATACATCTATGGCAAGCTTAATAGGGAAGGAAAATTGAAGCGTCCTTGTAATGTTGTTTCTAAAAAATTGATTGGGGAGAGATAATTATTGATTATTCAGTTTTTTTTTGCTAGGAATTGTTGATTCTTTGGTCTGCAATAGGAAAATTGAAGCGTCCTTGTAAGGTTAGAGAGAGAAAATTTTGAATAATTGATGCAGTCTGGAAATATAAAAAAGACAACAGTTCAATTGTCAACGCTATATTGTATGACTGATTGCTTATATATGGAATCAGTTGTGAATTCAGTATCCACTAGATTTTTTTTAGCTTCTTTGTCATTGATGTCATAGATGTTTTTGATCCCCGCAGGATCTGTAAACGAGTTACATATTCAACTGGAGCCTGGGAACGATACATTACAAGGTAATTCGGTAAAAAAGCTGGAGGAGTGTTTACCCATATCGTCATTGTTGAAGAACTTCTACTCATCATTGTTGAATGTTGAGTCTGCCCCTTTGTTATCCAGAGCATCGGCAGTCTAATTTCCTTCCCTGTATGTGTGAGTAATCTTTATATTCAGAATTTGGTGAAGAAGCTCCCGACAATGTGTGTTAAGACACCATATCGGAAGACATGCTGATAAACTTTTGGAAGTAATAAATGTTAAAGCATCCATGATATATTTACTATCTTACGTTTTTCCATCTTCTACTAAATTTCCTTGGAAATTGGAATTTTGTACTAGACTAGAAATTTTATTCTTCAATTTTTATTTGCCTTGTGATCAGGCAGATGACTTTGTAGTATTTATCTTTTTTGATTTTTGAATGAATGGTTTGCATTCTTAAATTCCATTGTGCAAATAATTATTGTTTATAGGACATTTTAACTAGTGAAGGATAACTATATAATAGGCATATTCCCCCTGCAAACAATGAAATTGCCATGATAAAACCAGTGGCTAATAATCCCAAACGTATGGCTTCTAGTTGTTAATCAACCACGGAGATTTCCGTGGAAAATGCTCATGTGTTATCAGTCACGTATACAAAACCGTGGCTATACCTGTGGCAAACACCATTATCCACTGAACTATTTGTTACGAGAAGCTAGTCGTGGCAGATTATCTTTTTCCACGGATTTTTGGTCAGTTTTCACGGTTATTTGGCGTCACTAAAACTTAGTATTTTTGTAGTGCGTTATATCTGCTGACGCGCGTTCAACATTCAAACGCTGGCGTTTTCCTTACTGACGCCAGCGTTGCTAGACATGACGCTCGTCATTTCCACAGAAGCGCGCTGGTTCTATCGACTCGATGTTCAAACCAACAAATCTGATGGTTTGAACATCCATTTTTCATGTTTTTTCATTCCATGGTGGGAGCAAAATGAACAAACTCCAGGTTTGTTCATTCCATAGGAATTGCTCTAACTCCACCATCTACTACATTGAAAATCAGCCGTTGCAAATCAACGAATTTTCAACCGTTCAAATTAAGATTGGCAGATGATGATGTTTGATATTTCAGAATGTGCTCAATTTTGGTGGGTATGTAAAGATTTGTAAGACGAACACATCCCAAATTCTAAGCTTCAAGTACGTTATCGTTTGATTTGTATTCACAATAAAGACGTCTATAATGTGAGATAAAGTGAAAATAGGAGTGTGAGGGGATCCTTCCTCTTAATTATTTTTGTACTTGTTGTTTAATTATCCAAATTCTCTATATACCACTAGATCTGATGTCAAAATTATCCACGTATGTTTATGATTCTAGCTAGCATGGTACTTAATGAAATGTGGAGGGAAGTGTGGTAAATGGCCGATATTAATGACAAGTATTACAGTCAGTATTCCTATGCTCAGTGTCCCATTCAGTTACCTTCTTTTCATTTTCCTTAAAAGATATTTATAGAGCTATGACAGAATAAAATCGGAACCAACTGTGTTACATAGAATTGTAACGATATTTACCTGAGGGTTATTGTTTATTTTTTTTGTTTTGATCAGAATAAGGGTTTTCTTTGTTGTTTTTTTTAAGCAAAATAAATAAAATTTTATTGTTTATTTTTGTATTTGCTGTTTTATTATCCAAATATATTCGATTAAGAAAAAGAGAGTAGTGCAAATGTGGAGGGAGGTGTGGTAAATACCAATATTACTGACATGTATTATAGTCGGTATTTTTATGATTGTTGAATAAGTGTTTTCTTTTACTGTCTATATTTAGGAGTTGGATTTGGCGCTGTAATAATACTATGAATAGAGTGTGTATAGGAAAAAAATAAAATCTCGATGGGATATTACCCTTTTAATTCGTTCAATGATGGGATATTACCCTTTTAATTCGTTCAATGCACAGTAAAATTAATAGTATTTCTCGAAGGTTTAATGCATACTCAATAAGTTAGTGTTTGGATTTCATGAATGAAACCGTTATCCAGCAATTTCATGTTGGCTACCTGACTCTGCAGCAACCAGTCATATAACTCATGATGCATCTCTTTGTTACCAATCTATTCCCTTACATACTGGTCTAATAAAAGGTCATATGTAAGAAACGAACATCAAATTCTTATCTCCGTACTTGGTGACTCAATTATATACACACACTGGTTCATATGCTTTACCCTTTGTCTTGTGTGTCTCACAATTGACCCAAAGTTTTGTCTTTGTAGGTGTATTTACTAGAGAACATAGTTGCACCATAGGATTTTCTCCTTGGGGTTTTGAAATTTTAGATTCTAAGCACTCATTTGTGGAGAGTGTTATTGATCACAACTTATATCCCATAACTTCAACTTCTCCTAATCCAGAGGCTCATGTATCCGTCCAGTATGTGGAGGAGTCATGACCACTCCAACATTAATTATTATAAACTTATAAATAAATCATGTTTATTATGCGTATCATCAGTACCCGACTTCACGGTCAAATGGATGATGACTTTTTAAATGACTCGTTACTTGTATACATTCAAGAACAAATCAAGGAAATATTTATCTTAGATCCGATCATAGATGATTTTTGAGACCCAAAGAATAAAGAAGCTTATTCTGAAATGATATCGAAATGATATTCTCGAGTGGGTGCACATTTTTGTCTTCTTAATTTTGTTTAGTACTCTTTTATTAAAAAAAAGAAAAAATTTATTTTGTGTTCAAAGTATAATTATTTTCTTGAATATATTGTTACAAATTGATTTGTATTGGCTCATTTAAATCCGGGCTCCACCAGTATATTCATCATTGCTCATTTACTATGTGGCATAAAAAGATTTGGGTACTTTGCTCATAAAATTGTCAACACGTTAAAAAATTAAAACCATATATCATTATATCGGGAAGATTTGATTCTATGTCACTCTTGTCAAGTTGGCAGTAACAAACTTCAATTCTCCCCCTCACAAAGTGAAAAAAATGAGGGTACTGATTACACCCGTAATTCCTTTGTAATTACATACATCCCACACATCTTGATAATATTTCTCGATCTTATAAATATTGAAGATTAATTCAACAAGGTGATCTTGATTATAATCAAAGTTCACTGAAGAGCAGATTAAATGATCTACCAAGATGTTATTATCGTACATGTGCAATCACTTTATGGAGTTTCTTAAAAGATAATCATTACACTCAAGTAGAGATATACTCACTACTAAACTAGAACATAAGTAAAAAGACATTTTGTGTTAGAGCACTGCTCGGTCGAACTCGCAATCGTTGCTATCTCAAGCTTGTTGTCAAGTTTAGTTGCCAAAACTATAAGTCTTGATTTCTAGTCTACTTATAGCTAAGTCTCGGATTATCATAAAAAGTGTAGTTGAGCATTAGACTTCACGACGTTCATCGATTAAAGACGAATAACTAGTAAGGGGAACTTGTGGAACTTCATCAACAAAAGGTATGTGGAGACTTGAACTCATCTATCACTCAAAATTCTATCTATATCTCCTATTTGAGACAAAATTCGTATAGTTATATAGACTTCAATTATACACATTTGATATTTCGAGCTGAGTTTAACTCGCTTACATATTACTCGAAATATGTGTTGGTAAGATTTCGCTTTAACCAAGTTCATCTTATATTCTTGATGAAAGTCAAAAGATGATCATGTGAAAATCGCCTGGTAACATCTTACATGATTTGTGTGAGACAGTCATTTGACGTAGACTTAGAATGTTTCGTATTGATCATCCGATCACTTGGAAATTTCTTTGAAGCTAATAGTTTGTGTGAGACAGTTATTATCGTCTTCCGAGAATGTTTCAATGGTTGAAATGAGAGTTTAGAATAATTGGATATAAGCACAGTATGCCTACTTGCATATGTGTAATCCAAGTCCGGGAACCATGGTATGCATACCCGTATGCGTACTGATTGGTTTAGTCAAGGTCTCGGAACTCAGTACGCATACCGGTACGCGTACTGGCGTGAGGTTCAAATTCGGGGACTTTACTGAGTTTGTGGTATGCGCACCAGTTCGCGTACTGGCGAACCCAAACTTAGTCTGGGTACTAAGGTATGCGTGCCCATTTGCATACTTGAGTGGGTTATGTTCTAAAATCGGTTTGTTCATGAACTAAAACATTTATATAATAAGGAATGCAACCTTTTGCAAACCATGGCTATAATATTCATGACTTGATTAGAGTGAATCAAAATCTATTTTGCTTCAATTGTGTCTTGTATACTTCTATGAGAATATATACAATTGAACAACTCTAGAACTAGTTTCATTTGAGTCATTTGAACTAGTTATGGTTAAGATGAATATGGTTGATATGAAAGTATTCATATGGCCAACTTCGGTTAACTATTGTTGAGCCAACAAAGATGTACACATTTAGGTACAATTACTCATATCTAAATAAAGTCACTTTTCATTTGTGTACTAAGTTCGATCTAACAGTTGAAAGATATTAGCTTGAGTATAATCAGGTTTTAATCTAACGGTGAATATTGAATGCTTTGTTACCAAGGTAACATTGATTGCAAACCCTGATTTGAAAACTATATAAATGAGAACTCTAGCAACTGGGAAACCTAATCCCCACACCCCATGTGTTATACTAGTTGCGACTAGAGTTGATTCTCCTTTAACCTTAGGTTTTTCCAAAACCCTGTAGGTTAAAGACTTGAAGACTTCATTGGGATTGTGAAGCCAGACCCAACTATTTTCTTTGTAGTTGCGTGTTCTTATCTTGTTGTTTGCTATCGTGATTGATTACTATCTTCTCTAAGATTTGATCGAGATTTAATCTCCGATAGGCAAGATAAAAAGTAGTCACAAACGTTTTCATCTCATCGTTTGTGATTCCATAATATCTTGTTTCGCTACCATACGATTAAGATTATTGTGAGGTGATTGATATTTCTAGGATGTTCTTCGGGAATATAAGTCTGGTATATCAATTGGTTCATGTTAACCTTGATTTATCAAAATACAGAACAAAACCCATAGGTTTATCTGTGGGAGACAGATTTATCTATTCAATAGACTTTTCTGTGTGAGGCAGATTGGTTTATCAAGTCTTCGACTTTGGGTCATAGCAACTCTTAGTTGTGGGTGAGATCAGCTAATGGAATCAAGTGCGTAAAGTCCTGCTGGGATTTAGAGACGTAAGGAGCGCAACTGTACCTTGATGAGTGTGAGATTGGTTAGGGCTCAACTACATTCCAGTCTGAGGTTAACTTGGAGTAGGCTAGTGTCTGTAACGGCTTAATATAGTGTGGTGATCAAATCTGCACTAGGTCCCAGGGTTTTTCTGCATTTTCGGTTTCCTCGTTAACAAAACTTCTGGTATCTGTGTTATTTCTTTTCCGAATTATATTTGTTTATATAATTGAAACAAAACTTCTGGTATCTATGTCACTTATGATGACACTTCCTCTATATATAGATGTTGTTCCTTACATTCGATTATCTACCTCAAACACATCGTTTTCCATTTTTGCTTCTTCCCGTAGGATACTTTACTTAAATGGCTCATTCCCTTCATGGGTATGTTTTAACCTTAGCGCTTATTCCCGCGCTGGTCTCAATTTTCAAAGAGGCGGAACTGGAGCTCCTTTTGTTAGTGAAGGCCGAAGTTGAAACGCTTCGTGAACACAGATTAGCGAAAAGGGACTCCATGCGTGTCCAAATTGTGGAACGTCATGAAGCGCATCAGGCGGCTTATAGGGCCGGACACATGACATCTACCATTCGGCATGCTTTAGATGACGCTGTCACAGCTCGGTACGCTGCCAATTCGCTTCTCATGGAATCCTCACTAATGACAGCAACTATAGATCATGTTATCTTCGATTGTCGTTCGTGTACCTATGATAAAGTGACTCCGCGGCTCCCGGGGTATACCCTGTCTTTAGCGGCTGTCTCAGCGCTCGTAAACTTGCTCTATCCTAAAGATGATTTCGCGCGTCTACTAGTGTTAAGAGCAGAGGTGGAGGTACTGTGGGTTCTCAGGAGGACTCGTTTAGACAAAGCACGTAGGGAGTGTGATGAACATGAAAGCACTCTTGCGCTCGCTCGTAATGCAAGAGGTAAGGGCAAAGTTATGCGGGACATCCGCATATTAATAAGCGAGGCTAAATAGAAATTATCTCAGGCTTCCATTCAGTATGACGAGGGGCGTTTAATGGCGGAACTCATGGATATGGACATTGCCCGTTGTCGTGAGCTAATAGTCGATTAATGTTGCGTATCGTTTTGAGGCGACTTATATTGCTAGATTTTTCTTTCATGCACTATTTTTGGGATTCCGTCTCTTGTGGACTTGTTTTTGATGTTAGTACTATTTATTGCTTGTTTCTATGCTTCTCTTCCCTGTTGCTACTTCCCCTACCCTTCTTGTGTTGTGGGTATTACTCTGATGATCATTGATCTCTGAGTCCCCATGACTCATTTCAAGTTTGCCTTCCCTCTAGGGGGTACCTCGGTGCTGCATGGGAGGGGCATCATCTCCTGTACTCCATGGTCAATGTGAATTGACACGTGTCTCCATGTGTAAAGAAAGAAAATGGGGTGTGGATGGTAACTGCATCGTGAGTCACGCCCTTTACATGTATATACAGTTCTTTCTACCTAGTATGCTTACTAGTTTCTTTTTAATTTCATTTCCTCCTTCTCTTGGTCAATCGTATCTCCTGCATGGGTAACTCTCTTCATGGGTATGCGTTATCTTTGGCGCATGTTCCCATGTTGGTTTCGGTGAGATTCAAGTGTTGTGAATTGAAGCGACTTCTTCTTGTGAAGTCTGAAATCGAGGAACTTCGAAAGCATAGGAAGGTGAATAGAGATGCCAAGCGCGAGAACTTTAGGTTACAACATGAGGCGTACCATACTGCTCGACAAGCTGAACCATCAGGTCGCGTGCCATTGGAGATCCAGCGAGCGCTGGACGAGGCTACTACCGCTCTTGATGCGTCCAATCAATTATCCGCAGATTCTGTGATGCTGATGGCTATTATAGATCGCATCATTTCTGATTGCCATCTCTGGATTTCCGATCAGATAGCCTCGCCGCTTCTTGGGCATACACTGCCTTGGCGGCTACGTCTACGCTCGTACCTCACCCCTATCTTGAGGATGAGTTGGCCCGCTTATTAGTCTTAAAAGAAGAAGCGGGTTTGTTATAGAAGCTTCGATTAATTCGTCAAGATAAAGCTCGTAAAGAGTATGATGACCATGAGGACACTCTTTCGCTTGCTCGTGAAGCCGAGGCTGAGGGTGAAGTTATTCAAGACATCTATCATTTAGTGCATGAAGCTGATCAGGATCTTCGCTTGGCTACTTCCTAGTGTGATGACGGGCGTTTGATGGTAGAATCTTTGGATGCGGATATTGCTCATTGTCGGGCATTAATGGATGATTAGGTTGCGTGTCCCTCTGTAGGGTTGTCTTTTTATTTTGACGCTTGGTTACCCTTTTATGTTTGTTCTGAATCAGTATGAATAGTTTTTGCTTTTTAAGTTGGAGTATTGTTTTCTTCCCTTTCTCTCCTATTTCTTTTTCTTTTTGAATGTGCTTATTCCCTCTCTCTCATGTTCCTCTGTTTTTTTTTTGTGAGGGTATGCGTACTCCCTTCCTCTTTTATGAGGGAGTTACCACTAATAAAAGAGGGTTGATGCCCTAATAAAACGAGTTTACTTCCCCTTCTATTTATTGAAAGAGTGTTGGTTGAGGTGGGCGTTAGTGAAACACACCTACTCCCCCCTCTTTTATTGAAATGGTATTGGGTGGGGTGGGCGTTAGTGAAACGCGCCTACTCCCCCCTCTTTTTATTGAAAGGGAGTTGGGTGGGGTGGGCGTTAGTGAAACGCGCCTACTCCCTGCTATTTTTATTGAAAGGGTGTTGGGTGGGGTGGGCGCTAGTGAAACGCGCCTACTCCCCCTTGTTTTTGTTGAAAGAGTGTTGGGTGGGGTGGGCGTTAGTGAAACGCCCCAACTCCCCCCCTCTTTTTGTTGAAAGGGTGTTGGGTGGGGTGGGCGTTAGGTAAACGTGCCTACTCCTCCCTCTTTTTATTGAAAGGAGTCGGGTAGGGTGGGAGTTATGGAAACACGCCTACTCCCTCTTATTTTTGTTGAAAGGGTGTTGGGTGGGGTGGGCGTTAGTGAAACGCGCTTACTCCCCCCTCTTTTTGTTGAAAGGTGTTGGGTGGGGTAGGTAGTAGTGAAACGCGCCTACTCCTCCTCTTTTTGTTGAAAGGGTGTTGGGTGGGGTAGGTGGTAGCGAAATGCGCCTACTCCCCTATTTTTATTGGAAGGGGGTCGGGTGGGGCTTTTTGACCTTGGTTCCGTCCATGCGCCTGAGCTTATAGTATCCGCTTTCTGCTACTTTTCTTATTTTGAATGAGCCTTCTCAATTAGCGACAAATTTACTAGCACTAGCGTTTCTTTGAACGTGAGGGGGGATTTTTAGTACCAGGTCGTCTGTCTTGAAGGTTCTCTCCTTCACAGTATGGTTATAGTAGTTGGTTGCACGCTTCCTGTAAGCTTCTGCGAATCGTTCCGCACACGCTCTTCATTCTTCTATTGTATCCAGGTGGGCGAAACGACTTATCCCATCTGGCATGTTGTGGCTGGCCATCACTACTCTTGCCGATGGGATCGCTATCTCTGCCGGTAGTATCGCGTCTTCTCCGTATACTAGTGAATAGGGTGATGCCCTGGTGGAGCTACGCTTCGAGATTTTGTATGCCCAGAGTGCTAACGGTAACTATTCGTGCCAATCCCTATGGTGATCATGCACTGTCCTGCTGAGGATTCATATGAGCGTCTTGTTTGTCGCCTCATCATGCCCATTTCGCTTTGGGTAATAAGGGGTCGACGTATGAAGTCTTATATTGTATTGGCAGAGCAGATCGAGTACATACTTATTTACAAAAGACTTGGCATTATCTGCCCTGATTATTATGGGCGCGCCGATCCTATAAATGATATTCTTTTTGATGAACGCAACCACGGTTGCTCCAGCGTAGTTTTTGAGAGGTATCGCTTCTACCCATTTCGATGCGTACTCGGTAGCCGTTATTATGTATTTGTGGCGCTTTGATGACGTCGGGTTGATTGATCCTATAAGATCAAGCCCCCAGCTATGAAACGGCCACGACGTCACTATGTTGTGTAGCTGTGTGTCGGGCGCTTGGATCAGATTTCCATGCGTTTGGAAGCTCAAGCATTTGCGGACATGTTCTGCGGTATCGCTTTCCATGGTTGTCCAGTAAAACCCACCTTCATAAAGCTGGAGGAACAACTTCCACATTCCTTGATGCTCGACGTCATGTGACCGCGTCATTACGTCCACTGCTTCATGATCTGACAGGCATCGTAATATGGCCCCGCTGTAGCTTATTCGATAAAGGATACCGTCGTGTACAAAGAAACGTGCATATTTATTTTGGATATTCAGAGCCGCTTGCCTTTCACTGGGCGACTTTCCATGTTGTATGAAATCTATGTAAGGTTGTCACCAATCTACTCCCTCGGATGTATATACCTCTGTCGGTTGTGGTGGAGACTGACAGTCAGCGCAACTGTCTTGGAAGGCTGCTGCTTGTGCGGACATGCTTGGCCAGCATACCCCTAATCTCTGAAGTTTTCGATACAGGTGAACGGTGCCAGTTTGTCCACAAGTCTCTCTGTGCAATACCTGGAGTAATTTATCCGCCTCCCTCTTATTTACGCACCTTGCGAGTGATCCTCCGGCCGCTCTATAGTATAACGCCCCTTGGATCATCACAAACTGTTTCAAGGCCTGGGTGGGCATTACCCGATCTTCGTCCATCCTGGTAAGGTCTTCGATATATACTCGCTTCCAGTCGTCTGCCTCTTCGAATACCAAATCCTCTTTCCATGTGCTGGGTAGGTCTTTTCTCCATATTGTGACTGTACCCTCTTCTTCACCGTTTAATTGCACTTTGCTTGCTAAGGTTGCCAAGGCGTTTGCGTGTTTATTCCCACCTCTGCCAGTATGGTCGAGTGTTGACCCTGTTTGATTCATCAACCTTTGAGCCTCTTCTCGGTAAGGTGCTATGTGTGGTTTTTTGTCGTCGAAGTCACCATTCACTTGATTTGTCACGAGTTTTGAATCGTCTTTAACTTCCACGCTTCCAGATTGAGTTCCTTAGCCATTCGGAGTCCTAGGATTAATGCTTCATACTCGGTGACGTTATTACTACATAGGAAATCCAGTTCAAACGAATACGAGAGTAACTCGCCATGTGGGGATTCAAACACTACTCCGGCTCCCCCAACGGTGTCGTATGACGACCCATCAAAGAACATGGTCCAAGTTTTGTCAGTATTCGCGACTGCCACCTCTCCGAGTAAGTATCCATGTACCTCATCGTCCCCTTCTCTTGGAAACATAGACATTAAGTCGGCGATCGCCTGCCCTCTTACTGCTTTGCGTCGTTGATATTTGAGTTCGAATTCGGACAGTTGTAGTATCCATTTTGCAGTCCTTCCGTCTAGGACAAGTTTGGACGCCAGATAATCTATGGGGTTTGTCGCGGCTACCACGATGGTCTCATGTGTCAAGAGATATGGTCTCAGTTTCTGTGTTGCATAGATAAAGGCTAGGCATGCTTGCTCCACGGGCGGATATCTCAAATCCGCATCCCTTAGGACTCGAATGACATAATAAATAGGTGATAGCTCTTCCCCTTCCATGTCTTATGCCAGGACTGCACCTATCGCTGAATTGGTGAACACCGTGTAAAGGTAGAGGGGAGCTCCTTTAATCGGTAGCTTGAGAACCTTAGGAATGACAAGGCATTGCTTCAATTTTTCGAATACGGCGCACTGTATATCGCCCCATACAAAAGTCACTCCCTTCTTTAGTAAAGGGAGGAACACAGTCATTAGTTGCACTAAACTCGGTATGAAGCGTCGCATGTACGATATCCGCCCAATAAAGGCTTGTTGTTCCTTTGCATTTTCTGGGGGCGCCATAGCCATGATTGCCTCGACTTTACTCGGGTCATCCTGGATTCCTTTATTGGTTACCACAAAGCCTAAGAACTTTCCCAATTCCACACCGAAGGCGCACTTGAGAGGATTCATTTTGAGCTTGAACTTCCTACACCTTTCGAAAGCCGTCTTTAGGTGGGAGACGTGGTTTTCGGTTGCTTGCGTCTTGACCACGATATCATCAACGTAAACTTCTACTGTTTGATGCAGTAAATCATGGAATATGGAGGTCATAGCGCGTTGGTACGTGGCAACCGCATTTTTCAGGCCAAATGGCATTACTACGTAGTAGAAATTTCCATACGGAGTTTGGAACGCCGTCTTATTCGCGTCTGACGGATTCATTTTTATCTGGTTATACCCGCTGAAGCCATCCATGAAGGAGAATCGCCACTTGCCCCCTGTCGCGTCTAGCGTCATATCGATATTAGGAAAAGGGAAGTCGTCTTTTGGGCACGCTCGTTTTAGATCTCTATAGTCAACGCAGCACCTGATCTTTCCACTTTTCTTCGTCACAGGCACAATATTGGATAACTAGGTCGTATGTTGGATGGGTTTGATGAATTTAGACTTCAGTAAGGACTCCACCTCTTCCTTTATTGCAAGAGATGTGGCCCTGGGGAACTCCCTACTCCTTTGATTTACTGGTTTGAACTCAGGTGACACTCCGATGGTGTGAGCTACGAGATTGCTATCGAGTCCTATCATCTCATCGTAGTCGAAGGAGAAGACAACTTTGTAGTCTCTCAGTAGAGCGATTAGTGCTTCCATTTCTTCCTTGTCCAAGATTTTTCTTATCATGATAGGGTGCTTGTCTCCTTTTGTCCCTATATCAATTTCTTCTATTCCATCCATGGTTAGGTCTCTGGGCGTTCGTTCTTCTGTGGTTCTAGTAGTTGCGTCTGTAAGCTGATCTCGTAATTCCTCATCATCAACCATGTTGTAGGGTAGCTCGGCCAAGCCTTGTTTTGCACTTTCAGAGGGAGCTTCCATTTCGTTTCTTGATATTTATGCGCAATCTTGTTCATCTGCGGTCACTCCCTCAGTTAATTGATATAATCGATATACATATCCCCCATCTGGCTTAGAGAAGCGCTGGAACCTGGTCTATTCCTCTTTCTTTCGGCGGGGAATACCATCCTGGATGGGCTAAACACAGACTTTGCTGGCTTCTGTTCTTCTTCTTCTTCTCCCCATTTAGGTAGCGGGATGAGTTGCAGTTTGTGTACTTCAACTGCTTCCTTGGGTTCATCATAGAAGATCACGTCCGCCATGTAAGCTTCTCCTGGGTCAAAAGGATTGCTAGTGGATGGAATCCGGTACTGCTTTCCTCCTTTATTAGTCTTGACGCATTGGTGGTACATTGACGCCACAACCTTGTGATGGAGTAGCCAACCTCCCCTAGCAATACGTGGAACGTGGTGTCATCTTCTAGCACATAAAATGGCGTGGGCGCTCGGATAGGGCCGATCTACATGACCAGGTTAACGATCCCAATAGCTTTCTGAGCATGTCCTCCGAATCCTTTCACTGTTGTGACTCGCATTCTGATCGCGGATCTTTGCACACCTAGGATGTATAACGTATGCATAGAAATTAAATTCAGGGACGCGCCTTCATCTATAAAAGCTCTTTTTAGCGGTTGGTTATTAATGTACGGTGTCAAGTATAAGGGCCTAAGGTGCTCCCCTGGGTAGCAGATATCTTCGTCTGTGAACACGATCGCCTCTTTGGGAAGGAGACCACAGGGATTTCCTGCCGCAATAGCCCTGGATGCTTCTTTGATATGATTTTCACTGAAACCGAGGGAGTCAAATAATTGTTGAGCCAACGCTGTTTTGGCAAACTGATTAGCTATGCCTTTTGTATTCTCGAACGCTGGGCTCTCCGTCTCGGCTTCACATGCTTCCTAATTATCTTCCCAAGGACTCCAAACATCCCCGCTTGGATCATGGGAGAGCATCATGACTTGATGCTGGACCGCCTTACCATTCTCCGGGTTACCCATCTAGATCTCGCCTATATCCAGCTTTTTCTGGAACAGTCTCCGCAGATTGTAGCAGTCGATTGTAGGGTGTTGTATCCTTAGGTGGAATTGACAGTACATGGCGTCGTTTTTGTCAATGGTACTGAGGTCCGTCTTTGTTGGCGACAGTTGAGTTTCTTGATTTGCAATCCACTGCTCAAACAGACCTACGATCTGTTCCTTGCTGCATGGTAGGGGCGGATGAAACGACTGGGTACTCCAACCTTCTCAGTTATTATTGGCACGTGTGTTTCTTGGTACGGTTGATCCAGTGTTAACTGTGTTGCGCCAGATATAATCTGAGTTGTGCTCCTCAATACAATCAGCGATTCTTGCCGCTGCTTCTTCTAACTCAACGAACATGGGGAAGTGGAAATTGACCAGGCTTTTCTTAAAGGATGGAGTCATTCGCCGCACACATATTTCCACTAGAGCATCCTCCTTAACGTCTTCATGGCAATCTAGAGTGAGCAGTCAGAACCTGGTGATGTATTTTCCTATTTCCTCGCCTAGGCGCTGGTTGCATTTGCTTAGATCTATAGTCGTAACCTTTCTTTTTGTTGAATAAAACTTTCTGAGGAAAAGAGTGGACATGGTTGACCATGAGATAATGCTTCCCGACTTTAGGTTATCGTACCAGGTAAACGCTGTGTCAGTTAGCGACTTTGGAAATTCCCTTAGACATAGTTTTCCGTCGGTTGCACGGTTGTTCATGGTAGACAGAAATCGACTAAGGTGTTCCCTCGCATTTCCTTGCCCATCGTAGACTTTGAACTTTGGTGAAATATAATCCACCGGGTATTGATACTCTGTAATTTCCAAGGAGTAGGGGCTAGCCATGAAGTCATAATTATCTTGTTTGACAATTCTATAGTTCATTTCCAAGTACTTAGCCATCGCTTCTTGCACCATGGCTATAGGTTCTTCCTTTTCTTCTATAACTTCCGCCGCATCTTTAGCATTCTTCTCGGCGTTCGCTACCTTCATGAGTTTTCTCAATTCTTGCTCTCTCCGCATGTGGCTTTCCAATTCTTCCTGCATCTCTTTGAGGGAAGGTTGGGCGAGTGGTGTTTGATAGAAACATTTTTGTGTCTGATATAATCTCAATTGTATATATTGTTAGTGCTCGATTTTGTATTTATTTCGGCTTTTTATGTCTTTGTAGGTGTTTTTGGAAAACTAAGATTTTGTGGCGAAATTAGCTCGAAAAGTATTTTTTGCGTTCATGGGAGGACATTTGCTATTCGGACCCTCACTTTGGATAAGGGGTAACCTAATTACTATGGGGCATCCCATTTCCAGGCATCTGCTAATCGCACCCCTACTCTGGATTAGGGGCAACCATCTTCAACATTCAAAAATCATGTTTTGGCGGGGAAAAATGTAGTTAAAGAGCAGTTTTGGCAATCGTGATTTGGAGGAGTTTGAGGTCGATTAAACCTCTGATTTTCATAGGATAGACTCCTTATGGGTCTAGGAATCTGATATGGGTGTTTAAATCGATTAGATTGGGCTCAAACGACGAATTTTTCTCACAACAAGAAAATATGGAAAGTCACGTGTGTGACCTGTTTTAGGGAATTTTAGAATGATTAAAACGCTGTAAACCTTCCCAAAGATTTGTATCTATCTAAGGAAGAGCTTAGAATAAAAAGGAAAGCTCAGAAACGCGTAGAAATCCTAAAACAAGAAATTGTCGCAACTTGGCCGTGAAGAGAACGAAAGAGATTTTGGAAGATTTGGGAGAGATTTAATCGGTAGTTTTGATATAAATAGATGTCTTGGGTCATATAGAAGAGGTGTCGAGAGTTTGGGAACCTAAGGAGAGCCAGAAAAGAAGAAATCACAGCTTTACCAAACTCTGTTTCTGCTGCTGCTGCTGTTGAAGAAGAAGAACAGCTGAAGAACATTGACCCTCGCTAGACAGTCGCAGAAAAGTGTCACTGTTTAACAGCTGAAGAACATTAAGTTGTTCAGGGCAGTCTTAAATCAGCGACAAAGCAACCGTTTTTCTGTAACAGTTCCATTGTATCAGCTGTTTTGCAACACCAATACACTGTTGCAAACAGTCTGTGTTATTAGTTTTCACTCTTTTAATCATCTTTTGAGCAACAAACACATATTTTGAGATCGTGATTGATATGAGGAGCTAAACCCCAACACTGGGATGACGGAGGAAGCCATATTTCATACTGTGGTAACTATATTTAATTATTTTTATGACTTTTTGCATTAATTTAATCGTTTCTATGATTTTTCTTAATTAGTTGTGAAGTCGTATGATGATGTATGCTTGGTCTAAGTTCTTTTGATGCATCATGCTAGTGATTTACAGTTAATCTTTTTAAAATCTACCCTGGCAAAGAATTAGAGTCAATAAACAAGAGCTATAATTTTCTAAGAATTGATTTTTGAACCACATGGTATGAGGTTTGGTGGAATCCTGAGTCTCAGTAATCTCTCGACATTGTGACAAACCTTGTGTATATATTTTTTTTTATTTTTATTGTTTTCTATTATTAAGTCTGAAATTGAGTCTACACAAGTCCGAATTGAACGAACTTTATTTACCACTTAAAACACTACATCAATTTTTGGCGCCGCTGCCGGGAATTTGTATTTAGATTTGTTTTAGGTTTATTTTTTTTTTAATTTTTTTTTTTGTTCTTTTTTACGCGTTTTGGTATTTTTCGATACTTTTCAAATTTGGAGCGAAGCTACAAGGAAAGAAAAGTACTATAAAAGGAAAGCATCGCCACAGAAGGAAATAAAAGAGGAATCTGAAAGGAGTGAAGAAAAAGATTTTGTATATAGTTATTTTTTTTAATTTTAGAAACTGTAAATAGGGTTTTATTTTTGTAATTTTTCTTTTCCTTTTTGGACATTTTTATTTTTGGACTTGGACATTTTTATTTTTAAACCCTAAGGAAGGGTTAAAATTAAATATAAACTGTTTGCAGGGAAGGACGACAGTTACGATACTGTCTCGGCCCCTCGGGTTCGTACACTGACATAGGAGTCGGTGGCCTGAGTTGACTTCAACGGTTCATCGCCCGTCTGGGACGGGAGGTAAGACTCTATCCACCCACGAATCCCCTGTCAGTGGGTTTTATTTTGTGTGACAACTCACACCCCTGCAGTAGAATGTCGAACCATTATTACAATAGCAAATACAACGAATATCCGACTGAGTTTCAAAATGGACGTTACTACTTTGACCATAGTGTGAATAGTGGTTGGGAACATCAGCCTTTTGAAGATTATGGTCCATACCATGGTGAGCCCAATTACTATCCACATACGCACCGGTCATATGAGCAAAATTCTTATATTTCTCCTTTAGAAGAGTCTCTCAGGAAATTAGAAGAGTCGACACGTAGGATAGCTGAGATGAATAACTTAGTTTATGATGAAAGAAAACTTTCTTTAGAGGAATCCCTCAAGCTGATAGCTGAGACGAACGAAAGAATTGCTCGAAATAATCTTAATTTTCAATATAGTGTCTCCAATAATACCCTTGAAAATGAGGATAATTATTTGCATAAACAGGATGACGAGGATAAAATTGGTTACACTACTTGTTTAGATGAGGTTCAACCATTTTCATGTTATTATAATGATTATGATGAGGATAGTGTTGATGAAGAATTTGAAATAAATAGGCATAGTGATCAGGAATTTGCTACTCCAACTGAGCTTAATATTAATATTATTTCTAGTTCAAATCCAAATAATTTTAATAATTATTCACCTATTCAAAAGGACGAGGATTTGACTAGAGATACCCCCGTTTTAGATGATGTAGTATTTCCTTTTGATTACGAAGCTAATAATGGTTTAGAGGAACGAGTATATTTTGAGTCTAGCGATTTAGAAACAATAGACTTAGAAAAAGAAAATGAACTCGTCGAGATGAGTGAGGATGTACCCGACTTAGAAGAATCAATTGACCATTTTCATGAATTAGATGACCTTGAAATTAGGGAAGTTGTGACTAGTCTTTCTAGAGACACTGAAAACTCTAGGTTTGGGGGTGATTATCATTCTCCATGTGATTTAACTCTTAGAAAGATCCCTCACTTGGGACTTGACATATGTGCCTCAACCATTTTACAAGATTATCTTCATACACGTTTTCCTGAACCTAGTGATGTCTACAAGAAATTTCAGTTATTAGAAACCCATCCTCTGGTTGATGTGGTTTACCCTGGCTATGATACCCAGATTGACTTTGTTTTCCCACCAAATATTTTTCTTCCAAATGTGGGAATGTTTGATTTTCAAATGTGTCGAATATTAAGTTTTGAGACTAAACCTAATTACTTTAGGATATTAGAGTCGACATACTTGTTTAAGGAAGATCACCACTCTCATTGTGGTCACCTGTGTAAGTCAAATCTGATTGACTTAGAGGATCCTCAATTATTCAGGTTATTATTATGTGCTTCTAAGTTTTCATTTGAGTTTTTCCAGACTCTAGAACCTGAACATTTGGATCTAACCTATGAGGAAATGCAACCCATAAAAATATTTTATTTGGACCCAGTTATAGATCCTGAACCGAAACCACAACTATATGTAGCTGTCTTAAACAGGAAACTAGACAAGGGTGTGCTTTATTTGTTCATTTTCTTGGCATGTTGCAGATTCCTTTTACTTGTGATAGCTCTATTTGGTTTTGATGACCCACAGATATTTCAGCTATTACTTTATGATTTTATAAGGTGATTAATCCTTCTTAGTCTGGCTGAAGACATTAAACTTAGTACTTCTTGGGAGGTAACCCATTATCATACAACACGGTAATATCTTTCCTTATCTCTTTTGCTTCAAATGGTAACAGTTTCTCCTTGTTCATGCTTTTAATTTGATCTTTAGAACACTGAGGAAAATATTAGATTTAAGTTTGGGGGTATAGGAGAAACTTTTTAGTTGCACAATTAAACTCCAGAGCCTAGAAATTTATGCTTATTAAGGATGGCACTAACCAATCTAAGTGGATGGAAGCATTTTTGTTGTAGGAGTTGAGGAACCAATCTGACTAGATGGCAACATCTAAAGAGTCTATTCATAAAAGCACAGAGCTCAGGTGTTAGAAATAACATGATAGTTTCACCATATCTCGTTGAGTCCTTTTCACTTCTGTTTCTATTTTGTTTTGTTTTTAAACTATGTTTCTCTAAGTGATTAGGTGGGGCTCACGATTCAAGTTGTTGCCAATGCTAGGGTGAATTAGAGTGATTGAGATACAAAAAAAAAAAGAGTTGAAAAAAAAAGAAAAAAAGAAATTGAGACCAGACCATCAGACCAACTGGAATAAATTCAATAAAGTCGACCACTGGAACACTTGTATATGCCAGTTGTGTTGACCTAGAGTTAAGATTATCAATCACTGGTTCCCTTGTATATGCCAGTGTGTTGATATTAGTCAGACTAGTATCTCATTCCATTAGGATAGGTTCATTTTGGGGGAGGTCTTCAGAAAGATATGAGAAACACCGTTCACCTAGTAAACATCAAAACCATCTATGTTTTTCTATATCCATCTTCTTGATCTATCCATGTGATTAGTTTCGACTCCGGATATTGATGTCCATAGTGCAACTATCTGAGTAGAGCTCTGTCACTTCATATGAAAGTATGCTTGAGTGCAAACTCGTGTACAACAATTGGAATTTCGCATCAGGGTACTTCCTCCTGTAGTCAATAAGTATGCCAACCAAGGAGATTCTTTAGTGCCTTCCAAGGTTCTGTGTAGATAGCTAGGGTCTGGAGTAAAAAGGTTTTGTGGGTATACCTCTGGTAAGCCCTCCGGAGACAACACTTCGCCACTAGGGACACCTAGTGGTTTAAAGGCTTATTGCATACGCTAAATGCAATCGACGATGCCTGCGACAGTGAGTTAGGATTTTATTTCTATTTTATTTTTGCTCGAGGACTAGCAAATAATAGGTTTGGGGGTATTTGATAGACACATTTTTGTGTCTGATATTTGCTATTGGCTCGAAAAGTATTTTTGGAAAAATAAGATTTTGCAGCGAAATTGGCTCGAAAAGTATTTTTTGCGTTCATGGGAGGACATTTGCTATTCGGACCCTCACTTTGGATAAGGGGTAACCTAATTACTATGGGGCATCCCATTTCCAGGCATCTGCTAATCGCACCCCTACTCTGGATAAGGGGCAACCATCTTCAACATTCAAAAATCATGTTTTGGCGGGGAAAAATGTAGTTAAAGAGCAGTTTTGGCAATCGTGATTTGGAGGAGTTTGAGGTCGATTAAACCTCTGATTTTCATAGGATAGACTCCTTATGGGTCTAGGAATCTGATATGGGTGTTTAAATCGATTAGATTGGGCTCAAACGACGAATTTTTCTCACAACAAGAAAATATGGAAAGTCATGTGTGTGACCTGTTTTAGGGAATTTTAGAATGATTAAAATGCTGTAAACCTTCCCAAAGATTTGTATCTATCTAAGGAAGAGCTTAGAATAAAAAGGAAAGCTCAGAAACGCGTAGAAATCCTAAAACAAGAAATTGTCGCAACTTGGCCGTGAAGAGAACGAAAGAGATTTTGGAAGATTTGGGAGAGATTTAATCGGTAGTTTTGATATAAATAGATGTCTTGGGTCATATAGAAGAGGTGTCGAGAGTTTGGGAACCTAAGGAGAGCCAGAAAAGAAGAAATCACAGCTTTACCAAACTCTGTTTCTGCTGCTGCTGCTGTTGAAGAAGAAGAACAGCTGAAGAACATTGACCCTCGCTAGACAGTCGCAGAAAAGTGTCACTGTTTAACAGCTGAAGAACATTAAGTTGTTCAGGGCAGTCTTATTTCAGGGCATTCTTAAATCAGCGACAAAGCAACAATTTTTCTATAACAGTTCCATTGTAACAGCTGTTTTGCAACACCAATACACTGTTGCAAACAGTCTGTGTTATTACTTTTCACTCTTTTAATCATCTTTTGAGCAACAAACACATATTTTGAGATCACGATTGATATGAGGAGCTAAACCCCAACACTGGGATGACGGAGGAAGCCATATTTCATACGTGTGGTAACTATATTTAATTCTTTTTATGACTTTTTGCATTAATTTAATTGTTTTATGATTTTTCTTAATTAGTTGTGAATTCGTATGATGATGTATGCTTGGTCTAAGTGCTTTTGATGCATCATGCTAGTGATTTACAGTTAATCTTTTTAAAATCTACCCTGGCAAAGAATTAGAGTCAATAAACAAGAGTTATAATTGTCTAAGAATTGATTTTTGAACCACATGGTATGAGGTTTGGTGGAATCCTGAGTCTCAGTAATCTCTCGACATTGTGACAAACCTTGTGTATATATTTTCTTTATTTTTATTATTTTCTATTATTAAGTCTGAAATTGAGTCTACACAAGTCCGAGTTGAACGAACTTTATTTACCACTTAAAAAACTACATTAGTGTTTCCTCGACTTCTTGTTGCTTATCCTTTTCGCGCGCGTCGTCTAGCTTTCTTGCTTGTGTGATGGGCTCCGATACTATCCCTACTCTTTCTCCCTCTGTGTTAAGTGGCGGGATGTTCGGTGGACTCTCTGTCGCGATTGAGTTAACGCCTCCTGGGTGTGTCATGGTTAACTAGGCACGAGCCTCCGGGTGTGGTGGCCAAATGTTGATGGGTGAATTTAGGTTTGAGGTTCTACCCGTCCTAGCTATCCAAATGACCTCACTTTACCAAGAATAGTAAGAGAGAGAGTTGTCTTTCCATTGTACCTTGTCCTTCTTTATATAGACTTTCTAAAAGCCCATTCCTTTTATGACATCATGCCATGTGTCCTAAACTTCTTTAATTACTACTAATGTCATTCCTTCTCTAATAAAACCTCCTTCTTTCCTATTAATTCCTCCCTTGTCCTTTCCATCTAATAGACACTTTCTTGGTGGACTTGGGGTTTACTCCCTAAGTCCCCATGTCTCATATTGGGCTTGCCTCCCCTTAGTGGGCATACTAGCCCAACTAAAGGGGTAATATTTTTCATGTATGAACAAGGCTCACATATTTTTATCTGTTTGATTTGCTGATTACATTAAGAAACAGAGATATAACTCTTTGATATACTGTTCTTAAGATTGAGTCTGACTGTCTGGTTAATTCTCTTGAAAGTATATTGGAGTTAGTCCATACAGATTGTTATGCGAAATATTGGGTGTGGTTGTTAGACCCCCGCTTTTTCAATTGGTATCAGAGCAGGAAAACACTATAAACCTAATAAGTTTGTGTCTGACTGATCCCTAAAGTTTGTCCCTATGGGAAATTTCTTTGAGAAACTTGCTATTGGCATCTGTACCACACGCCAGAATTCCTTAAATATTGTTCAGAGCTTATTATCCATTAGACCTCTGGTCTCTCATGATAATCTCGTTCCATCTAAGACTTTGGAAAACTTATATGATGAGAAACAATCTAAAGGAAAAATTAAAAGTTCTTCTAAGAAAGGTTGTTTGAGAAAACGTGGTCAGCGCTCAAAGATATGGAATCTCACTAGATTAACTCTTAATCTTTTTAAGGAATACTATCGTGATGGATCAATTGACAAAGATCTATTTAGAGCTTTTGAAAGCGTTTTTAAATTCTTAGAAAATTTTAATTCCTTTAAGAATAAGAATCATTCTGATAAAAGTTTTGTACCTGTCAAATCATGTAATCATGATGTACGAACTATACTTACTAGCAATTCATGTGAAATTGATAAAAGGATGTCTGGTGAGTTTGGTGTAGGTTTTAATTGTCAGAAAAAATCTTTTCTTGGTTACAAGAAAAAGGATTCAAAAAATTCTATTAACCCTAAGTATCATCATAACTATGATTATATTTCTGGTACATTTCACAAAAATCAACCGGAAAAGTCGCATGAGAATCTCTCTGCACATCTGTCCTCTTGGTAACAAGCTTGGATTTACCTCATTTGTATATAACTTGAGATGGGGAAAGTAACGGTTTGATTTTTTTTTGTGATTTGGTTAATTTATTTTTTTAAATCCTTGTCTCTGAAAAAAAAATCCTTGACAAGTTTTTTTTCTATCCACGGTTAACTAAAGTGATATAGTTGTCTTCTACTATCATTCGGCTGCAATATATTGATCCTTTCAGTGTGCGAACCTTGGATGTTGAACACTTTAATAAATCCTGCCTCCTTTTACGGATCGCGGTTCATGAACGGGTCCAAGCCCATTTTGTTGGTGTATAAGAAGTATGGTACGCGTACCCTTCTTCTCCCCCTTCTAAGTCCGCGTACGTGAACTATTCTAGGTTTCATGTATTATCTCCATTAAAACTCTTCTTTGGAGATTCAAAAGAGACTAAAGATAGCATACCAAGTAAGTTTTTCCTTCTCCTTGTACTCTCAATTTCCAGGTCTCATGAGAAATTTCAAGGTTTCAAAGAAGGTTTCAAAAAACTTGGATTCATCATCTTCTAGCATGACTATACCTCAAAATCAAGATTCTATTAGAATTAGATTTATCAATGATTCTAGTAGTATGATCTTCGAAAGAATTTCTTCTAGTGGTTTTATTCTAGAAAAGAAATTGGATATGGTTAGTGGTCATAAAGAAGATTTGGTTTGCTTTGAAAAATTTAATCTTGGCAACATCTTTAATGGTCTTGGTGAAGGTTTTGACACTCTAACAAGAATTTTCTATGCTAACATCCATGATGTTGATCTTGTTGACATGGAATTCAAGACCATGATAAATAGAGAAGGGATTATTTTTAATAGAGAGTTTATTTAAAGAATTACCAAAATCCCTTTGGGTAATTTTCTCCTTCCTAGACCAAGGGAATAAAGACCATCCAATGAAACCATTTCTAATGGCCTTTGTGGTAAAAGTGTTGATTGGATTGATGGAAAATTTCCTACTATTATCTTAGTCTTGCCTTGATGGTCTTTGGAAAACTTGGTATATCTAATCTTTATCCCTCCACAATTGAGAATTATGGAGTCGTGAGTTTGTGGAGTTGGTCTATTTCCTTGTATTGGGTACTCAAAGTCTCGACATTTGTGGACTTTGCATTCTTCAAATTATTTCGATGACGTCTTCCAACAAGAAGTTAGGCTTTCCTTGTTTGATTGAGAAAATTTGTCGCACTTACTCCATTGATCCTATTGGAAACTCTATTGGAACTCCCAAGCTTGTTCGTCCTTGTACCTTCAAACGTATGAAGGAGAATGCCTGCAAGAGACAAAGATGTGATACTGTGGACGGTTCTTGTGATTCTACCACAAGGGTGTGTGTAAGATCAATTCCAAGGTAAAATGTGTGCAAGAACAATTATGCGTGATTGCCACCAAGTTCCCCGAAATCAAGGAAGACATGGACAAGATTCAAGCTACCTTGTTGGTTTCCGATGATGAAGATGATGCCTAAAGTTCTATTTCTCTTATCTTATCCATTTTTGTCAAGGAAACTTCTTGTGAGAATTTATTCTTTTGTTTTAAGAAGGATAACTAGGGTTTGGGATAGCCATTATTGTGAGTACACATAGCTATTTCCAACGATTTTCATCTTGCAATGTTTTTAGATTTATTTATTTAAATTCTAAAGTTTATTTGGAAGATAATTTTGCAGTATTAATCTTTATGGTTTTATATATTGAAACTTGTTATAGGATATGTGTGTTTGCGTCCGTGAACTATGATTATCCCTTATATGTCAAAAGTTAAGTCTATCATATGTCTTTATGCAAATGTTGATAAAAGATCGAATGAACTTTTGACAACAAAAGTTAAGCCTATTATGTCATTATGCAAATATTGATGGAAGATAGGATGACGTTTTGTCTACAAAGATTAAGTCTATACATGTTTATATGCAAATATTGATGAAAAATAGAAAGAATCTTTGAATATTCCGCAGTATTGGTCTTTCACTGATCCACATCTTTGTGTAAGTACTGTGTGGCTCCGTAAGTTCTCTTATGTGAGCATTTCCGATTAAATTAAGCATGGGTTATCTTGTGGTTAATTTAATTGAGTATTTTGGATACAAATTCATGTTTCATGTATTTTGTTAATGTCCAAAGAAATCCTTCTTTTCTTGTGAAAGTAAGGTCGCTCTTGTTGTTCTTTCACGAATGACATTTTATGGGGGAGAGTTCTTAATTGACCTTGTGCCTAATTGCCAAATCTTTGTGGGGAGTGAGAATATTATAGGAGTTTTCTTGTATCTTTATAAACTCCTTGATGAATGCATTTAGTTTCGGCTATATGATTGCATCTAAACAAAGTTGATATGTTCTTTTTTGGTCATGAAGTATCTCTATGGAAATTTCATTAGGATCCCACTAGTTTTCGTACCTTTGCCAATTTTTATTAACAAAAATGGGAGAATTAATGTGTAGTTCACACTACAAACACATATGGTTTAATGATCATTATGTAAGGGGGGTGGTTTTCATGTGAGATGAAGTATTGACTAAGGGGGAGTGATACATATCACCATAATATTGTTGTCAAAGTTGTGATACAATTGGACTTTGATTCTGTGTAATAATACTATGACACTGTATAACAATGTTTGAGAGCTACGGTTTTATCATTGTTATAACTACGGATCTTCAACAACTATGATGCTGAGTTGAACATATTCAGAATCACTGGAGTGCTTGGAAGTGACGAATATTTCGAGTAATGTTGAAGAACCAAGGAAATAAAGCATTTGGATTGAGAGCTACAAAGTTTATTTATTTTGTATTTTATATGTATTGATAGTTTCGTCACTAAAATTGACAAAAGGGGAGATTGTTAGAGCACTGCTTGGTCGAATTCGTAAGCGTTGCTATCTCAAGCTTGTTGTCAAGTTTAATTGCCAAAACTATAAGTCTTGATTTCTAGTCTACTTATAGCTAAGTCTTGGATTTGGATAGAAAGTGTAGTTGAGCATTAAACTTCATGGTATGATTTCAATAATGTTGTTGTAGTAAATAAATTCGAACTCTAAGACTTGTGAAGATTAAATTTAAAGATTTAAAGAAAATAATAAATGTATACAAAAATAATATAAACAAAAGCGAGAGTTACTGGGACTAGGATTCCACCGATTTCATATCATAAGGCTCAATTATTTATTCTTCAGCAATTATAGTTCAATAAATAAAAACATGGACTCTTATTTTTGCCAACGTAGATTCTCAAAATATTAGTTATAAACCGTAAGCATGGGACATCAAACATTGAAGCAAGCATGACCCATCAAATAAAATAATAACTAATTAGTTCAAATCATAAATTAATTTAAAATAAGTGCAAAAGTCATAAAAAGAATAAAATAAATTTACCCATGTATGAAATTTGGATTCCTCCGTCGACCAAGTGTTGGGGTTTAGCTCATCGTATTGTAGATACGCTCAAAATATTTATTCATCGCTCAATAATGTTTACAAGAAGTGGAAAACTAATTACACAGTGAATTTGGAACGAAAATAAGTGTTGCAGACTCTCTGTTACAAAGCAGATGTCTCAAATGTGAATAAAATATTTCAGATATAAAACTAAATGTTACAATGAAGCTATCGCAGACACTGTTGCTAAACGACAGTTCCAGTGCGTCTGTTCTTTGTGTTCTTGAGATTGACATTTCCTCCATGTCGCTGCAACTCTTATTCTTCCTGTTACTGCAGAATCACTCTGCAGTGATCTGCCGACTCTTCTAACTGCTCCCAACTCTCGATACCCCCTCTATGACTCCTCATGATCCTTTTTATACCCAGTAGCACCATCGAATCTCGTAAATAACTCAAGAATAATCCTCTTTTACTCCCCTGCCATTTACGTGAAATATTTCCTTCTTTTTCTCTGCAAGCATCTGCTGGTGATTCTCATGCGTCAGAAATTCTTCAAACACGTTTTAGAGCGTGTTAATCTTTCTGCAGCACATCATCTTCCAAGAATATCTCAACAGAATCCCATAAATATGTACATGCCATTTTTTCTTAAACCGACGAGAATATCCCTTCTCCCCCTGATTTCTCGTTGTAAACACACTCAAAACTAGTCATTAGCACGTTTTGTAAAGAGTAAAACATGATGTATCTTCATACAATTTCCGAACTAACTCAGCAACTCATGAAAGATCAACAGAAAACCAGAGATGTTGTGTGTTGTGATTTCCCTTTCTTCACGCGTATATGAGCTGCAAAAATCTATCTCAATCAATAATATAAAATCCAGAGACTATATCTTCCCTTAACTGCACAAAACTTCCCAGAATATTCAATGAAAATACGATACTTTCCTCTTCCATGTTTTCTCGAGATTGCGACAAAATCTTGTTGATTTTCAAAAATAACTTGATTACCAACCCTGTTTCATGCTAACAGGTCAATATCAATCCTAACCAACAATAAATTTCCGGAAATCTCGAATAAAAATCTTCACAAATCTTCTCAGTTTCTCAAGATAAATTCCCGCCAAAAATGCAGCTTCAAACGAAGAAGAAAAGGGGCACCCCATATCCAAATGATGGGGTGCGAATAGCAGGTGGGTGCCCCTTAGAAGTTGGAGTGCCCCTTATCCAAAACGGGGTCCCTTTAGCAGTTGTCCTTCGGGTGCCTTTCAGTATTTTCTCCCAGGATAGTAAATAACAGTTTTCGAGCAATATTCTGCACAAGAGCTAATTTCCTAGAAATGATTTAAAACAAGTTTATTAGGGATAAAATGAGTCCTAGCTAATGTAATAATGGGTGAAAATGCGTCGCACTTACGTGCTTATCAAATTCCCCCACACTTACATTTTTCTAGTCCTCGAGCAAAACAGAAATTGACCCGCTACAAAGCTGGTCATATAATAAGAGAGAGACAGAGACCCGCTTACACAGCTGGTCATATAACTTGTTTTTATTTTAATTTTAATTTTTTAATTTTTTTTACAACCCGCTACACAGCTGGTCATAACATGCAAGAAAAAAAAGAAGAAGACCCGCTACACAGCTGATCATAACCCTAACAATCATAACATATATATATATATATATATATATATATATATATTATATATTTTGTTTCCCGACACGCTCAACAACTGGTCATAACATGCAAAGAAAAACGAAAAACACCCGCTACACAGCTGGTCATAACCCTAAAAATCATTTTTTTTTTAGACCTGCTCAACAGCTGGTCATAATATATCTACAAACCTATAATAGACCCGCTCAACAGCTGATCATAATTTGCAAGGAAATTCCGTAAAAAGTAAAGTAAAAAGTTAATCGCTCCCTCACACTTAAACATTACATTGTCCTCAATGTAATCGAGTCATCCAACACAAAAATTAAGATGGGAAATGCGAAAAATAAACGAAAATATAAAAATATAAAATATAACAAATATACCTACTGGAATGTACAAAAAGGATCCCCATACTTGATAACCTGAAAATTTGGAGATCAACCCAAAATACAATATTTACAAATGACAGCTTCGCACTTTACTGAGTTTGTGGTATGCATACTAATTCACGTACTGGCGAGCCCAAACTTAGTCCGGCCACTAAGGTATGCGTGCCCGTTAGCATATTTGAGTGGGTTATGTTCTAAAATCGGTTTGTTCATGAACTAATACATTTATATAATAAGGAATGCAATATTTTTCAAACCGTGGGTATAATGTTCAGGACTTGATTCGAGTGAATCAAAATCGAGTTTTATTCAATTGTGTCTTGTATACTCCTATGAGAATATAAAAAATTTAACAACTCTAGACCTAGTTTCATTTGTATCATTTTGAACTAGTTATGGTTAAGATGAATATGGTCGATATAAAAGTGTTCATATAGATAACTTTGGTTAACTATTGTTGATCCAACAAAGATGTACAGGTTTAGGTATGGATACTCATATCTAAATGAATTCACTTTTCATTTGTGTGTAACAAGCTAAGTTCGATCCAACGGTTGGAAGATATTAGCTTGAATCTAATCAGGTTTTCATCTAACGGTGAATATTGAATGCTTTGTTACCAAGGTAACATTGATTGCAAACCCTGATTTGAAGACTATATAAAGGAGAACTCTAGCAACTGGGAAACCTAATCCACACACCTCCTGTGTGATACTAGTTGCGACTAGAGTCGATTCTCCTTTAACATTAGGTTTTTCCAAAACCCTGTAGGTTAACGAATTGAAGACTTCATTGGGATTGTGAAGCCAGACCCAACTATTTTCTATGTAATTGCGGTTCTGATCTTGTTGTTTTCTATCGTGATTGAGTATTATCTTCTCTAAGATTTGATCAAGATTTAATCTCAGATAAGCAAGATAAAAAGTAGTCACAAATATCTTCGTCTCATCGTTTGTGACTCCACAATATCTTGTTTCCCTACCATATGATTAAGATTATTGTGAGGTGATTGATGTTTCTGGGATGTTCTTCTGGAATATAAGTCCGGTATATCAATTGGTTCATGTTCACCTTGATTTATCAAAAAATGGAACAAAACCCATAGGTTTATCTGTGGGATACAGATTTATCTATTCAATAGATTTTTTTGTGTGGGACAGATTGGTTTATCAAGTCTTCGACTTTGGGTCGTAACAACTCTTAGTTGTGGGTGAGATCAGCTAAGGTAATCAAGTGCGTAGAGTCCTGTTAGGATTCAGAGACGTAAGGAGCGCAATTGTAACTTGATCAGCGTGAGATTGGTTAGGGCTCAACTACATTCCAGTCCGAAGTTAACTTGGAGTAGGCTAGTGTCTGTAGCGGCTTAATACAGTGTAGTGTTCAAATATGGACTAGGCCCCAGGGTTTTCTGCATTTTCGATTTCCTCGTTAACAAAACTTCTGGTGTCTGTGTTATTTCTTTTCCGCATTATATTTGTTGATATAGTTGAAATATCACAGGTTGTGTGTAAGTTCAATCAATTATGAATCCAACTTTTGGTTGTTGATTAAATTGATTGACACTTGGATATTGGTTTTTGATGCCGTCCAAGTTGTTTCTTATATTAATCAGGCTCACAGATTTCTATCTATTTGATTTGCTGATTACATTAAAAAACAGAGATATAAGTCTTTGATATACTTTTCTTAAGATTGAGTATGACTTTCTAGTTGATTTTCTTGAAAGTATATTGGAGTTAGTCCATACAGATTGCTAAGCGAAACACTGGGTGTGCTTGTTAGATCCCCGCTTTTTCATTTATAGGGAGAACTTGCACTTCATTGCTTGAATCTTAGAGGCTCAATTTGTAAACTTCCAATTAAAAGATTACAGACCAAGATATTGATCCAAAAGAAATATACATGTTAAAATAAATTATGATGTTCTTTTGTATATTAAGGATACCCACAATTAATTCTTATACAGTATACTACGCGGAGGGTTAATTGCAGCATGGGTTAGTTTGAATACCTTTGAATCATGTTCCCACGGCTGTAAGCTCGGACCATTATCATCCCGACCAATTTTATCTCCCAATAACGAAGAACTACTGCTATGCAATAACTTTCATTTGGGAAGATAGAAGCACAAATCTGCCGATGGATAACATTAACAAAAACATGTTTCAAAAAAAAAATGTTTATGACCATACACTTTTTTTGATCCAATTCTTTTCCAAATGAATTCGGTTCTCAAATCTAGTTCTTTCACACCCCAAGAATAATCCGATTCCTTTTCCCAATCACTGAGATTGATATGAATCCTTAATCCAAAATCAAAACCAATCCAAATTCACAAATCTGTAGTAAATGAGCCTAAAATAAGACACATGGTATTAAGTAATAAAACTAACCTTTAATTTGATTCTCACCCCGCGTTTAAACTAAAATCAGTTTGTTGTTTCTGGGTTTGATTTCTTGTATCTAATATAGTCTAAGAGATGAAGAACAATGCAAAGAAAACTTGATGACATTCTATCATTTCAATTTTCAGACCCACCATGAGAGAACGAAGAAAATCAGGGAATGATGTGTAAAATATGATTCCATCATTTTTTTTATCGAATGGGTCAAAACAAATTTGTCAGTTCCTTCATGCAACTTCAACGAAATCAAAATTCATATACCCTAGAATTCGAAATGAAATTGAGTTCCTATCATTTTAATGATAGAATGCTTTGAGATTACTTACAGTAAAATTAAAGCGACTGTAATCATCACAATCGAGCAACCATTTTTTTTTGAAGCATATCGAGCAACCCAATTGATCGAAATTCAAATACTAAATTTCAGTTCCATGAAGAAGTAATTTGGAAAAGTTAGCAGATTATTATTATTTTTCCAATAGAATCATCATGATACATTTAGAAACAATGAGTGTTTTGATCTTTTGCACATTTAATACTAATAAAGTCTATGACCTAATGAGAGTTTGAATTATGCGTTTCATTTTGTGTTTAGCATATTGAACCCTGGCCGTAGATTTATGTATTGAGTTTGAAAGGGATTAATGAGGAGAAGTAAGGTATAACAAAAGGAACTGACAAAAAAAAAAAAAAACGAAATCAAGAAATTTCGAACAAACAAAAATTAAAATTCACAGAAAAAAACGTAAAAATCCCTGATTTGTTAAGATTCCTAAGTTTATTCACAAAAAGAACAACTTACCTTGGTTGGCAGGATGAGTCATATTGGAAAATTTCTAGAGTTGGATGGTTCTTCTTTTCCCTTCGTATTATCTTAGACGTGAGGCCTATGAGAGAAATGGTTTCAATAAAAAGAAGAAAAACTGATAACTAATATCCGATCACTCAACCGCTAACTTTCCAACAGAAATCAATGCATAAAATTATCGGAGAAGTCATAATATTGAAAAATATTAGTATTCCACAAGAGGCAAATCATTGAATCATCAAAGTGGAAGAAAAAACACATTTCCGTAAGTCTAAATAAGGAAAGCAGGAAATTTAAAATATATAGATTTATTCTTCTCGGTAAGTCTGTGTTTCAAGGACTTAAATGAAAACATAAGATGATGTTGTTCTTCACAGGTCACAAACATTAATCTCCCAATATGCCATACCATCTATGTTTTGATTTCCTCCAAAACAGAAAATTAGTTTTGATTTTTGTATACACTCGATTGCCTGAAAATGGAACAATTTTAAAAGCAGCACTTCGAGATTAAGGTGATCCTTAAAATTAGATGATGCTAAGTGATAATAAGACGAATCCATTTCCAAAATAATGCCAAAAATCCTAGAATGTTAGATACCTTATCTGAACACATGAAGTCTTGAACATAGGCGATTAAAATGGATTGGCTACGATATAGATATCTTTGGGTTTTGGGTATAAATAATTATTTGAAGAAATTTCTATCTATCATCTTTCATCTCTCAAAATCTTCAATGGTAATTAATTTTTATGATTATGTAATAATATCTTATTATCCTAACTATTCGTAAATTAACACCTTTTAATTGTTATTTTACTTAAAACTGACTTTATGAGTTTCGAAAACAACATCGGTTACTAAACTTACTGATGACATCCATGATTTGGTGTAATGGAATCTCTATACTATTTTTTTTCTTAATATTATCCGAAACTTCGGATATCATTTACGAATACCTTCTCATATATTTTTCTTTGCCGCAACATATGCAATGATACCAATTTCACATAGGATCTTCATCCGATAATGTACATACAAAATAAATATTTAGTCAGAAAAATACATAAATTTTAACATTCATTAATGATTATTGTTGAAATGAAATGACGAGGTCATCGAAATTAATATGGTTAATCATTGTAAAATGCATAAACAAATAAATAAATAAACATAAACGAGGACATTGTGTGTGTTTTTTGCTTGGAATATTCAAATTATTATCAGATATTATATGAGATATTATAACCTTGTCTAGAGAAGCACATATATCAATTTTAAATATATATTGGATAATTACTGAGTATTCAAATACTCTTATCAATATGGATACAATATTGGTCGTATATCCTTTACGGTAAGTATCTTTAACACCCTTGATAAATCTGTTAGATATACCGAAAGATGTCTAATGGCCCAAGATTCTTTTTGTGATCCAAATTTTCTCACAATCTAAAGTTTGTCCTATGACTCAAAATCTACTTAATTGATGTCACGACTCAAGTTTGTTACCTAAAACGTACATTAACACTTGTAATCTACACTGACTTGGAAATTTCGGATAATACCAGAAGTTTTTTTTATAGAGATTCTACTACACTTAAATGTGCATTTTCATCAAACACTATGAAAACATTATGAAAAACCAATTTAAAATTCAAAAAATAAAAGTCGATGATACTTACTTTTCGAACAAGGTGACCAATTTTATCTGAAGTCCTAGGACCTTTTATGAATGATCGCAGATCATTTTCTTAGTATCTAAGATCTTTCACTAATGAGTTTAAATTTATCTTTACTGTTTTGTTTGTTATGAAGAAAGATTGCTTGGAATAATCTGATGACTACTCAAACAGAAAACAAATATGCAGAGAATGATGCAGAAATCTTAAACCTATATAGTGAATAATTGCAACCATTTATGAAAACATTGCAATCATTTAGAGACAGTCATGTCCTATGGAATCATGGACCTGGAGACTGGAAGAAAACTGAAGAGACGCATTTATCGAGTTTTCGCTCATCCTAACTCGAAATATTATGTTTATTTTGGAATTCATAAGACACATTGCAAAGGATGAAGTGGTGAGTCGATGGGTGACCCAATAGATTAAAGAGCGGTGTTATTTTGAGAATGAGAACATTGCACTTGCACATGAAAATATTTGGATCACTCAGTGAATCTGTGCCTATAATCATGTCTGTTGTTCTCATGAAGCTTTCTTCGTTGATAATGTCAATGCTTATGAGTTATGACGGTATCTTAATACGTACATAATGTTAACTATGAGAATGATGATGAATGCACATCTTTTGCTGTAAGATTTGTGTTTGATTTTATGTTTGTCTTTTGTTTTTGGTGTTATTATCGTACAAATCGCACCCTTTTGCACTAGTTTTTCGTCCACGGTGAACCCCTTTTCACTGTGGGTTTTTGTTTGATTTCGGATCAATGTGTTATTTTGATGTTACAATCATGTTTTTCATTCGTATTTCAACTATATCTGGCATTTGCAAATGAAGAATGAAAATTGAGTTTGCAAAAAATATGATATCTCATCCGCTCAATTCTTCTAACACCGGTTCTACCCGAATTTAAACACTCCAATTCTTTGTTGTTCTACAGTCGATACAAAATTATGTTATTTTGTTCATTTTATTTTGTGTCTCTAATATCTGAGTTTCAAAAACTACTTAACTACCTAACAGAAATATGGAATATCATCTCCCTCCTGATTCGATTTTTAAGCGTGAGGACATTGTCCTTAGCAAACAGACATTCGGTGCAGGAGGATATGGTATTATTTACAAGGGCATGTAAGTACTCAATTTTTGGGTTTAAAAAATTAGATAATCTATACAAATAATGATATAATTACTTATCATATTTTATAGGGTTAAGAAGATCCAAGAAGAAGTTGCTATCAGGTGCCTGAAAACATTTCTGATAAAAAAAAGTGCCAGAAAACACTTGATTCCGATTACAATACTAAGCACTTTTATAGAGAAGTGGAATTCTCCACAGGTCACAAGGAGAAGGAGTTGTGGAGGTAATTTAATTATTTGTGTTTATATGGTGTAGTTGAATTAATTACATCTTATTTATGATCAATATTGCAATGTAAAATGATCATTTTATGTTATTTTAATGTATTTTTATGTTTTATTCGTAAAGGTATGAAACCATAGCAAGTACTGAGTTTTGATATCGATCCAAAGAAAAAGTAAATGAGTTTTGACAGTGGTGCTTGTTTATGTTTTATATGTTTTGCAGCTAAAGGGTGTAGTTAACGATGGCAAGGGTATGTTTATCATTTTTCCATACATGTCCGGAGGTGATCTCAATCAATATCTGAAAGACTTGGACATGCAAACATGTTTATCTTTCGCATTAACTATCTCAAAGACGATGCAGCGTCTACAACTCGCAGGATATAGTTCACAGAGATTTGAAACCACGTAAGACTATCCAAATTTAAATTTTCTTACTGGTTTTGATTAGGCATTTGATTTCCTTGTTTACTAGTATATATGTGTCATATTTAATTTTGTTATGGTGCTGAATATCCTATGTGATATTGGTATCCTTGCATATGTTGCGGTAAAGAAAAATATATAAGAAAAATTTGTATTATACGAAATTTCAGATAAGAAAAATATCTAAGAAAAATACCTTGAAGTCACTTGGTGGTTCAATCATTTTTGGACTAAAAAATAAGCATACCCTTCTTTGACTCTTGGTAGATACTCGTACATCCCAAAAAGATGACAATGCTAATAAGATAATAGTACACGCAGAATCAGGTGGTGAGACTATTGCTAGGAAAATTTATCAAGGTCGTTACTACGTTATGGAAACCCCTGATGTGTCTCTTTTTAATAACATGCTTTACAAAAGGATACACGAGGAGGTAAGAGGGCACCCTAGGTTTGATTCTATTTCACTTGCTTATCGTATTCGTCATGAAATGAACGAACTAAGAGATTCTTTCTCTAAAGAAATTCTATTTAACTTGCTTACTATATTGAGTTGGGAAAAAAAATACAACATGGATGTGGGTTCGTTTTTTTTATTATTTTCCTTTTCAGTATTACAAATATGATCAGACTTTCTAGGATGTAGACGGGTATGTTGGCATGTTTCTTTATTAGCAAAGTTAAACGAATTTGGAAATACAGTTTTAACTTCCTATAAGTCAATTACAATAATATCTCTAATTACTTAAGATGAAGCATCAAAGTTTATATTCTTTCCTTCTGACGATACACGATTTTTTGAAATTAACATGTGTGATTTTTTTCTTCCAGTTCTGTGCTTCTTCGTTATTACATAAGCAAGTGAACTAAAAAAATAAATCATTCATCTTTATGAATTAAAAGAACAGATTCATTAAAAAAATACAAATTTTTATTTTCCATCGATGCTTAATTTTCATTACGCATATATCTCTTAAACTATCCAGATAACAAATCCTCAGATTGATATCGGCCATAATATATGTTATGTAAAAATTGTTGATGTTCTAATGGTTGTTTTTGTTTTAGTAGTTAATAGTGTTTAATTGATGATATGATCATAGGATCTTATACGCGATAGTACTTAAAAATGAATTACATGGATCTGTTATTTGTGTTAATGTTTTATTAATACATAATCATCAGATTTTCACTTCCCCCGAGCACTAATCAATAGTATAAGAGAGACTCGGTAGTTAGTAGTAGTAGTACTCCACCGATGATTCCCACTTTTGTTTACTAGCCATGCCTACTATTAGATCTTTAGAATAATCATCTTTTTTTTGCTTTTCGAGAGATGTAGTTTGTTTTTATCAGGTTTTGACAGCAGAAACTCAGTAGTAGTACTGCATAGACTATTGTTTTTTCGTTAGAAAAAACGAGCTTACTAACTATGCCTTTCTCATATGTTGTTCAGTATTTCATAGACAAGAACTCTGATGAAGAGAATGGATGTTTTATATTTTTTGTTACGAATCAGAAAGAGAGTGAATTTTCTCAAAAGAAAAGAGATAGGTATAGATGTGTTATAAATAAAGCTGATAGAGTTATAAACATGAATTCATTAAGATATGCATGAATTTTGGGTATAAATAGTTATTTGAAGAAATTTCCAGCTATCATCTTTTATCACTCACAATCTTCAATGGTAATTAATTTTTTTGGTTATTTATTTTAATATCTTATTATTCTAACTATTCATAAAATTTAAAAGCTTTTAGTTGTTATGTAACTTATAACTGATCTTATGAGATTCGATAACAACACCGGTTACTAAACTTATTAATAACATCTGTGATTTGGTGTAGTGGAATCTCTATAAAAAAAGACTTTGGATATTATCCGAAATTTCGTACAATACAAATTTTTCTTAGATATTTTTCTTTACCGAAACAAATGCAATGATACCAATATCACACAAGATCTTCATCCGAAAGCCGATACGATATTCTTATCAAAATGGATACAATATTGGTATCCTTTATGATAAGTATCTTCATCACCCTTGACAAATCTACAAATATACTGAAAGATGTCTAGTGGCCCAAGATTCTTTTTGCGATCCTGATTTTCTCACAACTTAAAGTTTGTCCTGTGACTCAAAGCCTACGTAATTGATATTACGACTCAAGTTTGTTGCCTAAATCTGCATTAAGACTCATAATCTATACTTACTTGGAAAATCTTAAGTGATCAAAGAATCTGCCGCTAGGTCCTAAAATTTCCACTATAATCGAAGGTCTACTTCTGTGACCTCTATGTGCTTGTGACAAAAATCTAACGTTTCGACAACTTTTTTTCTTCTTGTTACCAATATTATCATGTGACCCAAAAGTTTAGTGTCCAAGTAGCGACCTGAAATTTGTCATGATAGCCAGAATTCCTATATTGCCTTCTGGCACCAAAATCTGTATGATGGTATAAATTCTTCTACTGTGAACCAATTATATCACGTAGCGCGAAAATTTCCTACTTTATTGTCGAAAGAATAACTCCTTGACAACGTGACCGGAAAAGCTAAAATCTAAATTGTGATCCGCAGTTTCCCCCTTAACTTTAAGAGCATATTTGAATATTAGAAATAGAAGTATTTCTACTTCTTCAAGAACAAAAGTCAGTCTCAAATATCAAAAGTAAAGATATTATTTAATAGAAAATTGGATGATCAGACTAATTTCTCATCGTGTATCCAAACGCCGTATAAATTTGCCACCAATCTAGAGCCTTTCCATGACCCAAAATCGCAGTTCTGGTCCTTTTGGAGTCGAGATAGGAAACTTGGGATTGGGACAGTGCGTTCCTTTTACTACTAAGTAGAAGTAGTGCCAGTTTCAACGCGAGTAAAGAGCTATTCAACTCGTCCTCCTCACGAAAAAAGAAACTCCAGCGAAATCCCTTTGAAAGAAGAAAAGAATTTCTCCGGTCTCTAGAGGAGAGAATCCAGAGAGAAATGGAGGATGAGAAGAACAATGGTAGTAGTAGTAATAACAGTAGTATATGCAATCTGGAGATGAATAAAGCAGATAAGTCGGTCTGGTTGATGAAGTGCCCATTAGTTGTTGCTAAGTCATGGCAATCTCACTCATCTGATCCTAACCCAGTTGCCAAAGTAGTCCTCTCTGTTGATCCTCTCCTTGCTCCTGGAGATCCAGATTCTGTTCAGGTCTCTCTCTAATCCCTTTCTCTTTTCTTTGTATTACCTAATTTTTACTGAATTTCTCAAATTAGGTTTAGTTTATTTACCCATATTGAAATAGTTTAAGATAAGCGTTTTTTCAATCTTGAATTAGGGTTCGTATACGCAGATTGTAGAACTTGTTAGGATTATCCCTTTTTGTATAGTATGATTTGGGTTCTAGAAACCCTAAATTTTGGTTACTAGGAAAATCTGAAGAAGAAGAATAAGTACATATGTACAATTAAGGTTTTGATTTAGTTGGATATGATGAGGTTTTGGGATCAGATATAGTATGTATACGACGTTTAGCCGACAGGTGATTTTAGAATTAGACTTTAATCGGAATTGGATGGTAGTGTTTCTCTTACAAGGTGTTGTTCTATCTCTTTTTGAATTTCCTATTATCCTTGTTCAGTTGGGTTATACGAATGTTTGCAGTTTACGATGGAGTTGGCTGGTAGTGACAATCCAAATATGCCGAAGAATTATGCTTTGAACACGTTTAAGGATTTTGTTCCAATGTGTATTTTCTCTGAGACTAATCAAGGTGATAAGTCATTTAGTTGAAATTTTGATGCGTCGTGATTGTGAATTGCTTAAAGTCAAAACTATCTTCCTACACTCAGTTTGATGTTCCTTTTTATAAGTATTTCATTTCACACTCTGTATTGGTATTTGCAGGAAAGGTTTCGCTCGAAGGTAAAGTGGAACATAAGTTTGACATGAAACCTCATAACGATAACTTTGAGGAGTACGGTAAAATCTGTCGTGAAAGAACTAACAGATCTATGATAAAAAACAGGCAAATACAGGTTGGAGTCCTGCAACTCTTTCTCCCTGGATTACGTAGTCATGGTTCTCTGATTTTTTCCTTCGAATTTCAGTTCTATCTCATTTTGTAAAGGTGATTGACAATGATCGTGGGGCGCACATGAGGCCAATGCCTGGAATGATCGGGCTTGTATCATCCAATCCTAAGGTATTCATTTCATTCCCCTCCATGATTCATTTATGGTATGGCGTCACTACTTTTAACTTCTTCCATTTGCGCTAACTCTTTCATTTCTGGTTATCCCGTTTAAGAACAAGATTTCTACCCCCCTATGGCTAACTCTTTCATTTGCACAAACTCAAGTTTATATGCAGAAATGGCATATTTTTCTAACGTCTAATGCGGTGGATTTTTTTCTTTCTTATGACGTGTTCAGGACAACAAAAGAAAACCAGTGCCAGTCAAGCCACAAGAGATTAAAAGAACACGAAGGGATCGTGGTGAATTGGAAGATATTATGTTTAAGCTTTTTGAGAGGCAACCAAACTGGACACTGAAGCAGTTGGTCCAAGAGACTGATCAGCCTGCGGTATGTTCTTCAATTTGGTTGCATTTTCGGGAGTCTTTCACAATATGTTATACCCCAGGTCCTCTTGCATCTTCCTTAGTTAGACTGCCAAATAAATAAATGTCAGACTAACCCACTCAACTTACATAGGCTTTGGAATCTGTTAACAAGATATAATGCTGGTAGTGATCATTCTTACATCTTTGCAGCAATTTTTGAAAGAGATATTGAATGAGCTGTGCGTCTACAACAAGAGAGGAGCAAATCAAGGAACCTATGAGCTTAAGCCAGAGTATAAGAAATCTGCAGAGGATGCAGCTGACTAAATGCATCCGTTTTGCAGATCGTATTTTGTTAGAGTGTGCAGTGCAGTTGGAGTTCACTCGGTGTTTAAGTGAACAAAGTGTTGGTTTGGCCCCAATTAGAGGGCTTTATATTTTAGTTCTTAAAAGCAGTTTTTGAACACGCACCCCTTGAAGCCCCCAAGTAGAACTTCCATGAGGATAATCCCCTTGGTAATTACATCGTCCTCCGGAAAGCATGGCTGGCTCAGTCATAGTGTATTACGTATGACACTTCTAAGACTAATTGTAATTTCAATATATGGATATTACTAGAAAAATTCAACTTCTATTGTGCGTAATGTACATAGTACAAAGTTTCTGAGAAACTTCGGTAAGCTGTAACTGAAATTTCAGTAGAGATCAACTGGAAGGTAGCAGAAGGCCAAATTTGTGTCTTTTCATAGGTACTGAGCGGATCCAGGCCCCCTATAACACATGAGAAATTCGAGTGGGATTTCTGAAAGCCTAGGTCTGTCATATTAAATTCCTTGATTACTCTACCCAATTCTCTCCAATAGTGTTGAAGTTCCATTGTTGGGTACAACAACACTCGGTTGTCACTTGTCATCGCTGATCAATAAAGCAAAATATGATGCTCTAGTCAACCAGTTTGTAATGGTGCTGAAGGTCTATGCTTGTACATCTGGAGGCTTCCCACTATTTAGGAGCTAAGTAGAGGCTTCTAGCACAAATACATATACCGGCAGTAGTTACAAGTTATAGATTTTCTTGTCTCTTTATAGGTTAATGATCGACAAAGGGATTTCCTCAGTCCTTGCCTCCACTCTTTTCAAAATCTTTTATGAATAGCCACCATCACAAGACAAGAAGGTCCAGTACCAGCCATTTGGTGCACTCACTGCCGTGTCAGCACCCAAAGTGTACTACAGCTTACACGCAAGCATAGAATTTCGATTTTCTTTAGTATAATCATTCCCCTTATTCCCAGTCATCGTTTAAGTGCAGTTCTTCAATAAACTCATCAGATGCTTCTTGACTAGAACCACCTGCTCATTTGCACTGCAGACACCTGACTAGTCGCTTCCTACAGTACGCCCCCAAACAGTTATGTGCTTAACTAGGACTTCTGCCATTATCACTAGCCATATTTCTTCTTTTTCCTGCTAAAACTGATTGCGTTTTTGAAGCGGGTGAAGAATATCTTTTTGTGCAACAGGTTGATCAAGAAAGTTGAGATTGAAGATTAGACCTCCACCAAACTCGATCCCCTAATATGAAAGTTAGACCACTCAATATAATACCTAAATGGATGTTACAGATTTTTCAGTTTGAACTGAGAAAGATAATTCCCCAAAACCATTGCCATATGCCAACTGAAATTTTAATGTAGGACTATTTCACATGTCAATTTGATATCATTAGTTCAATCAATCAATCAATTTTCGTAGAAGATTGCTGGTTGTTTCTATTGGTCAGTAAAAGCATACATGTGAACCACTGGTAGGTGCATGCCTGCACCATGTTTGCGATCACATCTGTGCCCGCACTGAATTAGTGATGAAAATATATGGTTGAAAATGACTACTAGGAATATTTTTCAACAGATTCCACTACTATCTTCTGAACACCAAAAACAGATGCAAGTTGTTGTGAACTTTTATTCAGTGATGAAAGTAGCATATCATGCTCTACCATTTTGGTCAGATCCTGCTTTCTTTGATGCCATTTAGAAGTAAAAGAATGGATCTTGAGAAGTTTGCCGTCTAGTCATGTTAGAGTCATGCTCTTACACCAACCATATTTGTCGAGCTCAATTGCATGTCCTTGTAACCCAAGTGGGGCTATTAAAGGTAGTTATTTATTTATTTTTATTTTTTGAAAAGAGCCATTAGGGTAGGAATACATTAGAATACTGTGGGAGAACTGTTTCGAGAGCGAGGTTTGAAAAACGGGTCACGGTTCAGGTCACGGTCATTAGGTGTGACAGTTATAATGCGTTTCGACGGGTGTGAACACATTTCGGACAAAAAACATGTTATTTAGGAATAAAACGCGTTTTTTATACGTTATTTTAAAATAACCGGCGTTATAACGGTTAAAAAAAAATATGATGATTTGAAATTCGTATCTAACGGTTACAACGTGCGTGAAAACAGTTATAACGGGTCTAATAACGTTGTTAACGTTTTCTATATATTATTATTTTATTCTTCTATTTTTTAAATATTAGTTATAATTTTTTAATCTTTAATTTAAAATATAAAGAATTGTAAGAATATACTTTTATATTCTTTTTTATTAAAAAACGGTTATAACTGGTCTGGAAACGGGAAAAATGGTCTAAAAAACTTACGTTAAAATATTATTTAGATGGAAAAAACGTAAAATTCAATTTTAGAAAAACGGTTATAACATGTATGAAAATGGAAAAACGGTCCTAAAAAAACTGCCGTTATTTCCTATTTATCGACATTATATAGGCACGGGGTTCGGGGACCTTCACGACCGAGGTATATAAGTGTGACCGTTTTAACGACCGTTTTTCCGGGAAAAACGGTTGTTTTTCAAACCTTGTTCGAGAGTGTCCAATAGTTAAGCTGGTCACTCGTCAGACACTTCATAGTTGAACTAAATTTCTGTAATAAGGGCATTTTACTTTCCTAGTTATTCTGCATTTTTTCATATTGCCAAACATTTCAGGGACGAAGTCAGGACATATATGCTATGGGATTAAACAAATTTTGTTCTAATATTTTTTTTATTTTGATCCATGTTTGAGCTTCAAGATGAAGTGATATGTGACCAATATTATCAGCAGATCGTCTAGTCCAAAACACAATTACATTGATAAGGTCTTTTGTTTCTCAGGTTTTACTCTTTAGAAAGACATTGTCGGGTAACCAATAAATAAGATTAAGGTGAAATTACATTAAGAGGAACAACCAGATCAGTGGAATTACATCAAGAATCTTAGCTCTTCTGTTATTATACCATGGGTTCTTATAGGTGACTTAAACATAACTATGAATAGTTATGACAGACACACTAATGTTATCTCTACACCTACAGAAGTTCTAGATGCTATTAGGCAATCTGATTTGCAAGATTTAGGATTTATTGGTAATCAGTACCCTTGGACTAGTAACAAGCATGGAACATGAAAAACAAGTCTAGATTAGACAGAGCCCTAGTAAATAGTGAATGGTTAATCAGTTTTCCTAACTCTGCTCTTAAACATCTTAATCAGTTGGGGTCTGATCATGTCCCCATTATGCTATCTCTATATTCCGCTGTTGGTAGCACAAGTAGAACCTGGAAATTCTTTGAACATTGGCTTAGTAATGACTTTTGCGAAAATGAAATAAAAAATGCTTGGAGTTCTAACATTTCAGGTTCTCATGCTTATATTCTGACTGATAAACAAGCAAATACTAGACATTTACTGTCTAAATGGAGCAAGAGTACTTTTGGTCATATACAAAACAAGATTTCGGAATTGCAACAGGAACTATCTATTCTTCAAAAAGCTGGTACACAAGGAAATCTTACACCTCAAGTTTTACTGCTCGAGAAAGAAATCCATGTACTCAATGAAGCTCAAGCTAGTTTAAACAGACAGAAAGCTAGAGACAGATTCTATAATGATATGGACAGGAATGCAAAATATTTTCATATTAGAGTCAATCAGAGAAGATCAAGGAACATGATTGATTCATTACAAGATCCGACCGGTAATTGGTGTAAGGACAGAATTTCTATGGAGAACCTACTTGTTTCTCACTTTAAAAACATCAGTTCTTCCTCAAGTCCTCATGACAGTTATCAGTTCCTTCAGCATATTCCCGCAGTCATAAGTCAGCAAGATAATATTGAGCTAGTCTCCATCCCAAGTGATCAAGAAATACACTGTGCTTTCATGACAATGGAAGCATGCACTTCTCCGGGTCCAGACGGATTCCCCCTATTGTTATACCAGTCACAATGGAAAGTTGTAGGGGAAGATGTGTGCAAATGGTTAAAGCATTCTTTCATTCAGGGTTTCTTCTAAAAAAACTAAACAACACTAGAGTAACTTTGATTCCTAAAATTATGTCTCCTCAAAAGCCTGGAGATTTTCGTCCAATTGCACTGTGTAATACAGTGTACAAAATAATCTCAAAGATTATAGCGCTTAGACTGAAGAAGCACATGCGTAACATTATATTCCCGATGCAATCAGCTTACATTCCTCGGAGAATGATATCTGAGAACATCTGTATGGTACAAGAACTTGTGCAGGCGATGAAAAAGAAGAAAGGCAGAGTTGGTCATTTAGCTTTGAAAATGGATATGTCAAAGGAGTTTGATAGACTCGAACGGTCCTTCTTTATAGGCGTTCTTAAAAAATTTGGCTTCTGCAACAAATTCTGTCATCTCATTCTTGAATGTATCTCAACTACTCAAGTAGACATCATGATAAATGGTATTCCTTCAACTCCCTTCAACCCTACAAGAGGAATTCGGAAAGGAATCCCGTTGTCCCCTTACCTCTTTATTGTGGCCATGGAAGCTTTTTCAAGAGAGATATATCACCTTGAAATTACAAGACATATAACAGGCATGAAGATATCCCGATCAGCTCCAAAAATCAATCACATATTATTCTCAGACGACTGCCTATTGTTTTTTAAGGCAAATCTCACTCAGATAAGAAGATTGCTACAACTAATTGAGGATTTCAGTTTATTCTCGGGACAAATCATAAACTTTAATAAGTCTGCAGTTTACTTCAGTAAGAATATGAGTCCAAGCTGTTATCAAGTTATTTCAGGCATTCTACAAGTCAGGCGAATGAACATAAGTGAGGATAAGTACTTAGGGTTACCGTTTTTTGTAGGAAGAAACAGAAAGATTCCATTCTCAATTCTGAGAGATAAAATAGATGCAAGACTGACAAATTGGAGTTGTATTAATCTGTCGGAAGCAGGTAGATCTGTTATGGTTATAAACGTAATAAATGCAATTCCGGTTCATCATATGACAACCTTCAAGCTGCCAGATGCAACAATTCAGAAGATGAACTCTTCGCAACAAAATTTTTGGAGAAATCAAATAGGGGTAAACAACTCGTAACTTTGAAGAGTGTAAATACTCCAAAAGAAGAAGGCGGACTAGGCTTTAGAGATCTGCAGTTATTTAACAGATCTCTTTTAGCAAAATCAGCGTGGAGATTATGTACCGACAACACATCTATTTGTGCAAAATCTTTGCAAGCCAAGTATTACCCAGATGGAAATATTTTTAATCTAAAGAAGAAGGAAAATACAACCTGGTCATGGACAAGCATCAACTCAGAGCTTCCTTTCATTAATAGATACAGCTGTTGGTGCGTAGGAAACGGGAAATCAATCCTAATATGGGAGCATAAATGGATATTGAATCTGAACGAGCCACCAGTTCCTAAAGCTGGTGCTGTTGATCATCTCTAGTACAAGTACGTTCACCAACTGTTCTCTGCAAACACTGCAAACAATTGGAATTTCGATCTTGTTTACTCCCTGTTTAAAGCTCATACTACAAACCTGATTCTCCAAAATGACTATCCATTCTAGTTTTGAAGACAAAATGGTGCGTACCCTTGAGAAAAATGGTTCTTTCACAGTCAAGTCAGCCTACAAGAAGATGTTTGAAGAACAATACGTAAATTCATCTACTTCTGACAGAATGAAAGGTATTTACAAGAGATTATGGAAGCTGCCACTTTTACCAAGAATCAATCAGTTTCTTTGGAAGTGTGTAAAGGACATCCTACCTTCCAGAGACAAACTTTCTCATGTAATACTAAACGGTGATTATAGCTGCCCTTTTTGCGATCAAGGGTTAGAAACTTCGACTCACTGCATTCTGGAGTGCTCCTTTGTTAAGCCATTCTGGTTCGCAGTTCTTGGATTACACTTTCAGCAAAATATCAATCTCACGGAATGGGTTTGTAGCTCCTTTGATAATTTCCTAAAAGGCTTATTACAAGAGGAATTAATCTACAAGATGGCTATTGTCGCATGGTGTATATGGACAGAAAGATGCGAGAAGATTTTTAAATCTGCTAATTAACTCCAGATTCACTGATCCATAAATGCAAGAAGTTCATCTCTGAATTTCAAGATAGGTTTCATAGAAAAACCACTAATCCTGCTAGACAGATCAGAACGAATATCCATTGGTTCCCTCCTCCAAGAGGATCATTTACAATAAATTCTGATGGGTCTTATTTTAACCTAGATAATTCAGGTGGTATTGGACTAATATATCGTGATTTTGCAGGTTCTCACAAGGGATCAAGGTGCATCTATCTAGCGGAGTCGTTTGGACCTAAGCATGCAGAGTGTAGCGCTTTATGGGAAGCAGTAAAGTGGGCAAAGGAACTGAAGTTAAAGGATATATATTTTGAGCTAGACTCCATGCTGGTTGCAGATGCTGTCAACAAGTTTTCTTACAACATCGACTAGAGACTTCAAAATTTACTTAGAGATATTAAGGTTCTTCTTAATTATTTTAATTCATGGAATTGCACCTATGTGTCTAAGGAGAGAAATAAAGTGGCAGATATTCTATCCAAAACAACTAGAATTGATAGATTAAACAAAGTTTGGATTTCCGCACCTCCTGGTAACATTTCTAGTCAATTAGCCGAGGATGCTAGCTATGTAACCTTATAACTATCAATATATTTTTCCAGTTTCAAAAAACAAAAAAAAAAAGAAGAAGATTAAGGTGACTAAGCAGAATCTCGGTAATTTACCGGTTAACACCATTTATAATATCAATTTTAAGTTTGCTATAAAAATTTGGACCCATAAGAAATTATAATTACAACAAACTCAACCTTTTTATTACCGAAATTCAAAATCTAGTGGACTAAATAAGGTTGAAATGAGTTTTTCTTTCTAAATAAATCTTTTAATGAAATGTTAGTATAAAATTTGAATATTTTAAAAATATTAACTGATTTTTCCTAAAAAAACATATAAAAAAAAGTCCTAACTGAAGGAAAAAAAATTCAGGAGAAAGTTTAAGTGAAATGTTGTTGGCCAAAAAAAATATAATACCCAAAGATAAAAGATATGATCTTTTCTTTTTCTTTTTTTTTGCAGAGAAAAACTTTATTATCATGCAGAAAATAGTTTGACAGGACAGTTACATGCCCAAATTGGCTATCATCTTGAGGTTTATACCATGTGTTAACAATTTTAGTATGCTTAGAATTCATACTACCCACAATTTTCATAAGTTGAATTCTTGAAGAAACCCTTTTTTGCACCATCCTTTGCAGCATTTCTGGCCACACCTTCCTTGCTTCCTCTTCCCCTAAGATCAGTTACCTCTCCATCTTTATATTGAGTGCTGACATTGTTGAGAATCACATAATCAGAACCTTTCAAACCACCCTTGCTGAAACCACTATCACTGTCCATGCATGTGCTATTAAAATTATTATTACTATCTTCATCTTCTTGTTAGAAACTTGACGCAGAACTTGTTCTTACTTTGGACATATTATCCATTCTATCTAAAGTTTTAAGCCAGTTCTTCATGTTTCTCTCTTCCTTTGCTGACCAACACCAATCCTTCTCGAAAAGCAACCTAAGTCTATACATCCTTGTCAACACAACATTCACTTATAGAGTACTACATCTATTAACTTCAAAATGTTTAAAATATTTAAAAAAGTTACTGAAATTCATATCTAACATAAGATCATCCATTTTCTCCCTTCCTTCCATTTTAACCGAGTCACCATATGACTCCTTTACCTTCCAAGACATTGCAACACTTTTACGATTTATTTTAGATAACCATTGCATCACAGGTATCAAGGTCTTTTTCATGTCTTTGTTGTTTACACCATGGGGTGCACTGATGCACCTTGCTCCTCTGAACTTTCTTGTATGATTTGTAGCAAACATAATTATGTAACAATTAGGATCATTTTTGTTGTTGAAAACGGTAAAATAAGCTTTTCCATGTTTTCCTTCTTCAAACCCAAACTGTTGATGCACCTTCATCTTCTTAACTGACAGAATATGAGTCATAATCTGAAAAGTTGTATACTTGTGATTCAGTTTACTTCCATTAAACGCAGTTTCATAACTGGTTTTCCAAACAAACCATATAATGATATATATAGCACAAATATTCTCCCAGCTAACATCATCATGACAAGAGTATTTTTTTCCTTATGAAACCAAGTTCTAATCCAGTTATTTAGAGTATTACTCTTTGTTTTCATTGTATCATTTTTATGAGGCAGATGTTTCCAGACATATTTAACATACTCACAATTCATGAATATATGGTCCGCACTTTCAACAGACCCATTATAAAGCACATAAGTAGTATTGATATTAGGCAAAATTTTACAAATTCTCCCAAAGGGAGAATATCATGTAAGCATTTCCGTAGATTTTTTTTTTATTCTTGGCATAACCCCCATATTCCACATTCTTTTCCAAGTTCCATACCTAACTCCATTAGTGTTAGACAAATGTTCAGATTCCATACTAAGTTGTTTATACAGAGACTTAACAGAAAATCCCTACTTTGGGTCAAACTCCACCCGAGTCTATCTCTTTTGTTGATATTTATCTTAATTCGTAAGATTTTTTGAATTGTTTCATCATCAAAACATACCTTAAGTTTGTTTATATCCCAGTCATTTGACTCGGCATTGAAAAGGTCACAGACTTTTACAAAACTATGATTCCTAAAGGAATCTAAGAGTTGAACTAGATTATCTTCTCCTAGAAGCCAGTTATGAATCCGGATATCAATATCCTTTCCATTATTAACTTTCCAATAACTGTATTTCCTAAGATGCTGATAAATTTTCGTTATTCCTTTCCAAATCCAGGAATCAGAAACTTTTATTTCAAAATTATCATCAAGAATATCTCCATTTGCTAGGTATTTAAGCTTAAGTATGATATCCCAAAGAGACTCATGGTAAGACACCAGCCTTCACCCTATTTTAGTTATCATAGCTTCATTTATTAACTGAATGTTTCTAAACCGTAAACCTCCTTGAAGTTTAGTTTTAAAGATAGGGTGCCAAGCTTTCAAATACAACCCTTTTGATTTCCCATCCTTTTTCCCCCAGAAAAAATCACGTTGCAGAGCCGTAATTTTTTTTAAGTATATTTAGGTATCCTAAAACAATTCATTTGATAGTTAGGTATAGTTTCTATCACCATTTTTGCTAATACAACTCTACCTTCCCTAGAAAGATTAATACATTTCCATCCTTTCAGTCTACTCGCTGTTTTTTCCACTATTGGTTCAAAACAGATAATTTTAGAAGTATTGGTAAACAAAGGCGAGCCAATGTATTTATCATCCATTTTTATTTTTGAACTTTTTATGATTTTTATCATGATTCGTTGAAATTTATTAGGCACTTTACTGCTAAAAAAGATACCAGATTTCTGAAAATTAATAAGTTGACCTGAACCTTCATAGAATTTAGAGAAAATGTTGAGAATATTTTTAATCTCAGTCAAATCTGCATTGCCAAAAAATCAGACAATCATCTGCAAATAGCAGATGATTTATAGGCGGTGCATTCTTGGTAATTTTAATACCATGGATGAGCCCCTTCTTCTGAGCCGGCATGAGATAACGAGAAACTGCTTTGATACAGAGAATGAATAGGTAAGGAGATAAAGGGTCTCCTTGCCTAATTCATCTCGTAGGGAAGAAATGTTTACTCGAAAAACCATTCATAAGCACCGTAGAGCTAGTGGTTTCTATACATTGTTTTATAAGATTACACCATTCAGACCCAAACTCCATTTTTCCTAGAACAACCAATAAAAATTGTCATTCAACCCTATCAAACACCTTACACATATCTATCTTTAGACTCATATAACCTTTCTTTTTTCTTTCCTTTTTTCTTTTTCATAGTATGAATAATCTCATGAGCCACCACTATGTCGTCAGAAATTTGTCTATTAAGGATATATGCAGACTGAAAATGGGAAACATAAAGATATGTTCACTGTATGGTTTAATTCAAAGGGTCGTATGACTATTGAGAAACTATATCTCTTGCCATTGTCTTCTCAAATGTGAGTTATTCTCCTTTATATTGTTTGTATTTCTTTTAATTATAACAAAAAGTACATGTTTATAGCATAATGTCAAAACAAGAAAATATGTCTATAAAACTATAACATATTACACCATCCACTAAGTTTTCTACTATTTTATTTTGGTATATTGCATATAAAATTTGACAAAAAAAAATACTCTTTGTACATGTGTTTGAATATTAATTTACACATTTGGTAAATAAAGCTTTTTAATATGAAAAGGTTATATTTAAAGTACTAATTGGTTTTTCCTGGTAAATAAAGCTTTTTACTATGAACAATTTATATTTAAAATACTCATTAGTTTTTCCTTAAAGAAAAAAAATGAAATCCGTTAAAAAATCTAAATTTGAGAAAAAATAATGTAGGTATAGATGGCGATTTTCTGACACGAAATATTAAGGCATAAAAGTCATAATGGGTCATCCTCAATAGACTCAAGTCAATCAGACTAGCTCAGTTCTAGGATCGACCAATTCAAGTCTTCCATAGACCTTGACCAGCTAATCTCTAACACTCGACTAGTTCAATTCTGCTCAAGATCGAAAAGTTTAATTCTACTCTAGAGCTCAACCAGCTCTGCTTTACTCGACTAGATAAGATCGGCCATAAAGCTCGATTAGTTCAGCTCTGTCCTAGAGCTCGACTAGTTCAACTCTGCCCTACTAGATTCCAACTTACACCCTAGTTTACTTTGTAAACTAGGGTTTCTATATTAATCGTGCAAATCCACGAGATCCTTACCTAGGTGAGCTTTCCTCATGTGAACCTCATGATTGACTCCTAATCTGACTGACTCACTGGTAGCATCAGAAAACATGAGATATTCAGAGGCACTTACAAGCCTATTATCTGTCTCATGGGCACATCCGCGGATGACTCAATGAATCTGAGACATGCAAGTTCAACCAAAACATGCAATAATCTACGATTTTTTTTCCTCGATCTCTTGCGCTTGTCTAAAGGGGTTCACAAAAGGGAAATTCGGCCTATTCCATGTCATGGACGGACACACTCGGTTGATGCTCAAACTCAGCTCATCTTGTGTCTTACGCATGATCCACATCACTATCTTGTGTTATCTCGTGCTCTCTAGATGACACAGACTAGTCATAACACACAAATTAATAGGGAATACTCAGTTACATAGAGTATTGCTACCTTGACAACTCATCATACATGAATATTGGCTCATTCACACACATTTTAGGGTTTTAATATGGTGATCTACTACATGTGAGAATACCCAACTATATTTCTCACCACTAAAGAGAATAGTCGGCCTGGAGGTTACGATAATCAGAAAATAGTATGTATATCATTCCGCTATTCCTCGAGATTAGGTATATCTCATCGATCTATCCTTTGTTATTCATATGACCACAGAAGGAATGCTTATCGTATCATTTCATCCTTATCTCACCGATTTGAGATCAGATGGTTCATCTATAAATAAGTCATCAATCGTCCCTGCAAAATACACTTTACAGAGCTGGCGTCTCTTTTTCTTTTTGCTCCCTCCTTGATACCAGCTCTTGTTCCTCTATCATGTGGTTGATGCATTCCTCGAACGACCATAAACTAGGTCACAGAGAAGATTTTTCGTCATTAACCTTTTGCAACTCGTACTAAAACTTATATTTCATTTTTACCCCTTTATCTTAAGACCTATTTTTAGATACCTTCACCAGGATATGATTCAAGTGAAATATGACTTGGCCTGAAAATAATAACACATAAAGGTAAAAGATACGTTCACTTTGTGGTTCAATTTGAAAGGTCGTGTGACTATTAAGAAACTATATCTCATGAGTTGTCTTTTCAAGTGTGAGTTATTCTCCTTGATGTGTATTTAGTTTCCATTTTGATTAAATTCCTTCTTTTGATCATGGCGATAATTTACATGCTTATAACACCATCAGGAAAACAAACAAACATGTCTACAAGAATATAACACATTATAGCATTCACTAAGATAGTTTTCAACTCTAAGAAATTTATTTCTTTACGTTGGACTTTATTTGTGAAATATAAACCTCATAATCCATATATGCTTTTGATTTATTATTGACCAACCCAACCAAATGTTTGATTGTGTTGGGTGAGAATCAAATCCCATGCTAAAATAGCCAAACAAAAGGATCTTAAAAGAATCACTAACTACACCACTGCTGATTTTTACTTGAAAAGAGCCAACCCACATAAAGCTAAAGAAGAGTAAGGGAGTGAATTGGTTGTAATTCCTTTTGTTTGGAAGGTTCAGCTTTACTTGGTTGGATTCGCTTGTATTTTGATTGTCTAAAATAGGTGAAATAAAGATCCCCTATTAATCAATTGTTTAATAAAACCGTTGGATCATATGTGATCAGTATAAACTCAGTCTTGATAATTAAAAAGCAAGTATATAATTGAAGTAGTGTTTCCACTGAGAAAAGAAACAACTGAAAACGTCCATCCTACTCTAATAACCAAGCCCTCTCCTAGGCCCTAGCTTTGTTTCATTTCAACTGTTAATTAAACGATGATCAACAACCCATCTTTTAGATGTGTGTATTTGTATTTAACAGCAAAAGGAGTAATCATGGCAGTTGATGACACTAGTAATCCCTACATGTATCCAGGACATCAAGTTTTCGGAGCTGTCATTACGTTTTTAATTTATCTATCAATTAGTAACAATACTGATTTATTTATCTATCAATTAATAATAATACTGATTTTTGGATTCTTTAATTTCTAAAATCTAGAATTGCCATGTCATCTCGTGCCAATAAAGACTGCTTTACTGGCTTGCTGCTCACCGTCTCTACTTCGAGAGACACCAAACTAAATAACCGGATGTGCATATCTGGTTGAACGGAGCAGTGCCAGTGCAATAGCTATTCCTGACCAAGACAGTGTACATTAACATGCGCGTTGGATCATCTTGAAGATGGCTATTAAACTATGCGCTTTAAGGTACGTCAGTACTAGTCTCTTAGATTGGCATGGAGCCTGGATGGGAGACAGAAACAAACAGATATATGCGAAATAGCAAATAAATCTATGATTCTTTTAGACAGGATATGAACTGGCCTAGTCGCATCAATCCTCTGTAGTATTTATTCCACACTGGCGTGAGCACTTCTTTTAAGCATTAAAACAGAGTAAAGAGGAATAAAAATGATGGTTATTCCATTAGAAAAAGATCAATTTGTCTGTTAAAGAACGAAGCCTCCGTACAATACCACGCATTCTCCATCTTTGCAGTTCTGATAATTAGCGAGTCTAATTAATTGGCAGACATAATCCATTAGCTTCCTTATTACCTTAATCCGCACACTATAAGAAGCGTGGATGGCGAATTAACCCGAAGTCAAATCGATTCACTATTGCTTGCACATTTGATAGCAGCTAGTTTCTGCATCTTTAGAAATTTTTGCAAGAAGGGGATGCGGAATCAAGGCTTTGGGTGGGCAAGCCGTAAGCATTAGTCATCCTTTGGCACTCCAGAGTAAAAAAGTCTTAATCAAAAAATCTTAATGACATAATTAAGCCTAAATAAACATGCGAGAGAGAAAGTGAAAAGATAAAAAAAATTCAGGAAACAAAGAAAGATGGGATCTGATGAATTAATTATGTTGGGCGTGAATTTTTACTCATGATCATCAACACCATCATTTACACACTACTTTGATGAATTTGATTTGATCAGATTTTGACATATCAGCGGGTCCCAATCAGAATCCGATAATAATATTCATGTTCACTAAAGAGACTTTGACTGAAAAAGAAAATAGAATCTTTGAGTGCTGCTAGTAGTGTACGCGGGGGACCTTCGGGGGGGGGGGGGGGGGTCGCAATCGAGCAAAACACTCCTTTAAAACGTACGACCATCTTTCTTTTTTGCATAAATTAATCTAAGCTCCTAAAGGTTAAGGTTTTGAGATTTGCGCACAACCTGCTAGACATCGGGTTTGCACTTTAGCAACTTCATGTATATATATATATATATATAATTGGGCGTATCGGCCTTGCGCCATTTGTATGCAGTGGTCGGTCGAGTAGTATTTTACCTAAAAAGATGATAACGAGGTGCCTTTCGCACATGAAGCTGGTCCCATATCCCCTCGTGCGTTCATCTTAACTAATGGCGGCTTGGACCTTTACTCAAAAGAAGAATCATAACAAGAAATCAAAAGGATGGAACCAAAATAGAAGTGAATGTCCATCTCCTTTGGATGGTCCTGTTCTTCTTGTTCACTGAATTGAAATTGAACAGGGCAATTCAGGCATATGTCTTGTCTTGTCAGTTTGAGCCGGGGAGTTGGAAATTTGGACCAAAAATGGTGGGTGGCCCGTGGGGGACTAATACACTGAAGGAAAAGAAAAACTTAACGGATGGATTCTGGTTTACGACATATAAATTTGCGGAACAAGGTTGAATAGTTATATATAAATTGTTTATATGTGGCTTATACACTGACTCCTTTCTCAGCATAGAATCCTGATTTTAAGATTTTGACCAGCATAGAGTACCGGCCCTCGGTTGCTTGCATATAGGCCTAACCAGCTACATTCACAGCCCCACTAGTGAATGTGTAACATTTTAGCTCTAAGCTGATTCTCCAACTAGTATTATGTGGTGATGCTCACCTGCACTACAAGGTGGGTGCACAAAATAACAACCAGGGGAGCTGAGTCAGCTGACAATTCGTACATAACAGGAGAAAAACGGACCAATTGTGGGGGCACTCAGACTCAACACACCCACTCTCTCCCACTTCCAGAGGGTTATATTTAGAGCTCCGATTCTTCTCATTTCTCATCAAACACTTTGGGTTTCTCTTCTTATTCTGCCTTTTTAGCTCCTTAGTGATATCTCTAGCTAATTAAGATTGGCTATAGATAGATTCTTGATTAGTATCAATGGCGGATACAAGTGTTGGTAGTTGGGCTAAGAGAATATGTGTAGTTCCGACAGAAAAAACTCAACTGCACTTGGCCATGTTGGCCTTGCAGTTTGGTTACGCTGGTTTTCATGTTGTTTCTCGTGCTGCTCTTAACATGGGCATTAGCAAGCTCGTCTTCCCTGTCTATCGTAACATCATCGCCTTGCTCCTTCTCGCTCCCTTCGCTTTCTTTCTTGAAAAGTTCGTAAACTCGCACATTTATACGTTCTTTAATATATACATAACTAAGATTTCTTTGCCATAACTAAATCCTCTGTTCTGATTTTATAAATTTTGTATAGGAAGGAGAGGCCTACTATGACTCTGTCATTTCTTGTTCAGTTCTTTTTCCTTGCGCTTATCGGGTAATAATCATCGCCATCCCAATCCATAGAAACAAAAATATGTTGGAAATTTATTAAGCAATATACTTACATTTGTTTCAATGTCTTCTTGCTTTGATTAAACAGTATCACAGCAAATCAAGGATTCTACTTATTGGGTCTAGACAACACATCACCCACATTCGCTTCTGCCATTCAGAACTCTGTTCCAGCTTTAACTTTCCTCATGGCTGTTGCACTCAGGCAAAACTAATCTCTCATCTAATAATATAACGAACTTTTTAAAATAACCAAATATTGAAATTGTTTTCATTTTCAATTTGATCTTTTTCTTACAGGATTGAACAAGTAAGATTAAGTAGAAAGGATGGAGTTGCAAAAGTGTTGGGAACACTATCATGTGTAGTGGGAGCTTCAGTGATAACATTATACAAAGGACCTGCAATATTCAGTCCATCTCCACCAACACTTCGGCAAACACTGCCTGTTGTATTCCAAAATCTTGGAGATGCAAGTGGCAAGAATTGGACATTAGGATGTATTTATCTGATCGGTCATTGTTTATCATGGTCAGGATGGCTTGTACTACAAGCTCCTGTTCTTAAGAAATACCCGGCTCGTCTTTCTGTTACCTCCTACACATGTTTCTTTGGTGTTCTTCAGTTCTTAGCTATTGCTGCTGTTGTCGAGAGAGAATCACAAGCTTGGTTAATTCACTCTGGTGCTGAGTTGTTCAGTGTTTTCTATGCAGTAAGTGCTAAAATCACTGTGCCGGTTGGTAACGACCGAGTCACTGATAATATAATTATTTCGGCTACTGATATTTACAACTTCTGTCGGTGTAGGGTTTCGTGGCATCTGGTATCGCATTTGCAGTACAAATCTGGTGCATTGACAGGGGAGGTCCAGTATTTGTTGCTGTCTATCAACCAGTACAAACCTTAGTGGTTGCTATCATGGCTTCACTTGCTTTAGGCGAGGAATTCTACTTGGGAGGGTATGTTGACACCCACTGTGCAGACATTGTCATCTTTAACTTTCTTAAAGAAAAAGCACAAAATAGAAGATTCTAACAAGATATTTATGTGCAGGATAATTGGTGCGGTATTCATCATAGTTGGATTATATCTAGTTCTATGGGGGAAAAGCGAAGAGATTAAATTCAAGGCTTCTCAAAATGCTCTAATTCCCTCATCAGCTCCAGAGCACCACGGCAACAACAACCGAGCAAGCAGCCATATCAAGTCCTCGTCCCTTGCTCAGCCATTGCTCCCTCCATCTATCACCGAAGTGTGAGAAAAAACTTGCATAATCTCGTGATTTCTTGTATTACTTAAAATGTTTGATTAAACTAGTACTTAGTTTTTATTTTGCCAAGATTAGAAAACGTAATGCGTGTAGTTTTTATTTGCTTTGCAAGAATTAAAGAGTGTCAGTCTCAGTCATATTAGTGTGCTACTGTTAAGCTATATGATTACCGGCACCATATGGTGTCTATGTTTGGAACAAGAAAGTGCAGTTTCTCTTTTGTTTTTTTACACCAGAAAGGAAAAGAGAACTTTTTTCTGATGATAAAGATAAATTAGTGGGATTCTAATTACATCAAATGGTTAATGGGTTGGTAGTATTATCACACGCAACGGATCTGCAAGATAAAAATTACCTTTTCTCTTTTTGATCGGACACTTTTTCATATACTTGATGGAAATGAGTTTTTACAGATAGAGATACTTTGTCAGACAAATAATAAATTTATAATCACTAGTGTTTGTGATGATGATTAGTGTGTGCATTCTAAAAAGAAGAATACGTTCGAGTTACACAAATTCCAATTTAACATTACAGTCTACTGATCCTGTTCCCATCCGGTTCTTGTGACGGGCCAACGATGATTTCATCTCTTACATTCACGGTATTACCAGCATCATTTTTACCCTTATAGCGTGAAGCAACCCACAAGAAAATAAAGAAATTAACGATACTAATCACCATCAGTAACCAGTAAAAGTAATCGAGCCGGCTATCGTTCAATTTCTTTCTCAACCATCCATCATTATTACCACTCCCTGTTGTTCTTCCTATAATTTTAATAAGTGCAGTACTCAACCAGCCTCCAATTCCAATCTCACTCAAAAACATTGCACTACTAAGACTCCGAGTCCCGTCAGTGGCTTCGTCGTAAAAGAATTCCAGTTGACCAACATATGTAAACACTTCAGCACTGCTCATGAGCATGAATTGTGGCACCAACCAAAACACGCTCATGGACATTGGCGTCGAGTAGTGATCTCTTCTTCTTTTCTCAACAACGGCTGCAGCAATCATGGAGAAGATTGAAATGAACAGACCAACACCCATACGTTGTAAAGAAGTTATTCCGCGTATATGTCCTGTTCTACGACGTAGGGAAGGAACAATAAATTTTTCGTAAATTGGCACGAGGATCAGAGCATTGAGAACACTGAAAACAGCTACAGAACCGATAGGGATGACAAAATGGGGGCCAAGTTTTCGATCCATGATACTAGCTTGACTGATGAAAAATGTTGAAAGTTGAGCGTATGGAATGGCAAGAACTATGGTGGATGCCCAAATTGGCAGAACCCTGATAAAGGATTTGAATTCTTCAACTTGGGTGACGGTGCATAGATTCCAGCGGTTCGTAGTATCAGCTTCTTGGTTGGTTATAACAGCTGCCTTGTCCAAGAACCTGTATTGAGATGTACTTGCGAGTTTTCTAGCACCTAATATGTCGGATTCATTAGTCTTGACTTCAAATAGAACCGTATCACGCTGAACCTTAATACCTTTAAAATGGTTCTTCAATGAAGCTACACCAACTTGAAAAAACCTAGTGAATGCGCTACCCATTGGTTTCTGATACCGATAAAAAGGTATGCCAGTGACAAAGATAAGAACCGAACACATAATTGCACCCGTTGCGATACCGAAACCCCATCCTCCACCTTTCTCAGATTGAATATAAGAAACTAGTGTAATACCAGTAAGTGCACCAATGTTAATTGCAAAGAAGAACCAGTTGAAAAATGAGTACTTCCCATTAACTTCATTTTTGTCGCTCTCATCGAATTGATCAGCTCCAAATGACGATACACACGGCTTGATCCCACCAGTTCCGAGTCCGATTAAGGCTAATGCACAGTATAAGAAGGCTGTTTGACCTTTAGTTGCTTGCTCACAGTCTGGACTGTTAAGAACACAAGGTGGAGGTCTGAGACTACCAAGTGTTGACGAGACTGTCAATAGAACCATTCCCTGTAATACATGAGATTACATTAGTATGTGATCTTCTAAAGCCCAGTATATTTTTTTTAAAGCCCAGTATTTGATCTTTTAAAGCCGGGCATATGGAATTAATAGAACGATTTTTGTGGGCACCACTGTTTTTTTTCGGACAATGAATTGATTAGGCCACCTGTCCTATAGTTATAAGGAGTGTCTTAAAAGATGGAGATGACTAGTTTGCCCTTTAGCCTAATTAAAATTATAACTCTACAACTTATTCCTACAATTTTTCTTCTTTTCTTCTTCATCAATTTATGATCATCTAAAGCTGATCATATACAAATGTAACCAAAATCATCAAATTTTCATCGTTATCCATTCATTGAATTTTTATCATCGATTAATCAATATTTTGTAAACAAATCCATCCATAAGTATTTTCCCACAAACTCATTACTTCTTCGTTTTTGACTGAAAATTTTGAGTAGTAATCATCAAAATATCTTGAAAATGGAAGTTACAGTAGTAAGTTCAGTTACGTTGCAATTTTTATTCTCCTAACTGAATTCCTTATATATTTAGTTCGGTTACTCCTAATCGAACTTTTCTCTGGAAGCAAAAAACACCATTAAAACTAAGTTCGGCTACATGCGCTTTCATGAACATCAGCCGAACTACATTAGCAGATAATTTCGGCTACCTGTTCTTCAGATCTTGTAACCGAACTTGTTTGACTTAGTCCAAATCAAGCTATAAAATTTCTCATTTTCAGAAAATTTTGGCCAATTCAAGCACAGAAAACTAAATTTGAAATATGCTTGGGTGGTTTGAAGGTTCGGATTCAAAAAATAAAAAATAAAAATTGAGTTTTTCCAACTCTTATGTTCTCCTTCTTCTTCCCTCTCAATAGCTTAATTTTAAGAAAAATAATTTTGATTAAATCTTACGCTAATCACTAATTAACCTAACTTAATTACACTAACTAATCATTGCACAAACTTAATTAGGAAGGATAATTTGGTATTAACATAGATATTTGGATAAGGGGTGTCTTTGCTTTGCTTCTAAATGTCTTACTAAAAATAGAACCATGGTCCCCAAAAAGTCGTTTAATTAATAAGTGTCAATACACACTACAAACATATATTAAGCCCAGTATGTGTCTGACTTTGCAGGTGGAACAGGTTGGTGCTCTAGCTCAGAAAAAGCCGAGTCCAGAGCATGCAATGGAACAATCAAATGGATGCATGGATATAGAAATGAAAGAATAGTTTTCTAAAATGACAATTAAAATGTCATAAATAGTATGCAGAAGAAGAGCAATTTTATTGTCGGCCGGAGATCAAAAACTGATTTGCTTCAAGCTTTAAACTATGACAAAATTCTTGCTAGTTCTTCTTTCTTTTATATTAAACGAACTCGTAATAATTATGCGGATTAGTTAGCTAGGAGTTTAAATAGGTACATGGGTTTATCGGTTGATTCTAGATATTGGGATAAATCTAGAAAAGACCTGTAGATTTTTAAGCTATGTAACAAGAACTCTGTAATTTCTCCTCCTTAGTAAAAAAAAATAAATAAAAAAAAAAAAATCATGGACCTAATTTAATAAATAAAAATAAAAAAATCATGGACCTAATTTCCAAATCGGCGGACCTTAATTTAAGGGTGGCTCAATTCCAATTATCTAATATTAATCCAAAACAAGGACATATACCGAAGTAAACTCAGGTGACCTTTTAGGTCCATGCTAGCTTGTCCAATGATTGTTGTATGTATTTCCTAGTGGAAACACAAATTAGACATTTTCATTCCAATTTTTCCTTAAGTTCCTGAGAAAAAAGTTATTCATATCCAACAATATTGTTTGTGATCATTTTTTTATTAAATGTAAATTTTATTTTTAATAATTTTAAGATTTTATTAGAGCTAAAAATAGTTATTTTATTAGAGTTAAGTAAAAGCTTACTAGGATAGCTTGATATTGTTAAGGTGAATGTCTAGTTTTAGACATTCACCTAGATAATGTCTAACAAAAAGTAAGCCATATCATCTTTACATTGATTTAAGAAGTTGGAGTTGAAATATTAGGAAAAGGGAATGTCTATCATATGTGGATTTAGACATTTATTTTCACATACATTCCATTAGAGAAGCTCTTAGCGGCAACCCACCTGAAAAAATTGACACTTTATCCGAAACTGCTCTAAGAGATTCGGAAAAGATTCTTGTGTACAATTTTCCTTATGGTATTAAGTACAAAAACGAGTACATCCATGTTTTATTTTTGAAATGGTCCAAATTATCGTTGGGGCTTGCGATTAACATGTTCGTCGGGATGTAAAAACAAAAATAATTAACAGACCTAGGATAAAACATATAAAAAACATTAACACTCACAAATACTAAAAATCTCTCCTAATTTTGTGGGATGGGGATCAGGATCACCGGGACCCATTTATTATGTTTGTGAAAGTAATTTTGAAATTACGTATTTTTTTAGATGTTTTTATAGATATCTATGTAGAGTTATTGAGGAAAAAAAACCTTGTTCGACCCGTCCAGACTTTTGTCTCGAAATTTGCTAAAATCCAAGTTATCAAAATCAAAAAGATCACATTTTCAACCAAATAGAGAACTCTGTCGATTCACCGACCGGCGAACAGTGGAAAAGAGGAAATGAACTAAAAAAAAAAAAGTCAACTGTAAGTCTGAAAGTGAAAGCAAGTAGAGAAGTACAAGTGTGAAAGTGATGTGGATTCTGCACTAACACAAAAATTAGTTTTGTTTCACAAAAGATAATTTTGTAAATACAACACCGAATGGCAACAATGTACTCTTCCCTTAATTCTTAGACTAATCCTTACCAACTGGGTCTCATTAGTCAAGTGGCCTTAAACTAGAACCGGGTGGCCCTCAAACTAAAGTTCCAATTCCAAGGATAAGGCATTTAGGATCCCCTATGCAGTTTTGTAGTCAAACATTTGACTTTTGTACAAGTTCCTATTGCTGTCCTACTCCTTCGTCATTTTTCTTGTTTCTTCTGTACTTCTTTATATTTCAAAAATAAAATAATAAAAATAATGCTTACCACTGCGTATATGCAAGAGAAGACGAAAATGTTAAGAAACCGGCCCAAATAAGCATCAGCAATGAAAGCACCGAAAAGCGTTGAACCGAAAGCTAATCCAACCCAGTTGTTGACATGAGCAGCAGCATCCGGCAATGCTTGATGCATCTGTTGAACCAAATAAGTTCCTATGTTCACCGCAATCGCGTAAAACGCCAATCTCTCTGCTGCCTCGTTCACTGCGTTATTTCAAAATACCAGTTTGTAAACATTTTATATTTTTCAAAATTTCAAATTTGTATTCATAACGTCAACTTTATGTAACGTACCTACGATGATTGGCGTGGACTTCCATCCTCCAGTTTTTCGTTTATCAGCTATTCTTCCTCGAAAGTCCAAGGAACCGTTGTTTACCAGCGTTGTGTTCGGATTCTGATTATCATGATCAGTACCCTATGGTGATCAATAATCTTATCAGCTTATAATCAAGAACTAAACAATATTGTTGATTTTATCACACTTTTCTTTTCTTTTTTTTTATCATAAACTATTCAAAACAAATATATGAAAATGAAACTAAATAATGCTTACCTGCCCATTAATCTGATCCTGATGGGTTTTACTGATATCATTTTTGCCGAACGGATTTGATTTTTCTCCTCCTCGTTGATGTGGTTCAGTTGCCGGATGAATTCCTTCCATGAAAGCTCTAGCTACGTTGTTGTTGTAAAGGTAAGATGTTGAATTTGAAGAAGTATAGCTAGAAGAAGAAGAAGCTAAGATAGAGACTCATCAAAGCAGGTTCTCATTAAATTCTATTTGGAATTTTTCTTCTATATAGGTTCTTTGGCTGTTATTTCCGTATATCTGAAGGATACAGACCTGTTTTTTTGTTCTTCTGGTTTATGAGTCGTGTTTTTTTATACATTTATGACTGTAAATGTCACCCATTTTGACTTCAAAAACATTTTCGTATGTGGGAATACGACTTTTTTATATTTTTTTGAACAAAACTTTAATACAGTTGGCACTTGGCACACCGACGGCTCATTATGCGGACTTATGAGGTGCCTTCTAATCCGCATTACAAGTGGGAATTTTTAAATTCATATTTACACCCAACTAACTATTTTTCTGTTTGCATATTACACTCGTAAAATTTAATTTTGGGCGTTCCTTTATATACCCCTAAAAATATCCTGGCGTTTTTAGGAGCCATCCCAAAGGATTTAGGGGTCATCAATTTATACCCAGCCAAAGACTCTAGTTAAGGGGTATCCTATATGATATTGAAGTTACATAAATGTCCTTCTGGTAAAACTGTATAAAAACCAAATCAAAAACAATTCTACTCATTTCAACTCTTCTTCTTCCAGTTTCATATTATCTTCCGATTGTGGAAGAAAAAAAAAATTTCCTCGTTCAACCGAAACATCGCCGTGAATCGTAAAATCAAAACATCGTCAATTCGATTATAAAACAATGGATAAGAGAAATGAAACCCACAGACCTAGAACCAAAAATGTTGCTCGGGGTATCGATCCAAACATTGGAATTTTAGCAAGAAATAAAGAAATTCTTGCTGCAAATGAAGAAGAACGCGAAGAACGCGAAGAACAAGTACCCGACAATGTAGTCGGTGGTGGCGATTCCGAGACTCAAACACTTCGTCAACTTCAAATGGCCCCAATTAGGTAAGAATCTATCATTTTTGGGGTTTATTTCGCTTTAATTCGTCGAATCGAGAAAAAAAATTTCTAGGGTTTTCGGTTATTTATCCAGATTCGGACGATATGCATGCTCATTTACTTCCGAATGTAGTCGTATTCTTCATTTTTCAAGAACATCGACAGTATTCGGGAGAAAGATTTGATGATTATCTGCCGAATATTGGTGGCCATATCTTCCTGGATACAAACTGCTAATAATCGGTAGTTTAATGAATCTTTTGGCTACCGAATATATTTAAGTAGACACAAAGTATTCGGAAGAACACTCACTACCGAATGTATATATTGAAAAAATCTCAAAATTTATGATATAGGAAAAATCCCATTTTGGGGCCAGTATTTATTCGGAAGACAATATAATGTTTTATACCTCCGATTGTGTAGGATAAAATTTTAGAGTTTCTGAACTCCAGATGATGAGTATTCGGTTGTAAACGTGTTTAGTTATATTCCGATTGTTTTTCATTCGGAAAAAATATGTGTCTTCTTACTTCCGAATTTGTACATTCGGGTTATAGAGGTGCACTTTTTCTTCCGATTGTGTAGGATGAAAAATTTACAGCTTCTGAACTCCAATTGATGTATATTCGGTTGCAAATATGTTTAGTTAGCTTCCGATTGTTTTGTATTCGGGAACAATATGTGTCTTCTTACGTCCGAATGTGTACATTCGGGTTATATTTCCATACTTTGTCTTCCGATTGTATAGTTTGTAAATATTGTTCCTTTCTTTGTTGTTTAGAAAAAGTCGAGAAGGGAGGAAGAAAGTGACAGCTAGTGCTAGGAGGGAAAGGAGTGCCAAAGATAATTCAGGTGCTCAACAAAGCGAACAAGAACAAAGCAGTCAACAAGGAGTGCAACCAACTGTTGAACAACAAGGCAGTGAACAAGGGGTGCGACCAAGTGTTGAACAAGCCGCTCAACAAAGTGCAGGACCAAGTGTTGAACCAGTTGATCCAGTGGCAAGAGTATAAGAAGAAGGACAACCAAGTGGTACCCAAAAAGCCAAAAAAGAAAAAGATGTTGTAAGGAAGGATATTGCTAAGAAAGCATCACATCTTGTCCCTCAGCACTTGAAGAAGAAGGGTATTCCAGCAGGCACAATCCTTGGACTACCAGCGGATGGAGGAAAATTGCTATTTGGATACAAAGACTCATCGGCCAGAGAAATATATGAAACCGAGGTAATAAAATTACTATTTTTTATTAATGTATTGTCTATGTGTTATATCGTAATACTTGTATTAATAGGATCATCAAGATGCGGTCCATCTACTCAAACCTACCGCCGCACCAACAAAAATGCTTGCGTGGCCTTTATCCGGTGAATGTGAAAGGTTCAAGACAATTGTTGCCAACTCGGGGTTAGCTAATGCCGCCGAGAATTCATTGTTGGAACATGATCGTGTGGCCATATCGGCGTTCGTGGAGAGAATGTATCCTGAGACCGATACTTTCCATATGCCGTTTGGGGAGATGACGATCACCCCGGATGATGTTGTGCAGATTCTTAACCTTCCCGACCAAGGCACAGCTGTGAAGCTTAACTACACAAAGCAGTTAAGTTGGGCACAACTTTATTCTCTAACTAACAAGTGCTTAGGTTGGGATGAAGAGACAACAACAGCAGAGTTTAGGAGGCATGCAAGTTACAGAACAAGACAAATCAACATTACAGCTTTGATGAATATGTTTCGAGGCACCTTGGAGAAGGAAAAGAATGGAATGTTAACTGATGAGAAAGTGAACCACGCTGCCACCGCATATATCCTTTGTGTATTGGGATGTGTCATATTCCCCAATACTTCTGGCAACCGGATCGACGCCAACCTTATACAACTTTTGGATCCTCTCCATGAAGTCGGTGACTATTCTTGGGGCACGGCATGCCTAGCATTCTTGATGGAAGAGTTGAGAAAGGCTTCGAGGCTAGGAACCTGCCAAGTTGCCGGGAATGTGGCTCTATTGCAGGTTTTTTCTTTAACTCTATAACTCACTCTATAGTTATTCAGTAGACAATACATATGATGCATATCCATAACTCCAAATGACGCATATTCGGTAGGAAATTATCCATCTCTTTTCCCGAATGTTGGTTATTCGGTGGTTAAGTACTTACTTTGTTTTCCGATTATATACAATCGGAAATATTCTTTTGATATTAGAACCGAATATACAGGCCAGAAAAGCTATAGGTTACTGAACTCCAAATAACGCATATTCGGTAGGAATTGATCCATCTTATTTTCCGAATGTTGGTTATTCGGTGGCTAGGTACTTAATTGTTTTCCCGATTATATACAATCATAAATATTCTTTTGATATTAGAACCGAATATACAGGCCAGAAAAGCTATAGGTTACTGAACTCCAAATGACGCATATTCGGTAGGAAATGATCCATATATATTTTCGAATGTTGTGTATTCGGTGGATAGCTACTTAGTTTTGTTTCCGATTATATATAATCGGAAATTATGTTTGGAAATTACTACCGAATATACACAATCTATTTACTAAAACTTGGTTTCTTATGTATATAGGCATGGATCTAAGACCACTTCCCTATCCTGAAGTTGGCCGGAGAGAACCCGGGGTGGTGCAAAGGTACTCCTAGAGGAACAAAGTATATATTTGAAGACAACCGTTCTAGGACAAAGGAGCAGCAGTTGATTCGCATGAGGGAGATTTTGGACCATTTGAAGGCCTCAGACGTATGCTTTGATCCATACAAGGAAGATCGAGTCAGTGGGCATATAAATGTTCGGTCGGACTTGTCCCTTTATTTTGGACCATTGTGGCACCCCACATGATATGTGATGTATAACCCCTCTAGGGTGATGCGACAACACGGGTATATACAACATCAACCTCTGGAGAAAATGGGGGATTACTACAAATTGGAGTTGGAGTTGTGTTCTTCTAGTGGTGACAATCTCACGATTGTTCACACAGGCCCACCTACTGTTCTTGATAACTGGGATAAGAGGAATGACTTCATTATCGACACTGGTAGACGAACCATCCGAGGTGATGAAAATTCTCCAGACTATATGAGTTGGTATAACAAGGTATCACATCCTTTGGTTATCCGTGAAATCAAATCCAACACTACTGCGGCGGGTTCAAGTTATAATTGTATCATCAAAGACAAACCAGCTGGTTATGATAGACTGGTGCGTGTTCTTATATTTTTGTTCATTTTATATTATTCCTATAAATCTTAGGTAATTACCGTTTGATGTTATGTCATTACGTATAAAAAACATGTGAATAGGTTCAAGAGTGTTTCCAAAATGTTAACTGCATGCTTGAAGAGCGGAGATCCCATGCCAGCTGAGAAGATCAAAGAGGCTAGAGATCTAGTTTATAATATGGATAACGAAGATTATGCTGCCCAGTTTGGGGAGAAAGTCACGAAGAGGCATCATCCCAAGGTGGCAGTATCAAAGACGGGTAAAAGAACTCGAGCTTCATCGAGCGCTGAAACTGCTCCAACTGAAGCTGCTCCAACTGAAGGTGCTCAAACTGAAGGTGCTCAAACCCGTGGTCGTGCAGGACTGGGAGGTAGTCACGGTCGTAAAGTAAAGAAGAGCAGATAAATAACAATGATTTTTGTTGTACATTCGAAATTTGTTTGGGTAACTAAGTTAGACAAGTTCAAATGACAATGATTTGTGTGGTATATTCGGAAGTTTTGGTAACTAATTTAACTTCCGATTATTTCAAAGACAAAATTTGAAAAGTATAAGTTTTTCCAAATTCTGATTTTTGGGCCATCGTACATTCGGAACTTTATAAAAAACCTATCCTCCGAATATCACAAGTTCAAAAAAAACCACGACATGGCTCCAGGTGGTTCCAAGGGACAATATTGAAGGTTAGACATCCCATATTCGGAATTTTTGGTAACTAATTTAACTTCCGATTATTTCAAAGACAAAATTTGAAAAGTATAAGTTTTTCCAAATTCTGATTTTTGGGCCATCGTACATTCGGAACTTTATAAAAAACCTATCCTCCGAATATCACAAGTTCAAAACAAACCACGTCATGGCTCCAGGTGGTTCCAAGGGCCAATATTGAAGGTTAGACATCCCATATTCGGAAGTTTTGGTAACTAATTTAACTTTCGATTATTTCAAAGACAAAATTTGAAAAGTATAAGTTTTTCCAAATTCTGATTTTTGGGCCATCGTACATTCGGAACTTTATAAAAAACCTATCCTCCGAATATCACAAGTTCAAAACAAACCACGCCATGGATCCAGGTGGTTCCAAGGGCCCATATTGAAGGTTAGACAGCCCAAATTCGGAAGTTTTGGTAACTAATTTAACTTCCGATTATTTCAAAGACAAAATTTGAAAAGTATAAGTTTTTCCAAATTCTGATTTTTGGGCCATCGTACATTCGGAACTTTATAAAAAACCTATCCTCCGAATATCACAAGTTCAAAACAAACCACGCCATGGCTCCAGGTGGTTCCAAGGGCCAATATTGAAGGTTAGACATCCCATATTCGGAAGTTTTGGTAACTAATTTAACGTCCGATTATTTCAAAGACAAAATTTGAAAAGTATAAGTTTTTCCAAATTCTGATTTTTGGGCCATCGTACATTCGGAACTTTATAAAAAACCTATCCTCCGAATATCACAAGTTCAAAACAAACCACGCCATGGCTCCAGGTGGTTCCAAGGGCCCATATTGAAGGTTAGACATCCCATATTCGGAAGTTTTGGTAATTAATTTAACTTCCGATTATTTCAAAGACAAAATTTGAAAAGTATAAGTTTTTCCAAATTCTGATTTTTGGGCCATCGTACATTCGGAACTTTATAAAAAACCTATCCTCCGAATATCACAAGTTCAAAACAAACCACGCCATGGCTCCAGGTGGTTCCAAGGGCCAATATTGAAGGTTAGACATCCCATATTCGGAAGTTTTGGTAACTAATTTAACTTCCGATTATTTCAAAGACAAAATTTGAAAAGTATAAGTTTTTCCAAATTCTGATTTTTGGGCCATCGTACATTCGGAACTTTATAAAAAACCTATCCTCCGAATATCACAAGTTCAAAACAAACCACGCCATGGCTCCAGATGGTTCCAAGGGCCCATATTGAAGGTTAGACATCCCATATTCGGAAGTTTTGGTAACTAATTTAACGTCCGATTATTTCAAAGACAAAATTTGAAAAGTATAAGTTTTTCCAAATTCTGATTTTTGGGCCATCGTACATTCGGAACTTTACAAAAACATTATCCTCCGAATATTACAAGTTCAAAAAAAACTGTTTCCTGGAACCAAACAACACCATAATCGGAAAGAAAGTTGACTCATAAAATAACCGAATATTACAATCGGTAGGTTGTTTAACAAAATAATCTACCGATTTCGTATAATCGGCTAGTTTTTATATTAATAATACTCCGATTACATCCATTACATAAAGTTCAAACGGCCTTAACCTTACAATTTCGTCAAAAGCACCTAAATCCATACTCCTAATTGACCATAAAAGTATTAAAACAGATCATAACTTCCAGTGACCATAGAAATTGTCCCTCTTGATTTTGTAGCATCCTTCATGTTCAAATCGTTTCCCGTAGAGGTCCACATACCGGCGATCCGCAAGATTTCTCTGAAATTACGAATGAGTAACAAGTTAGTACTAACTTTTGTTAATGTGAATTGGAGTTACAGAGATACTTACTCGTTTTTCATACGTCCACCAAGGAAAAGCGTTCCTAACAAACCGTTCCTCATCTTCAAGTTTGCCATCGTACATTCGGAACTTTATAGAAAACCTATCCTCCGAATATCACAAGTTCAAAACAAACCACGCCATGGCTCCAGGTGGTTCCAAGGGCCAATATTGAAGGTTAGACAACCCAAATTCGGAAGTTTTGGTAACTAATTTAACTTCCGATTATTTCAAAGACAAAATTTGAAAAGTATAAGTTTTTCCAAATTCTGATTTTTGGGCCATCGTACATTCGGAACTTTATAAAAAACCTATCCTCCGAATATCACAAGTTCAAAACAAACCACGCCATGGCTCCAGGTGGTTCCAAGGGCCCATATTGAAGGTTAGACAGCCCAAATTCGGAAGTTTTGGTAACTAATTTAACTTCCGATTATTTCAAAGACAAAATTTGAAAAGTATAAGTTTTTCCAAATTCTCATTTTTGGGCCATCGTACATTCGGAACTTTATAAAAAACCTATCCTTCGAATATCACAAGTTCAAAACAAACCACGCCATGGCTCCAGGTGGTTCCAAGGGCCAATATTGAAGGTTAGACATCCCATATTCGGAAGTTTTGGTAACTAATTTAACGTCCGATTATTTCAAAGACAAAATTTGAAAAGTATAAGTTTTTCCAAATTCTGATTTTTGGGCCATCGTACATTCGGAACTTTATAAAAAACCTATCCTCCGAATATCACAAGTTCAAAACAAACCACGCCATGGCTCCAGGTGGTTCCAAGGGCCCATATTGAAGGTTAGACATCCCAAATTCGGAAGTTTTGGTAACTAATTTAACTTCCGATTATTTTAAAGACAAAAATTTGAAAAGTATAAGTTTTTCCAAATTCTGATTTTTGGGCCATCGTACATTCGGAACTTTATAAAAAACCTATCCTCTGAATATCACAAGTTCAAAACAAACCACGCCATGGCTCCAGGTGGTTCCAAGGGCCAATATTGAAGGTTAGACATCCCATATTCGGAAGTTTTGGTAACTAATTTAACGTCCGATTATTTCAAAGACAAAATTTGAAAAGTATAAGTTTTTCCAAATTCTGATTTTTGGGCCATCGTATATTCGAAACTTTATAAAAAACCTATCCTCCGAATATCACAAGTTCAAAACAAACCACGCCATGGCTCCAGGTGGTTCCAAGGGCCAATATTGAAGGTTAGACATCCCATATTCGGAAGTTTTGGTAACTAATTTAACGTCCGATTATTTCAAAGACAAAATTTGAAAAGTATAAGTTTTTCCAAATTCTGATTTTTGGGCCATCGTACATTCGGAACTTTATAAAAAACCTATCCTCCGAATATCACAAGTTCAAAACAAACCACTCCATGGCTCCAGGTGGTTCCAAGGGCCCATATTGAAGGTTAGACAGCCCAAATTCGGAAGTTTTGGTAACTAATTTAACTTCCGATTATTTCAAAGACAAAATTTGAAAAGTATAAGTTTTTCCAAATTCTGATTTTTGGGCCATCGTACATTCGGAACTTTATAAAAAAACCTATCCTCCGAATATCACAAGTTCAAAACAAACCACGCCATGGCTCCAGGTGGTTCCAAGGGCCCATATTGAAGGTTAGACAGCCCAAATTCGGAAGTTTTGGTAACTAATTTAACTTCCGATTATTTCAAAGACAAAATTTGAAAAGTATAAGTTTTTCCAAATTCTGATTTTTGGGCCATCGTACATTCGGAACTTTATAAAAAACCTATCCTCCGAATATCACAAGTTCAAAACAAACCACGCCATAGCTCCAGGTGGTTCCAAGGGCCCATATTGAAGGTTAGACAGCCCAAATTCGGAAGTTTTGGTAACTAATTTAACTTCCGATTATTTCAAAGACAAAATTTGAAAAGTATAAGTTTTTCCAAATTCTGATTTTTGGGCCATCGTACATTCGGAACTTTATAAAAAACCTATCCTCTGAATATCACAAGTTCAAAACAAACCACGCCATGGCTCCAGGTGGTTCCAAGGGCCCATATTGAAGGTTAGACAGCCCAAATTCGGAAGTTTTGGTAACTAATTTAACTTCCGATTATTTCAAAGACAAAATTTGAAAAGCATAAGTTTTTCCAAATTCTGATTTTTGGATCATCGTACATTCGGAACTTTATAAAAAACCTATCCTCCGAATATCACAAGTTCAAAACAAACCACGCCATGGCTCCAGGTGGTTCCAAGGGCCCATATTGAAGGTTAGACAGCCCAAATTCGGAAGTTTTGGTAACTAATTTAACTTCCGATTATTTCAAAGACAAAATTTGAAAAGTATAAGTTTTTCCAAATTCTTATTTTTGGGCCATCGTACATTCGGAACTTTATAAAAAACCTATCCTCCGAATATCACAAGTTCAAAACAAACCACGCCATGGCTCCAGGTGGTTCCAAGGGCCCATATTGAAGGTTAGACAGCCCAAATTCGGAAGTTTTGGTAACTAATTTAACTTCCGATTATTTCAAAGACAAAATTTGAAAAGTATAAGTTTTTCCAAATTCTGATTTTTGGGCCATCGTACATTCGGAACTTTATAAAAAACCTATCCTCCGAATATCACAAGTTCAAAACAAACCACGCCATGGCTCCAGGTGGTTCCAAGGGCCAATATTGAAGGTTAGACATCCCATATTCGGAAGTTTTGGTAACTAATTTAACGTCCGATTATTTCAAAGACAAAATTTGAAAAGTATAAGTTTTTCCAAATTCTGATTTTTGGGCCATCGTACATTCGGAACTTTATAAAAAACCTATCCTCCGAATATCACAAGTTCAAACAAACCACGCCATGGCTCCAGGTGGTTCCAAATGCCCATATTGAAGGTTAGACAGCCCAAATTCGGAAGTTTTGGTAACTAATTTAACTTCCGATTATTTCAAAGACAAAATTTGAAAAGTATAAGTTTTTCCAAATTCTGATTTTTGGGCCATCGTACATTCGGAACTTTATAAAAAACCTATCCTCCGAATATCACAAGTTCAAAACAAACCACGCCATGGCTCCAGGTGGTTCCAAGGGCCAATATTGAAGGTTAGACATCCCATATTCAGAAGTTTTGGTAACTAATTTAACGTCCGATTATTTCAAAGACAAAATTTGAAAAGTATAAGTTTTTCCAAATTCTGATTTTTGGGCCATCGTACATTCGGAACTTTATAAAAAACCTATCCTCTGAATATCACAAGTTCAAAACAAACCACGCCATGGCTCCAGGTGGTTCCAAGGGCCAATATTGAAGGTTAGACATCCCATATTCGGAAGTTTTGGTAACTAATTTAACTTCCGATTATTTCAAAGACAAAATTTGAAAAGTATAAGTTTTTCCAAATTATGATTTTTGGGCCATCGTACATTCGGAACTTTACAAAAAAACCTATCCTCCGAATATTACAAGTTTAAAACAAACCACGCCATGGCTCCAGGTGGTTCCAAGGGCCAATATTGAAGGTTAGACAGCCCATATTCGGAAGTTTTGGTAACTAATTTAACTTCCGATTATTTCAAAGACAAAATTTGAAAAGTATAAGTTTTTCCAAATTCTGATTTTTGGGCCATCGTACATTCGGAACTTTACAAAAAACCTATCCTCTGAATATTACAAGTTCAAAACAAACCACGACACGGCTCCAGGTGGTTCCAAGGGCCAATATTGAAGGTTAGACATCCCATATTCGGAAGTTTTGGTAACTAATTTAACTTCCGATTATTTCAAAGACAAAATTTGAAAAGTATAAGTTTTTCCAAATTCTGATTTTTGGGCCATCGTACATTCGGAACTTTACAAAAAACCTATCCTCCGAATATTACAAGTCCAAAACAAACCACGCCATGGCTCCAGGTGGTTCCAAGGGACAATATCGAAGGTTAGACAGCCCATATTCGGAAGTTTTGGTAACTAATTTAACTTCCGATTATTTCAAAGACAAAATTTGAAAAGTATAAGTTTTTCCAAATTCTGATTTTTGGGCCATCGTACATTCGGAACTTTACAAAAAACCTATCCTCCGAATATCACAAGTTCAAAACAAACCACGCCATGGCTCCAGGTGGTTCCAAGGGCCAATATTGAAGGTTAGACATCCCATATTCGGAAGTTTTGGTAACTAATTTAACTTCCGATTATTTCAAAGACAAAATTTGAAAAGTATAAGTTTTTCCAAATTCTGATTTTTGGGCCATCGTACATTCAGAACTTTACAAAAAACCTATCCTCCGAATATCACAAGTTCAAAACAAACCACGCCATGGCTCCAGGTGGTTCCAAGGGCCAATATTGAAGGTTAGACATCCCATATTCGGAAGTTTTGGTAACTAATTTAACTTCCGATTATTTCAAAGACAAAATTTGAAAAGTATAAGTTTTTCCAAATTCTGATTTTTTGGCCATCGTACATTCAGAACTTTACAAAAAACCTATCCTCCGAATATCACAAGTTCAAAACAAACCACGCCATGGCTCCAGGTGGTTCCAAGGGCCAATATTGAAGGTTAGACATCCCATATTCGGAAGTTTTGGTAACTAATTTAACTTCCGATTATTTCAAAGACAAAATTTGAAAAGTATAAGTTTTTCCAAATTCTGATTTTTGGGCCATCGTACATTCAGAACTTTACAAAAAAATTATCCTCCGAATATCACAAGTTCAAAACAAACCACGCCATGGCTCCAGGTGGTTCCAAGGGCCAATATTGAAGGTTAGACAGCCCATATTCGGAAGTTTGGGTAACTAATTTAACTTCCGATTATTTCAAAGACAAAATTTCAAAAAGTATAAGTTTTTCCAAATTCTGATTTTTGGGCCATCGTACATTCGGAACTTTATAAAAAACCTATCCTCCGAATATCACAAGTTCAAAACAAACCACGCCATGGCTCCAGGTGGTTCCAAGGGCCAATATTGAAGGTTAGACATCCCATATTCGGAAGTTTTGGTAACTAATTTAACTTCCGATTATTTCAAAGACAAAATTTGAAAAGTATAAGTTTTTCCAAATTCTGATTTTTGGGTCATCGTACATTCAGAACTTTATAAAAAACCTATCCTCCGAATATCACAAGTTCAAAACAAACCACGCCATGGCTCCAGGTGGTTCCAAGGGCCAATATTGAAGGTTAGACATCCCATATTCGGAAGTTTTGGTAACTAATTTAACTTCCGATTATTTCAAAGACAAAATTTGAAAAGTATAAGTTTTTTCAAATTCTGATTTTTGGGCCATCGTACATTCGGAACTTTATAAAAAACCTATCCTCCGAATATCACAAGTTCAAAACAAACCACGCCATGGCTCCAGGTGGTTCCAAGGGCCAATATTGAAGGTTAGACATCCCATATTCGGAAGTTTTGGTAACTAATTTAACGTCCGATTATTTCAAAGACAAAATTTGAAAAGTATAAGTTTTTCCAAATTCTGATTTTTGGGCCATCGTACATTCGGAACTTTACAAAAACATTATCCTCCGAATATCACAAGTTCATAACAAACCACGCCATGGCTCCAGGTGGTTCCAAGGGCCCATATTGAAGGTTAGACAGCCCAAATTCGGAAGTTTTGGTAACTAATTTAACTTCCGATTATTTCAAAGACAAAATTTGAAAAGTATAAGTTTTTCCAAATTCTGATTTTTGGGCCATCGTACATTCGGAACTTTATAAAAAACCTATCCTCCGAATATCAAAAGTTCAAAACAAACCACGCCATGGCTCCAGGTGGTTCCAAGGGCCCATATTGAAGGTTAGACATCCCATATTCGGAAGTTTTGGTAACTAATTTAACGTCCGATTATTTCAAAGACAAAATTTGAAAAGTATAAGTTTTTCCAAATTCTGATTTTTGGGCCATCGTACATTCGGAACTTTATAAAAAACCTATCCTCCGAATATCACAAGTTCAAAACAAACCACGTCATGGCTCCAGGTGGTTCCAAGGTCCCATATTGAAGGTTAGACATCCCATATTCGGAAGTTTTGGTAACTAATTTGACGTCCGATTATTTCAAAGACAAAATTTGAAAAGTATAAGTTTTTCCAAATTCTGATTTTTGGGCCATCGTACATTCGGAACTTTACAAAAACATTATCCTCCGAATATTACAAGTTCAAAAAAAAATGTTTCCTGGAACCAAACAACATCATAATCGGAAAGAAAGTTGACTCATAAAATAACCGAATATTACAATCGGTAGGTTGTTTAACAAAATAATCTACCGATTTCGTATAATCGGCTAGTTTTTATATTAATAATACTCCGATTACATCCATTACATAAAGTTCAAACGGCCTTAACCTTACAATTTCGTCAAAAGCACCTAAATCCAACGGCTAATTTGACGAAAGTTGAATGTGGAGAAACCAATAATCGGTAGGTATTGGATTTAGCATATCTACCGGTTATGGTGGCTTTCAAAATTTGAATTTGCGGCAACTTATAATCGGTAGGTTTTGTAATATATTTAACTCCCGATTAACGTTGAATCCAAAACACGAACCAAGAAATACTGCACCTCGTATAATCGGACGTCTGGCAAATATTTTGGCCTCCGATTGCATTCGGAGGGTAACAATGTTATCATATCCTCCGAATATATAAGGGTAATTTCGCCATTACGAATTACGCGAGATAAGGGATGGCTACATTTTCCCTTTGGGTGACCTTTTTTGTTTTATTGTTGGCCCCTAAATCCTTTTGAGTGGCCCCTAAAAACGCGAGGAAAAATATTAAGATACTCCTGTTTATTAGTTATGTTAGTTACCATTTAGTTAACATCTAAATCATCAAATTACTTAAAAAATTTGATAGCAATACCCCTCTTTTTAAAATTTACGTAAAACAGTAAAAAGAAAAAGAAAAATCGATTTCAAAATCGAACAATTAGCAGATAAAATGTACTAGTAGTACATTAAACTTATATGTTGAATGGTTTCTGGTAATAGAAACTTCGAAATCGTTGTATTTTCCCCAAATTATATCTTTGATTATTCATAATTCTTCCATTGATTATTAGATTTAAACTTATTGCAGAAACCAGGTGAGTGGTAAAACAATAGATCAGCTCATCTTTATGCTTGTATCTCTGTGTCTCTTCTAACCAGTTTGTTTTTTTAACATGTTATCTAGGGTTTAAAGGGTTTGTCCATGTTCCGTCGATAGGATATGGACAAGATAAATAAACTAACCTATTTGTTAGCTAGGGTTTTGTTTATTCTTTTCTTCTCCGAAATTAAACTTCAGACCAGTCTCTTATTTGGTGAATCTTTTCTTATGTGAAGAGTAAAAGATCAGATGAATCCTTATTGGTATTCAAAAGTTGGTGTTGCTTTTATGCTTTTCCGAAATCAAAGATAAAAAATCATTCTAATCTACAATGATCCCCAAATTGAAATTTCGGATGAAGGAGAAGATACGAGTTTGTATTTTTGTTTTTCTTGGGGGTATAGGAATTTAGCACTGATGGGGTAGGTAGATAAATTTTGTGGGTATATAGATAAAAGGGTACCATTAGTATTTCTGGGGGTTATATACAAGAACACCCATTTTTATTTGTCAAAATGATTTACGGTATGATTTTGATTTTACGAAGATTTATTTTTATTTGTCAAAATGATTTATGCTTTTGATTTTATGAATTTTGTGTAAAATAATTCATGATATTCAATGAATTTTGTATAAAATAATTCATGATATTCAATAAAATAATTCATGATATTCAATGAATTTTGTATAAAATAGTTCATGATATTCAATAAAATAATTCATGATACTATTAGAATGGAAATGACATTATAAATTTTATTTGTCAAAATGATTTGGAAAGTTGTTCTCTACTTCCTTTCTAATAGTATGTGAGCGGCAACAATTTGTTTTTATGAGCAGCAACAACTTGTTTATTTTTTATAACCATGCTGAAATCTTAATTCGTATGTTTTTTATTTTTATCTTTGAAGCACTCGAATATAAAATTATTTTAACTTTTCACATTGACAATGTTATGAACAACTCTCCTACTTGTCAAGACTATACCAATTCTTGGTCTAATTCAAGACGCAAAATTAATCAACTATGGGTTAGGCGGAGTTGTGTGGTATTGCTCATTACATGTCATGCAGACGTAACAAAATCCTTAATAAGAAGGAGAAAATAGATGGATTCATGTATCTATGTACCATATTAAAATTTATTAACTTCTTCGTGAATATGAATGAAGATTATATAACATGATACAGAGTTTGTACTAAGCTAGTGCTAGATAAGAATTTGCATATTACTAATACCAATGGTGGAAAACTAATCCTCATTTTGGTGAATAAAAGAATTAGTATAACTTTATTTATGTTTATTGACACTTGAGATTTGTTGTAGGTATGATTCTCATTGATGATGCAGGTACTATTGAAGCAAAGGAGGATGGACGGAATTCAAGAGAGCAACTAGAACTTAATGGAGTAGAAGTTGCTTTCCAGTGGACATAAATGTAAAGTTAAATTTATATAAGTTGGAGAGTTATTAATTTATATATTCGACGGGACCTATAGGAAGCTAAAAAAATTATTATTTTATAAATTTAGCGAATTATTAATTTAGCACGTTGGTCCCAACTGGGGACCGGCAAAATTTATTAATTTATTGTGATTATTAATTCATCAAGGATTAATTTATAGAAGTTCTACTGTATGTCTTGTATTTGATTCAGAAGAACCTTGTCACCGAGCTTCGAAGATTTGTTATTACAAGAAGTAACACATATTTTAGAATTTTATGAAAGATATATGAGATGACTATTATAAGTTGCTCTTTTGTATTAATATAGGTATTACCTTGGTTTATGGCCGTAATTCAACATTATATTCTAAGATTGCAAATTTCTTTCTAATAAATCTTTATCTATCATGTGGAGTATGTGGAAAGAAAAAAATACAATTTTTTTTTCCGGATAGTAGAAACAGTGCCGTGGTTGTTGTAAAACATAGCTATATAGTGCTTCTTTTCGTGGCTTTAGTTTTCAAGGAATTTGAGTCTGTAAGTCCGAATGATGTCATGGAAAATTGGTCCAATATTTACTTCAATTCCTCTCAGTGATCGGTAGTCTGTTACCATCACTCCTTTTTTCTGTTTTTCTTTTGGTGTATGGTAATATTACCCTGTTATACTTTCTCTTTTTTGATCAATAAAATCTATTCTTTACCAATCAATCAAAAAAAAAATGTCAAAAATTAATATTTGTATATTCAGGAGTGACAAAATTTATATTACCACCTCAGCTATAATGTTGTAAATGTCGTTGCAGTAAAATTGTTACAAAATTGATGATCATCGTCATTGAAACCCTTTCAGCACCTAAATTTACATTCACAAGAAACACCAAAACTTAACGTCACTACTGGTCGTTGGTGCAGTGTCAGCTTGAATCAAATAGTGAGCTAAATTTCTTCTCTATTTTTACAGGAAGCAAGAACCAAATGGGTGGAAATATCCATCCATCTATTATTTACCAAAAATATGGGACAAGAAGGTGTATAATAAAGTTTTTTAATCCTGCCGCCCAAAGTGTTTAGCCACACTCAAACATGTTAACCTTGATTATCTTAAACAAATTAAACATTTCCTAGAGAATCTTTAATTATAAGCATAAGATTTGTCCCATCTTAACTCACAAGTAGCATAATCTAATTATACTAATAATCCAACATTATCGCGTAATTGTTTTTTCATTTCAAGAAAACAAACAACACAAAAACCCTCCGCAATATCATTCTTTGGAACAATTCTTCATATTTGGATAAAATTTCCAACAATTGTATTGGAAAGTCATTCTTTGTTTTTACTTTCTAACTGTCTCGATAAAGCTTGACCGAAGTCGGTGTCAAAAGTTACCTGTTGGTCGGGTTTTTACTCAACCACCGTGGATTGGAGTTTACAGAATCTCATTTCAAATACCTTTATGATTTTAAAAGTTACCAGTAATCAAATAAGTTTAGTTTAATATGAGATGAGATGCTATTTGATGACTGATTCAATAATATGACAACATTAAGAACGTAAAATAAGATTAGTTACAGATAGTTAAGTTTTAAAATTCCTAATTTAATGCGACTAACATGGGCCATTACCCAATGGCAAATCTTCCTTGACAGAAGGCTACATAACGACAAGAAATAGAGCTGACTTTATGAAAATGATATTAAGACAGTGATGTATGCATCAACTGTTTTTGGTATAGAAAATACAGACATTATTAGTTCACCACGAAAATGTATTGTTTAGTTAATGTAAGGGCTTGTGGACAATGTGGACTCGAATGATAACTGAAGATACAAGCCCAAGAAACAATAGTAAAAACGAATTGTTTTTTTTGGAAAGAGAGTGCCTGCAACGTCAACCTGACGTGTGCGTTTTAATTCTTCCCTGAATGTGTCAAACCATTTCTTTCTTGAGAACCCAAAGCCATAATTCCTTTCACTCAATCCTCACTTGCGTTTTCATTACTAGCATTCTCTGTATTTACAAGTTCATATGCAACATTTGTAACTTCATAATCTCTAAAAACATCACCAAGAAAAAATTTCCGACTAAAACCAAGTTGTTTCATTCCATCTTCTCGTTAGAAAAGAAAATTAGCACTGCTGAAGTTCATTACAACCCCATCAATACCCAGTTGAACAACTTACATACCCATTCAAATCATTACATATTCAAAGTTCAAAATAACCAGTCCAAACATTACAACTTTGAATCAACAAAAAGAAATACCAAACTGAATTATTCATACTTGTGTACTGCTTGTCATTACCAACTGCATTACATTCACAATCATACTTACCAGCTTCAGAAACCTAGAACCTACCAGGAAAATACCCTTGATACTTCTTCATATTCACAACCACTGTATTCTCAAAGGAAAGTAAACAACACCCGAAAAGAAAGGAAAACCACTTTACAGATTACTACCACCACCTGCAGGAAGATTAAAAGGAATGGGAGAAAGTATTGGAATTACCATTGTGCAAAAAACTTGTTGACCATCTTCAAAATCTTCTCAAATTCTGAAGATTTGGCTAATTCCAATACATGTGAAGAGATGACTAATAGTCATCTTCATCAGAATCCTAATCCCCCTCTTCTCGGAACCACTCATCAGCACTTTCAGATGGCACAGGAGATGTGTCGACAGACGATGGAATACTCTCAACATCATCAGCATCAATTCCATCCTGATCCTCATCGGTTTCATCCTCTAGGGTCTCCTCACTATCACTGCTACTCTCCCCCTCACGCATTGTCCTTGCATAAGTCTTGGGATTTAACAGTTCAAATTCAAATCTCCCCTTCAATTTCCTGTCATTATATCGTTCCATCCTTGCTTTATCCGCTGCAGCATCATAGTCCAGATCACTGGTGTTCACTTCCTCAAGATCGTACTCCATCCCTTCTTCTGTGTCCTCAGAATCCACATCTGTTGCACTCCCATATCCTTTATTCCATGAATGTTTCTCTATCCATTCCTCTCCTTTCCTCTGATCATATGCCAAAAACTTTGGTTTCCATGCAGCAAACTTGCGATCATATTTTTCCTTTTCCTCTTTTCGTCTCTGCTCTTCTTCTTCCTGCTGACGAATTATATCATGCTGGCGATGATCAATCTCTGCTTGAATGTGATCTCTCAATTGCTGAAGTTCACTGGTAATCAAAGTTGGAACAAAATCTCTGGCTTGTTCAAAAGGGATTGAAAGTGGAGGATCATTCTTATTATTGGCAACACCATTGTTGGAAGAAACCTCATTACCTTGATTTGCTATTTTTTAATTCAACAAAACTCTCCCTTAATCTTCCCTTTCCTTAAATTTGCTAATGGTTTTCTTAACCTCTCCCAAAGCCCCCTTTTTAAAGGCATGAGTTTATTCATTAACTACCATTTATGGCGCTTAGTTAACATCCATGTCGCTTTGTTCTCTACGCCCATTCAAAGCCATGCGTACCCCTTTCACCTTAATGAGCATCATTACTCTATCAAAACCTATTTTCAACACCTAATCCTCATTACTACCCTTATTTCTCACAGATCTGCTATTAAGGGAGGCATTGGTAGGTCGCCAAACTTTGAGATTGCCATTTGGGGTCTAATTGATATTTTATATTTTATGCAGACTAGAAGAATGCAACATCAGTTGAGAGGCACCATTGCGGCTCGGGGTATGGATGGAAGATGCATTATTAGCTCAACATCTAAGCCAAACTATTGGACGGACCTTATACAATCAACCCATTGTCACCCATCTCAACACAATTTTTCCCTCCAATTCCCTACCATTATTCCATTTGTCCGTTTGCTTCGTATAAACGTCATCATAAGAAGGGACAAACATGATAAATATCCGACTACCACAAACTACGTCATGTATCCCCAAGCTTACCTACAACAAAAGTCCCAACAAAGTATTATTGGATTTATCCATATGTGGTCTCTTGTCCATAATGCTCACGTTAATTGTTCTACTAGGATAGTGTCTCTAAATCAAAGATATGAAAGGGACTCTCCTTATGTTAACTCTCTTCCACAAAGCATGTCTTGCAGTATAACAACAGCTACATTACACCAAATATCTCCTGAAAGTTTTACTATCCATAGTCAACAATTTTCTCATTCCCTTTTTAAGGTTCAAACCCATAAACAAACAAATTCTCCTTGTTTCTCCCTCATCCACATTGTATGTATCCATTATCAACACATTACTCATAAGAGATTCCTTTCTCTGCAATAATATTTTATATTAGTTACTTGGAAAACTGATCTCCATCAATCCATATTCATATATATCCATCTCTCTTACATGATGGAATTCCCACAATATTCTGAGAATACCCAAAGTTTAAATCAAGAAATTCAAACTCTTTTTGCTCAAATGTCTCAGAAATTAACTTTACCTTCTACACTTGCTAAACCAGTTTTCATTGATAAAAAAGTTATCCTAGCGGAAGTTGATATCAGTTGGAAATGGTTTATGGTGGGATATGTCTGTTGTGAAACTTTGATCCCAACTTCTTCAATCCGTTTCTATATATGTAATAATTGGCCTTTAGCTCAACACCCAACCATAACTACCTTCAATGGTCAGCGAAACAAAGTTCTTATCCGTTACTTATCTGAAGAGGATTTTAACAGAATCAAGTCTCAAAAACCTTAGTTTGTCTGTGGTTATCTAATGGTGCTACGAGTTGTGCCGATCGATGGTTGGCCTCCAAACCATCCACTCACTTTCGATGAGGAAATCATGTGGTTCATCTTATACAACATTGCAAATCAATGCACAGAATTCGAGGATCTTCAAAAACTCACTCTCAGCATGGGGTAACTACTTGAAGCTCAAAATGCCTTTGGAAAACACCCTATCAGGAAAAATGTCAAAGTTTGTATAAGAATCCCAGTCCAACAAGCCTTACCAACATGCATTCCTCTCTTCACAAGTGGTAGAAGAGAACCTTTTCTGATTGAATGTAGACATATCAAAGTTCCGAGGTAGTTCTGCACCTCCTGTCGCATTCTTGACCATAAAGATTGTAACTGCGCTGCTTGGCAACTAAAGCAAAAAAAGATCAAAGAAATTGCTGCATCCTGCAGCAATTATACTCTTCCAGCTGTTTCAAAGTTAATGATGCCTCCTACAATCAAGCAAGTAGTTCCTTCATCTGCTGCCATCACTGATACTATTATGCAACAATTTGAAGTTATACCAGAAACACAAATTGAATCTACTGTTATCGAAGTGTGCAACAAAGGAAAAAGCAGAAACTATTGATCAAAGAATGGAAGATTATATTCAAAAGAGCTTATCAAATACTTTTCAAATGGGCCTGTTTATCAATAGATCCACTACTCTGAAGATCTTTGATGTTGGTCCTGTTCAAAAACATCTGACCCCAGTTGGAGAATGGTCTTCCAATTGTGCTAAAACAAGTTACCACTCAAAATGTTACGGTTGCTGCTTCTATCTCTGGCACCGAGTCAACTTCTAGTGGTCCGATTCGTACCACAAATTCCTCAAGAAGATTCAAAACTTCTGCCATCCCAAATACCATCCCAATAATCACTAAAGGAACAACTAATATTAATGATCAAGAAGCTCTAGAAAATCTCAAAAGGAAGATTAACCCTAGAGCTGACTTGCGGAAACGTACGAGAGCTAATTCCAGTGTGACTAGTATAGTTGTTATACCTGATGAACAAACTTCTACTGAGCCTGGTTATGCTCAGTTATGTCCTCCAATTACCAAACTGGGAGAATTAACATCCATAGATCTTTCTACTTGCTCTTTCAATACCCAACCAGTCTTTAATTTTTTTGGGAGCTACAATGTACCTGCTGACCGTTCCCCAAGCAACAATGGTGTCTGCAATAATTCTCCTCTCAATGCTGCTAGTTCTAGTCTCGATTCCTCTTAATTTGCTTCTCAAAGTGGTGATGATTCCAGTGCTTCTCTTGGTGGTGGATCTGACTCCACCACTCAGGTAAATCAATCCCTTTCATCTCCTTTAATTGATACTGCTCATAATACCATAAATCATTTCCCTGTCAATAACATCAACATGCTTTCCTGGAACCTTAGGTTACTACACCAAATTTTGGGATTAGAAACAGAACCAAACCGTTACGAATCGGGGTTGTAACGGCCCTCGCCTGTTTCAAAAGGGCGTATTACAATTTTTTTGGCAACGACAATGGGGCCGTTACGAATTTTGTGTCGCAACGGCGTTCGTAACAGAGATGAGCCGTTACGAAATGCCACGTGGTAACAGCTGAGAGTCGTTACGACTTTTTTGTAACAGCGCAGTCGTAACATGTAGGAGCCGTTACTACGTGGCAGTTTAGTAACAGACCAGAACCGTTACGACTCAAAAAGTTGAAACAGGTTTTAGCCGTTACGAACTTTTTTGTAACATCAAAAATTACTGCCAGGCAACATTGACCAGGTCAAGGGTAACTGGCAGTTCATTTTCCGCCGGAAATAAGCCGGAATTCTAAATGCAATACCCTGCATACACCTTTCAATACATTCATCATCCACACTCAACAATCTATTCATCTCACATTCATATAACATTCATATCACATTCATATAAAAAAATAATTGAAACTTTTGTAAGTACCAAATTTTACTGAAATTTCTCTAAGTACCAATTTTTTGTTTTTTGTTTTTTTTGTTAAGTATCAGATTTCTAAGGGAATACATGGAAGGTTCCAAATTTCTAATGGAACACAGAAACTTACTTACTGCCTACAAAACTTGAATAACTGCAACTTACAAATCTTGAAGCTGCTTTGTTCTCCACCCTTTCTGATCAAATAGAGCATCATTCGATTAACCACAACTAAGCTATATATTCTTTGCAGGTTTGGTTTGTTGAAAGCTTGGGCATCAAAAAACTCGATGTAGGCAGTAGGAAATCCTGCATAATACAGCAGGTTGCATTATTATGACAAGTAAACTGGAAGAAATAATGTTCAAAATACGCAGCAAGTAAATGCAAACAAGCATAGGTGTAACAACAGATAGAAAATTTACTAACCAATGGAAAAGGTTGGAAACAAGATTCTCATTCTAGCCCATCCACTTTGAGACCAGATACTAGAAGCTTCTCATAAAAATTATCGTCAGCTTAGCCAGGAAACTCGCAAAGTCTGCAATTACAAAGACAATTACAAATAAAATGCAGACAATGAGTGCTAAAACTACAAGACGATGAGTCAATAACATAAATATAGTAAATAATTGCACAGGACAATGAGTTGCCAAATCAGTGATACAAAAGTCAATAGAAATAAAACTTAGAGAAATAAGCTATAGTTCAATTTATACTTACTCCATCTGATGCCAACCCAACTGCAGTTCACTTCCTACCAGCGCAATACCTCGCAAGTATAAACTGAGTGTCAAGATGCCAACCCAACTGCAGTTCACTTCCTACCAGCGCAATACCTCGCAAGTATAAACTGAGTGTCAAATCCACAAATTTAAACTTAATAGTACAAAATTTAACCAAGTGAAGTACTTACCAGGGATTGATATTTCCCCGGCTGGCTACTACTGCTTCAACTGACCTTGTGTGAAGTCCTTATGTATTCACATATAACATAACACAAACCACCTACAAATATATACAAAAAAATGATGAACTGACTGAAAATATCCGTTCATAAGCCGTTTTGTGTTCACATATATAGAAAAAAGTTACATTGGACCAAAAAAAGTTGCTTCAGGTAAAGCTCTTCTTATGCACAGCTGCATAAGAGTATGCGCATCAGTCAGCATACTTACAAAAGTGTGAACTACCAAAAAAATCAAAAAAAAAAAAGATTTTTTTTATGCACAGCTGCATAAGAGTATGCTTATCAGTCAGCATACGTACAAAAGTGTGAACTACCAAAAAAATCAAAAAAAAAAAAATCATTTATATGCACAACTGCATAAGAGTATGCGCATCAGTCAACATACATACAAAAGTTTGAACTGCACAAGTATAACAACAAGATCCATTTAAGTAGAGGCAGATATTACGCGATGCTCAAAAAGGCTGAGATCTATTAGCTCAGAAAGAAACAGATAGTGTGTCTTTGTTCGAGAGGCACATCTTTGGATGAAGCACATATCCTCCAATTCCAACATCTCTGAAGGTCGCTGCATACTTGTTAGCTCTCACAGTGTTTGCATATGGATTAAGAATATCATCGATACATACCTTGGAAAGATGTATAGGTATAGGATCTCCGTGAAACTGATTAGATAAAGAAGCAATACATAGATCACCAGTTGCAACTACTTCACCCTCGTAGTCCAGTAACGAACAAAGCGGAAAACCACGTAGTCTTGATGAAGCTGGTGATTGAGTATTCCCAACAGGTGAACTTGTCGCAGCTGGTGATACAGTATTCCCAACAGGTGAACTTGTCGCATCATGTGAACCTATTTGAGGTGAAGCAGAAACACCGCATGGAGTATGCGAGGCTACATCTCTTGAGGTGCTGGGCACGTTCGAGCCAACTGATATTGGAATTGCAAATTTGATTTCATCCACTACGTGGCACAATTTCACAAAGCCATCAATCAGAACACCCACCTTGCCACCTATTTCTTCCACCATCTCACCAAGACAACCCTCCTTCGCTTTCAGTTCATTAAACTTGTGACGCGCTGGAGCAGAAAGATTGATTTGCGTACGAGATATAGGACCAACAACACGAACCCGTCCTATAGAATCCGCCCCAAAAGCCTTGGTCATTGCACAAGGTTGTTCTACTGGAAGACCTGCATCCAGTTTTTCTTTGATCTCATCTTGAGCATTTTTGAGCTTCTCCTATAGTGTTGAGCATAAAAACCAATTAAATTTCAATATCTTAACTACCTAGTACATAGTTTTAAAAGAGTTAAAATAATTGTAAAGTAAACTGACTCACAGTGAATGGCGTCGCGCTAGGTAAAATAGAACCACCTTCTTGTGTATGAGCTTTAAGCCACACATCCTCAGAAGTGATCACTGCACCAGGATTTTCGGCCTCCTAAGTTTACAAATACAATGTGAATCATATACTTGTTCATAAGAGGTTGAGGTAAGTTGTCTATATAATCGAGTTTCAGGTAAGTTGTGAATATAAAAAAGTTTGAGGTAAGTTGCAAATATACGTACCAGTTCATCTCTCACCATAGCATGAGTTTTGCGACCAGTATAATGTGTGTAGCCATATTGTTCTCTTTTCCTCTTATGGTCAATTCTACTTTTCGCTGCCTTTTCTTCTCTTTCATTTTCGCAAAATTTTATCCAATCCTCTGATTTGACGCTTGGTGGAACATTTATAATCCTTTCTTCATGAGTAGGGAGAAAATCGTAGTAGGCAGAGCACAACTCAGACTTGAATCTCCTCCATGGACTAGCAACATTTTCCTTTGATGTCTCAGGTACACCAAATTCAGCCTGGAAAGACATAACAAATTAATGCCTTACTGATATGCAACAATCATAAAAGAAGTTAAGTATTGTACCTTAAGGGTTTTCCAAATATCCTCCTTATACTTTTGAGGCACAACATTCCAGCTTTTGTATGAAATAGGCACATGTGTACGAGCCAAGGGGCCTTTCCGGTGACCTAATGTTGTTGCGTTCCTGGAAACTGGTTGTCTATATTTATTGATCTCTACTTCTGCCATACCCTGTGTAATTCAAACATCAAAATAGGGAAAACCAAACAAAGCTAAAAGAGAGCATCCACGTACACCAAAGATAGCTACCTAACACCTCAAAAATAAGTGATCAGACAAATAGAGCAATTCATGAAAATAGAGCATTCATGGTGTATATTGTTGGGTAAGGTAAAACACATCGCGGCTGTTTCAGTTCAAAATATAGAATCAGTAATGAGCAGCTTTCTCAAATTCTCATTGTCATTCAGAACTGACTGAAAAGATATAGGAACTTCAAATTTATCTACTGCAGACGTTAATCGCTGTCGTGAGTGCAAAACCACAGACCATCCCTCTTCAGTAAGATCCTTCGAGTAGAACACTTGAGTAGCTTCAGATGCAAGGATAAACGGCCCATCCACCACTGTATTTATGCTTCTCATTTTCGACAAGTTGACCTTTATAACCTTGGAAACTGCATCAACTTTGCAAGCATTCTTATCTCCAACACTAACCCAATCACAATAAAAAATAGTTTCTTCAAAGTCAATATAGTTCAAGTTGATGATCTCTTTAATTACGCCATAATATATTATTTCTGCTTCTTCGGTCGACTTCGCATGAAGCCTTGCACAGCTTTCATTGACACACCGCTGTTCTGTGATACATTCTTCACCCCAGAACTGAGTTTGCTAAAAGTAAACCCATTGACTTGGTACTTCTTATATGATTGTGCCTTGAAGAGTGGTCCTTGCAGGAGTCTCCAAAGTGTTGAATCAGTTTCTTTGTTCTTTAACAACTGTAATAAAGCATGGCAGGTTCAGTATCACAACCAAAACCATAAAAAGTTGTACTCAAACCACTAGTTAAAACTTTACAGTAACATATTACCTCGTTGCGCAACCATAGATGAAAACTCTTTGAGCTATGACCATTAGACTTGTCACCGTTAACATAAACATCATACTTCCTACAGCCAAATACCAATTCAAAGACTATCAAAGTTAAGTTTCTCATAACTAATTACAAAGATGACATCATGGCATCACTTCATCGATATGCAATTCAGTTCAACGCCATTAAGTTAAGTTATGGTTATTTTCATTTATGCTAAAATGAACTAAAATGCACTAAGTCAGAACTGTGCTACTAGGCTCTCACACGGATATTTTCATTTATGCTGAGGAGGACTAAAGAAAATTCAGAATTGAATGAGGCATAAGTAAAATTTACCTTTTCCAGTCATCTATTCCAACATACTTGGATAGGATCCAGTTGCGGCATTGTTCAAATTGTGCTTGAGTAAGAGTAATCGGGGTTGCAGTACTTAGAGGCATCTCATCGGCATCATCACAGTCATCATCCAAAAAATCCTGCCGAGTATGTTTATGAGTACCATCACCATCATCAGATATGTCCTCCATAAGGTATAAGATAGCTTCTCGCAACGCATACCCTCTTGCAATGCACCCCTCAATGTACCTTTTATTGCGCACCAATCCTTTAAATCCTTTCATTAACCTACACAGAAAAGTTAAAAGATCAAAAAAGTTCAAAGATCAGGAAAGTTAAAAGATCATTAACCTACAAAATTTCAACTTAAAAATTAAACAAGAACATTAGGGGCTGTATTTACCTCTCAAAGGGGTACATCCACCTAAATCTGACCGACCCACAGATTAAAGCTTCATCGGCCAGATGAATCATCAGGTGGATACTTATAACAAAAAAAGATGGTGGAAAATATTTTTCCATAACACACATTGCTTTCACCAGACTAGATTTTGCTTGTACAAGTTCGTCACTGTTGATAACCTTTGTGCACAAAATGTTGAAAAATATACTAATACATAGAAGAGAAACTCGCAGATCTTAAGGCAATGAAGTCGCTGTATGAACTAACAATGGAAACAGAGATTTCATCATCACATGGTAGTCGTGAGACTTGAAATTCTTCAACTCTGGTGGACTAATGCTCACACAATTGCGAAGATTGGAACAGAAGCTATAAGGAACCCTTATATTCTTCAGCACTATACAAAAAGATACCTTTTCCTCTTTTGTTAAGGAAAAAGATCCATCCTCCATTGTTGTCTTACCAGTTTCACTATCCTCTTTCAACCATAACCGCTTCTTAATACCCATAGCTTCCATATATTTCCATGCATTTACACCATCTTTTGACTTACTGTTACCCATGAGAGTGTTAATGATATGCTCAGTTATATTCTTCTCTGTATGCATAACATATGTACAATGACGGACTGTGTTTGATCCACAATTCGGCAAATCATGAAGAATGGACCTTCGAGAAAAGAGTGAGTGGTCAGAAACATCTTCATCGGCTCCCTGTTGAAAACTATCACCTTCTGCTCCTCTTTTACGTTTCTTTGCTGGTGGTTTACCCTTACCCTGTTTGCTTCTCATATCCTTCACCATTATTGAATTTGCAATCCTGTTAGTGGCCATGGAGCTTTACCATGTTCTACCCCTCCACTAAAGTTTGTCTTGTCATCTCTGTACTTGTGTTTGGATGGCAGCCATCTTCGATTTCCCATATAACATATTTTCTTACTATACGGCATCCACTCAGAAACTGTTTCTTCACCACAGGTAGGACACGCATAATATCCATGAGTCACACATCCATACAGAGTCCCTAATGCCGGAAAATCATAAATGGCCCATAACAACCTTGCCTTCAACAGAAATTCAGACTTTGTGAAGCTGTTGAATGTCGTAACACCATCATTCCATAACTCTTTCAAATCCTCTATCAATGGTTGTAAGTACACATCAATGTCTTTACCTGGTGCTCTTGGGCCTGATATCAACAAACATAACATGGACAATTCGCGCTTCATACACATTTAAGGTGGAAGGTTGTACGGACACAGTATCACCGGCCAACAACTGTAATTGAGACCAAAACATCCATTTGGATTGAAGCCAACAGTTGCTATCCCAAGAGTAACATTTCGTGCTTCCTTAGAAAATTCAGGACAAAAGTTATCCGCACACCGCCAAGCTGTAGAATCAACTGGATGACGCATTATATTGACATCTTTCTGTGCTCTAGAATGCCAAAGCATCACCTCTGCTATCCATGATATACTGTAAAGTATTTTCAGCCTTGCAATTATTGGAAAATGCCTTAAAGTCTTCTGCGCAACTTGTGTAAGTTTTCTCTCATCATTAAAAACTCTTACATACCGAGGTTATTGACATACCGGACATTTCACCAATGAACTATTATCCTTCCAATAAAGTACACAGTCATTTATACAAGCATCATAAGTGACATAGTCCATCCCCAGCTCTTTAATAATCTTCTTGATATCTGGAAACTTGGATGGAAGGGTGTTACCTTCGGGAAACAACTCTTTCATCAACTCTAACATTGCTGTAACACCGTTTTCTGAAATTCCAAACTGAGTCTTTATGTTGTTCACCATAATCGCAGCGTACATTGCCGACTTTCCTTTAGGACATGAAGGATATAATGGTTCTCTTGCCTGCTCAGTCGCTGACTTCTTTTTCTGATAACACCTGTTGGTTCCAACATTCACATCAACACCTGCTTCTGCATTCTCATCAACACCTGCTTCTCCATTCTCATCCATCCCTGCCCTAACATTTTCATCCACATCTGCTGTAATACTCTCATTCAAAACTACTGTGACATCATTATCGGATACATATTCAGTTATAGTGTTACGTGCTGCTTCTAAACTTTCCCCATGAAAGCGCCATGTTGTGTACATCTCTTGCATACCATATTTCAGCAAATGGAATGATATCTCATCAGGGTAATTAAACCTTTAGCATTCATACAACGACGACAAGGGCATGAAAATAAAGTACACCCACCACCATTAATCCTGGCAAACTCTATGAATGACTTCACACCTTGTCTGTAATCTATCGACTTAGGGGAAACTTCATCCATTTCTTATCCACATCGTTTGACATATTACCCTTCAAACATCAAACAAAATCACTTAGTACTAGTGGTACAGGGTTGCCGAAGCCCTGCAAGTTAGCGACAGAAACATCCCCTCAAAGAAGAGAGAATGAGCTACAAGTAGCTTTTGCGAATATCCACTAGGACTGTTATCATATTGCCCACTGAGAATCACTCAATATCAAAACAAAACTTCCTAACTATAGTTCATTTAAACTTAAAAAACTACCTTAACATGAAACTAAAGTTCAAATCATGATGAACATATTTATGGAACAACTAGCTGGCTATGTTCTCAGTTCAAAACTTCCTAACTTTAGTTCATTTAAGCTTAAAAACTACCTTAACATAAAAACTAAAGTTCAAATCATGATGAGCATATTTATGGAACAACTAAACATGATAGTTCATAAAAACACATACTCCAGCTATGTTCTCAGTTTCAACTTGGACAAAAGTTCTTCAAAGTTCAATAGTTGATGAGCAGCAACAAAACCTGAAGTCATAAAAGAAACACCCATGTTAGAAAAATAAAACTAAAATCAGTTCATACTTTCATTTGACTTCCACTTACTAAAATCCATCAATGGACACATTAAATCAAAATCACCACCTCATACATTGTACAACTATTTAACTTGAATTGACTGTTGTTATCAATAGCATAAAAGAATCACAAATTATCCTAATTCACAAGCCCTATTACCTACCAGAAACTAGCAGTTCATTTAATGAGTTTTTACTTCAACTTTGTCAAATCAATAAGTTATTGCAGTTTATAAAAGATTTAGTACAGCCAAATAGTAAGGAATTAAGAAACCAGTAACCCAAAATCACAAATCACTGCAACAATATTAACTATTAAGTGTATAATCATGGATCAAAAAAATGTCAGTGACTTATAGTATGTAACTAATTTCAAGTGAACCTAATGATTTCAATCAGCACCCATAGCTTATAAACTAGAAATAGAAATTTTCGAAACTAACATAAAACCCTAAAATCAGTTCAATTTTTCGAATCTTATACCTTCTAAGTCTTCAAAATTCTTCAATCTTCAAGTCTTCAAAATTCTTCAAACCCTAACAGGAAATTAGAAAAAAATAATCGAATTAGATTAACAAAATATAACTCAGATCTCAACAAATCGTATCAGATTCACAGATTAAAAAATGGAAAAACTAAAAAAAAGGATGAAATGAAGCTTTAAAAATAGATCGATTAAAAAAAGATAAAACCCTAAAAATCGAAAAAACTTATAAAGATTAACACTTACGCAGATCGATGATTCAATCCTATTGAAAAGATTACGGTGATTTATGTGATGGTTTCTCGGAGGATACGATCTCTGTGATGAAACTAGGGTTTCATCGTCTGAGAGGAGGGAAAAGAGGCAGGAGCAGAGGAGAGAAAAAGAAAAATGAGAAATGAAAGTGAACGCGATCTATGCTAAGGTTATGACTCGCATGGGTGGAAAAATAATGTTACGCATGTGAATGGCACACGCACATTCTCAAGGTGTTACGATCCATGTGTGACCAAGCGTGTGACTCGCATGCCTAGTAAAAAATTCGTAACGGCTCTTCCCTATTACGAATTTTTCGTAATGGCCATTTGCAACGGCCATTTTGTAACGGCCACAAAGCCGTTACGAATCTTAGTTACGAATCCAGGAATTTGGTGTAGTGGGGGTTTTGGTAAAAAATCTGCTAATAAGAAACTTATTCTACTGTGTAAGAATGTCAACCCTAATATTATCTTCCTCTATGAGACCAAAATGAACAAATACATGGCAGCTAGGAAACTCAGAAATATGAGATTTCCTTGTACCTTTAATGTTCTAAGTATTGGGAGAAATGGTGGTCTTGCTCTTTCTTGGATGAAAGAAGTACAAGTCAACATTATATCATCCAGTCTGAGGGGCATCTATGTTACTACTACTGATATAATCCACTCTAAGACCTGCCATATTCATTTCATGTATGGTGAACCTAATAGTAGTCTAAGACAAGCCTTTTGGGAACAACAATGTCAACAGATCAACGTCCCTTTAGATGAACCTGTTTTCTTTATAGGAGATTTTAATGCCCTCATAAGAACTGAAGATAAAAATGGTGGCCTAGAAGTAGATGACCCTGATTTTGAAAATCTTAGAAATTTTTGTTCTGTCTTTAATCTGCATGATGCTGGTTTTTCTGGACCAAGGTGTACCTGGTCTAATATGCAACAAGGTCCTGATTTGATTCTTGAAAGATTAGATAGATGTCTTATTAATCAAACTGCTGAAGATCTTTTTCCTAAACTTTGTGTTAACAACATCCCTAGGGACTCTTCTGATCATTTCCCTATGCATATAGGTTTTAACTATGAGGATACTTGTATGCCTAGACCTTTCCATTTTATGGCCATGTGGATAGAGGATCCTACTTGTAGAGATATTATAGATAATTCTTGGTCTGTTAATGTGGTAGGCTCCCCTGCCTACAAACTTAAAGTTACGCTCTTAAGTACCAAGAAAGGCCTAAGAGATTGGAATAAATCTTCTTTTGGTAATATTCAAACTAATATATCCACTATTAGAAAAGAATTAGTTGACCTCCAAATTTTCAATCCAACTGATACTAGTAATACTTCTATACTTAAAGCCAGGTTGGAATATCTGTACAACCTGGAGGAGTTATATTGGAAGGAAAAATATAGAGAAGTCTGGCTCTTGGAAGGTGACAGAAATTCACCATATTTCCATAGAGTAACTCTCTTTAGAATAGAAATAAATGCCATTAGCTGGATAAAGAACTCCTTGAATGCTATTCTAATAGATAGAGATAGTATTGGAAACTCTTTCATAGATTATTTCAAAAGTTTGTATTCCTCCCATCCTCAGCAAAAAAGATGAAATTCTTGCTGACCTTCCCATTAAGTTCTCTAAAGAAGATAATGCATCCTTAAATATGCCTCTGACTCCAGAGGAAATTAAGAATGTTGTCTTCCAAATGGGGAAAAAAAGGCTCCTGGTCCTGATGGTTTTACAGGTCTTTTTTATCAAAAACATTGGGACATTGTGGGAGAAGCTGTTGTTGATATGACTCAAACCTTCTTTAGAACTGGTAACATTGCTAAGGTTTTTAATCATACCAATATAGCACTTATCTCCAAAGTCCCTCTTGCTGAATTGGTTACTCAGTATAGGCCAATAGGTCTCTGTAATTTCATCTACAAAATTCTTTCTAAAATTCTGGATAATAGGCTGAAACCCTTTATTAACAATATCATTTCTCAAAACCAAAGTGCTTTTATCCCCAAGAGAAGTATTTCTGATAACATTTTGCTAGCTAATGAGGCCATTTATGCTGTCAATCATAATGATAAGGTTGAGGGGATAACTGCCATCAAACTTGATATGTCTAAGGCCCATGACAACCTTGAATGGAAATTTTCTTGAAAAAGTATTAACTAAAATGGGTTTGTCTAACCATTGGGTTAAATTGATAAATCAGTGTGTCTCTACTGTTTCCTATTCTGTTCTTCTTAATGGTAGCCCTACTGGTTTTTTCCAACATGAGAGAGGTCTAAGGCAGGGAAATCCTCTCTCTCCCTATCTTTATATCATTTGTTCTGAGGCCCTATCTTCTTACATTGATAGCCTTCAGAAAAAGGGGACCTTAGAAGGCATTAAAGTCTGTAAGAGGCTCCTGAAATGACTCATCTTTTGTTTGCTGATGATTCTCTCTTGTTTTCTAAAGAAACTGGAAAAAAAATCATGTCATAAAAGACTATCTCCAAAAGTACTGCCTAGCTTCTGAGCAAGAAATCAATTTTGAAAAATCTGGTATTTTGTTTAGCAGGAAGATTCCTAAACATAGGAAAGCTATTTTGGCCAATATTTTGGATATCCAAAGCAGAGATTTAGGAGAAAAATATCTTGGAACTCCCACTGTTTTCCAAGCCTCTAAAATCCAGACCCATATGGGTATTCTCCAAGCTATTGATGCCAGGATTTCTATCTGGCTTCATAAGCTATTATCTCAAGCTGCCAGAACTACTCTGATCAAGCACATTGGCCAAGCTATTCCTCTTTTTTAAATGAGAGCCTTTCTTATTCCTAAACACCTCTGTAAACAAATGGATTCTCACCTCTGCAAGTTCTGGTGGGGTGAAACTTTAGATCCTAAGGATGCACCTCCTTGGTTGGGATATCTTATGCTCCCCCAAAGCTGAAGGTGGTATGGGGTTCAGAAAGGCTGAGTTAAACAACCTAGATATGTTTGCTAGGAATGCCCGGAGAATCTTATAAAATCCTAATTGCTTATTGGCCACTGTTCTTAAGGCTAAATATTTCCCTAAAACTGATTTTTTAATTGCTAAATGCACTGCCAATTGCTCTTGGACTTGGAAGTGTCTGCATGTTATCAGGGAACTTATAAAACCCTTTATTTCTTGGATTGTTGGGGATGGTCAATTCATTGACCCATGGTATGATAAATGGATCCCTTCTTTGGGTTCTGCCACACCCAACCCTCTTGTCCCTCCTGATCCTAGTATCAAAGTTGATTATTTTATTGATACCCAAACTAGAAGTTGGGATGTGTCTAGACGTAACACCCATTTTGATAATGCTTCAGTCGAGAAGATTATCTTCATTCCCTTAAGCCAGCTTTGCACACCTGACAGGAGGGCTTGGGATCTTTTAAAGAATGGCAACTTTTCTTCTAAATCTGCCTATTTGGGGCTCAGAGGCCTTAGGCCTTCCCCTTGCAAAAATCTTTGGAGATGTATTTGGAAAGTTAGAGTACCCTATAGAATTCATGTGTTTCTTTGGAGAGCAGCTAGAAATATTTTTCCCTCCAGAACTGTCCTTCACACTAGAATGCCTATGCATAGTGTGGATTTTCCTAGGTGTTCTGGATCCTCAGGAAACTATTATGCATTGTTTGGTCACTTGCCCCTTTGCTAGTAAGGTCTGGTTCATTTCTGACTTCAATATCAACACTCAATTTTTTCAGGACAATTCTTTTACTGACTGGCTTCTCTTCTGGTTAATTGATACTCAGTCTAAACTGCCTGAGGATGATCAATGTCTTTTTGTGGATATCCTATGGTCTCTCTGGACAAGTAGAAACAACCTCATTTTCCAAGGAATTAAGGAGAACTTCACTGCTGTCTTAGCTAGAGCTATGCTTCTCACTAGGAAGTCTAGGAATCCTAGTCTGACTATCCCCACTACCATGCATGTCAGTATTTATGATAAATGGATGCCCCCCTCTTTTGGTTGGATTAAATGTAATATTGATGGTGCCTTTGATATTGTCTCTGGATAAAATAATGCAGGGTATGTGATGCGAGACTTCACAAAAAAAGCAACCTTTTGTGCTTCCTTAGTTTTTAATGTTCACTCTGCTGAAGAAGCTGAAGTAAGAGCCATCTGGGCAGTCCTAAAGAAAGCTGTGGAACAACACCTATCTCACATCATCATAGAAAGTGATGTGAAAGCTTTCATCGACCAATTTTCAGATGGGAATTTCGATGGAGACACAAGGACGGATGCTATCTTTAATGACATTCTATTTTTCTCTACTAAGTTATCTGCTTTTATTTTTAGTTTTCAACCTAGAGTTTATAATTATGTAGCTTATGAGCTTGCTCTGTGGGCTAAACAAAACAATTCTACCATGTACTGGTTTAAACCCCCTGTTTGGATTCTTCCAACAGTTGAGGAGGACCATTAGCCTTGTTGAAGGCCTTTGCTTAAATAAATAAAAAAAGAAAAAAAAAAGTAGTGAAGTACATTACTACTCCACATATTCTTTCCATGGAGTATGGAGTCATAAGTCATGACTCATGACCATACTTAAAGTTTTGGTTGCTGTCATATAACATGTTCAATTATATTGTTAGGGTAAGTATTATGAATCTATGATGCACTAAGTCTTTTTTTTTTCTTTTTTTTTTTGCTATAATCTAGCAATGAGCAACCATTGTGGTAACGAAATTTGCTAGATTTTAATAGTTATTGTCATGATCATACTTTACTTGTTAGCTTCAAAAGGGTTCAATTTCCTATTTCACTTCGTAGTACGATGGTTAGTTTCTTATAATTCCTTTTTTGTAGTTATAATTAAAAGTCATGAAATAAATTTGTTAAGGTCTTATAATCTTTAAAAGGAAAAGATACGAGAAGTTATTATTTTTTAAGCCGTCACTCAACTACGAGAGTTGGGATTCAATTTAAACTCTAGTACGACTTTTCAAAATAGATTCAGGAATTAAGATATAAATTAGAAAAGTATAAGGTACAAAGTCCTTACAATCTGGCGATTGGTATTTACTTTATAATCATCCCATGATGCTCATTCATGTACCTCTATTTTCCATAGGATAATGGAAACCAACAAAACCTAAAATCATCGTGGCTCCGGCTCTCATGAGAGCAGATCGGAGAAGATCTTCTCCAAATCATCACATAAATCTTCTCCTCTCTTTCCTTACTTGCTTTAGTTTATGTTTAGCTTTTTTTTTCCTTCAATTTTTTAGCTTTTTTATAATAGATCTAGTAGTCTATAGAATAATTTCTAGTTGTTTAGGAATTTGATCTTCTGATATTCCTCTCGTTATTTGTTTTTGCTTTAATCAGATGGTATTGTAGTTTATCTTTTATTGTTGTTGTGGAATTTTATTGGGTTTCTTCATATTCTTTGTCATGGGTTTCATGATTTTTGTTTTGAAGCTGAAGTGTTGCAAATATGTTTTAGTTTTCAGAACCACATAACTAGTGTTATCATCATCAACAACAAGATCTCTAGCAACTGAACCAAGATCTCCAGAAACAGATCGAATCACCGCAAGAATGGAAGCATCCTCATCATAGACCAAGATAACAGATACCAAGACACCAGAAACCAAGATACCAGCAGTAACATCAGACACAAAGACATCGATTCAGATATTTTCTCATCGATTCAGACCGATCCATTAAATCTATGTTGCTTAACTTAGTTAGTTTAGTTTAGTTAACCGATCCATTAAATCTCTATTATAATCAATAAACCAGCTGTGTCTGAGCCTGTTCAAGGAGTCAACACCAATGTGATCATAAAGCCTAAAGTGAAGGATTTCTTTCCCAAGGGGTCGTTAAGCACGAAAAAAAAAATTCTTCTAAATATCTTACTAATCTTAGTAAGTTAAAGAAATGATCTTCTAAATCTCTTACTACTTATAATAATATTTTAATGGGTAAGATCATGAAATTTGGTTCTATAATGGGGTTAAGCTTTCCCTCTTCAAAGGTAAATCGTTAAGAAATCAGAAGAGTTTAACCCTGGAAGAGGTCGATGAAAGTCCTCCTTAATGTCGGTAGCGCTTTTACTTTAGTTCGCAAGCTACAATAGTCCTTTGGTTCTCAAGGTATGTCAAAAGCTTCCCATCTGATGCTCTTTGTTTGTTCTTGGAACTTCTTTACTATTAGTTTTTTCTTTGTTCTTTCACTTTTGTTAGGGTTGTTTTTCCCTCCTTAAGTTTTGTTCACCTGCACACGACTTGTGTCTTCTTAATACAATTCCCTTTGATTGAAAAAAATAATAATTTAGTTAATCACAAGTTGTTGAAAAACCCTGAGAAATGGTTTGATTATTTGATGATCCCTACTATACAATTTGCATAGTTTTTTTTTTGTTTCAAACAAAATATTTAAGGCTATTTAACCATTCCTATAATTACCCTGCCCTTGGAGTTATGGAATGTTAGAGTTACTATAGATGGAATCCTATAATCAGAATTTGTGGAGTCCGAAAGATGTTGTAATATTGATGTACGGTATTCTGTTAATATGTTCGATCTGTAACAGCTCTTGTATTTGTCCCGATTTTGTATTGGAGATATTAATGAATAGTTGAGGCTTGCCTCTTTTCCGGAAAAAAAAAAAGGTCTTTACTTTATGATTGAGATTCTTATATATTGATAAAAAAAATTTACAAAATGAATAACATGTAAATAAAATTTGAAGCTAATAATTCTTGCAACCACAAACAAAATTATTAGAATCCAGAATTATCATGTATTTATGTTTACAATTTTATATTATCACCAAAAAACAAAAACTACCAGAATTATATCAATCACCCAAATCTTTGTACCGCATGGTTAATCAAAGACAATATCATCTATTATCTCTGATCAGAAAAGAAAAAAAATCATTTATTATCAATCAAAGCCAATATCATCTATTATCTCTGATCAGAAAAGAAAAAAAATCATTTATTATCAATCACCTGTAATAAAAGCATTATTACTAGTGTTATTTCATCTTGGGAAACCAACAAGGAAAATTCTCACATCATCATCATGATTATTAGCATGAAGTTATTGTTGATCAATGATCACTTAGTACATGTGAGGATCAAGTAAAACGCCTAAACAAGAAGAGTCACTGATGATATATATTCATCCATTGACTCTCAGTCTCAAGGACAGAGCTATGTGTATACTAGAGGTGGCTCCCGCCACCCCTTAAATTTTGAAATTCTTCCTTAGTTACAGGTGAAATGGTTTAATCGTGATACTTTAGCCACCCCTAAATTATTTGATTACATAAAATAGATACGGAAAAAATATTTCTTGAAGTTTTTTTAGGATTCTAATTACGTGAGAGTCGTGGGACTACTTTGACCACGTCTTAGACACAGTTTTTTCTTATACACAGTTAGCAAACATGTTTTGTATTTCAAATTTTAGTTTCTCTTTTACGAAATTGATGGATATGTAATATAGTATCAAAGAAGAGAAGATATGTTACACTGTATCAAAGAAGAGAAATATATTTTACTAAATGCAAGAGACGATAAGACTATTCAACTTTACTTTATTTGAGATCAACAAGGTGACTTTAAAATTGAAGATTTTGAGGTATTTTATGTTTTTCATACATTTTTTTCACTTTACATTAAAGAATGGGAAATATATTTATCATGAACTTGATTTTTTTTCTTTCATATGTAAAATGCATAGTCTGTTAATTTCTTATTTTGATCAAATAAATAATATTATTAGGGGTTAAGATTTTTTACATTACGATATATTTTATAAGTACATGGATTTTCAAAAAGTAATTTGTTCTGTTATTATGCCTGTTAGAGCATTGCTCGGTCGAACTCGCAAGCGTTGCTATCTCAAGCTTGTTGTCAAGTTTAGTTGCCAAAACTATAAGTCTTGATTTCTACTCTACTCATAGCTAAGTCTCGGACTAGGATAGAAAGTGTAGTTGATATCTAGACTCCACGACATTCATCATGCAAAGACGAATAAGTAATCAAGGAACTGGTGGAAATTCATCGACAAAAAGGTATGTGGAGACTTGAACTTATCTATCACTCAAAAGTCTACTCTATCTCCTATCTTGAGACAAAAGTCGTATTGCTATATAGACTATGATTATACACATGTACTATTTCGAGCTGAGTTTATCTCGCTTATCTATTTCTCGAAATATGTGTTGGTAAGCTTTCGCTTTGGCCAAGTTCATCTTTACTAGTGACGAAAGTCATATTTGTTTCAATTACCTGAAAATCGCTTTGACGAAAAATAGTTTGTGAACAACAACTATATAACATCCTCTAAGAATGTTTCAGTGGTTGAAATGAGAGTTTAGAATATATAACCATGATTGAATATAAGCATTGTGTGATACCTTATACTTGTATAAGTCCAAAATCCTTGAACCAAAGTATGCGTACTTTGTTGCTCAGGATAACTGGAACTAAAGTCCGCGTACCAGTACGCGCACTTCCGGAAGTTCACATCCCGTGAATTTCTGCTGGAGTTTGTGAACTGAAAACAAACTTATTCCGGGTACTTAAGTATACGTACAAGTATGCGTACTTAAGTGGGTTATTTTCTAAAAACAGTTTAATTCGTGAACTAAGACATTTATATATTAAGGAATGCAATCTTTTCAAACCGTGGCTATAATGTTCATTAATCGATTCGAGTAAATCAAGACTGTTTTCGTTTCGATTGTGTATTGTATACTTCTATGATATCTAAGCAATTCAACAATTCTCTAACTAGTTCATTAGTCATTTGAACTAGTTGTGGTAAAGAAGAATAAGGTTGATATGAAAGTGTTCATGTGGCTAACCTATGGTTAACTACTGTTGAACCAACGGCTTGTACACGTTTAGGTACGGTTACACAAACCTAAGGGCAATTCCTATGGCAATCAACAAACTTATTGTTTTGTTGAGCCACGTGGATGAACAAACTGCATTCTCCACTATGGGTAACAAGGTAAAATGAACAAATATGATGTTTTAGGGTCCTACTAGTGATTTTATTAATAAGAGTTGGGTCCCACTAATGATTTTATTTATATAAACTAATAAGAGTTGGGTCCCACGAATGATTTTATTTATATAAACTAACAAGAGTTGGGTCCCACAGATTATTTATATAATAATAAAAAATAAACCCTAAATATAATAACCGGGTTTGGGAGAGAGAAAAGCACTGGGCAATCTTCCTTCCAACTCCAGCGATCTTCCCTCCAACTCCAGCGATCTTCCCTACAACTCTGCGTCTGTTGTACGATCGCCCGACCTATCATTAAGCGCGTGTTACATCATCCTACTCAATGAACAAACCAACAAATTTGTTAGTTTGAAAATTCATTTTTCATGTTTGTTGAGTCCATAATGGGAGTTATTGGGAATATATGTTTTAAAAATATTATTAATTTCCAATAAGTTAGTGTCTCATTTAAATGGTTTTATTGTGACATTTATTCTTCCTTTAAAGAATAAATTAATTTCATTTTTTATTTCAAAAATCGTTTTTTGTTGAATTGGTTAATGCTGCTAATTACCAACTTATTAATGCATTTCATTTAATCTTATTTCATTCTTTGACTATTAAAAATAAGATTTTGATGAAAAGAATTTAGAGAGTTGTTGAAACCTTCTTTTTTTTTTTTATATAGAGAGAGTTTTTCATTTTTATGTCTCTTGAGTTTTAAGGAAAAATGTTTTGGCTAGAAAGAAAAACAAGTGTGTGAGCATCCTTGATTTTTCTAAAAGAGTTTCTGAGCAAGAATGAAGTGTAGAAGTTTCACATCCTCTCACCGTGCAAGAGTGATTGTGTAAGAGATTGATCTTGGCTGTTTTATCCTGGAGACGACGCACCATTGAAGAACTGCTTGCATAATCTTGGGGAGAGCCGCGAAACGTCTTAAAGAAAGCGACCTAGTCAGCGACTCGGCCATAACAAAGTTTTGTTCGTTTTTTGTGATTATTTTTCCGGAATAATTCATAAATTGTTCCAACAATTTTAAGACGGTTTATTCTGCCACACGAATCGAAAGAAACGATTGTTCAAACGCGATAAGTATCATTGTTTTATTTCGTTTTATAGAATTATAATTTGTATAATTTTTCTTTACCGATTGAATATGATGCTTGAGATTTTAGGTTACTTTATACCTAAAATTAATTTTTCGTCTAATATTGATGAAGTAGGATATTAACATGGTTATGATTTTTCTTTATGAATTTTTTTTAACATAAGAAAATATTGTTGATGATAAACGAATGTTTTTTAACATGTTGTTGAATTTTATGTGAATCTCTTTAACTATAACGAATTGGGTCTAGAAATTTTTACTTGATATACTAGACATCATGAGGATCATCCATGTCGATTTCAGATTTTTTGGAGTCTGAAAAGTATTTTTAGAGTATTTTACAAAACTTCATAACGTTGCTGAAAATTTCTGACGGGTTGAAATTTAATCCTGATTAATTTCGGTTTTCTGATCTTTATGTTGATATTTTGGGTTTATGTGTAAGATGAAACTTGTAAATCATGAACTTATCTTCAAAATCCATTTTGAAATTTCCTATTTGGATTTTTAGTTTCAGAGATGTGGTGATTTCGAAATTGTTGTGTATGTGTGTCCAAAATAGGAGACATGATACTTGAGATTAGAGATTAGAGATGCAAGAAATTACATTAAAAGTCATGTTTTGATTCTAGTACTTCATACTCTTGTTTTGGTAATGAAAAATAAGATTATTGTTAGCAATCAAACTAGTGCACCACATATGTTTGATAAAATGCTTGATAGAGAGTTATAAATATATGATGTTATAACTATAGAACTTTAAATCTTTGTTTGAAATTTAAGAGAAACTTGGAGTACTATAATTTAATTGATTTTTAAGTAATTATGTAAGTGCATACCTTACTTATTTTTGGTTTCGAATGCTCACATGTGAATGATTGTGACAGGTGCATGAGAATTCACCTACTTGAGCAAGTTTCTATTTTCCAATGAAATAAAAATTGCGGAAGATTAATCGATGTGTAGAGCAATGGGGTTGCTGATTTCTTTGTTGTTGTGCAAAGAGTGGACAATGGTTTATAACCAATTGAGCTTTCAAAGCAATTGAGGTATGGTTGACGAATTATTTATAGTTATTATAGTGATCAAATAATGGCATTCTAAATTGAATAAATTGACTGTTCAATCTCAGAATAAAATTTTGGGAAACATGATATTGAGAATTATTGTGTATGACAATAAACATGTGACTCATATAAGTTTGGAACTTATGAGATAGAATTTGATGTGAAACCAAAACCGAAAGAATTAGAAACCTAGTCAAAACAAATGTGAATATCAACTCTCACCAAGAAATGAACATACTATTGTTTATGAAGTTATTTTCTATTCTTGCATGGCATTGCAAGGATATAAAATGTTATTAACAACGCCTTTCAAGCTAAGTTAATGTGAATTATGGATACAGTGAGAGGTTGGTATATATTGGTGTTTTACACCATGTTTGTTTTGATAGGTTATGGACCTATAGTTCAAAAGTTGAACCAAATCATTTTAAAGAAAGTGGTGTTGAGATATACTCACATCACTAGGATTTTTGGTATTGGTACAATCTCAAAGTTTACTTTGGGTAGAATAATCTTGTTAAAGATGTTCATACTTCCGAAATGAGAAATAATTCTGGTTTCCGCCTATCTTGTTATTAACAAGATTGAGATTAGAAATTTGTTGAGCTTGATCACTGCACTACTACAAGTGATAGGTTATGGATAAAATGTTTGAATATAATATTAAAAATTTATCATAACATGAATTGGATTTTGAATATTTGAAATATGAGTTTTTGTATGCTTTTAGAAACCAATGAGTTAGTGATGAATATGAGCATGTTATATTTTCTTATAAACTTGGTGAATTCTTTGAGTAACATGTATGTAACCTTACCTAACTCATAAAAGCATGTACATTTTCAAATCTTACGCAACTTGCAATGATATTGGATGAAATAAAATATTTGAGAATTTTATAAAGATGCTTCGAGTAACTTGTCTTGTTATCAAATATGATTATTGAGTAGTGAATTAGGTAATGTTGCTTTCACGAAAATTGTTTGAATTTTTATTCTCTATATTGTGCAAAACATTTTGGGTTTAGATCATTGGTTCATTATTTTTTCACATGGGATCTTTGGATATTGTTTTGAAATTCTTGTTTGAGTTAAAAAAATAGTGGGGGTTCCATACCCTATGTTTTTACCAACTTTGATTCAAATTAGAGGGACTAGAAAAATGAATGTGACAAGTAATTCACTAAAATGAACCTAGAAAAGCATATATATATGGTGAGATTAAATTTTAGTCATGAATATTTTGTTTCTTATATTTTATAAAATAACTTCTATAGAGAGTAACTTTGTTCTTCAAAAAAAATTAAATCTTTGGAAAAAAGGTTTTATGAGCCTATTATTTTTAGACAAGCAAACGGAAAATTGTTGACTCTTGCATTCATGTCGCTAAATAACTTACATGCTTGTTTTGTTGATGTTGTTTCTACGATGTATGATTTGTTATAGTCATAAGTAGAAATATATACTTTTGTGTAAGTTAAAGATGAGAATCTATGTAAAGCAAGCATGGAAAACTGTGTAGTTTCTACAATAAAAGAATCATATAAGTTGGATAAGTTATCATTTATATTCTGAAATCAACTTTAAAACAATAAAAAAAAATTGTTTACTTGATTCATTCGAATGATTTCAGAATTAATGAAAGTGAAATGCACAATACTCTTTGTATTGTAAGCATAAGTGATTTGATGAATTTTTGTTGTAACTTATAGGATGAAAATGAAATTGAGAACATGATTAGTTTACCATTTCATATGAAAGACTTGGACTTAACCCGTGCCATAATGGCACGGGCATAATACGGTTGCCCACTAATTGTGCATTCATACTATTAACACATATCTTCATCAACAACAGAGGCCGCTAGTTTTTGAGTTTACACCAAACTTATCCATGATTTACGTGTAGTGATGTAATGTGAGTGTAACAATGGTACTAACCAAATTGAACAATTTTGCAGTCATACTGTAAAAGGTTACTTGAATTTAAACAAACATCTGAACAAAATATTAAAAAAATCTTGGTACGAATTTATAGAGCACAAAGCCATAAATCCAGTAATAGATAAATGGTTGAAAAGGGATAACATAATATAGGATCCTGCTTCAAAGTTCTAGCAGTTCACATCTGTATTGTGGTTTCCGTATCACTAAAGATAAATTACTACAGATGAATCATACTTAACCAAAGACATACATGGATGTGTCGTCACCAACTTTTTTGCAGGGATTTCATTTTGTTGGGCTGATCTTGATCATCATCATAATGAGAGACATTTTCACGCTTGAATGTTTCACAAATCAGATGGAGGTGGTGCGTTCTGTGTTAGGTAACTTCACCACACTGATGCTAGTGAGCCTTGAATTTCCACCCCATTGACAACCTATTGTTACATTATTTTAGGAATGTAAATAAATGGTGCCACCCAATTTTAATAATAGGATTGAGGAAAAACTCACATTTTCGTCGAGAAACAGAATATCCAAGATGGTGATATAATTGTTTCCCATGAAATCCACTTCATTCCATTTTCTAAATATCCATATTTGAGTTTTCCATGGATACCCTTCACCAATTCGGGAAGCTGGTCCAAGGTCTTGTAGGTGATGCCAGCAGCCCTGAAAGCCTTTTGGAGGGATTGCAGTGAATCTGGAAACCCACTCGAAGCATCTGCATGAGCATGGAAAAATGGATAAATACCACACCATATGCTTGATAGAATAAAAATGTCAAGGCCGATCAATAGGGACACCTAAATATACCTGGAACTATGTGAACAACCAAGATAAAACCAAGAACAGATGCTTAGATTGTAAACGAAGGACGCGCTTACTTAAGGAGTAGATGCAACGTGAAAGATAATCCAGAGGTTTATATAGCCGAATTTCAAGATATCAAAAGCTCTTTGTGTAACTTAAATAATAAATGAGCAGATGGGCATATTATGGAAGATGGATGTTTTATATCAGGGTTACACTCGAGTAGAAATTACAAACCAATAAGCATACGAACCCCAATTCTTGGCATGTAAAATTTTAACGATGGACAAAAATGCATGTCAAGTGTTCCTATTTTGTGAAACACGTGTTCAAAGGGCTGAGACGAAATCTTTACACATGAATTGAATATTTTGTAATACACAACTTATTATTTCAACACTGCATGTATGGTGTTATCTTGTTTTTCATTCTAACGACGATATCTTAGTAATGGTGTAAACACATTCACAACAACAACGTTAATGACAACATATATGGATACTAATGTTTGTAGATGAATTGAGTAAACAACAAACTTTTAATTCTCGTCAGAGGTTTGCAACCTAAGAACTTGAGAAAGTGAGTATGTACATTTTGATAGACAGTGCAAGAATGGAACAACTCTATCAAAAAAAAAAAATCATCTGATGTTAGAAATCAAATCTTACCTCTACAATGCAAAGATGCTTACTGGTAAGGCTAACAACTCTTGGTTTTTCTGGATTTTAATGATACCTATGTAACATCTTTTGATTAATATTGCAGCTTAAAGTAAAAGAAACAAAGGTATGATAATATGCTACAAACCATCGCTGCCTTGCACACACCATAGATACTGGGAAGGAGCAATAAAAAGTGGTTGTTCTGGAATTGGAGCTTCCAGACTTAGTATACATTTAAGAAAATGTTTTTGCATCTCAATACATGTTGCAATACCATCTGTATTCTCAATGAGAGTGGGTCAAGAATATATACCTTTTGGATGTCAAAGTTCAGGTAGATCTCTACGATCAATTCTATTTGGTCCTAATCAGTATGATCAAACTAAACATACAACATCTATAGGATTTGTTTCTTAAAATAAAATTTCTTATATCCAAACACAAAAGGATTGCAGCGAACGCATAAGTTTCTGCAACTCACAATGTTCAAACTAAATCTTACAAAAACCAACACCAAAAGAACACCTTAAATATGTTAATAAAACTTGGGGCAAATATTTCATATGAATCCAAAAATTCCAAAAGTTATATAATCCAAAATCTAGTGGTCTTGTATAGAAGTATCCAAATAAGGTTGAGATGCATATATGTGAAACCTAGTGCAAGTACTACCCAAATAAGGTTGAGATGCATATATGTGAAACCTAAAAGGCTCATACTAACTCAAATGAGTAATTAATATTCATGACTCAAATGAAATTTGCATACCCACATCGACACAGAATCAATCGTTCTAACAGATTATGTCAAACATAAATTCAAAAATAAAAAATGAATAAGTCAGGAATGTTCTTTAGAACCCACTCCCTAAGGGGGAAAAACTTAAACCAATTACCTCTCCGATCTCACAGAAAAGAATCAATTGAAAATAAGGCAATACATATATATATATATATATATTCAATCGATTGATTCACTTAAATCTAAAACATAAAAAATAAATATGGAGAGAGAATCGATAAATGTATCTAATTCAGGTGAAGCGTGAAGGGCATGTAAACCTAGACATGCAGCAAGGAGGGAGAGGAATAGTTTGATTTGAGTAGGGAAAATGATGGCATTTCATTAGTTGGGAAGAGGGGCACTAACAGTTGATGAGAGAATAACAGTTACATTATATGGGATCAAGCATAACCGTCAATTTATCTAACATTTACATCTCCCGTCTCCCTTGGTCATAGGCACAATGCTGTCGAGTCAGACCTGATATAATGTAACACTTATTCGAATAATTGATATACAACTTACAGCAGTGATACACTCACCGAAGGAATGTACCGTGAAATGTACCGCATGGGGATCGGACGGTCCCGGCAATGCTTCTCAATATTGGGATGTGGAGTGGGGCATGAGTGGGTCCCACCACCCCACTCACACGGTACAAGTTGCGGTGCACTCCTTCGGTGTACTAATCATTTCTGTACAACTTAACCTGCAACGAACACACAACCAGAAGCGGAATGAAAATTGATCCAATAATTGTTTACAATTATAAAGCATAAGGGTCACTTACACAGGAGAGAGAAAAGTAAAACCAAACCATAATGCACCTGCGTGAACAGGAAACCATGTGAGTAGTTACCTACTTACCACCAAGTTTATCCCAAGATGGTGCGACACAACATGAAAAAACACTGAGAACAACAATCCAAATAATGAATCGAGACAATTCATACGTGAATGGAGGCACATTAAAGCGCGAGAGGCTGAAATGCCAGCATAACCACAATTTATGATCACTGACTGACCGTAAAGGTAGCAAGATCCTACATATAACAGGGTTCATGTAGTCATATTAGCTAGGTCAGAATTCAAGTTTGAAGCACCGTTGGTCAATCAACAGTCTCCATCTCTTTACCTTGGTTTAAACCTTTTATCAAACAGATTAAGTGCACTCCTAATATCCAAAATACCCAATAAATAAATGATACCCAACACAATTTTTTCCATCCTCATCATCAAGTATCACATAAAAAAAATCTCACAACTAACAAAAACGTAATCAAGAAAAAACAAAAGAAAGGAGATACCTCGTAAGATTTATCAGTACAACCCATGTAGATTTTGAAGTTGTTATGATCAAAAGTTGCTTTCATTCCCCCTGGACCAACAAATGTACAAATAGAGGACGGGAGTTAATTACATGACACAGAGAGAAATGGCTGGAAAAAAAACCTTACAAAGAGAAGAACAAACCTGATAAAATCATTTTTTTTTCAAACAAAATGGTTGAACAAAAAACTCAAGATAGATAAAATAAAGGGTGTTTCAGATGCAGCCATGGTTTCTAAATTAACTTATTGAGATTTACAAAGAGTAATAGAAAAATTCCAAGATTTTCTCCACATCCCCTTTCCCCGTTTTGTTTCTGATTTTCATTTGTTAAGAACACCCTCTGAGATATAACATATCCAAAAGAAATCTGAACAGGTTTTCGTGGAATCAACCACAACCATAGATTTATGTTTGCCAAGGACCAATCCTGACCACTCTTTAGCTAGGCAAAGTTTATCCAAACTGTGTCATGTATTCTTGACTTGACTGAAGATGTGTATATATGTTTTTGAAATAAATTTTCTATTTCTTTGGATCTATTTCATTTCAATGAAAATAGAATTTTAAATAGAGATAGAAGTATATATATAGTCTGACTCTAAACAAGCTTTCATTCTTTGTTTTAGTGCTAATGCTTTTGAAATTGTATGTGATTGCACTAGACATGAGTACGGTAAATCAGTATGTTTCTTTGCTACGTGACTGACTATATATATGTAAAATTGTTTTTGTAGTGGGGGTTTAATATATTACTTCCGCAGTGGGGGTTTTATATTCAGATTTACGAATCCTAGTATGGAAAATTGGTAAAATTTTGAGAAGGTTATGAGGTGTTTCAAACACACCTTATACCGAAAAATACACTATATAAATAGTTACTGCAATCCTTTAAGGATATTGCGAAGCTGATTGGACATCCTTTCAGATGAATCCTTTAAGGGATGGAGCGATTCGATCCTCTAATAGATAAAGGAACAGACATATCAATCCAATGCGATAGTACCGCGGCTAATGCATTAATTGAAAACGTAACGACAACTATAAGAGTTGATTTTATGAGAATATTGATTATATAGTGTCTGAAAAGAGTTTTCATTAGTCCTTTGACGAAAGGATTGATAAGAAGATGTGAGTACATCTTAGGGATGAGGTTGATGACCATTGAGATTGAGTCATCTGTGATGCATACCCAACCTAGAAATAGGTTCAAAGGGACTATACGAAGTTATAGGTAATATGGAGATGCGAGAATCATGCTTTTGAAGAATTCATCCCACGACATGATATCCTGAAGCGAGTAAGGTTGAGTTTCCTTTTTAATTTTTAACTTTTAAACTCTTAATGATGTTTATATCTCTATTTATAGTTGGGTACTTTCATGAGTACTCTTTATAAACTCACCTATGTGGATGTGAAAGTGTGGCCGCTTTCTATGAGAATATGGGCAGTTCTCTAGATCATTCATTAAACTGGGATACAAGCACATGGCCATAATGTGTTGTCTTTAGACTTTACACTAGTATAGTCGTGTGTGTTAAGCGATCTTCTTATCTTCTAGAGTTCAATACTTGTGTTCACTCTATGGTCAGATATTTAGAGAGCCTATTAACACTATTAAAGGTTCAAGTCGCGAGACATCTTTGCTTATGCACATCTCTATACGTTCATGCTCAATGTTTTGAAAAATATAAGTGGGGGATTGTTGGGAATATATGTTTTAAAAACATTATTAATTTCCAATAAATTAGTGTCTCATTTAAATGGTTTTATTGTGACATTTATTCTTCCTTTAAAGAATAAATTAATTTCATTTTTAATGTCAAAAATCGTTTTTTGTTGAAATGGTTAATGATGCTAACTACCAACTTATTAATGCATTTAATTTAATCTTATTTAATTCTTTGACTATTAAAAATAAGATTTTGATGAAAAGAATTTAGAGAGTTGTTGAAACATTTTTCTTTCTTTTTTTTTATATAGAGAGAGTTTTTCATTTTTATGTCTCTTGAGTTTTAAGGAAAAATGTTTTTGGCTAGAAAGAAAAAAAAGTGTGTGAGCACCCTTGATTTTTCTAAAAGAGTTTCTGAGCAAGAATGAAGTGTAGAAGTTTCACATCCTCTCACCGTGCAAGAGTAATTGTGTAAGAGATTGATCTCGGTTGTTTTATCCTGGGGACGACGCGCCATTGAAGAACTGCTTGCACAATCTTGGGCAGAGCCGCGAGACGTCTTAAAGAAAGTGACCTAGTCAGCGACTCGGCCATAACAAAGTTTTGTTTATTTTTTGTGATTATTTTTCCCGCATAATTCAGAAATTGTTTCAACAGGAGCAAAATGAACAAAGTTGATAGTTTTTTCACTCCATAGGAACTTCTCTAAATGAACGTGCATTTCATGTGTGTATAACAAGATAAGTTCGATATAACGGTTGAAAGATATTAACTTGAATCTAATCAGGTTTTTCATCTAACAGTGAATATTGAATGCTTTGTTACCAAGGTAACTTAGATTGGAAACCCTGATTTGAAGACTATATAAAGGAGAACTCTAACAACTGGGAAACCTAATCCCCACACCTCCTGTGTAATACTAGTTGTATACTAGAGTTGATTCTCCTTTAACCTTAGGTTTCTATCGAGACCCTGTAGGTTAACGACTTGAAGACTTCATTGGGATTGTGAAGCCAGACCCAACTATCTTCTATATAGTTGCGTGATCTGATCTTGTTGTTTCTATCGTATTTGAGTACAATCGTAAGGATTGGCTTGAGACTAATTTCTCCGATAGGAAAGATAGAAAAGTAGTCATAAACATCTTCGTCTCATCCTTTGTGATTCCACGATATCTTGTTTCGCTAGTCGATTAAGATTATTGTGAGGTGATTGATATTGAAAAAGCAGGGGTCTAACAACACCACCCAATATTTCTCTTAGCAATCTGTATGGACAAACTCGAATATACTTTTAAGAGAATCAACAAGACTCAATCAATTAAAAGTATATCAACGAGTTTATATCTCTCTTCTTGATTTGATTTACTAAAGCAAGAACTGTGAGTTCTAATCAAATACAAGGAATAACTTGGATGGTACCAAAGACCAATATCCAAGGATCAATCAATATCAATCAACAACCAAAGCTCGGATTTCCAATTGATTAATTCAAACGCACAACCTGTATTATTTCAATTATATAAACAAATAGAAATAACATAGATACCAGAAATTTTGTTAACGAGGAAACCGCAAATGCAGAAAAACCCCGGGACCTAGTCCAGATTGAACACACACTGTATGAAGCCGCTATAGACACTAGCCTACTCCAAGAGATAACTTCGGACTGGACTGTAGTTCAACCCCAATCAATCTCCCACTGATCCAAGGTACAGTTATGCCCCTACGTCTCTGATCCCACCAGGATACTGCACACTTGATTCCCTTAGCTGATCTCATCCACAACTAAGAGTTGCTACGACCCAAAATCGCAGTCTTTGACAATAAACAAATCTGTCTCCCACAGACATGTCTATCAAAGGATCAATATGTCTCCCTGGTAGCTCAAGGAATGAGACCTAAAAACTACAACCTATGTTTTACCTACAAGTATACAGGGTCTTGATGAAGATAGAATGTAAAAAGAGGTTTGTCCACAGGGACTTGGAGGATTTGCTAAAGTTTTCTAAATTTCTAAAGTTATCTGAATTCAAAAGAAGGTACTAAGGTTTTTGATTCCACTACTTGACCCTAGGCTAAGGAAATTATGATGCAATGTATGTCTTGTTCTTTCATGAAAGACTACAATGAGGATTCTACTAACTATCCTAACCAAATTACCCCTAGCATCAGTTGTCTTTAATCAGCACAACTAATCACAGGCATTTAGCTTCTCTAGCTAGTTTAGCTTAAGGCAATCTCTCTAGTGGATTGAATTCTTGGCCAAATACCTAGCTCCACTCCTAGTATCAGCTGTCTTCTAACAGCACAGGTGATCACAAGCAGGTAGCCCAAATGGTTAAGCATTCATCCTAAGGCAATTCAGCTCAATAAAGAACATACAAATACATTAACATTCCTAGCATATGATCAAGAGCTTCCTCTAAACCCTAGCAAGTGAATTAGAACATGGACATGCTTGTAATCATGATACTAACAGGTATAAACATGCTCCACATTCCACAACATACAATTCACATTCAACCTTTATGCATAAGAGAGATTCAACAAGGATGAATTGAAAATGAATTTCGAAATTAATATTGAACTGCAAATATTGCTCACTGGCTAGCCCAGAGATGCCGAATTTTACAACCCCTAACACCCTTTTATAGTTACAACAAAAAAATTCCAAAACCAAATCAGTGAAATTAGGGTTTTACAAAAAATCCTTACCTAATCTCTGAAAACGATTGATAGCTCTCACCCATGCTTCCTTGTCGTCTGCTGATGCTACCCATGCCTTCGATTTATCCTCTAACCTCACCTATTTCATCAACTCCTAACCTAGGGTTCCTGTGAGATGAAACGATTAGGAGGTGATGTAATAAGTGGCTAGAAAAGTAGGTCTTGGTTGTTAGAAGTGATGATGGCTCGAGTGGTGGTGGTTGAGTGATTTGGGGGGAGAAGATGGTGGTGATTGAGTGATTTGGGGGAGAAGATGGTGGTGATGGAGACAGCGTCGCTGTTGCAGAAGAGGGGAAGAAGGAGATGGCTCGATGGGTTTGGGCTAGGGTGTGTTTGTTTTGGGTATAGGGTTAGGTTGTTCGAGTGTCAGGCGGGTACAACAAATCTTGATGTCTTGCGAAGATGAGCCGTGGGATAATATCTTCTGGGACGGATCTAACGGCGAGATGGAGACAGATCATGAGCGACCGTTGGATGCCTGATACAACGAAACTAACGGCTCAAGATGGAGTTAGGTGATGTAGTGTTGGTCAGGTGCATCGAAATCTGATGCATGATGACGCAGCGACCGTTGGATGATGGAATGGATCCAATCTTACGGTTAAGAAGGAAAACGGGTTTGGGTTTTGAATTTTGGGTTTAGGATATGGATTTGGGTTTAGGAATTGGATTTAGGCTTAGGTAATCTTGAGCCCACTTCTTCTTTAAGAACAATTTCTTCCTTTTTAAGCCCATTTTTATCCTTGAGTCTTCCATAACACATTCTTCACTTCTTTTCCGCTAGAGTTTCCACCGGCTTTCTCCCGTGTCTTTGCTCTTTTGGCTCCGCAACTCATCTAGTCTTTATTTGGTACCTAAAAATACAAAATTAAACAATATTAAGTAATTATCCTTGAGGAGAGTAAAATACAAAATTCATTACAAATGGGGGAATTATGGTATGCAAAATGGGATAAGTGCCAATAAAACGATGATAAATAATGCAATATTTGGCGCCTATCACTCCCACAGATAAACCCGAAAGGTTTTGTTTCGTATTTTGATAATAATCAAGGTGAACAGGAACCAATTGGTAATCCGGTCTTATATTCCCGAAGAACAGCCTAGAGTTATCAATCACCTCACAACAATCTTAATCGTATGGTAGCGAAACAAGATGTTGCAGAATCACAAACAATGAGATGAAGATGTTTGTGATTACTTTTTATATCTTGCCTATCGGAGATATCAATCTCAAGCCAATCAATCTGATTGTACTCGTACAATAGAAGATGCAAGATCACATCACACAACTACGATAAAAGTAGTATCGGTCTGGCTTCACAATCCCAATGAAGTCTTTAAGTCGTTAACCTGATTTTAGAAGAAGAAAACCAAAGGTTAAAGGAGAATCGACTCTAGCACGCAAACTAGTATCACACGTAAGGTGTGGGGAATAGTTTTACACAATACTAGAAGTCTCCTTTATATAGTCTTTCAAATTAGGGTTTGCAATCAATGTTAGCTTAGTAACAAAGCATTCAATATTCACCGTTAGATGAAAACCTGATTTAGATTCAAGCTAATATTTCTCAACCGTTAGATCAAAAACTTAGCTTGTTACACACACTTGACAATGCACACTTCTAGGTTTGTTAACCGTACCCACACGTATGCACTTGTTGGTTCAACAATAGTTAACTAAAAGGTTAGCCATATGAGCATTTCATATCAACCACTTTGTTCTTCACCATAACTAGTTCAAAATGACTTCAAATGAACTAGTTAGAGAGTTGTTAAATTGCAAGGAAATCTTATGTACTACACAAGACACAATTGAAGCAAAGATGATTTGATTCACTTGAATCGGTTCATGAACTTTTATAGCCACGGTTTGAAAACTACATTCCTTAGTACTTTTAAGTTTAAGTTCAGAAATCATCTTCAAATATATAACCTTCTCAAGTTCGCAGACTAGGTTTGCGGACTTAAGTTACCGGGCAAAGTTTACAAACTCCAGCAGAAATTCTCGGGTATGAGATCTTCGCCAGTTCGCAGACTGAGTTCGTGGAATTAGCTTCACGCAAGTAGTTTGTCAACTCCAGCAGAAATTCTCGGGTTTGAGAACTTCGGCAGTTCGCGGACTGAGTTCACGGATTTGGCTCACGCCATTCTTCTGGTTCTCTTGATCAACAAAGTTTGCAAACTTTGGTTCAAGCAATAGGACTTATACATAAATGTGTTTCCACAACAATTCTTATGTCCACCATTGGTTATGTAATCTAAACTCTCATTCCAATCATTGAAACATTCTTAGAGGACGTTATATAGTTGTTACACCATTTCTCATGAAAGAAATTTTCAAGATGATTGAAACATATCATGACTTTCGTCACATGGTAAAGATAAACTTGATCGAAGCGAAAAGCTTACCAACACATATTTCGAGATATAGATAGGCGAGGTATACTCGGCTCAAAATACCAAATGTGTGTAATCCAAGTCTATATATATAGCATACGACTTCTTGTCTCAAATAGTAGGAGATAGAGTAGATAGACTTTTGAGTGACAGATAAGTTCAAGTCTTCGCATACCTTTTTGTCGATAAGTTCCACCGATTCCTTAAGTAGCTCTTCTACTTATATGATGAATCGCCATGAAGTCCTTGAGCTCAAATACACTTTCTATCCTAGTCCGAGACTTGGCTATAATAGGCTAGAAATCAAGACTTATAGTTTTGATCACTAACATTGACAAACATACTTGAGATAGCAACGCATGCGAGTTCGACCGAGCAATGCTCTAACAATCTCCCCCTTTGTCAATTTTAGTGACAAAACTATCAATACATATGGAATACAAAAAAGATAAAGAAACTTTAGTAGCTCCTATTTTACATGTCTAATCTTCAACATTCCTTGAAATCTTCGTCACTTCCAAGTACTCCAATGATCCCAAAGGTTGTAAGTTTAGCATCACCGCTGTTGATTATCCGTAGCTATAACAATGGGAAAGCATCGGTATCGATCATTGTTATACAGTATCATAGTATTATTACACAGTGTCAAAGTACAATTGTATCACAACTTCAACAATAATACTATGGTGATATGTATCACTCCCCTTTAGTCAATACTCCATCTCACATGGAAACCACTCCCACTTACACAATGATCCGAAAACCATATGTATTTGTAGTGTGAACTACATATTAATTCTCCCCCTTTTTGTCTATAAAATTGGCAAAGGAACAAGAACGGGATCATAATGAAATTTCCGAAAGAGACATTTCATGACTAAAAGATAAAATACATACCAACTAATTTAGATGCAATCATAAAGCCGATGTTAAATGCATTCATCAAGGAGTTTAAAGATACAAGATAACCCCTCTAAAATTCCACAGCCACTCACCCCTCAAGATATGACCATTAAGCAAAAGTTCAAAAGAACTCTCCCCCATTTGATGTCATTTCCGAAAGAACAACAAGAGCGACCTTAATTTCAAAAGAAAAGAAGGATTTTGGAGCAAAAATGACACTAACAAGACAAAAAAAACTCTACAGAAACTGAACTGGAGTAAACCTACTGGAGTTTCAAACTCAATTGCCCAAAAGATAGAGATAAACATAGGGGAAAGAGTTATAGAAACGTTTTAATGAACTAAAACAACACCAACAGACTTCCGCAAGTGTTGAAACGTAGCAGTGTCTGATGCTTTGGTAAGAATATCAGCCAATTGTTGTTCAGAAGGCACAAATTCCATACTTATGATACCATTTTCATAGAGATCATGAATAAAATGGTACCTTATGTCAATGTTCTTTGTTATTGAGTGCTCAACGGGATTCTAAGTGATTCGAATCGCACTAGAGTTATCACAAAAGATCTTCATTATTCCAGTATCAACTCCATAATCATCTAGCATTTGTTTCATCCATAAGAGTTGAGTACATCATGATCCAGCAGCAATATATTCTGCCTCACATGTAGACAGGGATTGAGAATTTTGCTTCTTGCTATGCCAAGCTAAAAGATTTAGTCCTACATAGTAGAAACCCCCTGATGTACTTTTTTTGTCTTCTACACATCCTGCCCAATCAGCATCTGAATAAGTAGATAGGTAAGTGTTAGTATCAAAGTGTAAGATAAACCATACCTAACAGTGTGATTAATATATCGAATGATCCTTTTTGCAGCTGCAAGATGAGATTCCTTTGGATTTTCCTGAAACCTGGCACAACAACCAACACTGAAAGAAATATCAGGTCTAGTGGTTGTAAGATACAAAAGGCTACCAATAATAGATCGATACAACTTTTGATCCACTTTTCCTCCTTTCTCATCTCTATGTAGTTTACCAGTAATGGGCATAGGTGTCAATTTTAGGGAAGACTTATCCAGACCGAAACTTGTCACAAGGTCTCGAGCATACTTCTCTTGGGATAAGTAAATTCCATCCTTATGTTGTTGAATTTGTAATTCTAAGAAGAATTTTAATTCACCAACATTGCTCATTTAAAATTCCTTAGCAAGAGAGACTTGGAAGTCCTTTGCAAATTTTTCAGAAGTTGATCCATAGATGATATCATCTACATAGATTTGAGAAATAACCACATCTTTCCCACTCCATTTAGTAAACAAATTTTTTATCAGCTCTGCCTATTGAAAAACCTTTTCTAATGAGAGAAGTGGTAAGTTTTTCAAACCAGGCTCTAGGTGCTTGTTTCAACCCATACAATGTCTTTTTGAGTTTTAGCACATGATATGGGAAATCAGGGTTTTCAAACCCCTTAGGTTGAGCGACATAGACTTCCTCCTTTAAAATTCCGTTTAGTAATGCATATTTTATATCCATTTGAAACAACTTAACCTTAAGAAAACAAGCATGAGCTAACAAAAGACGAATGGACTCAAGGCGTGCCACATGAGAAAAGGTCTCGTCAAACTCAATCCCTTCAATCTGTAAATATCCTTGAGCGACAGTTCTATCTTTGTTTCTGACAATCGTGCCAAATTCATTAGACGACTTATTCTTGAATATCCATTTGGTACCAACAATATTGATATTGGAGGGAAAAGGTACAAGTTCCCACACATCTTGTCGTTGAAATTGATTTAACTCTTCATGCATTGCATTCACCCAAAAGGGATCGTTCAGAGCTTCATCAATATTCCTTGATTCTACTTATGAAAGATAACAACAAAAATTGCACATATTTTGAAGTTGTCCTCTTGTTTTGGATGTAGAATCTCTTCCTCTAATAATACTGTTGGGATCATGATTCCTTTGAACCAAGAGATGTCGTGGAGGGACACGTTCTTGTTCGTCAGGAATGGCTTGATCAGTGCTCTTCTCCTCGTCACTAGAAGTGTCAGGATCAGTAACCGTTGGGATAACTTCGACTGATTCTGGAATTTCTTTGACTTTCTCAATTGTCTCGGTTGGAGTCAATTCAGTAGGAGGATTATCATGACGAAAGTTACTAATGTCATCGATGATAACATTAGCAGATTCCATCATGACTTGTGTTCTGAGATTAAACACTCGAAAACCACGACTATCAAAAGCATAGCCAAGAAAGATACCTTCATCACTTTTTGTGTCGAATTTCCATTTCTGTTCTCGATCTTTCAGAATATAGCACTTACTTCCAAACATCCCGAGATAGTGTAGGTTGGGTTTCCTTCCGTGCCACAACTCATACGGAGTGTTAAGGGTTTTAGACCGTAAATACACACGGTTGATCAAGTAACATGCCGTAAAAACAGCTTCTCCCCAAAATCTTAATGGTAAGTTTTTGTTATGGAGCATTACCCTGGCCATTTCCTGAATATTCCTATTCTTTCTTTCAGCAACTCCATTAGCTTGAGGAGTGATAGGTGGTGAGTATTGTTGAATGATCCCCAGTTCGTTACAGAATTCAAATACCTTGGTGTCTTTGAATTCAGTTCCACGATCGCTTCTAATTTTCTTTAGTTTGCGACCTTGTTCGTTCTGGATCCTTTTAACAATAATCTTGAATTCACCAAGAGTTTCATTCTTATGAGATAGAAATGCAACCCAAGTGAATCTGATGTAATCATCTACCATAACTAAAGAATACTTCTTACCAGCAACAATGGGTTGTTGAATTGGTCCGAAGAGATCCATATGAATTAAATCAAGTGGAGCTTTAGTAAGAATATCTCGAGATGATTTATGGTGAACTTTCGTTTGCTTACCCTTTTGACAGGCTCCACATACACCTTCAATCTTTACATTTATTTTGGGAATGCCTCTAACAAGTTCTTTGTTAATGATCTTAGTTAGAAGACGATAATCGATGTGACCAAAACGCTCATGCCAAAGATGTGTAGATTCCACCTTAGTCAAATTGCAACGCTTGCTAAACTGAGTATCAAGAAGATAACAGTTTTTTTTACCACGAGTTCCTTGAAAAATTACTTTCCCAGATTTGTCTACAATGTCACATCCATTTGCATTGAAGACAACTCGATGGCCTTTGTCATAAATTTGACTAATAGAAAGAATATTAGCAGTCATATCTTTTACGTATACTACATCATGGATTTCTAGAACACCTGGAAGTTTGATCGTTCCCTTCTTGCTGATGTAGCAACAACTCCCATCTCCAAAAATTACAGGACCTCCTTCATAGTCAATAGACGAAACAAACCATGTGAGATCACCTGTCATATTTCTACTACATCCACTATCAAGAAACCATTGAAAAGGAGACGTAGATCTTAAAGCAAAGGCACCTATACTATTAGTACTTCTCTGTTTAGAGTTTCCTGATAGTTTTGTATGTCCTTTAAGAGTAACAAAAAGTTATATAGTTTTCTTACAAAGATTACTTGCAACATTCAGACTCTTTTGAAACGACATACAAACTTGTTGAAGGTGATTGGAAGAATCACAACAACAATACGGGCCAAACCTTGAACTTTGTCTGGGTGGTTCCTAGTCATATCAGTTTTCACAACAACCGGTCGTTGATTACTATCTGATTTACGACTATTCTTTAAAGGAGAACAACTGGAGTTTCTCAGATTCACCAAGGGACTATTTCCAGATATCAAATCCTTAAGAATTGCAATTTCTTCAACAAGACCAGAGTTGATCCGGATTTGTTCATCCAACCCTTTTTGAAGAGTAACCAATTTATCAGACTTTTTTCTACGGTTGGTTTTTAAACTTGGTGAAGCGTCAATTGAGATTTTATGGTCCTGTTGATGGTGGTTTTTATCTTAGGGTTAAAATTGTAAAACCATATAACTGACATGACGTCACTATAACCATTAGCACATTTATTGAATCGATCAGCATGCCTACGTAAGAATTACCAGGGTACCTTTTTTTTATGTGTCATGTTCCACGGCAGAACCCTTAACATTGACCGACATCATCTATGCCAAACCCTAATTCTCATGCTACCGCGCCAAGGCATGCCAACCATGCCAGTCGCATCACTGTTCCAATGGCAAACCATGCCAGCCACATCTCCGCGCCAAGGCATGCCAACCATGCCAGCCACACCACTGTGCCGATGGCAAACCATGCCAGCCATATCTCCGCGACAAGGCATGCCAACCATGCAAGACGCACCACTGTGCCAATGGAATACCATGCCAGCCACATCTCCGCGCCAAGGCATGCCAACCATGCCAGCTGCACCAATGTGCCAATGGCAAACCATGCCAGCCACATCTCCGCGCCAAGGCATGCCAACCATGCCAACTGCACCACTGTGCCAACGGCGAACCATGCCATCCACATCTCCGCACCAAGGCATGCCAACCATGCCATCCGCACCACTGTGCCAATGGCAAACCATGCCAGCCACATCTCCGCGCCAAGGCATGAAAACCATGCCAGCCGCACCACTATGCCAATGGAAAACTAAGCCAGCCACGTCTACCGCGCCAAGGCATGCCAACCATGCTAGCCGCACCATGCGCCAATGGCATGCCAAACCCTTGGCCCCACAATTCCAAGCCAACCGCACCTTTTCTTTGCCCCACCATGCCAAGCCGTTCGTACCAAACCCTTGGCCTCATTATGCCAAGCCATACGCGCCATTGGCCTTGGCCCCACCATGCCGGCCTTTCATATGCGGCTACCAAAACGAAGCGTGCGACAATCAACGGCCACCCTTCCATGCTAGATGCAAATCCCAGCCGTCCAAGGTCACCAAACAACGCATGGTAACCTTTGGCCCAAAACCCTAGTTTTGGCCACGCCAAACCGCGCCAAGGCATGCCATGCCACATGTGCCAATGGCATGCCAACCACCTTGCCGCGCCATACCATGCCGGCCTTCCCCATGCGGCTACCAAAACGAAGGCGTGCGACGATCAAAGACCACCCTTCCATCCTAGATGCAAATCCTCGCCGTCCAAGGTCGTCAAACAACACATGGTAACTTTTATCCCAAAACCCTAGTTTTGGCCACGCCAAAACGCGCCAAGGCATGCCATGCCACATGTGCCAATGGCATGCCAACCACCTTGCCGCGCCATACCATGTCGTCCTTCCCCATGCGGCTACCAAAACGAAGGCGTGCGACGATCAACGATCACCCTTCCATTTTGGATGCAAATCCTAGCCGTCCAAGGTCGCCAAACAACGCATGGTAACCTTTGGCCCAAAACCCTAATTTTGGCCACGCCAAACTGCGCCAAGGCATGCCATGCCACATGTTCCAATGGCATGCCAACCACCTTGCCGCGCCATACCATGCTGGCGTTCCCCATGCGGCTACTAAAACGAAGGCGTGCGACGATCAACGACCACCCTTCCATCCTAGATGCAAATCCTAGCCGTCCAAGGTCGCCAAACAACGCATGGTAACCTTTGTCCCAAAACCCTAGTTTTGGCCACGCCAAACCGCGCCAAAGCATGCCATGCCACATGTGCCAATGGCATGCCAACCACCTTGCCGCGCCATACCATGCCGGCTTTACCTATGTGGCTACCAAAACGAAGGCCTGCAACAATCAACGACCACTTTTTAATCTAAGATGCAGATCTTAGCCGTCCAAGGCTACCAGCTAACACATGGCAACCTTTGGTCCTAGTTTGGTCGCGCCTAAACAAAGCCAAAACCCTAACTTTTGTCCGCGCCTAAACTGGGCCATATTAAAGCCATACTGATCATACTTTCATGCCACTGGATACCAAACGAAAGGTTACAATAATCAACGGCTGCATTCCTCTTAAGATGCAAAATCTCGACCGTTGAAGGTCACCACCGAGCCGGCAAGTCTCCCAAGCTCAATTTCCAGACAACAACAACATGCTACATGTTTTCCACGAAAACACTCGAGACATCAACACATGTCACAAACTGGGGGATTCTCATTGGGTATTGGTTTGGCGGTTTACAGCGTGCGGCGTACACTATGCTCGTTATAAGAAAGTGTCATAAGGATGAGGCGGTTAGTAAATACATGGAGTAATGGTGAAACACTTTCTTTTATGGAAAATCAATTCCAAGCGTTACCGGTTACCACCTCCTCCCATTTACTCACCCGTTTTCCATTTCTTAATGAGACCAGAGTACGTTTCACTTCGACTTGTATAAATAGGCATTACCTATTTCCACCGAACGACAAGTTCAGATCAGGAGGATACAACACTCAAAAAACATTTGATAGCCTTCCATCTGTAAGCTTCCCACTTTCTGATACAAGTCGTGAAATGACTACTCTTCCAGAATCAACTATTCTGGTCTCAACACTTTCTTCTCTTCCCTCCCCAAAACCAACCCTTCTCCTTCACTTTGTGGCCGAAGCAAGTATGGAACGGCCATTTCTTGGTTTCGTCCGGATTTGTACAGATTGATCTCTCGAATCTAAAGTACTCCCTTGCAGTACATTATTTAGGGTTTAAATTCGTTTCTCACCCACACACCCAAAATTACCAAAATCAGTAGAAACCGTTCTCACCCTCAAACAGGTCCATATAGTCAGATCGCTACAAACACAAACTTGTAAGGTCTTAAACGTGTTTGCCTGCTCTGATACCAATTGAAAAAGCGTGGGGTCTAACAACACCACCCAATATTTCGCTTAGCAATCTGTATGGAAAAACTCGAATATACTTTTAAGAGAATCAACAAGACTCAATCAATTAAAAGTATATCAACGAGTTTATATCTCTCTTCTTGATTTGATTTACTCAAGCAAGAACTGCGAGTTCTAATCAATTACAAGGAATAACTTGGATGGTACCAAAAACCAATATCCAAGGATCAATCAATATCAATCAACAACCAAAGTTCGGATTTCCAATTGATTAATTCAAATGCATAACCTGTATTATTTCAATTATATAAGCAAATATAATGCGGAAATAGAAATAACACAGACACCAGAAATTTTGTTAACGACGAAACCGCAAATGCAGAAAAACCCCGGGACCTAGTCCAGATTGAACACACATTGTATTAAACCGCTAAAGACATATGCTACTCTAATCTAACTTCGGACTGGACTGTAGTTGAACCCCAATCAATCTCCCATTAATCCAAGGTATAGTTATGATCCTACGCCTATGATCCCAACAGGATACTGCGCACTTGATTCCCTTAGATGATCTCACCCACAACTAAGAGTTGCTACGACCCAAAATCGCAGGCTTTGACAATAAACAAATCTGTCTACCACATACAAGTCTATCAAAGGATCAATTTGTCTCCCACTGATAAACCCTAAAAGTTTTGTTCCGTATTTTGATAATAATCAAGGTGAACAGGAACCAATTTATAATCCGATCTTATATTCTCGAAGAACAGCCTAGAGTTATCAATCACCTCACAACAATCTTAATCGTATGGTAGCGAACAAGATGTTGCGGAATCACAAACAATGAGACGAAGATGTTTGTGATTACTTTTTATATCTTGCCTATCAGAGATATCAATCTCAAGCCAATCAATATGATGGTACTCGTACGATAGAAGATGCAAGATCAGATCACACAACTATGATAAAAGTATTATCGGTCTGGCTTCACAATCCCAATGAAGTCCTTAAGTCGTTAACCTGGTTTTAGAAGAAGAAAACCAAAGGTTAAAGGAGAATCGACTCTAGCACGCAAACTAGTATCACACGTAAGGTGTGGGGATTAGTTTTGCACAATACTAGATGTCACCTTTATATAGTCTTTCAAATCAGGGTTTGCAATCAATGTTAGATTAGTAACAAAGCATTCAATATTCACCGTTAGATGAAAACCTGGTTTAGATTCAAGCTAATATTTCTCAACCGTTAGATCAAAAACTTAGCTTGTTACACACACTTGACAATGCACGCTTCTTGGTTTGTTAACCGTAAACGCATGCACTTGTTGGTTCAACAATAGTTAACCAAAAGGTTAGCCATATGAGCATTTCATATCAACCACGTTCTTCTTCACCATAACTAGTTCAAATGACTTCAAATGAACTAGTTAGAGAGTTGTTCAATTGCAAGGAAATTTGCAAACTGCATTCTTTAGTCTTTTTAAGTTTAAGTTCAGAAATCATCTTCAGATATATAACCTTCTCAAGTTCGCAGACTAGGTTCGCGGACTTAAGTTACCAGGCAGATTTTACAAACTCCAGCAGAAATTATCGTGTATGAGAACTTTGCCGGTTCGCGGACTTAGATTCATGCAAGTAGTTTGTCAACTCCAGCATAAATTCTCGAGTTTGAGAACTTCAGCAGTTTGCAGACTGAGTTCGCGGACTTGGCTCACGCCATTCTTCCAGTTCTCTTGATCAACATAGTTCGCAAACTTTGGTTCAAGGAATAGGATACATAAATGTGTTTCCACAACAATGCTTATGTCCACCATTGGTTATGTAACTCTAAACTCTCATTCCAATAATTTAAACATTTTTAGAGGACGTTATACAGTTGTTACACCATTTCTCGCAAAACAATTTTCAAGATGATTGAAACATATCATGACTTTCGTCATATGGTAAAGATAAACTTGATCGAAGTGAAAAGCTTACCAACACATATTTCGAGATATAGATAGGCGAGGTATACTCGGATCGAAATACCAAATTTGTATAATCCAAGTCTATATATATAGCATACGACTTCTTGTCTCAAATAGTATGAGATATAGTAGATAGACTTTTGAGTGATAGATAAGTTCAAGTCTTCACATACCTTTTTGTCGAGGAGTTCCACCGGTTCCTTGAGTAGTTCTTCTACTTGTATGATGAATCTCCATGAAGTCCTTGAGGTCAACTACACTTTCTATCCTAGTCTGAGACTTAGCTATAATAGACTAGAAATCAAGACTTATAGTTTTGATCACTAACATTGACAAACATGCTTGAGATAACAACGCATGCGAGTTCGACCGAGCAATGCTCTAACAAATAATTCTAGGATTTTCTTCGGGAATATAAGTCCGGTATATCAATTGGTTCTTGTTCACATCGATTTATCAAAAGACGGAACGAAACTTGTAGGTATTTATGTGGGATATAGATGTATCTATTACTGTAAAGTTTTATGTGTGATACATATTTGTTTATTAATTTCTTCGACTTTGGGTCGTAGCAACTCTTAGTTGTGGGTGAGATCAGCTAAGGAATCAAGTGCGTAATATCATACTGGGATCAGAGACGTAGGGTGCGCAACTGTATCTTGGATCAGTGTGAGATTGATTGGGGTTCAACTACAGTCTAGACCGAAGTTCGTTTGTAGTAGGCTAGTGTCTGTAGCGGCTTAATACAGTGCGTGTTCAATCTGGATTAGGTATCGGGGTTTTTCTGCATTTGCGGTTTCCTCGTTAACAAAACTTCTGGTGTTTGTGTTATTTCTTTTCCGCATTATATTTTGTTATATAATTGAAATATCACAGGTTGTGCGTTGAATCGATCAATTGGGAAATCCAACCTTTGGTTGTTGATTGAAATTGATTGATCCTTGAACATTGGTCTTTAGTACCGTTCAAGTGATTTATCTTGTATTCAATTTGACTCGCAGATTTCTATTTGCTTGAGTAAGTATTGAATCGAAAAATTGAGATATAACTCATTGATATACTTTTTATTAAGATTGAGTCTGACTGTCTAGTTTAGTCTCTTAAAAGTATATTGGAATTAGTCCATACGGTTTACTAAGCGAAATATTGAGTGTGGTTGTTAGACCCCCGCTTTTTCAATTGGTATCAGAGAAGGAAAATACGTTTAAAGACCTTATAAATCTGTGTTTGTAGCGATCTGACTCTATGGAAAGAAATTCTATATCCATAAACGTACCACAAGTCTTCGATGGCTCGAACTACTTATAGTGGAAATTCGCTATGCGTGCTTTTCTTCAAGCTTGTGAGTTTCAAACATGGGTACGTGTTGTTAATGACTATGATCCTCTGGTTAATACAGAAGGAGATGTATCTATACCTGAGGATATTGGTAGATATAGTCCTGAAGAAATCCTTGCTGCAAAGAAAAATTCTGACGGCTTAAATGATATCAGACATGCCATTACCCCAGATCTTCAGCATCATGTGACTACATGCACAAAGTCTAAAGAAGCCTGGGATACCTTAGAAACTTTATTTGAAAGGAATACCAGTGAAAAAGAAGCTAGGCTTCAAAACCTAAATTCTGATTGGGAAAAACTTCGTATGGCAGATGAAGAATAATTTGATGAGTTTAACCACAAAGTGCCTGAAAATTTTAATGCATATTTTGCATTGGGTAAGACTATTCCTGAAAAGGACATTGTGTTGAAAATCCTCAGATCGCTTCCATCCAGATACGATTCTAAGAAGCATACCATCGTTGAGGGAAACAACCTTAATACACTTTCCAGAAATACTCTTGTTGGAAAGCTTAAAATTTTCGATCTTGAACTTTGTCAAAGAGAAAAATGTCATTTGTTAAGCAACCATGTTGCCACATATGATAAAAGGTCTCGACGTCCTAAATTTATTGATACGAGGGATGAGAATTGCTTTAATTCAACTATGTCACTGTTTATACAAAAACTTAAGAAAACCCTTAGACAGAATAGAAGAAAGTCTCACAAGAATGCCAAGTCAGTCAGAAAAAGGGATAGAAAAGTTCAGAAAAAACTATGATCATGAAGCTTGTTCTAAGTGCTGTAGAAGTATCCATGATACTTCCAAAAGTTATGATGAGGATATAAGTGAGTTAACTAAAGCATGTATGGTTACTCTTGACTACTGTCCTGAAGACGATATCTGTGAAAATTCCCTTAATCTCTTTGATGATAACCATACTTGTCCTCCTAACAGTCCTGATTATTCCACGATGCACAATCTTACTTCTCTAGAAGTATTTCAACTGGAAAAGTAAGCCTTGATTAAAAAGATTGAAGATATGGAATGTCAACTGTTTAATTTAAAACAGGAGGTTACTATCACTCGTATTTGTGATACTAATAAGAAACATCGAACTTTTTCGACTAATTATTTTAAGCATTATCAGCAAATTACACATGATTCTATGTCATTCTCAAATCACTCTGAAAAGGATGATATGGAGAGATACAAGAACTTACCAAATAGTTTGGTCTCCTTGTGTGAAAATCAGGATCATCTTGAAATTGTATGCACTAAAGACCAATAAATTTTCTCATCTGTTAAACCTTGTTTTCGTAAGATGAAAAAGAGATCTTCGATGAAATCTTGTTTTTTGTAAAAAGATATTTTCAAAACTATTCATAGTTTGCGAAATTCAACAAATAAGTTTTTCAAAACGGTGCTAAAAAGGGAAAAAAATGATATGTGTAACTCTCCTTTCTTGAAGGAAAAACTGTATGGGATGTCGTAGGCTCAACAAATTAATAAATATATTTCCCATTAATTAACTGGTAATATAGCGATAGTAAGAGATCGTTCCCACAGAGAGCTGTGTAATTGATAGGTTATTTGATCAGCAAAATAAAGTAAATACCAAAGGAGGTTTTGGTGTAAGATAAATATAAAGACAATAATAAAAAAGAGATGGTTAAGGAATCCTTCGTCGTTACCAAGCGATAGCTGGATTAAAATACTTATATATCTTTCGTTAGAACCATTCATCACCAACCGTAGAATAGCAGGTACGCTTAGTTATCCCCAAAACTCCTTGTATCACCGGATAACAGGTACGCTTAGTCACCGGATTCTATTCAACTGAGCCGCCTTGAGGTAAGATTTCAAGGTGTAACTCAATCAAACACTTTAGGGTTTGTGAATTTAGGTTTAATTCCAGCAGTTAAACTCAGTACGCTCGGTTCACTTACTGGTGTTGTTTCCACATACGATTGCTTTACAGAATCCCTCTGCAAGGTCTCATGTTTTCTACTTGTGTAGGAGATGCACAACAATTACGGATCGTTCAACTCTCTACTAGCAATAGAATGACAAATGGATTAATCTGGTTGCGCACCCAAAACAATCTAAGAATCAATAATAGACCCTAGATTTAATGAAAACAAACGATGATGATTAAAACCTCAAGTAGATTTGTATTATTGATAACGATTCACTCTTGGAACATTGAATTCATCCTTAATCAATAAAGGATTTTAGCTACTCATATTACAAAGAAGATGAATAATGGTGGTTTCCCCCTAAAGGGGTAAACCCTAGGTTTTGATGTAGAACTTGTGATATGAGATTCGATTATTGAATGATATCCTTCTTTTACATATCTTAATACATTTTCATAGGTTTACATTACTTGGTCTCCAAGTATTTAGTTCGGTTCAAGAACCTGACCCGAAATAACGAAATAACGACCCCAAACGTGCCCTTAGGCCTTCCAAGGTGTTAATACACGTTTTCCACTTGCTAAATTCGCGAACCCAGTCCGCGAACTTCAAATTCCAGCAGATATTTTCAGAATTAAAGTATGAAACCCGTCCGCGAACTTTACTGTCTTCAGTATTCAATAAAAGCTTGTTTTGGCCACAACTTCTTCATCCAGAATGACCTCATTATTTTTGCATTCTTTTTATCTTTCAATTCTCTTCAAGATGATGATGAAAAATCCTTAATTTGAATGATTTAAGATCGATCTTTGGCCCTTCTCTTGATTTTGAGCGTTTTGCTCCTTTTCGTCGCACTTCTTCCACTTCTCTTGGACTTGGGCACATGGATACTTGGAATACTTCTCTTATTAGATCTTTTCAACACTTTGTAGCTCCTTTTGGGATGATTCACCTAATTGAGACAAATAAGAGAAAACCAAAGTAATAATACGAAAATATGCAAGAATAATATCTTAAACAAGTATGGAATGGACACTAAAATCATATGAATTATGCACTTATCAAATTCCCCCAAAATTAGCTTTTGCTAGTACTCGAGCAAACTACATAAAACTAATCCTAAATACAACAACTCCATGTCGTGAGTATACAATTACTCTTAGCATGAATAACAGGCCTTTATACCCCTAGGTGTCCCTAGTGGACGAGTTATAGTCTCGTGAGGGCTTACAAGAGGTATACCCACAAAACCTACTCCAATTTCTCGCCTTGGAAGAACCACTAAGGATAGACACAAGGCAAAAATACAAATAATTAGCTTGCATAAGTTCTTTAGCTGCAAACATCCCACATACATTTCAATCATCACATGTAAGCAATTACTTACGTATGACATTCAACCTGATTACAAAACTCTACTAAGATATTCCATACTTGTTGCAACGTTTGTCACAACACTCGCATACTGAAATCACATGGATAGATAAGAAAATGGAAATAGAAAAGTGAAGTGTGCAAATCTTGACTAAAGTGAAAGATGTTACCCACAATACTTGTATGAATATCGTCAAAAGATCTTTATTTATATCACAATAGTTGAAAGAAGCACCCATTTAACTCAACCACATGATTATATACTCTAAGCGCATGTTCCTTTTCAGCAAGTATGTGATAGTTTCCTTGGATCCTGCGTTCCACGCTTGCTTAGGCGACGGAGACAGGGACAACGTTTCACACATACTGCTATCAAAGTGTCAAGAACCTCATCAATAGTCTTTTTGACTTTTTATATAATGATGATATGGTTTTGGTTTTTATTGACTATGATTAGTCCGCAAATCCGGACCTATCATTTATTGGTGTCGATAAATGAAGAGGAGCCTTATTTATTTTTCTTTATTTTTTTTTTTTTCCGGCTCACTCTTTATGAGTGTAAGACAATTGTCTTATGGGGCTTTTAAATAAACTCAACCAATGATTACCTTGCTACAACATCCACGGCAGTATCAGGATCCCACCAAATCACTTTAGAGAAACATATAACTGCAAAAATAAAAAGAAAGTGATTCAATAATGATTAATTGCAAGGATAAATCTTTCAAACGACTACCATAGCTTAGTTTCACAATCAATTAAAAACGTATATATAATTAAGGATTGTGGAATGATAAAGTGGAACTCAATCTATAGATGTAAGAACTGTTTCAACCTTAAAAAGGTTTAGATAGTCATCCTAAATAGCTCATAATTAACTCCAAAAGATGAAGTCTCAAGAATTCAAGAAATCAAAGAGTAAATTTTTTATTTTTTTTTATGAAAGCCAAACATGCTTAACAACTCCCCCACACTTAAACTCAACATTGTCCTCAATGTTCAAAACCGAAAATTCTGATTTCTGACATAACAACCATGAAAAACTCAAAAACTGTACCAATGGGTAGAGAAATAGGAAAAACATCCTAAATGAAAGTTGTTCGCCTACGTATTTTCTATAAGGTGTCAAAATTTTACAGTATTTCTATAAATGGTCTGACTTTTATGGACTCCAGCCTGACTGACATGCAATCTGAAAAAAGGTTCTGTAAAAATACTGAAACTAAAATGTCCAGGCATATCACTCCTACTTAACAAACTCCAAATTTAGATTTTCTTTTTGGAAAATAAAGTTGAGTCTGTCCTCTTTAAAAGTTGGGGTTAACCACTCAAATCGGACTCTGTATAAAGTCTCGAGAGCTATTTTCGTAACAAGTGCGCAGTCAGAATTTTTCGACGAGAATTCGTCAAAACTTTCATTATAGATATAGGACTTTGTAAAATATAAGATGGGAATTCAAGATATGATATGCAAAACTAAGAAAATTAAAAACAAAAGGGATAGAGATATATAACTTATGGGTTGCCTCTCATTTAGCGCTTGGTTTAACGTCGTCAGCCCGACGTTATTGTTATAGTCCATACACCAGCAATCTGAAAATTTGGTAATCCTTCTAAATAACAATTTGCAGTTCAAATAATAGCTTCACAAAAACATTAGAACAAAATATAAATATTGAAGCTATCACTTTAATGAATTTTCCCCCACACTTAGTCCTTTCTATACTCGGAAGTGTATAGAGAATATAGAATTTGGGAACTTCAAAAGGTTCCTCAGCTTGGTGAACCTGCACAATACTCAATTCAAACACATCAAGTGGTGGATACTTAGAATAAAAACAATCCGTTAAAACTTTGGAAGCACATAACTCCAATCCTAAGTGAGGTATTTTCCTAAAAGTTGGGTTAAAAACTTTTTGAGAAACTACTTCAATTGGATGGAAAGGATCAATAAATATAGAATTATGCAAAGGATTAGATAAACCTTGTTTCGGATCCTCATTAATTATCTCCAGTGAATTATTTACCTCAAGTATATTGTGGTCCTCTATCGAACTATTATTATCTAGCTCAATTGGGTCTTCCACGACTTTAATCAATTTGGTTTCATTCTTAATCTCAATTTATTCGTCAACCTCTTCATCGGAATCATAATCTTCCCCAAAAAATTCTAATTCATTCGTGCAAATACTAGGGTCTTCCGTATGAGTCTCCGACAAAGTGAAAGTCGAGTCTACTTCTTGCAAATCAACCGGCCTAAAAACATTGTAATATGGATGTTCATTGTAATGCTGATATGCATGTGAGTATGTCACACCGTTCATAACAATGGTTCGGTCATACCAAAGCTCCTCTCCGAAGTTGGAATAACTTCATCACTGTTACAAAGGATTTCCAAGGGTTGCTCATCTTTCTCCATTTCCTCCTTAAGTTGATTCATGTCTCTCCTTAAGTTGTTAATAACCTCTTGAAGTTCTTGGAGTGATTGATAAACACTTTGTTGATATTGATCAATACTTTGTTGACGTTGCTCTAATCCTTTATAATAATTTTCTATTTGCACATGAATATCTTCCATCATGGAACACATTTGGTCTGCAACACTTTGAGAAATAGGATTAGAAGCATAACTATCCTCCCATCCTTGTGATTGTTCACTTACATGCCCGTCATAAGGTTGTTGACATGTATGGAATATCCATAAGGTTTCGTGGGATATTGATCATAGCCAAAAGATTGGTTTTGATTGTACCCATAGGATGGTTGGTAGTTGTCATAAGAATGAGATTGAAAACCATATTGATTAACACTATTATATGTTGATTGGTCTTGTGCTTCGTACATGTTTTTTTCCGTAAGGAAACATGACGACTCACAAGAACAAAAGAGAACATAAAAACAAAAATAAAAACTAAACAAATAACAAATCAATTAGCGACTGCTCCCCGGCAGCGGCGCCAAAATTTGTATGGGATGTCGTAGGCTCAACAAATTAATAAATATATTTTCCACTAATTAACTGGTAATATAGTGGTAATAAGAGATCGTTCCCACAGAGAGCTGTGTAATTGATAGGTTATTTGATCAGAAAAATAAAGTAATTAACAAAGGGGGTTTTGGTTGAAAGATAAATATAAATACAATAATAAAAAAGAGATGGTTAAGGAATCCTTCGTCGTTACCAAGCGATAGATGGATTAAAATACTTATCTATCTATCTTTCGTTAGAACAATTCATCACCAACCGTAGAATAGGCTGTACACTTAGCTATCCCCAAAATTCCTTGTATCACCGGATAACATGTACGCTTAGTCATCGGATTCTATTCAACTGAGACGCCTTGAGGTACGCTTACAAGGTGTAACTCAATCAAACACTTTAGAGTTTGTGAATTTAGGTTTATTTCCAGTAGTTAAACTTAGTACGCTCGGTTCACTTACTGGTGTTTTTTCCACACACGATTGCTTCATAGAATCCCTCTGCAAGGTCTCATGTTTTCTACTTGTGTAGGAGATGCACGACAATTACGGATCGTTCAACTCTCTACTAGCAATAGAATGACAAATAGACTAATCTGGTTGCGCACCCAAACCAATTTAAGAATCAATCGTAAACCCTAGATTTAATGAAAACAAACGATGATGATTAAAACCTCAAATAAATTTTTATTATTGATAAAGCTTCACTCTTGGAACATTGAATTCATCCTTAATCATTAAAGGATTTTAGCTACTCATATTACAAAGAAGATGAATAATGGTGGTTTTCCCCTAAAGTGGTAAACCCTAGGTTTTGATGTAGAACTTGTGATATGAGATTCAATTATTGAATGATATCCTTCTTTTACATATCTTAATACCTTTTCATAGGTTTACATTACTTGGTCTCCAAGTATTTAGTTCGGTTCAAGAACCTGACCCGAAATAACGAAATAACGACCCCAAACGTGCCCTTAGGCCTTCCAAGGTGTTAATACACGTTTTCCACTTGCTAAATTCGCGAACCCAGTCCGTGAACTTCAAATTCCAGCATATATTTTCGGAATTAAAGTAAGAAACCCGTCCGCGAACTTTACTGTCTTTGGTATTCAATAAAAGCTTGTTTTGGCCAAACTTATTCATCCGAACTTGGAATGACTTTATTCTTTTTGCATTGTTTTTATCTTTCAATTATCTTCAAGAATGATGATAAATCCTTAATTTGAATGAGTTAAGATCGGTCTTTGGCCCTTCTCTTGATTTTGAGCATTTTGCTTCTTTTCGTCGCATTTCTTCCACTTCTCTTGGACTGGGGCACTTGGATACTTGAAGTACTTCTCTTCTTAGCTCTTTTAAGAACTTTGTAGATCCTTTTTGGATGATTCACCTAATTGAGACAAATAAGAGAAAACCAAAGTAATAATACGAAAATATGCAAGAATAATAGCTTAAACAAGTATGGAATGGACACTAAAATCATATGAATTATGCACTTATCAAAAAAAGAAACGAGAAACAACAATTATGTCATCCCCTCGTAAGAAGTCACCCAACCCTGTCTTGGATTGGAAGAATTACAATCTATAATTTTGTTTAAGATGATTCTTGTCTTTTTCTCTTGGGCAAGAATCATAATCTTCAAGAGGTTTGTGATGAAACACTTTTGTTAATTTCCTAATCTGGTTCTGTTTCTTTTTGTTTTTTTCTCAAGAGCCGTTTGTGTACATAAATGGTTTTCCCTGCAAGACTTTTTTCGCGAGATAACCAAAATTCTGTTAGGGTTTTGGTCAAAGGTCTCTTTTGAAATTTTATCCCCTATCTTCACTCCTTCTTAAGATGAAGATTTATCCTTGTTGTGAACATTTCATTATTATCTTCTATCATGTCCTCATCAAGTCTTTCTAGCAAAGAAAGTGATGTCTGGACTGTTCTTTTTCCCTCTAAGAAGATTCGTTTTGATTCTTCCGATAATGAGTTATGCTTTGACAAACGTGTTTAATTTCCTCTCTGGATGGGAACTCCCCTGTCTCTCATTTTGATAAGATATCTTTAACCATGAATCTCGTCTTGGAACAAGTACGTGCTCGGAAGAGTGAACTCGAAACTTCTTCCAAGAGACTTGAAGAAAAGATGGATAATCTTGAATCTAGGATTGATCTGATTGAAAATGAGCTTGATGAATATAGGGAATATGAGAAGAGTATTCAAAGTAAGTGAAATGTTTCATATGAGTTGTTTTGATTTTGCCTAGGAAACTTCTTATGAGAATTTTATTCTTGTATTTTTTAGAAGGATTACTATGGTTTGGAATAGCCATTATTGTGCTTACACATAGCTATGTCCAACGTTTTCATCTTCATTGTTTTTAGATTTATTTATTTAAATTCTAAAGTTGCTTGGAAGACGATTTTTGCAATATTAATCTTTATGGTTTTATATATTGCAATTTGTTATTGGATATGTGTGTTTGCGTCCGCGCCTATGATTGTCCCATACGTGGTCAAAAGTTAAGTCTTTCGTATGTCGATATGCAAGTATTGATAAAGGATTGAATGAACTTTTGACAAAAACAAAAGATAAGCCTATTATATGTCATTATGCAAATATTGATGGAAGATAGGATGAGCTTTTGTTTACGAAGATTATGTCTATTATATGTCATTGTGCAAATGGTGATGAGAAATAGAATAAATATTTGTTTATTCCATAGTATTGATCTTCCCTGATCCATATTCTTATGTATATATTGTGCGGCTCCGTAAGTTCTCTTATGTTGAGCATATCCGATTAAATTAATCATGGGTTCTCTTGTGGTTAATTTAATTGTGTTCTTGGATACAAATTCATATTCTTATATGATTTTTAATGTCCAAAGAAATCCTTCTTTTTTTGTGAAAGTAAGGTCGCCTTTGTTGTTCTTTCGGGAATGCCATTGTATTGGGGAGAGTTCTTAGTTGAACTTGTGCTTAATTGCCAAATCTTTGTGAGGAGTGCAGATGTGGAATATTATCGGGGTTATCTTGTATCTTTATAAACTCCTTGATGAATGCATTTAGCTTCGTCTATATGATTGCATCTAAAAAAGTTGATATGTACTTTCTTTTGGTCATGAAGTGTCTCTATGGAAATTTCATTAAAATCCCACTAGTTTTCGTACCTTTGCCAATTTTATTGATAAAAAGGGGGAGAATTAATGTGTAGTTCACACTACAAATACATATATTTTTCGGATCATTATGTAAGGGGGAGTGGTTTTCATGTGAGATGAAGTATTGACTAAGGGGGAGTGATACATATCACCATAGTATTATTGTCGAAGTTGTGATGCAATTGAACTTTGATGTTGTGTAATAATACTATGACACGGTGTAACAATGATTGAGAGCTTTTATTTTCTCATTGTTATGGCTATGAATCTTCAACAACGATGATGATGCATTAAATATCTTTGGAATCATTGGAGTACTTGGAAGTGACGAAGATTTCGAGTAATGTTGAAGAACCAAGGAGATCATGCATGTGGAACAGAAGCTACAAAGTTTATTTATTTTGTATTCCATATGTATTGATAGTTTTTTCACTAAAATTGACAAAATGGGAGATTGTTAGAGCATTGCTCGGTCGAACTCGCAACCGTTGCTATCTCAAGCTTGTTGTCAAGTTTAGTTGTCAAAACTATAAGTATTGATTTCTAGTCTACTCATAGATAAGTCTCGGATTAGGATAGAAAGTGTAGTTGAGCTCTAGACTTCACGACGTTTATCATGTAAAGACGAAGAACTACTCAAGGAACTGGTGGAACTTCATCGACAAAAAAGTATGTGGAGACTTGAACTTATCTATCACTCAAAACTCTACTCTATCTCCTATCTTGAGACAAAAGTCGTATTGCTATATAGACTATGATTATACACATGTACTATTTCGAGCTGAGTTTATCTCGCTTATTTATTTCTCGAAATATGTGTTGGTAAGCTTTCGCTTTGTCCAAGTTCATCTATACTAGTGACGAAAGTCATATTTGTTTCAATTACTTGAAAATCGCTTTGACGAAAAATAGTTTGTGAACAACAACTATATAACGTCCTCTAAGAATGTTTAAATGGTTCAAATGAGAGTTTAGAATATATAACCATGATTGGATATAAGCATTGTGTGATAACTCATAATTGTATAAGTCCAAAATCCTTGAACCAAAGTATGCGTACTTTGCTGCTCGGGATAACCGGAACTAAAGTCCGCGTACCAGTACGCGAACTTCCGGAAGTTCACATCCCGTGAATTTCTGCTGGAGTTTGTGAACTGAAAACAAACTTATTCCGGGTACTTAAGTATGCGTACCAGTATGCATACTTAAGTGGGTTATTTTCTAAAAACAGTTTAATTCGTGAACTAAGATATTTATATATTAAGGAATGCAATCTTTGCAAACCTTGGCTATAATGTTCATGAATCGATTCGAGTGAATCAAAACTGTTTTTGTTTCGATTGTGTCTTGTATACTTCTATGAGATCTAATCAATTGAACAACTCTCTAACTAGTTCATTTGAGTCATTTGAACTAGTTGTGGTAAAGAAGAATACGGTTGATACGAAAGTGCTCATATGGATAACCTATGGTTAACTACTGTTGAACCAACGGCTTGTACCCGTTTAGGTACGGTTACACAAACCTAAATGAACGTGCATTTTATGTATGTATAACAAGCTAAGTTCGATCTAACGGTTGAAAGATATTAACTTGAATCTAATCAGGTTTTTCATCTAACAGTGAATATTGAATGCTTTGTTACCAAGGTAACTTAGATCGCAAACCTGATTTGAAGACTATATAAAGGAGAACTCTGACAACTGGGAAACCTAATCCCTACACCTCCTGTGTGATACTAGTTGTATACTAGAGTCGATTCTCCTTTAATCTTAGGTTTCTATCGAGACCCTGTAGGTTAACGAATTGAAGACTTCATTGGGATTGTGAAGCCAGACCCAACTATCTTCTATATAATTGTGTGATCTGATATTGTTGTTTCTATCGTATTTGAGTACAATCGTAAGAATTGGCTTGAGATTAATTTCTTCGATAAGCAAGATAGAAAAGTAGTCACAAACATCTTCTACTCATCGTTTGTGATTCCACGATATCTTGTTTCGCTAGTCGATTAAGATTATTGTCAGGTGATTGATATTTCTAGGTTGTTCTTCGGGAATATAAGTATGGTATATCAATTGGTTCCTGTTCACCTTGATTTATCAAAAGACGGAACAAAACTCGTAGGTATTTCTGTGGTAGACAGATTTATCTATTCCTGTAAACTTTTTTGTGTGATACAGATTTGTTTATTAAAGTCTTCGACTTTGGGTCGTAGCAACTCTTAGTTGTGGGTGAGATCAACTAAGGGAATCATGTGCGTAGTATCTTGCTGGGATCAGAGACGCAGGGAGCACAACTGTACTTTGGATCAGTGTGAGATTGATTGGGGTTCAACTACAGTCCAAACCGAAATCAGTTTGTAGTAGGCTAGTGTCTGTAACGGCTTAATACAGTGTGTGTTCAATCTGGACTAGGTCCCGGGGTTTTTCTGCATTTGCGGTTTCCTCGTTAACAAAACTTCTGGTGTCTGTGTTATTTCTTTTCCGCATTATATTTTCCATACAGATTGTTAAGAAAAATATTGGGTGTGGTTGTTAGATCCCGCTTTTTCAGTGCCACAACTCTCCTCCACTGATTTGTTTTCAATCAAAATTTGGCCTATCAAGTACTAAACGTTAGATAAAGTTTAGTTGTAAAGAAAAACTATAATTTAGCCGTAGATTTTTGGTTAGGTTCATTATACTCTCGAAAAAAGTGGGTGATGATTTCTCTAGAGACTCTTTGGTTGCGAATATTCGATCACTTTAAGACTTAATATCAGGTAACATTTGATAATCATTAATCCAACAGTATAACTTTTCGTTTGCGTTAAAATATAATTGGCTTAGTCCCCTCGTGAAAAAATCCTAGATCCGACCCTGCTCTTTCGTACAGTATTTATCACATGCAGGTTCGGATTACCGCAAACGAAGAAAACAGATTTCAAGAGATTATTAAGTTCCCCCACTGATAACTAATTAGCATAATCGTGCACATGTTAAATGCATGTAATCATCCGTTCATCCATACTTGAAAAGACATTCTAGCATAACACCGTATAATATTTATTTATTTTTGAAGAAGACACTTTTTATTGAACACCAACACAAGATACAAGACTGAACAAGCCCCACTCACAAAGAAAATACAAGATTTCTAAGACCGACTATCCAAAAAGCAGAAGTTTAATCCTCCTTATGGGTAACATCCTTAAGAAGATAAGGGATGATAACTTTTGGTGGATTTAATTCCCACTGATGAGAACATTTCATTCTCTGGAATTTTGCCGCCACGGGACGAATATCCTTTGCTAATTTCCAAATAAACATTTGATATTTGTAGGAACCTCCAAATGCCAAATCAATAACCACATTTTTTTGTTGTATTGTTGTAACCATGTGTTAAGACTGCTGCACCAGAATAGCCATATATGTCGAATTAACTGAAAATTGGCCATTTTTAGTTAGAAACCATCAAAATTTGTTTGTGGCTGGCTGCTGAGGTATACTGATGTTGTTAATGTACTGAAGTTGTTGGGCAGAGCAAACTTGCTGCAATTTATCAATCCCCCAGCTTCTTGTACTATGATCAATATAATCCGCCACTGTATCTTGTGAGTTCTGAACATTAAGAATATGACGATGATAATTCTTGTGAGAAACCTTTCCAAACCAGTGACCATGTATATTAATCTTTTCCCCATCACCAATCTCCCAAATATGAGATTTGCTAATCCATTGCAAACCTCTTTGTATTCCATTCAATATCCATGTGCCATTTTCTTAACTTCACTATACAGAGGATCGGAATTAGTAAAATATCTTGCTTGAAAGGGGACAAAAACTAACACTTGATGCCTGATGGTGTAGATTTTGTAGACATTGATTGTTTGCATTTCCTTCTTCTCCATACAGTCATGAAGCAATCATAATTCACTCGCACAACATGAGATATGATACGGGGGAAAATGGTAAGGATGTGGTGGTTTGAATAGGATTAGCACGTCATTGTAAACATTATACTTTTTAATTGGCAATAAAGCAGGTACGACTTTGAACCAGAATCTTGGTGTACCAAATGACCACAGTTTTATTTGATTCGAGCCACGGTTTTGGAAATTATAACGGTTATATCCGCCCCTAAACAATGTGGATGAATCCTTTAAGAAAAAACATATCAATCCATAATTTGACACATTGAAATACAACCCCTACAATTCCACGACTACAATCCATTTGAATTTGGTCCGTAGCTATTCATCATAATTTCAAATTTTATTTTTTTCAAATTATAAAAATAGCTCAAAAAAAGGCAAATGTATTATAAAATATGTGAGACAGTGAGTTGGAATCTTAGAGAAATCGGTGACTTAATAAATAAAATATTATTAGAGGGCGAGCAAAAAATGATTTTAGGAGGGGGGAAATTTTTGTTGACTTGTTAGCTAAAACTATTATCATAAATTTTCTAATTAAAATTTCCTAGAAAATTTGAGGGTTACTCAAATTAATTTAGAGCCATTGATTTTGATCCCATCTAGGCAAAGAAGATATGAGTTTTTTTGGAAATAGAAAATGTCCTTACTCCTTACCTTTACTCCAACACTAATCCTGAATCTTTCATTTTGGAATTTAGTATTTGTGTTAACTGAAATGCTTTCTCCTTCTCCTATTTAAATATATATAAAAAAAATCTTGTTTTTATCTTTAAAACCAAAAATTTCTGATTATTTAGTCGTTAATCGCCAATACTAAAATAAAATTTTCGTCGATTCAACCATATAACAGTGTCTAGTGCTCGAACTAAACATATATCGAGGAGAGATGGTGATCGTTGTTAGAGTATTACTCGGTCGAGCTCACACGTTTTGTTATCTCAAACTTATTGTCAATATCGTTAGATGTGCAAAACTATATCTTGATTTCTAGTCTATAAAGTTAAGTCTCGGACTAGGATGAAAGTACCAGTAGTTGAGTATCATATATCACTAAATAACGCTCAAAGATTGAAGACTAAAGAACAAACGAAAACATTTGAGATAATTTCATCTAACAATAGGTACGTGAAGACTGACCTATCATATTTACTCAAGACATTTATCATTCTATCTTATGAGACTATGTTGTATGATTTTAGTAGATTTAATATTACAAAGAAGAAATTTCGAGTTCAAGCTTGTCTTGGTTAATCTCTCGAAATATGCAATGGATGTTCATAGATCGTTAGCCATCTTAGTTAGAACAATTTACTGTTCATAAACTATTTGTGTTTCAAGTTGATCATTTGAAGATTGCCCAAGAAACAATGCATACTGTCTATGGCTATTGGGAATATTTTGAATTGATTACGATAGAAAAATAACAGCTTAACAATGGTATACATACTTGTATGTTTTACAAAAGTCCGTCTGAATACTAAGTGTTGTGTTGATTTGCGAACCCAATATGAGAACTCTTTACATCTGAGTTAGTGAATAAGATAGGTTCACAAACCTGGATTGCAAACCCCTAATTTCCAAGGTTTGCAAACCATGTGGCCTGACTTTCACTAACTGTCAAGATCTGCAAACCCTTGTGGGCTGAATTTGCGAACTGTCAAAGATTTCCAAACCAACCTAGTTCCAGTATTAACAGAAGTATACAAATTATTCTACATGACTGTGTTCACTTTTACTACATCTCTTTTAGACACTTATTAGACGACTTTATTCACAAAATCACGTTGTAGATCATAGATTAGTCTTGAGTGTTATTGAACACCACTATGTGTTTATAAGTTCAAAGGATACTTATCCGCTATGAACCATCATTGTGCACAGTTCCATAACCATGGACCATAATGCATATTTTTCTGTTTAATTTCAAGGAAGATATCTCACATGATTACATTAATTCCTATAAGAATTTCATCTTAACTGAGAAAGTGTTTTCTTAAATTTCAAGTGACCCTAGATTGAATTCAAAGATACCCGAAGTATTGAAAATTTATAGATAGAGAGAATCTTGCAACAGGATTTCTTAATCCCTGATAATCTTGTGTCCTATATAGTTGCAAACTAGAGTCGTCCTCTTTAGCCTGAATTCTTCATAGAATTGTATTCTAGGTTGCGAATTTAAAGACTTCACTTAGGGATTCGTGAAGTTCGATCAGACTTTTTACCTGATAATTCTTGAATCTGGATTTTGGTCTTATTGATCTTTAAGGTTTTCTTAATCTTGGATCAGGAAATAGATAGATAGAAATCACAAAGTTCCCTTCTTCTCGGGCTTTGTGATTCCTCAAGATTGATATTTAAACTCTTTTTTGATGTGTTTGGATCTTTCTTGAGAGGTGGTTGGTGATGCAGGTTTTTTAGATAACTGAGTGTAATTGTTTCAGGTTCTTGAGGATTGTTGGACTTTTTCTACTGCAAAAGGGAAATGAAATAGGCTTGTCTGTCAGAGGCAAATCGGTATCAAAAGTCTTCATTGAGGTTAGAACAACTCTTAGGTTATAAAGGGCGTCAGCAGAATTGTGCGAGGTTCAAGAGGCATAAGGAACACGACTTTAATTGAATTCTTGGGAGAGTGAATTCGGTCTCAACTACATTCTAGTTTGAAATATGATAATGGGACAATATCTGTAGTGGTTTAATATTGTGTGGTGTTCAAACTTGGACGAGGTTCCAGGGTCTTTCTTCAGGTACAATTTTCCTCGTTAACAAATTTTTTGTGTATGTGTGCTTTTTACTTTTCCGTATTAAAAGTTATTCTTTTGATTTCTAAAAGTACTACATAGGTTAATACTTCTATTAAACTAAAAATTTGGTGGTGTACAAGGTACTATCATCTTCTCAATAACGATCCAAAAATTGGGCAAATACCCAATTGAAAAAAATCAATTGTGAGTCGAAACAATGAGGAAGATAGAAATTAGTCTCATGAAAAAGAAGGTGTTCTCCAGGAAGATTCATCCATCGAATCAGATGTTCAAACTCTCTAATTTTAGGGTTTCGATTGTCTGAATTCAAAATAATTCTCTCTAAACTTGCTATGGTTAATTTACAGTTACATAACATAATCGTCAAGTATAAATTATGAGTTTATCTCCCAAAATAGAACATCACATGCATAATCAGTATTAATGAAACATCTGCCAATTATTTCGTGAAAGATTCCCAACTGAACTTCTAGTTTGCAAACTAATTCGCCAACCTTCCCTGTATTTCTGAAACTCAAATATATGTAGTTTCCAAAATGGTTTCCCAATCTACCCTGAGCAAAAATATCAGAAGTTCATGAATTTCCCTCTTATGAAGTTTGGAAAATGATAAACTCAACTTTTTTAAAAAGAAAAGGGCAAATTGTATTAAGAATCAACACTCATTGAAAACATGAGTGTTAATAAAGAAGATCAAAGATTAGGGACTACTTACCATTGTATCCCAATTACAAATCAAAGTACTCAAAGAGAAACCTTCGAAAATTTTAGTATTTTTAGCCCAACTAAACAAGGTACATTTTACTGAGATGATAATCTGATCAAAGCTTCTCCTTTTATGTCCATAAAGTCTATCGTTACGCTCATTCCAAATGTTCCACCATATAGCAAATACTTAATTCTGTTCTTGTTTTTCTTTGAAGATCATTCCCAAATATTATACTTTATAGATTCAGCAAAGACCCATTTTACTCCAAAACTATCAAGAAAGTAATGCCAAGCTTTCCTAGTTTCTTTGCAATGGAGAAATATATGGATATTAGTTTCCGCTCAGACGCACACATTAAACACTCACTGGAATTTACCTTTCCTTCTCTCAGCAAATGATAAACTCAATTATATGGGATATTTTCAATTGATCCACAAATTGATTCTCAAACAATAAATTGTTTTGAACTAATACTATTAGGGAATTTTGAACATCTACGCTAGAATCATATTTCAAAGTTTTTAACAAGGCAATCTTGACTCGAGGTTTCTTCTTTGTAAATCTACTAGAAGTCATACGACATAGTCTCAATAGATAAAATGGTAAGATAGTGAGTAAAATTGAATGGTTAAGTCTTCACATACCTTATACAAAAGCTCTTCAAATGTCTTCGTCGATCTTCAGTCTTCGAGGTGATGTCTAATACTCAACTACCAAATTCTAACCTAGTATGAGACTTGACTTAGCATACTAGAAATCAAGAAATAGTTTTGATCATCTAACATTGGCAACAAGCTTGTGATACCAAAAATTTTGGGTTCAAAAGAGCGTTGCTCTAAAAATTCTGAAATCACTCTTAGTTGAATATTTTACTAATATAACAACTGTAGATATGCAAACTATGGGATATGGTGAGAATATTTCTTCGATATCTAGAAAGATATAGAATATTTTGGTTTCAGAATATCGCCCGGAGTGTCAAAGGAAAATACTTGAACATTAAGTAATAACAGTACATGTTCAAATCACTATGTCGATATTATGTGAACATTCTAAGTACATCTAGATGTTTTTACAAACCCGAAGACCACCAAACATATCAAAAATATAAACATGGACTAAATTTCCAACAAGATCGTCCAGGGATTGGTCTTGTACCTGAGATCCTTACTAGGGATCGGTTTTGAATTCTCTTTTGACTATGAGACAAAATTTCGCAAGTTTACTTCCTTAGATTGTGTTCATGATATTCCTTCATATATATTATAATCCCAAGGGTTGAATTCATTTTGAAAGTTCAATATACTAAAGTATAACAGGTTACCAATTAATGTTATGTCGATTCACAAAGTCCATAGATAAACTATACTTCGTAACACCATCTACCCAAGTAGTAAGAAACAACTAGTATATCTTTCCTTGATATTCAGTCATAGTACAATGATCAAGTGAACAGTATAGAGCCAATTAGTAAACAAACTTTACTTCATATGTTATGTTTTAAATAAGTAGTGACTTGAAAGAACAAAGATAACAATGGAACATCAGTTATGCTATTATTAACCTCGAACTGAAGGATGATGTGTTCGTTGATGTCGATATGTCTTCAATTTCTGCATGAGTAACAAGAGCGAGTCAATATTTTTACGTTCCTAGTCTAACCTAACCAAGTTAACTCAAGTAATCGAATCAAACAACTTCGAGTTTTGGAACTAAAATATGACAACCAAACTTGACATACCAACGCTTGGTGGGTTAAACCGAGCAACTCTCTAGCACCACTCCTCGTTAGACACCCAAGGGGTAGAGGAGAACTTGGTATTTGAAGAAATTGATCAGTTTAGGCAACTACCATGAGACTTGGAGGCAAAGATGAATGCCTTGGTGAAGAAAAAAGGGTTGTTCTCTAAGGGTTTGAATTCCTTGTTGGATAGTTTTCTTCAGAGTTGATATTGGTTTTGTCTTGACCTTGCTAGCTCGTATGCATCTTGCAAAGAATGGACACCAAGATGAGTTTTTACTTCACGCAAACCCTACCTTACTATGTTGCGCAGGTGTATAGGTGAAAACTCTTGGTTGAATTCCTAATAGATAAACCTGCCTTGCGTGAGCTTTACTCCAGAGGCTGTAGAAACTTCGTTCAATGTCTGATTTCAGCAGTTAACCTCAATACTCGAACAGAAAAAACTCGTCTCTCATTTTGAAAAGGAATATCTGGACTTGGCGATCATTTGGTCGTCGATATATACCTGTGAAATAGAACAAAAAATATACCTGGACTTGGGGATCATTTTTCAGTTGTGGTGCATTTAAGTGTGGCAGCCATATCTTTTTAACCATACACCGAACCAGCGAGTCGGGCTAAACACATAGGTAAATAGTTTTGTATGAAGGGTGCATTATCTAAGTCTCAGTTTGATAACGTCGTAACTTTTGTAAAAGCGATTTTTAGTTGTACGTTGATATGTGGTGGTGTGTCAAAAAAAGTATTTGGATGCTTCGTAAAATATAAACTAAAATTCGAACCTGATTAAGAAAAAAATGATCAAATTGTGTTTGGTAAAATATCAGGTTCAACTATTGTTGTTGTAGCAAATGACAAGAACAAACATATCCCTGAAACTAGTTTTAATTTAGTTATTCTAGTATCTGATTTTTATTATTATTAGGTGTTATTGTTATTTAAAAAAGAATTATTTTTCTTAACCACGTAACTGTTTTGGTACCAAAAAAAAAGTAAAGTTTTATTCTGTATGAAAAGGTTCAAATTTATAAATAAAATGCTTTGTAAATCTAGTTACAAAAGACTGAATGTGATCGAGTAAAAATAAACAACATTGCCGGATCCGGCATCATTTAAACTTTGTTTGAATCTTCAATTGTCAAATTGTTATCATCTACCACGGCTTCATCACTCACAGTGCTACCAACAGCATCCCTGCCTTTGTAAACCCAAGCAACCCACAAGTAAACAAAGAAATTAGCAACATTGATTGCAGTTAACAACCAGTAGAAATAATCAAGCCGGCTTTCGTTTAATTTATTCCTTAACCATCCTTTTTCTTCACCACCGGTGGCTTTTTGTATGATTGAGACTATTGTTGTACTCAACCAAGCTCCAATCCCAATCTCACTCAGAAACATTGCACTACTAAGACTTCTAGTCCCATCTGTGGCTTCATCATAAAAGAACTCCAACTGTCCGACATAAGTAAACACTTCAGCGCTGCCCATAAGGAAGAATTGTGGGAGCAACCAGAAAACACTCATTGAAAACGGCACTGGGTAGTGATCTTTCCTTCTTTTCTCGACTACTGCGGCAGAGATGGTGGCAAATATCGAAACGAATAACCCAACACCCATTCTTTGTAATGATGTAATGCCACGTCGATGGCCTGTTTGACGACGGAGGATTGGGACCATCCAGCCTTCATAGATTGGGACAAGTATTAGAGCATTGATGGAGGCAAAAACAGGAATTGATCCGGCAGGAATAAGGAAGTTGGAGCCAAGATTTCGATCCATGATCGAGGCTTGACTTATAAAGAAGGTAGAAAGTTGCGCAAATGAAATGGCAAGAGCTATGGTGGATGCCCAAACTGGTAATACCCTAATGAAAGATTTACATTCTTCAACTTGAGTGACTGTACATATATTCCAGCGGTCAGTAGTATCAGCTTCACGGTTAGTTATAACCGCTGCTTTGTCCAAGAACCTGACAACAAAAATTGCAATTTTACAATTTGGTACATGATGGCTTATCCGAAATACCGCACTTAGAGAAGATTTTGGCTTCATATTAATGTGCCTAAAAAATCGATTCTAGTCCATTATGTTAACAAATAGGTACCTGTATTGTTCGGTTTTGGAGAGTTTCCTGGCACCACTAATGTCAGATTCTTTAGTCTCAACCTCGAAAAGTACAGTTTCACGATGCACCTCCGCCCCTTTCAAATGATTTTTAACAGAAGCCACACCAACTTGAATAAACCTTGTGAAAGCACTTCCCATGGGTTTCTGGTACCGATATAACGGTATCCCTGCAGCTAATATGGCAATTGAACTGAACATTGCAACTGTAGGAATACCAAACCCCCACCCGTAGCCTTTTTGGACTTGTACATACACCAACACTGTAATACCAAGGAGTGCTCCAATGTTGATTGCAAAGAAGAACCAATTGAAGAAAGAGTACTTCTTGTAAACCTCCTTTTCGTCAGTCTCATCAAATTGGTCAGCACCAAATGATGAAACACATGGTTTTATCCCACCAGTTCCAAGCGCGATTAAGGCTAGGGAACAGTATAGGAAAGCTGTCTGGTTTTTACTTGCTGGCACACAATTAACTCGGCCAACACAAGGTGGAGGACGTAGACTATCTAATGATGCTGAGATTGTCAGCAACACCATTCCCTGATTTATAAATTCAATCAGACAACAAGATCAGGCAGAGCAAACGTAGAACAGAACAGTGTTGCTCAAACTAACCGGCTGCTGCAAGTGATTTTGAGCTGTTGATAATAAGTTTTGAATCCAATATGTTTGGCTGTTGAATCTTAATTTCATTACTTACCACAGCATAGATGCAAGAGAACACCATGATGGTTAAAAATCGTCCTAGATAAGCATCAGCCACGAAAGCACCAAGTAGTGTTAGCACAAAAGCGGCTCCAATCCAGTCAGTAACATGAGTTGCAGCAACAGGCAGCGATTGGTGCATCTCTAGAACCAAATAAGATACCATACTCACCGCAATCGCGTAAAATGCTAATCTCTCAGCCGCCTCATTCACTATAACATATGTATAGTGACTGTTAAGAATACAACATTTACTGGTCTAAAAATGTACCGATCTTACTATAATCCATGTGTATGTGTACCTATGATGAACGGAGAAGCCTTCCATCCTCCTGTTCTTCGCTTGTCGGCAATTCTGCCTCGGACATCAAGACTCCCATTGTTTACCAATTGCTTTTCATCTTCTTTCTGTATGTGATTAAAACCGAAGGTTAACATATGAAAGTCGAAGCGAAGTTATTCTCTTACAATGCAATACAAAAGTTAATTAATGTACCTCATTCGCAGCAAAGATTGTCTCCTGATTTCCGTCAGTTTCATCCTTCCTTAGCTGATCCCGTTGACGAAACGATCTACTAGTTGTAATTCCATCCATGATCGTACGGACTACTTAATTAATTAACCAGTTACTGATCTCAGTTAAGTTGAAAAAGATCAGTACTAGCATAAGATCTTTTTCTATGGGAACTCTCATAGTTAAATAGGAGAAGTACTCAACTACAGGTAGAGGTAGTAGTTGTATACAGGCCACAACATTTAATATTTTGACTTAATCCTCCGTCATGTTTGGACTACTTGCTTATTGATTGGTCCTTATTATCTCCCGGGCGGCTTTTCTAGTTGCAATGTTGATGCAGAAAGACGTAAATGCATCAACCAAACAGTTAACGGATATAGATAGATATTAATAAGTACGTTATAAATGCATCCTTGGTCCAACTCCCCTTTTCTAATAGTACGGTCTGAAAGAGGATGAAGAATTCACATGTCACATGCACTAGCACAATCTGCAATAAAGAAAAAAAGAAAAAAAGAAAAAAAAAGAGTTTGACCACGGTCAAATGTATAACAGGCAAACTTTGTCTTATATCTGTGTTAGTATCTCGATTCTCAACATAAATTAATCAAATGAAGATTTGATGCTAGTTATTGATAGATACACATATAATTGATGGAAAATGGGTCATTTGTCCAAATATTTTTAAAATATGGTTCAAATGGACGAGTAAAAACTAGTATGGATGAAATGGACACTAAAAAAATAACAAGGATGAAACTGGATTCATCCCGACTTAAACTTAAAAAATGGTAAGGATGAAACTGGATGCATCCCGATGTAAATTAAAAATAAGAAAAAGTATTTGAAAATGGGTAGGATGAAACTGTTTACATTCCGGCTATTTTTAAATTTTTGTCAAAATCTAAATATCTTTTTCACCCAGAAATTGTGATTTTGATTTTTTTTTAACCAATTTTATGTATAATCGGAGGTGTGGGAATATTATTTAATAAACAAGGGCCGGAGCACAAAGATAGTTAACAAAGAATGTTTCAAAGTTCAAACTGAATGCCGTCCGTCTGAAGGATTGATTTAAATCAATAAAGTTATAAAAGTGTTTTTTTGGTTTTAACTCGAAGCATAATTTGAGAATCTAGAGTAGTTTAAGTTAGTTGATAATCAGTATTCGCGGTCTTCCAGATATTGGATCTAGCACTAGGTTGAAAACTATAGAAAGAAACCCCTTCAATCCAGCAAATGTCAGTGATCTATGAAGCTTCATTTATACCAGCTTCAGCTAAATGAGCAATCATGATTGGCTCGTGTACATCTGACAGTTTGGCTGTTCTTTGACAGGTTTGGAAGCCCATTAACTTGAACTTTGTTGACAATAATTTAGGGGTGAGCATTTTATGCGGAATCTTCGGATTTAACCGGGATCAACGGTATTTTTGCGGATGGATGTTCGAACCGTTTGCTAATGGGTTGGACACGGATGAGATTTTTGAAATCCAACGGATTACGGATCGGGTCTGGATACAATCTTGGAAATCCGTTGGACATCCATATCCGTTAGATTAAGGGCATTTATATAGTTTCTAGAAAATATATAAATAGTTTTAGAATTTTTAATGTGTTTGTTTGGAGTGTTGTCCATGACATTTCTATATTTATTTATTTTTTGATGGGTAAAGGACACTTATATATTTATATAGGTATATAAAATGTGTAGGTTCTATAAAAAGTCATCTATATTTGTTTTATTTTTTCATTATAAATTTGAATTAACACAAATCCATTGGATTATCCGCACCCAATTCGTTTATTCGTGTATCCATTGGATGCAAATCCGTCGGATGTTGGATTGGATGCGGATGCCAAATTTGAAACTCGTAGTGGATTGGATTGGATGCGGATGAGGTAAAAACCGGTCCATATCGTCCCATACTCACCCCTAGTTGACATGGCAAACCATGTAAGTCTAATCCCATCCCGTGATCATATATTAATTATATGTCCTTCCTTTTCAAACCCAACAAATATATCCTTATTCAACAGTAAATATGTCCCTACTTTTTTATAACCTTATCCATTTAATATTACATTACCTTAATACCCTCATCCATGTAATATTTTTCTTTATTTCAAAATGGAACAAATTTCTTCCTCTACCACTTCACCACCACCACCACCAACATTCAACTACCATTCCACCAATACCGTTCAATAACCACTACCTACCAACCGCGACTACCACCAAGTATTCCACCACCACTCCTTCACCACCACCATTACACCACCAACAAGTCCTCCACCACCACTAGTCTGTTGCCGCCACCACCACTAGTCTGTTGCCGCCACCACCACTAGTCCGTCGTCGCCGCCGCCTCCACCACTGGTTCAGATATTTTTGTATCAACAACAATAGTTGATCCATTTCAGTTGGATCAACAATGGATGTTTATCCATTTCAGTTGGATCAACAGTGGATGTTTATCCATGATGATGGATCAACAGTAAATGGCATAAAACTGAAATTGATATACCCTTTATAAACAGTAGAAGTTTATCCATTTCAGAGTAGAAGTTTATCCAGTGCAGTTGGATCAACCGTATAAGTTTATCCATTTTAGTTGGATCAACAATGGATGTTTATCCATGCTGATGGAAAAACGCTACCATTTCACCAGTTGTAGTTTCAGATCCACCATCAAAACCATCAACCACCATTAATAATCCATAGCAGCAACCGTCACTGTTTTCTATGAAGCTTCAACACCAATTCGAACCACCACCACCGTCGCCACCAGAACCACCACCGCCACTACCATTATCATCCTTACTTCCCTCTTCATATTTTTATATTCCCTGTAATTCCTACACATTTGTCACTACCCTAAAATTCATCTAATTATGAATCTTCTCGCAACAGACCCATTCTTCCACCAGCTGCAGTTTCAGATCCACCAACAAAAACATCAACCACAAACTATAATCCATAGGAGCAATCGCCACTGTCTTCTCTGAAGCTTCAACACCAATTCGAACCATCTGAACCAATTGAGCATATACAAAATCCTAAATCGAATCTTCATCTCGTCAAATCTGATTTTGAAAATTAATCTTCGAAATCACGAACCAGTTGGCAGCGATGAAGATGGTGATAGTTGCAGAGCTGGTGACGGTGAAGAAATCATCGTTAGAAGAAGAACCCTAAAACTATCAGATCTATGATTTAAACATGAAAATCGATTTAAAATTGATTGATTAGACCTAAATCGATCTAAATTGATTGGAGAAACAGTAGTGATGGTTGTGGCAGTGACGACGGATACAATCGTGGTTGTGACGATGGTATTGGTTACGGTGGTGGCGTAAGAGACGATGGTGGTACTGGTAGAAACGATGGAGTTAGCTAGATTCGACTGATTTTTTTTAGAAGCGAAGAAGAAGAAGTACTAAAAGGCTAAATAAGGAATTATTAAGATTATGTTTTCATATAAAATTTCGATTATGCCATCAGAGACATTTATAAAGTCTGTTAGGGATATTTTTGAAGGCCCGTCAAACACAAGGACAATAGTTCAATTACCACTTGTTTTCCCAGTACCCGAGTGGTTGCGATGTGTACGGCTAACTCAAAGGTATGCGGTAATGTCTTGTTGCAACCATCAGCCAAGAATAGTAGTCAAACAGAAAATCTACATATTTCTCGGATCAAAAAGATACGTCAACCACTAATCATTTCAGTATGTAACTCACTCTTATATGGATATGTATGAATGATCGGGTATGTAATTGACAGTGCACGGAAAAACTCATAGAAATAAAAATCATTTATTTCTGTTTATTTTTTGTGTGAACACATTATATGTCTGGCTAAAATTACGACTTTATTTGTGTATCAATTAAAATCACAAGCACACTAGCTAGCTAGTTGGACTTTTGATCCCATTTAATTTCCTAGCGGGATCACCAGGACTGAAATGGTCCAGCCAGCAGCTTTTGGTTGTTATGATTCTGATCACAATGTTACGATGAAGTCGAGTGATGACTTCAGACTTTATTTCACCAATAGTAGTGGAGAAGGGGAGGAGACTGTGAGCCACTAAGACAACATGCCTTCAGGCTTGGGAAACCGCAATGATAAGTGCATCTCTATCAACATCTTTATGTAGTATGGTCCCGTCTGTCGGTTCCACCTTTCCATCACCCAAGTTGCAACTTAATTACTTGTAGGTCTGCCGTATTTATTGTTTTCGACTAAAAAGGCTTATAATGTAGTAGTGTATAAAATTTCTTCTACATGTCAATTATTTCCAATTGGTGTAAATGTATGCTTTTGAAGATCCTGAATCATTCACTACTTACATATTTTTTTGAATAAGATGTTAAAAATATTGCATATTACGATAAATGTACAACCGCCTTAAAAGGTGGAGTTGAAAAAAAATAAAAATTCAAAACCAGGTAAAAACTTGTTTAAAAACCTAGTATAACAAAGAGGGTTAAATGAAATTGTTGATGGTGATTTTTAGTCTAGGGTTCAAATCGTAAAACCTTAGTTAGACAGTGACGTCACATTTGAATAATAATGTCGCCGCTAGCACATTTATTGAACCATTCAATATGTCTGCGTAAAATTACCGGGATACTTTTTTTATATGCCATGCTCCACGACAGAGCCCTCGATACTGACTGGCATCATCTCTGTACATGCCAGCCGTGCATGCTAGCCAAAAGTGCCAATCACGCGTGCCACATATTTTAAACTAGGGTTTCGACACGCTAAACCCTAATAGCGATATCTCCGCGCCAAAGGCATGCCAGCCATGCCAGTCGCAACCACCGTGCCAATGGCATGCCATGCCAGCCACATCTCCGCGCCAAAGGCATGCCAACCATGCCAGCCGTACAGCCGTGCCAATGGCATGCCATGCCAGCCACATCTCCGCGCCAAAGGCATGCCAACCATGCCAGCCGTACCATAGTTCCAATGGCATGCCATGCTAGCCACACCTCCGCACCAAAGCCATGTCGGCCATGCCTCCATGCCGCTGGCTGCCAAACGAAGGGTTGCAACAATCAACAACCACCCTTCATTCTGAGATGCAAATCTCAGCCGTCCAAGTTCGCCACCAAACGCGTTGCAACTTTTGGCCCAATGCCAAGCCATAATTTTGGCCGCGCCTAAACTATGCCAAAATCCTAATTTTGGTCGCGCCTAAAACTATGCCAAAATCCTGGCTTGGTCGCGCCTAAACCATGCCAAATCCATGCCGGCCATGCGTCCATGCCTCTGGCTGCCAAACGAAATGTTGCAACAATAAACGGCCACCCTTCCTTCTGAGATGTCTTAACCGTCCAAGTTCGCCACCAAACGCGTGGAAACTTTTGGTCCAATGCCAAGCCCTAATTTTTGCCGCGCCCGAACTATGTCAAAACCCTAATTTTGGTCGCGCATAAAACTATGCCAAAATCCTAGCTTGGCCGCGCCTAAACCACGCCAAAGCCATGTCGGCCATGCCTCCATGCTGCTGGCTGCCAAACGAAGTGTTGCAACAATCAACGGCCACCCTTCCTTCTGAGATGCAAATCTCAGCCGTCCATGTTCGCCACCAAACGCGTGGCAACTTTTGGACCAATGCCAAGCCCTAATTTTGGTCGCGTCTAAACTATGCCAAAACCCTAATTTTGACCGCGCCTAAAACTATGCCAAAATCCTAACTTGGCCGCGCCTAAACCATGCCGGCCATGCCTCCATGTCGTTGGCTGCCAAACAGAAGGTTGCAATGATCAACGGCTATCCTTCCTCCTGAGATCCAGATCTCAGCCGTACAAACTTTCCGCCAAACGACTTGTGCAATATTTTGGCTATGGTGTCAACTCTTGGCCACGGTGCCAAATCCTTAATTTGGTCACGCCAAAGTCATCCCGGCCATGCCTCAATGTCGTTGGCTGCCAAACGGAAGGTTGCAACAATCAACGGCTATCCTTCCTCCTGAGATGCAGATCTCAGCCGTACAAACTTGTCACTAAACGACTTGTCGCAACCTTTGGATACACTGCCAACTCTTTAGCCACGACACATACTTAGCTATGCCAATTCTTTGGTCACGACACCAATTAGCCACTCCAAGAGCATGCGCAAGACATGCCAGCACCGTATCCACGCAATTGGCTACCAACGGAAGGTAACCATAATCAACGGCTAACCTTCCTCTCAAGATGCGAAATCTCGGCCGTCGAAATTCACCACCGAACCGGCAATCCTCTCAATCTTAACTTGCCAAACAATAGAAATATGCTACACGTTTTCCATGAAAACACTCGAGACATCAAAACATGTCACAAACTGGGGGATGCTCATCAGGGTATTGGTCTGGCGGTTTACAGCATGCGGCATACACTACGCCCGTTACAAGAAAGTGTCATAAGAGTGAAGCGGTTAGTAAATACAAGGAGTAATGGTGAAACGTTTCGTTCATTATGGAGACATCAATTCCAGGCGTTACGCATTACCGCTTTCTTACATTTACTCAACCGTTTCCACTTCTTACGAGACCTGGGTACGTTTCGTTGCGACTTGTATAAATAGGTCTCACCTATTTCCACCAAAAAGAAGTTTGGGTTAGGAGAATACAACACTCATAAATCACTTGTTAGCTTTCCCATCTGTTAGCTTTCCACTTTCTGATACAAGTCGTCAAACAACTACTCTTCCCGAATCAACTATTCTGGTCTCAACACTCTCTTCGCTTCCCTCCCTAGACCAACCCTTTTCCTTCACTCTGTGATCGAAGCAAGTCTGGAACGACCATTTCTTGGTTTAGTCCGGATTTGTACAGATTGATCTCTCGAATCAAAGTACTCCCTTACAGTACATTGTTTAGGGTTTAGACTCGTTTCTCACCCACACACTCGAAATTACCAAAATCGGTAGAAACTGTCTTCACCCTCAAACAATTGGCGACCACAGTGGGAGATTAATCTCTCGGTTACAATATTAATTTCCAATTCCCGATTTCATTCTTCAACCCATATTCTAAGATGGTGAAAGCAAACGATCCGCTCGGGGATCAATGGCTCAGTCACCAAACGTCTAAGTTACCAGTTATCACACGACAAGGGGTGACTGGAGACTTCTAAGATGGTAAAAGAAAACGATTCACTCGGGGATCAATGGCTCAGTCACAAAACGGCTCAGTTACCATTTACCACACGACAAGGGGTGACTGGGGACATTTAAGATGGTGAAAGCAAACGATCCGCTCGGGGATCAATGGCTCAGTCACCAAATGGCTCAGTTACCAGTTATCACACGACAAGGAGTGACTAGGGACTTCTTGTGGTCACGACGGCGTCGCCCATAAAACTACGGCGGACATGCCCATGGCTAGGGTTTGCACCAACAACAGAAGAGCAAACATAAAAAAGAAACACGGATATACGTACCTGGAATATGCCGCTAGCACCAAGACATAGAAACGAAGCCAATAATACGAGCGCTAACGGCTTGCGTCCTTCCAGCGCCGGCAGCTTGCATCTTTTCCAGCGCTAACAGCTTGCGTCCTTCCAGCGCCGGCAGCTTGCATCTTTTCCAGCGCTAGAAGCTTGCGTCCTTCTAGCGCCGGAAGCTTGCATCTTTTCCAGCGCTAACAGGTTGCATCCTTCCAGCGCCGGCAGCTTGCATCTCTTCCAGCGCTAACATCTTGCGTCCTTCCAACGTCGGCATCTTGCATCTTTTCCAGCGCTAACAACTTACATCTTTCCAGCGCCAACAGCTTGCGTCCTTCCAACGCAACTTCTCTGCCCATAGCCGAGCCAACGACGTTGACGGCTCAACAAGCCAAGATGGCGCACGTCGAGCCAATGCTAGCGGCTCCGCTTCAAAACCAACACCGGCGGCTCCATGTGAAGCCGACGCCAAAAGCTCGCGTCCTAGCCAGCAGCGCCATGGGCCATTCCTCAGCCGGACGGGGCAGCGTTATCTCCCTTTCCATAGCCATCTAGAGCACCGTCTCACGGTAAAATTTGCAGTGCCACCGCTACCGATCAGTAGCCAAAGTTGCAGCGCTGACGACAACACTCAATGGACAAACCAAATTTATGCAAAGTCACGAATGCAAGGATCACAAATTCTTCATGCCTCCTAAGAAAGTGATATTAATATGCCACCTGTCAACACCAGCGACGCAGAAAATGTCCCTTCAGGCGTTACACCTCCGATCACTAGAGCCAGAGCCGCTTCCACCACCCCAAACGTTTCTTCAAGTGTGACATCTCCAACCGTCACCAGAGCCGTTGCTACTCCACCATTAGGACGAGAGATATGAGGATCCAGAAGAAGCCGACCTCATTTTACCGTTGTTGATTTGATGGAAAGATGAAAGGATCTCGTAAGGCTCAGACAGACATGGCTACAACTCAGAAAGAGATACCTATTTTCCTCAAGACACTAACGGAGCATCCCCCACAAGAGTCACGTCAACCCCAGATGGAGATTGCAAGGAATACTGTTAACATCCGGTACAGGCACTTGAGCAGGACGTGCGTTTATAGACGAAGAGGCTCGCGTTGCTCTTGAACTCCAAGTATAAGGGAATCAACAAAATAATTTCATCACACGTGAAGATCGACTTCTCCAAAATCGAGGCAAAGAAAATTAGCAACCATCCTGAGTCACAATGACTACCTTCCTGTCAGGAGTTGCATGATTTCCGGGACTTCACCCACAAAATCGTGTTGTCTATGATGAAACACTTATATGAGATTCTATATTTCCCCAAGGCGCAGCGTCAAGACATATTTACATCCCTCAACCGCACTGCACCAGGAAAGCAGTTGTTTCCAGCCATAGAAGTCGTTCCCAAACCCCAACCTCTCCTGGAAAGAACTATTGATAGATGAAACTGGGACTCCTAACCACTGTTCGCTTGAAGGGTGTCCAGTTTGACAGCACGCTGATTGACGCAGCCGCTCCACTTCAGCGTTCTCTCCATAAGCTGCTTCAGGATCCGAAGCTGAAGCTTCAGCGTTTGGCTCCTTAAGTTTCAACGTCCTCTCCAAGAGTCGAATCCGCTTCAACGCCGCTCCTTCCTTCCAATGATCGTACCTTGGACGCCACTCCTTCCTGCAAAGGGTCGTGCCACCACACTCCCCATGTCAAGTATCATGATCGCAACCATCCAATCTTCATAGTCATGGCCACCTTTTTATCCATTCCGCCAAAATTTGTGATCATGGACAGTTTGCTCGCTTACACATCCAGCCAATCCTTTTACTTCCATGGATTCCCATACAATTCAAGCCAACCTACTTTGTTCCCACGATAATGTAGTCTCTTCTGATTACATCTGCTACCAAGAACTTTTGCCACTCATTTTTTGATACCATCCAGAGCTTCACCGCAACATCAATCACTACAAAGGTAACCCGTACTCCTCCATATTTTAGTTTCATGTGGAAGAAGTAACAAAATCACCAATACGAACGCACGATGGTGATGTCTTTATCATGGTCAATCCACTGACCATACAATATGGAAACATGTAAACCATACTTGGGGACTGAGGATATACACGGAATCCCTTCACTGTCAAAGCTCAGAAGACACAGTCAACCAAAGGCCATAGCCACAACAAGGTCATCTACTCTTCAAGGTGTAGCGCAAGAATATCATCACTTCTCTATCTAGAAGACGCCTTCAACACTTTACGAGGCCGCGGTGGATCCCAAGCCTGCTCATAGGAAAACAACTTCAGAAACTAAAAAAAAATGCGACTGGGAACTGCTCATCGCAGTCCATCCCGACGACCATCAAAGACTCATGAGATAACTCCAGATACGCGGATGAAAAATTTTCTTGAAGAAACAGAGGGAGCAACAATAAACAACATATCCTACCTCTTCGCTATCCAGAATATTTCGTCCATGTGATATCCTGAGCAACCCAGCATCACATCCATAAGAGTACAATAAGCTTGTATCAAATCCCGTGGACATGGATTCAAGGCGATGCAATGAATGTAGGCTACACATGGGGACTACTAGCATGGGACGCTTTCACTCCCCTCAACCTGGTTATTTCTGATTTCAACATCATCACTTCCGAAGTTTTACAATCCGCAAGAATTTATCAATATGAAGCCGCACATGTGCATCAAAGACTCCAAAAACACGCCACAAAGTTACATTCACATATTCGGCCATGCCATCGGATCTAACCGAAATATAACTGGGGACTGCTCACAGCATCCCATTCCATGCGATAGTCCAAGATTCAGAAGCTGGTTCGAAAAATGTTTCTTGGAAAAAAGTCCTTGAAGACTTGATAGCAGCACATCGACAACATAATGTCTCTCAACTCATCTATTTCATCATATGGCTTCGTAAGATTTCTATCATTCAATCATCCACAACATATCATTATCGCGATCAGAAGATCCAGACACTGAACAACCTAAAGTCAAGTATGGACCGACAACGCAACCACAATCCCTAAGATTAGCCCTGACATGATCATTTCCGAGCATATACTTCATCCATCCATCCCAAGAATGCAATGGAGTTCGGAAAATTTTGGAATCCACTAGGAAGACACAGCAGGCGAAAGCACGGATCCAGACGACCAACAGAAAACAGAAGAGGGTCGATACCTCTTTTCAAGCGGACGGAGTTTCTAAATTTTGAACAGAATAAAGATTCCTTCTTGCTCCATGAACGGGAATATATGACTGGGCGCGACTATGCCACCTCGGGCCCGTAACATCCCTCCTGAATTCTTCTTGAGTTTTGTTGTCGGACTGTTTTCACCTCCTAAACGAGCTCAAAACCTAATTATTCCCTCTAAAGGAGATAGGAAATTCTTTTCCGTTCAGAATGGATGGGAGGACCGTCAAAATCCGAGTTCGTACGAGAATTCTACAATGATTTTAGTAAGGAGCGCTAATTAGGGTTTCGGCATGCCAAACAAACCCTAATTTAGACAAAGTTGCCAGGTGCCATCACCACTGTTTGGTAGCCGAAGTTCCGAAATCAGTTCCAATTCTTCCACGGATCTGAAGCTAGTCGTCATCCTTCCACGGAACTGAAGCCAGTCGTCATTCTTCCACGGAACTGAAGCCAGTCGTCATCCTTCCACGGGACTGAAGCCAGTTTCCACCATTCCGCGGACTGAAGCCAGTTTCCACCTGGATCGAAGACAATTTCCACCTCTACCACTCCGCGGCCTAGCTAGCAGCACCACGAGTATAATTTACGCAAAGCCACCAACACAAGAATCACGAATTCTCCTTACCTCTCGAAAAAGGTTAGCCGGATCTTCCTGACCATTTTTTCATGACTTGCCATTTCCATTTTGTCCTTGTCTGTCACAATCTTATACTTACCTCGTAACAATGCCCCTGTTCCGAGCTAAGCAGAGGACTTAATGTTGATGGTGGTTTTTAGATTGGGGTTAAAATCATAAAATCTTAGTCAGACAGTGACGTCACACTTGAGTAATAGTGTCGCCGCTAGCACATTTATTGAATCATTCAACATGTATGCCAATGGCATGCCATGCCAGCCACATATCCGCGCCAAAGGCATACCAACCATGCCAGCCGCACCATAGTGCCAATGGCATGCCATTCCAGCCACACCTCTGCACCAAAGCCATGTCGACCATGCTTCCATGACGCTTGCTGCCAAACGAAGGGTTGCAACAATCAACGACCACCATTCCTTATGAGATACAAATCTCAGCCGTCCAATTTCGCCACCAAACCCGTGGAAACTTTTGTCCCAATGCCAAGCCCTAATTTTGGCCACGCCTAAACTTTGCCAAAACCCTAATTTTGGCTGCGCCTAAAACTATGCCAATATCCTAGCTTGGCCGCGCCTAAACCATGCCAAAGCCACGCCGACCATGCCTCCATGCAGCTGGCTTCCAAACGAAGGGTTGCAACAATCAACGACCACCCTTCCTTCTGAGATGCAAATCTCAGCCGTCCAAGTTCGCCACCAAACGCGTGGCAACTTTTGGCCCAACGCCAAGCCCTAATTTTGGCCGCGCCTAAACTATGCCAAAACCCTAATTTTGGCCGCGCCTAAAACTATGCCAAAATCCTAGCTTGGCCGCGCCTAAACCACGCCAAAGCAATGAAGGCCATGCCAACATGCCGCTGGATGCCAAACGAAGGGTTTCAACAATCAACGGCCTCCCTTCCTTCTGAGATGCAAATCTCAGCCGTCCAAGTTTGCCGCCAAACGCATGACAACTTTTGGCCCAATGTCAAGCCCTAATTTTGGCCGCGTCTAAGCTATGCCAAAACCCTAATTTTGGCCGTGCCTAAAACTATGCCAAAATCCTAGCTTGGTCGCGCTGGCTGCCTAACGGAAGGTTGTAACAATCAGCGGCTATCCTTCCTCCTGAGATGCGGATCTCAGTCGTACAAACTTGCCACCAAACGACTTGTGGAAATCTCTTGGCTACGGTGCCAACTCTTGGCCACGGTGCCAAAGCCCCAATTTGGCCACGCCAAAGCCATGTCGACCATGCCTCCATGACGTTGGCTACCAAACGGAAGGTTGCAACAATCAACGGCTATCCTTCCTCCTGAGATGCAGATCTCAGACGTACATGCTTGCCACCAAACGACTTGTGGCAACCTTTGGATACACTACCAACTCTTTGGCCACGGTACATACTTAGTTATGCCAATTCTTTGGTCACGTCACCAATTAGCCACGCCAAGAGCATGCGCAAGCCATGCCAGCACCGTGGCCACGCCACTGGCTACCAACGGAAGGTAACCACAATCAACGACTAACCTTCCTATCAAGATGCAAAATCCCGGTCGTCGTAAGTCACCACCGAACCGGCAATCCTCTCAATCTTAACTTTCCAAACAATAGCAATATGCTACACGTTTTCCACGAAAACACTCGAGACATCAAAACATGTCACAAACTGGGGGATGCTCATCAGGGTATTGGTCTGGTGGTTTACAACGTGCGTCGTACACTATTCCCGTTACATAAGAGTGAAGAGGTTAGTAAATACAAGGAGTAATGGTGAAACGTTTCCTTCATTATGGAAACATCAATTCCAGGCATTTCCCGTTACCGCTTTTTTCCATTTACTCAGCCGGTTCCACTTCTTACGAGACCTGGGTACGTTTCGTTGCGACTTGTATAAATAGTTCTCACCTATTTCCACCAAAAAGAAGTTTGGGTCAGGAGAATACAACACTCAGAAGTCACTTGTTAGCTTTCTCATTTGTTAGCTTTCCACTTTCTGATACAAGTCGTCAAACAACTACTCTTCCCGAATAAACTATTCTGGTCTCAACATTCTCTTCGCTTCCCCCCCTAGACCAACCCTTCTCCTTCACTTTGTGACCGAAGCAAGTCTGGAACGTCCATTTCTTGGTTTAGGCCGGATTTGTACAGATTGATCTCTCGAATCAAAGTACTCCCTTACAGTACATTGCTTAGGGTTTAGACTCGTTTCTCACCCACACACTCGAAATTACCAAAATCAGCAGAAACTGTTTTCACCCTCAAACAGAAATACACTGATAAATCATCGTACAAATGATGGATATTTTCAGTATGACGGAAGACAAATATCATAAAGGATACAAAGGATACCCTAATCTCAAGTGACGGATTCAGGAAATTCACTCTGAACTGTCGATGTAAAGTATGAATTGAAGTTTTGTAATAGGCATAGATATTTACAAAAAAACTGTATATTTACTATCAACCAATTCATGAAAATTGAGTTCCATTTTAAAAATTATTTTTATTGTATGATAGTGTTTACATATAGTAGCCGGAAATTTGTGTATAATGGTTGCATAAATTTATTGTGACAAAGTCGAACGATCCAATTGGATCCTTGAAACTTATGATTTTAAGGCACCAACACATTTTTAAATAATGGAGTAATTAGTATTTTATATGTATAGAGAGGAAGATCTCCTTATACTTTTATTTTTAAACCATCTCACATTTTGAGAGTTATTTTTGTAAATAAAAACCAAACTTCTGACCAATGAAATTATGCTTGGTAGATGACGGTGTTGTACGTTTCAGAATGTGCTGATTTCAGTAGGTATATATAGCTTTGTAAGATCCCCAAAATATTAACTTCAAATCCAATACCATTTAATTTTTATTCACAAGTTAGGCATCCAAAGTGTAGGGAGCCTTTCTTACATATATATATATATATATATATTGTTAGAGCACTGCTCGGTCGAACTCACGAGTTTTGCTATCTCAAGCTTGTTGCCAAATTTAGTTGTACAAAACTATATCTTGATTTCTGGTCTACATTTAGTCAAGTCTCAGACTGGGATTAGAAGTGTGTAGCTGAGTATCAGACATCACTGAATCATCTATTAAAGACGGAGATCAACCGAAGACATCTGGAGAACTTCATCAAAAAAAAGGTATGTGAAGATTGAACTATTCTGTTTACTCACATGATCACCATGATATCTTTATAAGACTGATTCGTATGACTACGTGGACTTTAAACATTGCATCGAAGAGGTTTCGAGTCAAGCCCGTCTTGTTGAAATCTCGAAATATGATTCAAGCAGTAGTCATTCATATATTTGATGAATTTATTTAAGAGCAATTTATTGTTTGTGAACTAAGTTATGATTCAACTTGATCATTTGAAAATAGCATGAGCAATGATATTCGTCATTGATGTCGTTTGAAAATATTTCGAATTGATAATAAAAGAGATGTAGAACTATCGAAAATATGGATACAGGACGGTACATGTACCGGCGTCACTGTATTGGTTCCGGATCAGTGGTAGGCATACCCAGTACGCGTACCAGCGTAGCTCTAGTTCTATAACGGATCATGGTATACGTACCCAGTATGTATACCAAAACAGCCTGAGTTCGTGAATTGGCTTATGGTACACATACCCAGTACGCATACCAAAACATCATGAGTTTGGAAGCTGACTTACGATACACGTACCTAGTATGCATACCAAAGTAGTCTGTCCGGAAAATTTCCTTAAGGGTACATGTACCTTGGCGGTATGAGTTCACGAATTAGGTTGGTTCACATACCCGGTATGCATACTATCTCTGCTGAATATATTCAGATGTGTTCAAACTATTTCTACGATATGTTGGGTATTTGATTAACTCTGAAAAACACCTTTAAGACATATTTGATCACTTAATCACTTGTGATTGTGCATTAAGATTAAAGTCTAAAGTGTTAATTGAATATAGCTAAACTTATGGTTCAAATGGTAAACCTATCATGAACTATCATTAAACAAGGTTCGGTTATGGCTGGCCATACTGTATATTCTACTATGTGATTTGAAGTCGAATTTCTCACATGCTTATATGAAACCATAACAGTGTTTCATCTAAACATAAAAAGTGTTAATTTTCTTGATTCCCAAGCTACCTTAGATTGAATATCTTAAGCGACCTTCGATCTTGAAAGTCTTTAGATAGAGAGACTCAAACAACTGGCACTTTCGTGTGTCCTAGTTGTATACTATAGTTTTACTCAATTAACTTAGGTTTCCTATGAAAAATGATTAGATTAACGACTTAAAGACTTCATTTAGGGATTCGTGAAGCCGGGTCCGACTATCTTTTACCTTGGTAGTTCATGTATCCTGATCTTGTTTTTCTGTTATCGAGGTTTTCGTAATCTTTTTCATGCTAGATATATATAAATCGCAAAGTTCTTTTCATATCAGACTTTGCGATTCCACAAGATAGATATCTGATAACAATTCTCAATTAAACTCGTCTAAGATTGTTCTTGTGAGGTGGTTAATAATCTAGGATACTCTTCAGGAGTCATAAGTACCGTATTTGTGAGGTTTGCTAGCTTTTCTACTACAAACATATTTCCGCATCTTGATCTCACGTTCTAAACGGAAATAAAATAGGTTTATCTATTAGAGGCATCTTGGTATCAAACGTCTTCAGTTAGTTTGAAGCAACTCTTAGGATGTAAAGGACGTTATCTAAGGGAACCAATTGCATAGAACCTTGCGAGATTCAAGAGACGTAAGGAAAGCGGTTGTAAATGAAGCACTTGGAGGGTGGATTTGGTTTCAAATACATTCCAATCCGAAACTCTGATAATATGCTAGTGTCTTTAGCGGCTTAATACAGTTGAGCGTTCAAATCGAACAAGGTCCTGGATTTTTTCTGTTTTTGTGGTTTCCTCGTTTACAAAATTTACGGTGTCTTGTGTTTTTTCTTTTCCGCGTTATATTGTTTATCTTTATAATAGGATTATCACAAGTAGTACGTAATCAATCATAGTAGATATGTCCATCTTGATTGTGATCGATTATAGAATTTATTCTTGTAGAATTTGTATCTTGAAAGATAGATAACAAATTTCATACTTGGCAGAATTCCGATCCGGTTATTTGAATATGACTCGATTGAACTTGGATATTGATCTTTGGAATCATCAAAGTACTCTCACGGTTATATTAGGTTCACGGACTCCTAGTCTGTGACATTCTGATTGTGAGAGAAAGAGAAATAAACTTTTTATACAATTTTTTTCAAGGATCATTAATTGGTCTACTTAGAATTGCATTAAAGTTTTGTCCATACAGGTTTCCTAATGAAAAATTTGGTGGTGCACTTGGTATCCCCTCGTTTTCATTATATATATATATATATATTTTGGATTCACAATTACAGTTTTACAATAAAATAAGCTAAATTGTGTATGATTACTAAAGGCGAGCATAAGCATTAACAGGGTTGGTATCATTTCATACCAGATAAAAAGATTATAAGTAATCCTAGTTGTTCGATCACTGAAATGGTACATGTCCCGCTAATGTTGGTTCTTGGTACCCGCCTTTAACAATCATGTAATTTTGGATCGATATAAGAAATTAATGCACTTGGTTAGCGGGGAATGCTTATGCATTAACTAACTAACTAGACTTTACCCTACTTGTCTCCATGTAGCCGCAGGGTCGGAGCCAACCCTATGCAATTTAATGGTATGCAATTGCACCCTGTTATTTTTCAAAACTCCTGTTGTGTTTTTGAAACCTAAAAAAACATGTTTGGGCCCCTTCAAAATCCCAGACCACAAGTAATTTCCAATCTTTGTTTCCCCCATATACGTATTCACAAGAGAAACATAACATTTAGTTCCAAAAACTAACGTATCCACGAGAGAAACATAACATCTAATTCAAAAAACCAGAAACGTAAGTGTCACTGATAATCTGATGCCTTTTATCTCAATTTACATTACGAGGTTTAGATCTTGAATTTATGTTGTTAGTGTTGTTAATCATTAGAGTCTTTAAATTACATCTGAAAAAGCGGGGGTCTAACAACCACACCCAATATTTCGTTTAGTCAATATGTATGGACTAACTCAAATATATTTCCAAGAGAATCAACTAGACAGTCAGACTCAATCAAGGAAAATACATCCAAGAGTTATATCTCAATTTCTCAAATCAATCTGCAATCGAACAGATAGAAATGTGTGAGCCGGATTAATATGGAGATAACTTGGATGGTACCAAAGACCAATATCCAAGCGTCAATCAGTTTAAATCAACAACCAAAGATTGGATTCACCAATTGATTGAACTACGCACAACCTGTGATATTTCAATTATATAAAAATATAATGCGGAAAAGAAATAACACAGACACCAGAAATTTTGTTAACGAGGAAATCGCAAATGTAGAAAACCCCCCGGGACCTAGTCCAGATTTCAACACCACACTGTATTAAGCCGCTACAGACTCTAACCTACTACACGTTAACTTCGGATTGGAATGTAGTTGATCCCTAACCAATCTCACACTGATTAAGGTAAAGTCGCGTTCCTTACGCTTCTTAAACCACGCCGGATTCTGCGCACTTGATTCTCTTAGATGATCTCACCCACAACTAAGAGTTGCTACGACCCAAAGTCGAAGACATGATAAACAAATTTTTCTCACAAAGAAAAGTCTATTGAATAGATAAATCTGTCTCTCACATAAATACCTACGAGTTTTTTGTTCCGTATTTTTATAAATCAAGGTGAACATGAACCAATTGATACACCATACTTATATTCCCGAAGAACAACCTAGTAATATCAATCACCTCACAATAATCTTAATCGTATTTGGTAGCGAAACAAGATATTGTGGAATCACAAACGATGAGACAAAGATGTTTGTGACTACTTTTTATCTTACCTATCGGAGATTAAATCTCGAGAAAATATTATAGAAGATAGTACTCAAAACGATAGTACAAAGTAAGATCAGAACACGTAACTACATAGAAAATAGTTGGGTATGGCTTCAGAATCCCAATGAAGTCTTTAAGTCGTTAACCTATAATGGTTTTAGGAAAAACCTAGGTTAAAGGAGAATCGACTCTAGTCGTAACTAGTATCACACAGGAGGTGTGGGATCAGGTTCCCCAGTTGCTAGAGTTTTCCCTTATATAGTATTCAAATCAGGGTTTGCAATCAATGCTACCTTGTTAAAAACAACATTCAATATTCACCGTTAAATGAAAATCTCATTAGAGTCAAGATAATATCTTTTAATCGTTAGATCGAACTTAGCTTGTTATACACAAATGAAATGCGACTTTATTTAGATATGAGTAACCGTACCTAAACGTGTACACATGGTTGGCTCAACAATAGTTAACCGAAGTTAGCCATATGTACACTTTCATATCAACCTTGTTCATCGTAATCACAACTAGTTCAAATGACTCAAATGAAACTAGTTCTAGAGTTGTTCAATTGTTTATATTCTCATAGAAGTATACAAGACACAATTTAAGCAAAATCGATTTTGATTCACTCGAATCGATTCATGAACATTATAGCCACGGTTTGCAAAAGATTTCATTTCTTATTATATAAAATGTATTTGTTCATGAACAAACTGATTTTAGAACTTAACCCACTCAATTATGCAAACGGGTACGCATACCTAAGTAGCCAGACTTGGTCCGGACTATGTGAAATCATCGAAACAAAGTTGATATGTTCTCTTTTAGTCATGAAGTATCTTTTTGAAAATTTCATTCTGATCTCGTAGTTTTCATACCTTTGCCAATTTATATTAACAAAAAGGGGGATAATTATTTAGTAGTTCACACTACATACATATGGTTTACGGATAATTATGTAAGGGGGAGTGGTTTTCATTGTAAGATGAAGTATTGACTAAGGGGGAGTAATACATATCACCATAGTATTATTTCAAAGGTGTGATATAATTGGACTTTGATCATCTATAATAATACTATGACACTGTATAAAAATGATTGACAACATCTGTTTTCTTATTGTTATGGCTACGGATCTTCAACAACAATGATGCTGAGTTAAACACTTTCAGAATCGCTGAAGTACTTGAAGTAGCGAAGAATTCAAGGAATGTTCAAGAGCCAAGGAAATCAAGTATGATGGATGAGAATCTACAAAGTTTATTTATTTTGTAATCCATATGTATTGATAGTTTTGTCACTAAAATTGATAAAAGGGGAGATTGTTAGAGCACTGATCGGTCGATCTCGCAAGCGTTGCTATCTAAATATTGTTTGTCAAGTCTAGTTGACCAAAACTATATACTTGATCTGTAATATACTTTTAGCTATGTCTCGGATTAGGATAGAATGTGTAGTTGAACTTTAGACTTCACGGCGTTCGCCAATTGAAGATGAAGATTTACTGAGGAGCATGGAGGAACTTCATCAACAAGAGGTATGTGGAGTCTAAAACTTATCTATCACTCAGAAGTCTATTCCATTCTATCTTCTAATGAGACTAAGTCGTATATCTATAGTGTAAGAACCTTTGGCATATTCTTTAGTTCAGGCCTGAAGTGTTAGTTGTCTGACTGAACAGATTCAGTCTTATGTAGTCTTTTTTTCTATGTGACTCAGATCATCTGACTGAGTCGAGTTAACCTTGTAACCTGAGTTGAATCGGTTTAACTCAGACTTGACCATTTGACCAGGACCTTGACTTGACTTGGACGCTGACTGTTAGTTGATCTTTGACCGTTAGTTCAACCGTTAGTGACTGTTAGTTGACTCATATGGACTGGACCTTAGTTAATGGGATTGTTTAGTTAACTTGGTCTTATAGCTAGTTTTTCTGATGAATATGAAATGGAACCTTAAGGTACGATTTAGCCTTTGGTTCCTTATACATAGATGTATATCTTCCTGAGATTATTCAAGTGGGCCATAGAACCAACCCAATTGAATTAGTAAACCTTAGTTATGCTAAAGACAAAGAATGAAAAGGTGTAAAGTCCTAAATGGGCTTAAAACCATTAGTTAGACTTGTATAATACTTGTGTGAGCCATTTTGGCTAGAATCTTAGAATTCTTGTGTGATTAACAGTTAGTTATTAACAACGATCGATTCAAAGGATGAACCAGCAGATCGTGGATCTCGAGGTAGGCGTGGCTTGTCATCAAAAGAGGTGGGAATACATTTGACTCTTTGGTAACAATTATTGTTTTCTTTTACAACAGTTTATGTTTAACAAACTTATGTATTTCTGTTTGTGCGTTCTATGCATTGTTTAACTTGTTTTACGATAATTCTGTTGATTCTGTTAATTTTTCCATGGTTTGGAAAGGACCTGTAATGTGTTGTGGTCAATATTAATTGTTATGGGAAATACGAATTTCCACATGTGGTATATAGGATGCGCTCCTTCACATTTATACCTAGAGTTTTTATGATATATTGGTCGACAGTTTGCGAGTTCGGAATTGTCGACATCCATATTTACGATTAGGTGTGGATTTGCGAGTTCGGAATTGCACAACCATAGTATGCATTGTTTGAAGAAGGAGTTTGTCCATATACATGTTTGTTTACTTCTGTGAGGATATTCTCTTTCACATTTATATCTACATGAATTCAGCTTTTATGCTTATATCGGTCGACAGTTTGCGAGTTCGGAATTGTCGACATCCATATTTACGATTAGGTGTGGATTTGCGAGTTCGGAATTGCACAACCATAGTATACATTGTTTGAAGAAGGAGTTTTTCCATATACATGTTTGTTTACTTCTGTGAGGATATGCTCTTTCATATTTATACCTACGTGAATTCAGCTTTTATGCTTATATCGGTGGACAGTTTGCGAGTTCGGAATTGTCGACATCCATATTTACGATTAGGTGTGGATTTGCGAGTTCGGAATTGCACAACCATAGTATACATTGTTTGAAGAAAGAGCTTGTCCATATTCGTGTTTGTGTATCTCAGTGACTTGGTCACTATTAATGTCTGGGAAAACATTATTGTTTTTCTTAATCTTTTTTATGATTACTTAGAAGTTAAATGTTAATTATTCCCACTTTCAGTTTTCAGAGACAGGTCAGAGTTGCACAGCGAAAGCCACAAGTGTCGACTCCGTTAATTAGATAACTTCTGTTATGTTTATTATGTTGTTTATTGTATCTGTAAACCAATTGACTATTGTATATGTATCATTTGAGAGAAGTTCATGTATATATATATATATATATTCTGAGCGGGGTTAGTTTTGGGATAAGTTTTGTACCAATTTCTTAATTGAATGTTTAAGTATTTGAATTAGATTCGTAGTGCCTCTTTATTTAGCTAATCTCTTGGATTAGTCAGATGCTAGCTTAGGGGCGCTACATATAGACTTTTACATTATACACATTTGATATTTCGAGTTTATCTCGCTTATATATTTCTCGAAATATGTGTTGGAAGCTTTTTGCTTTAGCTATGTTCATCATATTCTAGAGGAGTTTAGTTGAAAATAGTGTACTTGTTGGAAACTAAATATTAAGTCAAAAGATGATCATGTGAAAATTACCTTGAACATCTTATATATATGATTTGTGTGAGACAGTAATTTGATGTTAGCCCGGGAAGTTTCGCATTGATCATTCGATCACTTGAAAAGTACTTGAAGATAATGGTACGTGTGACACTACCAGTGTCATCTTCCAAGGATGTTTCAATGATTGAAATGATATTTTAAAACAATTAATCATGTCTGGATACAATACGGTACGTATACCTAGTATGTGAACTGTATTATGATGATTCTGGTCCAGAACTCTTGTTTGCGTACCTAGTATGCGAACAAGTTTATCTGAGTTGGGTCTGGAATAGTTGTTCGCGAACCGGGTTTGCGAACGGATTGACTAGGCTAAGGTCCGGAGCTGCTGTTCGCGTACCTGGTTTGCGAACACAGTGGTGAAGTTCTAAAATTGTATATGTATGATTCTCATACTCATGAACTAAAACATTTATGATTTAAGGAATGCAATCTTTGCAAACCGTGGCTTAATGTTCATGAATTTGATTCTTGTATAAGTACTTTGTACGATTACGAATCAAACTGATTTCGTTTCAATTTGTTCATATATATTTCTATGAAATAGTGAACAATTGCACAACTCTATTTGAAACACACTTAGATTCATTTGATTATGTTTGATCATGATTGATTGATCTTCATATTTGATCTTGAAGTGTTAGATGAATATAGCTAAGACAAAAAATGTTCAAATTGATAACTTCGGTTAACTGTTATTGAGCTAACCCAATATACAGGTTTAGGTACGGTAAATATATATAAATGAAAGTATATTTCATTTGTGTGTAACATCCTAAGACCATCTAACGGTGGAGATTGATTGCTTTATTTCAAATCAGACTTAGCTTGAATCTTAATTCAAGATTTCATCTAACAATGAATGTTGAATGCTTTGTTATTAAGCTATCTTAGTTTTGATTGAAAGCAAACCTGATTTGAAAGACTATATAAGGGATAACTCTAGCAACTGGAAAAACTAATCCCGGTACTTTCATGTGTCCTAGTTGCGTACTAGAGTCGATTCTCCTTTAACCTAGGTTTTTCCAAAACCATTATAGGTTAACGACTTGAAGATTTCATTTGGGATTCGTGAAGCCAGATCTAACTATTTTCTCTATAGTTTTGTATTTTGATCTTACTTGTTCTATCGTATTGAGTTTTATCTGCACTAAGATTTACTCGAGATTTATATCCGATAGGTAATATATAAAAAGTAATCACGACATTTTTTCGTCTCAGACTCTTGTACTTCCTCAATAACTTTTCCTATTAATCAGTTGGGTTATTGTGAGGTGACTAATATTTCTGGGATGCTCTTTGGGAGTATAAGACTGGATTATTAGTTGGTTCATGTTCACCTTGATTTATCAAAAGCCGGAACAAAAACCGAATAAAGAATCGACAAATCTGTGGGAGACAAATTTGTTTATAAGTCTTCGACTTTGGGTCGTAACAACTTTTAGTTGTGGGTAAGGTCAGCTAAGGGAATCAAGTGCACAGGATCCGACATGATTATAAAGGCGTAAGGAACGCGACTGTACCTTAATCGGTATGAGACTTGGTTAGGGCTCAACTACATTCTAGTCCGAAGTTAACTTGTAGTAGGCTAGAGTCTGTAGCGTCTTAATACAGTGTGGTGTTCAAATCTATACTAGGTCCGGGGTTTTTCTGCATTTTCGGTTTCCTCGTTAATAAAATTTCTGGTGTCTGTGTTATTTCTTTTCCGCATTATATTTGTTTATATAATTGAAAATATCACAGGTTGTGCATAGTACAATCACTTGATAAATCCGACCTTGTTTGTTGGATAGAACTTGATTGACACTTGGGCATTGATCTTTGGTACTGTCCAAGTTATTTCTCATATCAATCAGGCTCACGGATTCCTATCAGTTTGATTTGCTGATTGTATTGAGAAAGAGATAAAAACTCTTTGATGTAATTATTGACTGAGTCTCGCTTGTAAGTTGGTGCTCTCGGAATTACATTGAAGTTTAGTCCATACAGATTACCGAACAAATTACTGGGTGTAGTTGTTATACCCCCGCTTTTCCAGTCTTTGCAATCAAATAATTTGCAAGTTCCCTTGCCCTGGAACCTAGTTAGCAATTCGACTAATTATTCGTGAATCCGAACAAATAGTCTGAATCCGATTCATTCGTCTGAATCACTCAAAGTCCGAAATGGATATGTGTATAATGTGAACGCGGCGAATAATTAGCGAATCCGATTAGTTCGCCACTTAGATTCGTATAGTGACTCAGCCGAGTCAGTATCGGTTCACTGTGTCAGCCGAGTCATTGTGAAGTTTCTAATACAATATTTTTTTTTTAAATGTAGGAGGTGGGCTTCGAACCCATGACCTTAGTGAATCCGATTAATTCGTCACTTAGATTTGGGTATTGACTCAGCCGAGTCAGTACCCGTTCACTATGTCAGCCGAGTCAATATGAAGTTTCTAAGACAGTTTTAAGAAAAAATAAAAAATGAAGGAGGTGGGCTTCCAACCCATGACCTCTGGAATACATGCAAGCGCTCTAACCACTGAGCCATGCGCTGGTTGCTAATTATTCATTAGATACTCTATATATATCCGATTTCAAGCCGTATTTCTACTAATTTATTCCAAAATATATTTTCTTGGAATTTTCCGTACCAAACTCATATTTCTAAAACGAATTATACACGTACGTATTCGTTCCGAACTACTCTCAAAACAACTTGACCGATTTTTTGACTGAATCCATATAATATCGAGAGTATGCCGTCCCGAACTCCTCTCGGTATCTCGAATTGCTAACTAGTCCGTGAACAATAGTATAAGAAATCCATCATGGGTATAAGTGTGAACGTGAATCAATTTCCAGGTGAGCAGAAAGTCAATGTACTAGGGAAAACATATGTTGTGGGCCATTACTAGGACTCGTACGGGAAAAGGAAGTCATTAAAAAATTAAATTCGTCACCTCCAAACTAAAGAGCAACCGATAAAAAAAAGGAGAACTGCTAGAGCAACTTTTATCTAGCAGCACTGTGTCCACTTATTTGTCTATTTGTGACGTCAGTAAAGTTAGGGCTAACCACAATTAGTTTACCCTAGTTTGGGATTATCCTTTTCACTGCAGGATAAGAAAACCCAATGTATATCGTTTTGGCGCCATAGTTTCTTATTTGCCGCCCGAAAAAAAGATCAGAAAACTTTCTAAAGAAAACCCAATGTGAATATCGTATTGCCAGGTTTTGAATGACATACAAATCTGTATTATCGTTGATCTAGATCAAAAAAAAAATCCATTACTTGCGAAGTCGCGAAGAAACTAGAGAAACTAAAGCCATATGTTTCATATTCAGTTGAAATCAAAGAAAAATATAACTCTTCAAGATATCTCACAACCTAAACGAGGTTAGTTTCTCTTTACATAGGTTGCTTTCATGAAATTCTCCATGACTAATTGATCTTTTTATCTTAGCACTCTACATTCACTCTTGTCCTAGCATATTGTTAACTGTTTGATTGATGGTTTGAATGAGTATGAGTATGTTCAAGTGCAACTATTTAATAGGTATTAGATAGTGGATGTATTATTCAAAGTAATTTACTTATGATATTGTGTGTGATGAATCATGTCATGATGATTCTTCAACCTTATTCGTTGCAGGAAGAAGAACTTGATAAATTTAACATGGAAAATGATGTTCCAACAAATGGTATTAACAACGAGTTGACAAAAATTGGTATGAAATTCGATTCGGAACAAATGGCATATGATTACTATAATCGTTATACTAGAGGCGTTGGGTTTAGCATACGGAAAGATTCAACCACTCGCCGTAAAGATAAAACGATTTCAAGAAGAGTTCTAGTTTGTTCAAACCAAGGAGAGTATCGACAGCATCCAAGGGGGTCTCCATTGAAACGACGCTTGCACGCACGAACAGGTTGCAATGCAAAGCTGGTCATTAAACTGCAAAGTGATGATTTAAAATATTCCTTAGTAGAATTTGTGGAAGAACACTAACCACTTGCTTACATGTTCAGATCAAGTTCATATGTTGAGATCACAAAGGAAAATAGAGAGTGTTCAAGCAAGATTAATTGAAAATATGCATTACGCAGGTATAAGTCAAAAAAAATATTTTTGCATACATCAGTGTTGAATCGGGAGGGTCTCAAAATCTGAACTTCACCCAAATGGATTGTAACAATCATATACAAAGAAGAAGGCATCAAGATGTGTTGGGGAAAGGTGATGCTGAGCATTTGTTAGAATACTTTCAAGGAATGCAAAAAGAAAATCCATATTTTTTTACGCAATTGAAATGGATGCGACTGGTCAGTTATGCAATTGTTTCTGGAGTGACGCCAAATGTAGGATGGACTATGGTTTCTTTGGTGATGTGTTGGTATTTGACACAACATTTGGAACTAATGAGTATGATAAACCGTTTGCACCCTTTGTTGGGGTAAATAATCATGGCCAGACAACTCTTTTTGGATGTGCATTATTACTAGACAAGAGCACAGACTCGTTTGTATGGCTGTTTAAGACATTTCTGAATGCCATGAACGGGAAACATCCACAGACGATTTTCACTCTGTAATTCACGAATTTAGGTTCGGCTGATTCGAACAAAATCGTTCTTAGCCGAACCTACCTGTATTTCCAAAAACCGAGGTTCGGCTCACAAGTTATCAGCCGAACTTCACTCTATAACTGACGAATTTAGGTTCGGTTGATTCGAACAAAATCTAGCAAAATCGCATTAGCCGAACATAGTGTTTCTCTAAATCATATACTAGGTTCGGCTCAAAATTGATATTCCAAGATCAGCCGAACTGATCTTCTGAAAACCCTAATTTAATCTTTGAAATCATATTTTATCGATCGAACAATATAAAATCAATCAAAAACAAGATGGGTTTGTTACAAATGCATTAAAATACATCTAGGAGCAATTGAGATTTGGATTTCACACTCCAACATCGCTCACTTCGATTTGTGTTTCCTTTGATTGATTGATTAATTGCTTGATTGAATTGGAGTCCAAGATGTTTAAGTTTAAAGGTTATTTTGATTTTAGATTTTAGATTTTTGAGGATAAGGGAACTCTAGTAATTAGATTGTATAAAGATATATGGGAAATTACACTACCTTCAGACACCCCTTATAAAACAACCCTAGATGGGATAATAAATAAGTACGCCTCAAAAAAATTCAGTATGCCTCAAAACAGGTTTATTTGTATATATACTTGATGAAAAATACTTAGCAAACACAGCTCGGCCTCAATGCACTTACTTTATGTAATAACTTGTATTAAGGGATTGTATGAGTAAATTTCTATACCCATTTGTGCTCAAAATATGTAACCAATTCCTTTGGTATGGTTATCCTTATTTTCCGTCCCCATTTTTCTGATTTATCATCCCATCAATTTACTTTTCCTGATTTTTTTCGATATACCACCCACCGAAAGTCAAATTAACTTTGACTATGACTATTATCACTTTTATTTGTTTCTTCTTTCAATCCCTCTTTTCCATTAAGCAAAACAAACAGTGATCAAGTTAAAAACCTAGATGCCGATTAATTATTACAGTACTAGAGGCAATTAGTCAGTAAACTATTATTATAGAAGATCTCCTAATGGAAAACAAGGGAAAAATATCTCAGCCCTAGTTCATTAGGATTATGTTAATTCCATTGGAACCCATTAGAGTTGATTAATAAACTTAATTAATCACATGAGCAGGGTAACCTTAAAAATATGATCATCTAAAGATTCTAAACCAATTGCACTTGAACAGTTCGTGTAAGTGCCAGAATATGCTAATCAAATCACACAGATGCTCCAGTTAGTAACACATGCTTTCCAAATTCCACCTAACATGAAATTAGGGTATGATTCAATCAGTACAGTGTGAACGGTGAACACTGAACACAATACATGCTCCAACTAATTTTAAGTAATGTAATGCCCTCGTCTCTCTCGTCCACCATCTTTAATATCAAGCCAATATCACACACCAATTCTCCTTCTCTATTTTTCACCGAAGGTGGTGATAATCATGGGGATGGGATAAAAAAGACGCCGGTCGGTGGTGGAGACGGTATGGAACAATGAACCCAACTTGCAACAGAGAAAAACGAGTGGAATCTCTTGCGATCAAAAATAACACTAGCTAACAAGTCTGAGTTAAGTTTCTATAACCTATAAAAAAAATGACAAACTTATAAACTGTTTAAGACATTCGTAGATGGTGTGCAGAGCGAACAAGAACTCCACTTGCTAGATAAAAATACAAACGAAATGAATTAGTGAAATGTAGATACCTTTCAGAATGGTAAAATAATTAGGAGATGAAAGTACCCACAACCTAAGATTGTTCCAAATTTCTAGCAATTAACAAACTTACGACTCATTAAGACTCATTATTTGCAGCTCAAACAGATAACATTTTATTCACAAAAAAAAAAAAAAAACAGATAACATTCGGAAAATTGAAGATAGTAAGCCTGGTCATGAAGACGTACAAAGATAATCTAACAAAATAGTGAAACTGTTTCATGATGAGACTGCAAGTTGGATGAACTTATCATTAAGAAAAACAACATAGGTGGGGATCAAGAGTACTGTTGTGCAACATACCAATTTACCAGTACACACTGCTCTACATAAGAAGCCCGATAGCCTAAAACAGGTAAACACCCACGATATGGGTACACTGGCCATGAGAAACACATGGTATTCTGTCCTATGTCCCCTGAACTTTCCTATGTCCTATGTTATAAAGATTAAACAACAGAAAAATGTAAGCAATCTGATTAAAGTAGGCGCTATGATTGCAGTCAAATTTACTTGAATAGAATAACAACGGAAAAAGATTTTCAGAGCTAGTTGGGATAAACAGAAAACTGAAGAAACAATAACTTACCTCCTCATGCTGCCCTTCTACCATTGTTAATACAAATTCTTCTTCTTGTTGTTAGTTTCTTTGCGCCTTTTTTTTTGAGGGTTTACCTTCTTCCAGTCCTCCGTTTCTCCTTCGCTTCTTAGAAGATTTACCAGTGTCACCATTTACTTCCACCACTTGCATTCTGTCTCCCTTCTCCTCAGCAACTGGTTCCAAGCTTGTTGAATCTTTGTACTTGTGGTAAGGGTACATATCTTCAGGCTTCTCTAAGGCATATTCATGTAAGTCATAAGGGGAATTGTTTTCCTGCTTCGTGATCTCTTTCTCATCCTCAGAGATATTATCTAAATCATCAAAGTCGCGATTCTTTCTCTTATTCTTAAATACCCACTTTTTCTTCTCAACATAATTCTTCAAGACTTCTCATCATCCTTGTTCAATTTCCCCAGATTACTTTCTCCGTCGTCGTCATCATGGATCTCAGAGAAATTCTTACATTTTTGGCAGAGAAGAAAGAACTTAGTTTCACAAGGCTCAATATCACGGTAAGAAATAGGCTCCCCCTTTTTGATTTTCCGGACCAATCTTTGCCAACTGGCCCAACTCATCTCCAATTTCACTGTAAAAATTCTTCAATTAGTTTCTAGGGTTTTAGAGAAACAAAACCAAGAACTCAAAAACCAAATCTTATAATAATAGCGTAGCATAACCTAAATCCAAGAATACCCAGAAACGAAGACAAACACACCTTTGTGATTTCCAAGGCAAAAGGGGAGGCTTCTTCGAATTACAGTGCTGTTGTTGTGGTAGACACAGTATAGGCTCTGGTGGTGTCCTTATCCATTTTAGGGGTGCCTTTTAACAATTCTTCCAGGTGTCTTTATAATTTTTCTTGGGTGCCAATAACACTTCTCCCGGGTGCCTTTAGTATTTCTTTCGGGGGTGCAAATATCACTATTCGAGCTAATTATTCCACACATGTTTATTTCTCCAAAAATACCTACAAAAACAAAATACCAAAATAAGTACAAAAATGAGTACTAACGAGAAAATCGAGAACAAAATAGACATATAAGTGCGTCTACGAATTTATGCTCTTGTTTCTGAACTCTGTCAGTTCACTTTGGATTTGGTTTGAACTGACACACCCTGTTAAACCCTAGGTACCAAGACATATAGCTTGGTAGAGAGTTTATTTCACCAGAGTCAATTACAAAGATTGGAGGTGTTTTGAAAATAACACTCCAGAAAGAATGCAAATAATATTTCCTTAAAATCGAGTTTTGAGGACCTATTTTTCAGATCAAAAAGATGTTTCAACTACTTATCACTTCAGTCTGTAACCCTCCCTTATGCCAAAAGTGCTAGGTACCCCCAAATTTATCCCCCAAAATCCCTCCCTGATCTTGGCCATTGATTCAACAAGTGAGATGGGGTGGGGGAAAACATGGTGACAATTTGTGTGTGTTATGTGAGGTCGGGGACGAGTTGGAGGAAATCAAGCATTTTCGTTTCACCCTTATACTTGATGTATTTCTTTTACTCGTTCAATAAAATTCTTCGAAAAAAGGAAGAGCAAAAGAATGTACAAGTAGTTAAGGATGTGTCATTATAACTAGCCAAAACGACCACTTAAAAGAGCACATCATATTTGAAGCGGTAATAAACCTTGACAGGACATTCTAGAGCAAGAATGAACGCTGGCCTACCATCATCATAGAATTCAAAAACATCCTCAGGCAACAAACATGCTTGTTTGGCTAGGGAATCAACAGTAAAATTAGCTTCTCTATAGCTGTAGACATAGCTTATGTTACTATAAAAGGCATGCGCCATTCTCCAAGAGTATTAAACATATGGCCCTTCAATCTAACCGAGTTGTCACGCATTACCTGATAGACTCTCCCTTTAAAACCAAGCCAGTTGATAGTGGCACCTTTGTAATAAGCTTTATTGTGCAGCTTCCATAATTCAGTGGCAATTACAAGGTTTGCTACCAACCACAGATCCTTAATCACTCTTCTGCGCCCTTTAGCAGCCTTGTACGAGGCCACCAAGTCTTCATTCGGTCGAAGCTTAAAAATATCAGCAGACCATGCCCAAATACGCTTCGCAAATCTGCAATTCCAGATAATACGGCCAAGAGATTCAGAATCTCTCCTGCACAGGAAACACCGAGTTGGCATTTCCCTTCCTGTTTTTTTTATCACCTGATCTTCAGTTGCACAACATTCCTTCCTCCAAATCTTCAAATATTGCACCACCAAAGTTGGATGTACAATGGAACGAGAAAAAAGTGTTGCGGTCGGCTGAAATTCAAAAGAAGATCTAATTGCATCCTTTGCAGACTCAACAGAAAAAACTCCCTTGCTATCTAAATTCCAGATTCTATAATCCTCACCACCAACAATAATAGGTATATTTTCAACATCAATATTACCGTTCACCATCAATTCACGAGTTTTAGTTCGAATCACCCAAACATCATCCGCAATCAGATCACTTACTTTGGACTTAATATCATTAGGTCCCAAAGAAGTGATCCTAAGTCATTTAGTAATCGAAAAATCACCGCACCAATTATAAAAAAAAATAGTGAAGTATTAGCACCATCACCAATAATTTATTGCGTGTGTCTTTGACCAAAATTGTAAACCCACCTTATTCCAGGGAAAACCGTGGAACCCAACTTATAAACAATCAAATTTCCATTGATTTTGAAGTATTTGGCCTTCAAAAACCTCGCCCAAATCTTGTCAGAGTCACGGAAATCCATAATTTCATAAGCATTTCCTTATTCACAACAGACAACCTTTTAATGCCCATGCTACCTTCTCTTCTTGGACAACACATACTATCATAAAGCACCATAAAGTACTTATGTTTATCAGCATCACTAGACCATAGAAAATTTCTAATGGCTCTTTCAACCTGCTCAATAATCCTCCTCGACTATTTGTAAACAACCATATAATGAATAACATAACTAGAAATTACTGAACGAATCAACCAGAACCTACCTTGAAAAGGAAAAAGCTTACCCTTCCAGCCAGCTAGTTTTTCCATAATCTTCTCAACCACATGTCTCACATATATATGACGCACAATACCTGGCTTCAGTTAAATTCCCAAGTATCTATCCGGGATTAAATCTCTACCCATGCCCAAAAAATTGGAGATAGAAATGGCACGAGAACAAGTGCCACCTCCAAGCAACTCATTAAAATTATGCAAACTATGCTAATTTCCTTTGCAGAAAATAAGAATGTCGTCAGCAAAAAGAAGATGAGTAGGAGCCACACCTTTCTTGCTCACCATAGCAAGCATACTTATTCAAGCAAATAATTTCGAGGGATTACGACTTAAAACATCTTCAATAAGTACAAAAATCAAAGGTGAAAGAGGATCACCTTGTCGTAAACCTCTAGTGATGCTGAAAAAACCTTCAGGACTACCATTAATAAAAATTGAAATTCTAGCCGAATGAAGAATATTAAGTATCCAAGCGCACCAATTATCAGAAAAAACATATCTTCGAAAAACCTCAGCAACAAAATCCCAACTAACCGTGTCAAATGCTTGGGAAATATCCAGTTTTAGGCCAACATTACCATGTTTCCTAGTCACACCAATTTCATTAATCATCTCAAGATCGAAGGTTGCTTACGATTTAAGATAACTTAGCTTTGTAATCAAGCAAACAATATTCACCTTAAATGAATTTTGAATTGAGGATCAAGTTAAGATAGCTTACAAAGTAAGCACTCATTTTCCATTGCTAGATGAAATAACTTTAGACACCCACAAAATAGAATATACAAAAATGATTAGGATGAACCGTAACCAAACCGTGTATAATAACTTTGTTCAAGAATGGTTAACTAAAGTTAGCCGTATGAGCAATATAAGCTTAATCATTTTAATAAAAACACTTTAGAATTGAAGTGACATTCAACCATAACTTAATAGGTAATGTCTAACATGTGTTTTAGAGAGTTTTTCAAATGCCAAATATCTGATAGAAATATTTTGAATGCATCTGAAAATATTCAATTGGGTAAGTACATGTATCGGGTACGTGTACCACTTCCAGTTCATGATACAAATACTGCTAAGCTACGTATACTGGGTATGTGTACCACTTTAGTCAGAAAAATCCAAGTCATTTCAGTACGCATACAAGGTAAATGTACCACCCTGATGTACACGAATACAAAAAACTTTGGTATGCATAGCGGGTATGTGTACCAGCATGTCATAACCGAACTTAGACATAAGCCGGTACGTAAACTGGGTACTGTACCGCTGATCCAAAATCACAACAGTTTGCCATTACGTGTACTCTCCCTGTATCCAGATTTCAGTAGTTCTAATAAACTCTTAATAATCAATTTGAAACATCCTTGAATAAGTAGTCAATGATAATATTACACATATCTCTAATTCAATTTATTTTCAAATGATTAACTAATCAATTTGAAACATTCATGTATAACATCAATGATAATCTTACATATATCATGTAAAATGTTCAGATTATTTTCACATGATTAATTCGAATCGAATAGAAACATTCCTGAGTAATGATAATTTTACACATATCTTTGTTCCAGGTTATTTTGAATGGATCGACTTGAGTCATTATCTAGTTCATAAACAATAAATTGTTCTTAAAGAAATTCACCAAGTTAATGAAAAATGACTATAAGCTCAATTCATATTTCGATAAATCAACAAGGTAAACTTAGTGTCGAAATTTCTATTGTTCATTAATTTAAAGTCCACTAAGTCTCATAGATAGAATGGTGAACTTAAGTAAATAGAATTGGTTCAGTCTTCACATACCTTTTTTCGATGAAGTTTTCCATAGTCTTCAGTAGATCTTCTTCCAAAGTCTTAGGTTGGTCTTCGTCTTCAAATGATGAACGTCGTGAAATCTGATAGTCAACTATACCCTTCTAACTTAGTCTGACACATGAATAAAATGTAGACTATAAATCAAGATACAGTTTTGGTTCACTAAATTTGACAACAAGCTTGAGATAGAAACAATTATGAGTTTGACCGACCAATGCTCTAACAACGATCACTTAAGATATCAGACTTATAGGTTGAAGCGAAAGATTGTGGTATATTTGGATACCCTCGTCTTTTCAAAGTAGAGAAATTTAAAATTTTATTAGTTTTGAAAAAATTTATATTTGGGGCTACTATCACAATCAACAAATAATGAACTTCACGAAACTACGGATTGAGAAAGTAGAAAATTTTTAAATCGGCGGAAAACTTCAATTTGATGCCTTTTGTAGAATCGGTAGTAGCAGACGTTATCGAAACTACCGATTGTGTTTCTCTTTTGAAACAAAAGTGTATAATCGGTAGATAACATACTCTACTATCTATCAATTCGTGAACGTTAATCGCATGGAATACATTCAAAATTGATTTTTTTCCCTAACAATCACGTACAAAGTGGTTTGGGCTTTTTCTTAACACAAATAGGGTGTTAAGAAAAATAAAACTCAAATTTCGTTTGTTTTATGCCTTACTGTTCATTTGGTTCTTAACACAAATAGCCATTATAAAAAATCAGTAGAAAGGGGGCATTCTCTGTTTCTATCAAATTTCATCTAGTTATTTCCCCTAAAAATAATGGTTGAAAATGGCTTGTAATTGAAATTTGCAGTGCCTGCACATCAATTGTTTCGAATGAACAAAGCTTAGTCCATAACGAAATACTTTTGAAACCCTTGAATCTTTTTATTTTGTTGAAAAAGTACAATCTCAGTAAAATGCAGGAAAAAAAAACGAAGTAAGAACTTGTTAGAGAATACCATAACAAAGAGGGATACATGGATCATACACTGATCATCATACGAACGAGGGAAATATTTAATAGGATGGAAGAAACCGGATCCGAACAAATGTTGACTGCTTTGATGCATGGGAACGTGCTTTGATAGACTTACGGATGTGGTTATGCATCAAGTGCATGCGCATCCATGCCTGGAAGAAACCATGCACGTCAAATACTCACCCTGCTGATGTTATTGCCGGACCTCTCAATGGGAATGAGGCTGAGTTTCTGATCCATGGTGTTGTCAAACCACCCTAGACCACAGGCCCCTCTTCCTCTGCAGTCATGTCTGATAACCCTGACGAAAGTGCAGTTAACCTTACAGTGGAATTGCTCGACCTGGTTTTGACCCCACTATTGTGAGTATCCCCCCTCCATGTCGCTTACAATTTTCACGAATTTTAAAAACTGCACTCGACAACGTCAAGGCACGACCACAGTGTTTGGATACATGGCTCCAACTATTACTACTACCCATATGCACCCTGAACCTGTATGTTCCCAAGTGTTCAACTGAATAACGTTCAGGCACTAGAAGAAAGCTACAGATCGCAGCCATTAATCAAGCACTGGTGCAGTGGAATGAGCCAGGTGGGTGCTTCAATATAACCCAGAGATTATTAGGCTTGACTAAGCCTAAACCTAAGCACAAGCCAGGCACTAAAAAGAGGAAAAACTCTAATGTTGAGGCCTGTAGAAGGAAGATCAGTTATGGGCACTACTCTGCAGCCATTCGTATCTTGTCATCCAATGGAGTTGCACCTCCAACTCCGGCCACACTACTTGAACTGCAGCAGAAACATCCAACGGCTCCACCTCCTATCATCCCCAGCGAGAGCATCTCAGCTGCATCTATATCAGTTAATGCTACATCCGTGCGATCAGCCATAAAGAGTTTCCCTAAGGGGACATCGTGTGGCGGAGACGGCCTCCGGGCTCAACATCTGTTGGATGCATTGAGCGGCCCTGTTGCTGCCATTGCTGATGACTTTCTACAAGACATGATTGAAGTTATTAACTTATTATTATCTGGTAGATTCCCATCTGTTATTAGTGAATATATCGCCAGCTCCCCGCTCACCCCATTATTGAAACCTGTAGGCGGATTAAGACCAATTGCCATTGGGACCATATGGAGGCGGCTAAGTTCTAAATTGGCGGTAACTTCTGTGAGTAAAGATATGACCGAGTATCTTGGCTCGTACCAGTTCGGTGTGGGAATACCCTGTGGCGGAGAAGGCATTATGCATGCAGCAAACAGATTGCTAGAGGTAAAAGGGGATGATTCCTGTTAGAAATATTATCTCCAAGATATTATCTTGTTGAGATATTATTTGATATTATTTGATAGTATATATTATTTTCATTAGGCATGTATATTCTCTTTATGTTGTAATATCTTGTTTATCTTGTTTCCTTATTTTCATCTGTTCACGCATATAAGAACAGGTTGTTTTGTAACCATTTGATTTACTAATAAGAAGATATCTATTCTCCAGAACATACATGCCATGACTAGTTTTGTCATGGTATCATAGCCTGGCAAGATCTAAGAAACCATCTTCCGCTGCAACATAAACTCTGAAATATCAAAAACCTTGCACCGATCAATCAACTTGTCTTCGCTATTTATCTTATCAATAACAGACTATAGAAATCCTAACCGCAAATCTTCTTCTTTATCTTTACCTCAAAATGTCACGAGAAGACTATCAACCCATCACTACAAAATTTGATGGAACAAATTATAATCATTGGTCCTTTCTTATGAGAAGTTTTCTCAAAGGAAAAGGAATGTGGAAGTATATGGATGGCACAGCTAAACGTCCAAACGCTGCTGATACAACTGTAACAGAAAAGGATAAAGAGCCTGCAAGAGAAAGCATGGAAACCTGGGAGATCAACAACCATAAGATACTCACATGAATAAGCAACACAGTAATAACCTCTATAAGCATGCAACTTACCAGATTCGAAACTGCCAAGGATGCATGGGATTTTCTCTCAAAAAGGTATACCCAAATCAACTTTGCTCAACGTTATAAGCTTGAACAAGATATCAGGTCTCTCAATCTATTTCTGATTTTCATTATGAGATGTCTGTCATATGGAATCAGTTATCTCTTATGGAGCCTAACTGGACAACAAATATTGAAATATGGGAGAAATATAGGGAAGAATCACGATTAGTTCAGCTTTTAATGGCACTAAGAGATGAATTTGAAACTGTTAGAGCATCAATTCTTCATAGATCACCCCTACCAACTGTAGAGACTGCACTTTCTGAACTTATCAATGAAGAAACTAGGAAACGCATTAAACCTGATATTCCCACCGTACTAGCAGTACCTTCTCGAACAAGCTTTAACAATCATTTTAGTTCTCAAAAATATAATCGTGATACAACTCAAACTGTGTGTTATAACTGCAAGAAACCTGAACATATATCCAAAAATTGTACTGTGCCACCTAACACAACAACATCAGATATGTCTCAAAGTTCAACTTCACAGCTTCATTGCAATTACTGCAAAGAACCTGGACACACTGTAGGAAACTGTACATCACCTTCATCTAGGAATATGAGAGAAAGAAGAAGGCAGCATGCAGCTACATCATCATATAATCCTTCTCCATCATTATTAGCCACACCAGCAGTTGAGAAAAGTTCAGAATCAGCAGCAGTCACACAAACCAGTCTAGCTGATATTCAGGAGATGCTCAGACAAGCACTTGGTAATAATCACTCAACAGCTACTGCTCTCTCAGCTCCATCAGGTATTCTTTCAACTGGCTGGTTTCTTGATTCAGGGGCATCAAACCATATGACATTTGATTCAACTCTATTTAAGAATAAGCATCCAATTGTTACACCTAATATCCATACCGCAGATGGATCAGCAATATCTGCTACTCACATCGGCCAAGTTAAGGTTACAAATAAGATATATGTACCTAATGTGCTTCTTGTTCCAAAGATTAGAATGAATCTTATATCCATTGGGCAATTGTGTGATCAAGGACTTAATATTTTCTTCTTTCCTTCTGGTTGTGTGATACAGGATTCCAAGACATGGAAGCTAGTTGGGATAGGCCGTAGAGTTGGTCGACTTTATCTCCTTGAAAGTCTTATCATTCCTCAGCAATTTATGTATAAAGAAGTTGTTGCAGCTGCTCCTATTTTGCCTTCAACTATTTCTCCATTTATGTTTTGGCATTCCAAGCTAGGACATGTTTCTTTTTCTCGTCTTACCTATATGATTAATAAAGGTTTATTAGGGTCTATTCAAGTAGAAAAAGAACCTCATTGCGTTGCATGTAAGTTGGGAAAACAACCAGCTCTTTCCTTCAGTAATAGCATTACTTTATCCACTGCACCCTTTGATCTAATTCATTCTGATGTTTGGGGAAAATCTCCCATTCTATCCAAGGGAGGAGCATTATACTATGTGATTTTTATTGATGATTATACTCGCTTCACATGGATATACTTATTCAACTCAAGTGCAGATTTTCTAAAACTATACTCGGATTTTTCTAGGATGATTAAAACTCAGTTTGGAAAAACTATCAAAACCTTTCGTGCAGATCAGGGAGGCGAATACATCTCAAATCCTTTTAGAGATTTTCTCAAATACGAAGGTACACAACTTCAGCTGTCTTGCACTAAAACTCTAGAGCAAAATGGAGTTGCAGAAAGAAAACATCGTCATATTATTGAGATAGCAAGAACTCAACTTCTCTCTTCTTTTGTTCCCTCTAACTTTTGGGGAGAATCTGTTCTTACAGCAGTGTACACCATCAATCGTATTCCTACTGCTGTTATAGGAGGAATATCTCCATATGAAAGTCTTTATGGTAAGCCGCCAAATTATTCTGAATTTCGTGTCTTTGGATCAACATGTTTTATTCTTCTTACTGAACGAGAACGTAACAAACTAGGTAAAAAGAATACTATTTGTGTGTTCTTAGGATATGGAATAGAACAAAATGGTTATCGCTGTTATGATCTAGAAAGTAGAAGATTGCGTATCTCTAGACATGTAACCTTCTGGGAGAAAATACCATTCTGGTCTCTTCCTAGTAGCAAAACATCTAGTTTAGAAACATTCTCCTTTATAGATCCTTTTGAAGACGTAATCACATCTCAGCCAAATATTCCTATCACTACTCCTGAGCTTGCAATTAATCCATCTCCAGAAGTCTTAGAAACTGTCACCAATGACTCTACGGACAATCCTGACATTGCTTCCCCAGAAAGGAATCCTGCAACTGAAGATACAACACTTCCACCTCGTGCTCGTCGACCACCAGCTAAGTACTCTGATTATCATTGTTCTTTATCTTATATATTGCCTCTACATGAACCCAAATCTTATAGGGAAGCAGTTGCAATCCCTGACTGGCAAGACTCTATGGGAGAGAAGTTAACAGCACACAAGAATGCAAATATATGGGACATGGTAGATCTTCCTCCAGGAAAGTCAGTTATTGGTAGCAAGTGGGTTTATAAGATAAAGACAAATTCAGAAGGAAAAATAGAACGATGTAAATCTCGTTTAGTGGCTCAAGGGTACACACAAGAATATGGAATTGACTATGAAGAGACATTTGCTCCTGTTGCTCGCATGACTACAGTGCGTACTCTCATTGTTGTTGCTTCTACTCAAAATTGGGATCTTCACCAAATGGACGTCAAGAATGCCTTCCTCCATGGAGAGATTCAAGAAGAAGTTTATATGCAACCACCACCTGGATTACATCATGCTCCAAATCAAGTATGCAAACTTAACAAAGCATTATATGGTCTCAAACAAGCACCTCGTGCTTGGTTTGAAAAAATCTCAAATGCTATTCTTCAGTATGGATATAGTCAGAGTGCATATGATTCAGCCATGTTTACTCGAAAAACAGAGAAAGGAATGGTTATTCTCCTTCTGTATGTCGATGACACGATCATTACTGGCAGTGACTTAAAGGAAATCCTTTCTTTGAAGCGTCATCTATTTTCTTGCTTTGAGATGAAAGATCTTGGTCTCTTGAGATACTTTCTTGGGATAGAAGTCGATAAATCCTTTAATGTTTATTTTATTTCTCAAGTTAAATATGCAACTGACGTTCTTCAACGTGCAGGTTTAACTGATAGCAAGACTGTTGATACACCTCTACAACTGAATGTTAAGCTCAACAGTTACGAAGGAAAAGCATTATCTAATCCTACACTATACCGTCAGCTTGTAGGGAGTCTTAACTATCTTACTATTACACGACCAGATATCAGCCATGCAGTCCATATTGTAAGCCAGTTTATGTCATATCCAAGATCAACACACTATGCTGCTGTCCATCGAATTTTGCGATACATCAAAGGTACTTTATATCAAGGTTTACACTTCTCAAGTAATTCGGATCTTCGTCTTCGTGCATACTCCAACTCTGATTGGGCAGGTGACGTTACTGATCGACGATCAACCACTGGATATTTCCTATTTTTGGGTAACTCATTAATCTCTTGGTGTAGTAAGAAACAATCTGTGGTATCTCGCTCTAGTGCTGAAGCTGAATATCGAGCTCTTGCTCACACTACTTCAGAAATTGTCTGGTTACGGTGGCTTCTTCAAGATATGGGAATTATATCATCTGAGCCAACTCCACTCTCCTGTGATAACAAGGCTGCTATTCATATTGCCCACAATGATGTGTTCCATGAGCGTACAAAACACATTGAGATTGAATGTCACTTTGTTCACTTCAAACACTTGACAATCTCATTGCTCCATGTTTCTTCAGAATTGCAGCTAACAGACATTTTTACTAAGACTTTACCTTCTACTCGTCTGAAGTTCTTGGCTTCCAAACTCAATATGTGCTTTGCACCATCATGAGTTTGAGAGGGGGTGTTAGAAATATTATCTCCAAGATATTATATTGTTGAGATATTATTTGAGATATTATTTGATACTATTTGATAGTATATATTGTTTTCATTAGGCATGTATATTCTCTTTATGTTGTAATATCTTGTTTATCTTGTTTCCTTATTTTCATCTGTTCACGCATATAAGAACAGGTTGTTTTGTAATCGTTTGATTTACTAATAAGAATATATCTATTCTCCAGAATATACATGCCATGACTAGTTTTGTCAATTCCAACATGACAATGTTGTTGATCGATTTTTCCAACGCATTCAACCTAGTCGACAGGTCCACCTTAACCAAAGAGGTACGTGCCCACTGCCCTAGTATTGCACCGTGGGTTGAATTCTGTTGTTCAAATCCAGCCAGATTATACTACAATGAACATACTCTCTCCCCAGCCAAGGGCGTTCAACAGGGGGATCCATTGGGTCCTCTTGTGTTTTCCTTAGTCTTACAGCCACTAGCCGAGTTGATTGCCTCCACCTGCGAACTAGATTTCCATGCCTGGTACCTAGATGATGGTACCATCGTAAGAGACATGCTCGAAATAGCTAAGGGCTTGAAAATTTTGCGAGAGGAAGGTCCCAGAAGAGGGCTACATCTGAACATCTCTAAAACCGAGATTTTCTGGCCAACTCCGGATCCTAGACGAGAGCTTGATGGTGTTTTTCCGGAGCATATTAGGAAGCAGTTGAATGGCGTGAAATTGATAGGAAGGCCTGTTATCCTTGACCTCCAATTCTGCAGCAACCTGGTACATACAAGGGTTGACCAAACAGTGAAGCTAATGGCGTGTATACAACAATTGGAAGACCCACAAACGAACTGTTTCTTCTACGAAACTGTTGTGGAGTTTCAAAGCTGTACTTCACCTTGCGAACTACTAATCCACTGGCAATATATTCTGCAGCCGCTGAGTTCGATAAATAACTAATGTTGTACCTGCGCAGATTAGTAGTCGGAGATGGAGCTGATTTCGGTCAGTGGCAGAAACGTATCGCCTCCATGCCAATCAAAGACGGAGGCTTGGGAATCCTTACTATGGCAGACACAGGACGGTATTGTTAGCTTGCGTCTTGCGCACAAACACTGCCCCTGCATAATACTATTCTATCATGCCCATCAGCTTTGGACTCATATAACAACTACCGATATGCTTTAGATTCCTTTGCACATGCTTGTGAAGTATCTCCATCCACCTTCAACATCAACGACGCCTCCCCCCACTATATGAAGTCATTGGCGGTTCAATACTTTGGTGTTCTCAAGGAAAAAATACCAACAACCTACTCACTTTCTGATCGGGACTTATTCCTTTGGCACAACAACAGACTTCCACATGCTATGGACTTCCTCAAAGCCATTCCCATCAGTGGGATTAACCAATCTGTCGAGCCTAGACACTTCTGAGCCATCCTCCAGTACCGCCTCGGCATTCCTCTATTCGACAGCAACACGTCATGCTCTAGCTGCAATAGACCGATGGATGTTTTCGGTGACCATGCTTTACACTGTGCAAATGATGTGGGAAGTAAATTTCGACATGATTTTGTTAAAGATGTCGTGGTAGACATGTTCTACAAAGCTCGTGTCCCATCCCAGAAAGAAACCTCTTTGGGTTTATCGTCTAATTCCAACAAAGAATTGAAGCCTGCAGATATCCTCGTCCACAATTGGGAAAACGGGAAAGCTGTTTGTTTCGATGTTATAGGGGTTTCACCTTTCACAAGTGCCATGACATGCAATTTCACCCCCGGGCATGTCATTTCTGCAGCTATCACTCGCAAATGCCACAAATATCTTCACAAATGCACTACACAGGGGTATGGATTTAGTGTATTGGCCTTTACCACCTTGGGGGAGCTAGGAGAAGACACTGTTCCATTTATAAAACGATTGAGGAACTGCTTCATTAGCCACGATGCCAATTACAATATAGGCGGTTCCTTCTTTCATAGACTAGGCATCGTTATCCAAAAAGGTGTTTGCACCCAGCTTGTTGCTAGGTTGCCTAACACCGATGTTGTCGTTGATATGTAACCTACACGTTTTATTTTATTATTATTACAGTACTACAATAAGTTCAAGTAGATTCATCAGATATATCCATTAATTATAAACAAAGGATGTCGACTGGGCTTTGATGATAATTACACATTCAAGATAATAATGATGATTTGGGACGGTGTTATAGCCTTACAGATGAAAATTCTTGATGTTTATGGATAACTTCTATTTCGGGTCCTATATTCTTATTCTTTTATGATCATATATTTATTTTGTTTTTTTTTTTGTGTTTTAATGCTTGTTTTAAAGATTTTAATCTATTTTTTACTGACCTTCGTCTTGTTCTTAAAGTTTTATGTACATATTAACTTATATATCGTCTTGAGACAAGGTACATTTTTTTTTTATAGAGAATAGGTTCAACTATCTAGTAGCATGTTAGAGTTAGAATCCGATACCTAGTTTTCTTTATCATTTTACCAACATTGATATATTTCATATTTCTCGATTTCTCTAAGTACACCAATATCATATTAAGTACCCTAGAGACATTGATATTATACATAGAGATATTTTTTGTTTTATATTTCATATTTCTCAATTTAATAATATCTTTAATATCTAATATTTTATTTAATTATCAAATAAATGTAATAATTAAATTAGTCTTTGTGGAGATTCATACATACGATAACCATGTACTTGGGTAACATATATTTTTCCAACCAGGTCAGTAGATGAATTTTGGTCGAGAAGAAAAATTAAATCAAAGTAGTTGATTTTGGTTTGTGTGGTAGATTTTTGGATCACCATACATATTTGGCCCATATATAAAAATTTCTTTACTGGTTCAAATCAAGTCATAAAAGCATCTCCAATGTAAGGGGTCAAGGTCTTAAATAGTATGACACGTATGATTTAAGACCTCTTCCACATACTTTTCTTCTCCAATACAAGGATTAAGGTCATAATAAAAGATGACATGTTTAAGTGAGGGTAAAGGAGAAAGTGTTAATTTAGACCATGGGTCTAAAAAAGAAAAGTTAATTTAAACCTTGGGTTTAGGAGATGAAAGTTAGGTAGAGAGTTTTATTTTTATTTTTTGTCACATAGTAAATAACCCACAATCAAAAGGTATAAATAATACATTTACATAGAATGACCTTAACCCCTAGTATTAGAAATTCCCTAAGGCAGACTATCCGCTACCAAGGGTTCTTGATTACCAACACAACACAATTTGGGTTGCAAGTCAGATTTTATGCCACAAAAGTTTTATTCTCAAAAAAAAAAAAAACAAATCACGGGAAGACATCGAACCACATAATAAGCGTGTTGGGTCATATATCAAACTTGGTCGCGAAATTGGTTCAACTTAGGTATGGGACAAAAGTTGTTTGGCTTCGAAGTATGAGGCATAATAAGAGAGTGAATCACATACCTTTACTGCAATTGAATGAAACATAGCTGGAATGCGAACCCCAAGATGCAAACACGAAACCGGTTCAAATTAACTTAACAAATAATAAAAGTGTTCTTGGAATAATCTAGAATCTTTTAGCTTACGTGACCATCAAGTTTCGCCCACCCCTTAGTTAAATTTTTTCCCGCCAAAATTTTTCTTCAGTCATCGTTTTTCCCCTTGTTGATTTTCTTTTAGAACTCAACAACCTCTTTATAACATCAATTTTTTTTTAGAAATTATTCATATCTTATCCATTCCTTATACTATGAATTTACTTCAATCTAGTGTTTCTGAGATGTATCAGATTCACAAAACAAATTTGGTTCGAAGAATCCACGATAGGATCCCTTTCTTTCGTTCTCAGCTAGAACACCGCAAGTGTAACACTTTGAGTTCCGGATCAGGGTCAAAACCGTTCGAAGTAGTATGGGTCGGAAAAAGACTTAAGTGTATATTTATTTATTTGTTTATTATAATTCACCAAGCAAAAGTAAATTTAAATATAAAAATTATCTTTTAAAACATCTTTTATAATATTCTTAACAAACAAAAAACACGTCAGGCAATTACAAAATATACAACACAATCATCAAGATAACTAACTTCTTAGTCCCACTTTCAACTTCCATAAATATCCAAAGAATGTCAATTGGGGTGAGATGATAGCTCAATAGAATGCATTCTCATTCTCAAAAGATGCGAATAAATATCAATCAATTAAACAAAACATACAACAAGAGATTTTTCACACCTTCGAGAATTCAATTATATGCTAAATTAAACAAGCTCACAATATCAATAATATTTCAGACAAATAATCCAGTTTAAGATTCAATACATCAATTCACAATACTATTTATGTTTTCAACAATTCATCCATCTGAATTTCAACACATGAGTTCATAACACCAGTAGTATTTTTAATAATTCATCCAACTAGATAACACACATGAGTTCATAACACTATTAATATTTCCTACAAATACTTCAATTCGTATTTCAATGCTTGAGTTCATAAAACCAATCAGGTTTCTACAAATGATTCAGTATAGATTTCAATACATGAGTCATAATACTGATTCATATTAAAAAGTTTGATTAGTATCTGAGTTTACTATCAAGAGAGAATCTGAGGTAGAAAAGAAAATTTGAGTTTACTATCTGGTTTTATTAGTTAGCTTGTTCACAGAGTTAATCGTGCATTCTAAATAAAATTACATTTTTGTTCGCAGAGTTACTTGTCTTTGAAGTATGAGGTATTAGTTTTATGGGAACAGAAGTATGTAAATGAAGAAAAATTTCAACTGACGTTTGAGGAGTGGTTAATTTTTTTCCGAGGACTCACTTAATAATGTATTACATTCCATTGAAGTCAAGGCAAATGTCTTTTCCGTTTTGGTGATGAAGTATTTGGTGATGAAGTCAAGTCGAGGCAAGTGTTGTTTGTATTCGGTGATGAAGTATTTGGTGCACTTTTTCAGAGTCTGAGACATAATTCATTTATAAAAATTATTTTTTTCCCGGATTAGATCCTGAGGTTAGTCATGGCACGTTTTTTTCCCCTTGTTAACAGAGTATGTGGCCTTAATATGTGTCGTTAATTTTTACATAAAAGAGACTTCTAACTCTGAGAATTTAGTTTATATGTATAAGTAGAATTTATCAGTTATTGACTCTTGTTTTGGGTCCTATATTTTTATTCTTTTATGATCATAATCATTTTTTTTTGTTGTCGTGTTTGTTCTAAATATTTTAATCTATTTTTTACTGACCTTCATCTTGTTAAATTTTTATGTAAATATTAACTTCTAATTCATCTTGAGAAAAAGGTAAATTTTTTTTATAGAGAATAGGTTAATTAATCTAGTAGCAGGTTAGAGTTAGAATCTGATACTCCGGTTTTCTTTATCATTTTATTAACATTGATATATTTCATATTTCTCAATTTCTCTAAGTACACCGATATCATATTAAGTACCCTAGAGACATTGATATTATACATAGAGATATTTTTTGTTTTATATTTCATATTTCTCAATTTAATTATATCTTTTATATCTAACATTTTATTTAATTATCAAATAAATGTAATAATTAAATTAGTCTTCATGGCGATTCATACTTGTGATAACCATGTACTTGGGGTAATATATATTTGTCTCACCGGGTCAGTAGATGAATTTTGGTTTAGAAAGAAATTAAATCGAAGAAGTTGATTTTGGCTCACGTGGTAGATTTTTGGATCACCATACATATTTGGTCCATATAGAAGAATTTGTTTAATGGTTCACATCAAGTCATAAGAGTATCTCCAATGTAAGGGGCCAGGGTCTTAAATAGTATGACACATATGATTTAAGACCTTTTACACATACTTTTCATCTCCAATACAAGGATCAAAGTCATAAAAAAAGATGACATGTTTAAGTGAGGGTAAAGGAGAAAGTGTTAATTTAAACCTTGAGTCTAAAAAAGAAAAGTTAATTCAAAACTCGGGTTCAGGAGATGAAATTTAGGTAGAGAGTTTTATCTCTTTTTTTGTCGTGTAGTAAATGACCCACAATCAAAAGGTATAAATAATACCTTTACATAGAATGAACTTAACCCCTAGTATTTGAGATGCTCTAAGGCACACTATCCACTACCAAGGTTTCTTGATTACCAACTCAACACAATTTGGGTTGCAAGTCAGATTTATGCCACAAAAGTTTTATTCTCAAAAAAAAAAAAAAAAAGTCACGGGAAGACTTCAAACCGCATAATAATTGAAACACGGCTGGAACGAGAACCCCAAGCTGCAAACACGAAACTGGTTCAATTTAACATAACAAATGATAAAATGTTCTTGGAATAATCTAGAATCTTCTAGCTTCTGTGACCATCAAGTTTCGCCCACCCTTTAGATTGAACCAGTCATCGTCTTTCCCCTTGTTGTTTTTCTTTCAGAACTCAACAACCTCTGTAACATCAATTTTTTTTTTAAATTATTCATATCTGATTCACTCCCTATACTATGAATTTACTTCAATCTAGTGCTTCTGAGATGTATCAGATTCACAAAACAAACTTGGGTCGAAGAATCCACGACAGGATCCCTTTCTTTCGTTCTCAGCTAGAACACCGTATGGAGATTCGAACTCGAAACGTTACGGGTCGGAAAGAGACTTAAGCGTATATTTATTTATTTGTTTATTATAATTCACCAAGCAAAAGTAAATTTAAATATAAATTTAAACATATTTAATAATATTCTTAACAAAGAAAAACATGTCAGGAAATTACAAAATACAACACAATCATCAAGATAACTAACTTCTTAATCCCACTTTCAACTTCCATAAATCTGCAAAGAATGTCAATTGGGGTGAGATGACAGCTCAATGGAATGCATTCTCATTCTCAAAAGATGTGAAGAAATATCAATCAATTAAACAAAACATACAACAAGAGATTTTGCACAATTTCGAGGATTCAATACATCAATAATATTGGTAATATAATACTTATATGTCGGTGTCACTGTAGTACAATGGTAAAGTCAATGGGTGATGGTACCAGTGACCTGAGTTCGAAATTCGCCAGCATCAAATTTCTTTACCAATAAAAATAAAGATGATACTTATATATCCAAGTACATCATTGGTTTAAATGTAGAAAAATGTTTGTAACATGATACTTAGAAAAAAAATAACTGAATTTGAATTGTATGACCACCATAATTTCAAAACACACCCTATTAAATTTGAGGGCATCCAACTGGACCAACTCAAACTCAATTGGTATATTGATATTACTCTGAACATATCATTTCACTTGTAGAGTTATCTTGATTAGCGCGAAACTTATACTCAAATTGCCCAACAGTCGCCCCTGCTTTCGGCGTAAAAATTTACATGTACTATAATATAGGCATATGAAAAGCCACAAAGCGTGATCAAAGATTCAATTATGCTTGCAACTCAAACCAAATAACATCAAGTGGAATTGTGGAAATATCCTGTTACATATTCACAGTAGGAACAAGTTGAGGACCTCACCCGAGGTCTTATTGTTTATCTTCCTATATGGTGATAATATCAAGGATTACCAAACCTGGCAAAATAGATGCACCAGGGAATGATTTTCAATTCAATGGCATTTTTTTTATCAATTGTTAATGAAGATCAAACACAAAATATGTCTACCAATGGTTAGTTAACTACTGCCTGGCCATGTTAATCATTCTACATATGGTTTACAAAAATGCACCAACTGTAAAATCAGAAGGATTAATTGATTGGCATAAAGATGTAGCAAGCAATAAGAAATCTAATTATCTTCATAAAAAAAACGTTACTTACTTCATCACGATATGTTTCAGCGCGCGTCTTTCCAATATCATCATCCAAAGCTTTGTAAATTTGTTCTTCATTTTCACGAAGAAGTTTAAGAATAACTCTTAATTGAGTTTTTCTCCAAACATAACTTCTAGTTTTCCCATTTTTATTTGTCTCTCTGGTGCGTTTGTTTGTAGAATTCACAAATTCGAGAAAATTTTAATCCCGTGGGATTACAAATTCTGAGATTCATGAAATTCCTTGTATGTTTGGTAATTTGGTTAAAATTCATAGGATTCTCTTGTATTAAAGTCCATGTGTGGTTTGGCAATGCCGTCAAAATCTTAAAGGGTACCGGTACATTAATTATATATCCCTAGTTTTGACACCTAACAAATACATCCTTCCCCAAAATAAATATATCCCTACTCTTTCTAGAAGCTAGAAATCAAAATTATTATATTACTGAAATACCCCAATATATATTTCACATAATAACCTTTCCCACACATTAAATTTCATTTATGTTCTCACTTTCTCTTTCTTCTCTCACTCGAAAACTAGACATGGAAAATAGAAAAACTGAAGAATTAAATCACGATCTTTATGGATCAATTGTAGTTTAAAGAAGATCAAAATCGTCGTGAAAATCATCAAATTAGGTTTAAATCTATTTTAATAAATTTACCGTGTTCTTTATAATTCGAAGATTTAAAAACAAGATTCAAAAGGTAAAACACGAATTTTCTTTTGTATTTACTATGTTCTTAATAATCGATTTGATTATTTTGTATCAAAACAAGTTTGATTTTGATTTCTTACAGTTCTTTTTGAAATCAATTTTTATTTCTGAAAAATTGATGCATGTTAATTTCTTGAACAGATTTAGTGTAACTAATACGGATACAGGTTTTAATTTGCTACAAGTTAGGGTTGATTTCATTAAGTTATTTAATTCATTTATTTTTCCATTGTCATATTCGTACTAATTTTGTGATGGTTTACTGTTGCATGAGATCTAAACAAAATTAAATTGCATGATTTGGTGATTTTGGTGTTATTTTGTTAGATCTGACTATGTTTACTATTTTTCTTTGAATTTATCGTAGTGGAATCGAGTTTTCTTTAGTATGGTGAGTTTGATTTCAACTAATTTTCACATTCTGTATAACTGAACAAAGCATGCTTTGTTGATTTTGAGTGTTTTCTAGTATGTTTACATCGGAAATTGTTGTATTGAGTTTGATTTTATTTTAAATCTAGATATGTCTTGTTTGCATCTTATACTTATGTTAATACCAAGTTTGTTGAGTATGTCTACATGTTTTATTCTAGTGGAATTGATATGTCTAGTTTTCTAAGATGCAGTTTATTTACCTTAATTCGTTTCAAATTTGTATGCCATTTTTTCTCTTCAACAACAGTAATTGATCTCATAAAAATGGTGTCAACAACACTAGTTGATTTAATAAAATATGATCAAAATAATAGAAGTTGATCCAATTTATGGGATCTTTAACAATAGTTGATCCCATAAAACTGAAATATTGACACAAATAAGTGGAATCAACAACCTAAGCTGATAAAAAAAATTACTTGGTAATTGATGATATTTTTACAATGAATGTAGAAGTGGTAAGTACTATGATTCGTTCAGGACATGTGAAAGCAAATTTTAGATCTCATTTTAAAGCTAAAAATATAACAAACTCAAAGTATAAAGTGTTTTGAAAATGATGGAGAGACTGGGACTATGATTCTGCTATTTACCAATTCCAAAGTGATATGAATTATAATCAAGTTGATTCTCAACTATTGCAAAAGTAGATTTTTAGAAACAACAAATGTTAATCCAAAGCATGGGACATCAAAATCCTAGGCTAAGCATGTTCCATCAATAGAAAATACAATTTCTTAACAAAAATCATAAAATCTATTTTCGATCTAGGCAAATAATCATAAATAAAAATTACACAAATTAAATAATTAAGAATTACCCCTTTTTCATTGGCAAGATAGCTTGCTCCGTCGCCCCAAGGGTTGGATTTAGCTTCTCATGATGGAAACACACTCAAAATATGATTTCATTGCTCAAAAGGTGTTCATAAATGATTAAAATGAGAGGAAAAAAAAATGATAAAACCGAGCTTGTAACAATTATATTTGTTACAAATCGAACTGTTGCAGAGAACGATAAATGATAACTGTCACTGTTACTGTAGCAATTACGACTGTTATGTGTGGTCTTATGTTCTTCGTGTTCTTCACAACAGCAGTAATGGTGATTCTCCGTAACTTAATTGTACCGCTCTGTATCTCCCGCAAACTCTCCCCTGACTCCCAGTGACTATTTATAACCCAAGAGCAACAAAATCTCTCGAGTTTAATGGGAAATATTCTCCCTTAACTCACTCTGCAACACACGGATTTTACTTCCTTCTTTATCTTTGCACGCGTCTACTTGCTTCCTAAACCCTCCAATACGTTGACTTCACATTTCAGTTAGAGTAAAAGACTTGCATAGTTGTTAGTAATGGTTCTGTTTATGGTCTGAAAAATTTAATTGCTTTGTTAGTAATGGTTTGTTAAGAATTATTGGTTTACGGAAAAAAAAAACTGTTGCTACTATCTATTATGAATAATTGTATTATTGGTATTAGTTTCTTATGAAGTGAATGAATGTTATTATTAAATATTGCAGGTCTGTATAGATGGAGGAGAAAAAAAAATAAAAATTGAGTACCAACAATAGAAGTTGATCCAATTAAGTGGGATCAACAATGGAAGTTGACCTAATAGGTGGAATCCAGGAACAATGTTTCCAAATTATAGTGTCAACAACCAAAATTGATCCCTTTAAGTGGGATCAACAATTGAAGTTGATCCATTAAGTGGGATCTACAATGAAAGTTGATCCACATAAAATGGGATCAACAGTTGGAGTTGACACCATTTATATAAGTATGTTACGTGTAAATACCAATAAACCTGGAACTTGCAAACTGACATATCCTTAAGAAACACAGAATTAATATTCATAAAAATAAATTAGAATGTATGTCATTAAAAACATAACAAGTCCTACCCAAAAATCATTAAAAAAAGAAAAGAGAAAAAAAAACATCCAACTAGTATATATCATAAAAAGATGCAAAAAAAAACCCCGTAGTGAATCAACTTCAACACATCAAGACCTTTCGTACTACAGTAGTGAATCAAAAACCTCAAATCGTGATTAATGGCATTAGACACTCCAGTGTGACCAAACAGTATGAGATCTTTGGGAACATAAGGCCAATTTTATTTGACCATACTAATCATCTCGCTGATGGTAGTTGATTTCGAAAAAGGATGCGAGACGTTCAGATTGCAAAATTTAAACTCTACAACAACCATCTTTGGCCTGCATTAACCAAATTTTGACCAAAAAAAAATGAAACGTACGAATGAGTGAACTTGGCGTGAGTCGAACACGCATAAGCTGACGTAGAGTCGGTCATGCTACCATTACACCACAAATTCAACATTTGAAGATTTTTATAAGGAAATTAAGTTATTTTTTCTAACAAACGTGATTTACACTACAACTATGACTATACTAACCAAAGATAATGCAGGATCAACACAGGAGTTGATCCTATTTAACAGGAGTTGATCCCATAAATAGGATCAATAACAGTAGTTGATCCATAAAAACTGAAGACCGCTACTACCTTCACTGCAACTACACCTGCCACAATCACCACCACCACCACTACCATTATAAAAACATCCACTACCACCAGTACAACACCAAATAAACACAAATCACCTAAATCATTACCAATAAACAATTGAAACACAATAATATAAAATTTATCGATTTCGCGAAATTTTATTGAATCAAAATCACAAGAAATTTAAACCAGTTTAAAAATTAAACTAATTGTGTACCTTTTCATTTAAATTTCATGTCGATTGGTATTAAAATCACATTTATCTATCTTCAAAAATCGATTTTCATACCATATCACTAGTTTCCCAGATCTGAAAAATTAATGAAATCGAAATTATCAAATCTGAATCTGAAGTTTATTGGTTCAAACGAATTGTTGTGAATCAGTGATGGATTGTTGTTGTTGATGATCTCACTCAAAGCACTCAAACCTCTCTCTCGAATCTCACTGGGAAAAAAATAAACATAAATGTGTTGTTCAGGTTGTAAATATTATGAGAGTGAACAAGGCTAGATACGGTAGAAGGTGGGTAAGAAATCGGGGTTCAACTGATACAGAATGGATCCAGTGGGGAATAAGGTGATGAAAATGAATGTAGAGAGTTTTGCGGGCTTAGAATTTCAAGGTTGAATTCCAGGTTATCAACCTGGGAAGAAAAAGTTCGGGAGATTTTTGGTTTTCGAGGGTTCTCGAGGTTGAATTCTTGATAATGATTGTGAATGTTAAAATTGATTGTTTAGGGGTGTGGGGATGGGGTGGTGGTGGTGATGGTGATGGTGTAAGAACTGCTTCTTTATGTAGCAAAATCTTTCATCCTTAGCTTACTAGAGCGAACTTAGGGATACAGATTACAGCTTTGATACACACCGTGACCATGGTTTTTAAAATCGTACGAGTTACGATTCCAAGCGTACGATTCGATTGAAAAAAATTTAAAACGATCCAAAGCGTATCATTGAAGCGTTTTTATCTAAAAGTGTACGAGTTAGATTTGGAACCGTCTATTCGCTTCAAATGTGCGATTCACGGTTTTGTTCATTCCTTCATTTTGCTAATGAAACTCAATTTGAACGGTTAAAAAAGGGTCGATTGAGAGCAACTGCAGTGGTGCGATCAAAACCAAAGATCAAAGATTAAAAAAAAGATCAAATTTTGGGTTTAGTCCGTGTTGTCACGTAACGGTGGCGATTAAAATTTGGTCGCGCGTAATTTAAAGATCCGCCCCAAAAAAATTTCATCGGGCGTATCTCAAATGTCCGCCCAATCAATCACCAGGCGGACTTTAAGTTTACGCCTGTCAACAGGCGTACTTTAAGTTTACGCCTCATTTTTTTTTTTTTTTTTTAATTTGAATTTTCATCGGGCGTAATTTAAATCTCCGCCCGTTAACAAGCGTACTTTAAATTTACGCCCAGCAACAAGCGTACTTTAAATTTACGCCCGACTATATTAGGATTTGGTATTTGGTCGCGACCAAATATGGTCTGGAATTTGATCTTTGGCTGGGATTTGATCTTTACTCCGTCCCACTGCGTCACGATCTCATCCCAAATTTTTGGTTATACTCGCCCACTGTGGATGCTCTGATAACCCAAATGCATTTCTTCTTCCTTCCGTCCTACATCCACTCTAGGGTTCCAAAAAATCCATCTCTAGTAACTTTTAATCCAACTTCTTCTTTCCGTTGGTGTTAATGTTAAGAACTCGAGAATCACCCGTCTGTTTGATTAACCATCTGCATATTCTATCCTTCTTCCTCTGGTTTCAATTTCAACAAACTTCAGATGCAATTGCCATACCCTATCGAAATTACAGTGTTTCAGTTCAAATGAAGAGCCCCCAAATTTATTGATGTTAAAATCCATCGCAAAGAGCTGCTCCTGTAGTGAACACCATCTTTAATTCTTTATGAACCTCAATCTCCGACCACCACTCACAGTTAGGTAACCATGAAGAGAAGGAATAAAACCAAAAAGAAAATGTATATAGAGAATTGAAACGTGGATGCTCGTAAAACCACAGAGAATTGTGTTGTAGATTGTCGACTTAGACACGTCACAACATTTGTTAACCATTTTTATTTAATTTCTTTTAGCACTGTTAGTGGACTTCAGGTGCTTGAATCACAGAGAATACTCTTTTTTTCTGATTCTCGGTGCTAATATAGAAAATGAAGTGGCATCTATTTTTAGCTGTGATCGTGAACTGTGATGATGATTTTTGTGCCGAACTCTATTTTTAGCTGTTTATTCTTCCGGTGGTCGGATTTAGTTGCACTTCCTACAAAATGCTTAAAACGAAATTATTAGTCCACTAACGAGTTCTGGCTAACATAAATGTAGATATAAAATGTAGTATTTATGTGTTTATTAGTGAATTTATCTGTATGTAAATTCTTTTTTGGTTCATATAAAAAATTGACTATGAATCTACGATTCACGATTTAATATACGATTCGATTCATAAAAAATGAAAAACGATTTGCGTTACGATGCACAATTTCACAACCTTGACCGTGACCCAGAACCGTGGAATGCACCGAGAGGGGATGGACGGTCCAGATAAGTCTTCTCTGCGAATAGGAATGGGCTGAAATGGGTCCTACCATCCCCTCTCACACGGTTCATTCCGCGGTGTATTAATCATTTCTGTACAGATTAGTGAACCAAAGACGCATTTGCCCTTGATGGTGCAATCAGTTTACTTCTACTTTTTATTATTCTGGTAATGGTATTGAACAAAATTTAATCAGAACTTTTTATATTTATTGAAGTTTATTGAATGATAATTCCCTTACAAAAACTTTCATGAGAAAATTAAACTCTCTTCTCTCTGTTTGTTAAATGAAGGGCCGGGAAATGAAAAGACGTCAAACCAAAACAAGAGAAAGGGATATAAAAAAGGGAGTTTCCCGTCTAACACAACACATTTAGGCTAGATATGCAAAGTCAACGATCAAGCGAAAAAGTCAAGGTCAGCATTTGGGAAGATCAGATGGTGGTGGTGGAAGCTTCTGATTAGGGAGCTTCCCGTCTAATACAAGCCACGCCATCTTCAAACCCCAGCTTGTGTGAATCTCCAAGTGACAATGCATGAACCATACACCTGTTCACCGGATCATCAAAAAACGATCATTAGTAATTTGGTATCAGTATAGCACAACTGTGAAAAATGAATATTTCACTTACCAGGATTATCAGCACGGAAACGAATAGCAACCCAACCACCAGAAGGAACACCAACTGTATTCCTCTCAACCGGGTCAACAAAATTAAATTTAGCAGGGTCATTAATCGGGTCATAGTTCCCAAATCCTTGGCCCAGAACGAAAAAGTTATACCCATGTAAATGGAGAGGGTGACTCTCAGCACCAAGAATACTAGTATCTTGCATAATTAGCTCCACACTGGTACCGAATGGTAACACAACCAAATTAGTGGTATTACTAATGACATTGGTGTTATTGATCGTATTGTTACCGGTATAGTCGAAAGGATGAATTGGGAAGTACGGGAAATATGGGCTATAAACACGGTTCGACTGTCCTGTAAAATGAGCTTGAAGTAGAGCTGTGGTTGGAAGTGCAAATGAGACATTATTAACCGAAGCTGAAAACATTGATCCATTTGGTCCTTGACATGTATGGTTTTTTGGGCATGGGTTTGTACCTAAACCCACGGTGAAAAAGAATCGTTTGTCAACATTTTTTGGTACGTTGGCAGGATACTGTTTGTTGGCTAAGCTTCGAAACTTCAAGGTGAAATTTGTGGCAGCTGAGGTATCATTTAGTGGAGGGAGTGTAGCTCCAAAAAGTGGAAGCTTTGACGTGCTTTGAATTGAAGATGGAGATATGTATTCCAGGATACCTGTGGTGGTAGAATTATCGAAAGTGCCTTGGCCAGTTACATAAGGCCTTGCAGCCATGACAAATGAGGCTTTTGGGTAATAAGGTTTGGCTTTGAGAAGAACATTGGTGGTTTGCCCAGGAGTGATAAGAATGGTATCAGTTTCAAAGGGTTTAACATAAACAGCATCAGCATCGACCACAGTGAGGGTGTGATTGGCAATGCTGAAGAAAAGCTCGTCATTGAGCGCAGCGTTGATTAATCGAAGAAGATATGTTTTTCCTGGTTTAACCTTCAACTTGAATGTATCTGTCAATCATTCCATGCACAATAGTTAAAAGTTGAGACCTTCAAGTTTCAGGGTCACTTTAGGAGAATGATGATTAAGAAAGAACCTTTCATGGACTAGTACCTTTGGCTGAGCAATTATACAAGGGTCCAGGAAGACCATTGATAGTATAGGCGTCAGAGACATTAGGACCACCTCCAGTTTGAAGTGCTTGGTTGATGATAGCTTCAGTGTCTGCTTTAAACCATTCTCCTGAAAATTATTTGATTTCAATCTTCAGGTTAATTAGTTACCAAGTAGTAAAGAAATTGATCAAAATATACTTGTACTAATACGAAACAGATGAAATTTACCAGTTTGTAGTAAAAAAGGTAATTACTTACCAAAGATCATGGGAACTTCTTTGTACGGTTTCACGAATGGGTATGGAACGTTAGGTTTGGGGAGAATGACAATAGGTCCATAAAGTGTAGCTCTGAGCCATGAAATATGAGCATGCCAAAATAATGTCCCTCTTTGGCCTGTTATGGTGAAATTGTATGTATAACTTTGGCCAGTTTGAATGGGGCATTGGGTAACATATGCAGGGCCATCGCTCCATCCACTCCTAAGTTGACGAATTCCATGCCTGTAAATTTGTCACAACTCAAGATATTAACTTTTTTTGATCAGTTGTTCAAATTCAAGACAATATTATCGACAGTTGAAGTTAAAATCATTTACCAGTGGATGGTGATATTGTTTTGGACATGGTTTACCACCCTAACAACCACCCTGTCACCTTCCCTAGCAAAGATTGGAGGTCCTGGAAATTGCCCGTTTACGGTCACGATACTCTTTGTCTGGCATAGTCGTGTCACATTCTTCAAGTTAATCTGCACATTGTACATAGTAATTCAAAACAAGATTGATCAAACTTAATTAACAAAAAACTCATGAAAATCAAAATGGCAAATTATCTATTTGCAACACTTACGTCAAACTGATAGTGCCTAGTTACGCCCGCAGTTGCAGCATTTGGCAAATGAAACAAAAAACACAATGCAAAGAGAAACACTCCAATAGAATAAGCCGGTGCCGAGGTTGCTGGAAGAAGAGATGAAGAACCCATCTCTTTGTGTCTCTCTATTGAACTTGGAAAGCAGAGAGAACAAGATGATTGAAGCTGCTAAAGCTAGTTGATGGAGTGTTGTTGATTGATGAAAGACTGTCTATCAGACATGTAGTTTATATAGTGCACTTGCATTTGGTTAGGTGATGACATTATCCTTAAAAAAATATCACTAATTTGAATGATCCCCACCACCAGTTGTTGGTCCATCTTGAACGTTGTTTATCGTAAAGCATTACCAAAGTAGATGATTTTTTTTTTGGCCCTACCTGCCTTTATCCAAATCTGAGACAACAAAAAAATCACAAACCATTTTCGATTTCCCCCGTCTTTGTAAGATCCAGCATGCACTAGCTTTACTGGACCTTGCTATGGCACTAATAGCAAACAAACATGCTCATAGCTGCATTATAATAGTTCAAGTTTATATCTGAGATTCACACGTATAGAATTTCAGCCATTTTACGTGTTTGTCGGTGTAGTGTAATTTACGAGGCAGCCATTAGCCAACTAGTATCCTTAGCTCTTGAAAGCAGGTGTGCAAAATTCATTACCCAAAAGGCCTTTCATTTTTCGAAGTAGTATAGGATGGCTGGATGGGGGAGTTGTGTGAGTTTGTAAGAGTGTCGGAGCAGTTTCTAAACAAAAAGAGAAATGGACGTAGAATCCGACTTTCTTCCAAGCAAGGATTTTGGTCTTTTAATGTTAAAAAAAAAATAATCTCTTTAATGTGCTAACTACTGTATTTAACTTGTTTACAAAGTTAGTATACAGTATCCATCTTAAAGCATTTTCCAGAAATGGTAGATTTGAAGATAAACATGAACCGAATACTCATTATTCTACAGAATCACATTACAGGAGGATTGTAGTTGTACCAACTAGGCTTCTCGCAGGTCTTCTTATACATGGGAGCCGATTTACCAACAAGAAAGCCAAAATTCTACTACAACTGAAATTTGGATTTTACACGACACATGACAGGACACAGGCCTAAGACAAATTTGCGGGCCGACAATCTAAACATATTAAAACACATTCCCCACTAGATTTTACATTGTTAATTTTATGCATACACGTTATGGCATCAACAGATGCACACTTTCTAACGTACATATATTCACATGTATTTTACATAAAAAAACATCGACCCTAGTCACGAGAGTCACTACTGACATAACACGTGCCAGAACCGGCCCATGATTGAAGGAGTATCAGTTGACACTTGGGTATCCTCCTAATTCTTCTGCATATTCTTTCATCATTGGCGTATCTAAGCTTCTAAAGATATCTTGATCATCTGAGAAAGTCAAAGACAAGTTCTCCCAATATTGACCAATTTGATCACTATCATCTTCCTCCATCTTGTACATTACTGAATTACCCTCATCTTCTTCCATTGAATTCCCTTGTAAAGAGCCCATACCCAAATCAGGACACTCCTCATTATTGACCACTGTACTACTAGGCCTTGTTTGTTGATTTTCTTCCATATGGGTAGCTTGGGTAGAAGGATTTGATGTAGTAGTAGTAGTAGAAGAAAAAGAAGAAGATGCAGGTGAAGATTTCACTGGGATTTGGTGATTGAATTGATGATGAGGTAAATTGAGTTTAGCAGAAGAACCATAGAGTTCAAAAGCAGTTTTATCATAAGCAATTGCAGCTTCCAGAGATGTATTATAAGTACCTAACCATAGTCTAGCACCTCTGTTTGGTTCACGAATTTCAGCAACCCATTTCCCCCATGTCCTTTGCCTAACTCCTCTGTATTTACATAGTGAATTCTCCGGACCTCCTTTTCCTCTCATACATCCTCTTCTTGATTTTGTTGCTGCCGAGGAACTCCTTTTCCTCACTGTTTTCAACTTCTTATCTTCTTCACTTACACTCATAGTAGTCACCATGATTACTTGTGCCTATTTTTTTCTTCTTCCATCACCTTTTCAGTGCCATTTATATAGCAGTGAATAAGATCAGTACTGTTATGAGCTAAGCTGGCCTGGATAAAAGGGTTCTCGACACGTGTCAAAAGAAATTGATTTTTGCGTGTTTGTTAAATGGACATGAATGATACTAATAATCTTTCTTCATGAATCTTAGGTTTTTAACAATGTCTATCCATAACGGATTTTCATACATTTTCTGTTTGGTTTTTGATACAACACACGGCTATAATGTTTGTTTAGGTTTAGGTGTCACCACTATCACTAGAGATGACACAGAACTACAGAAGAGTTCTCCCGAGTTGAGTAACTGATTAAGTTTGTTTCGAGTTACGTAGTTTCATTCTTCGACTATTTGTGGTCTAGTCATTCGATGAGAAAGATGCAAATTAATATTCTAGGGAGATTTTTTTTTTTTTTTTTTTTTTTTTATAATCAAAGGTGAAAACAGGATTACATAACGACATTAGTCTCCCCCTGAGGTCGCCGCAAAGTGCAGGGAGTAGCCAAGTCGGTGGAACTGACCAGACCATATGACTAGCATTTGTCTTGGCCCATTGGGCTAGATCATGGGCGGACCCATTGCCTGTGCTGTTAACAAAACTTAAGGAAATCGACCTAATCTTAGAAGTGAAAACTACAGGGAAACTCATTCTCCCAGATCTTTCAACTGTGAAACCCACGCTCCCAAAATTAAAGGCGCGCACCCATTTTCTGGAAGAAATTTATTCTCAGACCCATAATTTATAAAATTCGGTTGTCGTTCTTTTTTCTTCTTCATCATCTTCAATTCTTTTTAACTCAGATAAGGAAATCAAAGAATTTAGACAACGAAGATTCGAGGGAGAGTTTGCTACTATGATTTTGGTTGAATCAAAGAAGAAACTGAGATTGGGGTTTTTTCAATCAGATGGAAGGTTGTTGTTTAAGAAGAGGAAAGGGGATCTGTGAGATTTTGAAATCAAAGCAGATGAGAAGAAATTGCTGATTTTGAATTGCGAAAAATGGGTTGTAGTCTGTGTGTTGATTGGAAAGGAAGAGGAATTCGAAGGTGGGTCTGTGATGTTGATAAGATTTAATAACTTGGGTTTGTATTTGATTCCAAGATGGCAGCAGATGGTCTCGAAATTGTGATGTGAGTTCAACACAGGAAGATGCAGAAATTGGTTGGTCGATTCAGAAGTTTGACAGTGGTTCCGTCGTCGTATGTGAAGGTATCAATAGAAGGTTTAAGAGATGGAAGTTTTGGCCGATGGAGATAAGGAAGAAAACGAGTTGCTGCCATCGATTTGGGTGAGTAATGGAGGAGGTTAAGACAAGGAATGTGAAGCGGAGAAGAAAATGAAGATGTGTTTTTATCGAATTTGGCTTCACAACAAGGATTGATAGTGAACAATTTCAGAAGTTATATCATCCAGGGAAGAGAGGCAAGTTGTTGTTGTTGTTAACTTCAGTGAATAAAGTGCATTTTGATGAATGTCTGAGGTTTATGTGAATGTTTAGGACAGTGGGTTTGTCTCTAATCCACATTTTCTGGTAAGAAATTGATTCTGGTAGTTTCCAAGATGCATCCATTACACAATCCGTCACCAACTCAAAACTGCACACAAGGTGCTTGGCTAAATGCCTGAATGACCGGCCAGTTCTTGTTGCCACCTTTTAACTATAGAGTGATGAGTCTTTGAACAGGTTTTGGAGAGGATTTAATGTGGTGTCTGAGTCCGTTTATACGATTATCAGTTGAGCTGGATTCAAGAACAAGTTGCTTATGAATACATGAGTATTTGGCTCTGGTATTTGACGAAAAAACAAGGAAGAAAGGTGGGTCAGTTTGCCATATTTTATTGACCCTGTAACAAAGGTTTGCTGCCGGTTTCAATGGTTTCATTGGTTGTTTTTCAAGGGGCAATGGAAAATAGTTGTTGTGGATGCTTTTGTTTTGTTGCTTTTTTCAGAATTGTTATGGTACTTTATAGTTTTAGTCGTTTTTGAGAGGTGTTGGTGTTGTTGGTTGGGAAGCCACATATGTATTTGGTCATATTAGTGTTGATGTTTGGTCATAATGGTTGAATAATTTGTTATGCAGCTATGAAAATGGTTGCATAACCTGTTATGCATCTACAAAAGTTGTTGCATAACTTGTTATGCAGTCCAGAAAACGGTTGCATAACACGTTATGCAACTACTTTTTTCTTAGTATTGAAACCAACAAAAAATAAGGTTGCATAACTTGTCATGCACCTACAATAATATCTACATAACATGTTATGCAGTCGTGAAAATAGATGCATAACCTGTTATGCATCCGAAAATATGACTGCATAATGCATTATGCATCGATAAAATTGTTGCACAATCTTTTATGCATCGAGAAAATAAATGCATAATCTTATGTGCATCCGTAAATATGGATGCAATATTGCATTATGCATCAATTTTTTTATGTATGCACTAAAATCAACCAAAAGAATGCATAACTTTGTTATCCAAATGCATAATTTGTTATGCAGTGGAAAAAACGTTGCATAATTCGTTATGCATCTGCAGAATGTGTTATGCATCTTTTTTGGTGGCTGCATAATGGTTATGTATCAAGTTTTCGAAAATTTTGCCTAAAATGATGATCACCTCTGATTTTTTCGTGAATTTTTTTTTGATGTTCTTGTTTGTACTCGTTGCGTAGCTCTCTTAAAAAGATTTCCAACGATATATAATTTGTAAAATTCCAAGGCGCGGATTTTTAGATATGTTATATCCAAGTTGCGTTGCCAATTATACCCCTGATGCATAACATGTCATGCGGATGCCTAATCCCTGATGCGTACATTTTTAACAATTTCTTATAATTATGGGTGTCACGGAAATAATTATGGATGTCACAATACCTAAAATTAATTGTGGGCTTCACAATGAGAATATTATTTTTCTTGGGTCTCCCCCTAAATTTCCCATCTTAGAAACTATGTTTTTTACATCTTGGTATACACAGTGAGTCCTCAAATCCCCTAAAAAATTCTTCCATGGGGTTAGTCCTCGAGTGATTTCGGGGGAGTTGAGTGTATTTTAAATCTCAGGGATTTTGAGAGAGTTTGAGAGAGTGTAGGGAGTTTGAGAGAGTTTTGTGTTTTTGAGTTCAGGGAGTTTGGGGGAGTGTAGGGAGTTTGAGAGAGTTTATTAGAGGGAGTTTGGGGGAGTTTGAGAGAGTTCACTCCTAACTCATTCTATTTTAAGAAACAATAAACCCTTATTTGTAAATAACATTGATCTTTAATCAAAAGAAAAAAATAAATTAAAATGATCATATCTCTGTATCAATAGTATATTATTTTGTGCAACGAGATAATTTTTTTCCCTTCAATTTAACGGTCTCCATACAATTCTAACTCCCTTTGTTCACGAACATTTTCCCACATATCATCTGCTATACTCTTTCTCCATGCATTAGCTTCTTGACGTTGTTGTTCTTGAGTTTGTTGTGTCAAAATTTCATCGTCATTTACAAGCGTTGATGGATGGCTATCTTCCTCTTCCTCGACCGGAAACTCATCTGAACGGCATTCTTTTCGTAAGAAGTTGTGTAGGCCTGCACAAGCTGTCATTATCTCCGCTTGCACCTGATACGGAAATGGAGGTTGAGACTTAAAGATCAAGAAACGAGACTTCACAACACCGAACAATCTTTCAACTACATTCCTCAAAGAAGCATGACGCATGTTAAATAATTCTTCAGCCTTTTTCGCATGATTACCCGTACCAGAAAATTCTTTCAAATGATAACGTTGGCCACGAAATGGTGTTAAACAATATCGTCGGTTTGCAAACCCACCATCCCCCAAGTAATATTTACCTGAATAAAACACAAAAAGAAAACTTCGTCAAGTAGAACCCGAATATAAGAGGACTTAACAAGTGATAGTGATTCTCAATGACACCCATGCAAAGTAGCAAGCCAATTAATGCATGATGACATAACAAATTATGAAGATAGCTGTAAAGGAATTCTGTTTCACCGAAACACAGTTTCAGATTGTCCAATCTTTGCAGTACTAATACTTACCTGATCCTCTTGAAATTTTTATGGTACACTTACAACTCAATATTCCACAACACACTCAAAAATCATAGCATTCCAGCGGTTCATTAAAAAGATACATTACTCAGAACCCGACTACTTTCAATACATGCATACAGAATTCAGTTCCGGATTTCTCACACTTTGGTGTACCTAAAGTGATCAGAACCTCATGAAATTTCTACAGTAGGTAACCTTCATATATACAAACATGATACTAAAATTTCAGCTTTTTCCGATAACCGGAGAATGAGATATATAGGAATCAGTCCCCTATTCGGGATTTAAACTCAGCAGACTATAGTCATATATTGTGCAAGCTTTGCAGTAGCAAACGTGACCTGATCCGCGTGAAAATTTTACTGTACTTCTATAACAAGGTAAACTACGACATACTTAAATTTCATCATATTCCAACGGTTAAATTTAAAGATATCATTATAATCAAATCATGCAATTTCTTACCAAGATCTTTTGAACTACAAATTAGGGTTTTGACAGAGAAAGAGTACCCACAAAAAAAAAACTATACACACAATCAAAATAAACAATCATGGAGATCAAAGATATGAAAAACAATCAAAATAGTACACAAATCAAACTATTATAAACAATCATGGAGATCAAAGAAGAAAAAAAACATACCTGGAAAAAAACGTTTCCTCTTCTTTCTCCTATGGTTTTCTACGGACCAAAATCCTTCCCAAATCTCTACTATTTTGAGAGATTTGTTGTGAGACCAAAATACACTAAAAACTCCTTCGAACTCCCCAAAGCAACCAACTCCCTAGTATTGTAGGGTTTTATGACTAACAGGGAGTTCAAGAGCTTTTTTTAAACTCCCCAGCGACTAACAGGTGTTTTCTAGAGAGTTTAGGAGACTCCTCTAAACTCCCCCACGACTAACGGAGATTTGGAGAGACTCCCTCAAACTCCCTCAGGACTAACAGGAGAAAACCTAAATACATTAAAATCTATCGAACTCTCCCACGACTAACCCCCTGTTCGTATTTATCTTCTCAATAACTTCTGTTGCATCGGTTTCGATTATTACCTGATCAATCTTCCTTCCTACCACAAGTTTTAGCGCATCTCTGATTCCACAAATTTCTTCTTCTTCCGCCGAAGGGCAAACCAAATTCTTTGCTTCTGCATAGACAAATTCAAGAGACGAATCTCTGATTAAGAAACCCAATCCTCCCAATTCAGAATTAGGATTCCAAGCACCATCAATGTTGATTTTCAAACAATTCCTAGGAGAAGCAACCCATGGGCTGAAGATTGGTTGATTTTGTGTTACTGCAGAGATTCGATTGATAGTAGGGGTTTTTGTTGTGTTCAACATCATTGATTTAGCTCTCAACAGTATGGCCACCGGTTCTTCTTGAATATCGTTGTGAACAATTTCATTTATGCTTTCCCAAATTGACCACAACCTTAAACCTCTTTCTGGTTGAAATTTACCCATAGGACTATCATTTAAAAGGATAGAATAAGATAATGAACTTAGACAGTTCAATATCAATCTTATCCATTTTTGATTGAATCCTAATTTTTCCATCACCTTTGCCAAGAATGACCACTCCAATTTGTCATATGCTTTGGACATGTCTAACTTGATAGACACACTCCCTACTTTTCTTTTAATTTTTTTGATTGAATCAATTAGCTCATGGACCAGAATGACATTATCTGCAATTTGCCTTTTTGGGATAAAGGCACTTTAATTGTTAGAAATAACTCTATCCATTAGTGGTTTCATTCGATTGGCAAGAGTCTTAGAAATGACTTTATACACAAAATTGCATAGCCCAGTTGACCTAAATTGATCAGCTGTATAAGCCATCGGATTCTTAGGTATTAGTGCTATGTTGGTGTGATTGAAATGGGTTAGGAGATGTTCAGATTCAAAGAATTGTTTGGCCATTTCGATAACACTATCTCCCACAATATCCCAATAAGTTTGGTAAAACATACTAGTGAAGCCATCTGCCCCTGGTGCTTTCTTTGCCCCCATTTGGAAGGCGGCAACCTTAATCTCTTCATCAGAAAGAGGTGCTTCCAGTCTAATGTTATCCATGCTAGATAATTTGGATTGAACAGTGTTTAAAACGACATCCTGATCAACTGGGTTAGAAGTTCTATATAACTGTTGGAAATAAGAAATGAATTCTTCTCCAATAGCTACTCTTGTTGTCAGCCACGATCCATTTCTATCTTTTAGCCAAGTAATGTTATTCTTTTTCCTTCGAAACATAGTTGATTTATGGAAATAAGACATATTCTTATCGCCCTCACTTAGCCATAACTCTCGTGATTTCTCTTTCCACAAAATTTCTTCCAAGGAATACAAGTAAGATAGTTTATCAGTAAGTTCAGCTATTTTTCTTGTATCCCCTGGGTTGTTTGTTTGCACATTCTGGATTTCAGATTTAGTATCATGTAAAGAGACATTTATGCTACCAAACGAGACTTTATTCCATAATCTCAGATGAATCTTTGCATGATTCAACTTTTGTTTAAGTTGAAAAGCTTTTGAGCCTCTCACTTGCAATGACCAAGCTTTTTCAATTACTGTTTTGCAGGTTTCATCCTTTACCTACATTGACATGAAGTGGTAGGGTGTATGCAGATTCTCCACACCAAGATTTAAAGATACTAGAATAGGTGCATGATCAGAGCTAATACGAGGGAAATGCAGGACATGGGTGTGAGGAAAGGTTTCTTCCCATAGCTCATTAACAAGAGCTCTATCAATACGTTCCATCACTTGGTTTTCTCCTATTTGTTTATGAGTCCATGTAAAATCGGGACCTGAGAATGGGAAATCTCTCAAGTCCCACAAATTCATAAGATTTTCTAGCATTTTTGTGTCTTGTTCTGTAACAGGTCTCTTTCCCCACTTATCTTGTGGTAAAAGGATGCAATTCAAATCTCCTACTACAATTGTAAAGATATTTTGATTATAAGGTTGGGCCATAAAGGCATCCCAACTGAGATTTCTCAAGCTTCTATTTGGTTCACCATAAGTAAAATATAAGTTACATACCTTGTTAGCTTTAATTGATCTAGTGGAGCATACGAATCCTTGTTGGCTGGACTGTTTAACAATATTGTCAAAACCATCCTTCCAGGATAGCGCAACACCACCTTTCTTCCCTATAGATGGAACCAATGAAGAGTTGTGATATCCTAAAGATCGTAGCTTAGAAGTAGAGGCCTTATTACCGATCATAGTTTCACATAAAAAATTATATCAGGAGATTTTAACTTGATTAATTCCCTAAGTTCAAGAATTGCTTTTGGTTTTGCAAAACCATGACAATTCCAACTCAGGATACTCATCCCTCAACAATCAGCCGAACAAGAAGAGACTAGGAAGACGGCAAATAGAGAAGAAATTAACTTATAACAAAACAAAAAGCTTAACTCAGGGACACTAATAGATAAAACAATCAGATTGGAATCACAATTGAACTTTTCAAAAATAGCAAGTCATAAGAAAAACTTTTCAACTTCCGGAATACAAAAGTTGTGAATCTAAGAAACTTTTTAGGCAAAAACAGACGAGATAAACTAACACTTGAATTTTTCTAATAAAACAGAGAACGACACAAATCTTAAAAATTTCGGGTCTATTGCAGCTTGTAAGGATATCACGAAACCTGGTGTCTTCTTGAAACTGGTACTGGTGTAAGTATCTTGGTGTCTTTAGGGTCTTTTGTGTCTTGGTGTCTTTAGAATTCGAATCACAGAAACTTAGAAAATTAGAGGACTAGTGGAACTTAAATTGACTCGCAGATTGGAAGGATTTAGTTAACAGAGATCAATGGGTAGTCTTGATTGAGAACAAAAGGCTCAAAAATCATAAAAATCTTAGAGCTCAGGAGAAACTTTACGCGGCCGGCATTGGCTTCCGGTAGAAAAAGACCGCTGGAAGAGCTAACAGGCTAAAAAAAAGACCGTTGGAGTAGACTTTTTCTTAAATTTTGAGGATTCGGATAACAGAAAAGACTAGAGAGAGAGGGCTTAGAGAGACTCTCATTTTAAGTAACAGTGTTATGCATGCATGGACTCGAATGTATGTGTATATTCTAGGGAGATGATATGGAGTGAATCTAGGAATTGCTAATATTCATAGAGAAATTCAGAAGGCCGCACATGGGAGGTCTGCATGAGGTTCACTTGTTTAAAATATTGGTTGCTAGGTGTTGGAGTTTTAAGGTGGCGATGAAGATTAGAATCTTGTGATGAATGAATTATTCATATGAGCATAAACACCCGAAACCCTCTTAATGGTTTTCAGTTAGTGTGAACCCACATTGGAACATGAATAACTCTACTAAGGAAACACGGTATATTTGGAAAAGAAAAATAACAAATGAACCACTTCAACTCCCACCTGATTGTATCAATAATCCAATGAACCCATACCTATTGTTAGTTAATCGAAATATTTCCACCTCCCACTGCCACCTACAAAATCAATTAAATGCTAGGTTGTACCATAGAATCTTGGAATTGTATATATAAGTTATTAATGAGATCAGATTGAATCAAATCCCTGAAAAAAAAAATACAAACACGAATATTAATCAAATCTATTATCCCTGGTAATGGTTACTTGAACCATGAAGTGTGCATACGAAAATGCAATTAAAAAAGAATCTATGACATGCCAACAAAAAATAAAATAAACATGATAACATGTTGTGATATAAAGGTTTCCTATAACATTGCCATGAAGTTGACCAAGAGTCACATATTTGGATGATTTTTCTGGGATAACATGTTGGATCCCTAAATTGATTACGACTGAATAGGATCATGATTATATATAGGAGCAGCCAAACCAAATTTTAAGCTTTTTTTTTTTGAAAATATAAACCTCAAAAAATTCTTATTATGAGGAAAGGTTTCTACACGAATTACATGTGGTAATAGGTGCCGATAATACCAGAGCAAACCTGAGTAGGAGACGATCTTCTGATCCACATATACAACAGAAGGTAGGGAGGGAGGGGAATTGATGGAGAATGTTTTGTCTTCACATTCCAGTTCATTCATCACTCTGTATCCATTAGTCGTCAATCCATCCGCGTGCCTTGTGCTAATAAAGTTCAACAAACGGTTGGAAGTATGAAAAAAAAAATTGAACCTTAAACCCGATATATAATTTTCAACTGAAATTATCAAATTCTTAAACCTTAGGAAACTCACACCAAAACTTAACATGAATGAATAAGTGAAATGATTAAAAAATCAATTGAAACTCATACACAACGTTATTGCTATTATCCCCACGATAGACACATATATGATACAAAAATCAAAAATGTATATAGGATAGGTCATTCCCCATAATCATAACAAAAGTAAAGACATCCAAATTCTAAATCAATCAAATTAATCTTACAATATTTGTTAGCTGTAAGGTTTACCTTTCTCTCTTTATAAACTTATTTGAATTTGAATATTTCATCCATCTCGTTTCTTATCGACTCATTTTCTCTCTTCACTTTTTCCCATGACTCTTTCTCAAGCACAATCACTCCAGGTCGAGGAGAAATGGCAGATAGAAAATCCCTGGCACAGGAGAATGGAGAGAGATGAGAAACGCTTCAGAACTCAAAAATATTTTGCCTTAAAAAGATTTGTTTTTATTACATTTTGTTAGGATGATAGCAACCATCAATTTATCTATTGGGAGGACACATCTATTGGGTTATTAACTAAACTGTGATCGATTACAAAAAACCATTATAACTAAAAGATTATATTGTTCCAGATTTGTTCTTGCATTAAGTCTCTGGAGAAAATTATAACCTAAAATATTCACCACCATGCAAAACCCACATAAATTAGAGAAAATAAGGACTCTAAATTGATAAATAATTCTTTTTTGGGTTATTACCTAAACTTTGATCAATCACGAAAACCATTCTAACTAAAAGATTATATTACCTCCTGAAATACCTGGTGGTGGTGTTGATCTCTGGAGAAAGTTAAAACCTAAAATATTCACCAACCGAAACCAAATGAATTAGAGAAAATGAAAACCTTAATACACGAAAAAAGAATACCATGAAACATATCTCATTTCTAAGTTTTAACTATGCACTTTAGATCCATCATAGTTAGAGCACTTACAAAGGTGCTAATATTGTATTCCATACCAAAGGAAAAGGAAGAGAATGGGGAAGGCTAGAAAAGAGATGAGCCAAGTTAATGGGAATGACGAAAAGTTTCTTCCACACAATACCAAACGCCACAAGTTTGGAGTTTGCAAAAGACATGCCAGACTTTTATCTCTGAGCAACCACGGCCGTGGATTTATCTTTACCAAGGACAAATCCTGGCCACTGTTTAACCCGTGCCGTAAGGACACATGCATGATTTTTATTTGATATGTATTTTCCAACGTTTGAATATTTAATTTAATATTTATTATTTGTCATGTTACCCTCCATATTAAAAGTGAAGAAAAAATTGATTGATATTTTCGGTCTTCAATATACAAATCCTTTCTCATGTACTCATATATGATTTACTTCTAGTATGTTTAAAATTTTCACATCTTCCCAAATATGTTAGAGTTGTATCCTCAAGCCACGAATTTATCATAATTAATGTTCACACGATGTTTCCTAATCTTTTATTTTATAGTATTTATAGTTTACAAAGGTATTTTATGAGTCAATTGAAATGATACTGCATTTCTGAATTTCACTTATTTTAGTGACCATGAAAAACCAAAACACTGGACTATGTTAGTTATTAAAAATTATGTCATCTGAGTTCATTCGTCCTAGATAGTTGGGCAGGCCTTAAAAATTTCCAGGTCCTTGTTGACTTTTTCCACTCGAAGAGTAGTCCAAAAAGATTAAAACCCAGTATGGACTCAACAATAAATATCACATTCTATGTTCTTACGAATTCAATAACACAATCAGATCTCTAATACCTCAGAACTTCTACACATTCTACGATATTGACCTTCCAAATGTGTGGTTATTCGCTGCATAAAAATGATGAAGCCATGGTTAGCTAGTCAGTCAAATGGTTAACCACTTAACCTAATAACAGTAGGCTCAGTTATCCATCATTTTTAAAAATAATGCTAAAACATTTATTGAGGAATATTTTTGTGTGAAATGCTTTATGGAATCTCTTGGATGTAATAATTCTTACAACCGAATTTTGTTAGCTCTTAACTTTTGTTGACTATAAGTGTGCCCAAGAAATTACCTAAAAATTTAAAATCATGTAAGTGTACCCAAGAAAACCTCTTAGTAAGGTAGGAAAACAGTCTCGATGAAAAAATTATAGCGGTACACATGTCTACGTTATCAATATCTTCTTTGCACTATCTTATAGTAGTAAACATGTGCGCAAAAGAAATATATGTTCTATTATAATAATATTGTTTTAAAACCATGATATCGTTGTCACTGACCTACAAAAGAGGAAAATTCTAAAAATCCATGACAACAAAGTTGAGATAAAATATTTAGCAGCGCGATCAATGTTTGAGAATATAATAAATAAAGCGTAACTCATTCAAGATTAACAATTAGTAATAGGATATAGACTAATAATAAGAAGGTTAACTTGTGATTTGTGTGGCGAAATGAAATCAAATAGAAAGAAAAATTATGAGCCATAGATTATATCAGGGTGGTTGTTTGACCACGCCATGTAACTTAGCAGGTGAATATATAACTAAACTATTAAAGCATCTACGTTATATAAAGTCGAATAGGAATATTGATTTTTTTTTAAAGAATCTTTTGTATAGAGCGACTTAAATTAACATCATACATTTGATACCGAGGTGGAAACAGACACAAAATCACTAACACATTATTTATCCGAAGATGATAGTCCCTTATCCGACTGGTAGGACAAAATAATAAAGCATTTGAAAGTGTTATTGTGCTCGTTGTTTCTTTCCCTACGTTGAATGCTTTTAGGAACGCGGGAACATCAACAGTGCACGAATGAAATGGATGATTTGCAAAACATACAACACATTATAATTCATATAAAAAATAAAATACTCAGGTAAGATGAGTTGCTTATTTGATATAGGATATATGATTTATGATTCTCAATACTCATTACCACCAGCACTAAGGAACTTTGTTTGTAGTAATTTGAAAATGACGATGCGAAAAAAAATAAGGAGAAAATAACCTGAATCACAAATGCAAGAGAGTTTGCAAAAAAAATAATAAGAATAACGATCAGACTCAAAAAAAAAAATTCAATGGGATCCAATTTTTCAAAGTTTAACTTTAAAAAAAAAAAGTAAAAATAAATAAGATAGATAACCATGAAAAATAATATTTGGGAAAGTGAACTTCATGAAAATAACATAATCCATTGAAGAATTGAGAAAAACCCATCTCCTCCCAATTGTGCTTGTCGAAAGCCCGGTGGAACATCTAAAATAAATCATACTATATTCGATGAAATAACCATAATTTTCTTTTGTAGTCGTTTGTTTTGATTGAGGTTCAAAGCCATATCAAAATAAGAAAAGTAAATAAAAGATGACATGTGAGCAAACAATAAAGTAATAGTGATTTAAGACTATGCAACTAACCCGATTTGGAGCAACAGAAAAAAGATTAATCAAATTAATATTATTATGGTTGAAGGACATGAGTGCATTTTATTTTTCACCGGCCATCGTTGTTCACCAGTAGTTACCACCACCACCCTTGCTACCGAAACAGCTTCCACCACCACTATCCATAATGCCATAACGTTTTTGCCATCTCCAGTGCTCACCGACCACCACTCCACTTATATAATTGTTAGAAAATCTAAGCATTAGTCAATAAAAATATATTTATATAATAATTAATGAAGTAATTTATTCATTATAATTTTTAATATGACATTTATTATTACATAATAAAATATTTATTGTAAAAAGTAATGAGACATTAGTGATATGATAAGTAAGTTTTGTCCGTTATATGCATTTTTAATCTCAATCACAACAATCACTTGTGAGAAACAATCACTAATAGTTCATTAATGAAATTATGTAGTTATTAAATTAATTAAGGAAAATGAATTTTTAATAAACCTTTCATCATGAGCAATTAATGAGATACCAATTTAATGGATGTAAGTTTATTTTTGGTGGGAGCATCCATAGCCATTGATTTATCTTTTGTGAGAGTAAATATTAACCACCACTTACGTAGGCAAAGTTATCCAAACTGTGGTATGTATTCTAGATAGTAACTGATTGTTTGACCTTTGCCATGTATAAAAAAACGATATCTTCTTTTCTTTTGAAATTTATACACATATAGCATCATTTTCTAATTTTTATGATCGAAATAGTTGACTTTGCTGTATAAATACATGATCATATATATAAATAATATATAAATAAAATATGTATATATGTGTCCCCGTCCTAGGTTTTTGAGAATTTTGTAGTGTCCGCGTCCGTGCAACCCAGTGTGAGATCAGTAATGATACACACCGAAGTTTTTGTACTTCGTTTTGTCCCAAGGTGATCGCGCGGTCTCAGCATCGCGTGCTTAGCATTTGGATCTGTGAAGGGCAGACGTGGACCTCGCCCTTATCTCACACGGTGCACCTTCGGTGCACTCTTTTCGGTCAATTAATCGTTCTCGTTGTGAGATATCCTGCTCATTGCTAAGGGTAGAACCATTTCTGAGAAGGGAAAATTAGGCTAAGGCCCGATCCATGGATAACCCATAATATGAGGCCCTTAATTAAAAGAAGCTCAAATCTAGTCCCGAGTTATTAAAAGACATTCATGCCCTTTTATTTGTTGTCAAGCCCGAAATTAAATAAAATTTAAATTTAAGCCCAAAATTATTAAAGTATAGTTTGAATGTGTAAACAGAAGTTACACATGCATATTGCATGTGTATCCAGAAGTTACACATCCATATAGCATGTGTAAAGCAAAGTTACACATCAAAAAAAATAGACAACTTTAATATTTATTTACAACAATTTTTTAGCGTGTGTAACTAGAATTTACACACGCATCTGTCTAGTGTAATTGAGAGTTACATATGCGTCTATCTAGTGTAACTGAGAGTTACACATGCATTTGACTTGTGTATTCAGCATCAACTCCAGTTCCAGCGAGACCAAAAATATAACAACAAGCAATTAGTTTTTATAAGATTAAATTAAAAACAATGTATATTCAATTTCACATACATCTAAGTAGTGAAACTAGCAGTTACCTATGCAACTGACTAGTGTAATTATGAGTTACACATCCATATAGGAATTCAACACCAGAATCAATAAAGGCAAGAACATAAGCATGATTACCAAGTTTATAATATTCAAACCACTGATTTATGCAGTAAAGCTACGAGTTAAAGGTTCAACAATTCCGAGCAAACAAAGAATAGAAAACAAAATATAGATTGAGGCATGCTGGACTAACCTTGTAGTAGTATCAAGCGCAATTTTCATTAAGTTATCTTGCTTTAGTTAAGTTGCATTGTTCATGATGAGCTGACTTGGTAACATAATGCAAAGTATGAGTTAGCAACAAAAGAACTGGCCATTTTTGTATCTAGTTTTCGAAAATTAAAGAACCTGGACTAAGGGTTGACTGTCACGAAAACCAGTTTTACTTGATACTTGAATAAGTAATATTTTGGGGCTCAGCCACTTTATGATCCAGTCCAGTGCTAGTGGGATGACTGTTTGAGCCTGTTAGGATTCTAAGGGGCACACATTAGGGTTCATGACATAGTTATAAAAGCCACTACCAAAAAGAAAGAGTTTCTCTTTATCTCACAGAAGAAAAACGAGATAAATATATTTTCAACTTTTACACATTCAAAATAGCATGTGTAATAGGCAGTTAAACATCCAACTAGCTTGTGTAAATGGAATACGTAATTTTTGGTTGCAAGGCTTATTCATTTTGGCATGTGTAATTAGAAGTTACTCATGCATATGTCTAGTGTAATTCAGAGTTACACATGCATCCTACTTGTGTAATTAGGAGTTACACAAACATATAACATGTATAACTAGAAGTTACACATATAAATAACATGATTTACACATATAAATAACTTGTGTATATCACAAGGTCTACTAGGAAACATCTAAATTGAATACGAGTTATAAATGTTGCCTAATTACTGAGGAAAGCATACGAGCTAAATATAGTGGACTTCATTTAAGACAGCATACAAAAAGCAAAGTAGAAAGGAGGCAAGTCGCGAGATTTATCGAAGAGACAACAACACCGACAAAACGTGTCACCTGAAATCCACGACCATAGGTAGTCAAGATGTGATCCCATTTTTCCTACATCACTGTTAATACGGGAATGTTATGCGGGGTGTATATGTTACGAACTTTGATAACCTCGGCCTGATAGAAGTTATTTCACTAACACTTGGAAAGAAAAACAACACCTTAAGACAACACCATGCAGTTTCACGCCCTTCCCTGCTAACATCTAGACCAAAAACAACACCTTGGCTTCGAATCTTCCGCAACAGCCAACATAAGTTAATGTCGTTCACCAATCATATCCTTCAGTAACACAATTAGGTTATATCACTTTAAAGGAACTATTAATAACAAATTAAGTTACCTCAGGCGATAACACAAAATGTACATATATGTTGAAAAATTGATATGATATCTAAGATGGCAATATGTTATAAAATGCCCAAACAATATCCTGAAAGTGTTAAACTGACTCCATCTTCTGTGAGTTTTCAATGTAACCATCACAAGTAGAAAAATGGCGTGAAATCGTACCAACACTCATGAGACAAATATTTTCCTGGTCTGGTTAGATTGCTTTAATCATAAATTCACAGGTCGTATCATCGTAGCCTAAATTTGGCACGAAAGTTTACCAGATGACAACTTCAGAAACTCAAATATAACGAAAAAAATGAATGTGTATCAACAAGTTACGCTAATAATTAGCATGTGTAACCAATAGATACATATCCATTTAGATTGTTTAACTAATAGCTACACATCTAATTAACATGTGTAACTAATAGATACACATCCATTTAGCTTGTCAATTAACAACACTCTGCAATTCATATCTTCCTCTCCCTTGACCTAGTAAGTAGAGTTTAGTTCAGATGTAAGAAAATGTATATACTAATGGATACTTACTGATTTGGAATTTGAAAAAAGACAGCAAGAAGAATCAAAGGATAAAACAGTCACCACTAGCTGCAATGAGTTACCATGGCCTGCCAATTTCTGCTTTATACCTTCAACTGAATGAGAACACGAGAACATCAACAAATTAGACAAACAAGAAAACACCTCGATAAAAAACTCAAATATCTTCCTCATTTAATAAACTGAAACAATGAAATCATTAAGATGGACTATATTTTCAGTTCCAAAGAGAACAACATACTTTTTTGTCTAATCTGATTCACTACATGTCTAATAACCATTCTAAATTTTTCCTAATGTGACTGTCTGACTGAGAGGAGGTAAACATTTACTTACTATCCAATGCGCACTCTTGCATTTGCTTCTGTACTTGCATGATTTCGCCCTGTATGGATTCAAGGACCATCCCATGACGATTCTGCGTAGTCTCAATCTGTCCAATCCTGAGTTAACCTGACTTGTTCTAATCAGACCAAACACCAAAAATCCTTCCAAATGAGCCATAAATCATGTCTCATGATTAGGTATATGAACAAGCAAAGTATGAAATTTTTCTTTTGAGCCAGCTGACTCAAATCCAGAAATGAAAAACAAACAAAATATCCTTCCAAATGAGCTAATCAATAATCCCCTTCATATATTCCCATGAAAACGGTCAGTAACAGTTTCAGTTCTTCATTGTTTTATTGCTTGAGAACCTCACCAAAACTTCACCTGCAACCTGAGCTTTAACCTTCTTTGTTCAACCACTTTCCCTTGCTGGATGTCGTTTCCCAGCATCAAAAGCAAAAACAACTTCCATTTCATATCTACCAAGAACATATGAAATCGAAAATTAAAAACGAATGAAATTCAAATTAAATCTACGGGTAATAGAGATGATGAGTCGTTGATATCGAATCTCTAATCAGTTTTTAGATCGCAACTTGAAATTGAGAGTCAAAATGATTTTGACGAAGAACAGATCTGAAATTTTGTCCAAGATTCTTTAAAAAAAATTACATTGATACAAACAGAGAGAGTAGATGATTGTATTTCGATTCAGAGGAACTAATTGAAAAACGCTTTAAGATTTAGGTACTGTATTTTTCTCAGATTTGTTTCTGAAATAATTAAACTAAAATCTCTCAATCGAAGCCTAATAACAGATAGAAGAGGATACTTATCTATACATAGATTGCTGATGAACTTGTGTTGAATCTGCGGTCAATTAATCGAAATTTGTTTCTCAGATCCATTATTTTCTACTGCAACTGAGGCTCCTCCTTCTCCTGATGGTGGATTTATAATCTCTATCGTCGCCATCGATTGTCTCTGCTCAAAATAAACCAATTGTCTCTGCTCAAAATCATTGTAGAAGCCCTAGAAAATGTTTTCTTAAGAACTGGAGAGAGGAAATGAAATAAGAAATGAAAATATCTAACGAGTTTCCTATGGTATAAATAGTAAAGGGTAGTATTGCCATTATTAAAATTCGTAAATATTAATCATGGACCAGATCTGAAGAAAATTTAATATTTTGGGCCTAGTAATAGCATCTTTCTAAGGTATGGAGTTGACAATGAAGGATCCATTTTTTGGGGCTTTTATATATTGAACCCATATAATAGGGGGTTCTAGTATTTTTCACTTCTGAGAATTAAAGTTACGACCATGCGCCTGGGAAGCATAGAAGTCCCGAATAAATCAAGAACTGAGCCCATTGTACATTATTGCCGATGTTATGCATCCAAAATGCAGCTAGGCGCATCCCTAATACCTGGGGTAGTCCTGGGAATTTAATTCTAAAAATACAAAACTTGATAAGGTAATTGTATTACACTCTGAACTTTTCACGGTTGTTAAATGCTCGTACCAGCATCGGCAAGGCTGTAACACTTTATATATGATATAAAAGAATTATAAGTGATCATGCCCATTTGATCACTCAAATTGTACCAGCCCTGCTAATGCTGGTACCAGCCTTTAGTAATCATGGAACTTATGACTTTTGCTTTCTCAACTTATTTATCTCTTTTTTTTAAAAAAATGAGGGCAATTTAGATTATAGATAATCAAAAAGGTGACAATCAGATTTTAGCTACTATCTTGTCCTTTTTAACCTCTTCTCGCTTGTATTATGTTTTAATTATTTATTTTCTTCCAGTTTCTTTTGCTAAGTTCAGAGAGTGTTTAGCTTGTGTTGTGCTGATACAAGTTATATATATACCAGGCAGTCTTAGCATGGACACATTTTCGTTGGTTGGGTAGAGCATCTCACTTATTCTTGAGTGTACTCATGAACTGATGTTTAAATGACAACTTGTTGAATCTGTGATTCTGTCCTCGTCAAGTTGTTTGTGGTACAATCGTTTCAGTTCAGTATTTTATATATCTCCTGATATCAATGACTCTTGCAAACTCTAAAATTCTAATTTATCATTATTTTTCTTTTTATATATTATAATGGTTTTGGAGAGGATGGGGACAAGGATATACCCAATGAATCAAGCTCTATATATATTTGAAAACCGCATAGCTTCACTTCCCAATCTTCAGCAAAGTAAAGATTTGAGGACGTTCTCTAGGCATATGAAGAGGGAATGGAGAGAGTTAGTCTCAAGATATTGGAATTTTCAGAAAGAAGTCGGTCGCCTTAATGCAAATTTTCAAGGATATGCAATCTAAAGTCAGTGATGTAATCTTGGGAAAGGGAAAACCAATGGATGAGTCAAAACCTAAATATGAGAAACTTAATTAAGCCACATCTTTGACCTTGAAGATCACTTGTCGGAGGCACAAAAACATGTTTACCATCTAGTAAAGAAGCACAGTAGAGTTAGGGCGGACACTGTCATACTTCAGCAAGGCGGTCAAACTTTTGAGTGCTTGTGAAGGAAAACAAGTTGTTAAGGCAATTATAGTTCTTAGGAAGAAATCCGAAATACTGTCAATTAAGTTGGAGAAAGAGGCATACCATTTCTTAATGAATTTTTAAGAACCTTTCAAAGATTATGCTCGAGCATGCAGTCCAATTTATTGAGGACATCATGGGAGAGAGAGCCACCTCTTTCAAGCACCAATGTGAACTAGCTTAACGATAAATTAAAGGAGATAAACCCTGACAAACTGATGCTAACTTGATTGGAGTAGGTAAGAAAAGTAGAACTGTAACGCCCCAAAATCCAGTTGCTTACTAATCCAAGAGATCAACTACCTAATGACGAATTAATAATCTAAAACATTTACTTAAACTCTCAATTTAGAAATCTACAACAAAACTTAACCCAAAAACTAACACATACGCTATGATACTACATAAATGGAATTCCCTCAAGTGATATGAATACAAAAGTGTGTTGTTTTACAGATTTACAAAACAATACATATATAAGAATATATACACAATGTTTCCAAATTCGGAAACGCTTTAAGCTACGAAAACGGATATCTTCACGTGCACCATCTCTTCAGATAACTGAAAGATTGAAGTGAAAATGAGTGATCACATCATCCCAAATGGGTGCGTAGTGGAAAACATATAACATTCCAGTAATCACTAATACGCTACGTTCTTTGTAAATGTTTGTTAGCTTCTCTCCATAATATCTTATATAAGAAGTACTGAAAGTTTGGAATGATCTCATTGGTACTGTACGATCAGAGTCAAGGGAGACACTTGCATATCTATTGTTGGTTCTATTCCTTATTACCCAGTTTATTATACATGACATTTTTGCAGTTCTACCCCTAGTTAGCAATTCGGGGTACGGGGACAAGTTCGAGACGACATATGTTCGGGTATTGTACGGATAAATTCGATGAAATAGTCGGCCAACGGTTCGTTATTCGAGTAGTAGTTCGGAACGACATACATACATGTATAATTCGTTTTAAAATTGTGAGTTCGGTTGAAAATTCGGCTTACATACATATTAAATTGATAAGTATCGTGAACTTACAAGACTAATTTATAAATATATATATATATATATGATTTATAAGGTGAAAAAGAATATTTTAATACGAATATAACAAGAGGTAAAGAATTAAATTGCATAAACTTATTGTGTAACAAGTAAGTTGATTGCTACACAAAAATCAGTGTAAAGAGCAATGGTCGGATGGATAAAGTAATAAATTCTAACTTAATATTGTATTAAGAATAATGTTAAAACACTCACCAAATAAACTTAATATTATTTAGAATCAAAAATAAATCACACGGAGCTATTGGTTGGAAACCTAGCAACAAGCTGGGCACCAACCCCTCTCTGAATAACAATGCCTACTCTATGAAAAACAAAACTACCATAACCACTACTAGCGTCATTATTAACAAGACAATTCTTCAGACGCTTAAAAAAACATAAAGTATCTTCGCCGAGCTCACCCAAAGTAGAGAAGGCAAAGACCCCCAGACCATAACCGAGTGAAGTGCACTTGTCCAGATATTTAGGACGCTTCCTTGAAACTGCCTTAGAAATGGCTTTCTCTGGGACAAAAGAACGAACACCGTCACCAGTAAAGGGAGAGACAACAGTAACATCCATACAGACATCTTGCCCGTTTTCCCAGTTGAGAACAAGAATATCGGTAGGCCTCAAACAAAAAAGTATAATATACATACAATTAAACAAAAAACTACTACATAGAATAGTCGTTCAGTGGTCCACATGGGAGTGGGAGGTTGATGCTTCGACTCCCAACCATTTTTAAAATCTTTAAACTAATCTACAGTTCTCTTTCCAAATTCCATGTCTGAATTATTCGCGGATCCGAATAATTCGCGTAATATTCATAATGTCTGTATAATCCGCGTACTAGGTCGAAGATCAAGTTGTTCGGCCGATTCATTCGCATTTGGTCTGTTCGGATACGTTTGTGAATCTTTCTGGAATGATTTGACGAATTACTAACTAGGGTTCTACCTAAAAGTTCCATGTCTGAATTATTCGCGGATCCGAATAATTCGCATAATATTCGTAATGTCCATATAATCCGCGTACTAGGTCGAAGATCAAGTTGTTCGGTCGATTCATTCGGATTCGGTCTGTTCGGATACATTTGTGAATCATTCTGGAATGATTTGACGAATTACTAACTAGGATTATACCTAGTTTATTTTATTGGGTATAGTATATATTGATTTTTTTCATGCCATACTATACAATATACTTTATGAAAAAATTGTTATGATATCATTAACATTCTTATATGTGACTGGGTGGGGGCTTGGATTGCAAATATCATTCAGTTATATTGGATTCTTTCCCTAATATGTCATATATGAATTATAAAAAGCTGTCTTTGACGTGATCTATTGCAGGATCAACAAAGGCACTTTCATATTTACTTCTAGATATAGTCCTTGTTGTTAGAATTAATGTTGGTTTAGCAACAAATGTTGCTTTGTTTAAAGTAATCCTGTTTTGGTTAAGCTAATCCTGTTTTGTTTAATCTTAATTAGTGCTAAGTAGGATTACACTTCAGCTGCTTGCTGTCCTATGACTCACCTAGTGAGGTGTCGACCAACTAATGATGGACAGGTTGGTTGACACATAGGCTATGACTAAGCTCTCTTCTAGCCTCTTATACATATCCATTCTTCAGTTAATTCCATCCAAGTAATCAGAGGAAATAGAAGTAGAAGCTAGGTCATGTTCATGTTTATGTTTGATATGCTTTTATTTCTATCTTCTTAACTTGTACTGTTATGTTTCATGTTGTTGTGCTGATATGGTGACTATGTTCAGCTAAAAGTTATTACTTGACTGTTTTGTGTAGCCTTAAAGATGTTGTTGAGCATGATAAGACTAGGGTTATGGTTTGTTTTCAGCATAAGGGTTCTTATAATCTTGTTTAAGCATAAAGCATGATGATTATGAAGCTGAAATTCCAACATTCTACTTCTGTTTCACCTAGATATTTCATGTTATTCATCTAGGTTATAAACTGAATTCTCTTTGGTTAAGTTATTTATGGATATTATTCCTGATAGCATGAATTGTTGATAACACGAAAATTCATTATTGTTTCTGATCTTCATGTTTGTAGTCTTGTTCTGGTATTTAAGCATAATTGTTTAATTGGTTTCAAGCTTACAATTATGAGCATGTTAGACTACAAAGATGGTAGCATCCCTGTTCAGTTTTTCGTTCTTTTCAAGAAGATAATGATAAGTTAAATCTTGGCCATTGATGTTATAAGGATGAATAAGTGTGGATGCTATGTGGTTTTCCATTTAGTAGTTTAATTCGGCTATTGAAAGGATCAGGTATGTGTTATCATCAGGTTTATGGTTTTGAATATGTGTGCTTCATATTATCCTTCACTCTAGCATGCTTAACTGAGCTAAAGCTAAGATTTACTACTTTAAAAATCAATGTTAGATACTCTGTTTAGTTCAGAGTTACATCTGAAATCTCTTTAGATAGTAACTTTTATCACTACATCAGATTGTATGTTGTGGTAGTTGGAAAATATTCAAGTTACGAATGGTCAACATTTTTAGACTTTTGGCAGTGGGCAGTCTAGTGGTCATGTTTTAATGTGTATATGCATGAACATACGCATCTAAGCCATGTTTGATTTCATACTGACTACGGATTTGCTTGTTTGTATGAATGTCTTCAAATGACTGCTGATTATTATTGACTCACTCTTAAATGATTGGTAATTATTTTTTTGTAAGCCAAGTGTCTTTAGAGAATGCATATTTAGCTATGTTATCCCACTAACATGCAACACAGATAACTATTTGGATACCACTCTCAAATCAGTTATTAGATGAACTTGTACTGTTGCTGCATCTATTCTTTGTAAGGTTCCTGGTGTATGTCTTGCTGTTATTGTAAAAAAGGTTTATTAATGACCTAATTTATTCATTAGGAGTATGGTTCCTTCGGATAGCATGCATGTGATGTAGCTTGGGAAATGAAACATGCTAATCATGTTTGTATTTTTATACATATGTACTGGTGTTAAATGAATGATGATATGTATGTGTGGTCATTCTATGACTTCTGTTTTGAACCATTCTTGATGTTATTCATGCCCAACTTATTGCGTCAAATGAGCAGTTTCACACCAGATTCTTGCTCATGCAATCTCTATAGAGAGTTGGTGTGGGTATTTTGAATATGTTCTAGAGTTGATGATATAAGATTCAACAATTTGGGTAATCATGTATTATGCAATTAAGTGGGAGACATGTTGGATGTGCAAATGAATAGAAGTCAAGTTTTGAGGTTTGGAGTTAGTAAAAGCTTCTCCTGGATGTGCGCAACCTCGTGTTTCTCAAGTTTTAACTTTCCAATCAAACCCAAAGGTTTGATAGTCAAATTTAAGGTATGGCATTCTCTTAAGGTACATATTTGACTTGAGTCATAATCATTTGATTTCGATTGTCTGAAAGTTATTATTAAAGATATTTTGTACCTTCCATTACTCAACTAAGTGTCGCCAAAGTGATACTTTGAGAGTACAGAAGGGTTTTCTAGTGAGAATGAAGTTTTTTGTAGTCTAGTTGTTTTGAAAGGGTTATTGCAGAAAAGAAATACCGAAAGTGTTGTACTACAAGTCACAATTGCATGTGTTAAGGAAGGAAACATAGCTGCAAAGCCTTATGAATTGACAGAAGTTGGAGTTTGAGGGAGGTCAGCTTGTATCCATGTATCTAACTGGAGATGCACATTCTGGTGGAATTCTTCATCTCTGTGGTGTTGAGCCGACCCACCATTGAAGAATTTTCTCCAAGTAATTTCTCAACTTCTAAGTCATTCTTTTCGGCGGCAGTCAGGTATGCTTTTGCTTTACAAATCAAATTTGGACTTCGGCAGTCATAGTGAAGATAATATGTACTTTTATTACTCGACAAGCATTGCCAAAGTGATGCTTAGAGTAACGAGAGTGTTTTAATAGATTGAGGTTTTTTCCTGTGGTTTAGTTAGTCGGGAAGTTACTAAAGAAACTCAATGCCAGAAGTGTTGCGATACAAATTTTTGGTTGCATGTGCCAAGGTCCAAGATATAGATACAGTGGTGAAGGGTTTTAGTGGTTACGCACCATATATTGAGTCAAGTAGTGACAGAATGGAAGAATGTCTGGTAAAAGGCAAATATGGTTTTTACAGTCCCACAGAACTATTTGTCATGAAGAAAAGGGTGCTGGCTCTAATGGTTGCATGATAAAATCAGTCAAGTTCAAGGTATTGTTTTACCTTTGAGGTACGGATTCGAACTTACAGGTATATCTGATTTTCAGTAGTGATTATAGTTATTTTCTGTACTTTTCATTACTTGACTAAGTATTGCCAAAGTGATACTTTGAGAGTAATGAAAGTGTTCTAATGAAAAATGAAGTTTTGTAATTTAGTAATTTTGGAGAATTTCCACAGAAAATCAATGCTTAAAGTGCTGCAATATAAAGCTCTGGATATGTCTTGCTAGGTTAAGAAAGAGATGAAGATGTTGGTTGTACAAACCATGGAAACCAGAAAGTAGCAAAGAAGCTCTTCATCAGTTTTCGGTAAAAGAAAGGTTTGTTTATGTTTTTTTCCAGATGTTATAAGTATGAGTTTTTCCCAAAGGTAATTCATATTTGTGATATTTGGAATGAATCATGTTTCCCACTTAGTGAATCTGTGCTCTATTGAACCCAAAGGTTTAATAGAGTTGTTATTTGTATGCATGATGAAATTTTGATCTTAAACTTGTTAGGTTTGACTCATGTATGTCACAATTCTGCCCAAAGGTGTTTTACGATGGTACCGAGTCTTGTATATTAAGTTGAAGATGTCTACATATGCTTATTACTATGCTTTCATTTTCATTTGTCTGCTTAACTGTTTAAAGGGATAATAAGCATGTATGTTTGTGAAATAAAGTCTTGAAACTTGGAAGTAAAGATGCTTGTACATCATGGTTTACCCAAAGGTGCACGTGATGGTAATGAATCTATTCTAATGTTTCGTTTTGTGTATAGATTAAAGTAATGACAACATTCTATAGTGGAAAAATTCTAGAAAAACAGTGGGAGTATGATAACATTAGTATTTGGTTATCATCATACCTGTTTTAACTTGTCTTGTTGTCTATGTTGTTTAAGGAACGGAAGATCAGTGAGAGGTCAGTAAAGGAAGTCCCTCTCGAGACATAGCTCGTAATGAGCATAAAACACGCCTCTTCAAAGACAACTCTTTTGGGCACAGATAAAGATCTCTTTGGAGATCAAGGTCTCTTTTGAGACACAGATAAATATCTTTATGAAGTTCAAGTCTCAAGTGAGACACGGATTAATTTTTCGAACATACCTCAATTGAGCCGGTTATTCTCTTAGGAGATGTATCTCTTCGGAGATGTTAAATATCTTGACAGACGTACCTCAATTGAGTCAGATGAATCTCTTCGGAGATGTCTCTACGGAGATTTTAATTGTCTCGACATGCATACCTCAATTGAGCCAGATGAATCTCTTCGGAGATGTTAAATGTCTTATCGGACATATCTCAATTGAGACACATGTATACTTGTCATATGTTTCGACAGAAACATGCCCCTCTTAATTGAGCCAGTAATATACTTGTCTCAACGGAGACGTATCTCGAAATCTAACGAAGACTAACGTACCTTTTAGACTTGATTTTGGAGTTTTCCGTAAATTTTTGTTGCTAAACAAAGTGGGAGAAGGTTAGACTTAATGTTGGTTTAGCAACAAATGTTGTTTTGTTTAAAGTAATCTTGTTTTGGTTAAGCTAATACTGTTTTGTTTAATCTTAATTAGTGCTAAGTAGGATACACTTCAGCTGTTCGCTGTCCTATGACCCACCTAGTGAGGTGTCAACCAACTAATGATGGAAAGGTTGGTTGACACATAAGCTATGACTAAGCTCTCTTCTATCCTCTTATACATATCCATTCTTCAGTTAATTCCATCCAAGTAATGAGAGGAAATAGAAGTAGAAGGTAAGTCATGTTCATGTTTATGTTTGATATGCTTTTATTTCTATCTTCTTAACTTGTATTGTTATGTTTCATGTTGTTGTGCTGATATGGTGACTATGTTCAGCTAAAAGTTATTACTTGACTGTTCTGTGTAGCCTTAAATATGTTGTTGAGTATGATAAGACTAGGGTTATGGTTTGTTTTCAGCATAAGGGTTCTTATAATCTTGTTTATGCATAAAGAATGATGATTATGAAGCTGAAATTCCAACACTTGTTACCCAATTTATTATACATTGCATTTTTGCATTTCTACACAGTTTATTTTATTGGGTATAGCAAAAAAAATTCATGCTATACTAGTACTTCATAAAAAATGTTACGATATCACTAATCGCGTTAAGCAAATGGTGTTGAGGATTGTCAATTAATACATCAATCAATAATTTAGACAAATGAATAAACTTGCAGAACGAGTAAATCCAATATCAACTCAATCGAGTAATCGGAAGGACTATTATGAGAGAAGGTTTCTTCTATCGCGCATTCACCTGTAACTTTACTTCTACACTAAGTTGGTTTTCTTTATCATGCTTACATGAACTACTTTCATTTAGCTTTGGTGAGTGTAAATTGGTTTTCTTTATCATGCCTATATGAACTACTTTCAGTTGACTTTTGATGAATGTTCTATGTACACCGTTGAACATTTATTCTTCTCTAAAACCCCATCTTGGACAAGGGTGACAAAATATCGAAAGGGAATTTTATGTAAAATCAGAACACATCTTAGACCCATTATTAATCCGGATAATACCCTGTATTATAAACCCATTTCCTTTACCATACCTAACTACAATACCTAACTTGACCACAAGGTTAGATTTGTCTAAGAATCGGAACTGGAAACTCAGTAGGTCAACTGAGTCTCAACTCGCATATGGTTGATACCTTGTTGGTGAATTCAGCTATTCTTGTACTTTTATCCAAAATGGATAATATTTACAAAAATTCTAGATGAACCGTGAAAATGAACTCCCTTAAAATTGTATACACACATCCATCCCCTAAATGGTGAACGGTTTTTTCTTAGTTTTTTTCACGGTCTGTGTAGAATTACTCAAAAAAGATCTCACCACCTACACCATTAACTAGAACAACATAAGAAACGGAGGAGATGTAAGCATAAAATAAATAATATCACGACTTTTATTTAAATTAATAAACGAGGGACATAATGGCGGCATAAGAAACGGAGGAGATGTAAGCATAAAATAAATAATATTACAATTTTGTTTAAAACAGTAAATGAGGGACATAATGGCTCGCGATCTGTAGTTCCCCTCTTTTAAAACTTTTAAAACAATAATTTTGGACAACATCATGTTTTAGGTACATGCTAGGTACCTTCATTTAATTAAGTGGAAATTGAATAAATGCTCCTCTTTTTTCAGGAGTCTTCACAAATATCCAAGCTTTTAGGGTCTAATTTTTGGCACATCTAAAATTATATTAAGTCAATTCAGCATCTGGAAGAGGTTGGGTTGACGTTTTCACGCGTCAAGCGCTTACTAGTTCATTTTCGTTATCCAAAAAAGTACTATTTCATTTTCATTATCCACTAAAAATATACCCCTTAGGGGATTCAAATAAACTAGATAGGGGTATTTGTAAAAGCTTTATATTCTAGGGGTATTTAATTTATGTTCTCTTAAGTTAATTATTAGTTGGTATTTGGTACTTACTAGGTGACGTCCCCTAATAAATACCTTCCTTAAATTTAAGAGCTTTGATACATTCACCGAAATCAAGTATCGTGATGGGCACCGTGAAGGATCGAACAGACACAGGGGAAAATTCTGTGCATTGGGATAGGGGTGGGCAGAAATGGGTCCCATCCCTCCTCTCACACGTTGTCCACCACAGTCCTTCTCCTTCAGTGTATATATACTTTCCGTAAATTTAATGAACAATTTTTCAACCGTAGGTACATGTGCTCGATGCCCTCACTACGTGGGAACCTCTGATCTTTAAAATCATTGAACCTTTTGCTTCCGTTACCGAGAATAACACACCCCAACCAAATTGGTGTAAGTAGCCATGATCTTTTTTTCTTTTTTTCTTTTTGACAATTAACATATTTCAATTCATTCAAATCAAAATAGTGATTACATGTTCGCCTACAAGAATAACAAAAATATCAAAATATAAGATAATCAAAACCCTAATATAAATAAGGACATCAATTACAAGTAGATCGTGAAGAGAAAGAGCAATAAACTATAAAGATATCCTATTTCTTTTTATGTATAAGGCAAAGATGATAGTTATCCTGAAGTAATTTCCGACCATTTAATTTAATCAGATTGTATTCTTCTTCAATAAGAGATGCTCCTAAAACAAAGGAGTAAATTGACCATAAATTTGTCGATCCACACAAACACAGATGTCGATTGAAAGCGATGTAGTGATGAACCATCGGTGTTTTTGAATCGAGAATAGCAATCCACGAACCTGCCATTAAAATTTGAAGAACTCTCCCCACAACGACGAAGAAAAATCGCCTCAAAACGGCGAAGAAATATGTCAAAGGACACCAGAAATGATGTAAAAGTATCTTATTTATTACCTACTACCAAAAAATTTAAAAGAAAAAGAAATTATTATTCATTACCTACTACCAAAATGACCAAATCTGAGCAAGACAACTCAATTTTTTTTTTCTTTACAAAGGCAAGAGAGAGAGCCATGATTTTTTCTTCTCTAAAGGAATAACTAACTATTTATATTAAAACAAATTGGTATAGTATCCACTTGCACTTTTGTTCCAACACTTTGGACGTCATTATTTTTAAACGGTAACATATTTGAAGCTAATATTTTGGACGTTCCTCTTACGGAGATCCATATACCTATCTAAACGGTAACATTTAAAGCTAATATTTTGGGGATACATTCCTCTTATACAGAGATCCATATACCTATCAAAAATGAGTGCATTCTGGAATATCAATCCTCAGCATCTGTCAATCATAACTTCAACAGTTGAAAATTAATTTATTTTTAACGACTGATTTCGAAAGTAGTACATGATGGTGTTATACGATTCAGAATGTGCTCGTTTTTGGTATGTATGTAGAGACCAAAATATTAGCTCCAAAACCCTTTTTCCATTTAGATTTTATTCAAAAAAATCGCTCCAAAATGTGAGATAATGAAAGATTTACCATGTGAGTGGATCCGACCTCACTAATTAAATCTTAAACAATTGAAAAAATACATCATCATCGAAAAAGAACACTAAAAAAATATATTTAATGAGAGCCTCTAAAGCTGGAGATTTAAAATACATTAGAAGTATTGGATATATATATTCAAATAGGAATCAAATATTTTCTGAAGACTGGTTTTTGGAATTCTTTCCAACCGATTGGATAACTTCTTTAAATCTTTGTGCTCCGTTATCAAGGAACAATAAGCAGACAAGATAATAATCACCATCATAATGAATACATCTTGTACAAGTTGCAGAGATCTATTGTTAGAGCATAGCTCGGTTGAACTCACCAAGCGTTGGTATTTTTAGAGCACTGCTCAGTCGAACTCCGATGCGCTGCTATCTCAAGCATGTTTGTCAATGTTAGTGATCAAAACTATAATTCTTGATTTCTAGTCTACTATAGCTAAGCCTTGGACTAGGATAGAAAGTGAATTTGAGCTCAAGAACTCCATGGAAATCATCATACAAGACGAATAACTACTCAAGGTACTGGTGGAACTTCATCGACTAAAAGGTATGTGGAGACTTGAACTTATCTATCACTCAAAAGTCTATCTACTCTATGTCCTATCTTGAGACAGAAGTCGTTTTGCTATATAGACTTTGATTATACACATTTGCTATTTCGAGCCGAGTTTATCTCGCTTATCTATTTCTCGAAATATGTGTTGGTAAGCTTTCGCTTTGGCCAAGTTCATCTTTACCAAGTGAAAAAAGTCATGTTATGTTTCAATCACTTGAAAATGGCTTTGACGAAGAATAGTTTGTGAATAACAACTATATAACGTCCTCTAAGAATGTTTCAATGATTGAAATGAGAGTTTAGATTATATAAACAATGTTGGATATAAGCATTTTGTGGTAACACATACATGTATAAGTTCTTATTCCTTGAACCAAAGTCTGTGTACTTTGGTTCTCTTCCCGAGAAAATTTGCTGGAGTTTGTAAACCTTTACAGACTTATTCCGGGTACTTAAGTCCGCGTACTTAGGTTGGTTATATTCTTAAAACGATTATTCGTGAACTTATACTTATATTAACTAAGGAATGCAAGTTTGCAAAACGTGGCTATAAAGTTCATGAATCGATTCGAGTGAACCAAATCGTTTTTGATTCGATTCTATCTTGTATACTTCTATAAGATCTAAGCAATTGAACAACTCTCAAACTAGTTCATTTGAGTCATTTGAAATAGTTATGGTGAAGAAGAACATGGTTGATATGAAAGTGCTCATATGGCTAACCATTTGGTTAACTACTGATGAACCAACAAATGTACATGTTTGGATACGGTTACACAAACCTAAAAACGTGCATTTCATTTGTGTGTAAAAAGTTAAGTTTTCGATCTAACGGTTGAAAGATATTAGCTTGAATCTAATCAGGTTTTCATCTAACGGTGAATATTGAATGCTTTGTTAGTAAGCTAACATTGATTGCAAACCCTGATTTAAAGACTATATAAGGGAGAACTCTAGCAACTGGGAAACCTAATCCCCACACCTCCTGTGTGATACTATTTGTATAAGCTAGAGTCGGTTCTCCTTTAACCTTAGGTTTCTACCGAGACTCTGTAGGTTAACGACTTGAAGACTTCATTGGGATTGTGAAGCCAGATCGATACTACTTTCTTGTAGTTGTGTGATCTGATCTTGATGATTCTATCGTGTTGAGTACAATCGTAACGATTGGCTTGAGATTGATATCTCCGATAGGCAAGATATAAAAGTAATCAAAAACATCTTCGCCTCATCGTTTGTGATTCCACAATATCTTCTTTCGCCGCGTCGATTAAGATTATTGTGAGGTGATTGATAATACTGAGATGTTCTTCGGGAATATACGTCTGGTTTATCAATTGGTTCATGTTGACCTTGATGTATCAAAATACGGAACTAAACTTGTAGGTATTTCTATGGGAGACAAATTTATATATTACCGTAGACTTTTCTGTGTGATACAGATTTGTTTATTAAAGTCTTCGACTTTGGGTCGTAGCAACTCTTAGTTGTAGGTGAGATCAGCTAAGGGAATCAAGTACGTAGCATCCTGATTGGATCAGAGACGTGGGAGCATAACTATACCTTGCATCAGTGTGAGATTGACTGGGATTCAACTACAGTCCAGACCGAAGTTAGTTTGTAGTAGGCTAGTGTCTGCAACAACTTAATATATTGTGTGTTCAATCTGGACTAGGTCTCGGGATTTTTCTGCATTTGCGGTTTCCTCGTTAACAAAAGTTCTGGTGTCTATGTTATTTCTTTTCTGCATTATATTTTGTTATATAATTGAAATCTCACAGGCTGTGCGTTTGAATCAATCAATTGGGAAATCCAACTTTTGGTTGTTGATTGAAATTGATTGATACTTGAACATTGGTCTTTGGTACCGTTCAAGTGATTTCTCTTTTTTTTTTTCAATTAGACTCGCAGATTTCTATTTGGTTGAGTAAGTATTAAATCGAGAAAGAGAGATATAACTCTTTGATATACTTTATTAAGATTCAGTCTCGTTGATTCTCTTGAAAGTATATTAGAGTTGGTCCATACATATTGCTAAGCGAAATATTGGGTGAGGTTGTTGTACCCCCGCATTTTTAATTGGTATCAGAGCATGCAAACACTATAAACCTCATAAGTTTGTGTTTGTTTGATCCTTAAAATTAAATTTCCCTATGGGAAATTTCTTTGGAAAGCTTGCTCTTGGCATTTGTAACGCACGCCAGAATTTCTTAATGATTGTTCAAAGATTATTATGGACAAAACTTTCGGTTTCCTATAATAATCTCATTTCATCTAAGAACTTGGAAAACTTAGATGATGAGAAACAATCTAAAGAAAAATATAAAAAGAGGAGAAGATTGAGAAAACGTTCCTTACGCTCAAAGATATGGACACTCACTAGATTAACTCTTAATCTTTTTGAGAAATACTATTGTAATGGATCTATTGACAAAGATCTATTTAGAGCGTTTGAAAATGTTTTCATATTCTTGGAAAAACTTAATTCTGTTAAGTTTAAGAATCGACACGATAACAGTTCTGTACATGTAAAACTATGGAATAATGATTTACGGACTGAACACTCTGTCAATACAAGTAGATCCAATGTGGGTTTTCATTTTTTTTGACATAGGGTCAAGGAATCAGAAGAATCTTCTTTCCAGTCACATCAAAAGGAAGAAGGAAAGCTATGAAAACCCTGATTATCATCATTACTTTGATTATATCACTGTGACTGCTCACAAAAATCAACCAGAAATGTTGCATGAGGATTCCTATGGACATCATGCCTCTTGGTAACAAGCTTGGAAATACCCCATTTATATATATATATCTTTAGATGGGACAAGACATGGTTTGATTTGTGTACAGTTTGGATAAGAGTATCATCCTTTTGGAAATAGAGCTTTCTACTGCATCCGTCTTCTCTCAGAAATTGTGTTATTACGGGATGCAACCTTGATGTATGAACTTCAAAAGGAAATCCTACATTCCTTATGAGGTTCGCAGTTGATAAACGGGTCCATGCTCATTAATGGTCCTTATAAAAAGGAAGTACGCGCACCTTCTTCCTCTTCCCATAAGTCCGCGTACGTGAACTCTTTAGGGTTCTTGTGTTTCTTCCATTGAAACTTATTTGAAGGAAGATTAAAAGGAAGGGTGTTCAAGGTTCATTCCAAGTAAGTAATCTTCTCTTGGTTCCTTCCAATTTCTAGATCTCGTGATGAATTTTAAGGTTTCAGAAAGAATTTCAAAAAGTGTGAGCTCTTCTAGCATGAATCTTACTTTGGACCAAAATTCTCTTAGGATTAGGTTTGTTAATGATTCCTGTGCTAATAATTTTGGAAGAATTTCATCTATGGGTTTTATTGTAGAAAAGAAATTGGATTTCTCTAGTGGACCTAAAGAGGATTTAATTTTCTTTGAAAAATTCAATTTTGGAAACATCTTTGATAGTTTGGTCAAGGATTTGATACTCTCACAAGAATTTTCTATGCCAACATTCATGATGTTGATCTCGGAAAAATGTAATACAAAACCATGATAAATAGAGAAAGTTTTCTTGTTAATAAAGAGTTGATTTCGAAAATTACCAACATTCCGTTGGGAAATGTTCGTCTACCTAGGCCGAGTGATGAATGACCATCACATGAAGACATTTCTCTTGGTCAGGTAAGAAGGTTGCTTGGAATCAAGGGAAGTTTCCAAATAATGTTCTTAGTATTGCTTTCATGGCTTTCAGAAAACTTGGTATCTCTAATCTTTGTCCCTCCACATTTGATAATTCTCGGTGGAGTCGCGAGTTTGCAGAATTGGTCTATTTCCTTGGGTGTTCCAAGTCTCGATATTTGTGGGTTCACCATTCTTCAAATGACTTCGATGACTTCACCAATAAACAAGTTAGGTTGCCCTTGCTTGATTAGTCAAATTTGCTGTGATCATGGTTTTAATTCAATTGACAATTCTCTTGGGGTTCCTAAACCTGTTCGTCTTTGTACCTTCAGACGTATAAGGGAGAATGTGTGCAAAAGACAAAGAGATGATTCCCTTGACAATTGTGAACCTACCACCTTGGGTCTTCTTCAAAAAATTCACAAGGGTGTGTGTAAGGTCAATGCAACGGTGAAGTGTGTGCAAGAACAATTGTTTTTGGTTGCAACTATGTTTCCCGATCTCAAGGAAGAATTGAACGTGATTCAAGCATCTTGGAGTGTTTCCGATGATGAAGATGATAAGTGAATTATGATTTTATTTGCCTAGTAAATATTCTATTGAGAGTTTTATTTTCTTGTATTATTTAGAAGAATAACTAGAGTTTGGAATAGCCATTATTATTATTACACATAGCTATGTCCAACGTTTTCATCTTCATGTTTTTAGGTTTATTTGTCTAAAATTGTTTGGAATATGATTTTTGCAATATTAATCTTTATGGTTTTATATATTGCAATTTGTTATCAGATATATGTGTTTGCGTCCGTGAAGTATGAGTGTCCCATACCTTGTCAAAAGTTAAGTCTTTCGAATGTCGATATGCATGTATTGATAAAAGAATGAATGAGATTTGACATCACAAAAGTTTATATCCTATTATGTCATTATGCAAATCTTGATGGAAGATAGGATAAACTTTTATTTACAAGGATTATGTCTATTGTATGTCATTGTGCAAATAGTGATGGAAAATAGAACGAATCCTTGTTTATTCCGTAGTATTTTATTGATCTCCGATCCACAATCTTTGTGCATATATTGTGTTGTTCCATAAGGTTTCTTATGTTGAGCACAATCGACTGAGTTGATTATTCTCTTATGATTAACTTAGTTGTTGCTCCGTAAGTTCACTTATGTCGAGCATGACCGATTAAATTGATCATTTTCTGTGATTAATTTGGATGAGCATTTCCGATTAGATTAATCATGGATTTTCTTGTGGTTAATTTAATTGAGTATTATTTGGATTCAAATACATATTCGTATGTGATTTTTTATGTCCAAATAAATCCTTCTTTTCTCTTGAAATTAAGGTCGCTCTTGTTCTTTCGGGAATGACATTTTATGGGGGAGAGTTCTTAATTGAACTTGTGCTTTATTGCCAAATTATTGTGGGGAGTGCGGCTATGGAATATTATAGGAGTTATCTTGTATCTTTATAAACTCCTTGATGAAAGCATTTATCTTCGGCTTTATGATTGCATCTAAATAAGTTGATATGTGCTTAATTTTGGTCATGAAATGTCTCTATGGAAATTTACATTAGAATCTCGTTTTCGTACCTTTGCCAATTTTATTGGCAAAAAGGGGGAGAGTTAATGTGTAGTTCACACTACAAATACATATGATTTTCGGATCATTATGTAAGGGGGAGTGGTTTCCATGTGAGATGGAGTATTGACTAAGGGGGAGTGATACATATCACCATAGTATTGTTGTCGAAGTTGTGGTACAATTGAACTTTGATGTTGTATAATAATACTATGACACTGTATAACAATGATTCAGAATTCTTGTTTTCTCATTGTTATAGCTACGGATTTTCAACAACGATGATGCTAATACAACCTTTGGAATCATTGGAGTACTTGGAAGTGACAAAGATTTCGAGTAATGTTGAAGATTAAGCATGTGGAAGAAGAGCTGCAAAAATTTATTTATCTATTTTTGTATTCCATATATATTGATAGTTTTGTCACTAAAATTGAAAAAGGGGGAGATTGTTAGAGCATTGCTCGGTCGAACTCGCATGCATTGCTATCTCAAGCATATTTGTCAATGTTAGTGATTAGAACTATAAGTCTTGATTTCTAATCTACTATAGCTAAGTCTCGGACTAGGATAGGAAGTGTAGTTAATCTCAAGAACTCCATGGCGATCATCATACAATATGAAGAACTACTCAAGGAACTGGTGGAACTTCATCGACTAAAAGGTATGTGGAGACTTGAAATTATCTATCACTCAAAATTCTATATACTATATCTCCTATCTTGAGACAAAAGTCGTTTTGCTATATAGACTTTGATTATACACATTTGTTATTTCGATCCGAGTTTATCTCGCTTATCTATTTCTCGAAATATGTGTTGGTAAGCTTTCGTTATGTCCAAGTTCATCTTTACCTATTGACGAAAGTCATGTTATGTTTCAATCACTTGAAAATGGCTTTGACGAAAAATAGTTTGTGAATAACAGCTATATAACGTCCTCTAAGAATGTTTCAATGATTGAAATGAGAGTTTAGATTATATAACCAATGTTAGATATAAACGTTGTGTGGTAACACATACATGTATAAGTCCTTATTCCTTGAACCAAAGTCTGTGTACTTTGCTGCTCAGGAAACCAGAACAGAGTCCGCGTACTGTCGGAGGTTCTCTTCCCGAGAAAATCTGCTGGAGTTTGTAAACCTTTTACAAACTTATTCCGGGTACTTAAGTCCGTGTACCTGGTCCGCGTACTTAGGTTGGTTATATTCTAAAAATGATTATTCGTGAACTTATACTTATATTAACTAAGGAAGAAGAACATGGTGTGTAACAAGCTAGTTCATTTGAGTCATTTGAACTAGTTATGGTGAAGAAGAACATGGTTGATATGAAAGTGCTCATATAGCTAACCATTTGGTTAACTACTGATGAACTAACAAATGTACATGTTTGGGTACGGTTACACAAACCTAAAAACGTGCATTTCATTTGTGTGTAACAAGCTAAGTTTTCGATCTAACGGTTGAAAGATATTAACTTGAATATAATCAAGTTTTCATCTAACGGTGAATATTGAATGCTTTTTTAGTAAGATAACATTGATTGCATACCCTGATTTGAAGTACTATATAAGGGAGAACTCTAGGAACTAGGAAACCTAATCCCCACACCTCCTGTGTGATACTAGTTTTATAAGCTAGAGTCGATTCTCCTTTAACCTTAGGTTTCTACCGGGACCCTGTAGGTTAACGACTTGAAGACTTCATTGGGATTGTGAAGCCAGACCGATACTACTTTCTTTTAGTTATGTGATCTGATCTTGCCGATTCTATCGTGTTGAGTACAACCGTAACGATTGGCTTGAGATTGATATCTCCGATAGGCAAGATATAAAAGTAATCACAAACATCTTCGTCTCATTTTTTGTGATTCCACAATATCTTCTTTCGCCGCGTCGATTAATATTATTGTGAGGTGATTGATAATACTGAGCTGTTCTTCGGGAATATAAATCTGGTTTATCAATTGGTTAATGTTCACCTTGATTAGTCAAAAGACGGAACAAAACTTTTAGGTATTTTTATGGAGACATATTTATCTATTATCGTAGACTTTTCTGTGTGATACAGATTTGTTTATTAAAGTCTTCGACTTTGGGTCGTAGCAACTCTTAGTTGTAGATGAGATCAGCTAAGGGAATCAATTATGTAGCATCCTGCTGGGATCAGAGACGTATGAGCATAACTGTACCTTGGATCAGTGTGAGATTGATTGGGGTTCAACTATAGTCCATACCAGAGTTAGTTTGTAGTAGGCTAGTGTCTGTAGCGGCTTAATACGGTGTGTGTTCAATCTGGACTAGGTACCGTTTTTTTTTTTGCATTTGCGGTTTCCTCGTTAACAAAACTTACGGTGTTTGTGTTATTTGTTTTCCGCATTTTATTTTTTTATATAACTGAAATATCATAGGTTGTGCGTTTGAATCAATTAATTGGGAAATCCAACCTTTGGTTGTTGATTGAAATTGATTGATACTTGAACATTGGTCTTTGGTACAATTCAAGTGATTTCTCTGTATTCAATTATACTCGCATATTTCTATTTGCTTGAGTAAGTATTTAATCGAGAAAGAGAGATATAACTCTTTGATATGATTTATTAAGATCGAGTCTCGTTGATTCTCTTGAAAGTATATTAGAGTTAGTCCATACAGATTGCTAAGCGAAATATTGGGTGAGGTTGTTGTACCCCCGCATTTTCAGGTATGTATAGTTTGGTTGTCATATTTTAGTATCAAAACTCATTTAGAGTTGCTTGATTAAATACTAGAGTCAACTTCGTTTAGGTTAGACTAGAAAGTCTAGGAATTTTGAGACATACAAGTATTACTCCGAAGACCTGAAGAATGTGAAGAAGTAACGAACTACAACGATGATATCATCCTTCCGCTTGAGGTTAGTAATATTGACTTGAACTGTTTCATTCCTAACGTATCTTTCAAGTCGTGTTATATTTAAAACATAACTTCGAAGTTGTATATCTTATACATATTGTATATAATACTCTAGTGATGTGACATGATCATAATAATATGTTCATAATATTAAGGAATTAGACAATGAAGTATAACACTTATATTTTGAACTTCATAGAAATGACATCGACATAATCTTGTAAACAATGTTATGATTATGTGTATGGGTTATGGTGAATATTTCATCCTAGGAAACAATGTTTTACATTTGTTTAAAGGAAGTAAATTCATGAACTTGTTTCGTGAATCGAAAGGGAAATCAATAGGATTATTGGTCCGGCTATTCATTGCATAACTTTGGATGACCAATATGTGTGAGTTAGTATAATCGATCTTAACTCAGGTTATGTATCTCGGTATAACTAATCACACTGCCTAGACTTATAATTTGGTATGACCGATCTTGGTAATTGGTGTAACCGATCATAAGTAATCACCATGTGATGGTATGATCGATATTTGTCATTGTTGTGACCGATCCTAGTAATTGGTGTGACCGATCATAAGAGTTTTGTGACCGATCCTTGTAATTGGTGTCCGGTGCTGGTAACTGGTGTGACCGATCACAAGTAGATACCATGTGTAGATGGAACCGATCCTTGTAACTGGTGTGACCGATCACAAGTAGGTACCATATATAGGAATAACCAATCTTAGTGATTGGTATAACCGATTAAACCCATATATATGACTTGGTAAGACCGATCATGACTAACCATTGTGATTTGGTATGATCAATCACATAGTAGTCTTGTAATACTGGCAAACCAATTCTAAACTTGTTTGAAAGTCTGGTATAACCGGTTCCAAGAAAGCAAATCCATGTAAATATGAAATAAGGATTTGCAGTGAAAAGATTTCAACATACTTTGAACAAGAGCAGTAACTCTTATCATTTATTGTTCAAAGATATTCCTTGGTACTCAAGGTGATCTTGTGTAGAAATAAATTAAGAATCTTTTAAATAAGATTTTTGGTTTTATATGCTTTAATTACCACCAATTAATGCATAGCTCTAGAAAATAAAAATTAGTAATGTGGATTTACTAATTTGAGATTTTCTATTGAGAGATTTCGGAAATATTGGACAAACATTTATTGGAATTAGGAAAACCGAATTTGGCATTCATTGCATATTTTGAGAGTACTTTTGGTTTTGGAAATTCCTTGGTGTCCAAACATCCCTGGTCTATAAATGCCTAAGTTTGCATTTCTATAGAATTATCCTTAGAGCCAGGCAAACTTCATTTCTTATTGTTTCTGGTGGAGCCGTCTATTCGTAGAGGAAAGTATTCTAATTAGGTGAAATCTCTTATGACCGCTCGTCTAAATACTTATGCGTGATCAAGAAGCTCCACGAGTACCGTTGGTGGGAAACTAGATAATTGCAGTGTTATTAGTTTTCGATATGATTTGATTGATTCACGGTTGTTGAAACTTTGATTGCACCTAGTTTGTTTATGCTTGATAATCTTCTCTTCTGATATAAGATTCACTCAAACTATATCAGAGTATCAACAGGATCTTTAGAACTTTTGTTAGATCTAAAGACATCTTGTGATAATCCATTGTTAACAGACTCCATTTTGTGTGTGATTGATAACAAGAGATTCAAGTGGTGTTGTGCAGGTTATTAAAGATAAAAGAAGATTTGAAGACGAAGATGATTTCTTATTAGTTTTAGTATCTTGTGAATTGTGTGTACAAACCTTGGTCTGCTGGGATCCAATAAGAATCGATTTATCTTTGATAGATTCGATTGATTAGTTATGTGAGATCGACATTATCTATATTGATTGAGTGTGAATCTATACTTGACTATTTCGGTAGTTAAAGTTAGATTGATCTAACCAGACAAAGGAGTTTATTAGTTTAAACGGAAAAGCCTTTGTCAAACGACGCATCTATAACTTTAGCAAGATTTATTAGAGTGGTTACCATACAGATTCTTCCTTTGCTGTTTTGAATACGATCCAATGGACTTGCTATTCATGTGTGTGTCTCTAGAAGTCGAAGGTGTAGGGATACTGAGGGAACTAAGTAGCTAGAGGTAGTCTGTTTGGTCTCAACTGTACGACGTTGGTATTGGATTTTTTATAGCGCCTTAATTCTGAGAGTATTCAAAACTAGCCTAGGTCCCGGGTTTTTATGCATTTGCGGTTACCTCGTTAACAAAATCTTTTTGTGTCTTTTACTTTGATTTCCGCATTATAAACGTTTATTATAATAAAGTAAAATACACTTGTACGTTAACTCCGCGATACTTGATAGTGATCCTGTAGAGTTTGGTTATTACCAAACCTATTATCAAGTAACACACTCTGTTGTTGTATTATCTCGATCTTGTATCCATAGTGAATCACACAAGTTATCTTGTTGTCGTATTCTCTCGACTCTATCCATAGACGATCACATTCGGTAGATGACTTATAGGTTGATAAATATAAGATTGCGGTGTATTTGGTACCCTCTTCTTTTCATATATATTATGCCGGAACAAATTATCATCGATGATATACATGAATATATAATCACAAGTTAACAAAACACCATTAAGACTAATATATCCTTCACAGTGAAAATAATTACCCATTCAAATATCATGTGAAATATCCTAAAAAACGTAAACCTACAATTCCTGTAATGCAAGGATAAACTTTATTGAAAGCAGTAAATACTAATTATATATACAAACTCAAATTCATTCATTCGACAATTTTGTTATATCAAATCGAGTTATGGGTGAATAAACGTTCAAACATAATAAATAAGGAACATAATGGGTCACAATATACATAGCTCCAGTGTGCCAAGGAGCCCAAATTTGTGCACCCTTCTAAAACCGGGATGTCAATTCCCGCTTTCAAACTCACCATTCATAAATGTTTCTTAGCCTAAACAACCAACCAAGAAAGCCGGAATGTGCACCCCAATTTTAGAGGGGTGCACAAAGTAGAAATTTACGTTTAGTCCCGTTGTTGATGGGATTTGGACGCTCTAGTCCTAGCACATGAGGCCTAGTACTCGCTAATCCAAATTTACAAACTTGTGGACAGTTTAGTCCATATTTGGACGAGTTAGTCCAAAGTTCAACCGATCTAGCAAATACGGTCTTTTCTTATTACCTTAACTGCCCTTTTCATGTTTTTGTGTTGATTTTATTCTTAGAATTTTTTTTGGAGAGAGAGATAAAGCGATTCACAGAGAGGAAACTGAAGAATGAAGAACGAAATCCACTGAAACGAAACCAAAAATCGCATAACCTTCAATGACGGCAGTAGAAGCAGAAGGAAAGTAGGTATAAACAAGTGATATGCCATTACTGCTACGCATAAACCAGGTGAAGATCTTAGACAATATTACTTTCAACATGTTGATGATTTCACCGTCAAGTTCGACAGAAATCTCATTATTGAAATCGTTTGTGAAGCTCATCATAGTAATCTCAATTCTAGAGGTAATAATCGAATTGACTTCTCTTTTTAACATAAATGCCTAAAAATTAATTTAATTTTAGTGTTAAGTTTAGCTAATTGAAATGATCTCGAATCGAATCACTAGAAGGATTTGACGTCTCAATTTGAATTGAACTAGAACTGAGAACGACGTATTCTCGAATCAAATAATTGACAAGATTTGATGTAATTAAGCGGATTAAAACCACAATTTAGGTATATGAAATCTTAATTAGATGTTTTTTTTCAAGAAATTAATTTTAGGGTATGTTTCATGGATCTGTATTCTTTTTATTTTGATAATTTTTTTAATTTATTGAGTTCATTAGTTCTAAAAAGAAAAATTTTATTACAGGAAATATAGTTAGGGTAAAATCATGGAACATTCCCGATTGGATTATTATTGTGCTTGATCCAGTATTGAAAGCACAGAACAAGGTTCTGATGGACAAAGGTATGTGAAACTTTTATTATTGATTTATGATTTTTTTTTTGAAATAGAATGGATTTGGATTGCAAAATTATTGTTGTATGGGAGATGATGATTTTGTGTCTATGCAACATAAAATTTGAAGCAGGCGTCGCTGGCACTCAGGCAAGGAAAAGTTTGATTCTCACATGTGTTGCGGAACAAAAAAAGAGCATGGCAAGGAAATGCTTGATAAATTGGAAGCTAGGATGGATGAATTTGAATAGGTCATTTTGGACAAGAATGCTGACAAAATTGCACCTAAAGAGAAGGAATTTCTCTTGTACATTGGAGGGTGAACACTAACCACTCACTCTGTTCCCAAGCATTTTTATACACTCCTTCCTAAGTGAAGCAGTTTTCCACTTCATGTGCTTCTTACAATTAAGTTCCACATATCCATGTGATGGAAAACTGTTAGGGTGTCTTAGTATACTTATAGGTGATTCGAAAAATGTTAAAACGTTCAAAACTTTGGTACACATTCGGTCTCTCATAGAGTAATTAAGAGAACATGGCTCTAGATTTTATGGCCCCACTATTACTTCTAAATGTTAGAACTTAGAACTATCCGTCTATTCTGTTATTATCATAATGTGTGCACATATTTCATCATCAAACACGTGTATATAGGAACATACGTGGAGAGCATGCGGACAAAGTCATCAAAGCATGATGACATGTGCCCACAGCTAAGATATTCATCCCGTCGACGTTGGATCTTTGCCCAAACAAATCTAAGGGCAGAAGTTAAAAAGATGTACCGGTATCACGATGTACTGCGGAGCACCAGATAACTCCCGAAGAGTTACTTTATCTCATCCCCAAAAGAAGCCAAGATCAACGGTGGAGAGCAAATGAACTGACACAGATGTAACAGGGGCAGAAGACACTTGCCTGACACGAGCAGGCACCTCAACTACCCGCATTAAACACTCTGAGCAACATACGTGTCGATCAACCCGTGGAACGAACGAAGACGACTCTGCGTGATGAAGTAATAAATGAAGACCCCCGCGGGATGGACACATAACACAAGAAGATAAGGCTCCGACGGTCCTCAGAGATGGATCCCACACTCTAACCCTATAAATACCCCCTCTCCACCAAGAGTAAAGGGATCGGAAAAACTGGGGAAGAAGGAGAGAGAGAAAAGATTGTAAGTGTAAGTTAGTCCTTTACAATAGACAGACCTATGTAAACTACAAAGTCACTCGACTATCTTTGTAATCATCAAGTACATAGTGAAACAACAACCTCGTGGATGTAGGCCTTAGTGCTGAACCACGTAAATCCCGGTCTCATTTACACTTCAACACTTTATTTTTGTCTAACGCTTCATGAGTTTTACTTTTATGCTTCATTTTCTTTATCTCCCCTTGCGTAAACGCCACTCGCAGTGTTCTTAGATGAGGCTATGATAAACCCGAAGGTTTTGATCCAAGGAATCAATGCCATTGTATTATCAGCACGAGTTGGTACCTAGATTTTGAATATTGTTTGTGAAAATATAGATGCCTTCGTGATTTACGTGTTCACAATTTGGCGCTAGAAACAGGGACTTCGTCCCGGTAAAAGATTTATCTTATCCTATGATTTCATAATTAAATTAGCGTAAGATTGCTCTGCTTCATTATCTTTAACAGTATTTATCTTTTATTAACTTTACCATGTTCAAAAACGCACCCGTTGTCTTTGTTACTACCGACAGTATCGTCGTTTACTGGTTAAAAGATTTATTACTTAGATCCACGGATCTACATTTTTCTATATCTCGTACGGACCTATCTTTCCGTTGGGTTTTCATAAGTTTTCAAAGGATTCACGTGCAGTTTTAAAAGGGGTTTTCTCGCGTTTCCTGATACTTTCAATGAATCCGCACTTTTAATAAGAATTTAATCCATATACTTTAACTCATTTTTTAATCAGATGGGCTTCCCTAAGAGTTCTCTGTGGCCCTCGGGCAGTTTCTCCCTGTCGTGGAATTAGGAATTTTCGCAAACTAACCCGATCCGCACGGACATTTCTGTTTCTCGCTGTTTGAAATTCCCTTGTGCAGAAAGATGCAAGAAGTAGGAAAATCCAGAGCCACGTCGAAGGAAGCACCGAGGACAACCCCGGTCATCACCCGGAGCAAGCAGAAAGGAGACAAAGCCAAAATGACCAGTCAGAGACAGGACACTGCGGAAATCACTTCGCCTATGAATGCTAATTCTGTTGCAGCCGCGGCCCTCAGAGCAGCGGCAACAAAATATAATACGACAGCGGCAGTCCCGAAGACTACGGAAGCCGTGAAAACTCTTGCTACGAATCAATTTCACTAACCAAAAGAAAGGGTGGATGAATCCAGAACGTACCAACCCGCGCATCCGCCAACCTTCGGAATGCCATCAACCAATGAGCTGAATCAAACTGTGCAGGTGGTTCTAACACCGCAGATGGGCACTCCGCCCGATCTGGGAATGCCAACAATCGAAGCTGAACCTCCCCCGCCTTTAGTACAAACCATAGAAGAAGGCGGCACGATGGCCGTAATAGAACGAGCTGGGACTCCCAATCAAGGGTCGAACCAATCAGACCGATTGATGGCCGAACTTGAAGAATTGAAGAAAAGCCAAAGGTTTACGCGGATGCTGTGGCTTTGTTGGCCAGAGAAAACCAGGATTTAAAAGACCGGATTGCCTTAAGCACAAAGACGAGCCAACAACTCGATGAAGCAAATTCAAAGGCACCAGAACCAAACCGAGACCGAAGAGTCATCGTAGCAGCAATGGAAACGCGGCCAGAGGAAGTAGCGCATCCGACCCAGATTATAACGATGGAGAGTCAAGCTATCACGAGCAAGGAAGTAGGGCACCACCGCGCGATGGAAGAGCTGCGTGATGAAATGATGGCAGAGATCAGGCAATTAAAAAGTAGACAAGGCGGAGGAAGGTTAGAAGAGTCATGAGAGAGGCTAACTCCACACCCTTAACTCATCGCCTGGCCAACACCCCTATTCCACTCAAATGCCCTGTCCCGACATTCGAATGCTATGACGGATCCAGCGATCCCGCTGCACACATTCGGTATTATAACCGTGTCTGGCTAGATGGAGCCAAACGACGCAGTACTCTGTAGATACTTCCCATCGAGTCTGAAGGGATCGGCATTGTCTTGGTTTGATAATCTGCCGCCAACTCCATCCACTCCTACGACCAACTCGCAGAAAAGTTCTTAAGAACTTACATGTACAACAAGGCTGTTAATACTGGAATGGATAAGCTCTTTTCACTGGCAATCGGCTATAAGGAAACCACGAGGGAATACACCAACAGATGGCACAAGGTCTGCCAAGCCATAGGAAGTGTGGACCCGGTGGTAAGTATCAACTGCTACAAGTGGGGATTAGACCGAATGAGTCCACTCTTTGTTGAGATTCATGGAAGCGTGCCTAAGACAGAGGGGATCTTCGAATAATTATTGAAAAACACGCTCGTCTTGAAGAAATCCAGCGTGAAAACCCGAGGGCGTACCCAGAGAATCACCGTACAATTCCGCAGAACAAACCACTGGAACCAAAAGGAATTGCTCGGTGGAACGACCTCACGAAGATAGGAAGAACGAAGGGACGAAAGGCGAAAAGACGATCGGAAGTTCGAAGATCAAGTTTACACAAGCTCAATGCTAGCTATGCTCGGATCCTGCGAGAGGTCAAAGGAAGGGAAAACTGGAATGGCCATGGTCTAAGGGAAAACAACCCCCAGAACCGAGAAATCCAAAGATTACTGTGAATACCACTGTTCAACGGGCACCAGACCGAAAAATGTAAAAACCTCAAAATAATGATCCAAAATTGATTGATGCGGCGAGCTCAAACATTACATACGAAAGGATGTCGCAGAGGATAGATCTAAACGAACCAAGCCAGTCCAACTTCCAGAAGGGAACCGCACAATCAACACCATCTCGTGTTCTGAAACCGCAGGGCCCTCACTTACAGCACAGATAGGAAAGAGGTTACGGAAGCAGTTCGAGGACCGATGCGAATTGTATAAGATCGATGGGATAGAGGTGGACGAACATGAAGAGTGGATGGACTCACCTATTATTTCGATGCTGAAGATATCGACGAGATATGGAAGACCATAACGACCCCTGGTCCTCACACTACCCGTGGCTGGATGTAACCTTAAAAATCCTCATAGACGGGGGAAGCTCAGTGAACGTTCTATTCTACGATGCATTCAAACGAATGAAATCCATGAAGAACAGCTAATGACCTCTTATTACACCATCTACGGATTAATGGACACCCACGAAGCCATTGGGAGACATCGTGTTGCAGTTGACGCCGGACCCATGAAAGTAGAAACACGGTTCAGCGTGTGGACGCCCCGTCCCCCTACAATGCCATCATTGGACGAAAATGGTTACATAAACTCAAGGGAGTGGCGGCAACGTACTACCAATATCTCAGATTCCCTACACCTGAGGGAGTAATGGAAATCAAGGGAGATCGGGTCTCTGCAAGAGAGTGCCAAGCCACTCAGGATCGCATCAACAACGAACAAGAAAAGCAACACAAAACCCGAAGACTTAAAAATAAAGAAGCGAAAGAGAAGGCCATAGACCAGTTCCTCAAGGAAACTACAGGAAGGGATTTGACCAAAGATGATAATGTCCAACACAGAGACAAGTACTTCAGCAGCCAACGGGACAGAAACATACCAAGTAGCAATTAAAGAACGCCCAGTCCGGGGATCCGAAGCCGGTTTCACGCCAGTAGAGCCCGTAAAAGAAATCAACATAGGAACGGAAGAAAACCCGAAGATGATCAAAGTAGGGACCATAATGGACGAAAAGAGAGAAGATTCCTACCAAATTACTTAAAGAATACGCGATGTATTCGCCTGGAAATTAGGAGATATGCCTGGGATTGACCCAAAAATAATCCAACATGAGCTGCGCATCAAACCAGGCACACGCCACCTTTCAGACAGAAAATAAGAAAAGTTGCGCCGGAATATCATAAGGCAGTGGAAAAAGAACTTCGAAACTACTAGACGCAGGTTTCATCAAGGAGTCAAGTACCCTACGTGGATCTCCAATATGGTCGTCGTTCCTAAGAAAAATGGGGGGTTAGGATATGCATCGATTTCACTAACCTCAACAAGCATGTCCAAAGGATAGCTATCCCTTGCCAAGCATAGACAGCTGGTAGAAGCAGTAGAAGGATATGAAGAACTGTCATTCATGGATGGACATTCTGGCTACAACCAAGTGCCCTGGCAGAAGAGATCAGCCACACACAGCGTTTACACACCACATGGCTTTATTGCTACACTAGAATGCCTTTCGGACTTCGAAACGCAGGGGCAACATACCAAAGAATGGTCGATGCTATTTCAGGCCATGGATCGGAGCACCTTAGAAGTCTACGTTGACGATATGCTCGTCAAAAGCAAGCTGCGCAAAGATCACCACAGGATCTGAGAGACATCTTCGAAGCAATGAGAAACACCGCATGAAAGTAAATCCAGAGAAATGTACTTTCGGTGTCACCTCGGGAAATTCCTCGGGTATTGGTAACAAAAAGGGGCATCGAGGTAGACCCAGTGAAGATTCAGGCCATAGTAGAAATGCCATCCCAAGAATTTAAAAGAAGTTCAGAAGCTCAATGGGTCCATAGCAAGCCTTGGGCAGATTTATTGCCCGATCTCGGACAAATGCAACATTTCTTCAATATTCTCAAAAAAGGGAGCAAGTTTGAATGGACCGCAGAATGCGAAGAAGCCTTCCAAAAAATCAAAGAACACCTAGCTTCATTCCGATCCTGCAGAAGCCGGATCCTGATGAGGTTTTGGCATTATACATAGCAGCAACCGAAGACGCAGTCAGCGCAGTGTTGGTCAAAACCAATACGAAGATAGAACAACCTATCTATTACGTCAGTAAGACCCTCAATTCTGCGGAAAGGAACTACACAAAGATCGAACAGCTTATCCTAGCATTGGTTGGGCTACTCAAAAGCTGAGAACCTACTTCCTAACTCACTTCGTCCGGTCCCATGCAAAGCACCACTGGAAGCAGTCCTCAAAAGCGCGGGAAAAGTGGGCAGAATAGCCAAGTGGAACACCCACCTGGACCAATTCAACATCATTCATGAAATTCAACATTCTCGAAAATCCCAAGTTTTGGCGGATTTCTTAGCAGACCTCCCCCTGGACAACGACGATGAGATTAAGGGAATACCAGAAGCCGAGAAGAAAGCAAGGATCCAATGGATATCCTCGAACCCCGAGTCAAAGACAATGGGAAGTCTTCGTCGACGGTTCCAAAAATAAGGAAGGAGCAGGAATAGGCATTGTCATCACCACCCCAACCGGAGAAAGGATTGTACAGGCACTCAGGTTAGAATTCAAAGAGCATACCAACAACATCGTCGAATACGAGGCAGTCGTACATGCCCTCCGTAATAATAGAGATGGGGTAGCCGACGTAAGACTACAAGTGATTCACAGCTTGTCATACGGCAAATAGGCTCGAGTACAAGTGTACGATGACACCCTCTCAGCTTACATGGCCTTGGTCCAAACATTGGCGTCACAAATTCCGAACATCAAGTTCCGGCACTTATGCAGAAGGATCTCAGGCACGCGATGCCCTAGCATATATATCATCCATGCTGAAGGATAAAAGCATCGAAGCTATTAAAATAACAAGGGTATACGAGCCTTCGATTCACTCAATTCTCCTTCGCTACCAATCAAGATACAGTGGAAGAAAATACGAAGACCAGGTAGGAGAGACATCCATAACGATTTTGACGAAGAAGATATCCTGTCAAGAGCAAATCAAGACGAAGACTTCAGCAACGAAGATGATTGGAGAACGGTGATCCATGCGTTTCTCGAAAAGGGAAGTTACCCGCGGACATAAACAAGCTAGGAAAATACTCTCCAAAGTAGGAAGATATGATCTCGGGATGGGGTCCTGTACAAGAAATCCTTCCTCGGACCGTTACTACGTTGCTTATCCGAAAAGAGGGGCACCGAATTCTAAAACATCCATTATGGGACGCAGGGAATCATAGCGGTATGAGATCACTAGCCGACAAAGCAAAACGCAAGGATATTACTGGCCCACATGATACAGGATGCCGCAAGAATGTCCCGACGATGCGAAGAATGTCAGCGTTTCGCCAAAAAGATACACGCGCCAGCAACAATGTTAAATTCTGTAGATAGCCCGTGGCCATTCGCAAATGGGGCATAGATATCGTCGGGCCTTTCATCGAAGGATCAGGGAAAAGGCGATTTTTGATAGTAGCCACGGACTACTTCAGTAAATGGGTGGAAGCTAAAGCCTTAGCCAGGATCAGAGACGTGGACGTGTTTACTTTCATATTCCAAAATCATTGCAGGTTCGGCATACCAGAAATCGTATCCGATAATGGTAAGCAATTACAGGGAAAAACATAGACATGCTCTTCGACTTTCAAAATAAGGAAACAAATCCACCCCTATATACCCTCAAAGCAACGGACAAGCGGAAGCCACCAACAAGACCCTCGCCCTTATCCTCAAAAAACAATTAGACGAACATAAGGGGCGATGGTGTGAACAGTTACACAATGTGTTATGGGCATACAGACAACAAGAAGATCTGCCACGGGGAATCCCCGTTTCTCCTCACTTATGGAGCTGAAGCAGTCATCCCACAGAGATCTCATGCCAACCACAAAGACCGAAGCATGGGAGAAAAATCTCACAACAGACATGATGTTAGAGAGATTGGACGACCTAGAAGAAAGAAGGGAAGCGCATTGCAGAAGATGGAAAATTACAACGAAGACTAGCAAGGGAGTACAACAAAAAGGTAAGCTTCGGAATTTTGTAGAGGGACAGTATGTGTTAGAACATCCCACAGTATCAACGAAGAAAGATGGGGAAAGTTAGCACCTACGTGGGGAGGACCTTTATAATACACGACATTGCGGGAAGCGGTTCCTATACCTTCGCAATCTGAAAGGCGAGTCCTCCGACATCCTTGGAATGCTAAGTGGCTCAAACCATATTCCCATAGGGCAACGCAGCTTGCAACTGCGTGAAGGTACCAGAAGAAGAAGGGAGCGTGACCACTCTACATGTTTCTATCTCTGGACGAGGAATTGCAGGCCTCAACCTATCAATCAAACAAGCTTTCTAAATCAAGAACAACTATCGACAATATTGGGGAAAGTAGTTAATCTACAATCTCTCAGGGCTCCCCCATCAGTGTCCATAAGTGTAAGACCAGGGGGAAGGCACCCAGCAGAAAGAGATACCCAACCAATCTTAAGGCAACGGGTCGACGGAATGGGTGTATGTAAATTTTTTAACCCCATATCCTAGAACGTTGCCTCGGCCCCCACCGTCTGGGAATCCTCTGGCCAAGGGTTCGCCAGCGGGGTGACAGGTCTCAAGCCGATCACGAAGGTACCTCCCTTCGGTATCGCACCCAAACACTTAAAATCCTCTTTTTTTTTAGAGTCTTTCATCACAATGACTAAAATAAAACAACAAACTGATATTGCAGGTATATCAAAAAAATGATCCATTTCATAAAGGTTGGTTACAAAAGGCGACAAGGCCATGGATTGTAAATTACACATCAAAATTTACAAGGAATACACACCAAAATATTCTTTACAAAAATTTACAAGGAATCTCAACGGAAGGATAATGATGCGCGGTCTCTACTTAGAAGAGGCCCCACATCAGCAGGATTGTTCCGAAGAGTTGAAGGGACGCTCCCACCAGATGAGGGTCCCGAGAGCCAGGCAGGAAGCAGGCACTGGACGACGTGGATAGCTTTTCACAAGGCCATGCTCGGTCTTAAGGCCAAGCTCAATCTTCTCCAGCATCTTGTTTGTCTCCTCAGCCAATTGACACCGAGCCTTATGCATAATAACTGTCGTCCGCTGTTGGGCTTGGGATAACAACGAAGACAGACGATTCACTTCTTTAGAAGCTGCACCAACGGCCTCTTCGCGGGACGCCGCCAAACTCTTAAAATGATTAGTCTGTTCTTCCTGCTGCGTAAGGAAGATTGAGCCTTTTCAAATTTTCATTTGCAACGCGGAGTTGTCCCTCGAGCTCTGAAAAAGACAACACAAGGGAGTTAGCACAGAAAGACACAATCACACTCGATGAAATAGAGTTATACCTTCGACACAAGCCGAAGCCTCTTCATACTCATTAACAACCGCATCTCGCGCTTCATCAAGATGGTCATATTCCACGGATAATTTCTTATAATCTAGTTGAAGGTTGGTGAGAGTAAATTGACTGGCATCTAGTTCTACCTGCTTCATCGAATCCATGTGACGAAGATGGTTGACCTCGTTGTTTATCTCTGATACCCCTTTGCCAAGTCTGTACATACATACTTCAAGATTTCTCTCAGACTCAGCCAACCGCTATTTCAGCGCGAGACGCAGCAAGGGCCTTGCTTAGAGCCCAAACTCGGCTCGGGCATCGTCCCGTTCTCTGGTAAGACTCAGCATGCTCTCATCAACTCCCGGAAAAGGAAGGGAGCGAGCCTTTTGTAGTTCCTCTTCCAGAAGATGTATCCTAGACTCCAACAATGAAGATCGCTCACGGGATTCCCGCAGATTCTCACTTGTCCACAGCAGCGTACCATTGAACAAAGTACGGTCATGGTTATACTGATTCTGCATATCAACCATTTGAACATGCCTTTCGCGCCATACCTCAGCCCGCGTCCCACTTTTTGGCTTCACTCTTAATTTTCTCGACCAGCTCTTGATACGAGATTTTTGCCGTGCCCTTTCGTTTCGAAGCCATATCAACTCGGGGACGCCACCCACTGGAGATAGGGTGGGGAGACTCAGACAGAACAACTAAGGAATATAGAGGAATTACGACGCACTGCGAGGGTAAAAGAGAAAAAGAATCAAACCTGTGAAAGCTGAAACTTGGCCGCGAGTTTGCTCTAACTCAGCACGAACGACAGTAAGCTCTGAACGAAGCCCAGCCTCCGCTTCACCCAGCTTTCTTTCTCTTTAAGGCTTCTCTTCAGTTCTTCTATTTCTACCTCAGCCAGATAGTTCCTTTTCTCTGTGACGAAGCTTAGCCTCCAGCTTCAAAGATTTCGCCTTAAGAATTGATACAGAACATGGTTACAATGCTCACTCCTCATCATCTACACATCAAAACGGCAAACATTATTACACCGAAGGATTCAATCGTCACGAAGAGATATGACGAAGACTTACCTCCAAGACACGCTGCTGAGGAAAACCATATGGTAACCGTCAGCTATGGCCATCATATCCTCGACAGAAGTAGGAGGCTCCGGTACAAGGGCAGCTTCGGGAACACTAAAATTTTCCCCACATCTCGATACCCGCGCCTTGGACGAGAGTTCCATCATCCGACGGGTATAAGCATCGGAATCCTTTTCACCAGCAAACGGGGCAGGATGAGGGACAAATAGCAAACCCTTTTTCTTAAGCCAATCCATTATGGCGTCCTCACCCTCAAAGTCAGCGAGTGAGGGAAATCCTCAGAAGGCGAATCAACCACGGACTTCCCTTGGCTGATATTGCCTCATCAACACAAGTTTCGGCATCAACACGCACATCGTGATCACCCGCGCCCCCGTCCTGTGCAGCAGCGTCGTCCTTACCAGACCCGAGCACATCCCAATCATCATTGGGAAAGTAGAGAGAAGTCTTCAGGAAAATCAAGAGCATCGTCAAGGAGATCCCCTGCGGAATAAACCCGGTCAAACGAGAATTCTTGAGACATGGTGGGGAGAGTTCCCGCAGCATCACCAGCAGGACTGACATATCTGCGAGAACACGCCATCAGCCACCGCGCATTATTTCCTCCATCCCCTTCAAAACCCGCACCAATATCCTCAACATTAGGGGGGAAGTATCAATACGTTCTTCCCCATCAGAAATCTCATCCTCGGCAAACTCTTCGTTTACCGGACTGGTAACTTCTTCATGAACCTCAGCCTCACCCATCACAATCGTAGAAGACTGCTTCGGCCCAATCTTTTTCTTCTTCGAAACCTGCAAACCAACACATGTTCCACAGAGTTACTTCCGAACAGTTACTTTCCACAGAGTTACTTTTCGACCAAGCGCGGCCAGAAACTGAATAACCATACCTTAGCAGTAGTGGCACTCTTCGGTGGAAGTATGCACCAGAACCTTCCTCCTCGTCTCCTTCAACGACGTCGAGGGCATAAGGAAAGTTCATACCTGCGAAGTTTAAACGCCAGGGACAGAAATCTCCATAACGAGCCGGAGGAGATTCACGTGGCCTGCTACTCCCAGAAGGACGCCAACCGCGTGGACCGGGAATCCAACCGTACGCCCAAGGACCAACACTTCGATCACAGTAGCGTGCCACTCGTAGTCATGGTCACGCTTGATCCTCTCACGGGCCGGAAAAAGTTTCCGCTGACTAGACCCCTCGGTGCCCGGAACATACTTCAGTTTGGCATCGCTGACCTCACTTAACAGACGAATCTCACCCGAGGAGCAGCAGATTCCGAAGGCTAACACTCCACGGTTACGATTCCTACTATTGACGTAATCGCCAAAAGAGTTGTTGAAGTTTTCAGGAGTGTACCATTCCCTCTCCGCGGGATTTGGAACGTAACAGTCATCGTCGTCTGCCCTTACTCCGCAGATAACACTCCTTCAGTGCACGGAGATAATTCCCCGATAATTGCGACACGGAACGGCTGTGAGTATTGGTAGAAGAGCCTTCACGACCAGCAAGCACATCGTAATAGAAGGAGTCGCCAGACTTGTATAACGGCAGCATAAGACCCGCCTCGAAAGCTCCAACCGTAGTCAACAGATGGAACTCGTCAAACTGATACTTCGAGAGGAGCTCATAAGTAATATCATCTTCAGGGGCATAGAAACGAACCTCGAAGGCTTGAAGCTCATGCTTTTCTTGAAAACTTCAAGGTCAATATGCTTGAACGTCACTTTCTTCTTGCTGACCGGAACACTGCACACCGGGGCAGCCTCATCCTGTTCCGCGGGGTCAACGAACCAACAAAAGCTCGGAAGCTCGTCTTTTCAAAGAAGGATTTTAGACGATTCAGTCCTTGGGACACAACCTTTGGTATTTTTCCCTTTGGAGGAAGTACTGGAGGCGGAGGTAGAGGGTGCTGCACTACTGAACGCAGAGGAGGAACATCAAAAGCAACCGCACGAGGAGGTGTCTGCGTACACCTAACGTCATCACGAGGACGAGAAACCGCACGCTCGGCAGCGTTTCGAGACCCGGAAGGATTTTTTGAAGGACCATCTTTCCTAGGAGGAGAGGCCTTCGCCCCTGAAGAAGAAACTCTATACCACGGGGATCCATTTGAGACTCTCTGCGCGGAGGAGATCTCGGTAGACTAGAACCCGCGAGTTTGATGAGGAGACGCGGACGGTCAGACATGGCTGCGAAGAGATACCATAAACAAGTTAGAAACAAACACAAGGTCATTACCAAAGATCAAAAACCACAAAATTGGAAGTCCATCTCAACATAGCACAGAAACCCTAAAACCCCAAACTCAAAAATCCATCAATACACGTAAAACAATGGCCTCCTTGATTTCCGACGAAGAACAGGGGCAAACTAGCATACAAGCATTAGAAAAGGGTTCTTCATCACAAACAAGGACGACAACAGCAAAAATGGGAGGCTACAAACGATCAACACAGCAAATTTACAACCACACAGCTTAAAACAAAAGGAACAAAGAAAAAAACCTTACCACCACAAACAGCAGCAGGAAGAGGACAACAAACCAGTAACAATGAAGAAGGGAGCGTGATTAATGCTAAGACAGAGGATTTAATGGTCGAAGAACAAAGAATGAAGACTGACAGATAACGAAACAAACTAGAAACAATGAAGGGAGCGTGATAAATGCTAAGACAGAGAATTGAATGACTGAAGACAAAGAAGACAGAATTTAATGGCTGAAGAACAAAGAATGACAGAGAATGAAATTAATTTTCGAAGGAGAATGAAATTAATTTTTCTCCCTTCCTTAATATACTCGAAAGAAAGAGAAGGAAGCTAAGGGAGGAATGGGAAACGTGCCCATTAAATGAGTAGTTAATGCACGAATACGAAACATGCCCAAATCTCTAGGAGAAGTTATTAGGAGAGAGGAAGAATATGTAACGACTGTTTTCTTCAATGCTCCCACTAAACACTCAAGCCCGAAGAAAAGGGGAAAATTGTGTGCACATATTTCATCATCAAACACGTGTATATAGGAACATACGTGGAGAGCATGCGGACAAAGTCATCAAAGCATGATGACATGTGCCCACAGCTAAGATACTCATCCCGCCGACGTTGGATCTTTGCCCAAACAAATCTAAGGGCAGAAGTTAAAAAGATGTACCGGTATCACGATGTACTGCGGAGCACCAGATAACTCCCGAAGAGTTACTTTATCTCATCCCCAAAAGAATCCAAGATCAATGGTGGAGAGAAAATGAACTGACACGGATGTAACAGTGGCAGAAGACACTTGCCTGACACGAGAAGGCACCTCAACTACCCGCATTAAACACTCTGAGCAACATACGTGTCGATCAACCCGTGGAACGAACGAAGACGACTCTGCGTGATGAAGTAATAAACCAAGACCCCCGCGGGATGGACACATAACACAAGAAGATAAGGCTCCAACGGTCCTCATAGATGGGTCCCACACTCTAACCCTATAAATACCCCCTCTCCACCAAGAGTAAAGGGATCGGAAAAACTGGGGGAGAAGGAGAGAGAGAAAAGATTGCAAGTGTAAGTTAGTCCTTTACAATAGACAGACCTATGTAAACTACAAAGTCACTCGACTATCTTTGTAATCATCAAGTACATAGTGAAACAACAACCTCGTGGATGTAGGCCTTAGTGCTGAACCACGTAAATCCCGGTCTCATTTACACTTCAGCACTTTATTTTTGTCTAACGCTTCATGAGTTTTACTTTTATGCTTCGTTTTCTTTATCTCCCCTTGCGTAAACGCCACTCGCAGTGTTCTTAGATGAGGCTATGATAAACCCGAAGGTTTTGAGCCAAGGAATCAATGCCATCGTATTATCAGCACGAGTTGGTACCTAGAGTTTGAATATTGTTTGTGAACATATAGATGCCTTCGTGATTTACGTGTTCACACATAACGTTGCTTACTTTAATTAGAGAAACCTTCAAATGGTGGAAGCCATTTCCAGACCTCCTGTCATGCACCTGTTTATATATATATGTTAATCTTTTTCATGTGTGTTGTTTTAATCTTTTTTTATTCAACCTCTTTTTGGTACTATTTGTTTCTGTTTTTACTTGAAATTTCATGGAGTTCCGGTATTTTTATTTCGTTTATTTAAAGGGTTCGCAAGCAATCACTACTAATACTCGCCACTGTTCTCTTCCTTGACTTACCTATTTTTTTTTACTTGAGTAACAATGGTGAGTTTTCTCCTATTACCACCAGTTTCATGAACTACTTACATGTCAGAAGGAACATGAAAATTTCCCCTGTGATAGCTAGGGGGCCTTATCAGCAAACCAAGAAAAGACAAATAACTTTAAGAAAATAATAAAATGACACGTAGGTAAGTAGGCAGCTAGTACCTTTTTCCTGAGATTTAATTTGACATCCATTCTTATCTGTACTACTTAAAATATTCTCCATGTGTCACTGCTAACGCCATCATACCACTTCACTCTCTCTCTCTAGATCTCTCATCTCTCTTTTGTATGCTTCCATCAAGGGTTGGTATCTATTTTATGTGTTCAGATAAATGCGATAAAAGAATACTTTTCCAGTAATACATGGTTTTGCTTAGTTACCGCTGATTCATCTTGACAAGGAATCACCATCATTTTTAAATTTACATCCTTGTGTCTGGGTTAGTGAGTTTTACTACATCTATGGGTTATCAGTGTAAATTTTATGTGACTCTTTAATGGTCTGAATTGCAGATGGAGAAATTGACATTTTTGTTGGCGGAGTTGAACCTGATGCATTTTTGTATGCAATGATTATAAATGCTTCTGATTGATGTTGGTTGCATCTGCTGTCTATGCAGCACAATGCACCCTTAAGAAAGCCCCTCTTTGGAACGATAAATTGAATCTCCACACGAGTTTTGCTGAAGCTCAACTTGTGTATATATTTTATATAGTTAGCTTAGTCAGGAATCATTTGTTTGAAGGCTTTGTAGGAATATGTCATGATTTATCTTTGATTGTTTAAGGGATACAAAATTGCACATAATCTCATTCTTAGTCTGTACATAATTGCACACCTGTTGAACATATGTACATTGTTGTATACAAGTTGACTTTTTATGTGTACATAATTGTACACATGTTGATCGTGAATGTGCACATAGTTGTACACTTGTTGATTGTTAATGTGTACATAATTATACACCTATTGATTTCTAATGAGTGCACATATTAATTCCTGGATTGGATATTTAGTTTTGTGAACTGAATTTTCCATTAGACGTTCAATGTTCAACATGATTTTGTCATCCCATTGTTTGGTCATGATTTTGTCATCACTTGTTTATCGTCTTTCCTGATAATTTAGCATTATTTTTCATGCTCATTGTTATTGCAAAATTCTCTTTAATTTTGGTATGTTTGTTACTCAGTATCGTGAAAATGCCAACAACTATATTTGACTGATAATCTATTCACATAAAAGTAATTTTCTTGGCTCTCTTTTTTGTTAGAGGTCAAGGTCATCCAACTTCCAACTCTCCACCATATTTTGGACCTTCAAGGAAGTTGGATTTTGAGCTAGAAATGGTTAGTCATTATTTCCTTACTCGATTATCAGCAACCAATTTATTTTGTGTACGATTGGCACCTGTTATCTTTGGAAGGTAGCTCAACAATATGACTGAACTGAACTGATTTGTTTTCATACTGTTGTAGTAGGTCTGCGAAACAAGTTAGGAGAGTTTGTGGATACCAATGAGGCAGCTGATTACATTTTTGGTCTTATGACAGTAGGTTGAGTCCGGTAGACCTCAGGATGGTAGTCAACGGGTAATTTCCAGTAGCTCAGTAGTTCAAAGAATAATTGGCAGCAGAAGTCTTTTCATGTGATCCAAAACAGTCTAAATCTTATCCTAAGAAGATTCTTTGCTGCAATGGTGACTGGTGAGTGCAATTGTGTCCTTTTGCAATAATTGTTTTTATCTAGTAGACATGGAAGATAGGATCATTTTGATATATATACTTTGGGTATATATGTGGACAACATGTGTACATACTCGCACATATGTGGACAATATGTGTACATAGTACATACTTGTACACATGTTGATTATTAATGTGTACATACTTGTAAACATGTTGATTATTAATGTGTAAATACTTGTACACTATTAAGCTATCTTTTTGTTTAGTTGTTTTTTGTTTACATTTTAATTGTACACTGTGTTGATTCTTTTTTAAGCTGAGCATAATTCTGTGATTTAGTTGTTTTTGTTTATATTTTTTTCGTCAGAGCAATTTATTGACGTGAAATGTTTTATTTTTATGGTGTACATATTTGTACACATATTGATTATTTAGGTGTACATAGTTGTACACATTTTATTCATTTTGGAGTATAAGAAATTAGGTAAAGCACTAATGTGTACATAGTTGTACACACATGTTATGTTATTTAGGTATACATAGTTGTCTACATGTTGATTATTTAGGTGTAAGTAGTTGTACACTTGCAGAACTATATTTTATGTACACAAACCAAAAATTAGGGAAATCACTAATGTGTGTAGGTGTTAAATTTTTTAAAGGTGTATACGTAGTTGTACACCATTGTAATGATTGACAATTTAGGATTGTAAATAGTTGTATACCACTTTCACTCAATTTAGTAATGATTTAATGTTTTTTATAAAACAAAGAAAAGATATAAAAAATAGGTACCATTTTATTCGACAATATATGTTTAGATTCATAGGCTCGTATCAACTGTATTTTGCATTAGTTCAAAACAACTATTGCCTCAAGCATGAAGGTTAATCTTATGAAAATGGATGAAGGGTGATAATATGGTCGGCCAAAATTGATGTTCCGAGGAAAACATGCATTTGCACTACCATGAAACATGAAGGCATTTAGGTCTGTTGTTATGTTGCAATATTTTTCCTGCTAGGTATGCGGCACATATATGTGGATTGTGGTATCCATCCATTAAAATAAGAAGTAGGGTTATAAACAACAACTTCCATTTTCTTTCGATAGAAGTACATGATATTAGTTACATCAACATATATGTAGGGCTGAAATCTCTAAATATCAATATGTAATATGGACCAAGTCATTACTGTCAACATGATTACATGCAGAATTTGCATTTCAGCTCTCTGTAGCTTTCCATGGCACTTCACTTGAATGAATGTATTCTTTTATCTTTGATCGATGATATTTCAAAATTCCAGATTATTTTTACTGTACACGTTGTTGTGTTTTCGGTTTGCTTGCAGGATTTATGGGTCCAGCTACTATTTTTGCTGAGTTTAATTTCCAAATGTCTAGATTTTTGGATTGGCTTGTGTAACTCACCTGAGTATGGAATCAGGAAGATGTGAAGCAAAGCTTCACTGGATTGCCACCTACACCATATAGACGGGCTATGTACAAATTTAAAGTTCTGACAAGAGCAGCATCCAGTACCTCTTGACTTAATTAAACTTACGGATCAGGTTCGCACTTACATTTTGTAATAGTAATAGACTTTCCTCGTCTGAGATTTTCTAGTCCTTGGTTAGTATTCCTGGATTTTTGTGGATGTGTACATGTTTGTACACCATTGTAAGCTAATATTTTTGAAAAGTGAGAATTATATAGTCATATGGGTACTCTTATTGTAGCTCTCGGAAAGAACTTTCTGAATATATAAAGTTTGTGAATTTTGGACAAACGCTTCAAAAGATAAATTGTTTTTTAATTATTTTTATATTATTTAAAATTGTTTACGTCATCATGACTTACTTTGGAATAAACTGTAAATATTTGGATTAAGTTGTAAATCAAGAAGGTTATATGTATATTTTCCATATTTTAAATAATTTTTGGATTTATACCTAGTTAACTCGGGATGGACTAATCTGTACTTTTTAACGTGTTTTTGGACTAAACCGTTTTTTTCCCTTGCACAAATTTGGATTCGTGTGGCCAGTATGAACTTTTAAAAATGTTATTATATACATAATGTTTTAAGTACCTTGCTTAAATTAATTAATTCTAATTAGTTGGTACATACTACGTAACGTGTTCTTAATAACCCAGTGCCTTCCTCGAATTTAAGGAACAAAATTTTCAACGGTAAGTTCATGTGCTCGAGCCTCGTTTTGTTGGAGTCTCTGATTTTTAAATTACAATTAATTACTGTGTAAGATGCCAATTAGTTACTAATTGACTCTCCTTCAAGTGGAGATTAATTAAGAGCTGAAAAACAAATTTACAGATCTAAACACTTCATTATAAACACGCACATTCGCTTTCAATCACATAAACCACAAGTTTTCAAAAGGAACAAGGAAAGAAACATAGTAGTGGTCAGGGACGGAGCCAGAAATTCCATATAAGAGGGACGAATTTGAAAAAAAAATTATTTAGGGAGGACTTATTAAGAGATTTTTTTTAATTAGTAAGAATTCTAAGGGATCACCCATGAATTAACCAGAAATAGGGAGGGCGGGGGCCACCCCTGAGCTCTACATAGCTCCGTCACTGGTAGTGATATATTCCATAGAGTGGTCGTCATGGAGTTTATTCAAAAAAAACTGCATCCGTTGGGTTTTTTCTGTTTGCAATAATAAGATTTTCATTGATGCTGTGTAAGTAGTAGTATTGTTATTCTCTCCTTTTCTTATTTTCTGTCCTCATCAAGTAATTGGTGTACATATTTTGTTTTTTTTCTTAAGTAATTAATTATGTTTTGTATGTAGAGATGCCATTGTCAGCAGCAGCTGCTTTCTCGTGTGATCCTTCGACGGAAGTATATGTGGGAGGTAATACGACAGGCTCATATTTTGACGGTGGAACGTCGTGCAATAAGTGCCCGGGTGATATCCAAACCGCATGTAGCTGGAAAGGAAGAACAGTATCGAAGTTTGAGTGCAACTGGTGGGACGGTGACCTTGTGTCATACAGGACAACGGTATGTGTAGGTTGCTGTGGAGCACCTCACCCACCCCTACTTCCAGTTGTAACGAATAAATGCCAAGACAGAGATGCGGATCCATCATTCACAGTTGGTGCTTCCAGGCCCTGGGATTGCGGCAAATGTCAAAAGGGATGTGAAGATAAATGTGCGAGGAGAGGAGAAACGGTGTCTAGAGAAATGTGCGTTTTCAATAAAAATAATTACGACTGTAAGTGTTGCTGCAGGTCAGCTCCTCCACCTCCACCTCCATCAGCTCCAGTACGTATTTGCGCTGCGGGGGCAGACTTCCGTATCATCTCCCATTACCGACTGTAGACTCTGTAATAAAGATTATTGTGGAACTAAATGTCCTGGAGGCCCAACTTCAGCGAGGAAAAGCGCGTGCGGTGGAACCCCAGAGACATGTGAGTGCTGTTGTGATAGTAATACCCTGCCATCATCAGCTACTGCTCTTGGTTCATCAGTATTTGCACAAGTACAGTAAATACTGATGGAGGTGGTGGGCAATCTGGTGTCAGAGTTGCCTACTGCATGGGGTTATTTCCCTTGAATTGCCTAGTCTTTTCTTTTGTTCTTTCTAGTGTTCTGTTTATTTTCAGTTTGTGTTCAGTGCTGTTTGGTAAGGCTCGAGTCTTGGATGCACTAGTGACTAGTGTGGCAGTGCTATTTGTTGGAAAAAAAATGGGTTTCACAAAGGATGAATGACACAGAGAAGAAATTGTTGCACTCCAAAACTTTCAAGGCTTGTATAAATTTTTTTTAGACAAATATTTCTACTCTCCCAATAACAATTGGCGATTACAACAGGTATGCGAAATATTGCCTTCAGGATACAATGAAAGCCCTGCAACGAAAACTGAATTCAAGGTTTGTACCCCTTGATTCAATGAAGAAAACAGAAAGAGATTTCTGATTTCTGATGATGCTTTTTGAAATAGAGAAAACAGATTGATTTTTCTTATGTGTTAAACGAAACTGGGAGAAGCTATTTATAAAGGGTTTTGCACCTGTTGGGAATAGGTTTTTTATTCGCCAACAGGTTTCTATTCACGAAACGTCAGGTTCCTTCATCAACAAACATCAATGGTGTCTTTTGGATTCGAAATTTTCGAACAGGCTTTTATCGGCCAAATAAAACCTTCAGTTCAAAAATTCTTCCGGGGGCGTTGCCCCCTTGAAACCCCCACCAGGGGCGGTCTCCCCTGGACCCCCACGACCTGACCTGTCAGGTCGACCACAGCCTGGGGGGCGATGCCCCCAAGGCCCCACCTTTGGTTAGCGGCGTTGAAAATATTCCAACACTATTTAGTGCACCTCCTATGACTCTTTCTGTTTTCCTTTTTGTGCTTTCTAAGCACTTTGAAATAAAATTTTAACCTTGTGGTTGAAAAAGAAACAAAAATGAAGTTGAGATATCTTTATTATGCGTTTATTTTAGATGATAGATTACTACAAGTCCTTTGCAACTGGACAAGACCTACTATACCTTCGTAACTGGTCCCGTCCTGTCGACACCACTAAAGAGGCATTTGGTTCGATCGAGTGGTATGAATGGGCTATTACATGCTCGATTTCATCTCTTTTATTTGATTAGATTATATTAATGTTCTCAACGTAGTCGGGTAATTCATAATGTAATAATGAACGTGCATTTCTCCTAACAGTAGTATATATTATTATAGTCCCAAACGGACTGAATTTTATTTTATTTTTCCGGGATAGGTATGGGCATGCCACCTGGTAAACTCATCCCACAACCATGTTTAAAATGTTTGAATTAGGAGTTGTTCCATGAGATGCGGGATCGATACCCCGTAGCACTGAACGATCTATAGTAGCAGCGTTTCCCTCCCAATTCCCTACATAAGATTTCTTCATACTTCCTACCTCTCTCTCTTTATCACCCATAAAACTTGAGATCCAGAATTTATAAGTTGTTTGCTTCAGCCACCAGCTGCTGATTCAGATCCTAGTAGTAGATTTGATCGGGCTTTGTTTTGTGTTTGAAGGATTGGAAATCTAATTGAAAAGGTAATGTGGCATACCGTAATTGGATTTGCAGACCAACAGGAATTTGGAAAGTTTGCATATACAAAGTGGCCCAAGCACACCTTACAGGGTCAGTGTAACTGCGATCATATGATTTTTCCTAGTTGATTGTGATTCCATGTATGTGACACCTTTAAAATGGAAAACCTTTTTTCTAACCCAATATTACTTTTTTTTGTATATTAAAAATCCGCCATTAAAATTTCATATATGTGAAACCCAAATTATTTATAATATAACATGATTATAAAAATAATTTTTTATTTTATTACAGGGCCTACGGTCCATGGATACGCGGTCCAACTAGATTCCTACTAGGGTTATATATAAAGGAAACTATTTAATACTTCTACGCTAATCTCATAATAAGATTATTCTCTCCTTCCTCATATCTCTGCTTGTTTCATCTATATTTATTCCCAAACACATTATCAGCACGAAGCTATACCGCAGAGCTAGATTGGATCGGTTGATTTTTTTATTTCCGCTGGAATCAAATCAGCTAAGTTGGATTTACTTTCTCTTATATATATATATATATTTTGTTTTTGTCCCTGATTTTGATTTTGGCATATCAAATATAATTGTGAATATGTATATACATCGATCCATTCTGATCGTAGTGTGATTACTAATACACTAATTGTTGTATGTTTTTATGCCTCCTTCCGTCGGGGGGAATCTAAACACTTTCTTATCGTGGAAGGAGAAAATAAATCTGACGTGGAATTTTTTTTTCGGTCCAACCGATCTGGTCCGACCCAACCCGATCCTTGTTCTTCCCGGACCTGTTCCAACTGTGCGACCAACTCTGTTCCGGGTCTGTCTATGTAAAGGGGGAACCAAATCTTGAGGTATGTAAAACTGAATACTTAGTGGGGCTTATTAAATTTGTTTTTAGAACATGTTTAGTTCTGTTTTTTTTTTGGTCTTAAGATAAGTCCATATCATATAAATCGTTAGCTTAAATTATGATTGTTGATCATTAAGAGTTTTTGTTTCAGTGTTATTTTGTTCTCTTAAATATGATATTGACATAGTTGAATGATGTTTTTTATTCAATTGGTTGTACCAACTCAATTCCGATGTATTTATTTCGGGTTTAGATTTACTTTGACTATCATTGCGTACTTAATATTGTCTCCTCAAATTTGAATGTTCCGTGGGATGTAATCCACTTGCTCGACTATTAAAGAGTCGGTAGTTTTAAAAGATACAATGCAAATACAATCACATGTATTCCAATTTTTTGTGGAAGAACTCACAAAAAAAAAATGAGTCTGAAAATTTCCATTTCTCTACTTCATCCATGATATTAACGAAACAGTATATGTTGAAGTATGACAACAAGAGAACTACCTTTAGTAATCTACTCAGCCTAAAGTAAGTCGTTGACATGTGTAGTGAGATTCTCTTGGCCTGTTGAGATAAAGAAATGTCTCAAATTAAGCTAAATGTAGCAAAAATTGTAAATGGAAAGAACCCCGAAGTGATGAGGGTTAGACGTACCGACTCATACAAAGCATGTGCAAAGGAACATATATATCATGAGACAAAGATGTATTTTTCCCCGGGAAGTAATGACACCAAAGTACATATATCAACTAAACATGGGATGAAGCTAAGATGTAATTCTAGCTCTCACCAAAGAGTTGGGAATAAATCTTCTTACTGGTATTAGTACAAGCAATGCAATGCGGGTACCATAGTAGCAACCAATTTCTATGAGAAGGTCATACTTTAGACATCGATTTTAATGACAAGAAGCACTTTACCTGGCCAATTGACTATTATTTGAACTAGATCCAATGTATGCGCTTATGGAATGAAAAGTACATCATTCCCATGAGACATAAATTCTCTATAGCACTTGAGATATTTCCGGATGAAAAATATATCACCCCCCCACGAAACGTAACATTTATTCACTCTAAAGTACTTGAGTTGAATCCCACTTTTGTCACTAATAAGGTCACACCACTTATTTAAAATCTTAAGACTCAGTGTCTAACAGATGGTGGTTTCCTTCCCACCAACTTAAGGAATTTACACTAGTTGTTGAACTATTTTCTTATAATGTGACTACGAGGATTGGATCATCGAGCGCAGCATTGTTCTAAATTTTTTTTCAAGATAGAACAAAAGCGTCACAAAATCTCTACATGTACCGAGAGATAATCACACCTTATTAAATTCTAAAGAATCCCATGCAAAAGGATATCATGTGGAACCTCACAGTGATGAGAATGTAATTGATTGCATCTTTTATAGTCTCCATATTTGGAAGGAAATATATTTTAGAAAAATTAATGAGTCAATCTAGTAAAACGTAAATCACTATAGTATTTGGATTATTGAATCCATGTTAACTCCGAGGATGATATAGGCTTTGGGGATAATCATAAAGCAACTTTGGTTGTGACATGATGATCGTTTTGAAAGGACTCATATGAATATCACTTTACTTGAGTGAACAAAAACGAGAGAAAGATTGACATAATGCGAAATGACGACATATCTCTCAATAAGTGTTCTCAAAGAACAAGATGCACAACCCCCCATTCCATTATTCTTTTAAGTAAGAGAGCATATCAATCATTTCACAAAGCCTTCAGTAAAACAGGATCGAGACCATCCTATGATTCAAATGGTAAACAATCCGTATTACAAAGAAAACAAGGTGATATTTAGAAAAAATATCCATACAGAATGCGGACCATTAAAGTGACTTATGACTCTGGTGGATGTTTTGACATTTGAACTAGTTATAGTTCCCAAGAAGTTTTTCGTTTGGAAAACTACTAGCACATATTATACATGTAAGGGCTCACCACCCCTTGTACATGCTAGCTAGTACACATCAAAAAGACTTGATGGTTATTGCATATTTAATAGGATCAATGCAGAGCACCCCCTATCTTATGGTCTCTCAAAGGCTATTATCAAAGGTTACATATGATGTACACGGCATGGTTATACGTACAAACCTACCTTTAACTGCTTGGGGGATATGCAATATTAAAAGCACCTTTACTTAAATTTGTTTTAGAATCCAATATTAGTCACTTTTCTGTGTACCAGTTGGTAACTGGATATAAGCCTGACATTCGTATTCTTACGCATTTTTGGTTGCACTGTATATGTGCCATTACGAGTCCACATCGTAGTATGATGGGGTCATAAATAAAAAAGCGGGGGTCTAACAACCTCACCCAATATTTCTCTTAGAAATCTGTATGGACTAAATCCAATATACTTACAAGAGAATCAACTAGACAATTAGACTCAGTCTTAAGAAAAGTATATTAAAGAGTTATATCTCAATCTCTCAATTCAATCTGCAATCAAACAAATAATAATTTGTGAGCCCGATTGAATATAAGAGAGATAACTTAAACGCTACCAAAGACCAATGTTCAAGGATCAATCAATAATCAAAGGTTAGATTTTCCAATTGATCGATTCAATGCACAACCTGTGATATTTCGATTATATAACAAAATATAATGCGGAATAGAATTAACACATACACCGGAAGTTTTGTTAACGAGGAAACCGCAAATGCAGAAAAACCCCGGGACCTAGTCCAGATTGAACACAACATTATATTAAGCCGCTACAGACACTAAACTACTACAAACTAACTTCGGTCTGGACTGTAGTTGAACCCCAATCAATCTCACACTGATTTAAGGTACTGTTGTGTTCCTTACATCTCTGATCCCATCAGAATACTACGCACTTGATTCCCTTAGCTAATCTCACCCACAACTAAGAGTTGCTACGACCCAAAGTCGAAGACTTAATAAACAAATTTGTCTCACACAGAAAAGTCTATAGGAATAGATAAATCTGTCTCCCACAGAAATACCTACGAGTTTTTTTTCCGTCTTTTGATAAATCAAGGTGAACAGGAACCAATTGATAACCCGAAATTATATTCCCGAAGAACAGCCTAGAAATATCAATCACCTCACAATAATCTTAATCGATTAACGAAACAAGATATTGTGGAATCACAAACGATGAGACGAAGGTGTTTGTGACTACTTTTCTATCTTTCCTATTGGAGATATAAATCTCAAGCCAATCTGTACTCAATCACGATAGAAACGGAAAGATCAGATTACAGAACTATATAGAAAATAGTTGGGTCTGTCTTCACAATCCAATGAAGTCTTCGAGTCGTTAACCTACAGAGTTTCGTGAAAAATTTAAGGTTAAAGGAGAATCGACTCTAGCTTATACAACTAGTATCACACAGGAGATGTGGGGATTAGGTTTCCTAGTTGCTAGACTTCTTCTTTATATAGTCTTCATATCAAGGTTTGTAATCTAAGTTACCTTGGTAACAAATCATTTAATATTCACCGTTAGATAAAAACCTGATTAGATTCAAGCTAATATCTTTCAACCGTTAGATCGAACTTAGCTTGTTATACACAAATGAAATGTAACTTCATTTAGGTTTGAGTAACCGTACCTAAACGTGTACACTAAGTTGGTTCAACAATAGTTAACCAATGGTTAGTCATATGAGCACTTTCATATCAACCTTATTCATCTTCACCATAACTAGTTCAAATGACTCAAATAAACTAGTTAGAGAGTTGTTCAATTGCTTAGATCCTATAGAAAGACACAATCGAAGCAAAATCGGTTTTGGTTCACTCGAATCGATTCATGAACATTATAGCCACAGTTTGCAAAGATTGCATTCCTTATTATATAAATGTTTTAGTTCATGAACAAACCGATTTTAGAAAGTAACCTACCTAAGTATGCAAATGGGTACGCGTACTTAAGTAACCTGATTGAGTTTGTTTTTCACTTTCAAACTCCAGCAGAATTCACGGACGTGAGCTTTCCGCTAGTATTTGTACGAGTACGCATACTCACCCATATTTCCAACAACCGCCAATACGCGTACGGATACGCATACTTTGGGTTCTCGGTTTTTTACTTTTACACAAATGTGAGAACACACTATGTTTATATCCAAAGATGGTTACATGTTCTAAACTCCCATTTCAACCATTAAAACTTTCTTAGAGGATGTTATATAGTTGTTATTCACAAACTATTTTTCATCAAAGCGATTTTCAAGTTATTGAAATAATCAACATGACTTTCGTCACGAGTAAAGATGAACTTTGCTAAAGCGAAAGCTTACCAACACATATTTCGAGAAATAGATAAGCGAGGTAAACTCGGCTCGAAATTGCAAATTGTATAACCGAAGTCTATATAGCAATACGACTTTTTTCTTAAAATAGGAGATAGAATAGATAGACTTTTGAGTGATGGATAAGTTCAAGTATCCACATACCTTTTTTTGATGAAGTTCCACAAGTTCCTTGAGTAGTTCTTCGTCTTCAATCGATGAACTCAGTGGAGTCTAGAGTTCAACTACACTTACTATCCTAATCCGAGACTTAGCTATAAATAGACTAGAAATCAAGACTTATAGTTTTGGCAACTAAACTTGACAAACAAGCTTGAGATAGCAACACTTGAAAGTTCGACCGAGAAGTGCTCTAACAATCTCCCCATTTATCAATTTTAGTGACAAAACTATCAATACATGTGGAATACAAAATAAATAAACTTTGTAGCTTCTCATCCAAATGCTTGATCTCCTTGGTTCTTCAACATTACTCGAAATCTTCGTCACTTCCAAGTACTCCAATGATTCTAAAGGTATTCAATTCAGCATCATTGTTGTTGAAGTTCCGTAGCCATAACAATGAGAAAAAAATAACTCTCATTCATTGTTATACATTGTCATAGTATTATTACACAACATCAAAGTTTAATTGTATCACAACTTCGACAACAATACTATGGTGATATATATCCCTCCCCCTTAGTCAATACTTTATCTCACATGAAAACCACTCACCCTTACATAATGATCCAAAAACCATATGTATTTATAGTGTGAACTACACATTAATTCTCCCTCTTTTTGTCAATAAAATTGGCAAAGGTACGAAAATTAGTGGGATCCTAATGAAATTTACATAGAGATACTTCATGACCAAAAGAAAAGCATATATCAACTTTTTAGATTCAATCATATAGCCGAAACTAAATGCATTCATCAAGGAGTTTATAAAGATACAAGATAACCCCTATAATATTCCACAGCCGCACTCCCCACAAAGATTTGACAATTAAGCACAAGTTCAATTAAGAACTCTCCCCCATAAAATGTCATTCCAGAAAGAACAACAAGAGCGACCTTATTTTCACAAGAAAAGAATGATTTCTTTGGACATTAACAAATCACATAAGAATATGAATTTGTGTCCAAAAAAACTCAATTAAATTAACCACAAGAGAACCTATGATTAATTTAATCGGAAATGCTCACATAAGAAAACTTACGGATCCGCGCAGTATTTACATAAACATATGAATCAAGGAAGATCAATACTGTGGAATAAACAAAGATTCATTATATTCTTCATCACTATTTGCACAATGACATATAATAGACTTAATCTTTGTAAACAAAAGCTCTGGTAGGATCGGAAACCTACAATAAAATACTGCAAGTGCACAACGTCTAACTAGCAGAACAATGGCAAGTACAGGTCGTTCCCACGAGGAGTGTGAAATACTACTACTAATTAATATCAAAATTAACTAATCGACAAGATGATGTTTGAACGATTTTCAGAAATTTGGAACAAAATGAAATAATAATAATTCTAACAGTAAACAAAATGAGAGCGGGTTATTAGGATTTTCGGTTTCCACCAATTAATTATGCTACTAGTCGTTAAAAATATATTCCATGCATTTTCAAATATTGTTTCTCCGCTGTAATTTTCTTCGCTTCATGGGTAGTGATTCTAAAGCATTATCTATCAATCCTAAAGCATATCATGTCAAAGAACTTAACCAAAGCACGCCATATCAATTGAAAAGCATAAATAATCAAGAAAATCACATGAACAATAAAATACCAAGCCATATGAAGAAAAACTACTAGTCATTCAAATCATTATTGAGCATATAAATATAGAGTTTACACAATTTATTAGTTTCTACCTAAACCCTAACATAACACTATCTATAAATGGCTTTCTCAAAAGCCATAAACACATTAAAATTAAACTCTAGCTAATGAAAAATGAAGAATCGAAAACAAAACTTCAAAAACCTTCTCTACTTACGGCCCTGTGGCCGAGCTCCCCTCTCAAATAGTCGACACCCCTTCTTATAACCTTCCCTTTCTTTTATTTCATTAATCAAAGAATCAAAATAAATTATTCTATGAAAATATCTTGCATGCAAGTTGATGTCGTCATCAATATCTTTCCCCAAATAGTATTTCCACCTCGTTCTTCCAATGAAATAATAATCTCTCCTTATTTCCAAAATCTCCCAAATGAAGAAAGATTTACTTTATTTCCAAAATAATCTCACGTGTAAATATTCCTCAATTAATTCTTTACATGGCAAATAAATTATCTTTTGGGTGGAATATATTTGCAATAAAGTAAGAAAGATAAAATACTCCCATTTTCAGTTTGCATGTGCCAACCCCACTTTTATTTCAATTCATTTGCTGCGTTGTGTCTCGCCTATGAAACAATTTTATGTTGCTGATATATATGGAGATACCATGCCAACTACATTTTGTCATTTTTTTCATTGTGGTTGCTGATATATAGAAACACCAGGCCAACCTCATTTCATCATTGTGGTTGCTGATATATGGAAATACCAGGCCAACCCCATTTCATAATTGTGGTTGCTGATACATGGAAATACCAGGCCAACTGGTAGGCTTCTAAAAGGTCCTAAAAATTATCCCCGGCCAAAAACTTGGTGGGCCCGGAGATATGTATAAAATTAAGCGCAATAAAAACGGGGGCCTACAGTAATACCGCAAGTGCACGGTCGTCAGTTGTAGCTCGTGCAAGTACGGGTCGATCCACAGAGATCGGGTGTGTTTTGTAGTGTTCTAACTATTTAGGTTCCTAAATTGCTATTGGGCTATGAAGCCTTTTGGCTTAAATTGGGCTTTGAGTACTAATGGGTTTGATAACAATAAAATGAACTGAGCTTGGGCTCAGTTGGTCTTTGAAGTGTAACTGGGCTTTGGCCTTACAGTGAGTTCAGGCTTTTGGGTTAAGCCCACAATTGATTGAATTGGGCTTTAGCTTTAGCCTATCAGTACACTAGGCTTTGGCCTTTAAACTTAGGCTTGGGCTGAACTGGGCCTCAATGAACTAAACCTTGGGCTTTGTGGCTTATAACCTGGGCTTGGTCTTCTGATGAGCTCAAGTTGTGCTCTGGGCTTTTGGGCTCAATGGGATTGAGCTAACAGTGGACTGTGGGCTGGACTTGAGGATCTGTGGCTTAGTGAGGAAACAGCAACAGCAGCAGTAGCAGGGCAGCTGCAAGGGAAGTGGAGTGGCAGCAACAGCTGCAGAAACTCAGATGCAGGAGAAGAAGTGGCAGCAGCACAAGGCCAAGAAGAAGGAAAGGCAGTTAACAAAACAGTGAAGACAATAAAGAAGACAAGCAGAGAACAATGCAAGAACTAAACAAAGCAAATACTAGACAGCAAAGAAAGATAACAAAACAAACCAAGGCCTAAGGCCAAGGGCAGGGATGTGGAGAAGCTAACAGAGCAAAGCTAAGGCATTCTTCTAGAGTGGGAAGAGAACTAGCTTGCTCATTGTCACTAGTGAGCACTAGTTTCTCCCAATGCTCAATCAAATCAGTGCAACCTAAGCATACAAAAGGAATGGCAAGATAATCAGCTTGCTATGAGCACTGATTTCTTCCATTACTCAATCAGTTCAATGCTTCAAAGGTAACTAGCCTAGCATTCCATCAAACTAACAGCAAATTAAACACAACAGTTGAGCTAGACATGGCACTAACATGACAAATTAAAATTAAACAGGAACACATTAAACAGGAAATTAAAACATGAAATTAACAAGAACATAACAAACATTTGAACTACTAAACATAGAATTAAAATTGCCAAACAAGAACCCTAAAAGTTAACAGTGCAATTAAAATTGGAACCAAAAATGAAATTAAACCTAATTGGTAACTTGGCTAGTCCAAGAACACCCCTAACAGTAGCAACAACATCCATATTTATAGTTTACAACAAACCCTAAATTTTCGAAACCCTAAATTGAAATTAGGGTTTTCTCAAATTCCCAAAATTACTCACTGATTTCGTTGTCCCCTCTGCGATTAAGCTCATACCCATGCTTTATCTTCTTCTTCTGCTCCTGTCTCTTCAAGTTTTGTCCCCTCTTTCGATTGTGTAACCCTAGCTTCTCACTGTTCTAGCTTGTAGCACCTAGTTTGATGCTAAAAACGAGACAAGGGAGAAACTTGGGATGGGGTGGTGATGTACGGTGTGGTGTGGTGGCTGTTGCGACAAGGAAGAGAGGCAGGAGCTCGAGTTGCAGAGCTCTGCAACTGTCGGGTGAAGGAAAAGGAAAATAAAGAGAAGGGAAGAGGAAGAATGAGGTTGGTTCGATAGTTTTAGGGTATGGGATGTTCTGGTGTGAGGCGGGTCCATCAAGAGGTGATGTTTTGTGAGATGGGCCGTGGGATGTGAAGCTGGTAGGTGGATCGGATGGTTCCTCCTGAAGAGGCTGGTAGCGACCGTCAGATTTTTTGGTACAACTAAATAGACGGATCCAGATGGGGTTAGGTGCTGTAGTGTAAGGCGGAGATATCAAACTTTGATGAACAGCAAGGAAGCAACCGTTGGATTCAACTACCATCTAATCTGAAGGCTTGGAATTTCAGCGCTGTGGTGCTTGGCAGAAACTTCAGATTTTGATGCTCTATGAAGGAGCGACCATCGGATGCTTCTGAGAACTGATCTGATGGCTGAGAACGGAGGCGTTTTTGTGTGTAGAAAATGAGGTTGTGCGCACCATTCTTCGCGGCTTCCTTGCGTGATTTCTCCCGGCTTTTCACTACTTTTCTGCTCTTTTCCGCTCCGCAAGTCATCCAGACTTTATTTATTACCTAAAAATGCAAAATTAAGTAAGAAAAATATTTATTCTTGAAAACAATGAAAATACAGAATATGGGATAAAATGTAGAATTAATGATCAAAAGATGAGTTAAATGCCAACAAAAAGGGACAAATATATACAATATTTGGCACTCATCAAATACCCCCAAACCTGAATTTTACTTGTCCTCAAGTAAAACAAAACTAAGGAAATCCTAACTATACCACTGTCGCTGGTCTCTCGAATGCATTTAGCGTATGCACTAAGCCTTTTAAACCACTAAGTGTCCCTAGTGGACGAGTTGAAGTCTCGTGAAGGTTTACCAGAGGTGTGCCTACAAAACCTAAGGACAAAATATGAGCTCAGATTCCATCAAATGTGACATGTGCAAAACAGTTAAGCTCACAGCAAAATGGAGATGTCAATCTAGCTATCGAAGGCACAATCCTAACACTGATAACAAATAAGGACATGTGATAAGAGTGTAAAGTGTATCTACACATGTGTAAAGAAAGATTTGAAGTCATGACTACTAATCACCAAGAGATAGTTTCTCAGGCTAAGAACTGAGGTCGAAATCTAGCTAGCTGTCCGGACTTTACGAGAATTGTGAATGAGTTGGAGGTATTTCACAATTACTCGCGTTGTACATCAATGGCATACACCCTCCTTGCTTATTACAATAAAACAACAAAATGACTCTTTACATGACTCTTATTTACATTGACAATTCTCTTTTTATTTTTGGAACAAGAGAGGATGGAATTGAACAATACTTGATTTTTTTGTATTTTTCTGATAGTTTTTTTTTTCTCATATTTTTTTTTTAACAAGGAAACACTTTTGATACATATACAAAAAGAAACAAAAATTACATGACACTTTGCAAGAGGTAGCCCTTTTTGATGCACCCAGTTAAATTCGATGGTTGTCTTTCTTAATGTAACCTCCACCTTCTATCCCAACCAACCAAAGAACAAGCTAGTCAAGTTTCGTTCAGTATTCTAAAGTGATTGGCAATCGTAACTTCCTATCAAACACCTTGAAGATCGAGGCCATACATGTATTGGTAGATCGTGCGCGTGCAAATTTCTTATCACTATGTGAATTGTGCTAGAATCAGGGTGCCTAAATATCTAGACTAAGACTCCTAATAAAAATACATATTTGCACAAGAGTCAACATTTCAAGGTAAATGAGCTCCATTTTTTATGATTTTTCATTTTTTAATTTTTTTGAATTTTGATTTTTCAATTTTTTTGGAATTTTTCAATTTTTTCAAAAAGAAGAAGGAGTTCGTTTTCAATTATGGCAAATTATCATGGTATCTACTCTATACCCCCAAACCTAAACTAAACATTGTCCTCAATGTTTCAAAATATGGAAAGAATTAAAATGCAACATATGGAAAGGGACATGCTGAGTAGAGTAAAAGGAGAGAGAATACCCGATTTCGGCGAAAGCAGAATTAAAACTCCGTTATTCAAGGCAAAAAAATCCACATATTTCAGCCGAGATCATATTGGATTAGCAAAATATATACAAAAGGAACAAAAGGGTTTTTAAGAAATTTTATCTACTGGATTATATACAAAAAATTCACCATACACTAACAATCTAAAGAGTTGAGGATCAACCCAAAAGAAAAAGTGTAAAGACATACAAAGTTTCAAAACACTAAAATTGGACTTAAATGGGAGTGAGAGTGAAAAACCGAATGAATCACCCCTGAACCTAAATTGTTCAACAGGTTTACTTTTAAGCACAAAATCTTTTAATTTTAGGGGTTCAGGATTCACAAGGTCTAACTGAAAATGGACTGTTTTCGGGGTGGGCAAAGAAATGCATTCCAACTGTGGCTCTTTAAAAGTGTTATATTTTGAAGCAAAATAGTCCAAGAGGACTTGAGAGGCACACAGTTCCAATCCTAGATCAGGAATTTTCAGAAAAATCGGTTTGACAATATGGGTACAAACCAAATCTAGGTTGGGTGGAAGGCCATCAGATTGTGACTTAGGTAGAAGAATAGGCATATCATTATCAATCAAATCAAAATCTTCTAACTCATCTACACATGTCACATCATGCTCACAATCATCAATCAAATTGGCAAGATCACAATCAGATTATCAACATCATCAACAGATTGATTTCATGCATCGGCACATCAGGGGAAACATCACATGGAATACTAGAAGAAATATCATGCATTAAGGTCGGGGCAGAGAAGCCTAATGTATTTGAACCCAAAGGTTCCATAACATTTTCAGTATAGACATGTTCTTCTAACATAACATCATAATCATCATCATCATCATGATAGGATTTTGCAATCTAGGATAATTTTCAATCCTAAGGTCGGAGCTATTACAAGAATAAAACTCTAATTCATGGGGGTGACTCATATCATGTGGTGTTGTTCCTGTTTCCCTAACGGATTCCCATTGATGGGTTTTCTCTGCAATCTCGGCTAAAAAATTCCATGCATCATCCACAGATTTATCAATAAACTCACCATTACACATAGACTCAACCATGGTTCGAGATTTAAAGTCTAGTCCCTCATAGAGGATGACGACAAGTCTCCACTTCTCAATTCCATGGTGCGGACATTCACTCAACAAATCATTAAAACGTTCAAAATAGTGAAAAACAGTTTCCTCATCCAATTGGACAAAACAATTGATACTTTGACGAATAGCGATGGTCCTATGATGTGGAAAGAATTTTTGAAAAATAGATCTGTGAGTTGGTCCCAAGTGTTGATTGATTGTGGTCTCAAACCGTAAAACCATGTTTTGGCCCTTTCCTTTAAAGAAAATGTAAACAAACGCAATTTCAGAGAGTCTTCGGACATATGATCAGGTTGCATAGTCCGACAAATTTGTTCAAACTTCTTACATGAGTATAGGGGTTCTCAGAATCGAACCCTCGAAATATAGGAAGTATTTGTATCATGCTTGCATTTATTTTAAAAGGGTTATTGGTTTGAGGTAATACAATACATGATAATGGAATTTTTATTGGGATACATGTATTCATGGAGAGCACTAGGTTGGCCCATATTGAAAAGACACAAAGCCCACAATTTGTTTTTAATGGGTTTTCAAAAATTTGGTTTTTAATGGGTTTGGATTTTTGGGAAAATTTGGTTTTGGTGGGAGACATTTGAAAATTTGGTTTTAATAATGGAGTAAAATAAAAAATTTGGTTTAAAATGGGAGCAAAAAAAATTTTTTTTTTTTTTTTTTAAAAAGAAAATAAAATTTGGTTTTTGAATGGGAGCAAGCCCACTGTCTGTTTTGCGTTTGCTTTGGCTCCGCTTGGTTGAAAACTTTTGGTGGAACTGAGTCCAAAATCTCGGCCTAGAATTTGGGTACTCGGCCCACTAACGAGTTCAACTAGCGTGATCGGTTACAAGCTCAGCCGGGTTTAAAATCCCGGAATACAAAATACAAGTCCAAATTAAACAAGCTCACAAAAATTAAATACAAGCCCACAAATTAAACAAACAAGCCCACAAATAAATTATTACAAACCCAACAGAAAATAAGAGAAGCCCAAAAATTGGCTTTAATATTACATGCCCACAATTAAAAAATTGGAAGCCCACAATTCGGGTTCTCTTAAATGGGTTACCTTTTAAGCACAGCCCAGCTGCTCTGATATTGTTGCAAAAACCCAGTTGGGCTTTGGTTCTTTTCCTTGGTGGCGTCCCAGCAGAGGAAAAACAGGTTCAGAACAGCAGGTCCAACAGCAAATGAAGTGAAGCAGATGCAGATGCAAATGCTATGCAGTGAAATGCAAAAATAGCTAAAGAAAAACACAGCACCAATCCCCGGCAACGGCGCCAAAAACTTGGTAGGCTTCTAAAAGGTCCTAAAAATTATCCCCGGCCAAAAACTTGGTGGGCCCGGAGATATGTATAAAATTAAGCGCAATAAAAACGGGGGCCTACAGTAATACCGCAAGTGCACGGTCGTCAGTTGTAGCTCGTGCAAGTACGGGTCGATCCACAGAGATCGGGTGTGTTTTGTAGTGTTCTAACTATTTAGGTTCCTAAATTGCTATTGGGCTATGAAGCCTTTTGGCTTAAATTGGGCTTTGAGTACTAATGGGTTTGATAACAATAAAATGAACTGAGCTTGGGCTCAGTTGGTCTTTGAAGTGTAACTGGGCTTTGGCCTTACAGTGAGTTCAGGCTTTTGGGTTAAGCCCACAATTGATTGAATTGGGCTTTAGCTTTAGCCTATCAGTACACTAGGCTTTGGCCTTTAAACTTAGGCTTGGGCTGAACTGGGCCTCAATGAACTAAACCTTGGGCTTTGTGGCTTATAACCTGGGCTTGGTCTTCCGATGAGCTCAAGTTGTGCTCTGGGCTTTTGGGCTCAATGGGATTGAGCTAACAGTGGACTGTGGGCTGGACTTGAGGATCTGTGGCTTAGTGAGGAAACAGCAACAGCAGCAGTAGCAGGGCAGCTGCAAGGGAAGTGGAGTGGCAGCAACAGCTGCAGAAACTCAGATGCAGGAGAAGAAGTGGCAGCAGCACAAGGCCAAGAAGAAGGAAAGGCAGTTAACAAAACAGTGAAGACAATAAAGAAGACAAGCAGAGAACAATGCAAGAACTAAACAAAGCAAATACTAGACAGCAAAGAAAGATAACAAAACAAACCAAGGCCTAAGGCCAAGGGCAGGGATGTGGAGAAGCTAACAGAGCAAAGCTAAGGCATTCTTCTAGAGTGGGAAGAGAACTAGCTTGCTCATTGTCACTAGTGAGCACTAGTTTCTCCCAATGCTCAATCAAATCAGTGCAACCTAAGCATACAAAAGGAATGGCAAGATAATCAGCTTGCTATGAGCACTGATTTCTTCCATTACTCAATCAGTTCAATGCTTCAAAGGTAACTAGCCTAGCATTCCATCAAACTAACAGCAAATTAAACACAACAGTTGAGCTAGACATGGCACTAACATGACAAATTAAAATTAAACAGGAACACATTAAACAGGAAATTAAAACATGAAATTAACAAGAACATAACAAACATTTGAACTACTAAACATAGAATTAAAATTTCCAAACAAGAACCCTAAAAGTTAACAGTGCAATAAAAATTGGAACCAAAAATGAAATTAAACCTAATTGGTAACTTGGCTAGTCCAAGAACACCCCTAACAGTAGCAACAACATCCATATTTATAGTTTACAACAAACCCTAAATTTTCGAAACCCTAAATTGAAATTAGGGTTTTCTCAAATTCCCAAAATTACTCACTGATTTCGTTGTCCCCTCTGCGATTAAGCTCATACCCATGCTTTATCTTCTTCTTCTGCTCCTGTCTCTTCAAGTTTTGTCCCCTATTTCGATTGTGTAACCCTAGCTTCTCACTGTTCTAGCTTGTAGCACCTAGTTTGATGCTAAAAACGAGACAAGGGAGAAACTTGGGATGGGGTGGTGATGTACGGTGTGGTGTGGTGGCTGTTGCGACAAGGAAGAGAGGCAGGAGCTCGAGTTGCAGAGCTCTGCAACTGTCGGGTGAAGGAAAAGGAAAAGAAAGAGAAGGGAAGAGGAAGAATGAGGTTGGTTCGATAGTTTTAGGGTATGGGATGTTCTGGTGTGAGGCGGGTCCATCAAGAGGTGATGTTTCGTGAGATGGGCCGTGGGATGTGAAGCTGGTAGCTGGATCGGATGGTTCCTCCTGAAGAGGCTGGTAGCGACCGTCAGATTTTTTGGTACAACTAAATAGACGGATCCAGATGGGGTTAGGTGTTGTAGTGTAAGGCGGAGATATCAAACTTTGATGAACAGCAAGGAAGCAACCGTTGGATTCAACTACCATCTAATCTGAAGGCTTGGAATTTCAGCGCTGTGGTGCTTGGCAGAAACTTCAGATTTTGATGCTCTATGAAGGAGCGACCATCGGATGCTTCTGAGAACTGATCTGATGGCTGAGAACGGAGGCGTTTTTGTGTGTAGAAAATGAGGTTGTGCGCACCATTCTTCGCGGCTTCCTTGCGTGATTTCTCCCGGCTTTTCACTACTTTTCTGCTCTTTTCCGCTCCGCAAGTCATCCAGACTTTATTTATTACCTAAAAATGCAAAATTAAGTAAGAAAAATATTTATTCTTGAAAACAATGAAAATACAGAATATGGGATAAAATGTAGAATTAATGATCAAAAGATGAGTTAAATGCCAACAAAAAGGGATAAATATATACAATATTTGGCACTCATCACCAACCCGGCTGCTGATACATGGAAATACCAGGCCAGCATAATAAGTGTTGCTGATATATAGAAATACCAGGCCAACATAATTGATCATTGTGGTTGCTGATACATGGAAATACCAGGCCAACCACACTTCATCATTGTGGTTGCTGATATATGGAAGTACCAGGCCAACCACATTTTTCCATTTTCGTCGCAAACACCATTAAGTCTCACATTTTGTTGTTTATTCGCTGGATGATCGAATTCACTTGTACTTTCTACAAAAGCACTAAAATAGTATTAGTAACTAAAATACTGTATCATAGCTAATATAAATATGGGTATAAAATGTAGCATATACATGCTTATCAAGCTCATCCTATCTTCCATCAATATTTGCATAATGACATAATAAGCTTATCTTTTGTTTGTCAAAAGTTTATTCAATCTTTTATCAATACTTGCATATCGACATATGAGAGACTCAACTTTTGACCACGTATGGGACAATCAAAGTTCACGGATGCAAACACACATATCCCATAACAAGTTGCAACATATAAAACCATAAAGATTAATACTGCAAAATCATCTTCCAAATAAACTTTAGAATTTAAATAAATAAATCTAAAAACATTGCAAGATGAAAATCGTTGGAAATTACTATGTGTACTCACAATAATGGCTATTCCAAACCCTAGTTATCCCTCTTAAAAACATAAGAATAAATTCTCAAGAAGTTTCCTAGACAAAATAAGAATCAAGTTTTTTTGATAACATCATACCTTTAAAAGGGTCCATCATAAAAGATATCACTGATATCCTTGATTCTTTTGACCGTAGAGACTCCATGTTCATGTGTGAGAACATTGACTTTCCAATCAACAATGCGGGCAAGATGCCTAGCTTTGACACAGTCTATGATGAGTTTCTTCTGATTCCTGATCAAGGTTTTTTGATTATCAAGGATTTTGGCCTGACCATGAATAAGTTGATTTATTTGTAGTTGAAGATTTGCAAACGCGACCCTGGATTCATTCTGAAAAAGAATTAAATCCTTAACAGATTCTCCAACCCAGGAGTTGTGCTCTTTGTTAGAGCATAGCTAGGTTTAACCCACCAAGTATTGGTATGTCAAGTTTGGTTGTCATATTTTAGTGAATCAAAACTCATTTTAAGAGTCGCTTGATTATGTACTAGAGTCAACTTCGTATAGGTGAGCTTGAAAGTATTAGGATATGAGACATTACAAGTGTTGCGAAGACTTGAAGAAGTAAGAAGCTACAACGACAACATAATCTTTCCACTTGATGTTAGTGATATTTGACTTGAACTATTTCATTCCCTAACATATGTTTCAAATCGTGCATATTGAAAACAAAACTGTGAAGCGTGAACACTCTAGACAGACATAGTATTAAGGAATATAATACGAGGTTTATTGCTTAACCATTAAACTTTGTAGATAAGACATCGACATAATCGTTTAAATGTTATTGTGATTATGTATGGGTATGATGTGAGGATTTCATCCTAGGAAACAATTTTTTACATGTGTTTTAAGGAAGTAAGTTCATAAACTTGTTTATGAATCGAAAAGAAAATCTCCAGGAGTTATTGGGATTGTTATTCATTGCGTATCTTGTGAAAAACCAATATATGTGATTTAGTGTAACCGCTCATGACTTGTTTATGTTCTTGGTAAAACTATTCACAAAGGCCTGACTTATGTATTGGTATGACTTTTATTAGTGAAACCGATCTTAAGTGATCACCTGAGATGGTATGATCGAGTTTGTGATTGTGTATGACCGAATCTGGGTAAAGGGGAATCGATCCTAGTAGGAGGTGCAATACATCACAAAGTGGAATCAATCCTTGTATGAGGTGCAGCAAGTTTGTAGCAGAAAGGAGAACCGATCCTATGAACATATGCTACACGTTTTTAGGCAAAGGGGAACCGATCCTATGGACATGTGCAATACATATAATTTAGATACCATATATATGTGGGTAACCGATCCTAGTACCTCTTCAACCGAATTTTGGAAAGCTAGTGTGATTATGCACAGTACTCCCATGGAGGTAGAACCGAAACTCGTTTTGGTGGAACCGTTAAACCCATGATTTGTGATTGAGTGTTCTTCATCAATCTCATAGTTTTTGAAAGTCAGATGAACCAATTATAAACTTGTTTGGAAGTGTGGCAAATCGGTTTCAAGGTTGTAAGTATGAAAGAGGATTTACAAAGTAAGTATGTCGACACACTTTGAACACGTACAATAATGTTTATCTTTTATTGTTCAAATTTATTCCTTAATAGCTAAAGGAAGAAAATCCCAGGATCGAAATATAAATAAGTTAAGAATTTTTTAATTAAGGTCATGCTTGTATCACTGGATGTTTAGACACTTACGGGGATCATGATATTCACTGAAAAGTAGACCATGGGTTTAAACATAGACACGATCATGTGAGGGACACTCTGTATGATTTTCTATGCAGAGCCAGTATTTCAGCAAAAAAAGAAGCGCATGTCAACTTTTTGACTAATCCACTCGAGGGGAGTTCAACACTTAGGCCAGCGGATGTCTTAATTTTTGAGTGGGTTAATGGAAACACGCATGTGTTCAACTCACTGGGGTTTCTCCATTAGTAGGCATTGGGAATGACACGTTTACAGTCGGGCAAGCAGCACTGAGGGCTGCCTCAGGTAAGATAGTGAAACATGAGAAAGCATGTCATGATAATGGGCACGCTTTAATTCCTTTCGCTTTTGATACATTTGGTTTTTTGGCTCCAGAAGTCGTTGGAATCTTTAAGAGAGTCCAAAAATTTATGCACAGTAATGTCATGACTCCCGGTTCGAGAGAGTTTGTTTTCAAAAGGATAGGATTTGTTATTCAAAAAGAGCTTGCGGCGCAGCTTGTTGTGTGTTTGCCTGTTTCGTCGATGTAATTGGATTATTAATTCATTACTTTTCAAATCTCACCTTAAACTTTTCCTTATTTAATTTTTCAATTTTTTTTATTAAGGCCTTAATTTTATTTTAGGAAAATGAGAATTAATAATGTGCATTTACTAGTTAAAGATTTTCCAAAGAGATTTTCGGTCATTATTTTGGGCAGAGCATTTCTAGGAATTATGGAAACCGAATTTGGAATTATATTTGCATATCTTGAGAATATTTTCGGTTTTGGAAATTCCTTGGTGTCCAAAATTCCTTGTCTATAAATAATTGAAGTCTGAATTTCTAGCAAACTAATCCTTAGTGACAGCAAACTTCCTCGGTTGTGTTGTTACTGGTGAAGCCGCCTATTCGGAGAGGAGAGTAACCTAATTAGGCGAAATCTCTTACGGCCGCTCAGTTTAAAGTCTTCTTTGGTATTGAGAAAATTTATTAGTACCGTTGGTGGGAAACTAGATCATTGCGGTTTATCTTGTGTTTTCAATTGATTTGATTGACTAACGGTAGTTGAAATTTGATTGCACCTAGTTTTTTATGCTTGAAAATCTTCTCTTCTGATATAAGATTCACTCAAACTAGATTGAAGTTTCGACATGGATCTTTAGACTGTTGTTAGTGCTAAAGACGATTTTGTGATAATTCATTGTTAACAGACTTCGTTCTGTGCGTGATTGATCGCAAGAGATTCAAGTTGTTGTGTGCAGGCGTTTATTGAATATCTAAGAAGATTTGAAGACAAATAAGATATTGAATATTTCTGATTTGGGGTTCATAATCTTTGGTGTGCACAATACTTGTTTCGGTATAAGAGGATCCAACTATAATCGGTTTATCCTTGTGGTAGATTGGATTGATTAGTTGTGTAGATCGGCATCATTATAATTCTTTGTTATTAAAAGTATTGATTGGAAAATCTTAACAATTACTTTGGTAGTTGAACATAAGATAGATTTAAGAACCTGACAAAGGAGTTTATTTGAGATAAACAGAAGAGCCTTTGTCGAACTCACATCACTTGGTTGAAGAGAGTTGATACCAAACAGATTTGTTGTTCCTTTGCTGTTTGGAATACGAACCAAAGGAATTGTTCCAAGTACGTGACTTATTCATAAGTTGGAGGCGTGGGAATACAGACGAAACTAGGTGAACTATAGGTTTAGTTGCTTGGTCTCAACTATACGAAGTTGGTTTAATTTTGTGTAGCGGCTTAATCCTGAGAGTATTCAATTCTGGACAAGGTCCCGGGTTTTTCTGCGTTTGTGATTTCCTCGTTAACAAAATCTTGTTGTGTCATTTACTTTATATTTCCGCATTATAATTGCTTTATTATAATTAAAATAAATTACACAAACGTTAATTCCTATTTACTCAATCCTATTGTATTTGGTTATGTCCGAACCTTTTTATCAAGTAAACATACTTCGTTGTTGTATTGTCTCGATCTCGTATCCGTATATGATTACACGAAGTGTGTACCGATTAGTTGAATTGTCTCGACTCAGTCCATAGACAATCACTTTCGGAGAAGGGACTTATAGGTAGGAAAAGTTTTAGCTTGAGGTATATTTGGGCACCCTCACCTTTTCAATTGGTATTAGAGCAGGCAAACACGAAAAGATTTAACAATCTGTGTTTGGTGCGATCCAACCTATAAGAATTGAATATAATGGTCGATTCAGTTAACGTAATGGCAGGATTTGACTACTTTAAAAGATCGTGGTGGAAAACACGTATGAAGTATGTAATACTCTTATTCCTAAAACTGTTAGGAATTATGCTTATGTATTTCTTGAGTGACTTACATACTCCTTTGGCTATCATAGGATTGTATATCATTATAGTAAGTAACAATGATACAATGGCCTATGATACATGTCGTATCTTGAAAATGCATAAGATTCTGCTCAAAACTTTTATGAACATCGGCTATTGTGTTCTGGAAAAATCAGGAATCTTAAATATATTCTGGATGGCCTACCAAAGTATACACATGTACATTTTCAGATCAAGGACTATCAATGTTTCGCTTTCCAGGATGCGGTTTTGGAAAATATGTGATCCTGTAAGGAATGAGTTTTCAGTTAATAATTCTATTAACAATGGTTTGCTTTATACACCTCATAACTTTTTTAATGAAGCAAGTGATATTTTGGAACATCACTGGGATTAAGATTCTGATGGTATTTTTAACAAATATCATATATCTTGTTCAAATTTATCTCTGTATACTCTAGTAAATTCTTGAATAAATTTCAAGTGATATTGCCACTCTCTGGTAATAAAAGAGTAAACAGGTTTTTGGACAACAACATGGAGTCAATCCGAAACAAAGATCCAGACCATGAAAAACCAGTTTTCCAAAGAAATACCTGGATATAAAATCGGAATTGTTTCCCCACAAGTCTTTGTTTCCGATTTTGAGAGTATTTCCTAAAACTAGTTATTTTCGGTTTTTGATATCAAGTTTTCCTATAAAATATAATCTCTTGCTATGTGTTCATACATATTGGGGAAGATTGATCAAAACTGTAACTAGGGTTTTTCATATTTTCGCAAGTATGAGAAAAGGGAAATCAAGAACCAAATCCACTAACAATCGGATCAGAATTGAAGACATTGATGAAATCATATTTCCTAACAGTATTGATAACAAGCATGATTTAGCTAGTTTTGTTGACAACTCTTGTTTCAGGAAGTACAAAATTCTCAAGAGAATGGATTTTACCACTGAAAAGAAATTTGATTCAGATGTCAAAGATAAGGATTATGTGAAGTTTGTTCAAGATCGAAACTGGGGAAAACTTTTTGATTTTGAAAAATATTCACCTGATATGGTAAGAATTTTTTATGTAAATATTCATAATATTGATCATAAGAAACTTTCGTTTGTTACACTTGTTGGTCAAGGAATCTAGTATGTTGATCGTAAGACAATATCTAATGCTATTAATTACAATGAGGAATGTAGTCACTTGATTACTGGAGTTGAAATTGAACACGATACCATTTCAACACATCTCACTGGAAGATCAACAAAATGGGAGAATGGTAGATTACCAACAAAGGTTGTACCCTTCCACCTAAGGGTATTCGGTAAACTTTCTTTAGCTACCCTATTTGCAAGTACTAGAGATAAGTCAGTTTGGGGTAAGGATTTTGTAGAATTCGTTTATTTTATGCTGAAAGGACACCCTCAAATTGATATATGTGGAATCATCGTCGATCAAATGATTGGAGGATAATCCAGTAATAAAATGGGTGTTAAAAGAATTTCACCAAATTCCTACAAAAAGTCTCTTTTTGTTCATCTTGAAAATCTTGGTAAACAACTTGATTGTCTTCAGAAACAGCTGGGCTTTGCTGCTCGAAAAGATATAGAAACTATTAAAGGAATTCAAAATTTTGAATCAGAGTTTTGGGATCAAGAATCAAAAATTGAAGAAGAGCGACAAAAAGCACTTGATCCCAAGGAAGGTTCTACCCAATGATTAAGTTAAAAGGGAAAAATAGACACTAGTTTTTGATTATTTCAATAAGTCTATTATGAATAAAACTATTATGAATAAAATTATTTGATTTATAATTTTTCTTGTGATGGTTTTTGATTTACATAGCATGTGCTTGAATGCTTTATTATTGCTATGGATGTTTATGGGATGTTTGGTTTCGGTTTTATTACCTTGATATTCGATATCATAATGTTATGAACCCTTATGGTTTGGGTGACTTTTTGATCTAGTAGGATTAAGTTCTAGACCATGTTGGTAGGCTTTATCAAAGGATCATGTGGGGTTCTGATAGAAAAAATATGTGAAAAAGTCACAATATGTTAAATCGGTTTTGGTTTAGCACAAAATCTTATGTGTTTCGGCGGTGTTCAACTTTTTCTAGCAATAATTAAAAACCAGTTTTCAACCTTTCTCTGGTAAAGGTTGGTTTTTGTTATTCTTTTGTTTTGCATAAGGATGACAACATAATGATATTTCGATGTCAATTCTCCCTGGAAGAAGATGCAGACATATTGGAGAAGCGGATGCGAAATTTGAGGTAACAATGTAGTTAGTTAATTGTTTTCCTGTTTAAGAAAAGCCTGATTTTATTTCATATATATTTCGCTTTTTCTTAACAAAATTTTGGTACAATTGATGATTTATTCCATTGTGTGTGTATGGATATGTGTGTGATTCAGTTGGTTCTGGTTAAGAAAAACTATAGTTATCTTGGTTTATTGTGTGGTATCAATTGTTTAGGCTTACAAAATTTCGGTGCAATTGCGGTACTATAATGTCTATGTTGTTTCAATTGCTTCCGGTTGAGATGAATAATTATGCAAGTTGATTTATTTTGGTTTGTATGAATTATTTATGGCTTAACGAAAGAAAAAGTCTACGGGATGGATTGTTTAGTCCAATTCGATTCCGGATAAGAGAAACTAAGTTTATTTTAGTTAGACTTATCAAAGTGATGGTTTCGGTTATTCAAGTCTAGTCGAATGCCTTAACAAGGAATGCTAGTTAGCTAACCTAGTACTTGTCTTGTTTAAAATTTAAAGGTCTAAGTTATATGGATAATTAGAACTTTATGGGAAAAATAGAGTTTTCTTTATTTTGGTCTTATCGAATGAGGCGATTGTATTTGTACAATCGGTTAGCAAAGGGACTAAGGTGCTTAGTTGATTTTTGGTTTGCTAAACTAAATTGGGAAAATTGCTTCGGGCAATTGTTTCCTTGATAACATATTAAAACAAATTACTTTGTAGTTTTGATTTTGATATTGGTTATCAAAAATGGTGTGTGGAACCCTCGTGCTTAACTCTATAGGTTTGCAAGTCTATTTTGAGATTCGTAAGATTCTTTTTGTGTTGTCCTTTATATTTTCGTTTCTTTGTCATTTTGTAACAAAAATGGGGAGAAATATATGGAGTAAAAAAGTGATACTGGCATTGATTTTATATTGATTGGTATCACTAAGGAAAAGGACAATTGTGCTTAAACGTTTATCTAACGAAAGAGTGAAAGCATAGACTAAGGGGGAGTAGCATATCATATTAATTGGTATAACAAAGATGTGCGGATTGATGAAATCTACCTATCTCATCTTTAGGGGGGGGGGGTATTAGCTTTGTTATTATAATGTCAACAACGGCATTTAAAGATTGAATGTATATAGCTTATTGTGTTGTTGTATTCGGTAATCAAGCGTATGTGTATTGAATTCTTGTAATTTTTTTATCCATATGATTGTAAGAGTTTTGACAAAGGGGGGGATTGTTAGAGCATAGCCCGGTTGAACCCACCAAGCGTTGGTATGTCAAGTTTGGTTGTCATATTTTAGTGAACCAAAACTAATTTTGAGAGTCGCTTGATTATGTATTAGAGTCAACTTTGTATAGGTTAGCTTGAAAGTAGATATGATACATTACAAGTATTGTGAAGACTTGAAGAAGTGAAGAAGTAAGAAGCTACAACGACAACATCATCCTTCCACTTGAGGTTAGTGATATTTGACTTGAACTGTTTCATTTCCTAACGTATCTTTCAAGTCGTGCATATTGAAAAAAAAACTGCGAAGCATGAACACTCTAGATAGACATAGTATTAAGGAATACAATACGAGGTTTATTGCTTAACCATGAAACTTTGTATATAAGACATCGACATTATCGTGTAAATGCTATTGTGATTATGTATCCTAGGAAACAATGTTTTACATGTGTTTTAAGGAACTAAGTTCATAAACTTGTTTATGAATCGAAAAGGAAATCGCCAGGCGTTATTGGGATTGTTATTCATTGCATATCTTGTGAACAACCAATATGTGTGATTTAGTATAACCGATCATGACTTGTTTATGTTCTTGGTAAAACTATTCACAAAGGCCTGACTTATGTATTGGTATGATTTTTATTGATGGAACCGATCTTAAGTAATCACCTGAGATGGTATGATCGAGTTTGTGATTGTGTATGACCGAATCTGGGTAAAGTGGAACCGATCCTAGTAAGAGGTGCAACACATCACAAAGGGGAATCGATCCTTGTATCAGGTGCAACAAGTTTGTAGCAGAAAAGGGAACCGATCCTATGGACATGTGCAACACGTTTTTAGGCAAAGGGGAACCGATCCTATGGACAAGTGCAACACATATAAGTTAGATACCATATATATGTGGGGAACCGATCCTAGTACCTAGTCAACCGAATTTTGGAAATCTAGTGTGACTATGCACAGTACTCACATGGAGGTAGAACCGAAACTCGTTGTGTTAGAACCGTTAAACCCATGATTTGTGATTGAGTGTTCTTGATCAATCACATAGTTTCTGAAAGTCGGATGAACCAATTCTAAACTTGTTTGGAAGTGTGGCAAATCGGTTTCAAGGTTGTAAGTATGAAAGAGGACTTAAAAAGTAAGGATGTCGATACACTTTGAACACGTACAATAATATTTATCTTTTATTGTTCAAAGTTATTCCTTAATAGTAAAGGAAGAAATCCCAGGATCAAAATATAAATAAGTTAAAAATCTTTTAATTAAGGTCTTAATTTTATTTTAGGAAAATGAGAATTAGTAATGTGCATTTACTAGTTAAAGATTTTCCAAAGAGATTTTCGGGCATTATTTTGGACAGAGCATTTCCAGGAATTATGGAAACCGAATTTGGAATTATATTGCATATCTTGAGAATATTTTCGGTTTTGGAAATTCCTTGGTGTCCAAAATTCCTTGTCTATAAATAATTGAAGTTTGCATTTCTAGCAAACTAATCCTTAGTGACAGCAAACTTCCTCGGTTGTGTTGTTACTGGTGAATTGGATTGATTAGTTGTGTTGATCGGCATCAATAAAATTCTTTGTGATTAAAAGTATTGATTGGAAAATCTTAAAAATTACTTTGGTAGTTGAACATAAGATATATCTAAGAACCTGACGAAGGAGTTTATTTGAGATGAACAGAAGAGCCTTTGTCCAACTCACATCACTTGGTTGAACAGAGTTGACACCAAACAGACTTGTTATTTCTTTACTGTTTGGAACACGAACCAAAAGAATTGTTCCAAGTACGTGACTAATTCATAAGTTGGAGGCGTGGGAATACAGACGGAACTAGGTGAACTATAGGTTTAGTTGCTTGGTCTCAACTATATGAAGTTGGTTTGATTTTGTGTGGCGGCTTAATCCTGAGAGTATTCAATTCTGGACAAGGTCCTAGGGTTTTTCTGCATTTGCGATTTCCTCTTTGTTAATGGTGGATTTTAGTTCAAGACTTAAAATGTAAAACCAGTATTTTATGCGTTGTCACCCTGCAAAGGGAAAATCCGATTAAGAAGTGATGAGTGCAGAAAACCTCTTCACTTTATTTGAAGCATTTCAATATAAACATGAAATTCACCCAGAATGGTGCGTGCAACGGCAATCCCAAATATTTTGTGAATTTTGTTAGCATTATTAATTAATGCATGATTTTCCTAGTATTTTCCATGCTATCTTCTCAGCCGAACTCTTATTATTGATATGACATGACGATTAAGTGTTCACTCTCAGCAGAGTAACATGAATCTCCCGAAGTGTGAATATTAAGATACGCATGAAATAACCATACAGGATACATTACTCCCTGACAAAGAGAATCTCGAATCGATGCGCTTTTAATTAAAGACAGCTCGATCGAACATGTTTAATTTCCTTAAGGAAAATCTAGACTGTCCATATCAGTCTCAGAATCGATCACGACAACACAAGTTGGCCGCGCAATTTAACAAGCCTAGTCAAACCCTGGCAAGAATAGGCAATTATCGTGATGACCACCAGCGGGCCAACTTATGCCCTAGCCGGTCGAACATCACCATACATCTCCCAGCGCCATCAAATGCCAACCCTAAGTAGGGTGGCCGCGGTGCTTGGGAGGAGCTCGAACAAGCTTGAACTGTCCAAGACAGTCTCAAAACCATCGCCAGCCGTCCAACTTCGCCTGCTTTCTTGGACGGGTTAGAAGATCCCATGAGCAATTGGGGAAACTCTGACATGCACACCGGCGGCCTTACTTTATCCTTTCTCGAACGACTTGCCCATGGTGGGGCCATTGAGCAGTGAAACGCTTGCCAAAACCATGGCAAGCGTGATGTTTACAAACCCTAAATTGGGTCGCGGAAATACACTAGCATCTTAAATCGATCACGACCATCCAACTTAGCCAGCATATTTGGATGACTTAGATCGCGTTTAGGACCATCAGGAAGGTACGCATGCGTTCACCGTTAGCCCAACATTGTCCCTACGTGATTGATATCCCCAGAGGAGGCCAACGGCGTAGCAAACCGTTTGGTTAAAGTCGCGTGGGCGTGGCTGTTTCAAAACCCTAATTAGAGTTTGCGGCAACAGACATCTGTCGTAAATTGATCGTGACCATCCATCTTCACCAGCCTAAACGGACGGTGTAGATATAGACTCAAGAGGTCCCAAGGATGTTAACGTGATCACCATGGGCCCACCTTTGCGTGTGACCGACCAGCCTATGCAGACTAGGGCCTGACGCCTCGAAACGCACGTCCCAAAGGTGGCATGCCACACGGCTTTAAAACCCTTTGCGGAAATATATTTCTGTCACAAATCGATCACGACCACTCATCTTTGCCGGTCAAATTGAGTGGCCTAGATCGAATCTTTAAGGGACCGAAAAGTGTAGGCATGCACGCCAGCGGACCATCTCCATGCATGCCCGATCGGTCCATACAAATTAGCGCCAAATATTTGGATTCGATCAGACAAAGAGGGAATGATTGCGCACCTCTGAAAAACCCGTAAATTCCTTCAACGGCAGCAAACATGTGCCGTAAATCATCTCGTCCGTCCAACTTCGCCAGCTTGGATTAAAAACTAGGTGATCAATGGAGTGCCTCAATGATCACCGTCCGTCACTCTGTCACAGGGAGTGATCAACCAGATGATGGCCCGTCGTGCGGCCTCCAAACGATCACTCGAAGATGGTTGGACGTGCTGCCATTTTAAGACGCTTAATCAGCGACTTATTCAATCAAGCTTTAAAACAACGATGCTTCGTGTATATCGATTGTTTTGAGCTGCTTGGTTAAAAGCGATGCATTACATGCATCGAGAATGCACGATATTTCATGAATATCAATTCCATAAATAACTTAGTTATTTAACCTAATAGCATTGTATGTTATTTCTTGCGGCGGGTCCCACGACTTGATCCACTCATTCGAGACATCAAACATGTCACAAACTGGGGGATACTTACTGGGGTATTGGTCTGGCGGTTTACAGGGTGCGGCGTGCAACGCACCCATTACGAGAACGTGTCAGGAAAGGTGGACGCTTAACGATGATGAGGGAAGTGGGCAAAGGCGTGATCGTGTGACAATCATTTACACGACCCCACTACTCCATCACCCAACTTCCTCCACTTCCTACGAGATGAGGATTGCGCTCAAATGACTTGTATAAATAGGTTCTTCAACCTATTTTCAAAAAAGACGAAATAACCAAGTTGTTGTTAATAACGTATCCAGAAAACACCCAGAACGGATAGCTTACATTGTGCAAGCCAGTTCAACATTCTGATACAAGTAATAAACAACCAACACCTTCATAATATCAACACCTTCTTCGCTTCCCTCCCTAAGACCAACCCCATCTCCTTCAATTTTTGACCGAAGCAAGTCTGGAACGACCATTTCTTGGTTTAGGCCAGAATTGTACAGATTGATCTCTCGAATCTAAAAGTACTCCCATGCAGTGCATTTGTTTAGGGTTTGGATTCGTTTCTCATTCACACACACCCCAAATTTACCAAAACCATTAGAAACAGTTTTCACCCATAAATAATTGGTGACCACAGTGGGAGATTAATCTCTCAGTTGTGAAGTCAATTCCTTCAATACCCAATTTAATTTTATTTATTTCAAAATGGTGGATCTTAGGTCTGGATCAGCAACCAATTCTGACGGAACTAGCGCTAACAGCACTCTCGACATTGATATCCCGGTCAGTGGCGTTACCATGCAGCCTGTTAATACGACCAATGCATCTCGTGTAATTACGTCCTCTACCACCAACACCAGAGGAGAAGAAGATATTCCATTGGGTGTGACACCTCCTATCACCAGAGCCAGAGCAGCCGCAAACCCTGATATTTCTTCAAGTGTAACGCCTCCAGTCGTCACCAGAGCAACTGCCACTCATCCGTCAGGATGAGGGGCTGGAGGACAAGAGGAGGACAACCCCCTATTATCATTGTGGATTTGATGGAAATACAGGAAGTTCTTGCTAAGGCTCAGACGGATATGGATGCAACCCAGAAAGAGGTATTTACTTTTCTCAAAACATTAACAGAGCGATTGCCGCAAGAATCACCACAGCCCCTCGATCCAACAAGGAACGCATTCAACACACCCGGAGCAGGCACTTCAGTAGCGCGGGCCTACGTGGATGAAGAAGCTCGTATTGCTCCTGAACGCCCATGGGAAAGGAACCAGCCATCCAACTTCATTACGCGTGAGGACCTGGAGCGACTCCTCCAAAACCGGGGCAAGGAAAATCCAATGGACATGCACCAGCACCAACCTCTGTACCCTCAAGACCTGCAGCGTGTCCCCCTTCCAAGAGGATACACCTATATCCAATTGGTGTGAGATGATCACTGCCTTTTACAAGAAGTATTTCTTTGTGTCTGAACAGATCACCTTTTCAGACTTAGGAAGAATGTTTCAACGAAATAACGAGCATCCTAATGACTTCGTTAAAAGATTCAGGATTCAAGTGTTGGATTGTCACGATCCAGTTGGTAGACTCGTGCATTAATGGGATGGTGCCCATATATCGTGCTTTATTAGAGAATCTGTGTTTTCAAACATTTTCTGAGCTCCATGAAGCTGCTAAGCGTTCGGCCACGACGGCGCCAGCATTGTTGGAAAGGACCAGACTCGTCAGAAACGAAGACGCACGTGAGAGTCGAGGGAGAAGGCATCTCATCAACAAGCAATATAACATCGGTAATTCTGTGAGTGTGGTGGGCGAATGAGGAAAAATGAAGGCTCCAGCAGTAGAACAACATTCCAAGAGCGCAGAGCCAGTGCCCCGGATTTCCCATTTACAATGAATGAAGTCATACAACTCTTGGAAGCATGGATTCAAGATGATGCAATCAAGCTACCTCCTCTCAGACGTCCACCGACTGAGGAAGAAATGGCAAATCCCAAATATTGTAGTTACCACAGGTTCGTCAATCATCCAACCAGTGACTGCAACAAATTGAAGCGCATTTTCAGAGAAAAGGTAGAAGCGGGAGAACTCCAATTAGGAAAACGAAGGTGTCCACAGAGATCCTCTTCCTATTAGGAGCTGCATGATTTCCAAGGACTCCGTACGCAAGACTGTATAGTCTACGATGGAGCATTTATGTGAAATCTTATATTTCTCTAAAGCGCAGCGTCAAGATATATTTGCAGCCCTCAACCGTATTGTGTCAGGCAGGCGTTTGTATCCAGAAACAGAAACACTTTCTAAACCTCATTCTTTCCTAGAAGACACAACTGACCGAGAGAATTGGGGACTCTTGACCGTCACTCGTTTGAAGGATGTCGAGTTCGACAACACACTGATTGATGCAGCCTCCAAATTCAACATCGTCACTGTCAAGACTCTGGGAGCAGAAAAGATTTCAAAACAGGGAGCTGTTCACAGCCCAACCGTAGTCAGTAACTTAGAAGGAGAATTCAGAGACGCCTATGGGTACATTGACCTTGAAGTTAAAGTGGGTGATGCTCTGACACATGCTAAATTTTACATAGTCAAAGAGTATCCGAATTATGATATGGTCCTGGGACGCTCGTGGATACACAATAATAACGCAACGCTGGGAGTATGTCCTTTGTCGATTTCAATACCTGAAAGAATCTCCAACAAGCCATCAAATATAGAGGACTATTTGTTGTCGTATCAACAACTTGCAAATGTGACGCAATTTCCCGGAGAAAGCCCGTCATCGTACCTTAAAAGGTTCTGAGCCCAAGTAAGTCTCATTGAACAACCTTTTTTACAAACAGTAAACCCTCCTCCTGCTAAAGCTCGGGGACTTGTTTCTATCAACAACCTAACCGCCACTAAGAGATGTGAGTGGGGTGCCGGTCGTTTTAAGCGTTTTTCCAAAAACTTGGAAGCTGTTTCGGTCAGTGAAAACGCGTCCCAGAATCAAGAAGTTGTGCCAAGCCAAAATCCATTTCAAATTGGAGATATGGTAGTGAAGGTGACCACATTTCAAGTTAGAAACGTAGCGCTGAAGATGACCACCCAATTTTTTTGCCAACAGTAAAGGAGGATGAACTGTACCTGGTGGCAGATATCATCCTAGGCGGCTATTGCAAGATCATCAATACTGACAAGCTTGAGGGCGTGACGATTCACTCACGATGTCTCAAGCCCTACAATACCTAAAATGTTGTTCTATCACTTCCTCCAGCATTCTACATACCCAAAACGCTGTGCTACCTTTCCTCCAGCGTTATCCATAGTCTTTCTTCCGACGATTTCATCTTTCATGCAACATTTGTAATTCCTCCACAATGATTGCACTATTTGCATTCATAATTATTAGGATTTCAATTTGTCAATTAATCAAAGTATTATTTCCTTTTTAGAAATCCATTTACCTCCGAGTCATGACACAAAATGTTGAACAAACCTAAAACCTTCATCATTACCCATCAGTCCAAACCAGAAAAAAGGAAACCCTAAATGGAAAAAACATTTCATATATTTCGGAAACGTTGAGGAAATATATGCAGAGGAAAATGAGAAGTTTTTGAACGGCAGTCTACTCCAACGATGAAACGGTCCTTCGATTACCACCTGACCAGGCAGACTATAACGTGTTGAAAAACGGGCAGGTTCGTGGTGTTTCCATTATTGCATTACTTCTATCATGAGAATAGTGTATGATCACATAAAGCACATCACTGCTCATATGTCGGCTATACAGAGAAAATCTTAATATAACCCTGTTGGAAGATTTGTCTCAAAATAACATGAATGAAAACCCTTGTTCAAACAAGCAAGCAAAAAAGAAAGACCTTAAACTCAGCCATCACTGAGTATAAGGAGAAATTGTTCACAAGGTACGAGAACGTACTTGGCTAAAAAAAGGAGAAAGGTAAACAAAGAGATCTAGCCATTAAGGAGATCAACAGTTCCTTCGCCGTCGCCAGAAGCTACTTCAATACAAACGCTGTTGTTACAAGCCGCAACTGTCTCTTACTTTGGGTCTACCTTAGCTCCCCTTTCGGATATTGCCGCAACGTCTTCCACTTCAACATACTCATTGGGAACGGATTCCATATCTCCCTCAGAGGCCACTACAGCGGAGATTGTGCTGACGACTTTTGGATGTTCAGGTTCGTTTGTATCAGAGTCAAGGATTATCATACCCTTGTGGATTGTATAATCACGCTTATCTTCTACTGGAGGCCGTATATGCTCGACCCTTCGCCTTTTTAGCCGCGCAACAAATCTTTCAGCTCTTGCACTCACCGGTGATTGCGACGCTTCATCATGCCTCTGTTTCTCCTCCCTATCGATTGAAGTCAAAATAGTTTGAGTGTGTTTTCGAGCGATGCGCAAATGCAGAATGGACATTCCCTGTTTAGCACGACCAGCCTCGCGAAGCGGAAGATCAATTTTAGCCATCACCTCCTCGAACGCATCAGCTTCAGGTTTATCAACTTCAAAGCTTCTTTCTGGAGAGGTAACAAAGTAGTCATCACCAGAAGCCTCCATGATACACTACAAGGAGGAGTCACGATTATGTCAATAACTGGTATATATATAAAAAAAAATCAAAACTGTCATCAGTCAGAAGACCAAATTGCATGATGAGCACGGAGCAATACCTGGGCTAAAGAAGAAAGGAATTTTGGATGAGAGGAAAGTCTCAGCGTCTTCTTTATATTTCGCAAACCAATAGGATCCCGGGAAGAAAAGAGTCTCCACTTACCATCCATAAAGGCTACAGATGCGGGATAGCAATAAACAAGATGCTTATCTATCTGAATACCTGAAGGCAAATGCCGTGTGATGAGAGGAAACTTACCTTGACCAAGAGACGAGCCAGACTCTATCTGGTAATACTCACTGATACTTTTCTTGTGAATTTATTTTACTGTCACCATCTAATGCTTACCCCGCAATAGTGTAACCATTACGTGCTAAGAAGGATACTTAATGTTGATGGTGGATTTTAGTTCAGGGATAAAATTGTAAAACCACTATTTTATGCGTTGTCACCCTGCAAAAGGAAAAGTCATTTAAGAAGTGATGAGTGCAGAAAACCTCTTCACTTTATTTGAAGCAATTCGATATAAACATGAAATTCACCCAGAATGGTGTATGCAACGGCAATCCCAAATATTTTGTGAATATTATTAGCATTATTAATTAATGCATGATTTGCCTAGTATTTTCCGTGCTATTTTCTCAGCCGAACTCTCATTATTGACATGACATGACGATTAAGTGTTCACTCTCAGCAGAGTAACATGAATCTCCCGAAGTGCCAATATTGATATACTCATGAAATACCCACACAGGCTACATTACTCCCTGACAAATAGAGTCTCGAATCGATGCGCTTTTAATTAAAAACAGCTCGATCGAACATGCTTAATTTCCTTAAGGAAAATCTAGACTGTCCATATCAATCTCCTAAACGATCACGCCCACACAAGTTGGCCGCGCAATTTAACAAGTCTAGTCAAACCCTGGAAGGAATAGGCAATTATCGTGATGACCACCGGCGGGACCACTTATGCCCTAGTCGGTCGAACATAACCATACATCTCCCTGCGCCATCAAACGTCAACCCTAAGTAGGGTGGTCACGCTGCTTGGGAGGAGCTCGAACGAGCTTGAACTGTTCAAGACATTCTCAAAACCATCACAGCCGTCCAACTTCGCCTGCTTGCTTGGACGGGTTAGAAGATCCCATGAGAAATTGGGGAAACGCTGACACGCACACCGGCGGCCCTACTTTCTCCTTGCTCGAACGACTTTCCCATGGTGGGTCCATTGAGCAGTGAAACGCTTCCCCAAACCATGGCAAGCGTGATGTTTCCAAACCCTAAATTGGGTCGCGGAAATACACTAGCGTCTTGAATCGATCACGGCCATCCAACTTAGCTGTAGTGCCCCCAAATCTAGCAGCTGACTAATCCAAGAGATTAACTAAACAAAGAAGCACTACGAATCTAAATCATTCACTTAAACCTTCAATTAAGAAATCTGCTACAAAAGTTTAACCCAAAACTAACCCTGCTCAGAAAATATATTTACAAGAACTCCTCTCAAATGATACATATACAATAGACATTTGTTTTACAAATAGAATATACAACATAATAAACATATCAGAAGCTAACTAACTAACGAAATTAACCCTTGAAGTTTTCGCTACGAAACTCTGATCTGTCTCTGAAACTGAAAGTGGGAACGGGTGAGCACATCATCCCTATAAGGGGTGCCCAGCAGGAATAACATTTAACTTTAAGAAAATCATGATCAAAATTCGTAAAACAATACATGTTTTCCCTAATATCAAAGTGACTAAGTCACTGGAAATGCACAAATAATGTATATGGAAGAACTCCTTCTTCAAACAATGTACTATATTGAGTGTCGACCAATTCCTTATGTAGCGCCCCTAAAGCTAGCAGCTGACTAATCCGAGAGATTATTTAAACAAAGAGGCACTAAGAATCTAAATCATTTACTTAAACATTCAATTAAGAAATCTGCTACAAAACTTAACCCAATAACTAACCTCGCTCAGAAATATATAAATAAGAACTCCTCTCAAATGATACATATATAATAGTCATTTGGTTTACAAACAGAATATACAACATAGTAACCATAGTAGAAGTTAACCAACTAACGAACTCGACCCCTGAAGCTTTCGCTGCGCAACCTCATTTGTCCCTGAAACTGGAAGTGGGAAAGGATGAGCACATCATCCCTAAAAAGGATGCCCAGCAGGAATAACATTTAACTTTAAAGAAATCATGAGCAAGATTTGGAAAACAATTCATGTTTTCCCAAACATCAAAGTGACTAAGTCACTGAAAATGCACAAACAATGTATATGGACAAACTCCTTCTTCAAACAATATATATTAGTGATGCCGGGTTTTTCCACACCTACATAGCTATATTGATGCCGGGTTGTTCCACACCTAATAAGCATAAAAGTTGAATTCATGTAGATATAAATGAAGGAGTGTATCCTCTATACCACACGTGGAAATTCTCATTTCCCGTAACAATTCATATTGACAACAAAAAATTACAGGACCTTTCCAATTCATGGAGAGATTCAAAGAATCAACAGAACAATCATAATATAAACTAAACAATGCATGAAATGCACAAACTGACAATGTATGAGTTTTTTAAACATAAACTTTTGTAAAAGAAACAACAATGGTTTTAAAAGAGTTAAAAGTATTCCCACCTCTTTTGATGACAAGCCACGCCTACCTCGAGATCCACGATCCACTGGTTCATCCTTTGAATAGATCGTTGTTAATGTAGACTAACTGTTAATCACACAAGAACTCTAAGAATCTAGCCAAAAGGCTCACACAAGGCTCATAACATAATTTCATACAATTCTCTAGTTATAAGTTTAGTGAACTATCTAATGGTTCTAAGCCCATTTATATTTCCATACGTTTTCATTCTCTTACTTTAGTATGTCTAAAGTTTACTAATTCAATTAGATTAGTTCTACAGTCCATTATATAATACTTAGTATCTACAACTCTCTAAAAGGAACCAAGGCTAATTCGGACCATATTGGTCCAATTTATCAAATAAGAATACTAGCCCTAAGCCCAAGTCCACTAAACTCGGCCCACTATACAAGGCCTGGCTAACTGGGTCAACTAACAGTCAACATTTGGTCAAGAGACAGTCGCTAACGGTCACCAACAGTCGACGTCAGCCAAAGGAATCAGAGTCTGGTCAACAGTCAAGGTCAGGTCAGTTGTGGTCAAAGTCAGGTCTGGTCTTGGCTCACTGAGCCGGATCTGAGTCAAGCCGATTCAACTCAAACAGAGGCACTGAGTCAGCTAAACTGACTGGGCTGACTAACAACCTAATTCTATTACAGTTACAAGAACACAACCCTATTCTATTCATTTGATCAATACAAAAACTATTCATTGTAAAAGATTCTACAAATTCAATACACAATTGTAATTTAAGCTTTACCTGCAATTGCAGTAGCTAGCTACAAGATTCCAACAGACTACCAAAAGTGACCATACAATCACCACTGCCACATATTTTCTACTCTCCCAGCTCAACACACAATTATAGCTTCACCAACTTCACTATCAACTCCATACCACTATATCTTCTTCTGTTCTTCAGTTACAACTTCAGTACCTATTACACTTCTGACATCTCTGCCACATTCAATTCCCAATCCATCTTCTCATTTCATACGATCAACAAATAGAACCACTAGCCATACACTTTCATCTCAACTGTAACTTAAACACAACCATCACCATATATTTAGTTGCACAAACAAATATATAAAAGTAACTTTCAACTATTTCAGCTCCAATATCCTCAACTCATTCATCTAAACCAATTCATAACATATCTTTACCTCTATCTACACAAACAACTTCATCGTCATCTGCAATACCAATCCGTTTCTATTTCTACAACCACATCCAGCTCCAATACTCGTCACTGAAGTTTCATTACTAAACTTCTCAACACAACAATCTTATAATTCAAATCCACTAAGTAAAAGCTTCTCCTGTCAATTAAACTTCATCATCAATAGTACTCACTGCTACCTCTAAGTTCATCAAGACAGACTCCTATAACACAGCTCACTATCTTGCTACATCTATCACTTGTCTCAAAACTCCATATTTGTATCTGTAGTAGTAATTCATCACACACTCATTAACATCCACTTCCTCTTCCCTGAAATTCAACATAAGACTAAACTGTATACTACATCTCCATAACACCCTCACCCTAATCATTTCAATTCTTAGCTTAACAACCATTTCATAAAATCAAAATCAACAATTGAAATGAATTAATAGCTTAACTGAAATCACAGAGAGGGTCAATTACCTCAGATAAATCCTTCTCCAGCACCAATCATTTCAAAACCAATAATAATCATATCACCTTCTTATAAACATTTCCGCTAACATCTTCAATCATGAGCTCCAATCGATCTCCGCTTCAAAACCCTAAATTCAATTTGGGGAAGAACAAGAAACCCTAATTAACCTTTTCTTCACTGTGGATCGGAAATTAAACACCAAAAGTCCTTTCTTCTTCTCAATACACAAAAACCCATCACTAATCACTTCCTTGGAACACCAATTTCATCTTCTGGATAATCTCTGAGTTCATCTTACAAACCCTAGCTCTCCAGCTCATCGTTGAAACAACTGAAAACAGTTGATAATTATTTTACCTTGTTCTCAATGATGAAAACCCATCATCTAATGCTCGATTTCATCATCAAATTCTCAGAAACTCAATCATCTCCAGAAGCCTAAATCAATTACAACAACATCAAAATCTTCTTCTTCCAAGCTTAAACTAACTTCAACACCCTCAACAACAATCAATACAACCCATATGCTCTATATACGACCTCCTAATCACCGATTTGTTTCTCAAACCAACGCTCGACTGAAGAACAGAAAAGAGCAGAGAAGAGAAGAAGAAAGAAGAAGAAAATGAAAGAGAAATAGAATTACCCCGGCCTTATCAAATTGCCTTTTGAGTTATCCACAGAGGGTACCCTGAGAAGAAACGTCGGTTGCCTTAATAACACTATTAAGAAATGACCATTCTACCCTTCACCTAAAATAACAAATATCTTCTTTATCTGATGTCCGAATGACACGTTCGAGTGGTCCATTCCACGTAACTTTTCGAGATCTATTCAATGGTATTATTCGTAACTATATCGTTGTTAGACTAATTCCTATTAATTAACGTTCGTGTTAAACTAATCCAGTAATTAGCGGCTAAGACATCTTTTGACTAGTCTAATACTGTTGACGAGCTTGAGGGTCCTTACATTCTCCCCACCTTATACCATTTTCGTCCTCGAAAATCAAACCATCCTTCTGGTCTTCAAAAACTCCCCATCTTATAGAATAATCTTATCTCTTGTCTAAGCGCAAACAACAAGAAATAAGCACAAACCTATATGGCTTTCTATAACTAAAGTTTGTAGCTCTAGGTTGAACTATGTTGATTTAATTTGTATCAAATAAGTATAATTTTCTTAGACTAATTTCTATTGTATAAGATATTTTCCCCTATCTTCAAGGAATAATCTGTTTTTCTAAGTGAACTTACATCTATTGGTTTCTATAATAATTATACTAAACTTCTATAATCGGTCCTATCTGAATGCAGTTGCCCTGTCAAGGTCGTCCAATCCCAACAATGCCTTCCTACGAACAGAGAAAACACAACCTTCACTATTCCCCAGTGCTGGATTAACAAAGTACTAACTTACTAAGATTAACTAATCTCTAAACTTCTATCGTAACTGGTATAATCCTGATAAATTTTTACTTCATAAAATATATACACGACTAGACAAGAAGCAAGCAATCAACATGTTATACAGATCAATCAATCAATTTAATTCAAAATCTTTTAGTTATTGATTGTTTTTAGTGAATTATGATTTATCTCACAACCAAACCCAGTTCTAGACTAATCTAGTTCATTAAATGGCATTGGCCATTTTCTATCTTTTCCCATATAAGATCTAATAGTGAGCTCTGATACCAACATTGTAGCGCCCCCAAAGCTAGCAGCTGACTAATCCGAGAGATTATTTAAACAAAGAGGCACTAAGAATGTAAATCATTTACTTAAACATTCAATTAAGAAATCTGCTATAAAACTTAACCCAATAACTAACCCCGCTCAGAAATATATAAATAAGAACTCCTCTCAAATGATACATATACAATAGTCATTTGGTTTACAAACAGAATATACAACATAGTAACCATAGTAGAAGTTAACCAACTAACGAACTCGACCCATGAAGCTTTCGTTGCGCAACTCTGACCTGTCTCTGAAACTGGAAATGGGAAAGGGTGAGCACATCATCCCTAAAAGAGATTCCCAGCAGGAATAACATTTAAATTTAAAGAAATCATGAGCAAGATTTGGAAAACAATTCATGTTTTCCCAAACATCAAAGTGACCAAGTCACTGAAAATGCACAAAAAATGTATATGGACAAACTCCTTCTTCAAAAAATATATATTAGTGAAGTCGGGTTTTTCCACACCTACATAGCTATATTGATGTCGGGTTTTTCCACACCTAATAAAGCATAAAATTTGAATTCATGTAGATATAAATGAAGGAGCATATCCTATATACCACACGTGGAAATTCTCATTTCCCATGACAATTCATATTGACAACAAAACATTACAGGTCCTTTCCGATTCATGGAAAGATTCAAAGAATCAACAGAACAATCATAATACAAACTAAACAATGCATGAAATGCACAAACTGACAATGCATGAGTTTTTTAAACATAAACTTTTGTAAAAGAAACAACAATGGTTTCAAAAGAGTTAAAAGCATTCCCACCTCTTTTGATGACAAGCCACGCCTACCTCGAGATCCACGATCCACTGGTTCATCCTTTGAATCGACCGTTGTTAATATAGACTAACTGTTAATCACACAAGAGCTCTAAGAATCTAGCTAAAAGGCTCACACAAGGCTCATAACATAATTTCATACAATTCTCTAGTTATAAGTTTAGTGAACTATCTAATGGTTCTAAGCCCATTTATATTTTCATATGTTTTCATTCTCTTACTTTAGTATGTCTAAAGTTTACTAATTCAATTAGATTAGTTCTATAGTCCATTAGATAATACTTATGTCTACAACTTTGTAAAAGGAACCAAGGCTTTCGGACCATATTGGTCCAATTTATCAAATAGGAATACTATCCCTAAGCCCAAGTCCACTAAACTCGGCCCACTACACAAGGTCTGGCTAACTGGGTCAACTAACAGTCAACATTTGGTCAAGAGACAGTCACTAACGGTCACCAACAGTCGACGTCAGCCAAAGGAGTCAGAGTCTGGTCAATAGTCAAGGTCAGGTCAGCTATGGTCAAAGTCAGGTCTGGTCTTGGCTCACTGAGCCGGATCTGAGTAAAGCCGATTCAACTCAAACAGAGGCACTGAGTCAGCTAAACTGACTGGGCTGACTAACAACCTAATTCTATTGCAGTTACAAGAACACAACCTGATTCTATTCATTTGATCAATGCAAAAACTATTCATTGTAAAAGATTCTACAAATTCAATACACAATTGTAATTTACAGGGGTTTAGTCCTCGAGTTATTTCGGGGGAGTTGAGTGTATTTTAAATCTCAGGGATTTTGAGAGAGTTTGAGAGAGTGTAGGGAGTTTGAGAGAGTTTGAGAGAGTGTAGGGAGTTTGAGAGAGTTTTGTGTTTTTGAGTTCTGGGAGTTTGGGGGAGTGTAGGGAGTTTGAGAGAGTTTATTAGAGGGAGTTTGGGGGAGTTTGAGAAAGTTCACTCCTAACTCATTCTCTTTTAAGAAACAATAAACCCTTATTTGCAAATAACATTGATCTTTAATCAAAAGAAAAAAAAATAAATGAAAATGATCATATCTCTGTATCAATAGTATGTTATTTTGTGCAACGAGATAATTTTTTTTCCCTTCAATTTAACGGTCTCCATACAATTCTAACTCCATTTATTCACGAACATTTTCCCACATATCATCTGCTATACTCTTTCTCCATGCATTAGCTTCTTGACGTTGTTTTTCTTGAGTTTGTTGTGTCAAAATTTCATCGTCATTTACAAGCGTTGATGGATTTCTATCTTCCTCTTCCTCTTCCATGACCGGAAACTCATCTGAACGGCATTATTTTCGTAAGAAGTTGTGTAGGCCTGCACAAGCTGTCATTATCTCCGCTTGCACCTGATACGGAAATGGAGGTTGAGACTTAAAGATCAAGAAACGAGACTTCACAACACCGAACAATCTTTCAACTACATTCCTCAAAGAAGCATGACGCATGTTAAATAATTCTTCAGCCTTTTTCGCATGATTACCCGTACCAGAAAATTCTTTCAAATGATAACGTTGGCCACGAAATGGTGTTAAACAATATCGTCGGTTTGCAAACCCACCATCCCCCAAGTAATATTTACCTGAATAAAACACAAAAAGAAAACTTCGTCAAGTAGAACCCGAATATAACTTAACCAAAAAACTCAAAACTTCACATTAGATAAAAGTAAAATTACCTTGCGGTATTTTCAGTCCATTTCTTTTTGTCATTGCGTCGTTAAGTATTTTTGAATCATGAACAGACCCTTCCCATCCACTGAGCACGTATATGAACTCCAAGTCGAAGTTGCAAAACGCTAACACATTTTGAGATGTAATTCCATGTCGATTCCGATAAACGGATGCATTTCTTTTCTCTACCATTGTTGGGATATGTGTACCGTCCATAGCTCCAATGCAATCCTTAAAGTAAGGATAAATCGTTTACTCTCACGAATTTTAAATGGAGTTGCACTTGTTGGCTTAGCCATCATCCTCGGATCTATAGAATTTAAAGCTCGCAACATCTTGTTGAAGTTTTTACTAACTGTCCACCGAGAGCAACCAAATGTGTCATGTATTGTGCAATATCGTGAACTTTGTCCAACAACGAGTAAAAATGTACCAAGCATTTCTTCAATAGAAACACATCTTGTATCACATAATGATGTAGTTTCTCTAATGATACAACATAGTTTTAGAAAAATATCAGGGTACATCCTATAACTTCTTCGAAAGTCTTCTGTGTCTTGACGCAAAACTCTCCTTATATAGTTATATCCAAACAAAGTAACTGGGCGTCTCATTGGTCTTTCAATACGCTGACTTAATATGTATTGCAATTGCTTAATTATATCCATCAACCATGAATGCACCGCTGAAAGTATATTCAAAAATATGGATAGTTCAAATTCATTATTGTTGCTTACCTCTTCATCATCACTGCTTTCTTATTCTGTATCAAAGGATTCATCTTCACTATCAGTAGATAAATCCAAATCAGACATGTTCACCTAAAAAGATGATAAAAGTACTTTTTTTTATTAGAATCATCATTATTTCAAAAGCATAAAAGTATATGTATATAGAAAATAAGCATATAGAATATAAAGTTCATAAATTCAATCATAATAACCATAAAGATGTCAACCCATAAAAATTAGTAGCAATCAATCCATAATAATAAGTTCTCAACTAGGACAAAATAAAAATTAAATACTAATAGTTATGAAGAAAAACACTCAAATGTTGTAACTCTAAAATCCCATTAAACCTAATATAAACTTGCAAAGATGACAGGTTTATGCTTTTAACTTTGAACCAATCCACAACTTTCTCTCTTCAGGAGTAAAACGTATGAATAAGTTCTTCTTGTGATTGTTGTCAAGCATTTCAATTACTTTCATCTTATCTTCCAAAGAAATTTCATTCATGCCATAAACAAGATCCCATACTTGGTTATCTTTCTTATCCTTATCAATTCTGCGCATTTCTTTTTCAATTTTGCGTTATTCTTTGTCTTTCGCAATAAGAGCATGCATTGAATCAATAGAAGAAGCAATCGATGAACTGTTGGCAATCAATTTCTCTAGATAATCAGACTGCCCAGTAGGATTAGTTGATGTAGAAGAGTCACCAATGTCCACAGAGAGTGCCCTGAGAAGAAACGTCGGTTGCCTTAATAACACTTTATTAAGAAATGATCATTCTACCCTTCACCTAAAATAACAAATATCTTCTTCATCTGATGTCCGAATGACACGTTCGAGTGGTCCATTCCACGTAACTTTTCGAGATCTATTAAATGGTGTTATTCGTAATTATATCGTTGTTAGACTAATTCCTATTAATTAACGTTCGTGTTAAACTAATCCATTAATTAGCGGCTAAGACATCTCTTGACTAGTCTAATACCGTTGACGAGCTTGAGGGTCCTTACACCTTACACACCCTATTAGTTTATATTGGTGCCAAATTCCACACCTCATAAGCATAAAAGCTGAATTCATTAGATATAAATGAAGGAGCATATCCTATATACCACACGTGGAAATTCTCATTTCCCATAACAATTTATAGTGACAAACATTACAAGTCCTTTCCAATTCATGGAAAGATTCAAAGAATCAACAGAACAATCATAATACAAACTCAACAATGTATGGAATGCACAAACAGACAATGCATGAGTTTGTAAAACATAAACTTTTATAAAAGAAACAACAATGGTTTCAAAAGAGTTAAAAGTATTCCCACCTCTTTTGATGACAAGCCACGTCTACCTCAAGATCCACGATCCACTGGTTCATCTTTTGAATCGATCGTTGTTAATATAGACTAACTGGTAATCACACAAAAAGTCTAAGAAACTGGCGAAAATCTCATATAAGTCTCATAACTTTATCTCATACAATTCTGTATTTATAGGCTAAGTGAAATAACTAATGATTCTAGTTTTATCAATAGTTATATAACCTGATAAAAGGTACTTTGGGCATAAATTAATATCTACTTATCCAAATAGGGTCAAATTGGGTGTCAAATGAAATCCCTCGAAAATCCCTACAACTCTGCAGAGGAACAGAAAGCTAATTCGGATCATAAGTGGTCCAAATATACAAAATAAGGTTTCTCGCCCTAAACCCAAGCCCATTGGGCCTAATCCGGCACGACCCACTAAACCAGCCATTACCCATTTACTGATCCATTGGGTCGACCCATAACCCGCTCCAAGACCTGAACTGGTCTGACTCGGTCATCTTCTTCACTAATTCTCTGAAATTATTCTAACTCTTTTTCCTGAAAACAGCTCACAGGGTCATCTTCAATAGTCTCTAGATTACAGCCTATATATCCAAAATAAACAAACTTTATCTATTTAGAATCAGGGAATTAAAAATTACAAGTTATACCTACTGATATTATATCAAATTCTCGCTCTTACCTACCCAAACTAGCTCATAAAATTGATGCTTGCGACTGATACACCTGGTTTTCTTTGCGTTGACTAGTTTTCTAACGTGGATATCTCACTCGTTACTCAACCGAAAGGAACAAACTTTATATGTAAGGAAATCTCACTCGGTGTAATACAATTATTATTTATAGAGCTATGTCTAGTTTTTCCTCTAAGAGACCTTAAAGCGTCTCTAGAAAATGGCCAGTAAACAAAATACAAAGAACATAAAATCATGATCATCAAGAATAACTATATGATTGATTTTGCACTGTTTTCATTATGTAATTACTACCCAAACACTATTAATAAATAAGGGTCAATTAAAACGTCACATTGATTAGTTTAACAAGTTTTCCATCATTAGTTCCATGATTAACAAATAACGTCATCACCATCAACATCATCAAAAACATTTCTTCCTTTCTCTCTTTCACTCCCTTTTTGTTCTACAATTCTTTACAACTCTTTCTCTCTTATCCAGTGATATAAATACTCACCCTCAAAACACTCTTTCCATCATAACTAATCCCCCAACCTCCCTTTGAGTCTCTCTTTTAATCTCTTTCTATCAACAACTCTTCTCTTTTAATAACTCTAACTTTCCTCTAACATTCGACACCACCTTCTATCTACTAACAGCAGCAACTTGTCCAGTTTTCAAAAGACAAGTTTCAACTAAAAAATATCTACTTGATTAACTATGATTAACTAACGTAATTAGGTATTAGTCTAACCTAAACATAACTAGCTGTTAATTAATTGGTTTAACTTAACTAATAAATCTTTGCTATAGCTAACAACTCAAAATTACTAAGGGACACCCTTTCACTAATGGGAGGTCCGGTTAAATTGCAGGGTCAGTCAACGGTCAAGGGTCAAAAATTAAAGACTTCTCCGATTTCGAACTTCTGTGTGCGATATCTTCCTCGTCCAACGTCCGGTTGACGCGTATGAGTAGTTCATTCCGCCGAACTTTCCGAGATATGTTTAACAGTACCAGTTTCATATCTAAATCGTTGTTAGATTAATTTATATTAATTAAGGTTCATCTCTAATTAAACGAGTCATTAGTGCTTAGTCATCTCTTGACTGGTCTAATGACGTTGACGAGCTTAAGGTCCTTACATTAGCCAGCCTATTTGGATGGCTTAGGTCGCGTTTAGGACCATCAGGAAGGTACGCATGCTTTCACCGTCATCCCAACATTGTCCCACATGATCGATCTCCCCAAAGGAGGCCAACGGCGTACCAAACCGTTTGGTCAAAGTCGCGTGGGCGTGGCTGTTTCAAAACCCTAATAATAGTTTGCGGAAACACACATCTGTCGTAAGTTGATCGTGACCATCCATCTTCACCAGCCTAAATGGACGGTGTATATATAGACTCAAGAGGTCCCAAGGATGTCAACGTGATCACAGTGGGCCCACCTTTGCATGTGACCAGCCGGCCTATGCAGATTAGGGCCCGGCGCATCGAAACGCACGCCCCAAAGATGGCATGTAACACGGCTTTAAAACCCTTTGCGGCAATATATTTCCGTCACAAATCTATCACGACCACTCATCTTTGCCGGTCAAATTGAGTGGCCTAGATCGAATCTTTGAGGGACCGAGAAGTGTAGACATGCACGCCAGCGGGCCATCTCCACGCATGCCCGATCGGCCCATACAAATTAGCGCCAAATGTTTGGATTCAATCAGACAAAGAGGGAATGATTGCGCACCTCTAAAAAACTCTAAAATTCCTTCAACGGCAGCAAACATGTGCCGCAAATCATCTCGTTCGTCCAACTTCGCCAGCTTGGTCGGACGGCTTGGATTAAAAACTAGGCGATCAATGGAGTGCCTCAATGATCACCGTCCGCCACTCTGTCACAGGGAGTGATCGACCAGATGGTGGCTCGCCGTGCGGCCTCCAAACGATCACTCGAAGATGGTTGGACGTGCTGCCATTTTGAGACGCTTAATCCGCGACTTACTCAATCAAGCTTTAAAACAACGATGCTTCGTGTATATCGATTTTTTTGAGCTGCTTGGTTAAAAGCGATGCATTACATGCATCGAGCATGCACGATATTTCATGAATATTCCATAAATAACTTAGTTATTTAACCTAATATCATTGTATGTTATTTCTTGCGGCGGGTCCCACGACTTGACTCACTCATTCGAGACATCAAACATGTCACAAACTGGGGTATACTTACTGGGGTATTGGTATGGCGGTTTACAGGGTGCGGCGTGCAACACCCCCATTACGAGAACGTGTCAGGAAAGGTGGACGGTTAACGATGATGAGGGATGCGGGCAAAGGCGTGATCGTGTGACAATCATTTACACGACCCCACTACTCCATCACCCAACTTCCTCCACTTCCTACGAGATGAGGATTGCGCTCAAATAACTTGTATAAATAGGTTCTTCAACCTATTTTCAAAAAAGACGAACTAACCAAGTTGTTGTTAACAACGTATCCAGAAAACACCCAGAACTGATAGCTTACATTGTGCCAGACAGTTCAACATTCTGATACAAGTAATAAACAACCAACACCTTCATAATCTCAACACCTTCTTCGCTTCCCTCCCTAAGACCAACCACACCTCCTTCACTTTGTGACCGAAGCAAGTCTGGAACGACCATTTCTTGGTTTACGCTAGAATTGTACAGATTGATCTCTCGAATCTAAAAGTACTCCTGTGCAGTGCATTTTTTTAGGGTTTGGATTCGTTTCTCATTCACACACACCCCAAATTTACCAAAACCAGTAGAAACAGTTTTCACCCATAAACACTCGTTAACAAAATTTTGTTGTGTCATTTACTTTATATTTTCGCATTATAATTTTTTTATTCTAATTAAAGTAAATTACACAAATGTTAATTCCTATTTACTTGATAAGCAATCTTATTGTGTTTGGTTAAGTCCGAACCTTTTTATCAAGTAAACATACTTCGTTGTTATATTGTCTCAATCTCGTATCCATAGACGATCACACGAAGTGTGAACCGATTAGTTTCACTATCTCGACTCAGTCCATAGACAATCACTTTCAGAGAAAGGACTTATAGGTAGGAAAAGTTTTAGCTTGAGGCATATTTGGGTACCCTCGCCTTTTCAATTGGTATCAGAGCAGGCAAACACGAAAAGATCTAATAATCTGTGTTTGGTGCGATCCAACCTATAAGAATTGAATCTAATGGTCGACTCAGTTAACGTAATGGCAGGATTTGATTACTTTAAAAGATCTTGGTGGAAAACACGTATGAAGTATGTAATACTCTTATTCCTAAACCTGTTAGGAATTATGCTTATGTATGTCTTGAGTGACTTAATACTCCTTTGGCTATCACAGGATTGTATATCATTATAGTGAGTAAAAATGATACAATGGCCTATGAGACATGTCGTATCTTGAAAATGCATAAGATTCTGCTCAAAATTTTTATGAACATCGGCTATTGTGTTCTGTAAAAATCAGGAATATTAAATATATTTTGGATGGCCTACCAAAGTATACACATATACGTTTTCATATCAAAGACTGTAAATGTTTCACTTTCCAGGATGTGTTTTGGAAAATATGTGATCCTGTAAGGAATGAGTTTTCAGTTAATAATTCTATTAACAATGGTTTGCTTCATACACCGCACAACTGTTTTAATGAAGCAAGTGATCTTTTGAAACATCACTGGGATTTTGATTCTGATGGTATTTTTTTTTAACAAATATCATATCTTGTTCAAATTTATCTCTTTATACTCTAGTAAATTCTTGAATAAATTTCAAGTGATATTGCCATTCTCTAGTAATAAAAGATTAAACAGGTTTTTGGACAACAACATGGAATCAATATGTTACAAAGATCCAGACCATGAGAAAACAGTTTTCCAAAAGAAAGACCTGCATATAAAATCGGAATTGTTTCTCCACAAGTCTCTGTTTCCGGTTTTGAGAGTATTTCCTAAAACTAGTTATTTCCGGTTTTTGATATCAAGTCTTCCTATAAAATATGATCTCTTGCTATATGTTCATACATATTGGGGAGTTTTCCATACCTTTTTTTTTGTAATTAGGGAAGGCAAAACAATATAAAATATATATATGTTTTTAATCAAGAGAGTGACACCCTTGTTTTGGAAACCCTAAAACTCCCAAGAGAGACACGTACGTTCATGGACTAGTTTAAAGTAACATATCATAATAGATACAAGAAGAACAAAAACTCTGTTTTCTTATATCCCTCCTCATCATGACTCAATAATTAAGAGTTTAATCAGAGCATAAGAAGGAGGTACATAGAAACAAAAAAAGAAACAACATAGTCAAACATAATACAAATGGAAAACTACAGTTGACTTGAGTATCTCCCAAATGTCATTCTTGCATCTCTCAAGTTAGATACAAGAATGAAAATACCTACGATTAGGTAGTCAGGTGAGATGTAATCCCACTATGAGTATTGAGAGATGAGTTGTAAATTCCATCTGAAAGTTTGAACCTGGTGTTCTTTACCTTCTTTTGGTTATTTCTCATTCCAGAAGAATTCACCATAACCTTGTTAGGTGATGCATCATATATAATTTTCTGAGGATTAAGTCTAGGACCTCTAGAAATAGGTTCCAGGGGATTAGAAGAGACATGTCTCCACCATCTAGACTTATATTTTCCAGACTTATTCTCATAAACACTTGGAATGTTTATTTTTGTGGTGTAAGAATTTTCACCACTCGGAGGAACACGATTCTTGTGGGATTTTCGAGATGAGTGACCATTGAAATCCATTTTATGAGAATCCTGTTTTCTGCAGGAATGAAATCCATTGTAGTGGTCATTAGAGAGTTTACTCTATTGACAGTGAAAAGAAGTAGATTTTGAAGCTCAGAAATCTGTTTCTTTCTAGCAAAACAATGATGAACATAGTGGTTCATTTTCCCACATAAGGTATAGGTTCATGGAAGAGAGACATTGGAAGGAACCTGTTTTAAATTAATAGCCCTATTAGAAGATTGCAAGTTACGTAAACATTTCTTAGCAGGAACTTCCTTTGGAGAACATTTCTTCATGTACTGTAATTTTTGCTAAGAATTGGTGATCGGTACAGAAGAATTTCTCATTAAAACAGAGTTTTCCTTTTTCAAGGATTTGCATTGTTCTTGGGATAGAATAAGTGATGCACCCGGTTTCTCTTTCTCAACACAAAGTTTGTCTAGATCAGATGAATGCGTCTCGATCAAACGTTTTTCTCCAATTGAGTCTTCTTTAACAATATTCTCAAGAACACTAATCTTTTCACGCTGAAGGGTAGTTTCTTGAATTAGTTTTTCGATATTGTTGGATAAGGACTCAATGATACTATAGAGTTCCCGTTCTATAACAAGAGACTTTTCAAATTCATCGATGACTTGAGCATGATTTTGAAAATCGATAGCCACGGTAAGTTTTTTTGAGATTCTGGTGAGATCCAAAAACAACTTCTAAAACCTAATCGGTCATCAATGAAAATTCAATCCCCAAATATAAATATGATAATTAAACAAACAATTATTTAGGGAGATTCAATTTAAAAAGTCTAAATCGTTATCATAAATACATATTTTTGGAGATTAATCTGATAATCAAACAGGTTGTTTTACCACTATCCATGAGCCCCGTTTTTACGTTTCTCGGTTCACTCGTGTGACATTTGCAACTCTAAAACTAAATAAGTAAAAATGGTATTACACAAAATTCTCATTTACTAATTCTTAGTTGATATGGAGGCTACTGTGCAGACATGTATTAGATTACTAAGATGTATTTCTAGCTAGTTTTATCATGTTTTAACTAGCCAATCCGAATTCTTAGTTGGTTATGTGAAAGCCATCTTAATTTTATCATTTTGTCAGTGGTATTGAATTCAAAGACATGGGTTGATTCCTTTAGCAATATTATTACCCGCTAATATTGGTACCCATCTTTAGCAGCCATCAATTCTTCTACAAAGACAATTACAACCAATATTATGATTTTACCATTAAGTGACTTGGAGTTCCCAGCAAGCAACCTAACATGTACGAAAAAAGATCATTCAGTTTAACAATTAGTGAACAATCCGAAAATTCTGAGCCAAATACATGCCCATCTGAAATTTATTAGGTGCAACTATAAAATTTATTTCAGTCCAGACTGGTTATTTTGTTAAAATTGAATTACAAAAATCATTTCAGGTGTACAACTATGTACACATTAACAATAAACATGTGCATAATTACAAAATTCATTTCAGGGTTTAGAATCTCTTGATGTAAGAGTCGAGACTATCGTTTCCCTATCTCCAGCGGGAGTGCTAGAAGTTGAATTATGGGAATGCTAGAAGTTGAACAAAAAGTAACAACAGCCAAAACAATGGGAGTGCTATAAGTTGAATTATGCAGTTTGGTAGTAGTTTTAAAGGCTAGTGGTTGATAAACCCGATTCACGAAATGTGATCAATGTTTGGTAGTCTTTTAGGGTTCGCGAACCCGGTTCATGAACCGTTGCACCCTGACTCGTGAAAGAGCCTAACAGTTCACGAACCATTGTACCAACTGTCCCAGTTTAAGGTTTAGTATATGCTCAAAGACTTATTCTTAAAAATATGTCGGCATTACTGGAACTCTCTAAAACACTTGTACGGCTTCATTGATCACTCAAACACTTATGTGAGTGCATAATGATCAAATTCTTAGGTGTTTAAATGGACATCAAATTTCTTTAGTTCTTTGGCATATTTGCCAAACCGAACAATCAGTATACACAGTTCCAATACCGGTTCCTAGTGTATATTCTTCTAATGTATTTTTAAGACCTAAAAGTGTTTGCTTGATTCTCAAGTTATCTTAGCTTGAATTCTAAGCTACCCCTGGTTCTTGAAAATATATAAATAGAGATGCTCTTTCAACTGGAAAATTCAAAACCTGACATTTTTTGTCCTAGTTGGTTCTAGAGTCGTCCTCTATAGACTTAGGTTTCCTCTGAGAAACTTGATTAGGTCTACGAATAAAAGACTCCGCTTTCAGTATTCTTGAAGCCAAATATGACTATCTTTACCTTGATACTTCGTGTATCATGACCTTGTTTTTCTGTTATCGGGGTTTTCGTATTCTCTTTCAGGTAAGATATGTAGGAATCACAAAGTTCTTTTCGTCTCAGAATTTGTGATTCCTCAAGATATATTTGAAACATGATCTTAATTTATATTTTGAAGATTGTTCTTGAGAGGCGGTTAAGAATCTAGGCTTCTCTTAGGAAGTCGTAAGTTCTGGATTTGTGAGGTTTACTAGATTTTTCTATTGCAAACAGATTTTCATACCTTGATCTTTGATTTAATTGGAAATCAAATAGGCTAACTGTTATAGGAAGATTGGTATCAAAAGTCTTCATTTAAGTTGAAGAAACTCTTAGGATGTAAAGGACGCCATCTAAGGGAATCAATCGCGTAGAGCCATGCGAGGTTCAAGAGACGTAAGTGAAAAAGCGGGGGTCTAACAACACCACCCAATATTTCGCTTAGCAATCTGTATGGACAAAATCGAATATACTTTTAAGAGAATCAATAAGACTCGATCAATTAAAAGTACATCAACGAGTTTATATCTCTCTCTTTTGATTTGATTTCCTCAAACAGAAACTGCGAGTACTAATCAAATACAAGGAATAACTTGGATGGTACCAAAAACCAATATCCAAGGATCAATCAATGATAATCAACAACCAAAGATTGGATTACTCTAATTGATGATCTAACGCACAACCTGTATTATTTCAATTATAAAGATAAAACAATTTAATGCGGAAACTGAAATAACACAGACACCGGAAATTTTGTTAACGAGGAAACCGCAAATGCAGAAAAACCCCGGGACCTAGTCCAGATTGAACACACATTGTATTAAGCCGCTACAGACACTAGCCTACTCCAAACTAACTTCGGACTGGACTGTAGTTGAACCCCAATCAGTCTCCCACTGATCCAAGGTACAGTTGTACTCCCTACGTCTCTGATCCCATACGTCAACTATATTTTGTTTTTTAATTGTTATAATGTTAGAATTTAGTTTGATGTACATTGATAGAGCATATGGCGGCCTTCAATCAAAATATCGTGTAACCTAGCTGCCATGTGCATTTTCGAGACAAACGCTCCACCATCTGAATTACATCCTCAATTGTGATCGAGGGAGAACCGAACTAATAGATACCGAATTTTCTTATGACTCTTGGATACTCTACCATCCCAATAATAATATTGCAAATTTGTGATGTATTAGTTACACCATGTTTGTGTGGGTTTGAATCGCGATCTGAATCTGAATCGATATCTGATTCTGGGCAAGTCAGATTTTAGATTATTAATTTGTTTTTTTTTCCTTGATGTCTGACTCGACTCATACATCTGACTTAGAGCTATTTGCCGATCTAATGATATAGGTAAGAACACTTCCTGACCATATTCCATTAACTGATCATAACGATATCATGGAAATATTGTACTGACCCATATATATGAACGAAAAGAGAATCACCTTGATATAACCAGATAGAACCGGAGATTGAGATTAGTACCTGGCTGACTGGGCATACATATGACTGGAATCATAAGAAATTTGTAATTCTATATTATTTTATAATGACCGGAATCATAAAAAAAATTGATATTCTATATTTTTTTATAATTTTTGAGTCGGATCTCGAAGGAATTAGTTATTTGGATGAGTCATTTAAGTAAGAACAAATTGCTAAACTTATCATCTGAACACAGCTTGGGGATGTAGCTCAGATGGTAGAGCGCTCGCTTAGCATGCGAGAGGTACGGGGATCGATACCCCGCATCTCCATAACTTTTTTTTTTTTTTACAAACCTGCCCAGGACACTGGTTAAACACGTAAACGCCCTAGCATTGAACAATCAGTAGCAGCGTGGAGGGAACGAAGCCATTTTCATTTCCCTCCCAATTCCCCACCAGATTTCTTCATACTTCCGATCTGCCTCTCTCTTTTATCACCCAAATTAGGGTTTAGACACTCAATGAGACTCTCCCTCCTCTAGCTGATGAACAACAGAAATGGATAATCCGTTGACACCGCCGGATGATATAACCGAGAAGAAGAAGAAAAGTTCAGATCCAGAATTTATAAGTTGTTTGCTTCAGCCTCCAACTGCTGATTCAGATCCTACTTACATTGGGACTCGTCGTCTACTTCTTTACAGGAAACTTAACTCTGGTATTGATCGCCGTAAGGTAAATTCTAAATCTCCTCTCTCACTTTCGTAGTTTTTTTAGTTTCATTTCTGGAATAATTTTAATTAGAAATCAATTTAGCATTTTGGTATTTGATTTAAGAGTTTAAGAAGTTAGTTTTGTTACACATTGCCTAGGAGATAGTATCCGTAGTTAGACAACTTAGTTATTTCAAGAATGTTCACTTTTACTTGTACATTGGAGTAGTATCGATGTGAATTGTGGCTTGGATTTGATGACTTCTAGTATATGATGTGTATTTTGTTGCTTACTGAATTTGTTTTGTGTTGAAGGATTGGAAATCGAATGGAAAAGGTTATGTCGCATACCGTAATTGGATTTGTAGACCAAGGAATTGGGAGAGTTTGCATATTCCAAGTGGCCCGAGCACACCTGGTCAAAGGTTAGTGTATAACTGCGATTGTATGCTCTTTGGTTTTGGTTTTTATTAGCATTGATGCATTTTTGTGACATTTTGACTTCCTTGTTCCAATTGTTCTGTAAATTTATGTTTCCATGCGATTCTGACATCAGGGTGATTTACTGATTGATGCATCAGTGGGCGATGGGTTCCGACTCCAAGCCCACTCTCTATTTTGTTAGAGGTGGACAGTTGGGGGGGTTCCAGCAGGGTATGTATGATATACTCTTGCCGATTTATTTCTATTTTCTATGATACTGCCAATGTAATTGCTTTAGTGTCCTTGGAAACCGGTCAAAAGAGCGGTTCTAGGGTACTGGATTCTTAATCCGTTATAGTTGAGAGATGTATTATGTTTCTTTTTTGAAGACTTGTATAACACGTAACGGGTTTTAACTGATTCCCGTTCATGCAGGATTTAAGAAGTGGCAATCTCGGTCGTCGTACAAGTTTCAGCTCAAGCCTGAGTGATAGTGATCGGCCTATACGGAAAGTTGAACCTGCATATTCTTTTGTAGGGATGCATTGCATCTTTGACCATTGCAAAGCATCAGGTACCTTTGATTGTTCTCTTCTTCTTTCGTCTCCGTACACCTTAGTTCTTCTAATTTTTTTCTTTCAAAACAAAGCAAACTAATAAGTTTCAATTACCAGTTACTGTGTTGAAGTTTGGGAACATGAGTTCGGATCTACTTGCTTATGGGGCTTCAGATGGATCCTTGACTGTTTGCAGTGTCTCTCAACCACCTTCTATCGTTAAGCATTTGAGTGGTCATTCAAAAGATGTCACAGGTTGGAATCAAGTGAACACATCATCTATATACTATAGTTTTTCTACGAAAATCAAATGCAGAATTTGTGATTCTTGACTTCCATTTGTTATTCGATTTTTACCTTACAAGTAAGTGATTTCTATATGTTTATTAACCAGTTTATTTATTCACAGATTTTGATTTTTCATCCAACAATCAGTATATTGCTTCAACGTCAATGGATAAGACTGTGAGAATATGGGAGTTATCAGGAGGAAACTGCATTAGAATAATATATGGGGTCTCCCCACAATTATGCATCCGCTTTCACCCAGTGAGTGTACACTGTCCTTGACATTTTTTGAGTGATATCAAGTCTTGTTGTGCTCTTACATTCTTGCTCTTTCACTGCAGGTAAATAACAACTTCCTTTCAGTTGGCAATGGAAATAGAGAAATCAATGTAACTTCTCTTCTCACAACTTAGAAAATGGGATGATATTGCTATGCTCTGAGGTTCAATTTCAAACTTCTGCCTTCAATTGTGTTTCAGGTGATAAATTTCAGCACTGGGAGGATCATTAAAAAAGCAATGTTCGAGAGTGAGGTTACAGCCATGGACCACGACCATACTGGTCAGCTTATATTTTGTGGTGATGCTCAGGTTTGTTAACTTACTTGATCGTAATATGGATTCTATAACAGCCTCAGTTATAAAGGCATGCAACTAAACTGGCTAAAATTCTACAGGGGTGCATATACAGCGTACTTATGGACTCCCACACTGGAGCATTATCCCGGTCACATCGCCAGCGAAGTAGCCTTAAACAAAAATCCCCTACTACAACTGTACAGTATCGTACCTTCTCTCTGCTGGCAAGGGGTCCTGTTCTTTTAACATGTACACAGGATGGAAGTCTTTCCTTCTTCAGGTATCTGTTTTAAGTTTCATCTTGTACTTCTCATCTAATCGGTAGACACAGCTTTGGAATCTTTTTTGAGTCATTTTTTCCTGATGACTGGAGATTTGCCGTGTAGTGTTGCTTTGGAGATACAAGGGTATTTGACTCTCCGTTGTTCACTCAAACTGGCTCCTCGAGTGCACAGTATCCGTGCAACATTCTGCCCACTACTTTCACTTGAAAAGGGAGAATTTATAGGTAGGTACCTTACAGTGTCATGTTAAAAGAGTACTGTGCTAATGTATGTTGTGACATGTTTTCTGAACTTCTTAGAAATATCAACTTCTAAGGTGATCTTCCATATAACATTAGAAACCAAACAAGCACACCCTTGGTAGTGTGTATGCTTGAAACCTGAAATTAGTGTTTAACTTTTAAGTCCAACTTGCTGTTTTGAACTTTTCCTAGATACTACAAGTCTAACCTTTAATCTGATTGTTGAATATGAAGTTGCTGGAAGCGAAGACTCGAACGTTTACTTTTATGACTTGACTCGTCCAAAACACACGTGTGTAAACAAATTACAGGTTTGTGTAAAACTCACTCCTATATAGAGAACCCTCAATGTACTTCCACTCTCTCTGAAAATTTGGTTACTTGCAGGGTCATGGTTCACCAGTTATAGGGATTGCTTGGAACCATGGAGAGAACTTTTTGGTTTCATCAGATTCTGATGGTACAGTGATTGTCTGGAAACGAGCAAAGACTACTAGTTAACGCAACGTTTACACTGAAAGATGACGCTTCCATCATGTGTACACCAAGAAAGAATGAAAAAGGATATCTGTTCACTTGGAAACCACCTTTTGCTCGTGGATCCGTTGGACCACTTGTGATAAAGTGCGTTCCCAAGTACAGCTTTTATTTTCTTCTCTAGTATCTCTACAGTTGTTACAAATCGTAAATTTTGGAAAACAAAATGAAACTTGAGTAGGTGAGTAAGAATTTCTCCACACAAGTCTTCGAATAGTTTTATATATGCTAATGGAATTGGAGAAAGGAAAATCTAGTACCACCCGTTTCTTAAATGAAAAACTAGAATAGTTCAAGGACATGAAGTATGTTATTATTGGATTTTCTCCAACAGAAAATTATCTTTGGAATCACAAAAATGAGAAATTTAGCGAACTTAAGATGTAATCCCAGTTTTGAAACCTAATAGTCCAAGTACTTCCTATGTTGTTGAACTGAAATTGCTCTAGGAAAAAAATTCGCAAGAGAGAGAGAGAGTGAGAACAAACCTGTTAGGTAAAGTTAGGCAAGTAGATAAGCCATCAGAAAAGAGTGCTTGAACTTGGTTGGAACTAGACAGCATTTTCGACCGAGAGAGTCGAGAGTTTAAAAGAAAAGAAGGAAAAATAATTAAAAAAAAAAAAAAGTAATTCCGTTGTCGGGACTTGAAACCGGGTCTCTCGGGTGAGAGTCGAGTATCCTAACCACCTAGACTACAACGGATTGTTGAGATTCTGGTATCTATTCTCTTCCTCGGTACAAAATCTGTCACTTTTCGCGAACAAAATCTAGGTCTTCAATTTCCTTCGTTGTGTCATGAGATGGAACCCGGCTGAGTTTGCTTTAAATCAAACGGCAGTCAATACACACGTAGAAAATTTAAAAGGTGAGGGAGGGGAAACTTCTGCATCTTTTAGTCCGAATATTAAAAAGCTAGTTACACGTCCACGCTGGACGTCAACACCAGCAAATGCTCGAGGGAAAGCCTCGTGTGTGGTGAATCGGAGAACAAGACCTCATTTTGTTATACCAACTCAAAAGACTATTTTCCACCCACGTTTTTCAGTTTTGGAGCAATCCGAAGAAACTTTTATAACAATACAACATACATACCTTGGTTACCATCCACTCAGGTCGTTGTAGTACATCATACCGAAGGCTTGTTTAAAAAGCATCACTTTTAGTTTTGCTGGAAAATCACCTGGTTGAATCTCAGCTGGCCACTCATCACCAGGGGGAACCCTCCCTCCCTTGTTCTCAACTTTAAGTCCAATCTTCCTCCCCATTTTTGCCAGATAACGGGCAGCTTTATTCAAACTCCTCGGATATTGTAATAAATCATCTAGATCTTGACCTTTAGGTGCCCGAGCTTTAATTTCCCTCGCATGAGGCCCCATGCTCGGATCAGAACCCCTATACCCAAAAAAAGACCCCAAACACGTCTTGCAAATACCTGTACCATCTCTACATTTATCCTTACGGCAGTTCCATAGTAACTTAACGAGAGTAGGAATATGAGTCGAAATTCCATGCTTCTCAGCAAGTATGACACCAGCCTTTACACCCATCAGCACTTGAGTGAAAAAAGATTTTGCATCTGCTGAGTACATGGCTGAAGCAGTGACTGGCTTTGCGTGCGAATCAAAATAACTCCATATCCTCCGTAGCCTTTATTCTTTTTATGATGAGGCAAAACGTGTTTGATGATTTTTCACTTTCCAAGAATTAACCCAGATTTCTAATTGTGGCCTCAAAGTACGTAGGCATGTGTTTACATTGAGGTCTATAAACAAAATCTTCTTGCAGCCTCTTCACTGGTAAACAAACAGGTCTAGGTTTCGGTCTCGAATAGTCTTCCTCCTACGAGTCAGAGATAGGATTCCAAGACCCCTTCTCATCTTCCACCTCCGAGTCAGAGATAGGATTCCAAGACCCCCTCTTTGTTGTCATTACATCACATCTATAGATAAACTGGAAAGATAGATAAAGATTGGGGCCGCAAAGATTTCATATATGAGCACATAGATTGTTTGTTATATTTGTATCAACAAGAACTGAACAAATTCAAATGAGGATTTATTACTTACAGTTATTGATACGATTTCTTCGCTCTTTTCTATTGCTGTTGAATTGGTCATACCTACTCCTTCATCTACATTGTCTTCATCTATGTCGTCTCCTGATTGATAATATTCTTCCTCTGAGTAATGATATTCGACAGAACTCACAGGGGAGGCATCTTCTTCTCTTTCTTGTTTACAAGATTATTCTTTAGCAACTGGTAAGCACTTGCCGACATTGACACTGGGACTGGTGCCAACACCAGAATCAGAAGATGTAATACCATCAGAAGTATCAGAATCCACATCCATTGCGGCATTTTCTTAGCCATATACTAGTTGCAATTGATGAAGACTAAGAGAAAAGATAAGACCATAAGCAATTGTTGCACAGACACCACAAATCATCAATTCAAATATTTAGATATAATTCATGAGCACACTAATATGGCTCAGTATAACAGGGATGCAAGTGGCGCATAGTGATTACGCGTTACAGAGTTGCAGACCAAGTCAGTGTGCAGTCAGGATGGCGCGACACTGCGTAGACTGTCAAGTGCTAAGAATGGCATAACCCCGCAGGTCCAATGAAGTGCAAGAATGGCACGACATTTTAAATGCATTTGGCTAAGTAATGAAGCTATTGGCCGACACAATGAAGCTTCATTAAGTAGAAGGCAAGACTAGGCCAAAGTTGCAAGATACAACATGCGATGTTGGCATGTTGGCATGTTCGTGGAATTGAGTTAGTCCAAACTCAAGGATAATGCAAGAAGGTAGAGTAGGCCAAGAGTTGGTCTATGCATTAGTTCAAGGCTGGCCAAAACTTGAATAATGCAAACAAGCTAGTAATACGAGAGTGTGCATTACTATTGTCAAGCAGATTGGCTAAGTGGAGCATATGGCTCCAGATAACCAGATTGAGCTAAGGAGTTGGCATCGATGATTGAAGCATAAGGATTGTCCATGCATTAGCTTAAAGTGATAAGCATGCAGGTCCAAGATGGCTGAGCTTTGGAGCGAGGCACAATTCAGTAAGGCGCAAGAAATGTGCAACTTGGATAAAGTGACGGTTAGGAGTTGGTTACGAGCTTCACAAGCGTGCCAATGATGCAAGACAAGTGATAACGGTCATAAAGTGTGTTTATAACCATATTAGAGTATTCATAACCAACAAGAACAGGTGTGGCACCAGTTGGCATGACAACACAAAAGGTGGCAGTTAAAGTTGGCGGTTATGGAAACTACTTGGACACTTGGCTGTCTAAGGATTGTGCAAGCGGTTGCACAGAAGTTTTGGTTAGTGAGTTTGCTGTATAAATAGTCCTAAGGAGTGGGAAAATTAGTAGGCTTACATAGGAGAGTTTTGTAGACATGTAGTCTCATACTTGGGAGAATAAAGGCATCACCAAGAGGGTGATGGCCTGTTTGGTCCATGTGATGGATTGTTTTGTATAATATTCCTTAATGCAACGAAATGGTTTATTGTGTTAGTTCTTTGTGTTCATTATGTTGTTGATCTTGTGTGAGAAGTGTTGAAGTGCATGGCAGAACCTTTTATGCTTATGGGGGCATGAAGAGTTAGAGAGAAAGAAGAGTAAAGACTTCCTTTGTGCAAAGCCTTTGGAGTGAAGGAAGATGCATACTTTGATGCAAGTATGCCAGGCTGGGTACTTGTGGGTGATGGTGAATCACTGAACCACAGAGTATTGCCGGTCATGTCCCATGAAAATTTTAGGCGATTAAATGGGCGTGTGACAACAGATATCAGAGCGGTGTTTGGGGACAATGTTCTTGATTTTTCTCTCTTTTACTCAAGTTGGTTGTCATTTGTTTGTAAATTCGGAGGTGAATTGTTTGGGTTTCACTAGTATAAAGGCTAGAAGAAGTTGGTCTTGTATGGAAAGATCAATTGGAATGACCTTTGAAGCTTGATGTAGCAGCAGGCCATGAAAGTTTATGACAAAGGTGTCAAAATTCCTTCCCAAAGTGTTAGACGAACATGCGAGAGTCATTGAAAACCGGGTTTTCAAGTGATTGCATGACAAAACTATGGAGTATGTTGACTTCTATGGTGCAAGTCAGGTGTTAAAATCCATGTTTCTCACAAGTATGCAAATATTACGCATTTGCAATGAATTTCTTTGTGGTGTTCTCAGTAGCGAGTACATTACATGTTGTAATGGGGACTTTGCGAAAATTCCTGAATACAAAGAAGTTGTTGGCCTTTGCAGTGGAAAAGAAGATTAATAACATGTCTATGCGATAGATTGAAGGAGTTTTCATCGTAACCAGTTGGATGGAAGATTAAAGATATATCTCTCGAATGCATGTACCTTGGTGGTAATGCAAAGTCTGGTTGTGAACCAGCATTTTTGTGGCAATGTGATGCCATAAAAGAAGAATTGGATGGCCAATTCTTATCTAGCATAAAGCTTATTAAAAGGCTGAAGACAGAAGCGCAAGTTAGGGGAAAAAACCGATACACCATGGTCTTGCGTTTTCAAAGAGTTCTTCGTTGATGCTACATGCGCACAAGGAGTGTGCTTGCACCTGGTTTATGAGTGGGATCAATATGCTTGGACAAGGGTGTCCAAAGACCTGCATTTGATCATAACCACAAGCGGATGTTCTTGTCAACTAAAAATCAGTATTGATACTAAAGTTGATTTTGGAGAAGGGGAAAGACAAGAGTTACCAGTTGTGCATGGAAAATAAAAATGAGTTCCCAGTTTGAAGAAGAATGCGGCATTCTTGCTTCATCGAATGTAGGCAGTGGCGCCTCATTTGCAAGGATTATGGCCTTGTTTGCAATTGTCCAAAGTGTTTATCCGCGAAAGTCATTGAGTGATATGAATTTGCTGAGCTCTACGGTGATGCTCAGAATCACCAAGTTAAGTCTGTTCCAGATGTGCAAAGGTGCACAAGTTTGTGTCAAGATTTGGGTGCTAATTGGCATAGCATGTATGCAACAGTAGTATGAGCCAAATAGGATTTGGGCATGACCAGGATGCATGATGCGGTTGAAGATGTAAGTTAGGACAAATTTTGGATGCGGGAAAGAAGTACAAAGTAGTGGTGATGCATAAGAATGGCATGAGGTCATTTTTGAATAAATCTTCATGAAAGCTAAAGAAAAATGATAGCATCAGTCTAAAAGGAGTATTCAACTAAGTGTCACTTATATTGTGCTTCTTTATGGGAGTTGCATTAGAACGTTGATAGTTGGAAGAGTGCATGTGGAAAAGTGAATTGCTACATTGGGGACAATATGTGTTGTCTCGCTTCCTTTGTTGCTTAGAAGCAAAGTTGAAGTCAGTATTGCAAGACTTGTTAGGTCTTACAAGTTGCAATCAGGTGGTGTGAGTATTTGCTCAAGTTTGAGTATACTTCATTTTGGGTCGAGTAGACCTTGGTGTTGGAATGAAGTTTCTCTATGTAAGGTAGTAGTGAATGAGTGTATTTGAAGTAAAAGATCTTGCCTCTTTTGTTCAAAGTAAAGCTAGTTCGCGTGGAAGATGCTACATAACATATTAAGCCAAAATATGCAATAGAATACGCTGAAAGTAAAAGAAGCAAATAAAAGTTGGTGGCATAGTCGAGTTTGTTGTTGGGAGTTATGTGGAAGTATGAAGGCATTTGGCAGTGAATGCATGGAGTAACGCATCAAGAATGAAGATGTAAGTCCATCAAGTATATGAGTTAAGAGTAACTCATTGTTTGGAAGAACGTGATGTTGTTTTTCTACCACATTAAAGCGTAGCAGTTTGAAAGAGCAGGTGATGCTTAAATTGTTTGTTTCAAAGGCGCGTGAAGAGGATGCTGGTCTAAAGAGACGGTGCGATGTCACGTGTATCCTAAGTCATGACTAGTACAAAAGCCATGCATTTCAATTATGATGTTGCGACAATGCATGCAAAGAACAGCAAGGTGCGGGTTCTTTGGCATACAAATGATGCAAGTCCAAAAAGATGAAGTTTGCAATATGATTTGGAGGCCAAATCTAGTGAAAGTCCTGAAGTTTGCAAAGTGCAGCAAAGGATATAGGTTGTGGCGCATACCAAGAGTGGTATGAAATCATATGGTGCATACCTTAAGACATGGTATGATTTGGTGTAGGCACATATGATTGAAGAATGAAGCCAAGTCTTCTATAAGTCCTATTATGTTTCTTGGTGCAACTAAAGTCGGAATATGAAGGCATAAGATAATGGCAATGATCGGTGTGATCAGTTGGGGAGAATTGTTACTTGCGTACACTTAGGCGCAAATGATTCATTCGAAGTTCAAGCACAATTCAGGGAATTGGCAAGAAGAATTTCCAAGTTGCATTTGGGTGTTGATGTGCGATTGTAGTGGGAGTTGGAACGTATGCGCAATGTGAAAACAACAGTACAAGTCAGTAGGATCAATGGCAAGGCAGTAAGCTAAGTGATGGCGTTTGGTAATAGGTAGAAAGAGTTGGCAAGAATGAAGGCCAAACAAGTTTGCTGAATTCTGAGAATGTGGCTCAGAAGTGTACAAGGCCGGTGAACAAGTATGTTGAGTCTACTTGGTTGCATTCAACGAGTACGTTGAAAATATTGGGTGTGGGAGGTCTATAACAGGGATGCAAGTGGCGCATAATGATTACGCGTTACAGAGTTGCAGGCCAAGTCAGTGTGCAACAGGGATGGTGCGACACTGCGTAGACTGTCAAGTGCTAAGAATGACATAACCCCGCAGGTCCAATGAAGTGCAAGAGTGGCACTACATTGTAAATGCATTTGGCTAAGTAATGAAGCTATTGGCCGACACAATGAAGCTTCCTTAAGTAGAAGGCAAGACTAGGCCAAAGTTGCAAGATGCAGTTGGAATGTTGGCATATCCGTGGAATTGAGTTGGCCCAAACTCAAGGATAATGCAAGAAGGTAGAGTAGGCCAAGAGTTTGTCTATGCATTATTTCAAGACTGGAAAAATCTTGAATAGCAAACAAGCTAGTAATGCGAGAGCGCGCATTATTATTGTCAAGCAGATTGGCTAAGTGAAGCATATGGCTCCACATAACAAGATTGAGCTAAGGAGTTTTCCTCAATGATTGAAGCATAAGGATTATACGTGCATTATCTTAGAGTGATATGCATTCAGGGCCAAGATGGCTGAGCTTTGGAGCGAGGCACAATTCAGTAAGGCGCAGGAAATGTGCAACTTGGCTAAAGTGACGGTTAGGAGTTGGTTACGAGCTTCACAAGCGTGCCAATGATGCAAGACAAGTGAGAAAGGTTATAAAGTGTGGTTATAACTATATTAGAGTATTCATAACCAACAAGAACAAGTGTGGCACCAGTTTGCGTGACAACACAAAAGGTGGCAGTTAAAGTTGGCGATTATGGAAACTACTTGGACACTTGGCTGTCTAAGGCTTGTGCAAGCGGTTGCACAGAAGTTTTGTCTAGTGATTTTGTTGTATAAATTGTCCTAAGGAGTGGGAAAATCATTAGGCTTACATAGGAGAGTTTTGTATACATGTAGTCTCATACTTGAGAGAATAAAGGCATCACCAAGAGGGTGATGGCCTGTTTGGTCCATGTGATGGACTATTTTGTATAATCTTCCTTAAAGCAATGAAATGGGTTTATTGTGTTAGTTCTTTGTGTTCATTATGTTGTTGATCTTGTGTGAGAAGTGTTGAAGTGCATGTCAAAACCTCTTATGGTTATGGGGGCATGAAGAGTTAGAGAGAAAGAAAAGTAAAGACTTCCGTTGTGCAAAGACTTTGGAGTGAAGTCAGATGCATACCTTGATGCAAGTATGTCAAGCTGGGTACTTGTGGGTGATGGTGAATCACTGAACCACAGAGTATTGCCGGTCATGTCCCATGAAAATTTTAGGCGATTAAATGGGCGTGTGACACTCAGTGAGAGCCATCTGAGTATACTGATAATACAGGTCCAATTCATATAAAATGTCGAGGATACATGCTCAATGTGATCAAACAAACTTCATTTAATCTAAAAGAAAAAGAAATCCTTCATGAGCTGTTGTGGGATCTTAACTCAGATAAGTCAAACACAGCAACAACAGAAGAAAAAAAAATATACATTATTTATCTTTGATTTGCTTAACTAGACAATGAAAAATAACTTGGGGTCCCTTTTAACAGATGACCAAAAAATTATAACAAAATCCTTTGCCAAACAGATGAATGAAGAGATAAGAAAGAAACATAATTTCATTGTACCAAAAAATGGCAATATCTAGCAACAATGTATTTAAGGTTGTGTGTTCACTGTAGTGTTCATGTATATATTAATCAAAGCACCATATATGGCTAAAGCTATAACTTGCAGTGAAGTTAATGTGGTTTTTCTTACTTGGAGGCCAAAGGAGTTACGGTTTCTGAAGTATGTTGTAATGGATTAAGAGATATAAGAAGTATAAATATAACTGCGATAGAATGACTGCTCATCATTGTTTCAAAACACAGTTTAATTAAGGAATCTAACCTTAATATAATACTTCTTGATGATCTCCCCGATAAATGCGGTATTAGCCTTCCTTATAATACCATATAATTCTTACACTTTGTTTACACCCTTCATTAGCTGTCACTATGAGCTGTAATTCTTGTGTGATGTCAGTTTCTCATTGGTCACTTGTTTCTCTTCTTCTTATTGGTCTTGTATAAATATCTGGTCTGTAAGTTCCTTTAATGTGTAACAATAGTTTCTCTTTTCAAGATTGTCTTTAATAACATTTTCACCATTAATGGATTTCTTCTGATTCTACTATGGTATCAGACTGAGAATCTGGTACATTCTCAGGGTTTGATCCTTATTTCCGCTGCTTCTTTTCAATCTTCCTTCTTCAATCTTTTTAAACTGCATCTTTAATTCATTTTATTTCATTTTTTCTTTCTCAGATCTACTTTCTTGATCTTCTTTCTCTGTTCATGATTCAAGAATTTCCAGAACTTTCATCAAATATGGAAAATCCAACCTCCAATTCTATTACCAAAATTCCTCTCAATCAATTACTAGGTTTTGTTCATCTGAAGTTGAAGGATGACAACTTCATCACATGGAAAAATCTGATGCTTCCTGTTATTCGCAAGTTCAAGATCATGACATTTCTAGATGGTTTTCATCCTTTTCCACCTCAATTCACCAATCCACGGAATCAGGTCAATGGAATTGAAAACTCACTCTACACAAATTGGATCGATGAAGATGCTACAATCATTATATAGATTCACTCAACAATCTCTGATTCTGTCATCGCTTACTTCTCCAATTCAACTACTTCTCATCACCTTTTGGACTAGCATCGATGAACGCTTCTCTAGAGCATCTTCTACTCACTCGATTCAACTCAGAACAAAGCTTCTATCGCTCAGACAAGGTACAAAATCAATTCCAACTCTAATTGGTGAAATCAAAACTTTAACTGATCAGCTTGTTGCTGCTGGAGAGTACATCTCAGATAATGAATTAGTTGTTGTGACTTTATCTGCACTTAACTCCGATTACATTCCTTTCGCAACTTCTATGCGTCATCGTTTTCCACCTATGACCTGCATTGAACTGCATAACAATCTTCTCAGTGAAGAGGTTGTTTTTAGTGAAAGGGATCAATCCTTACTTGTTGAGTTTAATAACAAAGCTTTTGCTGCTCAAATGAATGCCTTTAGAGCTTTTGGAAGAGGTAATTATCCTGGTTATACTGGAGGTTATCATGGTGGTAGATCTGGTTACTTTAATCTTTCAATTGGTAGAGCTGGTGGAAGATTTGGTTCTTTTGGTAGAGGAAGATCTCAATTTCCTGGTCGTGGTTCCACCTCTACAGCATCATCTTCTTATTCTCAACCTTCTGCTACTCCACCACCACCAAATTTGTTGACCCCTGAAGAAGAAGTAATATGTCAAATTTGTGGTTAAACTGGTCATACTGCTTTGGAATGCAGAAATAGATTGAATTTCATTTATCATAACATCCACACACCACATCATCTTAGTGTTATGCTTGCTTCAGCTAATATCATGGGTGAAAATCCTTGGTTTGCTGATACTGGTGCCAACAACCACATCACTCCTGATCTTCATGAGATGCAAGATTCATATGCTTACACTGGTTCTGAGTCAATTCAAGCTGCTAATGGTGAAGGTATGCAAATTTCTTATACTGGTTTCTCTTTGAAATCTACTCCCAATCATCAGTTCAATCTAAATAATGTTCTCTTAGTACCTCAAGCATCTCAGAACTTACTATCTGTCCATAAGTTTACCTCAGACAATCATGGCTCTATAACCTTTGATGCTTCTGGTTTTTCTGTGAAGGACTTATCCACTGGGAAGATACTTTTACAAGGCCCTCACAATAATGGTCTCTATCCACTTCACTTCATTCACAACTATTCAAATAAAGATTTCTTTGATGTAACAACCAATATTTCAGCTGAAGTATGGCATAAGAGACTGGCTCATCCATCATATCAAACTATGAAGCATGTTTGTAGTTCTCTTCATCTACCAACTGTACTCAAAGGTCCTTTGTTCTGTACTGAATGTCAATTAGGTAGAAGTCACAAACTAACTTTTACTTTGTCTTCTCATTGTAGTACTAAACCTTTAGAACTCCTCCATCTTGATCTTTGGGGTCCTAGTCCTGTCATTTCTATTTCAGAATTTAGATACTATGTCAACATTGTGGATGACTATTCTAAATTCTGCAGGATATTTCCTTTGTATGACAAGATAGATTTTAAAAAGATATTTTTTCAATTTAAGCTTCAAGTTGAAAATGAATTACAATCTGAAATTGTTGTTGTTAGAACTGATGGTGGAGGTGAATTTGTCAACAAAGAGCTATCTTCTTTTCTCATTGATTCACGTATTCTTCATGAAATTTCTTGTCCAGACACACCTGAACCGAATGGTGTGGTAGAATCAAAGCATATACATCTTGTTGATGTAGGTAGAACTTTCTTACTTCAGTATGGTATTTCTTCTTCCTTTTGGGTTGAGGCATTTACTACTGCTAACTACACTATAAATAGACTTCCTACAAGATCAATTCAGTTTCAGTCTCCATTTGAGTTGCTTTATCACAAAAAACCTGATTATACATATCTTAGATCATTTGGATACTTATGTTTTCCTTGTCTAAGACCTTACACCAAAAACAAACTTGAACCAAGAAGCTCTTCCTGCATCTTTATTGGTTACAATAATCATCATCAGGGTTACAGATGCATGGACATCTCCACTGGAAAAGTGTACATTTCAAGACATGTCATTTTTCAGGAACATGTTTTTACTTTGAAGAATTCTTTGTCTCCACACCCTGTTTTGGATATGAGTAATGCAGTATCATCTGTTGTTCCACCAACACCACAAGAAGTTTCTTCTGATTCTCTTATTTATTCTCCAACTGATACTACTGCAGTTATTACTACATCATATACTACTGTTGCTGACACAGTTTCTGAGAATGTTGCTCCATCATCTGAAGGTGTTATTGTTACTGGTACCTCTGACTCTCCTGAAACTTCCAACAGTCATCAAATGATTACTAGAGGTAAAGCTGGTATTTTTAGACCAAAGGTTTATTCAACTCACCATGCACTATCTGCAAATCTGCAAGCTCAACAACTACCTCATGTACCTACTTGTGTCACTCAAGCTCTAATATGTCCTAAGTGGAGCAAATATCTAGTGGAAGAACATACTGCCCTTCAAGTTGCAGGTGTTTATTCTCTGGTTCCTCCTCATCCTTCACAAAATGTTGTAGGTTGTAAATGGGTGTTTAGGATTAAACAAAATCCAGATGGTTTTATTGATAAATTTAAAGCTAGGCTAGTAGCCAAGGTTTTCATCAGCAAGAGGGCTTGGATTATATTGAAAAATTTATCCCTGTAGCTAAACCAACTACTATTAGAATCATTCTATCTCTAGCTGTCAACTTTAACTGGTCTTTATCTCAGCTTGATGTTAGTAATGTGTTTTTACATGGAGATCCCACAGAGGAAGTTTATATGGTTCGACCACCTGGATTTGTGGACAAAGAGTATCCTAATTATGTTTGCAAGCTTCACAAATCTTTGTATGGGTTAAAGCAAGCCCCCAGGTCCTGGTATGATAAGCTACTTCAAGTTCTGCTTTCTTATGGCTTTAAACCTTCAGCTGGAGATTCCAGTTTATTTGTTCAAAAACATCAACACATAATAATTATCATTCTTATTTATGTTGATGACATTATCATTACTGGAGCTCTAGTGTTTATTGTGTTGAACTCATCACTCAACCACAACAACATTTTTCTTTAAAGGATATGGGTCCAATTCACTATTTTCTAGGCCTTGAAGTCAAGAGAAATGAAAATAGTTTATTTCTCTCTCAGACCAAATATGCACTAGATTTATTAGATAAATTTGATATGGATGGTGCCAAACCTTGCTCTTCTCCAGTCCCTGTAAACTACAAGCTTTTGGCAACCTCAGGCATTGTTCTACAGGATCCTACTCCTTATAGATCACTTGTTGGAGCATTGCAATATCTCACTTGGACAAGACCTGAGATCAGCTTTGCAGTCAATCAGGTTTGTCAACACATGCAATCTCCAACCTCAGATCACTTGAAAGCTTCCAAGAGAAATTTAAGGTAAATAAAACATACGATTGATTATGGTATCCTGTTTACTAGAGGTCTCTCTGTTGTTCATGGGTTTAGTGATGCAGATTGGGCTATTGACCCTGATACAAGAAGAAGTACTGGAGGTTACTGCATATTTTTTGGCTCTAATCCTATATCTCGGTCCAGTAAGAAACAACCTATTGTGGCTAGATCTTCTACTGAAGCTGAATTTCGAAGTTTAGTTAATTCTGCTGCAGAAGTAATCTGGGTGTGTAAGTTTCTTACTGATCTTCATGTCTTTCTCCCTGTGGATCCATCTCTACTATGTGATAACAAGAGTACTATCTCCTTCTCCTCTAATCCTGTGTTTCACACTAGAATAAAATATCTAGCTATAAACTATAACTTTGTTCGTGAATTAGTTCAGTTACAGGATTTGAAGATTTCTTACATCTCCACTATTGATCAAGCTGCAGATATTTTCACCAAGGATTTAGCAGGACCTCGATTTGAACTTCTCAGAAACAAGCTGAAAGTGCTTCCTCAGTCTGCCCACTTCAGCTTGCGGGGGGCTAATAGCACATAATTCTGACACTTTGTTTACACCCTTCATTAGTTGTCACTATGAGCTGTAATTCTTGTGTGCTGTCAGTTTCTCATTGGTCACTTGTTTCTCTTCTTCTTATTGGTCCTGTATAAATATCTGGTCTGTAAGTTCCTTTAATGTGTAACAATAATTTCTCTTTTCAAGATTGTCTGTAATAATATTTTTCACCAGTAATGGATTTCTTCTGATTCTACTACCTTACACAATCATCCCTTCTAGTAACGACAGTTCTTAGTAAGTTCAGTGTTTTCTACTCAAATAATCCATAAGCACACTAAAGAGTCATCATAGTATAATTCATATAAAATGTCCAAGATACATGCTCAATGTGATCAAATCATCAAACAAAATTTATTTAATCTAAAAAAAAAAAAAAAAATCCTGATCATCCCTTCTAGTAACGACTGTTCTAAGTAAGTTCAGTTTTTCCTTTTCTCCTCAAATTTTGATCTTATATGTTTAGTCTTTGTTTATCGTAAATACAAAATTCAAGTTATGGAATTCAAAGGCGATATCACGAGAATAATACCTATTACGAGCAGAAACCCTTGATAGCATCGTTGCGCAAAATTAAGAATAGATTCGAAAGAAGTTGCAGGTATTTCACCTCTACCAATCTCCTCCTGCACCCACAAATTATAAGGAAAGAAAAACAATTTCGTCAATAAAATCAATTCCACGAAAAATAATTCTAAGATAAAACCAAATAAAAAATATAGAGAGAGATACTTACAATTTTAGAACAATCCCGATCCCTGATGCTTGATCCAGCTTCCGCGTCTGCCTTTCAAATTAATACTGTAATACTGATCTCAATAGACAAAACGGGTTGTACTTAAAAAGAAAATGAGGTCTATAAGGTGGGAAAAAGTAGTAAAAGGATAATATTTGACTTTTTATATATGGAAACCAGCCTACTTTTCCGATATACTACTCGAATAAGAAAACTCTCCTTATATATATGATACAAAGAGAGAAGGAAGTAAATATTTAGGTATGAATGTTTCACTTTTAGTTTGGACCCTTTGGTATAAGGGTGCTCTAACTAGAGATACGTTATTCAGAGATGGTGCAGTCATAAGTTCTCTACTTTGCTTTTTCACTGACACTAATCAAGAAACCTTCACATCTTTTTTTGCGTTTTTAAGAATACTTCCAAAATTTGGAACTATTTTCGTTGACCGTTTTGGTATAGAAGAAGGAGTTTTTCCTGAGTCATTGAAAGCTTCCATTTGGAGTCGGAAGTCTGCAAAATCTATATCTAGGAAGCACGAGATTTGGTCTATGTTGCCTTTTGTGATTTGGTGGATTATATGGCAAGAGTGCAACAACATATGCTTTTCTAACAAGTCTAGAGATAGCAAGCAACTAACTTTAGCAGTCAAATGCACCCTCTTCTATAGGTCTCTGCATACAAAGATTTTTTATGGTTTCTCTTTATCAACTTTGTTATGAAAAGGTTTTTAATTGTTTGAGATGTGAATTGAAACTTGTTGCGCATACTATTTCTGTTGGGGACACTTCTTTCGCAACTGAAATACGTCTTGGACTTTTAAACTTAAAATTGATCTGAGTTGTCGGTGGAAAAGGCCTGGGGAGGGTGCTTCTATGATTAACTCTGATGGTTCTTTGTGTGATGGTATGAGTGGTTTTATAGCTATCATTAGGAATGTTAGTGGTGTTTTTTTGGCTACTGTGGAAGGTTATAGTACAATTATTTTTGTATTAAGGCATGAGTTACAAGGGGTTGAGATTGGGCTTATGGTTGTTATCTCTAATGGTTTATAAGAGATCAATTGTGTTTAGATTTCATGCATGTACTGGTGTTACTTAATGGAGAGAATCCAGTCCCTCCTCGGAATTTTACTTATATTTGGAGACATATTGTTCATCTGAGGAAGCAGTCTAATTGGATTACGGTGGAACACATCTATCGTGAGACTGATAGGGCAGCTGATTGGCTAGAATGGATTGATATTCCTTCTTCCTATGAGGTGTTGGATTGGTATTGTTTTAAGGAAGAGTTTGAAGGCATCATAGAGGATGATAGAAGCCAGAAGGTTTATTATTGGTTATGAGCTGTCTTCCTAGCTAGTTATTTTTAGGCTTGTTTAGTTTTCTTTTTGTGGGTTTGAGCCTTAATCCTAGTTGAATATGTCAAAAAATTTAAAAAATAAATAAAATAATACTCCCTCTGTACCACATATATAGGCAGAGAGGGTCAATTCTCTTAGATTAAGAAAAGTACACTGGATTCACAATATTTTATGTTTTTTCATGTTTTACCCTTTGTCATATTGATAACACAATTATCTATGTACCATAAATAAGGGAGAAAAGAGGAGGGTACCCAAATACACCACAATCTTTTAAATATCCACCTACAAGTCCTCTCACCGAAAGTGATCGTTTATGGATAAAGTCGAGACAATGCAACAAATCGGTATTCACACTTTGTGTGATTGTCTATGGATACGAGATCGAGACAATATGACTACCAAAGTGTGATACTTGATAATAGGTTCGGACTTAACCAAACTCTATAGGATCACTATCAAGTATTTACGGAGTTAACGTTTGTGTATTTTACTTTTAATTATAATAAATAATTATAATTGCGGAAATAGAAAAGTAAAGGACACAGCAATATTTTGTTAACGAGGAAACTGCAAGTGCAGAAAAACCTCGGGACCAAGTCCAGAATTAAATACTCGCAGATTAAGCCGTTATACAAAATCTAAACCAACTTTGTATAGTTGAGACCAAGCAACTACCCCTAGTTCACTTAGTTTCCTCAGTATCCTTGCGCTTCCGACTTCGATGAGTGCACGCACTGGAACAATTCCTTTGGATCATATTGTAAACTGTAAAGGAACAACATATCTGTTTGGTAACAACTCTTTAGATTCTTTCAAGATAAATGTTAGACCACTGCTCGGTTGAACTCGCAAGAGTTGCTATCTCAAGCTTGTTTGTCAATATTATTGATCAAAACTATAAGTCTTGATTTCTAGTCTACTTATAGTGATGTTTCAGACTAGGATAGATTGTGTAGTTGAGCATTAGACTTCGCGGCGTTCATCAATTGAAGACAAAGAACTACTAAGGAGAGCTTGTGGAACTTCATCAACAAAAGGTATGTGGAGACTAAAACTCATCTATTACTTGGAAAGTATATTTCTACTCTGTATTCTATATTGAGACAAAATTCGTGTTACTATATAATATTCGATTATGCACATTTGAGATTTCGAGTTGATTTTAACTCGCTTACATAATTCTAGAAATATGTCTGTAAGCTTTCGCTTCAACCAAGTTCATCTTATATTCTTGACGAAAGTCAAAAGATGATCATGTGAAAATCTCCGAGTAACATCTTACATGGTTTATATGATACAATCATTTGATGTAGACTTGGAATGTTTCGTTATGATTATTTCAATAACTTGAAAATTGCTTTGATGCTAATTGTGTGTGAAAACGGCTATTGTCATCCTCTAAGAAAGTTTCAATGATTGAAATAGAGTTTAGAATACTTAACATCATTGGATTATGAACATGGTATGCATTCATGCATGTATGTGATCCATGACCGGAACTATAGTATGCATACTCGTATGCGTACTTGTAGTTGTGGAATTCTGGGTACCTAAGTACACATACCCGTACGCGTACTGGCGAAGGGTTTGGGTCCGAAAATTTCTGTTGTGTTTGGAAGTATGCGTACCCGTTTGCATACTAGCGAAACCCAAACTCAGACCGGGTACTTAAATATGCGTACCCGTTTGCATACTTGAGTGGTTAAAGTTCTAAGATCGGTTTGTTCATGAACTAATCCATTTATATAATAAGTAATTTATTCTTTGCAAATCGTGGCTATAATGTTCATGAATTGATTCGAGTGAATCAGACTGATTTTGCTTCAATTGTGTTCTTGTATACTTCTATGAGAATATAGCAATTGAACAAATCTATAACTAGTTTCATTTGAGTCATTTGAACTAGTTTTGGTTAAGATGAATAAGGTTGATATGAGAGTGTTCATATAGCTAACCTCGTTTAACTACTATTGAGACAACATAGTGTACATGTTTAGGTATGGTTACCCAAACCTAAATGAAGGTACATTCATTTGTGTATAACAAGCTAAGTTCGATCTAACGGTTGAAAGATATTAATGTAGCACGATGGTGAGAAGAACGCAATACGGAGATTGCTAGGGATGCAAAGGAAGAAATAGATGAGAAATAGACGAAATTGATAAAGAGATTAAGAAAAGATAAAAAGATAATTCGTATAAACGAATAATAAGATTGATAATAATATTGTTTGATAATAGATTGATAACCCTAAGACAAACGTATGCCTGTTTATATAGGCTACTCGTTAACTAAAATAATTAGAGTTCTAAATAAAGAGAAATACTAAAAAAGTAAATAATATATCTTGTAGGATAATGCATAGATGTCCTACATCGGTCCACCCTTCTTGAGAGAAACTCGGCCTCGAGTTTTCATCATAGAACATGAGATATTTTTCTCCGTCCAACAACTTACCACGATCAAACACAAAAGTCATTGCTCTAGGGATGAAAAACTGAAGTAGCCAAGAAATATTGTTCAAAGCATCATGAAATGCATATTTATACTTCCCACGATCGAACATAAAACTCACATCATTAGTATTTGAATCAACCCTGCGAGCAGCAGCTACGAGTACAGATAATGCTTCTCTGAAACTTTGAACTACACTTTTGAGTGCGCATTCAAATGATTCGTTCCTCCGTTGATCCAAGAAATAGAATAGTCCCTTGACTTTAATATCTACATTTATGTTTTGAAATAAACTCCACCATACAAGTCTTCTAATTTCCACGTAGCGTCTTGCTTCAACTGTGCAATCTAGAAGAGTTCCAACCAACAACGATGCAGCAGTAGGCGGTGAAAAGAATATTATATTTGTGTCAACCTCGTTCGTAATGACTAATAATTTCTCATCTCCTCTTTCCACTTGGTTTACCCAAAACACGTCTTTGTCAAAACAATCTATCCATCATACAATTCGTGTTGATTTTCCATGGACAAATCCAATTCTTTACAATAGGGAAATTTTGCATGAGTAAGGGCATCTTCAATCGGACTAGTCTCATTTGATGGTTTACCATATATGGATGGACAAATCCAATTCTTTACGGTAGGGAAATGGTTTTATTTACAGTAGGAAAATTGTTTCCCGAGACAAACAGATACGATTGTAGACAAACAGAAACGACCGTTGTATATTGGTGCGGTTGTATCAAATTGAGCCGACTGTATCAGGTTGATGTGGCATCAGTCATTTGGCAACAATAATATTACGACCATATTTTCCCAACCCTTATAAATTTAACATAAAACCAATCTTCACTTTTCACAACAACTTCATTCTTCTCTACATATTTTCAACACAAATTCAATCTTCTCTACATGTTTTCAACCCAATTTAACACTCATTTAACTACAATTTCTCAATCTCAAGATTTTTATCGTAAAAGAAACAAAAAACTACCTAGAAATAAACATAGTCAAGTTTTACCAAGGATCGACAAGAAGATTCGGATGAAGAGAACGATTCCACTCTACTTTTTGGTCGAGAATTAGCATCAAGTCAAGGTCATCTGTCTATAAAACTCATCAAAAATCAAGAGGTGGAGGTACATGCCCATGGATTGAAGATCAAAATGGAGGGACATCCTACTGGTGAAGGGTCTCAAGCTGCATTTCAAGTATACAGGGGGGCAAGTATGACAGAAGCTGGAGAGGGACTGAGTAGTTATAATTATGTCTTATTTAATATTTGTAACTGAAACTGAGGTTATAATTAGAACTAACTATTGCAAGGAAAGGAAACTATTATTAAATTTTTTTTGATATTCAATTAAAATCTATAGAAACATCTTTATCTAGTAGTGTGTCTACTTTCTAACATCCCATACGTGTTATCAAAAAAATCCTTTTGGACTGCGTAATGAACTTAATAAGGAAAAATTCTTCTTTTTCATCTTCGTCATTCCTCTCGAGCTTACAATACAACATCATCATTTGTTTCAATTGTAAGTCGATAATGATTAACAAGCTGAACCGAAACTATAAAATCTTCAATTTCTTTTTTTATATCTTGAAATTGACAAAATCACTCAGCCGCATTTCGGTTATTGGGGTTATTTGTATCATTACATAAGTTTTCATATATTTTATGGATATAAATGATACTCGTTAATCCATTTTGACATCGTTACACTCCCATAGTCGGATAACAAGCTACGTAGTTTCGAAAAAGCGACAAATATTCATCTATCATAAACTCTGCGGGATCAATATACGGTTGAGACATTGCTTAGAAAATTTGTGGATGTAGAAGGTGTAATTTGTGAGAAGGTGTGGTTTTACAGTTGAAATCAGTTCAATATATAAGGAGTGGGTTGAGAGTCGTTGGATGAAACTAGTCGTTGTCAGCTCAACCGAAGGCATCTCGTCTCAGTGTAAGAGGAGACTCGTCTCTGTTTGAGATGTGAATCGGCCCAGGTGAGGCCGGTAGGCCATGTTGATGTGCTCATCTGAGGCTTAGATGGGCGGCTCCATCTGAGACTCGATGAAAAAATACCTCATTTTTGAGGGTTTTTCCATCCATTTTACTTGTTTGGCAGTCCCACTGTGAGTACTAAAAATGCAAATATGCTTGTTTGTCAGTCCCATTGGACTTTCCCTAAAACCAATATTTGAAGAAGAGAGATATATCCTCAAATATGTAAAAGAGAGATGTGGTCCATAATGTGGGCAAAATAGTGAAGTTATAATATTTGACTTTTCATTTATGGAAACTGTTATAGCACTGCCCGGTCGAACTCGCAGGCGTTTCTATCTCAAGCTTGTTTGCCAAGTTTAGTTGATCAAAACTATATACTTGATTTCTAGTTTACTTTCAGGTGAATTTCACATGACCATATTTTCACTTTCGTCAAGAATAATGATGAACGTAGTTAAAGCGAAAAGCTTTCCAACACATATTTCAAGAAAGATATAAGCGAGTTAAACTCAACTCGAAATATCAAATGTGTATAATGTATTATAAAGTCTATATAGCTATACGACTTTGTCTCAATAGGAGATATAATAGGATAGACTTCTGAGTGACAGATGAGTTCACGTCTCCACATACCTTTTGTTGATGAAGTTCCACAAGCTCCCCTTAGTAGTTTTTCGTCTTCAACAGATGAATGCCTTGAAGTCTAAAGCTCAACTACACATTTTATCCTAATCCGAGACATAACTAAAAGTAGACTAGAAATCAAGACTTATAGTTTTTACAACTAAACTTGACAAACAATCTTGAGATAGCAACGCTTGCGAGTTTGACCGAGCAGTGCTCTAACACTCTCCCCCTTTGTCAATTTTTTTGACAAAACTATCAATACATATGGATTACAAAAGAAATAAACTTTGTAGCATCTCATCCAAATGCTTGGTTCTTCAACATTCTTTGAATTCTTCGTCACTCCAAGTACGCTGGTGATTCTGAACGTGTTCAACTCAGCATCATAGTTATTGAAGATTCGTAGCCATAACATTAAAAAAATAGATGTTCTCGATTATTGTTATACAGTGTCATAGTATTATTGCAAAGCATCAAAGTTCAATTGTATCACAACTTTGACAATAATATTACGGTGATATATATCATTCCCCCTTAATCAATACTTCATCTCACAATGAAAACCACTTCCCCTTACATGATGATCCGTAAACCATATGCATGTAGTGAGAACTACCAAATAATTCTCCCCCTTTTTGTCAATATAAATTGGCAAAGGTACGAAAACTAGCGGGATCATAATGAAATTCTCAAAGAGATTATTCATGACTAAAAGAGAATATATCAACTTTGTTTCGATGATTTCACATAGGCGAAACTTAGTGTATTCATCAAGGAGTTTATAAAGATACAAGATAACTCCTACAATATTACACAGTCGCACTCCCCACAAAGATTTGGCAATTAAGCACAAGTTCAATTAATAATGAACCCCCATGTATCTTACTCCATAGTCTATTTGAAACTTACCTCTTTTTAAGTTTCACGATATTAGCTTGAATCTAATCAGGTTTTCATCTAACGGTGAATATTGAATGCTTTGTTACTAAGCTAAAATTGATTGCAAACCCTGATTTGAAAGACTATATAAGGGAGAACTCTAGCAACTGGCAAACCTAATCCTCACACCTTATGTGACGGACCGTAAAATTACGCCTTTGGCGCGTTTCCCCGCAGGCCTTAACTCCCCCGGTGCGCCATGATGAAGCTAGGTCCGGGCCTTAGAGCTAGGCAAATACACGTCCATTCTCCCTAGCAAGCATGCTCGTGGAGCATGATAAAACTAACTTAGCTTCCACACCGTTCCAACTCACCCTTGATCCGTAAACGGTTTATTTAAGAAAACAAGAACTTTCCTAAAACGACAAAAACAGCCTTTTGAAGCTCTAAATGATGGAATTTGGCTATATTCTGGGGACCATGTGGATCTATAGATTGACATGTCTTGATCTTTGGGCCGTTTCCCATCAAAATGGACTCCTCTTGATCTAAATTACGACACTCGGGTTTTTAGCCTCCAAATAGTCTATAGTTTGCTCTTTGTAGCTTGATAGGAAGTATGAGCATCCACTTGCTGGCATGCAACTAAGCCTCATAAATATTGACCACAATCATCTCTTGCATCGAGTTATCGATCCTAGATGATATGAGGGGCCACTCTGCCGCAATCATCTCGCAATTAGATGATATGAGCGACAACATGCTGGACCGGCAATGTTGCAACTCATTACGGATGCCTACGTACCCTTCCCTACTCTAAAGGGATCAAGCACAAACCGTAGTTCATCCTCGAAGGGACAGAATCTTAACCAACTCGTTTGCAAGGCCGTAGCCTAGCAAAAATGGTAATAACCTGGTCTGTAGGTCATTCCGTCAAGATGCACAATGATTATGTATCATCGGGTCCGCGACATGGCATAGTGATGCCTAAGCATCAAATGCCCTCTTCGCAAGGCTACACAGCTATAAATGAGCCTTAAGCATCATTTATACTCTTCCGGCTAAGCTATGAAGCTTACTTGATACATAGTCCGCATATGCACCTTCAACCAAGTACCCCTCCCTATATATGTCTTAATGTAATTTCTACAAGTATGCTTAGGGGAGCAAATTAAGATGCTTGATTCACTGTTCATCGCAATAATTGCGTTACTTCGCAATGGTTGCGTTACTTCACAATGATTGTGTTCATTCGCAATGATTGCTTACAATGATTGCGCAACACTCATTAGGCCAGCCCTCTCTGGCCTGATGCACAATGATTGTGCGATATTGACTCTAAGACAATAACTTTCGTAATGCGCAATTATTACGTTGCAAACTTAATGCCACCTACCCAACTGGCCTGATGCATCATGATGATGCAACATTGACCGTTGGCCAAATGCCAAACATAAATGGCGCGACATTGGCGTTAAGACAATCTACCGCGTACCACGCGATAAAAGATTTAGATGAGGCTTCATCTCAGGATGCGCCATGCTAAAAACACAGGGTGTTACACTCTTCATCCCTTTAAAGAATTTCGTCCTCGAAATTCAAAACCAAAAACTATTGTGGAAAATATCTTCGGTTTGGATTTCCTGAGCAAAAGTCCCATACCAGATGCTCAGAAATCACGGGTTTCTTCAAGTTATCGTGAACAACAATTTAGACCTTCTGAGCAACCGTACCATACCGCCTGCCTAGGAATCCAAAAGTACCCACAACAATATCAAGAATCGCAATTGGTCAGTGCCAAGAGGATATCTCGACCAGGTATCCTAGATGGCATCCCATACTACCACCCAGAAATCCCTAAGGTTCACAAGTTTAAAGATGTCATCGAAATGACAATATTTTAGCACAGTACTGTGTGGAACAGTTTCCAGTTGCCCACCGTCCCTAATGGTCATCCAGGTTGCCACTCGTAAGTGGAATGCTAGCCCGGCCTGACAACGCACACCCTTGGCTAGTTCCCAACAAGTGGGGATGATCAGTCCCATTGTCTACACACCGTCCCAGGAGGTCTTCCGGATATCCACTCGTAAGTGGGTTTCCACTTAGGCCAGGCAAATTCACAGTACTTGAACAAGATCAACTCGATTCATATAGTAACTGGTTAAGCAATTACAAACTCTTTCTGCGCAAAAGTTGGACTACTCTCCAACTTTAAGTTTCCATTAAGGAAAATACTCTCCAATGAGTGCACTCCGCACAAGTCCCTAGAGTTTTCTCGGAACTTGCTCCTATACCAACTGTGACGGACCGGAAAATTACGCCTTTGGCGCGTTGCCTGATAGACACATTTTTGTGTCTAATTTGTCCTCAATGTCCGTATTATTGGAACTCTATTTTTGTACTAATATTGTGTTTTTATGTGTTTTTAGGAAATAAACATTTTTGGAAAATTCGGCTAGAAAAGTTGATTTTGGCACCCGCAGAGGACAAGTGTTATTCAGACTCTCGCTTTTGGATAAGGGCTAACCTAATCACTAAGGGGAACCCCCAGGTCACCCCCAAGGAAGCTGCTATTCGCACCCCAGTTCTGGTTAGGGGGAGGACATCTTCTTCCCAAATTCAAAAACCAAAAATTGGCGGGAAAAATTGTTCTTGAACTGTCGTGACTAGGGTTGAGGATTTGAAGGTGTTCCAGTGAGATTAAATGGCCCAAATTAAATGGGTTTGTTCCTAGGGCCTAGATAGAGCTGGTATGGGTGTTGGATTCGGTCAAAATTGGTTAGATAACCGGTGGTAATCAAATCAGGGAAGATATTCTAAAATAGGAAAAATATTCTATTCTTGGATGGAAGAGACGTGCATGGGTTGATTCTATTGGATGGAAACAATCCCTACAACTCAAGGATGACGCGTGAGAAGAGATAAATCAGGGAACAATCCGTAACAAATCAGAGAATTAAAGAAAAAAGATATCGGCAATATTTTCATTCACTGACGAGTAATGGGAAGAATTTTTGGATTAATGAGAAGTTATTCTTGGTCCAAAGGTGTATAAATATAACTCTTGGGTTAGCATAGAAGGTTGTCGAAAGTTTGGGGCTGAGGAGAGCTAGAGAAGAAGAAATTCGAGTTTTCCCAAACTCGGTTTCTGCTGCTGCTGCTGCTGATGAACATGAAGAATACGAAGAACGGACCTGCAACAACAGTCGTTTTTCTACAGTGATAATGACTCACACATGTGGGTCGTACATCAGGCAGTCTTATTTTCCACAGCGTTTGCGACACAGCCGTAGCAGTCTTATTTTGTCATTGAGGGTCGTAGGTCTCTGGTTTTATTGTATTTCTCATATTCTCATCATTTGTAAACCATTTTTGAGCCATAATAAATTATTTTGAGAGCATTTTTACTATGATGAGTTAAACCCCAACACTGGGACGACGGAGGAGGCCGAGCTTCATATATGGGTAATTTTATTAATTCTTTTCATGACTTTTGCATTAATTTAAATTGAAATTATGATTTAAATTAATTAGTTGTGATTTGATTTGATGGATCATGCTTAGCTTAGATGATTTGATGTCCCATGCTTAACATTTACACCTAATATTTTGAGAATCTATCTTGGCAATAAATTAGAGTCGATATATTTAATATATTTTTCGAGCTATTATTGATAAAAGAATTATTATTTGAACCTTAAGAAATGAATTTGGCGGAATCCTAGTCCCAGTATCTCTCTACCAATTTGTCAATATTTTTGTATATATTTTTATTAAATCTAAAAATTTCATTTCCTTCACAAGTCTTAGAGTTCGAACCTTCATTACTACAACCACGAAAAATATTTAATCATTTTGGCGCCCCCGACGCGGATTTGTGTTTAGGTAGAATTTTTAGGTTTTTACTATTATTTGTTCTTTTTTACGTTTCTTTTTGTGTCTTTGATTTACAGGTTCGAAGTGGAATACTAAGGACTTGGGAACAAAAAGCTTAAAGCTAAAAGCTAAAAGAGAAGAAAAAAAAAGACATAATATTTTTTTTAGGATTTAATTTTTATTATTATTATCCTTTTTTGTATATAGCTTTTATTTATTTTTTTTAGAATTTGTAAATAGGCTTTATTTGTCATAATTTTTGGACTTTTTTTTATTTGGACTTTATTCTGGACTTTGGACATTATTTTTATTTATTTTAAACCCTACGGAAGGGTTATATATATCAAAAAAAAAATTAAATATAAACTGTTTGCAGGGAAGGACGGCGATTACTATATCGTCTCGGCCCCTCGGGTTCGTACATGACATAAGAGTCGTGGCCCGAGTCGACTTCAACGGTTCATCCCCCGTCTGGTACGGGAGGTAAGTCCATTGAAACACTCGCGAATCTCCTGTAAGCGAGTTACTGTATTCCTTAAGGTGATTCATTGATTGAGGACGAATTTGGACTGTTTTTAAATTCCTAGTAAAGGGCAAGGCCTGGCCAATACAAGATAAGGGTTCGGATTTTATCACCGCTCCCTTCTTGCCCGCCTTAGGAAAACGAAACCTAACGCGAACCCAAGCTTTAAAATTTGGAATAGAACGGGACCCAAAGGGTAACGAGCTTAATAGGAAACTCGTTCGAAAAATATTGGTTGCTCTTTAAGCACACTTCAAAGTTCATGATGGTTTCTGTGAGTTGAATGCGTGACTGCGCCGCCTTCTAATGCGGTGAGGCCTAGGGTATCAAAGCTCCACTGAGCTTCCCTCGCCTCAATTCAACTTACTTTGACTCGGATTGATTCCAGAGGGGTTTGCTTAAATTGTAATTAATTCCCTTTCGAAAGATGGAAGCTGGTCTAGAAACAATCTAAGTGGAGCCATCATGCTTTTTGTTTGCTAGATTTTATAGGTTTGATTTGGTCGAGTCAGCCTTGTTTGTGATTGTGTAGAATTCCCTTGCAATTAAGAATGTCGAGTTGGTATGATAGAAGCCAATACAATGAATATCGACCTGAATTTGAATATGGACATCATCAGTTTTATTACCATGGTGGGAATAGTGGTTGGGAACGCCAAACTTTTCAAGGTTATGGTTCATACCATGGTGAGCCCAATCACTATCCTCACAACCATCAGTCATACGAGAAAAATTTTGGTAATTCCTCTTTACTTGAGTCGACACGTAAGTTAGCTGAGACAGCACGTAAGTTCGCTGAAATCAATAACTTAGTTATGGACGAAAATAATGCAATGAGTGAACTTTCTTTACCTGATTTCCTAGATTACGTCAGGAATTCATGTGAGTCGGCCTAAAAGCTTTTGTTAGAGACCCATAATAGAACTTCTCTAAAAGATCTAAATTTCCAAAATAGTGTTTCCAATTTTACCCTTGATGTAAATAGTGAATATTTGCCTAATCTAGAGGACGAGGTTAGAATAAAAGACACTACTTATTTAGATAAGTTTCAATCATCTTCGTACTATGATGATGAGGATAGCAGTAATGAAGAATCTGAAATATGTAGGCATAGTGATCAGGAGTCTAGTAATCCAATTGAGATTTATAGTGATTATATTATTTCTAGTTCAAATCCAAATAATTTTTATGATTATTCACCTATTCAAAAGGACGAGGATTTGATTAGGGATACCACCGTTTTAGACGATGTAGTCTTTCCTTTTGATTACGAAGCCGATAGTGGTTTAGAGGAACGGGTTCATTTCAAAAATACTGTTCTAGAGTCTAGGGACTTAGAAACAATAGTCTTGGAAGAAGAAGATAGACCCGTAGAGATGAGTAAAGATGCACTACCTGATAATAACTTAGAAGAATCTCTTGAATATTTTAAGGACTCTGAAGATACGGAAATTCAAGAAATAATTAGAGGTCTATCTAGAGACACTGAAAACTCTAAGTTTGGGGGTGATTATCACTTTCCTAGTGCCTTACCTTTAACTCTCAGAAAGTCCCCACACTTAGGACTTGATATCTCTGCCTCGACCATTTTGCAAGATTACCTTCATACTCGTTTTCCCGAACCTAATGATGTCCAGGAAGAAGTTCAGTCGTTAGAAACCCATCCTATGGTTGATGTGGTTTGCCCAGGCTATGATACCCAGATTGACTTTGTTTTCCCACCAAATAGTTTTCTTCCAAATATGGGAACGTTTATATTTCAAATGTATCGAATATTAAGTTCTGAGACTAAGCCTAAGTACTTTAGGTTAATAGAATCGACACATTTTCCTAATAATAACCACTACTCTCACTGTGGTCAACTATGTAAGTCATATCTGATTGACTTAGAGGATCCGCAATTATTTAGGTTATTACTTCGTGATTCTAAGTTCGTATTTGAGTTTTTACAGACTCTAAGACCTAGTGATTCAGATCCCATCTATGAAGAAACGCAGCCAATGAAAATATTCTATTTAGACCCTTTCATAGAACCTGAACCTGAACCACAATTAGCGATAGTTTTCAGGAAACTAGGTAAGGGCATGCTATTCTTGTCCACTTTCTTGGTTCATTGCAGTTTCCTTTGGTCAGCTCTATTTAGTTTTGAAGACCCACAGTTATTTCGACTGTTACTTTATGGTTCGAGTTGACTAATCCTTTCCTAAGTCTGGATGAAGATTTTAAACTTAGCACTTCTTGGTAGGTATCCCATGCTCATGCAACACGGTAATATCTTTCCTTAACTCTTTCGCTTCAAATGGTAACAGTTTCTCCTTATTCATGCTTTTAGTTTCATCTTTAGAACATTGAGGACAATGTTAGATTTAAGTTTGGGGGTATGGGAGAAATTTTTTAGTTGCAATTAGTAAACTCCAGAGCCTAGAAATTTATGCCTATTAAGGTTTGCACTAACCAATCTAAGTGGATGGGAACATCTTGGTTGTAGGAGTTGAGGAACCAATCTGATTAGATGGAAACATCTATAGAGTCTATTCATAAAAGCACAGAGCCCAGGTGTTAGAAATAACATGATAGTTGCACCATATCTCGTTGAGTCCTTTTCATTTCTTTTTTTTTCATTTTATTTTTCCATTTTAAACTATGTTTCTCTAAGTGATTAGGTGGGGCACACGATTCAAGTTGTTACCACTGCTAGGGTGAATTAGAGTGACTGAGTTACTAAAAAAAAAAAAGACCGGACCAGTTAGACCAATCGGAATAAGTATTAACACTTGGATAGCAATATGCGTGTGTTCTCCCTGTTTCCGTCGCCTAAGCAAGCGTGGAATGCAGGAACTATCGTGTAATCTGCTGACAAGAAGCATGTGCTTGGATCAAAAAGATCTATTCAAGCCGTTAAGTTAAAAAAAAAAAAGTTATTGTTCTGTGTAGTCAACTGCTGGTACCCTTGTATTTGCCAGTTTGTTGATCTAGATTTAAGTTATTAACCACTGGTTCCATTGTATATGCCAGTTGTGTTGATATTAGTCAGACCGATATCTCGGTCCATTGGGACAGGTTCATTCTGGTAGTGTCCTTCAGACAGATATGGGAAACGCCGTTCACTTAGTAAACATCAAAACCATCTATGTTTTTCTATATCCATCTCTTAATCTTTCCATGTGATTAGTTTGACTCCGAATATGATGTCCATAGTGCAACTATCTGAGTAGAGCTCTGTCACTTATATATGAATTTTAGTATGCTTGAGTGCAAACTCGTGTACATCAGTTGGAATTTCGCATCAGGGTACTTCCTCTTGTAGTCAATAAGTATGCCAACCAAGGAGATTCTTTAGTGCCTTCCAAGGTTTGTTATAGATAGCTAGGGTCTGGAGTATAAAGGTTTTGTGGGTACACCTCTGGTAAACCCTCCGGAGACAACACTCCGCCACTAGGGACACCTAGTGGTTTAACGGCTTGCTGCACGTCCTAAGTGTAGTCATTTTACTTTCTAGATTAGATTTGCTCGAGGACTAGCAAATAATAAGTTTGGGGGTAATTGATAGACACATTTTTGTGTCTAATTTGTCCTCAATGTCTGTATTGTTGGAACTCTATTTTTGTACTAATATTGTGTTTTTATGTATTTTTAGGAAATGAACATTTTTGGAAAATTCTGCTCGAAAAGTTGATTTTGGCACCCCCGGAGGACAAGTGTTATCCGGACTCTCGCTTTTGGATAAGGGGTAACCTAATTACTAAGGGGAACCCCCAGGTCACCCCCAAGGCAGCTGCTATTCGCACCCTAGTTCTGGTTAGGGGGAGGACATCTTCTTCCCAAATTCAAAAACCAAAAATTGGCGGGAAAAATTGTTCTTGAACTGCCGTAACTAGGGTTGAGGATTTGAAGGTGTTCCAGTGAGATTAAATGGCCCAAATTAAATGGGTTTGTTCCTAGGGCCTATATAGAGCTGGTATGGGTGTTGAATTCAGTCAAAATTGGTTAGATAACCGGTGGTAATCAAATCAGGGAAGATATTCTAAAATAGGAAAAATATTCTATTCTTGGAATTCTTGGATGGAAGAGACGTGCATGGGTTGATTTTATTGGATGGAAACAATCCCTACAGCTCAAGGATGACGCGTGAGAAGAGATAAAACAGGGAACAATCCGTAACAAATCAGAGAATTAAAGAAAAAAGATATAGGGAATATTTTCATTCATTGCCGAGTAATGGGAAGAATTTTTGGATTAATGAGAAGTTATTCTTGGTCCAAAGGTGTATAAATATAACTCTTGGGTTAGCATAGAAGGTTGTCGAGAGTTTGGGGCTGAGGAGAGACAGAGAAGAAGAAATTCGAGTTTTCCCAAACTCGGTTTCTGCTGCTGCTGCTGCTGATGAACATGAAGAATACGAAGAACGAACCTGCAACAGCAGTCGTTTTTCTACAGTGATAACGACTCACACATGTGGGTCGTACATCAGGCAGTCTTATTTTCCACAGCGTTTGCGACACAGCCGCAGCAGTCTTATTTTGTCACTGAGGGTCGTAGGTCTCTGGTTTTATTGTATTTCTCATATTCTCATCATTTGTAAACCATTTTTGAGCCATAATAAATTATTTTGAGATCATTTTTACTATGATGAGCTAAATTCCTCGTAACCAAGGCAATGGAGGAAGCTATTCACGCAACATAAATGGGTAACTATTTCATTTAATTATATAATTCACCTAATCGCTGCTTTTGCAGATTTTTAAATTATTTGAATGATTGTCTTAAGGTTTACAATTAATGTTTGAGAATCTGTATGATTGATAGTGAATTAAAGATAAAAGAGGACTTAAGAATTGAATAGAGTTTTGAAATATTTATCATTCAATTTTGCATAATAGTGGAATCTAGTGTCTTGGTTACCTCTCGCCCACTTTGTTAATATTTTTGTATATAATTTTATCAAATCTTTAAATTTAATCTTCACAAGTCCGAGAGCTTGAACTTCATTACTACAACCCCAAGAAAAATCATAAATCATTGCCCCGCAGGCGGTAACTCCCCCGGTGCGCCATGATGAAGCTACGGTCCGGGTCTTAGAGCTAGGAAAATACACGTCCATTCGCCCTTGCAAGCATGCTCGTGGAGCATGATACATCTAACTTAGCTTCCACACCGTTCCAACTCACCCTTGATCCGCAAAGGGTTTATTAAGAAAACAAGAACTTTCCTAAAACGACAAAAACGACATTTTGAAGCCCTAAACGATGGAATTTGGCTATATTCTGGGGACCATGTGGATCTATAGATCGACATGTCTTGATTTTTGGGTCGTTTCCTATCAAAATGGACTTCTCTTGAGCTAAATTACGACACTCGGGTTTTTAGCCTCCAAATAGTCTATAGTTTGCTCTTTGTAGCTTGATAGGAAGTATGAGCATCCACTTGATGGCATGCAACTAAGCCTCATAAAGCTTGACCACAATCATCTCTTGCATCGAGCTATCGATCCTAGATGATATGAGGGGCCACTCTGCCGCAATCATCTCGCAATTAGATGATATGAGCGACAACGTGCTGGACCGACAATGTTGCAACTCATTGCGGCTGCCTACGTACCCTTCCCTACTCTAAAGGGATCAAGAACATACGGTAGTTCATCCTCGAAGGGACAGAATCTTAACCAACTCGTTTGCAAGGTCATAGCCTGGTCCGTAGGCCATTCCGTCAAGATGCACAATGATTATGTATCATCGGGTCCGCGACATGGCATAGTGATGCCTAAGCATCAAATGCCCTCTTCGCAAGGCTACGCAGCTATAAATGATCCTTATGCATCATTTATACTCTTCCGGCTAAGCTATGAAGCTTACTTGGTACATAGTTCTCATATGCACCTTCAACCAAGTACCCCTCCCTATATATGTCTTAATGAAATTTCTACAAGTATGTTTAGGGGAGCAAATTGACAGGCTTGATTCACTGTTCATCGCAATGATTGCATTACTTCGCAATGATTGTGTTCGTTCGCAAAGATTGCTTTATTTCACAATGATTGCGTACAATGATTGCACAACACTCGTTCGGCCAGCCCTCTCTGGCCTGATGCACAATGATTGTACGATATTGGCTATAGGCCAATAACTTTCATAATGCGCAATTATTATGCTGCAAGCTCAAGAATACCTACCCAACTGGCCTAATGCATCATAATGATGCAACATTGACCCTTATCCAAATGCCAAACATAAATGGGGTGACATTGGCCTTAAGCCAATCTACCGCGTACCACGCAACAGAAGCTTTAGATGAAGCTTCATCTCAGATCATGCCGCATATTTTAGCATACGCCATGATAAAAACACAAGGTGTTACACTATTCACCCATTTAAAAAATTTCGTCCCCGAAATTAAAAACCAAAAACTATTGTGGACAATCTCTTCGGTTTGGATTTCCTGAGCAAAAGTCCCATACCAAATCCTCAGAAATCACGGGTTTCTTCAAGTTATCGTGAACAACAATTTAGACCTTCTGAGAAACCGTCCATACCTCCTTCCCAGGAATCTAAAAGTGCCCATACCAATACCAAGAATCGCAATTGGCTAGTACCAAGAGGATATCTCGAGAAGGTATCCTAGATGGCATCCCATACACCACCCAGGAATCCCTAAGGTTCACAAGTTTAAAGATGTCATCGAAATGACAATATTTTAGCATAGTACTGTGTGGAACATTTTCCAGTTTTCCACCGTCCCTGACGGTCATCCAGGTTGCCACTCGTAAGTGGGATGCTAGCCGGGCCTGACAAAGCACACCATTGGTCAGTTGCCAACGTGTGGGGATGATCAGTCCCATTGTCTACCCACCGTCCCAGACCGTCTTCCGGATATCCACTCGTAAGTGGGGTGCCACTTAGTCCAGGAAAACTCACAGTATTTGAACAAGCTCAACTCCATTCCCATAGTAACTGTCTAAGCAGTTACAAACTCTTTTTGCGCAAAAGTTAGCCTACTCTCCAACTTTAAGTTTTCATTAAGGAAAATACTCGCCAATGAGTCCACTCCGCACAAGTCCCTAGAGTTTTCTCGGAACTTGCTCTGATACCAACTGTGACGAAAATTACTCCTTTGGCGCGTTGCCCCGTCGGCCGTAACTCCCCCGGTGCGCCATGATGAAGCTACGGTCCGGGCCTTAGAATTAGGCAAATACACGTCCATTCGCCCTTGCAAGCATGCTCGTGGAGAATGATACAACTAAGTTAGCTTCCACACCTTCCAACTCACCCTTGATCCGCAAAGGGTTTATTAAGAAAACAAGAACTTTCCTAAAACGACAAAAACGGCCTTTTAAAACCCTAAACGATGGAATTTGGCTATACTCAGGGGACCATGTGGATTTATAAATTGACATGTCTTGATCTTTGGGTCGTTTCCCATCAAAATGGACTCCTCTTGAGTTAAGTTACGACACTTGGGTTTTTAGCCTCCAAATAGTCTATAGTTTGCTCTGTGTAGCTTGATAGGAAGTATGAGCATCCACTTGCTGGCATGCAACTAAGCCTCATCAAGCTTTACCATAATCATCTCTTGCATAGAGCTATTGAGCCTAGATGATATGAGGGGCCACTCTGCTGCAATCATCTCGCAATTAGATGATATGAGCGACAACGTGCTGGACCGGCAATGCTGCAACTCATTGCAGCTGCCTATGTGCCCTTCCCTAATCTAAAGGGATCAAGCACAGACCGTAGTTCATCCTCGAAGGGACATAAGCTTAACCAACTCGTTTGCAAGACCGTAGCCTAGAAAAAATGGTAATAGCCTGGTCCGTAGGCCATTCCGTCAAGATGCACAATGATTATGCATCATCGGGTCCGCGACATGGCATAGTGATGCCTAAGCATCAAATGCCCTCTTCGCAAGGCTACACAGCTATAAATGAGCCTTATGCATCATTGATACTTTTCCGGCTAAGCTATGAAGCTTACTTGATACATAGTCCGCATATGCACCTTCAACCAAATACCCCTCCTCCCTATATATGTCTTAATGGAATTTATACAAGTATGTTTAGGGGAGCAAATTGACATGCTTGATTCACTGTTCATCGCAATGATTGCGTTACTTCTCAATGATTGTGTTACTTCGCAATGATTGCGTTACTTCGTAGTGATTGCTTTACTTCGCAATGATTGCGTACAATGATTGCGCAACACTCGTTCGGCCAGCCCTCTCTGGCCTGATGCACAATGATTGTGCAATATTGGCTCTAGGACAATAAATTTCGCAATGCGCAATTATTACGCTGCAAGCTCAAGGACACCTACCCAACTGGCCTAATGCATCATGATGATGCAACATTGACCCTTGGCCAAGTGAAAAACATAATGCGCCTTTTGGCGCGACATTGTCCTTAAGCCAATCTACCGCGTACCACGCAACGGAAGCTTTAGATGAAGCTTCATCTCAGGTCATGGTGCATCTTTTAGCATGCGCCTTGCTAAAAACACAAGGTTTTACACCTTACATGTGATACTAGTTGTGTAAGCTAGAGTCGATTCTCCTTTAACCTTTGGTTTTCTTTTCTCAAACCGGGTCAACGACTTAAAAACTTCATTGGGATTGTGAAGACAGACCGATACTACTGTCTCGTAGTTGTGTGATCTGATCTTGTTGTTTCCATCGTATGAGTACAATCGCAAAGATTGGCTTGAGATTGATATCTCCGATAGACAAGATATAAAAGTAGTCAAAAACATCTTCGTCTCATCGTTTGTGATTCCACAATATCTTCTTTCACCGCGTCGATTAAGATTATTGTGAAGTGATTGATAATACTAGGCTGTTCTTCGGGAATATAATTTCGGGTTATCAATTGGTTCCTGTTCACCTTGATTTATCAAAATACGGAACAAAAACTCTTGGGGATTTCTGTGGGAGACAAATTTATTCAATTATATAGACTTTTCCATGTGATACAGATTTGTTTATTAAGTCTTCGACTTTGGGTCGTAGGAACTCTTAGTTGTGGGTGAGATCAGCTAAGGGAATCAAGTGCGTAGTATCCTGTTGGGATCAGAGACGTAGGAGCATATATGTACCTTGGATCAGTGTGAGATTGATTGGGGTTCAACTACAGTCCAGACCGAAGTTAGTTTGTAGTAAGCTAGTGTCTGTAGTGGCTTAATACAATGTGTGTTCAATCTGGACTAGGTCCTGGGGTTTTCTGCATTTGTGGTTTCCTCGTTAACAAAATTCTGGTGTCTGTGTTATTTCTATTCCGCATTAGATTTTGTTATATAATTGAAATATCACAGGTTGTGTGTTGTTCAATCAATTAGAATATGCGACCTTTTGGTTGTTGATATAAATTGATTGACACTTGGGTATTGGTCTTTGGTACCATCCAAGTTATCTCTCTAGTATTTGATAAAGACTCGCAGATTTCTATTTGCTTGAGTATAGATCAAATCGAGAGATTGAGATATAAACTCTTTGATATACTTTTTATCTAGATTGAGTCTGACTGTCTAGTTGATTCTCTAAAAAGTATATTGGAGTTTGTCCATATAGATTGCGAAGCGAAATATTGGGTGTGGTTGTTGTACCCCCGCTTTTTCAATCTGCATCTGATTTCAGCTTTCTTCTTAGCCTTTCATTGGGCTGGTGAAGCCCTGTTAAACCGTTGTTTTTCTCCAATCTTATTTTTGAACAGACGATTTCTGACGGAGGGGGAAAATTTTTCAGCTAACCTTAACCGCTTAGATCTTCTTAGATCTGAGCAGTACCAGATTCAATCTTTTAATATCAGTAGAGTATTCATCAAATCACCGACCTTCAATTTATTCTTCACCTTCGTCTTCATCAAAAAAAATAAAAAAATCAACCGACATGGATTTAGCATTCTTTATCGGCTAAATCCTCGATTCATCGGCCCTTCAACGTCGATTAGGCCACTTGATTGCTCCTACTATGATACCTTTTCTTATTATTGTAGATCTATTCCGATTTTCATCATGCGCTGCCTGATGGGACTGAGTTTTCATCTGAGTTTTTTCTCAGATCTGGTTTTCATCTTCATCCTCTCCGGACTGGTTTCCAGCCACAATAACCTTTTCTCTCTTACAAACACGAGGTAACCCTTATACAAGCTGGTTCTTCCTAAATCTCTTCATCGGAATACTAAGAGGGAATTTTAGGTTTTTTTTTCTTTATCATGTTACCAGCTTTTCATATAGTGATGTTGGGTGTGTGTGTGTTATGATCATATCTTATGATTTATGATAGAAGTTTGAATTTATCTTGAGACTTCTTTAAACCCATGAACCTAGTTGATTGTCGTTCCTTTACAGAATGATCAAAATTTTCCTTTAAAATCTTTAACCTTGATCTTCAAATCCGTTTTTCAATCCACTTCCCATGCTCAATTCCCTCTTGTGTTTTGTAGTTTGTAATCTTTTTGCATCTGCATCTGATTTCAGCTTTCTTCTTAGCCTTTCATTGGGCTGGTGAAGCCCTGTTAAACCATTGTTTTTCTCTAATCTTATTTTTGTATGTGAAAGGCAATTTTTCAAAGCACCAGTTTAATATATGCTCTAGGTGTTAGTTTGGTATTGTTGGTGGCGTCCTTCTCGTGTTGTTATAATCACCTTGCCTTGTGTATTTTGGTCTGTGTTGCTTAGTTCATAGGGGTTTCTCTTTCGTTAATCTTTTTGGAATTCAGTTCTATTTTCAAAGGTCTGAATGTTTTAAATTTGGTAATTAGATTTTCACTTTGAGGATCCAGAGTTGTTTCTCTGATCAGGATTTGAGTCTTTTCCGAAGTTTCTCATGATATGGGTTTATTATCTTTTGCATTTGCAATTTCACTTATCTTCAACATAATATCACTTCCCCATCTAAACACAATACCCAACCAGAAAAAATTCAGTTCACATCTCAACAAGCAACATATATAAGCAACTGCTCCTCATGATGGATTCAATGATTACTAAATTCCTAAGAATGTATTTCAGACACAACCTTATTAGGTACCACAGTAGCAAGCACCTAATTGGTATATGAATGGGCCGATGAATTCGACAGCTTTACTCTACATCTTTTGTCACTTTCATTTTTATTTTACTTAAGTAAAGTTGCCTTTTTACAGTTTCGTAGTAGTATTTTTGTTTAGTTTAGGTCAAGTCTCTGTATTTCCTTATGTGTGTTTTTCAGTTTAGCAACTTACTAGCAATCGTATCTTTACTAGATATAATTCTAGTTGTACCTAGGTTCATTTCCAGTAACCTCTGTAATAGCATTACTAGCTTTTTAGTACAAAATCCATCAAGGGCGGTGATCGGATACTACTTCAAGCCACATTCACAGATAAACACTCAGTTTGAAGTTATGGAAAGAACAGGAAAACAAAGAGGAAGGCAGATATCGGCTGGGCACAAAAGTCGACCAACATCTCAGATCAATTGCATCGAAAACCATCTCCATCAACCAAGTTACTATGGACTCAACCATGTCCATCAAAAGTACAGATTTTCTTATGGAAAACATTCATCGAAGGCATACAGACCGTCGAAAATTTCATCCAGATATATCCCATCAATTCCAACATCTACACTCGCTGCAATTCAAGCGCGGAGATCGATAGTCGCACTAGAGTGCACCGCTATGTTTCGTTTATTTCTCGATGCACCAATCCATTTGTATTTGAATCTTTGGGTATCACATTACCCTCTTGTAATAGCCCTATAGTTGATCAATAAATTGTATGCTTAAAAAAAAGTTGATAGAAGACAGAAAGAAAAACCCAAAACATCCAAAAAGATATTATATTTCATTAAAAAAAGAAAAAATTTAAAATCGATGAAATTGAAACAGAGAAGATATGGATGAAAAAAATTAGGGCTTTGAAGGATAACAAAAAGAGAAAATTTCAGAGGAAAACAAACAGACAAAAAGACCATGATTTATAAAGGAGATGTCACTATTAGTGGAGGTGATACCAATTGAGTGATCCGAAGGTAAAAATCTGTTAACAATTTGAATCGGTATCACTTCGAGTAATACTGGTATCCCCGTAAATCGTGAAAAAGACGAGGAAGAAAACCAGAAATTGAAAGGGAATTAAAGGTTAACTAAGTTGATTAGAGTTGACTTTTTCGCTTGACTTTCCTAAGCTAAGATTGAAAAAAGAAGTCCTTTTGATGTGGATATATATTCTACAGCCCTCTTCAATCTTCTTCCCTCTTCTCTATCACGAGGCCGCAAGCATGCACCATCACATCAGTAATTCAAGTCTAGTCACCACATTCATGTGAACTAAATCACCACCACGACCACCTTTTACTCATAAATTGAGGAGAAGCTTCTACGACCACCTTTAATCTCCTCCTCCAAAATAGTAAGCTCTATCCCCTGATTATTATTATTTTCGTTTTTGATTTTTTTCTCTTAAATCCTCTAGGTAATTTGTTTATCTATGGATGCCATATCATTTTATTTTCTTCCTGTTCTTCAATATTAAATTAATTTGTATGAATTTTACAAATATGAAATCTAGGGCTTCATATAATTGGGAAACCCGGGGTTGTTTGTGTTTGGTGTCAATTAAGTTATTTGAGATATATCTACGCTCTGAGTTATGTTTGATTTTGTATTCTCTTTACTAAAATTACATTAAAATTTCAAGTTTAGATTTTTCAAGTGTATTGTGTATTTACAAAGTTACGTATTTGCAGGATCTGCTTTATGCTGTGGTTGAATGTTGATAGTTCATTGATTGTTCCCTGACTAGTATATGTAAATATCAAATGTGTGCTGTTGTCTTTGCTTTGCATATTTTCTGTTGTTTCCATTCATTTCTATTTCTGATATCTATGGTTTTTTAGGAACTATGGATAATGATCATGTAATTATTGAAAAAGTCAAGTACTATGTTTGCACTCTTGGAATTTGGGAAAACAAAGGGATGAGGTATTTAGAACTGAACGATGGTTCTCAGGTATTTTTTATTAATTATTATCCTTTTCTCACATGTAATTAACTAAAGGGTTTTCAATTCTTTCTTATAAAAAGTTAACCTGTTTTCTGTTTAAAAAAATTCATAGGTGAAGCCGGATAATGGTCCCTTTTTTCGAGTTTATGCCTCTAATGGCTCAGAAGCAGAAACTACTTTCTCTCTTGATGGTCCCATCATTTGGGGAAGAGTCAAAGAAACTGGTATTTGTTTGGTTAAGTGTAGTGTAATTGTTATTCATGTTATCTAAATTCATGTTTTATTGTTGGTTGTTTTCTGTTTTTCAGGCTTGAGATTTCTTGGATGGGAAGAAAAGGGGAAATGGGGAGAACAGGGGGTCAAAAGGTTTTTCAAGATTGGCAAAGAGATGGCTTTCATGAGATACCGGTAATGCTAGTTTCTATGTTTGTAGCTATCTGAATTAAGATACTACAGCAGTTTTTATGATTGTTTAGCATACTCTTCTACATTATAATTTCAGTACATGCTATCTTTATGATATGGACATGAATTTTTCCTTCCATATCCATGTTAAGCTGTTTATGTTGATTCTTAGTGAAATTTTAATCCTTGACTGACCGTATGGGTTATACCATTGATTATATGAAATATCTCGTTCTTTCCAAATCATGGGCCAACTCTCTTGATGGTACTTTTTCCAGTGAGCAAACCGTAGCTATAAAGCTAATTACTGGAGTTAGCAGTTGTAAATGCACTTACATAGCCATAACGAGGTAGTACTGCACCCTCCAAGACAAGAGGTGCTACTGCACCATCCAAGACAGGAAGCGTCGCTGCACCTCCATAGTTCCATGTGCTAAGACACTTACTCGAAAAGGAGAAGTTGCTATACTATTACAAAAAGAGTAGGAGGTGGTAAAGCACTTACAAGACGTAGAGGGCTACTGCACACTCTAGAGAAGCTGATCCTGTATTGATTAGAACTTCATTACATATCATATGATATTATGGAGAGATCAGGATCTGTAGATGTGATCATGGTCGTGGATGCTTTAGATATTCTGGCTAAAGCATCAGCAACCTTGCTACCATCTCTTGGTGCTGTTTTTCTATGAGCATTTTGTACTAAAAATCTTAGTCTACCTTACTGTTTTATATGGTGTCTCCATTATAGGTATTTTAGAATGGAATTGACAGGCTTAACTGCCTTTTGCTTGTTGGATTTATTTGCTTGTTATCTTAGATTTTAAACCAACTTTAGCAAAAACGAAGCGATGGGTACTTGATTGATTTATACCAATTTGAATGTGTTTGCCTTATAATTTCACTTGAGTGTTTATTGCAGCTCTCTCCTTGGTGATATAATCAAAGAGAATAGAGATGTCTTCACCAGAACAATTCCAAGCTCCATATATGAGTATGCATCTGATATAGATATGGGTCCCCACGAGGACTTTAACTCACCAATAGTGGCCGAGTGTCGTTGGCTTAAACATGAGGTGAATACGAATATACACACACGCGCACATGTATATTAACTTTGAGAATATGCTTCTTCTTGTCTACCTACTAATATTTTTGCTTTTTACTTTAATTTGCATGCAGCTTGAGAAGGTCATGCAAATATTGGAGGGCGAATCTTCTGGTTTTCTGAAGGCGTGGGAAGTCAGATTGTTACTCATTGATGCGGCTGCTTGTATTAAAGATTGGGAGCTTCCAAACACTGAACTATTAAACACTCTTCAGACAAGAAGATATGAGATTGATAAGCTTATTTTTGGCGAAGACGGTACAAGCAAAGCTTGGGAGCTTCCGAAGACTGAAATGTTCAACACTCTTCCGACAAGAAGATATGAGATTGATGAGCTTATTCTTGGCGAAGATGGCACAAGCAAAGCTTGGGAGCTTCCGGAGACTGAAATGTTCAACACTCTTCAGACAAGAAGACATGAGATTGATAAGCTTCTTAGTGACAAAGAAGGTACAAGCAACGAAGTTAAACATGCTCTTGAGGCGAGTACCCTGATCCAGGTATGCGTCATGCAAGCTTCAAAACAATTACCTCTGTCTTTCAGTGACAAATACATTTTTATACCAGGGATTGTATGATAAATTAATAATTAAAGTTTTGTATTGTCGCAGGCTGTAAAACCAGTGATTGAGGCCCTGAGTTGGATAATAGTTTAGAAGACACGGAGTTGATAACAAGAAAGAAGAAACAAGATAAGAACTTCACCTGATCTGTGCTCTTCTTGGTTCTTCGACTAAGTCGTAGCATAATAATGATCACAAGCTATAAGTGCGATTTCTACTTTGATTACCAAAAATACGATATCTTTATCTTTCTTCAAACCAATCACCCAATTTCATTATTATGCTACTACTTAGTCGGTATCAGATGTAACGGCGGCGACTCAAACAGTCAAATGTGAGTTTTCATTATTTTTACCATTGTCTTGAAGGTGTAAAGATAAGCCGATTTTTAAGGCTTTACCATCCCCAATCACGTCGGTGCATATTAGAAACCACGCAATCCAGCTCGACCACAACCCAACGCAAGTTAGCTATCATTTCCATTTTCAGTCATTCTGAATAAAATTTGCTTTTGAACTTCTGCACTTTATTTGCTATTTTTGATATAATGTTTCTCGTGATTCTTCCCTCAAAACCCTAACAATTTCTTCCCCCAAAACTCTAACAAACACAGCTCTTGCTTTGACCCTCATAACATCTCTTCGGGAATTGTCTACTTCTTCTCTACGCACTTCCGAAGGTGAACTTCCGAAGGTGAAACTCCATTAACCTCTCTAGTAAGTAAACTCTTTCTTTATCTCTTTATCTAAATCTTTCTTCAGTACTGATTTCTTCTCTTTTACTGTTTTTTAAAGGGTTTTGGTAGGGTTTTGTAGCAGAACCGAGTTTATGGTTTTTCTCTGTTTTCACTAATTTTTGGATGGGCGTTTTGCTTACTACTGTTTCATTTAAAGGATTTGAACTTAAGAGAGGATAATCATCATGAATGTTAGTTAAAATTGAGTATTTACAGATTGCGGTTTGTTTGATTTTGTGGTTCTTTATCGATTTTGGTGTACTTGGTTTATGATTTTACTTGTTATTACTTGATTTATGCTGTTTCATATAATAGATTTGAACTCAAGAGATGGATAATGGCTAGTTTACATTTGATTTTGTGGGTTTTTAATGGGTTTTGAGTGTAATTAGTTTATGGATCTTGTGTATTTACAGAAAATGGCAAATGCACCCGAATTACTTGGTTTAGCTAAGAGAGCAATTGAAGGCCAAATTTTAGATGGTAGGTTCAATCACTAAATATGTAGTTGATTATACTAATAAAACTAATTAATTGTTATTAATCATCCAATTTCGTTCAGGAGATTGGTTCATTGGGGTTCGCTTATCACAGAGTAAAATGCCAGAACTGGTTCCCGAAATTTTTGGCGGTCTACTCAGAAATACTGCTGCCTTCCCTTTAGATGAATTACAATGCAAATTGTAAGAGTACTTCCATATAAAACTCTAGTTGATCTTGAATCAGTTTTTTTTAGTGTAAGAATTTCTTTTGTTGAAGATTTTTTCTTATTTTCTATACAGATGTGTTGCACACGATGCAGATAATCCAGGGGAAGCTGTAACTGAAATCTTTAATGAGAAGGTATTAAGTGAGTTCAACAAACGCTGGAAGGCTCTGTGTAAAGCAAGATGGCCTAATGTTAGTCGCTGTGATGATAACTGGCGTCGGAGCTATTGGGAAAAGCATCTAGGGGGGGTATTCTCTTAGATCCCTTAATATTTTGTTTATTGACTTTATTCCTGTTGTTTTTATTATTTTTATCAAAAATTCGAGTATCAGTAAATGAATGTGCAATGCTGCCGGTTCATCTTGTTGAATATGTAATCGTGGAACCAAATCCTTCTTGGGTTTTGAAGATCGAACGGGCCTTAACGGCTTGATTACGTAATATCTAATTCGGCTGATAAGATGGTGAAGCCATATTACTACTTCAAGAATTCATAATTCTGTCTTCTCCTTATCAACATGGTAGGGTGTTTGAAGTCGGGTTCTGTTATTTTGGACATGCGTCCTTCTGTTAAAACTATTGCTTTTATTCCATAGAAGGGAAAAAAAAAAAGACAGTTAGCAAACTCCACTGAATGAAATTTAGGAAACGAAAAATAATGGTGAGTTTTTGGATTTGAAAGCTGAAATGGCAAGGTCAACTAACCAAGTATTAACCCATTCTCCAACTATCCAAAGCCTTGACACAACACCAGAACACATTAAGATAAGAGAACTAATGCTAGGATATAGAGCAATCCATACACTAATCCACCAAGAGTACGAGAAATTTATTCAACTTACTTGCTTGTGTTTGAAGCCAAAGAAACAAGCCAACTTAGGTCATTTTCATCTCAGCTGTAATCTGTAGTTTTGTGAACTGCATTATGCACATCACGAGTATAAGTATAGTTAAAAGCAAGGACCAACAGTAAAATAGCGTGGTCGCTGGTTTATGTTAATGAGTTCTGCATTGCTTTCAGAATAGTGTTATAGGATAGCATGAATGTTAAGAAATTATTCATCTTCGTAGAAAGGAAACAACATTTACTTGCATATGATCAATCAACTGTAGGTGAGAACGAAGACCTGCTTTAACATTGTTCCGGTAAATTGGAACTGTATTCCAAGTAATACAGAGAATTAGTTTTCACAAAAATTTACCTCTTCCAAATGTTTCGCCCAAAGAGATTTCTTTCTCAGACTCCGTACAAGTTCTTTTTTGGTGGTTAAGTTTAATTTTTTCATTTGTTTAAATAAACAGATGCTTGTATCGTCCTGATGCAATATTACTTACACACAATGGCGATCTTAATGAAATAATGGTTACAGGTAAGCTAATAAAACTTTTTGATATGCCCTTGCATCTTTTTGAACTTGAACTTTTGGCTCCCTTACACTTTCTTTTCCCTTTTATGTGTAGATGATGTTATGAATGACATTGGCTTATCAATAACAGAAACACACTCAAAAATATCTTATCATTTTCAGCGTTTTGGTCGCCATGCAAGGTAATTGGGCTGTAATATTAATAAATTTAGTTGATTTTTTCTTTTGTAATAATTTGTTGATACATTTTCTTCCTTCCAGCTGCCTGGCACTTAATGCTTCAAAGTTGCGCCACTGTGCCCCTTTGAAAGAATGCAGGTATGTTGCTCAACAAAATTTGAATGAACTTTATCTTTTATGGTAGTATTATTTACTTTGAAATAAATGTGTATTGATGCCTTTGTTATCAACAGGCCTTATTTGCTAATTGCTGCTTAGTGGAATTGGTAATAAACGATGTACCGAGCCTACAAGTAAGTATCTACTTCTATCTGCTTTTGAATGTACAGTATTAATTTATGTTGGCTTTTGTTGTTCCGCAACAAATCAAGTTGGAAATGGTATTGAAAGTCAAAGTATTGCTTGGAGGTTGTTTGATGAAATGCCACAGTGGGGTACTAATTACTGGATGAAAGGAAAATGAGGTTGCAAAGAGGTTGTTTGACGCAATATTTGATAGTAAAATGTGGAATTTCGGTTAAGTGTAGATTCTTTACTCTTGCAATTGATGAAAAGTTCTGTAGGGGGTCACTAAGGGTTTGTGGAAAATATTCTTCACCCTTGAAGTTTTGGTCTAATAGTATATATCGTCTTACTCTTTCTTTTGATTCTTTGTGCAGTCTGCTGTTCATAACTTTGAACCTGTTGTCGAAAGGACATGCAGGCTTCTAAAAATGAACAAGACAACGTTATCATCAATTAAAATCGAGTATAGTCATCCTACTGAAGCTTTTATTGAAAGAGTATTCGGGTCTTTAAATTTGGTTGTTTATGGAAGACCTGGCGTCAGTAATTTCTCGGTGACGGAGTCCTGGTTTGATGATGGATTTCTGAATCTTCCTGCTTTCAAATTTATCGATTCATTGGTTTTAAAGTGGAGCCATATTGCTTGGGATGTACCTGCTCCCATTATTATGGATACTTCTTGTCGTTTTACTCATCTTGATCTATCCTATACTACTAGGTTTAGTAGTATGCATCTAGAAGGTGAAGCAAATTTTTTCGTACTTGAGGGTCCTTATACTTGGGGGAAACAACCTAAGACCTGAAAATTTTTATGGCTGGGAAAATGGTCTCACGAAAATGACTAATCTAACGGAATTAGATATGAGAATCCTATTGGTGATGGTGGTCTCTCAAGGCTAATCTTATGTCTTCAAGGAGCTCAGAAACTGTGTGACCTAAAGATCGAACAGTGTAATTTCTCTCATGAAGGACTTGCTGAACTTCTTCAGTTTGTCCTCAATTCCAACCGTTTGAAGTCCTTATGGATCGCCAGGAATGATCTTTGGAAATGGTCTCCAGAAGTAGCAACTTCTCTAGCTACTTTCTTAGCTCAATCAACAATCAAAACTCTCAACATCGAAGGAATCGGGCTTGAGGATGATGGGTTAGCAATCTTTCGGGAGGAACTTCCATTGGTGGTCAATCTCTCTTACATCGACATAAGGTAAAATTTAAACCAGCCTACCAATTTTATTCAGTATAGTCCAGTCAAACTAATTACCTTCAAGTGTAACAGTGTACTGTAGTATTATTGGTTAGGATAGCAGCTTCCACATTGGATTCCTTGTTATGGCCGAATAAACTAAGTTCAGAACATAAGGATGTAGCTTAGGATATTACTTTGTTGAATAAATACGTCATGGAATAGCCTTTTCAGTACGAATAGTCTGGCCTGTCGTCAAACCGCAATGACCGACAGTAGGGGAAGTATGATATGAACTCTGATAGGTACAGATTTGCAAAACACCTGTTAATATGAAAATGTCATCTACTGGCACTTTTGACATCCAAAGACAATGAGCTAAAGGAGCATCAAACTTTCTAGAATATAGATATAACAGCTAATTGTACAAAGTCTGAAGTCCAAAAAGTAGGGAGTTACATCTTTCTTTTTACTGCTTTTATCATACTTGCAGTTTTTTCTGTCCCAGCTTTCAACCCTTGCCAAGGAAGGCTGATTGTCAGCAATAAAAGAAAATGCATTTAAACTAGATTATATAGATCACTTATTATTTATTTTGTGCATGCACTATAACTAGTTGTAAAATGATTTATGCTACTGAGAGTAACTAATCAATAACCAATTTTATAGCAATAACCACGGTGCAGCCGAGACAACGCTTTTCATCGAGGAATTCATTTCTAGAGCTCCAGGAATTGTTGACATCAAGGCATCAAATCACTTGATACCGGAAGAATCACTTCAGGATTTGAAGGCGACTCTTGCAGGTATGTCTGCCAAAATTACTAAAATTTGTTCTGCAGGTCGATACGAGTTTAACCCTCGCATAGAGACCCAGCTTTATGATCTTTACAAGCACTCTGACCTCTTTAAGGTTCTCAGTGGCTTCTTAATAAGGCATCAGTTCTTCACTGTCTCCATTTTTTAGGATAATTTGCTATATTAGAGATAATGGGGTAAAAACAGTTAATGGCCTGTTAAAGGTGTACACTGCTGTATGTAAAATGGTTTTTTAGTAGAAGAAACAGGTTGGAGATTATAGTCTTGAGGTTATAACCTGAAGTGCTATGTTTGATAGCATTTCAGCTCCATGTAACTGTGTGGATTTTGTGGGAACAAGATGAGTACTGTTGTCTGATTGCAAGGTTGAGTTTCACGGGAATGACTGCGCGTTAACTTAAAAGCCTGAATATTCATTTTTTCAACAAAATGTTTCTTTGCAACCTCAGAATATATCGTTCTACTGAATTGATGGAACTAAACATGTCATGCTGTTTTGTGCAGGTTTGGGTCGTGAATACGAGCTACTAGAGAATGATGTTCAACAGTTAGAAATACATTTTCCCTGAAGACTGCTTTTTCTTTGATATGAGAATCGCTTCAAGCTTTCAAGCGACTTATGCAGGTATGTCTTTGCCAAAATTACTAAAATTTGTTCTCCAGGTTGATACGAGTCCAACCCATGCATAGAGACCCAGCTTTAGGGTCTATAGAAGCACTGATGACCTTTGTAAGGTTCTCAGTGGCTTCTTAATAAGGCATCAGTTCTTCACTGTCTCCAGTTTTTTGGGGTAATTTGCTTAGTAGAGATGATGGGTAGACACCTGTTAAGGGTGTACACTGCTATAGAAGAAACAGGTTGGAGATTAGGGCAGGGGCGGAAGCACAGGTTGACTAACTGTACCCCACCCCCTCTTTCCTACAAAATCTCACCTTGTTAGTAGTTTTAACCTTAACTAAGTGAAATTTATCAGTTTAGTCAACCTACGGAAAACAAATGCTTAACTGTGTATGCATGTATACAGTCTAAAGTCTAAACTAGCTGATTTTGATACATCAAATGTTTCTTTTTGTCCACTAAAATAATGTATGCAAACACTAGACTCGTGCATACGACGACGAATTATCTCCAATATTATTATCATCATGCTTAAATTTTTAGCCGGGAAATATCTCTCTCACTCACTTTGTGTCGCTCTCAACCAATCAGTTAATCAATTTCTTTCAATTCATATGCATTCAAAATCCAACCAATTAACCATGCAAATGTATCTTTATATGCATGAGATCTCACACTTAAATTCTACTGGCTTTAAAAACATTAGCTTCATTTAGTTTTGACAGAAAAAGCTATCTAATTCTTAGTGGACAAATCTAGGCGTAAGTATATCAAGTGACTATCTTGCAGTAAAACAGAACATTTGGGTTTCTTTTGTGCATCTGCGGCAACGGTTTTTGTCAGGCTGGCCCTCCTTTACGAGGTAAAAGAAAGCCGCCTCATTTTTGTTGTTGTTTTTGTTACAACTAGACATTGACTGAGACGCGATAAAAAAAGTTTCAGCCCCCCTGAAATCTTGGTTCCACCACTGGATTATATGGTCTTGAGGTTATAACATAAAGTGCTGTGTTTGATAGCATTTCTTTTTTGTGCAACTGTATCGATTTTGTGGGAACAAGAAAAATACTGTTGTCTGATTGCAAGGTTCAGTCTCATGGGAATGACTGCGCCTGAATATAAGTCTTTTTTTCAACAAAATGTCTTGTCCACCTAAAAGGATGAATTGGTAAAATTAAACATGTCTTGCTATTTGTGCAGGTTTGGGTCGTCCGGACAAGCTCCTAGAGAATGTCGACGTTCAAAAATTAGAGATTTCTTATTTCTTTTTCCTGAAGACTGCATTTTCTTCACAACTGGCAAGGATTTCTGTAGTTGTGTTTTCATTGTGGTATTTTGTTTTGGTTCCTTTGTTTGTACGAAGGTTTATGTTAAGACACAGTACACTCAGTCACTCATGCTAATCCACTACTCGTGCTGTACTTGCGATGCGACCAAAAATTCATTAATACTAGATTTTGACGAATTGAGAAGGTAACTCCAAGTTTGTAAAGTAATATCTTTAATTTGGTGATAGTAATTGTTGTCCATCAGTCCTTTATATTTTTTTCAGGAAAGTTGGTAGCAGATGAGTGGCCAAGTTGTCCGACCTTTTTTTCCTTCTTCTGGAAAGGATCATTTCATTCAAACACAAGAAACAACTAATTACAACCAAAAGAAAGTGCATCCAGCGCTTGCTTATAGCATGTTTAGCAGCCATACATAGCAAACTTACAAGCTACTTTTAAGAAACTAGAGAGAAGCAAAATACACTGATTGTCTAATTGATAAGGTTGATATCTTCTCATCTGCAACCTTCTGAACGGCCATGCATAGCATTTAGAAGGTGTAAGTTATCTGACACCAAAAGAACCTTGGTTAGATCTAGTTGCTTGCACCATCTGCTGTTCTAAGCTGTAATGTACCTGTCCCAGAGTTTTCAACTCACTTGCAATACTTCATCAGTTAAAGGAATAAAAGATCTCCGATTCAAGTGAAAACGTTACGTGAAAAAAATGCACACCCGTTTCTCAAACCTATTAGACAAAAAGCCAAGTGACTCAAACCTTTTCACTGCACTAACTAGAGGCAACGACATTTTGGAATGGTAGTCCAAGGTGGAGTATTGTGTAAACATGGCTTTGGATGGCCCACCTTTCTGACATAAGAATAAATTGGATAATCCTTGACTTAAAGGATTTAAATCCCCACGATCACACATGGCATACTTGTGTAAATTCTCCATGGCAGTATGACATGGATAAGCAGAGTATTTATGGCTGTCCATCACGTTTATGAAGTTCTTAGTGCGAGCTCTTCTTTCTCAAAACCTTGACTCTTCCTTAAACCTCCCCTTATCTCCTTGAGCATTTCATCAATTCTGATACCTTTTCTGTAGAAGGAAGTAGATGAAAGTTTAAGTTAAGGGATTAACAAAGTATAATCATTAGCGATTCTGGGGAAGAAATGTAAAGGGGATGACTTACAGGACACTAACACCCACAACGGCAAGAGGGCGAGGATACTCTTCAATTTGTTTCTCCCTCCTATCTCTTTTAGGAGACCCAGAAGAAGGCACATTAACAGTTTCATTTTGAATTGGTAGCAGTTTATCCGCTTTATCAACATTCATTTCTAGCTCTGCAGGTAACTCATCGCATCCAACCATCGATATTTCTTCAATCAAAGATGGCATCCTGTCTTGTGCCTGAAAGCAAAGACCATTTTTCAGTGTGTTATATAAGTAGCAACATACCCGTAAAAGAGATCAGTCAATAACATATATCCTCCAATTAGCCATTAAGAAATTATTACCTCAGGAAGATCAATCTTATTTAACACAACAAGAAATGGACGCTCAAGGTATTCAGGGTTGTACATCCGCAATTCCTGCAGGTAAATTTTTTTTTTTTTAACTCCTACTTAATGATAGGGAAAAATACTGGAAGGTTTTTGTTATGCAACTTGATAAATGTACTTTCTGGTTGATGAAAACCGTACTTCTTTGACAGTTCTGTAGTCCTTTACAGGGTCATAAGTAGATGCATCGACAATATGAACCAGCAGTCGGGTCCTTCTCAGGTGCCTCAGGAAATTGCGACCAAGACCCTGTATTCACACTCAAGCCAACTCAGTGAAGCAATGAAATATAGCATAAATCTCAATAGAAGAACTCAATGATAACATGTTGAAGTACCTTCCCCAAATGAGCACCTTCGATGAGACCAGGCAAATCTGCTAAGGTTGCCTCTGACGAAAATTTTCCTGCACCTAAACTAGGATCTCCGCCCAGCCTTCCTAGGTTTGGAATTAATGTAGTGAAAGGGTAATTGGCAATCTCAGGTTTTGCAAGAGTAATCGCTGCCAAGAGAGTTGATTTTCCAGCATTTGGCAGTCCCTAGAAAAACAAGTAAAACTTGTATTAAAAACAAATCTCAATCCACCATTGACCGAAGAAAATAACATACATAAAGGCAACACATTGATTTTGAATGCAATCCTGGATGCACAGTACCCTTTTGATCTACCAGGCTCCAGGGTTCACTACACTTAACGAACCTAGATGTTGGAATCAGGATTTTCAAAAGAGAATCCTAACCCCATAATTAAAGGTGATGAATGATCATCACTAGAAAAAAATGGATCACTGGCAACTTATAATGAGAAAAGAAGTTTCTGAAAAAGCACAATTTCCATGTTTTAGTATGATTTTCTTGAAACTTTATCATTGCGATCAGTTAGAGTAGTCGTTTATTGGCTAATAAAGAAAACTTTTAATCTACACAGAACCTTGATAAATCAAGCAACATAGGAAGTGCTTACCACTAGACCAACATCAGCAACTACTCTCAAAATAAGCTCTAGATTAACTTCCTCCCCAGGTTGACCAAGAGTTAACACCTGCAATAAATTGATTAGCATGGACTTTAGCTTCGCAAATATTAATATAGTCAACTCAGCATTTGCTTGAAAAAGAAGAAGTTAGCTAATCACAAATATGCCCAGGTAATATACCTTGTCACTGTCATCCCTCATGACATTACTACTCATCGTCATTGCTTTTTTCTTTCTATGTTCAGGCATCTCCAACAAGCTGATCTGCCAGAACCAAAACATGAAACTAATGACGGACTATGTTTAGTAATAAACATATCAAGCAGTACGAAATGGTTGAATAAGTCGTGCTGGAAGGAGCAACATTAAAAAAACTCAAATCTGGAGTACTGGCACACTAATATTAGACAATGAATGTTAGGCTAGATCCCTGGAGTATCACTTATCATTTAAGATATGAATTAACTCACCCCACCTTGCCCACCTCTAGCAACCAGAATTTCATCACCTGGCTGTGCTAGATCCGCCAGAAAGGTCCCTCTCTTACGTTTCACAACTGTACCTGTAACAGGTACATGGACATATAAATATATATGAAAATGAGGTGTTGTTAAGTGTGTAAATGTGGAGTATTATCTATCGTATTCCGGAATATTTTCAGTGTCTGTTAGGACACTTTTAAACCATGAACTTGGATGGCTTATGCTACACAACCATGCAGTGGACAATGGCAGGTTGCACAAGGAAACACAAGTCGTTCTTTAAAGCAACTCACTAACCTACGGGGACAGGTATACGCACTGTCGGAGCAGCTAGTCCGTCACGCAGTTGTTTGGTTAGGACACCCATAGCATCAACATTTCCCCCACGCTTGGCGTTATGCCTACTCTTCTTATGATATTCTAGCAACGTATCCAATCCCTCATCTGCATAAATGATAACATCACCCCCATGACCACCCGTGGGAAGGATAAGTGATCCATCTGAATCTCTTCTGAACGAACTTTTCCACTTATTTTCTTTGCCATATTTTCCTTGCGATTTCGGAGGAGCTTTCTGATCAGGCATACCAAGAATTGCACCATGACCACCATCACCAGATCTCACAGTGATAATTACTTGATCAAAGTACTTGTGAGGTTCCTTTATCAATGTCGAAGGGGTTGACGGTGGATACTCCTTTATCTTGGTAAGTTTGCACTTAAGAACACGGCAGCCATTGCGCCGTGAATGGAGACTGTCCCAATTCAATCTACAAAAATTAGAAATCAAATTGAGAAAACATACATGTTGATCATTGAAAGTACAATGCAATCCCAAGTACAGCTTCTTCTTTTTTATATACTGCAGTATCAATTAAATGGCTACAAAAAGTAAAATTTGGAAAACTTACTAGATAAGTGAAAATTTCTCCACCAAAATTCATTCAAAATGAGAGAAAGGAAAAGGGTTTCTAAGGTTATATTCTTTATGCTGTTTGAGCTAATGGAATTAGAGAAAGGAAAACCTAGCACCACCCATTTCTTAAATGAAAAATAAGAACAGTTCAAAGACATGAAATATCTTATCATTGGATTTTCTCCAACAAAAAATATTATCCTTGGATTCACGAAAATGGGAAGTTTCACATTTTAAAGATATAATCCCAGTTTTGAAACCTAATAGTATGTTGTCGAACTGAAATTGCTCTAGGAATAAAATTCGCGAGAGAGAGACAGTGAGAAGATACCTGTTAGGTAAAGGAAGGCAAGTAGTGGTTAAGCGAGTGAAGCTGTACGAATCAGTAGGAGGATTTAGCTTCAGAGAAGTTGTAGACGGACTAAGTAGATAAGCCATTAGAAGAGAGTGCTTGAACTTAGTTTGAACTAGACGGCATTTTCTAGAAGTGAGAAAGCAAAAAGACCGAGAGAGTTTTTTATTTTTTAAAAACAAAAAAAGGTAAGGAAAATAAAAATTAAAAAAGTAATTCCGTTGCCGGGACTTGAACCCGGGTCTCTCGGGTGAGAGCCGAGTATCCTAACCACCTAGACTACAACGGATTGTTGGCATTCTGGCATCTATTAATAACAACTACACCACTTTAGGGGAGAAGAAGGGGAAAAGCCATAAGAATCTGGCATGTTTGTTGAACCCAATTTAGGTCTTCAAATTCCTAGTCTATTTTGTCATCGCAGAGTCCTTTGTTGGATAGTGAGGTAATGCAACCAGGTTGAGTACATTTTTAAATCAAATGCCAATCAATAGAGATACGTAATTTACTTCTACACCTTTTAGTCCTAATATTAACTAAGGTAGCTACACACCCATGCTGAACGTCAACACTAGCAAATGCTTGAGTGAAAGCCTAGTGTGTGGAGAATTGGTGAACAAGACCTCATTTTGTTATACCACTCGAATCAAAAGTTATATACGACAAACTGAAAAATAAGAACCCTATTACAGAAAATGCTCATCTAGTTTTTTTACAAGTGCATTCTTCAGACTATTTTCCACCCAGGTTTTTCAGTTTTAGAGCAATCCGAGCTAACTGTTATAACCATGAATAAATAATCAGATGCAGGGATCAAACAAAGACATCAACCATTCGGCAGCAAAGCCTGAATCTTGCGTGTGCTCGGATTTAACTCTTAAGGAAAGCCTTCAAAGAAAACGGTGCATGCTCGTCCTGCCAATGTACAAACAAACAGAATCAGAAATGCGCTCCACAGAGAAAAAGACGCAACAAACAATAATATCTTCACAAACTTCGTATATGCCTCTTGTAACACTTATTGATGGCAATAACGAAAACCAGAAGGGTCTCAAAGACAGTGTGGCCATCATCTCCTGTTGTTACAACAGGGGAGCTTCAGGTTCCGCAATCTTTAAAAGGTGAACAACATCGACTTCTGAACTATCAATGCGCAAAGGCATGAAGCCTATGACAGCCACAGATAATAATGACGGGTCTAGAAGGATAATTACTAAGAAATCTCTTCACATGGCTCTCAGGCAAGTGGCATGTTGGTATCAGGGTATTTCAGATTATAAACATGAGATACAGAAATGTTATACCATGACAGATTTGAACAATAACCAGAATGAGATTAGAAAAGATAAGACACGAGACAAGAAATTAGTCAACAAGTATAAGTACAATAACCAGCAAGTGCACTTCAAAAGCGATGAGTAAGTAGCATTAGTCTAATTATTTAGCCTAAAATGTCAAAAAGTCCATCTAAATTGATGTTGTATCTGATGGGATCAAAGTGAACTTGGTGTCATGTGGGGGCAAGCTACTTAAGGCATTTGAAAGTTCGAGATTCGACATTGGGCCTCAGGATCAAGTACAAAAACACAAGACAGATACTATTGTGCAATGACTATATGAAGACACCGAAGTGCTCTCTGTTAAAGCCTGGGCCTTATAATAGCTGAACACAGAGGACGAAAAAACAATAGCAACCCAAGCTTTAGTGAGCCGTGTCCCACAATCGGTGTATTATTGAGAAAGTATACATAATTCAGCAAAATATAGATTAATAATTGTCATTACTAATTATATACGGTTATTTGAGTAAGCCATAGATCTCTTATTTACTAAGATCAAGAAGATATATTAAAACAAATTTGAACCAGGAATTAACAAATCAGGTTACCTTATTAGATTCTTGATGTAAACTTTGTCTAACTACTGTGGTTTGCTGTAGCAGCCTTTGCAGTGCTGAATAGCTGGGCATGTTGGAATGCGCTGATATTAAAATGAGTCGGACAGTCAGGAGAGTGCTGGTGATTTTGATAATAGAAGAACGAGAGTATGAAAGAAATATATGGTACTGAGAGAGGTAAAGAAAACAACCAAGAATTGCTCCATTCAGAGATTCTGCAACATGCTGTCTGTATTCCGAGCTTAGCAAGTGAAACATAGGAGAATTCTCTGGCTCTTCATAAGCTAATAAAGCCATAAAGTCCTGCATTGTCAACAACCATATCTCTTTTAAACCACATAAGGCATTTTTAGAAACAAGCACAAGACCATGTGTCTATGGAAATATCTAAATCACAGTTCTTTGACAACTGAAGAGGGGACATGGAATGAGAGACTTACTTCAAGCTTTTCAACATATTTGTTGACCCTCCCAAACGGGGTCAACTTGCTCTGAGCAAATTCCAAAGCTTCTGAGCTGCCAATGAAATTTTTTAAATTAGCTTTAGCTTTTACAAAAAATTATAAACGAAAGATTGTTTTTTTTTGTTTATTCTTATTTACCACTTCCTAGTGCAGACAAGCTCAACGAAATGAAGGCTCAAGAGATCGAAATGCAAGTCCATATTTTCTTCTAGTAAGTTAGGTGACAGCTGTTCTGTAAGCTCTATGGCCTTTAGAGCATTACCCTCCAGTGCAAAATGATATATAGCTGAAACACAAACAAGGGATTCAATATTAATGAGCACAGCTTAAAGATATGAGTGCAAAATGGAATTGACAGTCTGTTCTCTGATTTGTTTGTGTTCACAAGTTTTTTGAAGCCATAAGCAATCCACTAGCTGGAAAAAGAAACCAACGACAGGATTGTTTTAGGGAAATTACATATGTTTTTGCAGTTAACAGTTTGATACCAAACACGTTTTCAGATAGTACGTAAAAATAGTTATATAAGTAGCGAGCCAGATGCGCCACAAAAGACTTCAATTCGATCAGTCAAAATATTAAGCAAAGTCTAAGGAAAAAAGAAAAGAAAAAGAAAACAACAAAGCCACCTACGTTTTCTTTTATCCATGCCCACAGGATAATTGTCAGGGACCTTTACACCAGTAGTAGCAACAAATGAATCTGCAGTCTCTTTAAAGCAATTATGTACAAGGTATGATAGAACAACGCTACGAACATCACCATCATCGATAGCCTGTCATAATATGTGCACACATTAGCTTCAAAAAAGGATACAGATATCAGTAAAAAGCAACGAATGCATCCGTAATTGTAGTCTTACGCTTCATCTGAGAGGACTAGCATAATTACGAGAATGAACTATAAAAAAAAAACTTAATCCACTAATAACATCTTGAACTTCTTATATTTAATGTTTCTAGAGTCCCATTACTCGTTCACAGAATAAGTTCATACCTAAATACGTCCCCCACGCAGTAACCCTAGAAACCACAAATATGACATTGGACTTCAATTGCAAAACATTCAGGCCAAATAATTTATACTACAACGCTTTATACTCAGATTTTTCCTTAACTATAAGACCAAGAACTGTTGAAAAACATAACCTAGACTAAAGAAACCAACAATACAAGTCAAATTGATGGAATTTGAACAAGATAATCAAGCAATCAATCAATTAGTCAGTGAATCATAAGATTTTTGCAAAACCTAGAATCTTAAACGGATTTAAGAAGAAACTTACTACGTTATCATATTGTCGAGGATCTAAGTCCATCATTGGCTTTTAAAATCTTCTTTAAATTCTCAACTGAAATTTTGTCTCCAGATGAGCACTGAAAAAAAAAGAAAATAAATAGTTCTTCTCTCTCCGGTTCAAGAGAAGGACTGAGTGTGCCGAGGGAGGGTAGAGAGACCTTGATATTACGATTAGCTCCAATAATTCGTTCTGGGTGTCTCTGACACACTCTACAACTTACACGTTTTTACCTTAGTGTCATTCCGAAAGGCGTGAAAACCTCCGGGGATAAAAATAAAATTTACTGGTCAGGTCAGACCTACGTCTATGTACGACAGAAGCCTATGGCCTATGAGGTTTAGGTCGGGAAAACGCTAAATACGGGGACAACTTTCATGCCCCAAATCTGGACAATCAACCCAGACCTTTGATCATTCATATCTCTACCCTGCTATCAATCTCGATGTAAGAATCATTCACCTTTTCACGTTTCAGATTGTGTCACGTCGTGTCCCAAATTTGGACCAGCCTCTGATGTCCCGACTGTAGTAAGGTCCAGGTCGGATGTATCCTCGTTCAAGTAAAACATGTCATTCACACTTAGAAACTCTAACTGTGTTTTTGTAGATGTTGTTCTCAATTGGAGTAAAACCCACCTAGGATAGATTCTCCTTCCAAATGGAACAGAGAAGAGTCAAATCATGTTTGTTTTTGTTTTTTTGATCTGACTCGTGGATTTGACTGAAATCACATGATTTATCTGGATCTGACGTAATATGTTTATTTTTTGAGTTGGTGGTTTGATTCCGTAAGTCATAAAAAAATTTTTTCTTTACTAGGAAAGAAAATACGTATTGAATAACGCGTAGGCTATATTATCACTTTCAGTTGATGCCTTTAACCATCAGGCACATTACTCATTCCAAATATATTAACATCTTCATTATAAGCCTCTTCAGCTAATATGTGCGCTTCGTTATTGGATTTCTTGGAGTAAAGTTAAAACTCCAGTTTTCAAAACCATTAATCAAATCTAAGTTGTTTAGGATGACTGAATTTGTTGTCCATCTCAAAGCATCACTTTTTCCTTTTAAAGCCTCTATCACATTGTTATTATCTCCCTCCGGATGCAGCTTATGTATGTCCATCTCTTTTGCACATGATATTGCATGCAGTGCTCGCAACGCTTTCTCCGCTTGTTCCTTATCGAAGACCCTCAATGGAATGGTAGTTGTCCCTATGTAGTTCCATGTAAAATTGCCACAAATTAGTCCAATTGCACATCTATTTGAATCTTTATGAAAACTGGCATCAAATTGATTTTTTCCATCGGAGAACTTGGGTTTTTCCATCCCGCGGTTCTGATAATTCTAGATTGTATGTATCCCCGTTCAAGTAAACATTAAAATGCTTGATACATTGCATTTGTACCCTAGATTTTCCTTTGCTCTCACATAAACAATAAAGTGTCATGTTCCTTTTTTTTCCTCTAAGAAGGGGAGGCAAGCAAAATATGTGGCGGTGGCTGACGCCACATATTGGGGGTATAAAGCAATTCCAAATAAAACATGTCATTCACTCTTAGGAATTCTGACACTATTTTTTTTGTGATAAGCAGGGAAGTGTTAGGATATAATTAAACATGAATCAACCCATTGGCATATATCATGTCAGAGTTTAGAGTATCAAATGGAAAACAATGGGGATAATAGCTAATGCAATAATCGTGTGTGCATTAGTTTTGTGAGCTAATGCAAAAGCTGCCTGGTTGACTTACTTGGTTATACAACATAACATAAAGGTTTTAAATAGCACATTGTTCAAACTATTGTTCAAAAAATTATTTGTCTGGTAATCTTCGCAGTGAGACTTGGCCTTCCATCCCAACTGGTTCTCTTCATCATAAAATTAATTGTCTAGTAATCTTCGCAGTGAGACTTGGCATGCCCATCCCAACTGATTATTTTCATCATTTAGCTCATTGATGATGTTACTGCAGCTGGATTCCACGGTGGTGCATTGTTTGCATAAACAGAGAGGCTTTATTCAACAATCTTCATCATTCGCAGTAATTATGTCTCCTCGTTGGTTTGAGTTGTCGCTGTTTTGGTCCTTACCTACCTGCAAAAACCTCATAATCTCTTAGAATGTAGCAATAACACACATCTGACTATTCGGGCTCCATTTGACTGCTACATTAAGTTTTAGCATGTTTGAAAAAGGGGGTTGCCATTTATTTAACCCTCAATACTTCCAAGCAATGTTATACTCCCTATGTCCCACTATTAGACGACCTAGTTCAAGTTTGCACAATTCTTAAGGTAGGGAAGACAAAAGAGTATTTTTTAAGTATTTTTTACAATTATACCCTTATGGATAATAACTAGTGAAATTTTGAAATGATTATCTCTCAAACTACACCATGGATGTTCGTAAAATTCATACCATTGAAAAGCATTTTAAAACACCTATGTGACTAATATAAACATGCCTATCAAATTATGCATGCTTCTTATACTAATAATAATCAATTAAAAGGATAATTTTAAGAATATTTGCTTGTGTAGTGATATAGGTCATCTATTATGGGACAAAATCTAAAAGTAAATAGGTCAACTAATAGTGGGACGGAGGGAGTATGTATTTCTAAGATCAAGTTTTATTTCCATAAAAGTCTTGTCACATCTGGCTTTCCAGATGGGCCAAAAAATCGATGCACATAGCGCATCAAGTTGCGTATATCATTAATCCATCCTACCAGATGATTCTGCCAGTCAAGGAACCATATTTTCACATAGTCGATGAAAGGAATAAGATTAAAAAAAAAGGGTTAGAAATACTTGCGAACCACACATTTCTAATAACGAGGCAATGGAGGAAAAGGTACTCCATTGTCTCTCCGGTGTGGCTACAAAAAGTACAATCAGTGCTGATATTAATGAACCTGAAAAGATAAGAAGTGAGAGGTGGCATATTGTTAATGCACTCATATATGAACCGTTAAACTCTGTGGAAATTCACATATTCCACACTTTGTTCCAAGAGATGTTGTTGTTGTTAGAAGACGGTTTGATAAGAGAGTACAAAGACTTGGTGCTAAACTCACCGGTCTTACTTGGGTACCATTTAGGCGAATCTTTTGACATGTTTTGATTCTAATTTTAGAGATGGAAGAAGCAATGTAAGGATTAAAAAAGGTGTTTAATAAAGTTAGGTTCCAAGAGTTAGAAGAGTTATTTATAATCTCATTCACAAGAGTCAAGGAAAAAGAGAAAGAATTTGGAAGAGAGGGTATCCGGGAATCCACCAATCTTACCAAATATTAATAGTCTGACCTGAGCATACTTCCCAAAAGCAATAAGGACGAATAGCGACCAGACCTTTCTGGATGCAAGTCCATATCCATGTTACAGATTTAGTTATCTTGGGATATAGAGGGTGTCCATACTTCCTAAAATACTTATTTTGAAGGGTGACATCCCAAGGTGAGTCGGGACTTGTCAAAAGATTTCAAGCCAGTTTTCCAAGTTGATCTAAGTTATTTGCCTCGATATTCCTAAACCCAATCCCCTGAACTAATTGGTATACTAAAAGTTTTCCAAGCCTTCATTAAGAAGCCTTTCTTGTCGTCAATTTTACCCAGCCAGAAATTACGTTGGAGAGAACTAAGTTGACAAGTAATAGTTTTAGGGTTCCTAAATAGTTATCTTCAATATGAATTTTCTTAACTTTTAGAATATATATTATCATTTTACCAAATCTATTTGGAAGTTTCGGGTTCAATAAAATACCTGATTTTTGAAATTTAATCATCTATCATGAACCTTATTAAAAGTTTTAATGATGTCAAGAAGATTTCTAGCATCCACAACAGTTGTATTAGAGAAGATGAGGGAATCCCCGCTAAACAAAATATTAGAGATAGGAATACTATTTTGCACTACTCGGATGCCATGAATCCACCAATCTTCCAAATATTAATAGTCTGACCTGAGCCTACTTCCCAAAAGAAATAAGGTCGAATAGCGTCCATACCTTTCAGGATGCAAGTCCATATCCATGTTCTATATTTAGTTATCTTAGGATCTAAAGGGTGCATACACTTCCTAAAATACTTATATGGAAGGGTGACAGCCCAAGGTGAGTCAGGACTTGTCATAAGATTTCAATCCAGTCTCCCAAGTTAGGATAAGTTGTTTGCCTCGATATCCCTAGAACCTGAAAAAGTGGGGGTCTAACAACTACACCCACTATTTTGTTCGGGAATCTGAATAGACAAACTCCAATATACTTTCAAGAGAATCAACTAGACAGTCATACTCAATCTATAGAAAAGTATATTAAATAGTTATATCTCGATTTCCCAATTCAATCTGCAATCAAACAAATAGGAATTTTGAAAAAGCGGGGGTTTAACAACCACACCCAATATTTCGATTAGCGATCTGTATGGACTAACTCCAATATGCTTTTAAGAAAATTAACTAGACAGTCAGACTCAATCTTAATAAAAAGTATACGAAAGAGTTATATCTCTCTTTCTCGATTCAATACTTACTCAAGCAAATAGAAATCTGCGAGTCTAATTGAATACAAGACAAATCACTTGAACGGTACCAAAGACCAATGTTCAAGTATCAATTAATTTCAATCAACAACCAAAGGTTGGATTTCCCAATTGATTGATTCAATGCACAACCTGTGATATTTCAATTATATAACAAAATATAATGCGGAAAAGAAATAACACAGACACCAGAAGTTTTTTTAACGAGGAGACCGCAAATGCAGAAAAACCCCGGGACCTAGTCCAGATTGAACACACACTGTATTAAGCCACTACAGACACTAGCCTACTACAAACTAACTTCGGTATGGACTGCAGTTGAACCCCAATCAATCTCACACTGATCCAAGGTACAGTTGCGCTCCTACGTCTCTGATCCCAACAGGATACTACACACTTGATTCCCTTAGCTGATCTCACCCACAACTAAGAGTTTTTACGACCAAAGTCAAAGACTTTAATAAACAAATTTGTGTCACACAGAAAAATCTACGGTAATAGATAAATCCGTCTCCCACAGAAATAGTTACGAGTTTTTGTTCCGTATTTTGATAAATCAAGATGAACAGGAACCAATTGATAAACCAGACTTATATTCCCGAAGAACAACTCATTATTATCAATCACCTCACAATAATCTTAATCGACTAGCAAAAGAAGATATTGTGGAATCACAAACGATGAGACGAAGGTGTTTGTGTCTTCTTTTATATCTTGGCTATCGGAGAAATCAATCTCAAGCCAATCTTACGATTGTAATTAGTACGATAGAAACAACAAGATCAGATCACACAACTACAAGAAAAGTAGTATCGATCTGGCTTCACAATTCTAATGAAGTCTTCAAGTTGTTAATCTACAGGGTCTCGGTGGAAACCTAAGGTTAAAGGAGAATCGACTCTATCTAATACAACTAGTATCACACAGGAGGTGTGGTGGGTAGGTTTACCAGTTGCTAGAGTTCTCCCTTATATAGTCTTTCAAATTAGGGTTTGCAATCAATGTTAGCTTAGTAACAAAGCATTCAATATTCACCGTTAGATGAAAACCCGATTAGATTCAAGATAATATCTTTCAACCGTTATATCGAAACTTAGATTATTACACACAAATGAAATGCACGTTTATTTAGGTTTGTGTAACCGTACCCAAACATGTACATCTAGTTGGTTTAACAGTAGTTAACCAAATGGTTAGCCATATGAGAACTTTCATATGAACCATATTCTTCTTTACCATACCTAGTTCAAATGACTCAAATGAACTAATTAGAGAGTTGTTCAATTGCTTATATCTCATAGAAGTATACAAGACGCAATAGAAGCAAAAACCATTTGATTCACTCGAATCGATTCATGAACTTTATAGCCACGGTTCGCAAACTTGCATTCCTTAGTTTATATAAGTTTAAGTTCACTGATAATCGTTTTTAGAAAATAACCGACTTAAGTACACGGACTTAAGTACCCGGAACAAGTTTGTAAACAGTTCACAAACTTCAGCATATTTTCTCGGGAAGAGAACCTCCGACAGTATGCGGACTGGGTACACGAACTGGGTTCGCGGACTCTGTTTCGGTTTTCCTGAGCAACAAAGCATGCATACTTTGGTTCAAGGAATAAGGACTTATACATGTATGAGTTACCACACAATGCTTATATCCAACAATGGTTATAATCTAAACTCTCATTTCAATCATTGAAACATTCTTAAAGGACGTTATATAGTTGTTGTTCACACACTATTTTTCGTTAAAGAAATTTTCAAGTAATTGAAACTTAATATGACTTTTGTAACTAGTAAAGATGAACTTGGCAAAGGCGAAAGCTTACCAACACATATTTCGATAAATAGATAAGCGAGATAAACTCGGCTCGAAATAGCAAATGTGTATAATCAAAGTCTATATAGAAAAACGACTTTTGTCTCAAGATAGGAGATAGAGTAGATAGACTTTTGAGTGATAGATAAGTTCAAGTCTCCACATGCCTTTTGGTAAATGAAGTTCCACCAGTTCCTTGAGTAGTTTTTCGTCTTTGTATGATGATCGCCATGGAGTCTTGAGCTCAACTACACTTTCTATCCTAGTCCGAGTCTTAGCTATAAGTAGATTAGAAATCAAGACTTATAGTTTTGATCACTAACATTGACAAACATGCTTGAAATAGCAACGCATGCGAGTTCGACCGAGCAGTGCTCTAACAAATTTGCGAGCCCGATTGAATAAGACAAATAACTTGGACGGTCTCATAAACCAATATCCAAGTGTCAATCAATTCAGTCAACAACCCAAAGGTCGGATTCAAGAACTGATTGAACTTAACGCACAACCTGTGATATTTCTATTATATAACAAAATATAATGCGGAAAAGAAATAACATAGACACCAGAAATTTTGTTAACGAGGAAACCGCATGCAGAAAAAACCTCGGGACCTAGTCCAGATTTGAACACCACACTGTATTAAGCCGCTTCAGACACTATCCTACTACCAATGAACTTCAGACTGGAATGTGGTTGAGCCCTAATCAATTTCACACTAATCAAGGTACAGTTGCGCTCCTTACGTATCTGAACCCCAGCAGGATTCTACACACTTGATTCCCTTAGCTGATCTCACCCACAATTAAGAGTTGCTACGACTCAAAGGCGGAGACTTGATAAACAAATCTGTCTCACACAAAAAAGTCTATTGGAATAGATAAATCCGTCTCCCACAGAAATACCTAAGAGTTTTGCTCCTTCTTATGATGAATCAAGGTGCACATGAACCAATTGATAAACCGGACTTATGTTCCCGAAGAACATCCTAGTATTATCAATCACCCCACAATAATCTTAATTGTATGGAAGCGAAACAAGATATTGTGGAATAAAAAACGATGAGACGAAGATGTTTGTGACTACTTTTAATCTTACCTATCGAAGATAAATCTCAAGCAAATCTTAGCAAAGATAATACTCAATCACGATAGTAGAAATAAGATCAGAACACGTAACTACAAAGAAAATAGTTGGGTCTGGATTTACAATCCCAATGAATTCTTCAAGTCGTTAACCTACAGGGTTTCGTGAAAAACCTAAGGTTAAAGGATAATCGAATCTAGTCGTAACTATTATCACACAGAAGGTGTGAGGATTAGGTTTCCCAGTTGCTAGAACTCTCCCTTATATAGTTTTCAAATCAGGGTTTGCAATCTAAGTTACCTTGGTAACAAAGCATTCAATATTCACCATTAGATGAAAACATGATTAGACTCAAGCTAATATCTTTTAACCGTTAGATCGAACTTAGCTTGTTACACACAAATGAAATGTACCTTCATTTAGGTTTGAGTAACCGTACCTAAACGTGTACACTAGATTGGCTTAACAGTAGTTAACCGAAGTTAGCTATATGAACACTCTCATATCAACCTTATTTATCTTAACCACAACTAGTTCAAATGACTCAAACAAAACTATTATAGAGTTGTTCAATTACTATTTTCTCATAGAAGTATACAAGAATACAGTTGAAGCAAAAAAAGTTTGATTCACTCGAATCAATTCATGAACATTATAGCCACGGTTTGCATATAATGCATTCCTTATTATATAAATGTATTAGTTCATGAACAAACCGATTTTATAACTTTAACCACTCAAGTATGCAAACGGGTACACATACTTAAGTAGATGGAATGAGTTTGGGTTTGCTAGTATGCGAACGGGTACGCATACCTCCAGACTCAGCAGAAATTCTCGGACCCAAACCTTACGCCAGTACGCGTACCGCTATGTGTACTTAGGCTCCCGGAATTTCACAAACCAACAGGTACGCATACGAGAATCCATACTATGGTTTCCGGACATGAATCACATATATGCAAGAACACATACTATGTTCATAATCCAATAATGGTTAAGTGTTCTATACTCTATTTCAATCATTGAAACATTCTTAGAGGATGACAATAGTTGTTTTCACGAACTATTAGCATCAAAGCAATTTTCAAGTTATTGAAATAATCATTACGAAACATTCCAAGTCTACACCAAATGATTATATCATGCAAACCATGTAAGATGTTACTCGATGATTTTCACATGATCATATTTTGACTTTCGTCAAGAATATAAGATGAACTCGGATGAAGCGAAAGCTTACCAACACATAATTCGAGAAATATGTAAGCGAGTTAAACTCAGCTCGAAATCTCAAATGTGCATAATCGAATACTATATAGCAATACGACTTTTGTCTCAATATAGGAGAAAGAGTATAAATAGGCTTTCCAAGTGATGGATGAGTTTCAGTCTCCACATACCTTTTTTTTGATGAAGTTCTACAAGATCTCCTTAGTAGTTCTTCGTCTTCAAATGATGAACACCGTGAAGTATAATGCTCAACTACACAATCTATCCTAGTCCGAGACATTGATATAAGTAGACTATAAATCAAGACTTATAGTTTTGATCACTAACATTGACAAACAAGCTCGAGATAGCAACGCTTGCGAGTTCGACCGAGCAGTGCTCTAACAAAACCAATCCCCCTGAACTAATTGGTATACTAAGAGTTGTCCGAGCCTTCATGAAGAAGACTTACTTATCATCATCTTACCCAACCAAAAATTCTGTTGGAGAGAATTAAGTTGAAAAGTAATAGTTTTAGGATTCCTAAGTAGTTATCTTCCATATGAATTTTCTTAACTTTTAGGATATATATTAGCATTTTACCAAATCTGTCTGACAGTTTTGAGTTAAAGAAAATACTTGATTTTTGAAAGTTAATCATCTATCCTGAACCCTTACTACAAGTTTTAATGATGTCAAGAAGATTTATAACATCCGCAAGAGTTGCATTAGAGAAGATGAAGGAATTATCGGTATACAAAATATGGGAGATAGGGATACTCTTTTGCACTACTCGAATGCCATGATTTCTTTTTTCCTCTTCTCATTTTCTAAGAAGTCTAGTTATTCCCTCCATACATAGGAGAAATAAGTAGGGAGATAAATAATCGCTTTTCCTTAATTCTTTCTTAGGTTTAAACATCTTTCCCAGCGAGCCATTACATAACACAGAAGAAGATGGGTACCGATGCATTCTTTTATGAGTTAACACCAATCATCAGAAAATCCCAACTTGGCCATGATTTCCATTAATTACTACCAACTTACCCTATCAAAGTCCTTGATCATATCCAATTCCAGGCCCATACGGCCTGTTTTTTGCTCTATTCTAGTTTATAGTGTGAATTACGTCTTAAGACATCACTATATCATCAGAAATCCTATGATTAGGCAAGAAGGCAGACTAAAAAGGAAAGATGGTTCTAACAAGAAGAGGATGAAGTCTATTTGCTAAAATTTCCGAGATAATCTTATAAGTAGAGTTGCAAATACTTATTGGTTTGAAATCACTAGGAGTGTAGGGATTGTTGTGTTTGTATATGTTTCCTTCTATAACTTCTCTTCTTGGATAGTGTGTTTGCAGATGTTGTTCTCGGCTGGAGATTTTGAGTAAATCCTAAAGAGAAAAGATTCTCCTCCAAAATGGAATAGAGATGAGCTAGTTGGTCAAATTTGTTGTTATTATGGGAGCGGTCTACTCCTCAAAAATTTCAATTTCATTCGGATGAACTGATGGGGAAAATCCTCTTATATATGGGAGATAGAGTGTCAATTGGGTGTGGATGAAACTTAGTCTGTCGTTTTACCTAAAAGAATAGTATGGGTGGCACTTAAACTATCGCTCAAGAGAATTTTTTAGGTTGTGTACCGCCAAACCACACATTTTTAAGGTAGTTTAAAAAAGACCTTTATAACCTTTTATACTTCCAACAATGCTCAATTCTTCACAAACCGTTGTGAATTGAATTTTGAAAGTTGGTATTATAGGCTAGCAGTTAACAAACCATGGTCAGCTGAGTTTGGTTGTCTTATAGGGTTGGCGAACCCGGTTCACGAACTGTTGCACCCTGACTCGTGAACAAGCCTAACGGTTCACGAACCATTGTACCAATAGTCCTATTAGATTTTAGCATATTCTAAAAGAATTATTTTTTAAATATGTTTAGCATTACTAAATCTCTATAAAACACTTCTAAGACTTCATTGATCACTCAAACACTTATGTGTGTGCATCATGATTAAATTCTTAGGTGCTTAAATGAACATCAAATTGCTTTAGTTCTTTGGAATACTTGCCAAACCAAACAATAATTACACACGGTTGCAGAACCGGTTCCTAATGTATATTCTTTTATTGTATTTTCAAGATCTAAAAGTGTTTGCTTGATTTTCGAGTTGTCTTAGCTTGAATTCTAAGAAACCCCTGGTCTTTGAAATCTATAAATGAAGATGCCTTTTCAGCTGGGAAATTTAATACCCGACACCTTGTGTCCTTGTTGATTCTCGAGTTGTCCTCTATAAACCTAGCTAGAGGTTTCCTATGAGAAATATAATTAGGTCTACGACTAAAAGACTCCGCTTTAGGAATTCGTGAAGCCGGGTCCAACTCTCTTTACCTTGATTGTTTGTGTATCCCAATCTTGCTTTTCTGTTATCGAGGTTTTTGTAATCTCTTTCATGCAAGATAATAGTAATCACAAAGTTTTTTTCGTCTCAGACTTTGTGATTCCTCAAGATAGATATCTGAAAAATGATCTTAATTGATCTTTTGAAGATTGTTCTTGAGAGGTGGTTAAGAATCTAGGTTGCTCTTTAGGAATCGTAAGTTTCAGAATTGTGAGGCTTGCTAGATTTGTCTATTACTAACAGATTCCATACCTTTATCTTTGATCTAAAAGGAAATCAAATAGGCTTATATGTTAGAGGAAAATTGGTATCAAAAGTTTTCACTTCGGCTGAAGCAACTCTTAAGATGTAAAGGACGTCATCTAAGGGAATCAACTGCGCGGAGCCTTGCGAGGTTCAAGGACATAAGGAGCGCGATTATAACTGAATTGCTTGGAGGGTGGATTCGGTCTCAACTAAAATAATGTCCGAAGTCTGATAATAGGCTAATGTCTATAGCGGCTTAATAAAATTTGGTGTTCAAATTAATCTGGACGAGGTCCCGTGGTTTTTCTGCTATTGCGGTTTTCTCGTTAACAAAACTTTTTGTGTCTTGTGTTTTTCCTTTTCCGTATTTTACTGTTTATCTTTATTATTAGATTTACGCAAGTTATACATATTTAATCTTGGTAGAAACTTCCATCTAATTGTGATCGATTACGAGACTCGTTCTTGTATAATTCGTATCTTGAAAGATAGATAACGAGTTTAATTACTTGGCAGAATTCCGATTGGAGTATTTGGATATGACTAGATTGATCTTGGATATTGATTTTTGAGATCGTCCAAGTACTCTTTGTTAGATCATAACTCGGTTAAACTCACCAAACGTTGGTATGTCAAGTTTGGTTGTCATATTTTAGTGTGTCAAAACTCATCTAAAGTCGCTTGATTATATACAACAGTCAACTTCGTTTAGGTTAGACTAGAAAGTCTAGAAATTTTGAGACATACAAGTATTACTCCGAAGACCCGAAGAATGTGAAGAAGAAGCGAACTACAACGGAAACATCATCCTTCCTCTTGAGGTTAGTAATATTGACTTGAATTGTTTCATTCTTAACGTATCTTTCAAGTCGTGTTATATTGAAAACATAACTGCGAAGATGTATATACTGTACATATTGTATAATACTCTAGTGATGTGACATAGTCATATTTGTATGATCATAGTATTAGGGAATTATACTACGAAGTATAACGCTTATCTTTTGAACTTCGTAGATATGACATCGACATAATCTTATATATACTGTTATGATTGTGTAATGGGTTATGATGAAGATTTCATCGTAGGAAACAATGTTTTACATTTTTTTTAAAGGAAGTACATTCATGAACTTGTTTTATGAATCGAAAGGGAAATCGTTCTGCTTATTGGTACGGCTATTCATTACAAATCTTTGGATTACCAATATGTGTAAGATGGTAGAACCAATCGTAACTTTGTTATGTATCTTGGTATAACTAATCACAATGCCCGACTTATGATTTGGTATGACGAGTTTTTATTAATTGATGTAACCGATCCTAAGTAATCACCATGAGATGGTATGATCGATATTTGTAATTGGTGTGACCGATCCTAGTAATTGGTGTGACCAATCACAGAGTGTTGTGTAATTGATCCTTGTAATTGGTAACCAGTCCTGGTAATTGGTGTAACTGATCTTGGTAACTGGTGTGACCGATCACAAGCAATACCATGAGAATGTGGTAACTGGTCCTGGTAATTGATGTAACCGATCCTGGTAACTGATGTAACCAGTTCGGGTAACTTGTGTGACCGATCACAAGTATTTCCATATTGAGGTATAACCGGTCCTAGTGATTGGTAGAACTGATTGAACCCATGTATGTGATTTGATATTTTATCAATCACATAATAGTCTTGGAATACAGGTATTGATGGTGGTTTCTAGCTTAGGGTTAAAATCGTAAAACCTTGCATCTGACGTCACTCTGCAAGGAGACGGTGCCGTGAGTGCTAACCTCTCCACCAGCATATTTATTGATCCATTCAATATATTTACATGAAATTTATCCAGACTGGTGAATGTAGCAACCATCCCAAACGCTCTGTAAATTTCGGCACCTCGCCAATACAAGACTCACTGAGTACTTCCCTGTGCTATGTTCCCAGGCAAAACCCTTAATATCGGTATGGAATGACGAATTTGTGTTAACTCGCAGCAGAGTAGCATGAACCTCCAAGTACCAAAGTTAAGGCCATCGCACGAAATGCTCAGACGGAAAGCACACTGCATTCTGTAGATAAGAATTTTTGTGGCAGCATACAAAATCCAGCCAATTATTGTAATAACTCATAAAAAACTCATAAACCCGACAAATTTGCAAAATTAGGGTTTCGCTCCCCGCGCAGTACACTAGACCCCGTTGGTCGAAAAACAATGCTTAGCCAAACTAGGCGATTAAATCCGCCACATCGTACTGGAAGTGTGGCCACGCCCTAGCTTGTCGGCCCCACTTCCCATCGACCAATCAGGTCGCTTTAAATCTTCCACACTCACAAAGAAATGTAGCCACGCCCATGCCTGGCCAGCCCTCTTACATTAACCAATCAGGTTACTTTAAACTCGCCACAGTGTTGAAAACAAGGAAATCGCGCCAGATGGCCGCAAAGCCAATTGGCTTCCCAAGAACGCACCAACATGCCAAGCAGCATGCCAAAAATTCCAAACGCACATACCAGGCACACATGCCAGATGCACATGCCAAACGCGCCAAACATGTCCATTCACCCCATGCGACGTGCCATATAGGCTAATTAGGGTTTCGGCAAACCAAACCCTAATTTAGGCAAGACTTCCAAACCAACGTGCCAAAATTTCAGTGTCTATGGATACGCGCGCAACCGTGTTAAAGGAATGTGAAAAAGCGTGTGTCTAACAACCACACCCAATCTTTCGCTTAGCAATCTGTATGGACAAACTCCAATATACTTTCTAGAGAATCAACTAGACAGTCAGACTCAATCTAGTAAAAGTACATCAAAGAGTTTTATATCTGAATCTCTTGATTTGATCTATAGTCAAGCAAATAGAAATCTGCGAGTCTTTACCAAAGAGAGATAACTTGGATGGTACCAAAGACCAATATCCAAGTCTCAATCAATTTAAATAAACAACCAAAAGTTTGGATATTCTAATTGATTGAACAACACACAAGCTGTATTATTTCAATTATATAAACAAATATAATGCGGAAAAGAAATAATACGGACACCAGAATTTTGTTAACGAGGAAACTGCAAATGCAGAAAAACCCCGGGACCTAGTCCAGATTGAACACACACTGTATTAAGCCGCTACAGACACTAGCATACTCCAAAATAACTTCGGTCTGGATTGTAGTTGAACCCCAACCAATCTCACACTGATCCAAGGTACAATTATGCTTCTACGTCTCTGATCCCAGAAATATATTACGTACTTGATTCCCTTAGCTGTTCTCACCCACAACTAAGAGTTGCTACGACCAAAAGTCGAAGGATTTAATAAGCAAATCTGTATCACACAGAAAAGTCTACGATAATAGATAAATCCGTCTCCCACGAATATACCTACGAGTTATGTTCTGTCTTTTGATAAATCAAAGTGAACATGAACCAATTGATAAACCATAACCTAGTATTATCAATCACCTCACAATAGCCTTAATCGACGTAGCGAAAAAGATATTGTGGAATCACAAACGATGAGACGAAGATGTTTGTGATTACTTTTTATCTTGCCTATCGGAGATAGAAATCCCAAGACAATTATTACAATTGTACTCGTACGATAGAAACAGCAAGATCAGATCACACAACTACAAGAAAAGTAGTATCGGTCTGGCTTCACAATCCCAATGAAGTCTTTAAGTCGTTAACCTGGTTTAGAAGAAAAAACCAAAGGTTAAAGGAGAATCGACTCTAGCTTAGCACAACTAGTATCACACAAATTGTGTGGGGATTAGTTTTCCCAGTTGTTAGAGTTCTCCCTTATATAGTCTTTCAAATCAGGGTTTGCAATCAATGTTAGCTTAGTAAAAAAGCATTCAATATTCACCTTTAGATGAAAACCTGATTATATTCAAGCTAATATTTATCAACCGTTAGATCGAAAACATAGCTTGTTATACACAAATGAAATGCACGTTCCTGGGCTTGTGTAACCGTACCCAAACTTGTACATTAGTTGGTTCAACAATAGTTAACCAAATGGTTAGCGATATGATCACTGCCATATCAACCATATTCTTCTTCACCATAACTAGTTCAAATGACTCAAATGAACTAGTTAGATAGTTGTTCAATTGCAACGAAATATCATGTACTACACAAGACACAATTGAAGCAAAAAGGATTTGATTCACTTGAATCGGTTCATGAACTCTATAGCCACGGTTTTCAATTGTATTCCTTCGTTTATAAAGATATCGTTTTTAGACATAACCTACTCAAGTTCGCGGACTTAAGTTCCCGGATGGAGTTTACAAACTCCAGCAGAAATTCTCGGGTTTGAGAACTTCGCCAGTTCGCGGACTTAGCTCACGCACTTCTCCGGTTCACTTGATCAAAGTTCGCAAACTTCGGTTCAAGCAATAAGGACTTATACATATATGTGTTTCCACAACAATGCCTATATCCTCCAAATGGTTATATAGTCTAAACTCTCATTTCAATCATTGAAACATTCTCAAAGGACGTTATATAGTTGTTATTCACAAACTATTTTTCGTCAGAGCAATTTTCAAAGTGATTGAAACATAGCATGACTTTCGTCACTAGGTAAAGATGAACTTGGCTAAAGCGAAAGCTTTACCAACACATATTTCGAGAAATAGATAGGAGAGGTAAACTCGGCTCGAAATACCAAATGTCTATAATCTAAGTCTATATAGCAAAACGACTTTTGTCTCAAGATAGGAGATAAATAGACTTTTGAGTGATAGATAGGTTCAAGTCTCCACATACCTTTTAGTCGATGAAGATCCACCAGTTCCTTGAGTAGTCCTTCGTCTTGTATGATGATTTCCATGGAGTTCTCGAGCTCAACTACACTTTCTATCCTACTCCGAGACCTTAGCTATAGTAGACTAGAAATCAAGACTTATAGTTTTGATCACTAATATTGACAAACATGCTTGAGATAGCAACGCATGCGAGTTCGACCGAGAAATTCTATAACAACATGCACGATCCATGCCGCAATACCGCTAGCACAAGTTAAAGGCGTCACTGCCAATTAAAGGTAGCCATGATCGACAACTACCTTTCCTCTTGAGATGCAATCTTAGCCATCCAAGTTCGCCACTAAACTAACAGGCTTGTGGAAACTTTTGAGCGACCATGCCGCCAAACCCTTTGGCCAAGGCATCAAGTCCCAGTTTGGCCACGACGCCTAATTTCGGCCACAGTGCCAAACCCTAGACTTGGCCACGGCGCCAATCCCTAACCTTGTTCATGCCGCCAAGCCTTAACTTTAGTCACGGAGCCAAATCTTAACCTTCGCCATGCTACAACACTACAGACGTGGCCATGCCACTGACATGATGCTATACCACAGCCACTGGCATGCCACCATTCCACAACTACTAGCATGTCGCTATGCCACGACCACTGGCATTCTACCATGACACAGCTATTAGCATGCCTCCATGCCACGGTTACTAGCATGTCGCTATGACACGGCCACTGGCATGCCACCATGCCACGGATACTACGTTATGCCATGGCCACTGGCATGCCACCATGCCATGGCTACTGGCATGTCGCTATGCCACGAGAACTGGCATGCCACTATGCCACAACTACTAGCATGCCGCTATGCCACGGCCACTGGCATGCCTCCATGCCACAAACACTAGCATTACGTTATTCCATGGCTCCACCAGGCACTACTATGCCAACGGCGCCACTTCGCCGTAATCAATGGCCACTCTTCCTCGTGAGATGTAATCTCATCCATCAAAATTCTCCACCGAGCCGTTCATCTCGTGACAAGTTTTAGGCGACTAGCCAAAACGAGACTAACATCACGTATGCTATTTACCTACGACAAGCCTCTCATTTTTAACTTGCTGCACGTAGCAAAGTGCTACATGTTTTCCACGAAAACACTCGAGACATCAAAACATGTCACAAACTGGGGATACACATCAGGGTATTGGTCTGGCGGTTTACAGCGTGCGGCGTGCAATACGCCCGTTACAGAAAGTGTCATAAAGCGGGGCGGTTAATAATGGAAATAAGTAATGGTGTAAACGTATCTTTCATTATGGAAACATAAATTCCAGGCGTTACCCGTTACTCCCTTCTTCTACCACTCAATCGTTTCCACTTCCCATGAGACGAGGGTATGTTTTGTTGCGACTTGTATAAATAGGTCTCACCTATTTTCCACCAAACAACAAGTTCTGGTCAGGAGAATAATACAACATCCAGAAATCATCTGATAAATTTTCACTCAGCTAGCCAGTTAAACTTTCTGATACAAGTCACAAAACACCCACACTTCCGGAATCAACTATTCTGGTCTCAACACTTTCTTCGCTTCCCTCCCTAAGACCAACCCTTCTCCTTCACTTTGTGACCGAAGCAAGCCTGGAACGACCATTTCTTGGTTTATGCCAGGATTGTACAGATTGATCTCTCGAACCAAAATTACTCCCGTGCAGTACATTGTTTTGGGGTTTAGATTTGTTTCTCATCTACACACCCAAAATTACCAAAATCAGCAGAAACAGTTTTCACCCACAAACAACAGGTGAACCAATTCTAAACTAGTTTGAAAGTGTGGTATAACCGATTCCAAGAATGTCAATCCATGTAAATATGAATAAGATTTACGGTGAAAAGATGTCGACATACTTTGAACACGTACAATAACTCTTATCATTTATTGTTCAAAGATATTCCTTAGTACTCAAGGAGATACTGTGCCAAAATAAATTGAGAATCTTTTAATTAAGATTTTTGGCTTTATATGCTTTAATTACCAGCAACTAAATGCATATCTCTAGAGAATAAAATTAGTAATGTGCATTTACTAAATGGAGATTTTCTATTGAGAGATTTCGGAAATTTTGGGAAAGCATTTATTGGAATTAGGAAAACCGAATTTTGCTATTCATTGCATATCTTGAGAATATTTCCGATTTTGAAATTCCTTGGTGTCCAAACATCCTTGGTCTATAAATACCTAAGTTTGCATTTCTAGTAAACTATCCTAAGATCCAGGCAAACTTCATTCTTTTTGTTTCTGGTGGAGCCGTATATTCGGAGAGGAAAGTATCCTAATTAGGTGAAATCTCCTACAACCGCTCGTTTAAAGACTTCCTTGGTATCAAGAAGTTGTACGAGTACCGTTGTTGGGAAACTAGATAATTGCAGTGTTATTAGTTTTCGATTGATTTGATTGACTAACGGTTTTTGAAACTTTGATTGCACCTAGTTTGTTTATTCTTGAGAATCTTCTGCTCTGATATAAGATTCATTCAAACTAGATCGAAGTATCAACGGGATATTTAGAACTGTTTGTATATCTAAAGACATCTTGTGATAATCCATTGTTAACGGACTCTATTCTGTGTGTAATTGATCACACGAGATTCAAGTGGTGTTGTGCATGTGTTTGTTGAATATTAAAGAAGATTTCTTATTTAGTTCTCATATCTTTGGGTGTGCATAAACCTTGATCGTCTGGGATCCAACTAGAATCAGATTTATTCGATTGATTAGCTGCGTGAGATCGACATTCTCAATATATATCTTTGATATTTATTTTGATTGAGTGCGAATCTAAACTTGACTACTTTGGTTGTTATTGGATAGTTTGATCTAACCATACAAAGGAGTTTATTAGATTAAACAGAAGAGCCTTTGCGTATGACTTGAGATATCTTTATCTTTAAAAAATCGAAAGAGTTGTTACCAAACATATTTGTTGTTCCTTTACTGTTTGGAATACGATCCAAAGGAATTGTTCCAGTGCGTGTACTCATCGAAGTCGGAAGCGCATGGATACTGAGGAAACTAAGTGAACTAGGAGTAGTCGCTTGGTCTCAACTATACGAAGTTGGTTTAGATTTTGTATAACGGCTTAATTTTGAGAGTGTTTAATTCGGGACTAGGTCCCTGGGTTTTTCTGCATTTGCAGTTTTTCTCGTTAACAAAATCTTGTTGTGTGATTTACTTTTATTTTCCGCAATTATATTTGTTATATAACTCAAAGTAAATTACACAAACGTTAACTCCACATATACTAGATAGTGATCCTATAGAGTTTGGTTAAGTCTGAACCTATTATCAAGTATCATACTTCGTTGTTTTATTGTCTCGATCTTGTATCCATAGTAAATCACACAAGTTATCTTGTTGTCGTATTGTATGGATCTCGTATCCATAGACGATCACACGACGTGTGAACCGATTTGTTGTATTGTCTCGATACAGTCTATAGAAAATCATTTTCGGTAGAGGACTTATAGGTGGATAAATAAAAGATTGTGGCTATTTGGGTACCCTCGTCTTTTCACTCTTCTTAACAATCAGTTTCACAGATTCTTATCTATATACATACTGACTGAGAAGTGGTTAGAGATATAAAATCTATATACATATTTTCAAGGATCATTCAGTTGGTGTACTTGCAATTGCATTAGGTTTTGTCCATACAGGTTGCCGATCGAAAAATTTGGTGGTCTACTTGGTATCCCTGCGTTTTCAATTGGTATCATAGCAGGCAAACAATGTTATAATAAGTCTGTGTTTGGTATCAGAGCAGGCAAACATTGTTAAAACATTGTCTCTATTAACGTACCGCCAGCCTTCGATGACACAAATTACTTGTGGTGGATAAATGTTATGCGTTCTTTCTTACAAGCTCATGATTTTCAGAAAATGGGTTCTTATTGTAAGAGGAAATAATACTTCAGTGGTCGTAGAAGGAGCTAATGCGGTTCGTAAATTCATAGAAACATATAGCGATATTAAAATCAGTGCTACTAAACACAACTTTGATGGGATTGAATGCTATTATCCATACCATAAGCCAAGATCTTCAACATCATGTGTCTACGTGCACTAAATCAAAACATGCTTAGGATATCTTAAAAACTGTATTTGAAGGGAATTCCGCAGAAAAGGAAGCACAACTTCAAAACCTAACTTCTGACCGGGAAAACCTTCGTATGATGATGAGGATTCGTTTGAGGAATTTAATCACAAATTATCGGAAATAATGAATGCTTGTCATTCATTAAGAAAGACTATTCCTGAACGGGATACTATGATGAAAATTCCGAGATCTTTACCAGGTCGATATGAGTTTACGAAACATATCATTACTGAAGGAAACGATCTACTATTCTTTGCAAAAGCACCCACGTTGAAAAGTTAAATATCTTTGACCATGAACATCAAGCTAAATCTGATAAAAATATTGCATTCGAGGCACTTAAAAACACTAATGTACTTGAGAAAAGTGATAGTGTTGGCAGCTCTGAGAAAGTTCTTGTTCACGAATTATCAGATGAAGATGTTGTAAATTCGGTTTCTCTTATTACAAGACAGTTTAAAGATCTTCTCAAGAAGAGAAATAAACAGTTCTCAAGAAAAATTCCATCATCATTAGCCAAACCACATGATCGTGTTCCCTCTAAAAGGATGGATGACGAAAGTGATGATGAGGGTATTCCACAGTGCTTTAAGTGTAGAGTTTTCGGTCACTTTGCTAATGAGTGTCCAAATCGAAGGAAATACACTGGCTAGTCCATGATGAGTTCCTTCTTTGCATTTTCTTGATACAAAAGTTTTTGAATTTGCTTAGGAAGATCGATAAGTAGAAGGGAAAAGAGTCTGCAAAGAAAATTAGAGTCTCTGTTACTAACCTTGATGTAGTTCTTCAAATGACGCCTTCGTGCGGTCTTCAATCTTCAAAGGTATCTTGAGTGAACTACGTGATTCTACCATGTAACCTAAACTAGTCTGAAACTGACTTTCTAAATAAAAACATCTAAATTTAATAACAAATTTGACATACAACCTCAATTATGGCCAAACCCATTATACATAAGATTTTTTTTTTACTCCACATGTAAAATTCATTTCTCAAAAACAAATAAATTGCATGTTGCCAAAATTCTTCATAATTGAGAATTTTCCATTTGATCCAAAATTTGACATCCTAAACCAAAATCCAGCATTGCGCCTCCCACTTTATCCAGTAACTCGATATTTTTTTTGGTGTCCCTAAAGTTACTTAGTGATCCAAAATTTGTTTGTAGCCATAAATTTAGCTTCCAAAATTTTGTCATGTGATGAAAAGTAACAATGTGTCTCCCTATATTTGACTTGGCATCCAACATGACCCAATATGTGTCTCATGACTCACAATATGCATCTTAACAATATACTTGTCACTGTTACCCAAAAATGAGAACGGATCCGTTGACAGTCTTGTTTTTTACAAGATCTTCCAATGTATCTTAACTGTCTAAACCATTCACATCGACGTTTCAGATTTTATAAACTTTAGGATTCATTTGATGGGTACCCGGGACCCGGACAGAATTTTCAACCATTTTTTTATATTTTTATATTTTTTTTCGTTAAAATTTCATTCTTCCATAGGTGCCTGACTCTTTGACTTATTCTTTTCCTCTCCACGGAAACCTATCCAGTTATTCGTCTCTTTCGCTCCTGTTTCAGAAATATGAACATGGAAAAGAAATAATTGGTGTTCGAAACTCTACTTTCTTTCTAAATCTCGATCATCAAAGGTGTTGCTGAGATTAATATTGGGTTATTTTTCCCTCTTATTCTCTAGGGTTTTTCCCCTCTTCTCATCTTCTTGTACTAGCTGAAATTTCAATTTGAACATTTTTCGCATGAACACTATTTTAATGAGTCGAGCTATTAGTGTTTCCCCTCTGGTGTTTCATTCACTTAATGCTGGTGGTTACTTTATAGAGAATGGAAAAATTACAAGGCATGAACTCGTCATAAGAGACTTTTTTGGAAACCCAATTATTGTCTATTCTTAGTTTACTAAAAAACCCATTTGCCCGCTGTATCATCAGAATAATGGTGTTCTAGAAGATTATTGCCTGTTAACAGTAAGAGTATGGAATTATAACACCAAGAGATTTATCAATTATATAAATTCAAAGCATACATAGCGTACGTAAAGAAAAAACTTAGCAAAAAAATGTCAAAATAACGAAATAAGAAGCAAAATAATAATAATAAGTGCTTAAATCCATACTTACCATAATCGTAGATTCATCAATTAACTAGTAAACTTCACGCAGTACCACTACCACTGTTAGCACTAACAACAACTAACTGATCAGCTTTTTTTTGTTTGCAAGTACGAGAGTCGTGGCCTTCGAACTTGCAGTACTTGCAAGTTCTGGGTCTTTTTCTTGTCTGGGACAGTTCTATACCACTCTGCAAGCGTGAATCTTCTGCAACATTTGTTTTTCCCTTTTCAGGATTCCTACCTTTCATCTGGGAGATGCGTGGATCACCCAAGATCATCTTAGCAGCGGTAGTAACATTCGAAACATCGTCAGGTACGTCTACAGCGGTGGTGCATGCCTGATCAATAGTTATGTCTTCACCATGTTCTTTTTCAAGTTCAACATTGTCTATATCTCTAGCCTTCTCAAATGCTTGGTTAAGAAAATCTATTGCCATCTCGTACGCTTTTTTTGATTTACCCAAAAACATGTACGCTAGCTCAGATGATCGTCGGCAATAATGACTGATCCGCATGGCTTCAATTCCAACCTTATCATCTTTTATTTCCAAGCGATCAGAACCTAAAACCGCACACTTGTTAGCATTTTTTGTCCATCTTTCCATTATAAAATGAGGTGGAATCTCTGTCTCATAAAGGCGAGATACTAAAATATGATGAAAATGTCTGCATGGTATCCCCTTGAATTCAAAATTTTGGCAACCACATGTACCACTTTTGGTTAACTCATTAATCTTTAATGGAAATTCTTCCACTATATCATTGTCTACTTTCCAGAATACTTTATAAGAGTGCTCATAACCATTGACCTCAATTATTGTTGATCGATACTTCAAAGACGCATTAAACTCGGCATGAACTTTGTTAAAAATAACGCGAGTAAAAACCTTAGATGCATGCCTTACCAATAAATCTTGTGAGGCAAATATAAGCTTCATGTGGATAGACTTGTAGTCTTCTTCCCTTTCTCTAACATACATTCTTTCCAGTGACTGATCACAACTTTCGACGAATTTTCGTAGAGATGTCCTGGAATTCACATAGTGATCAAAAAATGAATTAATACTTTCACTTCTCTGTGTTGTATTCATCCCTGCAAAAAAAGTACTTCTATTATAAGTTGGAATCCATTTTTCACGGATATCGTATAGGTCTTTAAGCCATTCATGCTCTGTCAAATTAAACTCTATTAGCATGGAGTTCCATTGATTTTCAAAATCCTCAATTGTATATGTAAACCGAGTAACCGCTTTAACTGTTCGCTTAAACTTCGATTTCTTAAAGAATACGTGACTTAGCTTCTCTCCAAACTTCTTCTTAATATGCCACAAACAAAAACGATGACGGGTATTAGGGAGTACCGTAGCAATCGCAATTGTCATGGCTTGATCCTGATCAGTAAGTATTGAAATTGGAGGAGTACCTCCCATTGCTTCAAGCCACGTCTTAAACAACCATGTAAAAGTCTCTTTTGTCTCATCTCCAATTAATGCAAATCCAAATGTGATAGACTGGTGATGATGGTTCGTACCTGTAAAAGGAGCAAAGGGCATACTATATTTGTTGGTCCTATATGTTGTATCGAACGTTACAACATCTCCAAAACGACTATATGCCATCCGCGAACGTGCATCGACCCAAAATTTTTTTGCTGCCCTCCCTATTTCATCAACTTGTATTGCATAATAGAAACTGGGGTTCTCAATTATTCTTTTTCTGAAGTAGTCATGCAAGGCTTCTGCATCCCCAACATCTAATAAAGATTTCCTAACCGTCCTCAAATGATTGTAAACATCCCTAGGAGTGAATGTAGTATTTTCACTATGCCCGAATAATGATGCAACCTTACCAACTGGGAGCCTATTTTTGTTAAATGCCTCAGCCAAGCTTTTAGCTTCACTCGGCATATACTTGTTTGACCTCATGAGAACTCTCTTTTTAGGAGAGACCATAACATGATTGTGTTCATCCACAAATGCATTTATATACCATATCTTACGTTTTACATCCAAATCTATACGCATCATAGCTTTACAATCTGTTCTCATGGTTGAAGTGTTCTTTTTCCTCTTACCAATCTCATGTTCGACTTCATCATCATCAAAAATATTTGAATCATCATAATTAGAATCTTTACCGTAGACACCTTCACAACCACAAACAAATATAACTCTACTTATACCTCCCCTATGCGCACTGGCATATGATGATCTCTTACGTGTAGAAAATCCCTTGCTTCTCCCATATTCTTTGTAGAATAAATCAGCTGTTTCAATAGAAGAAAATTCCAAACCAACTGCTGGTTTGAGATCTTTGGATGACGTATTATTACAATCAATTTCATTATTTTCAATAGTAGTTCCCATTCCTCTGTTGAGTAAACAAAGAATACTGTAATTAGTACAATCGAAAAACAAAGAAATCAAAGTTCTAATTTTATATTATAGGATGACAAATCATAAAGCTACATATGATAAGAGATCTGTAATACATAATCACGTAAGAGTTCTCATGATTCAGTGAGTTGAAAAGATTTGCATACAATAAGCTAGAAACAACAATTTCCACTATGATAATGAAACATCTAGCGTTGATTTAATAAATCCCCACAAAAAAATCACGTTTTGTATAGAATCCACTAAAATCCTAGGCTAAATATTTACTGAATCAAACCCTAAAGAAGAAAAGAGAATTATTAATATCGTAGGGAAAGAAGAGGGAAAGACGGGGAACACACGTGAATAGAAAACAAAATCACCGAAAAATCTTAGAAAATAAAATAAAAAATTAGCCGGAATTTAATCGGGTCGTTAATATCCATCAACTAGTTTATTTAATCTATGAAATCTCTATCGTTCATGTATTGGAACTGGACAGCTGAGATACACTGTTAGATATTGTAAAAAATGAGCCTGTCAATAGATCCTCCCTCCCCAAAAATTGCTTCAAGGCATATCCTTGATCCAAAATTTGCTCAACCATAATAAAAAATTGTTCTGAGAAATTCTTTTTGATCCAGAATTTGCTCAGTGAACCACGATATATTCGGAGAACCATATTTTACTTTGTGAGCCAAGTTTTTCCCTGCTACCCAAAATCCTCGTCGTGACCGAATACCTATGATATGGAAAAATATTAGTTTGGGTAACCACAAATTTTCCCAAGGTTTTAAGTAGGGGTGAGCATGGGCCGGTATGGACCGGTTTCATTTCATCCATATCCAATCCATTGCACTACGGATTTGAAATTTGGCATCCACGTACAATCCATATTCAACGGATTAGCATCCGATGGATACACGGATGGACGGATTGGATGCGGATAATCCAATGGATTTGTTTTAGTTAAAATTTATAGTAAAGAAAATAAAGCTAGCACAAATGATTCCTTATAAAATCTACATATCCTATATATGTATACAAATATAAAAATGTCATGTACAACACCCTAAGCAAACATCTTAAAAATTTCTAAATGATCCATAACATTTTCTAGAACTATATAAATGCCCTTGATTTAACGGATATGGATGTCCAACGGATTTTCAAGGTTGCATCCGGGCCCGATCCGTTATCTGTTGGATTTCAAAAATTCCATCCGCATCCAATTCATTAACGAACGGTCCGGACATCCATCCACAAATAAACGGTTGGTCCCGATTAAATCCGCCGATTAGGAGCCAAATGCTCACCCCTAGTTTTAAGTTTGCATCGTCTCCCAAAATTTACGTAGTAACATACAATTTGTTTATTTTGCCCAACATGTAACTCAGTGGCCCATAACTTGCCCATATAATTTGGAATTTACTTCCCAATCTAAAAAATAACAGCAACCCAAAATCAACCTCATAACCCAAAATTTATCCCGTAGCCAAAAATCTTACATGTGAATCTGTGACCCAAATTTCTTGCATGGTCCGAAAATCCGCAATTGTAACGGCGGAATTTTCCGGAGGCTCCAGTGCCCAAAAATTCATAAGTCAACCAAAATGTAAGCACCTGCAATTAATCCTTGCATACCACCTTGAAAACTCAACTCTCTGGCATACATCCGTTCAGTCTAACAGGTTTGATCTGCGATGGAATCCATGCTGCATGCCATGCCCCATATTAATCATGGCAGTGTAGGCAAATAAGGTGCAGAGGCTTGTATTGTTTCTAAAAATGCAAAAGCAAGAGATAAATATTCCACTTCATTCGTGAAGAAAAAACAACAATAAACAAGATCTTATCATTCTTTTTTTATGTGATTTTCATCAAATTTTTCCTTAATACCAAACAGCCAAATTTGTCTCATTCAAAGTCCATCTCCAAATTATCTTCGACCCTAACGGGAAAGTAATCAATGCCTCCTCCTCACTGATGGGTCAGTTGATCATTTCTTGTATACCCTCTTCTATAATTCATCTTATCTTCCCAAACTAGATGAATCACTGATATTTCTTTGCAGAATTAAATGTCAGCTTCAATTATTCTTCATTCAAAGACCAAAATGGCAAACTGAAAGGGAAACAATAAGCACAGCAAGAAACACGAGGGGGTAGTTAGAACCAAGAACAACACCAAACTTGTTTCAAAAAAATTTTGGGCTTTCTTTGTTCCTCTGCCCATATTTCAGGAAGATAGAAATACCCAACTCATCCTCATCATCCTTTTTCTCCCTCTCTCAAATGGGTTCATTTTGGTCTTCTCTTCTTCACCTTCTTTTTCTTCTCTTCCTTGTCCTTGTCTCTTCATCTTCTTCTTCAGCTGATAACAATGATCTCTTTGAAATATGGTGCAAACAAAATGGAAAGATCTATTCTTCTCCAGAAGAAAAACTCCAAAGATTTCAAGTGTTTGAAAAAAATCTTGCATTTGTCAACGAACATAACAATATGGAAAATTCCACTTACACCCTTGCTTTGAACTCTTTTGCTGATTTAACCAACCATGAATTCAAAGCTTCAAGATTGGGTCTGTCTGCTTCTAATGGAGTTCCAAGGAACTATTCATCATTTCTTGGAGCAGGGACTGTTGGTGATATTCCAGCTTCTCTTGATTGGAGAGAGAAGGGAGCAGTTACACCTGTGAAAGATCAGGGTAGTTGTGGTATGTTCTTAGATTCTGTTTGTCTTAATTTGTTTTAATTTCTTAGCTGTTGAGATTTCGTTGCTTTATTTGATCTTAATTTATGGATACCCAAATGAGAAGTTCCTGTTTTTGCCCATCTAAGACTTGAATTTATTGCCAAGTGACAAAGTTTAGAAAAAACAAATCTTAATTCTTATGCTTTGTTTGAGACTGAAAAAAATGACATGCATTAAACTTTCATAGAGTTCTAGATTCAAGAAATTATTTCTTGCTTAGCTTCCAGCAATTGCCTTAGTATCGCAACTGTAGCTTTTTCTTTGTGCTCTGAACACTCGATGTGCTACTTGAAAACCATATTAGGAACAACCTAATTGCACCTATTTGAGTAGTTAGTGGATTTTTATGGACCTAATGAAAGGTAATTCGGACACAAGTGATAAACTTATTGAGTTTATTATCTTGACCAAGCCAATACTCTGTCTTTAGATTTTGTGTCTTAGTAGCAGCACCAATTCCTCCACCTGCTGACTCCCTGTTTAAGTTTAATTAAGTTTATTGAGATAACTTGGAGTATTCTGAATATTGTCACAACACTTCTATATTCATCAAACACGAGCTGCGGCTAAAATGGAAAATCTGTGCTAATCTCATGAGATATCTATTGAACTTTGTTGCATGCTTTATCCGAGTCTATCACCATGCTAATTTATTAAGTTTCAGTTTATGTGCATAACACATGCAAATTTCTTAGAAAATTTCTCCGTAGAAGGTAATCGTTGCTGTTATGTGTTCCTCTCCAGGTGCTTGTTGGTCTTTCTCAGCTACTGGTGCAATGGAAGGCATAAACCAGATAGTCACAGGATCTCTTGTTAGTCTATCTGAACAAGAGCTAGTTGATTGCGACAAGTCTTACAATAGTGGGTGCAATGGTGGACTTATGGATTATGCATATAAATGGGTTGTGAAGAATGGAGGGATTGACACCGAGGGAGATTATCCATATCAAATGGGAGACAAAACCTGCAATAAAAACAAGGTATGAAGTAGCTCTTCCAAGCTATCTTGTTGTATTTCTTTTACGCTAATTTTTTGATGGATTTATGCTTTTACAGTTAGAAAGGCGTGTGGTAACTATTGATGGTTATACTGATGTACCAGCAAACGAGAATGAATTACTCAAGGCTGTTGTAACTCAACCCGTGAGTGTGGGTATATGTGGTAGTGATTCGGCATTCCAACTATACTCCAAGGTGAGTGCACTTCAGAAACATTTTATGTGGATACATCAGACTTATAATGCGAAGAGGAAGTACAGCCCCTTTTCAAGGCTTAAAACATTTGTTGCTCATTCAGGGGATCTTCAGTGGACCATGTTCAACGTCTTTGGACCATGCTGTGCTGATCGTTGGGTATGGGTCTGAAAATGGGGTTGATTACTGGATTGTGAAAAATTCATGGGGAACAAGTTGGGGAATTAACGGGTACATGCACATGATACGTAATGGTCCGAGTAAAGAAGGTGTATGTGGGATAAACAAGCTAGCTTCATACCCAACTAAGACAAGTGCAAATCCACCAACGCCTCCTAAACCTCCGGGTCCAACTAAATGCAGTCTTTTCACCAAGTGTGCAGCAGGGGAAACCTGCTGTTGTGGCCACACTTTTCTGGGAGTATGCCTTTCATGGAAATGTTGCCCACTGGATGGTGCTGTGTGCTGCAAGGACGGCAAGCACTGTTGCCCGCAAGATTATCCAATCTGTAAAACAGAAACAAACCAATGCTTCAAGGTTTGTATTGCATATCCAATTAAACTAACTCTGCTTCATAAGTGTTTATATGCATCGTCTTTGTTGTCTAACTACAAAGAGATGAGACAAGTTGTTTAAACCACTTCACTAAGGGTTTGTTGTTTTGTTTACAGGCAACACAAGGTACTGGGAATTCAACGTTTACGAAAGCCCTTGAAAAGAGAAGTTCTTCAGGAAATTTTGGAGATTGGAGTGCCTTTTTAGAGGCATGGAATTTCTAATATCTCATACTTACACTAGTAGCCTAAGCTGGTTGAGTTAACTTCTGCTGTACTAGTAATGTACTGTATTACATTGCACCTGGCTTCGCCAAGGTTGGGACCTGTTATTTATTTAGTCCCAAATGCTTATATGATTGTAGTTTTCAGACAGTTTCCATGTTCATATTTATATACGAACAAATAAGCAGTGTCATGAATGTGTGAATAAGTACACGAAATGCTTCTCTTAAATAAATCGGATCTATGGGGTTATAAATGGTTATGTAAAGTCGTGGGTTACAAACAATAAAGCCAAATTTGTTTCCCATTTATTAAATTACTTCTCGCATTTCAGGATCAAGATAGCTACTGGTCTTCTTGCTTCATTTTTCTCGTCTGTGTATCAGTTGCTTATTGAATTTCGACAGGATTACTTGTTTATGGCCTTGGTCCTCGCTCGTAAATTCAGAAATATTCCCCTAAAACAACAAAAACACAAAGGATCAACGAGTTATAGCTCATATCCTTAACAAAAATGAAACATACAGAAACTTTAAAGGAATAAAAGAACTGAGGAACACCAGGAACAGATTACCAGCAACATGCGACAAAGCTGTGAAAGATAACACGGGAATTGTAGTGGTAGATATTGGTGATTTACCCATCCAACAATCGGCCAAAACTGTTCATCCAAAAATTTAAACAATTCACAGCCATTTTAACATATGTTTATATGCTTCACAATCCCAAACTTGGTTGTACAAGGAAGATTCTTAAATTACCATCCAAGATGTCAATTGCAAGGCCGGATAATCCTTCCTGACTTTTGTCTTAACCTGTGACAACGGTCTTCCTGCACAGCCACAAAGCACCATGTTACTTCTTTATTACAGCAAAAAATAATTTCTTATGGTTCTCCATTCTAATTGAGATTTAATCATAAATTAGACAACTAATAAAGACTTACCCTCAAACGACATATCCATAGTAAAACAGGAAAAGAAGAGTATTCCAAGGAGAAGAAGTCAACTGTTCAAACAGAACCTGGAAAGAACATATGCAGGTGAGTTAGAAGAATACCTAGTAGCATAAAGATACTAGTCAGTACAAAATAAACACCAAGTGTTCATGATGTGGATCAATTTCACCCTCGACTTCGAGAGATATGTCTTCAGCAACAATCCTGTGCTAAAACCTAAGCTACTAGCTAAATGTTCGAACAATGTCATCTTTCAATGTTTTGGAGCCTTCTACATGCACAAAAATGCTTGTTGGGTATTAAACTTGTCTAGCCATGTGTCTTGGCCTCAGTGACTAAATGTAAAAAGAAGAAGTCACAAACAACAAGACGCAGCAGGAAGAAAGTGATCCAATACAGGGTGAATTATAGACAGTCTAAACCTGACCAAACAGAGTTGAAAAGGATGAGGGTGAAGTTGTGGCGTTTGAAGAATTTTAGTGATGAGTCTCACCTAGGTTCAAAATATGTCAATTGGACAAATGAAATGCTACAAGGGTAAGTAAAGTACCTTCTTGGCTACTGTTTTATTGTCCTTTCCCTTGAAAATCTTTTCCATTAGTTTATGCCAGTAGTGCCCAAACGGACCTCCATACGCAAAACCAAAAAGCTGCAAGCAGATTATGTAAGTCTACAACAAAACTATTTTACGCATATCGCATAAACTTGCATACGCAAACTGGCATGCACACTATTATAAGGTAGCATGAAACACACACTTTAATATGCCAAGTTTAACAAGGTCTGGCTTGACATACCTGATTCTATACTTTCTATTGGGCGTCATTTGAAGCAAGCAAGGTTTAACATCATTTATTTCGATTCCAGTATTCCAAGAAACCAAGATAATCGTCTAACACAAGATATATTAAAATGCTAAATTCAAAACCAAACACTAATTCTGAACCATGAGAGTTCAGCTGATCCTCAGAACTTTCTATGTTTCAGGCCTTATGTTCCCCTCCTCAATTTCATCATATTTTAGTCCAACTGGTATGCCTTTCAGATACTCATTCATTGGCAGTCTTGTCCGTGATTGTAATGTCAAGAAGCATCCAAACACACTCATACATATCATTTATCTAGTGATGAAAGAAACAAATATTTAAACTGCATCTTTGAACTCATACACTTAACCACATAGAAATTACAGATTAAGGCTGCTGAAATTGGTTATCTGGTGGACAGAGAGCAATTGTAAACAGTATGATATATTGAAATTAAGAATCAACAGAGCTAATATGCAAATTCAAGATAACAACATCAGATCAGAAGCAAGAGAGCAAATATGCAAATTCAACAACTTAAATTCGAACCCCACTTTCAGTTTTGGACAGCAAAAACAAGAAAGAAAATCAATAGTTGGAAGAGAAAAGAAGAAGAGAAGTTACCACTTTAAAAAGAAGGCGTTTCAGTTGAAGTTTCTGTATACCAGAGAGTTTCTGAGCTGCAGAATCACTTATTCCTGCCAAGACACCTGCTGTAATAGCCTGTGAGCAAAATCCACAAAAACCCACTTTTCAACATCAGAAACCGAGATCAAATAAAACCCATTTTCAATCAAACAAGCTTAATTATAATTCTTACAAAACATTGAAGAAAAAGATCAGATAATCAAAAGGGAGAAGAAACGAAACCTTGGTTCTGAGAGGATGTTGTTTACTGCTGCCATCCTCTCTTTGCTAATTCCCCATAATAATTTTTAATTTTCCCTTTTCTGTTAAACAAAATTCGGTCAATCAGGGAAAACAGTGAATCCTGCAAACTACTCAAATATTCTCCCTTGTACATAAGCACATACCATCACCAACCATCTATTAAATGCAAAAAGTAAGAGCAACCACAGTCATGAGACGGACCAAACACCAAAAGCCAGACTAAAAGCCAAAAAAAATTGGTATTCTGGGTGTTCAAGCGCAATGGGGACGACCAGAATTTGGTGAAGCGTAACTTATACGAACGCTTGATGCGAGACGGAACTTATACTCACGTTTCTTGACCGAGCGTCTTTATAATATGCGTCTGAGTGAAACGGAGTTATTACGTGCGCCTGATTGAGGCGCAGGTATAATTCACGCCGAACATGGGACGGGGATGGAAAGTGCGTCTACTGGGACGGAGATGTTATGTGCGTCTGATACATACGGAGATAGAAAGTGCGTCTCCGTCGGGCGGACATAAAAGGTGCGTCTGGGTAGGGCGGAGATGAAAGGTGCGTCTGGGTCGGGCGTATACGTGAAGTCCGTCTGAGTGGGGCGTTTATGGAAAGTCCGTCTGAGTGGGCACAAAACTGACGCTCATATTACGTGCGCTCATAATGAGGATGTGGATGATTGAAATATACAAGATCCGGTACCTAAGAAGAAATTCAAGAGAATATGTAATTTCCATTAGCTATCATGGAGCCAATTAGAAAATAAAGATTCACAGCTGACAAGTTGTCAGCAAAGAAATTTGTTTAATTAAGAAGCTAAAAACAGGATGAATTAATCTGTATAAGCTTTTAAATATCTTACATGGGTTGGCATTAACAAGCATCGCAGCACCTCCAAAATCACAGCTAGTAGGTACTGGATTCTTCTGATAGTAACTGTTGAGTAACAAACGCTCATATTACGTGCGCTCAAAACAGACGTACATTAAAATTACGTCTCACACAGGCGTACTGGATTCTTTTGGTCCGTCTCATGACTGTGGTTGCTCTAGTTCAGGCGTAGATGCAATGGCAGAACCAGTCAAGTTTGTAACAGAACACTAGTAGCACCCCCAGAAACGTAAATCGCTTTACACCCACGGTTTGTACTAGCAATCAAACAACCTTCAATAGTAGCCATTGGTACTGAATATTCTCTCCCATCAAGTAACAACGGACCAGCAATACCAACAGACGTTAATAATACGTCCGTCTCCCGCATACGGTCATAATACATGCGCCCGGACCAGGCGCTTTTAGTAACTGCGTCCAAACCAGGCGTTTTTAATAACTGCGTCTGCTATGGGGCGTAGGTTTTATCTACGTATGGCCCGGCGGTGTTTATAATGACGCCTAACTCAAACGCTCTATATACATCCGCCCCATTATCATACGTTATTTATACGTACGCCCGATGTGGAGCGTCCACTATACTTCCGTCTGAAATCATACGCCCACTATACTTCCGTCCCACTATTAATCATTTTAGTCTGGGTTGGCGACCACATTTGGTCGCAAACCCTAATTAACTGGACTAAATATGGTTTTAGTCAGTACCACTGCGGCTGAATTTGGGACCAAATTTGGGTATAGTCCCCAAATTTGGTCATGACTGTGGTTGCTCTAAGTATCTTTTCAGGATCACAGTTTTTGTTTTCTTTATTAAATTAAATGAAGAGAATTACTGATATTTAAACACATAATAGATTCGGATGACTTTAACCGTCTACTGTTAGGTGCCGTTCCCAAATCGGCTGGAAAAGGTTTGAACGCCAGCGTTTGCAGGAATGACGCGCGTAACTACAACAGACGCGCGCTCGTTCTTTGGACTCGATGTTCAAATCAATAAATCTGTTGATTTGAACATTCATTTTCCATGTTTGTTCATCCCACAGTAAAAGTAAAATGAACAAACTCTGCGTTTGTTCATTCCATAGGAATTGCTCTTAGTTTTATTCACCTGGATTTTAGCGAGTCTTCAGCAGTAGTGTAGTACCCTTGATCTAGGACCGTTAGCTGCATCCCATAGTTTTATTTATAGCGTTCCACTGACGTCAATCCGCTGTAGTTTAGGTGGTTACGGGTTCAAGATTTTCCCTTGCTCTCACGAGGAAAGAATCGGGTACAATCCTCCCGTTATCTAATGTGAATCTGTGAATGGTTGCCATGCAACACCCTTATATGTTCTAACTTCATTCTTGTTAGTCGGCCACGAGCAACTTTCACTGAATATGATTTACGGAGACCTCTTTATAAGTGAATATTTGAAGTTCTTATTTTGTACCGAAGCAATTTATAAATAGTGGCATTACTACATTAAACTTTTTCATCTCAGTTTTCACAGTGATGCATTTTAGATCTGACATCGCTTACAAATTCTGTACATCAGCAACATTATTTGCTTCCCATTTGATCAAAGTTCGCTAATGGCGTATCCAGAATTCGGTATAAAAGTTTCATGTTTCTTTCCCTTTGTCAATGGCAATTCTCTACAACCAAATCTGAGAATCCAACACAGTCGGACATTGCAAAAGCAGACCAGAATTTGCATTTTAGATCAGACATCAATTCGCATGATATGCTAGTACATCAGCAGCATCATTTGTATAAAAGTTTCATGTTTCTTTCCCTTGTAGGGAATAAAAGGTTCCGTCAATGTACGGGTACTATTTTTACCAACAAGATTAAGCTACCTTACTAATGTTTCCAATGCTTTGAAACTAAACCAATAAACCCGCATCTGACATTCCAACACAATCGGCCATTGCAAAAGCAAACCAAAATTTCAAAAACCAATTTGCATTTACATTCATCATCCTGTAATTTAGCAAAACCATCCCCCAAAAACTTAAGTACATAGAAACAAGCGTTCAGCAAATTAAGTATATAGTAACAACACGAAGCACTGGTGATTATATAGAGAATCAATTTGAGTTTTGAGATGTTAAAAGAGTTTGTTTATATATGCAAATGATGCAAAACATTACACATTTAAGAACACCACAGAAAAAAATACCTGTAAAAGATTTCCTTACATTTTTTAACAGTGTTCAGCTCCAATAAGCTTCATTACATTTCTTTCCTCATCTCTTTCCCAAGTCTCAATTTTCCTTAAATCCTCTTTATGAATATCAATCAAGAAGATGGAAACACATCTTTAACAGCAGAAGCAGCAGTCAAGTAATTAAGTGTATTCCTCAAAGTCTCTTTCTCTCTTTTCAATCTACTCCCAGTTTCTTCTAATTCCAACAAAGCTTGTTGTTCTCTTGGTGCACCTTCAAATGTACTACCAACAAAGAACGAAAACGGAGTTGGAAACAAATTCCTCCTCAAATCCTGAGCTTCCTTCTCCGGTTTACCATTCAATCGATTCGATAACCTAATTACATCTTTCATATACGTTTCAACTTCAACCGCCAATGATTCTAAATCTTCCTCTTCATCACTAGAAGGTTTATCTTCCAACCAAGTAACATTAGCAACTAAATAAGGTTTCGTCCGAACAATATTCGTAACACGAAACCGTTCCTGACCTTTACAAATCAAAAAGAATCGATCATCGACAAGACGTTCGTGTTTAATTACTTCACCAACACAACCAACATCAGCAGTACCAGTAGTTGAATCAGAGTAAATAACACCGAAACGGAGATCGGTTTGGAGCAGCGTGTGCATCATCATACGGTAACGAAACTCAAAGATTTGTAATGGAAGAATCGCACCTGGGAATAGAACTAACGGGAGTGGGAATAGCGGAAGCTCAGTCGTGTCGTCTGATTGCGGTGGCGGTCCTGATGTATGATGTTTTTCAGGAAACGATGATGATGAACATCGAAGGAGATTCGAGTTTCGACGGCGGCGATGCAGAGGAGATATTAGGTTTGTCGATTGGGATTGGTGAGATTGAGATGAAGAAGACGATGATTGTTGTCTATTAGGTTTATTAGGGTTTAGTAAAGTGAGACCAAATGATGATGTTGTTCGCGAATTCAAGATTTGAGGAAGTAACGCCATTGAAATGAATGATGAAGATGAGAGACTAGAGTGGAATCTCAGCGATAATAATGAGGAATAGAGACATTTTTCTTGTTTTTCATTTCTTTTTCTTCTTCTAATTTTAGACTATTGGTTTGAGTTTCTCTCTCCAGAAAATCTGGTGGAGGAGATTGTGGATAAAATGAGAGCGAGTCGAAAAAGACGGGAGGCGAGTACGGGACTCAGACTCAATTAACTCTTCTGGACTGGAGAGATATTCGGGAAGAACAGAAGAAAACAAACAGATTTGGATTAGGGTTTTCGAAGATTTTTATTGACTTATGTGGGTTTTGGAGAGGCTGTCTAATTTGTATTGGAGAATCAGACCAAGGAGGATACAGGAATGATGAGATAACAAGCCTAAACGGCTTTCCATTTGCATCAGAACAAGCCTTTACTAACAGCCAAATCCTACCATTACCATTATGCATCTCAACCCTAAAAGGTCAAGATGAAGCACGCTAAGTGGCTAACTCTGTATCTCAATGTTTTTGAGAATTACTGTATATCAGAAGTTGATTGCCCAGTGAGACTGCAAAGTAAAACCAGTTGAGTACTCTGAGCTTGTAACCCTTCCTGCCTTTCACAGTTGTTGCTGATGAATAAGTCCAGAAAAGACTGAGGAAAATGAAATACGGCATTGCTGTAGTTGGGTTGGAGATTCCGTGAACAATTTAGCAAGGAACGGCCAAGATGTATAACACAACATGTTACAGAAAAAAACTAGAATCACACATTATGTACAGAACAGCAAAAGCCTCCGTCTCCTTCAAAAATGAAAAAGGAGAAATAAAGCAGCTGATCATACACACATGGCACACACTAAACCTAGATAATGTATGTACTATTAAAAACAGTTTTCAAGAATAAAAAAAAGAAAGTGTTAAGCCCACTCTAGCATTTTCCTCTTCCCCGTGCTTTAATAAATTGCAACTCGAGGACATAAACTCCTCTAGGTTTTCTTCATGTTCATAACTGATTTTTGACATGCTTAACAAAAGAGAGAAAAACAGACCACCTTAAATTCCACCAATTGTAAGTATGTTCATTTTTAATGTTTTACGTCTAAGGCCTGTCACCTTCTTCGCCGTTTGTTATCCACCTGTAAAACAACACAATGAGATGATACGATTTTGTCACAACCGAATCAAACTGGAATTGTAAAATAGTCATAAATCAGCACAAAAGAGATATTCGTTAAAGGATTTATCCGTGCATATATGAATGTATAAAGGTCAATGTCAATAAGCCATTCACACAATTGCTCAATCAATGATCTTGCAATGTCATTGGCTAAAACAATAGGCCACAACCAACCAAACCTCCCTGCCTTTAGATGGTATAGGGATCTGGTGATAATGGCGCTATAATAGTTCTTAGGCTCCTAGAACTTGTAAAGTAAAGAAAATCCTACATAAAGAACCGACTGTTATCTGTGGATACAACAATCAAATTTGCTCATACACTTCAACCTCCACTAGTGATTGGAATGAGCATAAAAGATGCTCTTCCATATATTAGCTAGTTTAACAAGGTCGACAATGGTATGAGAGCCTATGCCAAGTCAAATAGACCATATTAAGAGAATCTATTTTCTTTGATGAATCTATTAAGAGATTTAATCTCTTGAAAGAACACTACAGCCAAGTCAGCTTGGAATAGAAACACAAATGATCCTCCACAAGAACTTGCAGACTTGTTTACCACTTAGAATTAGAATAACTACCTTGGTATCAGAGTTTCTAGAAGCGTGATTCCTAGACTTGATTTTGTCATCGGCTGCGCATTGTTGACAGTAGAAGTGCTCCAATTTTTTTGCATCCTCTATAGTCATTTCTATACATGGAGGGTGAAACCTGCAGGAGAAAGATGATTCAAAATCCATCATCAAATAAAATTAAATTACAGGAAGAGCTCTTGTAAAGCACACATTACACTTAATGCATCTCAGTTCAAAATAACATATTATAAATGCGGACTCGCAATTTGCAACTACTTACAGACCCAATTCCGATCAACGAAAAGGTAAGCAACATGCTCATTCTGCAACCGGAACCTTATTTAGAATGGCATGGCAAAGAAACAATATCGATCTACGTTGCTTAGGGCGAGGTGGGCGTCAAGGTGTTGGGTGTCAAATATGACACCAGAAAAATCATAATTACTAGCAGTGCAATATGTTCCTTAGTACAAACCCTAATTTAAATGAAATAGACTCAAAATAGAAGAGATGGCCTTAATATCTCGTGTAAGCTAGCAACTACTTACAGACCCAATTGCTAGCAAAAAAAAAGGTAAGCAACATGCTCATTCTGCAACCGGAACCTTATTTAGAATGGCATAACAAAAAAGCAATAGTAATCTATGTTGTTTAGGGCGAGGTGGGCGGCAAGGTGTTGGGTGTCAAATATGGCGCCGGAGCGGAGCTGCAGCAACAGATGACTATACCCTCAAAAAAATCATAATTTCTAGAGTGCAAAATTTTTCTTAGTACAAACCATATTTCAAATGAAATAGACCCAAAATAGAAGACATGGCCTTAATATCTCGTGAGAAGTGTGGGGTTGAGTGTAAAATTTAGAGTTTTATTACAGAACTCTAGAAAAAAACAGGGCCTAGGCTGGCGAGGCATACCAGACAAAAATCTGCTTGCCACTTAGCTTCCTCGGCGTCGCCTCAGGCAACATAGTCATGGAGTAGGGCTGCCGACTGCAGTCCTCGGCATAAATTACTAGCAGTGCAATATGTTTCTTGGTACAAACCTTAACTTTAATGAAATAGACCCAAAATAGAAGACATGGCCTTTATATCTCGTGAAAGGTGTGGTGTTGACTGTAAAATAGAAGCCTAAATGCTGAATTTAGAGTTTTCTTACAGAACTTTAGAAAAAGTCAGGGCCTAGGCTAGGGAGGCATACCAGGCAAAAATCTGCCACTTAGCCTCCTCGGCGGCACCTCAAGCAACATAGTCATGGAGTAGGCTGCCAACTGCTGTCCTCGACAATTTATTGATTAATTCCGCTTTAAATTTAAGGCTGGGCAGAAGATCAACATTTACAATTGAATAATTTCAAGATTGTAAAATAATTGATGCTAGGCCGATAAGCATATTATTAACCTATTTCGCCAACTTCTCATCTATAAAAGCATGTTCAGGGTAGGAGATTAAAAGGTCTCGCGCAAGTAGACGGAAATGATAAGATCCTTTAAACTCTAGAAGAGGTCAGGCAGAAAGGCACCAAGCTTGTAGACAAATAAATGATGCTTAATATAAATTATGGCTTCACCATGGCCAACAACCAATGCCAATGAAAGGAAATCATCACCAACACATGCAAATAAGTGGGCTGATTCTAAGTATATAATCATTGTAGACTGTTCCTTATCCTTAGCAGATGTGATAATCAAGCCCTTTTGTACTATGTATAATGTACCCTATTAAGTTATTTTCTTAATATTTTCTTTCCCTAAATATAAGACTTGCAGAAGTTGTTCCTAATAAACAGTGTCTTAGAAAAATCCAAATAAAATACACCTCAATCCTCTTCATAACTGGAAACGAGAACCAAAATAAAAAGAATATATTCAACCAAGGAACAAAGACGTACCAATCGTCGCAACCCTCACATTGAACCATCAAATCATCGGGGTTGTAAGGCATCTCGCACTTGCAGTATCTGTAACAAAAGATGCTAATAGTTAACAAACAGATAACGCCAAACAAACTTTATACGAAAACAAATAAGTCAAACACGATTCCAACTTATCCGATAAGGAAAATATTCAATCAACTCAAACAAAACAATCCTCAAAGTGTCCCCGTCAGAGAAAGATTTAAGTATAAGGGTCATTATTCCAATATACAAGTTCTACACGGAAAACTTCTTAACAAAAGGAAAATAAATCTCAACAACACCAATCAAAAGCACCTCCTTTACTCCCTAAATATTCCTACCACTAACCTTTTTTCATTCTGACAGATAACAACCCTAATTTTTAAGTTTCTACGTCAATTCAATTACCCAATATCATCTACGAGAAGAAAACCTAGATTTGCGGCAATGTTATTTGCCACATTTAGAATGAACCAAATGAAAATGAAACCAAATGATAATGATAGATAACATACACAGCAACCCTGTCAGGATTGAACGCTCCAGTGGAAGAATTATACTCGAACCGACAGAAGAAATCCTCATTACCAACATCATCAAGCTTTGTATAGCTTTTAAAGGTATGAACAGTACATTTACCCTCAATTGTATCCGCACTTTGTAGATCGAAATGATCAGATAAAAACACCTCTTTTACTCCATGAAACGGTCTTCTTCCTCCAAGGGATTCTTCTGGTCTATAATACCATCTAACTTGTACCTTAACATGACCTCTAGCATCTGCTTCAATCCTCTCTATTTTAGCTATATAAGACGGTTTCGATGTTTCTACGGGTCTCATCAATACACAATCCCCAACTACAAATTCCAACAAAAAAACAAAAAAGTTAGGTCACAATTTCCAAACAAAAAAAACTAATTTTGAAAAATTCAGAAATGAATTTTTTTTTTTTTTTTACCTTTGACGACCTTATTTGTTCCTCTGATTGTGTAGGAATCTAGGGTTCTTTTTGGTGCCTTGGCTTTTGCCATTAACCATAGAAATGATGATGAACAAAATGAAGAGGGAGAAGGAGAGGAGAAGAGAAGGTGAAGGGCTCTCAAGGGGTTTACGGAGTTTCTGGAAAAATCCTCTTTCTCTCTTGACCTAAGTCCACTAGATGAGCAGGCGTGAATATGTGCTGTCTCCTAAAACCCATCGAGGAATATGTGAATTAATCCAACGGCTGTAAATGAATACAATTTCTGACTTTTAAGTCTACATTTTTAAAGGTATCGTACACTTTACTGGAAAGATCTCAGCCGTTTATTTAACCATCAAAAAACAATTAAATACTTTTATTGGCCTTTCTCCGGCTTATGTTGTTAGTCTTTTGAGATTTTGGGTTTGGAAATTTTGGAGCTCTCACGGCGAAGATCAGGTAAATTGCTAGCTTATAATCCTTTTTTTCCCTCGGTTCTCTTTTCATAAGTTTGATGATTGAATTGAGATTATTTGGTTTTAAACGAAACTAGATTTGATCTATTATTCTATTATTATCATCATAGGAACCTGAATATGAACATTCTGTGAATCCCAAACTAGAAATGTATATAGTGTTACTAGTTCTAGTGTTTTAGAGATCTATTTGTAAGCTGTTGTTGATTTCCTTTGACATAATGAATTTGATTAAGTTAATTGGAGACATCAATTCATGTTTCCTGTTGAGAGAATGCTGAATGGATCCCTAAAAGCATTGCTCTTGAGGAACACTTCGAATCTTAGTGAAAGGGTAGGGAGACCCGTTTGCCCTCACACCTCGTGTGTATTGTTGTGTGGGCAAGTTGAGTGCCATCTAGCAGGATGTGCGGAGTGTTAGGGATCAAAGCTGCCTCCATTGTCTTAAAACAATCTTCTTTTTGCTGAGTGAAGTTATTAGTATCCTCGCCTACTCGCACAAAAGCCGATTAACTTGCTATATCTTCTTATGTATGCTATATAGGATCTGTAGAAATGTATACTTCTGGTTAAGATTAAGTTATTAGCCTCCTCAACCTACTAGCACTAATAAGCCTTCATATATATATATATATATACTTTAAGATCTGTATAAATGTATGCTTTTGATTAAGATTAAGTTGTAAGTATCCTCAACCTACTAGGGAAAATTAACAGCTTAACTTGTTGTATCTTCTTACGCAGGATTTGGTACCTGTGATGGAACATTTGTTTCAAATATGAAATCAACAGTGTCTACAGCTGTAATTTTGATAGAGAAATCAATAATTTCGTAGCACTACCCTGCTTTTGTTGTTACTTGGCCATGGAGTATATGGGTTTTGTCATGCTGTATATTGCTTGTTAAACTTGTTCTTAACCATATCTGGTGCAATATGCTCCATACTCGATGTATAACTTAATGTTAAAAGTTTCCCATTATATGATGAGATTCTAGTTTAGGTGTAGGTTTAAGTTTAGCAGAAACTAGATTGATTCTATCATCATTGGATACCTCAATATCTACATTCTATGAATCCCCAAACCATAGATGTAGTGATCAAGAAATGTATACCTGCAATTCTTAATTTCCTTGAAATTAATGAATTTGATTAAGTTATTTGGAGACATTAATTCATGTTTCCTGTTGAGAGAATGCTAAATGGATCCCTAACACCATCGCCCTTGAGGAACACTTCAAATCTTGGTGAGGAGTAGGGAGACCCATTCGCCTCGCACCTCGTGCGTGTGTATATTGTTGTTTGGTTTCCTCGTGGGCAAGTTACTTGTGTTGCAATCTAGCAGGATGTATTCGACTGTTAGCTATCAAAGCTACCTCCATCGTCTTAAAACAATCTGCATTTTTGCTAAATTAAGCTATAAGTATCCTCAACCTACAAGGAAGTATAAGCCAGTTTAGCTTGGTATATCTTCTTATATATTATACCTTAGGGTATGTATCAATTTGTATACTTTTGGTTAAGATTAAGTTATAAGCATGCTCAACCTACTAGGGAAAATTAGCCAGCTTAACTTGTTGTATCTTCTTAAGTATGATTTGATTTGGTACCTGTGATGGAACATTTGGTTGCATAGATTTTCAAATATGAAATCAACAGTTTCTACTGCTCTAATGTTGATAGAGAAAACACTAATTTCGTATCTAACATGTTCATATCACTACCCTTCTTTTATTGTTAGTTGTCATACTTCTTGCTTGTTAAACTTGTTGTCAGCCATATCTGCTGCAAGATGCTCCGTACTGGATGTATAACTTAACAGTATAATAAGTGCCAACCAATTCTTCTTGCAGGCATACTGTATAAAGAATTAACAAATTGAGGCAAATATCCTTATGGAAACTCATGCAGATGGAGACAGTGCACTAATGATTGGGGAGACTGAGCCATGTATCATGCAGATTGATCCAAAAAGAGCCCGGTTCCCATGTTGCATAGTGTGGTCACCTCTTCCCGTTTTTTCATGGTTTGTCCCTTTCATCGGCCACATTGGTATATGCAGAGAGGATGGGGTCATCTTAGACTTTGCAGGACCCAATTTCGTATGTGTTGATCACTTTGCCTTTGGGGCGGCAACACGGTACATTCAGATAACCAAAGATAAGGTTTTCTCAAAACTTCCTCTAAACCCATTAAAACTTAAATGTAACTAACTGAAATCTGCTCTGGTATTGCCAGTACTTAATTACTTTATTGTTGTCTTGAAGCAGTGTTGCTGCATTTCGCCCAGCATGTCTGAGCACGAAAGTCAGATTAGGTGCAATCGAACAGAGCTGCAAAGTGAGATAATGACATGGGATGATGCCATACGGAAGAGCACGCAAGAATTCCAACACCGGGATTACAGTTTGTTCACATGTAATTGTCACTCATTTGTTGCAAATAATCTGAACAGGTTGGGATATGGTACTGCGACTGGGAGATGGAATGTAGTGAATTTGGCAGTTTTGATCTTCCTCAAAGGTCGTTGGGTAAGTAAAACTGCAATTGTCAAATCATGCTTACCTTTTGTTGTAGTATTCAGTTTAGGGGTAACATTTGGGGGTTGGACATTCTTAACTGTACTGGCATCTTTCACTGCCATTGTTGTTGGTTGGTTTCTTCTCGGCACCTACTGCTTTAAGAGTCTGATCCAGTTGTAGTGGAAGTCGTAGCTTTAGAATTATCGGAGTATTACTGCTAAATTGTAACCTGGCAAACACATTTATATAAGAGAAGATTTTTGTATCTGCCACAATGGTGTGAACATTTTTTTTTTTTCTTTCTGAAGATTTTTTTTCTTTCTTTTTGTATCTGCCACCACAAATGGCACTAGTTGGCCCTCAGAACCTTGCACCTTTATGATTCAGTTATGGATTCAGCCAAGTTCGTGTCATATGGTCCATATGCATACTGTTACTAGTACAATATGCATACTGTAGTGACTCAAACAGAAAATGCGGGCAAGGCTCAAACAAGCGATGATAAACTGGAGTTTATTAAAAAGACAGACGGATAACTCAAACAGAAAATGTGGGCAAGGCTCAAACAAGCAGTAAACTTGAGTTTATTAAAAAGACAGACAGATACCCCGTCTGTTCTTTCGGATTCATGCATAGCAAAGTCACATCCTCAGAGATGGATGGCAATTCAAAACCTAAATATATATATAATCATAAGTCTATTATGATCGGCTTAAGCTTTAACACGAGTGCTTTGCGATCAGTTGCTCCAACTTGGCTTTGTCTGCACCAGCGAACCTCTCAACCTCAACTCCTTCTTTGACAAAGACAAAAGTTGGCATTGCTTCTACTTTCCATTCCTGAGCAACAACCTGCAAAGGTACACCAGTTGAATCAATTTTAGTTTTTATGTCCAAGGTCATATGAAGAATGAGGATACCAAAGGATACCCACTATCCTCTGTGTTGATTCATAAACATGTTGTAAAGAGCTGAATGAAAATATCCAAAACCAAAATTATTTGATAATTCAACTCACCTGCAATTCATCTACATCCACCTTAAGGAACAATACATTGGGCAGCTTCTTGGCGATTTCAGCTAGGATAGGTGCAATCATGCGACAAGGACCACACCACGAAGCAGTAAAATCTATCACAACCTACAAAACACAGGTTATGAGCAACATAATAACCTAGAACCATATGTATAAGCCCCAAAAACAAAACATAAACCACATCACAGTATCATCCTCAGAGAAAAAAGAGGGGAAATCTCTTGAGAAGAAGAATCCCAGGGCTATAATAGCCCTAACTATTTCTAACCAAGATAACTTTACTAGAAAAGTAAACCTAATTGAAGAAAAACTTCATAAGTACAGAACTAGTATAGCATTATCAATAGATCAATCAAATAAGCTTACGTATACAAATTCTAAATCAGTAGATCGAAACCCATACTTTGGAAAGATCGATCAACACACAGATATTATGGAAGAAAAAAAGAAGAAGGGTTTGAAGCAAATTTTCACCAATTTCTTGTGTTCTTTGCCCTTGTCAAGGTTGTCAGTCCAATGCTCCAAAGTATGGCATCCAATAACTTGTCCTTCTTCAACAGCAGCCATGATTCTTTTCTTTTCTCTCTTGAAATCGATAAACTCACAAAAGGATGAATATTCTAGTATTTATCGGATTTTTTTTGTTAGATTTGTTGGTTTTCTCTATGCAAGCTGAACCTCCTTTATATAAAAAAACGCTAATGATACGGCGGTACCTTAGACCGACTCCAACATATCCCTTCGTATTGCCACACCCAAAAAAGGACAAAGATTGCTACAAGGTTCCCAAGATTGATTGGGGGTGTATCTAAGTCCATAAAAAACAAAATACAACTATACATACACCCCCAAAATAAATTGGTAATGATGCCAAAAATCACTTTTTTATTTTTATTTTTTCGGATAAATAAGAAACCTTTTCATTAACGTGATTTTAAGGTTACAATAAATTTAATATCTAAAATAAGAGAATACAAAATAACAAGAACATATCGTAAGAGTACAATAACGAGAAATCCGACAAGAAAAAGAGAAGGATTACCGGAGTAAGACAAATACAAGTATGAATAAGATCCGATTAAATCGGAAGAAGGATGGTTTTTCTCGGAATTAAATTTCAATCATTTAGTTTGGTTTTGTTTTTTAGAAAGAAAAATTCTCCCAAAGTAGGGGTGATTTGCTCAAATCTCTTGTAAATAGTGATGAAACTTCCGTCGTCAAAAAAACCACCGATGAAGATTTCGTCACCGGATACGTTGATGATGAAGATTCCGATGAAGAGTTCGCCGCCGGAGACAATAAAGAGGGAGATTTCGTCGTTGGAGAGCATCATTACTGATCTTATAACCCAACCCAATAACCCAAAATCGCCATTAAAGCGAAATAAACCTCAAAAGAGTAGATAAAACCACCAAAACGGTGTAGTTAAGTAGAAAACATAATAAAAACTAAATTAATCTAGTAACTAACCTAAAAAGCAAAGAATAATGAAAAAATCTGATCAGATCTAGATCTGAGCAGAGAATGGTTGTTTTTTATGGTTTTGTTGGAAAAGAAGGAGCCATAGAGAGGAGAGAGAAGGAGTGGTTTTTTTTTTTTTCTTGTGACAATAACCTGCCAAAAAAATCATCAACAAATGGTAATATGGAGCTCCAAAGGTTTTAGCCAACCACTTTTTGACCTGCTAAACTTCAAGTCATTGAAAAAGAAAAAAAGACTCGGGTAATCATTTTCCTTCATTCGATTTTTGATAAATTTGTGTATATCACGTTTAACTTTGTTTATGCATCGACGTCAACTGTTTTAAATAGTTGGTTATTATGCTGTTGTTAAACTAACTCACAAGTTTTTTGCTGGATCACTTGTCGGATTTTCATCTCTATTTTTCTTGAGTTCTTAGTGCAATCATGCTCAGTCGATGTAATACAAATCACACAGCTACTCATATAATCATGAAAATCACTGAAACAAACATCACCATTGGTATCTCTGAATCCAATTACTCTATTGAATCATATGTTCAGTCAACTATCCCTCCTAAATTACAGATAGCAGAAATCGTCACAACCAATTCCATTGGTAAACATATCTAAAAACTTATCCAAAAATCCTTCGAAGCCAAGACAAACTTAACTAATTCTGACATCACCGAAATCAACAATAATATCATTACCAATACAAAATTATTTGCTATCCTGATTCAACCCAAACAATAGATAGTGATAACTCTAAGTTAATACAACCATCCTACAATAAAACCCTTATTGCTATATATTGCAAAACTGTTTCTGCAATACTAGGAAACCTAGATATATTAACCCCTTTTTTAAATCCCACACTCAAATATCTCTATATCATACCCTCCAACAAAATACCTTTGCTAAACCCTAAAAAAAAAACAAACTATTATGCACATTGCTGTTGAAACTCCTAGAACAACATGTTACATTAATATCTATGGTCAACCTATCAATCTGCACAACAATTCTGGTCGTTGCTCTGCCAACTGCATGACACACATAACGAAGCATGGTATAGGGCATCCCATGAGCGGGTATTGGATAAGCGGCAAGGCGAGCAAGCTATCAGTTGGCAACAGCGGGTAAAGTAACATTGTCAAATCCCAACCTCCCTCCTCTTGCGAAAACACGCCTAAGACCATAGTTCCCATGGATTGGTGAGAAGCAGTCACAACCTAGCCATCTCGCATGCGCCAACCCCTGATGGGTCCTGGTCTGGCAGTAGCTGCACTACGAATACCACCATCAATGAACTCATCATTAACAACATCCTCAAGATTAGAATCTACATCAGATATGACCTCTTCGTTCTTGACTTCTTGCGAATGCACCACTTCTTCCGCCATTACTACTTTCTCCAATTTCAGTTATGTTGTTTTGAAATGGAGGATTTTCTCTCCTCCTAGCGGGCATCGGCTGAATTCGAGAAGTGGAGGCTGCTGTACTCTGAGCATCAAGAACATTCTCCAATTGTCTGGAGTTATTGCATCTTTCTGGTGCTTCAAAAATATTACTCTCAATTGTATTTGGAGAAGTATCCATTGGGTGTTATCTGATTCTCAGTTGAAATTTGTTTGCAGAGGATGGATATCAGTTTTTTCTCTAATTCACAGGATGAAACATTAACTCTTTCTGAATCTCAATTCTGAAACGGGGTCTCTAAAGTGCGCTCTAATGAAAGAATTTGAGATAATAAAGAAAAAGAAAATTCATTAAGTCTTAGTTGGGTTAATTCCCAATGCATTCTCACTGTTTCGTTGAGAAAAACCCTTACTCTACTACCTCCCGTCATTTCGCTTCTCTATAAATAAATCTAATGATATCTTTTGTTTAATCAAATGTCTTGTGTATGCAGGAGGAGTTACGACAAGTGGAGGCCATTCAGAGATCATACCCACTCGTATATCTCACACAAGCCAAAACGATGACCTATTTCGCCAACTGCATCAAACCATCTGTCCCTCAGTCTCTTCAACAATGTCCTCTAATGGTTTATTGACAGATAAAATGTCTGAAGTTTGGACGGAGTCAAACCTGTCCATCATCAGACCCGTCAATCTTGGCAAGCATATTAAAAACGCACGCAATTTCTTGGCCCCAGCAATCAACATATAAAACTTCATCTATCGAAACAAAGAAACAACTAGGTATATACTTTCACTTGGGGTATTTCATCTACTAATCAGGATATGCCTTGTGTTCATCAGGCGATCTATGATCACGACATGTAACCCTGACAGTTCCAAGGTACATAGCACTGTATACTATTATTTGAATATTACTATTTTAAGTCCAAATGCAAGTCCACCAACAAGGTTATGCTAGTAGTTAACTTCCCCAAAGCTCCGGTCTCATGTGATATCCCTAACAAAAAAAACAAGCACACGGGCTTCTGACTCCCCATCCGGTTGTCTCGGAAGCATTGGAGAAGGGCCAAGCATCCCCCAGAATCAGACTGAAGACTGCATAAATCTCAAGATCCCCCAAAGCGTGATGTACCACAATTCTCATAACCAGTCAACCCAACGAAATCAAATTAAAGTTACTCACAAGTCTTGAATAAAACTCTCTATTCCCCCTAATTAAGTTAACAATAAACTCTTTCCAAAAACCTATTATATTCTTCTCAAAGCTTCTACCTCCAACTCCGAACCAAAAGAATCAATAGCCAACCTTCTTAATCAAATGAGATATTATCAGTCTTAACATCAGAAAAGGCTTATTGTCAAAAAGTGTTCATCAACAAGGCGAATATCCTTCCTACAAAATAAATTAGTTGGAAATGGTATTTTGTTGGAAGATTGTGTGGCAGAACTTCTCATGAAACAAACACCATATCACGATTCATCAACTCTAACATTAAACTTCTAAGAGATGCTAAGGTGGAGCTATGGAAAAAAAATTACTGTTCTATCAAGCTATGTAGCGTGGATGACTCCAAAATATTCAGACAAGGAGGCACTAGAGGTATTTTTGGCAATCTTGTTGTTCTTACTGAAGTTCCACCATTAGGACCGGACTTTATCAATGAGCAAATTTATATACTGTCAAGATATGGATATTGTCTAAAGGGTACCAAGACACATTTTGCCAGACATTAGCAGCATGCTGAGACCTGCTGACAGCTATCAAACAGCTAAAAAAGCCTATAACCGAGACTCAGATGAGAAAAACATTGAAGTGTTACTGGATATTGATATTACTAGAGCCCTAAAGTATGAAGTTTATGCCTATGTGAAAAGACGAGGGTACCCAAATATACCTCAATGTAAAACTTTTCCTACCTATAAGTCCTTTCTCCGAAAGTGATTGTCTATGGCCTGAGTCGAGACAATGTAACTAATCGGTTCACACTTCGTGAGATCGTCTATGGATACGAGATCGAGACAATACAACAACGAAGTATGTTTACTTGATAAAAAGGTTTAGACTTAACCAAACACAATAGGATTCACTTATCAAGAAAATAGGAATTAACGTTTGTGTAGTTTACTTTAAATTATAATAAAGATAATTATAATTGCGGAAAATAAAAGTAAATGACACAACAAGATTTTGTTAACTAAGAAACCGCAAATGCAGAAAAACCCCGGGACCTTGTCCATAATTGAATACTCTCAGGATTAAGCCGCTACACAAAATTAAACCTAACTTCGTATACTTGAGACCAAGCAACTAAACCTATAGTTCACCTAGTTCCGTTTGAATTCCCACGCCTCCAACTTATAACTAAGTCACGTACTTGGAACAATTCCTTTGGTTCGTATTCCAAACAGTAAAAGAACAACAAATATGTTTGGTATCAACTCTCTTCAACCAAGTGATATGAGTCGGACAAAGGCTCTTCTGTTTATCTTAACATAAACTCCTTCATCAGGTCCTTAGATCTATCTTATGTTCAATTACCAAAGTAATCGTTAAGATTTTGCGATCAACACTCTTAATCCAAAGAATTGTGTTGATGCCGATCTACTCAATTAATAAATCCAATTCTATCACAAGGATAAAACCGATTATTAATTGGATCCTCTTCTTACCGAGACAAGTATTATGCACACCAAGGATTATGAACCCACAAATCATAAATCTTCAATATCTTCTTTGTCTTAAAATCTTCTTAAATCTTCAGTAAACACCTGCACACAATCACTTGAATCTCTTGTGATCAATCACGCACAGGACGGAGTCTGTTAACAATGGATTATCACAAGATCTTCTTTAGAACTACAAACAGTCCAAAGATCCCTGTCGAAACTCTGAACTAGTTTGAGTGAACCTTATATCAGAAGAGAATATCCTCAAGCATAAACAAACTAGGTGCAATCAAAGTTCAACCACAGTTAGTCAATCAAATCAATAAAAACAAAGATAAACCGCAATTATCTAGTTTCCCACCAACGGTACTAATAGAGCTTCTCAATCCCAAAGAAGAATTTAAACTGAGCGGCCGTAAGAGATTTCGCCTAATTAGGTTATACTCTCCTCTCCGAATAGGTGGCTTCACTAGTAGCAGCACAACAAGAGGTAGTTTGCTGTTACGAAGGATTAGTTTGCTAGAAATGCAAACTTCAAGTATTTATAGACTAGGAAGTTTGGACAACAAGGAATTTCCAAAATCGAAAATATTCTCAAAATATTTATTAAAGAACAAATTCGGTTTCCATGATTCCTGGATATGATCTGTCCAAAAATAATGATCGAAATCTCTGAGAAAATATTTAATTAGTAAATGCACATTACTAATTCTTATTTTCCTAAAAATGAAACTAATAACCTTAATTAAAATATTCTTAACTTATTTATATTTCGATCCTGTGATTCCCTTCCCTTAGCTATTAAGGAATAACTTTGAACAATTAAATAATAAACATTCACAGCACGTGTTCAAAGTATGTCGACATCCTAACTTTGTAAGTTCTCTTTCATATTTACAACCTTGAAACCGATTTGCCACACTACCAAACAAGTTTAGAATTGGTTCATCTGACTTTCAAGAACTATGCGGTTGATCAAATAACATTCAATCACAAATCATGGGTTTAACGGTTCTACCAAAATAAGTTTCGGTTCTACCTCCATGTGAGTACTGTGCATAGTCACACTAGCTTTCAAAAATTCGGTTGACTAGGTACTAGGATCGGTTCCCCACATATATATGGTATCTAACTTATATGTGTTGCACATGTCCATAGGATCGGTACCCCATTGCCTAAAAAAGTGTTTCACATGTCCATAGGATCGGTTCCCCTTTCTGCTATAAACCTGTTGCACCTCATACAAGGATCGGTTCCCCTTTGTGATGTACTGCACCTCTTACTAGGATCGGTTCCCCTTTTCCCAGTTTTGGTCAGACATAAAATCAAAAACCCGATCATACCAATACATAAGTCAGGCCTTTGTGAATAGTTTTACCAAGAGCACAACAAGTCATGAACGATTCTACTAACCACACATATTGGTTGTTCATAAGATATGCAATGAATAACAAACCAATGACACCTGGCGATTTCCTTTTCGATTCACAAACCAAGTTTATGAATTTACTTCCTTATAACACATGAAAACATTGTTCCCTAGGATGAAATCCTCACATCATACCCATACATAATCACAATAGCATTCAAATGATTATGGCGATGTCTTATCTACAAAGTTTAATGGTTAACCAATAAACCTCGTATTGTAATCCTTAATACTATGTCTATCTAGAGTTCAAACATGCTTCGCAGTTTTGTTTTCAATATGCACGACTTGAAAGATACGTTAGGGAATGAAACATTTCAAGTCAAATATCACTAACCTCAAGTGGAAGGATGATTGTTGTCGTTGTAGCTCCTTGCTTCTTCACATCTTCAAGTCTTCGCAATACTTGTACTGTCTCATATCCTAATACTTTCAAGCTAACCTATACGAAGTTGACTCTAGTACATAATCAAGCGACTCTTAACATGAGTTATGATTCACTAAAATATGACAACCAAACTTGACATACCAACGCTTTGTGGGTTCAACCGAGCTATGATCTAACAATCTCCCCCTTTGTCAATTTTAGTGACAAAACTCTTACATCATATGGATAAACAAATTACAAGAATTCATTACACATATGCTTGATTCCCGAATTCAACATCACAGTAAACTGCATAATTCAATCCTCAAAAATGTCGTTGTTGACATTATAATAACAATGATAATACTCCCCCTAAGGAATATAGGTAGATATTCAATCCGCGCTTCTTTGTTATACCACTTAATATGATATGTTACTCCTCCTTAGTTTGTGCTTTCACTCTTTCGTTTAGATTAAACTTTTAAGCACCAATGTTCTTTTCCTTAGCGATATCAATCAATATAAAATCAATGCCAGTATCACTTGTTTACTCCATATATTTCTCCCCCTTTTTGTCACAAAATGACAAAGAAACGAAAAAATAAAGGACAACACGAAAAGAATCTTACAAATCTCAAAATAGACCTGCAACCTGTAGAGTTAGGCACGAGGGTTCCACACACCACTGATAACCAATATCAAAACCGAAACTACAAGTAGTTTGATTTTGATATGTTACCAAGGAAACAATTGTCTGAAACAATTTTTCCATTTTAGTTTAGCAAACCAAAAATCAACTAAGCACCTTAGTCCCTTTGCTAATACGATTGTACAAAAACAATCGCTTATTCGATAAGACCAAAATAAAGATAACTCTATTTTTCTCATCAGGTTCTAATTATCCATAAACTTAGACCTTTCAATTTTAAACAAGACAAGTACTAGGTTAGTTAACTAGCATTTCTTGTTAAGGCATTCGATTAGACTTGAATAACCGAAACCTCACTACGATAAGTCTAACTAAGATCAGAATTAACTTAGTTTTTCTTATCCGGAATCGAATTGGACTAAACAACTCATCCCGTAAACCTTTTATTTCGTTAAGCCATAAATAATTCATACAAACCAAATAAATCAACTTCCATAATTATTCACCTCAACCGAAAGCAATTGAAACAACATAGACATTATAGCACCGCAATTGCACCGAAATTTTGTAAAGATAAACAATTGATACCACACAATAAAGCAAGATAATAATAGTTTTTCTTCACCGGAAACAATTGAATAACACATACATCCATGCACATATAATGGAATAAACATCAATTGTACCGAAATTTAGTTAAGCAAAAGCAATAAATATATATGAAATAAACTCAGGCTTTTCTTAAACATGAAAACAATTAACTAACAAGATTGTTACCTCAATTTTCGCATCCACTTCTCCAATAAGTTTGCGTCTTCGTCCAGGGAGAATTGATATCGAAATATCATTATGTTGTCATCCTTATGCAAAAACAAAAGAATAACAACAACCAAACTTTACCAGAGAAAGGTTGAAAATCGGTTTTAACAATTGCAAGCAAAAGTTGAAAACCGTCGAAACACATATGCTTTTTATGCTAAACCAAAATCGATTCAACATATTGTTTCTACCAGAACCCCTCATGATTCTTTGATAAATCCTACCAACATGGGATAGAACTTAATCATGCTAAATCAAAAAGTCACCCAAACCACAAGGGTTCACAACATATGAGATCGAATATTAAGGTAATAAAACCGAAATCAAACATCCCATAAACATACATAGCAACAATGTAAAAGCATTCAAGCACAGGCTATGTAAACCGAAATCTATAACAAGAAAAATTATAAGTCAAATAATTTTATTCATAATAGTTTTATTCATAATAGACCAATACAATCATTGAAAGAAATCAAAAATTGATGTCTATTTTTCATTTTTGAAACTCTAAATTTGGCATTTTAGAGTTTTCCTCCAAAACAGAAGCCGGATCAACAGATCATCTTCTAAAATCACAAGTCTTGATTCAAGACTAACAACATTATCGTTGACTTCTTTAACTTCCAGTCGCAAATCATTTTCCATGTTCCTTACTTCACATAAAATTAGATCTAACTTTAGTGAGAGATTCTTTAGAAGATTATCATTGAGAGAAGAGATCTCTTCATTAGGAACATCATGTTGAAGCTCTGGAGATGAATCAGAATCGCCATCAGAAGACTCGAGACGAAGTTTCTTATTAGGAAACAATATAGTCCAGACCTTTTCGGTTTTGCGAGAGTTGCAACTAGAGGTAGATATTCTGTCAGAACTCTATGAAATTGAAGTAAGAGATCCTACCTCTTATAAATTCTAGAACTTTGTCTCAAAGATCTTTGAGAATATTATTTTAATTAAATTCATAACCGAAAAATCAATTTTATAAATATTTTTATCCAAATATTTACACCTAAGGATCAATTTTATACTTTCAAGGGTAACAAGTAAGGATCCATGATAACCGGTTAGGCTGTCACAATTTGGTTGTTGAATTTTCTTCCCTTGAAGATTTCAACAATATGTTTGAACATTTAGATTCACATCTTAATCTTGTCGTGACATCTTGATGCTTGAAGTGCTTATTCTCCTATTTCGAATAGACCTTTGATCTAAACTTAGATCTTGATTTTCTGGTTTTATACAGTCTCTCTTTCTGTTTAGTATCTGGACATTCCCTTTGAAAATTCCCACTTTGCTTGCACAAAAAGCAAACACCGGAAATACGTTTTCTGGATTTAGATCCCTCAGATTTGTTCGGCCTTACCTTCTTGTCTCTTGAAACATTCATACACGGTGATGATTTTTCAAAGCAATTGATTCTATCTCTCAGCTTCTGATTCTCTGCTTTTAACTTCCTTATCTCATCTTGACAATATTGAATATCGGAGATGAATTTAGACACTTGCACCTTTTCAGAGCATTGAGTAACCTCGATTTTCTTCAGTCGCTTGTTAAATTTTTCTTTATCATTCAGAAAACTCTGTTTGAGTTGATCAAGCGATGATTTTATTTCAACAATGTCAGTTTTAAGAAGATGAGTTCTTTTATCTTTAGATGGAAATATCTCCTCGAAAATCGAAGGGGTAAACTCTTCTTGAGTATTTATAGTTGGAAGAATATCAGATTCATAGACTTCTGCAATGGTTGCAACATGATCTATCAACTTGATCATTCTCATTAGGACAATAATCAAGTGTGGTAGTGTAAGCTTTTATTTTCCACTGTGTGTCCTTGGTTGGACAATCTGGAGAAATATGGCCACAACCTCTACACTTGTAGCATTGAGGAATAATACCATCATCATCCCAGGTGTCTTCACGCTTATGTGAAGGGACATGTTTTTATTTTGTCATAGATGATTCTCTTTTTCGATGTCTCAACAGTTTCTTGAATCGTTGAGTAATAAGAGACAAATGATGATTTAATTCAGCTTCATCTTCAGTAGATCGATCTTCCTGATCTTCAAAGTTTTCCGGATATTGAGTCGGAACCTTTTTTAAGGCTTTGTAGGCTAGATTGTCCATTATTTTAGACAAATTTTCTTGATCAAATATCTTCAGTTTACCAACTAGTGAACTTCTAGATAGAGATGAAAGATCATTATCTTCAATGATTGCATGTTTTTTGGAATCGTATCTAGATAGGAACGATCTGAGAATTTTGCATTCTATATCCTTTTCAGAAATAGTCTTTCCAAGAGAGAAAGAAGCATTGATTATCTCAGAGAGTCTAAAATGAAACTCTTCAAAGGTATCATTGTCATCCATTCGAAGATTTTCCTAATCAGACATAAGAGTTTGAAGTCTAGCTTCTTTCTCTGATATATTTCCTTCGAATACGATCTGAAGATTATCCCAAGCTTCTTTCGAAGTTTGACATGTTGAAACATGATGTTGTAAATCCCGACTTACAACATGTATAATCGCATTCAAACCATTTGAATTCTGCTTAGCAAAAGCCTTTTCTTCATTTGAAAAATCCACTAAGCGTTTAGGCTCAATTTCCAAACTTTCTACTATTGGGTAATTGTAACCATCGACGACTAATAAACATGTATTAAAATCTCGTGATTGAAGAAAAGATCTCATAGCAGATTTCCACCATATATAGTTTGTTCCATCAAATCTTGGCGGTACGTTAATTGAAGTCGATTCATGAGAACTCGAGTTCATTCTTATAGGTTAGATCGCACAGATTGTTAGATCTTTTCGTGTTTTCCTGCACTGATACGAATTGAAAATACGATGGTACCCAAATATACCTCAATCTAAAACTTTTTCTACCTATAAGTCATTTCTCTGAAAGTGATTGTTTATGGACTGAGTCGAGACAATGCAACTAATCGGTTCACACTTCGTGTGATCATCTATGGATACGAGATCGAGACAATACAACAACGAAGTATGTTTACTTGATAAAAAGGTTCAGACTTAACCAAACACAATAAGATTCACTTATCAAGTAAATATGAATTAACGTTTGTGCAATTTACTTTAAATTATAATAAAGACAATTATAATTGCGGAAAATAAAAGTAAATGATATAGCAAGATTTTGTTAACGAGGAAACCGCAAATGCAGAAAAACCACGGGACCTTGTCCAGAATTGAATACTCTCAGGATTAAGCCGCTACACAAAATTAAACCTAACTTCGTATAGTTGAGACCAAGCAACTAAACCTATAGTTCACCTAGTTCCCTTTGTATTCCCACGCCTCCAACTTATAAATAAGTCGCGTACTTGGAACAATTCCTTTGGTTCTTATTCCAAACAGTAAAGGAAAAACAAATCTGTTTGGTATCAACTCTGTTCAACCAAGTGATATGAGTCGGACAAAGGCTCTTCTGTTTATCTTAACATAAACTCCTTCGTCAGGTCCTTAGATCTATCTTATGTTCAATTACCAAAATAATCGTTAAGATTTTGCGATCAACACTCTTAATCCAAATAATTGTGTTGATGCCGATCTACTCAATTAATCAATCAAATTCTATCACAAGGATAAAACCGATTATTAATTGGATCCTCTTTTTACCGAAACAAGTATTTTGCACACCAAAGATTATGAACCCACAAATCAAAAATCTTCAATATCTTCTTCGTCTTCAAATTTTCTTAAATCTTCAATAAACACCTGCACACAATCACTTGAATCTCTTGTGATCAATCACGCACAGATCGAAGTCTGTTAACAATGGATTATCACAAAATCGTCTTTAGAACTACAAACAGTCTAAAGATCCCTGTCGAAACTCTGAACTAGTTTGAGTGAATCTTATATCAGAAGATAAGATCCTCAAGCATAAACAAACTAGGTGCAATCAAAGTTCAACCACCGTTAGTCAATCAAATCAATGAAAACAAAAGATAAACCGCAATTATCTAGTTTCCCACCAACGGGACTAATAGAGCTTCTCAATCCCAAAGAAGACTTTAAACTGAGCGGCCGTAAGAGATTTCGCCTAATTAGGTTATACTCTCCTCTCCGAATAGGCGGCTTCACCAGTAGAAACACAACAAGAGGTAGTTTGTTGTTACGAAGGATTAGTTTGCTAGAAATGCAAACTTCAAATATTTATAGACTAGGAAGTTTGGACACCAAGGAATTTCCAAAACCGAAAATATTCTCAAGATATTCATTAAAGCACAAATTCGGTTTCCATAATTCCTGGAAATGCTCTGTCCAAAAATAATGATCGAAATCTCTCAGAAAATATTTAATTAGTAAATGCACATTACCAATTCTTATTTTCCTAAAAATGAAATTAATAACCTTAATTAAAATATTCTTAACTTATTTATGTTTTGATCATGGGATTCTCTTCCCTTAACTATTAAGGAATAACTTTGAACAATTAAATAATAAACATTCACAGCACGTGTTCAAAGTATGTCGACATCCTAACTTTGTAAGTTCTCTTTGATACTTACAACCTTGAATCGATTTTCCACACTTCCAAACAAGTTTAGAATTGGTTCATCTGACTTTCAAGAACTATGCGATTGATCAAATAACATTCAATCACAAATCATGGGTTTAACGGTTCTACCAAAACAAGTCTCGGTTTTACCTCCATGCGAGTACTGTGCATAGTCACACTAGCTTTCCACAATTCGGTTGACTAGGTACTAAGATCGTTTCCCCACATATATATGGTATCTAACTTATATGTATTGCAGATGTCCATAGGATCGGTTCCCCTTTGCCTAAAAACGTGTTGCACATGTCCATAGGATCGGTTCCCCTTTCTGCTATAAACCTGCTGCACCTCATTCAAGGACCGGTTCCTCTTTATGATGTAATGCACCTCTTACTAGGATCAGTTCCTCTTTTCCCATTTTTGGTCATACATAAAATCACAAACCCGATCATACCATCTCAGGTGATTACTTAAACCTCGGTTTCACTAATAAAAGTCATACCAATACATAAGTCAGGCCTTTGTGAATAGTTTTACCAAGAACACAACAATTCATGAACGGTTCTACTAATCACACATATTGGTTGTTCATGAGATATGTAATGAATAACAAAACCAATAACACATGGAGAATTCCTTTTCGATGCACAAACCAAGTTCATGAATTTACTTCCTTAGAACACATGAAAACATTGTTCCCTAGGATGAAATCCTCACCTCATACCCATACATAATCACAATAACATTCAAATGATTATGGCGATGTCTTATCTACAAAGTTTAATAGTCAAGCAATAAATCTCGTATTGTAATCCTTAATACTATGTCTATATAGAGTTTAAACATTCTTCACAGTTTTGTTTTCAATATGCACGACTTTAAAGATACGTTAGGGAATGAAACAGTTCAAGTCAGATATCACTAACCTCAAGTGGAAGGATGATTGTTGTCGTTGTAGCTCCTTGCTTCTTCACATTTTCAAGTCTTTGCAATACTTGTAATGTCTCATATCCTAATACTTTCAAGCTAACCTATACGAAGTTGACTCTAGTACATAATCAAGCGATTCTTAACATGATTTTTGATTCACTAAAATATGACAACCAAACTTGACATACCAGCGCTTGGTGGGTTCAACCAAGCTATGATCTAATACTATGAAGATCATGTGACCCCCCATTGGCTTGAAATCGCCTATGCTCTGGATGGATTACAATACTATAAAGCGTGCAGGATCCTTGATCATCCTGCTCCGCTCTGGAGGAAATAATATACTTTAATCCTGGCAGTCAAACCCCTACCACGCCATTCATACCCTCTATACCAACCAAACCTCAAAACCCATTCACCGCACTACCAACTTCAATACTTATAATCAATAAAAGAAGAGGATATACTGATAAGGAAACCGTTGAATTTGCAATCAAACTCCACGATGCTCAAAGACATATCGTTCTGTCCAATAACACGCCTGATCTTGGTGGCTCAAATGACTTCATTATCTTCAAAGCTGGATTACATGGATCTCCTCAAGAAAACATTCTCACCCTCAACCCTGAAGTTATAGCTTGCCAGAAGAAACATTAAAAAAACCACATCTGCTAGTAAAAATCAAGGAGCACATTGGAAGGAAAAAAAGGAATTCATATCAAGGAGGATACCAGATACAACAACAACAATCTTGAACCTCTAACAGACTTGAGCAGAATTTTCTCCTAAAGACTACCATTAAAATTCCAAACCCATTTCTGAGATCCCAACTTTGTCTGATATTCAAGCCGTTTAAATGTTTAATACAAGATTCACAAGAAACAAATTTGACAGAAGAGAAGATTAGGAAAGAAAGTCTCAACAAACAAGCTCCATGAATTCTCCCAAACCCCTAAAATTAAAAAAAAAACTCAGGCTCTTGATATCATGGAAATTTCTCCAACCCAAGGCAAAAAAGCTAAGGACTACCTAACAGGTCTCAACCAAAGGATAATGAGGTTGTTAGAGCATTTCTCGGTTGAACCTATAAGTTTTGGTATCTTAAGATTATTGTCAATATTAGATGATCAAAACTATATCTTAATTTCTAATCTACTAAGTCAAGTCCCGGACTAGGTTAGAATTTGGTAGTTGAGTATCAGACATCACCCTTGAAGACTGAAGATCGGTGAAGACAATTGGAAAACTTTTGTATCAGGTATGTGAAGACTGAACCATTCTATTTTACTTACTATCTTACCATTATATATTTTTGAAATGATGTCGTATGACTTCTAACATATTTACAAAGAATAAATTTCGAGTCAAGCTTGTCTTATTAAAAATATTGAAATATGATTCTAAGCAAAGATGTTCAATGATCCTTAACAATATTTTTTTAAACAATTTATTGTGTGAATTAATTTGTGGATTAATTGAAAATTTCCACACAAATGATTTTATCATGCGGGAATATTTCAAACGTTATAAGAGAGAAATATTGAACTTTCTGATATTTCTACTCAGGGTAGGTTGGTGAAACAGTTTGCAAACCATACATATATGAGTTTCAGAAATACAGGAGGGGTGACGAACAAACCACAACTTCAGTTGGGGACTGTTCACGAACCGGTGTGAACTGAAATTTAAAAGTTGGTATTAGAGGCTAGCAGTTGACGAACCCAATTCATGAACCGTGGTCTATTGATTTTGGTAGTCTTGTAGGGTTGGCAAAACGAACCGTTGCACCATGACTCGTGAATAAGCCACAAACCCTTGTACCAACTCTCCCAGTTTAAGATTTTTAGTATATGCTTAAAGACTTATTTTTTTTTAAATATGTTTAGGATTACTAGAACTCGATCAAACATTTAACTCTTGGTGATCCAATCCATCTTAAGTTTACAGTCTTCAAGATTTGTTTTAATGTTACCATAAAATTCTTTATTCCATATTTTAACTTTGATCTTGACATCTTTTAGCTTTTTGGAAATTATATAAGAAGATGAATCAAAGTGACTTTGGTTACAGCACTCAGTGATGATATCCTTGCAATGAGACCAAAGAGTTTGAAGGGTATATGACCAGGTTTCCAGTTAGGGTTGGTGTTGATGAGGATGGGATTATGATGTGACCCAATAGCCAGCAGGTTTGAAATAATACTATTGGGAAGCATAGTGGGACAGTTATCAGTAGCTAGACCTATGTCAAGTCTTTGCTCCGTAAGATGCTCATCAGATCTTCTATTATCCCAAGTGAATGGACAAGTACTGTAACCCAGATCACAGAGAGATAAATCATCAATTTTATTATTGAACATGTTAGCTTCAGTAACATCAATAGGGTGGTTAATAACTTTTCATGTTCATGTAATACTAAATTTGAAATCACCCATAATTATCCAAGGCATACTATTGTTGACAACATGTTTTTCATGCATTTTCCATGAGTTAATTTTATCATTAGTAGTATATGGGCTACCGTAGTATCCCGTGAACATCCAATGGGTGCCATTAATAGGATTGGTTTGAGCACTTATATAGTTGTTGGAGAAATCTAGAATGTGTAAGGATATATTGGATTTCCAAGATAAAGCAAGGCACCAACGGTACCAATGACACCGTTTGGTTCAACAAACCAACAATTGGTCACCCCAATATCACCAAAGACAATACTTAGGTTCGGAGATTTTTGCTTAGTTTCAGATAAAAACTAAACGTCAGGGTTTATTTTGTTTAGCATATCATTCAAATATCTACTTGTGGTATTTTTTCCTATTCCTTGAGAGTTCCAAGCCATAGTTGTGAATAATTTCCAGAAGTATGAGATTTTAGCCATGCATGGTGAAGTTATAATTAATACTACTGATTATGCTATGAACTTCTAGGATTAATAAGTTGGATAGGTATACCTCATGGGTGTTGATGTGAGTTTGTCCTTCAAGGTTGCTAGTATCTATGTCGATGACAATCTTCCTTTGTTCCTCCAAGACTCTGAAACCGCAGGGGAACCAAGTACACACCCAAATTTTTCGTCCGGCAATCTGTATGGAAAAACTTAATACAATCACAAATAGACCAACTTTATGTATATATATATATATATAAAGTTTATATCTCTAACCTCTACTCAATCAGTATATATATATATATATATATATATATATATATATATATATATAAAGTTTATATCTCTAACCTCTACTCAATCAGTATGTATATATAGACTCAGAGTCCCTGAACCCGGTTGTTAAGCAAAGTACTTGGACGATCTCAAAAATCAATTTCCAAGATTAATCTAGTCGTATCCAAATAATTCAATCAGAATTCTTCCAAGTAATTAAACTTGTTATCTATCTTTCAAGATACGAATTCTATAAGAAAATAGTCTTGTAATAAATTACAATTAAGCGGACGTATCTACTTAGATTAAATTTGTAAAAACCAGTGTAAATCCAATTATAAAGATAAACAATATTGAAAAGATGAGGGTGCCCAAACACATCACAATATTTTATTTATTAACCTATAAGTCTTCTTCCGAATGTGATCGTCTATGGACAGAGTCGAGAAAATACGACAACAAGGTCACTTGTGTGATTGACTATGGATACAATATAGAGATGATACGACAACCAAACTCGACATACCAACGCTTGATGAGTTCAACCAATCTATGATCTAACAAATATAATGCAAAAAGGAAAAACACAAGATACCAGAAGTTTTATTAACGAGGAAACCAAAATAACAGAAAAACTCCGGGACCTTGTCCAGATTTGACCACCAAATTGTATTAAGCAGCTACAGATACTACATATTATCAAATTTCGGACTTGAATGTAGTTGAGACTGAATCCACCCTCCAATCGACTCAGTTACAGTCGTGCTCCTTCCGTCTCTTGAACCTCGCAAGGGTCTAAGCAATTGATTCCCATAGATGACTTCCTTTGCAGACTAAGAGTTGTTTCAACCTAAGTGAAGACTTTTGATACCGATATGCCTCTAACAGATAATCCTATTTGATTTCTGTTTATATCAAATATCAAGGTGAGGAAATCTGTTTGCAGTAAATAAAGCTAGCAAACCTCACAAATCTGTAACTTACGATCGAATACCGAAGAGCAGCATAGATTATTAACGACCTCTCAAAAAAAAAATTCACTAATGCATCACCTCCACCAATATGGATGTCCTGGTTAATGGAGCTCCTGGTAAATTTTTCAAACCCTCTAGAGGTCTCATACAAGGGAATCCCTTATCCCCTTACCTTTTTTTATTTTTTTGCACGAAAGCTCTCTCTAGAAATCTTGTTAATGCTAAACAGCTTGGTCTAATTCATGGAACCCAAATATGCCATGGAGATCCACTTATCAGGCACCTCCTCTTTGCAGATGATTGCATGGTCTTCTGCAAAGCCAACATGCAGGAATGCAAGAATCTGGTAGAAATCTTCAACAATTTCAGCAACTCTTCTGGTCAAATGATAAACTTTTCCAAATCTGGAATTTTCTTATGCAAAAATACTGATCCTGACATAGCCAATATAAGCAACTTCATGCGGGTTCAAAATATTGATACCAAAGATAAGTACCTAAGATCTCCGCTATGCACCAATACAAGTAAGATTCAGGCCATCAAACCCTGCTTAGACAAGATGAATTCCAAGATTGCTGGCTAGACAAGTGAAAACCTCTCCCAAAATGACAGAGCCACTATGATTATTAGTGTGACTTCCACTTCAAGCATCTATCAGATAAATTTCTTCGAACTTCCTAAAAAGACATGTCAGGAAATGGATAAACTTCAAAAAGACTTTTTTTTTCTTTTTGGAAAAAGACCCTGAGAAACCCAAAGGATTATACTTCATTGCCTAAGAATCAGTCTGTAAACCAGAAGAGATAGGGGATCTTAGCTTCATAAACGTGGAATTTTAACAGTGATATGAATACTATAATAGCTTGGAGACTAATAGTTGAACCAGATTCTATGTGGTCCACCACCATGAAATCCAATTACATCAGGAAAAAAAGATGTTATCGGAATGGATACCAAACCTAAAAGACCTGATTCTTGGATCTGGAAATGAATTCTGAAAGGGGTGGAAAATATTCAGAAATACTACAAATGGGAAGTTGGTAATGGCCAGAACATCAGAATTTGGGGGGAAAAATGGATTCACAATAAATAAAAAATTAAAGCAAAACCTCAACACTGTCCCAATGACCTTCGACTTGTCAGTTAGCTAATTACTACTTCAAGGGGAATAGAATATGGATCTTATATCTCGATGGTTTAATGAAGAAGACCAAATTAAAATTATTTGGGGCCTCATTGATAATAGAATATTTGTTGTCAAATCCCTTTATGATAGGAAGATTAATGATAAGTACAAAGATGGCATCTACGATCCAGCTTGGAAGAATATTTTGAAGTTGGATACCTCCCAGAAACCAGAGTCCTTATCCAATAACAAGTACCAGGTCGGACAGAGATAAACCGCGTAACGATCTTATCTCCAGAAATGCGGCGAAGTTTTTACACCGGTTGCCAGCCCACCTAGACGCAACTTACCCGAAGGCAAGACTAATCCCTAACACATCCCATGTCTTGTTCGTTTTCCGTACAGAGGGTGCATTTTCCATCACTTCAATGGGATTACGCGTTTGCGACCATTTAGATGATGTGTCCACATATTCCATGTCCCAGCTGCAGGGGCTTCGGGGGGAAGGTCCCCCTTTCACGATCCTGCGATCTGCAGAGCTACTGGGGGGTCCCCCCATTCACAATTCTGACATGGTTGTTTACAAGTTCGCGGTTTTGGCAATCCTACTAATAAAAGAGACAAAAATTCAAAGGTAATTCAAAGGTAGTAGGGTCATCTCACGTACCTCCTTCACGTGGATGGCTGCTTTCCACGCACTTCTGTTGAGTGCCAGCTCTCTCTCCAAGCCTCGGTCAATCAGGTCTCGTTTAATCATTTCATCCCATGACAGTTTCGGTTGTCCCGGACGCTTCATTCTACCTTGCGGCCGTGTGATGCGTCCTACCCGAACTGGGACATCCGGTGGTCTTCGCTGGAGATGCCCGAACCAGCGTAACCGATGTTGTGACAGTGTATCCTTCATAGGTGTTACCCCAAGTTTCCCACAGACACACTCATTTCTGATTTTATCACGCCTTGTGTGTCCACATGCCCACCTTAACATCCTCATTTCTGTCACATGGAGCGCCATGAGGTGCAAGCTTCTAGTTGCCCGGCATTCCTCTCCATTCAATGTTTATCCACACAAATGTTCATCTGGAAGTGTGCTCATGGAATCCTGCCTACAAATGCCAAGATTGCAAGTATCCTCAATTATATTGATCAAATCTACAATATCTGCAAAAATGCTAAAGAAAACATAATTCCATGTTTCTTCCTCACTTTCAGTTGGTCTGCAACACCAATGCTCTGGTGATACCACCAACTTCAATAATTGGCTCAATTCTTGATTTCTTCCTCACTTTCAGTTGAAGGACTGGATTTCAACCTCTGCTACTATCTACTGGTTCATCTAGAAAGACAGATGTGATCTTGTTTTCTAGAAGATCAATCCATCTGCTTTGACTACTTCCAACAAGATTAAGCAACACATGTGCTCCTATAATAGAGTGATGCATAACCAATTTCATATTATGAAAATTTTGTATTATCAGAGTACACCTATTTGGGTTGCAATACCAATGCTCTGGTGATACAACCAACTTCAATGATTGGCTCAATTCTTGGTTTCTTCCTCACTTTTAGTTGAAGGACTGGATTCCAACCTCTGCTGGGCTGGTTCATCTGGAAAGACAAATGTGGTCTTGTTTTCCAGAATATCAAACCCTCTGCTTTGAATATTTGACAACAAGATTAAGAAACACATGTGCTCTTATAATAGAGTGATGCAGAAACCAAATCCATATTCTAAACAATCTGTATTATCAGAGATCTGAACATGATAATATAGACAAAATTACTACTTAACATAGGCTGAAATTTGGTATCACCATCAACATAAGTTGTATGAGCTATCCTAACAAGGAAGGACCTGCTGGTCCTACATTTTATACTAACTTTTATTTCATTACATGTCTTATACAGGAATCTATGTGGGAGCAAGAAGAATCAAGGAATGCATCTCTGGAGACAACAGAGCTAATTAAGAGATAAGATAAACTATCAGTCAGCTTGTCCAAAGAGTTGCAAATAACAAACATAGACTTCCAAGCAGAGGATGATGCAACTCTAAAGGAGTTGGAGGATGAGTACAAGTCAGAAGTACAAGGAAGATTCAACCTGGGATACCAAAAAATGAAAGATGGAAATTTTGAAGCAGTTTCTTTTGTCCTGGGAAAGCTGATCAGGATCATGAAAGGCGAGAACACTACGACAGTTAAATTATCTAGCTTAAATATGCATTACAGTTACTTAAATAACTTTAATTGGAAAGTTCCAAACCTAAGGATTTTATTTAACTTTCTTCAGTCTGTAAGAGTCAATGGTAATAACATTGCTTGCGATTGATCCCAAAGATCTCTGCATGATGCTGGGCATCTTTGCATGCCTTACTTGTATTGGTTGAGTTTCTACCTTCTGGTAGTGAACTCTTTTCTTATTAAAAAAAAGAAAAAGAAAAAATACTAACTCAAAAGTTGTAAAACAAGTATAACAATATGCTTCTTTGAAAAACTATGAACTTTTTCAAAAATTCCTCTGTAAATATTTTTTTCGTGGATAATGTAAGTTTGACAAATTTTATATATTCAAGACATCGTAAAAAATACGCATCGGATTCGGTATATATTATCTGCCTACATAATTGGTTACACATTTCGAATGAACTTTTATGTGTGTGAACTCATTTGATTAATGCCTTCTCTAGGAAGAAATGAAAATGGAAGGAAAACACCACCCCGTTTAGCATATGTCATTTGTAAATGACTAATTATCATTCGTTGAAGTTGAGAAAGAAGAGGTATTTTCTTTTCGCAAGACCTTGGCTGATCTAGAATGTTCCATTCAGATTGCGAAGGAGAACATCACTTTGACCACATAGTGTAAACAATGTTGGCTGATCCAAATTTGAATATCGAGAGTTATTAGTGAAAAAGAGGTTATGTTGGAAATTTTCATAAATGTTTGCTGCTATCCGGGGGGTTCAAGGAGCGTAGACCGTTTTGCATGTGTTCGACCTGTAGGTTATTCACTTAACAATATTGTTTGTACCCTAATATTTTACACTAGAAATGAGCTTACTTGGGCCTAATATGCTCCTCTTATTACTCAAGTGTGGCTAACTAGACCTCACAAGCACTATACATAGAAGCCCATGTGCAAAGATGAAATTCAAGGCAAGGAGGGGCCACGTCATCATTGACACATCAACACGCTACGTCAGCAGCAAGTTTCCATGTCATCAAGGCACATCAGCAAAGAGGTACTACGTCAGCAGCGAGATGCCATGTCATCAAACCACATCTGCACAAAGGTGCCACATCAGCATGTTATGTCATCAATAAGTTCTATGTCATTGTTCCACGTCAGCAGTGAACCAGACGATGATATCAGCGTGACATCAACACGTCATGACGTCGTTAACCAACTGTTTGAGGGTGAAAACGGTTTCTGCTGATTTCGGTAATTTCGCGTGTGTGGGTGAGAAAAGAGTCTAAAACTTAAACAATGTACTGCAAGGGAGTACTTTGATTCGAGATATCAATCTGTACAAATCCGGCCTAAACCAAGAAATGGTCGTTCCAGACTTGCTTCGGTCACAAAGTGAAGGAGAAGGGTTGGTCTTAGGGAGGGAAGCGAAGAGAGTGTTGAGACCAAAATAGTTGATTCTGGAAGAGTAGTTGTTTGACGACTTGTATCAGAAAGTGAAACGCTAGCATATTGGAAAGCTAACAAGTGATTTATGAGTTTTGTATTCTCCTGACCAAAACTTGTCCTTTTGGTGGAAATAGGTGAGACCTATTTATACAAGTCGCAACGAAACGTACCCTGGTCTCGTAAGAAGTGGAAACGGTTGAGTAAATGGAAGGAAGCGGTAATGGGTAACACCTGGAATTGATATTTCCATAACGAAGGAAACGTTTCACCATTACTCCTTGTATTTACTAACCTCCTCACTCTTATGACACTTTCTTGTAACGGGCGTAGTGTACGCCGCACGCTGTAAACCGCCATACCAATACCCTGATGAGCATCCCCCAGTTTGTGACATGTTTTGATATCTCGAGTGTTTTCGTGGAAAACGTGTAGCATGTTGCTATTTCTTGGCAAGTTAAGATTGAGAGGCTTGCCAGTTCGGTGGTGACCTTCGACGGACGAGATATCTTGAGAGGAACATATTGAAGGGCTCAATAATTGCGCTTAGTGGAGACATTATTACTCAAGTTATGTTTCTTTTCAGAGTGACGTTACTGTTTGACTAAGGTTTTACGATTTTAACCCTAAGATAAAAACCACCATCAACACCAGCCAACGAATATGGTCTGTCCCTCATAGCGCCTGCATGATGCTTTTAAACGCAGTTAACTGCATCAGCATGACGTCGCTGGCACCTCCTCCAGATCAGTCGTCTTTACCGGCACCGTCACCGTTTCCGTTATCTTCTCCGGCAACGGCTACACCAGCAGCATACTCGGCGACCAACGCCGATGGTCTTTGTTGGCGTCCATTGTCGGCTGACCTTCCCGGCATGACGGCGTCCTGCCAGCATCCTTAACCGGCGGCCCTGTCCAGCGTTCATTTCCGGAGAACTAGCCGGCGGCCATTGATGGTGTCCCTTTCCAGCGGTTGACATTTCCGTCGGGCCACTATTGGTCGTGATTCCATGCATCGCAGCTTACTCAGTTAGCATACTCCTTGGTTGTTTCCATCCCGCGCATTTACAGCTGAAGGATGTTTACGACCCACCTGGCTGTATCAATCGGGCTCACTGAGTCGCCAGCTGAGTCGTTCACTCACTGGATGTTTGAGCCCGTCTTCATTTGGCTTGCGGATTTTGATGGGCACCTAATTTGCATACATTCTTATCATTTTGTAGGTGTTTATGGCATTTTGTTGCACTAATTACTTGTATTTATGCCAAATTATGTATTTTGTAGTTATAGTTCCTTTCAAGTAAAATGTGTGGCAATTGTCCTGATTTTTGTTTTGTAACGATATGGGAATGGAAAGAATGGCCTGAACATGGGATATACACAAAGTGGAGCTGATATGCCTTGTCGAACTAGATGTCAAGTTGGATTTAAGGAGATGCGTGCAACGGAGAAGGCAGTTGGGGTGCGAGCAGATTTATGAAGTGAATGAAACCAGTAGTGAACAAGAAATGCAAGAAGAAGAAATCAATGGGCCGAAATTCAGAACTCAAATTGCATAGAGAGCAAACTAAGCCAAAAAGCCACTCTTGTAGGCCAACAGGTATTCATGATTTACACCCAAACGAACCCCAAACCCCGATTTCATTTCTCTATCATTAGAAACGACCCCCATTCTCTCCTTCACCTCGACAACACCCAGTCAAATGTCAAAACCTAACTCTGCCAATCTCATCAACAACCATCTCCCTGTCAATTTCAGTACTCATCGCCCATACCTCTATCACCATCTTTCCCCTGTCAGACTAGTTGCTTATTTTCTATACTTATCTCTATACTCAATTCAACCTAGCCCTAGACTATGGAGTGCAAGATTAGGTCGGCTGATTTCTCTTCAAAAGTGACAGGATAAAAAGCTAATGGTCTGAATTTGTTGGTCCTTGCGAACTCCAACAACTGCAGCAGGAAATTGACAACAAGAAGGAGGGTGTGGTGGACACAAGCAAATGGCGTAGTCAAATTAGGGCTAAATTTGACCTCTCTGCAACACCGACAACATCAGCCACAATTGGTGAAGATAGTGTAGTGGTTTTACATGAATGAAGAGATTACGTAGTGGTGAGTTTCGAGAACAAAATCCCTAAATTTTATATTATTTTTGTTGGCAACATGGATTGGGAAAAAAGGGAGAAATTTATGTATAAAAGGAGGGGTTATGTTGTGTAATGGTTTGCAGGAGTGAGGAGGAGTAGAAACTAGTTCCCATTTCTTGTTTCCATCTCTTGCTTGTGTTTGTGAGTGACTTAGTAAAAATCAGTTGAATGATTTCATCAATTACACAACTTCATATGCTCTCTGGTTTCACAATAATTATGTTCTAACTTTCCTAGCTAGGGCATAGATGAAGCCCTTAATTTATTGCTAGATTATTCATGTTTTAGACATTGTTATGATTGTGTTTCATTGAGTAAGGGTGGTTTTAACCTAGAGATGCCGTTTATAACTTTCACTTAGTATGTCAGGCATCCTAAGTTGTTAGAGTAATTATACATTTTAGCTTCAACCTGTATTTGAATGATCTATTCTAATCTGTGAATAGTTGTGCTGTCGAAAGACAACTAATGCTAGATATTGATACTTCTAGTTGATGTTAAGCCATACGTATTGTGACTGATTCCTTATTGAATAAGCGAGATACTTGTATCTTTATCGTTGTTCTCCATAAGGGAAAAATAAACTTTTTCGATAACTGGATTTTCTAGTAGAGGTTAAGTGGTGGATTCAATTGTCCTAGTGCAGTTTACTTGTGTGTTCAAATCTTTTCTTTCCGTATTCATGTTTGTATTTTTGTATTCCCATTTGTATTTCAATCGCTGCCAACATATTGTCGTTTCGACACACAAACCCCCTTGTTACTTCTTATTTGAATCAGTATTAGTTAGGCTTAGAAATTCAACTTCACACTGCCCTACTCTCTGTGGGTTCGACCCGTATTTTCCATGTTTACATTGTTGACACCGTGCACTTGCGTTTTATTACAATTGTACGCTAACTTCTAGTCCTACCAATTTTTTGGCGCCGCTGCCGGGGACTCGGTAGCGGTGTATTTGATCTATAGTTTACTTTACTGTTATTTAGTGTAGTCTTGTATATATTTGTTTGAATTATTTTTGTCTTCAGTCGCTGTTAGTATAACTAAGTTGATTAGTTTTTGTATTTTGTAGTTTTTTTTTTAGCCTTCTGTAAAGTAAAGCTTTTGGTTTAGTTATTGCTCTAGTCCTCTCATATCATGTTAGCTAGTAATAGTCTCCTACGTAGTCAGTCTCATCTGTAATATATTGCCATCAGTAAGTCGACCATTACTTGTTTCTGTCATTAGCACACCTTAGAGTTTTTAGTTTCATTTAGTTATCTTTACTATAGTAATCATTCTAATATTAAGCTTTTGATTTTCAATTTCATCGCATATCTGCACCTTGTTTCAGTTAGCTGCATCATTGCCAAAACTAGTTTTAGTTATTTGCATCTATAGTTCATAATATCCTGTAGTTTCAGTCATCATACATTAGTCAAGTTATACCTGCATCCCTACAACACACTGTTTTGGTTTCTGAGTAACAATATGTGTTGTGTAACTGTTGTTCTTTGTTCTGTGTTAGCATAAAGTTTTATTTAGGATAGTCTGCAATTTAGTGTTAATTATTAGCCGTAACTTTTGATTTTCAGTTACTTCATTCCCAGTCACATAGTTCCTTTGCGGTTAGGTTGAGCCTGTGTAAATACCTGTATCATTGTCTTGTATTGTAGTCAAGTCACATAATTTGCGCATCTGTAGAAGCAACTGTAGTGTAGATTCCTTCAGTTAACTACTAGTGCAAAAGTTCTCATCTCCCTGTAACTATTCCCATTAGATATTTTATTTGTTAAATGTGCATCATTAGCCTGTAATATAGCAGTTAAACATTCCTGCATTACATTTCCAGCTTGTCTGTATTTACGTTGTATGAGCAACTCCATTATGTCATGTTCAGCAAAAAATTAATCTTCAGTATTTGTTTGCTTCGAATACATAAAACTGATTACTGAAATACTCTCTCTGAGCTCAACAGGTACCTTGGATACTGCATTACAAACCAAAGGTTAGGAGAAAGAGGAGCGAAAAAACCTGTTGGTTGTGCCTAAACCCGATTTTATACCGGCGGTATCGTTCCTCAACTTTAATATTCTTGTCTTGAACGATATACCTGATTGCATGCAAACTGAATTAGTGATATCCATTGTCAAACCCCTGCAACATACAACATCTTTGTGTATGATCCTGTGACATTTGGGTAACTTATTTGCGACTTGAATTGTTATTTCACTGTGCTTATCTCAATCTCCGCAAAATCCTGTGTTTTTGTGCTTGCATAATCTTGATACTCATTCACATAACCCTGAGTTTTTGAATTATGTTGTGTTTGGTTGACTGGGTGTAATAATATGTTAAATAGTATGTCTGTTAGGCTATGATTGTGACTTTTCGAGACCAGACCAATCGTCTAGTTAGAATTCAGCGAGAGAACGTAGTTGAAATTCCTGTGTCTGTCGAAGAAAGACCTGACCAACCCGAGACAATGGGTGAAGAGTTAATCCCACCCCGCAGTCTCAAGGACTATATGTACCCCACGAGGACAACCCATCCCTCTTGTATTGTTCTACCAGAAACTGCTGGTCATTTTGAGTTAAAGGCGAGCACAATACATATGTTCCCTGTGTTTCGAGGGGTTGATGCTGAAAACCCTTACCGCCACATGAGAGATTTTGAGGAGATCTGTGGGAATTTGCAATTCAATCAGTTGACAGAAGAGTCCCTAAAATTGCGTTTTTTTCCTTTTTCTTTGAAGGAAAAAGCCAAATCTTGGATATATGCTTTGCGGCCTCGGTCCATTAGAACTTGGGATGAACTTACGAAAGAATTTTTCAAAAAGTTCTTCCCAAATCACAAAACATCCACCATTCTTCAGGATATTAATAGTTTTGTTCAACTAGATGGTGAGACATTGTCCAAGTATCTAGAGCGATTTAATGATCTGTTACTCCAATGTCCTCACCATGGTTTCGAACAGTGGAGACTCTCAAAAATTCTATACGAAGGGTTGGATTTTTCTACTCGAACCTTGGTTGAATCTATGTGCAATGGTGAGTTCACAAATAAAAGTGTCGACGAGTCGTGAGCCTTCTTGCATGAAGTTGCCGAGAAAACTCATCAATGGGAGTCTGATAGAGCACCTAGGAAATCGACCATCAGGGGTAGTGTTCATAAGATAGAGCCTAACTTTGAGGGTAATTCTAAAATAACATCATTGGATAGGAGAGTTGAGGCTTTAAAACTAGAGAAAAACATAAAATCTGTTGCAACTACTTCTTGTAACCAAGTTGAAGTTTCTATTTGTGTTGTGTGTAATAGTTCTGATCATCTTGTTGATAACTGCCCATAATTGCATGAATTTCAAGAGTCCAGACATGAACAAGCTAATGTTCTTTATCAAAAGCATGAGAATAATCCCTATTCTCAGACGTATAACCCAGGGTGGAGGAACCACCCTAACTTTTCATGGTCCAAAGGCCCTGTACAAGTGGGTGCATTAGGAAACGCACAAGGATATTCATATCCTAGAAACCCCCAGGTACAATCGTACAGACACTACCCTTCTGAGAAAAAAATTGTCTAGCACTGAAGAAAGTGTCGGTCTGTTGACCCAAAATCTTTTGCAAATTCAGAAGTTCACTGACCAACGTTTCACAAGTCTAGAACTTAAGATGGGTCAGATTTTTGATGCGCTTAATGAAAGGGAAAAAGGTAAGTTCCCAAGTCAACCTCAACAAAATCCAAAAGGTACATTTCAGGAAAGTACCTCTACTGGTAATGAGTCATCACATGTGAATGTTGTTACTACTCTTCGTAATGGTAAAGTAATTGATAACAATGTAAGCATGCCTGGAAAGAGTGAGTCTGTGTCTAAGTCACAACTGCATACAACATCGCATGATACACCAGTTGTTGAAAATGAATCTGAGCATGTCCCTAGATCTAAAAAATCTGCTGATGTTAATGTTGATGTGCCATCAAATGTGCCTGTAGCTCCTATTCCTAAAAGGTTAGAGCAACAAAAGAAAGGAACACAATATAACGAAATATTGGAATTGTTCAGGCGATTCAATATTAACATTCCATTTCTCGAAGAAATCAAGCAGATCCCTTCTTATGCTAAGTTCCTGAAATATCTGTGCACACAAACGTGTGAACAAGCGTGCCTTTCTGGCTGAACAGGTAAGTTCTATTATTCAAAAAAAGACTCTACCTAAGTTTAGATACCCGGGTTGTCCCACAATAACATGCATAATAGGTGACCATACGGTCAATAAGGCGTTACTGAACTTAGGGGCAAGTGTTAACCTACTTCCATATTCGGTGTATGTGCAGTTGGGTATTGGATAGTTAAAACCAACACCTATAACTCTACAATTGGCGGACAGGTCCTTCAAAGTTCCTCGTGTTGTGGTGGAAGAGTTTTGATTAAGGTTGATAAGTTCTATTTTCTTTTGGACTTCATTGTATTAGATACTCAGCCTATGCAAAACCCAGACTGTCACATTCCTGTCATTTTAGGACGTCCTTTCTTGGCGACGTCCAATGCAACTATTAATTTTCGTAATGGAGTGTTGAAGTTGTCATTTGGTAACATGACTGTGGAGTTGAATGTTTTTAATGTTATCCAACAACATTTATATCTTGATGATGATGATTATGTGCATGAAATCAACATGATTGAAAGTTTGATTCAGGAATCGTTGTCTAGTAACATTTCTATTGATCCTTTACATGCTTGTTTGAAAATTTTTAACTTGGATCTGTTTGATGATGAATACATAAGTGAAGTGAATTATTTGCTTGAATTTGCACCTCTCATAGAACTACTAAATGGAAATCTAGAGTGGAGCCACTTCCACTCTCTGAATCCAAGTCTGTCCCGTCTCTTGTTAAGCCACCAAAGATTGAACTGAAACCATTGCCTGATACTCTTAAATATGCATTTTTGGGATCTTCTAATACTTTTCCTATAATCATCTCATCTTCCTTAGATATATAACAGGAAAGTAAGATTTTAGAAGTACTTAAGGAGCATAAAGAAGCACTAGGATGGACAATCTCAGATATTAAGGGTATTAGTCCCACAGTTTGTATGCATCACATAAATCTTGAAGATAATGCTAAAACATATAGGGACATGAAGAGGAGACTTAATCCCAACATGAAAGAAGTTGTTAGGGGTGAGATCCTTAAGCTTCTGGACGCGGGTATCATATACCCGATTTCAGATAGCAAATGGGTTAATCCCATTTAGGTTGTGCCGAAAAAGTCAGGAGTTACTGTAGTTCAAAATGATAAAGATGAGTTAGTTCCTACTCGAGTAACCACAGGGTGGCGAGTTTGCATTGATTATAGGAAGTTGAATGCAGTTACAAGGAAAGATCACTTCCCTCTCCCTTTCATAGATCAAATGTTAGAAAAGTTATCTGGATATAGTCATTACTGTTTCTTAGAGGGATATTTTGGTTACAACCAGATTCACATAGCACCCGAGGACAAGGAAAAGATTACATTTACATGTCCTTATGGTACATTTTCTTATCGTCGCATGCCCTTTGGGTTGTGCAATGCACCTGCCACATTTCAATGTTGTATGATGAGCATTTTTTCTGACATGATAGATAATTTCCTTGAGATCTTTATGAATGATTTCTCTATGTTTGGATCTTATTTTGATGAATGTTTGAACCATGTCACTCTTGTGCTGATTAGATGTAAAGAAAAAAATCTGGTTCTGAACCGGGAAAAGTGCCATTTCATGGGTCAGTCAGGCATTGTTTTAGGACATATCATCTCTTAAAAAGGTATAGAAGTTGATAGAGCAAAAATTGACCTTATCCAACACTTGCCGCAACCTCGCTCTGCGAGGGAGGTTAGATCATTTGTAGGCCATGATGGTTTCTACCGTAGATTCATTAAATATTTCAGTAAGATCTCAAGGCCACTGTGTAATCTAATTGGTAAAGATGTTGCTTTTGTATTTGATGATGCTTGTGTGCTTGCATGAGAAGAACTCAAAACTCTTATAATTTCAGCCCTTATAGTCCGACCACCTGACTGGAAATCGCCATTTGAAATCATGTGTGACGCGTCTGATTTTGCTGTTGGTGTTGTTTTAGGACAGTGCATTGATAGCCTTCCATATGTGATATACTATGATAGAAAGACTCTTAATGATGCTCAACTTAACTACTCAACTACTGAGGAGGAATTGCTTGCTGTTGTTTTTGCATTGGACAAGTTTACGTCATACTTGATAGGGTCTAAGGTCATCATATACACTGATCATGATGCTCTGAAATTCCTTATTTCTAAGAAGGATGATAAAGCTCGTCTTATCCGATGGATATTGTTGTTACAGGAATTCGATTTCGAAATTCGAGATAAGAAAGGTTCTAAAAATGTGGTTGCTGATCACTTGTCTAGATTAAATGTTGAGTCTTTTGATGATTCCTTGCTTATTAGAGAGTCTTTTCCTGATGAACAGTTGATGCTTGTGTCTGAGTTTCCTTGGTTTGCTGACATCGTGAACTATCTTGCCACAGGAAGAAGGCCTTTGCATTGGTCTAGACAAGACCGTTCTAAGTTCTTGGCTGAAGTTAAATACTTCTTTTGGGATGACCAGTACCTGTTTAAGTACTGTCGAACCAAATTATTAAGAAATGTGTCCCCAACAGTGAACAAAAAGATGTGATATATTTTTGTCATGACCAAGCATGTGGAGGCCATTTTAGTGCCAAGAAACCTGCTGCAAAAGTCTTGCAGAGTGGGTTTTATTGGCCATCGTTGTTCAGAGACTGCCATGTTTATTGTATTGCTTGTGAACGTTGTCAAAAACTATGAAGTATTTCCAAGAGAAACATGATGCCATTGCACCCTATTCTGATTGTTGAACTGTTTGATGTTTGTGGAATTGACTTCATGGGACCATTTCCTAATTCTGAAGCAAAATTGTATATCCTTGTCACAGTTGATTATGTTTCTAAGTGGGTAGAAGCAATTGCAACCAAAAAAAAAATGACCATAAGGTGGTACTTTCATTCTTAAAAGAAAACATATTTTCTCGTTTTGGCACCCCTAGAGCTATAATCAGTGATGGTGGTTCACACTTTTGCAATAGGTATTTTGAGTCATTAGTTCGCAAGTATGGCATAACTCATAAAGTCGCAACCCCGTACCATCCACAGACCAGCGTCCAAGTAGAGGTTTCTAATAGGGAGATTAAGCATATTTTAGAAAATACTTTTAACCTGTCTAGAAAAGATTGGTCCTTAAGATTGAATGATGCTTTATGGGACTGTCGAACAACATATAAAAATCCTATTGGCATGTACCCTTACAAACTTGTGTAGAGAAAGCCTTGTCATTTACTTGTTGAATTAGAACATCGTGCATATTCGACTATAAAGAAACTTAACTTTTCTCTTGATAAGGCAGGTACTCAACGGAAACTCCAACTCAATGAGTTGGAAGAGCTGAGAAATGATGCTTATGACAGTGCTAAGGTGTACAAAAACAGAACAAAAGTGTTCTATAACAAGCACATTTTGCGCAAGTCATTCACTCCGGGCCAAAAAGTTCTATTGTACAACTCTTGATTGCATCTTTTCCCAGGTAAACTGCGTTCTAGATGGACATGCCCGTTCATGGTGCGAACAATATTCCCTCATGGAGCTGTAGAACTCGAAGATGTAGAAACTAAGAACGTCTTCAAGGTCAATGGGAAGAGACTAAAGCCGTTCCTTGAACTAATCCCAACTGAAATTGAAACAACTGATCTGGCAGATCCCACCTATGTGGACTGAACTGGTTCACCCCTTGTACATATCAGGTTTAGAATTCTTTTTTTCTTTCTCTTGCTTTCTTCTCGCATGAGTTTGCTAGATTAGCTTTTGCTGTATATAATCTTTGTTTTTGTATATCCACCTTGCTGCTCAACTATCTGGTTTGGAAACACTTTTTAGATCTGGTACTCTCTAACCTCTTCTTTATCTTCATAAACTTTATGAAATGTTATCACTTTGAGAATCCTTAGAAACATTGAGGACACTGTTTAACATAGGTTTGGGGGTACAAGTAGATATCACATGAACTTTGTAGAAATTTGGTATATTTGAATCTTGTGAATATATAACTTCTAAAAAAATGAAAAAAATGAAAAATGGAGCTCATTTACCTTGAATTGTGATACCTTTGTATGTACGATATCTTAGGGGTTCTTAGTCTAGATGATGAGGCACCCCTGATTCTAGCAAAATTCACATGTTGATAAGAAATTTGCACATGCACGATCGACCAAGCATATATAACGTCGGTGTTTCATAGGTTAAGTAGGTTTCCAATCATCTAGATACTGAATGAGGCTTGACTGGCTTGTTCTTTGGTTTACTGGGATAAAGTTAGAGGATACATAAAGAAAAGCAACCATTGAATTTGACCGGGTGCATCGAAAATGGATGCCTCTTGATAAAAGTGTCATGTAATGTATTTCTCTGTTTTCGTGTAAAGTTTGTTGCTTCAGTTTGTGTATGTATTTATCATCAGTGAAAAATCAGTTGAGAAAGAAATTTAAATGGTTATCTTAAAGAAAAGAAAAAGTACTCATTGTCTGTTATTATGTTCTATTTCAGTAAACATGTTAAAGTGTCTTTCTTGCCTCAAAATGAGAGTAGTCAATATTGCAGTCAATGTTCCTTTTTGTTTTGTGTTGTAAATAGTCTTGTAATATGCAAGGAGGGTGTATCCATCGATGTACAATGCGGGTAAGCTGAAATATCACCAACTCTTAGGTGAACATTCACAATTCTCGTATATCCAGACAACTAACTTGGCTTTGAATTCAGTTGTTATCCTAAAAACTATCTCTTAGAAATTGGCAGTCATAACTTCCTAGAGTAAATCATTCTCTATGCATGTCTAAGGCAGATACACTTTACACTCTTATCACATGTCCTTAGTTGTTTCAGTGCTAGAATTGTGCCTCTGAAATCTAGATTGACATATCCAATTGTTGTGAGCTAAAACTGAATGCAGGTATCACTTTCATGGAATCTGAGCTTCTATTTTGGCATAGAACTTTGTGGGTATATTTTGACCAACGTTAATGATGTAGGTAGAACTTTTCTTTTGGTTTTGTGTTTTACTCGAGAACGAGCAAAATGCAGGTTTGGGGGTATTTGATGGGCACCTAATATTTCATATATTCTTATCATTTTGTAGGTGTTTTTGGCATTTTATTGCACTAATTACTTGTATTTATGCCAAATTATGTATTTTTTAGTTCTTGTTCGCATCAAGTAAAATGTGTGGCAATTGTCCTGATTTTTGTTTTCTAACGATAGGGGAATTGAAAGAATGGCATGAACATGGGATATCCACAAAGTGGAGATGCTATGCATTGTAGAACTAGATGTCAAGTCGTCTTTAAGGAGATGCGTGCATAGAGAAGGAAGTTGGGGTGCGAGCAGATTTATGAAGTGAATGGAACCAGTAGTGAACAAGAAATGCAAGAAGAAGAAATCAATGGGCCGAAATTCAGAACTCAAATTGCATAGAGAGCAAACTAAGCCAAAAAGACATTCATGTAGGCCAAAATAAGGTATTCATGATTTACACCCAAACGGACCCCAAACCCTCTTTCATTTCTCTATTATTAGAAACATCCCCCATTCTCTCCTTCACCCCCGACAACACCCCGTCAAATGTCAAACCCTAACTCTGTCAATCTCATCGACAACCAGCTCCTTATTAATTTCAGTACTCATCGCTCATACCTCTATCACCATCTTTCCCCTATCAGACTAGTTTCTTATTTTAATACTTATCTCTATACTCAATTCAACCTAGCCCTAGACTATGGAGTGCAAGATTAGGTCGGATGATTTCTCTTCAAAAGTGACAGGATAATAAGCTAATGATCTGAATTTGTTTCTCCTTGCGAACTCCAACAAATGCATCAGGAAATTGACAGCAAGAAAGAGGGGGTGGTGGACACAATCAACTGGCGTACTTCTCTGAAACACCGACAACATCAGTCACAATTGGTGAAGATAGTGCAGTGGATATACATGAATGAAGAGATTACGTAGTGGTGAGTTTCGAGAATAAAATCCCTAAATTTTATATTGTTTTTGTTGACAACAGGTATTGGGAAAAAGGGGAGAAATCTATGTATAAAAGGAGGGGTTATGTTGTGTAATGGTTATACATGAGTGAGAAGGAGTAGAAATTAGTTCTCATTTCTTGTTTCCATCTCTTTCTTGTGTTTGCGAGTGACTTAGTAGAAATCAGTTGAATGAGTTTATCAATTACACAACTTCATATGCTCTCTAGTTTCACAATAATTATGTTCTAACTTTCTTAGCTAGGGCATAGATGGAGCCCTTAATTTATTGCTAGATTATTCATGTTTTAGACATTGTTCTGATTGTGTTTCATTGAGTAGGGATGGTTTTAACCTAAAGATGCCATTTATAACTTTCACATAGTATGTCAGGCATCCTAAGTTGTTAGAGTATTTATACATTGTAGATTCAACATGTGTTTAAATGATCTATTCTAATCTGTGATTAGTTGTGCTGTCGAAAGACAACTAATGCTAGAGATTGATACTTCTAGTTGATGCTAAACCATACGTATTGTGATTGATTCCTTATTGAATAAGCGAGAGACTTGTATCTTTATCGCTGTTCTCCATAAGGGAAAAATGAACTTTGTCGATAACTGGATTTTCTAGTAGAGGTGAAGTGGTGGATTCAATTGTCCTAGTGCATTTTACTTGTGTGTTTAAATATTTTATTTCCGTATTCCTGTTTGTATTTCTGCATTCCTATTTGTATTTCAAACGCTGCCAACATCTTGTCGTTTCGACACACAAACCCCCTTTGTTACTTCTTATTTGAATCAATATTAGTGAGGCTTAGAAATTCAACTTCACGCTGCCTTAGTCTCCGAGGGTTCGACCCATATTTTCCCTGTTTACATTGTTGACACCGTGCACTTGCAGTTTATTACAATTGTAGGCTAACTTCAAGTCCTGCCAGATTTCTCCAACCCTCTTCGTGGGTTTAGCCAATTACATCTATTTGCTTGGGCTTGACCATTTACTCACTTTTGGTTACCCAATCCCATAATCCTAGAGGAATGTTTCGGAAGAGCCTACAGTACTTGACGGCCAAGTCACATATGGAAGGTTCTGGAATGTTCCAGAAGGCTTGTAGGGCAAGATAACACAATTCATGCTCATCTCGAAATTAGGGTTAAACCCTAATTTGATACATATATATATACATGAGTTCACAACCCTAAAGGTACACAATCTTATCTACACAAACTCCTGTGAAAAACTCTAGCTAACTTGAGCGTCGGAGGGTTTTTTGCAGGTACCCCCCAACACTGTTCACGTGGAGAGAAAGGTAGCAGTTTGATCAATATCAACATCATCACCATATTCGTGTTTGGAGGTGAAAATATTTTACCATCCAAACATTAGCTCCGACTAAGGGGATTCGAGAAAAGAGATCGTGTTTTTCCCGGATCGAGATTATGGCAAAAGTAAAGCTAACTGCACGAAGAATCGTTTCAGCCAGCACCCGCTGTTCCTACTGGAAACAGAACAGATCGAGATCGAGTTCGTGACAGGGCCCCGGATCCGAATAATCAGAGAAGCGGAAAACAACCGATGATCGAAGACGAAGAAATGGATGTTGACTCCATATGTAACACCCCGAGTTCCGGACCAGGATCAAACCCATACGGAGATCCGAACTCGAAGCATTACGGGTCGGAATGAGACTTATTCATATAACTCTCCTAAGAATATCAAAAACACAGCAAAGCATAACTGTTCAGAATTTCAGAAACTATCATCCAAATTCAAACACACATTCAACGGTGAATTTGTGGTGTATTGTTCTTAAAATTTAACCATGGGTACCTAATCATGTTATATAACAATTTCGAAAGCCTGATCATCACTAGGAGATTATATTCCTGTGATTAAATTACTAAATCCCAAGAATATAAAATCATATAAAATAAACACCCAAAGAAAACACCAAAAGAGAAAAGGGTTTCACATTCTACCTTTAATTCAATGACCCTTTGCTGATTTCTCATAGTCTTCTTCTATATAAATCCTAGCTCCATCCTCTTCTCTTTCTCTCTAGATTTTTGTTTTTTCTTTTAACTTCTCTCATTCCCTTTCTTTTTTACTTTATTATAAATCATATTTAAATTAATAGTAATTATCTCAATTATATAAATGTTTAATATTTATTTTATTCTTTTTATTATCTTTTCATTTTCCTCAAATCCATTAACTCATCTAACAATAATTAGGTGATTATATTACACCCTAACCTTTTACTAAGTGATAAGAGAATGTCTTATAGATATCTAAGTTCAAAAGCATAACCTACTAGGCTAAAGCAAACAAATCGACTCCACAAAAACCTGAATCACAAGGTAAGCTAATTACTTGAATGAAATCCGACCCAAAATCGTAAATAAAAATACCGGGTATTACATTCTACCACCCATAAAACAAATTTCGTCCCGAAATTTAAAACATGCTCAAAATATAAAAATCATGTAAACAATAGAATTCACAAATCAATATCCATTTTAGCACCCAAGTAACTATCACAGGAATTCCGACAAATCAAAAATATCCATGCGCGTAAAATTAAACAAACAACAACAACAATCATAACAGACAATCATGAGTAGCAATTCACAGAACATTTTTTTTTACCATGACCCCATTCAAGATCTAAAGCCTAGAACTCTGATACCAACTTGTAACACCTCGAGTTACGGACCAGGATCAAACTCATATGGAGATCCGAACTCGAAGCGTACGGGTCGGAATGAGACTTATTCATATAACTCTCCTAAGAATATCAAAAACTCAGCAAAGCGGAACTGTTCATAATTTCAGAAACTATTATCCAAATTCAAACACACATTCAACGATGAATTTGTGGTGTATTGTTCTCAAAATTTAACCATGGGTACCTAATCATGTTATATAACAATTTCGAAAGCCTGATCATCACTAGGAGATATATATTTGTGTGATTAAATTACTAAATCCCAACAATACAAAATCATACAAAATAAACACCCAAAGAAAACACCAAAAGAGAAAAGGGTTTCACATTCTACCTTTAATTCAATGACCCTTTGCTGATTTCCTATAGTCTTCTTCTTTATAAATCCTAGCTCTATCCCCTTCTCTTTCTCTTTAGCTTTTTGGTTTTTCTTTTAACTTCTCTCATTCCCTTTCTTTTTTACTTTGTTATAAATCCTATATAAATTAATACTAATTATCTCAATTATATAAATATTTAATATTTATTTATTCTTTTTATTATCTTTTAATTTTCCTCAAATCCATTAACTCATCCAACAATAATTAGGTGATTATATTTACACCCTAACCTTTTACTAAGTGATAAGAGAATTTCTTATAGATATCTAAGTTCAAAAGCATAACATACTAGACTAAGGCAAACAAAACGACTCCACAAAAACCCGAATCACAAGGTAAGATAATTACTTGAACGAAATTCGACCCAAAATCGTAAATAAAAATACTGGGTATTACACCATACCTGATAGAGAAAACCTGCGAGTTCGAGTGAAAAAATAGCTCGTATTCGGCAGCCAGTCAAGGAGGAACAATGATCAATTTGATCCGGGGGATGGACGAACCACGACTCCTAGTATAGAGCCAGATCTATTGCGCCAACAGCTGAATGAGGTGGAGAAAGAAAATGCTATCCTAAGACTAGAACGTGTGAGCCAGTCTCGATATAGGACTGTTAACCTGAACTGTCAAGATCGAGTGGCGGATTTTGATCGAAATAGGAACGGTCGGTCTACGTGGGAACGCCTCAGAAGTCGGGTTAACCCGCCTGCTGTTGACCGATCCAGACAAATGATCGATCTAGATGAACCAGAGAAAACTCCGTTGAGAAACCACCAGGTGGTCACTGGAGATTTACCTAGACGAAGGCGTGTACGAGATCGACGAGCAGGTGCCCAGGCACGGCCAGCTGCAACTCAACAAAGTGCATCCAGAACCATCGCCGGCTCAAAATCCCCAAGAATGATGAAGATGTGGTATGAGAACGGTACGAAGAGAGAGAGTTTTCGCATGAATACAACGCTCGTTCGGAGCGAACCAGAATCAGAGGTGGATATGCAGATCATCAAAGAAGAAGAATAATATCAAGAGTTGATGTTCCAGATGAAAGGGAGTAAGAACAGGAAGACAGTTCCTCTGACGGCAATGTTAAGGCAATAACTGATGCTCGTGTTCACAAGATGATCGAGAGAATAATATCAAAGAAACCCTCCAGGGAGAACAAGTTAGACAATATGCATAGAGACGCCGGGGCTCCCTTCAAAAAAAATATCAGTAAATTCCGTCCACCTATAAATTTTCAGGTCCCTAAACTGTCGAAATTCGATGAGAAAACAGATGATCCATATCAACACGTTTTACATTATGAAACTGTCGTGATCCCGTGGCAGTTCAGCGATGAATTGATGTGCAAAATGTTTCCACAGTCACTAACTGGCAGAGAAATTACGTGGTTCAATCAGCTCCGGGCACAGTCGATCGAGACTTACCGCAAGATGGTTAAAAAATTCCGTGCCAACTACAAATTCAACAGACGCGACCGGAAGGGATGCCACTCATTGTTCCTTATGAGAATTCAGAAAGATTAAAGCATCAGACAGTTTAGCCGACGCTTCAAGCAAGAGTTGGCCGAGGTGGATGGTGCCAACGGTGAAGTCACCATCGAGGCTTACAAACAGGCATACCATTATGATCCAAGAGGTGTATACGGTTCCTTGGTCAAAAGACCACCAAAGACTCTGGAAGAACTGTATGGTCGGGCAGAAGAATAAGCTCGAGTTGAGGATGATTCGAAATCTCGGGAAACCAGAGAGGTTTATAGATCATCCAATCATCCAAATGATGGGAAGAAAAACAAGTCAAAGAACCATTCGAGTGGACAGCATAACGATTAAGGTGAAGTTCGTGAGAAAAACCATGGGGGAGGAGTGGAAACTGGATATCAGAAACATCATGATATGAAGATGACACCATTGAACATACGACTTACAGAGTTGTATGAGAAAATAAGCAAGGATTTGAGTCCCCCTCGGCCTATGCCAGCGGAGACACGTGATAAACGTGACAAAAGCAAACACTGCAATTATCATACAGACATTAGTCACAAGACTGAAAATTATCGCTCATTACAGATCGAGGTCCAGCGAATGATAGACGCTGGAAAGCTGCATGAGTACGTGAAGAAGGAATTTGGGAAAAGATCGGGACAACTAGGCAGCACATGTGATTAATGTCAGTCACGCAAGGATCCATTTTATGACCAGGCGGGCATCAGAAGATGAGACTAGAAGAAAGATCAGGGAATTAAAGGAGTGTTACGTAACAAATCACATCGATTTTGTCAGTGAAATTGAGCTGAAACTCTAGAGCTTGGATGCACAAAGATCGAGTTCTACGAAGCAGACATGAGAGGTGTATATGCTCCCCATAATGATGCCATCGTCATAACATCTTGGATTGGCATGTTCCATGTACACCATATTCTAGTAGATACAGGAAGCTCTGCGAACGTACTATTTTTCAGGAGCTTATTCTTCTATGAACTTCTCACATGACTTGATCGAGGAGGATGCAAATCCAATTATCGGCTTCAGTGGCGAAGTTACAAAATCAATTGGGAAAGTAAAGATGACTGTAACAGTAGCTGACAAGTCCGTTCTGGGAAATTTCTTGTTGCTGGATTGTCGATCTCCCCATAATGCGATCGTAGTAAGAGACTGGATGCATGCGATTGGTCAAGTTACATCCTCGTATCATCAATGTCTGAATTTTATTACACCTAAAGGGGTCATGAAGGTGAGAAGTGACCAGATGGCCGCTCACAAGTGTCACGAGAACTCCATGGATGAATATCGAAAATCAGAAGTTAGCGGGAACCATATCCTGCGAGTCGAACAAAAATAGCAATTACAAAATCCTCTCCCTCCAGAATCATATATGGGAGAGGATGCGGTTGAATCCCCAACAGTCGAGAAACTGATCGAGGTCCATATTGGGGATGAGAAGCAAAAAACCACGTTCGTAGGGGAAGATCTACACGCGCACGAACGTGATGGTTTGATTACACTACTAAGGGCAAACGTTGACGTTTTCGCATGGATGTTTGCTGAAATTCCTGGAATAGATCCGAACGTAGCCTGTCATAGACTAAACATCAATGAGAAGTTCCATCCAGTTCGTCAGAAAGTTAGGAATATGGCGCAAATCAAAAAAGATGGAGTTACTGCAGAAGTCGAGAAGTTTTTGGAAGCAAGCTTTATTCGACCAGTACAGTATCCCCACTGGCTTTCTAATGTTGTGCCCGTTCCAAAGAAGAATGGTAAAATTCGTGTTTGTATCAATTTTACTGATTTAATAAAGCATGTCCGAGTGATCCGTATCCATTTCTGCGGATAAGAGATTTGGTGGATGCAACCTCAGGGTACAGGAGACTGTCATTCATTGACGGTTTTTCGGGAAGAAGATCAAGAGCATATTGCCTTTGTTACTGACAAAGGAGTTTACTGCTATACTGTAATACCGTTCGGGCTAAAAGAAGCAGGAGCGACCTACCAACATTTGGTAGACGAAATGTTCAAAGATCCGATTGGGAAGACGATGGAGGTATATATCGACGATATGGTAGTGAAATCTGAGCAAAAGGAATCCCATTTTATGGATATATAGAAGACGTTCGATATCTTGAGGCGATATCGTATGAAACTTAATCCAGCAAAATGTTCATTCGGGTTATCCTCGGAAAAGTTCCTTGGATACTTGATGACCCACAGAGGAATCGAGGCGAATCTGGAGCAAATCAGAGCCATCAGAGATATGCCATCCCCAAGAACAAAGAAGGAAGTCCAGAAGCTAGCAGGGTGATTAGCAGCTTTAAGTCGTTTCATTCCAGGATCGTTAGACGCAGTGAACTTTGTATGGACGGATGAGTGTGAAAGATCTTTCGATGAAATCAAACAGTATATGTCTACTCCCCCAGTATTGGTAAGCCCGAAAACTGGACAACCTGTCGGAGTTTATCTGGCTGCAACGGACAGTGCTTTAAGTGCAGTAGTATTTTTTAATGACCCACATGAAAAGTCGGTTTACTTCGTCAGTAAATCATTGACGGGGACAGAAACACGGTATAAAAATTTGAAAAAATATCTCTTGCACTGTTGCACGCATCACGTCACCTCAAGCCGTATTTCCAAGGGAGACAGATCAAAGTCTACTCTGAATATCCGTCGAAGATGATCCTGGAATATGTTGATGATTCCGGCCGGCTGGCCATATGGTCGAATTTTCTGGGGGCGTATGAAATCAAGTACGAAACCAGAACTGCAGAGAAAGGACACGCTCTGGTTGCACTGTTAGTAGATTTCCCCTGTGGACGTCATAGAAATATTTACCGAAGAAGAAGAGTTGTTGAACAAACCCGTAGAGTCAACCACTAATAAGACTGGGGGCGAGTCCGCAATGGAAGTTGATGCACCTAATCCACTGTGGACTATATATATTTATGGGTCATCAAATTTTGGTGGAGATGGAGTTGGATGTGTCATCCTTACTGCTGAAGGATCAAGGATCGAGAAAGTGACTAGATTGGGTTTTCATGCATCCAATAATGAAGCTGAGTATGAAGCAGCAACTATCGGGTTAAAAGCTGTAAAACAGTTGGAGGCAAAGAACGTGGAGCTGATCACTGATTCCATGCTAGTAGTTAATCAGTTTCCGGGCACCTACATAGCAAAGGAAGACAGGATGACCTTATATTTAGATCGTATGAGAGAGCTGGTAAACGAATTTGACCAGCTTTCTATTGGGAAGCAACCATGGTTGGAGAACAGGCACGCAGACGCTTTAGCATATCTGTCTTCCACAATCGATATCGACACCACTCGTTTTGTTGTAGTGGATTTCCAAGAATTACCTAGCATCTCCGACAGACACTTTGTTCTGGCTCTCAAACACGCTAATTGGGGCGAGAGGGTAACTACATCAGTACAGGAAGATACCGACAACATTTACATCATTATGGATGTATACAGTCCAGTGATAGAGAATCTAGACAATCATGCTGAAAACGCTTCAGACCGTCAACCTTATATTCGGTATTTTACAACCAGTGAACTCCCAGAAGATGAGAACCTCACTTCAAAAGTGAAAATAATGCATGGAGATATTCAATGATCGAGGGACAATTATACCGCAAACCTGTAGCTTTGGATCCATTTTTGCGATGCATATCAGCGGAGGAAGGACAACAGATATTGGCGGAGGCTCATGAAGGAATATGCGGAAACCATTCTGGAGGGCGCAATCTCGCGCACATGATACTTACCCATGGGTATTTCTGGCCATACATGCAGAAAGATGCTAAAGAGTACGTGCATAAGTGTGTGCCATGCCAAGAGCACGCTCCAATTCATAAAAGACCCGCTAACGAATTGCATCCAGTTTTAAGTCCCTGGTCATTCGCTAAGTGGGGACTAGACGTCATCGAACTACTCCCCCGAGCTCCTGGAGGAGTGAAATTTGTATTGGCTGATACTGATTATTTTACCAAATGGTCGAGGAAGTGGCGCTGATACATATTACCATACATGATGTAAAAAGGTTCATATGGGAGAACATCGTCTGCAGATTCGGAATCCCACATGAGTTAGTCTCAGACAATGGAAATAAGTTGGACTCTGGAGTGATCAAAGAATTCTACAAGAACCTGATCATTTGACACAACTTCTCTGCTCCGTATTATGCTTAGGGCAATGGGCATGCAGAATCGACGAATCGTGTTATTATGGACCTCAAGAAAAAGCTGGAGAAGGCAAAGGGGAAATGGACGGAAGAGTTCCCAGGAGTCTTATTGGTCTTACAGAACGACCCCAAAAAGATCCATTGGATTCTCCCCATTCACAATGGTTTTTGGAACAGAGGAGGCCATACCCACTGAAGTACACCTGAAGACTACCAAGACCCGTGCTGTCGAATCTGGAAACAATGAAAGAATACTGGCTTTAGATAAAGAGCTGCTGGAAGAACAAAGAGAAATGGACTTGCAGCGATTGGTTTGATTTCAGCAGGCAATCAAGCTGAGTTATGACCGAAAGGTCAAAGAACGAGCATTTAAGCCAGGGGAATATGTTTTAAAGAAAAGTCGAGCAGCCACAATGGAACCAAACTGTGGAAATCTCGGAGCAAATTGGAAGGGTCCATACATAGTATACATGACCGCATCTCGTGGATCATACTACCTAAGGAACCTCGGTACTCAAGATTCAAAACCATGGAAACTATGTAATTCGTTCCTGTTAGAGCATATCTCGGTTGAACCCATCAAGCGTTGGTATGTCAAGTTTGGTTGTCATATTTTAGTGAGCCAAAACTCATTTAAAGAGTCACTGTATTATGTACTAGAGTCAACTTCGTATAGGTTATCTTGAAAGTATTAGGATATGAGACATTACAAGTATTGCGAAGACTTGAAGAAGTGAAGAAGTAAGGAGCTACAATGACAACATCATCCTTCCACTTGAGGTTAGTGATATTTGACTTGAACTATTTCATTCCCTAACATATCTTTCAAGTCGTGCATATTGAAAATAAAACTGCGAAGCATGAATGATTATACTTTAGTTAGACATAGTATTAAGGAATACAATACGAGGTTTATTGCTTAACCATTGAACTTTGTAGATAAGACATGGACATAATCGATTGAATGCTATGGTGATTATGTATGGGTATAAGGTGAAGATTTCATCCTAGGAAACAATATTTTACATTTATTTTAAGGAAGTAAATTCATGAACTTGTTTTGTAAATCGAAAGAGAAATCGCCAGGCATTATTGGTATTGTTATTCATTGCATATATTTTGAACTACCAATATGTGTGATTAGTATAACCGTTCATGACTTGTTTATGTTCTTGGTAAAACTATTCACAAAGGCCTGATTTTTATATTGGTATGACTTTTATTAGTGAAATCGTGTTATGTACTTAGATGCACAATAACACAGTTTGGATCATCAACGCTGATAATATCTCAATTCTCACGAATCAAGCCCTATTGGTTCCGAAGAACACAACCTAAAATCGAATAAACGATTCAATTGATTATAATTTGCTTGAACTGTTCTTACAGACTCGATCTTCTTATAAAGCCATCCTTTCCTCACCTAGCATCAACGTCTCTCAATAGCCCAGGTGTTAATATCCCAACCCATCATTACAAATAAGATTAATGGACTAATTAATCAATCTACTAAGCTAAACATAACTAATGTTAAAGACCGGCGACCGATACGATAAGAGGCACCCTCCTTTTAGATAGGTACATGACAATACCTTCCCCTCTACAACATCCTTGCCCTCAAGGATGAAGGATTGAGATGCAAGGCTTTGCCGTAACTCCATCAAGAACTGATATCAACCACTTTTCCGTAGTACTCAGCTTGTCATGCCTGGTCATGTTTTTTTGCTTCTCAATACCTCCAGCACCAACTGCAGCATTGATGTGAGCTAACTGAACCTGTGTGTGCAGTTGTAACTTGCCAACACTTCCACTTTCCATGCCCAAGAATAACTCTCCCCTGGAACGCCATTTGTACCAAATTAAGAAACCCAGCAACTGACTACAACAAGGAAAGCATTTTATCTGCTCAAAAATGCCAGTCTGGATCCTGATCATACCAAATGAACTGTGCAAAGCCACAAACATGTCCTCTGAGAAAAATTTCAATTTAGTAGCAAATGTAGCTTGGTGGACTTTATTAGTTGCACTGCAAGAAAAGGAACGCCAACTAGGATAAGAATTCCTCCCTGATGTCAAGCTACCTTCCACCAACTTTCCTATAACCTCAACACCCACTTTCTGCAAGACTGATATAAGCCTGACGTTGATAACTTCTCCAGAGACAGCATGAGCATTTCCTTTGGTAAATGCTGGATTGCAACACTGAGCTAGTACAACATGTATCTGCCAGTTAAGATTTTTTTGGAGATGGGTTGGCCTCCACTCCTGTTCCACCAGTTCGATAACCTGAATGTGATAATTCCAGCTGAAACTATCCATACTCCACCCTACATTTGGAAACAATTGGAATTTCCACCTCAAGTAATCAATCCACGCTAATACATGAAGAATTTCAATCATCATGAGTAGACATTTAACCTCAAAGCTGAAGAATTGGCCTGCGAAGCCTTTAAATACTTCAACTCCTAACCCAGAAAGCAACTGATCATTGGCCTGTGTACTGCTGTGCTCATACCTGGTTCTAGTTTCTCTTATAATTGCTACCATTGAACTGAAGTATCTAGTGCTTCTTCCCAAACTGCTAAACATCCACTCATCCTTTGCATCAAAGCCAAAGAAAGCACCCTCTAGCTGCATAGCGTCTTCAGTAAAGGCCCATACAGAAATTCGCACTAGTACACAATCAAGATGAGTATCAAAATTTTCTTTACATTTCCATCACAACGAGACTACCAACGACACACTTGGAATGTGTATAATATCGAGCACAAGTTGTTTGACAGTCGAGAAAACAATTGAACACAACGTAGATTTCCACCTGAATAAATCCACCAACATACACATAAATCGAAAATGAAACACTATGCACATGTCCTGAGTTCTCATGCTCTGTATAAAAGATTGGGCCCAGTATAATCTACCTTTGCGCGAGATGCCGAACCCCAAAAGTAACTAAAACCAGAAAGTAAGTATCCAGAGGACATAAAACAAATACTCCTATAGACGTACATAGTTTTTGGCAACCACTGATTGTGCTCATGTTCACTTGCACTAACCTCCAACCATTCAACAAGTATGAATGTTTGAGCATCACCACAATTCAATATCTCCACTACATTCTCAACCAAGTGAATTCCAGTTCTCGCAGCTATTGTAATAGTCAGTTTCCTCTCCTCGACAATGTCAACATCAGTAACACATAGAAAAACAATATATTGTACAGCCAAAAAGTATGAGTGGTACCCAAAGATCAACAGAAAAATCAAATTCTCATAAGAAAAATCACTAGTTGAACTGTCAAACTGAATCAGCTGTGAAGATACCTGTCTAACCAATGTACAAGTTCGATCAATCTGGTCAAACCAATTACCCTGAAACTTAGAAAACCACGGCGCAACATGAAAGAAGGCCCAAGGTGGCAGATATGAGAACCCATAGTGAAGTATGATTACAGTATTGAATATAATAAACTCATAGATAAAACTCCCTAAATGAATCTGAGTGACTACCAATAATCCGAGAGAATGAACTGCAATCACATGACCCAAACCACACTCCAGCTGCAAACGAAAAAATACTGGCCTCCACATTTCAAGCATTTGTACCAACAACTGAATAGCCATATGAATAGTAACTACTCTAGCGAACAAAATTTTATCTTTCTCTGGCATTTGAACAAACAACTTACTATCAAGTTGAATATCCGTAGGATGAACAACGCATACAGGAACCAGTAAATGTATAACCCAAAATTTTGATTCATACCCAAGGTTAGGAAGTAATCGAAAAATCAACTTCGCATAAGAAATCCAAGAAGAAATTGCACATTTACCTCGATCATATATCCATCGAGCAAATAGCTTACTCTCATAACTATTGTCAGCAGTTTCAAAAAATATCGACCCACTGGTATTCATAAACAACAATTGAAATGGATACCCATGTTTATAAAGCAGCTCCAGAACAAGTCTCCTATAGTATGCATCCAACAATTTCAACTCTACAGAAAATTTAGAATACCTTTTCAGAAGTTCAATTACTTTCCCACGATCAAAAACGTTACCCTTACCCATTTTGAGCTGTAAGAGAAAATCAATTCTAACACCACTCGAATTCACAGCTTGATTCTCATATGTTTTACCAATTATCATTCTAGTAGTACTAATAACACCCTCATTAGTTGGTATACAATCGATTGAATCACCAGACCAAGAAGCTGACCAGTACCCATTCTTAGAGACTAGCTCAGACACAGAATTTCCATTTCATTCATTCATTAAAATTGAACAGACATATAGTGCAAAAACCAAATTCATAAATTCCATCTAAGTAACAAAAACGTTTAATGAGTTTGAAATATTTTCCACGATCAAACAATAACCGAGTATAATCAGGAAGAAGAGAAAAACGATTCTTACTAATTACGTTGTTGTGACCACTGACGAACTCCTTCGAGCTTTGGAGTTTCTCACAACTACCTTCATTACTCGGAACTGCTATAGTTTGAAAATTCACCTCAGCAAGTAAATCTTCCTTTTCCTTGAAGAAAAACGAAGGAATGAGCAATTCGAAATTGAGACAATCATCATCTTCTAAATCAGTGGTTGTATCTTCTTTGTCATCAAAGAAAAATGATGGAATCAACGCATCAAGGGAATCGAGAGAATCAACAATCAATTCTTCATCCACAAACATCTCTTCAGGTTTTGTTTCTTCAGGAACCATAGCTTCCTCCACTGTTGGTTCGTCAGAGTGAATTTCTTCCGGAATCTGTTCAGCTTCTCTAACCCCATGGATTGAATCTAATTGCTTCTCTTCTGAAGAGTATTGACTGAATTCAGGTACCAATTTGTCAATGACAACCTCTTCCTCTTTTGTAGCCTTGGCATTCAGAACTCCATTAACGAATTGTTCTTCTAATGGTGGTATTTTAATTGATTCCCATCTAAGATTGGCAATGGAGATTTGATAATGTATTTTCCAAAGACGATAATTTCAACTTGGTGAAGGTACATCCTTAAGCACATCTTGATATTGTCTCTTCAAATCAAGTATATGGTTATAGATTGCACATTTCTCACTAACTCGATACAACAAATCCCCCATGGATCGAACGAATATGATACCAATTGTTATGTACCTAGATGTACAATAACACGGTTTGGATCATCAACGCTGATAATATCTCAATTCTCACGAATCAAGCCTATTTGTTCCGAAGAACACAACCTAAAATCGAATAAACGATTCAATTGATTATAATTTGCTTGAACTATTCTTACAGGCTCGATCTGCTTATAAATCCATCCTTTCCTCACCTAGCATCAACGTCTCTCAATAGCCCAGGTGTTAATATCCCAATCCATCATTACAACTAAGATTAACTGACTAATTAATCAATCTACTAAGCTAAACATAACTAATGTTAAAGACTGGCGACCAATACGATAAGGGGCACCCTCCTTTTAGATAGGTACATGACAAACCGATCTTAAGTAATCACCTGAGATGGTATGATTGATTCAGTGTTATTGGTATGACCTAGTCTTGGTAAAGGGGAACCGATCCTGGTAAGAGGCGAAACCTATCACAAAGGGGAATCGATCCTTGTATGAGGTGCAGCAAGTTTTTAGTAGAAAGGTGAACCGATCCTATGGACACGTGCAACATGTTTTTAGGCAAAGGGGAACCGATCCTATGGACACGTGCAACAAGTACAAGTTAGATACCATATATATGTGGGGAATCGATCCTTGTACCTAGTCAACGGAATTTTGGAAACAAGCGTCACTATGCAAAGTACCCACATGGAGGTAGAACCGAAACTTGTTTTGGTAGAACCGTGGAACCCATGTTTAGTGATTTAGTGTTCTTGATCAATCACGTAGTTCTTGGAAGTCAGATGAACCAATTCTAAACTTGTTTGGAAGTGTGGCAAATTGGTTTCAAGATTGTAAGTATGAAAGAGGACTTACAAAGTAAAGATGTTTATATACTTTGAACATGTGCAGTAACGCTTATTTTTAATTGTTCAAAGTTATTCCTTAATAGCTAAAGAAAGAAAATTCCGGATCGAATAAAATAAATTGAGAATCTTTTATTTAAGGTTTTTAATTTTATTTTTGGAAAATGAAAATTAGTAATGTGCATTTGCTAGTTGGAGATTTTCTAAGAGATTTTCGGTCATTATTTGGATAAAGCATTTCCAGGAATTATGGAAACCGAATCTGGAATATATTGCATATCTTGAGAATATTTTCGGTTTTGGAAATTCCTTGGTGTCCAAACTTCCCTGGTCTATAAATATCAAAGTTTGCATTTTGAGCAAACTAATCCTCAGAGACAGCAAAACTATCGCAGTTGTGCTGCTACTGGTGGAGCCGCCTATTCGGAGAGGAGAGTAACCTAATTAGGAGAAATCTCTTACGGGCACTCAGTTTAAATACTTCTTTGGGATTGAGAAGCTCTATTAGTACAGTGGTGGGAAACTAAATAATTACAGTTTATCTTTTATTTTCGATTGATTTGATTGACTAACGGTGGTTGAACTTTGATTGCACTCAGTTTGTTTATGCTTGAGAATCTTCTCTTCTGATATAAGATTCACTCAAACTAGATCGAAATTTCGACGGGGATATTTAGACTGTTTGTAGATCTAAATACGTCTTCTGGAAATCTATTGTTAACAGACTCCGTTCTGTGCGTGATTTATCACAAGAGATTCAAGTTGATTGTGTGCATGTGTTTATTGAAGATCTAAGAATATTTGAAGACAAAGAAGACTTTGAAGATGTCTGTTTTTGGTTCATAATATTTGGTGTGCACAATACTTGTTTCAGTAAAAGAGGATCCAACTATAATCGGTTTATCCTTGTGGTAGATTAGATTGATTAGTTGTGTAGATCGACATCAATACAATTCTTTGTGATTAAAATTATTTATTGCAATATCTTAAAAATTACTTTGGTAGTTGATAATAAGATAGATCTAAGAACCTGACAAAGGAGTTTATTGAGATAAACAGAAGAGCCTTTTGTCGAACTCACATCACTTGGTTGAAAAGAGTTGATTCCAAACAAATTTGTTGTTCCTTTACTATTTGGAATACGAACCAAAGGAATTGTTCCAAGTTACGTGACTTATTACAGGTCGGAGGCATGGGAATACAGACGAAACTAGGTGAACTATAAGTTTAGTTGCTTGGTCTGAACTATACGAAGTTGGTTTAATTTTGTATAGCGGCTTAATCCTGAGAGTATTCAATTCTGGACAAGGTCCCTGGGTTTTTATGCATTTTCGGTTTCCTCGTTAACAAAATCTTGCTGTGTCATTTACTTTTATTTTGCGCAATTATAATTATTGTTATTATAATTTGAAGTAAATTACACAAACGTTAATTCCTATTTACTTGATAGTAATCCTATTTGTGTTTGGTTAAGTCCTAACCATTTATCAAGTAAACATTCTTCGTTATTGTATTGTCTCGATCTTGTATCCATAGTCAATCACACAAGTTATCTTGTTTTCGTATTGTCTCGATCTCGTATCCATAGACGATCACACGAAGTGTGAACCGATTTGTTGTATTGTCTCGACTCAGTCCATAGACAATCACTTTCGGAGAAAGGACTTATAGGTGGAAAAGTTTTAGATTGAGGTATATTTGGGTTCCCTCGTCTTTATTAGTATCAGTGCAGGAAAAGACGAAAAGATCTAACAATCTGTGTTTGCTGCGATCCATCCTATAAAAATGAACTCGAGTTCTCATGAATCGACTTCAAGTAACGTACCGCCAAGATTTGACGGAACAAACTATCTATAGTGAAAATCTCTATGAGATCTTTTTTTCAATCACGAAACTTTAATACATGACTATTAGTCGTCGATGGTTACCTTCGTCCAAAGATAGAAAATTCGAAAACTGATTTTAAACGCTTAGTAGATTTTTCAAACGAAGAAAAGGCTCTTACAATGCAGAATTCAGATGGTTTCAATGCATTAATACATGCTGTAAGTCGTGATCTACAACATCATGTATCAACATGTCAAACTTCAAAAGAAGCTTGGGGTAATCTTCAGATCGTATTCGAAGGAAACACTTCAAAGAAAGAAGCTAGACTTCAAACTCTTACGTCCAATAGGAAAAACCTTCGAATGGATGACAACGACACTTTTGAAGGGTTTCATTTTAAACTCTCTGAGATAATTAATGCCTCTTTCTCTCTGGAAAAACTATCTCTGAAAAGGATATAGTGTGCAAAATTCTCAGATCGTTGCCACCAAGATACGATTCTAAGAAGCATGCAATCATAGAAGAAAATGATCTCTCAACTCTCTCACGAAGCACACTCGTTGGAAAGTTAAAGATTTTTGATCATGAATCACAGTCTATTCAAAGTAAAGGAATCACTTTTAAAGCTGCAAAAATTCTGAAAGCTCTAATGGAGAGGAATAGACAGATGGATGATTCAGATGAACAGATTGCAGAAAATTCTGATGATGAAATTGAACAATAATTATCATTGATCACTAGACAGTTTAGAGATCTCTTAAAGAAGTGAAATAAGAGATTCATTAAGGATACTCATCGATCTTCTCGCCCACATGATCGAGTTCCTATCATAAAGGATCATGGAGAAGATGATGAATATCAGCCGCAGTGCTTTAAGTGTAAAGGTTTTGGTCATATTGCTAAAGACTGTCCCAATCTTAAGAAATACACTGGAAGCAAGGCTCTGGATGTAACTCTAGATGAGAGCTCTGATTCATATGATTTTGAAGAAGAGGAAACAACTAATATTGCATTAGTTGTCAATCTTATTTCTTCCTCCCCCATTAGTGATTTACCCATTTTAAAAATGGACATGTCTTTTGATGTTATTAAATCATCTAATGGAAAAGGGAAAAATAAGACAAGATGCAAAAACTGTCTCAAAAATAGAATTGCTAAAAGTTGCATAGGCAACCCAAGTCAATCTCAAGATACTTCGCTAGTTCGAGGTAACAAGAGGATAATTTATCATACAATGCTAGATCAAGGACACTCTGTTTGTTCAAATTTCCATACTGAGAGAAAATCTCATACTAATACCACCTGATTGGTATTAGAATTCCTTCCTCACCATGTGTGCCGAATTTTGAGTGAGGAAAAAGAAAAGCAAGGCACTTGTGTGTATATTATGGGAATAAAATCTAGTATTTGAAAATATTTGATATATTCGTATTTTTAGGAATATTATTTTTTCGGAAGTATGAAAATTATAAAAAGATCCTTCTCCTTCTTTGGTCATTATTAAGAGTAAAATCAAAAGGGGGGATTGGCTTATCAAGAAGGAAAGAGAATACGCTGAGGAAATATCAGTGTATTGAAGCATTGACACACTTTTGTGTTCAATCAAAGACAGAATTACATGCTCTTGCAGAATCCTTCACGAAAATCTCCCACCTGCAAGAAATTCTGGTCAAGCAACAAGGTTTTCTACTTGAAGAAATTCACAAGCTGAAGGCTGAAAGTAATAATCCACCTTCATTTAGCACTGATATGAAGGACTGAGTTGCAAAAGATAATAGACATCAATTTTTGATTTCTTTCAATGATTGTATTAGGTCTATTATGAATAAAACTATCTTATTATTATGAATAAAATTATTTGATTTATAATTTTTCTTGTATAGTTTTTGATTTACATAGCATGTGCTTGAATGCTTTATGTTATTGCTATGTATGTTTATGGGATGTTTGATCTCGGTTTTATTACCTTAATATTCGATCTCATAATGTTGTGAACCCTTATGGTTTGGGTGACTTTTTGGTTTAGCAGGATTAAGTTCTATCCCATGTTGGTAAGCTTTATCAAAGGATCAATATGTGAAAAAGTCACAATATGTTGAATCGTTTGGTTTAGCATAAAAGCATATGTGTTTCAGGGTTTTCAACTTTTGCTTGCAATAGTTACAAACCCGTTTTCAACCTTTCTCTAGTAAAGGTAGGTTGTTTTTATTCTTTTGTTTTGCATAAGGATGACAACATAATGATATTTCGATATCAATTCTCCCTGGAAGAAGATGCAAACATATTGGAGAAGAGGATGCGAAATTTGAGGTAACGACTTTGTTAGTTAATCGTTTTCCTTTTAAGAAAAGCCTGATTTTATTTCGTATATTTATTGCTTTTGCTTAACAAAATTTCGGTACAATTGATGTTTTATTCCATTATTTGTGTATGAATGTGTGTGTGATTCAATTGGTTCTGGTTAAGAAAAACTATTGTTATCTTGCTTTATTATTTGGTATCAATCGTTTAGGCTTACAAAATTTCGGTGCAATTGCGGTGCTTTAATGTCTATGTTGTTTCAATTGCTTCCGGTTGAGGTGAATAAATAATTATGCAAGTTGAATTATTTGGTTTGGATGAATTGTTTATGGCTTAATGAAAGAAAATTTTTACGGAATGAATTTTTTAGTCCAATTCGATTCCGGATAAGAGAAACTAAGTTAAATCTGATCTTAAGGCTTATCAAAGTGGAGGTTTCGGTTATTCAAGTATAATCGAATGCCTTAAAAAGAAATGCTAGTTAACTAACCTAGTACTTGTCTTGTTTAAAATTTGAAAGGTCTAAGTTATATGGATAACTAGAACCTGATGAGAAAAATAGAGTTATCTTTATTTTGGTCTTATCGAACAAGTGATTGTATTTGTACAATCGGTTTAGCAAATGAACTAAGGTGCTTAGTTGTTTTTGGTTTGCTAAACTGTTAGGGAAAATTTCTTCGGGCAATTGTTTCCTTGGTAACATATCAAAACAAAATTACTTTGTAGTTTCGGTTTTGATATTTGTTATCAAAAATGATGTGTGGAACACTCGTGCTTAACTCTATAGGTTGCAAGTCTATTTGAGATTTGTAAGATCCTTTCGGTTTGTCCTTTATTTTTTCATTTCTTTGTCATTTTGTGACAAAAAGGGGGAGAAATATATGGAGTACACAAGTGATACTGGTATTGATTTATATTGATTGGTATCATTAAGGGAAAAGGACATTGGTACTTACATGTTTATCCAACGAAAGAGTAAAAGCATAGACTAAGGGGGAGTAGCATATCGTATGATACTTGTAGTTATATGGACTACAAAGAAATAACAAATACGTGTGGATTGAAAATCTACCTATCTTACCTTTAGGGGGAGTATTAGCTTTGTTATTATAATGTATACATCGGCATTTATGGATTGAATGTAAACAGGTTATTGTGTTGTTGAATTCGGGAATCAAGCGTATGTGTAATGAATTCTTGTAATTTGTTTATCCATATGATGTAAGAGTTTTGTCACTAAAATTGACAAAGGGGGAGATTGTTAGAGCATAGCTCGGTTGAACCCATCAAGCGTTGGTATGTCAAGTTTGGTTGTTATATTTTAGTGATCCAAAACTCATTCAAAGAATCGCTTGATTATATACTAGAGTCAACTTCGTATAGGTTATCTTGAAAGTATTAGGATATGATACATTACAAGTATTGCAAATACTTGAAGAAGTGAAGAAGTAAGGAGCTACAACGACAATATAATCCTTCCACTTGAGGTTAGTGATATTTGACTTGAACTGTTTCATTCCCTAACGTATCTTTCAAGTCGTGCATATTGAAAACAAAACTGCGAAGCATGAATGATTATACTTTAGTTAGACATAGTATTAAGTAATACAATACGAGATTTATTTCTTAACCATTAAACTTTGTAGATAAGACATCGACATAATCGTTTTAATGCTATTGTGATTATGTATAGGTACAAGGTGAAAATTTCATCCTAGGAAACAATGTTTTACATTTGTTTTAAGGAAGTAAATTCTTGAACTTGTTTTGTGAATCGAAAGAGGAATCGCCAGGCATTATTGGTATTGTTATTCATTGCATGTATTTTGAACTACCAATATGTGTGATTAGTATAACCGCTCATGAGTTTTTTATGTTCTTAGTAAAACTATTCACAAAGGCCTGACTTTTGTATTGGTATGACTTTTATTAGTGAAACCGATCTTAAGTAATCACCTGAGATGGTATGTCAGTGTTATTGGTATGACTGAATCTGGGTAAAGGGGAACCGATCCTAGTAAGAGGTGCAACCTATCACAAAGGGGAATCGATCCTTGTATGAGGTGAAACAAGTTTTTAGTAGAAAGGAGAACCGATCCCATGGAGATGTGCAACACGTTTTTAGGCAAAGGGGAACCGATCCTATGGACATGTGAAGCAAGTACAAGTTAGATACCATATATATGTGGGGAACCGATCCTAGTACCTAGTCAACCGAATTTTGGTAACTAGCGTGACTATGCAAAGTACTCACATGGAGGTAGAACCGAAACTTGTTTTGGTAGAACCGTGAAACCCATGTTTAGTGATTGAGTTTTCTTGATCAATCACGTAGTTATTCAAAGTCAGATAAACCAATTATAAACTTGTTGGGAAGTGTGGAAAATCGGTTTCAAGATTGTAAGTATGAAAGAGGACTTACAAAGTAAAGATGTCGACATACTATGAACATGTGCAGTAACACTTATCTTTAATTGTTCAAAGTTATTCCTTAATTAATAGCTAAAGGAAGAAAAACCCGGATCGAATAAAATAAATTGAGAATCTTTTATTTAAGGTTTCTAATTTTATTTTTTAGAAAATGAGAATTTGTAATGTGCATTTGCTAGTTGGAGATTTTCTAAGAGATTTTAGGTCATTATTTGGACAAAGCATTTCCAGGTATTATGAAAACCGAATATGGAATATATTGCATATCTTGAGAATATCTTCGATTTTGGAAATTCCTTGGTGTCCAAACTTTCTTGGTCTATAAATATCAAGGTTTGCATTTCGAGCAAACTAATCTTCAGAGACAGCAAAACTATCTCAGTTGTGCTGCTACTGGTGGAGCCGCCTATTTGGAGAGGAGAGTAACCTAATTAGGCGAAATCTCTTACCACCGCTCAGTTTAAAGACTTCTTTGGGATTGAGAAGCTCTATCAGTACCGTTGGTGGGAAACTAGATAATTGCGGATTATCTTTTGTTTTCCATTGATTTGATTGACTAACGGTGGTTAAACTTTGATTGCACCTAGTTTGTTTATTCTTGAGAATCTTCTCTTATGATATAAGATTCATTTAAACTAGATCGAAGTTTCGACGGGGATCTTTAGACTGTTCGTAGATCTAAAGACGTCTTTTGATAATCCATTGTTAACAGACTCCGTTCTGTGCGTGATTGATCACAAGAGATTCAATTTGATTGTGTGCAGGTGTTTATTGAAGATCTAAGAAGATTTGAAGACAAAGAAGACTTTGAAGATTTCTATTTTGGGTTCATAATCTTTGGTGTGCACAATACTTGTTTCGGTAAAAGAGGATCCAACATAATCGGTTTATCCTTGTGGTAAATTAGATTGATAAGTTGTGTAGATTGGCATCAATACAATTCTTTGTGATTAAAATTATTGATTGTAAAATCTTAACAATTACTTTGGTAGTTAATAATAAGATAGATCTAAGAACCTGACAAAGGAGTTTATTGAGATAAACAGAAGAGACTTTTGTCGAACTCACATCTTGGTTGAAAAGATTTGATACCAAACATATTTGTTGTTCCTTTACTGTTTGGAATACGAACCAAAGGAATTGTTCCAAATACGTGATTTATTACAGGTCGGAGGCGTGGGAATACAGACAGAACTAGGTGAACTATAGGTTTAGTTGCTTGGTCTCAACTATACGAAGTTGGTTTGATTTTGTATAGCGTCTTAATCCTAAGAGTATTCAATTCTGGACAAGGTCCCGGGGTTTTTTTGCATTTGAGGTTTCCTCGTTAACAAAATCTTGTTGTGTCATTTACTTTTATTTTGTGCAATTATAATTGTTGTTATTGTATTTTAAAGTAAACTACACCAATGTTAGTTCCTAGTTACTTGATAGTAATCCTATTTGTTTTTGGTTAAGTCCGAACCATTTATCTAGTAAACATACTTCGTTGTTGCATTGTCACGATCTTGTATCCATAGTCAATCACACAAGTTATCTTGTTGTCGTATTGTATCGATCTCGTATCCATACACGATCACATGAAGTGTGAACCGATTTGTTGTATTGTCTCGACTCAGTCCAAAGACAATTATTTGCAGAGAAATGACTTATAGGTAGACAAGCTTTAGATTGAGGTATATTTGGGTACCCTCGTCATTTCAGTTCCACTTGAAGAAGTTTTATCATTAGATAAATTCGCATATGAGTAGTTTCGCTCAAATCCTGCTGTGCTGCACTCTTTTTCCTTTATGATGGTTTTATCCCACTGGGTTTTTCACGCAAAGGTTTTAACGAGGCAACAGCTTGCAGATATCGTAAATGCACAGATCGAGCATTTTTACCATATTCCAAACGTTCCCCCATCATATGGGACATCAACAAATATGGAGAACATTTTCTCCTATCCAGGCATGGTAAAGTGTACCAATCTCAACTCTGCGCGCATCTTGAATAGTAGGATTGGCCCCGTACGCGAATTCAAGATAGCAGAAAAATACAAATTCTCATTCCACGCGCGATCAAAATTCAGTAAGGAAGTGTACCCTTATGCGAGCATTGAGCAGCATGACACACTTACATACTGGGGGCGAGTTAAAAATCACCTCAATCACTTGGGAGCGAGATATATAACACCTTAACTCACAAACATAACAATACCTGGGGGAGAGTTGCATAACACTCCATAACGCGCTTGGGGGCGAGTTATGCAACACTCAGAACAGTGCGAAGTCCTGTCGCGAACAAAATTGGGAAACCCGAATTTCTTAACCCATAACAAGTTATGGATTAAGAGGGGGCGATGTTTGTACCCAAATATTTTACACTAGAAATGGGCTTACTTGGGGCTAATATGCTCCTCTTATTTTACACTAGACCTCAGCAGCACTATACATAGAAGTCCATGTTCAAAGATCCAAGTCAAGGCAAGGAGGGGCCACGTCATCATTGACACATCAGCACGCCACGCCAGCAGCGAGTTTCCACGTCAGCAAGCAACATCAGTATAGAGGTGCCAGATCATCATGCCACATCATCAATAAGTTCCACGTCATTGTGCCACATCAGTAGTAAACTGGAAGATGACATCAGTACATCATGACGTTGTTAGTGTCGTCATGACGCCGTTAACCAACCAATGAATCTGGTATGTCCCTTATAACGCCGTCATGACGTTGTTAGACGTCATTAACTGCGTCAGCATGACGTCAATGTCACCTCCTCCGGCTCAGTCATCTTTACCGGTACCGTTTCCGTTATCTTCTCCGGCAACGGCTACACCAGCAGCATACTCGGCGATCAACGTCGATGATCTTTGTCGGCGTCATTGCCGGCAAACCTTCCCGGCGTCCTTAATCGGCGACCCTGTTCAGCGTCCATTGCCGGCGAACTAGCCGGCGGCCATTACTGGTGTCCCTTGCCAGCAGTTGTTATTTCCGTCCGGCCACTGTTGGTCGTGATTCCATGCGTTGCAGCTTACCTAGTTAGCATACTCCTCGGTTGTTTCCACCCCGCGCGTTTATAACTGAAGGATGTTTACGCCCCACCTATCTGGATCAATCCGGCTCACTGAGTCGCCAGCTGGGTCGTTGACTCACTGGATATTTCAACCCATCTTCATTTGGCTTGCGGATTTCTCCACCCCTCTTCCTGGATTTAGCCAATTACATCCATTTGCTTGGGCTTGACCATTTACTCACTTTTTGTTACCCAATCCCATAACCATATAGGAATGTTCCGGAAAAGTCCATAGTACTTGACGCCCAAGTCACACAGGGAAGGTTCTGGAATGTTCTAGAAGGCTTGCAAGGCAAGATAACACAATTCATGATTATCTCGAAATTAGGGTTAAACCCTAATTTGATACATATAAATACATGGGTTCACAACCCTAAAAGGTACGCAATCTTCTCTACACAAACTCCAGTGAAAAACTCTAGCTAACTTGAGCTTTGGAGGGTTTTTTGCAGGTACCCCCCAACACTTTTCACATGGAGAGAAAGGTAGCAGTTTGATCAATATCAACATCATCATCGGATTCATGTTTGGAGGTGAAAATATTTTACCACCCAAACAATTATCACTTACAGATTTTTAATCCTTGACATTTTTGAGATTATAGAATCTGTAGATGTGGAATTCTTTGAGAACTTAAATAGGAATAGTTCCCAAATACAACCCATAGAAAACTCATTGTTACCTAGTCTAGAATTTGTAGAGACTAATGACAATGATGAACATTCTTCTCCTACTCTAGACATAGAAAACAGAGAAGTTTTGATTCATATTTTATAACATATCTTGTAAGAGGTAGTAAGAATGAAATTATTAGTATGACTAGATATGTAACGCATGTTGATAATGACCCTGAAACTTATGCTGAGGCAATGAGTTCCAGAGATGCTATTTTCTGGAAAGAGTCTATCGATGATGAAAAGCATTCACTTTTGTCTAATGGTACTTGGATATATTGTGATTTACCTCCTGGCGTCAAGCATATAGGATTGATGTAGTTTTTTAAGTGGTAAATAAAGTTTGTTCAACTCGGACTTGTGTAGACTCAATTTCAGACTTAATAATAGAAAACAATAAAAATAAAGAAAATATATACACAAGGTTTGTCACAATGTCGAGAGATTACTGAGACTCAGGATTCCACCAAACCTCATACCATGTGGTTCAAAAATCAATTCTTAGACAATTATAGCTCTTGTTTATTGACTCTAATTCTTTGCCAGGGTAGATTTTAAAAGAGATTAACTGTAAATCACTAGCATGATGCATCAAAAGCACTTAGACCAAGCATACATCATCATACGACTTCAGAACTAATTAAGAAAAATCATAAAACGATTAAATTAATGCAAAAAGTCATAAAAAGAATTAAATATAATTACCACACGTATGAAATATGGCTTCCTACGTCATCCCAGTGTTGGGGTTTAGCTCCTCATATTAACCGTCATCTCAAAATATGTGTTTGTTGCTCAAAAGATGATTAAAAGAGTGAAAAGTAATAACACATAATGTTTGCAACAGTGTATTGGTGTTGCAAAACAGCTGTTACAATGGATCTGTTACAGAAAAACTGTTGCTTTGTCGCTGATTTTAAAACCCTAGAGTAAGACTGCCCTGAACAGCTTAATGTTCTTCAGCTGTTAAACAACGACACTTTTCTGCGACTGTCTACCGAGGGTCAATGTAATTCAGTTGTTCTTCTTCTTCAACAGCAGCAACAGCAGAAACAGAGTTTGGTAAAGCTCTGATTTCTTCTTCTCTGGCTCTCCTTAGGTTCCCAAACTCTCAATATCTCTTATATATGACCCAAGACATCTATTTATATCAGAAATACCGATTAAATCTCTCCCAAATCTTCCAAAATCTCTTTCCTTCTCTTCACGGCCAAGTTGCGACAATTTCTTGTTTTAGGATTTCTACGTGTTTCTGAGCTTTCCTTTTTATTCTAAACTCTTCCTTAGATAGATACAAATCTTTGGGAAGGTTTACAGACTTTTAATCACTCTAAAATCCCCTAAAACAGGTCACACACGTGACTTTCCATATTTTCTTGTTGTGAGAAAAATCCGTCGTTTGAGCCCAATCTAATCAATTTAAACACCCATATCAGATTCCTAGACCCATAAGGAGTCTATCCTATGAAAATCATAGGTTTAATCGACCTTAAACTCCTCTAAATCACGATTGCCAAAACTGCTCTTTAACTACACTTTTTTCCCGCCAAAACCTGATTTTTGAATGTTGAAGATGGTTGCCCCTTATCCAGAGTAGGGGTGCGATTAGCAGATGCCTGGAAATTGGATGCCCCTTAGTAATTAGGTTACTCTTATCCAAAGTGAGGGTCTGAATAGCAAATGTCCTCCCATGAACGCAAAAAACAATTTTCGAGCCAATTTCGCCGCAAAATCTTATTTTTCCAAAAACACCTACAAAGACATAAAAAGCCAAAATAAATACAAAATCGAGCACTAAAAATATATACAATTGAGATTATATCAGACACAAGAATGTGTCTATCAAGGATGTAAATGGGTATTCAAGAGAAAAATTAATGCAGACGGTTCCATTGATAAGTTCAAAGCCAGACTAGTTGCTAAGGGTTATAAACAACGACATGGAATTGATTATTTTGATACATATGCTCTTGTTTCTCGCATCTCATCTATTCGTTGTTTAATTACACTTGCTTGTATACACAAGTTAATTATACATCAAATGGATGTAAAAATCGCCTTTAGAAATGGTGATTTAGAAGAGAGATATATATGGAACAACCCGAAGGTTTCAATATTTCCAGGACAAAAAGAAGGTTCGCAAGTTGGTAAAAATATCTTTATGGCTTGAAGCAAGCTCTCATGCAATGGCATGAGAAGTTTGACAAAGTAGCTTTGTCACATAGTTTTGTTGTGAATGATGCTGATAAATGTATCTATAGTAAGCATGGTAGTTCTGCATGTGTGATTCTCTATTTGTATGTTGATGATGTGCTTATTTTTGGATCTGATATATCTCGTGTGGAAGAAACAAAGAAGTTTCTTAACTCTAACTTTGATATGAAGGACTTAGGGGAGGCTGATGTGATTTTGGGAATCAAAATCCTAAGAAAGTGAGATGAGTTGGTTTTAAACCAATCTCATTACATTGAGAAATTTCTCAAGAAGTATGGTCATTTTGATGACAAACCAGTCCCGACTCCTTTAGAACCTACTATAAAGTTAATGAAGAATACCGGGCGTACTCATGCACCACTAGAGTATTCTAGTATTATTGGAAGTTTTATGTATGTTATGCATTGCACAAGACCGTACATAGCTTATGCCGTGGGATTTCTATGTCGTTTCTCAAGTAACCTAGGAGATGAACATTGGAAAGCAATTTCAAGAGTGTTGGCTTACTTGAAAGGAACCATCGATTATGGTTTGCATTATCAAGGCTATCCCGCTGTAGAATCCAATTCCAAGTGATGCTACCTGGAACAATGTAGAATCCAATTCCAAGTCAACTGGTGGATGGATATTTACATTAGGAGGTGATGTTGTGTCTTGAAGTTCCAAGAAGCAGACTTGCATTTCTGACTCAACGATGTTGTCTGAATTGATAGCGTTAACCAATGCATGTAAGGAGGCGGAATGGCTTAGAAACTTACTTGTTGAAATCTCATTTTGGAAGAAGCCATCTCCAGCAGTCTTGATTAATTGTGATAATCAAGATGCTATCTATAATGTCTCTAACAAGACTTATAATGGAAAGTATAGACATGCAAGTCTTAGACATCAAGTGGTAAGACAATTACTTAGAGAGGAGTAGTTGTTGTGAACTATATTGAAACAAATAAGAACTTGGAAGACCCATTTACGAAAAGTCTTCCAAAGGTAGTGGTTTCAATAAAGTGTAAGGAAATGGGACTAAGGTCTGTGAATGAATTTTGATCACCCATAGCAGAAATCCAACCTATGTTTTGGAAAGGATAAACAAGGTTTAATGTGGTACCAGCAAGTTATGGAAGTGATTATGGTGCACTAAGAATAAAACTTCCCATTTTCTTATTAGTGCAGGTTCTGCAAGAAAACAGGATGGATGCAAATCCTTAATAAGTCTATATTTTCTTAACAGATATATCGCAGAAACATCTAAAGAGACTTACCTATATGAGTATAGAAATCAGGTCGTTTCCTAAGAGAAGAAGACTCATGAATCCAGGATATAAGCACATGGCCATTAATGTGCTAGCTACAGAACACACTATTATCAGAAATCAATATGTGTTGAAATTCCGGTATTATCACTAGGGGTACTTGGTTCAAGACTAGTTTCACCAGTGAACCTCGATAAGGCTTTGAGTTTCTTACACTAAGTGAAGGTTCAAATCCAAAAGATACATATCATTTATGTATTGGTTTCTACGATGATGTCAACTGCGCTTGAACTACGTTGGCTTGATCCCATTCGGTTACGTAGGCGGTCACTTAGGGTGGTACAACCACTCTGATTAAAAGCTTTTTACTTTGTTTTTCGTGTTTTTTCATTTTTGAAAATAGGGGAGAATGTTGGAAATTTTCATAAATGTTTGCCGCTATCCGGGGGCGTAGGCCCTCCCGGCTCGTAGATTTTTTTTTACTGGTTTTGAAATTCAAAACTTAGTCCGTTTTTCCAGAATTTTCTACGATCGCATCTTTTCCCATAGGGTTTCTCTGAAGAGATACCATTAATGGATGCATGTTGAAAGCGTCTGCTGGAGATGAAAAGACATCTCCAAAAGGCATGAATTCCTCTTTAAATGGTAAAGGTTTTCTCCCATTTCAACACATCAAATCAATCTGTTTTCTTCTTCTCTAATAGCTTATACAGTTTTTTCTTGGTCGGGTCAAGGAAGTACAATCGTTGGATTCGATTACGGTGTTAGGGATTCATTGAATCCTGAAGGCATAATTCGAGAATCATGTTATACTCGCCAAGGTAATTGGGAAAGATCGAATTATTGTCTAAAAGAATCGAAAGAACCTTGAAGTAAGGGATAAATCATTCTACTGTTTCCATTTTCATCCTCTAGTTTAACTTTTCCAACAGGTTATTCCAATTTGTCTCTAGAACGTGTGGGATTTCTTCCTCGATTCCATCAGTTATTTATAAATAAGGACGGAAATAAAATGTTGGAAAGGAATTAAGTTGGAACAAATATAATACGGGGTTCGTCTATTATCATAAGGTGAGTTAAATATTTTTTTGGCCCTTCCCAGGGTGGGTTGTAGCCCCCTTGCTTCCATCACTCATCTTAGACTTTGCAGGACCCGATTTCGTATGGGGAAATTAGGGGGAGACCCAAAAAAAATAATTTTCTCGTTCTCAGGCCCACAATTAATTTTGTATACCGTGACACCCATAATTATATGAAATTATTATATGAATCAATACATAACTGGTTATGCATACTATCTTTTCAGGCATAACTCGTTATGCATACTATCTTTTTCAGGGGTATAATTGGCAGCGCAACTTGGACATAACATATCTAAAAATCCGCACCTTAGAATTTTACAAATTTTATATCGTTGGAAATATTTTTAAAAGAGATACGCAACGAGTACAAACAAGAATATCAAATTTTTGTTTTTAACGAAAAAATCGGAGGTGATCCTCACTTTAGGGATTTTTTTTTGAAAACTTGATACTTAACCATTATGCAGTCACCAAAAACGATGCATAACACATTCTGCAGACGCATAACGAATTATGCAACCATTTTTTCGACTGCATAACAAGTTATGTATCTTCATAACAAAGTTATGTGTCTATAACAAGTTATGTAACCATTGTTTTAGTTGATTTTAGCCGTACATATAAAAAATTGATGCATAATGCAGTATGTATCCATATTTACAGATGCATATCAGGTTATGCATCTATTTTCTCGATGCATAATGCATTATGTATCCATATTTTCGGACGCATAACAGGTTATGCAGGTTTTCTGGACTGCATAACAAGTTATGCAACAAATTTTGTAGATGCATAACAGGTTATGCATCCATTTTCACGAATGCATAACATGTTATGCAGTCCAGAAAACCTGCATAACCTGTTATGCAGGTTTAATTGCAGATGATGGTGTAAATACATGAAAGAAGATGATGGTGTAAATACATGATTTTATATCGTTGGAAATCTTTTTAAGAGATCTGCGCAACGAGTACAAACAAGAATATCAAATTTTTGTTTTTCATGAAAAAATCGGAGGTAATCATCATTTTAGGCAAAGTTTTCGAAAACTTGATACATAACCATTATGCAACCACCACAAAAGATGCATAACACATTCTGCAGACGCATAACGAATTATGCAACCATTTTCTCGACTGCATAACACATTATGCATCTGCATAACAATGTTATGCATGTATAACAAGTTATGTAGCCATTGTTTTGGTTGATTTTAGTGCGTACATCAAAAATTGATGCATAATGCATTATGCATCTATATTTACGGATGCATATAAGGTTACGCATTTATTTTCTCGATGCATAAAAGATTGTGAAACAATTTTCTCGATGCATAATGCATTATGCATCCATATTTTCGGATGCATAACCTGTTATGCATCCATTTTCACGACGGCATAACATGTTATGCAGATATTGTAGGTACATGACAAGTTATGCAGTCTTTGTTTTTTCTTTTTTAGGTCTCAATACTAGTAAAAATGTTGATGCATAACGTGTTATGCAACCATTTTCGGGATTGCATAACAAGTTATGCAACAAAATTTGTAGATGCATAACAGGTTATGCAACCGTTTTCATAGCTGCATAACAGATTATTCAACCATTATGAAAAACACCAACACCAATACATATTTGTAGCTTTCCAACCAACAACACCAACTTCTCAAACTCATAAGTAGTTTAGTACTTATCCACATGCCGTAGGTATATAATTGTCATCAATTAGGTAGTGACAAAGATAATTACATACAAATATCATTAATAATAGTAAGATTGTTTTAAGTCCACATCCCGTAAGTGTATAATTTCCATAACTTTACTCTGGACGAAATGCAGCTTTAAGCATTGCTACAACAGGTTTTCAAAAGGCACCAAATTTCTCGACTGCATTTGGAGTAAAATTAAACAATTGTATGTCCAACCCCATTATAAGCCTCATCTTCAAACTTGTTAACAACAGCCACCACTTGGCATAGCTTAGTAGCTTTCTGACTCGAGCACTTTCCCAAGTCAACTTCCAGATATGCAAACTTTGCAACAACCCACCATCAACTTCCACATTTCCCTTTTCTCCAACTCCACATACTACGAAAAATAGATCACGTAGTCGATTGTAACATAATAACACTAAAAAAATAAAATCACTACAAACGAACTAAACTTGGTAGATTACATAGTACGTTAACAGATCAAAAAGAGACAGAGCAATGGTTCAAATATCTATTTCTTATATTTTAGTGCAAGAGCCAACATAAACAACAAGACCAAGTTGCAAATGTGGAACTCCATATACTACTTTCATGACTATGTGATGAAATCAAATGCCATTTGTCTTCTCTTAAACGAATTCACAAACAGTTACAGTGCACAACTAAAACGAAAGAGAAAAAAACTACGAATATTTACCAAAAGATCAAAGAGGCTTCTGGATATCCAGTCAGTCAGTCTCACTACCAATTACTAACAGTCCCTTTTACTAGATATGGTTTCCTAATTTCTTAGTATATCAAATTTTTCCCCAACTAAAATATACTCTCTGTGTCGTATCCCTAATTCATTTCATAAAATCAACTAGTGATTATGGAGAACTAGATCGTGTTAACCATGTGAGATATGGGAGATCAGAAATCATTCAAAATCATTGTAGTAGCAAAACCATAAGATATAGAGAACAATAAAGAGTGAAATAATTACCCAAGTATTAGATTTCTTCTTCCTCCGAGAATAGAAATTGAAGAAGGGTATAGTTTGTTCTAAAAAAGTTATCCCATCGTTGCTTTGTTGATTTTAATCAACAGATTTTCACAAAGAAGAACTGAGACAAAAACAGAGAGAAAGAAGATCGAATAAGAGAGTTTTGGTTTATGTAGTTATGGATCGGAGAAGAAGTAGAAGAAAGACCTAAACATAATTTCAGAAATTATGGGTTTGGGAGATATTTTTTCTTAGAAAATGGGTGCGCGCCTGAATTTTTCTGGACATGGGTTTCACAGTGTCCAAAATCTGAAAAATGGGTGTGGCTGTAGGTTTCACATTTCGTGTGTGTTGATCACTTTGCGTTTGGGGCAGCAACACGGTACACTCAGACAACCAAAGAAAAGGTTTTCTTAAAAACTTCCTCTGAACCCAAATAAAATTAGCTTTGTTATTGTCTTGCAAAAGTGTTGCTGCATTTCTCTCAGAATGTCTGAGCACGAAAGATGGGATTAGGAGCCATCGAACAGAGCAGCAAAGTGAGATAATGACATGGGATGATGCAATACGGAAGCGCACACAAGAATTCCACCAACAGGATTACAGTTTGTTCACATGTAACTGTCACCACTGGTTTGTTGCAAATAATCTCAACAGGTTGGGATGTGGAATGGAATGAATTTGGCATTCTTAACTGCACTGGCATCTTTTACTGCCATTGTTGTTGGTTGGTTTTTCTCAGTACCTACTGCCTTAAAGAGTCTGATCCAGTTGCAGGGGAAGTAGTAGCAGAGCATTACTGCTAAGTTGTAACCTGGGGTCTTGCACCTTGCACTTTATTGGTTAATTTATAGGTTCAGCCAAGTCTGTATCATATGGTTCATATGCATACTGTTACTAGTAGTTAATCAAACAGAAAATGTGGCAAGGCTTAAACATAAACTGGAGTTTATTAAAAAGAAAGACAGATACCCCGTCTGTTCTTACAGATTCATGCATAGCAAAGTCACATCCTCAAACATGGATGGCAATTTAAAGGCAAACTCCAAATACATGTATAATAAGTCTATCGTAATTGGCTTAAACTTAACACGAGTGCTTTGTGATCAGTTCCTCCAACTTGGTTTTGTTTGCTCCAGCAAACCTATCGACCTCAACTCCACCTTTGAGGAAGACAAAAGTTGGCATTGCTTCTACTTTCCATTCCTGAGCAACAACCTGCAAAAGTATACCACTTTGTTCAATTTCTGTGTTTTATAGCTAAGGTCACATGAGAAATATATTCGATGCCGATTATAAAAAATGTTCCTTTAGGTTTTTCTAATCAAAGGATACCAACATCCTCTGTGCTAATTCATAAACACGATTTCATGAAAATATCATCACAACAAATTTGTTTCAAAATTGAACTCACCTGCAATTCATCTACATCCACCTTAAGGAACAATACATTGGTCAGCTTCTTGGCGATTTCAGCTAGGATAGGTGCAATCATGCGACAAGGACCGCACCATGAAGCAGTAAAATCGATCACAACCTACAACACATAAAGATCATGAGCAACATAAAAACCTAGAAGTAACAACATATCACATGTATAAGCACCAAAAACAAACATGAAGCATAAAATCAGACTTAAAGATAAAGAGGGGGTCAGAAACCCTTCTTCCAAAACGACATAAATAACCCTAATTAGGTCTACCAAGATAAGTTTTACTAGAAAAGTTGACCTAATTGAACAAGTACATCATAATCAAGAAAGAGAAATCAATCAAATAAGCTCATGTCTACCAATTCTACATCATTAGCTCAAAACCCATACTTTAGAAAGCTCATTCAACACAGAAATTAAGATTTATCCATACAAAAAAAAGGGGGGGGGGGGGGGAAAAAGGGGGTAGGGTTTGAAGAAAGTATACCAATTTGTTCTGTTCTTTGCCTTTGTCAAGGTTGCCAGTCCAATGCTCCAAAGTATGGCATCCAACAACTTGTCCTTCTTCAACAGCAGCCATGATTCTTCTTCTTTTTCTCTCTTAAAAATCTCACAAATCAGATAAGTTTCTAGTGTTTATCGGAATTTTGTTTTTTTAGCTTTGTTGCTCTTCTCTATGCAGCGGAGGCTTCTTTATATAGGAAGGTTTTGATGATATGGTACATCAGAAACAGGTTAATTAAAATGAGTCACAAATATTAAATTCCAAGAGAAGAGACCGACTCCAAAAGTCCGAAAGCATATCCCTTTCGCTTTTCTACTGGACGGTCAATTTAGCGACACTATTACCGCACCAAAAAAAAACAAACAAGAACATTTCTATGGGGTTTACCAAGATTGATTGGGAGCGCATCAGAGTCCACGTACAATAAAATTGCTCCAGGTATTGAATTGGTACACCCCCAAGTAAATTTGTAACTCCCTATAGGAATAATACAAAGATATTAATCCATTAGCTGCCCACCTAATTTGTAGTTATCGGTGGTGAATATTGAATGAAACTTCCCATTTGTGTGTGAACTCATTTGATATTAATGCCTTCTCTTCGCTACGAAGAAATGCGAAAAATGGAAGTAAAATAATGCACCCCAAGCATTTAGCATATGTCATTTGAAAACGACTAATTATCATCCGTTGAAGTTGAGAAAGAAGAAGTCTTTTTATTTTGGCGAACTAGTATTGGCCCTTGTATCATTGCTGGTGAGATCTGGAATGTTCCGTTCAGATTAAGATACAAAACTTGAACAAGTTCGCCTTGACCACGTTCTGTGAATCAAATTCCGCCGGACAGCTGATTCTTTCTTTATTTTCCGGGACCATTTACTATTATTATTCTGCTGTCTTGATCTTAAAAAATGTCCACTTGAACAGAAGAATATCTGTTTTAGCAAATGGAACTCTCAATCACCTTTCCTTCCTTTCATCACGTCCAAGTTTTATTGGTTGTCGAGGATTTGTTTGGAATTGGATCAGTGAATAAAAGTTTTTTTTATTTTTTTTATTTTTGGTAATAAAAGTTATTCCTATTCGTCCTTGAGAATGTGTGGCATTTCTTTTTGGATTCAATGGATACCGATTGTCCGAAATCCGATACTGATAATCCGTTAGCCGTTATTGTTACCATCCGACATAGCGGTAAACGGATATCCGATACCAATAAGTTAACGGATAATCCCTTCTTAACGTAACGGTAGTGGGACCGTGTATTTCTGTTAGGTTTAGTTCCATTATTCGGTAACGTGCGTACTGCACGTGTAAATTCTTATACCTAGGGTGTATTCGTCGAATGAATCTCATTCTTCACTTCAGTTTTATCGACACAACAGAGAGAAAACTAGGGCTGAATCAATCATCGTCTTCTCTTCCTTAGAAATCATCGTCTTCTCTGTAGAAATCATGTGTGATTACTGATTAGAACTAGGGTTTTCTTCTTCAATTTCCTTTGAGTTTAATTTCAATCTTCAAAACTCAATTTTCAATTTAGGGTTTTTGAAATTAGGGTTCACAATTTCAGATTTGTGAAATTAATCATGTCCCAAAGCGAAAGAGGAGCATCAAACCATGTTGGTTCTTCACAGAATCTCTCATTTTCAGTTGCATCACATTTACCTGCTACTTCTGCTGCATCAAACCAAGTTCAAGGTTCTGGAATTAATACAACACCTGCTTCTGTTACACCTGCAACTGCAATTCGTCGTAGAGAAGAAGAAGAAGAAGAAGAAGATGTAGAAGTAGATGAAGATCCAGTTATAGCCAAAGAGAAGAAAAAACTACGCTCAGTAAGGTCTGATGTATGGAATGATTTTGACAAGAAGATTGGAAAGAAGGTTGTAAAAGGGAAGGAGGTTGGGATACTAATGGCTGAATGCAAACATTGTCACAAGAAGATACCTGCACCCAGTAACCAAGGAACCAGCCGCTTGCATTACCATGTTTCTATCTGCAAAGAAAAGCATGAGAATAAGAAAGGACAAAGAAAGATTACTACAGTCAAAACAGGTAATGCTCAAACCAGGTTAGCTAATTGGAAGTATGATGTTGTTGTTACTAGGATACTAGTTGCCAAAATGATGGCTAAACATGGTTATCCAATCACTATAATTGAGCATCCTTATTTTAGAGAGTTTGTCAAGTCTTTTAATCCTACTGCTACGCTTTACACTAGGAATACAGTTAGGGAAGACATCATAAGAAAAGCAACTGAGTTCAAACTGCAATTACAAGAACAATTTGACAATATTACATCTAAATGTAGTTTAACAATAAATATGTGGTCATGTAAGCATACAAAAGATGGTTATTGCTGTGTGACTTTGCATTACATTGATGATGAGTGGAAGCTGATTAAAAAAAACTAGCATATACTTTAGTGACATCACCACATTCTGGAGAAGTTCTATCATCTGTAGTGAAATCAGTATGTCTAGATTGGAACATAGACAATAAGCTTTTTGTTGTACCTGCTGACAATGCTAGCTCCAACAATGTTATGATGGAAAATCTGAAGAAATGGCTTGATAGCAAAGATTGTTTAGTTCTTAATGGGGATATGTTCCAGATGAGGTGTAGTAATCATGTATTGCACTTGATTGTTGGGTGGGGAATGAGAATAGCTGCTCCATTTATAGATGCAGTTAGAGAGTGTGTAAAATATGTCAAGTCAAGTCAGACTAGAAAAGAGAGATTTGAATGTGCAATTTCCCAAGTTAAGCTTCATGCTTCAAGGTCTGTGGGTTTAGATGTGGATACCAGGTGGAACTCCACCTTTAAGATGCTAAAGGATGCAAATTTTTTGAGACAAGCTTTTGTCAGGCTAGCTGATTTGGATAATGACTTCAAGATACTACCATCTTCTCAGGAGTGGCAATAAGGAATACATATATGTGAATGTTTGGAATTGTTTGATGTCATTTCAACCAAATTTGCTGGGATTAAGTATCCCACAATAAATTTGTATTATAATGGGGTGCAAGAAGTTAATAGATGCATTAAGACCTAGGAATCAAGTAAGCATGAGTACATCAAAGACATGGCCAAGAATATGAGGATGAAATTTGATAGCTACTGGAAATAAAATAACACTTTGATGGGCATTGGAGTTGTTTTAGATCCTAGGTATAAGGCTAGATGGATGGAGTTTGTTATGAAGAAAGTATATGGTGTCAATCACTATCAAAGTCACTATAACAAATTTGAGCTTGCACTCAATGTTCTTTAATGTGCTTATGAAACAAACACCACAGTTCCAGATTATTATGATAGCGGAATGAGTTCAGCTGGAATGGAGATCTCCGCAGCTATAACATCATCATATGAATTTGGTTATTATGATTTTACTATGGAAAACAATGTCTTTGAGGTTCAGAAGTCAGAATTGGAGACTTAGTTAGCAGAACCAGTTCTTCTTAAAGGCACATCCACTGAAGAAATGTGGTTTGATATCTTAAGTTGGTGGAAGAATCATGCTCCAAAGTACCCAACTCTCTCAAGGATTGCAATAGATGTTCTGGCAATTCCAGTGACAAGTGTAGCTTCAGAATCTACGTTTAGTATTGGTGGAAAGGTTCTCACATCTCACAGGAGTTCATTAGATCCAGAACTTGTTGAAGCATTGCTTTTTTTGGGTGATTGGATGCCAAATCTCACTCTCAGTGACACTGATAGTTGTGTTACTGGTAAATTTCCTTACATCTTAATATTTTATTTGTAATTAATTGGCTTATTGCACTGACAATGACATTGCCAGCTTAAAATGTCTAACACTTTTGATTTTCCTTTCAAAATGCGGAAGTTTAGGACTAAGGAGTAAGGTGGAATGCATTTGCAGATGCAGTTGGCACTTGGCAGTGAAGAATCTGAAGATGGAGGGGGAATGCATTTGCAGTTGTTGCAGCAAATGGAGATGGAGATGTCTTTTTTTTTGCAAAAAACATGGTTTTTTCTTTTGCTAGAACATCTGAAGATTCTGAACTTGTTTTCTTGTGTGGCATGAACATATGCATGTCTTTGTTTTGGTGTGGCATGGATTTAGAACCTGTTTTCTTGGATTTAAAAGTTGTTCTGTGTATTTGTTCTGTGTTTTTAGCCTGTTTTGTGTTTGACCTGTGACATACCAGATGGTAACAGAAAAATATACGTTATCCGGTAAGTCTAACGTAATTGTAATGTTTTTGAATTTCCTATTTCCTTCGGATATTAAAGGATAACGGGTATCCGCTAACTTTTAATGAAAACGGAAGCGGCAAAGCCTATATCCGTTACGTTAGCATCCATTGACAGCCCTGTTGGCGGAGCCAAAAATCTTTTTTTTTTTTTTAAGAAAGAAAGAATATATTAAAAAAAAAAGGTATGTACAAAAATTACAAGGTCAAAGGACAATCATAGAAGAAAAGCAAAACAACAAATTATAGATTCATTACATCCTCTCATTAGTGAATGACTTGATTCATCGAGACATTCTTAAAGGTCTCGGAATTTAAGCTCCATAGACATCTAGCTTGATTCAATGAATGATTTTTTCCTTAGACTTAGCCCTCGCTCTATGCACTCTCCTGTTACATTCCAACCATAATTCCTAACAAATGGCAAAGGGAGTTAGATAAATTTGTAACTGGGGGATATGGAAATTAATCGTGGGATATGTATTAATATTCCCATACAATAATTCATGCTAAGGGGTGTTTTTTAGGGGTAAAAATATTAAACTACCCTTTAAAACAAATAAGCTACTGCTTTAAGTCTTGCAAATTCCAAGCATATTTTCTTTCTAATTCCAAGCATCTTTCGCATCACCGCCATAGTAAATGTTTGACCGAGTATTTAACCTTCTTGCAAATTGCGCACATATCATCTATAAGTATATTGAATCTAATTTGCACCTTGTCTAGAGTTACGCAAAAAAACTTCTCTCAATCACCTCCAGTTACGTGATGATAAAGATGGATGCGTCACCTTTCTATCAATACCAAATCTGTGATCCTTCTCTTCAAATGTAAGGTCACTCAAATTAGTTCAATGATCCATGATTTCATATCTGATCTTTTAATTCAAGATCTAAATTTAGGATTTTTAATCATCTATTGTTAACAGACTCCGCTCTGTGTAATCGATCATTAGTGGAATCAAGTTGTTCGTGCAGGTATTTTGAAGAATGAAGATTCAATACTAAAAGATTTTCTTTTTGTTTTATGATATTTGTGTTAACTTCGTGCAAACTTGATTGACTGGGATCTGACAAGAAGATCTTCTTAATTGACATCGTGTTTGTTGTATAGATTGGTAATGTATCTAGGTGTCTCTCTTTTAATCTACTACTATACTTTTGCGAACTAAGATTGGTTATTTTGGTAATCCTTATCTTAGTTTATCTAACCGAAAAACGAGTTTATATTGATTAAATGGAGGATCCTTTGTACTCAACTTATCTTTGATTAACTTTAATTGTTGGTATTGGATATCAATAGAGAGGTTACTGAAACAGGTTAGTCCTTTATTATTTAGGATTACGGTTCAAAGTAGTTGAGTTGCTGAAGTCTTCACGGCAGGTGAAACAACTTGAGATCGTGGACTATATCTTGGGATTCAAGTGCGTAGATGTGACGGACCGGAAAATTACGCGCGCCTAGCGCGTCGGGGCGCGCAGGCCATAACTTTCCAGATACCATGATGATGATACTTATCGGGCCTAAAAACTAGGCAAATGCACGTCCATTTTCCCTTGCAAGCATGCTCGTTGAGCATGATGCAGCTAACTTATCTTCCACACTGTTCCAACTTACCACAAAATAAGGGTACAAAGCCCTGCATCAACGTCGGAAATTCATCATCTAGCTGAGTAACCCTCATACTGCCGAGTCTTGTACAGGCATAAGGCATGCCTTGGGCTTACGCATAGGCCATTGCTGTCCTAATACCCCCTCTTCAATTAGCTTAGCCATTGCTGAAAGCATGCACTTGTCTTGCTCGTGCCAAGGGTGCATCAATCAGGATCATGCCGTACTTTTCTTAGACTTATGCAAGCTCCGCTAACTTGCATATCAATGTATCTTACTTTCGAGGTCATTCCCAATGCGTAAGTCGAACGCATTGATAGGAAGTATGAGAATCCAAGGAATGGAATTCAACTTGTCTCATCAAGTTTGGTCACAATCATCTCTCGTGTCGATCTACCGAGCCAGATGATATGAGAGGCCAGTATGCCGCAATCATCTCTAAATTAGACGATATGAGCGACAAAGTACTGGATCGGAAATGCTGCAACTCATTACGTCTTCCTATGCACCCTTCCCTATTCTAAAGTGATCAAGCATAGACCGTAGTTCATCCTCAAAAGGACAGAAACTTAAGTCAACTCGTTTGCGAGGTCGTGGCTTAGCAATAATGGTAATAGCCTAGTCCGTATAGATCGTTCCGTCAAAATGCACAAATTTTGTGCATTACTGAGTCCGCGGCGTGGCATAATGATGCCTTCGCATAAAATTCCCTCTTCGCAAGGCTACACGGCTATAAACGAGGCTTACACATCATTTACACTCTTTTGGTTAAGCTATGAATCTTACTTGGTTCATGGTCCTGCATATGCACCTTCAACCAACTACCCCTCCTTATGTACGTTAACTTACCATTTCTACAACTTAGAAAAGGCGAAAGGATTGACATGCTTGCTTCACTATTCATGGCTGTTGACATGTATCCCTGAATAACCGGAAATGATTATTGAGTTCTGTTAAGTAATGCACAATGATTACAAAATGCTCTTTCTGGCTATTGCACAATGATTGCTCACCACTCGTTCTGACTATTACACAATGATTGCGCAACATTCACTCGTCCAGCCCTCTCTGGCCTGATGCACAATGATTGTGCAACATTGGCTCTAGGACAATCGTCTGGATAATGCACAATGTTTGCGTTGCATCTCCCAAGACCATCTACTCAACTGGCCTAATGCATCATGATGATGCAACATTGGCTCTAGGCCAATATTCCTCTTAACGCGACATAATCTTGAGATGAAGCTTCATCTCATGCCATGGCGCATCTTTGAGCATGCTCCATGCTAAAAGTTCGGGATGTTACATCATTCACCCATTTTAAAGAATTTTGTTCCCTAAATTCAAAACAAAAACTATTGTGGACAATCTCTTCGGTTTGGATTCCTGAATAAAAGTCCCATACCAGATGCTCAGAAATCATGAGTTTCTTCAAGTTTTCATGAACATCAATTTAGTCCTTCTAAGCAACCGCCCCATAACGCCTCCCAGGGATCCAAAAGTGCCCACAACGTTACTGAGAATATCGAGTTGGCCAGTTTCCAAATGATATCTCAACCACGTATCCTAAGGGGCGTCCCATACCACCACTCAAGAATCCATAAATTTAACAAGGATGAAAATGTCATTGAAATGACAAGATCTTAGCGCAGTACTGTATGGAATGGAATCCAGTTGTCCACCATCCCTGATGGTTATCGAAGTTGCCACTTGTAAGTGGGATGCTAGCCGGCTTGACAGTGCACACCGTTGGAAAGTTTCCAACGTGTGGGGATGATCAGTCCAATTTCCTGCCTACCGTTACGAATGGTCTTCTATATATCCACTCGTAAGTGGGGTTCCACTTAGACAGGAAAATTCACAGTACTTAAACAAGCTCAACTCGATTCGTAAAGTAACTAGCATAGAAGTTACAAACTCTTTCCGCACAAAAGTTGGCCTACTCTCCAACTTTAAGTTTTACATTCAAGGAAAATACTTGCTAATGAATCCACTCCTCACAGTCCCTAGAGTTATCTCGGAAATTTCTTTGATACTAACTATGATGGACCGGAAAATTACGCCTAGCGTTTTAGGGCGCGCAGGCCATAACTTTCCAGATACCATGATGATGCTACTTACCGTGCCTTAAAGCTAGGAAAATGCACGTCCATTTTCCCTTGCAAGCATGCTCGTGGAGCATGATGCAGCTATTTTAGCTTCCACACCGTTCCAGTTTTTCACATAACAAGGGTATAAAGCCTTCCCTCAACGTAGGAAATTCATCACTGAATTTCCTATCTAGATGAGTAACCGTCATACTGTCGAGTCTTGTCCAGGCATAAGGCATGCCTTGGGCTTATGCATAGTCCATTGCAGGCCTAATACCCCTCTTCACTTAGCTTAGGCATTGCTGAAAGAATGCACTTGTATTGCTCGTGCCAAGGGTGCATCAATCAGGCTCATGCCGTACTTTCCTTAGGCTTATGCAAGCTCCGCTAACTTGCATATCAATGTAGCTTACTTTCGAGGCCATGCCCAATGCGCCATCAGTACATGGATAACTCGAACGCCTTGATGGGAAGTATGAGCATCCAAGGAATGAAATGCAACTTTCCTCATCAAGTTTGGCCACACTCATCTCTTGCATCTAGCTACCGAGCCAGACGATATGAGAGGCCAGTATGCCACAATCATCTCTAAATTATAAAAGTAAATAAACTTGTACGTTAATCAAGCACTTGATTTGATCTCGTTTGGTTAGTGTTAGAGCACTTCTTGGTCAAACTCGGAAGCGTTGCTATCTCAAGCTTGTTGTCAAGTTTATTTGCCAAAACTGTAAGTCTTGATTTCTATTCTACTTATAGCTAAGTCTCGGATTAGGATAGTAAGTGTAGTTGAGCATTAGACTTCACGGCGTTCATCGATTGAAGACGAAGAACTACTAAGGGGATCTTGTGGAACTTCATCAACAAAATTTATGTGAAGACTTGAACTTATCTATCACTCAAAAGTCTATCTACTCTATCTCTTGTAGTTGCATCTTTTCTGATGAATACACCCATGTAAATATAAAGGCTATAAACTACTCAAACATTCAAGATTCAAGATAAATAAGATGTAAAGAACATGAGAAGTAAATATTGACACAAGCATATAAAGTGGTTCGGCCATGAATACCTACGTCCACGGGAAATAAGATGTTTTCTTTATTGATTATAAGGTCTTACTTTTGAAAGAACTACAAATGTCACTTAGACTTCTTATTCTCTCTCTCTAGATCTCTCTCAGGAATTCTCTGTAGAAATACCATATAAAAATGTTACATAAGTTATCCATCTCCTTCTACATGAACTGGTATTTATAGGCAAATTAGACTCGTGAAGGCCTGGTCTTGCCGAGTTGGTGGAATTTTCGTACATCGCCTTCACCGCTTCGGACTGGTTCTATACTATCCCTCGTGATGGCTTGCTTGGTTCTCCCTCCGAGTCGTCTCGCCTTGCTCGTCATCGTGTATCCCTTCTCTGAAGAACCTCGTGCTCTATCGCCTCTATGTCATAGTATAGATCGCACGAGCCTTCTACTGCGATGCAGATTCATCCACGTCTGTTCTTATCCTTCATTAAATGCAGTCCTTCTTTTTAGACTTGACCGTCTGATTGGATTAGACTACTCCTCACACGCGTCATTCATGTGTCGTTGTAGCAGGCGTCTCGATCCAGACGAACTCACTTTTTTAGAGTAGGATACGGTGTTCCTATCCCATTATCTTATCATGTATTCATCCCTTAGGATGTTGACACGTGTCCATCGGGTAATTTACCCTCACATTTTGCTCCTTTTCTTTGCAACTTTCCAAGGGCATGTTGGGAAGAAAACTTTGTAACCATCCCGTCTTTATCGCCACGTCCGATATTTCCACCACGTCTGCACTTTTAGTTCGCTTTTACCTGTTGGACTTGAGGCGCCGGTTGGTTATCCGTTGGTTTCTTATAAAATCTTTTGGGAGAAGAGAATAACGCCTTTATTATCCGTTTTCAGAATTCATAACTTTTTCATTCTTTCTCTCCTTTGTCTCTTGATGTTTCTACTTAACTTCTTGTCTCCTATAAAGAAGTTCATTATGTCTGGGAGAAACTATCCATCTCGACATTCAAGACGGTGTGGTCCCATTTCTTTGTTTTTCCTTTTTCTTTCTCCGGTAGTTTACGCCGTTATATTTGTTTGGATCAATGGTTCTTGCTATTGTTTTATTCTTTTTGGGTTCTATGATCATCATGATTACTTCAATCGATGATTTTCTCCATTGTTCTTCACTGTGAAGTTTCTGATAATCACCGTTATTATCTCCGTCTTTGTTATTGTTTACGTCGGTTTCTCACCAGTATAAATACTGATGTGTCTTTGATTTGTTTTTCTTAGTGCTGATAAGAGACCTATGGAGTCTTCTAGTGCCGGTCGTGATTTCAAGTTTCATTTGCTAGTCCGGCGGGTCAAACCGGCATCTTGACCAAGAAGATCCTGATGGATAACCCTTGTGACCCCAACAAAATCATTGTAGATGTATGCCATCTAGAGGCGGGGTTCGTCTTCCTCTATGTTTCCCGCTAGATCCATCCAGTACGAGGTGCTTTCTGGGCTTACTCCTCAACGAGGTATTTTTCAACCTAATGAAAATTTCTATAGGATTATGCGCGAATATAATCGGCGATGTAAGGGTAAAGTTACTGTTCATGAGAAGAATGAGTTTGATCCTTCTCAGATTAAATTATACTCATCCGAGAATATTTTTTTTGAGAACTATTGGTGTCACCAGGTGTCCGATGCGTTTGAGGGTTTTGGAGTTGGGATTTCTAGGTCTTATAAGTCTCCCAGAGGTCCTCGGCCCATGACCAATTTGGATCCTTCTACTCCAAGTAACATCATGCTCCGCAAGACTCATGATCTCAAATGGTTTTTGGTTCGTCTTCGCATCGTGGGGCGTTATATTTTTGGTTGGGATGAACTTGGTAATGTTCTTCCTGGGATTTCTGATATGCATAGTCATCTGTCTCCTTATAATCCATGGGATCTTAGATGGGTTCCACCTCGTAGGCGTCATTCACCGTCTCCCCGAGTTACTGAAGATGCTAAGGTAGAAAATACTTTCTTACTGTTTTGACGTATATATACCTTGCCCCTGTTTGATTCCTTAGCATTCGATATATATTATTTTGTGTTTGGCAGAAGAAAAGGGTTGATGATGGTTTTGGGCCATCTAATGCTCCTGGGTTGTGGCAGAGCATGCCATGGAGGTAGATATTGGTGCATTGCTTGGTAATAATGAGGTGGTGGACCTTGGTGATGCATTCTTTGATGATCTTGACCAAGCCTTTTTGAATGATCCCGTTAATCCCGATGGCGCCAATATTGTATCGGATGCGAGCCTGCCCCATGCGACTAATATCGCTGACAAGGGTGTTGTTTCCGATACGAGTGCTCGGGTTGGTGGTGTTAATATTAGTGGTATTCTTCCTATGGTTCCGAGTGTTGGTGCTCCTGGTGTACCAAGTACTTTTTCTGGTGGGTTTCCTCCTGGTCCGACGGTTCCGTCTAGTTCTTCTTCCACTGTGTATTTATTCAGTGGTGGATCCGAGGCGATGAAGATACTATACTCGGGTCAATATGCTCGGCTGAGCGAGGATGAGAAAGCTCGTATCATAACTTCTTTTCCCAAGGTCGCTGAGCAGAAGCTTGTGCATGTGGTATGTATTGAACGCCTAACCTTGGTTTATTAGGTTTTAGTTTCTAAGTGCCCCAGTTTTGACTGGTTTCGTTGTCTGATTCACTAGAGAAACAATTTGAGAACTGGAATTCTATCTGAAACTCGTGTTGCTAGGAAGCGAGCCAGGGCTGCTGAGCAAGAGGTCCAACAACTTCGTGATGTTTTTGAGACGGATAAGCAGGAAGCTTTGTCCTTTCGTCGGGATAAGAAAGAATTGGAAGGTATTTATTTCCTCCTTTGTCTAGGTTTTGCGTCTCCATGATAGGTTTAGATTTCTGAATTAGTCCCTCTATTGGTATCCACCGTCAAAAAGTTGGAGGAGAGGCTAGATAATATTGGTCATAAGCATGGCATAGAACTTTACAATTTGAAGCTCGATGTGAGTTCTCGCCAATAGAAGATTGATTCCTTGGAACAAGGGCAAGTTAAATTGCAGACCGATGTGGATGTTCACAGGGATCGCATTGCAGAGCTTCATGCGATGTTGGATAAAGCTAATCGAGTAGCTGTAACTCGCTCGGATGAGATAAAGATGCTCCGAGCTCAAAAGGATGGGCTCATTGAGTGGCAGTCTGATCACATGCCCTTGCTAGCACAGGCTGAGGATGATAGGGAAGCATTGAGACAACTTAAGCGAGAGTTTATCGCGTTGTAAAGGGAACGTGATAGACATATGCTATCATGTCCGACCGGTGATGCGGCCGTAACTCCTGCGGAAGTACAAATTAGTGCCTTAGATACTGAAAAGACCCATTTAGAACAGAACTTAGCTGTTGTTTCAATTGAGCACGAAAGTTGCTAGTTAGCAATGTTAGCACTCCTTTATTGGTATGCTTCTTACAAACTGACTGTCTCCATTTATCTTGCAGAGGATCGTAAGCGCAATGCAGAGTTGGAGAGGCAGATGGAGGAGGAGAGAGGGGCGCAGTTAGCCTTGATGAGGAGCTCAATGAATTGGTGAACCAACATGAGGATGATCTAGTGGTTGAACGTGCTGACAAGAATGAAAACTTGAGCAATCTTCACGTGGAGTACAAGGCTATGATTACAAAGGCCTGTAGAGCCGCCGTCCTTCGTGAGCGTCAACAAGTCGCTGCGGATGCTGCTGCTAGCATTGCGATCCCACCACCGCTTGCTGAGTCCGAGCCTGAGCAAGTTGCTCCTGACACCGCTGAGGGCGAGGATCAGATGGACACTGATCAAGGTGTTCCTGGCGATGGAAAGACTTGAATTTGTCTGCTCTTCTCGTTCATGTAAGTGTTGATGCCTTTTAAGGACTTCTGACTTTCTGCTTTTAGCATTTGGGCCTCGTGTTGTATCCGAGGTTGTATGTATTAAACACTTTTTAGTATGTTCTCGTGTCCCTTGTGAGACAAAAATACTTATTTATTTTTTGGAAATTCCTCAAATGTGGGAGGCGTTATTTTGGCACCTATACTTTGATAAGTCCTCGTCTGTGGGAGGCGCTTTGATAGTTTCTATTAACTTAACTAGCAGTATGCGTGGTGACTTCTTGCTTCTTTATATCTGTCGTGCAATGGTCACAAATTGTTGGTCTTAAGGGACTTTGGTGTATATTTTTGGTCCAACCATGGGTGACAAAGCCAAGGAGTGATCAGTTCCTTAATTGGATAGGTCATCTCTTACGGTGTTGGATTTTGAATATAACAAATTTCCCTTTTCATTTTGTGCCTTCTTAGGCTTTTTAATAGTGTCCAGTTTAGGTTCTACTTGCCCCTTGGTTGAGTGACCAGATATTTGAGTCACTTTCTTTTTAACTATGTTTTGAAGGGCGATATCTCGGTCAAGTGATTCTTGCCTTAGCCAAAGGTAAGTAACTTGATTCTGGATATCTCCTGTTATGGAAGAACATCATCCGATTTCATGATCGTGATGGCATTACCTTAGGTCTTGTGTCCGTCTTAGGTAGCTTAGGTATTTTACTCGCATCATTCGTTGTAGAATGGAAGGTGTGGCTAGCACCGTGCCATAGTTTTGATGGGATTTTGTTATAATGAAAGTATGATGTGATTATTCTATATGCAAATATAAAACAAAAAATCAAAAAATAAAGAAAAAGGATAATAACAAAAAAAAAAATCAAGGCAAATGGAGGAATGTGCACAAAAGGGGTATTTTTGTTAATCTCAAAAGAGGGTTTATAAACCTTTAGTACATCTGAGGAAGGTTTCATGACCTTTTACAAGTAGGGATTAAGCCTCATTATCGTAATTTTACCTTCTAAGCGCCAGCCTGCATGGTAATTATGCTGCTCTGGGTACTTAATTTGTTATGGGTGCATTATTGCTTCTCCCTTGGATTTGGGCAGCATGTGTGCTCCATCATCTGCCTTGGTGATGATCGCATGGGTTTCTTGTCGAGTCGGGATAGGTTTCTCCGGATCGTGGTGGCATAGCAGCATCTTGTACCAAGTTTCGTCGCCTGAGTCAAGTTGTCTCCAATGGGCATACTCGTCGTATCCTCGGGTAGATTTCTCATGATAGTTATTATTTCTCTGAGAGACCAAATATTGGTTCTCCTCGGGATAGGATGGCTTCGAGGTTTCCGGATCCGAGGTGAGGTTCTTTCCTCGAGTTTCGACCTTGGCCGTTGGGATTAGCGTTTCGGCCATTGTGATCGCTTCTGTATCAAAAGTGAGAGCGAGCGGGGTCATTTTTGCCACCGTTCTATGGGTGGTCCGACCGGCCCATAATGTGCTGCATAGCTGATTGCGTCGACTGGTTTTATGTTTGTCTAAGTTCATGATGATCGTATCATCGATCGTCTGGTTAGCGTCCTCTTGAATGTTACCTTCACCATCTGTTGTGGAGGTGGTTAGGATATCATGATGATATGTATTCTTGGCTTAAGAGAGTTTTAGAGACATCGTGGTCTTGGGTGTGTCTGAGGGTTGCATTTTCAGATCATTCTGCAAAGTAATCTTGTACAACAATTTGATGCCTTGTACTCGTTTGAATGGGTCCGACAATGTCGGTTCCTCTCTTGGTTAATGGTCATAGGTTTATTATGAGTTTTGGAACTCCTGAGGGGGTGCGCCTTCGTATGCCCAACTTGTATCGCTCTAGGCCTGGCTTCATCATTTTTTCCAAGTATTTATCTTCGTAGGGCCAAAGATGCTTTTGTATTCTGTCTTTGTTAATCAAGGTATCATAACCCGAGTATTTATCCATTAGGGATAGCAGTTCACATGCAGGTGTTTCATCTGTGAGCCGGTTAATATTAAGGAGTGGAAGAATGTTTTTTGGACATGTCTTTTCAAGTTCGCAGGTGTCAATATTGACTCGTACGCCTCCGTTTTCTTTGGAATTTTGACCATGTCAGACACCCACATCGGATGCGGTATTTTTCGAGAGACTTGTAGTGCTTGTGTTCGGTATGATCCTTCGTGGATCGCCTGATGGTGCGTTGGTATCGTTAGGTGTGTCTTCTGCCTCCTAGGCTTGCACTCTGGATCAATTCGCAATTGATGACACATCTCCGAATTGCTTATGATTGTGTCCTTCATATGCCATGCTTGTGGTTTATTTTCTTCCTTTAAAGCAATGGGGATATCAACCTCTGAGTGGAAGTTGGATTCATGCTCTCCTTCATCGGAGAGGGTATGTGATTGCTCTAATGGCCATGTAGGCGACCCCGAGGTTATGGTGTTGCATGAGGCTGGAGCATCGTCCGAGCGCTTTGGCTCATTGGTTATTGTTGTGTAGTCATGAATTTCAGCCAAGTTGTTGGCATTTCTGGCCCTCCTTGCCTGCGCCTTTGGGGAGTTTACTTTGTTTTTGTCGTTCTGAACATCCATATTGTAGCAATATTTTGCCTCACCAGAGTCTCCGATGATTTCTGCAACTCCATCAGGTGTAGGGAACTTTAGCCTCTGATGGTAAGCCGAGGCAACTCCTTTGATCCCATGGACCCAGGATCGCCTGACGATAGCTGTGTAGGGTGAAAGCACGTCCACTACACAGAAAGTGGTTAAGGTGAGGATCTTTCCTACCTGAATTTTCAATGTCACCTCTCCCCTTAGGAGGGTCGGTGAGCCATTGAAGCCAAATATGTTGTAGGTGGATAGTATTATGCAATCGTCTCTAAGACCCATCTGTTTGAATGTTTCGTAAAATAAGATTTCGACAGAGCTTCCTCCATCGATTAGGATCTTAGGCATGGCCCATGGTAATGCCTTAGATCTTTCTCCCTCGCCTTTGTGTTCAGGAAGTGCGATGTCCATCGTGACCACTAGTGGGTCATTGTGGTTCCTACCTTCATCAGGTGCCCCTGAGCCTGAAACACTCATAGGAAATTTCATCCACTCCTCAATGGGGGGGGGGGGGGGGGCTCTCTTGCTACACTGAAGACTTCGTCACCTTCGAAGTTTGGTTTATGGATTCGTCTTGTAATATTTCCTTCAGGCGTGGGAGCAATGATAGATGAGTGCGATATCATATTACATCCTAAATATTTTTCCTTACGAGAGATTTTCACACGATGTATGGGTTCTCCAGTGGATGGTTCGATCGATGTTCGCGCGATGTACTCCTGGAGCTTGCCTTCGTCGATTAGATCATGTACCATCTTGCCTTCATGACTATGGAATTGATGGAACTCCCAGAAGTCAGTTCTATTTTTGGCCCGCTCGGGCTGCTGACTCTGTTCCATGGGTAAGTGATTTTGTATTGTCCGTCGATCTTCTTGAGGATCTCGGATGTGGGGGTGTTTAGTTTTGTGTAGACTGGGTATACAAATTTTCCTTTGTTTTGTTGGTCTTGGTCTCTCCCTTTCCATCCTCAACTCCGATGTTTATCGAACTGGGTTGACCCATTTTTTGGTCGCTCTGTTCCTTGGGATGACACCTGGGGGTTCTGTGGCTCTACCACATTTTCTCTTCTACTAGTTCCTTTTGCCAGTTTATCGTAAGTACCGTCTTGAAGGTCTTCAAGAGCCACATAGTCCTCCTGGATTTATCTCAACTTTCTCAGATTCTTTGGCATGGTTTCATACATGCGGACGAATATAGGGTTTGTCTTTCTCAGACTATTTTTGAAACCCAAGATCGCGTAGGCCTCTGGGACTCCTCCGATCTCGGCGCATAGTTTTCACCAACGTGTTACCAGAGAGTGCAGTGACTCATTTGGTCCTCGGGCCAACTGGAACAGTGCGTCAACTTCAGGATTGACTCTGCTATTGTGAATGTATGTTTCTAAGAATAACTTGGATAGGTGAGCGAATGATCTAACTGATCCTTTTGGCAAATTATTGAACCACATTAAGGACTCGTCTCTTAGATTAGCTGGGAAAAACTTACACAACACCGCATCGTATTGATCCTACTGGGTTAGCGTCATACGATAAGTTCAAAGAAGTTCAATTGCGTCCCCGATTCCAGTGAATGGGGTTGTGAACGTCGGTAGGGAACATTTCTTTGGAAATGGTTGTGTTAATAGGTTCTCGGACAAAGGGGATTGTCCTGCCTCCTGCATTACCTCTGCCAACTTCTTGCTTTATTGTTTTCCTGTGGCTTCTCTACACATAGCCTCTAAGTGGCAGAGTCGGGCCTGTAACTGATCGTATATGTGCCTTGTTTCGGCCTTCTTCTTCCTTCCCCGTGCTTTCTCGGGTGAGAAAGAGATTTCTCTATGGCGATGTCTAGATCGCCTGAGTCCTCATCCGATTGTTCGGAGTACGATACAATCTTAGAACGAGTTGACTTCGAGGTCTCTCCTCGTTTGGAATTAGCGGTAGCGAGATTATCGACTACGTATTTGGTCTCGTCATTTCTATTACTTTATCGCCTATGCTTGGGATCAACATCGGATGATCCCTCGGATTATCCTCCTCGTCTAGGATGCCTCTGCTTCCATTAGGAAAGCGATCCGTTGTTTCCTCGTTTGAGGTGTCAGGGATATTGACTCGCTCATCATCTTGCAAGTGCTCAAAAGGATTCTCCTCCTCGGGGGTCTCCTCTATGGTAGCAAGTGGCACCTTTTTCTTCGCTTTGCGTTTTAGCCTGCGGTTTCTCTGTTCTAACCTGCTGTTACGTCTTTCTATTTTTTTTCATTCTCTCATCCTGCGCCTCCTGCGCTTTGAGGATGGTTGTGATGGTCGCAGTGGTATCACCATGGTTAGAAGGTTCGTCCTTCTTTATTTCATAGTTCACCGTTTGCCTTGGCAAACCGTTCAACCCTCCTGGTTGATTTAGATGGATATCATCTTGTCTGACAAAGGGGTTTCCCTCTTCGTCGGAACTGGAGTTATCGGTTAACCCCTCCCGATATGGATTATCGGGTTGTCCCTCTCCAGGGAGTGCACCGTTGTGCATCGTATCGCCTAGCTCCATATCGTCTAGACCTTTGTGGTGGCTTCCACCGGTTTCTCCTTGGCTCGCACGAGTAGATCTTCTCGTCACCATCGCCTTACCTGCGATATATGCAATAATGCTTAATTTGTATATTCTTCCAGAGAAATGGGACCCTAAGTTTGCAGGTCAAGTGCAATTACTAAGTCAGAGTTCAGGATAGGCAGCTTTTGCACAGGAATACTTTTTAGTACGTTTTGGAGACATGTGAAAATGTCAAAACATTCCCTACTTGCATGGGGCGTTAATGACGGAGAATAGGTGTTTTATTTGTCTCTATTTTTGAGAAAAATACCTCCTCCCACACGTTATACCTCTATTAGGAAAAAAACCAAATCATGACGATTGAGCATATCTTCCCATTCTAGGAAATATTTCCCATCATCTTTAGACTTTTAATTTTGGACAAAATTTGAGTTTGATGATTGATTATGTACTCATTAATCCTTCCTCTTGACTTAGAGTTAGGTTTCTAAGAAGAAGATCTTGGATTATTGTGAGTTTGATGATGAACATCATGAAAAATCTGTCTTTTCAACTTTCATAGGGTGATATTTCTCTTATGAAGTTTACTGACTAGTATTTCTTCCCATCTCTTTCATGGAGGAGATCGTTTGAGCACCGAAGTGTTTGAAACTCCATTTTTACTCCGATCTACAACTATTCTGAGCATCTTGAGGAAGACATAGAAATCTTAGAAGAAACAAAAATCTTAAAGGAAATCAATGAAAAAGATGTAGATCTATTGATTTTGAGGGTCTTCAAGGCTCCACAGATCGCATGGATCGTGATTGAGCCCGAGCTCTACTCGTAAATTCTAACAGAACTCTACACGGTGGTATGAAATCCACCTCTCTCATGGAGATTATGAAAATGATATAGAGATGTTATTAGGGAGGTAGAATATATCTTCATACCTCCCCGTTTATAGCGCCAAAATGTAGTTGCATCTTTTCTGATGACTACATCCATGTAAATATAAAGGCTATAAACTACTCAAACATTCAAGATTCCAGATAAACAAGATGTAAAGAACATGAGAAGTAAAGATTTACACAAGCATATAAAGTGGTTCGGCCATGAAGACATACGTCCACGAGAAAGAAGATGTTTTCTTTATTGATTATAAAGTCTTACCCTTGAAAGAACTACAAATGTCACTTAGACTTCTTATTCTCTCTCTAGATCTCTCTCAGGAATTCTCTGTAGAAAGAACATCTAAAAATATTGCATAAGTTTTCCATATCCTTATACATGGACTGGTATTTATAGGCAAATTAGACTCGTGAAGGCCTGGTCTTGCTGACTTGGTAGAATTGCCGTACATCACCTTCACCGCTTCAGACTGGTTATATACTATCCCTCGTGATGGCTTGCTTGGTTCTCCATCCGAGTCATCTCTCCTTGATCGTCATCGTGTAGCCCTTCTCTGGAGAACCTCGTGATCTATCACCTCTAGGTCATAGTATAGATCGCCCGAGCCTTCTACTGTGATGCATATTCATCCACGTTTTTTCTTATCCTTCATTAAATGCAGTCCTTCTTTTTATACTTGACCGTCTGAACGGATTAGACTACTCCTCAAACGCGTCATTCATGTGGCGTTGTAGCAAGCGTCTCGATTCAGGCGAACTCACCTTTTTAGAGTAGGATTCGGTGTTCCTATCCCATTATCTTATCATGTATTCATCCCTTAGGATGTTGACACCGTTAACACGTGGACATCGGGTAATTTACCTCACATATCCTATTTTAGACAAAAGTCGTATAGTTATATAGACTTCGATTATACACATTTGATATTTCGAGCTGAGTTTAACTCGCCTACATATTTCTTGAAATATGTGTTAGTAAGCTTTCGCTTTAACCAAGTTCATCTTATATTCTTGACGAAATTCAAAAGATGATCATGTAAAAATTTCTTGGTAACATCTTACATGATTTGTGTCAGACAGTTATTCGATGTAGACTCGGAATGTTTCGTATTGACCATTCGATCACTTGAAAATTTCTTTGAAGCTAATAGTTTGTGAGACAGCTATTGTCATCTTCTAAGAATGTTCAATGATTGAAATGGGAGTTTAGAACAACTAACCATGATTGGATATAGCATAATATATGTACTTGTATGCTAACTGTTGCAAGTTATTCCAAGTCCGGGAACCATAGTATGCATACCCGTGTGCGTACTACTTGGTTTAATGAAAGTCCGGGAACTTAGTATGCATACCCATATGCATACTGGCGTAAAGTTCATGTCCGGAAATTCAACTGAGCTTGGAGGTATGCGCACCCGTTCGCATACTAGCGAACCTAAACTAAGTTCGGCCACTTAGATATGCATACCCGTTTGCATACTTGAGTAGGTTATGTTCTAAAATCGGTTTGTTCATAAACGAATACATTTATATATTAAGGAATGCAATCTTTTGCAAACCGTGTCTATAATGTTCATGAATTGATTCGAGTGATCAAAATCGATTTTGCTTCAATTGTGTCTTGTATACTTCTATGAAAATATAAACAATTGAACAACTCTAGAACTAGTTTCATTTGAGTCATTTGAACTAGTTATGGTTAAGATGAATAAGGTTTATATGAAAGTGTTCATATGGCTAACTTCGGTTAACTATTGTTGAGCCAACAAGGTGTACACGTCCAGGTACGGTTACTCATATCTAAATGAAGTCACTTTTCATTTGTGTGTAACAAGCTAAGTTCTATCTAACGGTTGAAAGATATTAGCTTGAGTCTAATTAGGTTTTCATCTAACGGTGAATATTGAATGCTTTGTTACCAAGGTAACATTGATTGCAAATCCTGATTTGAAGACTATATAAGGGATAAATCTAGAACCTGGGAAACCTAATCCCCGCACCTCCTGCGTGATACTAGTTGCGACTAGAGTCGATTCTCCTTTAACCTTAGGTTTTTCCAAAACCTTTTAGGTTAACGACTTGAAGACTTCATTGGGATTGTGAAGCCAGACCCAACTATTTTCTCTGTAGTTGCGTGTTCTGATCTTGTTGTATTATATCATATACTATCTTCTCTAAGATTTTCTCGAGATTTAAGGTTCCATTTCATATTCATCAGAAAAACTAGCTATAAGCCCAAGTTAACTAAACAATCCCATTAACTAAGGTCCATTCCATATGAGTCAACTAACAGTCACTAACGGTTGAACTAACGGTCAAAGATCAACTAACAGTCAGCGTCCAAGTCAAGTCAAGGTCCTGGTCAAATGGTCAAGTCTGAGTTAAACCGATTCAACTCAGGTTACAAGGTTAACTCGACTCAGTCAGATGATCTGAGTCACATAGAAAAAAGACTACATCAGACTGAATCTGTTCAGTCAGACAACTAACACTTCAGGCCTGAACTAAAGAATATGCCAAAGGTTCTTACACTATAGATATACGACTTAGTCTCATATATAAGATAGAATGGAATAGACTTCTGAGTGATAGATAAGTTTTAGACTCCACATACCTCTTGTTGATGAAGTTCCTCCATGCTCCTCAGTAAATCTTCATCTTCAATTGGCGAACGCCGTGAAGTCTAAAGTTCAACTACACATTCTATCCTAATCTGAGACATAGCTATAAGTAGATTACAGATCAAGTATATAGTTTTGGTCAACTAGACATGACAAACAAGATTTAGATAGCAACGCTTGCGAGATCGACCGATCAGTGCTCTAACAATCTCCCCTTTTATCAATTTTAGTGACAAAACTATCAATACATATGGATTACAAAATAAATAAACTTTGTAGATTCTCATCCATCATACTTGATTTCCTTGGCTCTTGAACATTCCTTGAATTCTTCGCTACTTCAAGTACTTCAGCGATTCTGAAAGTGTTTAACTCAGCATCATTGTTGTTGAAGATCCATAGCCATAACAATAAGAAAACATATGTTGTCAATCATTTTTATACAGTGTCATAGTATTATTATAGATGATCAAAGTCCAATTATATCACACCTTTTAAATAATACTATGGTGATATGTATTACTCCCCCTTAGTCAATACTTCATCTTACAATGAAAACCACTCCCCCTTACATAATTATCCGTAAACCATATGTATGTAGTGTGAACTACCAAATAATTATCCCCCTTTTTGTTAATATAAATTGGCAAAGGTATGAAAACTACGAGATCAGAATGAAATTTTCAAAAAGATACTTCATGACTAAAAGAGAACATATCAACTTTGTTTCGATGATTTCACATAGTCCGGACCAAGTCTGGCTACTTAGGTATGCGTACCCGTTTTCATAATTGAGTGGGTTAAGTTCTAAAATGAGTTTGTTCATGAACAAATACATTTTATATAATAAGAAATGCAATCTTTTGCAAACCGTGGCTATAATGTTCATGAATCGATTCGAGTGAATCAAAATCGATTTTGCTTAAATTGTGTCTTGTATACTTCTATGAGAATATAAACAATTGAACAACTCTAGAACTAGTTTCATTTGAGTCATTTGAACTAGTTGTGATTACGATGAACAAGGTTGATATGAAAGTGTACATATGGCTAACTTCGGTTAACTATTGTTGAGCCAACCATGTGTACACGTTTAGGTACGGTTACTCATATCTAAATGAAGTCGCATTTCATTTGTGTATAACAAGCTAAGTTCGATCTAACAATTAAAAGATATTATATTGACTCTAATGAGATTTTCATTTAACGGTGAATTTTGAATGCTGTTTTTAACAAGGTAGCATTGATTGCAAATCCTGATTTGAATACTATATAAGGGAAAACTCTAGCAACTGGGAAACCTGATCCCACACCTCCTGTGTGATACTAGTTACGACTAGAGTCGATTATCCTTTAACCTAGGTTTTTCCTAAAACCATTATAGGTTAACGACTTAAAGACTTCATTGGGATTCTGAAGCCATACCCAACTATTTTCTATGTAGTTATGTGTTCTGATCTTACTTTGTTCTATCGTTTTGAGTACTATCTTCTATAATATTTTCTCGAGATTTAATCTCCGATAGGTAAGATAAAAAGTAGTCACAAACATCTTCGTCTCATCGTTTATGATTCCACAATATCTTGTTTCCCTACCATACGATTAATATTATTGTGTGGTGATTGATATTACTAGGCTGTTCTTCGGGAATATATGTCCGGTGTATCAATCTGTTTCTTTAGGAGACATATTTATCTATTCAATAGACTTTTCTGTGTGAGACAGATTTATTTATCAATTATTTGACTTTGGGTCGTCGCAACTCTTAGTTGTGGGTGAAATCAGCTAAGGGAATCAAGTGCGCAAAGTCCTGCTGAGATTCATAGGCGTAAGGAACGCGACTGTACCTTGATCAGTGTGATATTGGTTAGGGATCAACTACATTCCAGTCCGAAGTTAACTAGGAGTAGGCTAGTGTCTGTAGCGGCTTAATACAGTATGGTTTTCAAATCTGGACTAGGTCCGGGGTTTTTACTGCATTTGCGGATTTCTCGTTAACAAAATTTGTGGTGTATGTGTTATTTCTTTTCCGCATTATATTTGTTTATATAATTGAAATATCACAGGTTGTGCGTAGTTCAATCAATTAGATAATCCAACCTTTGGTTGTTGATATAAATTGATTGACACTTGAACATTGGTCTTTGGTACCGTTCAAGTTGTTTCTTATAATAATCAGGCGCACGAATTTTTATCTGTTTGATTTGCTGATTACATCAAGAAACAAAGATATAACTCTTGGATATATTTCTTGATTGAGATCGGTATATTAGTTGGTGCTCTTAGAATTATATTGGAGTTATTCCATACAGATTGCCTAAACGAAATATTGGGTGTGGTTGTTAGACCCCCGCTTTTTCAATTGGTATCAGAGCTGGCAAACACAATAAACCTAATAAGTTTGTGTTCGATTGTTCCCAAAGACTTGTATGGGCTGTCGTAGGCTCAACAAATTAATAAATATATTTCCCACTAATTAACTGGTAATATAGCGGTAGTAAGAGATCGTTCTCACAGAAAGTTGTGTAATTGATATGTTATTTGATCAGCAAGATATAGTAAATAACAAAGGGGGATTTTGGTTGTAAGATAAATATAAAAACAATAAGAAGAAAGGGATGATCAAGGAATCCTTCGCTGTTACCAAGTGTTAACAGGATTAGAATACTTATCTATCGCTCGTAAGAACCATTCATCACCAACCGTAGAATAACAGCTAGAGAAGTGTTATCCCCAAATCTCCTTGTGTAACTTGATACCAAAGCGCTTGTATATCAAGTTCTATCCAACCGAACCACCAAGTAGTAGCGCACTCAAGGTGTAACCCAGTCGGAAGCCTTAAGTTATGTGAACTTAGGTTAATCCTAGCAGTTAGACTCTTAGCGCAAGGTCCACTTACTAGTGTTGTCTTCACACATGATTGCTCCACAAAATCCCTCTGCGAGGTCTCACGTTCTCTACTTGTGTAAGGGTTATTCAACAATTACACGGATATCCTAACCCATTATTAGCATTAGAATGATCAATAGATTAATCTAGCGTGCACTCCAAACAATCTAATAAATCAATCATAAACCCTATATATAGTGAAAACAAACGATGATAATTAAAACTCTCAATAGGTTTGTATTAATAATAAAGCTTCACGCTTAGAATATTGAATTCATCCTTAATCAACAAAGGATTTAGCTACTCATATTACAAAGAATATGAATAATGGTGGTTTCCCCCTAAAGGGGTAAACCCTGGGTTTTGATGTAGAACTTGTGATATGAGTCTCGGTGATATCTTTTTACATAACCTAATACCTTTTTATAGGTTTATATTTCTTGGTCTCCAAGTATTTAGTTCGTTTTAAGAACCCGACGCGAAAACACGAACTAGAGACCCCAAATGTTCCTTTAGGCCTTCCAAGGTGCTAATACACGTTTTCCACTTGCTAAGTTCACGAACCCAGTCCGCGAACTTCAAATTCCAGCAGATATTTTCGGAATTAAAGTATGAAACCCATCCGCGAACTTTATTGTCTTCGATATTCAATAAAATCTTGTTTTGGACACAACTTCTTCATCCGAACTCGAAATGACCTAATTCTTTTTGCATTCTTTTTATCTTTAAATTATATTCAAGATGGATATGAGAAATGACCTGAGTCTTTATTTTGAGCGTTTTGCTCCTTTTCGTCGCACTTCTTCAACTTCTCTTGGACTTGAGCACTTGGATACTTGGAATACTTATCTTCTTAGCTATTTTCAGCACTTTGTAGCTCCTTTTTGGATGATTCACCTAATGTCTGGAGAAAACTCTTGCAACAACAGAATCCACCTAATCAATCTAGGTTTAGTATCCTTCTTAGACAAAAGATATTTTAAAGCAGCATGATCAGTATATATGATGATCTTAGAACCTAAGAGATAGGGTCTAAACTTGTCTAAGGCAAACACAATGGCTAATAGTTCCTTCTCGGTAGTGGTATAGTTCAACTGGGCATCATTCAGAGTTTTGCTAGCATAGTAAATCACATGAAGTAACTTATTTTCTCGCTGACCTAGCACAACACCAATAGCATAATCTGAAGCATCACACATGATCTCAAAGGGTAGGTTCCAGTTGGGTGCCTGGACTATGGGGGCGGTAGTAAGTAATGACTTAAGCTTCTCAAAAGCCTCTAAACAAGCATCATCAAAAACAAACTTAACATCTTTTGCAAGCAAATTGCAAAGAGGTCTAGACATCAAGCTAAAATCCTTAATCAAACGACGATAAAAACCAGCATGTCCTAAGAATGACCTAATATCTCTTACGGTTTTTGGGACCGGTAAAGTTTTAATAAGGTCAACTTTGGCTCTATCCACTTCTATACCCTTTGAAGATACAATATGCCCTAGAACAATTCCTGAACGAACCATAAAGTGACATTTCTCCCAATTAAGCACTAAATTCTTTTCCTTACACCTAGTCAAAACTAATGACAAATGATGCAAGCACTCATCGAAAGACGAACCAAACACTGAAAAATCATCCATAAAGACCTCCAAAAACCGTTCTACCATGTCAGAAAATATACTCATCATGCAGCGCTGAAAAGTCGCAGGGGCATTGCATAGCCCGAAAGGCATGCGTCTATACGCAAAGGTACCAAAGGGACAGGTAAAAGTGGTTTTCTTCTGATCTTCTGGGGAAATAACGATCTGATTATATCCAGAGTAGCCATCTAAAAAGCAATAGTGACTATGTCCAGCTAATCTCTCTAGCATCTGGTCAATGAAGGGAAGGGGAAAGTGGTCCTTCCTAGTGACCTTGTTCAATTTCCTATAGTCAATACAAACACGCCAACCCGTGGTCATTCGGGTCGGGATTAACTCATTGTTATTATTCTGGACTACAGTAATACCAGATTTCTTGGGAACAACCTGAACGGGGCTGACCCACTTACTGTCTGAAATAGGGTAGATAATTCCTGCATCTAATAGCTTAAGAACCTCAGTTCGAACTACTTCTTTCATATTGGGGTTTAGTCGACGTTGCATCTCCCTAGAAGGTTTGGTGTCTTCCTCTAAATAGATCTGATGCATACAAACAGTAGGACTTATACCCTTAATGTCTTCTATGGTCCACCCTAAAGCTTCTTTGTTGTTTTGAATGACGGTTACTAGCCTACTTTCCTGATCTATATCCAAGTCGGAAGAAACAATCACAGGTAAAGTCTCAGACGGGCCTAAAAACACATACTTCAGGGTATCTGGCAATGGTTTTAGGTCCAACTTAGGAGGCTCTTCTAAAGAAGGAACTAGGGTAGACTTAGAAACTGGTAGTGGTTCGAACTTAGGTTTCCATCCATTACTAGTATCTAACAAAGGGGTTGAATCTAACAAAGCATTCACCTCATTAATTACATTATCATCATCAAAATCAATCCCAAAGTGAGCTAGGCATTTTTCTAATGGATCTTCTAACAAAGTGTTTGGTAATGACTCCTCGACTAGTGTTCCTATCATGTTCACCTCTTCTACATTCGAGTCATCTAGTTCAGAGGGTAGCTTACTAATATTAAAAATATTCAGCTCAATAGTCATATTACCAAAAGACAAATTCATAATACCATTTCGACAGTTAATGATCGCATTGGATGTAGCTAAAAACGGGCGACCTAAAATCACTGGTATTTGGTTCTCTGGGTCAGGGACAGGTTGGGTATCTAGGATAACAAAATCCACTGGATAAATAAACTTGTCAACCTCTATGAGAACATCCTCGATCACACCACGAGGAACTTTAACGGACCTATCAGCTAACTGAAGTGTTATCTGGGTAGGTTTCATCTCACCAAGTCCTAGCTTAAGGTACACATGATATGGAAGTAAATTTACACTGGCTCCTAAGTCAAGCAAAGCTTTCTCAACACGGTACTTACCTATTGTACAAGCAATGGTAGGGGACCCTGGGTCTTTATACTTAGGAGTAGTGGTATTCTGAATAATAGAACTCACATGACTAGCTATGAAGGCTTTCTTCTGCACACTGAGCTTACGCTTTCGCGTACACAAGTCCTTAAGGAACTTGGCATAAGAGGGAATCTGCCTAATTGCATCTAATAATGGAAGGTTGATATTAACCTGCTTAAAAACCTCCAATATATCATTAAAGTTGGACTCCCTCTTAGTCGGAACTAGCAGCTGTGGGAATGGGGCTCTGGGAACAAAGCCGGGCTCAACAGGACCCTCATTGGTCTCTTTGGAGACTCTATCAGTCTCCTCATTTTCTGGCTCAGCAGGGTGAACTACAGCATGTTCACTATCAGGCATGGCGACCTTGTTGTCAACTTTCTTTCCACTTAGGGTTGTGACAGCATTCACATGATTGTACGATTTCTCTCCTTTTGGGTTGGGATCAGTACGACTAGGGAACCTTCCATCTTCTCTCTCACTTATGAACTTAGCTATTTGTCCTACTTGAAGTTCTAATTTGGCAAGACTCTGGGAATTATTCTTCAATTCTTGCCTAGTTTCTGTTGAAAGCTCATGTGGTTCTTTGTTAGCATTTCATGGTTATTTGCTAACATAGTGAGAGTATCCTCTAAGGTAGAGATCTTTTTCTCGGAAGTGTTCTGAAACTGGGTTTGACCTGAAGAGTTCTTAAAACCAAAACCTGGGGGAGGCTGAGAATTGCTAGACTGGCCTTGACTCTGGCCTTTAGACCAAGAGAAATTAGGATGGTTTCTCCAACCAGGGTTGTAGGTTTCTGAGTATGGGTCAAACTTCTGACGGTTCTCAAACCTAGAGTTGTTATAGACAGCATGGGCTTGCTCTTCACTAACCTGACCTTCCCAAAATGAATTATCGGGCTCTATTCCACAACTAGAGACTTGAGAGGCTCTATTAGGTTCAACAAGGGACCTATTTTTAGACTGACCCATTTCTAAAGCTTCTAACCTTCTGGAAAGCAGCAAACTTAGCATCTGACGCAAAACTCGTATCTACCATATGGTGCTACTTCTATTGACCAAGAGTCTTTTAGGGGGTTCAACACAAGATTCCCACTGTTGGGATTTTTCAGCGATAGCTCCTAAGAAGGCAAAAGCATCATCAGCATTTTTACTAGTGAACTCACCAGCGCACATAGACTCAACCATGGCTTTGGTCGAATAGTCTAAACCATCATAAATAATCTGTACAAGTTTCATATTATCAAATCCATGGTGAGGACACTGAGATAGGAGATCATTGAATCGCTCTAAAAACCTATAAAGAGACTCTCCCTCTTGTTGCACACTAGCACTAATTTTCTGCCTAACAGCTGCAGTTTTATGCTTAGGGTAGAATTTCATATAGAAGGCAGCGATAAGTTCCTGCCATGTTTCTATGGATTCAGACGGTAGGTTGTTAAGCCAGGTCTTGGCTTTGTCTCTCAAGAAAAGGGAAACATCTTAAGTTTCAAGACTTCATCAGTAAGGTCTTTTATTCTAATTGTCCCACAGATTTCCTCAAAGTCCCTAATATGGAAATAAGGGTTCTCATCATCTTTTCCTAAGAATATAGGGATCATCTGAAGAATACTAGGTTTTATCTCGAAATTAGCCGTAGTGGCTGGCAATTTAATGCATGAAGCTCGGTTGGTCCTAGTTGGGAACATGTAATCTTTCAAAGTTGCCATCGTTGGCACAACTGGAGTACTAGGGGTACTTTTGTCACTCAGAGATAAATTCTCAAAACTGAAGTTTCCAAAAACAGGGCTTCCAAAGAAGAGTCTTCGAGCTCCCTGCTTAAATCAGAAGAACTACTAGGTTTTTCGCTAATCAATCGACCTAGAGTATCTCTTTTCCAAGCCCTATTAACAAAATCGGGCATACACTAAAAAGAATTCAAAAAGAAATAAAAATCCTAACAGGAAGGTTCTAGCAATCACACAGCAGGCTGACTCGACTTTACCACAGCAAACCTAAAGATTTCTAGCAAACAACAAGCATGATGGCTCCACTTAGATTGTTTCTAGACCAGCTTCTAATCCTTCGAAAGGGAATTCGTTACAATTTGAGCAAACCCCTGGAATCAATCCGAGTTAAAGCAAGTTGAATCGAGGCGAGGGAAGCTCAGTGGAGCTTTGATACCCAAAACCTCACCGATCCAATGCGGCGCAGTCACGCATTCAACTCGCAGTAACCGTCAAGAACTTCGAGTGTGCTTAAAAGAGTAACCAATATTTTTCGAATGATTGTCCTGTTAAGCTCGATACCCTATAGGTCTCTTTCTAGTCCAAATTTTAGGCTTAGGTTCGCTTTAGGTTTCGTTTTCCTAAGGCGGGCAAGAAGGAGCGGTGATGAAATCCGAACCCTTATCTTGATTTGGCCAGGCCTTGCCCTTTACTAGGAATTAAAAACAGTCCAATTCAAGTCCTCAGCATATATTCACCTTAAGGAGTCCAGTAACCCGCTTGCAGGAGATTCGCGGGTGTTTAGAATTTTACCTCCCGTACCAGACGGGCGAAGAACCGCTGAAGTCGACTCGGGCCACGACTCCTATGCCGTGTGCGAACCCGAGGGGCCGAGACGATATCGTAATCGTCGTCCTTCCCTGCAAACAGTTTATATTTAAGGGTACCCTTCCGTAGGGTTAAAAAATAAAAATAAAAATGTCCCAAAATTAATGTCCAAAGTCCATAAAAAAAAATACAAAAGAAAAGAAAGTCTAAAAAAAAATACAAAATAAAAATGTCTCTCTTTTTTTTTTCTCTCTTTTTATCAAAATAAAGAAAATCTTCTTCTTTCGCTCCTTTAGCTTTGCTTTTCGCTCCCAAACTTTAAGTAAATCACCACAAGCTTTGGCAAATTTATCTCCGCTCCAACTTCAAAAATCTGCAAGGAAACAAAAAAAACCAAAAACGTAAAGAAGAACAAGAATAAAATAAAAAAATCTAAAAAAAAAAATGCTACCTAAACACAAATCCGCGTCGGCGGCGCCAAAAATTTGATGGTTTTCAAATAGTGATTGTAGTAGTAGTGGTAAAAAGGGTCTTTTCAGACTTGTGAAGAAAACAATTTTTTTTTAGATTTAAATTAAACACACAAATAAATAAAATAGTTCAAACCTTTAGAGAAAAACACCAAGACTTGGATTCCACCATTGACCCATTATTTGATAAATTCTAATAATTAATATTCATGCAATTTTTCTTTTAGAGTGATTCTAATATTATGCCTTTTGTAGATTTTTGAAGTAATAAATGTAAACACCAAGCATGAAACATCAAGAGTCTTAAACTAAGCATGCTCCATCAAAATGAATCACAATTATTCAATAAAAATCAATTTTTCAATTAAAATTCCATGCAAATAATCATGTAATAATATTGCAAATAAATAATAAAGTTAGAATTATACCATAAATAAGGACCAATGGCTTCCTCCGTCGCCTTGGCTAATGGGTTTAGCTCCTCATCCCAAAAACATGATCATAAGATGTATTCATGGCTTAATAGGTGTTTTTATTGATGATTATATGATGAAATAGGAATTAGCAACGCTGTAAAAGTGTTACAGCGTCACTGTTACAAAGAGGTAAGTGCTGAAAATTAAACGATACTTTTCTGTTGCTGTAAAACAACGACACCCCGCTGCTGCTGTTGACGCTGCAGAAAATAAGACTGCTCTGAGCAGTCTGTTCTTCGTGTTCTTCAGAAGCTTTAATGGCAGCAGCAGCAGCAATAACTCTCTGTAATCGCTTCTCCTCGGCTCTCCTGGACTCTAAACTCTCTCCTCAGGGTTTCTAAACTTTTCTATGACTTGAAACCACTCTTATATAGCCCTCAAATCCCAAATAACTCGTAAAAATTCCGACTTTTTCTTCTCTGCGCTGTTGAGAGAATAATCCCTTCTGTTGAGCTTTTTCACGTGTTGTTAGCTATAAAATAGCTACAAAACTCTTCCCTAGACTTGAATAAGACCATGTACATGTTAATCCATCGTCAAATTCCTCCAGAAATCTCTCAAAAATCTTTGAAAGTGCACAACAGGACACGTCTCTCTGTTTTAACTTTGATTGCTTCTCCCGGATATTCTAGCCCAATTAAGCCCATGAAATCATCCATACTAGAATTTTATATCCATATCACGTCCAGCCCAATCAATTTCCGGTGTTTAATCTCCCTAAAACAGCTCCAACAATCGGATCAAAAATCAACAGCGAAATGCATGGCTTTTCCCGCCAAAACCAGTATTTGAAATTTGAAGAAGACCTCCCCCTATCCAGTTCTGGTGTCCCTTTAGCAGCTGCCTGGAAATGGGTCACCCCTTAGTAATTAGGTTACCCCTTATCCAAAATCAAGGGTCCGTATAGCAAGTGTCCTCTGGGGCATTTTCCGCACTTTTTTCGGGGTTCCCCCGGGGTATTTCTGGGATACTTCCGGTACACTTCTGAGGCGCTTCCGGTACGTTATCAACGGAGGTCCAAATGCCACATTTTTAGCCAAATTCGCCGCAAGTGATTATTTTCCAAAAACACCTACAAATACATAAAATAATCAAATAAGTACAATATCGAGTACTAACAATATATACAAATGAGCTATATTAGACACATAAATGCGTCTATCACAGACTTACTTGTTGCTTTCCCTGGAGAAGATATCACGATGTTGCGTGAAGAAGTGCCCGGTGAGTTTCCAGAAATTTCAATCATTCAGGAAGAAACATGGCTACTATATTTTGATGGATCTGCCACTCCGAGCAATGATACTGGTGGAGCGGGTATTGTGCTGGTATCTCCATCCGATGAAGTCTTCTCACATTCATTCAAGCTGGATTTTCACTGCACCAACAATTCAGCAGAATATGAATCTTTTCTTCTAGGGTTATCTTTAGCCAAGAAAGCCGGAGCAAAGCACTTAGAAATCATAGGAGACTCAAAGTTGTTGGTCAATCAAATGAATGGCGTATACTCTCTCAAATAAATAACACTTGCTCCATTCAGAACCGAGGCGCAACGACTGTTAACTCATTTTTCTGATGCAACAATTGTCCATACCGGCCGTACCAACAATATACATGCTGATTTTCTAGCAACTCTAGCATCCAAACTTCAATTTGAAGGGTCCGAGAAATCCATCACTGTACAAAGGCGCTCTGTATCATCTACCTGGACTAATCAAGTTGAAGATGCTCAATCGAACGATTGGCGGGCGCCCATCATTCATGAATTGAGCAGTTTTCTTACGGAGGGGAAAATTAGTCTCAAGGAGTTGAGAAACTTTTTCGTGCTGCACGGAGCGTTATATTATCGCAATCTTGATGGATCCCTGTCACGATGCCTTGGAGATGAAGAAGCCAGTGAACAACTCAAACGCATACATGAGGAAATATGTGGGAAACCCTAGTGGTCACACTCTACAGAAGGCTTCAAAGGCTTGGTTACTATTGACCCTCTATGGAAGCTCAGTCGAAGATGCTGCAAGGATCCTATCCCAATTGTCATACACCGCCTCATCATTTGGAGATTCTAACAATCCATCACACTGGGGACTGGAGAGAACCTTACATAAAGTATCTTCACGAAAACGATCTTCCATCAGAGAAGAAGGGAGCAATCAAACTCATTCAGAGAGCCAAACGTTTTGTCTACTTGGAAGGGATTTTGTATCTCAAAAGCTTTGGTGGGAACCTCCTGAGATGCTTGGATGAACACGAAATTCCTACAATCTTGAAAGAGATGCACGAAGGTGAACACCAAGGAAAGAATAAATTAAATTATTTCTCCAAATCCATGAGAAATATTATTGGCCAACCATGGAAGATGATGCAACCTCCTATGTTCGGAGATGTCATCAATGCCAAGTTCACGGTAACCTCATTCACACTCCTTGTCTCCCATTAAATTCTGTGAGCAGTCCATGGCCCTTCTACAGCTGGGGACTAGATATTATCGGGAAAATCAATCCAGCATCTTCGAAGCAACATGAATACATCATTACAGCAACCGAGTATTTTACCAAGTGGGTTGAAGCTATCCCTCTTCGAAGCACCACTGGAGTCACAATTGCAGCTTTCATCAAAGAATATACTATATGCAGATTCGGTGTTCCTAAACACATTATCACAGATAATGGAACTCCCTTCGCCAACAAACATGTTGCAGAATTGCTTGAGGAATATGGAATCAAACAGATTTTCTCCACACCATACTATACCCAAGGAAACGGACAAGCGAAGAGTACCAACAAAACCTTGATCCAGATTCTCAGTCGAACAGTTCATGACAATCCACGAACGTGGCGTGAGGAATTACCCATGGCTTTATGGGCCTACCGTACTGCACCAAGGAGTTCAATTGGGACTTCACCGTATGCTCTTGTCTATGGCGCTGATGCTATCCTCCCATATGAGATCAAGATTCCCTCTGCAAGAATCGCGGCGGCCAGTAGAGTGCAATGGGATGAAGCCGAAGTATCTAATTCGAGGATTACTGAGTTAGACATGCTTGAATAGAGAAGGACCAAGGTAGAAAAATATGTGGAAACCTACAAACAAAGAATTTCCAAGGAATACAACAAAATGGTAAGACCCCGAACATTTCAAGTAGGAGATTTGGTTTTGAAAACAACAAAACATATGCAGCAAGACATGTCCGCCCCCAAGTTCTCTCCTAAATGGGAAGGGACTTACGTAGTTATCAAGGCAGTATCTAGCGGATATTACAAAATCTTAGATGTTAATGGAGGAGTCGAAGGAAACATCATCAATGGCAGGTGGCTCAAGCGTATTATGCTTGAATGATCCTCAAAGTATTAAATTTCTAAATGTAATTTATGTTTTCTCAAAAAGAGTATACAGTATGCTCATCCATTCAAAATTCAAAGTATTTTATGAATCTCAAAAGAATCTTTCAATCATCTACTTTATTCAAAACAAAACCTCAAACCTACATAAAAAAAAATCTCTCTCAAAAGCTCACTCAGAGCAAACCATCCAACAGAGGATAATCTCTATAGAAAAACCTGCCAATCTTCTTCCGGAAATTTTTGGTTTTCATTTTCAAGTCCTGGACCGCCTTCTCAACTCTTGTTGACTCCAACGCAAGCATCTTCTCCTCCTCCAATATGGAAGTGGTCGTAGAAATCGCATCAGCAGCAGCAGCCGCCTTGTGAATTTTGATCATCTCGAGCCTATGACGAAGCCAGCCTATGTTGAACTGCAGGGTTTCACAGTTTGAAATCATCTCGTCCCATTTGTGCAGTTCATGATTCTTGACATCTCGCAGATGCATCCGGTTCATCTCTTCAATGATCGGTAACAACCCTGCAACTGTAGTCATGAGGGTTGGTAGAAAGCCTTTCCATACTTCGGTCATATCAATATGCCCGTACCTTCTCCAAATTTTGGTGTACAGGGGCACGTGACACTTGGTAATGACGAATCCACCAACCACTTCATTATTCGGGCAATTGCTGATCATGGGAGCCTCAAACGGGAGTCCATCTGCTGGATACTCAGGAGCATGAACCCTAACCCCAGTCTCCACGGAATCAATAGAGTTTTCGTCAACACGGTCGCTGATATCATCAACCACAACCACGGATTTCCCGTTCTTCTTTTTTCTAGCATCAACAACAACAGGAACATCAACCTGCGATGAAACGAAGGAGTATTTAATTTTATTGACCATTGAGCATGGTAAAACTTCAGTCGAGAAGTTATTGAATTACTTACAGATGCTCCGGCATCACCATGAGCCGACCTGTACCGGACAGGAGCTTTAACGGTCTGTTTGGGTCTCAAGCTACAAGAAGAATGCTGATTCTTATGATTATCCTGTGACAAATTGTTTCCTTTTAATCAATCATCTTGATTGAACAAAGATAAAAAAAACGTATAACTCACTGAGATGGATACTGCCACAGCATGTTCGGTGCGAGATTCACTTCTGGAAGAAACACTGCTTCTGGACATGGTGATGAGAGGTAGGATGGTGATCAAAAAATATTCTGATAATACACAAAGGCGGAAGATGGTCGACTATTTAAATAAAACCCTAAGCATTGCAAGTCAAAACGTGGATGCTTATCCCATAACGGTAAACAAGTCTGTTGCGGTATCTACTGAAACCCTAAATCTCGAATCAGATATATGACGAGTGGGAGAAGCGTAACAATACTGGGGACTGACATTTTGGGAGTAATCAACATTATGATTATGAATTGATTGTATGGTAGGCCACATGTAATTGCACTCCGTGGACAATTATCGTCTACGTGGACATTGGTCCGTCATTGGAGATATGAAGAAGATTTGGAAAAAAGATACAACAAGGCATTATGTTTCAAAAAATAATCTCTAAAGAAACATCTCTACAGCCAACTGCTCAAATAAAGTATCTACTTTAACATAAAATAAATAATCTAAGAAATATTCGCAAGCAAGACTAATCATCGGATTCATCGTCATCAGCATCATCATCGTCCTCCGTGGAATCCTTATCAAACTCTTTTTCAGAATCACTGTCCGAGCTAGGGAATTCTTCTTCTTCGACGAGACCACCATTTATCGCGTCCCAATAGTCTTCTTCATCATAATCAGCCTGAAGATCGGCCTTACCCAGTCGTTCACTCTCCATGTGCGGTGGATACGACCTACTTTTGCGTTATGTCAGATCCCAAACGAATTCTTCTTCGGCATCTGAAGCATCTGAGTTTGAAGCTACACCATCAGGACGAGATCGAAGTTTCTCCTCAGCTTTTAGTATTTTTTTTTTTGGTTTCTACGTCTATTCTCCCGATAATCAGCTATTATCTCATCCCTCTCTTTTCTCTTCAAGATTTCATCACGAGCCGCTTTCAGCTCATTGAGGGACATATTGTTTATTATCTCCTTAGCATGATCCGCATCGGCACATGCCTTGGCCACAAAAATCTTGGAATCCTCTTCAGAAGAGCTAGAGGAATAATCAGAATCATAATCGTTGCTGCTGGAAGCCGCCATTATCTGAAACCAGAAGCACAAAATTATAGATATGCTAATATCGAATTCACGTCAAAAATGGTAATCCTAAATTCTTACCTTTTTAAGATTTCACGAATTTAGTGATAACAATGTAAAACTCTGAAAACTTGCTTACTCCTTCAAACCTGCGAAGATGAGCAGAACCTATCATTCAAGAGTCAAACACCTGACTCTTTACTAAATCATGAATGATTCATGTAACCTTCAATATGAAGATTCGCTGATTTTTATGTGTATATACACTATAAAATCAACAAACTCATGCATACACTACGAATTAACAAACTAACCAGATATTGTTTGCTTTCAACAATTTTCCGTAAATCAAAGTTTGATTTTCTTTTAAACAAAAAAGTGAACATGTCGCGTAACTTTAAAAAAGAAAAATATTCGTGAGCTAATAACTCACGTAACTTTTATAAAAAAAAAATAAACAAACTTTTTTGCTCATATGAGCGTTCGCCTATGAAATGCAGGTTTTTTCAATTTTGTAAAGACCTACATATTTCAAACAAAGTTTGGAAGGTTCACCAACAAATTTTCGTCATGAACTACAGCTCTTTTCAGAATTCCTTTAATTCTAAAGATTATTATTTATTGCTTTTACTACGACTGAACCTATGTTCCTAAAAGTATTTGTGAAAGTTCATGCTTTGAAAATAAATTTGGGTTTTCATGAAATCTCATAAACAAAATTTTCTCTACTGCAACTAGACCATGTCTATTCAATAATATATGTATCTCTTTCATATTAAGGATTTTTGCTCGTTTCTTAAAATATTGAGCAAACGTGCATACGTATCTCAAAAGCAAAAAAATTCATGAAATCTACGTATACATACTTGCATGAAAATTTTGTGTCATGAAAAACCCATGAAAACACCAAGATCACACAAAAAAATAAAAAATAAAAAAATCGGACTTACCTGTCGGCGTCGGTCGGAACTTGATCGGACGGCAGTCGGTGACGGTCGACGACGCTGAGTCCGGCGGAAAACCTTACCCTCCTGCTGCTACTCACGTGAAGATGGTGAAGAGATGAAATGCTTGGTCGACCAAAAAAAAAGTATTTTAGGGCTTCCTCCCTTTTATATCAATTTTATTTCCAAAACCTAATAAAACATGGGTTTCCATTTTTGGGCTTGAGTCCATAAATTCTAAATCGACCAAAATTGAACTTTTGACCGACCAAATCAGCGGTGCTTCATCTCTCCGTGCTCACGGAATCACACTCTATCACACTGTCAGGGTCCTCACCCGAACATTTACTCGTACATGACAACATTGGAGTAAATTGAGGATTCTGAGAATACCTTTGTGCAATTGATCTCAACACTGATCTCGGCGGATGAAAATCACCATTTAATGCTTACTGCGGAACATGACTGTCCCCGACTAAGCAGGGGACTTAATGTAGATGGTGGATTTTCAACAAAGTTCAAAACCGTAAAATCATGATACATGTTTCTGACACGGCTTTTAGGCATGTGACGATTAATATTTTGCGAAGCCATGATGATTATGCATTTCGGAAGGCCTCCACTAGCTGAGCGTTCGATACCTCGCATTTCATCATGCCCTCTATGTAGAATAACATGATTGGGAGGTTCTCCGTAAGATTGAGAGCAATAACACCTTCAGGACGTCGGTGACACTCACTGTTCCCTGACTACATGAGAGAGATCCCCCCTCTACATAGAAGAATGATTGGGCAGTTCTTCGTAAGATTGAGTGCAATAACGCCTTCAGGACGTCGTTGACACTCACTGTTCCCTGACTATGTAGAGAGAACGTGTATAGACCCAGGCGGTTCTCCGATTGAGAGCAATAACGTCTTCGGACTTCGTCAAACATCCGTTGTTTCCTGACTATACACCTCAGAATGGGTATGACTCTTTAACTGGATAATATCCCTTCTGCAATAGATTAATTCTACCATGACATTCACCACTGGATTCCTAAAAAATAATCCATCTTATCTTATTACTTCTATTCCATGGTCAAACTCACGACTGGTTCTATGGAACGGTAATAGATAAATGTATTGCTCCGATTTCATGATCGAATCCACGGCTTGATCTCATGAAATGATAATAGATATTACTCCTATTTCATGGTCGAATCCACGGCTGATCTCATGAAATGGTAATATCACCACCTATCTTATTACTCTGATTTTACGGTCGAATCCACGATCCCATGGGATGGTAATACCTATTTTATTATTATTCTGAATTCATGGTCGAATCCACGACTGATCATATGAATTGATAATAATAAACTACTCACTTTTATTGCTCAATTTCATGAATCATTCTCCACTGAATTTCATAAATTAGTAATAAATACTCAGTAATCGGGCATCTAGGTTATTCTTGAGTGAGTCCCATAAAATGATTCAAGTGTACTCAACCATGATGCACGAACGAGCACCCAAGTGCGAGAACGAGCGTATCCAAAATATGGACAAATGAGGAATCCCGCAAAAAACAAGAGAGAGAAAATAATAAAAGTAATGGAGAAACGCCCATGGGCCGGGCCTACCGGCCGGCCGGCCATGCCTTAGTCGTGGCCGATCCCATGCTTCCTCCATTATTTTCCTTATTTTTGTTGTTTTCATGAACCCATGAAGACTCCTCCATTCTAACAACTTTCCTTGTTTGAGCAAAACTCATGGTTTCTCTATATTTTCATGGTTTCTCCATATTTTCGTGGTTTCATGAAAAATAATAATATAAAATAGAGAATGGAGTCACGTGACAGGGAAACTTAGCCGGCTGGCCATGCCCTAGCCATGGCTGGTCCCACACCTTGCAATCCCTAATCTTTCATAAACTATTACTTCTCTCATCTTGTGAAACTTCCCTGTTTCAGCAAAAATCATGGTTTCTCCATATTTTCTCAAAATATTGCTCAAACCATGAAAAAGCCAAAAGTCAACATGGTCCCATGAACGACTAGGCTATTCACGAAAAGAATATTAAAATATTTATATTTTGATATTTATAAAATATTGATCAATTGAGCATACATGCTCATTCCAGCAAAAATCAAGAATTTCAGTCAAGATGAAACTCTTCTGAAAAATTCACAATGTTGCTCGAACGCACATCAGAAAATGTTGAAACTCTCGGTACAGAAACACGGACACCATGGTAACATGTGCATGCCCTCTTGACCGACCAGGGTCGTCCCTAGGGCTTGCACAAAGCCGGTCCCACACGTTTTCCTAATTTTGACCTAATTTGCGCAATTACTCATATTGGGTCCAAGATCTTTCAAAACAACTTGGTATTTTCTCAATCGACTATCAGCTGGTCCCGCACCCTCAAGGGCCGGTTCCATACCTTCTTGGCCGGTCCCTCACTTTTCCATAATTAGGTTTTATCACCTAATGCCCAATCGAGCACTATTTCAATAAATGATGAAACCAACATTTAATCATCATTCCTTCATCAACCGGTCAACTCAGGATCCTGGTGTACGCTCATTCGAGCAATTGGGCATCACATGGACGTCCATAGTCCCATTTGGTCGGTCCCTCCTTCGCTCATGACCTATTTTCAGCAATCCGTCAATTAATGAGCAATCGATCAAAATTTAGGGTTTCGAACAATCACTCAACAAATTATCATTCTGAGCATGTTCACACACTGAATAAATTTATGTTGATCCAGCAAAAAACACGCGGATTAATTATATAATATTTGGTAATCTACCAATATTTTAATTAATATTTTTACTAGGTCACGGCATCCCTAAATAATTTGCTGAATTGAGCAATACTTGCTCAATCCATCAAAATTCAGTAAATTATCAATAATTTTCTAAAATGAACAATACTTGCTCAGTTGATTGAATATTGATCCACTATCAATATTCGGAAATTTATCAGTAATCCGTCGAATTGAGCAATTGCTCAATTGTTGATCCAACTATCAATATTTAGTAATTCGCGATACTTGCTCAATTGCTCGAATATTAATCCAACCATCGATATCCAGTAATTTGTCGAGCAATACTTGCTCAATGTTCCACTGAGCAATTCGTCATTCATGCTCAATTCAACAAAACCTAGACTCATTGTCTAAATCAGTCAACGTGACTAATTAAATACACGTCTGTCATGCAGACTCCACGATTCGTGAGACATCAATCACGTCACAAATGGGGGATGTCACTTAGGGTTTTGGTCTGGCGGCCTACGGCACGTGGATACATCCACGATGAGAATGTTAGTAAGTCGTGCAAATGGTTTGAAGGAGTTAACAAAGTAGTGGGTGAGTGATCAACCAAGACTCCGCACGACTTGGAACTGGTTTCACCACGATCTCCCACTTTCCCACTCTTTCACTCAAGAAACCGTCGCACTTACAGGGATCAGGGTGTTCATCATTCTTGCAATATAAATAAGTCCAAATCGAGGACAACCGATTATCATCATTATCATCAATCACCATTCATCAAAAACTTGATCAAAACTTATTCACAGAACTCAACTTCAGTAGTTCACCATTATTGCAGAAACCTTCAACACATCCACAATCCTTGACCCCGCACAATTCTCAGCTTCCCTCTTACAGATCAACCCATATCCCTCTTTGCGACCGAATTGACTCTGGAACGTCCATTGACTTGGTTTAGGCTGGAGTCCTACAGATTGATCTCTCGAATCTAAGCACTCCCTTTGCAGTGCATCTGTGTGAGGTTCAGCAGTTTGCTCGGTTGAGGAATCTCGATCGTATGCTCAATTCTCCACTTCCCTAAAAAACCAGCAAACCGTTTTCCCCCATCCACAATCCTAAACCACCAACACCATCGGCGCGGGAAACATTCCCTTAGGTGTGACACATCCAATCACCAGAGTCGTTGCTGCCACCCAAAATATTTCTTCAAGCGTAACGTCCTGGTCGTCAATAGAGCTTCTTCCACTCCCCATCAGGACGAGAGACTGGAGGAGCCAGAGGAGGCCAAACCCTTATTACCATTGTTGATTTGATGTAAAGATAAGAAGTTCTTGCTAAAGCTAAGACAGACATGGCTACAACTCAGGAGGAGGTACTTACTTTCCTCAAAACCATAACGGAGTGGTTACCATAGGAGTCACGCCAACACCAGATGGAGCCGACAAGGAACACTTTTAACACTCCTGGCGTAAGCACCTCGACAGCGCGCTCCTTTGTAGGTGAGGAGGTTCCCGCTGCTCCTGAACACACTTTAGAAAGGAATAAACAATCCAATTTCATCACACGCAAGGACCTGGAACGACTTCTCCAGAATCGAGGAAAAGAAAATCCGGCAGGTGTACACCAGCATCAGCCTCCTGATGTGCAAAGAGTTCCTCTCCAAAGTGGGTACTCCTGTCCTCAATCTTTCCTTTATGACGGAACTGGTAATGCTCATGAACACATCTCTCGTTTTCTGGAATCCTTATGGGAGCATGAATATAATCATGTCCTCCGCTGAAAGATTTCTCGAAGTATCTCACCGGAAGAGCATACACCTAGTATAACAATATTACACCAAACAACATAGCCAATTGGATTCAAGCACTATGATCCAAATGTGACTGAACATAAATTGTTGGAGTTGTGCATTAATGGCATGGTACATGTCTATCGCGCTTTACTGGAGAACCTGTGCTTCCAGATGTTCTCTGAACTTCATGAAGCTGCTAAAGAGTTGGCTACAACAGCACCAGCCTTGCTGGAAGGAATCGGGCCCGCCAGGAATGAAGATACACGTGAGACTCGAGGAAACAGACGTCTCATCAACAAACAATACAACACTCAACCCTCGATAAGCGTGGTGAGTGTAGGAGGAAAGATAAAAGCTCCAGTTTCAGAACAACAACCCAAACGTGTGATACCAGCACAGTAGACAGCTCAACCTCGAAAATCCGTGACTAAGACTCTTGTTCATCAACAAGAGACAGAAGAGTCTCTCGAAACTTGAGGTTCGTTAATCACCCAACCAATGACTGCAACGAATTCCAAGGAGAGGGGGATGCAGGAGAAATCAAATTAGGAATTGAATGAGTGCACAGAGATCCTCTTCCGGTCAGGATTTGTTCTGAGGACTCTGTCCAAAAAACCGTACAGACCATGATGGAGCATTTATGCAAGTAATGATAGGCGAGTTTCCGCACACATGGAATCAAGGAGGATCTGCTTCACCAAAAATAAAGAAGGGGGAGCAAACTTACATACGTGATTTATCAAAGCCCGTCAATGTTCACGGTCGTGGCCAACCAAGGTTCGTGCTCGTAACTGTCGCTCCTTCCTTTCAAGATACATGGCCATAACCACCACTCGTCAATGCCAAGGCTTGTTCATGTGGTCATAATTCGTCCCTGTCAAGGATCGTGATCGTAGCCATCCAAGCTCCAGCCAACTTGTTTTGTACGTAGTCATCAACATGGATGCAATAGGGTGATACCCTCATCATGGTCAACCCATCGACCATACAGGATAGAACCACGTAAACTGGGGACCGAGGCTCAGCATGGAATTCCTTCGCCGTCAGTCAAGGACTTCTTCAAGAGAGACGGTCAATCAAGAAGCATGTAATTTGCAAGGGAAAATCAAACTGAAGGTTGGTCGAATCCTTAACCATTATTGTTATCTCCCCTATTTCGAATCACCGGAGAGAGCGTTGCATGCATTGAGATGTTACAATAGAAACTTTATTCTTTCCCATGAGAAGAAAACATGACTTGTCGGCCAGCACTATTTGTGTGCCATCTTCCCATCTGCCATATCGTATTTCCTCAGAAGAATGGGAAGAGCTCATTCTTCGAAATCAAGGGTTAAGGGCGCCCTCACTGGAGTTCTCTCTAGAAGCCTCTTCAACGCACGCTATCTCCTAAAGACGCTTGAACGTTCTCTCCTGAAGCCGCTTCAACTCTCTCTCTCCTGAAGCAGCCGCTTCAACTCTCTCTCTCCTGAAGCCGTCGCTTCAACGCTCTCTCCTGAAGCTGCTTCAACGCTCTCTCCAGAATAAGCCGCTTCAACGCTCTCTCTCCAGAAGCCGCTTCAACGCTCTTTATCCAGAAGTCACTTCAACGCTCTCTATCCAGAAGCAGCTTCAACGTACACTCTCTCCTGAAGCCACTTCAACGCTCTCTATCCAGAATCTGCTTCAACGCTCTCTCTCCAGAAGACGCTTCAACACACGCTCTCTCCTGAAGCCACTTCAACACTCTCTTATGAAGCTGCTTAAACGCTATCTCCAGAAGAAGCCACTCAACGCTCTTCTCCAGAAGCCGCTTCAACGCACGCTCTCTCTTGAAGCCACTTCAACTCTCTCTCCAGAAGAAGCAACTTCAACGCTCTCTCTCCCGAAGCCGCTTCAACGCTCTCTCCCGAAGCCGCTTCAATACCTCAGCAAGCCACACAGACCAACTGCATCATGTCTGCCACATCAACAAAATCAGAATCGGTGTTTCTAGATTTCCAATTTCCTACAGAAGGGGTGCATGAGCTGCCAAAAGTATGGGTACAATACAGATCTATCAAACACAACTCTGATCAACAAGTGACGAATCCAAAATATTACCTCCTTCATCAATTCGTCAACCACCTTACCATAAAATATAATGGAAGTACATCTTTCAGGAGAAAATATGATCAGAATAATTACACATGGGGACTGCCAGCGCGGGATGCCTTCACGTCTCTCAACCATTTTATTGGTGATATCAGTATCATCACTGTCAAAGCTTTACGAACCGTAGGAATTTCTTAACATGAAGTCGTACACGTGCATCGAATACTCCAAAAGTACGCCGCAGAGATATTCACATATCCGTCCATGCCATCGGATTTAGCATGCATCTACAATTCCTTGTAAGAACGCATTGTATTCCCAACCCGACTCAAAAAATACATCTCTAGTGACCAGACATAAGTGTAACTGTGGACTGCTCATCGCACCCCATTATATACAACAATCCAAGATTCAAAAGATGTCTCTTGGAACAAATTCCTTGAAGACTTGATGGCTGCACGTCGGAAACGGAACGCCTCTCAGCTCGTCTACTTCACTCAACGGCTCTTGAAGATCTTTCCCATACAAGCCTTCCAAATATATCATCATCGCAATCAGAAAGGAAAGAATAAGCCTATGAGCTAAAGAGTCAGAATAAATACAATTTCTTGGAAGTCAATGCTCAAGAGTTTAAAGAACATTTCAATTGCAACTCAGCAGTCCATACACTAAACAACTTAAAGTCAAGGCCTCTTGCAATTGAGAGTTTGAAAACAACACCTACTTTGGGTTCTTCTGCCTTGATACTGATTATAACTATTGGAGATTGCTTTGTGTCGTTGACGCTCGCTCTACCGCCACTAACAAAGAGAGTCATTCACACCGAGATAAATATCCGAGTTTGTTCAACTACTCATGGATATTACACTCACGGCTAAAATACGAAGACAAGATGAACTTACCTTGCCACTGACGATTGACATGTTTATGATCGAGCTGCTTATAGTGACGAAGAGGAGCCGATCGCTGCAAACGAAAGGACGGGGTCGGACGAACAACAAAAGAGGGTCGATACCCCTTTTCATATGAACAGAGTTTCCAGAGTTTGAACAGAATAAGGATTCCTTCTTGCTCCATGAACGGGAATAGATGTTTGGGCGCACCGCACTCATACCCCGTAGTTGAGCTAGCAACACGCTACTACGAAAGCCACTGGCCACGCGATCCGCTGCTGAAGGAAGATTTGAATTTCCCTGGTAATATCTACCTGCTTCGTCTTTTCAATTTTATTTTTCGTTTGTCACCGTCTAGTGCTTACCCCTGGTAATAATGTCACTGTTACGTGCTAAGAAGGGACTTAATGTTGATGGTGGTTTTTAGCTTAAGGCGAAAACTGTAAAAGTATGTCTACCTGACCCAGCATCAGAAGTAGTAGACCTCGATATATCTATATTCCGTAGGGAATTTGGAGAATATATCAGAATCTGATGATCGCATATGTCTCGTATTACATTGAAACTCAAGCTCTTAGATGAATTGTGCACTAGTATAGAGCCTAATGAGTATTTAAGCTCCTAGCTGCATTACTCACTAATGCCAGAGCCCACCTATTATTTTCCTATGTTATGTACCAGGCTGAACTTTCAATGTTGGCATGACATGACGGTTAATGTTCACTCGTAGCAGAGTAGCACGAATCTCCCGAGTGTCAATATTGAAATCTGCATGAAAATACTCGCGTAGGCTACACCACTCTCTGATAAATAGATCAGCGTGTTTACACACCTTTTAATTAAAATTTAGCGCGATCGAACGCATTTGAATTCCTTAAGGAAAACCTAGACTGTCCATGTCAGTCTTAAAAGAAATCACGGCCATATGATTTGGCCAGTCGATTCAACAAGCTTAGCCTTTTCCTAGCGCAACTAGGAAATCTCCATAGTGTCCACTGACGAGCCTACTATTACCACAGCCGATCGGGATACTTTTAGTTCACCCGCAGCATCCTTGGTCGTTATCCATAAGTTAGGGTGATCGCGTTGTTGAAAGATAGCTCAAACGAACTAAGACCGGAAAAAACAGTCTCAAAAATATCACGAACGTACAACTTAGCTAGCCTAGTTGGACGGCTTAGATCTTCCCTCGAATGATCAAGAGGGTACTAGCGTGATCACCGGCGGCCCAACTATATTCTTGGCCAATCGACTTGCCCGCGGCAAACCAGAAACGCGTTGAATCACGCGCCCAAAGAAGGGTGATCGCGTGACTTTTAAAACCCTAAATTGAACAAGCGGCGTTATACAACTGCCGCAAATCAATCGTGTCCGATCATCTTCGCCGGCCTAGTCGGATGACCTAGATCCAGTTTCAGGCGACCAACGAGGTGCTAGCGCGTTCACTGGTGACCCAGCTTCATACCTGGTTGATCGAACTACACATAGCTATCCAAGAGCGCGTCAAACCGTTTGCCCAAAGTAGCGCGATTGCGCGCTCTTTAAACCCTAAAATTGAATCAACGACAGTATGCAACTGCCGCAAATCATCTCGGTCGTCCAACTTCGCCAGACGAGTCGACCGGCCTAGGTTTGATTTCAGGTGACCAACAAGATGTTGTCGTGATCACCATCCACTCCTCTTTCATGAGGAACGATCGTCCAAGCAACAACTAGCCCATAAGGATCCCAAGCGATCGCCCAAAGGTAACTAGTTGCGCTGCTTGCATGTAATGCAACAGCAGTCATTAACTGGCGCAAATCGTCTCATCCACTCAACTTGGATAGTCGATTTAAACGGTTCAGATCTACCTGGATCGACCGATAGGATTTTAGAATGGATACCAGTTGCCACTCTCCTATAGGGACTGATCGTCCACTTCCCGGGATGCGTGCGTAGCACCTACCAACTCCCTGAAAGAGGGCGGTCATGCTCATTTTAAGACATTGAGCTCCGCGGATGACTTAGACAAGATTAGAAACAATGATGCTTTATATGCATCGGTTGTAAACGATGTTTTATAAATATTGTTTCTACAAATAATTTTGACCTAAAAGCACCATGTGTTGCTTTCAACGACAAGTCTCACGATTTGACCTATTTACTCGAGACATCAAACATGTCGCAAACTGGGGGATGCTCACTAGGGTATTGGTATGGTGGTTTACAGCGTGCGGCGTGCAACGCGCTCATTACGAGAAAGTATCGGGAAGGACGGACGGTTAACAGTAATGAGAGTAGTGGATGAAAGTCTGACCATTCTTCCCTCATAACGGAAACACGATGATCACCACCTTCCGTACAACCCCACTTCTCCACTACTTAACTTCCTCCACTTCCTATGAGATCAGGGTGCGCTCAATGACTTGTATAAATAGGTTTTCAACCTATTTCAAAAAGGACACAAGTGTTATTAACACAAGTAGCCAAAAACCATTTTCTGATTCAATTCATAAAACAACCACACCTTCATAATTCAACATTCTGATCTCAAACACCTTCTTCGCTTCACTCCCTAAGATCAACCCTTCTCCTTCACTTTGTGACCGAATTGAATCTGGAACGGCCATTTCTTGGTTTAGGCCAGAGTCTTACAGATTGATCTCTAGAATCTAAAAGTACTCCTGTGCAGTGCATTTGTTTAGGGTTTGAATTCGTTTCTCATCAACACACCCAAATTTACCAAAAACAGCAGAATCGGTTTTTACCCCAAAACAGTGGACACTCTGGAGCTCAAGCAAGTTACCAGAAGGACAAATTGTACTTCTTCTGAACTGGATGCACAAACAGATTGTGTAATATGTGCAAGAATGTGATGTGTGCAAGCAACACAAAGGCTTTACTTCACTTCCAGGAGGGCTCTTACAACCACTTCCTATATCTGAACAGGCCTGGGAGCATATCAGTATGGATTTAATCACAGGTTTACCCAAGTTTGAAGGGAGATAAATCATTCTAGTAGGGGTGGATAGATTCTCCAAGTACAACCACTTTATGGCTCTGAACCACCCCTATACAACTGCATCAGTAGCAAAGGTATTTCTTGATTCAATCATTGAGTTACATGGTCTCTCAAAGAGTATTGTATCTGACAGGGACAACGTCTTTGTAAGCAACTTCTGGCAAGCTCTTTTTGCAAAATTAGGTACTGCACTACACCTAAACACAGCCTATCACCCTCAAACTGATGGTCAAACTAAGAGGGTGAATGCTTGTGTAGAGACATACCTCAGATGCATGACCATCTTCAAACCAAGTAAGCGGGTTTCTTGGCTATCCTTGGCTGAATGGTGGTACAATACTAGTTACCATACTAGCCTCAAGCTTACCCCATTTGAAGCAATCTATGGCTACCCACCTCCCCAATTTGGTATTACATCAGCATCTCAAGGTGTAAATGCAGATGCTGATGATTATATTCAGCAGGGACAACATATGGGACATTTACTCAAAGAAGCATTAGAAGCAACACAGCATAGGATCAAACAGCAGGCTGACAAGAAAAGGAGTGAGATGGCCTTTGAGGTTGGAGACTGGGTTTATCTCAGGTTGCAGCCATACAGGTAGACTTCTGTTCAACTAAGAAGAAACCTCAAATTAGCTGCTAAATTCTATGGTCCTTATCAGGTATTGGAGAAGTTTGGCAAGGTTGCTTACAAACTACAATTACCAGCTGGGTCAAAAATACATCCCACCTTCCATGTCTCTCAACTTAAGCCAACGCTAGGAGTGGGGTTGTTACCTCAAACTAAGTTACCTTCTGTCACTAAGGAAGGAGAGCTAAAGGTCAATCAATTACAGATGCTGGGTACCAGGCTAACTAAGAAGAACAACCAGAGTGTTGCTCAAGTTCTCATTCAATAGGAGGGATTGTCAGCTGATGAACCCACATGGGAGGATAAACAATTCATGAAGATACAATTAATTTCCAAAATTCATCCTTGAGGACAAGGATTGAGTGAAGGAGAGGGATTTGTCATAAGTGAAAACTACAGGGAGACCCATTCTCCCTGATGTTTCTACTGTGAAACCCACGCTTCCAAAACTATAGGCGCGCACCCAAATTCTGGAAGAAAATTATTCTCAAACCCAAAATATATAAAATTCTGTTTCTGTCTTTTTTTTTTCTTCTTCTTCGTCTTTTTCTTCTTCTTCTTCTTCTCCACTATACCTAGATCTCAGAAAAAAAGGAGAGATTCGATTGATTTCGAGAACAAATTCATGCCTAAATTCGATTGATCTCAACAGCAGCACCAAATCGTCTTCTTCTTCGAATTAACGACAAACCCTCTTACTACCGATTCTCTTCATTACAATTTCAATTCACTACTGTTATTAATGGTAGCAGCAAAAATCCCTAAATGGGTTTGTAGAACACGGTTTGGTCATCATAGATTTATGATCAAAACTTGTTTTCAATGAAGATTTTGAAATGAATTTCAGATTTTTATGAAACTCTCAGCCGTGAATTGAGTTGGAGTAAGCAATACTGGATGAGTTGTGAAGAAGGTTTAATTGCAGATGATGGTGTAAATACATGAAAGAAGATGATGGTGTAAATACATGATTTTGACCAAAAGACCCCGAATAACTGAAAGATAATGGTTTGCGTGGGAGTTAATGAAACATGAAAGAAGATGATGATGTGGTTATGAATGCATAACATTTCATTCAGTCGATAAACTGTCTGCATAACATGTTATACATTCGTGAAAATGGATGCATAACCTGTTATGCATCTACAAAATTTGTTGCATAACTTGTTATGCAGTCCAGAAAACCTGCATAACCCGTTATGCGTCCAAAAATATGGCTACATAATGCATTATGCATCGAGAAAATAGATGCATAACCTGATATGCATCCGTAAATATGGATGCATACTGCATTATGCATCAATTTTTTATATGTACGGCTAAAATCAACCAAAAAAATGGTAATATAACTTGTTATAGATGCATAATTTTGTTATCCAAATGCATAATTTGTTATGCAGTGGAGAAAATGGTTGCATAATTCGTTATGCGTCTGCAGAATGTGTTATGCATCGTTTTTGGTGACTGCATAATGGTTAAGTATCAAGTTTTCAAAAAAAATCCCTAAAATGAGGATCACCTCCGATTTTTTCGTTAAAAACAAAAATTTGATATTCTTATTTGTACTCGCTGCGTAGCTATTTTAAAAAGATTTCCAACGATATAGAATTTGTAAAATTCTAAGGCTCGGATTTTTAGATATGTTATGTCCAAGTTGCGCTGCCAATTATACCCCTGAAAAATTAGGCTGCATAACGAGTTATGCCTGAAAAGATAGTATGCATAATCAGTTATGTATTGATTTATATAATAATCTCATATAATTATGGGTGTCACGGTATAAAAAATTAATTGTGGACCTGAAAATGAGAATATTATTTTTTTTGGGTCTCCCCCTAATTTCCCCTTGTCATAAAAGACTTGTTCTTTCATGTTGGGCTAATGTTTTTACGCTTCTGTTTTTAGTAGAAGTCTTTTGGGCTTGGCCCGGTCGTTATTAGGTCATCTCATTTACTGAGTTTAGTTGGATCAGTTAATAGCCGTCCGATTCAGTTGTAAGGATCGGTCTATTAATACCCAGTCATTGTATTCTCCTAGTTTAATGAATGAAAATTAGAGCTTAGCTTCTTCTTCTCCTCCCTTGTCTGAATTCTTCTCCCAAAAGCTGTTTCTGTGCTAATTTGTAACGTAGATCGTTACAAATCAGAGCACAACGGAGTAACTGATATAGCACGAAGGTGTTGTGGTCATTCATCTTCGCGTTGGTGGACTACCACAGTTAGCAGTTATTGAATAATCCCAGAGATAGCATTTTGCCATGGAAATGTCAGAAAAATGGTAGTATTGCAAGTCAGCGTTCAAATGTGGGCAAACAACCTGTAGGGGTACCGAAAGTTGAAGAGTGACAACTTCCTTCTTGGTACTTCCACAAGTTCCTGCGGGGGTACCAAAACTTGCAAACTTAACGGTGAAGATAGATTGTCCACGTGGGCACTGAAGGTGAACCTTGGGTCTGGGAACCTCATCATGTTTGCCAATGCTCTGAAGTTCAGAGGTTTTTGTAGTAGGGTGATACTCGGACACTTGAGCACACACACTAGTAACTGCTCTTTTCACAAGAGAAATTCCTGATGTATCCTTGCAAAAAAGAACTCTTAACATAAGAAATTACGGAGAAAGCATGTACTTCCTGTCGTGTGTTCCACAAGTAGTGTGCAAAATGAATGAATTGAATAAATTCACTAAAGATAACTTATCCCAAAACAGATTTTTCGGGGTTTAAATTTCCCCTGTAACACAATACAATCAGAAGAATAAATGTTTCCTTAATGAATTATCCTAGACATTGAAGAAAAGCAAATTCTGCCATCTCCTTTAGTCAATACCCACTATATGACCCTTTACCTATCCACTCTCTTCTAGCTACTGACTCTCTATATTACAGAAGCAATTTTGCTCATTGTATGAAACTGGATACTAACGTCCCAGATACTTTAAATGGAATACCTATCCATCTTCTCTGATGTGTTGGTGGACTACCACAGTTAACGGTAATTAAATCCCAGAGATAGTATTTTGGATCCCTCCCTTCTTCTTGGTATCTTATCCCCTATTAGTAATTTTAGGGCCACAGACAGCTTCCACTGCAACTCTTTTCAGGACATATGGACATGGGTCTCCCTTGAAGTTATTGTTTGATACGATTACTGTGCATTTTCGCTTGCCTATGCATTGCTGCAAAGAGATAAACCAGATGATCAATGAGTTATGACCAAAATGGCAATTATCAGAAATATAGTAGAATTGCAAGTCCGCGTTCAATTGTGAGCAAACAAACTGTAAGACGTAAGATGGACTTTAAAAACAAGGAAGAGTTTTGAGTACCTGTTTTAAGATGTCATATGAGCTTGAAGAGTGACAACTTCCTTTTTGGTAACTTCCACAAGTTCCTGCGGGGGTACCAAAACTTGCAAACTTAATGGTGGAGATAGATTGTCCGCGTGGGCACTGAAGGTGAACCTTGGGTCTGGGAACCTCATCATGTTTGCCAATGCTCTGAAGTTCAAAGGTTTTTGTAGTAGGGTGATACTCAGATACTTGAGCACAAACGCTAGTAACTGATCTTTTCGCAAGAGAAATTCCTGATGTATCCCCTCCAATTTCCTCGAAAAGTACCAAAAGATTCTGGGTTGGCTTTAACCACGAACGGGGTACATGGTACCTGAAATATCGTAAAATAATATTGAACACATCAGGTAAGAAACTTAGACAATGATGATATTTTATCATCTTCCATTGGAAATGTGTTTGTGGTCTAGCCTCCTTAGTGAAAGAAGAACTATTCACAAAATACCAACACATAGTCTTACCATCTTTGAGTCGGCTTCCCACAACCAGATTGACACTTGGGCGGTCGGAATGTACCAGCGTAGCTGCAGTGGCCGCAATTACCAATTGCAGGAGTACTCCAATATCTTCCAATGCTTTCTCCATTAATCCAAACTTGACCTTTCCCCATAGTACTCATGTCCAAAGCTAATGGCTCATCTCCTCCAGGCGCATCGAAAGTAGCCTGCAAATTCACGAGAATTAGATGAATGGAAGAAGTGGAAAAACATAATCCAATCATTCACTGGGGAAGACATGATATATACTGTGAGCTTTACCTTATACCATGTTAGTGGCTGCTGTCTTTCTGCAACCAAAGAACCTCGTATCCAATCCACAGATGAAACTCCATGCACAGATCTAAGATTCATAGTTTCTCCTTTCAAACCAACCTGTACAAAGCAGATCCAAAATGGAAGGACAGTTAAAGTTAAAATGTTGCATAAGGAGGCAGATAAGAAGCAATCACAAAAATGAAAAATCTCTCACCTGGTAAAACCATTTTGCCCAGGTCAAGTCTATTTTACCATTTTTAAAACCATGGAGCGCAACAGGACCAAGGACCCCAGTATTCCAATTCTCAAAGTGGGTTCCGATGTTCTGAAATCGTAACAAAAGGAAATATTTAAGGACGATGCTAGATAGCGCAAATCAGTGCCAGCACGTACATACATTTTACCAAGATTAGAAAGGAAAAGAACTAACCGGTAGTCCTACTGCTATGCTGAGCAGTGCAATTCTATTTGTTCCAGCCCGCAGGTTGACTTTTCCGGTAAATGCGAATTTCCTATTCGACCTTGTCCCGTATGCTGACCCTAAATTTGCAACAGAAACCAAAAGTCGAGTCAGCTCGACTTCTTTTCAGACAAGTGTTATCTGCTTATTTATCAGCAAAACAGAATCTAGAGAAAATTGTCATCTTTGTGAAAGAAGCTACAATCAGCAACATACCCGACAGTTGTCCATTGATATACACGTGAAGAGCATGGCCTGATGTTTGCACAATGAGAGTGGGCCATTCTCCTCCATTTAGAAATGACTCAGATGGGTTGACTTCAACACTGGAAATATGATATAACGAGTTATAGAGATATGGAAATCTTTCAATCTTTTGATGAATATTATCATCCAGTATTACTGGTCCTAAAACATTTGATCATTTATATTCTATATACTGCTTACTTAAGTTCGCAGATAGGTACCAAGTCATGTACCACAGATAGTTTGCATCTTATTTTTACTCAAGTTCAGATTTTTTTTAGTAAAGGTTTAATTTAATAATAATCCTAACTCACCTAGTCATGTACCACAGATAGTCACTTGCATCCCTTGTAACATTAATTTGCTCTAAGAGACCCACAGCTGTGATCATCTTATTATCGTCACCCAGCGAAGAAATTTCTTCATTGTACGCCTCCCAAGAAACCAGTTTATTGTAAGCAGGCAACATTTGCATTTTCGATGTTTGGACACCAACCTGTGATGAATACGAGAAATAAAAAAAAATTAGCTAGCTTCAATGAAATCAGATACAGTAGTTCCATTTACCCCAGCTTCTTTTACTAAGCTCATAAGAATAGACTTACTTTGGCTGTATTGAAGACCACATTTTCACAATCGGGAAGGATGCTACTTGACCAAGGTGGGAGCGTGTAATGCCTGTTATTAAACATAACCCTGACGGCAGACCTTGAATTGAAGTTAGAGAGGAAAGCTGCACACTTTCCATCCGAGGAAAAGACACTAGCCTGCAAGATGTAATTGTCACGTTAACGTGGTTGTTTAAGATATAACGAGCAGGGGAAGTTTCCAAATCAAATAAATTAAGCCAGCTACCTGTTGGTTCTCTCCCAAAAAGGTTATAGCTGGATCTGAAGAAACTATAGCAGGCTCACACAGCTTAATAGCTTTATGGAGCTCTTTCAGATGTCCATATTTAGGTTCCCTGATCAAACCTGAAATTTTCATCAGAGATGAAGCATTAAAACTATGGGCTTTTTTCATCAGAAACAAGTGATCATAGAGTGTGCCTGGGTCAAGTTCACTCACCATATTCATCAAGTGGGGCATCATAGTCGTAGCTGGTGGTAATGAAAGGTCCCCCTGCAGTTCGACCGAAATTGGTTCCTCCATGATACTACAGCAACAAGTAACACAAACTTTCACTCTCTTGGCTTAAAAATCAAGAATCCACATAATGATACCAAGACATAACACTTAAAAGTGCACATAACTGAGAAACAAGAGATTCTTACCATGTAGTAATTAACAAAAGTACCACCCTTTTGTACAAATCGTGCAACTGCAAATGCCAAATCTTGAACCGGACGTTGTTTGATTGAACCCCCAAACTCCGAGAACCTTTAAAGTTTTTTTTGGTAAGAAATGATAGTCAGAAAAAAAAAATCAACATAAAATTCGCTAATAAGAATTGTAAATTCAAATTTACCAGCCACTCCAAGCCTCAGTCCATATTTTTGGTTTGTTTCCGTTGGCTGTGAAAGCGTCGCAGTAAAATCCATTGCATGTGCTTATCTATTGAAGATATCCAGAAAAAAAAAAATCAGAATTTTCCCACTTGATTCTTAAATCATTTCAACGATCTCAACAATTTGGCCATAAACATACAGAAAGCAACTTGGGTAAGCTAGAAAAACTCCAAGGTCATTAAGTATGATGAAAATTTATGAACACAAGACAGTAACGAAGACCCCATGAATTAAAAAATAAATTACCACTGGATCTGGGGCATCCTGTTCCTTGCACATCACCCAAGGGACACCAGTATCTAAATCAACAGCCATTTTTGCAGCCCATGTCATGTATGAATGTCCAGCAGCTCCAAGTGCCATACCAGTTGGTCCATACTCGTTTTCGATCTACATAAACAAAAAGAAAAATTAGATCAAACATTGTTGTTATTCAATTCATTTTAATCCAATTCTTCTTTATTATACTAATGATCAAACAAAACCAATGAAAATTCAAGAGTAATTTAGTGTTCCCTAGAACTAGTATTTGCGGAAAACATACGCCATCGTATGAAATCAACCGTTGTACAACGGGAAAAAACGGACCTGGGAGAGTATAATTGGACCACCCTGAGATTCAAACAGCTTTTCAGCCTTCATCATCTGCACAATCTTCTCAGTAAACCCTTGCATTGCATTCTACAACACAAAAGAATTCAGTAAGACTAAACCGACACACTCAAAAATAATAACAGCAGCTATCCAATAAACAAAATTAAACTGTGAGAAATAGACCTTGAAAGGCTCATTATCAGTCCTGAAACTGATGCCTGGTACATACTTCAACCAAACTGGAAACCCTCTGCATAATACCAAACATGCATTCAACTGAGTCAATTGCAGCAAAAAAAAATCAAGAACACTCCACTAGGTTAAAAACTGTAAATGAATCTTGAAAAATCTTGAGATAGATTACCCAAAATTCCATTCAGCACAAACATAAGGTCCAATCCGAAGAACAGCATAGAGCCCAGCATTCTGTATTGTCTTAATGAATCTAACCAGATCGTATCTCCCTTGAAAATAATACTGAAGAAAATCCCAGAAAGAATTAGAATTAAAGAACAATGAAGAGTGAAATCCAGTAACAGAAGTAAAAATCAAAACAATGAAGCAAGATAGTATAGTACATTGCCAGGAGAAGGTTCATGGCCATTCCAGAAAACATAGGTCTCAATAACATCAATTCCTCCAGCTTTGGATTTCTGTATTAGATCTTCCCACATCTGAACAAAGAATCAAAACCCATTTCATTAAATCTCATAAAAATCAAAATGCAAGTAAAACAAAGAAAGAGACTACAAAGAAATTTGTTACTTACTTCAGGAGTGCTTCTTGGATAATGTATGGATCCAGAAAACAAAAACCTTCTTTTTCCATCAATAACAAGAGCTTTCTTATCATAAGAAACCGAACATTGAATCAACTGAAAACACTGTAGTAACAACACTAGTGATACTAAAAACAAAGACTTGGAAACTGAGTTAGTTTCCATTCTCTTCATTTTCTCCACAAACAGATCTCTCTCTCACTCACTCACTGGATCTCTCTGTGACGAAACTGAACACAGAGGAAATAAATAAGAGAGAGAAAGAGAGATTAAAAAATCAAAAATGGGTTTTGAAAGAGAAAATCAGTAGTGGATTCTAGTGAAGGACACTGTGGGTTTCTTACAGGTCTGCAGCCACAAAATTTCTTGAACTCTTCATATTGGCTTCCTCCCTCCCTCTGCTTAAATAAATACAACTCAAATCTCTGTAATTACTGCGATTAGTGTGCCCCCGTTTGGTTCTTTTTTGACTGTTATGTGTGAACTCAACCTTCATTTTTTACTACTATTTCTTTCTTTTTGCTAAACCATTAATTATTCATTAAAGTTGTCAATTTAAGCCTAGTTTAGGTGTGGTAGCAAATCACTATCATTACCACTACTATTGGTAACTAGCTACTGTTTAGCGACTACAACTTTTTTTTTTATCGGTAAAGAATTTTGATGCTCGCCTCAGGTCACTCATGTTATCACTCAGTAATTTTACCACTATACCAGAGTAGGATGCACTGTTTTGTAATTATGTTAAATCTATGAGGTTTACTTTTTCTTGTTTCTTTTCCCACAAAAAGTGCGTAACAAACTTAAGACAGGTGGTTTAGAAAGACTGCCTAAAAGATAGAATCCAATGGAGGAATTCAATTGATCCAATCTTCATGCTTGCCGGTTTTAGATGGGTCTAATCTTCCTCTTGCCGGCATGTGTGATTTCCCACTAGATTGGAACGGCAGGTATAAAAGCGTTTTGTGCATTGATTAATATACCAACCGTTTCTCTTTTGCCACTTGGTAATTGTCATGATGATTTGGGAAATAAATAGAAAGAAAATTAATTTGGACTGGAAACTTTTTGTGGCAAATGGCAGTTTTAGTTCAACTAATATTGTCTATTGTCCATAATTTAAGCTAAAGTAAAAAAACAGAAAAAATAGTTACTGTGGTGATGATGATCTAAATTACTTTTCATTGGGTTAGAGGTGAATATATATACTAGAGATTTGATTTGAGGAATTTTTTGATTTAAATAAAAAATAGTCAAATGTTAATAATGACTACTTCAATGATCTGCACTTAATCCTAAATAATGGCAGGCATTGTTTCAGGATTTTAAGACCTGAAATTTTCTTTTTCTTTTTTCAATTTTCTAGATTAAAATCTGACTAATGGAAAAAAATAAAAAAAGGGTGTTTATATTTAATGAACTCATGCATGTTAGTTACAACCCAAAGCCAGTATATGACAATCTCGTCGGTGATACACACGTGAAAGTATCTACCCAGCTGTTATACGTAACAAGACATTAAATATGTCTTTCTTTTCATTGCCAAATACGTACTTGTGTTGAAAAATGGTGTAGTAGCTATAAAAATGTTTATTAAAATTCCTAACTACTGATTCTAAATTGAGTGGAAACAAGAAAATTAGGTCATTAAAGCAGAAAATCTAGAATTGGTGTATATGGTGATTGAGATGCAGATAAACGAGGAGACGGGGACTCTTTTTCTACATCACTAATAGGAGGTTCCAATTTACTAAGGGGTATACCAAATTTCGTATGAAACATAACATTCGTTGGCTTTGTATTGGTACAACCCCAATCAATATGATAACTCCCTAATAGCAGCTGTGGCTTTTCTTTTGCATTATAGGAAAAGAAAAGCGAGATTTGGCAATATAGGATGCTTTGAAGACTATACTTTCTTGCTTTTCGTTTTTGGCTATCATTTCCTTTTTTTTTTTTTTTCTTTTCCGTAGAATGAGAAAAGAGTTAATGGGATGCCATGCTATGCTTCTTTTGGTGCTTTTGGAGGGGATGATATTGATACTGATTTTTGTTCTTTGCTATGACATTTTTTGTTTGTGTGTGTCTTTCTAGCGTCCACATGTGGTTCGTGAGTGACGAGTGACTATCAACAATAGAAATAAAACTAGACCATCCTCACAACTCACTCTCAGTGCTTTAATTGGTTAATAAATCTCGTGTCATATAAACTATGAGATGGGTGCTTGTCCCATGCTGTTGTGTTGCATATTACACAGGTTAATTACTATTCGATGACGATGAGATTGATTAATAGCAACCGTGATGACGGAAAAAGAGTTAGCATGGGGAATTTTTCTCTGTTTGTGGTCATTACTGCACGGAATTCTCTCAATAGATTTGGGTTTCGGATGTAGTTTGTCGAATCGGAATCTTCGAATTTAGAAGTTGAGTAAAGAATTTGATCAGTACCCAAGTGCTCTTTTATTGATATATTTGTTCTTTTTCTATTTTACTCGGTTGAAACTGGACCATCGTTCAACCAATGTACCTTAGTTCAACCATCTTAGTCGACCAACTTACTGTTAGTTGTGCTGATTAGAAGCCATTTGACTGTGTATTTACAGTGGTGTCCTCTTTATTTAACTGTGTTTTCTTTTCTTTATTCAAAATAAATGCAATATATTAGAAAAACAATCCAACATCAAGGTGTTATAACTAATTGATAGATTACCACTCTCTCCTGAATTTCCTTGAAGAATTTTCTTCTCTTCTCTTGCTCTTTAACGTCACCCCTGACATTTGCATTTAGACCTTTGTTCATGATCAAGCTCACTGAATACCTGAATTTTACTTTCTATCTTACTAATCCCCAACAATTCCTTTCTTTCATTATGATTATTCTTAGTAGTTATATCATCTAAAGATTTTTATTCTTTCTCACTAAAATTTCAAAAATAGTTCAAACTGAATCGAAATTGAATAACAGTGGTTTCAAACATTACTTAAACATCTTTGATTTAAATAGAAAACAGCTCATCGAACATTACAAAAATAGTTCCCAATTTCACTTTCAGTACCATAAACCCACCCATTTCCCAATCTTACAGCAAGAAAAAACCATAAATCACCAACATTTCTTCACTAAATAAGTTCATCAGAGTACCATAACCCAAACTTCAGTTATTTTAATACACCCTCATAAACTTAAAACTCCTACACCCACCAGAAACTTTGTACATCATAACCAAAAAATTCCCCTGAAACATATTAATTGTTCACCGATTTATCACAGAAACAAAAACAACACCGTCTGAAACAACATTCACAAAAAAAGAGAAGAAGAAGCTTACCAGTACCAGTAACAAAATTCAAAAGAAAATGAGTAAGCATAGAGGCAGCCATTTTGGAAAAAACTTGTTAATCATAATCAAACTTTTCTCAAAGTCTGAAAATCTGGCTTCCAACTATACCCCAGAAGAGAACTTTAATAGTCCTCATCATTGTAACTCCAGTCTTCCTCATCATTTTCATATTGTTCACTCCAGCTGCTACCCGATGAAGCAGGGGATGTATCACTACCCCTAACTTTCATCATCTTCTTCATCGCTGGATGCTTCAGGAAGTTCCTCGTCAGATTCGCTGGATTGAGCAACTCGAGGGTGAATTATCACTGGATCTCTCCTCTCAACCCTGGGTTCTCCTTCCTGCATGGTCCTGGCAAATATCTTGGGATTGGCTCTCTCGAACTCAAAAGCCTTCGTAACTTCCAATCAAGATATTTCTCCATCTTCCTCTTATCTTCAGCAGCAACATAATCATCCTCACTGGTATTTATCTCTTCTAAGGGGTGCTCAAATCCTGCATCAGATCCTCCCTCTGAATCACTCTCAATTGCACTACCATACTTGGGACCTTTCTGATACCTTTCAGATCGCTCCTCCTCCTTCCGATCTTCTCGTGCAAAATGATGCGGTAACCATGCACAATAGAGTGACTCCGTTTCTTCTTCTTCTCTTCTCTTTCTCTCATCCTCCTCTCTCCGGAATTGTGCCTCTTCACTTGCACGCCTGTTTATCTCACCATGAATTTCATCTCTCAACTGCTGTAATTCATCCATTTGAAGCGAAAAAACTTGATCTTTGGTTAATTGGTATTAATCAGAAGGTGCAGAAATGGCTGGAACGGGGTTACTGGAACTTGCCATACTTAGAGATCATATATCTAATTTTTCCTTTTTTTTTGGTGAAATTGTTAACGGCGATGCTAATCTCACACAAAACTACCCTTTTACAGGCAAAAATGCATTCATTAACTGCCATTTATGTCCTTTGGTTATCAGTCCCGTCGCTTGGTTACTCACGCCCCTTCAAAGCCATGCGTACTCCAGACAACTTCCTCGTCATAATTACCCTATAAACCCCTATTTTCAACAACTAACCTCTTTATTACTCATAATTTCCCATGGAACTGCCTTCAAGTGGTGCATTGGTAGGTCGCCTAACTTCTACAAATTATTTTGGGGTCTAATTAAAATTTTGTGTTTTATGCAGACTAGAAGAATGCATCATCAGTCGAGAGGCACCATTGCGGTCTGGGGCATGTCTTCCAGATGGGTTACTATTTCTAAAACCAATTCTATGACATATATTGAACCACAACAAACCTTTCAAATCCATCAACTTCAAGCAAAATTCTCCCCCCCCCCCTCCATTTCCATCTTTACTCCATCTTACTCCCCCACTTCCATTATTACCTTTGGAAGTTTGTACTACCATACCTATGTACATCTAATAAAATACAAACCCATTAATTATCCACCTACCACAGACTACATTAGACCTCACCATCCTCATCTACCCCCGGAAATCCAACAATGCATTATTGGGTTTGTCCTCACTTGGATTTCTTATCATCGAACTCACGTGAACGTCTCAAATCTGTTGGCGTCTAAAAAACAGGGATATGAAAGTGACATACCATATGATAAACCCCACCCCAACACAGTCTTTGCAGTACAACAACAATTACCTTACACCAATTTTCTCCTGAAACCTTACCAGATAATAGTCAATAGTCTTCTCATTCCTTTTTTAAGGTTCAAATACATAAACAAATAAACACCTCATGCCTTTTTTTTACTCATATTATCTGTGATCAACATCAGTACATTACCAACAAGAGATTCTTTTCTCTACAACTGTATTTTATAATTGTTACGTGGAGTACTGATCTCAATCAAACTACATTCGTATATACCCATATCTCTTACCTGATGGAAATCCCAAACTCAACAGAAAACACTCAAAACTTGGACCAAGATATTCAAACCCTTTCTGCTCAAATGGCTGAGAAATTAACTTTACCATCTACACTTGCCAAACCAGTTTTCATTAAGAAAAAGTTGTTCTAGCTGAAGACGATAGCAACTGGAAATGGTGTATGACGGGATATGTATGCTGTGAAACTTTGATTCCAACTTCTTCAATCCATTTTTACATATGCAATAATTGTCCTTTAGCTCAACATCCCACTATCACCACCTTCAATGGTCAGCTAAACAAAGTTCTTATTTGTTACCTATCAGAAGAGGACTTCAACAAAATCAACTCCCAGAAACCTTGGTTCGTTTGTGGCTACCTAATGGTGTTAAATGTGGTACCGGATCAAGGATGGACTGTTAACCATCAACTCTTATTCGATGAAGAAATTTTGTGGTTCATTTTATGCAACATCCCAAACGAATGCACAGAATTTGAGGATCTCCAGAAACTTACTCTCAGCATGGGGGAACTCATCGAAGCTCAAAATCCTTTTGGTAAACACCCTTTAATGAATAATGTTAAAGTGTGCATTAGAATCCCAGTACAGAAAGCTTTATCAACAGGTATCCCTCTCTTCACAAGTGGTAGAACTCAACCATTCCTGATTGAATGTAGACACATCATAGTTCCAAGATATTTCTGCACCTCTTGTCGCATCCTTGATCATAGAGATCAAAACTGTCCTGCTTGGAAATTAAAGCAGAAAAAGATCAAAGAAATTGATGCTTCTAGCAGCAAGTATGTTCCTCCAGCTGTCTCAAGGCTAATGATGCCCCCTAAAAGGGTAACCAAGCAAGTAGATGCTCCCTCTGCTGCCACTACAGATATCGTCATGCGACAAACTGAGACGGTACCAGAAACACAAATTGATTATCCTACTCCTGAAATGTGCAACCACGGAAAAGCTAAGGATATTGATCAGAGAATGGAAAATACTATTCAAAAGGGCTTATCAAACACTTTTCAGATGGGTCCTTTTGTAAACAGATCCACTACTCTGAAGATCTTTGGTGTCGGTCATGTTCAACAACAATCGACTCAAATGGAGAATGGATTACCAATCATTCTCAAATAGGTCACCACTCACAATGTTACTGTTGAAGCTTCTATTTCTGGTTCCGAGCCAACCCCTAGTGGTCCGATTCGTACTACCAATTCTTCAAGAAGGTTCAAGACCGCTGCTGTCCCAAATACCAACCCAATCATCACTAGAGGAGCATTTAACTCAACTGAACAAGATGCTCTATCAAACCTCAAAAGAAAGATTAATCCCAGGGCTGATTAGAGGAAACGTACAAGAGCTAATTCTAGTTTGGCTAGCATAGTGGTTATCCGTGAAGAACATATCACTACTGAACCTGATTATGCCAAATTGTGTCATCCAATTACCAAATTGGGGGATTTACCATCCATTGACCTTTCTACATATTCCCTAAATACCTAACCAGTGTTTAATTCCTTTGGGAAGTACAACATACCTGCTGACAATTCCCCAAACAACAATGGTGTCCGCAATAATTCTCTTCTCAATGCTGCTACTTCTAGTCTCGAATCCTCCCAAATTGATTCTCAAAGTGGTGATGATACCAGTGCCTCTCTTGGTGGTGGATCTGACTCTACCACTCAGGTAAATTCTACCCCCCCCCCTTTAATTGATCCTGTTTTTGTTAACCCAATAAACCAATCCCTTGTTAACAATGTTAATCTTATAGCCTGGAACATAAGAGGTTTAGGAAAAAAATTCTTCCAACAAGGAACTTAGTTTGTTATGCAAAAATATCAATCCTGGCATTATTTTTCTATATGAAACAAAAATGAACAAAGATCTGGATGCTAGAAAGTTAAATATATGGGTTTCCCATGCACGTTTAATGTATCCAGTATTGGTAGGAGTGGTGGTTTGGTCTTGGCTTGGAAAAAAGAAATTAATCTTAGCATTATTTCATCTAGCTTGAGGGGTATCCATGTCACATCTACAGATATTATTCACACTAAAACTTGTCACATTCATTTCATGTATGGTGAACCAAATAGTAGCTTAAGACGGGCTTTTTGGGATCAACAATGCCAACAGTCCATCGTTCCTTTAGATGAACATGTGTTCTTTATATGAGACTTTAATGCTCTCTTAGGTACTGAAGATAAAAATGGAGGTCTAGAGGTTGATGATTCTGATTTTTTAATCTTTGAATTTTTTGTTCTGTGTTTAATCTGCATGATCCTGGCTTCTCATTCCCTAGATTCACTTGGTCCAACATGCGACAAGGTTCTGATTTGATTCTTGAGAGATTAGATAGATGTTTTTTCAATCAAATTGCTGAAGACCTTTGCCCCAACTTCTGTGTCAATAATTTTCCTAGAGATTCTTCTGACCATTGTCCTATGCATATTGGTTTCAATTATGAGGATATTTGTATGCCTAGACCCTTTTATTTTATGGCCATGTGGATGGAAGATCCTACTTGTAGAGATATCATTGTTAATTCTTGGTCTGTTAATGTGGTAGGCTCTCCTGCCTATAAACTAAAATCTAAGCTTTTAAGTACAAAAAAAGGTCTTAGAGATTGGAATAAAACTTCCTTTGGTAATATTCAAACTAATATATCTACCATCAGGAAGGATTTGGCTGACCTCCAATGCAATAATCCAACTGAAACTACTTTAACTTCCAGACTGAAAGATAGATTGGAATATCTCTACAATCTAAAAGAACTATACTGGAAGGATAAGTCCAGAGATGTTTGGCTCTTGGAAGATGATATAAATTCACTCTATTTCCATAGGTTCACCCTCTTTAGGAGAAAGAGAAATGCCATAAGTTAGATAAAGGATGCCCCTAATACTATTCTAACTGATAGAGATAGTATTGGTAATTCCTTCATAAATTACTTCAAAAACTTGTATTCTTCCCAACAATTTCAGGATGAAATTCTGGCTGACCTCCCCATAAAGTTTACTGCTGAAGATAATGCTCTTTTAAGTCTTCCTCTTACTGCTGAAGAGATCAAAAATGCGGTTTCCAAATGGGGTGGTGGGGGGGGATCTCCAGGTCCTGATGGTTTTACAGGCCTTTTATATCAAAAAAACTGGGACATCGTAGGTGAATCTTTCATTGATATGACACAAACCTGCTTTAGAATAGGGAATATTGCTAAGGTTTTTAACCATACTAATATTTCCCTGATTCCTAAAGTTCCTATAGTTGAGCTTGTTTCCCATTATAGACCTATAGGTCTTTGTTATTTTATCTATAAAATTCTTTCTAAAACTTTAGCCAATAGACTAGACCCTTTTATGAACAAAATTATATCTCAAAATCAAAGTGCTTTCATTCCTAAGAGGAGTATTTCTGATAATATCCTTCTGGAAAATGAAGTTATATATGTTGTCAACCATAATGACAAAGTTGAGGGTATTGCTGCCATAAAATTAGACATGTCTAAGGCTTATGATAAATTGGAATGGTCTTTTCTCGAGAGTGTTTTGAAAAAATGGGCCTTTCCACCCATTGGATTAAGCTAATCAAATAGTGTGTGTCTACTGTTTCTTATTCTGTTCTCCTAAATGGTAGCCCCAGCCTGAAAGAGGTCTGGGACAGGGTTGCTCTGAAGCTCTTTCTTCTTACATTGACTACCTTCAGAGTAAGGGTATCCTGGAAGGCATCAAAGTGTGTAAAGATGCTCCAGTTATGACACATCTGTTTTTTGCTGATGATTCTCTTTGTTTTCCGAAGCTACTACTCAAAATTTTCAAGTTATAAAAAGTTATCTTCAAAAATACTGTCTGGCCTCTGGTCAAGAAATAAATTTTGAAAAATATGGAATTTTATTTAGTAGAAGAATACCTGAGCATATGAAGGCCATTTTGGCCAATATTCTTGACATTCAGAGCAGATATTTAGGAGAAATATACCGCACTCCTACTGTGTTTCAAGCTTCAAAAGTAGAAACCCATATGGTTATTCTCCAAGCTGTTGATGCCATAATTTCCATCTGGTTGCATAAACTTCTATCTCAAGCTGCTATAACTACTTTGATTAAACACAGTGGCCAAGCCATTCCTCTCTTTCAAATGGGGGCCTTTCTTATTCCTAAACACCTTTGTAAGCTAATGGATTCTCACCTATGCAAGTTTTGGTGGGGGGAAACTTTAGACCCCAAGGATAGAAAGCTACACCTTTTGGGCTGGGACATCCTATGCTCCCCTAAGGCTGAAGGTGGTTTAGGCTTTAGAAAGGCTGAGCTGAACAACCTGTCTATGATGGCTAGGAATGCTTGGAGGATTCTAGAACATCCTGATTTCCTTCTACCTATTGTTCTAAAAGCTAAGTATTTTCCTAATACTGATTTTCTGAATGCTAAGTGTCCTTCCAAGAGTTCTTGGACCTGGAAGTGTTTACATGCCATCAAAGAACTCATCAAACTTTTTATCTCTTGGATTGTGGGGTATGGTCAATTTATTGACCCCTGGTGTGATAAATGGATACCCACTTTGGGGTCTGCCACACCCAACCTCTTAGTCCCACCTGATCCCATTATTAAAGTCTCTTATTTTATTGATACTCAAACTAAGAGTTGGAATTTATCTAGACTTAACACCCATTTTGATAATGCTTCTGTTCATAAGATTTTCTCTCTTCCCTTAAGCCAGGTTTGCACTCCTGATGGGAGGGCATGGGATCTTTCAAAGAATGGCAAATTTTCCTCTAAATCTGCCTACACGGGACTAAGAGGGCTGAGGCCTTCCCATTGTAAAAACCTTTGGAAGCGTATTTGGAAAATTAGAGTACCTTACAGAATTTAGGTCTTTGTTTGGAGAGCAGCTATAAATGCTCTGCTTTCAAGGATTGTCTTGTACACTAGAATGCCTATGCACTCTGTCGACTGTGCTAGATGTCAAGATCCTCAAGAAACTATTATGCATGCACTGGTCCTTTTCCCCTTTGTTAGCAGAGTGTGGTTCCAGTCTGAGTTTAGTATAAATTTTCATTTCTTTTTAAACAAATCTTTTCTTGATTGGCTCTCTTTCTGGTTAATTGATCCTTTAACTAAGCTGTATGATGAAGCTCAATGTCTTTTTATTATCATCCTTTGGTCCCTCTGGACTAGTAGGAATAATTTCATTTCAAAATCTCAAAGAGTTTCATGTAGAAGTCCTAGCTAGAGCTAAATCCATGCTTCTCACTAGGAAGTCATGTCATGTTCCCTCTTCTACCTGCTTAGGATGGATACCCTCCTCTGTAGGATGGATTAAATGTAGTACTGATGGTGCTTTTGATGTCATTTCGGGAACAAATGGTGCAGTATATGTGATGAGGGATTTCACCAACAAAGTCTCCTTTTGTGCTGCCTTCACTTTTGAAGTATTGTCTGCTGAAGAAGCTGAAGCCAAGGCCATCTGGGAAGTTCTGAAAAAAATCTATTGAGCAGAATCTAACTCATGTTATTGTTGAAAGCGATGCTAAAGCTCTCATTGATCAATTTTCTACTGGACTGTTTGATGGTAATTCGCGTACAGATACTATTTTCAAAGACATTCAATTGTTTTCTTCATAACTAGTAGCTTGTATTTTCAGTTTCCAACCTCGCTTATGTAATTATGTTGCTCATGAGTTAGCTCAATGGGCAAAAACAAACAATGCCTATATGTACTGGTTTGTTCCTCCTGTTTGGCTCTCTCCAACAGTTGAGGGGAATCATTAGCCTTGTTGAAGGCCTTTATCTATAAAAATAAAATAAAAATAAAAGTGTTATAACTGCGACAAAACCAGCTCAATTATAACGGAGGGGAACATATACTAGGCAGTATAACATTAAAATGAAACCAAAAAGATAAGCAGATATTGCAGTATAGCTTCACCATTTTACGAAAAAATGTCTAAAGTGATTCTCTCCAATATTTTGTACTCACGTATCAGTTGAAAATTAAGATTTTCACGTTGTCTATGATTGTCTTCAAATGGAAAATGGCAAATCGTATTACGTCCCAAATGTTTTATTAAACACTCTTCAATTTCTTTCAAGCCACAAAGTCCACCAAACGTCAAATCGTGTTACGTCCCGAACGTTTCTCTAAATGCAAGAACTAGACCCTTTTTCTTCTTCCATTTCCAAATTGTGTTTTTTGTCAAAACCTTGAAAGACCTATTGCAGTATATACGATCCTAAGAAAAATATTTATACATATCTTGTAGTCTCACAATGTACGAAGATATATTGATTAGTCTTTGTTGCCTTTTTACAGAGAAGACATCCACTGATGATCATTGCATTGTTATAAGATATCAATGGTTGGTGCAACATTATAACACAAGCTTTATACACCAAAAAAAAAAAACTCATGTAGTTCTTTTGGGTTCCAAACGCACTTATGAGAAAAAACCAGCATACCATCCTATTCTAATGTATTATAAAATTTACGGATTGTTACCTGGTTACCAAATTCCCTGATCTGCACCATTGCATGTACAGAAGTTTGAAATCAAGTTAATCGGAAGAGCTACAGCTTCCACTTCATTATCATTCGACACACTGCATAAACCAGAATCGTAGCTACCCCCTTTACCTGAGTCATGCATGCCTTGAATTGTTGCATCATGATATCTACTTACCTTGAACAGAGCAGGAAAAGTTGATTGATGTCTTAATTGTTTAACCAAACACCTTTTAATAAGCATTATCCTTACTATTCACTTAAATTGCAGAGCTATGCTTAATGTGATATCTGAATTTTAGGATTTTTGTCCAAAGATTCTTTCCACTGTCTTCTTCGTAGGATTAGGCGGAAAAAAAATTACCAACAAAATAACTTTTACAATATATTTCTAGCACCACCACCTTCCTTTGGCAAACATACTCTCTCCCATCCCACCCAACCTTTCTTAGTTATTATTAAGAGTACCCACAGGAAATGTCTCATTATCTTATCCAGTTGTTTAGCCATAAATATTGACATCAGAAATAAAAATAAATATCACATAGGCATTGCTAGAAAGCACATATTTTATTAACATAAACCTCCCACCTTTAGGTAAGTAATTCATCTTCCATTCACTAAGTATTTTTTGATATGTTTTGAATAATCACTTCTCATATACGAGATACATTTGACTTACTGCACAATGGAATTCCCAAATATTTCATTAGAGTGCAGTTATATAACAACCAAAAATAAAAACACTTTCAACAACAATATTAGCTTACTAACTGCCACTAAGGCATTCTTCTTGAAAATTCACTTTCAAGACAAAGATTAATTCAAAAGAAAGTAAAATATTCTTAAGATTACTGACTTGCTCAGTCATCATCTAAAAGACAATGAGATCATCAACAAACTAAAGGGATTTCTTGATCATGATAGATAAAACCTCAACTAAAAGAAAGTAAAATAATTTCCATAACATCAGATCCACCTTTCAAACCATATCCCAAATACAAAGAAACGGATTTCTTGATCATGATAGATAAAACCTCAACTACCAAAATGAAAAGTAATGGGGGCATTGGATCCCTCTGCTTAGTACCTTTACTAATTCTGAATACTATTGGATTATTCCTCATTAATTTCCATAACAAATCTAGTATTAGACAATCACCACTTGATCCAATTTTTTTAAACGAAATCAAGTCAAGAAGAGTATAATCAAGGCAGCTCCAACTTATATTATTAAAAGCATTTTTTATATCTATTTTTATCAGTAAACCAGGAATATCATCCCTCTCACTAAACCAATCATCTTTTGAAGCTATCAAAATATTATATGTTATTTGTCCATTGTCCACAAAAGCTCTTTGAAGTTCATAAATGACAGAAATCTTGACAGGCTTCAATCTCTTGGACAGTAGTTTTTATATAATTTTGTAAAGACCACCAATTAAGCTAATTGAAAAAGCGAGCATATAACAACCACACCCAATAATTCGTTTGGCAACCTGAATAGACAAACTCCAATATACTTTCAAGAGAATCAACTAGACAGTCAGACTCAATCTAGAGAAAAATATATCAAAGAGTTTTATATCTCTATCTCTTAATTCAATCTGCAATCAGCAAATAGGAATTTGCGAGCCCGATTGAATATAAGAGAAATAACTTGAACGTTACCAAGGACCAATGTTCAAGGATCAATCAATTTCAATCAACAACCAAAGGTTGGATTTCCCAATTGATCGATTCAACGCACAACCTGTGATATTTCAGTTATATAACAAAATATAATGCGGAAAAGAAATAACACAGACACCAGAAATTTTGTTAACGAGGAAACCGCAAATGCATAAAAACCCCGAGACCTAGTCCAGATTTAAACACCACACTGTCTTAAGCCGCTACAAACACTATCCTACTACCAATGAACTTCGGACTGGACTGTAGTTGAACCATAATCAAATCTCACACTGATTCAATGTACAGTTGCGCTCCTTACGTCTCTGATCCCAGCAGGATACTACGCACTTGATTCCCTTAGCTGATCTCACCCACAACCAAGAGTTTCTACGACCCAAGGTCGAAGACTTGATAAACAAATCTGTCTCACACAAAAAAGTATATTGGAATAGATAAATCTGTCTCCCACAGAAATACCTACGAGTTTTGTTGTATCTTTTGATAAATCAAGGTGAACATGAACCAATTGATAAACCGGACTTATATTACCGAAGAAAAACCTAGTATTATCAATCACCTCACAATAATCTTAATTGTATGTTAGCGAAAAAAGATATTGTGGAATCACAAACGATGAAACGAAGATGTTTGTGACTACTTTTTATCTTGCCTATCGGAGAATAAATCTCGAGACAATCTTAGAGAAGATAGTACTCAAATACGATAGAAACAGCAAGATCAGATCACACAACTACAGAGAAAATAGTTGGGTCTGGCTTCACAATCCCAATGAAGTCTTTCAGTCGTTAACCTACAGGGTTTCGTGAAAAACCTAAGGTTAAAGGAGAATCAACTCTAGCTTATACAACTAGTATCACACAGGAGGTGTGGGGATTAGGTTTCCCAGTTGCTAGAGTTCTCCTTTATATAATTTTCAAATCAGGGCTTGCAATATAAGTTACCTTAGTAACAAAGCATTCAATATATTTACCGTTGGATGAAAACCTGATTAGATTCAAGCTAATATCTTTCAACCGTTAGATCGAACTTAGCTTGTTATGCATAAATGAAATGTACCCTCATTTAGGTTTATGTAACCATACCTAAACGTGTACACCATGTTAGCTCAACCATAGTCAACCGAAGTTAGCTATATGAACACTCTCATATCAACCTTATTCATCTTAACCATAACTAGTTTAAATGACTCAAATGAAACTAGTTAATGAGTTGTTAAATTGCTATATTCTCATAAAGGTACACAAGAACATAATCGAAGCAAAATCGGTTTGATTCACTCGAATCAATTCATGAACATTATAGCCACGGTTTGCAAAGAATGCATTCCTTAATATATAAATGTATTAGTTCATGAACAAACCAAATTTAGAACTTTAACCACTCAAGTATGCAAACGGGTACGCATACTTAAGTAGCCGATCTGAGTTTGGGTTCGCCAGTATGCAAACAGGTATGCACACTTAGTACACTTCCAAAACCCAGCAGAAATTCCCGGACCTATACCTTACGCAAGTATGCGTACCGGTATGTCTACTTGGTAGACGTAATTTCACAACTTCAAGTACGCATACGGGTATGCATACTTAAGTTCCGGTCATGGATCACATACATGCAAGAATGCACACTATGTTTATAATCCACTGATGGTTAAGTATTCTAAACTCTATTTAAATCATTGAAACTTTCTTAGAGGATGACAACGGCCGTTTTCACACACTATTAGCATCAAAGTAATTTTCTAGATATTGAAATAATCATAACGAAACATTCCAAGTCCACACCAAATGATTGTATCACACAAACCATGTAAGATGTTACTCAACGATTTCACATGATCATCTTTTGACTTTCGTCAAGAATATAAGATGAACTTGGTTGAAGCGAAAGCTTACCAACACATATTTCGAGAAATATATAAGCGAGTTAATCTCAGCTCGAAATCTCAAATGTGTATAATCGAAAACTATCGTAATACGAATTTTGTCTCAATATAGGAGATAGAGAAGAGATAGACTTTCCAAGTGATAAATGAGGTTTAGTCTCACATAATTTTTGTTGATGAAGTTCCACAAGCTCGCCTTAGTAGTTCTTCGTCTTCATTTGATGAACTCCGTGAAGTCTAATGCTCAACTACACAACCTATCCTAGTGCGAGACATCACTATAAGTAGATTAGAAATCAAGACTTATAGTTTTGATCACTAACATTGACTAACAAGCTTGAGATATCAACGCTTGCGAGTTCGACCGAGCAGACAATAATAGGTATGAAATTGTGCATAATTGAAGTACCATTACACTTGGGGTATAAGTATAATATCAGTACAATTTAATCTCCAGCCAATATTTGTTTTTGTTCAAACTCTTTCATAACTGCCATAATTTCAGGTTTGATGATGTCCCACACAGCCTTGAAAAACTCCATGGTGTACCCATCAAGTCTAAGAGATTTGTTCTTTCCAAAACTCCTAATTATAGACTTCACTTCATCTTCAGTTATTTTCCTCTCTGATATTATGCCCTGTTGAACTCTTAAGTTATGAAATTTAAGGTCATCAAATGTAGATCGGACATGAGTTTTTTTCTTTGAAAAAGGTTCACATAAAAAGTCTTTGCTTCTTCATTTATCAACTCATTGTCATGAAAAATTAATTTATTGGTCATTAGGATATTTATAGAGTTAACCCTTTGATTATAGAATGCATTCTTGTAAAAAAAATGAATTTCTTTCACCATCTTCCGACCACTAAACCATTCGATCTTGAAAACCATATCGTTGCAAGATTTAAAGATATTTTTATTTTTAATTTGTCTTAGTACCTCCCTAACAACAAAATCCTCATTATTAAGTGTGTTGATTTCCTCCAGATTATTATACATATAAATGAGATTTTCTAGCATACACAGTTCATCCTTCAAAGATACCTTATTCTCTATAACCCATTACAATACCACCACCTTAAACTGGATCCATCCTCAGCTCCAAAATATATAACTCAGATCTCTGATGTTCCTTTCCCCTCTCCAGATAAGCACCTAGATAACCCGTCAAACATGTCTTCTCACCCTCAGCAAGTAACATATCATCGGCTCTGATACCATTTGTAATGACCCGATCATCCATTGTTATTTTCCTCACTTATCCACTGCGGGTATCTGACAGTATGGGGTTTTAACGGGCATCACTATGGTTATCCAGCAGTAGATTCCGAAGAGGTTACCCATCCCTAGATTACTTTCGCCCGAGCACGACTAAAAAGAGCATTTTGTAACTCTGGAACCAATTGTGCTAAATAGACCTATGTTTAATATAAACGTTTTATGCCTCTTGTAAGACGAACATCTAGCACAACGACCTAGCATATGTTCCCCCTTAGTGCAAACAATCTATCCCTTGTTGTAATGGTCCCAACCATCACCAATAATGTTCTCGCTTGCCTATTGCGGTTATCCAGCAACAATGGATTTTTATAGGAACTAGTGCGGTTATCCGGCAACAGCTTCCCGAGATGTTACTTGTTTCATGACTAGTCTCGGCCGAGCGTGTTAGAGCACTGCTCGGTCGAACTCACTAGTGTTGTTATCTCAAGCTTGTTTGTTAATTTTAGGTGATCAAAATTATAAGTCTTGATTTCTAGTCTTGATCAAAACTATCTCAAGCTTTAGACTTCACGTCGTTCATCGAACGAAGCTGAAGATCTACCGAAGAGAGCTTGGAGAAACTTCAAACTTATCTATCACTCAGAAGTCTATTCTATTCTATCTCCTAATGAGACTAAGTCGTATAGCCATATAAATTTTTATATTATACACATTTGATATTTCGGGCTGAGTTTAACTCGCTTATGTCTTTCTCAAAATATGTGTTGGAAATCTTTTTGCTTTAGATACGTTCATCATTATTCTTGACGAGTTTAGTTGGAAACAATTTATTTGTTGGAAACTAAATAATGAGTCAAAAGATGATCATGTGAAAATTGCCTTGAAACATCTTACATGACTTGTGTGAGATAGTCATTTGATGTCGACTCAGAATGTTTCATATTAATCATTCAATGACTTGAAAATTACTTATAAGCTAATAGTTTGTGTGGACAGCTATTATCGTCTTCTAAAGATGTTTCAATGATTGAAATGGGAGTTTAGAACAATTTACCATCGTCTGGATATAGCACAGTATGCATACCAGTATGCAAACTGTTGTGGTATGATTCATGTCCGGGAACCAAATTTGCATACCAGTATTCGAACGGTTTTAACTGTCAAAGTCGGGGAACCAAGTTTGCATACCCGTTTGCGAACGGTGTCACCCAAGTTAGGTCCAGGACGATAGTATGCGTACCCGTTCGCGAACTGTCGAACATAACCAAAGTCCGGAACTTAACCCGTTTGCAAACTTAGGTGGTTAATTTATAAAATAGGTTAAGTATGATTTCATACTCATGAACAGATATATTTATATATTAAGGAATGTAATCTTTTCAAACCGTGGCTAAATGTTCATGAATTGATTCTCTTGAATCAAATCTGATTTTGCTTCAATTGTGTCTTGTATACTTCTATGAGAATATAAACAATTGAACAAATCTATGAGTAACACAATTAGATTCATTTGATTATCATTTGATCTAGAAGTGTTAGATGAATGTGGTTACTACAAAAGTGTTCATATGGTTAACTTCGGTTAACTATTGTTAACCAACTCAATATACACGTTTAGTATGGTTACCCATATCCAAATGAAGGTATATTTATTTTGTGTGTAACAAGCTAAGACCACCTAACGGCGGAGAGATATTGCTTTGATTTTAGGCAAACTTAGCTTGAACCTTAAATCAGGTTTTCATCTAACGGTGAATTTTGATTGCTTTGTTAGTAAGCTAACTTAAAATGCGAAACCTGATTGGAAAGACTATATAAGGGAGAACTCTATTAACTGGAAAACCTAATCCCGCACCTTCTATATGATACTAGTTGCGTACTAGAGTCGTTTCTCCTTTAACCTAGGTTTTTCCTAAAATAATTATAGGTTAACGACTTTAAGACTTCATGGATTCTGAATCTAAAACCAACTATTTTCTATGTAGTTGCATGTTCTGATCTTACTTGTTATATCATATTGAGTACTATCTTCTCTAAGATTGGCTCGAGATTTATCTCCGATGGGTAAGATATAAAAATCAACCACAAAGCTCTCCGTCTCATTCTTTGTGATTCCACAATAATTTGTTCTACTACTATATAGTTAATTTATTGTAAGGTGATTGATATTTCTAGGTTGTTCTTCGGGAATATAAGACCGGATTATCAATTGGTTCTTGTTCACCTTGATTTATCAAAAGACTGAACAAAAAATTCGTAGGTATTTTTGTGAGAGACAAATTTATCTATCAGAATATACTTTTTTGTGGGAGACAGATTTGTTTATAAAGTCTTCGACTTTGGGTCGTAGCAACTCTTAGTTGTGGGTGAGATCATCTAAGGGAATCAAGTGCGTAGAGTCCTGCTGGGATTCAGAGGCGTAATGAACGCGACTATACCTTAATCGGTGTGATACTTGGTTAAGGCTCAATTACATCCAGTCCGAAGTTAACTTTTAGCAGGCTAGTGTCTATAGCGGCTTAATACAGTGTGGTGTTCAAATCTGGAATAGGTCCCGGGGTTTTTCTGCATTTGCGGTTTCCTCGTTAACAAAACTTCTGGTGTCTGTGTTATTTCTTTTCCGTATTATATTTATTTATATAATTGAAATAACACAGGCTGTGCGTAATTCAATCAATTGATAAATCCGGCCTTTGGTTGTTGATTGATACTGGTACCCTTCAAGTTATTTCTCATATCAATCAGGCTCACAAATCTCTATTTGTTCGATTGCAGATTGTGTTGAGAAATTGAGATATAACTCTTGGATATATTTTCCTTAATCGAGTCCGACTTTTTAGTTGATTCTCTTGGAATTATATCCATACTAATTGCTGAATGAAATATTGGGTGTGGTTGTTGTACTCCCGCTTTTTCAGAGCACGCTTAACTTAGACGTTTTTTCTCACAACTTATCCAAGTATAACTGTCGAGTCTGGTGTTAGTAAAAGTCAAACCATTACTTGTACCTATTCGGCGAACTCTACTTGTCAAATCACGATATTACAGATTCCTCTTTGGCGCAAGATATAAGGTACGGTGACAGCCTCTTCTTATAAGTTTCAGCGAAAACTTAAATCCTAACGGTGACAGCCTCTTCTTATAAGTTTCAGCAAAAACTTAAATCCCAACTACCATAAGTCGTGGCCACATTTTGTCGAGCTAACCATGTTAACTTCAAATAAATATAAAGCTAGCGTGAGCATAAAGTATGCTCACAATCCATATCCTTCAAGAAGAATCCAATTATTGGAGATGCATAGGGAGATAATTTGGGCCTGAATAAGGACAAAAGGAGGTCATGAAATAGCAATCGTAAAAACCCCTTAACCTGGTAATTTTTTCAACGGCTAAAATTTCCTTGATTAATTGTATTAGTGAAATTAATTAACTAAACTAATTAAGTATTAGTTTTGGATTAGCTAAATGATTTGATTCAACTTTTGAAAATCATTTTTTAAGGAGAAGTAGAAGAAGAGGGGGTATTTTTTTTCCGGCAACCTTAGAAGAATATGAAGAAACATATGCTCAAAATAGTCATACATACCTCTAACTTAACTCTCATTACAATTTTGTTGTGTCTAATCGCTTAAATAACGTAATATTTTTTTTGTATTTTGCAATATATTACAGCGAAATAACACCAATATACGGTTGGAAAATCGTGAAATTCCAGCAGTAATTAACCGTCTACGACTCCGAAATGAAGAACTCCTAACCATAAGCAAGAACTTACGGTCGGGATATTGAATAAGACCTAACTGTAAACCAGTTTACGACCAGAAATTTTGAATTCTTAGTCATAAATATAGGATATAAGTGTTACAGTTATGAATTTTATCTATTACGGTTGGAGAATACCTAGACATAAACCAAACTTTGTTCTTTTTTTCATAAATATTTTCTTAGCCATGACAGCTGATTTACGGATAAATAAAAGCTCTCAGCTGTAAACAGTTTCAAAAACCTAACTTTATTGAATCTCACCTCTTAGTCAATCAAAAGCAGAAATAAATAATGGGTTTTTGATTCCTACCTTATAGCAGTCATCTATTTCAACTCATGTGTTCACCAATGTCTTAATTTTCAGTTTCGACATTTGAAAATTAATTAGTTGAATCCACTTGATTTTTTTTCGATGAAAAGGTTAGAATATATTAATTAATCCATATAATACATTAAGTTTACAATATAATTTTTGTCAAAAAAAATATTAGAGATAATGCTTGTTTTTTGAACTCTTTGGTGAATGTGCGTAGATCTGTGTTGAATTTTCTTGGTCCTCGCTTCTTTTACTATCGAGTCCGCCGTTGCACTGTGTTATCTGCTTATATATCTAACCTGAGCTTGAGAAAGTTCTGCTAAAGTAACAATGGTTTCTTCAATCATATTCTCTTTAATCATATGACCACCTTCCGCCAGCGCCTGACAATTTTGTCTAAATTCGGGTTTAGCATGCTGAAATCCTAATTAGCATGTATGGCATGCTGATTGGCATGTGCGTCTGGAAAGTTAGGAATGCCGATTGGCATGTGCGTCTGGCATGCGCGTTTGGCGAGTTGGGCATGCTGCTTGGCATGTTCGGCATGTCGATTGGCATGTGCGTCTGGCATGCACGTTTGGCGAGTTTGGCATGTCGATTGGCATGTAGAATCTGCTAAAGTTTTACAATCTGTTACAATAAAAATGCTTGACAATAAATTATTTTCTAACCATTTTACCGTCTTTAAAAGAGCTTTTGCTTCCGCACGAAGGGTTGAAGAAGACAACTCCGAGCCCACCCTAATGTGCGAAAAGATTTCTTGATCCACTAAGTACAATATGTGAGCACATCCCATAGACAGTTTTTTTTTTTAAAAGAGGCATATGGAATTCACTTGATTCAGTTAAAGAAAAAAAAGGAAGAGGGAGAGGGGTGATGGAGAAGAAGAAGAAAAGAGGAAGAAAGAAAAGAAGACGGAGATGAATTACAATGAAAGGGTATTCTTATTTTCTGGTATATGTTAGGCCCCTATCCACATTTTGGATATTTGAATCGCTAAACCCAAAGTTTTGCATATTTTTTGATCAGTTCAGTAGAGAATTTGGTGTTAGCGAGTTTCAAACTCAGGTCACTGGTATCATCATCCAATAACTTTATCACTGTACTACAATAATATCGACAAAGCCTAGCACTTTTAAGAATAAAATGTTTAACCAAAGCTTGGCAGCCCCGATAGGATTCTTTAAGAATAAAACACAATCACCACTTACCACTTTTAGTTTAGTGTTCATCAGAACATGCTTCTTTATTCTCATGACTCCTATCCACAAAATTCAACTCACCCAATTCCTCGTGGATTGGGAAGAAAAATATTCGGAAAATGGGTCATTTGCCCAAATATTTTTAAAACATGGTTCTAATGGACAAGTAAAAATTAATGTGGGTGAAATAGACACCAGAAAAATAGCAAGAATGAAACTGGATTCATCATGGCTTAAAGTTAAAAAAGAGCGAGGATGAAACTGGATGCATCCTGACATAAATTAAAAATATGAAAAAGTATTTGAAAATGGAAACTGTTTACATCCTGGCTATTTTTACATTCTCGTCCATTTAAACAGTATCAAATTTTACACATCTTTTTCACTCAGAAATTGTTGATTTTGATCTTTTTAACCAATTTTGTGAAAAATATTTGGATGACTACGTGAAATTGCTCCATGAATAATCTTTCTCCATAGTGATGACGAAACAACTGCTTTTGTGCCGTGCGTCCATGCTGTAACGAAATTATCAAGCGGAGCAAACGACCCGCCAACATGGAAAGTGTTTTATGTACTGTAGAATAATGGGACGACAGTTGGTTATGAATGTGATGGTGAGTCGAGCAATTACATCATCATTAATCAGTAGGAATGGGATATGAATTTAATGGCCGTAGGGTCACAAGAATCAACGGCGGGAAGAGCGGACGAGTAGCCAGTTTCAAGCTGCTGTTCCTTTTCATTTGTTTATTCCTCATTTAGCGTGACCTCCGGAAACTCTGACATTAGTCAAACCTCACAATGGGCACCAAAATTTAAGGTTTTACATGATTAATTCGACTTGATTCTCCCTATATATTATACTACATCAGTGAGTCATTCCATTTCTACCTAAGAAAGTCAATTAATGCCCTGCGACACTCTTTCAGTTGAAGTGACGAATGATTTTATTTGTTGCAAGTTACTACGAAAATCGTTGTCTAAAAGGCGCAGCTTTATTGGAAAATAAACGTAAGTGAAAGCAGAGGAAGAACCATATTCCAATCTAATCCAACACATAACTCCGATATCTGATCTCTAATAACCGTTAATGAATTTTAGCACAAGAAGTGCATTTTAAGCTACCCTGTGCTGGGGAGGAGTAGCACAAGATGTGCATTTTAAGCTACTTCGTGCTTGGGATATGCGACGACCAAATCTTAACTTAAGGAAGCCATCCGCGACATTCTGCACGAGTGTTTGAGCACCGTTAGACCTTTTTATTAAGGTGGCGCCTAAATTAAGATAGAGAACTGGACCTTATGATCATGGATTATTAATCCGTTTGTGTACATATATATCTCACTATCAGACACGTGTATATAAAAAGATACATGGAAAGCATGCAGGCCAAAACATCAAAACATGATGCGCTACGAAACACCAAATAAATCCCGAGGAGTTACTTTATCACATCCCCAAAAGAGAAGCTAGGATCAACGGTGGAGAGAAAGTTAGCTGACACGGACGTGACAGGGGAAGAAGACACTTGTCTGACACGAGCAGACCCCTCAACTACCCGCATTAAACACTCTGAGCAGTGTACGTGTCGATCAACCCGTGGAACGAGCGAGGATGCCTCTGCGAGATCAAGGGGCAAACGCAGAACTCTGCGTGATAGACGCAAGGACACAAGAAGATAAGGTCCCAACGGGCATCAGAGATGGGCCCCACATTCTAACCTTATAAATACCCCGTCTCCACCAAGAAACAAGGGGGGGGGGGGGGGGGAAAATCAGGAAGGGAAGGAGAGAGAGAGAGATTGCAAGTGTAAGTTAATCATTTAGAAGAGAGAAACATGTAAATCCAAAAGTCATTCGACTATTCGTGTAACCGTGAAGAATATAGTAAAACAACAAACCCCGTGGACGTAGGCCTTAGTGCTGAACCACGTAAACCTTGGTCTTGTTTACATTTCAGCACTTTATATTTATTTAACCCCATGGATCTTTATTTATACGTTTTGCTCTTTGTTTGTACTTATATCCCGTGCGCAAACGCCTCGCATGGAGTTGTTAGATGAGGCTATGATAAACCCGAAGGTTTTGAGCCAAGGAATCAACACTAGGATATCATCATCACAAATCTCTTTAGATGATGATGATAGATTGTGAGCATTCGGATCCCTTCGTAGTTTGTGTGTTCACAATTTGGCGCTAGAAACAGGGACTTCGTCCCGGTAAAAGATTTATCTTGTCCTGTGATTTCATTTTAAATTGGCATATGATTGCTCTGATTTATCAGCTCGGACCGTATATATCATTTGTTAACTGTATTGTATTCAAAAACCCACCTTTTATCTTCGATAAGATTTATTGTTCTAATCCGCGGATTTACGATTTTCTTTAAGATCTCGTACGAACCCGTCTCTCTGGGTTTTTTTTTTTTTGTAGTTTTTATGCTAAGGATCTCCTTTAATAAAACTTTAACCCGTGTATTGTAACTTGCGTGTATTAATCCTCTCCTGGAAGAATGTATTTCGCCAACTAACCCGATTCACGCGGATATTCCCGTTTTTTTGTTTGAAATGCCTTATGCAGGAAGAACGTATTGTGAGTAAAGAAGGAGAGTTTCTGCGAGATTTCACTGTCAACAAAAGGACACGTGATGGAAAAGACGCAGGAAGCAGGAAAATCCAAAGCTTTGTCAAAAGAAACACCCAGGACAACCCCGGTCATCACCCGAAGCAAGCAGAAAGGAGACAAAGCTAAAATGACCAGTCAAAGGCAAGATACTGCGGAAATCACTTCACCTATGAACGCTAATTCAGTTGCAGCGGCGACAAAGTACGGTGCAGCTGCGGTAGTCCCGAAGGCTGCAGAGGCTAGCAATACTTGCGCCATGAATCAACTTAATCAACCAAGAGAAAGGGTGGATGAATCCAGAACATTCCAGCCCGTGCACCTTCTAACTTTTGGAATGCCACCAACAAATGATCAAAATCAAACCATACCGACGGCTCTAGCACCGCAGAGGGGCACTCACCCCAATTTGGAAATGCCAGCAACCGAAGTTGAACCCCTGCCATCTTTAGTGCAGACCGTGGAGGAAGGCGGCACCATGGCTGTAGTAGCACGCGCTGGGACTCCCAATCAGGGGTCCAACCAATCACATCGACTGATGGCTGAGCTTGAGGAACTGAAAAAGAGCCAGCAGGTTTACGCAGATGCTGTAGCCCTGTTGGCGAGAGAAAATAAAGATTTAAAGGAGCGGATTACTCTAAGCACGAAGACCAACCAACAACTTTATGAAGCAAACTCCAAAGCACCAGAGCCAAACCGAGACTGTAGAGTCGTCATAGCGGCTAATGAAGACGCGACAAGAGGAAGTAGCGTATCCGACCCGGATTATGACGACGGAGACTCAGACGGTAACGAGCAGAATTTAGGGCACCACCGCGCGATGGAAGAACTACGAGATGAGATGATGGCCGAGATCAGGCAATTAAAAAATAAACAAGGCGGGGGGAGGTTAGAAGAGGTCATGAGAGAAGATAACTCCACGCCCTTAACTCATCGCTTGGCCAATACCCCTATTCCACTGAAATGCCCTGTCCCAACGTTCGAATGCTATGATGGATCCAGTGACCCTGCTGCACATATTCGGTACTACAACCGTGTCTTAGCTAGATGGGGTCAGAACGACGCCGTACTCTGCAGATACTTCCCGTCAAGCCTGAAGGGATCGGCGTTATCATGGTTCGATAATCTGCCACCAAACTCCATCCACTCATACGACCAACTCGCAGAGAAATTCTTAAGAACGTACATGTACAACAAGACTGTAAACACAGGAATGGATAATCTCTTTTCACTAGCGATTAGCTACAAGGAAACCACGAGGGAGTACACTAACAAATTGCACAAGATCTGCCAAGCCATAGGGAGCGTGGACCCGGTGGTAAGCATCAATTGCTACAAATGGGGCTTAGACCGAATGAGTCCCCTATTTATTGAAATTCATGGGAGCGTGCCTAAGACAGAGGGAGATCTTCGAATAATTATCGAAAAGCACGCTCGACTTGAAGAAATTCAACGGGAAAACCCGAGGGCATATCCGCAGAGGTCTCACCACACCAATTCATCGGAAAAAACCAATGGGGCCAAAAAGAGTTGCTCAGGGGAAAGACCTTACGAAGATAGGAAGGAACGAAGGGATGAACGAAGAGCAGGTGACCGAAAATTCGAAGATCAAGTTTACACGAAACTCAACGCTAGCTATGCTCGTATCCTACGAGAGATCAAAGGGAGGGAAAACTTGGAGTGGCCATGGTCTAAGGGAAAGCAGCCCCCGAGATCCGAGAAGTCTAAAGATTACTGTGAATATCATTGTTTCAACGGACACCAGACCGAAAAGTGCAAGAACCTTAAGATAATGATCCAAAAATTAATTGATGCGGGAGAGCTCAAACATTACATACGAAAGGATGTTACCGAGGACAGATCCAAGCGAACCAAACCCGTCCAACTTCCGGAAGGAAACCGAACAATCAACACCATCTCGTGTTCTGAAGCCACATGACCCTCACTTACAGCGCAGATAGGAAAGAGGTTACGGAAGCAATTCGAAGACCGCTGCGAATTATATAAGGTCGATGGGATAGTGGTGGACGAACACGAAGAATGGATGGAATCTCCTATCATCTTCGATGCCGGGGATATCGAAGAAGATATGGAAGACCATAACGATCCCTTGGTCCTAACACTACCAGTAGCTGGATGTAACCTCAAAAAGATCCTCATAGACGGAGGAAGCTCCGTAAACGTCCTATTTTACGATGCATTCAAACGGATGAAGCTCCATGATGAACAGTTAATGACCTCTTATCACACCATCTACGGATTCAATGGAGCAGCCACGAAGCCCTTGGGAGACATCGTGTTGCAGGTTAACGCATGGCCCATGAAACTGGAAACCCGATTCAGTGTGGTGGACACCCCTTCCCCTACAACGCTATTATTGGACGAAAATGGATACATAAGCTCAAAGAAGTTGCGGCAACATACCACCAATATCTCAGATTTCCAACACCTGAGGGAGTAATGGAAATAAAGGGAGATCGGATCACTACGCGAGAGTGCCAGGCCACTCAGGATCATATCAACAACGAGCACGAAGAGCAGCGAAAAATCCGAAGAGTAAAAAATCAAGAAACCGCGAAAGAGAAGGCCATAGACCTTTTCCTCAAGGAAACTACAGGGAAGGGCTTGACGAAAGATGATAATGTCCTAAGCACAGAAACAGGTACTTTAACAACCAGCGAAGAACAGAAACACGCTAAATAGCAATTAAAGAACGTCCCAGTCCTCGGAAATCCGAAGCCTGTGTTCACACCAGTGGAGCCCGTAAAAGAAATCAACATAGGAACGGAAGAAAACCCGAAGATGATCAAAATAGGGACCATAATGGACGAAGGAAGGGAACATTCCTTAACCAAATTACTCAAGGAATACGCGGATGTGTTCGCCTGGAAGCTAGGAGATATGCCGGGGATTGACCCAAAAGTAATCCAACATGAGCTACGCATCAAACCGGGCACGCCCCCGTTCAGGCAGAAAATACGAAAAATAGCTCCAGAGTATCATGAGGCAGTAGAAACAGAACTTCGGAAACTACTAGACGCAGGATTTATCAAGGAAGTCAAGTATCCTACCTGGATCTCCAACATGGTCATTGTTCCTAAGAAAAATGGAGGGGTTAGAATATGCATCGACTTTACTAATCTCAACAAGGCATGTCCAAAGGACAGCTATCCCTTATCGAGCATAGACCAGCTGGTAGAAGCAGTAGAAGGATATGAAGAACTGTCATTCATGGATGGACATTCTGGCTACAACCAAGTAGCCCTAGCAGAAGAAGATCAGCCACACACAGCGTTCTACACCCCACATGGCCTTTATTGCTATACTAGAATGCCTTTCGGACTTCGAAACGCAGGGGCAACATACCAACGGATGGTCGATGCTATCTTCAAGCCATGGATTGGAGGAACCCTAGAAGTCTACGTTGACGACATGCTCGTCAAAAGCAAGCTGCGTAAAGATCACCACCAGGACCTGAGGAATATCTTCGAAGCAATGAGACAACATCACATGAAAGTGAATCCGGAGAAATGTACTTTCGGTGTCACCTCGGGGAAGTTCCTCGGGTATCTGGTAACAAAAAGGGGCATCGAGGTAGACCCCGCAAAGATTCAAGCCATAGTAGAGATGCCGTCCCCAAAGAATTTAAAGGAAGTACAGAAGCTCAATGGATCTATAGCAGCGTTGGGCAGATTTATTGCCCGGTCTTCGGACAAATGCAAACATTTCTTCAATATTCTCAAAAAAGGGAGCAGGTTCGAATGGATCGTTGAATGCGAGGAAGCATTCCAAAAAATCAAAGAACACCTAGCCTCAATCCCGATCATGCAGAAGCCAGACCCTGACGAGGTTTTGGCACTGTACATAGCAGCAACAGAGGACGCAGTCAGCGCAGTATTGGTCAAAACCAATACAAAGATAGAACAACCTATCTATTACGTCAGCAAGACCCTCAATTCTGCGGAAAGAAACTATACTAAGATTGAACAACTCATCCTCGCATTGGTATGGGCTACCCAAAAACTGAGAACCTACTTCCTAACTCACCTCGTCAGGGTCCCGTGCAAAGCACCATTGGAAGCAGTCCTCAAAAGCACGGGAAAAGTGGGCCGAATAGCCAAATGGAACACCCATCTGGACCAATTCAACATCATTCATGAAATTCAACATTCTCGGAAGTCCCAAGTTCTGGCGGATTTCTTAGCAGACCTCCCCCTTGACAACGACGAAGAGATTAAGGGAATACCAGAAGCCGAGGAAGAAAACAAGGATCCAATGGATATCCTCGAACCTGCGAGTCAAAGACAATGGGAAGTCTTCGTCTACGGATCCAAAAATAAGGAAGGAGAAGGAACAGGCATTGTCATTATCACCCCAACTGGAGAAAGGGTTATACAGGCACTTAGATTGGAATTCAAAGAGCATACCAACAACATCGTTGAATACGAAGCTGTCGTACATGCCTTCCGTATAATAATAGAGATGGGGGTAACCGATGTAAGGCTGACAAGTGATTCGCAGCTTGTCATACGGAAAATAGGGCTCGAGTATAATGTGTACGATGACACCCTCTCATCTTACATGGCCTTGGTCCAAACATTGGCATCACAAATCCCGAACATTAAATTCCGGCACTTATGCAGAAGGGACCTCAGGCACGCGGATGCCCTAGCATATATATCATCCATGCTGAGGGATAAAAATGTCGAAGCTATTAAAATAGCAAGGGTATACGAGCCTTCGATTGCATCTCAATTCTCCTTCGCTACCAATCAAGATACAGTGGAAGAAAATATCGAAGACCAGGTAGGAGAAGACATCCATAATGACCTTGACGAAGAGGATACCCTGTCAAGAGCAAATCAAGACGAAGACTTCAGCAACGAAGATGACTGGAGAGTGACGATCCATGCCTTCCTCGAAAAGGGAAGCTTACCTGCGGATCAGAAACAAGCTAGGAAGATACTCTCCAAAGTGGGAAGATATGATCTTCGGGATGGGGTCCTGTACAAGAAATCCTTCCTTGGACCATTACTACGTTGCTTGTCCCGCAAAGAGGGGCATCGAATTCTAAATGATATCCATTATGGTGACGCGGGGAATCATAGCGGCATGAGATCACTAGCTGACAAAGAAAAAACGCAAGGATATTACTGGCCGACAATGATACAGGATGCCGCGAGGATGTCCCGACGATGTGAAGAATGTCAGCGCTTCGCAAAAAAGATCCACGCACCGACGACAATGTTAAACTCCGTCGATAGCCCGTGGCCATTTGCAAAATGGGGCGTAGACATCGTCGGGCCTTTCATCGAAGGATCAGGGAAAAGACGATTTTTGATAGTGGCCACGGATTACTTCAGTAAATGGGTGGAGGCTAAGGCCTTGGCCAGGATCAGAGACGCGGATGTGTTTACTTTCATATTCCAGAACATCATTTGCAGATTTGGTATACCTGCTGAAATTGTATCTGATAGTGGCAAGCAATTACAGGGGAAAAATATAGACATGCTCTTCGATACTTTCAAAATAAGAAAGAACAAGTCCACCCCCATATACCCTCAAAGCAACGGACAAGCGGAAGCTACCAACAAGACCCTCGCCCTTATACTCAAAAAACAATTAGACGAGCATAAGGGAAGATGGTGCGAACAACTTCACAATGTGTTATGGGCATACAGGACAACACGAAGATCCGCCACCGGGGAATCCCCGTTTCTTCTAACTTATGGAGCTGAAGCAGTCATACCTACGGAAATCCTCATGCCAACCACGAAGACCGAAGCTTGGGAGAAAAACCTCACAACAGATATGATGTTAGAAAGGTTGTACGACTTGGAAGGAAGAAGGGAAATAGCATTACAAAAGATGGAAAATTACCAACGAAGACTAGCAAGGGAGTACAACAAAAAGGTAAAGCTTCGGAATTTTGTAGAGGGGCAGTATGTGTTGAGAACAATCCCACGGTACCAGCAAGAAAAGAAATGGGGAAAATTAGCACCTACGTGGGGAGGACCTTTTATAATACACGACGTTGCGGGTAACGGTTCCTACTACCTTCGTAATCTAAAAGGCGAGGTCCTACGGCATCCTTGGAATGCTAAGTGGCTCAAACCATACTTCCCATAGGAGTACGCGGACTTGAATCTGCTTGGAGTGTACCAGAAGAAGAAGGGAGCCTGACCGCTCCACATGTTTCTATCTCTGGAAGAGGAATTGCAGGCCTCAACCTATCAATCAAACAAGCTTTCAAATTATCAAGTCAGCGGAATCTATCGACAATATTGGGGAAAGTAGTTAATCTACAATCTCTCAGGGCTCCCCCATCAGTGTCCATAAGTGTAAGACCAGGGGGAAGGCACCCAACAGAAAGAGATACCCAACCAATCTTAAGGCAACGGGTCGACGGAATGGGTGTGTGAATATTTTAATCCCATATCCTAGAACGTTGCCCCGGCCCCCACCGTCTGGGAATCCTCTGGCCCAGGATTCGCCAGCGGGGTGACAGGTCTCAAGCCGATCACGAAGGTACCTCCCTTCGGGATCGCACCCAAACACTTAAAATCCTTTTTTATTTTTAGTCTTTCATCACAATGCTTAAAATAAAAACAAACCAACATTGCAGGTATATCAAGAAAAGGATCCATTTCATAAAGGATGATTACAAAAAGTGAAAGGCCAATTCAAGGATACACATCAAAAAATATTCCTTTTACAGGATATTAGCAAAAAATATTCTTGTTACATGATTACATGGTTATAAAAAGGGAAGGATAATGATGCCGCGGTCTCGGCAAAATGCTGCGGTCTCTGCCTAGATTGCTGCCCCATCGACAGGATTATCCCGAAGACTTGAAGGGACGCTCCCACCAGAAGAGGGTCCCGAGGAGCCAGGCAAGGCAGAAGGAACTGGACGACGAGGATAGTTCTTCACGAGACCATGCCCGTTCTTTAGGCCAAGTTCTATCCTCTCTAGCATCTTGTTCGTCTCCTCAGCCAATTGACAACGAGCCTTGTGCTTAATAACTGTTGTACGCTGTTGGGCTTGGGATAATAACGAAGATAGCCGATTCACCTCTCTAGAAGCAGCACCAACGGCCTCCTCGCGGGTTGCCGCTAAATTCTTGAAATGATTGGTCTGTTCTTCCTGCTGCGCTAAGGAAGATTGAGCCTTTTCAAGTTTTTCATTTGTGACGCGAAGGTGTCCCTCGAGCTCTGAAAAAGACAACACCATGGAGTTAGCGCAGAAAAAAACACGGTCACACTCGATGAAATAGGATTATACCTTCGACACAAGCCGAAGCCTCTTCATACTCATTAACAACCGCATCTCGCGCTTCGTCAAGACGGTCATATTCCGCGGATAATTTCTTATAGTCTAGTTGAAGGTTGGTGAGAGTAAATTGACAGGCATCTAACTCTACCTGCTTCATCGAGTCCATGTGACGAAGATGGTCGACCTCTTTATTTATCTCTGAGACCCCTTTGCTAAGTCTGTACATACACACTTCAAGATTCCTCTCAGACTCAGCCTGACGAGCTACTTCAACGCAGGACGCGGCAAGGGCCTTGCTTAGAGCATGGGCTTCGGCACGGGCATCATCTCTTTCTTTGACAAGACAGAGCGTATTATCCTTAACCCCTGAAAGAGGAATGGATCGAGCCTTCTGTAATTCTCCTTCCAGCAGCTGAATCCTAGACTCCAGCAAGGAAGTACGCTCACGGGCTTCCCGCAGACTATCACGTGTCCACATCAGTGTGCCATTAAATAAAGCACGATCATGGTTGTACATATTTTGCATGTCGACCATCTGAACATGCCTCGCGCGCCATACCTCAGCCCGAGCATCCTATTTCTTGGCTTCATTCTTAATTTTCTCAACCAGATCTCTAATACGAGATTTTTGCCGAGCTCTTTCGTTTTGAAGCCATATCAGCTCGGGGACGCCACCCACTGGAGATAGGGTGGGGAGACTCAGACAGAACAACTAAGAAATAGAAGAATGACGACATACTGCGAGGGAAAAAGAACCAAACCTGTGAAAGTTGAAACTTGGCTGCGACTTTGCTCCAACTCAGCGCGAACAGCAACAAGCTCGGAACGAAGACCGGCCTCTGCTTCACCCAGCTTCTCTTTCTCCTTGAGGCTTTTCCTCAGTTCTTCTATTTCGACCTCAGCCGCGGATAATTCATTTTCTCTGTGACGAAGCTTAGCCTTGAGCTTCAGAGATTTCGCTTTGAAGAACTGATACAGCACGTGGTTACAATGCTCACTCCTCATCATCTACACATCAAGATGACAAACATTATTTCACCGAAGCATTCGATTGTCACGAAAAAGTATGTACGAAAATTTACCTCCAAGACACGCTGCTGCGGAAAGCCATATTGATACCCGTCGGCGATGACACAAGGGTAGCTTCGGGAACACTCAAATTTTTTCCCCAGGCTTCAGATACCCGCGCCTTAGAAGACATCTCCATCATGCGACGGGTATACGCAGTAGATTCCTTTTCCCCAGCAACAACAGGGGCGGGATGACGGACAAATAGAAGATTCTTTTCCTTGAACCAATCCATGATGGCGTCCTCTCCCTCAGACGTCGGCGACTGTGGAAGATTATCAGCAGGCGCATCAATGACTGATTTCACGTTCTCTGACACGGCCCCCTCAGCACAAATGTCGGCATGCTCCTCCGTGCCTACATGCGCAGCATGCTCCTCCGCGCCACCATCTTCAACAATAGCGTCTCCATTACCATCACCACCAAGAACATCCCAATTATCATTGGGGGAAAGTAAAGAGAAGTCCTCGGGAAAATCGAGGGCATCATCAAAGAACTCCCCCGTGGAGTACATCCGATCAAAAGAAAATTCTTGAGAGGCGGGAAGGGTATCCGCGACATCACCAGCAGGGACAGAAATGTCCCCAATAACAACGCCATCAGCCACCACGGCTTTGTTCCTTCCTTCATCACCAACATGACCAACGAAGACCTCTTCTTCGACATTGATAGGGGAAGTACCAGTACGTTCCTCCCCATCTGTAATCTCCTCATCCTCAGCAAACTCTTCGTTCACTGGACTAGTAACTTCTTCTTGGGCCTCAGCCTCACCCATCACAATAGTAGAAGACTGCTTCGGCTTAATCTTTTTCTTCTTCAACACCTGAAAAACAACACCACAAAAAGAATTATTTTTCCCGTCAGATGAATTTCTAAAAAGGAGAAGCGCAGCTAGAATCCACGTACCTGAGCAGTTGAGGTATTCTTCGGTGGAAGTATAACACCGGAACCTTCCTCCTCGTCTCCCTCTACGACGTCAAGGGCATAAGGAAAATTCATACCCGCAAAGTTCAAACGCCAGGGACAGAAATATCCATAACGAGCAGGAGGAGACTCGTGTGGCTTACTACTCTCGGTAGGCCACCAACCGCGGGGACCAGGAATCCAACCGTAATCCCACGGACCAACTATTTCGATAACGGTGGCGTGCCACTCGTAGTCATGATCGCGCTTGATCCTCTCGCGCGCTGGGAAGAGTTTCCGATGACTAGACCCCTCCGTGCCAGGAACATACTTCAGCTTGGCATCGCTGACCTCATTTAACAGACGAATCTCGCCCCGAGGATCAGCGAGATTCCGAAGGCTGACACTCCACGGCTTGCGGTTCCTACTATTGACGTAATCACCGAAGGAGTTATTGAAATTCTCAGGAGTATACCATTCCTTCTCCGCGGGATTGGGGACGTAGAAAGTCATCGACGTCTCCCCCTTACTCCGCAGATAGCACTCCTTCAGGGCGCGGAGATAATTCCCCGATAGTTGGTATACGGAACGGCTGTGAGTATTGGTGGAAGAGCCTTCACGACTAGCGAGCACGTCATAGTAGAAGGAATCACCTGATTTGTACAACGACAGCATAAGACCAGCTTCGAACGCTCCAACCGTCGTTAACAAATGAAATTCATCGAACTCATACTTTGAGATAAGCTCATAAGTAATATCATCCTCAGGGGCATAGAAACGAACCCCGAAGGCTTGGAGCTCATGCTTTTCCTTGAATATTTCGAGATCAATATGCTTGAAGGTTACTTTTTTCTTACTAACCGAGACACTACGTATCAAGGGGGCAGCCTCATCCTCCTCGGCGGGGCCGGATGAACTAATGAACGCTTCGGAAGATTTTCTCTTCACCGGAGGATTCTTTGAAGATTCAGCCCTCGGAACTACACCCTTCGTATTCTTCCCTTTAAAAGTTTGAGGGGACCGCAGATGATGCTCGGTCACTAACGAACGTAGAGGAGGAACGTCAAAAGCAACAGCACGAGGCGGAGCCTGCGTACTCCTAATATCATCACGAGGACGAGACGCTGCGCGTTCAACGACTCTTCGGGAACCAGAAGGATTTGTCGGAGGAATCTCTTCCCTAGAAAACGAGGCCTTCGCTCCCGAAGAAACTCGACTCCGACGAACATCATCTTGAGACTCTCTACGCGGAGGAGATCTCGATAGACCAGAACCAGGAGTCTGACAAGTAAGCCGCGGACGGTCAGACATGGCTGCGAAAAGATTAAAATCAAGAACAAGTTACACACACGATAACGCAGAAACCCTAAAATTATTATACATGCTCAAAATTCCATAACATTCAGACCCTCAAAAACTCAAATACAAGCAAAACAGTGGCTTCCTTGATTTAAGATAAAGAACAGGGGCAAACTAGTATGCAAGCATCAAAAGAAGTTCTTCATCACAAACAAGGAACAACAGTAGCAGAGAATTTACAAATCAACACAGCGTAAAACAGTGGAAACAAAGAAAAGAAAAACTTACTGGCAAAAACAGCAGCAGAAGAAACAAACAGTGGAAGCGGGCGTGATTAATGCTAAGGTACAGAGAATTTAAGATCACAGGTTCAATGAAGACTGACAGAGAATTTAAGGTCACAGGTTCAATGAAGACAAACAGAGAATTTAAGGGCTGAAAAACAAAGAATGAAAACTGAGAGAATGTTTAGGAAGAATGAAGTTAATTTTCTTTCTCTCCTTAATATACCCGAAAGAAAGAGAAGGAAATTAATGGAGGAATGGGAAACGTGCCCGTTACATAAGCAGTTAATGCACGAATAAAAGACGTGCCCAAATATCTAGGAGAAGTTATTAGGAGTGAGAAGAATATGCGACGATAGTTTTTCTTCAAGGCACCCATTAGACATTCAAGCCCGAAGAAAAGGGGCAAATTGTGTACACATATATCTCACTATCAGACACGTGTATATAAAAAGATACGTGGAAAGCATGCAGGCCAAAACATCAAAACATCAAAACATGATGCGCTACGAAACACCAAATAAACCCCGAGGAGTTACTTTATCGCATCCCCAAAAGAGAAGCTAGGATCAACGGTGGAGAGAAAGTTAGCTGACACGGACGTGACAGGGGCAGAAGACACTTGTCTGACACGAGCAAACCCCTCAACTACCCGCATTAAACACTCTGAGCAGTGTACGTGTCGATCAACCTGTGGAACGAGCGAGGATGCCTCTGGGGGATCAAGGGGAAAACGCAGACCTCTGCGTGATAGACGCAAGGACACAAGAAGATAAGGTTCCAACGGGCATCAGAGATGGGCCCCACATTCTAACCTTATAAATACCCCGTCTCCACCAAGAAACAAGGGAGGGAAAAATCAGGAAGGGAAGGAGAGAGAGAGATTGCAAGTGTAAGTTAATCATTTAGAAGAGAGAAACATGTAAATCCAAAAGTCATTCGACTATTCGTGTAACCGTGAAGAATATAGTAAAACAACAAACCCCGTGGACGTAGGCCTTAGTGCTGAACCACGTAAACCTTGGTCTTGTTTACATTTCAGCACTTTATATTTATTTAACCCCATGGATCTTTATTTATACGTTTTGCTCTTTGTTTGTACTTATATCCCGTGCGCAAACGCCTCGCATGGAGTTGTTAGATGAGGCTATGATAAAACCGAAGGTTTTGAGCCAAGGAATCAACACTAGGATATCATCATCACAAATCTCTTTAGATGATGATGATAGATTGTGAGCATTCGGATCCCTTCGTAGTTTGTGTGTTCACACCGTTAGACACCATCATTCAACGAAAATTAAGGCAGAGCTAAGTTTTGTGTTTTTCATTTCCCGAAAATTGTTGATGATAGAACATTAAACGGTCTTCTATCAATGAGCCATCAGATCTGGTTGTTAATGAAGCTCACCAAAGGATTCAAAACACAAGGTCCATAAATGAATGAACCTACCGTCAACCCCAGTTAAAAATACGGAAAATTAGTCATTTGTCCGAATATTTATAAAACACGGTTTAAATGGAGTAAAAATTAGTATGAGTGAAATGGACACAAAAAAAAAATAGCAAGGATGAAACTGGATTCATCATGACTTAAACTTAAAAAATAATAAAGATGAAACTGGGTGCATCCTGATGTAAATTAAAAATAAGAAAAAGTACTTGAAAATTGGTAGGATGAAACTGTTTACATCCAGACTATTTTTACATTTTTGTCCATTTAAACAGTATCAAAATCTAAATGTCCTTTCCACCCAGGAATTGTTGATTTTGGTCTTTTTAACCAATTTTATGTTAAATATATCACCAACTTGGCCCCGACTTCAAGGCCACGGCTACATGAAATTGACGAAGACCTGTTTCTGAGGCTAAGAGGACCGTACAACGGCTCTATAATATTAATTTCTGATAAAAATTGTTTGCTATCGTTTCGTCCATTTTTAACCTGTCTAGTTAGGAGCCTAGGGTTTTTATGTGAGGTCTGTTACTAAATGACAAAACGGATCATTAGAAATTAATTTCACAGGACCCCTTATCCTAACTGTTTTTTTCTACCCATTATACCCCTGTTTAATTAGTATTAATTAATCATTTTGGGTGTTAATTAATCCTGTTAGTTGTGATACAACTAATGTAAATGGATCTTCAAAACATCCAACAATTGGAATTTTTTTATTTTCTTTTTTGGAAACACTACCAATAATCGGTTTACGTTCATGCACTCTTAAACCGATTCTGGGTTGGTGTTTCGAAATTTACAGAGGACATACAAAATCGGTTAACGTGTGCATATATAGAATCCGATTATTGTAATCGGGGTTTCCCTAGTCGTATATAAACAGATTATTCAATTTCGTAAGAAAAAAAAAATTCATTCATAGTTTCGTTCATTTTTAAATATACTCCTTTTCGTAGGAATCATGAATGCACTTAGCACGTGCATCAAGCCTTTGAACCCCTAGGAGACCCTTGTGAACGAGTTATAGTCTCGTGAGAGTTTACATATAGATCTACCCACAAACTGTACACAAAAAATCCTAAAACTATCAATCTTCGTCTGAGAAAGCTGAGTCTGATTCACCCACCATAAAGTCCAGGGAAAACTCCGGTATTTTGGATACCATGAAGTGATAGCTTTCATCAAACATGAATGCTTCTCCCTTTTCCTCCAAGTAGCGCGCTTTCACGACTTCGTGCTACAAAAAGACGACACAAACTTACTTTGTTAGTTACAAATTGATAAAAGTATATTACGTAGAATAACCCATAAAAATACTTACAAATTGGGGAAGGGACAAGCTAAAGTGGTCAGCGTTCAAAATCCGTTGTTGGATAGCTATAAAAGAAACTATAAACAGGTTTACGTTCATGCACTCTTAAACCGATCATGGGTTGGTGTTTCGAAATTTACAGAGGACATACAAAATCGGTTAACGTGTGCATATATAAACTCCGATTATTGTAATCGGGCTTTCCCTAGTCATATATAAAACGATTATTCAATTTCGTAAGAAAAAAAAATTCATTCATAGTTTCATTTCATTTTTAAATCTACTCCTTTTCGTAGGAATCACGAATGCACTTAGCACGTGCATCAAGCCTTTGAACCCCCAGGAGACCCTAGTGAACGAGTTATAGTCTCGTGAGAGTTTACATAGAGATCTACACACAAAATGTACACAAAAACTCCTAAAACTATCAATCTTCTTCTGAGGAAGCTGAGTTTGATTCACCCACCATAAAGTCTAGGGAAAACTCCGGTATTTGGATACCATGAAGTGATAGCTTTCATCAAACGTGAATGCTTCTCCCTTTTCCTCCAAGTAGCGCGCTTTCACGACTTCGTGCTACAAAAAGACGACACAAACTTACTTTGTTAGTTACAAATTGATAAAAATAGATTACGTAGAATACCATAAAAATACTTACAAATTGGTGAAGGGACAAGCTAAAGTGGTCAGCGTTCAAAATCCGTTGTTGGATAGCTATAAAAGCAACTATAGCATTTTCGATGACATGATGCCTATCACGGATTTGTTGAAGACTTCTTCTCTTCGGGTTCCCATAATCTTGCCTAAATTTGTCATATATCTTTGCCCAAAAGGTTTCGGATTCTACCTTTACGGGAGAATGATCTACCACTCGACTTTCGGCATACCATGCTTTGATGATTGTCAAATCTTCGGTGGAGTCAAATGATTCCATGCTTGTATGTGGAGGTATGAAATGATTAGTTGTAGGTTATATGGAGTGGGAGTGAATAAATTGAGCAAGTTTGAGGCAAACTGGGTCCAAGGATGAGGTCTTTATATATAGAAAAAGACCCCAACGAATAGTTTTTCCGAAAAAGGTGAAGTAATTGAGCGCAATCGATTGTGCATCTGTAAAAATTGGAATTTCCACCGACAATAATGTTTATATATTTGCACATGTAATCCGATTTTGACTAGAAAAAGATATAGAAAAATTTCATTTATAAGGCTTGAATAATCGGATTACACTGACACCCACATAAATCGATTCCCCGATGAAGCCTCAATAATCGATTTATAGGTGGATTCGTATATCCCGATTGTGTGCATGTATTTGCAAAACAAAGTATCAAGCATGTATAAACTTGTTTTGCCGTAAACCCATTACACACATAATTATAATTAAAACTGTAAGTGTATTAAGTTCATAAACCTCTTAAACCATAATCATCCAAAGAAATAGACCATCCAAACCACTAAAAGTCTTAAAAACTTAAAACTTAACACTAATTATAATATATAGAAAAGAGATCCACATCATGGAGATGCAACATCACTATCAGCACCAGGAGCAACAACAACACCATCAGGAGCATTGGTAGAAGCAGCTGCAATCATTTCTTCAAACAGATTATTCAAATGTCTGTCATGTTCCCTCCGAGCTCTTCCAATGCAAACATATCGGCCAGCGCCAGTGCCTGCTCTAGATGGGTCTCACATTCATATCCGAACTTGTAGAGGCTTCTAGGTACCATGGCCTGGGGTGTCCTGTTAACATCCTCTTGTTGGAGCTCTCGAGAATAAAAGGCTAAGTTCCCGAAGTCCACATCTACAAAAAAAAAAGAACAACAATCGGGTGCATAGGACAACATATGTAATCCGATTCTAACCACAAAAACACACAAGAAAATGAAGGTCCCACACTCGGTTTATATGACGTATATAAAAAACAATTCCAGGATGGGAATCTGAACAAACAATTTCCAAAATTGATACGAACCACGTAAATAAAAACCAATTGTATGAGCACAGATTTTAAAATTAAATAGCACTTATAAACCGATTCTGGTGATGTCTTTTTATATTCTGATTTCAACCCAGTGTCTGTCGATGCTAATCATCCTATAAACCAATTCCTCTGCATGCTCTTCATGGAACGAAGAACAAAACCCAGAATCGGTTATTACGATAGATCTACATAAACCGATTCTGGGTAAATAAGAGATTTTCATTTTCAAAATTGTGATTTTAAACATGTAAAACAATGAATAAATGCTAATAATAGAATGGGTAGATGGAGATTTACCTTTTCTTGGTTGGATCGGAGATCGTTGGAGAAAAAGATAAAAAAATAAATAGATTAGGGTTTATGGATTTGAAAGGATTATATGAGAATAGAAAGTTTTTTTTTTTGTTTATGTTTTTGTGTTTTTGGTTTTTTACTGAAAATAGTAATGGATTAGTAGAAGGATTATTTTTGGGTCTCGATTGATCTTTTTGTCAAGTTTGGCGCCATGGACATTTGTAAAAGTTAGGATTGGAATTTGATAAACCCTAAATAAATTTCCTAGGCCCCGAACTAGGAATGATTTTTAAGACCACTTGTCGAATTGAATCATTTGCAGTGTATCTATTCAAAAATTTAAATTGAGTCAATAAAAAACATAGTGCTTAAGCACTTAAGAAAATTTGGGTTTAAAACAATCCATAGATGGATGATAATCTCGAATCTATGAAATACAAAGGTAATGGTAAATTCAAGATTTCACCTTTCCGTATTATTTTTAACTCCTAGTGCCAAAAATATTATTCATAAGTGCATTTAAAAACCTAAATTTCTTTTTCCTAATATGCTTTAATAAGTTTTCAGTTTCGACTCTATGCATAAAGGAGAGAGAGTTTTGGTAATCTTATGCTAATATCATGTTAGTAAATTAATCGAATAGTCACCCTCTTTCTCATATTAACAGGGTGATATTTTTTTACCGACTCGGCGTCTGAATCTGACTTGGTCCCTGATTCGGCACGAATCAGATGTAAAACGTCTGTTTTTTCGTTTGTGTCAGATCTGACTCACGACCTGAGTCAGGACATTTTTAAGAAAGAAAATAAAATGCTCCTGACTCGTGGGATCAAGTCGCTGACTCATATTTTTGTGTCAATTGAGACAAATCTGATTCAAAAAACAAATATATTAAGTCAGATTCAGATGAGTCAGGTGATTTCAGTCCAATCCCAAAATCACGTAAACGAGATATTACGTAGGATTCCATACTTTTTCCAATTTGATAATGTAAATCCAGCTGATAGTTGGATCCACTTAATAGTTGTATCGGAACTGTTTCAAGTGATAGGGTGCACCCTCAATAAGAGTTAAACTATCTTACACATTCGACGTCATTTATGTGAATAAGAACCAAACAATGACGGATTTGAAACTAATATTTGGGATATATTTCTTTTAGAAAGCTCTACATCCTTACCAAAAACGAGTGCATTCCGAAATGTTGAACCTCAGAATCTACCAGTTTTAATTTTAATGGTTAAAAATCCGTCAATTTTCGACAACTCATTTTCAAAGTAATTGATGGTGGTGTCAAGCGTCTTGGAACACATTCATTTTTGTTAGGAACATAGAGATTTGTAAGAGGATATATCCCCAAAATATCGGTTTCAAATATGTCATTGCTTGATTTTTGTTTACAAAAATAACGTCCAACGCATGAGATAACGTAAAAATAAAAGTACGAGGAAATTCTTTACAAAATGAGAAATAAAGTTCTATCATGATGCTCTTTTTTTTTGCCATAGATCGGAATCCAATTGTAAACATATTTGCTTTCACCGTTACAATCAAAAGCGGAACAAGTTGAGGTTATGAGTGACTAATTGTCCCCATGCATCAAGATTACTAATAGGGGGACACGTTTGCTTGGGGTGTACCAAAATACAAATAAGACAAAACAATATTTATCTTGAAGTTGGTACACCCCAAAGCAAATTTGTACCCCATTAGCAGGCTTTCCATGGAGTTTCTCCCCGTACCTTTTTGCTTCCATAGATTACTGAAAAGTGAAAACTGCTGTTATGTCACTTAAGTGCTCTCATTAGTGAAAGTTAATAGTAACAAAAAAGCTCAGTTAATTAAGGTTTAACGTTTAATAACTTTTTTTTTGATTAGACAACAACGAGAATTGAACTACTAACTTATTATTTGGGAGTTCAACCCCTAGCCAACTGGGCTAATCCCAGTTGGTTAACGTCCAATAACTTGCAACCAACCCATACGGTTCAAAACTTCAAAAGAATAAAACACACTGATGAAGAAAGGATTTGTGAGTGCCTAAACCCGGTTACCGGTTCCACCATGCTTACATATTTATTTCAGTTATAGAGAAAGAAGGACAATTAAAGAACATCATAATAATCAATATCAATCATTCTATCATTCAATACCTGCCCTGTGAAAAAAACAATTATAGAGAAGGTTAGCATTTGCTTCCGGTGGGCAGCTGTTTGGTGTTAAGTTTGGCAACCACTGTTAATTAATTGGTTCACGAAATCTCCATCCTGTTAGCGTCGGTAAGTGTTTACTAAGTAGCTTCCAAATGTACAATTTCATCTTTCTTCTAAACTATAATTGCTTTAACAAAAACAAACATAAAAACATATACAGACACATATTTGGTATCATTATCGAAAAATATTAAAAAGTAGAATGACACATCGCCAAATATCGTGATTATGTCAATGTTTAGGCTTTATCGGTTTGAGATAAGCTAAATCAAAATTGAGAATGGACATTGTACCAGTTTATGTAGGGATGGTACTGACGATGGCAACGAAGAAGCTTCTCATTATCTCCAATTAATATGTTTGGTTTCATGTGTCCCAGTTATGCATACCTCACTGCCAATAAATACCACCTGCTTGAACGGTCTCTCCATTTCACTGCTAATTTTGTAGATTTTTTGTATGATTTTTATGTTTTTCTAAACTCGAATGAAACTGAATTCACCAAAAAGAAACATGGCTGCTAACGGGATACTAGTTTACTGGGGAGATACCGAAATTCATACGAGACTGTAGATGGTAAAATTTGGATAAAGGGTAAAAGTGTCTTTTCAAACCCATAGATAGAATTCAACTCTCATTGAAGAGATCAAGCCCTTGGTCCTCAAGGCATCCTTAGCCACAATTTCTAGTATACGTCCCCGCGAGACACTGCTGGTCGTGATACCCTGATTCCTAGAGCACATCCACAACGAGATACTGCTAGTCACATAGGTTATGTAGAGCGTAAAACGTCCCCGACATACTTATCAACCAGAATCAGCCACAATTCCAGCATGTTTTCGCGAGACGAAGCTGAGTGTGATGCCATGATTCCTAGTATACTTCCTCAACGAGATGTTGCAGGTCATGTAGGCTCTGTAGATGCGTAAATACGTTCCCGACGGACTTATGACCCAGAGCGGAGATTAGCATATTTCCTGTAAGCACGACTCACCCTATTTGAGATCAAAGACTGATTACTAGTACATCATCGCGAGATACACTGGTCATGTCTGCTCTAGGCTCTGACTCGACTTACTGAGGTTTCTGAATAACTCCTAGAACATTCCTGCGAGATACGCTGGTTATTCTACCTCTGAGCCTTTCCGACATACTCCTAGAATATCCTTTCGAGATACAGTGGTCTTGTTGGCTCATCACATGGACACACAGTTGATTCTTAGCACATCTCTGCAAGATACGCTGGTCAAAGACAAGTGAGCCAAAGTCTCTCAGAGACATTAATCAGGCATACAAAGCCTTCTCTCTCTCTCTCTCTCTCTCTCTCCAGGCATACAAAGCATTTTCTCTCTCTCTCTTTGGAAAAATCACAGACAGATTTTTGCGGACGGCCTAAAATCTCGGAGAGATTCAATTATCTCTGCAAAATCTTGGAGAGATTCAAATCTCTCTGCAAAATCTTGGAGAGATTCAAATCTCTCTGCAAAAATCATAAAGAGATTTTTGAGCCGTCCGCAAAATCTCGGTAAGATTCAAATCTCTTTACAAAATCTCGGAGAGATTCAAATCTCTCCTCAAAATCTCGGATAGATTCACATGATAGGCACACGCCTTACCTAGTGCTCAAGCCTATTTCTCAACCTCTCAAATACACACACGGCTAGTAAATTGAGCCTGAACTATATATGGATATCCAAAACATGGTAAACTCTCTTGAGCTCCGCATGCTCAACAAAGGGACCCACAAACAATAATACGGTATTCACATGACATATGTGATCGGCCATGGAGAGAGGGAGATCAGCCTTAGCTCCTCTCACACTCTGCACACGATTCCTAAGGAATTTCATGCCTTTTCACATGACTCATCATAGTCATTCTCACAAATCAGAGAATATCTCTCTATTTTGGCCAAATCGGCTAAAGAGAATATTTCTATCTCAACACATCATCACAAAGGCTGACTCAACTTCACACAAATGGGGGGATATCAATTAGGGTTTTGATCTAGCGGTCTACGACACGTGTGAGAAATACCCGGCTTATTTATTACCGCAAAAGAGAATAAAGGCGGTGGAATAATGAGATAAACTCAACCTCGTTTATCCGTATTCCTGAAGAGACGGGAGAATTATTCCGCATGGCACGAAAAACAATCGTTATCTTCACCGACTTGAGATTTGAGAATTCAACTATAAATAGGTCATCTATTTTCCAAGCTACAATCATCTTTTTCATAACCTCTCAAAGCAATAACTTGTTCTCCGATATCTCCCTTCATATGCTTCCCTCCCTAAGACCAGCCCTAATCCTTCTTTCCTGTGACTGAAACAGCCTTTTAACGGCCACTGTGCGTGGTTTAGGCGAAGAATGTTCGTGCTCAACCTCATGTAACTCACTTTCAGAAACCCTATAATCCAACTTCTAACCTTTCTCAGATTTTAGGTAACTACATTTTGGCGACCACAGTGGGAGGTTGTCCACTCAGTCACAGTTCAAAATCAATCCTAGATCGTATTCATAAATCTTAATCATGGTCACCATCAGGGGAAAGGAAGTCGAGACTTCAAAGAATAACGATGTTGTTGCCAGCACTGTTGGGACTAACACCAACACCGAACGTCCTGTGGTTACGATACGTCCTAATGTTAGTTATGTTGTTACTGAACGTGCTGTTGTCACATAACGTCCCAATATTGATCATGTTGTTACTGAACGTCCTGTTGTTACTGAACGACCTAATATTGGTACTACTGGTATTAATATTGGTAACAAACGTCCTGGTAATCCTAATATGGCTAATGCAAGCACTAAGCGTCCTGTCACCATCCTCGAGCGCCCTGCTGAAACCACCCAGTCAGATCCACCGACTCTGGAAAGCTTGGATACAAGTCATGAACAACTTTATGAAGCACAGAAGAATATGAGAGAAATTCAAATCACAATATTGGATAGTTTGAAAACTCTGATCGAGAAGTCGGCAATCCTTGATTCTTTGCGAGGGAAGTTTCGTCCTTATCAGCACAGAGAACCCGAGTCTTCCAGAAATAATGATAGAGGAAGGCCGTGTACACCGATCCCTATTCGTGATCACGTCAACTACCGTGATAGTGATATTCGTGAGTCCCAGAAAGACAAACACTCACCTGAGTATTTGACCTTGGCATATCTGGAGAGGTTGCTGAATGCTCGAGAAAGAGATAGAGAGAACGCTGATCTGCTACATAGTCATCGTCCTCCTTACCCAGCCGAAATACAACGTATCCCTCTTCTCAGGGATATACGTCTCCGTCGTTCACGCTATACAATGGAAATGGAAACGCCCGTGAGCATGTGTCTCGATTTTTGGAAGCATTAGGAGAACACGAGATAAATCATGTCGTACGGATAAAAGAATTCTACAAGTCTCTAAATGGAAGAGCTTATAAGTGGTACAACAATTTAGCACCAGACAGTGTCGCTAACTGGAATTAGATGGTGGATATCTTTTACAAGAAGTACTTTTTTGTCTCTGAACATACTACCTTGTCTGATCTGGGAAGAATAGTTCAGAGGGTTAATGAGCATCCCAATGATTTTGTGTTAAGATTTAGATCTCAGGCTTTGGATTGCCCTGACCCGAATGCAACCGAATCTCATCTCGTCGAACTATGCATCAACAACTTGCTTCCTGTGTATCGATCCCTCTTCGAGAATCTCGGTTTACAAACCTTTTCTAAACTCCATGATGCTGCAAAGCGATCTGCTTCGTCAGCACCCGCGCTACTGGAGAAACCAAGAATGACCAAAACAGAAGATGAGAATCGAGTCAATCCTAGAAGGGGAAAGCGTTAGTATGATAAACGTGTCGATTTGCATCACTCCGGTGTGGTCACTGAAGTAAGTAAGAGGAAGGGACAGAATCAGGACACCATCCCTTCGAAACGCCCAGCTTATGATCACAGTAATGTCAAAGGCCCTTCAGACTTTCCATGAAAGTATGAAGAAGTGTTAGAGTTGTTAGATGCGTGTGAAAAAGTGAGGGTCTAACAACCTCACCCAATATTTCACTTAGAAATATGTATGAACTAACTCCAATATACTTTCAAGAGAATCAACTAGACAGTCAGAAAAGTATATCAAGGAGTTATATCTCAATTTCTCGATTCAATACTTACTCAAGCAAATAGCAATTTGCGAGTCTAATTGAATACAAGATAAATCACTTACACGGTACCAACGACCAATGTTCAAGGATTAATCAATTTCAATCACAACCAAAGTTTGGATTTACCAATTGATCGATACAACGCACAACCTGTAATATTTCAATTATATAACAAAATATAATGCGGAAAAGAAATAACACAGACACCAGAAATTTTGTTAACGAGGAAACCGCAAATGTATAAAAACCCCGGGACCTAATCCAGATTGAACACACACTGTATTAAGCCGCTATAACGATCCAACAGTCAGGATCGGTGGGATATTTTAGTCCTATATAAAACGGTATCAGCACTTAGTAGAACTGATATCCCCTTTATAAATCATGGAATTCCAATCCAAAACATAACTCCATCATCTGATCTCTAATAACGGTTAACTATTTTCTTAGATTTAGAGCATCTCCAATGCTAGGGGTGAAGGTCTTAAAAAGACAAGACACCTAGGATTTAGCACTTTTCTAACCAAGAATTTATCTCCAATGCCAAGGTCAAGGTAAGGTAAAAGCATGACATGGATGCCATCTCATAAGAAAGGGTAAAGGAGAAAGTCATATCTTTACCTTCTCCATGACCCAAGGTCTTTTGACACATAATCAATTCTTTATTCCAAAATTAATTTGTCTCTAAATTATAGGGTAGTAATATCTTGGCATTGGAGATAAAATTTGAGGTAGAAAGTATAATTTTCATTTTTTTTAGCCACATAGTAATGACCCACAACAAAAAGGTATTAATAGGACCTCCACCTAGGATTACCTTCACCCCTACCATTGGAGATGCTCTTAATAGCACAAGAAGTGCATTTTAAGTTACTCCACGTTGGGGATATGCCACGACCAAATCTCCATTAATGGGAAACCATCCACGACATTCCGCTCGAAACCTTTTTAATCATGGTAACGTCAAAATTAAGATATAAAAGTGGTCCATAAATTAATAACCCTGGTTACCACTTTCCCGCGGCTCTGTTGTTGATGAAGACTTGATTTGATCGGTTGATCCCGAGAGTATCAAGGATCGTACAACGGCTCTATAAAAGTGGTCCATAATGATAGAAACCACGCTCTTCCTAATCGCTATTTGCTCGCACTCTTATGTGTCTAGTGTGAGTAGGATATCTGTAAAGTCAGCTGGGCCAGAGAAAGACAGCTATCTCTCTTATTTTCTGTTCTCTCTCTCCAGTACTCCTCCTTTTCTTTTCTTTTCTTCGGAGTTTTCTGCTTGAATTAATGGAAATTTGAAATGGTGATCATGTCTTAACAATACTAAATTTCAAAGACAAAAAACAACTCAATCGGTGAAAGCTTACAAGCGTTATTAATTTCTTTGGTGGGAGAAATGAATAAGCTTTTGTGATAGAGGAAGGAGAAGATGGAGGTTACCTTGAACAAATGCAAAACAGATCTCATTCAAATCCCATCACCACAAACAAGAACCACAACAGAAACACAAGCACCTTTACACTTAAAATTGATAGAATCAATCCCTTAATTTCAAAATTTCAAACAAAAATCTACAGTCTTCCACTTTCAGTTAAAATCAGTAGATCATCCAAAATCAAACACACCCATATGTTAATCGCAAATACGTTTTAAAAATCAACCGGTTTGAGGTTGAGATACGAAACAAATTGCTTGAACCTCACCCAGCCATCTCCATTGCTCATCAGTGAATGGGTTGCTTAAGAATCTTTGCTGCTGCTCTTGAAAATTAATGAATGTTGAAGAAGAAAACTAATTACACTCGATCCTGATTCCTGGATCGTAATAGTGAGGCCACCTTATATACAATCCATGATCATTCTTCAACTATCCAGGGCCATAACTCATATATTGAAATCTGTAGCCATTTATCCAATTTTTTTAATTTTCCCTATGTTGTCAAACATTTGAGATTCATATTTTCTCCCAAAAAAATAAATAAAAAAATTCATGTTTTTAATTTTCCCATCATGTATATTTTTAACAGGTATCATAAAGAAAAAAAAAAGAAAAAAGAACCACATTTTTCAGTCAAGATTGTCAAAAATAAAATCGAACCCTGAATTTCAAAATCTCAACAAGTATACTGTTGGAACAATATTTATTAATTATTATTTTAATATGTTTTATTAAATAAAATTAATTTATTGTTTTGTTTGTGAATGAAAAACTTATTAGTCCCACATTGTGGAGTTTCCACTTTTTAGTTGTTTTAAGAGACTATATAAGCTTTTTAGTCCCACATCGGGGAATTCCTCTTCTTAAATTGTTTTATTCCATTATATAAAGAAATTCATTGTAAAATCATGGGAAAGGGGTTGCTCTATATTTTAGAGGGACCCCTAAGGGAAAATATTTTATAGCGTTTTTTTAAGCATTCGCGATTTTCCTTAACGGTTTTTTCGGAGTTGCCAAGCTCAAGTTGAGCATCTACTACATATGCTAGTAGTAGGTGTATTAGGGTGTTTTATCCTGGAGATATCCGTCCTGTGAGGGCTATAGCATCACTCTTGAGTGTAGCCGGGCGCTAATGTCTTAAGGACAGCGTGTTGAACACGTGACTCACTCTCTATTTTCCAAAGTTTTGCCTTGTTGCTGTTGCGGAGATACGGGGAGCTTGTTCGTTTCGTCAAAGCAATCAGTTCCATTATAAAGGAGCTAAGTATCAATAACTTTTGCTTATTTGATTTTTCTTTGTTTTTGATTATTGCACCCAACAATCTTAAGACATTATTATTTGTAATAATCGAAAACGATTGATTGGTTTGTGAATCATGGATGTTAATTGTGGAGTGAAAAACAAAAACGAATTTCTGGTCAGCTGTAGAGTTTCAATTTTATCTTTTAATCTAGAAGGAATTTCGATGAACCCTTTTGACACAACGTAGTAGACATCCTGATAGTTACCTACGTAAAATTTCAGAATATTTGGAGTTGTAAAAGTATTTTTTTGATATTTTACAAAACAGAAAAACGTTTCTGAAAAATTCTGACGAGCAGAAAATTGTTGTTAACTAAATTAATTTTTGTGGGGTAACCATGAGTTTTTTTGAAACGCTGATTCAAACGAAGTTTGTATATATAGATGTTATCTTCAAAACTCGTATGTTACTTTCTGATTTGGAATTGTGATTTGTGAATAAAGGTGTCATCTCCGAGGGACATGGCTAATAGCCGCATGTGGTTGGAAACAAATCTTCCAAAGGTGGCAAAGGTGAGAACATCAAACGCAACTCTAAGCATGGTCTTCATGATAAAGGTATATTTCATAAACCTGAATCCGGAATTACTTTAGTTAAGGGTGAGTGTTATGTTTGTAAAATTCCTGGCCACGCGGCAGTAAATTGTAGACAACATAAAAACCTTAATAAGTAGAAAGTTAATGCTAATTTAGTTGAAACAAACTAGAACGAGTTTGGTGGCATGATGTCGGAAGTTATTTTAATAACCAATGTGAGAGACCAGTAGGTGGACTCTGGAGCCACCAAGAATGTTTGTTGAAACAGAGACATGTTCACCTCCTATCATAGGATAGGGGATGTCGAGAAACTTTTATTGAGTAACTCATATGCAATAGAGGTTGCATAAAAGGAAAAGGTCGAGCAGAAGCTCATATCTGTAATATTCTCACATTGAGTGAAGTTTTCAAGCATATGCGAAAATCTTGTATCTTGTTCTGTTGTAGATGGAAAAATATTTAAGATCTTAATTGAATCTGGAAAAATTGTTGTAACTAGGCAATGATTTTTTAAGCAAGATTTATAGGACTTTGGGTCTATATAAGCTTAACGGAAAAACTGATGATGTGAACGTAGTTGATTCTTGTGATATCTTTGTGTGATTGATTGTTTTACGTGGTAGACTTGGAACCGTAAACTTATAAGTCAATGCTTAACTGGATAGAATAGGCTTCGTACCCAAATTTAGTTTGGATTTTGAACACAAAAGTGAAATCTGTGAAGAATCAAAATATGCTATAAAATCTTTTAGCACAAATGTTCAGAGTAATTCTAAGCCTTTAGAATTAATTCAGTTAGGCCTAGTTGACATGAGTTCAACCCAAAACCACTGTGGTAAAAGATGGTTATAACTTCCGTAGATGATTGTACGAGGTACTATCTTGTATACTTGCTTAGGATAAGGATGACGCCTTAGAATCCTTAATATGTATAAACTTGAAGTTGGAAACCAATTAGAAGCCTTGAACATAACAACCGTATCCTTAAGGAGATGATAATTTCCATGTTGATTAGTTCAGGATTACCTGCGGCCTTGTGGGGGGAGGCAGTCCTCTTAACTAGTATATCCTGAATAAAGTACCCTTTTAAGAATCAGATGAAACTCCATATGGTTTATGGAACGGTAGATGACCTTCTTATGAATGTGTCAAAGTGTGGGGGCGTTTGACTAAGATTGTAATTCCTCTTCCTAAAAGAACTAGATTGAAACCAAAAATGTTGATTGTGTTTTCGTATAGGGTATATTGAGTATACTTCTACAAATAGATTTTTGGTTGTGTGTTCTGATTTTTTCTGACATTGGTGTGAATATTATTACGGAATCTAGGGATGCTGAGTTCTTTGAACATGTTTATTCTAAACCTGTACCTCATTAGAGATGTGTTGTTGATCCCCTAGATTTTTTCAAATAGTCAGAACTTTTTTAAAGGAAGATGAAGTTGATGTTGAGCCTAAGAGAAGTAAAATAATTAGACTTGAGACTTCTTATGAAACCGACTTCATAACATGCCTAGCTTAGTCTGAGCCACAGACTTGTAAAGAAGCCTTGATATCTACTGAAACCCCATTCTGGTAAGAAGCTTCATTTAGTGAAATGGACTCAGTCCGTTGGAACCAGACTTGGGAGCTGCTAGTTTACCTCCAGGTTGTAAGACCATGGGATGTAAATGAGTCTTTAAGAGGAAACGATAGGTAGATGAAACTGTGGAAAAATATTAAGCTTGGTAGCTAAAGGCTATAAACTAAAAGAAGGTGTAGATTTCCTTGATTCTAATTCAATTGTGACGGAAATTACTTCCGTTGAGATACTAATTGTTATTGCTGCCATAAAGAACGTAGAGATACATCAGATGGATGTTAAGACAGCTTTTTCTAAAACCGTGAATTAGGTAAAGAAATTTACATAGATCAACCTGAAGACTTTGTAGTGAAAGGTTGTGAATACAAAGTTTGTAATTTGAAAAATCTTTGTATGGTTTTCAAATAAGCACGTAAACAGTGACATGGAAAATTTAATCATGTGATAATGGATAGTGGATTTAAATTAATGAATCTGACAAGTATGTTACAAGTAACTTGTTAAGGATGTCTGTGTAATTGTATGCTTGTATGTTGATGATATGCTTGATACAAACATAGATGTGATCAATTCCACTAAAAACATGCACTGAATGAGAACATTGACTTGAAAGACTTGGGCCCTTTTGATGTAATCTTAGGGATGAGGATTAGAAGATAATCAAACATTTATAAGTCTTAGTCGTTCTCATTATGTTGAGTTGTGCTTAAGAGATACAATCAGTCTGATTGTAAACCTGCTTGTACTTCGTACGATTATTCTTGTAGTCTCAAGAAAAATAAGGGTAGTGGAGTATCTTAACTTGAATACTCAAAAGTTATAGGATGTCTGATGAATTTAATGAACTGTAAGAGTCCAGACATTGCCTATATTGTGAGTAAGTTAAGTGGATATAATTGTAGTCCAGAGCAAGAGAATTCAGATGCACTGAGTAGAGTATTATGGTACCTAAAATACTCTTTTGATTTATGAAAGGTATCTTGTTGTCCTTGGGACTTTATGATGCAAACTGGATAGTTGACTCAGAGGAGTCTAAGTCTACGAGTGGATATGGTTTCACTCTAACATGTGGGTTTGTTGTTGGAAGATTTCCAAACAAACATATCGCTCAATTCATTATGGAATCTGAGAGTATGCGTTAGAAAAGCATGAGAGGGGGCCGAGTGCCTAAGATGCTTTTTAGAAGACATTCCTCTTTGGCATAGGCCTGTGCCAGCTATATCTATACATTGTGTTAGCCAAGCTATAATAGTTAAAGCTAAGAAATAACTAATCTCAATCGGCGTTATTTCCATTGATTGGATAAAGTCCAAGGAGAATATCGCGCAATCTTTGACGAAAGGTTTGTACAAAGAGATAGTTAAAAATGCATCGAGGGGGTTGGGGCTTAAGCTCATATATTAAACTTGCCATGAAGGATACTCAACCTTGCTGACTGGAGATCCCATGATCAAGGTTTCGAATGAGACAACTAATTTGTGGTGGGTAAAGGTAAACACTATCAGAGATTTTCATTCTCTGTCCCTTCCTATGGTGTAGAGTGTGACTGCATGTGGAGGATGACTTTTTAATAAGTCTTAATGAGTTCTATAGTTTCAATTTAAGATTGAAGTGGGGTGTACAGTAACACTCTTTATGGAAACTCACCTATCTGGAGGAGTGGGTCGCTTCCTGTGAGAATATGAGCTGATTCTCTAGAGCATTCTGAGAAACAGGATACGTCCAGGGCCAAAACGGACAAAACGGCACGAGCTTGGCAGCAATCTTGGAGATATCACCTGGTTGTTATCACGAATTACATCAAATGCTAGCAGTTCAAGACATAGTTCACTGTCTTTAGCAAGTAATTCCGGTAATATCTCACTAAGCAAAGGTTCAAGACCTCATGGACACCTCTGCCTAAAATGGTATTTCCTGCGTTTTTTATATGATTTTCGCTTTTGATTAGGGCTGTCAATGGATATTCGATATCCGGTATCCGTTTCCGAACATCCGGATTCCGTTAGGTTAATATCCGACATAACGACTATCCGATATCCGATAAGATTAACGTAACGGATATCCGTTTATTAACATAACGGTACCGGTTAAGGGAGTTTTCGTTAGGTTAATATCCGATACCGTTAGTGTATAACTATATCATAAAATTTTCGGAAATTTTCGATACCTAATACCCTTTAGGTTTACTCTTTAGCCATTTGATTACGTCTCTCCTAAGTAAATATCGGAAATTATCGAATATTAACGGAAATGATCGGAAATTATTGAATATTAACGGAAATTATTGGAAGTTTTTTGTATCATGAGTAGATAACGGAAATTAACGGAATAATATCCGATATCCGATAGCTTATCCTTACCCTTATCGATATTGAATTTTTGAATTCCGACGGATATTATCGGATACCGGATATCCGATAATCCTTAACCTTAACCTTATCGGGATTGCCAATATCCGACGGATTTTTATCCATTGACAACCCTACTTTTGATGATTTTGGTATTACTGGAACTTAGTACCTAAGGGTCACTAAGTGTTCACTGGTTCATGCTTTTTCACTTTCGTGAAAGGAACCTTTAGTCTCACTTGTGAGGAGCTAAAGATGAAAGCTCTCTATACTATATGATTTTTGCAATCCATAGTATGACCCTGGGGTCAACACATTTTTGTGTGAAGGAGAAGACATTGAAATGACTAGTATGATTTCAACACACAGACGTTCCATATGTCTGTTCGATCAAGCCGGATCATGGAGATTGGGTGTTGACTTACCAAGATTTATCTGTGTTTTTCATGTTTTATTGAGGTTTTCATTCATGTGGGGATTGTTGGAACAATATTTATTAATTATTATTTTAATGTGTTTAACTAAATAAAATTAATTTATTGTTTTGTTTGTGAATGAAAAATTTATTAGTCCCACATTGTGGAGTTTCCACTTTTTAGTTGTTTTAAGAGACTATATAAGCTTTTTAGTCCCACATCGGGGAATTCCTCTTTTTAAATTGTTTTATTCCATTATATAAAGAAATTCATTGTAAAATCATGGGAAAGGGGTTGCTTTATATTTTAGAGGGACCCCTAAGGGAAAATATTTTATAGCGTTTTTTAAGCATTCACGATTTTCCTTAACGGTTTTTTCGGAGTTGCCAAGCTCAAGTTGAGCATCTACTACATATGCTAGTAGTAGGTGTATTAGGGTGTTTTATTCTGGAGATATCCGTCCTGTGAGGGCTATAGCATCACTCTTGAGTGTAGCCGGGCGCTAATGTCTTAAGGACAGCGTGTTGAACACGTGACTCACTCTCTATTTTCCAAAATTTTGCCTTGTTGCTGTTGCGGAGATACGGGGAGCTTGTTTGTTTCGTCAAAGCAATCACTTCCATTATAAAAGAGTTAAGTATCAATAACTTTTGCTTATTTGATTTTTCTTTGTTTTTGATTATTGCACCCAACATATACTTCCCCTTTTAATTTACGAATCAAAATCAACAGATCTCCCAAAATCAAACACACCCGGAATACCAATCAAAATAATGTTAAAGAATCAATCCATTTGAGATGGAGATGGAAACAGACGAAAAGGATCCGGTGGAAAGAGGAAAGAAAAGTACAGTTTGGTTGCTTGGGCAAAGTGAAAGAAAGGAAGAAAAGTTATCCGTGAATACCTCTCTCTTCAAATTACTATTGACGTGGAAGAAATAAAACCAAATCACTAGAACAGGTCACTGGACCACCTCAGCATGCGGGTAATAAGCGAGCAATTAGCGATGCGCCAAGCGCGACCGTTAAATTTGTTTGTTAACTTGTTAAGGTTTATAGTCATCCACGTCAACCTTTTGACCAGCTGATTAGCCATCCACATCATAAGCATCTATTGCAACGTCACGGGAAACAGTGCCATGTCATTATATTATCCATGTGTAACATTTAACATGTCAATAAAGGAGAATATCATTTAACATGTTTTAGGCCCTAATGTGCATTTTAAAGAAGTGGAATTAGACATCGCACTGGTCAAATTTAGATTGATTGATTTGCGGGAGATCTTTATAAAAGTTATCCCATCTTTGTAGAAAGAAAAGGGTGGTGGTGGTAGATCAGAAATTCTCCCCAAGTGGAGAATCCTGATGCATGCTAAAAAGTGACAGTGAAATCCAAGAGTTCCAAATTAGCCAGCGGCCAGTAACAAAACCGCGTTGCTGCTAACAATGTGAACAAAATAATTTCCCTCTCCTGCAGCCACCAGTGTCAACTAACAGCGAACAAACCTTTGCTTTTCACTGCAAAGTCGAATCGAATGGTCGTTAGTTACGACCAAAAAGGCAGAGCCGGTTGAGGTTACGGGGGGAAAAATTGTCCCCCCGTAAGTGTAAGTGTTTATTTAGTGGAAGTTAAGAGTAATTAAGGTTGAATGTTCGGTAGAGCTTGCAACCCTTATGGTTCAAAAGAATAAAACACACTGATGAGACAAAGGATTTGCGTGTGCCTAAACCCGGTTCCACCATAATAATGGTAATTCAATATTAATCCTTCCCTATGAAAAAAGAAACCAATACTAATACGTAAAATTAACAACTCAAGAGAACGTTAGGATTTGCTTTCGCTAGGAAGCTGTTTGGTGATAAGTATGGCTACCACTGTGAATTAATTGGCTCACGGAATCTCCATCCCGTTAACATCGGTGGCTGTTTACTAAGCAGCTTCCAAAATTTACAGTTCATCTCTCTGTTTGCTTTAACAAAAACAACCGTACAAGCAAATGAAGACAGAGATGTGTTTCATTAATTTGAGTGACACATCTCCGCACATTATGTCATTGTTAGGCTTTATAGTCTCGAGATAAGCTTAATTTAAGTAGATGGGTAATGAAGAAGCTTCCTCATTGTCTGTTTTGATTCATGTTTCCCAATTGTACGTATCTCGTTGCCAATAAATGCCACCTATCTTGAAATGTCCCTCCTAGTTTTTGTAGCTATCACGCCCATCCGTGTCCCTTCACCGTTTCCATGTCGGTTCCCACGAGCATGAACTAGAATATTAAGCAAAATCCTGCTCGTTTAAGTAATAATTTTTTTTTTCTTTTTTTTTATAATTCGTGATTATTTTTTATTTGGTTGAAAATGATTTTATTCTTCATAATGCGGGGACTCGGAATAGAATCATCCATAAAAGTTCTCTATATCTTAATGTACTAGCTTAGCCGACACTCTAATTTTGCAAAATTTGTCCCTTAATAATGTTGTAACCAAGTGCGCGGTTATTATTTTGTCACAGCAAACACAATATTATTTGTGGTCTCTCGCATCATGATCGATCCTAACCAACAAAAGTACTGCTCCATGCTTCAGTTAGTGACGATGGTGGTGGTAGTTATTTATCAAACAAGACTCTATATATCTAGTTTTGCACATATACTGTTGTCCATAATAATTGCCAGGTGCTCATCATTTTTTATCATCCATTCCATCCCATGATCTGAAAGGTATTGGCAGAACAAATTATTGATTGAACCATGCATTACTTGGTACTACAGCAAGGACAACAGCACAGCCACAAACTGAAAGACAGAGAGAGAGTCCATGATTTTGCATGCAAGTTATTCAGGGGCCATGGTTTTTATGGCTGTCCAGCATTAATCTTCGTAGCAATAGAATCTCAGCCACATCCTAATATGTGGAGCTACACACCTTCAATATTCTAGAGCCGGTTGTTTATGACTGATCCGCTGAGAGGATGCTCTTATGAACGTACGAGGATGATAAAAATAAGAAAAAGCAACCAATGCGTAGTAAGAAGAAAAATTAAATCATAACTTGCTAATTGCATTACCGATGGGAAAAAAACAACAACTAGATTGTCGTATACCCAGATTAATTGGGTATACCAAATGATACGAAATAAGGTCATTTTTAAGTTAAAAAAAAGTCTCTTAACCAAATATTTTTTAAATGACTAATATGTCCTTGTTTAATTAACATTAAATAAGGGTAAATTATGATTAGGTTAACTAATTGAGTTTAGATTAAAATTTTGAAATTATGAATTCAGTAGATTAAACCTTTAACTCGTCTTATGAATTCGATTTCGATCAAAAAAATTGGTTTTGAAAATGTGAAAGGTCGGCAAGATCGACGTTTGAATAAAGTGTCGGCTATGCTTCGTCGGCATGGTAGGCGTTTTAATAAGATGCCGACCAAATACAGCCGGCATGGTCCGTGGATGAAGAAACTGCCGACCCTTTTTAGGCCGGAATGGTCTTTGATTGAAGATTACGCCGACTATCTTGGGCCAGCAATTTTACGGTCGGCATGTAAATATTTTCTACAATGCCGGCTATCATATGGTCGGCATGTACATAATTTTTAAAACTGCCGCCTGACCTGTAGTCGGCATGCTAAGGATTTATAACCTTGCCGACATGTACTTATACCAAACAGAAAACAAAATATGAGAAGATGTAATTCACTTTATTCATGTAATTTTGGTTACTACATTGATTGAAACATAAAACCTAACTCCTTGTCCACCCACAAAACCTACACCAAAACCATCAAGCTTCGTCGGAGGAATCCCATTCATCTCCGGCCTCCATGAAGTCTGGTGCATGCTCCGGGATTTTGTCAATCATGAAGTGATAGCTTGCATCGAAGGCGAATGCTTCCCCCTTTTCTTCCAAGTAGCACGCTTTCACAGCTTCATGCTACAAAAACAAAACACAAACTTACATTTGTTAGTGGTGTTTCATTGGAAGATCAAACAACAAGGATCTCGTAAAACAAACCACAAACATACTTACAGATTGTGCAATGGACATGTTGAAGTGGGAAGCGTTGAAAATACGGGTTTGGAGAGCTAAAAAAGCTAGTATCGCATTTTCGATGACTAGGTGCCTATCATGGATGGCTTGAACACTTATTCCATTGGGATTCCCGAACTCTTGCCTAAATTTGTTGTGAACCCTTGCCCAAAATGTTACGGCATCCACCCTTGCGGAGGACACATGTCTTACTCTAGTTTCCGCGTACCAAGCTTTGGTGATTGCCAAATCTTCATTTGAATCAAATGAAGCCATTGTTGTGTGTAGAGAGCAATTGGGTGGGATAGATGGAGTGTATGATGATATGAGCCTTGGAGAGTATATGCAAATAGTTGTGTGTTGTTTTGTAGAGATAAGTAGTGTATTTATAGGATGGTGCCCAAATTTGGCCGTTATAGTGTCCAAGTACAAGTCAATCAATTCAATTGTACTTGCAAAAATTTGAATTTTGAATCAGCCGACGAGGTTTTTGTTTCCACAATAAGACAATTAAAATTGCCCGGCAAGGTCGAAATTTGTTACCATGCCGACTTTATGACTTGTAGGCATCAGTAGTTGATTTTCTTCTAAATAACCGCTTGACAGGTATTTGGTTACTAGAGTGCCAGCTATGGTATGGCCGGTAGGATATGAAATTTATTGCCATGCCGACCTTATGACTTTTAGGCATCAGGAGTTCATGCAATTTTATATTTAACCGTCGGAATGGTATTTGGTCACTAGAGTGCCGGCTATGATGTGGTCGGCATGGAAAATAATTTTAACCATGCCGACTTTATGATGATTTTAGGCACCAGGAGAAGGTATTTGCTAAAACACATAGTTGGCAGGGTCGATAATATAATACCCTGTCGGCTTCTTAACAACCGGCTGGGTTTTTATCTGATTACCCTGCCGACCCTGGTATGCAAATAATTTCTGGTGTCAGGGACGACAGTCTGACAATTCAAAACCTTGCCGGCCCTGGTGTGGTTGGCACTGTAACTTAAAAAAAGCATTCCGATATAAGTATTTAAACTTTACATAGCTAAACAAACCATTCATTCAACAACTATAAATCCAACACTTGTTGTCCAAAATACGAAAACATGTCCCATAAACCTTAAAAAAATAATATTTGTCCAACCGTTGACCTTAACATTTGTCCAACACAACATAAAGAAATAAACTAGAGCCTGCATTCATTCACCGCCACGACTACGACCATGACCCCGACCCCGTTTAGGAACACCACCACTACTACTACCTTCACCACCACGACCACTACGAGCCCTCTTTTTGTCAGCATTCATCTTGGCTTGTGCTTCCCTCCTGATTTTTTCTTCCCTCTTTACTTCAACATCAGCTTGCTTGAACAATTCATGGGAATCCTCATTGTCAATATTGCAAGCATAGTCAATGTGCTTGCTTTGCTCTTCAATCGACAAAGGCTCTCCTATGTCTTTCGCGCAACACAACACCTTCACAAAGGTCTTCAACTGCTCCTTCTATTTTCAATTAAACAACAAACAATTAATAGAATGATTCGATAATGTAATCTTAAAACAGTAAGAGCAACTCTAAAATACTTACAAAGAACTTAAGACTTGTTGCTGGGTCTTTCGATGCCATCTTCTTGATATGAGCCAGTTCTCGAGCAGTCGGTTTCCTAATCACAGTAGGACGAGCCCAACCCAAGTACCACTTCATGTATTTCTCACTAGCTTCATTACCTTTGGTCACCTCGTCCAAAAGACTCATATCGATTTTACGGCCACGTCTATCGTCCCAATGTTCTTGATTTGGCGCTGGATCGTAAGCGACGTGAATAGTTTTTTGGGACGTGGAGCAGTTATCCTTTAACACAGTAAAGAATGGCTTTTCTTCATCGAAATGAGGTTCTTTTTGGACGTAACCCAATTGTGTCATTACCCGATGTGGATCGTACATTGAATATCAACCATCCGCAGTCATTAAGGGTCCATAGTATAATGCAACTTCATCTTTCCTTTGGATTAAACCTTGATTTCTAGCATCTCGATACGGATCAAATAACACATCATCCGCAGTCAATTTGTCGATGGAGATTCGGATTTTGATAAGATTTTGTGGCATTTGCTTATCTTGAGTACCCTTAAAACTGTACCTTTGCGCTCTTGGCTTATGAACCGCAACATTCGCATCCACTTTGATGTAGGAGTTGTCTTTCACCAAAGAAGGGAAGTGCTCATATATACAAACCTATGCAAACAAAAAGTTTAGCAAGAATCTTATCTTACGAGAATTTTGCAAATATAAATGATTTAGACAATAAAATTACCTGGAAGAGACATATGTTTCCGTTAACTTGCGTAGTGAGTGCCCTAGAACCCTTTGTCAACTCATTGTTCAAGAAGGCGACCACCGCAGTACCCCAAGAATATTCACGCATCTTATCTAAGGGATCCAATAGTTGCATATAACTGGCGTCGACCAAGCTTCCGAAACTGTCGGGGAAGATACATTTGCCCAGTACATATAACAAATAAGCTGACACGGTAACATTGATTCGCACCGGGTTCACCCTTCCTTCCTTATCAAAGATTTTCTTGGTCTCAGATAATGTGTCCCTCAACTGCTTCAGATTAAACTTCTTGGTTAGACGACCTTCTTTCTTCTCAAGCATAGACTCCGTCTCAATCTGATTCCAACTGAATAATTTCTGGCTCAATTTGTAAATATTCTTGAAAGAAAAATCATCATCGAAGCCCTCACTGACTGCTTTTTCCTCAACCTCTAGGCCTAGAATTTGATGAGCATCATCGGTAGTTATCGCCATCTCACCGAATGGGAATAACATTGTATCAGTATCTCCGTAGAACTTCTCACAGAATGCAGATACGGTAACTCTATCATGCTCAATATTCGAACTCTCCACCGCAGGCCACAACCCGGAGTTCTTGACAATCACTTTCACCTCCTCACATTCATCCTCAAGATCCCAAGTGTTAGTCATTGAACATGAAGCTTGGCGCCTCATGAGACGGACGACATGCTTGTGATCCTAAATACCAAAAAACAAAATGAAAAGAAATACAAACACTTGATGCAAATTTAAGATAGATACACACTTGAATAAAAAACAAAGATGGATTGGGATTACTTACAATAGTATTATGGATCGTACATGCCCATGAGTCTTTGTATCCAAAAAGAAGATCTCCACCATCTCTTGGTGTCCTTCTTGGAGGCTCACCGTTTTCCAGTGTAACCATCAAGTGAGGGGGAGGCATGTGGGAATTAGATGGTTTAGTGATAACCCTCTTCGGTCTTCCGGTTTCAGTTGAAGTTGAAGCTTGGGTTTGTTGAACAATAGCTTTACTTTTTTCTCCATATCCTTCTTCTTCTTCTTCCACTGTCTCTTCAACAATTTATTCTTTGATATCCTTATCTTTATCTCTGTTACCATCATCATCATCATCATCATCATCATCATCATCATCATCATCATTACCTCCTCCAACATTAGGCATGTCCTGATCACCATCATCATCATCATCACCTCTTCTACTAGATGTAATTGATTTGTCTTCATCTAGAGTCTTTTCTGAATCACTGGGTTCCAATGGTGGTTCAGAATCATTCGGTACACATATCTTGAGCATTCCTGGCACAATGTATGCTCCTCGATCTGTTGAAGTCCAGAGTTTATCACCAACACGAGGAGGTCTTGAAGGAGGACTAAGAGCTTTCAGAGCTTTCTTTTTTGCCTTTTGCAACCTAAATAAGAACAATTAAGAAAAAAAATTATAAGTCGGCAAGGTCGACAAATATAGCCTTGCCGGCTATAAGAAAGTCGGAAGGGTCGACTAAATAATGCATGCCGGCTAAAAAGCAGCCGACAGGGTATTATTCACATAACCTACCGGTTTAAAACAAAGATGAACACAGTAGATACAAGGATTTTCCACAACACCAGTCGGCAAGGTCCATTACCCACACATTTCGACTTTAAAATTCAAGGCATAAAGAGACACAAAAACTTGAAATACAGCCGGTAAGGTAAAAATTTATAACCACCTCGGTTAAAAAAAAACTGTCGCCGGCAGGGTCTTAGTTTGAATAACTTTCCAACCCTGCAAGTATCAATTACAGGTATTCAACACCCGGCAAGATCTTCAACCTAAGAGCCTGCCGGCGAAACCCTAAACATGAAAAGTCGGTAAGGTCGATAACATAATACCCTGCCGGCCAGATAACTGAAAGTTCAAAGATTGGATTTTTCTGACCTAATTTGACATGCAAACATGAAATTGAAGTACTGGAGTGAGTTTAAGTAGGCCCTTACTTTCTTAATCGCACCATTTCTTCTCTTTGAGTGGGTTCAATTTCTTCTTCTTCAACCGTTTTTTCTTCTTCACTTTCTTAGCAACCAAACTTGCAATTCCAGGGTTGTACTCATTAGGTTTTCGATTAGCTTCTTTCATACGAGTACCCTTACGTCTTGGCGGATCCATTATTGAAGATTAATCGTAGTTTTCGAATCGACGATATCAATGAATTAATCGATGAGTTTTGATGGTGGTGGTGGTGATGGAGCCGGTATAGTTGTGGAGGAGAAGAAGAAGAGAAGAAGGAAGATGAAATGAAAAGATTAAAACTGATTTAGGGTAATAGGTTTATAAGGAGTAAGGGTATTTTTATAACTTACCCATTAGGACTCCCCTTAAAATACTTCAAAAGAGTCCCTTTAAAATTGGGTATACCCCAATTAATATGGGTATACCCCAATCTCGCCAGGTTCCACATGGAGGAGTCGGTGTACCAAGAGGAGGCGAGTAAGCACAACTAATTTATCAACGCCCTAGTGCAGTGGGAAAGTCATAGAAAGATATACTAATGCCAAGCATCAAGTTTTTTACCTGATATAGAGAAAAAGAAGTATGATTAATATTTAAGATTAAAACTTGCCAGCACCCATCCGAGTCCAACGCTCTAAAAAAGAAAGATTTTTTGGGGACCATCTCTTTTTTTGGGGATCATTATCTTGTTTTGGGTAGGACATTTAGAAGTAAATCTAAGTCACCCCTTATCTCATATTTATATTAATACCAAAACTACCCTCCTGATTATTTTTGTGTAATGAAGTGTAATTAATCATTGATCAGGGTCAAATTAATAGATGATTTTTTTTAAAAGAAGTAGAATTATTGAGTGATTCAAGTAGTGGAAGAAGAAGAAGATGGAGAAAAAAATTACTTTGAGATTGGTGAATATGGAGAAAAAACATCATTTGGATATCGAGGTATGCTGGTAACTTAGTTAATGTTGCTATAAATGGCTTAAAATATCTTCAAAAATGAAAATTATAACAAAAAAATTCAACTAGGTCAACAAAGTTCGATTATATTATATGAAGAACATGTAACCGAACTTTCTGCAAATGCAGTTCGGTTAATAAATCCAAAATACACAGGTAACTGAACCAGACCTTTAATGGAGTTTTTGTTTGTCGGCTAGCTGATGAAAAATCAAATGTAACCGAACTACTATGCTTGAGTTTATAGAGTTTTGTTCGGTTCAGTCGACTCGACCACGTTGTAGCCGAACTTTAAACAACAGAGTTCGGTTGGTTCGCAAAATCTGTACGAACTAGTGATTCAGCCGAACCCTTAGTTTTTCCATGCACTTAAATTCTATAGGTTCAGCGTGATCGCAATGTTTATAAAACATTGCCGAACTCTTCGTTCGATTAGCAGAAAAAATTGCGACTTAACCGAACTCATTATATAGGTTTTCAGAGTAAAGTTCAGTTAGGAATTTATTTTTGCGAGTTAACCGAACTCAACATTTGGCTATACAGAGAAGAGTTCGGTTTTGATTTTTTTTTTTGCGACTCAACCGAACCCAGGTGTTCGGTTAGGAACAAAAAAAAAACTTAGCCGAAGTGTTCTTCGTGTTCTTCACCTTAAAAAGTTCGGTTGTAAATTAGGTTTTTTTTCAAAATTATCCTAACCGAACTTACTACTGTAACCTCTATATCCAACCTATTTTGATGACTGCTAGCTTCTAATTTCAATCAAAAACGAATTAGAAATAATGGGTTTGTGGGAAAATACTTATGGACGGGTTTGCTTACAAAAGATTGATTAATCGACGATGAAAATTCAATGAATCGACGACGATGAAAATTTGATGATTTTCATTAGATTTGTATATGATTAGTTTGGATGATCAGATATTGATGAAGAAGAGAAGAAGAAAATTTGTAGAGTAGAGGAAGAAGAAGCTGTAGATTAGTTATAATTTTAATTAGGTTAAAGGGTAAACTAGTCATCTCCATCTTTTAGGACACCCCTTATAACCATAGTGAAGCTGACCTAATCAAATCATGGTCCCAGAAAAAAACAGTGGTGCCCAAAAAATCGTTCAAGAAAAAAAAAATCAATACACAATAAAACATTCACACACCTTAAGCGAGCCAGGCCCAACTTTCTTAAGTAGCTTTGAAAGATTAGTCTTCGTCTCCTGCCTTTTTTCTTTTTTTTTTTTTTTTTTTTTCTTGTTTCGTATTTCACAGTTCACCACCCATGTCATTGCAAACTCCAACTATTGTATTTTTCAATGCGATCGAAACTTACCAGAACCATCCAGTTCCAATAAAAAGTTGCAGCAAGTTGTGGCGTTAATGTTCAAATTTTTTGTTAATCTTTAATTACAGGGCTCACAAATAATGCTTGATGGGCTTGGCAACAAGGAACTTGATTTGGGTGTTGTCGAGGGTTGCGTTCAGCTGTGACTTGTTGTGTCTTGTGATGTGAGAGAGGGGAACAGGATCTTTCTTTTTTATTGTAAAAGTTGGCGGTTCTTTTTCTTTTGTGGTCATTCGAAATTTTGAGATGGAATATCTTCTTATCTTAGTGTTTGTTGCAGAGTTATCTTGGATCCGATTCTACTGATAGTGGATCAAAGAATCGGAATAAAACCATCCCCATTACAGATTCTTTTATGGTTCAACGTACCATAATCAAACGCAAAGGTTTATACGAATCATACCCTACTTAATAAAAACCTTATTTCAGTCTCATTATTTCTTCATCAATGTGTGGCGGTACACTAATAAGCTGCTAACGAGCTTGATCATCATAATTTCTGCTGGTTGAAAATGGTAATTTTAAGTTTATTTAGTTCTTTTTGGCATATGATTTTTTATACTATATGTTTATTTCGTTTAAGCTTTTAACCAAAATGTATCGGTATGGAGCAGAACTATGATCATGGGTTTGACACCATCCCAGTCTCGGCAGGACCTTGGGGAGGTCAAGGTGGAGGAAGATGGGATGATGGTGTACACACGGGCATCAAGCAGTTGATAGTCACTCATGGAGCAGGAGTTGATTCCATCCAAATCGAGTACGATGACAAAGGAAACTCAGTTTGGTCTCCTAAGCATGGTGGTAATGGTGGCGAAAAATTGGACAGAATCATACTTAAGCATCCAGACGAGTTTCTAATATCAATTAGTGGGTATTATGGTAGTGCCACTAGTTTATACGGTCCGGTGTTTATCCGATCCTTGACGTTTGTAAGCAATATGAAAACATATGGACCATTTGGTTCTAACCAACTAGGAACTCATTTCTCATTTTCAATGTCAAATAGCAAAATTGTAGGATTTCACGGATATTTTGGTTGGTATCTGGATGCGATTGGAGTTCACATGCGACAACTGTTTGTATACCAGGAGCCAATTCCATGCAAATCTATAGTTCCATCACACAATCTTGTTGCAACCGGGACAGAGACTGGGAGCAATAATTTAGGGTTCAAAGTAGTCCAGTGGAAGGTTGACGATGAGGATGGGTATGTCAATAACGTTCGCGCTTTGCAACAAAGTGATAGCAAAAACAACAGCGTTCTCTCGTTGCAACAAAGTGATAGCAAAAACAACAACGTTTTTGCGTTGCAAAAAAGTGATAACAAAAACAATAACGTTCTCGCGTTGCAACAAAGTGATAGCAAAAATAACGTCAAACCGAACAAAGTTCTAATAAGAAATTTGAGCAGTTCGGAAGCGAGCGAAGGAGCACCAAATGATATCAAGGTGGTGGATAACTCTTCATTGCCCACATTCACTTCGATTTAGTTAAGAGCATGTAACTTAATGTATATGTTTCAGGTTGTTCCTACTTATACTGAGAAAGGTGTTTCAAGTGTTCTGACTTACGGACCTTGGGGAGGTAACGGTGGTACCATATTCGATGATCGAGTTTACACCGGAGTTCGACAAGTGAACTTAACGCGTAGTTCGGTTCTTGTTTCGATAAAAGTTTTGTACGATAAGAATGGTTTAGCAGTTTGGGGAAGCAGAAATGGTGGAGCTGGAGGAATCAAATCATATAACGTTCGTTCTAAACTCGGTCGATGTTTTATTAGCGCCTCTTCTCAATTTTCTTATATGTTTTCTTTTGTTGCAGATAGTTTTTGATTTTCCGTTCGAGATCTTGACGCACATATCAGGCTACTATGGAACAGTTATGTACATGGGACCAACAGTGATAAAATCCATAACATTTCATACCAATACAAGAACTCATGGACCATACGGTGATGAACAAGGAACACCATTTTCATCCAACTTGAAACAAGGAAAAATTGTAGGATTCCATGGAAGGAAAGGATACTTTGTAGATAGTATTGGGGTTCATGTCAACGAAGGGAACTTTTGGATCCCAAAACGTGCCGGTGCTTGTAGTCCACCTGAATTGCCAGTAGCCGAGATGGATAATCCACAATGGTCTAATAAACTAGTACTCGCAAAACGAGGACAGAAAGAAGAGGTAAGACTAAGCTATCACATACTTGAAGTAAGCTCCTGAGTTCAGTTGCCATACTTCGACCTTGAATTTACATTTTTCGATTTGTAGGCAACATATGGAGTTGTAAAAGAACCGGCTCCATGCGGACCAGGGCCATGGGGTGGAGATGGAGGCCGACCATGGGATGATGGAGTGTTCACAGGAATCAAGAAGATATTTCTGACAAAAGGAGAAGCCATTTGTTCTATACAGATCGAGTACGATCGAAATGGACAGTCTGTCTGGTCTACACGGCATGGAGGCAGTGGTGGAGACACCACCAACAGAGTAAGCACATAAACTTTTTACACTGTAAGATGTATAATGTGCAAATTTAGTGTTTTCTAATGAAGGGTTTTCTGGCAGATAAAATTTGATTACCCACATGAAGTGATTACTTGTATAAGTGGATATTATGGTTCCATAAGCAAAGATGAAAGACCTAATGTTATAAGATCACTTACATTTTTTACCAGCAGAGGTAAATATGGACCTTATGGTGAAGAAATTGGAACATTTTTCACTTCAACTATAACTGAAGGAAAAGTTGTTGGACTCCATGGAAGAAGCAGCTTGTATTTGGATGCAATTGGAATACATATGCAGCATTGGTTAGGTCATGATGATCGGCGACCTCCTAAATCATCCGTCCTCTCTAAATTTTTCTATTAGTCGGTTCGACATAAACAAATGTGTACCGGATCCCGTTGGATCGGTGCCATATTGATAAAGGCAGGCGTATTCCTGATGTAAACATACAGATTATTTTCATGCAAATTCAGCTCTTAAAACATGAAGTCGTATAACACTTATGTAAACTTGATGTATGCTCGGCAGCTAAATAATAAACCATGTATGCTTTTAAGTATGTGATGAATAAAAATAAATTCTCCTACTAATACAAAAATATTTTATTATTTTCCTTGGTTTATTTGTTTATCTATTTTTTGGCAAATTTATTAGAATTAGAATTTCCCAATTTTTAGGATAGACAACCATCCAAATTGTTCCGTCCCATAAGTGGTAACAAGCTATACAACATTACAAAGGAAATTATAAATAATAAGAATTTTAAATAAGAGCAAATTGAAATACAATACTTAGAGCATCTCCAATAGAGGGTGGATTTATTTATTTTAAGTGACACATAGGATTTTAGGCCCCCGTTTGACATAAATCCATCTCCAATAATAGGGTCCTACAAGTTAGGAGGGATCAATTACTAAATATGAAAGTGTTCAAGAAAGTGTTATCTACACATCCGGTTGCACCTCCACGTCATGTTTTAACTAATTTTCTTTTAATTCTAAGGGTTGAAATTCTCACTGTTGGAGGTGGTTTTTTAGATTTGAGGTCCTATATTTACTCTATGTGTAGACTCCACAAATTAAAGGACTAAATAAAAAATCCATGTAAGATTTTTTGCGCATTTTCTTGAAGATGCTCTTAGTTATAATAGTGAAAAAATCCGGTATCATCAGCTGGAATCACGACAATAAAGACCTTTTCAACACCTGCCGAAAATATTCCTTAGAGCATCTCCAGTAGTAGGTAGAAGGTTTATATTTTAATGACACGTAGGATTTTACACCTTCATTTTAACTAAATCCATCTCCAACAATAGGTCATACAAAATAGGAAGGATGAAATACTAATTTTGAAGGTTTTGCAGAAAGTCTTATCTTGATATTCGGAAAACGGTTAAGATTTCATCATATAAGATTTTCTAAGGGTCAAACCTATATACTATTGGACATGATTTATTAGTTATGAGGTCCTATATTTACAATATATTCAAATCCTCCTAAATAAGGGTCTTAATAAAATTTCCACGTAGGATTTTTAACACCCGCTATTAGAAATGCTCTTAGTGTATTTTCAATGGCACACCCTTAATTTCCTAATAATTAGGTCACATAGGATTTTCCTAGTTTTTAATAAAAATCTTTCTCAAACGGGAATGTGATCATTGTGATGATTGAATGTAAGGGTGATACGTAAAATGTGATTATTGTAATGATTGATGAACAAAAAGATCTTCACCACCACCATTGAACCCTTCACAATCTAAAATCTGTCTCAAAACGAAAATGAACACTATTAAAATATCAAAGGATAATAACAAACCATTAAAGAATGAAAAGGATATTTGTAACTTCCATTAAAATATCCAAATAACTTTTCTTTTTATAGAAAAGAAGATACATTAAGAACTTAACTAGATACATATAAAGGAGTATTTCATGAGATCTCCAAACTCGTGAGTGGAGACTCGATCCGCTGACCTCCTACTTGAGAGTCAGGCTCCTGGCCAACTGGGCTAACCTCTGATGGTAAACCCAAATAACTAAACCCTCATCAGAAAAATAACACAGATGAAGATATAAACTAGTAAATAAAACTCGCATAACTGGTAAAGAAGAAATACCTCTGCAACTTCAGCAATTGTGGTAGGCATAACCATCAGTAGGTGTAGGCATATGAAAAGTAACTGGAAGTTCAAGATGTTGGTTTCTTCTTGCATTTCTTCTCTTTATGCAACACCTTCGTATCAACTCTTCCACAAATCCGAACACATCTAACGCAAGTCCTGCACCAAAACCTTCTATAATATCACCAGCTGGAATCACAACAATAAAGATCTTTTCAACACCTGCCGAAAATATTCCTTAGTGCATTTACAATAGGACAACCTTAATTTCCTAATAATTAGGTCATGCATGATTTTCCTAGTTTTTAATTAAAATCTTTCTCTAACGGGAATGTGATAATTGTGTTGACTGAATGTAAGGGTAATATGTAAAATGTTGATCATTGTGATGACTGAATGATATTTAAGGTAGTTACACTGACATCCTCAAACTCATCCTTTAGTTTTAGAAGTTCTTCCTAGGGATGTAAACATTCTAATCACTAGTATCCATGGTTATTAACGATTGGATTAAATATTTAATTTTCAAATTAAGGACTTAATAGGTTCCTAACCAATGTAAAGAAATTTATGGTTGGAGATTATCTCTATGTATGGCTAGACCACCAGCAGCTCCTACAAGTGGAAAGAGTGAATGATTATAGAATATAGATCGGTGGAAAACCTTTTCCACAAAATCATTTTTGTTTTTTTGTTTCAGATATAAAAATCATATTGGGGTTTTCCTCAGCTATGATGTTTTTTAGATTTTTCCTAGTCACTATGGGTCCTGGACCTTGACAGTTCCATGAAACAGTTTTAAGAAATTGTCAAAAATAAGAAATTTGAGGATAATTAAAAACCAGCAGAGTGTTAAGAGGGTAATTACTAACATGCGCGCAGTTCTTAGTGATATCATTCATAGTCAGGCATAATAAGAAGTAGAAGTTTAAAGATACACTAATGAAGATTAAGAAAGTATTATTTGGTACTATTGATCTGATTATTAGATATAGTGGTCGGAGTGAGCAAAACACCTTATGAAATAGCCTGATTATCTCTTTCCTTCGCAGCCATATTCATCATCTTTGCACATGTGTTCATATTTTTAAGTTTAGAAGCTTTGGTATTTTTAGAACTAGGGTTAGATTTTGTATATGACCCCAAATTGAAGATAGGTGTAGATGTTTCAATTGTCAAAAGATTCTGATGATGAGGCGAGACAGTTGCTGATTGCTTGATTTTTTTTTTTCTGGTAGGGATTTATTGGAGAAAGTTGAATCGCTGCTTGAAAGGGGAGATTCCGGTTGAGAGAGAGAAATAGTCTTTTTTTTTTAATTTTCCTGGTCCACTTTCTCGTATTTGGAACCAACTCAGAAATAGGGTAGTGGAGGAAGTCCTATCTATCAGCCTGAGTGGAAGAATCCAAGGGTGAGGGAGGAGGAAAGAAGGATGAGAATGGATGGAAGAATATGACTCCATCTCAGACTTTAGAGTTTATTGTAGCATTATTAGCTGGCTTGGCAGTTACAGTGCCTGCGAGGAATTTGATAATTAGATAATACAAGTTTTTCTTATTAATCTCGTTATTAGGGCGACTGAGTTGAGCTCTGCAACTCGGCGAAAAATTTCGTCCCTGAATTTCTTTTCAGTACATCATCTTCATTGATTCGGGTGATAATTAGATCGTTGTTCTTGTTTTAATTCTTATGGCGGGTTCCGTGAATAATACTGGTTCATGTATAGAGATAAATCTGATATAATATGTTGAATAATTCAAATTCTAGTTCTGTTTCTGAGGTCTTCAAAATCTCAAATCTGAGAATAATTTTGTTTAGAGGAATTTTAGTGCTTCAATTTATATCCCTGATAAGGTGATTGATGAGAGTCTTAATGAGTGGAGGTTTAGTTTAATTGATTGTTTGGATTTAGTAAAGATTAAGCTGGCAGTAGCTGAATCAATTTTGAGGAAACAACGGAACCTAAAAGGAAAATGTCAATTTATCCCTATTGGTAAAGGTTTCTTCATCATTAAGATAAAGAATGGAGAAGATATGAATTTTGTATATGAAGACTTTTGGAAATTTGAAGCTCAGCATTTGAGATTAAGATATTGGGAATGTGATTTTAAACCTGAATTACAGAAAACTTCTAGTGCATTTGTATGAATGGATGATATTTTCTAGGGCTGCACAATGGTCGGTTGGTCCGGTTTTATGGCAAAACCGTTGACCGAGCCGACCATGTACCGGTTCTCAGTTTTCCAACCTTCACCGAGACGACCAATAGACAAACCGATCCGAGTAGGCTCGGTCGGTTACGGTTTTTAGCCGGTTTCTCAGATCTCTTCATTTTAATTACTTCGAAACACACATAAATGGGTTACAAGGTCATCAGTATTAGACAAGGAATTTATCGACATGACATTGGAATACATCAACAACATCAGGAGGATGAGATAAAGATATTCAACTAAAGAATTTACTAAACACAAAATTATAAAATTGCAGATACCCATTTATTATTGAAGTGGAAGAAATCATAAATTATCAAAGAAAAACATGAATCAAGCAATCATTAACCAAACTGATTAACACCATTATAACCCATAGTTCAAAATAGAAGGAAAAACCCCCTAGCTGTTTAATTGAAAATAAATAAATTAGAACCCTAAATCTCTAATAGTCTTAATCTTTAATATTTTTGTTTCTAGAATCAAAAGGTGATGGTGGTGCTGTTAGTGGGATGTAGCATTTAGTGATATTGGTGACGGCGGTGGAACATGTGGTTTTGGTGGTGTAGCCGGTGGTGGTGTTGTAGGGTGAAAAGAAGGAAGAAGAAAAAGAAGCAATCAAAGAAGGAGAAGAGAAGATGGTGATCGTGGTGATAACTGGTGGCATCCACTGTAATAGGAAGAGAGAAAAAAAGTGAGGCAGAGGCGAAGAGGGGAGGAAGGCGTGAGAGAGTACTGCATAATTTAGGGTTTAGGTTAGTTTATGTTTTAGGTAAAGAAATGAAGAGGAAGTAGAAGAGTTGCAGACGACATATCGGAAGTGTCGTTCTCAATAACTCTAAGCTGAAGAACATATAGCTGCAGAGAACAGTCGCAATCATTGTCTTATATTTAAACTGTTCTGTAACACTCCATTAGTCACGTTTATTTTCAGTTAGGAACACCTCTTGTAACAGTGACTTCTGTAACACCAATACATCGTTGCAGAATCACATTTTCTTCAATAAAAAAACCTTTTAAGTCATGAGTTATTATTTTGAGCGTGTTTTCACCATGAAAAGCTAAACTCCAACAGTGGGACAACGGAGGAAGATGTATTTCATCCATGTGGTAACTTAGTTAATTCTTTATTTACTTTTTGCATCGATTTTAATTGCATTAAGATTTCGATTAATTACTTGTGACTTTACATGTTTAATGGAGCATGCTTAGCCCTAGGGATTCTTGATGCGCCATGCTTATAATCTACACGTAATATTTTATGGAATCTACGTTGGCAAAGAATAAAGCTAATATTTGTTGTTTTTTTGAGCTATAATTGCGATTAATTTCTGAACTACTTGAATATGGAAAACAGTGAAATCCCGAGTCTCAATACCTCTCGATATTGTGACAATCATGTGTATATATTTTCTTTGTTTTTAGTATTTTTGTCTAAACTATAATCTTCACAAGTCCGAGCGAACGATATCTTATTTACCACTATACAAAATCTCATAAGTTCTTCAAAGGAATACGAGTTTATCTCAATATTTCTAGACTTCATAGTCTAGCCTAATGAAGTTGACTCCAATAATCTAATCAAGCATACTTAATTAAATTTTAGAACTAAAATATGACAACCAAACTTGACATGCCAACATTTGATGGGTTCAAACGACCGAGCAATGCCTTAATAGGGATGATTCACTATCAAATGTTGGAAGGCCACAAAAATTGGTAGGAGAATTTCCCTTGCAGATACTGAAGATCCGGCCAGTTAAGTTTGGGTGAATACTAAGTATTCAAACCAAATTAATCTACTTTATTTCTTTCTTAATTTTTGTACTTCTAGTATAAATATATTAAAATATATTAGTCTCATACTCATAGGGATAAGGATCACACCTTATATGACCAGAAAAACATGCATCGTTAGAGCTTGATCATAAATTCCTCCCATTAAAGTTTTTTTTTTCTATTTAACAGTCCTTTCCAGTATTTTTCGTGCATATGGTAAGAGCAACTTCAACAGTTTAAAAAGTCAAATTTTTATATGCCACGTAAACTTTCGGAGCATCTGTGGATGTTCTGAAAATTCATGATTTGTTACGCCACATGAGATTTTAGGACGCTCATAATAAAATTTTGACTTGTAATGGGATAAATCATACAAAATATATAATAATGGCATGGAAAGCATTTTTTTAATAAAAATGTTTTATTTAGACTTTCGTTTAAACTTCCATGTCATCAATAAAATTATATTTTTTACTATTGTTTAAAAAATATAAAACAAAACTATATTTTGTTAATTGATTATATATACACATGTGAGATCCCATGATTAAATCCTCATGTATTATTGGAAATAGTCTAACCGATCCATAAGGTTTATTTTTGCCGCGTATGCACCGTAGACCTGCATATAAGTTTTTTAACACCCGTTATTGGATGTTCATAGAGTAAGCACCATGACACGTAAATCTTCCACATCCCTGTAGGAATTTTAAGTGATGTGGTAGAAGATTTGTAGACAATTGTGTGGAGGGGAAGACTTCATTATCATGTGCCGGAAGTTTGCAACAGTTGATAAGAGAAATTTTCCTTGCAGATACTGAAAACCTGTGTGATTAAGTTTCGGTGGATATGTCACAGGACGATTTTCTCTCTCATCAATAGGATGATTTTACTTCTCGTCACAGGACGATTATATTTTCATATTAACTCTAATTTTTTTTCTCAAGCTTTGTGTTTTTGTTTTGCAGTTTTGTTTCTCTGTTTTCTTGGCATCTTCCAACATCAACATTTTTTTTTTTTTTTTACAAACAAGATTTTATGTTTTGGGGGTACTGAGCTTCAAAACAATAGAAACATCATCAGAGCAGACTTCAGATCCGGATTATGAAGATCTAGCAGACAAGATGGCATCATTACTGCATGCTAAAGAAAAAGCTTTTGAGGTGCCAGAAGATCTAGTGGAGACGACTAGAGATCACAAATATACTCTGATTATCACCACTGTCACAGGAAGAGAATATGGTATTAACATTCTATACAACATGCTCCAAAGATCTTGGAGACCATCATGAAATCTAGAAATCCAAAGTTTTGGGAAAGCAATCTATCTTGTTCATTTCGAACTTGGTTGTGATTACAACACAGTGATTACAAGATCACCATGGGGGCTAAATGAGGATCTTATTTTAATGGAAATTTTTGATCCTGACAAACTTCCTTCAGATTACGAGTTCAAGCATGCTGATTTCACTATCCAAATCCACAGGCTATCTATGAGCACACAATCAATATGGTGGAATTCCTAGCAAGTAAGATTGTCACTCCTTATCCTATAAGTGCTGCTGAAAAAGCAAAATGGGGAAGTTTCGCCAGAGTTAGAGTGAGGATTAATGTTACTGAACCTCTACGGTAAGAACTCAACTTCATCTTACCATCCAAGAAGAAGTGTACAGTTCAACTAAGGTATGAAAGATTACCCAGAATCTGTTTTTTCTGTAGAAGATTTGGTCATATTATGAAACAATGCCCTGAACTATCAAGAGAATGCGAGAAAATGAGTTTCTTTTCCCCAAAAACATTCATGGAAAAGATGCAAGACATGAAGATGGACCATTTCACTGAGGAGATTAATGCAAACTTCAAGCCAAAAATCATCCAAAGTATTCAGATCCCAAAAGGAAATAAAGATCAACAAGTTCCTAATCATGATAGAGATGATAGCAGAAGCATAAACCCTAGTACCATGACCAGTCAACCAGCTACCAAAAATACCTCCCCTAATTACTCCTCAGAAATAGCCAGTCAACCACAAAAGATCCCAGTTTCCTTACCTGCAGCTACGATCAAGGAAAATTAGGTAACCCCTAAAAATCCTCTCAATCTACATGCAAAGGAGAATCGTTCTCCAAATCTTCCAGCTATGTCATCATCCCTCCACTCAGCTAAAAAAAAGAGACAATATTTTGACTATTTCAGAATCTACCCAAACACAAAATCCCAGTACCCGCCAAAACATACCCATTACCTACTCACGAAAAAAAAACCCATTATCAACCAGAAAAGCTCCACCCTGATAAAAATCACTTCCCCCCTCCTCACCTGAATACTTCCACCCCACATTAAAAACCCAAAGAAACCAACCTTTCCACAAACCCAACCATACCCATCTTACCTACAAACAATTCTCAACCACCAATACCATCCAACCTAACTTTTGAAACTGCTCAAATCTCTTTGAAGAAGCCGATATAATAGAAAAAGCATGCAAAAAACACTCAGGAAACTGAGAATTTGAACAACACGATCCATTCTGGAAGCAAAAGGAAATCTGATCCCTATGGATTGTGATCCACCACTAAAACAATTTTGCTCTACACAATCAGTGGCTGTGGCGACTTTCCCCCAAAAGTCGCAAGGCAGATGTTAATACAATCCTGGAACTGTCGTGGCCTGGGGAATGAGGCGACATTTCTAACCTTAAACTCATTCATGCGAAGCTGTAGTCCAAGTATACTATTTCTCTCAGAAACTAGACTAAATGCATCAAACAGTGAAAAAATTTACAACTCTCTTAAATTCAGAAACTTTGAATTTATAGCATCCAATGAAAGAAGCAGAGGTCTAGCGCTTCTTTGGAATGATAATGTGGACATTACAGTGGTATCTAAATCTTCAAACTGCATTCGCTGCATTGTGGAAGCTAGACTATCAATACCAAGATGTGAATTGCTATGTGTATGGCCCACCTGCTCACCCACAAAGAAACGATTTTTGGAGGCAAATAAACCAAGTAATTGCTGATATACAACACCCCTGGTGCATGATCGGAGATTTAAATGCTCTAATGCATCATTATGAAAAACAAGGAGGTTCCGCAAACACAGAATCAGTTGTATGGAGTTTAGAAAACTGGTTCAAGAAAGAGATGTCATTGACCTAGGCTATGCAGGGTCGGAATTTACTTGGTCCAACAATGCTTCTCAAAACACTCTGATATTTGAGAGGCTTGACAGAGCAGTGTGTAACTCTCACTGGAAAGTTTTATTTCCGGATGCAGCCGCGCTTCACCATTCAAGAATCGAAAGCGACCACTCTCCTATAATACTCAACACTATGAGGAAGCCACCAAAAAGGAAACCTAATTATAAGTTTGAATTTTACAGGATTGACCATCCACAGTTCAAGTAAGTGATGCAGAACAATTGGACCAACACTTCAGGAGACACTTTTGAAAGATTACAAACTCTGGGACAAGGCCTATGGAAGTGGAGCAGGAAAACTTTTGGAGATGTCAGAAGGGAGATAGAAATGGAGAAAAAAAAGCTGACTGATCTGCATGCATCAACAACTTGAGTGACACAAGAGAAGTAGAAAAAAACATTTGTGATAACGTCATCAGTTTAGAGAGAAGAAATAGAATGTTCTGGCAGAAATGTAATAAATCTAAATAGATTCCTTCAATCGATAAGAACACTCAGGTATTCCATGTTTTTGGTATTCACAGGAGAAGCAGAAATAAAATTATTTCTCTCAAAACCTCTAACGGTGAGTGGGTCTCTGATCATGACAAAATTAGAGATATACTCGTTACCCACTTCCAAGACATGTTCACAAAAGACTCTAATGTGGACTCTAGCTCTTATAATGTGGACACTAATAAAAAGTTGACTCAAGATGATTGCAGGTACCTAAGTGTTATCCCTAGTGCTAAGAAATTTTTCACGGTAATCAAGAAAATGGGGTTTTAAAGAAATGTTGATGGCTATCCAGCACTATTCTACAAGAAATGCTGGGAGGTTGTGGGACAAGAAGTTGTTCAACTAATCCAAGACTGCTTCAGATATTCAACTATCCCTTCAGGTTTGAACCACACTTACCTTGCTTTAATCCCCAAAAAGAAGAATGTTGAATCTGCTGTTGATTATAGACCCATATCCCAATGTAATGTGATATACAAAGTTGTCAGTAAGATCATTACCAATAGACTAAGTCCCTTCTTAGACAGTCTTATTGAGAAAACCCAATCTGCCTTTGTGCCTGGTCGACAGATTGTAGACAACATAATTGTAGCTAAAAAGCTCTTTCACTCTATGCACCACTCAAACACATCTCAAGGATCCTTTTCCTTGAAACTAGATATGAGCGAAGCATATGACAGGGTAGACTGGGTTTTTTTGGGACAAGATCTTCTGAACTTTGGAATAACTGGTAGAGATCATTCTCTAATCATGAGATGTGTCACTACAACCTTTTTTTCCGTTCTTCTTAATGGAAAACTTGAGGGTTTCTTTGGTGGTGAAAGGGGGATAAGGCATGGATGTCCTTTATCACGCTACCTTTTTTATTATCTGTGCTCATTCTCTGTCTGGAATCATTTACAAAATGGAGCTCGAAGAAAAATACAGAAGGTACAAGATAAATAAATGGGCCCCTAGTGTGTCTCACATCATGTTCGATGATGATGTCATGATATTTGGTAATACTGATACCAAGAAAATCAACTCTATCTCGTCAATTCTAGAGCATTACTACAAACTATCTGGCCAACTAGTCAACTACTCTAAATCTTTCATACACTTTAGAACAAGTGTTCCAGAGTCTTATGCAGAAGAGATAGTAAGAGAACTGTGGGTAAAGAAAATGGACAAAGAAGAAAAGTACCTGGGTGTGAAGATCCGTCAACAAGAAGCAGAATTTCTTACTTTAACTTCTTGATTGAAAATTTTGAAGCAACTTTAGAAGGTTGGAGGAGAAATACATTATCACATGCTGGGAGGACAGTTTTAATTCAGTTCGTGTTTGATATCATACCGCTTTATTTCATGGCCACAACTTTAATTCCAGTCACAGTTCTAAACAACCTTACTCAGATAATCAGGGACTTCTGGTGGGGACATAATCGAGACAAAAATAAGATGCACTTTCTAAAGTGGGAATGGTTTAATATCCCTAAAGAAAAAGGTGGATTAGGGTTAAGGTCACTAGATGTACTTAATCAGGCGATGGTGGCTAAACTAGCATGGAGATTTCTTCACGACCAAGATTCCTTATGGGCCAAACTTCTTCAAGCTAAATATCTAAGAGATGCTTCTTTCTGGGACACCAAGAAAATAAAAATCTTCTCCACGACTTGGGAAACAATGTTAGATAGCAGGGAAAACCTTAAGAAAGGTTGTTTGTGGCTAGTTAGAAATGGTCGAATTATCAACATCTTCTCTGAACCTTGGATACCTTCCATTCAAGGTTCAACTCCAGAAAAAATAGATGATAATAACAGGAACATCACCAAAGTTCATCAACTAATTGACAACTCAAATGGTAAGTGGGATATGGAACTGGTAAACCTATGTGTGGATTCCTTCACCAGTGTTAAAATAATCCAGGTGGATATCAACTCTCTGGTTGAAGACAAAATCATCTGGAAGCACCCAAATCATAGAGATTTCACCCCATAATCTTTTCAGAAGATGCTCAATGAACAACAAGGTGAATCCTCAAACTTAAGACATAATACATTTTCTTAGAAGAAATTCTGGGCAGTAAAGAAAGTGGCACCAAAAATAAAACTATTCATGTGGAGGGCGATTCACAATGGCCTAGCAGTTTCAAACAGAATTGGAAGATTTGTGGATGGAGTTTCTAAAAACTGCAACATCTGTCAGATTGAAAACGAGACTGTGGATCATATGTTAATCCACTGCAACTTTACACAAGCAGTTTGGTTTGCATCTCCTCTTGGTTTACGCTTAAATGAGAATCAGCATATTACCCTAAAATCCCTAACTGAGACGTGGTTCAGTGTAGACGATAATGGGTCAACTTTAACTTTGGGGATGGCCACCTGTTGAGCTATCTGGAAATCCGGGAATCTTAAGGTCTTTGAGAATAAGAATGTCAGCGTTCAAGGGACTCTATCTATGGACTCTTATTGGTACAATCTTTTCTACACTTTCAATGAAAACGAGGCAGAAGAAGTTGAGACTGTTAGCCGGGACACTGCTGGAATTATAAAAGTTCCTTAGAAACCTCTCACTCCCCATGTGATCAGGATTAATGTTGATGCTGCTTGGAAATACGGAGAATACTCCTTGTTTTAGGGTAAAAACTGATTCTGCTAGAAATGATAAATTTGGGTGTGCCGCCGAGAAAAGAATCTAAAACCTAAATAAATGCAATGCACATGAGTACTTTAGATTCGAGAGATCAATCTGTATAATTCTGTCCTAAACCAAGAAATGGTCGTTCCAGTCTTGCTTCGCTCACAAAATGAAGGAGAAGGGTTGATCTTAAGGAGGGAAGCGAAGAGGGTGTTGAGATCAGAATGGTTTTGAAGGTGTGGTTGTTTTATGACTTGTATCCGAATGTGGAACTCGCCTGCAGTAAGCTATGAGTTCTTTGGTGTTTTTCTGTATACTGTGTTGATAACCGTTGTTGGTTGAAACAGGTTGAAAACCTATTTATATAGTCATAGTTGCACGCACCCTGATATCATAGGAAGTGGGAGCAGTTGAGTGATGAAGAAGTGGGATAGTGTGAAAATGTTGAAAACCATGTCTTTCAATGAGGGAAGACGAGTTGGTTTACACCCACTACTTCTCGCCACAACTAACTGTTCATCTTTCATGACACTTTCTCAAAATGGGTGTGTTGCACGCACGCTGTAAACCGCCAGACCAATACCCTGATGAACATCCCACATTTCATGACATGTTTGATGTCTCGAGTATTTTTCGTGGAAAATATGTAGAAGGTTGCTGAGTGAGTCTTGTTTGTAAGATCTATTTATTTTGATCAATCACGCGCAAGCTAGGCGGCGGGTAGTCATGTGTGACGAGCCAAGTCATGAGACTTGCGGCAAAGAATAACATGTAATGCTATTAGGTTAAATAACTAAGTTATTTGTGAAAACGATACTAATAAAATATTGTATGTATTAGATGTATGTAAAGCATCGCTTTTAAGAAAGTAGCTCAAATAATCGATGCATGTGAAGCATCGTTGTATTGGCCTGTGTTGGTTGGTCGCGGAATCTTGTGTCTTAAAAGGAGCATGACCGGTCACTTTCAGGAAGTTGCTGGGAGCTATTTATGCATGCCAAAGGTAGGCCGGTCGGTCACCGTATGAGAGTGATGGTTGGTAGCCATTTTGACATCCTATTGGTCTGTCCAACTTAAATCTAGACCGGTTAAATTGGCTATCCAAATTGGATGGTGAGATAATTTGCGGCAATTATTGATTGCCGCTAATTTAATTAAGACTTCTATGAGAAGCGCGACCAGCTATCTTTGGTCGATCGTTTAGAAGCTATATGGGCAGGTCACGGCTTGGCCGATTGCCGCTTATGGAAGGGGGTGGCCGTTGATCATGGCCACATATTGTTGGCTGCCTGAAACATGAGTTAGGACGGCCGATTCGACTGGCGAAGTTGGGCGTCCGAGATGATTTACGGCAGTTAATGGCTGCCGTTGATTCAATTTAGGTTTTAAAAGTTGCGTGGACAACCCATTTTGGGCCAAAGGTTTTTGGTGTTGGCGGCATGTTGTGGATCATTCGACCAGCCAACGCTATATTCTGGCCGCTAGTGAGTGTATCCGCACCTTGTCCATCGATCGGAACTGAATCTAGGTCCGTCAATTCGGCTGGCGAAGTTGGACGGCCGGGATCGTTTTGCGGCAGCAATGTAACGCTGCTTAATAGAAATTAGGGTTTTGCAAGTCGCGTGGCCAATTAACTTTGAGCAATCGGTTAGTGGCTCTGTTGGCGAGTTGGAAGGATTCTGATAGGCCAAGCATTAGTGGGCCTGCCGGTATGTATAGTGGTGCTTGTCCGACTATGCTAAGAAGTGGCTAGACTTGACAAATCGATGTTGCCAAAACGTATGGCCGTGATTGTTTTAAGACTGACATAGGCAGCTTATATTAATTTCCTTAAAGAATTAGGTGTATCGACCAGCCAACTTCCAACTGTATTAAAAGTGCGTGTGGCGCATTTAAAGCGATCTGATTGGTCGATGAGAAAGGGGTCCGGTAAGCAACAACAGGGAGCGTGGCCAGCCGGCTACAGGTGGCGCCTGCTAAAGCAAATCGGTCGGCCAAATGACACGGCCACGCCTCCTTTTGTCGCTGCTCTTACTTGCCGCAGTTCCTCTTTATTTCTCGTTTTCTGATTGTTTTGGTAGGATTTGCTCCTACCAGTTCCATATTGGGTCAATTTCCTAGTGTATCTAGGATTTGTTTCGACCAATAGGGTTCGAAATACCGCGCAGGACGTAAAAACCTAATTTTTGCAAATAGGTAAAATTAGGTTAGAAAATTGAATTTCGTGGGATGACACAAAATTAAACGATTTTCGATAACTTATCTGTGCGTTGGCACAAAACTTCTTTATCAAAGAGCGGTGCAACTTGCGTGTTCCTGAGTATTTTCATGCAGATCTTAATACTGACACTTCGGGAAATTCATGCTACTCCGCTGCGAGTGAATAGTAATTATCAGCTGGGGAGTTTAATAAAATTTACAGAATATTTGGGATTGTTGCTACATGCACCATTATGGATAAATTTTATATACATATATTGAATTGCTCAATCATATGTAAGTAAAGAGGCCTAGGCACTCATTACTTTTAAATGGTTTTACAGGGTTTTATATATACTGAATGATGGCGCACTAAATACATGGTTTTACAATTTTAGCCCTAAACTAAAAACCACCATCAACATTAAGTCTCCTGTTTAATACGTAACAGTGACATTGTTGCGGGGTAAGTAGTAAATGGTGATAGATAAAGAAGGAAATTAACATGATCAGGGAGATGAAAGTTACCAGGAGAGGCAGAACTGTTCTCCGAGCATGGGACCCGCGGCTAGCGGACTTGGTACTGGCGCCCAGCTAGTTCGTCCGTGGGGGTTGGATCTGCGGGTCCGGCTTTTCTCGTCCGTGCGTGAATCCAAGATGGATTCCTCCTTCCACTCGAACTCCCAAAACACCGTGTGTATAAAAGAGTGCTAGCTCCCCTTTTTCTTTTTATTATTTGCTCGCTCCACTTCCATAGCAGCTGGTGCTCTCTTGTTGTCGCCGTCAGCAACTTCACCACGAGCCGTCCACCATTAGCAGCAAGGTAAGTACTTTCGCTCCCTTCCCTTTTTTTTGTGAGTATGAATTCCAGTTGTATGTGTTTCCTCCATACTTTTTTTGGAATCCCATTCAATCATGAGTGAATCTTGTTTTGATGGTAGCGGATGAATAACATCGGTAGAGGTGATTAACGAAGGATCATAGTGAGGCCAATAGGATAATTTGAGGTAAGTGGCTTCTTTTCTTTTCTTTTACTAGGTTTTCCGCCGCAGGCATAATTCCCGGGGTAATTTTTTTTTTTTTTTTTTTTTTTTTGTTTTCTTTGTTTTGTTGTTCGAGTGGGCGCAAGTCCCCACTCATCTTGGTCGTGGATATAATGCCCGCGGCTTGAAATTTTCCCATTAATTTTTTTTTTATTGGCATACGAACTCCATGTTATTTCGACTATTAGCGACTATATCGAATTCTGAAAAGAGCTTGCACGCACGACTCTTTTCTTTTGAAGTATGAAGTAGTGACTTTTTTCCCATTTTGCTTCATTATAGTTACTCAAAAGTGAACAGTAACTTAAGAAATTCTTGTTTGAATAAGATGTCACCTGGAGATGTTTCTGCTGCCAAACTGGGAAGTGTTAAAAATTCCAAAGATAGGCCGAGTGTAGATGATGAATTATTCACAAAGTCTTACACAGTTGCGAGGACACATCCTGGCCATGTGATAACCTTCTCACTGATTCATAAAATGAAGGAGTTGTTCAGTCGATTTCTCCAGAGCGTATAATAAGGTTTTGTCTCCATAGGAAAGAGTATCCAGCTTCTCCAATTGACTTTAAGATCTGTCATAACCCATTGCGCTCTTATGATGGATGGTGAGATACATGATGAGCAATGACCATGTCAGGGACAATCTGATTAAGGCACAAATCGCGGATGCTGTCATGGCGTCTGCAACACTTCATATTAGGAAAGATGTTGCAGGTTTGATTACTTTCATTTCTAGATGGTGCATTGATACCCATACAACCATATGTAGATGGGCGAAATGACTATTACTTTGGCGAGTGTGGCTGTTCTGCTGAATCTTCTGGTTGTGGGGAATCTTGATTTTAGCTTGTCCAACTAAGAAGAAATAATGCACGCCACTCTAGTTAAGAAGGCATAAGAATATAATCGGAAGGAAAATGATGAAAAATATTTCTATACTTGGTGGGTGTCTGAATGGTTTCCTACGAAACTGAAACCGGATCAGGTGTTGAATGACACGCTCAGTGTCGCTGCGTTTTTATCCTTGTGATTATCTAGATATTTTTTTGATGATGGCTCTGGCAAGAAATAAATAAGACAGAAGGTTGTTAAATTTTCTATTAAACTGGTGTTTGTGGGTGAAAACAGTTTCTGCTGATTTTGGTAAATTCGTGTGTGGGTGAGAAACGAGTCTAAACCCTAAACAATTAATCTATTGCACGAGAGTACTTTTGATTCGAGAGATCAATCTGTACAAACCTGGCCTAAACCAAGAAATTGTCGTTCCATGCTTGCTTCGGTCACAAAGTGAAGGAGAAGGGTTAGTCTTAGGGAGGGAAGCGAAGAAAGTGTTGAGACCAGAATAGTTGATTATGAAGGTATGGTTGTTTTACGACTTGTATCAGAAAGTAGAGCTGGCTAGCAGAATGGAAAGCTACCAGGTGATTTCAGGTGATTTCTGAATAATGTGTTGTTCTCCGACCAAAAAACTTCTTGTTTGGTGGAAATATGTGAGTCCTAGTTATACAAGTCGCAACAAAACGTACCTTGGTCTCGTAGGAAGTGGAAACGATTGAGTGATGAAAGAGTAACGTGTAACGTTGGGATTTATGTTTCCATAATGAGGGAGGTGGATCCGCTTACGCCATTACTCATTTCCATTAATAACCGCCCTGCTTTATGACACTTTCTTGTAACGGGCGTTTTGCACGCCGCACGCTGTAAACCGCCAGACCAATACCCTGATGAGTATCCCCCAGTTTGTGACATGTTTTCATGTCTCGAGTGTTTTCGTGGAAAACATGAAGCATTTTGCTACGTGTGGCAAGTTAAGGACCGAGAGGTTTGCCGCAGGAAAATAGCATGTGATGCTATTTGGCTCGTCCTCGGCTGGCCGCCTGCAATTTTCCACAAGCCTTCCAGCTCGGTGGCGAACTTGGATGAATGAGATTGCATCTCAGGAGGAAGGGTAGCCGTCTGAAAACGCGGGGGTCTAACAACACCATTCAATATTTTGCTTAGCAATCAGTATGGATTAACTCCGAAATACTTTCTAAAGAATCAACTAGACAGTCAGACTCAATCTAGGTAAAAGTATATCTCAAGGAGTTAATATCTCTCTCTTGTTTTGATTTACTCAAGATAATAGAAATTAACGAGTCTTTAATCAAACACAAGGAATAACTTGGATGGTACCAAACACCAATACCCAAGGATCAATCAATTACAATCAACAACCAAAGGTTGAATTACTTTAATTGATGATCTAACAAACAACCTGTATTATTTCAATTATAAAGATAAAACAATATAATGCGGAAATTGAAATAACACAGACACCAGAAATTTTGTTAACGAGGAAACCGCAAATTCAGAAAATCCACGGGACCTAGTCCAGATTGAACACACATTGTATTAAGCCGCTACAGACACTAGCCTACTCCAAGTTAACTTCGGACTGGACTGTAGTTGAACCCCAATCAGTCTCCCACTGATCCAAGGTACAGTTGTACTCCCTATGCCTCTGATCCCAGCAGGATACTGCGCAATTGATTTCCTTATCTGATCTCACCCACAACTAAGAGTTGCTACGACCCAAAATCGCAGGCTTTGACAATAAACAAATCTGTCTCACATAGACAAGTCTATCAAAGGATTAATATGTCTTCCATAGATAAACCCTAAAGGTTTTGTTCTGTCTTTTGATAATAATCAAGGTGAACAGGAACCAATTGATAATCCGGTCTTATATTCCCGAAAAACAGCCTAGAGTTATCAATCACCTCACAACAATCTTAATCGTATGGTAGCGAAACAAGTTGTTGCGGAATCACAAACAATGAGCTTAACATGTTTGTGACTACTTTTATATCTTGCCTATCGGAGATATCAATCTCAAGCCAATCAATCTGATTGTACTCGTACGATAGAAGATGCAAAATCAGATCACACAACTACGGTAAAAGTAGTATCGGTCTGGCTTCACAATCCCAATGAAGTCTTTAAGTCGTTAACCTGGTTTTAGAAGAAGAAAACCAAAGGTTAAAGGATAAACGACTCTAGCACGCAAACTAGTATTACACGTAAGGTGTGAAAATTAGTTTTGCACAATACTAGATGTCTCCTTTATATAGTCTTTCAAAAACCAAAAGGTTCAACAATATTTAACCAAAAGGTTAGCCATAAGAACATTTCATATCGACCATGTTCTTCTTCACCATAACTAGTTAAAATGACTTCAAATGAATTAGTTAGAGAGTTGTTCAATTGCAAGGAAATCTTATGTACTACACAAGATACAATTGCATCAAAGATGATTTGATTCACTTGAATCGGTTAATGAACTTTTATATCCACGGTTTGGAAACTTCATTTCTTAGTCTTTTTAAGTTTAAGTTCAGAAATCATCTTCAGATATATAACCTTCTCAAGTTCGCAGACTAGGTTCACGGACTGAAGTTACCGGGCAGAGTTTACAAACTCTAGCAGAAATTCTCGGGGATGAGCACTTCGCCAGTTCGCGGACTGAGTTCGCGGACTTAGCTTCACGCAAGTAGTTTGTCAACTCCAGAAGAAATTCTCGGGTTTGAGAACTTCGGCAGTTCGCGGACTTGGTTCACGCCATTCTTCCGGTTCTCTTGATCAACAAAGTTCGCAAACTTTGGTCCAAGGAATAGGACTTATACATAAATGTGTTTCCAAAACAATGCTTATGTCCACCATTGGTTATGTAATCTAAACTATCATTTCAATCATTGAAACATTCTTAGAGGGCGTTATATAGTTGTTATACCATTTCTCGTCAAATCAATTTTCAAGATGATTGAAACATATCATGACTTTCGTCACATGGTAAAGATAAACTTGATCAAAGTGAAAATCTTACCAACACATATTTCGAGATATGGATAGGCGAGGTATGATTGACTAGAAATACCAAATGTGCATAATCCAAGTCTATATATATAACATACGACTTCTTGTCTTAAAGAGTAGGAGATAGAGTAGATATACTTTTGAGTGATAGATAAGTTCAAGTCTTCACATACCTTTTTGTCGAGAAGTTCCACCGGTTCCTTGAGTAGTTCTTCTACTTGTATGATGCATCGCCATGAAGTCCTTGAGCTCAACTACACTTTCTATCATAGTCCGAGACTTAGCTAATAGACTAGAAATCAAGACTTATAGTTTTGATCACTAACATTGACAAACATGCTTGAGATACTAACGCATGCGAGTTCGACCGAGCAATGCTCTAACAATATCCCCCTATGTCAATTTTAGTGAAAAAACTATCAATACATATGGAAAACAAAAAAGATAAGGAAACTTTAGTAGCTCCTATTCCACATGTCTAATATTCAACATTCCTCGAAATCTTCGTCACTTCCAAGTACTCCAATGATCCCAAAGGTTGTAAGTTTAGCATCACCGCTGTTGAAGATCCGTAGCTATAACAATGAGAAAACATAGTTCTCGATCATTGTTATACAGTGTCATAGTATTATTACACAGTGTCAAAGTTCAATTGTATTACAACTTCAACAATAATACTATGGTGATATGTATTACTCCCCCTTAGTAAATACTCCATCTCACATGGAAACCACTCCCCCTTACACAATGATCCGAAAACCATATGTATTTGTAGTGTGAACTACATATTAATTCTCCTCTTTTTTGTCAATAAAACTGGCAAAGGTAAAAGAACATGATCATAATGAAATTTCCGAAAGAGACATTTCATAACAAAAGGAAAAAAAATACATACTAACTAATTTAGATGCAATCATAAAGCTGAAGCTAAATGCATTCATCAAGGAGTTTAAAGATACAAGATAACCCCTCTAAAATTCCACAGCCGCACACCCCTCAAGATATGACCATTAAGCACAAGTTCAAAAGAACTGTCCCCCATTTGATGTCATTCCCGAAAAAATAACAAGAGCGACCTTAATTTCAAAAGAAAATTAAGGATTTTTATTGGACACCAAAAACCATAAGAATGATTTTCTATATCTAAAAACTCAATCAAATTAATCACAAGTAAACCCATGATTAATTTAATTGGAACACGCAATCAAATTAAACACAAAAGGTGATCAATTCAATTGATTATGCTCAACATATGAGAACTTATGGAGACACGGAAATACTCAACTAGATTAATTACAAGAGAATTAATCTAATTGGAATACATAACCAAACTAATTACAAAAGTAATCAATTTAATTTTTAATTGTTTTTCTCGACATAAGAAAACTTACGGAAAAATAACTAAATAACCAAACAAGATGATTACTTTAGTTCAATATGCTCGACATAACATACCTCACGGAACACCAACTAAGCTAAAAAATCAACTTGGTTGTACAGTGCTCAACATAAGATACATTACGGAGCCTCACAGTAATACATAAAAATATGGATCAGGGATGATCAATACTGCGGAATACACAAGGATTCATTATATCTTCAATCACTATTTGCATAACAATATTAATAGACATAATCCTTGAAAACAAAAGATTTTAACCTATCTTCCATAAAATAATTGACAATATAGGATTAACTTTTTTATTTGTCAAAAGTCCTTTCATTCTTTTACCAGTACGTGAATACCGAACACGAACGACTTTACTTTTGAAAAAGTATTGGACAAACATAATTCACGGATGTAAACACCAATATCCCATAAAAAATTGCAATATATCAAATCATAAAGATTAAAACTACAAAAACACAAACGACTTTACTTTTGACAAATATTTTTAGAATTTAAACCAATAAACCTAAAAAAGAACAAGAAGATGAAAAATAATAGCTATGTGTAGTCACAATCATTGTTTGTCAAAGCACTAGTTATTTTTCCAACTAAGCCAAAAAAAAGACATACCAGGCAACAATGTCTTTGAGAAATTCTTTATCATTCCCGAACTCCTTGTCGTCAACAGCCATTGGAATATAAGGTTCGTGGAGGAAGGAGTCAATACCAACAAACCGTCTTGGCTGATGATGTCGAACCAGGGCCTTCTAAATTTCCAAAGATCTTAACACTCAAGCCTTTATTTCACTAATCTCCTTTCTTACTTCCTTCAACTCATCAAGAACATCGAAAAAATTCTGAGAGTTAGAAGGGACAACCCTTGAATTTCTTGTATTTCTCCTCTTTCTTTTCAAGGAAGGAGTTACTGGAGATTTCTCTTTTTCCTTGATTGATGACTTAACAATCATATTGACATCTTTTCCATCCAAAGACATGATGCTTAGAGAACAGTTATAAACAACTGGTTTTTGTGAGTGGAATTAACAATCTCATTAAACAGTCTTAAGATATAAAGGATATCAGAAAGGAAAAAGGAATGTAGGGTTCGTAACCTTTAAACAGGTTTGTGGACGCCCAATTCTAAACCCTATAAAGAGTATAATTGTCGATAATAACCCTTTACTTTATTTGATACACAGGAAAAACAAACCTAAGAAACAAAACTTTTCCTAAACCCTGAGCAGGTAAACAATCTTATATCTTTTGATCAGGAACATGAGACAATATTTAACAAATAACACAATTAATTTGTGCTGTGGTTAACAATAATTTGTCCACCATTTTCCTCTTGAGAGGAATCCTCTGACTTCTGTCTATCAAAGCGTACCATACCTTCTTATCTAATGGTCTTATGTTATCTTTGGAAACCAACTTATTAGACGAAGATAAAATCCTACATACCTCAGCAGTCTTCTGAGCAAGTTTAAGCTTCCTTGCCAATCAATTTGCTCTTCGTTGAAGTTTGTTGGCGTGCCTCACTTGATGTTTGTACTTGTAATATATTGATAGTTCATGACCCTTCTGAGAACAAAACGAGCACGTCAAACTTGGATAGTATTCATGCATCTGTGGTGTGAAAGCATCCAGACACATAGTAGATCCTGAAACATTACAAACAGAGTTTCCAAAGGATGGGTCAATTGATTCTTCCAGCTTGATTGGATTCTATTATTCACGGAAACCATCAAGGTTGATATATGTATTGCTACAATTACCAAAATCAATGTTTTCACATAGAAAACCAACACTTGATTTCCTATCTTCATCAGAATCATAGATATCAGACATCTCATCAAGTGTTACAGCAAGACCTTTGTTCCCAGTGTATTTTCTACGATTTGGGCACTCGTTTGCAAAATGACCAAAACCTTTACACTTAAAGCACTGTGGAATATCCTCGTCATCAGCCTCGCCAACATCCCAGTTTTTAGGAGGGACGCGATTGTGAGGTTTATCTGATGACCTAGGTTTGTCTCTTGAAAACCGTTTAATTATCTTCAATAGTAGATCCCTAAACTGTCTTGTGATCAAGGAGACTGATTTGTCAAGATCTTCATCCGAAAAATCACCCTCAGACTGATCATCCTTAGAGACACATACACTTTTACTTTTATCAAGTAACTTAGTGTTCTTCTGTGCTTTAAAGGCAACATCCTTTCCGATTTTGGATGTATGCTCATGATCAAAGATCTTTATCTTTCCAACCAATGTATTTCTGGAAAGATTATCAAGGTTATTTCCCTCAACGATGGCATGCTTCTTAGACTCGTATTTAGATGGAAGCGATCTGAGAATTTTCATCATAATGTCCTTTTCAAGAATAGTCTTACCTAATGCAAAAGATGCATTAACAATTTCAGACACTCTGTGATTAAACTCATCAAATGTATCTTCATCTGCCATGCGAAGGTTCTCCCAATCGGAATTAAGGTTTTTAATCCTAGCTTACTTTTCACTGGAATTACAGTTTTCCTCACACAATCTAAAAAAATTAAAAATTAAAAATTAAAAATTAAAAATTAAAAATTAAAAATTAAATCCTAAAATTGTCCTTTTTTCTTCTCTTTTTGCTTTAAGCTTTTTCCTCTCCAATTCCTTAGTGCTCCACTTCGAACCTGTAAATCAAAGAAAAAAGACAAAGTAAAAAAGGAACAAATAATTAAAAAAATAATAAAAATAAACCTATAAACAAGTCCCCGGCAGCGACGCCATTTTTTTATAGTTTTGAAAGTGGTAGTAAAAGTTCGTTGCTCGGACTTGTAAAGATTTAAAAATAAAAATATATACAAAAAATATTAACAATATGGGAAAGAGTACTGGGACTAAAGATACGGCCGTTTTTTTCATTTTCAAGTGGTTCAGAAATTAATTCTAACAATTATAGTTCAAAAACAAAACAAATATTAACTCTAGTTTATTGCCAAGATAGATTTTATAAAATATTAGTTGTATTTTATGAGCATGGCGCATCAAAAATCCCTAGGACCAAGCATACTCCATCAAATAAAATCACAAGTAATTAATTTAAAATCTTAATTCAATTAAAATTAGTGCAAAAAGTAAATAAAAGAATTAATTAAATTACCACATGGATGAATTAAGGCTTTCTCCGTCGTCCCAGTGCTTGGGTTTAGCTCATCATAGTGAAATACCTCTCAAAATATTTTATTAAGCTCAATTGGTGTTTACAATGAAGAGAAAATGGAGAAAAGGGTGAAAATCGGTAAACTGCAACGCTTATAAGCGTTACAGAACACCGTTACAAAGAACGATGAAAGAGTGCTGTTGTTGTCTGCGTAGCTGACTACGACCCACAAATACCGGTCGTTGTCACTGTTGGGGAACGACTGTCTTTGGCCGTCTGTTCTTCGTCTTCTTCCTCTTCATCAATGGCAGCAACAGCAGCAGAGAAAAATGGTGATTCTCCCTCTACAGCCTTCTCTCCTCTCCTCCCAACTCTCGACACCCTTTCTCCTTGACCTCAGTGAGCTATTTATACCCAACAGCATCGATATCTTCCATCATAACTCCATATAATCTTCTCTTCAATTCTTTGCAGACGCGAGAATAATATTTTTGATTTTTTTCCTGTTTAATCGAAATCGTGTTTACCAAATATTCTCTTAGCTTCTGACACTCTCTCAATCTTTCCTAGCTTAGATATATTCGAATCCCATGAGATAACGAACGTATATCCTCCAACAGAATCCAATATTTTCCAAAATATTCTCCCGTGAAAACAGCTCCCTTGTTTGGACTTTGATCTTCTCTCCCGGTCATTTCAGCCCAACATGATCGCTAAAATCACTTGCATTCGGCCTGTTTAGCCTTAACAGGCTTAGCCCAATAATTTCCAGCGATCGAATCTTCCAAAAACACGTCCAAGAATCGAGTAGAAATTTCATGCAGGCGTGATTGATTTCTCCCGCCATTTTCAAATTCAAATCGTGAAAAGGTGTCCCCTTAGCAAACAGTGGTGTCCCCTTAGGAATTTGGGCTAAAATAGTAATTCTTGGGTTGAAATAGTAATTTTTCTGGTTTCCTCTGGGACATTTCTGGGACGTTTCCGGTACATTTCTGGGACGTTTCCGGTACATTTCTGGGGTGCCTTTAGTACTTTTCTCCGGGGTGTAAATCATCACTTTTTGAGCAACTCTTTCCATACAAAGGTATTTTCTCCAAAAACACCTAAACAAACATAAAAACACAGTATTAGTACAAAAATAGAGTTCAAACAATACAGGCATTGAGGAAAAATTAGACACAAAAATGTGTCTATCATGAAACAAGATGTTGCGGAATTACAAACAATGAGACGAAGATGTTTGTGACTACTTTTTATATCTTGCCTATCAGAGATATCAATCTCAATCCAATCAATCTGATTGTACTCGTACGATAGAAGATGCAAGATCAGATCACACAACTACGATAAAAATAGTATCGGTATGGCTTCACAATCCCAATGAAGTCTTTAAGTCGTTAACCTAGTTTTAGAAGAACAAAATCAAAGGTTAAAGGAGAAACGATTCTAGAACGCAAACTAGTATCACAAGTAAGGTGTGGGGATTAGTTTTGCACAATACTAGATGTATCCTTTATATAGTCTTTCAAATCAGGGTTTGCAATTAAGTTACCTTGGTAACAAAGCAACCAATATCCACCGTTAGATGAAAACCTGATTTAGATTCAAGATAATATTTCTCAAACGTTATATCGAAAACTTAGCTTGTTACATACACTTGACGATGCACGTTTCTAGGTTTGTTAACCGTACCCAAACGTATGCACTTGTTGGTTCAACAATAGTTAACCAAAAGGTTAGTCATATGAGTATTTCATATCAACCATGTTCTTCTTCACCATAACTAGTTCAAGTGACTTAAAATGAACTAGTTAAAGATTTGTTCAATTGCAAGGAAATCTTATGTACTACACAAGACACAATTGAAGCAAAGATGATTTGATTCACTTGAATCGGTTCATGAACTTTTATAGACATGGTTGCAAACTGCATTCCTTAGTATTTTTAAGTTTAAGTTCAGAAATCATCTTCAGATATATAACCTTCTCAAGTTCGCAGACTAGGTTCGCGGACTGAAGTTACCGGGCATAGTTTATAAACTCTAGCAGAAATTCTCTGGAATGAGAACTTCGCCGGTTCGCAGAATGGGTTCGCGGACTGAGTTCGCGGACTTAGCTTCACGCAAGTAGTTTTTCAACTCCAGCAGAAATTCTCGGGTTTGAGAACTTCGGCGGTTCGCAGACTTGGCTCGCGGAATTATTTCGGTTCTCTTGATCAACAAAGTTTGCAAACTTTGGTTCAAGGAATATGACTTATACATAAATGTGCTTCCAAAAAAATGCTTATGTCCACCATTGGTTATGTAATCTAAACTCTCATTTCAATCGTTGAAACATTCTTAGAGGACGTTATATAGTTGTTACACAATTTCTCTTCAAAGAAATTTTCAAGATGATTGAAACATATCATGACTTTCGTCACATGGTAAAGATAAACTTGATCGAAGCAAAAAGCTTACCAACACATATTTCGAAATATAGATAGGCGAGGTATACTCGGCTCGAAATACCAAATGTGTATAATCCAAGTCTATATATATAGCGTACGATTTCTTTTCTCAAAGAGTAGGAGATAGAGTAGATAGACTTTTGAGTGATAGATAAGTTCAAGTCTTCACATACCTTTTTGTCGAGAAGTTCCACCGGTTCCTTGAGTAGTTTTTCTACTTGTATGATGAATAGCCATGAAATCCTTGAGCTCAACTACACTTTCTATCCTAGTCCGAGACTTAGATAATATACTAGAAATCAAGACTTATAGTTTTGATCACTAACATTGACAAACATGCTTGAGATAGTAACGCATGCGAGTTCGACCGAGCAATGCTCTAACACCGTTGATTATGGCTACCTTCTATGAGCGCCTAGTGATGGCGCAGTGGCGCTTTTGAGGCATGCCAGCGGCATTATGGCATAGCTGGCATGACTCGTGCATGTCAGTGGCACGTGCAAATGGGGCATGGCGTAGCCCTGACCACTGGATTTAGGAGGCTGGTCGCCTGCAACTTGCCACAAGCCTGCCATCTCGGTGGTTAACTTGGATGGCTGAGATTGCATCTCAAGAGGAAGGGTAGTCGTTGATTATGGCTACCTTTCATGGGCGCCTAGTGATGGCACAGTGGCACGTTTGTGACATGCCAGCGGCATTGCGGCATGGATGGCATGGCTCGTGCATGCCAGTGGAACGGTGGTGCAAGTGGTGCCTGGCGTAGCCATGGACACTGGATTTAGGTGGCTGGTCGCCTGCAACTTGCCACAAGCCTGTCAGTTTGGTAGAAAACTTGGATGGCTGAGATTGCATCTGGCTACCTTCTGTAGGCAGTGGCGCCTTTAACGCGCGCCAGTGGCTTTGCGGCATGGTTGGCACGGTTCGTGCATGCCATTGGCACGTTGGTGTAAAAATTCTGTCTAAATTAGGGTTTGGCATGTCGAAACCCTAATTAGCATATATGGTATGCCGCATGAGGTAAGTGGCCGCGTCTGGCATGTTTTGGCATGCGCGTTTGGCATGTGCATCTAATATGCGCGTCTGGCATGTTTTGGCATGCACGTTTGGCATGTGCGCCTTGTATGCGCGCCTGGCATGTTTTTCGCATGCGCGTTTGGCATGTGCACCTTGTATGCGAGTCTGACATATTTTTGGCATGCACGTTTGGCATGTGCGCCTGGTATGCACGTCTGGCATGTTTTGGCATGACCAAAAGTTGGGATTTGGTTCCGTGATCAAATTAGGGTTTTGGCGGCATGGCCAAAGGATTTAGCGTCGTGGCCAAAATTAGGGTCTGGCGGCATGGCTCGTGCATGCCAGTGGCGCCTGGCGTAGCCATGGCCACTGGTCACCTAAAAGTTGCCACAAGTCTGTCAGTTCGGTGGCAAACTTGGATGGATGAGATCGTATCTCACGAGGAAGGCTTTTGTTTTGTGTTAACTCGTGAAATTTCGTAATCAGAAAATTCAGATGTGGGACCATCACTAAAATCGTTGTAGAAATCTCGTACGAACTCGTATTTCGACGGTCCGCACCTCCATTTTTATTGAAAAAGAATTTCCTATCTCCAGCGCGGGAATATCTAGGTTTTGAGCTCGTTTAAGAGGTGAAAACAGACCGACAGTGAAACTCAGGAAGAATTCGGGAGGGATTCTGTCAGTTTTCAGCCATGACCTAGGTCGCCTTTTATGCTGTATCTTTTAGATCGTTGCTCCGATTGATTTGAATTTTTATTATGTTATGCTAGACATCCATACGAAACTTTTGGGATGTAGCTCACACTAAAATTGTTTACCAAACGTTCCCAGTGGTTTGTAAAATCTTTGGGAAGCTAATTTGGCATGGTGACCACTTGACGCAATTTCCACCTCTTTCAGTATTGTGGAAGGTTTATAGCAACCTGATTGGTCGATAAAAGGAGGGTCGTCCAAACACGGGCGTGGCCACCTTTTGGTGCGCGTGGCAAGTTTAATGCGACCTGATTGGTCGATGGGAAATAGGTCCGACAAGTATGGGCCCAGCCACAACTCATTGGGAGTGTGGCGGGTTTAAAGCGACCTGATTGGTCGACGAGGAATAAGGGCCGGTTGGGTAGCATGGGGGGTGGCCAAGTGGCGCATGCTTTCCTCGTTGTTGCTCCTACTCCGCGGCTCTGTTTATTCTTTGCTTTCTGACTGTGTATTTTGTGCAAGGGACTTAACCTTGGTACTTGGAGGTTCGTGCTACTCTGCTGCGAGTGAACACAAATCCGTCATGCCATACCAACATTAAGGGTTCCGCCGGGGAACATAAGCACAAGAAAAGTACTCAGCAGGCTCCGACATTTGTGAGTATGCAGCCAGTAGCTTATACACCCGTTAGGCTCTATACTAGTGAACAATTCATCTAGGATCTTGAGTTTCAATATAATATGAAGAGAGACATAAGCATATATTCTCCAAATTCCCTGCGGAATATAAACATATCAATGTCTACTACATCTGATGTCGAGTCAGGTAGATAGACCTTTACAAATTTATCCCTGAACTAAAAACCACCATCAATATTAAGTCTCCTGCTTAGATCGTAACAGTGGCATTGTTGCGGGGTAAGCATAAGATGGTGATAGACAAGGATAAAAATCAAAAGGGCAAGTCATGAAGAGATTGCCAGGAAGAATTTGGCTAAACTTTGGCAGGAGGCATGAGGAATCTGTGATCCTTGCATTGGAGGTTTTGCGTAATTTCGGCTTGGCCACTGGGTGCTGGCGTTGGCTTCCACTTTGGTCACGGAGTGCTAACGCTGGTGATGCAAGTTAGGTTGCGGCATGCTAATGCTGGATCTACAAACTTATCTACATAATGATGATGATGACTGGCTTGACCACGGAACGAGCGGAGATGGCGCTGAATTTTGGCTACTGATAAGCAGAGATGGCGCTTGGATCTAGCCCGTGGGGTGGTGGAAACGGATTCAGTCCGTGAAATGGTGGAAACTATCCGTGGAATGGTGGATGGCTTCAGTCCGTAGAATGGTGGATGGCGCTACTTGCTTCGGCCACGGGGCGGTGATGATGGCGCGAAAACTTCGACCACGGAGCACTGATGGTGCTGCAACTTTGACCACGAAATGTCGATGTTGGCGCTACTGGCTTGGCCGCAGATTGTTGATGCTGGCACTCGGAGCGTTGGCGCTGGCTTGACCACGGAGTGCTAGTTCCATGGAGAGTTGGCTTGACCACAAAGTGCTGGAGCCATGGAGCGTTGCAGGTTGAGCGACTGGTATTCCTGGTGCTGGTGCGCTTCTATCAAGTCTTCAAGGACTTCGTTCCAAGCGATATCCTTTGAACCATCTTCTGAATCTTGGACTATTGCATTGAACGAGATGCTGTGAGCAGTCCCCAGTTATACTTCTGTTAGATCCGGTGGTGTGGCCGAATATGTGAATGTATCTCTGTGGCTTGATTTTGGAGTCTTTGATGGTTGTCGTGATGGACTGCAATGAGCAGTCCCCAGTCGCACTTCTCTTTAGTTTCTGAAGTTGTTTTCTCCGAGCAGGCTAGGGATCCACCCCGGCCTCGTAAAGTGTTGCAGGCTCCTTTTAGACAGAGGGGTGATGAAATTCTTACGCTGCAACCTTGAAGAGTAGATGACCTTGTCGTGGTTATGACCTTTTGGTTGGCCGTGTATTTTGAGCTTTGACAGTGAAGGGATCCCGTGTAGAGCCTCAGTACCCAAGTGTGGTTTACATGTTTCTATCTTGTATGGTCGGTGGGTTGACCATGATAAAGATATCGCTATCTTGCATCCGTACTGGTGAATTTTTTATTTCTTCCATGTGAAACAAAAAATGGAAGAGTACGGATTACCTTTGTAGTGGTTTTTGTTATGGTAAACCTGTGGGTGTTATCAACAAACGAGCAGCAATAGTTCTTGGCAGTAGATGTGATCCGAAGAGACTAAATTATCGGTTGAAACAAAATAGGTTGGCAGGAATTACATGGGCGTCCATGGAAGCAAAGGGATTGGCTGGATGCGTAAGCGAGTAAACTGTCAATGACCACGAACTTTGGAGAGATGGATCAAAAAGTGTCCACAACTACGAACCTTGGATGGTTGTGATCACGATCCTTGACAGGGTGGAGTGGCGACTTTTGGAGAGAACGTTGAAGCGGCTTCTGGAGCGAAACACTGAAGCGGAAAGGCTTCTGGAGAGAATGTTGAAGCGGCTGCTTCTGAGTTGTGGCCATGTTCGTATGAGTCTTGGAAAGAACTTCCTGTCTCTCTATCAAATCGATAATGGTAATGGGAAAGATTGGTTTCCTCTGGCTCCTCCAGCCTCGCGTCCTTACGAAGAAGTTGTGGCAGCCCTGGTAATGATTGAAGGCGTCATGCTCGAAGAAATATTAGGAGTAGCGGTGGCTCTGGATCCTGACCGCGAGAAGTCCCCAGTTGTCCTTTATTGTCTATGTAACATCTTTATGCCAATCCGCGAAAAGACGGAGGATCTCCAGTACCCAGGCGCAATACCCCCGAATCTATCTTTTCTTGGATGATGCGTTTCAGAGCATTGCATTCACTGGTAGGATGATTGACGAACCTGTGGTAATGACAATACTTGGGATTTTCCATTTGTTCTTCAGTTGGTAGGTGCCTAACAGGCGGTAGTTTGACGGCATCGACTTGAATCCATACTTCCAGTAGTTCGATTATCTTCTCGATCGGGAACGGGAAGTTTGGAGAAGCATATCCGGTTTCTTTTTGTCGCATAAGAACCTTAGCCGCGACCTTTTTGGGTGAAGCCATCTGAGGCGCTAATGCCGCGCGTTTGGGTTGTTGTTCCGCTGTTGGAGTTTTTCTATTTCTTCCTTCATTAGCGATTGACTGGAGGCTGGATATTTTATTAGGAATACGCCTGATTTCCTGAACGTCTTTACGATCTTCTTCATTCCGGAGCGGTTCGGATCGACTGAGTAAAGCAGCAACGAATCTCTTAACAGCTTCTGATGCAATATGGGAATTGATATCTTCCAGGAAGGATGCACATAATGAAATCACCTTTTCATTGTGAGGACTCTGATGAGAACGTGATAAATCCCACAAGTCTTCTTTCTGATCTTGAGGAAACATCTTTTGATCTTCATGAGCAGACAAGTTAGCTTGGTGGATACCTTTCCATTCAGCATGACCATAGGCTTCATCCTAACCATTATGAGTAGGAATATGAATCTTGGAAAAGGGACTATCACCATCAGCATTGATCCAAAATGAAGGTTGGTAGCGTTTCCTACCGAATGAATATGCGTTGGTTCCTTTGACAGTTGATCCATGAGCGCTTTCAGAAGCGTAAATACTCCATGAATAGTTGATAATAGTAGCTTGATTCTCGAAAATATCATTCAGAATTTTCGTCAAATCATGAATAGTTGTTAAATATCGAGACTCCATAGCCTCGACAATGGTTTTGAATGAAATAACAGATTCAGAGATAATATGTGGAGTATTTTCGGTGCTAGGAGAAGTAAAATTTGGATTAAGGGTTTCTGAAGCATTCCTAAGATCAACCATCTTGAGAAATTTAGGAAATTGAAAATGAGTTTTAATTTGGCCTAAGATCGATTGGAATGGAAATGAAATTGGGAATTGAAAATTGATATTGTAACCAAGAAATTAATCTCCCACTGTGGTCGCCAACTGTTTGTGGGAGAAAAAAGTTTCTACTGGTTTTGGTAAATTCGTGTGTGGGTGAGAAACGAGTCTAAACCCTAAACAATGTACTACATGGGAGTAATTTTGATTCGAGAGATAAATCTGTACAAACCTGGCCTAAACCAAGAAATGGTCGTTCCAGGCTTGCTTCGGTCACAAAGTGAAGGAGAAGGGCTGGTCTTAGGGAGGGAAACGAAAAAAGTGTTGAGACAAAAATAGTTGATTCTGAAGGTGTGGTTGTTTTACGACTTGTATCATAAAGTAGAGCTGGCTAGCATAATGGAAAGCTACCAGGTGATTTCAGGTGATTTATGAATACTGTGTTGTTCTCCGGCCAAAAAACTTGTTGTTTGGCGGAAATAGGTGATACCTATTTATACAAGTCGCAACAAAACGTACCATGGTCTCGTAGGAAGTGGAAACGATTAAGTGATGGAAGAGTAACATGTAACGTTGGGATTTATGTTTCCATAATGAGGGAGGTGGATCCGCTCACGCCATTACTCCTTGTCATTACTAACCGCCCTGCTTTATGACACTTTCTTGTAATGGGCGTTTTGCACGCCGCACGCTGTAAACCGCCAGACCAATACCCTGATGAGTATCCCCCAGTTTGTGACATGTTTTGACGTCTCGAGTGTTTTCGTGGAAAACATGAAGCATTTTTCTACGTGTGGAAAGTTAAGGACCGAGAGGCTTGCCACAGGAAAATAGCATGTGATGTTATTTGGCTCGTCCTCGGATGGCCGCCTACAACTTTCCACAAGACTGTCAGATCGGTGGCGAACTTGGATGACTGAGATTGCATCTCAGGAGGAAGGGTAGCCGTTGATTATGGCTACCTTCTATGGGCGCCTAGTGATGGCGCAGTGGCGCTTTTGAGGCATGCCAGCGGCATTGCTGGCATGGCTCGTGCATGCCAGTGGCGCTTGGCGTAGCCATGGCCACTGGATTTAGGCGGCTGGTCGCCTGCAACTTGCCACAATCCTGCCAACTCGGTGGCGAAATTGGATGGCTGAGATTGCATCTCAGGAGGAAGGGTAGCCGTTGATTATGGCTACCTTCCATCAGCTCCTAGTGATGGCGCAGTGGCGCTTTTGTGGCATGCCAACGACATTGCGGCATGGATGGCATTGCTCGTGCATGCCAGTGGCATGGTGGTGCAAGTGGCGCCTGGCGTAGCCATGGCCACTAGATTTAAGCGGCTGGTCGCCTGCAACTTGCCACAAGCCTGTCAGTTTGGTAGCAAACTTGGATGGCTAAGATTGCATCTGGCTACCTTCTGTAGGCAGTGGCGCCTTTAACGCGCGCTAGTCGCTTTGCGGCATGGCTGGCACGGTTCGTGCATGCCATTGGCACGGTGGCGCCTGGCGTAGCCATGCCCATTGGCACGTTGGTGTCGAAATTCTGTTTAAATTAGGGTTTGGCATGTCAAAACCCTAATTAGCATATATGGTATGTCGCATTAGGTAAGTGGCTGCGTCTGGCATGTTTTGGCATGCACGTTTGGCATGTGCGACTTGTATGCACGTCTGGCATGTTTTTGGTATGCGCGTTTGGCATGTGTGCCTTGTATACGCGTCTGGCATGTTTTTGGCATGCACGTCTGGCATGTGCGCTTGGTATGCGCGTCTGACATGTTTTGGCATGACCAAAAGTTGGGATTTGGTGCCGTGACCAAATTAGGGTTTTTGCGGCATGGCCAAAGGATTTGGCGTCATGGACAAAATTAGGGTTTTGCGGCATGGCTCGTGCATGCCAGTGGCGCAGTGATGCGAGTGGCGCCTGGCGTAGCCATGGCCACTGGTCACCTAAAAGTTGCCACAAGTATGTCAGTTCGGTGGCAAACTTGGATGGCTGAGATCGTATCTCATGAGGAAGGATTATGGCTACCTTATGTTTTGTGTTAACTCATGAAATTTCGTAATCAGAAAATTTAGATGTGGGACCCTTACTAAAATCGTTGTAGAATTATCGTACGAACTAGGATTTCGACGGGACCGCCCCTCCATTTTTATCGGAAAAGAATTTCATATCTCCCCCCGCGGGAATATCTAGGTTTTGAGATCGTTTAGGAGGTGAAAACAGACCGACAGTAAAACTCAGGAAGAATTCAGGAGGGATTCTGTCAGTTTTCAGCCATGACCTAGGTCGCCTTTTATGCTGTATCTTTTAGCTCGTTGCTCCGATTGATTTGAATTTTTAGTATGTTATGCTAGACGTCCATACGAAACGTTTGGCATGTAGATCATACTAAAATTGTTTACCAAACGTTCCCAGTTGTTTGTACAATCTTTGGGAAGCCGATTTGGCATGGTGACCACTTGACACAATTTCCACTTCTTTCAGTGTTGTGAAAGGTTTTCCTGATTGGTCGATAAAAGTAGGGGCCGGAGAAGCATGGGCGTAGCCACCTTTTGGTGCGCGTGGAAAGTATAACGCGACCTGATTGGTCGGTGGGAAATAGGATCGGCAAGTATGGGCCCAACCACAACTCATTGGGAGTGTGGTGGGTTTAAAGCGACCTGATTGGTCGACGAGGAATAAGGGACGGTTGGGTAGCATGGGGGGTGGCCAAGTGGCGCACGCTTTCCTCATTGTTGCTCCTACTCCGCGACTATGTTTATTCTTTGCTTTCTGACTGAGTATTTTGTGCAATGGACTTAACCTTGGTACTTGGAGGTCTGTGCTACTCTGATGCGATTGAACACAAATCCGTCATGCCATACCAATATTAAGGGTTCCGCCGGGAACATAAGCACAAAAAAAGTACTCAGCAGGCTCCGATATTTTTGAGTAATGCAGCTAGGAGCTTATACACTCGTTAGGCTCTATACTAGTGAACAATTCATATAGGAGCTTGAGTTTCAATATAATATGAAGAGACACATAGGCATATATTCTCCAAATTCCCTACGGAATATAGACATATCAATGTCTACTACATCTGATGTCAAGTCAGGTAGATAAACTTTTACGAATTTAGCCCTGAACTAAAAACCACCATCAACAACTGACGCAAGGTATTTCTCTTCCCATAGGTAGCTTGTTTCTTGGTTCCTTGTATTCCCATATGGATTACCTAGCTGCGAAAATGTACGCTTCTAACGTATATATGAAGATATAATCATACGTTCACATCACTTTTCTCCAAGCATGGTTATGGGAGAATTTCAAAGATTATGCTCCTAATCCTGTAGCTTCGTTTTCCAGTACATATGGAGGTGCTAGAATACTTCGTTCGCTGAAGAAGCGTCCAAGACCTGGCTCAAGACTCATCGATTTCCTTGACAACATGCATGCAATTAACTTCCGTCCCTGGGCATCGACTCACACATCTATAGTACATCCGGATAATTTTGCTTCCATCTCGGGTATAACATTGCATTCTGATTGAGAGAACATGAGTGTTGGAGGAACCATGTTCATGCGAAGCTGTATACCTGGACATGTCCCATCTTTCTTCAAGGAATGTTTTTCTGTGGTTCCTTATAATGTTGACAAAGTTGCTCGTCAGATGGGTTTTGATCAGGTATTATGTTCCACCATCCGTTGACTCCTTCAACAGACCTTTTTCTATATGTTTGTGACAGTAGTGTTTTTGCAACAAAGAAGATCTTCCAATTCTTGCTCCCAGGAAGAAAGCCGGTGGTAACCCCTAAGTATAAGGAATTCTGGAAGGAAGAGTTCCTTGCTCTTCATCAATTCGCTCAGAACGTCGTGACAGATCTACGCGGAAGGCCTCTCCTAAGACTTTAGAAAAACATAAGTTGTTGAAGTCGCTTCCTTCGGGTAAGCGGAAATATTCTGGACAAGGTAGAAACAGTCCCCAGGAAAAGGACCGAAGGTCAAATAGGCGCGCTGGTGGTATCTTATCATCTTCAACAGCACCAGTGATCTTCAATTCTTCGAGTATGAAGGTATGCACGGGTTTCCTTCTGATCTGGAAGAATTATGCAAATATTTCGGATTATCCTCACTGAACATCTATCTTTTAATTCAGGGTCTTGATGGCATGAACGCCTTTGTCAGACTTTCACGTGGCCAAAATATGGCGCCTACCGAAGAGAAATCCGGCGATACTGAGTCTCTTAAAGATGAAGAGGAAAGCGAAGAAGGTTCGGGATCCGGCGGTGATGAAGAAAGCACCTTTAAGTGTAGTAGCGAATCCAGCTCCTCTGGTGAGCCAACATATGAGTCGGTGAGTCTCCTATACGTTTTTTTTCTTGTATTATTTGTTTTTTGATGTGAAATAAATATTCAACTGGTGGTGTTACAGAAAGAAACCGCACCTGGAGATAACCCTGAGATGAAGATTAATCCGAATGCGGATGTTGTTGCGCCTTCCAATGAGGATGTGGACGCCATGTATGTTGCTACGGGTGTAATTGTTTCCAAAGAATCTTCTGAAATTGAAGGAGCGATGGTCGTACATTCAGCTGAAAGTGTCATTTTCAACCCTCCATTCCTTGCTCCCTTCGCTGATCATGTGTTGATTGGAGGATTCATCGTGCCAGCCAAGTATGCGGAGCTGTATACCCAAATATGGGAGAAGCATGGACACATCGCAACGACAAAGAAGATTGACAGTTGTATTTCATTGGTTAAACGTGTGGAAGAGGCCTTATCTTCAGTCCATGATATTTGCAGCGTGACTGGTCACACCGTTTCCGTGGAGGTAGTCTCAAACTGGGAGTACAATCAGGATATGAGTGTGAACTTCGAGTTTAACACCTCCTGGTTCTTTGAAGGATTTTCCAAAATCCAAAAGCTGCAAAATGAAATGGCTGAAGTTCCTTCCGCGGATTTATTAATCAGCAGGAGGCAGAAATCGAGAAGTTATCCCACGAATTGAAGTTGAAGCAGGATGTTATCCAAAACATGAAGGACGCTTTCTCCAAGAAGAATGAGTCATTTTTGGACGATTTCCCTTGAATGCTTTTATTTTTCTGAACTTTGTCCTCTTAGGTTTTTTTTTTTGAAATGAAAGAGACGCCTTTTTTGTGGTTTGATTTTCTGGTTCTGAACTAGTAGGTGATTGCTTTGGGAGGATCTTTGAATTTATTTACTTTTTGAAATGATTTAGTGAGTAATTTTTTCGAAGGAATGATACTTGGATCAACTAATAAGTTGAAATCCGAATTATGAAGGCAAATAGCGCAACCATTTTGGAAATATTGTAAATATTGCATGAAAAGGGGAAATACGGAAGTGATATGATATTTTAGAATAATCGGGTTATTGGCTTCTATTATTAATATGGAACTGACGTCAGTGTAAAGTTTCTGGAGAATTCCAAAACAATGGGTTGTGTAAACATTGTTTGACGAAACTTACTCGTTTAGGAGGTCTCCCAACAAAACTGATTTTTTTCGGATAATTGCTTCAAATACGGATTCATTGTGTGACGCAGTCCTGTCCATCAGAAGTCCCCGGTCGTTTTTTTTTTATTTTCGTAATGTCTTTATGTTAATCCGCGGTAAAGAGGAGGATCTTCAGTTCCCAGGCTCAATTCTATTGAATTAATATTTTCTTGGACAATGCGCTTCAGACATTGCATTCACTGGTAGGATGAACCTGTGATAGTGGCAATATCTCGAATCTAATATCTCTTGATCAGTTGGTGGACGCCATATGGGAGGCAGTTGAACCACTCTTTCTCGTACCCAAACTTCCAGTAACTCCAGAACTCTTCTTATAGGAAGCGGGAAGCGCGGGTACTTCGAGTATGGCTTTTCCCGCGTTAGCGGCTGTTGTCGTGGAAACTCTTGTAGGATTTGATACGAAGCTCTCTTCGAGTACAGTGTCTATACTTGAGCAAGTGTTGATTCAGGAGCGGATCGTTTAGTTCTGCCATTCTGTTGAAGTGTAACTTCTCTTGAGGGACCTGCATCAGTGACAACAATGTGAAGTGGTTATATTGAATACTGTTCGTTGACGCAGTTCCCGTCTTCATATATGCCTTGGTAGATTTCCCCTTCTTCAGGTGCTTCTCTTTTTAATAAAGTTAGGTCCTTACCTTTGTCTTGTAGATATTGTGACGCACCTGGAAGGTCTCTTCCCTTAGCCTTGTGAAACTGTCTTAGCTCTTTGTCGTTGGCTACATTTAATTGGTCATTTCCTTTTTTCTCTCGTCTGATACGGCTACGTGCTCCATCGGCATCGTCATTGGCAGTGGCACAAACTTCAGACAAGGATTCATCATTTTCTGTATCATCTCTGAAATTGGTGACGTTCTCCGGAAGAATATTTGCTGACTCTTGCCACAACCGGTTTTTCATACTCTTTAGGATACAAAACGTCTCATTTTTCCGCTTGACGATACCAACTTATTTTGCGGCAACATCCTCTAGCATTTTTGTCGTGCCTTCCATGGTGATTGGATTCCGAGCATTCGTGGCTTTGGAAAGGTTTGGATGACCAGGGTACATCAGAAAATGAAAAGTTGGAATTGGTGATTTGAAATGATTTTTGGTTAATGATTGAATTATATCTAAGATCCACCCTTTTGAAGTTGAGAAAACTAGAATGAAAATTTCTGAATTGATTTTGAAAACAAGTGATTAATCTCCCACTGTGGTCGCCCGTTGTTTTGGGGTAAAAACTGATTCTGCTGGAAATAGTAAATTTGGGTGTGCCGCCGAAAAACGAATCTAAACCCTAAACAAATGCACTGCACGTGATACTTTAGATTCGAGAGATCAATCTATACAATTCTGGCCTAAACCAAGAAATGGTCGTTCCAGTCTTGCTTCGGTCACAAAATGAAGGAGAAAGGTTGATCTTAGGGAGGGAAGCGAAGAAGGTGTTGACATCAGAATGGTTAACTCTGAAGGTATGGTTGTTTTATGACTTGTATCCGAATGTGGAACTCACTTGCAGTAAGCTATGAGTTCTTTGGTGTTTTTCTGGATATTGTGTTGATAACCTTTGTTGGTTGAAACATGTTGAAAACCTATTTATATAGTCATAATTGCACGCACCCTGATCCCATAGGAAGTGGGAGTAGTTGAGTGATGGAGAAGTGGGATAGTGTGAAAATGTTGAAAACCACGTCTTTCAATGAGGGAAGACGGGTTGGTTTACACCTACTACTTCTCGCTGCCACTAACTGTCCGTCTTTCCTGACACTTTCTCAAAATGGGCGTGTTGTACGCCGCACGCTGTAAACCGCCAGACCAATACCCTGATAAACATCCCCCAGTTTGTGACATGTTTTATGTCTCGAGTATTTTTCGTGTAAAATATGCAGCAGGTTGCTGAGTGGGTCTTGTTTGCAAGACCTAGTTATTTTGACCAATCACGCGCAAGCTAGGCGGCGGGTAGTCATGTTTAACGAGCCAAGTCATGAGACTTTCCGCAAAGAATAGCATGTGATGTTATTAGGTTAAATAACTAAGTTATTTGTGAAAACGATACTCATAAAATAACGTATGTATTCGATGCATGTAAAGCATCGCTTTTAAGAAAGCAGCTCAAAATAATCGATGCATGTGAAGCATCGTTGTATTGAGTCTGTCTTGGTTGGTCGCGAAACCTAGTGTCTTACAAGGAGCATGACTGTCCACTTTCAAAAAGATGATGGGAGCTATTTATGCATGCCAAAGGTAGGCCGGTCGGTCCCTATAGGAGAGTGATGGCTGATATCCATTTTGACATCCTATTGGTCAGTCCAAGTTAAATCTAGACCGGTTAAATTGGCTAGCCAAATTGGATGGCTGAGATTATTTGCGGAAGTTATTGATTGTCGCTAATTTATTTAAGACTTCTATAAGAAGTGCGGCCAGCTATCTTTGGGCGATCATTTATAAGTCATATGGGCATGCCACGGCTTGGCCGATTGTAACATATGTAAGAGGGGTGGTCATTGATCATGGCCACATCTTGTTGGCCGCCTAAAATAAGAGTTAGGTCGACCGATACAACTGGCGAAGTTGGGCGGCCGAGATGATTTGCGGCAGTAATGGCTGTCGTTGATTCAATTTAGGTTTTAAAAGCCGTGTGGCCAACCATTTTGGGCCGACGGTTTTAGGTATTGGCGGTATGATGTGGATCATTCGACCAGCCAGCGCTATAGTCTGGCCGATAGTAAGTGTATCCACACCTTGTCCGTCAATCGGAATTGAATCTAGGCCGGTCAACTCGGCTGGCGAAGTTGGACGACCGAGATCGTTTTGCGGCAGCAATGTAACGCTGCTTAATAGAAATTAAGGTTTTGCAAGCCGCGCGGCCAACTAACTTTGAGAAATCAGTTAGTGGCTCTGTTGGCTAGTTGGAAGGATTCCGATTAGACAAGGCATTAGTGGGCTCGCCGGTGCGTATGGTGGATCTTGTCCGCCCGTGCTAAGAAGTGGCTATACTTGATAAATCGAGTGGCCAAAACGTATGGCCGTGATCGTTTTAAGACTGACACGGGCAACCTATATTAAATTCCGTAAGGAATTAGGTGTGTCGACCAGCCAACTTCCAACTTTATTAAAAGTGCATGTGGCGCATTTAAAGCGATCTGATTGGTCATCCGGCCACATGTGGCGTCTGCTGAAGCAAATCGGTCGGCCAAGTGATACGGCCATGCCTCCTTTTGCCGCTGCTCTTACTTGCCGCAGTTCCTCTTTATTTCTCGTTTTCTGATATTTTTTGGTAGGATTTGCTCCTATCAGTTCCATGTTGGACCAATTTCCTAGTGTATCTAGGATTAGTTTCGACCAATAGGGTTCGAAATATCGCGCAGGACTAAAAACCTAATTTTTGCAAATAGGTAAAATTAGGTTAGAAAATTAAATTTCGTGGACTGACACAAAATTAAATAATTTTCGATAAATCATCCGTGCGTTGGCACAAAACCTCTTTATCCGAGAGCGGTGCAATCTGCGTGTTCCTGAGTATTTTCATGCAGATCCTAATACTGACACTTTGGAAAATTCATAGAATAGGAATTTCCCAATATTAAGAGTTCAACTGCGAGTGAACAGTAATTGTCATGTCATGCCAATATTAAGAGTTCCGCTGGGGAATATAGCATAGGAAAATACTCGACAGGCTGTACATTAGTGAATAATGCGAGGGGAGTTTAATAAAATTTACAGAGTATTTGGGATTGTTGCTACATGCACCATTCTGGATAAATTTCATATACATATACTGAATTGCTCAACACATATGTAAGTGAAGAGGACTAGACACTCATTACTTTTAAATGGCTCAACTTCTTTGCAGAGTGATGGCGCACTAAATACAGGGTTTTACAATTTTATCCCTGAACTAAAAACTATCATCAACATTCATGTTCTGCAATTGCAAGAGATTGGGATGGCAACTTTTGTGGTGTTGCAACAAGGATTGGAAGGACCGACTCTGTCACCTTTGCTGAAGCTGATGGTTTCCTTCTAGCCACAAAATTAAGCTTATGGTTGAATATCACTCCTGTTGAAATAGAAGGTGATAACCAGACAGTTGTGAAGAGTTTATCTGGAGAGTTAACTAACATTCCATGGTGGATCTGGCGGTTTAAAGACAACATCATCACCAATATGCGAAGTCTCAACAGTAACAGAGGTTTCACTTTTGTGCATAAGATGGCTAACTCTTCTGCGCACAACCTAGCCTCTTACGCTCTAAATCATAAAGTCCAAGAAATGTGGACAAACTCTAATTTTCCGACTAGTATTGCAAATCTGTGTTTTGTAAGCAATAACTAGTCCTCCTGTTTTTCTTTTTGCATACCAAAAAAAATGAAAAGTTGGGTGGATATTAAATACTCCAACCAAGTCTAGTTCGTTTCTTCTTAAATTCAGTATTTTAGGTATAAATATATCAAAATACATTAGTATGATATTCTGACAAATCCGACACATTGAATTTTTCTTTAAATTTAGTAAAAGATAATTGGTTGACCGTCAAAAAAAAAGCGTGTGAGATAACAGAAGAGACCCACTTTACACTATTCATATCCCAGTGATAGAATCGCTACCCTAATGGTTATTGGGTCTCTCCACGGATTTTTTTTCCGGGATAAGTGTATTAAAATATATTAGTCTGATACTCTGACACATCTGCTATATTGATTTTTCCTTTAAATTTAGTAAAAAATGATCGGTTGACCGTGGAAAATGCCGGAGAAAAAACCATGTGAGAGAACATAAGTGACCCACTTTACACTATTCATATCCTAATCTAGGAATTACTAGGTAGTCCAGGAAACCCAGTACTTGTTACTCTCTAATCCACCCCTAGAATAAAATTATCCGCTGGTCCAAAAACATGTTTTTGGACCAGAATATTTATTCCCTAGTCCAAAACGTGCGGATCACACAAGACAAGTTTTTCAAAAGTACCAAAAATACCCTTTCTGCAACTCCACGAACAAATCAAATTCAGTTTCTTTCTTCTTTTTTTTTCAACTCAGATTGTTTCTCTTTGGTTTTTCTCTGCTCCTGCGTTTTGGTTCATCACAGTATTTTATCTCGTAAATCACAGCTATTATCTCGTAAATCATCTGTGCTTCGAAATCAGATTCGAACAAGGTATTTATCTCGTAAATCATCTTCCTCTGCTGTTGTTCTTGGAATGTTGATGAATAATTAGGTTTATTCTGATCCGATTTCTATCAGAATAGTTGTCTATGATGTACATTGTTATCTTTCTTTTATGATTTCAGTTTTGTGATGATTTATATTGTTCAATTCAGTTTCCGTTCGATTTACATTGTGATTTTTGTGTGTTTCAATTAGGTATCTTAAAATCGAATTAGGTTAATCTCAGATTCGAACAATGTATGTTACTATAATCACCTTTTCTCTGCTGCTGTTCTGTTTTAGTTTTTTGTAATCTGATATAGGTTTGTTTTACTGTATTTTTTGATATAGGTTTGTTTTGTTAGATAGATCGTGTAGTAATTTTGTATTCTCTTTTTGATATAGCTGCAGTTCTTCTATTTATAGAAGATGAAACTCAAAACATATTGATATGTTGTAAAATATATTCTACATGTTACATACAAATACATATCAATATGTATAACGTATAGGAATTCAGAGACTTAGTTATTCTACATGTTACATACCAATACGTACTACATATAGCCTGCGCTCTTAGTATGTATCGTGCAATACAGTAGATGCCAATACATATCAATATGTATAACTTATATCCATTCAGAGACTTAGTTAATTTTTGGATCATTTACAGGGTTAACATGTCTGACGTTGGTCCCAAACCAGACTTCTCCATCTATTCTCATGTATACCATAAGCAATATCATTTTGCATATGAGGTTACATCGTTTTCAACTTTAGAGGATTTGAAATTTTGCATCTGTAATATGTGGAGCTGGTTGACTCCATCGACTATTCTGGTTAACTATTTCCAGAATCAAGCGATAGTTCCTATTCTTGCCGATGTAACACTCCAGGGCATCTCTATTACATTCTTCAAAGCAATCAGCTTTCTTTGATTTGCACGTGGATGTAATTTCAAATGGCGCGTCTAGGCGTATGGAAGTTGACAGTAATGCAGACTTAGTTGTCAGTGCAAAGAATAGTTATTTGAAAGAAGGTAAAGAAGCCCCAAGAGTGTTTTTTTCAGATGGTTGGGATAAGATTTTTGATGATACAGATCAATTATTCTATGGTGGTGTTGATGCCGTACGTATAGCATGCCAAAAATACTGCATGAGAACTGGATATGAGGTAATTAAGAAGAAGAATGACCTTGAGAGATTCACCGCCGTATGTAGTGTGAAAGGTTGTTCATGGAAGCTTCACGCAACTGCCATTGGTAGTTCTATTGATGTTTTTAAGATAAAGGAATATGTGGGAAGGCACACCTGTGGCGGTGGTTATATGTTGAAGAATCCAAGAGTTACAAAAAAACTCATGAACAGTCTAATTCATGAGATGGTCAGGCACAACCCTCGCATAACACCAGCAGAGATCATAGATTATCTTAAAGTTAGTGGTGGCATTGAAATCCAGTATCACCACGCATATCATGCAATTGAGTTGTCGCATAAACAGATTTTTGGTAATGATGTTAAGTCGTACACTGATCTTGCTTGGTGGGTGAATGCTGTTAGGGAAACAAACCCTGGGTCATTTATTGATTTCGATTTCAATGATGCTACAAAAAGATTCAATAGACTTTTTGTTTGCTTTGGAGCTTGTATAGAGGGATATAAACTATGTCGTCCCATGATTTTCTGTGACTGTACATTTCTCACTGGAACTTTTAAAGGAGGTCTCATGGCAGCAACATGTCTTAATGGTAATCAAGGTAACTGGTTCTTTTTTTTTTTGATATGTAGTGTCTGGTAGTTAGATCACTCATATTGATCTTACTTCACTATCTGACAATGAGTATTGACCATAACTACATACTACATATTACCTTACTGAGTATGAGATAAACCATACTGCATGTGAAAATGTAGTGTCAATCAGTTGCTTAACATGTTATTATGTAGTGTCAGGTTTTCACATATCAACAAAGAGGTAAACCAACTGCATGTCAATATGTAGTGTCAATATTAGTTGCTTAACATAACTAGTAATTCCTTTTTGCAGGATTTTATCCGCTTGCGTTTGCTTTAGTACCTGGTGAAGACAATATCAGCTGGGAATGGTTTTTCAAGAAACTGAAGGAGGCTTTGAATGATGATCGCCCAATCACTTTTATGACTGACCGAGGTGAAGGGTTGGTTAAATATATTCCCAAAGAGTTCCCTGATTCTCATCAAAGATATTGTTACTTCCATTTGGACAAAAACTTACCTATCGCAAAGTCTGACGAAAAGTATAAGGAAGTGACTGATGCTTTCCGAAAGGCGACATATGCTCTTTCTCTCCTGCAACATACGAGGAAGGTCTTCAAGAAATGGTTAATTTGGGAAGGCCTTGGGTTGCTGACTACTGCCGCAACATTCCAAAAGAAAAGTGGTCCAATGCTTTCTTCAAGGGTTGTAGTTATGGTTACACTTCATCTAGCGTTGCTGAATCGTTCAATAGCTGGATTAACAAAGAGAAGAAATTACCTGCGTGTGCGTTCGTTGACTCGATCAGGTTTGTATCAGTTTCCTTAGTCACAGTACAAGCTTATATTAGTTTTTTTTTGTAACAGTATTAGCATATATGTTCTGTTAATCTACGTATATTTTTAGTATAACAGACTTTGCTATCCCCTTGTCGTGTAGGATACGTATGATGGAAATGATGTCAGAACGTCGTGAAGAGAGTCTCTTGATGGACCCAGAACTGCTAACCCCTACGTATCAAGCCTTGCTTGAACTACACATCCAAATTGGCCGTCCCTGGAAAGTTAGCCAGTCAGATGCTAATCGTTATGAAGTGCATTCTCCAAGGTTAGCGTTTACCCCTAATCTCTATCATCTGAATGTTATTTACTTTCTCTTTCTTTTTTTTAAGTACCATGTTTCTGTGAGAACATATAAATATGTACTGTGTATATTAGGTGTACTGAAAAATAACACATGAATATGTACTGTGCAGATCTCATATGGTAGATCTAGAGAGAAAAACTTGTACTTGCCAACGATGGCGCGTTTATGGTTTTCCATGCTCGCACGCTACTGCAGCTATTACTAGATCTGGAGGAAGGATTCTTTATTACGTTGAAGATTATTTCAAAGTTACCACTTTTCGTAAGCTATATTCAATAGCTATTAGACCCGTTCCTAACCACGACAGGTATGTGTCTTTAATCAGTACATTTTGTCAGCTATTACTAGATCTGGAGGAAACTGTCAACATAAACCTACTTACATATGGATGTTACATACTGATATGTAATGTTAGATACCACTACATTTTTTTATATTTGTTTTTCAGGAACAATATACCGTGTACATATTCATATGTAGTTGTGGTTCATTCCATTTATATGATACTGTTTTTTTCTCACAGGCCCGATGAGTATCACGTAGATGATATCGTTCTCCCAGCAGAAGTAATTAGGTCTCCACCAGGCAGGAAAAAGGGGAAACGTTTTAAGTCTGCATTTGAGACTAGTAGAAAATCTGTCAAGTGTTCAAACTGTAATTTGAAGACTCATCACAACAAGGCAACATGCAATCTTATCCGACAGTATGAACTTTCTGAAGAATGATTTTGTGTCAGGTATGTATTTCAGTCAGATACATATTAATGTCTTAATTAAGTAAGTTTGATACAATACAATGTACTTTTAAGCAAGTAGTGTTCTGATTTCTCTTTTTCTTTTATCACAGGCTTGAACGTGCAGCAGAATGTTATATCGATGATGTTGCCAGATTCCTTTTCCACAATTCTTTCCTCTAGCCCTTGTTCTATTCTACCGTTTTTCTTTTTGATTTTGTCAGTACCAACTGAATTTGGTTAATAAGTATTTCATTTACAGTACATACATTACAAGTGTACTGAAAATACTGTTTTTGTTGTTTCTTAGAACATCTTTTGGTTTTTGAAACATTATAAGTCTATCAAAATGTAGTTATTGTAGTTATTTTCGAATAATGAAATATGTTTTTAAGTCTATCAAAATGTCATTATCTATCAGCAGTAGTGAAGTATTTACATACTGAAATTACATGTCAGTATTGTAGTGTTAGTATCTACCACTACATACTGATATGTAGTGGTTGTAGTGTAACCATACTAGATGTTTGTAACAAGAAAACAATTAAATATGTACTGGTTTGTGGTTTAACCATCTTCCACTAAGATTATTTAGAACATCTTTTGGTTTTCCAGCTGATTCACCATCTTCACGAGGGTCGAGGGGGAGCGCCCCCTCGTATCAACAACACAAAATCATGTTTAAGTAACACAATTGAAATATCACTACATTAAAGTTAAACCCAAATTCAAATTAAAAATCACTACATATTAGATATATGTTTTTGAACATTCTTGAACTCATGAAATGAAATGAAACCAAGAATAAAAAGAAAAGAAAATAGTTAAATAGTGATATGTACTGTCAGATTACTTTTAGTAAGTAAAACTATTTTTATGTCATCTGCCAACTGATTTCCGGTGGAGATGCTTTCAGCAATTTGCATGCTAACGGGACCCTTTTGTTACGAATCTTCGCTTGCACTTCTTCATCATCTCCCAAAGGCACTCCCACATATTTTCTTTTTGACATCATCTTCATAAAATGCATCACAAACAGTAGACAGTCTGGCGATCCCCCTTGTTGAGGTGCTTCACATTCATTCACTATTACATTCTTCATTGTTACTTTGTCCTTCTCCATCAAGTACACGTTGATAGGTACGTACATGTAATCTGCCATTTTGCAGGCGTGTGGATAACAAATACCTCCCCATTCAGCCTTAAAAGAATTGTAGTGGTTGAACACCATTTTTTCGCAGTCATACTCAAGTAGCGTCCAATGAAGATTGTGGTGGCACATTGGTACAAGAATCTTCTTGATACTTTCATCCATCGCCAATATTGGTTTGTAAACAGAATCATGTGCTGCTCCTTTGAGGTTATCCGGGAACTCGACATTGTACTGAAAACATGGATGTACTTGAAATAGTTTATATCTAATTTTGTTTTATGCAATATTGATATGTAGTATACCTACCCCTACATACTTTTTTAATTTTTGAATATGTGATGTAGTAAATATGCAGTGTAAGATAACAACTTACCCAAGCGGATGGATCCAGATGCAACACAGGCAAGTATTTCCTGTATACTTCGTGCATCGGTTGCTCATTCTGAAATTTGGTGTTAAGCTTGTATTGTGCGTAGTTGAGAAGATCTTGTTCTAATAAATCGTTCTGCACCAAGTCATCAACTGTAGTTCCACTTACACAAAGACCACATTCTCCCACTCTCCAAGCAATTGAGCTAGAAAATAAACGACGTAAAGGTTAGTATTCTTTGTGTAACAGTACATACTGATATGTCTTTCTCAGTATTTTTTATACAAATATGTATGTATATAAAAAGTACATACACAAACTAATAGTACATATCAATATAAAAGTGTCAATTGAGAACTCACCTAAGATTTTTTGCATTATTGATGTATGTGGAAAGAGTACTCTTTTGTTCATCGTTCATGTCATTATAGAATGGTGATTTAGTCAGTTTCCGGAAATACTTGCGCAATTTAAGCTTTCTCTTTTTGTTTAGTGGTAGTGCTTCTGCAGCTGCAGCTTTCGGTCCTTTATATGATGGTGAGAACTTACTTCCACTCTCATATATATCATCTACCTTCTTTGCAGGATGGGAACGAGTAACATGTCTGGTGGGTGTTGTTACCTGCTGCTTTTCGGGCTTTGTAGCACGCTTTTTGTTCACTTTTACCATTTTTTGTTTCTGGCTTCTTATGCTAAACTGTTCCTGCATTTTTAATCAACATAAAAAAATATGTAAATATCTATATTGTATAAAACATAGTTACATCACCTAATCATTTTTGAAAGCATGTAGTGGTATATGATTGTATGGTATAGTGATTTCTAGTGCTACCATACTGATATACATATCAGTATGTAGTGATTTGTAGTGTAATATTAACTACACAAAATGAGATTTTTAGTACATATCATTCACCTGTGATGGAACCTCCAAAACATCTTGCGAGGGGACATCCAGAACATCTTGTGATGAAACATCCAGAACATCTTGTGATGAAACATCCAAAGGATCTTGTGATGCAACCTCCAAATGACTTTTTGAACTGGTTGTAGGTATGTAATCTTGTTTCTTACCTGTAACTTCACCTGCATATTTCGGTTCAATGGGTTCTTGTTGCTCAGTTGTTTCTTGTGGAATTTGTAAAGCCCGCAAATCTCTTCCAAACAGATTATCAAATTGTTCTCGTAAGTTAATACCAAAAAGACCTTCGTTGTTATCTGGAAGGAGGTCTGCAAACTCTTCGACATAAACACCAGTGCCAGAGTTTGCCATTTCTATAAAGTCTTGCATAGACAGCTTTTCAATGTGTTCCAAACTCGACATCATAGTAAACAAAGGTACATCCAGCAAATGAAACTCTTCCGCCGCCAATCCGGCGTTATACTCTGGAAATTTCTGCGAATTAACTACAATTGAAGACTTCGTTTCTAGCATAGTTGTAGGCAACTCCTTTGCTGCTTCCTGCCTAACTTCAAGTTGATCAACCTGCAAAAATCAATTGAAACTGTCAACAAAAACCTACTTAGCTTGAGTTTTTGCTATGTATACCACCACCAGAATGTACTGTTACATATAAATATGTTCCACTACAAGAATGTACTGTTACATATCTATATGTAATGGTAGATACCACTACATATTGACAAGTAACATATAGATATTGATATGTAACAGATAGATAGTGGTATACAAGAATGTACTGTTACATATCAATATGTAATGGTAGATACCACTACATATTGATATGTCACGGATAGATATTAATATGCTACTTACCTGTGTGTTTTCTTTTCCCTTTTTCTCTTGTATCTCTTTGAATTTTTCCTCCAAATTAGATTTAGCCCAATTTTAACCTCAGAACGCGGAACTTCAACATCATGGAACTTCAATACTGAAGTTGTTGACAATTCAACCTCAGAGGTGGCATTAACATGAGTTTGATCTTTCGGTGTTGACAAACCAACTTCAGGAATGTTGACATTAGCATCTGTTTGATCTTCCGGAGAACCTTGCATTTCGTTCTCAACTATTTGGTCCACATTCAACTCTTCATTGGGGTTTCTTGGAGTAGGTGTACATCCCAAGCTAACATAATCTTCCTGGCTGGATTCCCTCTGCAAAGGGAAAGCTTTCCGGTAAATATCATGCAACATGAACTCAAGCTTTGAATCGTCAACCGGTTCGCCCTCTTGCTGCATTGTGTTGAATTCACTCCATTTGGAAGATATTGTATTCCTCAAATCATCGTATTTAATCTTCCAATCTTCTCCCCCCAATACTGAGTCCTCTTCTTCTTTCTCTTCTTCTTTCTCTTCTTCCTTCTCTTCTTCCTCTTCTTCTTTCTCTTCTTCCGATTCGGAATTCTCATCTAAACAAAAAGCATCATCATTTGCTTCCTGTTGAATCCTTCTTGAAATACGATTAAGGATTTGTCTTTCTTCGTGTGTTATCTCATCTTTGAAATCAACATGGAACTGGTACAAATCAAATAAATGTAAAGAAGCAACTACATATTAGATATTACCAAAAAAAAAACATGTCGTAGTTCTTTCTATATTAGATACACAGGGAGAACTACATATTGATATGCTAATAACTACATATCAATATGTATCCCCACAAATTGATATGCTAATAACTAATAATCTATGTATCTCTCAGAGATTACATTCTTATCTGAGTAAAAAAAATCATGGGTTTTCTTATAAGCATGATTCAGGTAGAGCGAACTTGATGTAGTTTTGGTTTTCTTTTTTCTAGGAGCCATTTCTATGTAGTATGATGAAGATGAATAGTAAATGTAAAATGAAAACAGATAATATGATCAAAACAGAGCAAATTTAATTGTTTGTATTTAGAAGATTACCTGGATGGCTAGATTAAGATCAGTCGTATGAGGAAACACATATGGAGAAGAGAAGAAAAGGAACTAGGGTTTGTGAGAAGAAAGTAGAAGCCCTAATTGATCATGATTCATGAAATTGAAATGAAGAAAAGAAATGGGAAATTGAAGTTCCTACACTGTACCTAAGCAGCATTGATATGCTAATAACTACTACATATTGATATGATAATTATTACATATCAATATGTCGAACTACGTGTACTTATCAATATATATTTTTATTATGACAAAATATGTAAGGCAAGTTTACCTGATACTCAGAAAGATCAATATCCTATAGGAACTCAGCACATATCTTTGTATGATTCCACCTAGACACTCTTGGCACATAAATTTCTGCAGGTTCTGTCACTATATCCTCGGGCGCCACCAAATGGGTATGCTCCGCAAACCATGGCTGCAAAATATTGATATGCAGTATTAGATATACTATCAAAATGTAGAAAACACATAAAACAAAAACATTTTGAAGTAGAATAAACAAATAAATAGATTCTTACCAACAAATAAATAGCACAACCATTTGTGCGTTCTACGGATACCACGTTTTCATTCAGCTCTTTCTCTAAATGAGAATGGATGAGGTCAGGCCATGAAATATTCTTAGCCTTTTCAAGATCAAGAACGAAACCAATATATTTTTCAGTCAAAGCGTTTGCATCACTTGTAGCGAAAAATAATGAAGTGCACATATACAAGCAGATAAGCCTAACAAGATCTTCGGCATCTTCCTCGTCTTCCTCGTCTTCTTCAGAATATTCATTTGATTGATCACCCACGCTTTGCAGAGACTCTTCATCAGACTTCTTCTTTTTCAGATTAATTGGTGTTCGTTTAAGGATATTCAAGATTGCCTTCACAATCATTGGCCTAGTCACTTTATCACCAGCTTTCATATCAGTAGGAAAAGTCCTTTTGAAAAATTCTGTTTCACGCCATCCACTTTTTTTATTGACTTGTGTAAGCCTATAATCAATATATTCCCTATTTGGAATTCTCGGCATCCCATAAATAAGTGCCATTTCTTCTGGTGTGGATACTAGCTCATCCGGTTGGCCATGCCTTTTAAAGACAAATCTAAGCTTGTTTGGATCTTGACCCCTAACGTAACAGCGTAACATTTTCGTCATTGCATCTTCAATCTTCAACCAATGTTCCAACTCAAATATTGTGTACCAGAACATTAGGAACAGTTTACCGAATGATGCTTCAGAAATCATCTTCAGCTGCAACTCACTCAACTCAAGGTTTTCAGTGGACTTCGCAATAGCCTTCTTAGTGGTCCTAATAGTCTTCGCAAGCCCCCACAAGCCCCTGAAACCGCCACGGTATAAACTTCGTGGTTTTCCAGCTCCTTTCTTACGCTTATTAGCACCTACACAATAACAAGAACCAAAAACTAATACAGTACATATCAATATGGTATATCAAATATGTAGTTACATCATCAATATGTAGTTGTAATATCTACCAAGTCTTCAGAAAACACTTAATACCAAAAATAAGCACAACAATGCATCATTACATACTCATAAACATATGTTATTAAGAATTATCTTCAGTTTTAACATTACAAACCTTCTTTCAGGAGCGCTTTTGCTTTCCCCCTTTTTTCTTTTCCCTTTCCTTTTGGAGAAGGAGTAGCAGCTCTCAGGACAAGTGCTTTGTCCCCCTTTGCTGTTGGTGAAGGAGTAGCAGCCGTTGTCGCTGTTTTTCCTTTTGCTTTAGTAGTTGCCGCTGCTGTTTTTCTTTTGCTTTTTGCTTCAGGAGCAGCAGCTGCTTTCTTTCCTTTGGTTTTTGCTGTTTTTGTAAACCAAAAGTTTTGTACACATTACATATTACAGGCAGATAATAATATGTAGCACACATATCAATTTGAGATGCTATCATTACATATCAATAACTACAAATTGAAGACAACATATTGATATGTAGTACAGATATAAAACATATGAATCACACACTGCATGTCAATATGTTGTGTCAAATTACATATACAACAGATGAAAAACATGTAAAACATATGACTCACAGAGATGTTGTGTTTCTATTGAACAAAAAACATATGAATCACACATTGCATGTCAATATGTTGTCTCAAGTTACATACACAACATATGAAAACATGTATACCAGACACTACATACAAATACTTAGTGATTCCATTGAAAACATGTAAAACAAACACTACATACAGAGATGTAGTGATTCTATTGAGCATATGTAGTATATTAGTTGAACATTACTACATATCTACAGTTTTTCATCAGCATTAAATATTGATATGTATTGCATGTCAATATGAAATTCAACAACAGTTTTCTAAGTATTGCATGTCAATATGAAGTACAAAATTAGGCTTTACTTTCTTCTGATTTTTGCTTACCTTCTACCTGAGGAACATTTGTTCGTGACGGAGTACCAACTTTACTCATACTCCTTGTTGTCTGAGATTTAGCTGCAGGGGAGGATTGTGTTGGTGAATCATCAACATTTTTTCTTCTTCTTTTTACCTGGGTTTCTTCTACAATTTCTTCTGTAATTGTCCGCTTGATAGTTCTAACCATTTTTTCTCTTTAATTGAATGAATAAAAATTAGGTCAGGAACTGATGATTTATGTAATTGATTAGGTCAGGAACTGATGATTTATGTAATTGATTAGGTCAGGAACTGATGATTGTTCTGTAATTAATGATTTCCAAAATCGTTTTTCAGATGAAGGAGTTGCAGTCGGTTTTTTCTTCAAGGCAGAAGAAGAAGAAGTGGGAGGAGACAGTTTTAACCCACGCATGAATGTTGAGGGTAAGCTAGTAATTTTCTAGGATTTTAAACCTTTTTGGACTAGCGGATAATTGTTCTATCCCGCTGGACTAGACACTACTCCCGGGTCGGATCTTTGGACCAAACAGGAAATTTCTCTATCCTAATAGTACAATCGATACCGTAATGGCCATTTGATCTCTCCACGATTTGGGCGTATGTGCAGAATTGTTATAAATTTAGGGTATTCGGGTAGATATTACCTTACCATGCATAATGTTTGCTCTTATATTTCGATATCCTCGTTAAAGAAAAAAACTAAATATTAACTGTTAGATCCTATGTAAAGAAATAGTGATGACGTGCACAATAAAATATCTAAGCAAAAGTTTTAGTTTTGACTGGACGACAAGTCATTTATTTAAAATAGAAAACGAATCTGTTTAAAAAGAAAAATCAATATTCATATTTGAAATTCTAAAGCTAAAATCATGTAGCAATTGACATAGTTTATGAGCCAAAAGGTGTTTTAAGAGCTTTACAATTCCTCGTATACAAAATCTTTTTTATAAAACTTCACTGGAACTTTGCACCTTGGATCAGTACTTTTGTAGACAAGAATAATGCTGATTTTTATAACTCAGAAAGTCATTTTCAATAAAATAAAATTATGCAAAAAAGAGAATCATTTTTAACACCCACAGTTTAAGAGGCGCCAAAGATCGATGCTTACGCTGTTATGCCGACAATGAAATTATTACACACGACTTTACGGATGGCTTCTCGCCCAAGCGGTTTATAAGACGTTGCATCATCAAATAAATTGTTGGATTAAACTTTTCGTATCTTTTTAGAAAAATCTAGCTTTTAATTATATACTTTGTTCACTACATGTCGTTCTCCCATTGATTTCTCGCATTAAATTCAGGACTCACTCTGAACTCCAAAGAGTTCCAGGCTTTCAAATCTGGATTTTAGATGGCAAATATACATGATCTAATATCTTAGAAGCCGTTTAAACAGGCATAGTCACGCTGGAAAGCACTGCCCAGGCAATGAAAGCTTCCTACAGTTCGGTGAATCGTTTTTGGTGCAGGGAACATAAATCTCACTCGAAAATTCTTGGAGGCCCTAATTTTCAATTTTAGATCTAGTGATTTAGGGGATTTTCCAAGGTCAATTTGGAAGTATCCCGACGTGTCGAAGGCAGCCCAGTGGAAGACAAATTTTTACAGGACAATGCGGATAACATGGCCCCATGCATATGTAAGTTAGCTAATACCTGTTAGGATCTTCACGGCGTTTCTGAGCCCGACCACATAGCACCGATCTCGATGCTATGTAAGGAGATACCCAAGCTTATTAGACACCGCATGTATTTCCTCTTATTCCATGTGGGACTATCCTAGCTATACATATGTAGTTTACATCGCGCCACATACTCCAACAATCTCCACCGTGGCGAGATTAAACCACCTCACCAATCCATACTCCACTATGATCACCGTCCGTATATGCTACCCATCGAACATGATTATTATCATTACGCGTCCTAGAACCCTACTCCACCTCCAGTTAATGGGAAGGCTAGCACTAACTCCACCTTGAGCACAACCTTGCCCACCACAGAACCTTGCCTGCTCCACCTTGAGTCCGACTCCACCTGCGCCGTACCGGGTGACATCCACAATCACTTCTCCGTTCGGAGAGTAGCCCCAACCATAGACTCTGATACCAGTTGTTTGGATCTTCACGGACCGCCAGACCCTACTTCTGAGCCCGACCACATAGCACTGATATTGTCCCCACTTAACCACCTGTTGCAGCAGGTGTGGGATTTTAATCTAAAAGGCCCCGATGCTATGTAAGGAGATGCCCAAGTTTATTAGACACCACATGTACTTCTTCTTATTCCATGTGGGACTATCCTAACTATACATATGAGGTTTACTTCGCGCCACGTACTCCAACAATAACTTCTGAAGGTGTACTCGTACCGCTATGCAGGCAGTAAACAATTTTGTATTTTTTTTTCAGAATAATGGCGAAAATTTATTAGAAGAACAGTATAAAGGAAGAAAAATATATACTCAACACAAGCACAAAATTAAGAAGAATATGGAGACGAAGGATGGAAATAATTCCTTAAAGGTATACTTTTTCTTTCACCGTTTTCTTTCTATTTAGTTTGATTTGCATGTATAAACTGGGTTCATTCCTCAACCACAGGCAACCAACAGTGCTGGATCAACAAAGAAGCATTTTGTGCTTGTTCACGGAGCTTGTCATGGAGCATGGAGTTGGTATAAGTTGACACCTCTACTGAAATCTGCAGGTCATCGCGTCACAGTTCTTGACATGGCTGGTGCTGGAATCAACCCGAAGCAGGTAAACGACGTTCAATCGTTTTCTGACTATGTCCAGCCATTGATGGATTTCATGGAGCACTCTCTCCCTAACTGCAAATCCATAAAACAAGAAGAAAAGGTGATCCTTGTTGGTCACAGCATGGGAGGGTTGGTTATCTCGAAAGCTATGGAAGCCTTCCCAGAAAAGATCTCCGTGGCTGTTTTTCTCACCGCGTTGCTGCCTAACATGTTACCAGAATTCAAGTTCCCTGATGTGTTCAAAGAGGTTAGCTTGTGTTTACAGAGATTTTTTTGCAAGATTTACCAATTTATGAACTAGTAAAGTGAATTTCACATGAATCATGATGCATATGGAAATATGGAGACAGGGTTTCAGAGGTGACGCCATATATAATTACGATGAAGGGGCTAAAACTTTCGTGTTCGGTCCCTGTTACATGTTGTCAAATCTGTATGAGCTCTGTTCGCCTGAGGTAACTAAACTATTTAGTTTACTAATTAAAACCTTAATCATGAAGGCGATCTCATTGATAAGTATATATAATATATATCGCAGGATGCGACTCTAGCAGCTATGTTGGTGAGACCGATACGTGTGTTCAGTAACGAACACATGTCGGAGGAAATGACGACGTCCAAGCAGAAATATGGATCAGTTAAGCGAGTTTATATCATAGCCGAGCTAGATAAAACGTTGACAAGGGATTTTCAGTGTTGGACGATCGAAAAGGATCCAGTGGATGAGGTCAGGGAAATCATTGGTTCCGATCACATGGTCATGATGTGTAAGCCTCAAGAGCTTTTTGCTTGTCTGCATGAGATTGCTGAAGAAGCCTGAAACGTCGTTAGCTCTTTTAACTCGTTCGGGCTTCAATTTTATAATGAAAAGTTATAGTAAGAGTATATGTATTGATATTGGAAAAATAAAATGCAGAAGGAAAATGGTGCTTGTAATCTTTAGACTAGCGTCTAATAATGTCACGATATCGTACTGATAATGATATTTACGGTGGAAACCTCGACATTACATTCTTCCAAGTTATGCGACGAGCACTAGATTAGCATCAAAGTTAGCGACTGTGTGCGAGTAACACTGGATTAACGTCCTTACACAACAGACCAGATCAAGATGTTAGCATCTTCATGATTCTAATAAATAGAGAACACTGTGGAAGGGGACCAACTCCCTTACCTATCTCATGTCTCCTATATTGGTCCAAAATTTGAGGTGCTAGAGGATTTTGTTGAAATCTGAAGAGATTTCACAAACAAAAGAAGTGGCTGAGCATGTCGATTAAAAGATTGAATTAAAGATAAGTGGTTAAACAGTACCATCAAAGGTGCAGTGCTTGGTTTTGGTTGTATCCTTGTAAACAAAAGCGGCCACAGACTACAGTAAAATTTTTTCCTTTTACTAAGAAAAATAACCACTGAACAAATATATGAATAAACATGGAGTACTTTTTTTCCTTGCGAGATTGGGGTATACCCAGATTAATTGGGGTATCATTCTTTCATCAACTCTCGAACTGAGAACCCTGGTGCATGCTCATTCGAGCATTGGGCACCACATGGACGCCCATCATCCTATGTGGTCGGTCCATATATCACTCATGACCTATTTTCAGTGACCCATCAACTATGATCTGAAATTAGGGTTTCGAATAAAATGTTCTACGAATCATCATTCTGAGCAGGATTTAAGAAATAATGAATTTATATTGATTCAGCAACCAACATCTGAATTAATCATATAATATTTGGTAATCTACCAATATTTTAATATTTTATTGGGTCACGTCATCAATAAATATTTCATCGAATTGAGCATACTTGCTCAATTGCTCAAATATTGATCCAGCTATCAATATTTAGTGAATTATCAGTAATTTGTCGAATTGAGTATACTTGCTCGATTGCACGATAAATTATCAACATTTAGTATTTTTTCGAATTGAGCAATACTTGCTCAGTTGCGCGTCAAATTCTCAATATTCAGTAATTCGTCGAATCGAGTGATACTTTCTCTCGCTGGTCAGTAATTCATCACAGAATCTACAATACTGACACCATTTCAGAGAATTACATGTTCGATCCATGAATCGATGAGCATTCACCACTTATGCTCGATTCAACAAAAACTAGACTACTGTCTAATCAGTTAACAACTGACTAATCAATACACGTCTGTCACTCAGACTCCATGATTCGTGAGACATCAATCACATCAAATTGGGGGATAACAACTAGGGTTTTGGTCTGGCGGCCTACAGCACGTGGATTCATCCACAACGAGAAATGTGAGTAAGTCGTGTCAATGGTTGAAGGAGTTAGCAAAGTAGTGGGTAAATGATCAACCAGTCTCCGCACGACCTGGAACTGGTTGTACCACGATCTCCCACTTTCCCAGTCTTTCACTCAAGAAACCGTCACACTTACAGGGATCAAGGTGTTCACAACTCTGACAATATAAATAAGTCTCTGAATCCATGATTGAAGAAGAACAGACAACGATTGATCACTATCTATCAACTGTATACGCATAATTCCTCGAGAAAACTACTCTCATGAATTCATCAATCCATCAGAACTTATTCGAACTCATAAGTTCACCACAAATTGCAGAAACCTTCAATACACCCAAAATCCTTGATCATCACTGATCCCACACAATTCTCAGCTTCCCTCCTACAGATCAACCCATCTCCTTCTTTGCGACCGAATTGACTCTAGAACGGCCATTGACTTGGTTTAGGACGGAGTCATACAGATTGATCTCTCGAATCTAAGCACTCCCTTTGCAGTGTATCTGTGTGAGGATTAACATTTCTCTCGGCTGAGGAGTCTCGACAGCACGCTCGTCTCTTCACTTCCCAAAAAACCGGCGACTCGTTTTTCCCCATCCACAGTGTTAATTGTGATGCAACTCATGTTTAACTGATTGTTGTTCAATCCATTGACTAGTTGTACTTTAACTAGACAGTTAGTACTTCGGAGGGACACCTTAGTTGCGATTAGAATATCCATATCAGGATTGTTTAATCATCTAAGTGATTGATATGCGGTTAGTTTGTTTTGTGAGAGGACATCTAATACTAGGATTAGATAATTACTTAGTGACACTAAACCATCCTCCTGAAACTACCCTAGATAGGCGGCAGACTAGTATCTTGACCGGTGTCTATTACAAGGGACAAGAACATTATTGAGACTGAATTGACTTTGTGTAGGTTAAGATGTGGATTCGACTGCCCTTGCACCCTATTTATCTGCTTGTTAGATTACTCTTTGCCTTTGTATTAGTTTATTGTTCTAAGACTCTTTCAACATCTAGTTGTATCGGCAAACAAAACCCCATTTTTGGTTACTCTCTTGTTTGAATCGGTATAGTAAGACCATAACTTCAAATCTACACCCACCTTGTACCTGTGGATCTACCTGTGCTTGCCCTGTATTGCATATCGACACTGTGCACTTGCAGTTATCAGTGTAGGCTTGTTTAGAGTCCTACCAGTAGATTCCAGTTGGGTGCCTGGACTATGGGGGAGGTAGTGAGTAAAGTCTTAATCTTCTCAAAAGCATCTAAACAAGCATCATCAAAGACAAACTTAACATCTTTTGCAAGCAAATTGCAAAGAGGTCTAAAAATCAAGCTAAAATCCTTAATGAATCGACGATAAAAACCTGTATGCCCTAAAAATGACCTAATATCTCTTACGGTTTTTGGAACCTGTAAAGTCTTAATAAAGTCAAGTTTGACTCCTGAACGAACCATGAAATGACATTTCTCCCAATTAAGTACTAAATTCTTTTCCTTCCACCTAGTCAACACTAATGAAAAATAATGCAAGAACTCATCGAAAGACGAACGAAACACTGAAAAATCATCCATAAAGACCTCTAAGAACCGTTTTACCATGTCAAAACATATGCTCATCATACAATGCTGAAAAGTCACAGGAGAATTACATAGCTGTAAAGGCATACGTCTATACGCAAATGTACCAAGGGGACAGGTAAAAGTGGTTTTATTCTGGTCTTTTGGGGCAATAACGATCTGATTATAGCCGGAGTAGCCATCTAAGAAGCAACAGTGACTATGTCCTGATAATCGTTCTAGCATCTGGTCGATGAAGGGAAGGGGAAAGTGGTACTTCCTAGTTACCTTGTACAATTTCCTATAGTCGATAGAGACACAACATCCCGTTGTCACTCGAGTTGGGATTAACTCATCATTATCATTCTGGACTACAGTAATAGAGGATTTCTTGGGGAAAACCTGAATAGGGATGACCCACTTACTGTATGAAATAGGATAGATAATGCATGCATCTAAAAAGTTAAGAACCTCGGTTCGAACTACTTCTTTCATATCAGGGTTAAGTCGACGTTGCATCTCCCTAGAAGGTTTGGTGTCTGTCTCTAAATAAATCTGATGCATACAAACAGTATGACTTATACCATTAATGTCTACTATGGTCCACCCTAAAGCTTCCTCGTTGTTTTGAAGGACGGTTACTAGCCTACTTTTCTGATCACTATCGAAGTCGGATGCTACAATCACATGTAAAGTTTCATATGGGCCTAAAAACATATACTTTAGGGTATCTAGTAATGGTTAAGGTCCAACTTATGAGGCTCTTCTAAACAAGTAACCAGAGTAGACTTAGAAACTGGTAGTAGTTCGATCTTAGGTTTCCATCCATTACTAGTGTCTAACAAAGGGGTTGAATCTAACAAAGCATTCGCCTCATTAATCACATTATCATCATCAAAATCAATAAAAAAGTGAGCTAGGATTTTTTTCTAATGGGTCTTCTAATAAAGTGTTTGGTAATGAATCCTCGACTAATGTTCCTATCATGTTTACCTCTTCTATGCTCGAGTCATCTAGTTCAGAGGATAGCTTACTAATATTAAAAATGTTCAGCTCAATAGTCATGTTACCAAAAGAAAAATTCATAATACCATTTAGACAGTTGATGGTTGCATTGGATGTAGCTAAAAACGGGCGACCTAAAATTACCGGTATCTGGTTCTCTGGGTCAGGGACAGGTTGGGTATCTAGGATAAAAAAATTCACTGGATAAATAAACTTGTCGGCCTCAATAAAAACATCCTCGATCACCAAGAGGAATTTTAACGGACCTATCAGCTAACTGAACTGTTATCTGGGTAGGTTTCATCTCACCAAGTCCTAGCTTAAGGTACACATGGTATGGTAGTAAGTTCACATTGTCTCCTAAATGACGCAATGCTTTCTCAACACGGTAATTACCTATTGTGCAAGAAATGGTAAGGGACCCTGGGTTTTTATACTTCGGAGAGTGGTATTCTGAATAATAGAACTCACATGGCTAGATAGAAAGGCTTTCTTATGGACACTAAGCTTTCGCTTTCGCGTACGCATATCCTTAAGGAACTTGGCATAAGAGGGAATCTGCTTAATTGCATCTAATAGTGGAAGGTTGATAGTTACCTGCTTAAAAACCTCCAATATATCATTAAAGTTGAACTCCCTCTTAGTTGGAACTAGCAGCTGTGATAATGGGGCTCTGGGAACAAATCTAGACTCATTAGGACCCTCATTGTCTCTTTAGAGACTCTATCAGTCTCTTCATTTTCTGGCTCAGAAGGGTGAACTACAGCATGTTCAATGTCAGCCATGGCAACCTTATTGTCAACTTTCTTTCCACTCCTAAGGGTTGTAACATAATTCACATGACTAGGGAACCTTCTGTTATCTCTCTCAGTTAGAGTCTTAACTGTTTGACCTACTTGAAATTCTAACTTAGCAAGAGTCTTGAAAATTCTGCTTGGTTTCCTCTTGAAAACTAACTTGGATCTTTACTAACATTTCCTAGATCTGTGCTAACATATCCTGGATCTATCTTAATATACTAAGCGATTCCTAAGCTAGTCATTATATTCTCAGAAGGGTTCTGGAATTGGGCTTGACCTAAAGAGTTCTTATTATAGCCAAAACATGTGAGAGGCTGAGAATTACTAGTTTGGCCTTGATTCTAGCCTTTAGACCAAGAGAAATTAGGATGGTTTATCCAACCAGGGTTGTAGGTCTCCGAGTATGGGTCAAACTTCTGACGGTTTTCAAACCTAGAGTTGTTATAGATATCCTGGCTTGCTCTTCACTAACCTGACTGTTAGAGCACTGCTCGGTCGAACTCGCATGCGTTTCTATCTCAATCATGTTTGTCAATGTTAGTGATCAAAACTATAATTCTTGATTTCTAGTCTACTTATAGCTAAGTTTCGGAGTAGGATAGAAAGTGTAGTTGAGCTCAAGACTCCATGGAGATTATCATACAAAGACAAAGAACTACTCAAGGAACTGGTGGAACTTCATCGACTAAAAGGTATGTGGAGCCTTGAACTTATATATCACTCAAAAGTCTATCTACTCCATCTCATATCTTGAGACAAAATTCGTTTTGCTATATAGACTTTGATTATATACGTTTGCTATTTCGAGCCGAGTTTATCTCGCGTATCTATTTCTCGAAATATGTGTTGGTAAGCTTTCTCTTTGGCCAAGTTCATCTTTACTAGTGACGAAAGTCATGTTAAGTTTCAATTACTTGAAAATGGCTTTGACGAAAAATGGTTTGTGAATAACAATCATATATCGTCCTCGAAGAATGTTTCAACAATTGAAATGAGAGTTTAGATTATATAACCATGGTTGGATATAAACATTGTGAGGTAATTCACACATGTATAAGTCCTTATTCCTTGAACCAAAGTATGCGTACTTTGATGCTCAGAAAAACCGGAACAAGAGTCCGCGAACCAAGTTCACGTTCCCAGTACGCAACTGTCGGAGGTTTTCATCCCGAGAATTTCTGCTGGAGTTTGTGAATTGAAAACAAACTTATTTCGGGTACTTAAGTTCGCGTACCAGTCCGCGTACTTAAGTTGGTTATTTTCTAAAAACGATTATTCGTGAACTTAAACTTATATTAACTAAGGAATTCAAGTTTGCAAACCATGGATATAAAGTTCATGAATCGATTCGAGTGAATCAAATTGTTTTTGCTTCGTCCGTGTCTTGTATACTTCTATAAGATCTAAGCAATTGAACAACTCTCTAACTAGTTCATTTGAGTCATTTGAACTAGTTATGGTAAAGAATAATATGGTTGCTATGAAAGTGCTCATATGGCTAACCATTTGGTTAACTATTGTTGAACCAACTAAATGTACATTTTTGGGTACGGTTACACAAACCTAGATAAACGTGCATTTCATTTGTGCGTAGCAAGCTAATGTTGAAGTTGAATCTTCACGTATCCTACTCGAGGCAAGCCTCAAAAATGATGCATTGGAAATTGAACATCGCTTGAGTAAACTCTCGATTCAAGGATGTTTCTCTATACCGTCAACTTCTATTGCAACTGAGAGAACTTCAATTTCAGAAGTAAAACCAGTATCTCTTCCTATTGGAAAAGATGTGTCTATAATCTCTCCTGATCAAGGATGTTGCACATCAAATGGGAGAAAGAAATCTTCAGACGATGGTGTTAATACAGAACTTTCTAATCACTCTTATAATCAGAAAGTATGTCTCTTTTATGATTCAAAAGGACCTGCTAAGCAAAAGAGAAACTCTAGGTTGAATAAAAATTCATGTATTCAACTTCAACACACCATAGACTTAATCCTCAAAGGTGTAACTGACATTCGTATGTCTAAACCAATTGGTTTTCGTACTTACCCTGTGTACGATACCAGGAAAGTCAGTTCAATGAGTTCCTCGAACGCTCAGAAGCATAACATATGTCTTAACAAAAATCGTCTAAGGAAAGATCAAGTCTTTTCTTCTGTTAAAAGAGGAGATAAAGTTACCTTTGATGTGAACAAAATTTCAGGAGAAAGGAGCAAAAATGATGATATGAGAGATAACCTGAAGGAGATAATAAAAGGTTATAAAGAAATTGTCAACAGGTTGTCAACCTCCTCAAGTCAAAATTCTTCTGGTAAGAACCCAAACTATGTCTCGTATTTTGATGACAGTAAGTTTTATGATAATTTCTCACATCAAAAAGATTTCTTTCCTAGATCCGAAAGAAAAAAAGAGACCCAACCGTAAATACTATTCATTTAATGAGCTTTGTGCTCATACTTGTGTCAATTAATCACAAGGATTGAAAAACTTACTCATAAAAAATCTTGTTGAACAAGATGTGTTATTAATCAGGTATATTGTTGGCCAAATTGTTCTTTATTTAGTTGAGCTATTTTCTTATCGTCTATAGCTAAACTATTGTCTGCAAACAACTTTGCCTAAAGTGTTGGTTGTGTCTAATGTTGTTCTTCTTTTGTTAGTTTATTTCTTAAACAAGTTTTTGTTGCAACCATGTTACCTGCTACGTTTGTGCTCTAAGTTATTTCTCAATGGATATATAAAATTTATTTAAGCCAAAAATCTTGTGATACTTCTCACAAATAGCAGCACTTCAGTTTTGTCGTAAAATTACGACTGGTTGCATACCTTTTTTTTCGGGTCTAAATTGTGTTCGTACATGTACCCGTGTTACTGTCACGAATCAATTGTTAGAAACCCTAAAAGCTACCTTCCCTGAGAAACCGTTAAATACCAAAACCCTTGAGTTTCGTACGCATACTCTGGGATTTCTTTTAGTTTGTCAAGAATGTCTTCTTCTAACTCTAGCGGTTTTGCAAAAGAGTTTCTTGACAAAGGTATTGGTTTTGGGTCCAAGGGAATGAAGAAAAGAACCCTAGTAGAAGATGATCATCCTAATGCCTCATGCTACTATTCCTATACACATCAGGATGTTGAGAATGAAGATATGGTTTCTGCTGAAGTGGTTCATGATTTTCTTAAATATTTTGAGGAAGCAAAACTGCAGCTCGTTGATACCTTGAAGAGTCTTGATGTGTTAAGAACTGAGCTGAAAAAGGTTACTTCTGACCTTGGTCTCATAAAGACACATGTTAAAGATCTTCTCAATGAGGATACCTTCATTGAAGATGCAGTGGAATGCGTCAATCACAAGCTCAAAGACCTCAAGGCTCATGAGGATTCCGAAACGTCTATGTGATTTCAGTTCGTGTTCGGTTGTGATGGTTTAGAAGTATGTCTTTGCATTATCCGTGGCCGTCTTCGGTAAAAGAAGATTTTCCAAACCAAAATCAAGTTATGGGGTATTTAGAATCTTATGCTAAGCATTTCAATTTACTTCCGTATATCAAATTCAATACCAGTGTTGTCGACATCGACTATGTACGTAACACAAGGCCAAGACATGAATTCATGGAGTCATTGGGGTGGCGCAGATGGGGGTATCGGTAATCTCAAAGGTAAATGGGAAATTACTACTATTACTACCACTACTGTTCAAGAACATCAAGTTCATGAAGTAGAATTTGTGATTCTTTGCATCGGCCAGTTCAGTGGAGTTCCGAATATCCCTAACTTCCCACCAAATAAGGGTCCAGATGCTTTCATCAATGGTAAGGTTATACACTCCATGGATAATTCTGATGCTGCAGAATTCGTCAAGGGAAAACGTGTTGCAGTCATTGGATATCAGAAATCAGCCTTAGACATTGTTAATGAATGCGCCATAGCTAACGGTAACTTTTTTTTTGTGTGTGTGCTTCATAATTTATCGAATTTTTATGTTCGGATCTCCCTGCATGTTATGGATTTACAACCCTTAAATCTTTCTGCGATCTGACAGTAGATACTAATACAATTGCAGGAGTTGAAAATCCGTGTACATTGATATACAGATATGCGCATTGGAATGTACCCGATTATCTTCCATATGGTGTATCTCTTGCTTCGCTGTACCTCAACCGTTTCTCTGAACTTTTGCTCCATAAGCCTGGGGAAGGACTACTTCTTAGTCTCCTAGCTACGATCACCTCTGGTAAAGATCTTGTTGATTAAGTTTAAGCTTAAATTTTTGTCATGAAATTAAAACATATTTATGAATGCTTAATTCATTTTGTATAATAGAGATGGGCAATTTCGAAATTTGTCGAGAGCTACATCAAATCCAAGTTTCCATTGAAGAAGTACAATTTGATACCGGAACATAGCTTTTTACAACAAATTGCTTCTTGTTCGATCTCAACTGCACCCGAGAAGTTGTACGATAAGATAGAAGAAGGAAGCATTGTCTTAAAGAAATCCAAGGGGTTTGGCTTCAACAAAGACGGGTTGATGTTTAATGATGATGCAACAGCACCTTTAGAAACCGATGTTGTGATCCTCTGTACCGGTTATAAGGGTGACCAAAAGCTCCAAAACATCTTTAAATCACCAAAATTTCAAAACTACATCATGGGTTCTTCAAACTCCACAGTTCCGTTATACAGGTATCTATGTGTTGTATAAACTGCCTTTTTACTCCATTAAATACGTATTCTTAATTTTGCGCATTGATGATATTTATGCAGAGAATGCATTCATCCGCGAATTCCACAATTGACAGTAATTGGGTATTCCGAGAGTGTTGCGAATTTGTACACATCGGAAATGAGGTGCCGATGGTTGGCACATTTTCTCGATGGCGGGTTCAAGTTGCCAAGTATAAAGCAAATGGAGAAAGATGTGTTGCAGTGGGAAAAATATATGAAACGTTACTCTGGTCAGTACTATAGGAAATCTTGCATTGGAATATTGCATATTTGGTACAATGATCAGCTGTGTAAAGATATGGGTTCTAATCCTAAGCGGAAGAAGGGACTCTATGCAGAGCTGTTCGAGCCTTATGGATCCATGGACTATGCACATCTTACTCCTCATAAGAACTGATGGACTACGCAAATCGTACTCATCATCAGATTCATCACCGTTATACAAGCATGCATATTCCATATATTGTCATCAGTGTGATTTTCACGTATTGTTTCTTTTTGTTTCGCCTTTTTTGTTTGTCTCTCCGTCATGACTCATGCTTCTATCTTGCTTGCTCCTTCTCCCTGTAGTAATTTCACTTTTGTTTTAATTTCATTTTTCTTTGTTTGTTCACCCTTGTAGTTTTTTTTTGATCTTAAATCAATATGTTAGAGATTTTTCTATGTTGTAAACCGCGCCCTGGGCGCTCGCCTAGGCACTCTAGGCGCGACAGAGGACGCCTAGGAAAAAAAGGCGCCAGAGTATGCCCGTTCCTCATTGGGTCCAATAGTTAACCAAACTTCCTAAAGTGAGGAAATCCTAAGAAAAACTTGAAGGAGGGGGTGAAACCGTGGTTACGGCGAGAGAGCAAGCCGGGGCCAACCCTAGGAAAAGGAAAGCAGGAAGACAAGTAGTAGACAACAACACGAATGAAGGTATCATGACGGAAAAGAAGAAGAGAAGAAGAAGCAACAATGATGGTGAAGATGTTTCAGATAGAAAAACTAAGGGTTAATTAGTATTTGGGTCGTGAATTATGGTATAGTAGGGGATTTGGGTCCCAAGTTTGTCCAATTTAGTGTTTGGGTCGTTGACCCCGTTAGTCAACTAAATATACTGGTCAAGACGTTGGCAGAAGTAACATCCGTTGGAGTTTATATTTACACGTCTACCACAGTGTTAATTCCTTTCCGTATTTGATTTCCGCCACCTCCACAATAACTTTACCTCCCTTCGACTGAAAAGAAAAAAATTCTATCCTTCGTCCCTTTATGCAAGTTTTAGTTTTATTTATTTTCTTACTTATATGAGAAATAAGGGATCACCTTCCTTTTAACCTGATCGTTCACTTATATTGAGATGGGGTTGGTGATTACTTTTCTAGATGCAGTTGGTGAGAAGCAGTTGGTGAGTTTTCTTTTCTCGTTCCTTTTTATTTAATTTTGAATTGAATCTGCTGTTGGTGACTATTTGAGTTTGAAGGTATGGTTAATCCGCGCTAATGCGAGATGGATTGCACCAAGAATAATTGGGTACATGAAGGACCACAACCAATCCATCAACTATTCAGGGAAGAATGATGAGAGTTATAGAGATGGTGCTTGATGGCGCGCAAGAAAGGAGATTCTATATGCAACTGACCTACCAATGGAGCTCAATGATCTGGGTATGAGGCTTATGAATGAACAGAAATGTGTAATTTGTTGCAGGGAATCCGTGAGCAGCAAAATATGATTCCTTGATGGACAACACCATTACCAGGTTCTGCACATCGAATGTTTGACAGAAGTCCCCAAAACGTTTGCCTTAGTTTGGTTGGATTCTGAATTGGTTTGTTGTCGAGAAAACAGGGAAGATCCAGGGTTGATTCCATGAATTTTAGTGATGAACGGAAGAGATTGATTGGCATCACAAGACTGAAGTTGAAGTTGTGCCGGTTGATCTGTAACCACCAAATGCTTTGGCAAATGCGTAAACTGTTTCTCTAACATAAGTTGACAGATGCTAACAGTTTGACCTTTTGACCATTTTGACTAACGAGTCTACGACCCAAACACTATTACGGACAAAGTTAGGACCCAAACACTAAAAGGTACCAAAACTTAGGACCCAAACACTAATTAACCCAAAAACTAATTTTGAAACCCAGGCGATAGTGTGCGAGATACTCAGTAGATTACCGGCCAAGTCACTGATGCGTTTCAAGTGTGTATCCAAAGGTTGGAAGTTTCTGATTGAGAAAGATCCGTACCTTATTGATTTACACCATGCTCGATCAAAAGCAGGTCCGCATCTCTATGTTGTAATGCAGCCTCGAAAAAATAGTCTGTGGCTCAGATATCCTCCATGGATATTGACTGGCGACTTGATTGAAGGCAAAGACAAGGCATCTGCCATTGTTCACAGCACATGGGAGACAAACTCAATTATTGAGCGTCCCGGCAAACCCCGTAAACTTCCCGGTAAAATGTTAGGACCAGTAAATGGACTGATCTGCTATGTTGTCAAAAAAGTGTCTACTATTTATGTATTTAATGTCAGCACTAGAAAAGTAACACGATTGGTGATAAAACCAGTTTTGTTTACACGGGAAGGAGAGGAGATAGAGCACCGTACATTTAAATTTGGATTTGATTGTGCAACCAAAGAACACAAAGTTCTCTCCGTGTCGGAGATTCGTCTGCAGGGACTACGTTATACTCTAGTTTGCCATGTCTTGACTGTAGGCACAGGAAATAGCAGCTGGAGAAGAATCACTCATGATATGGTCCCCTGTATCAATGCTCTAAGAACTGAATCTGTTTGTGTGAATGGTTCCATTTATGGGATTAATAAGCTAATGTGGAAGTATAATATGATCCTGAACCCAAATTATTTGCATTTGATGTCGGAAGTGAGAAATTCAGAGCAATACCAGTCCCTGGTCATATCCGTGACGAGTTTCGGGATCACGACTATAAATACAATATTAGCATAGACCAGCATCTTGATTTAGTAGAACTGAATGGGATAGCCCTTTGGTATAGAATGGATAACACCACTGTCAGGCTGTGGGTATTTAATGACGACTATCACAAGGAAAGTCGAACCATGCCAATTGGACTGAAGAGATTATCACATTACCTTTCCATTGTGGTGCGGATTGGAGTCTTTATTTTTGTGGTGTTGCGGGAACAGACCAGATAATCATGGAATCCCATAAAAAATATTCGTCATCCGCTCTTTATGTTTACAACCTGAAAAATAAGATTTTCAAGACAATCGAGATCGGTGGGACCTTCTTAAGTTCACATTCTTACAGTAGATCCTTCTTATCAACTTACCTTGAAAGTCTTCTTCCTCTAAAAAGGAAGCTGCAGCGCCACCAGAAGCAGCTGAGTTAACTTTCTTATTTTCGCATAATTTCTCAGTATCCGTGTGTTCTTTTTTTCCCATTTAATTAGTACTTCAGTTTGACATACTCACTATATTATAAGTTTCAGTTCAAAATATCTAGATTAAAGATGGTTTCTAACTGGCAATTTGTGGTCTGGTACCAGGATTTATTTCTTGGGATTAAACTTGGTACAGTTTTCAGATATTAGCCCAGGCATTGGATGAATATTCGTGATGTGTCCATACTGTGCGTTAGCTTCGGACAGAGAGGATCCGTTTACGTGATTATTTTCACGTACGAAGTTTGCACCAATTCTTTTTTATAAAACTCCAATGATAATAAACTGCACCTACTTTTTTTTTTTTTTTTTGATCATATGCTCCTCTTACAGAATTACAGAGTTTTATAGTCCTTTCAAAATTAGTGACTCTTAGATACCAATCCTTAACATCTACTCTGAATTATAGTTTCGATCGTTTTGTTTTAACTTATGTTTTCCAAGAGTGGTAGATGGTGATAACATGTTGATGGTGGTGGAATCAGTTCAGGACTAAAATCGTAAAACCTAAATTTATGTACTCTTGTTCTGCAAAGAAGTAAGGTTGTGAAAATGCCACAGACGTTAGGCAAAAGATCAAAATGCCCCATTCCGTTACTTTTACCTATAATAGTCAAAATGAGGCATTTTGATAACTTCTGACCGGTCAACTGTGCTGTGAAATGTCTTTTTTGCCCTTGTACAGATATACCGCCCGACATGATGTCACATGTGTGCTAATAAATTCATAACACGTGTGCACTGCAAACGTGTGACACGCGTGCAATCTAATCTGGCGACACGTGGAATGTGATGGACACGTGGACTCTAGCTGACACGTGGGCTGGGACACCTGTACCACACGTGTGGTTCGTACGAATTATTCAATTCTTATCTTCAACTAAAAGACGTGTTTGTTTACACGTGAAACCAAAATACCATATCGATACAGAGAGACAGAGAGCGATCGAGAGACAGAGAGAGACATTGAAGACGGGGAAAAATAGTGAAATTGCAGATCGAGAAGATAGATGAGACGGAGAAGATAAGAATCGTGTTTCTTAACCCAGTGAAGAACATGTAACTTTTAACCTAATTTTGTTTTACGATTTAGGGTTTTCAAAACCTTGTGAAACTATTAACTGCGATTAGGTTTCAGAGAAACAAAATTGGGTTTTAGTGAATCAAATTTAGGGTTTCAATAAATCTAATTAGGGTTTGAATAACCAGAAATTAGGGATTATAATTTTGGGTTATTGAATTTTTAGCAGATTATTTAGGGGGTTTTCCATTTTTAGTCATGTTCTGTGAGTGAGAATTTCAGTTGTGAATTTTGGTTAAGTGTGAACATGATTCTTATCCATCAAATAATGAAGGTCATCATTCCAAATTGATTCTCTTCTGAAGAAGAAAAAAATTCTTCAATATGTTGTTGATGAGGGAACCCCATAAAATGAGTCGGATAATGTTGAGGTATCATCTGATGAGGGATCTCCATTGTTGCAGCACCACCAGGATATTGCATTGGATGTATCCATTGTTGTGGTTGTTGTTGCTGTTGTGGATCAGTAATGTTTGTTACTTGCTGCTGCATCATTCATTTTTCGACTTGCATATCTTTAACTAATAATTACTCCTTGATTGTGTTGTAGTCTTTACTTGGTTTCAATTTGCATATTAACTTGAAAGTGTTGGATACAAAATTGCTCCCTCTTCCTCTTTTCATTATTTGAAAGTGTTGTAGTGTATGTGTGTATTACTTGGTTTAGATAACTGATTATTGTTTCATTTTTGTTAAATATTTCAGAATGGGTAGTGAGGATAGGAATTTCTGGATTTGTGATATAGGATAGAGGTTTAAGGACCTTTATTGTTTTGGTTGTAAAGCTGGTACCAGTGGAGAAGCTTTCATGGCTATGCTAAAGAGCAGGTTGGTGAATGAACAGGGTATGAATTCTACACTAGAACTTTTTTTATTTAATGATGATGATGGGAATCCATATGATAAGTGTGAATCAGATGAGATGTTTATTTCATTTTGGAATAAAGGGAAACTATATAAAGACAATTTGGTAAGACTGTGGTTCACTATAATTATTCCTACAATTAGACATTGGGGTTTTGTTAGGGATACTGCTAGTGTTAGTGGGGTAAGTGGTATGACTAATTTTATGAGTCCAGTGAAGAAGAAAACTGTTAGTGAAAGGGTTGAGGTTAGGAGGAGTCCAAGATTTAATAAGACTGCTAGTGTTAGTGGGCTAAGTGATATGAGACCAACAAGACTTGATTTTATGCATGAAGACCCAGTTGTTTCTACAGAAGCATCTGTTGCAGAAAACCCAGTGCATGAAGCCCAAGTTAATGCTACACAAGCATCTGTTGCAGAAAACCCAGTGCATGAAGCCCAAGTTAATGTTACACAAGCATCTGTTGCAGAAAACCAAGTACAGGGGAATGAAGATGATGACCAGGTGAATTTACCTAATCTACAATCAGATGACTGTCATCCTAATGATAGGCCTGATTTTTTGTTTGAGGAACATAATGAGGAAGAGGTAAGTGGAGATGAAAGTGAAGAGGAAAGTGAAGATGAAGAAACACAAGAAAAGTACAATTATGAAGATTGGGTTTCTATGTGTGCTAGAGGTATAGATATTGATAATGAGACTGATGATTGTAATGAAGATTTCAATGTAGGTGGGTTTTATGAAGAGCAAAGTGCACCAGTAAATGCTACTCCGGATGAAGAAGTTCCCAGATATGATGTCACTCAAGAGGAAGAATCTAAGTGGCAAAAATATTTTGGTGAGCATTTAAAAGAACCACAGCGTCTAGAAATGATAAATGAAGATGTTCCTGAGGTTTTACCTGGTGAAATAAGTAGTGGAATGGCTTTTGGAAACATGCAAGAATACAAGGATCATTTAAGGGAATATGCAGTGTTGAAACATAGGGATTTTAAGGTGAAGAAAGCAGATAAGAAGAGACACTATTCTTATTGTACTTACAAGGATACCCAAAATTGTGCTTGGATGGTGAATGCAAGAAAGTTACCAGATGAAGACGATCCAACAGTCACAATTAGAGAATGCAACACAGAACACACCTGTAAGAATCCGAATGAAGACTACAGCAGGAAATGCAATGCAAAATTTGTAGCCAAGTATTTGCTGAAGACAATGGATGTTGCTTCACCAGTGGACAAGGCAGCTGATATAGCTAACAAGATCATTAGACCTCGGTTGCAAACTGACATACCAAAATGGGTTGCTAATAATGCAAAGGTATGATTTTGATGATTCTTTTGATTCCCTTGTGTTTGTTTATTTGATTACCTTGTGGTATGTTGGAAATGCTAATTTTTTTTTTGTGTGTACACAGAAATTGGTGCTAGCAGAAAGGAATGGAACATTTGAGAGTTCTTACACAAAAGCACCACAATTGGTCACAGCTGCTACTTCATTGAAACCAAATAGCATTGGTCATTTCAGTTGGTCCAAAGAGGGTAAAGATAACAGGTTTGAGAGTGTCATTGTGGCCTATGATGCACAGATCAAAGGCTTTCTTCCCTGAATTAGCACCTTCTTTGACCTTTAAAAGTTTCTGAATACCATTACAAGGAACTAATTTACACCTACTGTAGATCCAAGGACAATCAATTGATTGATGATTATTTTCGTTGCACATCTCACATTCCTGCAAATTAAGTAAAAATTAAAGTAAGATGGATATGTACTCACCCCTTAACTATGTTCTTCTTTGAAAAAATCTTGAAATTGCTCTTACCATTTTCATTTTCTCACTTGAGCTAGCAGACATTTTGAAGGAAAAAAAACCAATATAGTGATTTAAGGTTGTGAAAATTCCCCATTTATAAGTCAGGCGAGGCAAGAAACCGACCGTTATTACAACGGTCGGATTTAAAACGGTCGAAATCTGTAGCCGTTGATTTGAACTCATGCGACACGTGTTACAATCCTAGATTGTAGGACACGGTGGTCATTCTCTTAGAAAAAAAAACCCATTGTTGTAAATATAACAACCAAATCTCCAGCCGTCCAACTAAAAGAATAGCCACGTGTCGCAATCTTATTTAACAGGACATGCTGGTCATTTTAGAAAAAGAAACATCCAAACGAATAAATATAACCACTTCATCTATGGTCGTCCAATTTTAGTCTAGCCACGTGTCGCAATCTAACTAAATGTGGCACATGGTTAAGTAGTCACGTGCTTGTGGGGTATTTTGACAGAAGGGTATAAATGATATTTATTTACACGTGCGGGTCCACACGCTTACTGTTTTGACCACTTAACCATGTCAGACGGAAAACATAACAGATTGGGGCATTTTGATTCCGTTTTGGGGCATGTTGATCTTTTGCCTAACGTCTGGGGCATTTTCACAACCTTGTAGTCCGAATTGGGGCATTTTGCCATTTAACCCTTAAAGTTGACGAGCGCTTACGCCATTCTGCTTACAATATGTACCGAACAATTCAATATATTTATATACAAAATTTAATTAGAATAGTGTCGATTGCAGAATCACAAATATTATGTAGATTTTGTCGAAGCTTTTGTTTACATTATTCATTAATGCAAGGTTTGTTAAGCGTCTATCTTATGTTGTTCCCCACTGAACTCTTAAATAACTGCAAGCATGAGTTTACATTATATTTGTATTCGTTCTTAGCTGAAAGCATGAGTTTTCTTGATGTTCAGATTAAGATATGCATAAGATGCACTGCAAGTCGTGCCACCGAGAATGTGCTACTTGCAAAAATTGCCAAAAATTAATAATTTTGTGCCAACGCGCAAAATTCACTAAAAAATGATTAATTTTGTGGCAGCTCGTAAAAAATCAATTTTGAAAATTTTTTACGTCAGCTTACGGAAATTAGGTTTTCTCCCTAAAACGGAGCCTACACAAATTCTCGATCCCCAATGATCGAGATCAAACCTAGGAAAACTAGGAAACCAAGCTACTCTGTAGCATGTAGGAGTCGAATCCCACCAAAATCGAAATAAAAGGAATCCACGATTAAGTTTGAAAGTAGCGCAAGGAGGCATGAACGGGCAACTTGGCCGATCGGTTTCCCTAGTCGGCACCCCTCCTTGCCGACCGGCCACATCCCATGATGCTGACATTCGGTCCCTCTTTTCCATTGACCAATCAGATCGCTCAAAAGTTGTAACCAGCGCTTTTAATTAAAAGTGGAAGTAGGTTGGTCGACGTGTTTACGATCCATAAGAAATTAGATCTTGGTCGTCCAAAACAGTCACAAATTGATCATGACCACACAACTTGGTAAGCTCCGTAGCTAACCCTAGGTCTTGCAAACACGACCGAACAAGTCCCATGGTGGCCACCGGCGGGCCCACTTATGTTCCAACCAATCGGAATTCTTCTAGCTTGCCAGCAACAACCATAACCGCTAGACAAAATAGGCCAGCCGCGCGAATGAAAAAGGGTTTCAATCGGATTAAGACCACACATGGCACTCTTAAATCAATCGTGGCTTTCCAACTTCGTCAGCCAATAGACCGGCCTAGATTTGATTTTAAGCGACTGGAAAGGTGCCGACATACTCACCAACGACCCACTTTTGGTTTCGACAAGCAGCGCCTCAAACCGATCACCCAAATTGGCTTGGTCACACGACTTTAAAAGACTTGAGATCCAACTAACGACAGTACATGACTACGCAAAGCGATCTCGGCCAGCCAACTTCGCCAGCCGAATCGACCGGCCTGGATCTGATTTCGAGGATCCAATGAGATGTCGTCGTGATCCCCGACAGCCCATTTTCTATGAGAACCGATCGGCCTATCCTCAGCCTACCCACGCTACTCATAAGAGTCTTAAATAAATTAACGGTAATCTACAACTGCCGCAAAATCATCTCAACCGTCCAACTTTGCTAGATAATTTGACCGGCTTAGATCCAATCTTAGGCGACCAATAGGACTTCATGATTGTTGTCAGCTTCTCCCCTTCTTCATGAGTCGGTCACGCCGCCTTCAGTCGATTTACTTAGCTGCCAACCGCTCGACCAAAAAAGGTTGGCTGCGCTCCTAACAACGGCACTTCTTATTATCGAATTAATTTGAGATGCTTGCTTAAAAGCGATGCCTTTACATGCATCGATTATAAAAGATATTTCTTAAATATTGATTTAATAAATAATTTAATTATTTAATTATATATTTAACCTGCATACTATTTTTGAGTGTTAACTCATACCAAGTCTCGTTTACATGGCTTGGCCTATCACACATGACCACCTACCACCTAGATTGCGCGTGAATGGTAAAAATTATCAGGTCTTGCCAGCAAGACCCACTCAGCAACTACTATGAAGAACTTGTTTCATTCTTCATGTAATTTGATCCCTATTTTCCACGAAAATACTCGAGAATCAAGAATGTCACAAATTGGGGGATACTCATCAGAGTATTGGTATTGGTCTGGCAGTTTACAACATGCAGCGTGCAACACGCCCATTATGAGAAAGTGTTCGTAAAGGCGGACGGTTGATAGCAGTAAAGGAGTAGTGGTGTGTAAAGATAACCGGTCTTCCCTTCATGACAGGGACATGGTTCTCACCATTTTTACACGATCCCCACTTCTACACTACTCAACTACCTCCTACGAGATCAGTCGTTCAACTATGACTTGTATAAATAGGTTTTCAATCTATTTCAACCGAGAACATCGTTGGTTATCAACGCAAGTATCCAGAAAACACCAAGAACTTACAGCTTACATTCTGCAAGCGGGGTTCTACATTCTAATACAAGTCATAAAACAACCACACTTTCATAGTTGACCATTCGGATCTCAATACCTTCTTTGCTTCCCTCCCTAAGATAAACCTTTCTCCTTCATTTTATGACCGAAGCAAGATAGGAACGGCCATTTCTTGGTCTAGACCAGAATTGTACGGATTGATCTCTCGAATCTAAAATACTCCTGCGCAGTACATGTGTTTAGAATTTAACCTACTACTCATGTGTCTCGAATTGGGCTCATTTTTAATATAGATGTCGCTATAAAACAAATGTAATACCTAAAACCGAGCTTCATTTTATAAAATAAAATAAGAATCGAAATGGTGAGATAGTCCGGGAAAAACCATGTCAATGGCAATTATTGCAGAATTTGTTGTTGTTGCACGTGCCGATGCTTTTATATGAGAGGACTGTGGCATCGTCTTATATCAACCATTTGATCTTGGTGCTCCTCAGACATCTCTATGTTAACTTTAAGCTCTGTCGTTGTGCATATCTAGCCCTTATAGCTCAGTGGTAGAGCGTCAGTCTTGTAAACTGAAGGTCCGCAGTTCAATCCTGCGTGAGGGCATTGTTGATTTTTTTCCGGCGAAGCCCTTTTTTTCTTTTTTCCATTATATAAACATAACAGACTCAAAAAAGAACGCCCAAGAATTACATTTTTATCTATCGGAAAAGCACTAAAAAAAAAAAAAACACTTCTGATGTTTAACATAGCTAAATATCTGTCACTAATTCTCACTAAAGAAATTCAGAAAAGCAAGTCACTCCTTTTTTTTGCCACAAAATCGAGTCGTCATTATAATCTGTTCAAAAAGAACGATGAAGACGAATTATACAAAGGCAAAAAAACAGAGAAATCTTAAAGAGAACAAGGAAGAAACTAGAGAAGAAGAAAAGGGACATAGGAGTATTCACTTGCACAAAAGCAGGGGTCAACATATTCTTACAAATCCTAGAGTACTTGATGCTATTGTAAGTAAAGCTGATATCAAACCTACTGATACAATTCGTGAAATTGGACCTGGTACTGGTGATCTTACTCTACGTCTCCTCGAGGTTGCGAAGAAAGTTATCGCTGTTGAAATTGATAAAAGAATGATTGAAATTCTTAATAAGCGTGTTTCTGAACATGGGTTTGAAGATAAAATCAATGTATGTATGCAGGAGGGGGAGTTAGTTTTGTTGTATTAAAGTGTTTGAAGAAATGCCTGACTGAAACTGTATTTGTTAATATTTGGATTGTTTTTTGTTTGGTCAGGTTATATCTGGGGATGCATTGAAGGCTGAGTTTCCTCAATTCGATATAGTTGTTGCCAATATCCCGTACGGGATATCTTCGCCACTTATAGCTAAACTTGTGTTTGGAGATTACTCATTTCGAAGTGCAAAACTATTAATGCAGAAAGAATTTGTTCGGAGATTGTTGGCGAAACCAGGTGATTCTGAATTTAATCGGTTGGCTGTGAATGTGAAGCTTGTGGCTGATGCGAAATTTGTTATGGATGTAAGCAAGAGGGATTTTGTACCTTGCCCTCGAGTGGATTCATCTGTTGTGAAAATCACCCCGAAAGATGAAGTTCCGGATGTTAATATGAATGAGTGGTTGGCTTTTACTAGAGCATGTTTTAGTAAGAAGAATAAGACTTTGGGTGCTACATTTAAGCAGAAGAGGAAGGTTGCTGAATTGCTGAAAAGATCACAATTGACGAATGAACGAGAAGAGACTGTGATGATTGCTAGTGACGAGGGCGATGCCGATGAAAGGGTGGAGGAAATAGATGAAGAGAAAGAGCAAGAGAGTGATGGGGAAGAATATGTATCTGATTCTAGTTTGGGAACAGAAATGAGTGTGTTCAAGGACAAGATTGCTGAAGTTCTAAAAGTCGGTGGATTCGAAGATAAAAGACCTTCAAAGCTGTCAAATGAGGAGTTGCTGTGCTTGCTTTCTCTCTTCAATCGTTCTGGTATACGTTTTCATGATAGTAGACATGGAAATGTTGATCCAGGTGTTGTATTAGATGAATCTTTTTAAAGTTATAGTCCAAAGGCGTGGATCCAAACAGTTCCAAAGGCCTATTTGGTAACCCTGATTTAATGTTTATTTATTTATTTATTTTTAAACTCATTTCTAGGGTTATTCACATGAGTATGACGTTTGGAGAGGAGAAGTTGTCTCCATGGAGAAGACGCAAACCGATGGTAGAAAATATGAAGAGGAAGACGATGGAAAGGAATGACCGGACCTTTGTTTTGTGCTATCCCAACCTCGTTGCTTTTAGAGATGTTGGCGAAATCTTGATGGAATTTGAGAAAATCAGTTTGAACGTAGTAAGGATGAGATTAGTATGCGCCACACCAAAATTCCTGACGCAATTCATCTCCATACATTTTCCCCGATATTGCTCCAGCAGGTTTTGTCCCTATCCTTTTGTAGCTTTGGTATTGGAAGGTAACGACGCTATTAGTAAAGTTCATCAGCTTACATCAGAAACGGAAAGATTTCCCTTCCGGTCGCCTGCCATTCGTGCTTACTGCAGTGTTTCGGTTCATGTGAATTGTGGTTTTGTGCTGGCTCTGCTGATGACTGGATAGAAGAAGCAACAAAAAGCAGTCATCTGGCGTGCGCACTCCCTGATGGCAAAACATTTGGCCCGGTTGATGCGGTGTTGGAGAAGTTGCGGGAACAGGATCTCCTTAGGTGCAGATACTTTGAGAAAGAGGCTTTATTCAGGAGTTTCTACAACAATTTTTACCATGAACATCTGACATTCTTCTTAATCAGGCCTTTGGCTTTCCAAAAGCGGTGTGTGGGTCTACTGCTATCCATTATTGAGAACATAGATTTTGGCATCATGGGTATGGGTTTGGTAACAAAATCCCAAGTCCCTACCAGCGATGCATGGCCTGCTGATTCTTGTTCCTCACCTGAAGTAGATGGATATGGTGTTGCCTTGCTTGTGGAGTGTATCAACCATAAGGCAATACAAATAAACACGAGTTGTAGAGATGCTCGTATATTGATTGACAAAGACGATGGGACGGTTGAAATTTGCAGCGACTTAGTTTACAGGTGACAGGAGTATGATTGGCCATTATTTCAAATTCGGTACTGTTTCCTGGCTGGATTCCGGTAGTGGTGCTAGCTGTGGCGGGTTTTTCTTGGCAACCTTGTCGAACCTTCAATTTTAAGGTGACCAAGCATCGTGTGCTCTTTTTCTTGAGTGAAACTGAAATTGTTAATGTTGGGTCTGTTTTTTGTTTGGTTAGGTTGTATCTAGGCTAGGGATGCATTGAAGGCTGAGTTTCCTCAATTTGATATCGTTGTTGCAAATATCCTGTACGGGACATCTTCGCCACTTATAGCTAAACTTGTGTTTGGAAATTACTCGTTTCTTAGTGCAGCGCCTGTTATTGCAGAAAGAATTTGTGCAGAGGTTGTTAAGGTGACTCTGAATTCAATCGAGGACGATAATGATGAAAGGATAGAGGAAGTAGATGAAAAGAAAGAGCGAGAGAGTGATGGGGAAGAATATGGCTGATTCTAGTTTGGGATCAGAGATTCAGAAATGAGATTGTTCAAGAACAAGATTGTCGAAGTTCTAAAAGTTGGTGACTAAAAAGACCTTAGAAGCTGTCAAATGAGGAGTTGGCTGTTGGCGTTGTCATGATAGTATACACGGAAATCTTGATCTCCATGTTGATTAAGATGACTCTTTTTTCATGTTATGCTATAACTAGAATTTCAGTTGTATTCAAGAGATTTTGAACGAGGAATACTGAATGATCAACTAGATTGCTTACTAAAACTGAAGGTTGCATTATGCAAAATTAGTAAACAAATTGTTAAACTTACACTCTTTTCTCACAGTTTCTTTCAGTTCAAAGTGAACAGAACAAAATTTGCCGTGAAGGAATTTATAAAGTTACATACTAAACATAAAATAACTTCTCCTCGTACAACTTCAACCAATAGAGGGCCGAGCCTGACTATAGGAGAAGACCTGGTATGTATAAGATAGTTAATACAGCAGCAGCAGTAACAAATTCCTAGTAAAACCGAAAGCTAAAATACTATGAAAACCATCTTTTGAGTTGCCTAGAACCTTGCTTTTCACCAGGTACAGCAGTCTTGTTCGAATTATGCTGTGAAAACTTAGACGTATATTTTTCAATGAGCACATCAAGCTTGTCAACCACTTCATCTCCCCCAGACTTGGACCTTCTCTTAGTTTTATTAGGACGCTTCCCTTCCCTTGGTTGCATCAAATTCATTTCATCCGGAAACTTCCTCTTTTTCTGACCAGTCTCGGCGTTCTCCTTTGATTTCAATTCAGGTGCTTCTTTATTCTCCAACTTGGATGGTTTATTCTTCTTGGGTTTCTCTGTTGAGTCTTCCGCCTTACCTTTTGCAGCAAACTTGGTCTTTCTTTCTCTTGCAGGGGTACCCTTGAACTTTTTGCCTGCAGGAGTTTCTCTATCGCTGGATCCATCAGGTGCAACATTTTCCCCGTCCCCTTGTTTATCTTCACCCATTTCCTTGGATGAAAAGTTACCACCTCGAGATTTGAGCTTTCCTAATTTGTTTGTGTCGTTATTTTGAGTATCTGCCCTTTGTGATGTGGCAGGTCGTGGCAAGGCTTCTGTGCCGGAACGGGCCTGCCAATATTCTAACTTCTTCTGACGTAGTTTCAGTGTCCGGATATCTTCAAGGGAAAACTGAACAATGGGACGATGCTCAGGGCCAAAAGTTTCTGCAGATGACGCGAATGAAAGAAATCAATTCAGATTTTATCCAGTAGATTCCCAGACAGAATGTTCTACTTCTACTCATAATTTAGATCACCTAACACAAAATCAACTTGTTCTAAAATATGCATGTCAATGACCATGGCTTAATGATCTTTTTTCACCATCAACATTGTATGGTTGGGTTACGAATATTTGAATGAGGCGATGATGATTACCATGAGTATAATTTTCTCTGGAAAGGCCATCCCTTAATTTAATTACAAGTGGCTTCTACAACTCAACCTAAATTTAGGCATCTATCGATGTCAGCTATCTTACGTATCAGGAATACTTACCAGGATTATTATTAAGAACTCTCAGGGCCACAAGTGCATGCTGATGTTCCGTGAACTCAATGAAAGCTACTCCACGTGAATGGTTCTTGGGCACTTTTGCATCCTTGGAATCCTTAATGATTTTTACCTGCATAATCAGCGATACAAGTCAATGAAATTTGAGATTTTCAAAATATTACAATATGGCACAGAGATCAAGAAAATAATAAATATTATAATAGGGCACTCATTAATTAATGTTAAAACTACAGGTCAGGGTTTTCCTGAGCTAGTCCAGTTTCTGCGCTCCGATTCTCTAAATATTCTACAAAGACGCAAAAGCTATTAATTCATCCTTCTAATCACCACATTAAGATGGGTCAAGATATGGACTAAAGCAGTTACAGTTACCGCTTACAAAAATGTTCTGCATAGAGTACCTGTTGAACGACGGGAGTTTGTTTGCTAGCTCTGGAAAGAACTGCATCTATAAAAATCTTTTTAAGCTGCTTCTCAGACACTGTCTTTGGCACATTGTACACGATGAGTCTAGTTTTTGAAACATGAAAGTTCGGAGATTGAAGCTTAACATTCTTCGACTTCTCCAACCTGAAAAATGGCATGTAACACTCTACATAAATCCATCTATAAGAAGCTTGAAACCTCAACTTAATTTTAAGAACATACAGCATATGTTTACGATCTTTATTCAGAAATCCCTAGATATATATGAAAGAGAGACAAAATGCTCTAAAACAGATCTCATTCACGTAACACAGTTGCCACACAATATATCAAGTCACAGAGTAGTAAATATAGATATATATTTACTACAGTAGTAACACAGTAGTAAACAGATCTCAACTTAATTTTAAGAACATACAGCATATGTTTACGATCTTTATTCAGAAATCCCTAGATATATATGAAAGAGAGACAAAATGCTCTAAAACAGATCTCATTCACGTAACACAGTTGCCACACAATATATCAAGTCACAGAGTAGTAAACCTGAGCTCTTGACCAGTACAAATACAAATTACTCACGCTTGCCGTTTATTCATATCATGTGCTGAAACACCTTCAGCAGCAGGTGAACCATCGAGAATAACGCCTTCCTATGGAGAACCATGGAAAGGGGAGATGAGTTAGAATTGATAACCACTTATCTAATATACTTATTATCTCCGACAAACCATAAGTTGATACCTTCGCAAGATAAAGGTTGCGTTGGTCAACATCCCCAGTCTTTGCCTTTTCAAGTTTCTTATCGTTAGCTGACTTCCTGTCCAAGGCCTTAAACACAGTTAGCTGTCTGCCTTTCAGAAAAATCCCCGAGTCACCTGTAGTCTGTGCTGCTGCAACCGCAGCATCAGCCTGGGCTGGTGTACTGAACTTGAGAAAACCAGTCCCTGTCGGCCGCCTGCTCATACAGTACAAGAAAAATCATAAACAACAATCTGAAAGGATAAACTTTATTCAAGGTTGTGGTATTGTAAGTATTATCCTTGCCTGGTGACTTTGTGAAGAACAGGCCAAAATGACTGCACTTCCCCGTATTTAGAGAACCGTTGCTTCACCTCTTCACTTACAGTATCAAATGGGAGATTGTTTATGAAAACACTTCTCTGCCTATCGCTTTCTTCTTCCAACATTTCTTTCTCTGTCATTTCAGTCTTGCCAGACCATTTAGGTTTCACCTCTGCTGCAGCCTTTTCAATTGTAGTAGTTACCACATCTTTACTTGGAGGTAAAGCTGAATCTTCGCCAATAGAATCTAAGTCTCCTTTTCCGGAGGATGTGGTCAAACTCTTAAAAACTTTCCTTGCAATGTCAAATTCCTCCTCAAAATCAGCCACTTCAACCGGAACACCATTCTCAGTAACAGCAGAATCTTTTGTAGTAGTATCCCCTGTTTGAGGTTGCTGGGATTTTCTATCACCATCACCATCTTCCATGTCATCACTACTGGTTTCATCATCCTCCTCTTCACTATCTTGTAGTCCTGGAAAATTTATTCAAAGGTAATTGAGGAAATATTAAATGGAAGTTACATAGCAAAAATAAGAAAACCTCAACTCAAAGCAATACCACAAATCAGATGGTTTTATAGAAACTATACCATCTTTATATGAATCAACTGCATTAGCACCAGTGGTGTATATTTTCTTCGGGATAGCCCAATCAACAGCGATGGGCCTTTTACCAAATTTTTTCCCATTTATTGTACGGATTGCCTGACAAGCAAACACATGATTTCTTGTGAGTACGGGTGCAATTAACAAGATACTGTTACGAACATGAGTCAAGTATCATACACTTTCAGCATCCTGCTTGCATGTGAAGGTAACAAATGCAAATCCCTTGGACCTTCTGTACAAGGAAAAAAAGTAAATATAACCTTCCAAGATGATGACAAATAAACTTAAAAAATATTATATCGGCATTTGGATATACCCTGTATCAGGAGCCTGAGGAATCAACACGTTCCACACAAAACCCGCTGATGAAAAAAGTTCTTTAATCTCACTGACTTTTGCCTCAAAAGGCATATTTCTGACAATAAGCTTCCATTTAGCAGTCTTGGAACCCTGCAGACAGAATTATCACCGAGTTTAATAGAGTTATTAACTTGACCCTTATGATCTCAAAACATATCTGCATTCAACAACTACTTGTATGCTAATCATGTTACTAAACAAAGCAAGCACCGAAAATTTGCTTTCTCATAAATTCACCAGAACACTACAAGTTCCAACTTGATCTCATAAGCCCGGATAAAAAACAGAACCACATATTCAAATGAACAATTATAGAATACCCACAGGAAGCTATATAGAGGTCTGATCTATCTAGAACCAAGCTGGAATATGCCTTTGAAACCGTAACAAGGGCATTGCTGCTAAATTGTGACAATTGCAACAAATCATAGATGATATCAAGCATGGAGGAGGAATCAAGTACTCAAACGTTCAGAAGGACCTAAGCTAGGAGCATATAGAAACAGGTAAACTAATAAAAATGTAATTGACATTCCAAAGTTGGTACCCCTGGAGAATGTTATACCTCTCCACCCAACTGACGTGCCCAAACAGATGCACCCTTTATCTCTTGTTGATGCAACTTAGTAACTGCAACACGAGCTGATCTAACGCCCTTGTAAAGTACAGCTGCAGCATCCATCTTGCATCCATCTCGAGCAAGCGCTGAGTCATAAAACATGCATATGGCTTTAATATATAATTATATCAAGTATAAATGAAATAATGAATCAATTTCGATTAGTAGGATGGTTCACATAGGGTCACACGATGATGTGAAATTCTTGCCAAGCCCATTTTCTTTCTAAGTTTGAGTATGTTTGAAGTCGGACAAATTGATACAGAGTGTAGTGAACTGTACTGTGCCTAACTGCATATAGCTAACCAGACTTGGTGATTTCAATACACAACAAAATGAATAAGTCATGGGATAAAGCATACTAACCATGGAGTTCAAGCTCTTGTTTTGGGAGAGGATATGTAACAGAACACCAATCACCAACCTCTTTGGCACGACGAATAACTTCTTCAGCAATATCAGCACTTGCGATTCCACCAAATATAACTGTTCTAGCAACCCTTCAAAACAACAAAAGAAGCAGGAGGCGTAGCATAATGATTATTTAATCTTCAGTTGAACATCCATAGACCAGAAAAGCAGATCTTCGCATTAGTTCCTCAGGACCAATGGGTCGACATCTCTTTAAAGGTCTCAGTAGCAGGGACAAACTCTACAATGTAATCACAAACAGATAGAAGCCAGTCCATTTCTCGTTTCCACATCGACTTCTCAGCTTGGTCGACATCATGTCTAGCTCAGTTTCTATAAGACTAGAATGACATGGTTACAAACTTAAACCTAAGTGTTCATAGAAACTCTGAAGGATTTACATTTAAAAAACCGGTAGGCACAAATAAAAAGAAAAGTAATTTAACTATTCTGTGCACCGACATGACTGTCTTGAAGTCTCCAAAGTCCACGTAAAATATTTCACGATTCGAGCTTCTTTTTAAGTTTTTATACAGTGACTTCACAAATATTATTGGAGATATAAAGAAAGGACTGGGAATGCTTACTAAAATGGTATGAAGTTTTTAAAAAAAAACAAAGAAAAAAAAAACAGCAAGAACTGATCAATAAATGGTTTTAGCTGAATTTGTTTCGGGTTTATATAAACTTTGCTACCTACAGGTATAACTCATGAAAGATGAGACAGACCCATGAGATTCGAAGAAACAAGATTTATTACCTCTGCTTTTCTGATGATTCCCCTTTAGCAACAATACTGGGAGGCACAAAAGCTTTACCGGTTCCCTTAATCTCCTCTGAAGCCTTCCCTTTATCAGCAGCAGAAATGGACGAAACAACAGCTTTACCAGTATCCTTCACCTCTCTTGATGATTTCCCTTTCTTAGGAAGGGAATTGGGAGGTAGAAGAGCTTTACTGGTTCCTTGCACCTCCGCTGAAGGCTTCTCTTTCTCAGAGAGAGAATCAGATGGAACAAGAGCTTTACCAGTTTTCTTCACCTTCTCTGCATATTTCTCTTTCTCGGCAGGAGAATCGGAAGGAGCAAGTGCTTTACCGGTTTTCTTCACCTTCCTTGAAGACTTCTCTTTCTCAGCAGGAGAATCGGATGTAACTAGAGCTTTACCGGTTTTCTTCACCTTCCCTGAAGATTTCTCGTTATCAGCAGGAGAACTGGGAGTTACAAGAGCTTTACGGCTTCCCTTTACCTCCTCTGAAGAATCTTAAGAACAATACAGCCGGCAAAACAGTTATTAAAATCAATATAATAATGCAAATAAAAGGTGAAGGGCATAAATATCTCTGCATACAAACCTCTTTCATGTTCATCTGAAATCTTCTCATCATTGACATCGTCGGTGGAAATATCATCCTCGTCCTCTTTTTTCTTATCATCCTTGTCCTCTTTGTCCTCTTTTTTCTTAGAGTCGTCTGCATAAATTACAAGTCAAACACAAATGCTAAGATTGGGAGAAGAAGAAGCCTAACATTTTGATTGTGGACGTACATGTAAGTTAGCCATTAATAAATACAAGAAGTTGAAACCTTGATTTGTCTTTGAACGCCGTTGCTCAAGAGACGCACGATGCATGGCATGTCTAACTGCAATTCGCCTATTACCAACTAATGCACCATTTTTCAGCTCAATGGCACTGTTGGCATCTTTTGTATCAGCACTACAAAGGGATCACAAATGATGCATTTAGCAAATAGTAGCCAATGTTGAAAATGGGACATAAACTCTAAACAAGTAGTTTCAAAATCTTACAATGTGACGTATGCAAACCCTTTATGAACATTTGATCCTGAAAACACAATTACGAATACATATTAATAAAGACTCAAACAAAAAAATTGAATAACCTTCATTTGGCAATATTGGAGATGTTTTTTCTTACCCTTTTGAGTAACAAGGAACCAACGCCTAAGGGGACCAACTTCACTAAATGTTTCTTGAAGCTATAAAATTTCACCATAAGGTTTAATTAGAGCTGTATTCATGAACAATCGTAACTAATCAACCAAATACAGATATAATGAATAGAAATACAGTATTTTCAATCTACCTTGTCGTTTGTAAAATCGTAGGGTAAGCCGCTAACGTAGACTGTTGAAGGTGAGTGTTCACTATCTCTTGTACGTTTAACACCACCATCAGCACCATCTTTTTCCATCCTTTTCCTCTTCCCCATCTCTTTCTACTGATTGAAACGACGGCGAAAAAACAAAGATTAAATCTTAAACTTAAGTAGATTCGTTCAAAATTCGGATGTCCCCGGAAGGATGGAAGAGATTGCTGAACCCTAAAGCTAAAATTAAACCTAAATACTAGTAGATGCCGTTGTTCTTCAGTGGTGTGGTGGCGTGTGAGAGACTTGAGTTTGCAGCCAAAAACCTCAGCAGCAAAACCCTATGTTCTGTCTCTTAGGTTTCACTTGGAAACTGATAACGGTGATGGTGAATGTACTAAGGGGTAACCCATTAGAAGAGCTGACCGGACTCTGAACCGTTTCTATACTTGCCATTAAAGCAAGTCTTATGGTGGATAGTTAACCTATTCCAAGCTTAGAGCAGGTCTTATGGTGGAGAAATTCCATCTTCCATCTTCCACGCCACGTCAACATTTAGAATAGTTGATAGAAGATCAAGTCTAACCGTGAAAGATCCAAAACCCCAAAAATTATAGCATTCAGCGCTATAAAAATTAGCATTTTTATAATTATATTTTTTTAAATAATGTTAGGGACCCATAGACCATAACGTGACAATGCAATGCAGTAAGCATTCCAATTCTGTTTTGCATTTTTAAGATTTAAGAAAACATAACTTATCCACTTAAATTTTGACATGTGTGTTGTATTTATTATATTTTATTTGAAAACAGCTCATCTGTTCTAGTTTTTTCTGATTTTTCTCCCAACATCATTCCTTTTAGCGTTTAACGCAATTCTTTTTAGCGTTTTCGTACAGTTGAACGCTATTTCAATTAGCGTTGGGCGCTGTTTTGATTGTCGTTTTTCTCCTGGATTCCAAGCTCCCTTCCATGATATCTTGGAAGATGGCTTGGAAAATCTATGGAATCACCCTATTTGGAAGCCATTAGACTTGACATTCCACGTTTTTTCCACACTTGGAGTAGCTTGGATTCCACCATAAGACTTGCTCTTAGAAAAAGTATGGAATGTCAAGTCTAATGGACTCCAAGCTGGTGCCATCTACAATTTTTCCAATCCATATCCCATGATTTTGTAGAGTGGTGTGTGGAATCCAAAGAAAACGTTGTTCTAAATAGCGTGATAAAATAAACGCTATTCATAATACGTTTTTCGTATTTTAGCATAAGTTAAATGCAGAAAAGCCGCTCTTAATTTCAACCATGCAAATATTTTAGTCAAATACAATTCACCAAGTCAAACGTTATTCTTTTTAGTATTTCTATGATTCTATCATAAGACTTTGAGCTTCCATGAACGATTCTAAATGTTGAGGTGGTACGGAAGATGGAAGGTGGAATTGTTTCACCAGAAGATATGCTCTTGGGTCGAGTGGTGGGTAAATATCAAAAACAACCAACTCAACCAGCAACCTGCCTAATTATTTCCCTCTAGTACGTTTTTTCTAAACCTTTTTCTCTGAACTGTTTAGAGCGTCCACAACAAAGCAAAGAGCAAAAACCAAACTAAAAAAAAAAAAAGTTTTCTCTATGGTCAATCGCAACTGCAAAGGAGTAAAATTTGGTTAAGCAAGTTTAATCCATGTATGGTTGTATAATACACGTCGCACACTAGTAAGCACCTGATTTGGGCGTACATAATGCTCACGCCTGGTGTAGGGCGTACTTTAAACATACGTTTGACATCAGGCTAAGGTTTAACAATCGCCCCAGCCTCCGCTTGGATTCAGTATTCTTTTCTCAAACTATGTGACAACAAAGTTGGACTCCATGAGTCAAGCATTAGGATCAACAATATCGACAGTTAATCCTTTCTTGTACTGATTGGTCGGTTCCAATTTGAGATATTGATAAATGAATTTCACTCATTGTTATATCTTCAATTGTGGAAAATTTGGACCACGTGGTACTGGTGCCATAAACCTACATGATTTGAAAGACGAATGATATGAAAGTAGTGAAATTTTTCTGATACACAAATGAAATTAATTAGTAGTAGTGACGAAATGCTTAACAAATTCATGCACATACATATATATGAAAGATATTTGTTGCAATAAAGTCAATGAAAGATAGTCGTTCCAATAAAATGATAGGTTCGAAAATATAAATCAATTATCGAAAATATAGATTTTACCGTTACACCTAGACAAACTTATAACGTCCGCGCCACACAGGCGTACATTCACGACTGATATTAGGCGGACGTATTGAACGTCTGGTGGGGAGAACGTTATATCACCATCCCACATAGGCCTACACCATGCATGATATCAGGTAAACGTAATTTGTACGTCTGGTGGGGCAGATGATATATATACACATGTCTTGTTCGATTGGCCATCAAGCAGATGCTTTATATGCGCCTGTTGCGCGACTGATATTATACCACGACCTACTATCAGACATACACAATACCTCTGCTTGAGCAAATATAGTTTTTGGTCAGGTTTTCAGACCAGATTTGGTCCCAAATCTTAGAAAATCCGATCAAATTTGGTTATCCTCCAAACCACTACGATTAGGTTTTTGACCAAATATGGGTTTGCTCCAAGATTATGGACACTCTTAAGTTATTTCTCTTCTCAAAAGTTCTAAGAAATATAAATATGTCTGTGTTGCTTGATTTTATTAATGAGGACAAGATTAATATAAACTAGGTTCTCCACGGTACTATAAGTTCATTCATTATGACTAAACATAATCATCGTATTCAAAAAAAAACTAAAGCAAATCATTTCTCAAAGAAAATAATTATTTTGGTTTTTATTGGGTTTTTTTCACGAACTTTCAGTGTTTTTTCTTTTTTGTATTTTTGGTTCTTTTGTAATGTCAAACCAAGACCAACCACCTAGGATGTGTTTTTCGACTTTTGGGTTTCTTGGATTATTTTTTTTCGATTTATTGTTTTCTGGGTTTTTCATCAGTTTGGACCAAGTTCGATCCTAGATGAAGATCGAATCATGAGTAGCCTTAATATTAGATATACTTAAGCGAAGAAAATTTTTTTTTGGTGTAATTTGGTTTTCAATCCAAAAGATAAAATCATTGAACATAAATGAAGACAACTTAAGAATATTTGTGTTTATGATTATGGTGTTCTATAATACTTTCAAATGGAATAGTTCATGTAAAGACCCTCAAGTTCGTCAACGCTATTAGACTAGTCAAGAGACGTCTAATAACTCGATTAGTGTAACTCGAACATTAGTTATTAGAGATTAATCTAACAATGATATAGATACGAAAATAGTATCGCTGAATAGATCTCGAAAAGTTACGCGGGATGGACTACTGGAACGTGTCAATCAAATATCGGATGAAGAAGATATTATCAGTTTTGTATGAAGGAGAAATAAGTCATTTTCCTTTAAACTGCCTGGCTCCCCTTATCGTTTGGAAAGATACCTTTATCATTGGTCGCTGGCCTTGTCACCAGAAACGTGTCGAAGAGAAATCAGTTTCTCTTATTTCTTCTTCTTTTCTTTTTCTTCTTCTTCTTCTTCTTCTATTCTCTTCTTATTCTTTCCCTTTCTGCTTCTCTTCTTCCTATTCTTCACCGTCGATGATTCTAAGAGAGGATTTTGTGAGTTTGAGATCAAAAGCTTAGGGGAAACATTAAGGTTTGGTTGTTGGTGGAGATGTTGATTTTAATTGAGCACGGGAGAAGGAGTGATGTTGTTATAATTGGAATTAGGGTTTGTGGTGTTAATTAATGTTCTGAAGATTTAGAAGATGAATTAAGGAGATATTGTTGATGAAGAATCATGGGTAGAGGTTTAATTGAAGCTCTGAAGTTATTCTAGGGAAGAAGCAGAGTTAGGGTTTCTCAGTAATTAAATTAGGGTTTCAGTAGAGTCGCAGAAGTGGATTCGAATATGATATTGATACTCTAGAAGATCAATTGAAGATGGGTTTTGTGTTAATTTATCAGTTGCGCTGTTGTTGATGAAGAATCGATGAATTAGGGTTCCTCTGTAAATCAAAGATGGTGATGAAGGTTGTTGGGTGTTTGTAGGTTTGAGATGATTGTTCAATTAAGGCAAAGGAAGAAATAATTTGACCTCAGTTGCCTGAGCAACATTGATTTGAGGTAATTGCTCATATTAGTAATAATCAATTCAAGTTCTTTATTGAGTTTATGAGTTTCTTAATGGATTAAGAATTGACATGGAATTATTGGTGGTTGTGGATATGAGTTGTATGAGATGTTGCAGGGAGTGTGTGGTTTTGATTGTAGTGATAATCTGAAGTAGATGTTGAGAGAGGTGATGCTGTGATGATGGTGTTTAACTAAATTGTGGAAGAGTAGTGTTAGTTGTGTTAAGATGAAAGTGATATTACTTAGAAACTAGAATGGTTGTCTGAGTTGGGATTGCAGATGGTTTGTTAGGTGCAGCTGTAGAGTAGGTTGATACTTTGGTGGTGGGTTTGAGCATAGAATGGATGCTATAGAAGTGTATCTAGAAATGAAGTTGAGTTGATAGTTATTTAGATAGATGATAAGGATTTGCAGATGTAGATATTTGAGTTGGTGATTTAGGGGTTCAGACTGAGGCAGGTGGTATGTGATGCAGTTGAGTGTTACTCAGCTAATAGTGGAGATAAGCTTTATGTGTTGCTTGTTGAATTGTTTGAATTGAAATACAACTGTGACCGTTGGGAATGGAATGGAATGAGATGAACTGACATTGATGTTGTTGGGGTTTTAGCTCTGGCATTGCAGTTGAGCTGTTGGGTTTTTTCATTGGGGTTTTGAACTGAACTAAGTTAAAGTAGTCGTTAGCTTGGCCGCAACCGATGGATTATGTTTGTAGAATGAATGTTGCCTGGGATTAGAATTGCAAGTGGTAGGATTCTGAGGTTGTATGAATAAGATGATTTGTGACTGAAGCTTTGTATTGAGGGATGGATAAATGTGTTGAGATGATCTGTCTCTGGCATAAAGCTGCAATTGCAGGTAGACATAGTTATATTGTAATTGGAATTCAGAGTTTGTTTAGTGTATTGAGTTCGTTAGTATAATTGTAATGTTTGCACTACTCTAGTCTTACCAGGTTATCTGTTGCACTAGGTTTATGCACTAGTGTCTTTTGACCTGTGCAATGGCTCAGGACAGTGTGTTTTTAGTTCAAGGCAGAACCTGACTGATCTAGCTTGTCCCTGACTCAGATACCTGACTGAGTCAACTTACCTGACTCAGACATTTGACTGAGTCGAGTTAACCCTGTAAACTGAGTTGAATCGGTTTGACTCAGACTTGACCATATTGACCTGACCATTGACCCTGGACTTTTGACTTGATGTGGACGGTTTGTTGACCCCTTTGACCGTCAGAGACCGTTAGTTGACCCAGTTGGGCCAGATCTTGTGTGAAAGACTGGTTTAGTGGGCTTGGGCTTAAGGATAGTATTCTTATTTGATGTTTTGGACCCTTATGGTCCGAATTAGCCTTTGGTTTCTTCTACAAAGTTGTAGATACTCTTTTGACTTAGCTAGTGAACTATGGAATCGACCTTATAGAGTTAGTAAACCTTAGCTATGTTAAAGATGGAGAATAAAAAGGTGTAAAGTGATAAATGGACTTAAAACCATTATATAGACTTGTATGATTCTTGTGTGAGCCATTTTGGCTATGTTCTTAGACTTCTTGTGTGATTAACAGTTAGTTTATTAACAACGATCGATTCAAAAGATGAACCAGTGGATCGTGGATCTCGAGGTAGGCGTGGCTTGTCATCAAAAGAGGTGGGAATACTTTAACTCTTTTGTGATTATTGTTGTTTTCTTTTACCAATGTTTATGTTTAACAAATTCATGCATTATCTGACTGTGTATTCCATGCATTGTTTTATTTAAAATTCTGAAAGTACTGATGATTTCTTTTAAATCTTTCCATTGCTTGGAAAGGAATTGTAATGCTTTGTTTGTATTTATGAATTGTTTGGGAAATGAGAATTTACATCTGTGGTATATAGGATACTGCTCATTCATTTATATCTATATGAATTCGAGCTTTTATGCAATCACTAGGTGCGGGACGAGTCACCATATAGCTATCTAGGTGCGGGACGAGTTACCATTATTATATATTGTTTGGAAGGAGTTAGTTCCATATACATGATTGTCTACTTCTGTGAAATTGATTGTGCTTTAACGTTTAGGGAAAACATGAATTGTTTTCAAATCATTTTCAATAATTACTTGAAATTTAAATGTTATTCCTACGGGGCACCCCTTTTAGGGATGATGTGCTCACCCATTCCAACTTTCAGTTTTAGAGACAGATCAAAGTTGCGCAGCGGAAGCTTCGAAGAGTTGATTTCATTAGTTGGATAACTTCTACTATGTTTATTATATTGCATATTGTATTTGTAAACCTAATGTCTATTGTATATGTATCATTTGAGATGACTTCTTGTATATATATGTTTCAGAGCGGGTTAGTTTTGGGTTAAGTTTTGTAGCACATTTCTTAGTTGAATGATTAAGTATATGATTTAGATTTCTAGTGCCTCTATTTTTAGTTAATCTCTTGGATTAGTCAGCTGCTAACTTTGGGGGCGCTACAATTCACTTTAGAATTTTCTGAATATCTTAGAGGTAAATGTTTTAATCAATTTAATTTATGGTTGCTATAATGAGAACCTACAATTTTTGAGTAATCCAGAGATTAAAAACGCTTTAAGACCGAACCCTAACCTTTTGGTAAGGATGATTGTTACCACCAAGTACATAATATTCGACGACATTTAATCACTCAACTGAGTTCAAAATATCAATTAAGAAAGTAAATAACTTATTTTCTTCATAAATCAAGTTATCATGAAAAAAAAATTCAAGAAATTTATCTCAGCTAACTGAGTGTAAATGCTCTGGATTTGTGAGGTTTGCTAGCTTTGTCTATTACAAACAGACTTACAAGACATTATCTATTCGATCCAATGAGAATTCAAATATGCTTATCTGTTAGAGGCAGATTGGTATCAAAAATCTGAGTGTACGTGCTCTGTATTTGTGAGATTTGCTATCTTTGTATATTTCCAACAGACTTCCAAGCCTTGATTTATTCGATCTAAAAGAAATCAAATAGGCCTACTGTTAGAGGCAGATTAGTATCAAAAATATTCACTTAGGTTGTAAAGGACGTCATCTATGGTAATCAATTACATAGATCCCTGCGAAGTGTAAGAGATGCAAAGAGCACGACTGCAGCTAAATTGCTTGAAGAGTGAATTTGGGTGTCAACTACATTCTAGTCTGAAGTCTGATAGTAATCTAGTGTCTGTAGCGACTTAATACAGTTCAGTATTCAAATTTAAGATAATTTTCACGAGGTGTATAGTGTTTAAATACTAATACAATAGAAAGTTATAATACTTATCAGATTGGGTTGATCGAGGAGAGAATCACACCTTCCTTAAAGATTAATATATCTGTGCATTGCAATGCTGGCAGATTTATGAACATAGTCTTCCAAGATACAACGATCACGCCTTGTAGTAAGTAACACTACAATACTACTTAGCCAACAGATTGATAAATTACTGCACTCTTAGACACGACTCAAACTCTATAAAATTCTTGACACCCTTTATTTTTTAAAACTTGTGAAAAATCATCCAAATCTAAAACAAGAAATGTGTATTATAGAGTTAATAGTGACTCTACGAGGTGTCTCTTCATAAATAAGTGTAGTTACCTAAAATCTGTGAGAGGCTAAAAGTGGGTTTCTAGGATTTATAAATGTGAGTTACAAGAGGTTGAGCACGAACAGTATTCGTCTAAACCACACACAAAGGTCGTTCAAAGGCTGCTTCAGTCACAAGGAAGGAGGCCTAGGGCCGATCTTAGGAAGGGAAGCAGATGAAGAGAGAGATCAGAGAAAAGGAATTTATTGTTGTGGGAGGTTATGAGAAAGTTGTGTGTTCACTTGGAGAAATATAGGACCTATTTATAGTTGAATTGTCTAATCTAAGGTCGGTGAAGATGGATTACTTGTCGTTCGGATAAATAGGCTGGGTATTTCTCACATGTGTCGTAGACCGCCAGACTAAAACCCTAATTCATATCCCTCAATTTATATGAATCCTTTGCGGTGATGTGTTGACAAAGTTTTTTTTTTCTTTATAGCCCGAGTTGACCAAGATAGAGAAATATTCTCTGATTTGTGAAAATGACTATGATAAGTCATGTGAAAGGCAAAAAATGCCTCAGAATTCATGTGTAGAGTGCGAGAGGAGCTGAGATTTGGCTTTACCTCTTTGTTTCCGGTCACGTATGTCATATGGAAACCATATTATTGCTTATGGGTCCATTTGTTGAGCATGCGGAGCTCAAGGGAGCTTATCCACGTTTTTGGATAGACATGTATAGTTCAGGTCCAATTTATTAGTCGTGAGTGTATTTGAGACGTTGATAAAGATTCCCAATCCCTAAGTGAGGCTTTTTCCTTGGTCTTATGCTTGTATAAGACTCTTCAGACGAGCTAGCTCAGCTCGGATGAGGCCATCTGAGGTTTGGACGATGCGACTGAGGCCTTATGAGATTTGGCTCACGCGATTGAGTCTCTCCGAAGTTAGCTGGGACATGTTCAGGAAAGAATTGAAGGATTGCACGCCTAATAATGTCTCTGCGAGACTTTGGCTCACTTTTGTTTTGACCAGCGTGTCATGCAGAGGTGTGCTAGGAGCTCAATTGTGTCCGTACAATGGGGCTGACATGACCAGTATATGTCGAAAGGGTATTTTAAGAGTCTGTCTATCAAAAGGGTCCAGAGGCAGAATAACCAGCTTATCTCGCGAGGATGTCCTAGGAATTATTCGGAAGCCTCAATAAGTCGAGTCAGAGCCTAGAGTAGACATGACCAATGCATATCGCGATGATGTACTATGAATCAATCCTTGATCTCAAATAGCGTGAGTCATGCTTACATGAGACATGCATATCTCCGTTCTGGGTCATAAGTCCACCGAGGACGTTTTTACGCATCTACAGAGCCTGCATGACCAGCAATTAATATCTCGTTGAGAATATAAACTAGGAATCATGGCATCACAACCAGCTGCCTCTCGCGAAGACATACTGAAATTATGGTTGTTCTGGTTCATAAGTCCGCCGGGGACATTTTACGCTTTACAGAACCTACATGACCAACAATATCTTGTCGAGGATGTGTACAGAGAGTCACGGCATCATGAGCATCAATGTCTCGCGGGGACGTATACTACAAATCGTGGTTGTGGGTGCCTTGAGGACCAAGGGCTTAGTCTCTACCGTGAGACTTGAGTTTTGTCTTATAGGGCAGATCTTGTCTTTTTGGCGATGAGGATCAAACTTGTCTTCGGAGCTTGCTTTTTACGTCCAATCCTCTCTCATTTTAGTCTTGCTAAACTTTTGAAGACGACTTGTTAGCTCAAAATGATGACCCCACCCCTAGTTATGGAAGTACCTTTTGTCCCTTATCTAAATTTCACCATCTACAATAAATAACGCCACATATCTGATGGTGACTCTCTGTGACACCAATTCACTAAGTGTCTAATGGATGAAGAGGCGTGACCCAAACACACCTCTTGGAGTTTAAAATTTGAAAAAAACATTCACTCACAAATAATTTTTGACTCAAAAATTCCAACAATATAATTGTAGGAACAACAAAATTACTAGCAAGAATTATGAGGCAGGGAGATGCTAGGTTGATGCTGCACACTCAACTCAACCCGCGACAAGCCTGATTTTTCTAAAAGAAATTGAGATCCCAACCCGTTTATGCTTAATTGGAGCCCCTAGCTAGACTTTCATCCCTATAGCAAGATTTTTGACTCTGCGGTGCTATGGGGATAACAGTTTGCATATTATCCACTAAGATACTTTGTTCACAGTAAATGATGGATCGGGTAAGAACACTTGTGACTTTAACTTGGACACTTCCAAGTGATGAGTCCATTCACGGTTAAAAGAAGGAGCGAAGAACAAAAATAGTTAGGAGTTGGTGTTGAATATTTTCGTAAAAATATGCATTTTGTTTGCGGCTACGACTAGGGTTGGTTTTAGTTTGGAAACCTAACTCAAATTTTATTGAAATTTGAATGGACGCGCCCAATAGATACGAGTGTTTGTTTCTTTGAAAAAAATCAACAAAACTGATTGTTTTCTTCTCCACTAACGGCATCATCTTAATCTTAAACGATGTGTTGTTGACATGGTCAATGAAGTACAATCCTTGAATTCGATTACGGTGTTAGACTTCATTGAATACTGAAGGCATAATTCATTAACCTGTTGTACTCGCCAATTTATAATGGGAATACTGTCTAAAAGAATCGAAAGATCTTTAAAGTCCGGAACTCACCACTGTTATATGTTTTTTCATCGTCTGTTATAATCCAATTTTCCAATAGTTGGGACTTCGAATTGAACAACCAAAAATTGACACCCTAGTAACAAGAAATTAGATTTCCATGCTGTAACTGCAACGCTGTGATGGCATGGGTCATATTCTAGTTCCGTTGTTGCTTAGTTGTGATCCCCTTTCAGTGCTGTTACAGAAGATTCCAACCGTGCCAATAAGCTGAAAAACGTCGCATCAGTTGGTGGTAGGAAGATCGCAGCTAAACATGCCATGCTATGTGCGCCCCCTTGGATTCCCACCTCATGTCGATTTAGAAAGCAACAATGGAGACCCACCCTTATCAACAACCCTTTGATGATCAATCCCATTCATTCATTCATGGAACGATCCACTTTTTATTTATAGAAATTGCCGTCTGTTTTAGATTTTGATCATTTCAGTCTTTTCTCTTACAGACTTTTACACGACATGTTTTTTGAACGATGGAAACTGGGCCTATGCTAGTAATGATTAGATAAAACTGAACCCATTATGTCTCCAAAAAAACACACTCGACCCATACACATACCATACCCTCTGCATCAGGTGACCATATATATATATATATATAACTATATAAATGGTGTGACAGTGATTGGTAGTTTTCGCCTCATCTTCACAGTTGGAAAGTTGACGGTATAATCTTCCTCGTCAATCACCCATCTGCAGTAACAAAATTACATATTACAGTTTAAGCTAAGGCCATCCAGGAAATTGATGCTCCAGGTGGAGTTTAAATTATATATGCTTTAAGCTTTAGGGTAATTTAGTTTGCCAGTGTACCTGAAACGAGTTACAAGATGATGCAGAAAGATTGCAATTTCTAGTCTTGAGAATTCGAGTCCCGGACAAAGTCGATGACCACCTCCAAATGGTGTAAAACAGTTGCCACTTCTTCCTTGTTTATTCTGTGAATAATTTCCAAGAGAAAACTTGCATAAGAATAACTTGCATTTTAGTTGCATAATTGTTGGTGCCTAAACCCAGAAAGTAGCTAGCAATAAAGCGCGTAGGATTCATCATTGGAATCCAAATCCGACTGCAACTAGTACTACTGAGTGGCGACTACCTAGTAGTGGTGTTCTCACTTTAGGCTTTTTGAATATGAAGCGGCTGCTTTACTCTTTTTGGTGACTTTTTTGACCAAAGCACCTCACGTAAGTGTTGGAATCGGAATGCTAAACCAATATAATTTGATTCAGCCATATATAATTAATGTCCACATTTATGTTACTTTAGCTCTGCGTAAATTAATGATTAGCATACATGTTCTAAAAGTACCGAGCACATTGGAACACTGACTAGTCGACTTTTTTTGAATTTAATTAACAAAACATAATCATCTAAACATATGTGAATTAACATACCTGTTGCTGCCATCTCCAAGGATCAAATTCATAAGGGTTGTCATAATTCTCTTCATCCATGTGAACTGAACTAAAAGAAGCTAACACACACCAACCCTTAGGTATCAAGTAACCTGCAAATAAGTAGATAATTAATACTTAGATTCCTTTGATATGTACAGAGACATATGTTTAATGGTAATATAATTTTTTACCTTTAATTTGAACATCTTTGAGAGCTTTTCTCCACACACCATTGATTATGTTTGCCATTCTCAGAGTTTCACTAATCACCTGTAATAATAATTTAGATCCAACATACATTATCAAAATCATTAAGAGTTAAACTACTGCTTTAAAACCATATCTGTTTTCCAATTTAGAACTCACATTTTGAGTAAATGGCAATGACATGTAATCTGTCCAAACGTAATCTTCACCAAGATTAGCCTTTTGCTTCTTTAACTCCATATTTTCCTCCTACATAAGAATCATACACATACTCGAACGTCAATACCGTCGATACTGATACAAATAATCAAAAGACTCACTCAACAATCTTTGAGACTAATGTTAATACTATCTTTTGATATCACTGTAATACAGTGATAAAATCATTGGCTGATAACACAGTTGGCTAATTTTACTGCAATTAACTTTTATTCGGTGTTTACTTAGGGGGACAAAGTTGTCGTGAGAGACTAATTACAAGGGTACACTAGAATGACACCGTGATATAAGATGGGCCTCCCTAGATATTACTTACAGTCGTCCCCACTTGATGGACCATCTTTCCTTAGCTACTAGTCATAATTATTACCGTAACCACGTATATCCGACTAATTAGGGTTGTTGATTATCTGATCTAACGGTCAACCACCATCTACAAGTACTTTCGTTTCACCATAATGGGATGAGGTGTACGACGGACGTGGTCCCGTGATTACATGAGAACACGAACGATAAAAAGATGTACTAAAGTTTGGACCAAAATGTAAAAACCGAAAAAGACATTTTTCTTTACTGAGGGGTCCAACCCAACATCATTTCCGCATCTCCGAAATTCCGTTACGTTTGCACTCGTGCGCATGTTGGACTATTTCCATGCAAGAATTTACCCAAAGTCAAACAATTACCCTGTGGGCCCACCCGCTCCAAATAGTAAATCCGACATTCGAGGCCCACAGAGCAGTCAAAGAGTCGGATTAAAATTGGTTGGTGTAAAAGCTGACCTTTAGTTGTTGTAGAGCGACTTGATTGTGGCTGAGATATTTAACGGCAAGAGTCATAACCATAGGGACAGAGTCTTCACCAGGGATCATCATCTCAATTAGATTGCCCTTTATGAAATCCAACGGCAGTCTCTGCATATCATTAGATTCTCCAGAATCAAGCAGCAAAGCATCTGCCGCGTCTGCCACAACAAATCCCTCATCTTCATCTCTGCTTGTCTCCATTTTCATTTTCTTCTTCTCAAGTACTTCTTTCACCATTTTCATCAACCTCTCCTTAGCCTAAAAAAACATTAACATGCAAAACAGCATGCATTACACTATTTGAAGTGATATTTCTCGATATTGTTTTTGTAAACCAAAACTAGAAGTAGGTGGTTACCTTCAAAGATTTGTATAGCCTGGTACCTGGAAGTTTAATAGGTAAACAAACCAGGCCTTTAATGAATTCTCCAAATTCTCTTCTCAGAAACTCCATGTCTTTCCCTGGACTTACACTCATCAAAACCCTAACCAGTACCGGAAATGTAATCTGTTCAGAAAAAGACACGATCAAAAACTTCAATAGAATTTATCAGAATCATCCCTAACCTTTTTTTTATGACCACCATAAATGTCATCCGAAAAGTTATGTCACCAAATTAATTTCCGACTTTTCGATTTAATTAAATTAAATATGAGAAAATAATTTGTCATGCTACAAATGAAGCATAGAGTGATGTATTTACTCACATTTTTTGTTTCTTCTTGGATGTAAATAGTTCGATTACTCGTCCAAGTATTCATGGTGAGATCAACAAAATTCTCAATTTCTTTTGTAATTCTAGCTTTAAGCTGAGGAGACTTAAGAAAACCACCAATCAACCCATGCACTCTTCTTTGAAGAATACCATTCATTTGCAATATCGAAGATTTACCAAACAATTCTGTAATAGATTTGGGATAATACGGAACAAATGTATTTCCATTTATGTTCTGCAAAACAAATTTGTTCACATCAGGGTCTGTTGACACAATTATAGGTCTACCCAAAAGATGTGACTTGAATACTTTTCCATACCTGCAAAAAAAAATTAAGAACACTAATCAATAAAATTACTAAGGGATTCCATGAAATGAATGAATCAAGGACCCCCATGTTGGCATGTTGTGTGAAATGATTGTAGTGAGAGGATATACATGACCTATGCTATGCTATGTATAAAAGTTGTAGTAAACAACAACAACTGCAGTTTGGAAGCATAAAGGAGTCAGAATGACTTCTCTTTTCATAATTTTTTTTTTCTTGTTGATGAGAAAAAATGAAAGATAAGAAGAGAAAGTTAGGTCATACCAGAAGGAGACTCATCAGTTAAGAGACAGTGATCTATGCCTGAAGAAGTAATATTAGGTCTAGTGTATCTACTTTTCTAGGATTGCAGAGAAATAACTGCATACCTTATTGTAAGCTTTGCTGTTGTTTTTTTTCCAAAAAGAAAAAATCCTATTAATTCATCAGCAATTTTATCATCTTGTGATAAAAATAACACTGGAAAAGCACAGTGAAAAAGATAGAAAAACACTAATTATTTGGTGGCCATATTAGCTGGTTAATTAAACAAAATGAGTACCTAACCACTAATTAATTGATTTACTAATTGTTAATATTCTCTAATGCATTAATAATCGAAGCAGCATTAATCCAGTCAAGATGCTCTAAGAAACCTGGATTAATTACTCTGAAATTCTAAAAAACTTACCTAACCATGATCCATCCTAAAGGTGTTTTGTTGCCACCGGGATAACTCGCCGTGTAAACTAGTCCTATGTTCTAACAAAGACTGTGATATTCCGGGCTTCCGGCCATAACTTAAAAGATGCAAAACGAATTGAAAGAGGAAGAGGAATATAGAAAAGAAAAAAAAAAAAAAAAAAAAAAAGAGATGAACGGATGAATAATGAATGACTTACAAGGGTACGCGTTTATCCATGAAGCTAACAGGTCTAGAAGTATAACCACAAGAAATGAAGTCAAGAGTTTCTCCAATGAATGGCCATCCTGAACTTCCCTTTGGAATTGTACCACCAATATCATCATGACTGTTAATCTCTCCTTGCTGTTTTTCTTTTTTCTTCATCCTTTTGCTACTGTATTTCCTCCACCACCAATATCCAACACTTAAAATAACCAGAACCCAGAATCCTAATAACACCCAGTTCTTCATCATTTTCTCCCAACTAAAAGCAGATAACTTTGTACTTAAAGCACCTAATTGTAAACCCTAATATGGCTCCTCTCCTGTATAGCTGCTAAAAATTTGGTTACACACCTGTAACACAAAACGAAGACCCCCAAATTTGAAGAAACAAGAAATATACCAGTAGTTATGGATTCTTTTTTTCTCTTTCAGATAAGGAAATAAATCAAGTATTTGAGAAGTTCCAACTCATGCAAATTTCTTGTACATGAACTTAAGATGAAAGAAGATTCTTCATTAATAGCACCATTTATTAGCAGTATCCAAGTCCCAACTCACTCAAAAAATTCTCTTTATTGATAAAGAAAAATGAATTTACTTCTTTAATAACGCCATTAATTAGTTACCTATCTAGCTTAGCCCATCTTTTACATTTACATGCAGTATGGTTCAACCAGAGAGAGAGAGAGAGAGATGGGGGGTGTGAGATAATGAAGGGTTGGGAGGGGGTGGGTCTCTATTTGTAGCAAAGATAATAGGACACACTTATGCATTTTGTCTTTACTCTATTAGGTAACTTATCCAAACAAACACAGTGGATTATGGGGACTTAAAATCAATACAATGGAATGGAAACAAAACCTTCTACAGAATTTTCATTAGACAAAATTGATACATGTCCGTTTCAATTAGAAATTCCAACAGTAACAGAACAAGCTGACAAGATCATTTTTACCTAGATAGGAAAACTGGCAAGATTTTAACATTTTTATTTGAAATATTGTTCCCTATAACTAAAGAAGGAAGTAGTTTTGCTTATCATAAAGTTAAATGCTGGTCTATTCTGATTGTTATTTTTATTTGAAATATGTTATTGAATTTTTGCTGCACGAGAACGTCTTTTAAAACACATGAGAGTGCAAAGCAACTCTCTTTTTTACTTAGGGAAGTTCACGTGAACTTGGCAAAATAAAGTATTTTGGTTAGACATGTGGATGGGTAAACTCGTTGTCATCATGATAAAATATGTTTTGCGGTAAAATTAGATAGCCTCAGATTCTACATACTCTTAACTAATCTCAATGTTTTGAGATACTACTTCACAATCTAACTTAAATCAGAAGTTCAATCATACTAGGAAAAGTCTGGCTAGATGGAATAGAGAACACTTTGGTAAAATTAATCAACATATTACTCAGCTAAAAAGTCATATATCTCATCTTCAATGTATTCCTCACAGTGACCAAGTTAATTCTCAAATTCAGAATATTATAGACGAATTGCATTATTGGAAAAGAATAGAGGCGGATTTCTGACAATAGAAATCAAGAGATCATTGGATTCAAGATGCTGACAAAAACACTTCATACATCCACTCTCTAGCTAATATGAGAAGATCCAGAAATAATATTACAGCTCTTAGAGATCACAACGGTAAATAGTATTACACCAGAAAAGAATTGGTTATTATTCTCACTTCTGCAATAGCTACAACTACTGCTCCAACTCTGTAAGACTCTTCATTCAATCTTATACAACCAATAATAACTCAAGCAGAAAATGAATCTAGCTCTAATAAAAATTCCTTTAATAAATGAGATTCACAGTATTGTTCAGAGTATAACAAGTTGGAATGCTCCATGCTCTGATGGGTATCTAGTAGGATTTTTTCAATCTCAATAGCATATAGTAAAAGATGATATGGTCAAGATGGTGAAGACTTCCTTCTTACTAAAACAAAAAGTTGAATCAATTGAATAAAACGACTATATGTCTAATCGAATCCTTAAAACCAAACATCTAGCAACTCCTAATGATTATAGATCAATTGGAATATGTAATGTCACTTACAAGATCATCTCCAAGACCTTAGTAAGCTGTGTGAAGCCACTCATTGGAAAAATCATCCCCCCATCCCAGGCAGCCTACGTTCCACAAAGATTCATGAATGATAACATCATCATTGCCCATGAAATAATTCATTCAATGAACAAATCAAGGAAAAAATTAGGGCAAGTTTCTCTTAAGATAATGTTGAAGGATTTCGACAGATTAGAGTGGCCCTTCCTTGATAAAATGCTGCAATCTTTGGGCTTCTGTGAAGACTGGAGAATTCTTAGACAACAATATATTTCTACTACTTCCATCTTTGTTAAGCTAAATGACAGCTTTTGTGAGTCTTACACTCCCACTAAAGGTCCCCGTCAAGGAGACCCCTTATCTCCGTATCTTTTCATAATATCAATGGAGTTTCTCACTAGAAGTTTGAACTCTGCTGAAGAAAATAAGATCATAAAAGGTATTAGAGTGGTCAACAATGCTCTTTTAGTTAACCACTTACTCTTCGCAGATGACTGCCTCATTTTCTTTCTGGAAGACCCTGCCAGCATTCATCATATCCTTAAAATTCTTAAAGATTTTGGTGAACTGTCTGGTCAGATGATTAATTTTACCAAGTCAGCAACATTTATAACATGAGATATATCTCAAGAAAAAAAAATCCAAATAGTTAATACTATTGGAGTCAAGAAACTTTGTTCGTCAGATAAGTATCTAGGATTACCAATTCTCCTAGGAAAATCATAAACTTCTTCCTTCAACTCCATACAAGATGCTTTTCAGAACATGCTACAAGGATGGAGTTCTAAAACTCTTAATCAAGCATTCAGGACAACAGTAATAAAAGCAGTTCTAAACTCGATTCCAGCTCATTACATGAGTAATTTCAGATTACCAAAGCATATACTGAAAGAACTTGGTTCAATTCAAAGGAGATTTTTGTGGGGTCATAACAATAATAAAGGAATTAACTTTATAGCCTTGGATTCAGTGTGTCATTCTAAAAGTGAAGGAGGACTGATATTTAGGAATCTACAACAATATAATAATTCCTTAATAACAAAATTAGCATGGAGATTATGCACAGAGGAGGATCAATTATGGGTCAAAATTATCAAGCCTAAATATTCCCCATACTGTGATTTCTTACATCTTCAGAGCCCTCATAGTAACTCCTTCTGAATCTGGAAAGGAATAGAAAAAGGATTGGAAAATGTCAGGAAATTTCATAGATGGGACATTAGGTGTGGAACTAAAACACTTGTTTGGTTTGTTAAATGGGTTAAAGGTTTAGATCAACCTCCTGTTCCTAATAATGAATTTCCAGAGCCAGCTAGGATTGTCCATGTTTCAGATCTAATGTTTCAAAATCCTAGAAGACGGATCATTCCTTTCATACAATCTCTATTCAATGAAAGAACTGCAGAACTCATTCTTAAAATGCATCTAGTTCAGGTTGGTGAAGATACCATTTATTGGGAACCAAATAGAACTGGTAAATTCACAGTCAAAACAACTTATCAGGCGTTAACTGCAGATTATCATCATCGCATGAATCAACAATATCATCTCATTCCTAAGCAGGTTTGGAAAAAACTATGGAAAACTAAAGCTCCACACAAAGTGAAACTTTTCATATGGAAATGTCTGAAAGACATTGTCCCAACTAGAGAAAAACTAATCCATTATAAATAAGGCGTTAAGAAAACTTTTCCCCTATGTAATAAGGAAGTTGAGTATTTGCAACACTTAATTAATGATTGTGAAGAAGCAAGACCCATTTGGCTATCCTTGAATATTATTGTTAACAATATTTAGACTAATCATATATCAGTTAAGAATTAGATAATCAGTTGTTTCATTAATTCTTACAACTCAGATGTAGAATCATGGGAATTTGGGGTACTCAATATGATGATCACCACTTGATATTTTTGGAAAACCAGATGCATCAAAAAATTTCAAAACAAGAAGATATACAACTCTTTTACTGTAAAAAAATATTAGAAATATTATTAGTCTTTGTTATGTGAGTCACAAGAACAAAAACACAAATACTACTGCTTGCAACATTCAAACATGGTCTTCACCAACATGTAATCAGCTAAAAATTAATATAAATGCTTCCTTTAATGATTTCTCAAAAACATTTGGAATTGGGCTGATACTGCGTGATTGTACATGATTCTGTTGGAGCATTAGGGACAGACAATTCAATGGAGGAGTAGATCCAGAACATGCAGAATGCATGGACGTGAATGAAGCAATCATATGGGTCAAAGATCTGGACTTGAAGAATGTTGTCTTTGAATCAGACTGTTTAAATGTAGTTAATTATATCAGCAATGGAATCCCATTTGTATATCGGATGAACCAGGGGATAATAGAAGAGATGAAGCACTTGCTCAAAACTTATTTTGGTAATAGGAATACTGTTAGTTATGTTAATAAAAAAGGAAACAATGCAGCTCATGTAATAGCGAACAAAGCTAGAACTGAAAAATCATCTTTTGATTTTTTTGATATCATCCCAGAAGATATAGCTCAAACTGTAAGAGAAGATGTAGTCAGTCTGGTGTTTCGAAAACTAATTAATGAACTGTTACTTTTGCATCGAATAAAAACTAGATACCCGTAGTAAAAGTCGGTATGCGCGGTTGAACATCGGACGCCATAAGCTGAATTTCAGCCTCTTGAGATTTAGCTCTAGCCGCAGGCGGCTTAGCCTCTATTTCCAAAATCTAATTTTTCAACAGTAACGAAACGTATAATTTTCTTGGTTTATTTAAATTATTCAATTGTTTTCTACCTTAATCACAATACTTTTTACACATATCTATTTTCTCTCAATTTCAATAAATAAAACCTCAACACTCTTTGAATATGTGCCGAATATCTTCCCTTCATGAAAGTGACCCCCACATACATAGGTGGTTCCGAGGTGGGCCATATGTGAAAAGCTGCTTCCAATTCTTGGATTGTATCTGGCCATAGTTTTGGATGATGAATGATGCTCGACTTGTCTCTATTAATCTCTTGCCCCGATGAAGTTGAGTATGCATGTATGATTTGTTGCAATATAAAGCAGATTTCAGGCTTGGCCATGCATGTGATGAACAAGTCATCAGCGTACATTAAATGCAGTATAGGTGGACCTTTATTGAATATTCACAATCCTTCTAACCTCCATTGCATCTCAAGTTTCCCTAGATTTGTTGATAATATTTCAGCACATATGATGAAGATGTACGGGGATAATGGGTCGCCTTGTCATAATCCTCGAGTTGGTTGGATGTTGGCTTGATCCTTGCCATTGATGTTGATAGCATATGTGACCGTCGAGATGCATAATCAACAAATTTGCTTGGAAAACCCATATTTTTGAACGTAGCTTTTACAACACCCCAGTCAATACTATCATAAGCCTTTTTGATATCTAATTTGATAGCCATCTTTGGATGTTCGTTAGGTGGTGAGGATCTGTTATGATGGAAAAGATCTGCAACGATGCCAATATTACCATGGATTGCCCTGTTTGGTACAAATGCACTTTGAAACGGGTTTATAATGTATTAGAGCACTGCTCGGTCGAACTCGCAAGCGTTTCTATATCAAGCTTGTTTGTCAAGTTTAATTGTCAAAACTATAAGTCTTGATTTCTAGTCTACTTATATCTATGTCTCGGATTAGGATAGAATGTGTAGTTGAGCTTTAGACTTCACGGCGTTCATCGATTGAAGACGAAGAACTGCTAAGGGGAGCTTGTGGTACTTCATGAAAAAAAGGTATGTGGAGACTTGAACTCATCTATCACTCAAAATTCTATTCTATTATATCTCATATTAAGACAAAAGTCGTATAGCTATATATACTTTACATTATACACATTTGATATTTCGAGTTGAGTTTAATTTGCTTATATCTTTCTCGAAATATGTGTTGATTAGCTTTTTGCTTTAACCATATTCATCGTTATTCTTGACGAAAGTCAAAATATGATCATGTAAAAATCACCTGGTAACATCTTACATGATTTGTGTGAGATAATCATTTGATGTAGGCTCAGAATGTCTCGTATTGATCATTCGATCACTCGAAAATTGCTTATAAGCTAATAGTTTGTGTGAGACAACTATTGTCATATTCTAAGAATGTTTCAATGATTGAAATGAGAGTTCAGATCTAAACCCATGTCTGGATACATTACGGTTTGTGTACTTAGTGTACGAACTGTTTTGACGGAATTCAGGACAAGAAGTTTGCATACCCATTCGAAATTACTTATTCAACTGTTTAAGTCAGGGTACTTAAGTTTGCATACCCGTCCGCAAACTGATTTAATTGTTGAAGTTCGGGAACCAAGTTTACGTACCCGTTTGCAGACGGTTTCTCCGGAGCTAAAGTTTGCGTACCCATTTGCAAACTGTTAGCTTGTGATCAATGTCCGGAACTTAAGTTCGCATAACCATTTGCAAACTTAAGTGGTTCAAGTTCTTAAATCAGTTAAGTATAATTTCATACTCATGAACAAATACATTTATAAATTAAGAAATGTAATCTTTGCAAACTATGGCTAAAATGTTCATGAACTGATTCTTTTAAATCAATCCGATTTTGCTTCAATTATGTCTTGTATACTTCTATGAGAATTAAACAACTGAACAAGTTTATGAGTAACACAATTAGATTCATTTTATTATCAATTGATATAGAAGAGTTAAGATGAACAAGGTTAAGAGAAAAGTGTTCATATGGCTAACTTCGGTTAACTGTTATCGATCCAACTCAATATACACGTTTAAGTATGTTTACCCATATCTAAACGAAGGTATATTTCATTTGTGTGTCACAAGCTAAAGACCATATAACGTTGGAAATATATTAGCTTGAGTCTTAAATCAGGTCTCATCTAACGGTGAATATTGAATTCTTTGTTACCAAGGTAACATTGATTGCAAACCCTGATTTGAAGACTATATAAGGGAGAACTCTAGCAACTGGGAAACCTAATCCCCACACCTCCTGTGTGATACTAGTTGTGACTAGAGCCGATTCTCCTTTAACCTAGGTTTTTCTTAAAACCATTATAGGTTAAAGATTTAAAGACTTCATTGGGATTCTGAAGCCAAACCCAATTATTTTCTCTGTAGTTGCATTTTTCTGATCTTACTTTGTTTTATCGTATTGAGTACTATCGTCTCTAAGATTTGCTCGAGATTTATCTCTGATAGGTAAGATATAAAAAGTAGTCAGAAAGCTCTTCGTCTCATTCTTTGTGATTCCACAATAACTTGTTCTACTACCATATAGTTAAGTTGTTGTGAGGTGATTGATATTTCTAGGGTGTTCTTCGGGAACATAAGACCGGATTATCAATTGTTCCTGTTCACCTTGATTTATCAAAAGACGGAACAAAAACTTCGTAGGTATTTCTGTAGGAGACAGATTTATCTATTCTAATAGACTTTTCTGTGTGAGACAGATTTGTTTATCAAGTCTTCGGCTTTGGGTTGTTGCAACTCTTAGTTGTGGGTGAGATCAGCTAAGGGAATCAAGTGCGTAGAGTCCTACTGGGATTCAGAGGCGCATGGAACGCGATTATACCTTAATCAGTGTGAGATTGGTTAAGGCTCAACTAGATTCCAGTCTGAAGTTAACTTGTAGTAGGCTAGAGTCTGTAGCGGCTTAATACAGTGTGGTTTTCAAATATGGACTAGGTCCCGGGGTTTTTTCGATATTTGTATTTTCCTTGTTAACAAAACTTATGGTGTTTGTGTTATTTCTTTTCCACATTATATTTTCTATATAATTGAAATATCACAGGTTGTGCGTAGTTCAATCAATTGGTAAATCCAACCTTTGGTTGTTGATTGACATTGATTGATGCTTGGATATTGGTCTTTAGTACCATCCAAGTTATTTCTCATATTGATCCGACTCACAGATTCCAATTTGTTCGATTGCAGATTGATTTGAGAAATTGAGATATAACTCTTGGATATATTTTCCTTGATTGAGTCTGACTGTCTAGTTGATTCTCTTGGAATTATTTTGGAGTTAGTCCATACAGATTGCCTAAACGAAATATTGACTGTGGTTGTTAGACCCCCTATTTTTCATAATGAACTAAGGATAGGTCTCAATCTTTTTTCCAAGATTTTGGCTATCACGCTGTAGGCCAGTTACATAATCCAATTGGTCGGAAATGGGATGGACTGGTTGGGTTTGCACTTTTTGGTATGAGGGCGATGTTGGTGTGGTTTATTGGGTGTTGGAGATGGTTGTGCTGGAAGAAATGTTCCATCATAGCCCACAAATCTGGTCCAGTGATGTCTTGTAGTTCTTTATAGAATTTACCCGTATATCCGTCTAGACCCTGGCGCTTGATCTGACCCAATGGATTTCAGTGTTATCTCAAATTCCTCATAGCTGGATGTGGTGGTTAGCCTCCCACATTGGTTGTCCGTTAATCTTGGATAAATATCCTCGAATAAGGTCCAATCTATTGTTGTTGATGGTTCCCTTTATTGATTATAAAAAAAGCCAACAATGAGATCAGTTACTTCTTGAGGTGTTTGAGTCCAAGTATCTTGGTCCGTCATGAGTTGATGAATATGGTTCCGCCTTCTATGAATCGAAGCTTGAGTGTGGAAGTATGTTGTGTTTAGGTTTCCCTGTTGCAACCATTGTATTCGAGAACGTTGTTTCTAGTACACTTCTTGGAAATGTGCTAAAGCCAGATGTGTATTTCGAGCTTCATGTTCTTTTGGTAGCCAAAACAGCAATGAAGGGCCTGATAATATGGCACATTGGTGTTGTGCATGTTGGATCGAGTTTTCCGTTGCTTTGATAAGTAAAGGAAGATGCCCAAAAGTTTATTTGGCTCATTTCCTCAGAGATGTGGCCTACATTGTAGCTTGCTTAGCAAGTTTAGCAGTCGGGATGGATGTTGACTTTGGCTCCACGCTTCTACCACTGTGGTCTTGAAGTGTGGATGTAAGAACCACATATGTTCCACTTTAAATGATGTAGTTCTTAACATGGCTATTGCTCCTTCAATCAGCAATATCAGTGCATGGTCTGGGGCGATTATATACGAGGTGAATTTTAATTAGTGCTTCAGGATGAGTATCAAGCCACAGCTGGTTGCATAACCCTCAATCAAGTCTTTCCATGATGAAAGCATCTCCAACTTGCCTATTGGACCATTGAAAGGGTCTCCTTAAAATCCCAGATCAATGAGGCATTCAGATTGTTCATGTTTAGAAAGTGTTGAGTTTTTGATGTAGTGACAGAGTTACCGCCTTTTTTTCCCTCTTGACATGTGATGTCATTGAAGTCTCCCATCAGTAGCCATGGGAGGTTATGTTCAGGGATGATAGAGTTGAAGTTCATCCAAAAAAACTTTTCTTGGCGGTTGTTGTGGAGGAGCATATATCCCAGTAAACAACCATGGATGGTTAGGGAAAGAAGATAATAAATTTTTCTTCTCAACATTTTCATTCCTGCAAGGTTGGGAAAAATAATTTTACTAAAAGAGTACATAAATTATAAATTTTTGAAAATCGAGAATCGAATTTCTTCTTACCACATCTGGAGTGCCGTCACCGTTTTTTTTTCTCTCTTCTTCTTCATCGGTACATTTTGTATGATCAAAACTGCATAATTACTAGCATTTTTGCTAATAGTACGAAAACGACAAGATAACCAGTCACTATCACGATGATGTATGTTACCCATTTCTTAATAAAATTCGTCGAAATTTTTATTATAAAACGTGTTCCTCATTTACTGGCAACCATTTATAGCGTCTCTTGTGAAGTATACATAAATTCCTACAAACTGATTCATTTTCATCCATTGTAAACTTGAACCGAAAACTTTATTGGAAGGTTTTTTTTTTTTTTTTGCGAACCGCTTGTCTTTTTAGATACAAATATGAATTTGGGAAATTTTGTGAGAGATTAGAGATGGTGTAGGATAGTGTAAAGAAAATGTGATTGAAGTGAATGAGATTTGTAGAAAATTCAAAAAGAGCCGTTAGATCTAGTCGTTAAGATATAAGATATATCAGTTGGTGACAGAACATCAACCGCGCGGATATACAATAACTTAGTTTAAACTAAGCGTTTTTTATTTGGATCGCAATGTCAATCTGGTTTGTTTATCCGTTTTTCATATTTACTCTTTCCATAATGGGAGCAAAATGTACAAGATCTAAAAATTGCCCATCCTGTAGGAATGGACCTTGTATGTACAAAATATAGAATCCCAAAAGATTTATGGAAGGCAACCTGTCCATCGAGTCTAAACCCCACAAACCCCAAAAGATGGAAGGCAACCTTTCACAGCATGATTATCTTTTCCCCTATCATTCATATCCATGTTATTTTGGTTTGATATCTAGGAAGAGTGGGGAAAAGAATATACTGGCATTTTAAAATGCCAGAGACGATGGATGGGGTTGCACTCGAAACTATCACGTCCACAATACCTTTTTCTACCAAATCATATGAAAGTAGTGTGGACCATTTGGAAAAGAAAAGAATCAACAAGTCCGTCTGCAGCGGCGCACCGCCTTCCAAACACACAGGTCTTCAGCTTCTAAAACAGAGGAACTTAGGGTGGATCGGTAATTTAGCCGGGAATAACAGCGAATCAAAGTACTGTAATGGGTAATCAGGAAAACTTAAAAACATTTATTTATGGTATTCTCTATGGATCTCAAAGAGACTCCTAAAAACTGAAGCTGGATATGCCACTACTATACTGCTTGTCGCCGTGGAAAACAATTTGCCTTATAAAGATGGGAAATGTATATAGATATAGATGCAGCAATAAAAAGTCATCAAGTTCTGCCTGAACAAGCAACAGCTACATCTGGACTCTCATAAAACGAGCTTAATTTTGTTACAGCAAGTGATTCTCCAAATAGTGAAGCTGTTGTTGATTTCAAAATCCGAACTTCGACGAAATCACCGACTTTTGCAAGCTGTTTCTCACCATTTTCAGTGAAATGTGGGATTGGAACATTTTTGAAAATTACTCTATGACCTCTGTCACTCTTGCCAATAAGCTCTGTCTCTGGAGCTCGCTTGTTAGGTCCTTCAACTAATACAAGTTGGACGGTTCCAACTTGGGAGTCGTAGCACTGACCAGTCGTTTCACGGAATGTCTGGATCATTTCAGCCAACCTTCTCTGCTTCACATCTTCGGGTACATCGTCAGTGTAATTTCTGTGGGCATGGGTTTTCTCTCTCATGCTATATGCAAACATGTATGCCATATCATAACCAACAGCTTTTAGAAGGCTTATTGTGTCAGCATGTTCGTCTTCTGTTTCTCCACAAAATCCTGTAAAGAGGTATAAATTCAAGTAAGATACCGATAGGAAGCCCCACTTCAGCAACCAAAATCAGGTAGTTAAAGTCAATTTGTGTAGCATGGGCATCAGAGTATGAAGTAAGCAAAATGCCAGTACAGTATATTACTCTGACAGGCTCAAAAGCTTAGAAAAGACACACTATCTGATGCTGAAAAATATGGATTTCCAAAAATGGTTCAAGGCTTCAGCATTTGGGTAAAGGAAACATTTACTGATAGAAAAGTAATACGTATAGAATTCATTTTGGTTCAAAAGCAAAATACGGGGATAAGAAAATCAGATGTGAAGTAGGGAACTCATACTACATAAAAAATGAAAACCCTTCATAAACCAAAAATCAAACTTAACAAATAAAGTAGCTGAGCCAGAACTCAGATTCCACACAGATTTCCCTACCATATAACAAAAGGAATAGAAAAAAATAAAATAGTTTCCATGTCCTGATTTTGAAGAATCGCCAACGAAATCCAGTATCAGAAGTCAACTAGTTCAAGGGTTCTAATAAGTACAGTCATGGCCTACACACTTTTTTTGATTGAGTAAATACCAATAAATACGGTCTACAAAAAAAGGTAGGTGGCTACAAAAGTGACGTGGTTGAGAATTGTGTATAAGCAGATCAGTTAGTGTTATACGAGAGACTAGTTCAATGAAGTTCTCTATAACTGTGTTGTATAACTTCAATGAATTCGGAGACTGTTTGCAGATTTATTAAATGGCCGCTAAGAAAGTCATAAGACAACTGAGATATGACTACGAAAAAATTCTAATGGGATATTAATTCTTACCACATATGAAATCACTGCTAATCCCAACATCAGGCACGATTCGCCGAATTTTTTGCACGAGATCTAAGTATGCTTCCCTGGTGTATCCCCGGCGCATTCTTTCAAGTACTGTTGTACTCCCTGTTTGAGCAGGCAAATGGATGCTCTTGCAAATATTATGCCTGTCTCGCATTAAATACAGAAATTCATCTGGGAAATCTTTGGGATGTGGAGATGTATATCTGAACCGAATCTCAGGAAACTCAATTGACAATCTATCCAAAAGATCAGCGAAGCGCAATCCCGTCTTCTTGACCTTGCACCTGCTGGAAAACCCCTCACTTAATGCCCATGTAGCGTCTGGTTCAGCATCACTTTCAAGGCCAGAAGCATCATTGTAGCTATTCACATTCTGACCAAGAAGCATTATCTCCTTCACCCCCTCATTCGAAAGCTCGCCTACCTCTCTCACGATCGATTCCACAGGACGCGATCGCTCTCTTCCTCTTGTGAAAGGCACAATGCAAAAGGAACACATATTATTGCAACCCCTCATCACAGACACAAATGCAGAAATCGAGTTCTTTGCGACTCTAACTGGACTAATATCGGCATAAGTTTCTTCAAGGGAAAGAAGAGTGTTAATCCCCTTTTGACCATAATCAACCTCTTCTAATAAACGCGGTAAATCCCTATAAGCATCAGGCCCGCAAACAACATCAACCATTTTATCTGAATCAAGTATTTTATCTTTCAACCTCTCCGCCATACACCCTAACACAACTACTTTAGGAGGATGCTTTGACACAGACCTTCCAGTAGCAACATTTCCCTTCCATTGTCGCTTAAGAAACCAGAAATAATTAAGCCTCTGCCATACTTTCTGCTCAGCATTGTCCCTAATTGCACAAGTATTAATAAAAATGACTTCTGCACTCTCGGGTTCTGCTACAATTTCATCATATCCAGATTTCTTCATAATTGCTAAGACAATTTCCATATCATTAATATTCATTTGACATCCATATGTCTCATGGTATATACGACCCCTTGGTAGAACTTCTGAAGTAGATATTGGAGTAACTGGACTACAAATAATGCAGATAAAAAATAAATTTGGTAATAATTTGGAACCCTAAGTGATTAATCAGAAGAAAAAATCAGCTAAATGATACATATTCAACTAATAAAACCCTAGCTACTTACAGTGCAGCTGGTTGAACATCTGAAGCAGCAGCTACGGCACGAGAGATGAAATCATGGAGACTTGGACCATTTTTGATGTTGCTATTGGTGGTGGAAGAAGAAGAAGGTTGGAATTGTGAAAAGTTTCTGGGGAAATTTAGAGAAGAAGTACATCTGAGTGTTCGAAGAGGAGAATAAGAAGGGTTAAAATGGGTTTTGTTTGAGAGGAAACAGAGATTAAGATAACGATATTTCTGGATTTTGATGAAGATTGATGAATGTGGTTGGTTTAGAAGAGATGAGAAGGAGGAAAGGGAGGAAGCCATGAGAAGAGAAAGTGAGAGTTCAGAGCAAGAAATGGATAGGGCAACAGAGAGACGGTTTTTCACCTTGTTCCAGTTCTCCGTCGCAACCTCAATCTAAGGCCTGGGTCATACTTTGAGATTTAGCTTACTTCCGTATCAAACAAAGTAAGCTTTGGCCCATTGGGGGACTGGACTACTCTAACAACGTGTTCGGTTCAAGTTATAATTATTTTTTTTCAAGGAACCTTTTCATTAATGTAAATTAATGAGGTTCCAATGAGTTTAAGATCAAAAATAAGAGATACAAAGTAACAAGAACATATCGCAAAAGTACAATATCGAGAAATCCGATAAGAGAAAGAGAAGGATTACGGGAATAAGACAAATACAAGTACGAATAAGATCCGATTAAATCAGAGGAAGAATGGTTTTTCTCGGAAGTAAATTCAAACCATTTAGTTTGTTTATCTTCTATATAAAGATATGCTCCAAAAATAGTGATTTTCTCAAATCTCTTGTAACTAGTAATGAAGTTTTCGTCGTGAAAGAAATCACCGATGAAGATGAAGATTTCTTTGTTAGAGAGCATCACTATCGATCTTAGAACCCAACCCAATAACCAAGAACATCCATTAAAGCGAAGATAAACCTCAAAAAAATAGATAAAACCACCATAATGGTGTAGATAAGTAGAAAACATAATAAAAATTAAGTTAAAATTACTAACTAACCTAGAAAACAAGAAATAGTGAAGAAATTTGTTCAGATCCGGTCTAAAATGGACCAGATCTGAGCAGACAAAGGTTGTTGTTGATGGGTTTTTTGACGAAGAAGAAGGAGAGAGAAAGAGGGGAGAGAAAGAGGAAAAAGTAAATTTGAGTTTTTGGAGAGTTGTGACAAGAAACTTAGATTACACGGTAATTCTTCCTAGAATGAGATTACTTTCCATCGTTCCGTTTATGGGAAAAACAACAGCAAATTCGAAAGTGTAGAATCCAATTTCGAGATCTTTGGTGCTTTCCGGGTGGGGGAATTGAGCTCATTTTATCGGAATGGAATTCCTTAGGTCCCAATTCCCCGAACAGAACGCGTTGTAAAAACGAATTCAATTTTTAGGACATGGGATAAAATATCTAAGTAATTTTTGTTTTTTAACCAAGTAATTTCTAGAAATTTTCTTGTTCAAATTTTCAGCATATAGTAATAAAAAATACTATGTAATTTAGACAGAGCAGGTTTTAATATGGATAGTTATAACTTTATTGTGAATGGGGTACAAGTGGGCTTAATTAAGGGTGGTGTATGTTCATTCTCCTTTGTTAGGTGGTTGTATCGTGCTAGAGCATTGCTCGGTTGAAACCACCAAGCGTTGGTATGTCAAGTTTGGTTGTCATATTTTAGCGAATCAAAACTCAAGAGCCGCTTGATTATGTACTAGAGACAACTTCGTATAGGTTAGACCAGAAAGTCTATGATTATGAGACATACAAGTATTACTCAAAGACCTGAAGAATGTGAAGAAGTAACAAGATACAACGACGACATCATCCTTCCTCTTGAGGTTAGTAATATTGACTTGAATTGTTTCATTCCTAACATATCTTTCAAGTCGTGATATATTGAAAACATAACTGCGAAGCTGTGAATGATTATACTCCAGTAGTAAGACATGATCACATGATCATAGTGTTAAGGAATTAGAATACGAAATATAACGCTTATCTTTTGAACTTCGTATATATAACATCGACATAATCGTATGGATACTATTGTGATTATATGTGTATGGGTAAAGGTGAAGATTTCATCCTAGGAAACAATGTTTATATTTGTTTAAAGGAAGTAGATTCATGAACTTGTTTTATGAATCGAAAGGAAAATCGCTAGGCTTATTGGTATTGTTATTCAGTGCATATCTTTGGATTACCAATATGTGTGAGTTAGTAGAACCAATCATAACTTTTTATGTATCTTGGTATAACTAGTCACAGTGCCTGACTTATGATTTGGTATGACTTTTATTAGTGTAACCGACCCTAAGTAATCACCTGAGATGGTATGATCGATATTTATATTTGGTGTGACCGATCCTAGTAATTTGTGTGATCGATCACAAAATTTGTGTAATCGATCCTTGTAATTGGCGTCACCAGTCCTGGTAATTGGTGTAACCGATCCTAGTAATTGGTGTAACTGATCCTAGTGACTTGTATAACCGATCACAACTAATACCATGAGTATATGGTAACCTGTCCTGGTAATTGACGTAACCGATCCTGGTAACTATGTAACCGGTCCCAGTTACCATATTGAGGTAGAACCGATCCTTGTGTTTGGTAAAACCGTAAACCGATAATAATTAGTGAATTGATATTTGATCAATCACATAATCGTCTTCGAATACAAATGAACCAATTCTAAACTTGTTTGAAAGTATGGTATAATCGATTCCAAGATTGTAAATATGAAAAAGTATTTACAAAGAAAAGATGTCAACATACTTTGGACATGATCAGTAACTCTTATCTTTTATTTTTCAAATATATTCCTTAATAATTCAAGGAGATCCCGGTCCGAAATAAATTAAGAATCTTTTGATTAAGTTTGTTAGTTTTATATGCTTTAGTTACCAGCAATTAAATGCATATCTCTAGAAAATAAAAATTGATAATGTGCATTTACTAATTGGAGATTTTCTATGAGAGATTTCGGAAACGTTGGACAAAGCATTTCCAGGAATTATGAAAACCGATTTTGGGCATTTATTGCATATCTTGAGAATATTCGGTTTTGGAAATTCCTTGGTGTCCAAACATCCTTGGTCTATAAAAACCCAAGTTTGCATTTCTAGCAAACTATCCTAAGATCCAGGCAAACTTCATCTTTTTTTGTTTTGTTTCTGGTGGAGCCGTCTATCCGGAGAGGAAAGTACCCTAATTAGGCGAAATCTCTTACGATCGCTCGTTTAAAGACTTCTGTGGGATCAAGAAGCTCTACGATTACCGTTGGTGGGAAACTAGATAATTGCAGTTTATTTTAGTTTTTGATTGATTTGATTGACTAACGGTTGTTGAACTTTGATTGCACCTAGTTTGTTTATTCTTGAGAAAATTCTCTTCTGATATAAGATTCACTCAAACTAGATCGAAGTATCGATGAGATCTTTAGAACTATTTGTATATCTAAAGACGTCTTGTGATAATCCATTGTTAACAGACTCCGTTATATGTGTGATTGATTATAAGAGACTCAAGTGGTGTTGTGCAAGTTTTTATTGAAGATTAAAGAAGATTTGAAGATAAATAAGATTTCTTATTTGGTTTCTATATCTTTGGGTGTGCATAAACCTTGATCGGCTGGGATCCAACTAGAATCATATTTATTCGATTATTTAGTTGTGTAAGATCGGCATCACCTTATAGTTTCTTGTTTGATTCTATATTAATTGATTGCAAATCTAAACTCTGATACTTCGGTAGTTGTTGGATAGATTGATATAACCAGGCAAAGGAGTTTATTGGTTAAATGGAAGAGCCTTTGAATATGACTTGAGATATCTTCATCTGAAAGAATCAAGAGAGTTATTACCAAACAAATTTGTTGTTCCTGTTTATAATACGATCCAAAGGAATTGTTCTAGTGCGTGCACTTATTGAATGTCGGAAGCGCATGGATACTGAAGAAACTAAGTGAACTAGGTTTAGTTGCTTGGTCTCAACTATACGAAGTTGGTTTAGATTTTATATAGCGACTTAATTCTGAGAGTATTCAATTCTGGACTAGGTCCCGGGGTTTTTCTGCATTTGCGGTTTCCTCGTTAACAAATTCTTGCCGTGTATTTTACTTTTCTATTTCCGCAATTATAATTCTTTATTATAATTAAAAGTGAAATACACAAACGTTAACTCCGTATTACTTGATAGTGATCCTATAGAGTTTGGTTAAGTCCGAACCTATTATCAAGTAATCACACTTTGATTGTTGCATTGTCTAGATCTCGTATCCATAGACGATCACACAAAGTGTGAATACCGATTTGTAGTATTGTCTCGACTTTGTCCATAGACAATCACTTTCGGTAAGAGGACTTATAGGTGGATAAATTAAAGATTGTGGTGTATTTTGGTACCCTCGTATTTTCATATCGACATCCCAAAACCAAAAAATGCTCCTCACAAATTTCAAATGATGTGATTACAGCACCTTGGATTTATGAAGGTAGTTGAAGGCAGTTGGGGTGAGGCTTTAGGTGGTGATCGTGCCTTTGTTTTCATACAAAAAAGTTAATAGACTGAAGCTAATATTGAAGGAATGGAAATGGGTTGTATTTGGGAATGTGCATATGAAAATAAAAGAAGCCGAGGAAATAGTAAAATTTATAATGTTAATCTCATACAGTGATTCTCATTATGAAAGTCATTAGAACATCCAGTTGCATCTTAAAATGATTACAGTGAAAGATGTGCAATATAATACTATGATAAGGAAAAATCCAGAGTTAGATGGATCAACAATGAAGGATTTGCTAATACCATCTTTTTTTCATACTATTTGAAGATTAGACAACCAATAAACATGATTTGTGAAACGGAAGATGAGAACGGTTTACTTATGTCTGATTAGGATGAGATCAATGATACTTTGGTACAATTCATTGAAAATAAATTTCAATATCAATATATTAACATGGTTATTCATTGCTTGAAGTGATTCCTAATATCATCCAAAATAAAGATCAAGTAAAGTTAGATTTATTCCTGATGAAGAAGAAATCAAAAGGCCTATATTTGAAAAGGATGCAGAGAGTGCTCGTAAACATGATAGATTTTCAAGTATGTTTACAGAGAATCTTGGCATATCATTAAGAGGGACTAAACGAATGCAGTTCAGTTCTGTTGGAGAAGAAGATTCACACCAAATAATGTGCAATGAAGGGATATGGAAACTAATTGGGGGATATGAATTAATATCCCCATCCAATAATTTCTGCTAAGGGGTGATTTTTAGGAGAGGAAATACTAAATTACCCTTTAAAACAAATAAAAACTAAATCAGACCTAAATATTCCCCATTCCCTTTCAAATTCTCTCCCCCTTCTCTGTCGGCTCATCACTTTGAAAACGATTTTTTTTACATTGACGGTATTATATTAGTGATGAAGATCATGCCGGAAGTGATGAAGACCATGCCGGAAGTTATGAAGATAAGTATTCAATCCGAGTTCTTCTGAATTTTTTTTACATCGCCGACATTGTATTAGTGATGAAGACCATGCCGGAAGTGATGAAGACCGCGCCAAAAAATTGTATCAGTGTTGTTATTTGAAAAGTATTCAATGCTGAAAAATAGTGCCGGCGTGATCGATAAATAACTTACAATGCCGGCACGGTAAGTTTGGAGTACCAATTTTCTGTACATTTCTCGGCATGGTTTAAACTATGAAGACCTTGACGGTAAGACGGTTGCCGGCATGGTATTAATACTTCATCTATGCCGACACTTTGTTTTTTAGGTGTGACAATGGTGAATGCAAGATCAGCTGAAGATTCAACATATAACCCTTGTTCAGAAGACTCAGAGACATCTCTTTGTTCACCATCTCATTTTAACCAAATTACTATTACCTCAAAAAATGTTCCTTCTACTCTCACCCAGGTGAAGCGATTGTGATTTATACTAATCATTATCAAACTAATCTATTAACTTAGTTAATTATAGTTAACCACTAAACATGATTAGTGAAGGGTGAATTAAGAATTATCTAAATTACCTGGATATGGGGGGACTCTGGTTTACATTTATATCCTTATTTTGTCTTATTATCACCCCCAATTAGTTTCCGTATCTCTCAATTGTGTGTTCATATCAAAAGGCCTCAAATCCATTTTTTTTAGTTACGTTACCCAAAGTCCAAGGTGCAAAAAAACACAATCAATTCAGGCCCGTTAAATTAAGCAATGTCATTTTCAAAACTTCATTAAAATCATAACAATAAGGGTGGGTGGATTGATGTGCAAACTATTTTCTCCTTAAAAGGTGGCTTATGTTAAGAGAAAAAGTATCCGAGGGCAAGTAGTTCTGGCTTTTGAACTTGTAAGTGAGATGAAAGTGAAGCGAAGATGTGGGAATGTAGGGCTAATGTTGGATATATCATAGGCATATAACTTTGTTAGTTGGGAGTTTTTTATTCAAATTTTTGGTTTCCCCTTGCTTAGTTTGATTAGTTAAAAGTGTTATTTGTTTTCGACAGAATACCGTTAACGGTGAATGGCGGTCATAATGGATTTTTTCCAGTTGGAAGAGGGTTTGATGCATGTAAATTAATTATCTCCCATATTGTTTGTTTTAATTGAAGAATTCTTAAGTATAGGTTTTAGAGCATTGCGCGGTTGAACCCACCAAGCGTTGGTATGTAAAGTTTGATTGTCATATTTTAGTATCAAAACTCAATTACGAGTCGCTTGATTAAACGTACTAGAGTCAACTTCGTTTAGGTTAAACTAGAAATGTCTAGGAATGTTGAGAAACACAAGTATTACCTTGAAGAACGTGAAGACGTATCAACTACAATGAAGATATCATCCTTCCACTTGAGGTTAGTGATACTGACTTGACTTGTTTCCATTTCTATCGTTACTTTCAAGTCGTTTAAGTTGAAAAACATAACTTGCGAGGTTATATTTAATACTGTAGTATTAGACTTGGTCATATTAGTATGATCAAAGTTTCAAGGAAAAATATTTAATTACAAAATATCACGTTTACCTTTTGAACTTCGTAAATGCGACATCAAAATAATCTATGTAACTCGTTACTTGATTGTGTATTGGATATAGGTGTTATTTCATTATATGAAACTATACTTGATTACATATGTTTAAAGGAAGTACATATACAAAACTTGTTTCGTAATTGAAAAGAAATCAATAGGTGTTTTGGCCGGTTTTCTATGAAGATCTATTGAATGACCAATTTGAACTAAGGTGGGAATTCTGGTAGAACCGATATTAACTTATGTTGAGAGTCAAGATAGAACCAACCCCTATCTACTTTGGAATACATGGTAGAATCGATCCTATCTATTGTTGCGAGTCTTGGTAGAACCAATCCTTACCTATATTAGGAATCTTGGAAGAACCGATCCTAGATATTGTTGGAAGTCATGGTAGAATCGAACACTACCTATATTTGGAGACTTAGTAGAACCGATCTTAACCTATGTTAGGAGTCATGGTAGAACCGGTCCCAAGAGAAAAACCGATCTTCAACATTCACACATCACTTTACGGTTTTATGTGAATTTGGAATTAGGGTTTGACAAATAGGAAAGTTACATATTTCGAGAACATGTACATAATTCTTATCTTTAATTGTTCAAAGATATTCTTTGATATTCAAAGTGATCTTGTAGTTACCTAAAATCTGAGAGAAGTTAGAAGTGGGATTCTAGGGTTTCTTAAAGTGAGTTATGGGAGGTTGAGCATGAACAGTCTTCACCTAAACCATGCACAGTGGTCGTTCAAAGGCTGTTACAGTCACGGGGAAGAAGTTTAGGGCTGGTCTTAGGGAGGGAAGCTGATAAAGAGAGACATCAGAGAATTCCAGGGTTTGAAGAAGAATTACTCTGAGAGGTTATGAGAAAGATGATCGTAGCTTGGAAAAATATAGGACCTATTTATAGCTTCATTTTCCAATCTCAGGTCGGTGAAGATAAGAATTGCTTTCCATTCCGTGTGGAGCAATTCTACCGTCTCTCCAGGAATAGATAGAGATAAGTGATGAGTGCCAAATATTGTATATATTTATCCCTTTTTGTTGGCATTTTAACTCATCTTTTATGCATTAATTCTACATTTTATCCCATATTCTGTATTTTCATTGTTTTCAAGAATAAATATTTTTTATTAATTAATTTTACATTTTTAGGTAATAAATAAAGACTAGATGAGTTACGGAGCCAAAAGAGCAAAGACACGGGAGAAGGCCGGTGGAAACTCTAGCGGAAAAGAAGTGAAGAATGTGTTATGGAAGACTCAAGGATAAAAATGGGCTTAAAAAGGAAGAACTTGTTCTTAAAGAAGAAGTGGGCTCAGCTTATCCCAAGCCCAAACTCATTTCCCAAACTCAAATCTATTTCCTAAGCCTAAATTCAAAACCCAAACCCGTTTCCCTTCTTAACCGTCAGATTGGATCCATTCCATCATCTAACGGTCGCTTCATCAGAGTACATCGATCTTTGAAGTTCATGTCTAACATCATAGTACCTAACTCCATCTGGTGTCGTTAATTTTGTTGTAGTGTATAATCCAACGGTCTCTGCAGGATCCACTTCATCTCACCGTCAGATTGATCTTTCATCTCCACACCCCACGGTCGAGATTCGCCAAACATCAAAAATCCTTATCCTCGCTCAACACCCTAGCACCTAAGTTTATATCCCACAAAACAAACACACCCTAGCCATCGAACCCACCTTCTTCTTCTCCCGACCGTTTGCAGAGAGCTCTGCAACCACCTCTCCCTGCCACCACCATCACTACCAGTCCTGCGCCACCGCCGCCTGCGCCACCCTCACCACAGACACCATAAACCCATTCCCTAGTTGCCTCTCTTTCTCGTTCTTAGCACCCCCACACACTAGGTGCTACAATCAAGAGAGAGATAAGACTAGGGTTTCACCACAGTCGATTAAGGACAATTGGAGCAGGAGATGGAGTAGCAGAAGCAAGACAAGGCATGGGTTGAGCCCAATTGCATCAGAGGGTGAGTAATTTTCTTTAATTTTAAAAACCCTAATTTTCAAATTTGGGGATTATCCCAATTAGGGTTTGTAGAATTATAGCTTCCATGTAAACACTATAAATGGAGAATGGGTGTGTGGTAGAGAAGCTCTCTGGCTAGCCAGGACATTTTGATTACATTAATCCCAAATTTTCAGTTTGGCAACAGTGCAAGTGTGCAATTGCTTATCAGTTGAGTTTTGTGGAAATTATGTGTGCATTACATTTATATGTTGTTAGTAAAGTGTTGGATATGAGCTAAATTGCACTGAACTAGGGCTCTGATGAAGCCTAGTGTAATGTTAGATAATGCATGGTTAGGATAGAAATCTTCTAGCAATTTTATTTGAGCAATGAGAAGTGCTCAGTGCTTTGGCAGGCTTGTGATTGATTGTTCTGTCAAAAGACAATCAATTCTAGGGGCACATCTGAAGCAAGCTGTTCTTCATCTCATTCTAGTTGTATGCTTAGGAATTCCATCTCAACTTTGACTGCATTGTTTGATATAGGCACTTGGTGAACTCAGCTGCCTTAGTAACTCCAATCTCATTTTACAGTCAATTTTTGTAACTATCTCTCTATTTTGTTTACTGCCATTTTAAGTGTTTGTTCATTGTTGGTTGAATTTGTGCAACCCCTAATCTGCTGTGCACTGTATGTAGTGCATTGCCATCCTCTGCCCTTAGCTTATAGCTTTGGTTATTGCATTGCCACCTTAGTATCACTCTTTCATTGCTCACTGTCTTTGCCTTAGGTCACTGTAACTTCTTTGTTCACTGCCCTGTCACTGTTACTTAGAGAAATAGCTTAGGAAGCTTCACACACACTCAAATCTCTGTGGTTCGACCCTGCTTTCCCTGTTCTATATACTAGACCCTGTGCACTTGCAGGTTATATAATTGTGACTCTTTCCTAGGGCCACCAAGTTTTTGGCGCCGCTGCCGGGGATTTGGCTGTGCTGTTTTTGAAGTTCACTTAACATCTTGCATTCTTGCTGCATCTTGCATTCAGTAGCATCTTGCATCTTGCATATTCTGTTGTTCTATCTTCCTTCCTTGCTCCCCTTGATGCTGTAGCTCCTGTTGCTGGTGCCTTCTCTGCTGCCAAGGCTGCTGCTGCTGCCAAGCTCTGCTGTTGCTGCCAAGGTGCTACCAAAGCTGCTGCTGCTGTTGCTGTTGCTGTGCTGTTGTTGCTGCTGCTGCTGGGCTACCAAGGCTGCTGCTGCTGCCAACTGAAGTGAAGCTGGGCTGCCAACTTCTGTGAAGCTGCTGGGCTCTGCCAACTTCTGGTGGGCTTGTACTTAACTCAAGTGGGCTTGCACTCCTCTGAGTTGGGCTTCGCCATCTTCTGCTGCTGGGCCCTGCCTCCTTTTGTTAACTGGGCTTCTGATCTCTTGTTACTAAGCAACTGGGCTTCACCACTGGTCCTGCCTTCTGCTGCTGGGCTTGTGCGGGAGCTGTGTAGGACGATCCTAAAGCCCAACTGGGTTGTGCAACTAAAAGGGAACAAAAGCCTAACTAGGCTTCCCTCCTTAACCAAGTAAGCCTAAAACCATGAGTAACCCACTTGGGCCTCATTAAATATTCAAATTGGGTTTGTAATAATTAATTTACTTTTATTTTTATTTTTATTTTTTTATTTTGGGATTGTAATAATTATTTTCATTTTTATTTCTTTTTTTTGTATTTTCTTTTTCTTTTATTTTCTTTTATTTTTCTTTCATGGGCTTGTAATTATTATGATTGTTTTTATTTTCTTTTATGGGTTGTGCTAATGTATGATAGGTTTAGTTCAAAAACTCTTCCAAAACCCAAATTTTAAACCAAAAACAAAATCCCTATTTAAAACCAAAATTCCACTCCTTAAAACCAAATTCCACTTAACCCTTTCAAAACCAAACCCTTATGGGCCCTGTTTTCTTCCTTATCTGTGGGCTTGTTATTTCATGAGTGGGCTATGATTGTAACCTTTAGAGACCAATCAAATAGACTAGTTAGAGTAAACCAATTAGACCCAATTGACATACCCACAACTTCTGAGGAAAACACACCGGACCAATCTGAAACAATGGGAGAACCCCGTACCCTCAAGAATTATATGTACCCAACTAGAGCCAGTCAACCTTCTTGTATTGTGCTACCCGAGGCTAATGGCCATTATGAGCTGAAATCCAGCACAATACAGATGCTCCCTATTTTTAGAGGTGTTGAAAATGAAAACCCGTACCATCACGTGAGAGAGTTTGAGGAGATTTGTGGAACTCTGCGTTTCACTCAAATGTCCGACGAAACCCTAAAGTTAAGGCTCTTTCCTTTCTCCCTGAAAGATAAGGCAAAGGCCTGGCTGTATGCTTTACAGCCTCAATCCATCATGACATGGGATGACCTCATAAAGGAGTTCTTCAAAAAGTTTTTCCCGAATCACAAGACTGCGACAATTCGTCAAAGTCTGAATAGCTTTGTGCAATTAGAGGGTGAGACCTTAGCTAGATACCTGGAGAGATTCAATGAATTATTGCTCCAATGTCCCCATCATGGTTTTGAAAAATGGAGACTTGTGCAAATTCTGTATGAGGGTCTAGATGTGTCTACCCGAACAACGGTTGAGTCAATGTGTAATGGTCTATTCGTAGACAAAACCGCTGAGGCGTCTTGGGACTTCTTGATTGAAGTGGCTGAAAAGACGCAACAGTGGGAATCCATCCGTGAACCTAGGAAGACTACACCTGTAGCTGGAGTCCATAGGATTGAGTCTGATTTTGAAGGAAGAGCAAACATGGCATCAATTGTTAGGAGATTAGAAGAGTTAGAACTACATAAAAATTCAAAACCTTCCACCACTACTCTCCGAGAACATGTCGCTTCGTCTGTATGTGCCGCTTGTAACGATCCCAACCATCAATTCCAAAATTGTCCCGATTTGCTTGCAGTCCAGGAATCTAGGCTTGAACAGGCACAGGCCATGTTTCAAAAACAAGAGCATAACCCCTATTCTCAGACCTACAATCCAGGATGGAGAAACCACCCTAACTTTTCATGGTCCAAAGGACCCACTCAGGGAGGACCATCTCAACCCAATCAGAGCTATCAAAACAATCAGGGATATCAGAACAATCAAGGTTATCAACATCCTAGGAACCCTCAACAATCTTATCCTCAACACCATACCGACAAGAGATTATCCGCTCTAGAGGAGATGTTCCAGACTCTGATGCAAAGTCAGAAGAATCTAGATCAAAAGATGGATCAAATATGTGAGAGGGAAAAGGGTAAACTTCCTAGCCAACCCCAACAAAATCCAAAGAGGATATTTCAAACAGGCACAACATCCTGCACTGAAACCTCACCCGATCAAGTCCATGCCGTTACCACCCTCCGAAGTGGTAAAATCATCGAGAACAACGTAGGCGAACCCAATGAGTCTGATACAAATTCCACGTTGTCTCCACAAACCCAGAAAACCAAAGAATCTGAGCAAGTTGGAAAGCCTGACAATTCTACTACTGCGAATGTCCCTTTGCCAACTCATTCTCCTGTTGCCCCATTTCCTCAAAGATTGATCTACCAACAGAAAAGTACCCATTATAATGAGATGTTAGATCTATTCAAGAGAGTCAACATCAACATTCCTTTTCTTGAAGCAATTAGGCAAATCCCTGCTTATGCTAAATTCCTCAAAGACTTGTGCACTCAAAAGCGCAAGCTCAATGTGCAGAAACGTGCTTTCTTAGCTGAGCAGGTGAGTTCCATCATTCTGAACAAAACTCCACCCAAGTTTAGGGATCCAGGATGTCCAACAATTTCTTGCACTATAGGAGAACACACGGTCAATAAAGCGTTATTAGACCTAGGTGCAAGTGTTAACCTACTGCCATATTCTGTTTATGAGCAGTTAGGTCTTGGGGAGTTGAAGCCAACATCTATCACTCTACAACTGGCAGACCGATCTGTCAAGATTCCTCGTGGAGTGGTCGAAGACGTTTTGATCAAGGTTGACAAATTCTATTTTCCCGTAGACTTCATTGTCTTAGACACTCAACCTGTACAAAACCCAGACTGTCACATTCCTGTCATCTTAGGACGTCCTTTCTTGGCTACGTCCAACGCGATCATTAATTGTCGTAATGGAGTGTTGAAACTGTCTTTTGGCAACATGACGGTAGAATTGAATGTGTTCGATATTAGTCAACAACCTGTGAATCTTGATGATGATGATGTGCATGGAGTTAACATGATTGAAGGATTGATACAAGATTCGTTGACTAACATTCTATCCGTCGACCCCTTTCAAGCATGTATGGAGAACTTTAACTCAGATTCCTATGATGATGCATACTGTAGTGACGTCCTATCTGCTCGAATCTGTACCTCAAATGGACGTCACTGAAGGAAGATATGAAGTGGAACCACCCTTACTCTCTGATTCCAAGCTCATTCCATCCATTGTTGAGCCACCCAAGCTTGAATTGAAAACATTGCCTAGTACGTTGAAGTACGCATTCCTAGGTTCTTCTGATACTTTACCTGTCATTATTTCATCATGTTTAGACACGGAACAGGAAAGTAAGCTTTTAGAAGTACTTAAGGAACACAAAGAGGCCTTAGGATGGACCATCTCAGATCTCAAAGGAATTAGTCCCACCATTTGCATGCACCACATTAACCTCGAAGAGAATGCCAAACCATCTAGGGAAATGCAAAGGAGACTTAATCCTAACATGAGAGATGTAGTCAAAGGAGAGATCCTGAAACTACTTGATGCGGGTATCATATACCCAATTCCCGATAGCAAATGGGTTAGTCCCATTCAAGTTGTGCCTAAGAAGTCAGGCATTACTGTTGTTCAGAACGACAAGAATGAATTAGTCCCTACTCGTACAACCACAGGATGGCGAGTATGCATCGACTACAGGAAGTTGAACACAGTAACAAGGAAGGATCACTTCCCGCTCCCTTTCATTGACCAAATGCTAGAACGTGTGTCTGGACACAGTCACTACTGTTTTCTAGATGGCTTTTCCGGTTATAACCAAATCCACATTGCACCAGAAGATCAGGAAAAAACTACATTCACGTGTCCATTTGGGACGTTTGCTTATAGACGTATGCCCTTCGGGTTGTGTAATGCACCTGCTACTTTTCAGCGTTGCATGATGAGCATTTTTTCTGACATGATAGATAGTTTTCTCGAGATCTTTATGGATGATTTCTCTGTTTTTGGTTCCTCGTTTGACGAATGTTTGAAGCATCTTGCCCTAGTGATATCCAGATGTAAAGAAAAGAACCTTGTTCTAAATTGGGAAAAATGCCATTTTATGGTGAATTCAGGAATAGTTCTAGGACACATCATCTCAGAAAAAGGAATTGAAGTGGATAAAGCTAAAGTTGACCTCATTCAACATCTACCACAACCTTGCTCTGTGAAGGAGATCAGATCATTTCTAGGTCATGCTGGTTTTTACCGGCGATTCATCAAAGATTTCAGCAAAATCTCCAGACCTCTGTGCAGTCTTCTCTCCAAAGATGTTGCCTTCAATTTCGATGCTGCTTGTGTGAAGGCATGGGAGGAATTAAAAACCCTTCTCACCACCGCTCCTATAGTCCGACCACCCGATTGGAAGCTTCCGTTCGAACTTATGTGTGATGCCTCTGATTATGCTGTTGGTGCTGTTTTAGGACAGCGAGTTGATAGACTACCATATGTGATATACTATGCTAGCAAAACCCTTAATGATGCCCAACTCAATTATTCAACTACCGAGAAGGAATTGCTTGCCGTCGTTTTCGCATTAGACAAGTTTAGATCTTATCTGATAGGGTCTAAGATCATCATATACACAGACCATGCGGCTTTGAAGTATCTTCTTTCCAAGAAGGATGCTAAAGCTCGCCTTATTCGATGGATACTCTTATTACAGGAATTCGATCTCGAAATCCGTGATAAGAAAGGTTGTGAGAATGTGGTTGCTGATCATTTGTCTAGATTAACTTTAGAGTCTATTGATGAATTGAGCTGATTAGAGAATCATTCCCAGATGAACAGCTGATGTCTATCTCAGACCTTCCTTGGTTTGCTGATATCGTTAACTACCTTGCTGCAGGTAGGATGCCCTCACATTGGTCGAGACAAGACCGCTCTAAGTTTTTGGCTGAAGTTAAACATTTCCTTTGGGATGACCCATATTTGTTTAAGTACTGCCAGACCAAATCATTAGGAGATGTGTCCCCAACACGAACAGAAAGATGTGATATCTTTTTGTCATGACCAAGCATGTGGAGGCCATTTCAGTGCCAAGAAAACCGCTGCAAAGATCTTGCAGTGTGGATTCTATTGGCCATCATTGTTCAAGGATTGCCATGATTATTGTGTTGCTTGTGAACGCTGTCAAAAGCTAGGAAGCATTTCGAGGAGAAACATGATGCCATTGAACCCCATTTTGATTGTGGAGATTTTTGATGTTTGGGGGATCGACTTCATGGGTCCATTCCCTATTTCTGACGGTAGATTGTACATCCTAGTCGCAGTTGATTACGTTTCTAAGTGGGTAGAAGCCATAGCAACCAGAACAAATGACCACAAGGTGGTACTTTCATTTCTAAAGGAAAACATATTTGCACGTTTTGGTACCCCTAGAGCTATCATCAGTGACGGCGGTTCACATTTTCGTAACAAGTACTTTGAGTCTTTAGTACGCAAGTATGGCATAACTCACAAGGTTGCTACTCCGTACCACCCTCAGACTAGTGGACAAGTAGAAGTTTCTAATAGGGAAATTAAGCACATTCTGAGAAGACGGTAACCCGTCTAGGAAAGATTGGTCATTAAGATTGAATGATGCTTTGTGGGCCTATAGAACAGCTTATAAGACACCAATTGGCATGTCCCCCTATCGTCTAGTGTATGGAAAGCCGTGCCATCTACCTGTGGAATTAGAACATCGTGCCTACTGGGCAATCAAGAGCTGAACTTTCTCTGGACGAAGCTGGAATTCAAAGGAAACTTCAACTCAACGAGTTGGAAGAATTGAGAAATGAGGCTTATGACAGTGCCAAGCTGTACAAGCAGAAGATGAAGATGTTTCATGACAAGCGTATTCTGCGCAAATCCTTCACTCCTGGTCAGAAAGTCTTGCTGTATGACTCCCGATTACATCTTTTTCCAGGAAAACTGCGTTCCAGATGGAAGGGTCCGTACCTAGTACGCACAGTTTTTCCTCATGGAGCTGTAGAGCTGGAGGATGTCTCCAACAAGAACGTTTTCAAAGTCAACGGGCAGAGATTAAAGCCATTCCTTGAGCCATTTCCACCCGACATTGAAACAACCAACCTGGAGGACCCGGTCTATGTGGACTAAACTGGTCCACTCTTTCCCTAAATAACCAAAAAGTTTTCCAAATGTTTCCCTAAAAACCAAAATTTTCTTTTTCCCATCCAAACCAAATGTCTCCCGACAAAACCAAATTTTCCAAAAAGTCCAATCCCATTAAAAACCAAATTTTCTTGTAGATAATGTGTTAGTTAAATTTCCTTTTGTATATATTTTGTGCTCATCCATTGTGACTCCTAATATGATGGATTTTTGCCTTGAATAACGGAGTTTTAATCGAGCTTTCGCCGTACAATCGGGTATTCTCTCTCCTTTTACTCTACTCAGCATGTTCCTCTTCATATATTGTTTTATAATTCTTTCCATTTTGAAACATTGAGGACAATGTTTAGTTTAGGTTTGGGGGTATAGAGTAGATACCATGATAAATGCCATAATTGAAAACGAACTCCATCTTTTTGAAAAAATTGAAAAATTCCAAAAAAAAAAAAAAAAAATCAAAATTCAAAAAAATTAAAAAAAAAAAAAAAAAATCATAAAAATGGAGCTCATTTACCTTGAAATGTTGACTCTTGTGCAAATATGTATTTTTATTAGGAGTCTTAGTCTAGATATTTAGGCACCCTGATTCTAGCACAATTCACATAGTGATAAGAAATTTGCACGCGCACGATCTACCAATACATGTATGGCCTCGATCTTCAAGGTGTTGATAGGAAGTTACGATTGCCAATCACTTTAGAATACTGAACGAAACTTGACTAGCTTGTTCTTTGGTTGGTTGGGATAGAAGGTGGAGGTTACATTAAGAAAGACAACCATCGAATTTAACTGGGTGCATCAAAAAGGGCTACCTCTTGCAAAGTGTCATGTAATTTTGTTTTTTTTTATGTATCAAAAGTGTTTCTCTTAAAAAAAAAAAAAAAAAAAAAAAAAAAAAAAAAAAAAAAAAAAAAAAAAAATATCAGAAAAATACAAAAAAATCAAGTATTTATCAATTCCATCATCTCTTGTTCCAAAAATAAAAAGAGATGTCAATGTAAATAAGAGTCATGTAAATAGTCATTTTGTTGTTTCTTTTGTAATAAGCAAGGAGGGTGTATGCCATTGATGTACAACGCGAGTAATTGTGAAATACCTCCAACTCATTCACAATTCTCGTAAAGTCCGGACAGCTAGCTAGATTTCGACCTCAGTTCTTAGCCTGAGAAACTATCTCTTGGTGATTAGTAGTCATAACTTCAGATCTTTCTTTACACATGTGTAGATACACTTTACACTCTTATCACATGTCTTTATTTGTTATCAGTGCTAGGATTGTGCCTTGATAGCTAGATTGACATCTCCATTTTGCTGTGAGCTTAAACTGTTTGCACATGTCACATTTGATGGAATCTGAGCTTATATTTTGACCTAGAACTTTGTAGGTACGTTCTAAGCAAACCTTCACGAGACTTCAACTCGTCCACTAGGGACACTTAGTGGTTTAAAAGGCTTAGTGCATACGCTAAATGCATTCGAGAGACCAGCGACAATGGTATAGTTAGGATTTCCTTAGTTTTGTTTTACTTGAGGACAAGTAAAATTCAGGTTTGGGGGTATTTGATGAGTGCCAAATATTGTATATATTTATCCCTTTTTGTTGGCATTTTAACTCATCTTTTATGCATTAATTCTACATTTTATCCCATATTCTGTATTTTCATTGTTTTCAAGAATAAATATTTTTTATTAATTAATTTTACATTTTTAGGTAATAAATAAAGACTAGATGAGTTACGGAGCCAAAAGAGCAAAGACACGGGAGAAGGCCGGTGGAAACTCTAGCGGAAAAGAAGTGAAGAATGTGTTATGGAAGACTCAAGGATAAAAATGGGCTTAAAAAGGAAGAACTTGTTCTTAAAGAAGAAGTGGGCTCAGCTTATCCCAAGCCCAAACTCATTTCCCAAACTCAAATCTATTTCCTAAGCCTAAATTCAAAACCCAAACCCGTTTCCCTTCTTAACCGTCAGATTGGATCCATTCCATCATCTAACGGTCGCTTCATCAGAGTACATCGAGCTTTGAAGTTCATGTCTAACATCATAGTACCTAACTCCATCTGGTGTCGTTAATTTTGTTGTAGTGTATAATCCAACGGTCTCTGCAGGATCCACTTCATCTCACCGTCAGATTGATCTTTCATCTCCACACCCCACGGTCGAGATTCGCCAAACATCAAAAATCCTTATCCTCGCTCAACACCCTAGCACCTAAGTTTATATACCACAAAACAAACACACCCTAGCCATCGAACCCACCTTCTTCTTCTCCCGACCGTTTGCAGAGAGCTCTGCAACCACCTCTCCCTGCCACCACCATCACTACCAGTCCTTGCCACCGCCGCCTGCGCCACCCTCACCACAGACACCATAAACCCATTCCCTAGTTGCCTCTCTTTCTCGTTCTTAGCACCCCCACACACTAGGTGCTACAATCAAGAGAGAGATAAGACTAGGGTTTCACCACAGTCGATTAAGGACAATTGGAGCAGGAGATGGAGTAGCAGAAGCAAGACAAGGCATGGGTTGAGCCCAATTGCATCAGAGGGTGAGTAATTTTCTTTAATTTTAAAAACCCTAATTTTCAAATTTGGGGATTATCCCAATTAGGGTTTGTAGAATTATAGCTTCCATGTAAACACTATAAATGGAGAATGGGTGTGTGGTAGAGAAGCTCTCTGGCTAGCCAGGACATTTTGATTACATTAATCCCAAATTTTCAGTTTGGCAACAGTGCAAGTGTGCAATTGCTTATCAGTTGAGTTTTGTGGAAATTATGTGTGCATTACATTTATATGTTGTTAGTAAAGTGTTGGATATGAGCTAAATTGCACTGAACTAGGGCTCTGATGAAGCCTAGTGTAATGTTAGATAATGCATGGTTAGGATAGAAATCTTCTAGCAATTTTATTTGAGCAATGAGAAGTGCTCAGTGCTTTGGCAGGCTTGTGATTGATTGTTCTGTCAAAAGACAATCAATTCTAGGGGCACATCTGAAGCAAGCTGTTCTTCATCTCATTCTAGTTGTATGCTTAGGAATTCCATCTCAACTTTGACTGCATTGTTTGATATAGGCACTTGGTGAACTCAGCTGCCTTAGTAACTCCAATCTCATTTTACAGTCAATTTTTGTAACTATCTCTCTATTTTGTTTACTGCCATTTTAAGTGTTTGTTCATTGTTGGTTGAATTTGTGCAACCCCTAATCTGCTGTGCACTGTATGTAGTGCATTGCCATCCTCTGCCCTTAGCTTATAGCTTTGGTTATTGCATTGCCACCTTAGTATCACTCTTTCATTGCTCACTGTCTTTGCCTTAGGTCACTGTAACTTCTTTGTTCACTGCCCTGTCACTGTTACTTAGAGAAATAGCTTAGGAAGCTTCACACACACTCAAATCTCTGTGGTTCGACCCTGCTTTCCCTGTTCTATATACTAGACCCTGTGCACTTGCAGGTTATATAATTGTGACTCTTTCCTAGGGCCACCAATAAGATAGGTTGAGTTTATCTCATTATTCCACCGCCTTTACTCTCTTCTGCTGTGAGAAATAAGCCGGGTATTTCTCATACGTGTCGTAGACCGCCATACCAAAACCCTAATTGTTATCCCCCCATTTGTGTGAAGCTGAGTCATCCTTCGTGATGACATGTTGAGAGAGAAATATTCTCTTTAGCCGATTTGTCCGAGATAGAGAGATATTCTCTAATTTGTAAGAATGACTAGGATGAGTCACGTGAAAAGGCATGGGATGCCTCGGAATTCGTGTGGAGAGTAGACTTTATTCCTACATGAGGCACGTGCTTACCATGGGGAATATTCAGCCTTATATGAGATTTTCCTAAGAGATTTGAATCTCTCTGAGATTTTGCAGAGAAATTTTGGCAGAGAGATTTGAATCTCTCCGAGATTTTGCAGAGAGACTTGAATCTCTCCGAGATTTTGTAGACGAATCAAAATCTCTACGAATATTTTCTTAACGGACTGAATCTCTCTGCTGGGACGAGTCGCAGCAGAGAGAAAAGGATTTTTACGCCCGATTAATGCCTCTGCGATACTTTGGATCACTTGTCTTTGACCAGCGTATCTCGCACAGATGTGCTAGGAATCAACTGCATGTCCATATGATGGGTCCAACAAGACCAGTGTATCTCGAAAGGATGTTTTAGGAGTCTGTCGAAAGGGCCCGGAGACAGAATAACTAGCGTATCTCGCGAGGATGTCCTAGAAATTATTCGAAAACCTCAGTAAGTCGAGTCAGAGCCTAGAGCAGACATGATCAGTGTATCTCGCGATGATGTACTAGGAATTAGTCCTTGATCTCAAATAGGGTGAGTCATGCTTACAGGAGACACACATATCTCTTCTCTGGGACATAAGTCCGCCGGAGACGTTTTTACGCGTCTACAGAGCCTACATGACCAGCATTAGCTCGTCGAGGATGTATACTAGGAATCATGGCATCACAATCAGCTCCTTCTCGCGATGACATGCTGGAATTGTGGTTGTTTTGGTTCATAAGTCTATTGGGGACGTTTTACGCTCTACGAAACCTACGTGACCAGCAGTATCTCGTCGAGGATGTGTGGTAGGAGTCATGGCATCACGACCAGCAATGTCTCTCGGGGATGTATACTAGAAATCGTGGCTATGGGTGACTTGAGGAATAAGGTCTTAATCTCTTCCGTGAGAGTTGAGTTTTGCCTATCGTCTTGAAATGACGCTTTTTCCCCTTGTCTAAGTTTCACCATCTACATTAAGTCCCCTACTCATAGTAGAACCTTGATTGTTTTATGATGAGTATATAGATGGCGACGATGCGAAGTTACAATCACTCGTTCTTTTAGACTTGTAGAGTCCCTGAATCTATGCTTAGTCTTCGTTTGTTCTGATTCTGAACTTGAAATCGACTCTGGACTTGGAATTTCTCGTAAATATTAATGCTGGGCAGTTTTTATCCGAGGGTTGTAGTGTTGTCATTGCAAAATCCATGCCTTAGGCATATATATTTGCGATTAGGATTTATCTGATTAAAATCCTAATTTTCAGCGTTGCTCGTGTAAACAAATGTTGTGATGCTTCAATATGAGCCGCGAAGATGGGCTAGGATTGTAGAAAGGAGACAATATCTTGAGTTGATGAAAATTGAAAGTCACGGGATATCTCGTTGTATAATTGGAAGATCCACCTTGCATCAAAATGCTAGATGTGCAAAAATTGGTTTAAGTGAATCTTATATCTGAAGTTGTGTCTGCATATGGTACCTTCTTACTCTGCAGTCACCCATAAGAAAGAGAGATAGGGCTTAGTCCCCAATTATTGAGATTGAAGAAAATACCTTGATAGAGTTGAAACTTGGTCACAAGTTAATGATGACTTGTAGTTATGTTTTGAAATAAGCCAACACTTTGAATTAGGATTTGATGAACCAGTTTATCTTGTTGTCTTGATTGTATCTGAGCATAACTTGCGTAATTGTTCAAAATCCTAATTGTTCTCTTTTGGCTAAAAATTGAGCTTCGACTCTCTAGAGGAATAATAGACCTGAACGGATCCTTGAATATCCGTGAGGTTGGTGACTCATGATGAGAAAATATGGATTCCATTTTCGGAAATGTAGAATCTTTGTCCCAGAGAAGTTCTGAATTCAGACTTGTATTTTTCCTAAACCCTAATTTTACGTCTGATGATAGGTTTGAGAACCTACAATAAATACACTGCAAGTGCACAGTGTGTAACTAGCAAACAATGGCAAGTACAGGTCATTCCTAGGAGAGTGAGAAATACTACTACTATCTAATACCAAGAATGAACAAATCAATAAGACGATGTTTAACGATTTTCAGATATTCAGGACAAAATGAAATAACAAATAATTCTTAACGGTAAATAAAATGGGAGTGAGTTATCAGGGTTTTCGATTTCCACCAATTCAATCATATAAAACTCTACTAATATCTATTTATTACTCAAGACAAATTTCGAAATCAATCTCATGTCTCGGAAGATGGTATATTAAATTCTAAAATATAGTTTCTCCGCTGTAATTTCCTTCGCTTCATGGGTAGTGATTCAAAAGCACTACATATCAATCCAAAAGCATATCACATCAAGAGATTTAACCAAAACACGAAATACCAATCGAAAAGCATAAATAATCAAGAAAATCACATAAACAATTAAACGCCAAGCTATATGCAGAGAGATTACTATTCAATCATATCATTATTAGAAATATCATCGTAGAGTTCATATAAATAAACTGGATTCTATCTAAACCCTAACATGGATCTAGCTAGCCATGGCTTTCTCAAAAGACATAAACAAGTTTCAATCAAAACCACTAGCTTATCGAAAATGAAAATGGGAAAAGTAAGACTAAACCCTATTCTCTGTGTAGCCGCGCCTCTTTCCTGGTTTTGGCTTGTAGCCGCAACCTCCTCCCTTGTTCTTTTCTTCTCAGTTCATATATACTGATGCTACGAATAAGTTCCATCGAGACCTAGGACAACTGCCAAGGACCATCCCAAAACTTCAGTGGACTCCAAATCTACCTTCATCCAATATCGGCTACACCACCAGTTCAATTCTGTCCGTCTGATATCTTTGCATCTGCCAGCTACGACCATAGCAATTTTCTTTATTTTCCCTGACCGCCCAACCAACTCCACCGGTAGCAACAACTCGGAACAACACAACTCCAGCCATTACAATCACTCATCAAACACGAAATCTCACAAAATTTTCTAACTGACTTCCAGCGCCGAGAATCACCAGCACTACTCCTTGTCTCGTCGTCTTGTCTCAGTCAATCGATGACACCATTCAAATTCAGACCAAGCCACTCGAACATGACCAAGCCAACCAACATGCTCATCTCCTTCCATAATCACCGTCGACCAAACTAAGTCTTCTCGTTCTCCATCTTGGCTACGACACCAACCTCCATTCGCGGCTCATCTGAACATCTCCTCCATTACGAATTTAAAGCAGACAACATACTTCTTAACTTCTCTCCAATTCCATTTCTTTCTTACACAGATTCAGCGCCTAACAAACCCTTTTGTTCTCATGATTCAATCACATCAAAAGCCAGCTTCCGTTCATCTGCAGTTACATCTCAGAATTGCTCTCGTTCTTCCATTCCTTAGCATTAACCCATTGCAGATTCAACTCAGCCAACTACTGTATCTTCGCGGCAACTTCAGATGCAATTAGGTCTTGGAACTGGATTCCATCTTCTTCTCTCTATTTGTGTTCTCCCACCACCATCTCCAAAGTCCACCTAACATACAGACCATTCACCATCTTCACTGACATATTCCATTTTCTCACGAGCAATTCAACCCAATTTCAGACCACAGCTAACTGCAGACTCCAAGTAACATTGGTATTCAGTAATGCCTTCGCATGAGTTCATGTCTTCTCCTTCTTCGCAGCTGTTCGTTTTCTTCATCGAGAATTATCAAGGAAACCACTTTTCGTCAATAACACCTACTCCATCTGCTGCTGCAATTAAGTATGACTTAACCACTGCCTGCAACTGTGTCGACCAAAGAACAACCAACTCCGTCTCGTGCTGTTGTCAAACCCCTGATTGTAATGATAAAACGAAACTAACTTATGGAAATAGCCAGCAGCTGCTTCAAACGATTGAGAACGCTCCACTGAAAGTGATAAAGCTGGTTCATTTTTTTTTTTTTGACCAAGGGCGCAATATGTTGTGAAATATACCACATAAGAAAGTGGTAGAGAGTGCCACGTCCACCTTCCTGTTGGCCCACTTGTGGACGTAACATGTTTGGCAACCAAACACATTTCTTTTGGGCCGTTATGAGCTCGTTTATGGGCTGCTGATATATAAAAATACCAGGCCAGCCATAATAATTTGTTAATTTCGTCACAAGTGTTTCTGATTAAGATGTTTATCCACCGGTGATCGGATTTACTTTTACTTGCACTAAAATAGTATTGTTAACAAAAATATCGAGTCCTATCTAGTACAAACATGGGTATAAAATGTAGTATTTATGTGCTTATTAATATACCCACACTTATATTTTGCTAGTTCTCGAGCAAATCAGAAAAAGACCCGCTACACAGCTGGTCATATAATCAATCATTTCTTTTTAAGACCCGCTACCAGCTGGTCATGACAAATACCGTAGAAAAGACCCGCTACACAGCTGGTCATAACCCTAAAGATCATAAACTTTTTTTCCAGATCCGCTAAACAACTGATCATATGATGCAATTTTTTTTTTAATGTAGACCCGCTACACATCTGGTCAATTTTTTTTAATCAAAATCCATAATAAAAATGTCACTCCCCCACACTTAAACATTACATTGTCCTCAATGTAAGTGAGTTACCAACATAGAAATTGAGGTGGGAAATTCAAAAAGGCGATATGCAAAAACTAAAGAACTAAAAATAAAAGATAGAGAGTGCAGGGAACAAATCTAATGGGTTGACTCCCATGAAGCGTAAGGTATTTGTTTTCCTGCTTGCCAGTAGCATGTAGTCTCATACAAGGTGAGGTTGGTACCCCAAAGTAAGCTGCCAATCATATATATAGAGTCTGAAAAGTTGGGGGTCAATCCAACTAATCCGGTCAGTGGAGAACATGAACCTGCAGTAAGATTGACTAGTACCCAGAGAGCTAAAACTAAATTCAATCTTAGTCAGAACATAATTCGAACCTGCCCAAAATATGTGGAAATGTGAAGTAAATCAGATTCACAGATAATTAGTAAAAATTGTTTAAAGTATTGAATAGTTTTTGTACTCCCTAAATCAGGTTCTAAGTCCGAGGAAATAACTTACTTGACAGATATTGGTTCAAATTCACTCGCTAAATAAGGGTTCAATGGAGCAAAAATATCACGACTCATAGACCCACTATCATCTACAACGGTTTCGTTATTAATATTATCAAGATGAGGAAAATCAAAACTTGATAGGTTAGACAATGTCTTAAGGGTCAAGGTCGGATCTTTCTCGACTGATGAAACTAATCGAGACTCTGGAAAAACTAGAGGTTCTAGTTTGGGCTTCCATTTATTAGTGTCTAGCAGCGGTGTGGAGTCTAACAAAGCACTGACTTCACAAATAGCACTGTTATCATCAAAATCATACCCAAAATGAGCTAAACAAACCTCTAATGGATCTTCCAAGTCGCTCTTGCAAAAGCTTTGCGAGTGCATACTTTTATTTCGCCCACTGGATCCAATTGCAGCACTTCAAGCTAGAGTACCTAAAAAAAAATCAAACAAACTGCGTAAAAAGGAACTAAAGAAAATCTAAAGGAAAAACAAAAATAAATTATGTACAAAAAATAAAAATAAACTATATACAATGATATCAACTAGAGAGTATTTTGCAACCACTCCCCGGCAGCGGCACCAAAAACTTGATAGGTTTGAGAACCTACAATAAATACACTGCAAGTGCACAATGTCTAACTAGCAAACAATGGCAAGTACAGGTCGTTCCACGAGGAGTGTGAAATACTACTACTAGCTAATACCAAGAATCAACAAATCAATAAGACGATGTTTAACGATTTTCAGATATTCGGGACAAAATGAAATAACAAATAATTCTTAACGGTAAATAAAATGGGAGTGAGTTATCAGGGTTTTCGATTTCCACCAATTCAATCATATAAAACTCTACTAATCTCTATTTATTACTCAAGACAAATTTCGAAATCAATCTATTGTCTCGGAAGATGGTATCTTAAATGTTTCTCCGTTATAATTTCCTTCGCTTCATGGGTAGTGATTCTAAAGCATTACATATCAATCCTAAAGCATATCACGTCAAGGGATTTAACCAAAGCACGAAATATCAATCGAAAAGCATAAATAATCAAGAAAATCACATAAACAATTAAACGCCAAGCTATATGAAGAGAGATTACTATTCAATCGTATCATTATTAGAAATATCATCGTAGAGTTCATATAAATAAATTGGCTTCTATCTAAACCCTAACATGGCTCTAGCTAGCCATGACTTTCTCAAAAACCATAAACAAATTTCAATCAAAACGACTAGCTTATCGAAAATGAAAATGGGAAAAGTAAGACTAAACCCTATTCTCTGTGTAGCCGCGCCTCTTTCCTGGTTTTGGCTTGTAGCCGCAACCTCCTCCCTTCTTCTTTTCTTCTCAGTTCATATATACTGATGCTACGAATAAGTTCCATCGAGACCTAGGACAACTGCCAAGGACCATCCCAAAACTTTAGTGGACTCCAAATCTACCTTCATCCAATATCGGCTACACCACCAGTTCCATTCTGTCCGTCTGATCTCTTTGCATCTGCCAGCTACGACCATAACAATTTTCTTTATTTTCCCTGACCGCCCAACCAACTCCACAGGTAGCAACAACTCGGAACAACACAACTCTAGCCATTACAATCACTCATCCAACACGAAATCTCGCAAAATTTTATAACCGACTTCCAGCGCCGAGAATCCCCAGCACTACTCCTTGTCTCGTCGTCTTCTCTCAGCCAATCGATGCCTCCATTCAAATTCAGACTAAGCCACTCGAACATGACCAAGCCAGCCAACATGTTCATCTCCTTCCATAATCACCGTAGACCCAAGTCTTCTCGTTCTCCATCTTGGCTACGACACCAACCTCCATTCGCGGCTCATCTGAACATCTCCTCCATTACGAATTCAAAGCAGACAACATACTTCTTAACTTCTCTCCAATTCCATTTCTTTCTTACACAGATTCAGCGCCTAACAAACCCTTTTGTTCTCATGCTTCAATCACATCAAAATCTAGCTTCCGTTCATCTTCAGTTACATCTCAGAACTGCTCTCGTTCTTCCATTTCTCAGCATTAAACCATTGCAGATTCAACTCAGCCAACTACTGTGTCTTCGCGGAAACTTCAGATGCAATTAGGTCTTGAAACTGGATTCCATCTTCTTCTCTCTATTTGTGTTCTCCCATCACCATCTCCAAAGTCCACCTCACATACAGACCATTCACCATCTTCAATGACATATTCCATTTTCTCACGAGCTATTCAACCCAATTTCAGACCACAGCTAACTGCAGACTCCAAGTAACATTGGTATTCAGTAATGCCTTCGCATGATTTCATGTCTTGTTCTTCTCCGCAGTTGTTCGTTTTCTTCATTGAGAACTGTCAAGGAAACCCACTTTCCGTCGACAGCACATACTCCATCTGTTGCTGCAATTAAGTATGACTTAGCCACCGTCTGCAAATGTGTCGTCCAAAGAACAACCAACTCCGTCTCGTGCTGTTGTCAAACCCCTGATTGTAATGATGAAACTAAACTAACTTATGGAAATGGCCAGCAGCTTCTTCAAACGATTGAGAACGCTCCACTGAAGGTGACAAAGCTGGTTCATTTGTTTTTACCATGGGCGCAATATGTTGTGAAATATACCACAAAAGAAAAGTGGTAGGGAGTGCCAATTCCTTTTGGCCCACTTGTGGACGTTACATGTTTGGAAACCAAACACATTTCTTTTGGTCCGTGATGAGCTGGTTTATGGGCTGCTGATACATAAAAATACCAGGCCAGCCATAATAATTTGTTAATTTCGTCACAAGTGCTTCTGATTAAGCCGTTTATCCACCAGTGATCGTATTTACTTGTACTTTCTGCAAAAGCACTAAAATAGTATTGTTAACCAAGATATTGAGTCCTAACTAGTACAAACATGGGTATAAAATGTAGCATTTACGTGCTTATCATCTGACTCCTTCAAACACTCTATAGAGGCTTGACGAGGCTTGGAAGGTGTGCATCTATCTTGTTGGGTCGATACCTTGTGTGATGAGAGCTTGTTTAATTCCTTGTGCCAATCAGACTCCTCTTTATTAGAGGAAATACATATTTTTGAAACTAAGGGTATTTTCATCAAAAACCACTATGAGCTTGATTTTTTTGGCATAAGAGAGGTATGGATCTTCCCTAGGCATAATCCCGTTTTTAAAGAGAGATTGGCTCGTTTCTGGTTCTGCTTTTGGAAATCATGAACTCGAATTTCCCGTTTTGAGCTAGATTCCATTTACTCTTTCTGAAATTCTGCCTCTGGATTCTGTTTCAATCCCGTTCCTCTTTGAACACTTAGAGAAATTAATAATCACGTGTATGAGGCCTTTGGAATGAGTATGTGAGCGCTTGGTCGGTCTCTAGATGTATTAGGGCGTTCTTCTTTGAAAATACTCAAAATTATGAAATAAGGGTATTTCAGTTAAAATCCCTTATGAGCTCGCTTTTTTTTTTCTGAATAGTGATGAGACAAAAAAAAAGGGTTGAAATATGTGTAGGTAATTTTCCAATAGAATGGGGAGAGGCTTGACTCCCTGTTATAAGAAGAAAAATCCAATTTTCACCCATCTTTCCAGAAATAGGGTTATGTCGTCAAAACCCTAATCTCTTTTAATTTTCTTTTCCGAAAAATTCCGAGAGAATATGTGACGCCCCAATACTCTATAGAATCATCCTTACTCGTGTGAGGGGCTTGGCTCTTTCCTTTTTGGAGAAATCCCTTTCTTTGTCGAACTCTTGAAATTAGGGCTTTTTGGTCAACACCCTAATTCTGTTTTCAAATTATTCATCTTAAAAGTTCCGAGGGAATGGATAACGTCCCATTGGTCTTGGAAAGTGTTTTTACATGAGTGGTGAAGATCTTGGCCACGTCTTGGAGGAATTTTTTGAAGGAGGAAAAGTCTAGGTTTCCTTATCTGAGCCAAATTGCCTTAATTTCCTCTTTTTGCTCTAATTCCTTTTCCTTTTACATGAGAGATCCCCTTTTGAGATAGGATTGAAAAGATAACTATTTTTCACTCTTTTTGGGTGTGTACTAATTATGGAGGTCAGTTCATTCTTCTTTGACAAATCCTGTTCGTACTGAGATTCCATTTTTGAGCCGAACTCTTCTGTCTTTTCATGAAACTCCTTTCTTTGCTTGACTTGAACTCTAGTTGGAAAACCGTGTGTATGGGTCTAACATGAGTGGATACGAACTTGATCAGATTTCTTCAATCATCTATGATGCATACTTCTTCGACCATCGAATCAATAGAAGTAGTCATATTTGTCAAAGATTCTCTTCGTTTAGGTGTTCGTCACAAAACTTCAGATTTGAGACACTTAGGGAGAATGGATGTAATATCTTTATATGGACTCCGATTTGATTCCCCATCCCCAACTTTGAAAGAAAATAAGATAGGCTTTCTAACGCAAAATGAATGACTCGATTCCTAGTTCGTTTGGTCAATCAAATCCATGCATACTTTTGACTTCAAAAATCTCGTATAAAAATTTCAGGAGTTTTCAAATTGCACTTACTTCGGTGTTGGGACCACATATCCTATATATTTTGTCCGTTTGAAGCGCCCTTTTGGTATGTTATTGGGAAGACATATAGGATCACATTATCTTCAGAAAGTATCGTGAAATTCCTTATGAATTTTCATAAGTTTTTAAGTCTTTGCGCTGCAACGTTCATCAATCTGAATTACAAAAGGAATCCTTGTTTCAGTTGGATTCTTAAAGCGTTCTCTTGTTTCAAGCACAACCCCTTGGAATATTATGACTTCACCACCCTTCTTTAGCTTGGTTTAGGTCGTGAATTTTATATTCTTAGACTAGAGACACGGCCGTAATATGATTATTCGTTTTACTCTTTGGTTTCCAGAAACAGGGCCGTCCCTGCTGTTAAAGCAGCCAAAGCTGCGCTTGAGGCCACAAAACTAAAGAGGCCACAAATTTTTAAAAATTACCTCCCCAACTGAATGATATTATGTTCATTATGTATGTTATTTCAAAAAGCTGGTACCATGCATGAAACGTACGATGACACATCCAATATGTGTCATGCCCGGATCCATCTGATATGATATCTATAAATACACCTTTGGCACAATCAGTTATACATGATTTTTTAGTTTTTCACATCCTTTATTCTTAGATGCTTCATGGTATGATATCTGTGTAATCCCATTTGATATTACCTTTTCTGTGAAGCATACGCTCGTACATATATATCATTATAAAGATTTTATGAGTGTATATTGCTTCAAACAAACAAAAAAAAAATCCTTATTTTCTTACAAAATCCCATAACGTTTGGCTATTAAAAAATCAAAAAAGAAATTTGATCTTAAGTGTTGGTGATGTTGTTTTTTTTTTTTTATCATAGATTCCATATTACTTGCCTATAAATCTACGGTGAGAATCGATTTTAGTGTGCTGATGGTGATTTTTTCCTAATTAGCGGGACTAAATTTTAAGTTAAAAAAAATCGTAATATGGGGCCACATATCATTTTTTTCAATTGAGGCCACCAAAAAACCAGGATTGGGCCTGTCCAGAAAACATGTTTTGCTTGATCCCTTGTTAAAGTGTGGATCCAAACAAATCCACGGGTATCTCATGAGATGTGAGATGGATTTCTTGATAAGTACAGGACTCTAGGCATGAGGGTATACTTGAAGGGACTAGGATAAGACAAGGCTTGAAGGGATTGTAGGAGGACAAGGTTTTAGGGGAAAATGCTGGTCCTCATGTAAATCAAACCTCTAGTCATGTGTTGTTGCTCCCTTGATCTTAACTTATGTAATTTGAACTTTGCATGCTTATCTGATCTTCTATTTGTTTGTAGAGTACTCTTCATGGTGAGAACGAGTTAGATCTTGGTAGTATGCGGATGAGGCGGGCTTCAACAATTTCAAAAGGATTTCAGAAAGAGATTCGGGTGCAGAACCCATGTCTTGACTGCGGATAAGACATTTACTGATGGATTATATCATGAGAATGATATCTCCGAACAGTATTGCTTCTGATGATTTTGAAAACCTGGGAAACTTGGTGACAACCGTGAGAATATTCGCTTTCAATGTGAGGTGGTTGCGAGAGTGGCTCAATTCTATCAGGATCCGTCGGGGTGAATTGAGTTCAGGTCCTCGTATTTTAGAGAGTTTCTTAATCTGGAATGAAGCATGGTAAATGAAGATCTGGAACATGCTAAGACAGTGTCTCGAGATGCAGAAGCCAAAGTGAAGCAGCGGAACATGAAGAAAGAGATTTTCTCTATGGGGCTCTGTCGGAAGATTTCTCCAGGGTTGATATTTTCTCTATATGAACCTTTTCTATAAGCATCTGGTAAAGGAATGGGGCCCTCATGAGTTTGAACTTCATGCAAACCCTAGATTTCTCCGTCGGGTAAGCGAGTAGGTGAAAACCCTAAGTTAAATTCGTAATAGAAGTTCCTTCCTTGCGCGATCCTGACTCCAGAGGCTGTAAAAACTTCGTTTGATGTCCGATTTCAGTGGTTGACCCCAACTATCGAACAGAAAAGACCCAACCTTCATCTACTGGAGAAAAATTAGGATTTTTAGCTTGTTTTTTCGGTGATATTTCCATATGAAGTTGAAGTTGAAACCGAAATCCATATCTTTTAGCAATAACTCCTTCAAGTGTTTTGATGATATCTCTTGGATCGTGTATTGAAACATCATGCCCTTTTAACACATGGTATGAGATACGTAGACGGATATGTTTTTATCAAGGGAGCATTGTTGAATTCGCAACCCGTTTGTCCCAGTTTGTCGAGTTGGCTGGATGAAGTATTAGTCGCGTCTGAATAGAGTGGAAACTATAGACTCCGATTGCGAATCCTAGTTTGTCTCTTGCATGTGTTTGTTTTAGAGGGATAATTTGAATGCTTCTTCTACTTGATATAGTCATGTTGCACGCGTATAAAACCCTAAAACATCTTATTTTCATTCAGGATCCAGAACATATTAATTGCTAAGTACAGAGAAGATGGTGGAGGAGAATTCGACAAGGCTGGAGAGAGATGTGAGATTTATCGAATTACAGATAAGTCCCCTTCACGATTTTCAAGGCCGAACTCTAATATCATAGTCCCCAAGTAATAACATGTTATAATGTGTACTTGAGTAGTTGAATGTTCTTGATGTGTCCCGATCTTTTGAGACTTTTGCCTTGAACGTTTCTAAATCTGTTATATGAAAACTGGATGTCTGGGCCACCTTCTGTTGGCCATGCAGGTGTGTGATGCACGATTCTTCTTTAGTCCCCAGTTTGATATAATACTAGGGATTCCCATTGACTCGGGATGCTTGTAATATGTAGTAAGACCCTTGTAGCATACGAGATTGAGTCTTCAAGGCAGGCAAACGATAATCTGTGGGTTGGACGTCTGTGGAGAGTCATGTAGAGATATTGACGCATGTGTGTTTGTGGACAAGATGAATTTGTTGTTCCACCTTTAAAATGTGTATTGACAGGGATCATGTGAACTTCTCTAACAAAATTATCCGTTGAGATTTTTTCTTCTTTTAGAAGGATTCTCAACCGAACTTGAGTTATATATGCCTTCTGGTACCAGTAGGGTAATAGATACATTTAGATCCTACTCCGCGGTCGATTTTTTGTTTGTTTTATTTATGGAAGAGTTCTCTGGGAATCTGCTAGGTAATTATTCACGTGGAGGAGTCGTGTTTTTACATGAATAAATTGTATGTGATCGTCATATTTTATCCTTCGCTCATCGCATCTGAGCCTGACTCATGGAATAACCTGTCAGGTGGATTTTCTTGATAGAAGAGACTTTGACCGAGGGAACTGCTAGTATGCGTCTGAATGAGTAACGTATATCCTGAATCTATGGTCCCGAGTCCTTTTCTTTTTTTACTTCAGTAACAGTGGATGATTGTATCTGTATGTCGAGTAACGGGGTTTAATCTGAATTGTTGGCATCACTTCAGATTTGTTTTCCCTTGGTAGGTTCAGGTGCGAAGATATTCTGCTTCTCCTACTCTTGGGTGAACTGAGGTCCCATCGGAAAATGATACTAGATAATCTTTGGTGTAGCCGAGATGGAGGCGCATCGAGACTTAGTCGTACAATTGTTATGACTCCTCTTCTTTCTTACGGGACGAGTGTTGAGATAGCATATAAGCCGGAGGCTTTGAATCTTCGTATAAGTATGAGGTTTTTCCGAGCAATGTATTGGAATCTAGTTTCATCTTATACTTTTTCAAGTTCTAGCCATGATCCTCTGAAACAGGAAAACGATAAGATGCCTCCTGGCTGGCGATTTATGACCTTATGTGGCTCTGCAATGCTAATTTTTTTGGAATTTTCCAAGTTTTCGCTAAGTTTATCCTGTAAACGACGAAAATAAAAATCCGACAGAAGAAAAACTAGGTCAATCGGATACAGAATGAAAAAGTTATAGGTAAAATAGTAAAGTGGAGTAAACTTCTCGAGTCCCATGTGATCCGGTTTCGGGCCCTTAACCTAAACGAATTTTGGAGAAAATATTTGTCATAATCTCCAAGTTTAGATCATCATCTGGTCCTTGAGGTCCTTGAGAGTGATAAGGACGGCTAGATGGTGTCATGTCCCATGTCTTATACGACACCCGTGTATAAGGACACCCTGGTGTACTTAGTATTGTTAGTGTGTGCCTGGCACATGTGCCATTCTTCTTCCCCCATATGTATCGATTTTGCTTTCCCTTTCTTTTCAGTTAATAGAATTATTATTTTGTTGTTCATCCCTCTTTGATATTTATCCTTCATTTTCACAGTGTAGATCCTATGGATCTGAGTCTGATTATCCATTTGTAGTGTAGATCACTATAGATGGTTGCTCCTTTAATATGTCGCGTTTGTAATGAGCTTTATCTTCTCCAGTAAGGTCGATTGCAGGCAAGATCCCGTCAGTCCTATTCTCAGCAGTTTTAGTACTTTTTCTTTAGGAAACATGTACTCGATCTAGATTTGTTGGATTTATCCCTTCTGGTAACTCTAAAGGCGTTTTCAAATAAGTCTGGATATCGATATGAGATTTTGCAAGATTCTGTTAAGTCTCCGGGAGTCCTCCTTGGTACTTATCCAACATTTTCAAGGATTAGAAGTATATTTTTATGAAAATAGGTTACTATGGCGTTTTGTTATGTAGGAAGAGATCCACGTGATACGGGATGCACTAACCTATTCACTAAGGTCAAGTTCGAAAGATAGAAAAAGTGCTGGTAGAGATAAATCTCTCGGCTAAGCCTGTAATGGATTTACAGGGACTGAATCAATGGAACGTTTTTGTATTTGTATTGGTGGAATCGTATTCCTTCCTAAAAGACCATGATTGATATCTGTAGCTGAGTGGACAACCTCCCATTGTGGTAGCCAAAATGTAGTTACTTCAAATCTGAGAGAAGTTAGAAGTGATATTCTAGGGTTTCTGAAAGTGAGTTATGGGAGGTTGAGTACGAACATTCTTCGCCTAAACCACGCATAGTGGCCGTTCAAAGGCTGCTTCAGTCACAGGGAATAGGTTTAGGGCTGGTTGTTAGAGCACTGCTCGATCGAACTCGCATGTGTTGCTATCTCAAGCATGTTTGTCAATGTTAGTGATCAAAACTATAAGTCTTGATTTCTAGCCTATTTATATATGTCTCAGACTATGACATAGTTTGTGTACTTGAGCTTAGACTTCATGGCGCGTATCACTTGAAGACGAAGAACTACTAAGGAGAGCTTGTGGAACTTCATCGACAAAAGGTATGTGAAGACTTTAACTCATCTATTACTTGGAAAGTCTATTTCTACTCTATCTCCTATATTGAGACATAAGTCATGTTACGATATAGTTTTCTCTACACATTTGAGATTTCGAGCTGAGTATATCTCGTTCACATATTTCTTGAAATATGTGTTGGTAAGCTTTCGCTTCGACCAAGTTCATCTTATATGAGAAAATTTCCGCGTAACATCTTACATGGTTTGTGTGATACAATCATTTGATGTAAGACTTGGAATGTTTCGATAATGATTATTTCAATATCTTGAAAATTGCTTTGATGCTAATAGTGTGTGAAAACGGCTATTGTCACTATAGAAGAATGTTTCAATTATTGAAATAAAGAGTTTAGAATCTTGTAACCATCTTTGGATATAAGCATAGTGTGTTCACACATTAGTGTATAAGTCCAAAACCGGGAGCCTAAAGTATGCATACTTGTGTGTATACAAAAAGGTTGTAGGAGAGTGGGTAAGTATGCGTACCCGTACGCATACTGGCGGAAGTTCACGTCCGTGAATTTCTGCTGAGTTTGAAAACCAAAACCAAACTCATCCAGTTACCTAAAGTACGTGTACCCGTACGCATACTGGCGGAAAGTTCACGTCCGTGAATTTCTGCTGAGTTTAAAAACTAAAACAAACTCAAATCCGGTTACGTAAGTACGCATACCTAAGTGGTTACTTTCTAAGATCGGTTGTACATGAACCTAAAACATTTATCAATAAGAAATGAAATCTTTGCAAACCGTGCTTATAATATTCATGTATTTATTCGAGTGAATCAAACCAATTTTGCTTCAATTGTGTTCTTGTATAAATCCATGAGAATATAGCAATTGAACAACTCTTTAACTAGTTTCATTTGAGTCATTTGAAATAGTTATGGTTAAGATGAATAAGGTTGATATGAGAGTAATCAAATGGCTAACCTCGGTTAACTATTTGTGAACCAACATGGTGTACATGTTTAGGTATGGTTATATAAACCTAAATGAGGGTACATTTCATTTGTGTGTAACAAGCTAAGTTCGATCTAACGGTTTAAAGATATTAGCTTGGTTGAATCGGGTTTTTCATCTAACGGTGATTATTGAATTCCAAACCCTGATTTGAAAACTATATAAAGGATAAATCTAGCAACTGGGAAACCTAATCCCCACACCTCTTGTGTGTTACTAGTTGCATAACTAGAGTCGATTCTCCTTTAACCTTAGGTTTCTTCTCGAGACCTTATAGGTTAATGACTTGAAGACTTCATTGGGATTGTGAAGCCAGACCCAACTATTCTCTTTGTAGTTGAGCGATCTGATCTTGCTATTTCTATCGTGATTGAGTGCAGTTGTAAAATTGGCTTGAGATTTATATCTCCGATAGGCAAGATAAAAAAGTAATCACAAACACCTTCGTCTCATCGTCTGTGATTCCAAAATAACTTGTTTCACCAGTCGATTAAGTTTATTGTGAGGTGATTGATAATACTAGGTTGTTCTGCGGGAATATAAGTCTGGTTTATCAGTTGGTTCCTGTCCACCTTGATTTATCAAAAGACGGAATAAAAACTCTTGGGTAATTTTGTGGGAGAAAGATTTATTCAATCCTGTAGAATTTTCTGTGTGAGACAAATTTGTTTATCAAGTCTTCGACTTTGGGTCGTAGCAACTCTTAGTTGTAGGTGAGATCATCTAAGGGAATCAAGTGCGTAGTATCCTGCTAGGATTAGAGACGTAAGGAGTGCAACTGTACCTTGAATCAGTGTGAGATTGATTAGGGTTCAACTACAGTCCATTCCGAAGTTAATTGGTAGTAGGCCAGTGTATTTAGCGGCTTAATACAGTGTGGTGTTCAAACTAGACTAGGTCTCGGGGATTTTCTGCATTTGTAGTTTCCTCGTTAACAAAATTCTGGTGTCTGTGTTATTTCTTTTCCGCATTATATTTTGTTATATAATTGAAATATCACAGGTTGTGCGTTAAGATTAATTAATTAGAATATCCAACCTTTGGTTGTTGATTTACATTGATTGACACTTGAACATTGGTCTTTGGTTCCGTTCAAGTAATTCCTCTTATATTCAATCGGGCTCGCAGATTTCTATTTGTTGATTGCAGATTGAATTAAGAGTTAGAGATATTAAAATCTTAGATATACTTTATTCTAGATTGAGTCTAACTGTTTAGTTGATTCTCTAGAAAGTGTATTGGAGTAATTCCTCTCATATTACCAAACGAATTGTTGGGTATGGTTGTTAGACCCCGCATTTTCAATTAGTATCAGAGCAGGCAAACACGTTAAAGACCTTACAAGTCTGTGTTTGTAGCGATCTGATATGGACAAATGTGCTATCTCTATAAACGTACCACCAGTCTTCGATGGCTCAAATTACTTATGGTGGAAAATTGCTATAATTGCCTTTCTTAAAGTACGAGATTTTCAATCATGGGTTTATGTAGCTAATAACTATGATGATCCCGTTGTGGCAGTAGGGAATGCAACCGTTCCTAAGGATATTGGTGCATACGATGTTGCTGAGATACTTGTTGCAAAGAAAAACTCTGACGGTTTGAATGCCATCATACATGCCATTACCCCATATCTTCAGCACCATGTGACTACGTGTACTCGGTCTAAATATGCTTGAGATATATCAGAAACCGTATTCGAAGGAAATACCAGTGAAAAGGAAGCTAGGCTTCAAAACCTTAATTCCGATTGGGAAAACCTTCGTATGGTAGATGAAGATTCATTTGATGAGTTTAATCACAAAGTGTCTGAAATTGTTAATGCATCTTTTGCATTGGGTAAGAATAATCCTGAAAAGGACATTGTGATGAAAATTCTCAGATCGCTGTCATCTAGATACGATTCTAAGAAGCATGCCATCATTGAAGGGAAAAACCTTGACAATCTTTCCAGACATACTCTTGTGGGAAAGATTAGATTACTTGATCTTGATCAGAATACAGTCAGAACTTATGCGTTCAATGCTGTGACCATTCTAAGTGAAGCCTTTAACTTGTCATGGGATGATGAATGTTGTTCTAATCATGTTGATTCTAATAAATCACTGATGGCATAAAAGATCAAGGATATGGTAAAGAAAAGCAAAAGATCCGAGAGATCGTCTTCTCTCTCTATTGCTTCTGATGATTTAAGTCAAAAAAAATCTCAGGGTCACAACGAATTACATACTACTGTAGTGTACGGAAAGTTCATCCTTCTCGGCAGAAGTTTCACGTATTTCAAACTCTAGATTGGAATGCGAATCAGAAACTGAGATCCTAGAATTTCTGAATAAGTCTAAAGAAATTCACCAGGAAAATATTCAACTGAAAGAATTGTTGAATAAACTTGAGTCATCACTACATGTGAAATCTCTTGAGATTGACTGTCTTAATGATGAATTCACCAGAACCCTATTTCTAAAATAAAATGAGATCAATTATCTCAAATGTGACCTGCAAAGGTTGTCAGGAAGCTCAGACAAAATTTCAGCAATGTTATTTGGTTAAAAGGCTTTCGGAAACACCCAAGGTTTAGGGTTCAAAGGTAAGACTGTAAGCACAACAAACTCGGTTGTTCCAACCGGTTTTGGATCAATCGAACTTGAGTGTTGTGAAAAACATGTATCGGCTCTACAAAGCAAATATTCTTTACTATGCTCTTTTTGTGCAAGTACAAGTCATGTCCGGAGTAAGTGTTGGAGATTCAAGAGGAACTGTAAAATAATTACCAAACTTCAAGATGACATGCAAAAGATGAATCTGACTATAGAGAAGCAGTCAGAGACGTCTAGGTACAAGAATAAATCCAAAAGAATCAGAGGCAGACGAGGTAAGTTCATTTACTCATCAAACCTTGAAATATCACCCAGTGACACGAGATGTGAACACTCTATTCACTCTATTACTATCTAAACCATAGTAGTAAATCGTATCCTTATTTTGGACTCGAAAAATAAGAATTACTTCAAGTCTTGTAAATCTTTTGTTGACTTTTTTTGTTCCATATTGAGCAAGTAAATATTTTATTGTTAAGATTGGTAATGGATCATGAACCGTGGAGACTTTTTCAAGGTCCTTTAGGGTTTTGCTATTCTGAAGTCTATTTATGTTCATTTGTGAACATCACTGTTCTTTACCTTCTTTTTTAAAAATACAGTCTCTTGGCCCCTATAACTAGAGGTACCACGAAAAGAGATGATGTACAAGCAATTAATGTGTATCTATGTGAAGGAATTAGTCATCAACCTCTTGATGACTAATCAATTAAGGGACCTCCAGTGGATTAAGGAACCTTTTAGTTATCTTAATTATTGTTGTTTTTATAATTATGTTTAGCTGTTAATTGAGTCTGTGCCAAACACACGTGTTGTGCACGCTTTCCTTATGTGTATGGGTATAAGTCTGTACTTTGGATCCTTCTTATGGTATGAAGAATAATAATCAAAAACTATCTTTTCTCTCTAAAACCTTTTGTTCTCCCCAATCTATCTCAATCCTTAGAGATCATGACTTGTTTCTGTGCTAATTTGTAGTGAAGATGACTACAATTGGTATCAGAGCAGTCGATTCTGAGACTGCGCTACCATGAATGAGTTTGAAACTGCTCTCCTCTCTTCCTTGAAGAAAATGTTAGATGATAAATTGAAGGCTTTCGAAGAACGTTTGTTGAAGAAGAACATGAGATCCGGTGTTGGTTTACTGGAAACACCATCATGTTCTAATTCTCAAGCTGACTTGAAAAGGGTTTTTGACAGCTGACTAAGTTTCACTGATGGAATTGAGGGTCGGGGTATCGATTCACAATTGATTGTTGATGCTGGAAAATTAAATTATAGATCTGAAAGCATCGGTTTAGTTGGAACTGAGTTTATTCATTCGAAGATGATTGAGACAGAAGTTGATGTCAGTTTGAAATCAATTTCAAAGGATTCAACTTCGGTAAGTCAATTATTTCAAAATTATTCAACTCCTAGTCCAGTAGATGAAAGTAATTTTCGATCTACACCAATAATTGCTTTCTCTAATATTGATGGATCTAGTATTATTAATGAAGTTCATAAATACAATGGGAATTCGATGTTTATGGATTATCAAGAGGGTAAACCCTTCGTTTCTGAACATAATTATCCTAATGTTCTCAACTTCGGTAAGTATTTTGAATTCTCAAGTTAGAAAGGTTACAATTAGTGAGGTAGAAGATTACAACTCATTAAAAGGGGTCACTCAAAATTCTTCTAATTATTTAGAAAGCGATGATTGTTTTTCTTGGCTCATACCTAATTTTTCAAAAATCGATAGTGCTGGTGATTTTGGTGCAGATATGAAGTACAAAGGAAATTCGACGTTTCTTGACTACCAGGATGGAAAACCGTTCAATTCTGAACATTATGTTCTTGATGTTATTATGGATTCTTAAGGTACAAACATAGGTGTGAAGGACTTCAAGTTACTAAATCGGATTTCTGATGATATATTTAGACAACTTGAAGGGTGGGAGTTTATTATAGATAGTAACCTACATCAAATACCATCCTACTTCATCAAGTTGTGCTCCTTCGCCCACTTAATTCAGATTGCTTCTATTGGTAATGTTTCATTTAGTGCTAATTATACTCGAATGTTATTTGATAGAGGAAGAAAGTTGGATGGGTCTAATATAAGGAATAAATACAATGATGACCTTGTTTCGAAGTTAAATTTCGTTTATGGGAATTGTTCTAAACTATTGAGTGTGAATTCAAGTGAGTCTATGTATGCTATTTTACCTGGTTTTGATTATGGCCGTATGCTTTTTGATTGCGGTACAAAATTGTTAGTTAGTGAGATGTATTCTTATTGCGCAAGGAGAAATTTTAAATTCTGTCGTGCTGCTAGTTTGGTTGTTTCACTAGAGAAATATGATGAGAAATATTTCTATGAGCTTATCCTTCAAGATGGGTACCAATTGGATTCCAGTTTTACAAATTTAATTGTGTTTGTCTTCGTTAAAGGTTGTGACGATTACAATGGTAGGAATATTTTTACAAGAATGTCAGGCGGATATTATATCTCCAGTTATGCTTGTAGCCATCTGTTGTTTGTTCGATATAGAATGCATGAAACCAGTTTGTGGAATTCTTTTTCAAAGGTTTCTATTAAATCAAGTTCAGATTTATCTCAAAATTTACCAAACTACATAGGAAGCAGTACCTTGGAGTTGGTTCTTATTTGTACAAGTAATGAAGATTGTTCCTATGATGTCCTGGTTTTTGCTGGAAGAGTAATTGATAGAGGGAAGTTGTGGGGTTCGAGAAGGAGTTCTCATTATTATGCAGATGGAGGCAGTGGTGATGCTAAGAAGCTTCCATACGAAGTAACGGTACAATATGATGTTCTCTGGGTCATTAAACCAAGTCTCCCAAGGCAAGATTAGCATGGCATGGCACAAGAAATTTTTGATAGGTTGCTTGTAGAAGGTTTTAAGTGCAAGTTCCTTTCACTCGATATGTAGGGTATCATTCTTTGTGGGTTCTCAGAATTGCAGCAATGTGTTTTGTTTTATCATATGTTTTTGCTCGAGGGGAATGATGGTGGTTGGTGGAGCCGAATATCCTTTCAGGGCATGATGGCTCAACTGCAGGTGTAAGATTGCAGGCCTCATATACAAATGACAGTGTCCGGAAAGGTGTCCATGGAGTCGGTGAAATCCATGGACAGCTGCAATATATTACTACTATATATGGAAGCTCTTCATTCACATAGAGTACAAGTTTTTGTTTTTCAAGTGGATTTTCATTGAGTTATTTAGCTCTTACATTTGTGAAGGTAGTGGCGGGAGTGTCGGCTTTGATGAGCATCAACCGTTACAGCCTCAGAATGGTGTTTCTGTTAAGCTTGGAGCACATGGAAATCAATTTATGAATAAGTGTGGATGTGAGGTTTCCAAGCTAAGGTTCAAAAATGTCAAGCATTATCTTCTCATGTGGATAGTACCTAAAAAGTTTAAACTACGAATGATATTGCATAACAAGACTATAAGATCTAATGATGTTGTTTGCGGTATTGTAATTAATACTTAGAATGAGTGATTCATCCACATTTTTTAGTATGATGTTTACGATTCTGAGAATTGGGGTCAGTTGTGGATTTTGGTGCACCAACAACGAGAATCTACTAGTTGGAAGAAAACTCTTTTATGGGTAGTAGAAATCGAGCAACGCAGATATCTAGAGGCTGTCGGACGTATTCTCAGTTTGGTTTTTGCTTTACAGCTCTTTCCTTGCGTCAGTTGGGTTTCCTATTTGCTGTTAATTCGAGACGAGAAGAATTACAACAGAATGGAACCAACTCAAGCTTTTCTTATCAAAGACAACATCCTAATAGTAAGTTTGCATTGTGAGTTGATTGACCTTAACACTTGTGAATTTGATTGGCATTCAAATCCTTGTTGCTGCCTGTTTTGGGGGTGGGTGTGTCAACCACGGGAAAGTAATAGTTGGAATGACCTTGTCCAGGTGGTGGAAACTGACGAAGCGTTTATAAGAGTTAATAAGGATGATAAATGGAATGAGCATGATAACATGTTAAAAACTCAATGGGAGGTTATCAGGTTGATTTCAGGTCAGTGTATTGTTGGTAATGAGAGATGTAATACTCCAGTTGTACGTTCCATTCAAAATAAACAGTGGTGCTCCTCCATATTGTTCATTCGTCCAGCTTCAGTTTGCACAGTTAACGGTTGCAGTGCCATTCATCACATTCTTGCTACATTAAATTTTGTCATTGCCATTTTGCAAATGGGTTTAGCTAGAGTTAACATCATATCTAACTCAAAACTAATTAGGGGTTACAGTCAGGTGATAGTTAAAGAAAAAGGAAGGCGAAAAACACGAATGATGATCCAGGTTCTTCCTCTAACTGCCTATTATCTGTTTGTCATTCCGATAATAACTTTAGGGCTATGGTGGAGGATATCTGATGTGATTTGTAGATACTGGTAAAAAGTGATTCGATTCTCGAACTTGTGAAGGATAACTTTGGACTTAAATTCAAAACTAAATAGAAAACTCGCTAATAATTATAAAAACACCGGCCAAGTTGGTATCAATATTAAAAGAACACTGAGGCTAAGATTCCACTATTTTCCAAGTTCAAAGTGATTTGGTCCAAATATTTATATTCATGCAATTTTCTCGTTTAATTTGATTCTAAAATATTGCAACTAATAGATTTTCAAAAGTAATAATTGTAAATACCAAGTATGAAGCGTCAAGAGTCTATAAAATAAGCATACTCCATCAAAATAGATCACAATCACTCAAATAAAAATCATATTTAATAATAGTTCAAGGCAAATAATCATAATAATAATTGAAATAAATTAAATAAAATAGATTGTACCACTTTTTGTTGGAAATATAGCTTCCTCTTTCGCCTCAGCAATGGGGTTTAGCTCCTCATATTAATCATGATCTCAAAATAATTGTTTATTGCTCAAAAGATGATTAAAAAGATGAAAAGTGATAATACAGACGATTCACAACAGTTTGTTGGTGTTGCGGAATCACTGTTACAGGGATAAATAGTAACTAAAGACCTAATGCAACCGCTGTGATGAACGACACATAGGTACTGCTGCGAAACAACGATAGTTTGCTGCGACAGTTGCTTGTGCGTCAATGTTTTTCGTGTTCTTCCTCTTCAGCAGCAGCAACAGAATATTGTATTTTTCCTACAACTCGATCTATGGAGATCTCTATTCTCCTCTAAACTTCTCCTAATGTTTCGTACCTCTTATATGACTTATCCCCTCTCCTTTTATAGGCCACAGCTCGATTCAATCTCCCCCAAAATCTTGGTTTATCTCCACAACAAGTTTCAAAGTTTTCTATTTTCTTTTTTCTTTACGCGTCAATCACAGAGTCTGAATTCTTCCAAACCCTTCTAAGGATATGGTGAAATATCAACGAAGATATCCTGCCTGTTTTTACACATAACTTCCTCAAATAAAACCAACACAGTCCGTGTATCTCTCCAAGACTCTGTTTTGTCTAAAATCGACGAAATCTCCTTCTTTTTCGAATCTGGCCGCTATACATTCCCTGTTTTGGACTAACATGATTATATCCATCATATTCCACGTCCAACTCCAACAAATTTGCTCCAAAAACACGATCTAAGTCGTGTTTATCTGAAACAGGGCCGACACATTCTCCGAGAAGATATCTTCTATTTTTATCGTCCTGAAGCTCTACTCTGACATGTATAAACACGTATTGATCCTCCCTTCAAGTTGGCATATTGAAGTCCCCCTTTCTATCCCATAAGACTCGGCTTCCAACTACTCAGATAATCTTCACGCGAAAAGAATTATTTTCCCGCCATTTCTGGTTTTTAAATGATGAAGAAAGGTTTCCCCTTATCCAGTAAAGGAGTGTGAATATCCATAAGGTGTAAATATCAATTAGGGTACCCCTTAGTAATTGAGATTCCCCTTATCCAAACTGAGAGTCCGAATAGTAAGTATCCTCTAGATGTCTTTATCAACTCTTCGAGCCGATTTCTCCACACATGTTTATTTCTCCAAAAACACCTATAAAACAATAAAATAACCAAATAAATACAAATTCGAGCACTAACAATATATACAATTGAGATCAAAATAGACATATAAATGCGTCTATCAATATCATCAGGAAAACAAATGATTTAAAATCTCGAATCATTTCTTCTATAAGAGATATCTCTCACTATGAACAAATATTGTCTCTAACAAAGAACACTCTGCGTGAACTGAAAAGAGAACTTAGTGAGTTAACTGATATTTCTGAAGATTTGGAGGAGTTGATGATCCCATTATCAGTGGCTTTTCAATAAAAAGAAGGAATTCTCTGTAGATGCCCTGATAAAGCTCTACAATGTATAGTAAATCTTATTTTTTATGTTTTTAGAAGAATAACTAGGGTTTGGAATAGCCATTATTGTAAGTACACAT